>NW_028270146.1:54295818-56848318 GCF_037043375.1 Chiloscyllium plagiosum | reverse complement strand
GTATTTATTTTCCAACTGTGGACACCTTATACGTATTTCTAAAACACTATTACAGAGCCAAAATATTTATTTCTGAGAGCCATTAGGCTCATCTGTTTATTTGAGTTCTTCAAGCATTGATAAATGTGGAAGTCCTATATAATTACATACCGTAACTTTGAAACACTCAGCCCCTTGTGTCCCACAGTTAGTCTTTATTGTGTCAACTTGTTTCTATGTTGCTAAGCTTCTTCACCCGACCCTAACAACCATCTATTTTAGCTTACGGCCCTATTTATGACCCTAGTTGTATAACTCTCAAACATTAAATCCAATATGGTTTATATGTTCACTCTTAAGGAACAGTTCCCACTTTCCCCTGTATTGGTAACAGTATGCCATGAATCAAAACCATGTTTATTCTTTAACTTGCTTCATCCTATGCTAATAGACATGTGACTTGGATAACAATCCAAAGACTTTTCGCATTAAGATTCCATGTTTTAATTCAGATCGGAATTTCCAGTCTCAACAGAACATTACTCTTATGTCATTGATTCTAACATTATAAATGGATAATCCACCCACTCCCAGTTCATCTCCAACCATGAGAACGTTATCTTCAAACTTGCCACAGCTGCAGAAAACAGCATCTATCCTCTTTCACTGCTACATTCCTTTTCATTTTCTCCATCTGAATGGTCTCCTTTATCATGGTGCAATGGTTAGTTTGTCCATCCACCCTGCAGCGCTGTTCTCAATCACACAGGCAACAAGTACCTTGTACTAAATTGGTCAACATCAAGGGTCAAGGAACCTGCATTACAAAATCCTAGACACCCAACATCCTCCTAATTCAGACCGACAACTTCTGAAGCTCTATTTAACTTAAGACATCTGAATACCTCCAGAAACAAAAACATCCACATAACCAAGGACCCCACTCCAAGCAAACATATTGCATTCATAGCACACCACTAGCAAAAGCTTATTTGTTTGGTTACTAATTTAATAGCAAATTATGGTGTCTTAGCTTGGAGACAAAGAACACTCAACAGGAAACAGAAAGCACCACTTCCTTTTCCATTTGCACTGTTACAAACTGGTGAAGACTAATAACAAAAAGAACAAAATGCTCAGAGCAGAAACTGCTGTACAATATTTCATTCTTTAAAATTTAAGGCTATAGCAATCAAACCAAAAACTTAAATGTAAAATAAATAAGCAAACTGTATTCAGTGCAAGTTATAATTTACACTTTAAATTGCTGATATAAAAAAAAGGTAGATCTTACAAATTTAGCTGTTCTTCCACAGCAAAAATGGCATCAAACTCAGCAACAAAACCCTTCCAAACTATTTTCTTCATTACAAACAAAATTCCTTTAGTTGTTCTTCCAGGATTTAGCCTGATCTCCACCAACAGCAGCAATCACCAGCACAGTTTCCAACTTCAATATGGCACATATCTGTAGTACCATCTCAATTCTGCTCATGACAGTTTTGATATCATGGCTGCACTAATATTATCAAGTTACAGCAAATTATCCCAGGAACTATATTACCTCTACCTTCTTCAGCCTTCATTTTGATATACCACTAGGTCAACTGAGCTGGGGGTGGTTCGCCGTCTTTTGTATCGTTTCAACCAGTTGCAGATGCTCCAGAAATTTGAAGTTTCCATTTTAGTTTTTCTAGAAACCTAAAAGATTGTGTTTCCTTTTCAGGTATGACCTGATATCATTTCCTCTCCTTTCCACACCACTGTTTCCAAAAAAAAATGCCTTTATAACTTTAAACTCCATCACAGCATCAAATTCACAACTATAACACTCTGCTTATAAAGAATCCTGTTCACTGATCACAATGTGCTTTCCACACACTATTCTGGGTTACAGTCATGCTAGATAAATACAAAATTGGTTTTATGATATGAAATAGAGTAAAGATCAATGGATTTTGTTTGGACTAGAAGGAGGCTTTGCATGGAATTCCCAGGGGTCTCACTACTGGGTCCCTTTCTTCCCCTGATAATATATTAATAATCTAGATCTTACTATGCAGAGGTCAATTTCAAAGTTTGCAGATATCACAACGTAGAAGAATGTGAGGATGACATTGTGGAACTCAAAGGGAATTGACAAGTTTGGGAGTGAATAATAAGTGGCAAATGAAGTTCAATGCAGAGAAATATGGTTGTGATGCACTTTGGTAGGAAGAACATTGAAAGGCAATATCAAGTTGGGGCTATATTCTAAAAAAAAATAGTGCACGAGCAAAAGGATTCAGCTGTGTATTTATGCACAGATCATTGAAGGTGACAAATGGAAAGTGCAGTTAAAGCAGTGTCCCCAGCTTTATTTAAAAAGTGGCACACAGTACAAGAGCAAGGACATGATTTTGAAATTGTATAATGTACATATAAGACTTTACCTGGAGTGTTCTGTACAGTTGTGTGCACAACTTTATTGAAAAAGATGTGAATATATTGATCCGAGTGCAGCAGCAATTTACAAGAATGGTTCCAAGAATGAGAGCCTTCAGTTGTGAAAATTATTTGAAGTCGCTGGAACTGGGACCTGTCAACCTTAGAAAGAAGGCAACCGAGAGGGAGTTTAATAGGTGGTTTTCAAAATCATGGAGCGGGCTGTAGATTGGGAGAAGCTTTCCCACTTAAAAAAGAAAAACAAGAGGGCATAGATTTAAAGTGATGCAGAAGAGCAGCAAGAGAGGCGTGAGATAGTAGTAGTAAGGGTACAGAATGCCTTATCTGGAAACGTGGAGGAGGCAGTTTCAATGCAGGCATTTAAGAGGTTATTGGATGATCATTTAGACAAAAATATGGCATACCAGGGTATGGGCCTAAAATAAAAGCTAAAAAAGGTAGACACGAGATACCGATGCTCGTTAATAATTGGTACAAGAACAGGCCAAACGATCTCCTTGTGTCACAACAACTGAAGATATTTTAAGGAAACTTATCACTGAAATTAATTTATTGGTTACATTTTAATTTGTTTAACCACATACACCATTCACAAGAATGTCATCTATGTTATAAATGCTTCAAATTTTTCAGCAATTTAATTCTTCAAAAGTATAATATACATAAGGTTATTCACTATGGCAGGATGAAAAATGCTCAAAAAGACCTGAATTCTAAACTAAGTCCTGGAACATGAAGCTTCTTTAAATAAAGTGTTTCTGCATTCTCCCTTTTAAAAAAAACTATTACTTCAGCCAATTGCTGCACCTATACTCAACAATGACAGCTAGTCCTGAAAGTAAAATGAACTTTGGGATTATTTTTCACCTTTAATTTAAATGCTAATAAAGCTATTAACAGAAAACATCCTAACATAAAACGAAAGGCTATGCGCATAACAAATGAAAAATTTTCCTGGATCTCACTGGAGGGATACAGATCACTACATCCACGACCAAAATTCACTACAACTCATGACTCTGGAATGTATTGGCATGCCATTAATTCTCTTGAAGAATATGGAGTTTCCGTAGTACTTCTGCAGATCCCAAATGACACTGGTTAGTCAAATTCTTTTCATTATAGATCATTCAGCACCACATACCAGATAAACATTTTCAGAGCAATAGAAAAAGATTGGACATTTCCACTCTTCCAAATGTGGATGCACTATTAATAGCAAAAACAACAATGCATATTGTGGCCAATGGAACAGCCAAACTCTCAAATCACTTGAGCTTAAAAAGTTGCTGAGATAAATAGATAAATCAATATAATTGTAAGATCTTACAGATTCTCAAGGTTGCCAATGATCACCTTAGTGTTTGTTTTTGCTTTGGGCCTTAGAATGAAAAGGAAGGTTGACATCACTACAAAATACTATGGCATTTTAGATTGAGATGCAACTGTATAAAAACATAAGTACAGCAGGAAGAGTCAGAAGGGATGCTTTTGAAACAAGACTACTGTAATATGAATATAGGGTACACCTGAAATAGTTATTACAGACTTCTAGGCAACAGTCAATGCTTGCTTTAGAAACAAATTTGAGATATAAGCATCATTATTGAGGTCAACATTTACTGCTCATCCCCAATTGCCTTTTATGTAGTAATAGTGAGCCACTTTCTTGAACTGCTGAAGTCCAATTAGTGTGGATAAACTCAGGTAGTGCTTGGAAAGAAGGTCCAGGTATTTGACCCAGAAAGTGAAGGAACGGCCAGATGGTTAGAACTCAAGACAATGCATGGTGAGAGAGTGTAGCCTGCAGGTGGTGGTGGTTTCAAGCATCTGCTGTTCTTATTCTTCTAAAACAAGAGCTTGGGTAGGTTTGGAAGATGTTGAAGGAGCCTTGATAGGTTGATGCAACTGCTGCCACTGTGCCTCAGGTGATGTTGAGGGTGGTAAATGGAGGGTTGCTTATCCTGGACGGTGTCACTAGAGCTGCACTTTAAGCAGATGGAGTGTATTCCATCTCACATAATTTACATGCTGTAGATGACAGAGAAGCTAAGGAAGTTAAGAGGTGACTTATTCAGTGCAAATGTGGAGGAGAAAGTGAGGACTGCAGATGCTGGAGATCAGACCAGAGAGTGTGTTGCTGGGAAAGCACAGGTCAGGCAACAAAGGTGCAGGAGAATGCACGTTTCAAGCATAAGCCCTTCATGATGAAGGGCTCATGCCCGAAACATCGATTCTCCTGCTCCTCGGATGCTCCCTGACCTGCTGTGCTTTCCCAGCAACACATTCTCAACTCAGTTGAAAAGTGTCCAGATTCTGATCTGTACTTGTAGCTGCAGTAATAAGGCAGGTCTAATCCAGTTTATGGTCAATGGTAAACCTCAGGATAATAATTTCAGGGAAATCCAGTGAAATTAAGGGAAGAGGTTAGATTTTTGTGTTAGAGGCGGCCATCACCTGACAACTGCACAGAATGAATATTGCTTGCCATTTATCAGACCAAGCCTTAATATAATATTGTTCAATTCTTGCTTCAGATGTGCATGGATTACATTATCAATTTGTGAACTGTATAGAACTTCCAGCAAATGTAACTCCCACTTCTGACTTTATGCCACAGGGAAGGTAATTGACAAAGCAACCAAAGCTGCTAGGTTTTAGGCCACTAACTTGGAGAACTCAGACAGTCTAGGTAGAAATTACTAGCCTTCACTACTATGACTATCTTCCTTGGTGTCAATGACTCCAATCTTTCCTTCGGATTCCCACTGACTACAGTACAGTTTTGTTAAGGTTTAATGATAACATCAAGGCAGCATTTAACCAAGCATGCCAAGTGTAGTTACTCATCTCATTAGTTTTCAGTTGTTTTGTCCATGTGTGGACTAAGATTGTAATCATACATATACAAGAACCAAGAAGCCGTGGCAAAATCCATGTTGAGTATCAGTGAACAGGCTATTGTTGTATAAGTATCACTTAATACACTCCCTGCAACACCTCAAAGTTATGATAAAAAATAAATTCATGGGGCAGTAATTAGCCTAGATTGGATTTGTCCTGTGTACACAAAACAGTGAGCAATTTTCAATAATGTTGTTAAATGCCACTGTTGTAGTCAAACTGCCTTGGGTTGTGGCTGGAGCACTCCCTCGAGAGAGTCAGATGTGCAGTATGGAAACAGACCCTTCAGTCCAATCCGTCCATGCCGACCAGATATCCCAACCTAATCTAGTCCCACCTGCCAGCACCCAGCCCATATCCCTCCAAATCCTTCCTATTCATATACCCATCCAAATGCCTCTTAAAGGTTGCAATTGTACCAGCCTCCACCACATTCCCTGGCAGCTCCTCCCATATACACACCACCCTCTGCGTGAAAACGTTGCCCCTGAGGTCTCATGTCTTTCCCCGCTCACCCTAAACCTATGCCCTCTAGTTCTAGACTCCCTGACCCCAGGGAAAAGACTTTGTCTATTTATCCTATCCATGCCCCTCAATTTTGTAAACCTCTATGAGGTCACGCCTCAGCTTCCAACACTCCAGGGAAAACATTCCCAGCCTGTTCAGCCTCTCCCTGTTGCTCAAATCCTCCAACCCTTGTAAATCTTTTCTGAACCCTTTCAAGTTGCACAACATCTTTCCGATAGGAAGGAGACCAGAATTGCACGCAACATTCCAACAGTGACCTAACCAAAGTCCTGTACAGCCGCAACATGACCTCCCAACTCCTGTACTCAATACTCATACCAAACGCCTTCTTCACTATCCTATCTACCTGTGACTCCACTTTCAAGGAGCAATGAACCTGCACTCCAAGGTCTCTGTTCAGCAACACTCCCTAGGACCTTACCATTAAGTGGATAGGTCCTGCACGGATTTGCTTTCCCAAAAATGCAGCACCTTGCATTTATCTGAATTAAACTCCATCTACCACTTCTCAGCCCATTGGCCCATCTGATCCAGATCCTGTTGCAATCTGAGATAACCCTCTTCGCTGCCCAGTACACCTCCAATTTTAGTGTCATCGGCAAACTTACTACCTGTACCTCTTCTGCTCACATCCAAATCATTTATGAAAATGACAAAAAGTAGAGGATACAGCACTGACCCTTGTGGCACTCCACTGGTCACAGGCCTCCAGTCTGAAAAAACAACCCTCCATCACCACCCTGTCTACCTTTGAGCCAGTTCTGTATCCAAATGGCTAGTTCTACCTGTATTCCACGAGATCTAACCTTGCTAATCAATCAGTCTCCCATGGGGAACCTTGTCGAACGCCTTACTGAAGTCCATATAGATCACATCTACGGCTCTGCCCTCAATCCTCTTTGTTACTTCTTCAAAAAACTCAATCAAGTTTGCGAGACATGATTTCCCCACGCACAAAGCCATGTTGACTATCCCTAATCAGTCCTTGCCTTTCCAAATACATGTACATCCTGTCCCTCAGGATTCCCTCCAAGAGCTTGCTGGTCTATAGTTCATTGGCTTGCCTTTACCACCTTTCTAAACAGTGGTACCACATTAGCCAACCTCCAGTCCTCCAGCACCTCACCTGTGACTATCGATGATACAAATATCTCAGCAAGAGGCCCAGCAATCACTTCTCTAGCTCCCCACAGAGTTCTCGGGTACACCTGATCAGGTCCTGGGGATTTATCCACCTTTATCCGTTTCAAGCCAGCAAGTACTTCCTCCTCTGTAATCTGGACATTTTTCAAGATGTCACCATCTATTTCCCTACAGTCTATATCCTCCATATCCTTTTCCACAGTAAATACTGATGCAAAATATTCATTTTGTATCTCCCCCATTTTCTGTGGCTCCACACAAAGGCCGCCTTGCTGATCTTTGAGGGGCCCTATTCTCTCCCTAGTTACCCTTTTGTCCTTCATATATTTGGATCTCCTTAATTCTATTTGCCAAAGCGCTCTCATGTCCCCTTTTTGCCCTCCTGATTTCCCTCAATTATACTCCTACTTCCTTTATTCTCTAAGGATTCATTCGATCTATCCTGTCTATACCTGACATACACTTCCTTTTTCTTAACCAAACCCTCAATATCTTTAGTCATCCAGCATTCCCTATACCTACCAGTCTTTCCTTTCACCCTGACAGGAATATACTTTCTCTGGATTCTTGTTCTCTCATTTCTGAAGGTTTCCCATTTTCCAGCCATCCCTTTACCTGCGAACATCTGCCTCCAATCAGCTTTTGAAAGTTCTTGCCTAATCCTGTCAAAATTGGCCTTTCTCCAATTTAGAACTTCAACTTTTAGATCTGGTCTATCCTTTTCCATCACTATTTTAAAACAAATAGAATTATGGTTGCTGGCCCTAAAGTGCTCCCCCACTGACACCTCAGTCACCTGCCCTGCCTTATTTTCCAAGAGTAGGTCAAGTTTTGCACCTTCTCTAGTAGGTACATCCACATACTGAATCAGAAAATTGTCTTGTACACACAAATTCCTCCTGATCTAAACCTTTAACACGATGGCAGTCCTAGTCTGTTTGGAAAGTTAAAATCCCTTACCATAACCACCCTATTATTCTTACAGATAACTGAGATCTCCTTACAAGTTTGTTTCTCAATTTCCCTCTGATAATTAGGGGGTCTATAATACAATCCCAATAAGGTGATCATCCCTTTCTTATTTCTCAGTTCCACCCAAATAACTTCCCTGGATGTATTTCCAGGAATATCCTCCCTCAGCACAGTTGTAATGCTATCCCTTACCAAAAACGCCAGTCCCCCTCCTCTCTTGCCTCTCTTTCTATCCTTCCTATAGCATTTGTATCCTGGAACATTAAGCTACCAGTCCTGCCCATCCCTGAGCCATGTTTCTGTAATTGCTAGGATACAGTCCCATGTTCCTAAACCTGCCCTGAGTTCATCTGCCTTCCCGGTTAGGCCCCTTGCATTGAAATAGATGCAGTGTAATTAATTAATCCTACCTTGTCCCTGCCTGCCCTGACTATTTGACTCACTTCTGTTCTCAACTGTACCAGTCTCAGATTGATCTCTTTCCTCACTATCTCCCTGGGTCCCCCCCACATTACTAGTTTAAATCCTCCCAAGCAATTCTTGCCAATTTCCCTGCCAGTATATTAGTCCCCTTCCAATTTAGGGGCAATCAGTCCTCCTTGTACAGGTCACTTCCACCCCAAAAAAGAGATTCCAATGATTCAAAAAAAATGTGAATCCTTCTCCCATACACCAGCTCCTCAGCGATGCATTCATTCATCTGCTCTATCCTCCTCTTCCTGCTCTCACTAGCTCGTAGCACTGGGAGTAATCCAGATATTACCACCCTTGAGAACCTCCTTTTTTAAATTTCTGCCTAACTCTCTAATCTCCCTTCAGAATCTCAACCTTTTCCCTTCCTATATCGTTGCTTCCAATGTGGACAATGACCTCTTGCTGGCCCCTCTTCCCAGTGAGAAGATTCTGCACTTGATCCTTGATCTTGGCACCAGGGAAACAACACACTATTCTGCTTTTTCTCTGCTGGCCACAAAAACTTCTGTGTTCCTCAGACTAGAGAATCCCCTAACACAATTGATCTCTTGGAAGCCGATGTACCCCTCGTTGCATTAGAGCCAGTCTCAATACAAGAAACTTGGCTGTTCATACTACGTTCCCCTGAGAATCCATCACCCCCTACATTTTCCAAAACAGCATACCTGTTTGAAATGGGTATATCCACAAAAGACTCCTGCCCTCGGTGCCTACCTCTCTTACCCTTCCTGGAGTTAACCCATCTATGTGACTGTATCCGAGACTCCCCCCCCCCCCCCCCCACCCCCCCCCCCCACCCACCACACCCTCTTCTTATAACTGCCATCCATCACATACTGTTGCAAATCCCTCATCGCTTCTCTCTCTCCAACCGATCCATTCGATCTGATAAGATTTGCATCCAACAGCATTTATGGCAGATATAATCCGCAGTAACCCTTAAACTCTCTTAACTCCCACATCTGGCAAGTAGTACATATTACTGCAAAGGCCATTTTTGCTCCTTTACAATCTACAGACCCAGAAAATAACACAGTCTTATTCCTCTACAAAACACTGCACCAGGTTAAATTAATAGTTATGGCTTATGTTTTAAGTTTAATCAAAACTGTCACAAGAGTTCAGTCATTATGTTCTTGTTAGAGTGAAAGGTAAAGCTAGTAGGATTAGAGAACAATGAACGAAGGAAGATTTGAGGGTCAGTCAAGAATCTATTAGATATAGACAATTTGATTCAAAATGAATCTCTTGAACAGTATGAGAGAGTATAGGGGCCTTCTGGAGAGAGAGATCAGGAAGTCAAAGAGGGGGTACAAGATAATCTTAGCAGATAAGGATAATGCAAAAAGTTTCTACAAGAACATTAACAATAAGCGAATCACTAGAGAAAGAGTACAGCCCTTAAAACATCAAAGCGGTGGTCTGTGTGTTGAACCTCAGGACAGAGACATCAAATGAAAATTGTGTGTCGGTTTTACAGTGGAGAAAGAAAGAGGCTAGATAACAGGGATATAAATACTGATGTTATGAAAACTGTTCAAATTACAATAGACGAAGTGCTGGAGGTCTTAGAAAATACAAAAAAAGGTGGACAAATCTCCAGCACGTGATCTACTGTATTCCAGGATACCATGGGAAGTTAGGGAGGAAGTTGCAAGGCCGAAATATTTGTATCGTCTCTAAATACGGTTGAGGTGCCAGATGTCTGGAAGTGGCTGACATTATGCCTTTCTTTAAAAAGGGACAAAGAGAAGCATGGAAACCATGGACCTGTGAGTCTGACAACGGTGGCTAAGTTGTTGAAGATGATTCATAAATATAGGATTTATATTTATTTGGAGAGGCAAGGAATGATTAGGGAGAGTTAACATGTTTTGTTAACGAAATTGTGTCTTGTTCGAATTTTTTGAGGAAGTAACCAAAAACAGAGGGCAGAGCGTTAGACGTTGTTTGCTTGAACTTTTGTAAAGCTTTTGAGTGTTCCACATGGTTGATCAGTAAAGCTAGAGCACATGAGATTCAGGGTGAGCTTGCCAATTGGATACATAATTAACAGCAGGAGACAGAATGATGGAAGGTTCTTAGACTGGAGGCCTGTGACCAGCGGTGTCCCACAGGGATCAGCACTAGGTCCAATTTTGTTAGTTATTTCGATGTAAATGTAGGAGGCATGATTAATAAGTTTGCAAATGACTCCAAAATTGGTGGTATAGAGGACAGCCAACGTGGTTATCTAAAATTACAAAGAAATCTTGATTAATGGGCGAGGAGCGGCAGATGAAATCTAATTTGGATAAATGAGAGGTATTGCATTTTGTTATAACAACGCCAGGTCTTATACAATTAAAAGTAGGCCCTGGCGGTGTTGTAGAACAGAGGCCTAGGGGTTCAGGTATATAATTCTTTGAAGTTTGCGTTACATATAGATAGGGTGATTAAGGTGGGGTTTAGCACACTTGCCTTCATTGCTCAGACCCAAATATAGGATTTGGGACATCATGTTGAAGTCGTACAAGACATTGGTGAGGCCTCTTGTGGAGTACTGTGTGCAGTTCTGGTTGTTCTACTATATAAAAAGGATATTATTAAGCCAGACAGGGTTCAGAAGAGATTTACCAGGAGGATGCCAAAATGAAGGGTTTGAGTTATAAGGAAAGGCTGGATAGAACATAGAACAATACACCACAGTACAGACCCTTCGGCCCTCGATATTGTGCCAACCTTTCATCCTACTCTCAGATCAAACTAACCGACCTTCCACGTGCCTATCCAAGAGTCACTTAAAATGTCCCTAGTGTATCGGAATCTACACAGTGGTAGGTGTGTGGAATACACTGCCAGCAGTGGTAGTAAAGAGCCTACCTCTGACATCTCCCTTAAAACCTTCCCATCACCTTAAAATTATGCCTCATGAAAGCCATTTCTGTCCTGGGGAAAAGTAAAGTATCCGGCCATCCACTATCTGTGCCTCTCACTCATCATCTTATACACCTCTATCCAGTCACCTCTCATCCTTCTTCGCTCCCACCTCCCTCAACCTTTCTTCAAAAGACATTCCCTCCAGTCTAGGCTGCATCCTGGTAAATCTCCTCTGCACCCTCTCTAAAGCTTCCACATTCTTCCTACAACGGGGCTACCAGAACTAAACACAATATTCTAAGTGTGATCTAACCAGGGCTCTATAGCATAACCTCATGGCTCTTAAACTCAATTGTCCAGAAAATGAAAGCCAACACACCATATGCCTTCTTAACAATCCTATTAACTTGGGTGGCAACTTTGACGGATCTATGGATGTGGACTCCAAGATCCCGCTGTTCCTCCACACTACCAAGAATCCTGCCTTTAACCCTGTATGCTGCATTCAAATTCAACCTTCCAAAGTGAATCACTTCATACTTTTCCAGGGTGAATTCCATCTGCAACTTCTCAGTCCAGTTCTGCATCCTGTCCATGTCCCAATGCAACCTACAACAACCCTCCATACCATCTACCACTCCATGAACCTTCACGTCATCAGCAAACTTATTAACCCACCTTTCCACTTCCTCGGCGGCACGGTGGCACAGTGGTTAGCACTGCTGCCTCACAGCACCAGAGACCCGGGTTCAATTCCCGCCTCAGGCGACTGACTGCGGAGTTTGCACGTTCTCCCCGTGTCTGTGTGGGTTTCCTCCGGGTGCTCCGGTTTCCTCCCACAGTCCTAAAGATGTGTAGGTCAGGTGAATTGGCCATGCTAAATTGCCCGTAGTGTTAGGTAAGGGGTAGATGTAGGGGTATGGGTGGGCTGCTCTTCGCGGGGCGGTGTGGACTTGTTGGACCGAAGGGCCTGTTTCCACACTAAGTAATCTAATCTAATCAATCAAGTTATTTATAAAAAATCACAGAGCAGAGATCCCAGAACAGATCCCCGTGGAACACCTCTGGTCACCAAGCTCCAGGCTGAATACTTTCTATCTACCACCACCCTCTGTCTTTTATGGGCCAACTAATTCTGTATCTAGACAGCCAGATTTCCATGCCTCCTTCATTTCTGAATGAGCCTACCATGGGGAACCTTATCAAACACCTTGCCAAAATCCACATAAAACACACTGGAAGTAGAGTAGTGCATGTGGTGTATCAAATCCTCAAAAAATTCAATAAAGGCTTGAGGGGCATGACCTGCCCCTCGGAAAGCCATACTGACTATCTGCAACCAAATTATGGTTTTCCAAATAATCTCAAATCCGGTCTCTCAGAATCCTCTTCAATTCTTTACCCACTATTGATGCGAGACTGACTGGTCTTTAAAATCCCAGGATTATCGCTATGCCCTTTCTCGAACAAGGGGATAACATTTGCCGCCCTCCAATCATCTAGCACTACTCCAGTGAGGCAGCAAAGATCATCGCCAAAGGCGCAGCAACCTCTTTCCTCACTTCCTGTAATAACCTAGGGTATATCCCATCTGGCCTGGGAATTTATCTATCATCACAAATTTCAAAGTTTTCAGCACTTCCTCCTCAAAAATCAACCTGTTCAAGTATATCAGTCTGTTTCATGCTGCCCTCAAACGTGAATGTCCCTCTCTGTAGTGAATACTGAAGCAAAAGGTTTATTAAAAAGGACCTCCTCTTCCTCCAGGCGCAAGTTCCCTCCACTATCCCTGATTGGCCTGGTCCTCATGTTTCTCAAGTGTAGAACACTTTAGGGCTTTCCTTAATCCTACCTGCTAAAGTTTTCTCATACCCTCGAGCTCTAAGTCCATTCTTCAGTTCCTTCCCAGCTAGGTTGTAACCCTCTACAGCCCTGTCTGATTCTTGCCTCCTCAACCTTAAGCAAGGTTCTTCCTCTTGACTAGATGTCCCACATCTCTGGTCACCCAAGGTTCTTTCAACTTACCATCCCCTCCTTGGGACAAACGTGTCTAGCAGTATCAGCAATTGCTTCTTAAACAAATCTCCACAATTGTTATGCATTTCCTAGAGAACATTTGTTCCCAATTTAGGTTCTCCAGTTCCTGCCTAATTGCATTGTAATCCCCCCTCCCCCAATTATATTCTTCCCCATCTGCTCCTATCCCTCTCCATGAGTACAGTACAGGGAGTTGTGATCACTATTACCAAAATGCTCTCCTACTGAGATCTGACACCTGACATGGTCTGTTGCCAAACACCAAATCTAGTATGGCCTCCTCTCTAGTCAGCCTATGTACATATTACGCCAGGAACCTTTCCTGACACATCCGACCAAAACTGCTCCATCCAAACTATTTGAACTGAGCAGGTTCCAATCAATGTTCGGCAAGTCACACATGACGACAACCCTGTTACTTCAGCACTTTTCCAAAATCTGCCTCCCAATCTTCTCCTGTGTTGCAAATAGGGGATCCAAAGAAACTCCCAAGTAACTGCTCCTTTCCTGTTTTTGACTTCCACCCATACAGACCCTCAAGAAACTTCTCAATGACCTCCCTTTCTGCAGCTGTGACACTATCCCTGATTAGCAATGCCACTCCTCCACCTCTTAGCTGCCCTCCTATTTCTTTTGAAGCATCTAAACCCTGGAACATCCAACAACCATTCCTGTCTCAGTGATATCCAAGTTTCCATCACAGCCACAAAATCATAGTTCCAAGTACTGATTCATGCTCTAAGCTCATCACTCATTCCTGATACTTCAACCCATCACACTGAATACATAGAGTCATAGAGATGTACAGCATGGAAACAGACCCTTTGGTCCAACCCGTCCATGCCAACTCGATATCCCAATCCAATCTAGTCCCACTTGCCAGCATCTGGCCCATATCCCTCCAAACCCTTCCTATTCATATACCCATCGAAATGCCTCTTAAATGTTGCAATTGTACCAGCCTCCACCACATCCTCTGGCAGCTCATTCCATACATGTACAACCCTCTGCGTAAAAACGTTGCCCTTTCTGTCCCTTTTATATCATTCCCCTCTCAAGCTAAACCTATGCCCGCTAGTTTTGGACACCCCCAATCCAGGGAAAAAGACTTTGCCTACTTTTTTTTTCCCCCATCGATGCCCCTCAATTTTGTAAACCTCTATAAAAGGTCACCCCTCAGCCTCCACACTCAAGGGAAAACAGCCCCAGCCTGTTCAACCTCTCCCTATAGCTCAAATCCTCCAACCCTGGCAACATCCTTCTAAATCTTTTCTAAACCCTTTCAAGTTTCACAACATCTCTCCGATAGGAAGGAGACCAGAATTGCATGCAATTTTCCAATAGCGGCCTAACCAATGTCCTGTACAGCCGCATCTTTGCCCTATCGAGGGCTATCCCTCCTCACTGACTCTCTGTAAGCTGTATCTGGAGGTTCACTACTTACTCCATCTGATCCATAGCTCTGGTTCCCACTTCCCTGCCAATCCACTTTAAACCCTCCAGATGAGCTCTAGCATACCTCCCGCCCAGGATACTGGTACTGCTCCAGTTCACATGCAACCTGTCCTTGTACAGGTCCCACCTTCCCCAGATGATCCACATATCTAAAGCCCTCGCTCCTACACATGTTGATCATAACTCTATTCCTAGCCTCACTATCAGATGGCTAGACTGGAACTTTCTTCCCTGTAGTGTATGATGTTCAGGGGTGATGTTATAAAAGGTTTTATATCATGAGGGGCATAGATAAGGGGAAAGAGCAAGGGTATTTTCCTTAGGGTGGGGATTTCAAGACAAGGGGCATTTTTAAAAATAATCTTCCTCCCCTCACCTTAAAAGACAGACATGAGGGACAACTTTTTTTTTAAATAATTAACCAGTTTGTGTATATGTGTGGAATGAACTTCTACAGGAAGTGGCGGATGCTGGCAAAGTTACAACATCTCTCTCTCAATTATGTGTGCGCGCACCACTACCCACAATTGGACTTGATCAGGATTGCAAAGCTTTGATCAGTTACTTGTATGCTCAATGCTGCTCTTGGTGTGCTCTCCTCTACTCATCATTGAGCCATAGTGATGGTTACAGTTCAGTCAGACACCATGGAGGTTGAACACTATTCTGCTAATGAAGGTCTACAGCTTCTGTGGATGGCAAGATTTCAGCTGCTAGATCTGTTTGCAATCCATCCCATGTATACTGTCATAATGCTACAGGCTATCACAAACAATATCCTCATGGTATCCTCAATAAGATGACAGGACAACATTGCCATAATGCTGCGGGGATGTTGCCCCTCATGGAAGAATCCAAGATCACAGGGCATCATCTTAGAATAAAGGGGTGCCAATTTAAGACTGGATGAAGAGCAATTTCTTCTGTTAGCGTTGAGACCCTTTGCAACTCATTGCCACAGAGCACAGAGAGGCAGTGTCCTTTTTTATATTTGAGAGAGAGATTCTTGATCTGACTCACTAAGTTCTTCAGAGAAGAAAACCTGCCATACTCACCTAGTCTAACCTTCATGTGACTCCAGACTCTCAGCAACGTGGCTGACTCAACTCCCTTTGAAAGGGCCTAGCATGCCACTTAGTTCTATCAATTGTTACAACATCTCAATAAAGAAATGAAACCAAGCAGATCACCCAACATCAACCTAGGCACCAGTGAAGGCCATAGCAAAATCAGCCCTGACTCCTTACTTACAGCTGGACTGGTGCCAAAATTGGGAGAACTGCATCAACAATTAATCAAGCAGCAGCCTGACAGTCATACGTTTGGAATCATAAGCTACAGACAGCAGGCACACTATTACCCTCCATGGATATGTCCTGTCTGAAATGTAGGACACACCCAGAGGTGGCAGCACAGAATGAGTTGCCCTGGGTGCCCTCAACATTGACTGTGGACCCCAAGAGATCTCACGGCTTCAAACTAAACATGGGCAAGGAAACTGCCTGCTGATTACCACATATTTCCTCCCATAGCTGACAAATCAATACTTCTCCATGTTGAACAATACTTGGAAGAAGCACACAGAGTGGAATAGGCACAAAATGTATTCTGAGTGGGGTATTTTAATGTCCAGAACTAAGAGTGGCTCCGCGACAGTACTGCTGATTTACAACCTGACCAGCTCAAGGGCATAGCTGCAAAACTGAGTCTGCAGTAGGTGGTGAGGGAACCAGCATGAGGGGAATAAATCCATGACTTCATCCTCACCAATTTGCCTGCTACACAGATGCATCTATCCATGTCAGTATCAGTAAGAGTGACCACCTTATGAGGACAAAGTCCTGACTTCACAATACCCTCCATCATGGTTGTAAGGCACCATCATCATGCTGAATAGCAAAGATTTTGAACAGATCTCTCAACTCAAGACTGGGTCTCCATGGAGATGTTGTGGCGAACAGAAGATTTGTACTCCCAACACAATTGCAACCTCATGGTCTGCAATATCTCACATTCAACCACTACCATCAAGCCAGTTTCCATGGAGAGTTCAGGAGGGCATGCCAGAAGTAATACCAGGCATACATAAAAATGAAGCGCCAAACTGGTGCAGGTGCCAAACAGGACTACTTGCATGCCAAACAGCATAAACAGCATTCTGGTTACTCATTTCTATTTTATCTCCCTGAAGTGAAAAGCACATATTCCTTAGGTTGGGGAGCTGAGCTGAAAAATTTCCTGACAAGCTACCAACCTCAAAAGTAAGACTCCAGCTCAAACACATTCATTAATTGTTTCACCTTGGTGATGCCACAAAGTCAGAAGTGCATGGGTGATCAAAATGGGTCAATTATAGATAACTCAAGGGGTTGCAGGATGGAGCCATTAACACATAGGGAAAACCAAGGCCATAGAAGCCTGAAAGTAAAAATGGAAATTTAAAACTCAAGAAATCATGAGCCAAAGCAAGTCAACAAGTACAGTGGTGGAGAAAGGCACTTGGTCTAAGACATGAGTCGAGTCATGGATGACCTCAAGTGTAGAATGTCGTAGACCTGCTGGGAATGCATTCGTGTAGTTTAGTACAAAAGTAGTGTAGCATGAATGAGTTCTAGATTGCACTGATAATAGCTGTGCAGTGGCTGCTCCTGTGGAGAGCAGGGCCCAGTACCTCATCTACTATATGCCACAATTAAAGGCAATGGAATAGATTCAGAACGGATTTATCTGCATAGATTTGAACTTTCATCAAGGCATTGAGGATCATCTGCAAAATTTTATTCCACCAGAATCCATAACATAATGGCCCGAGCGTTTAGCACTGCTGCCTCTCAGCGCCAGGGACCCGGGTTCAATTCCTGCCTCAGGCAACTGTGTGGAGCTTGCATATTCTCCCAGTGTCTGTATGGGTTTCCTTCAGATGCTCCGGTTTCCTCCCACTGTCCAAAGATGTGCAGGTTAAGTGAATTGGCCATGCTAAATTGCCTGTAGTGTCAGGTGGATTGGTATGGGGTAAGTGTAGGGGAATGGGTCTGGGTAGATTGCTCTTTGGAGGGTCAGTGTGGACCTGAGCTGAAGGACCTGTTTCCACACTGTAGGGAATCTAATCTAAGCATATCACTAATACGATTATCAATCCTGGATACGAGCTCCATCTTAAGTGTGAGGAACATGCCAGTGAGTCTAAAACTGAAGTTCTGACATAAAATATGCATGCTAAACAAAAGGAACATACACCAAATGGACTGCAGCAAATCACTTACCAGTTTAACTAACATTCTTCCTATAGCAGGGTGACCAGAACTGTACAGAGTATTCCAATCATGGTTTTAGTGATGTCTTATACAACCATAACATGACGTTTCAACTCCTTTACCCAATGCCGTCACTGATGAAAACAAGCATGCCAAACACCTCCTTCACACTGTCTACCTGTGATGGCACTTTCAAGTAACTCTGTATCTGCACCCTTGGGTCCCTCCTCTTCAAAAATACTCCTCAGAGCCCTACCATTAACTGTTTAAGTCCTGCCCTGGTTTGTCTTATGAAAATGCAACTGAGATTTATCCGAATTAAACACCATCTGCTATTTCTTGGCCCACTGGCCCAGTTGATCAATATCCCCTTGTACTCAGATACCCTTCTTCACTGTCCACTACACCACCAATTTTAGTGTCATCTGCAAACTTATTAAACGTGACTCCCATATTCTCATTCAAATAGTTTATCTTTATGACCAACAACAAGCTTGCGGCACACTATTGGTCTCAGACCTCCAGTCTGAACAACCCTCTACCACCACCTCCATCTCCTACGGTCAAGCCAATTTTCTATTCAATGAGCTAGCTCGCCCTGGATCCCACATGATCTAACCTTACTAGTTAGTCTACCACCAGAATGTTGAAGGCCTTGCTAAAGTCCATGTAGACATCTGCTGTTACATCTTTAATCTACCTTCTTGGTTGCCTCTTCAAATATAAGAGACACTATTTCCCACACAAAGCCATGCCGACCAACTCTAAATCAATCCTGGCCTTTCCAAATGCACATAGATCACGTCTCAGGATTTCACCCAACAATTTACCCACACTGACGTCACCGGTATGTAGTTCCCGCAGTCTCTCTTAAATAATGGTAGAACATCAGTCACTCTCCAGTATTCTGTACGACAGTATAATTTGCAACAAAGTCATTTACTTGGGTGTCACAACAGAAACTAAAAGCCAAATCTGGACACAAAACTGGGTCAGACTTCTGATCTTTTGTATCTCAAGACAGAAAGCAATTTTCAATTGAAATGCTTACATATAAAATCATTTTTTAAAATTTGTATTTTGTACAAGTTTGTACAAGTCTTTTCATAGGTTTTAGATATAATGAAAAATTACAGAATTGTACAACTTGATAGAAAGCATACACAAATTCTCAAACAGCAGTTGGTCAAGCAATTGCAGATCTCAGACTGAGCTTTTGACCTGAGCCATGCTATCAGTGCCATAAAGCAGATTTCTTTTGCAAAAACAGTATAAATGGAATTGCTTTTGATTTTAAAGACTTGACAGTCAGTCAATCACATGGAGTGGGAAAACAGAGGTTTTTGTACTAAAAAAGGGAGGGATTTTGAATTGTACACTGGAAAAGGGGTCAGAATCAATTTTTGAAATGGAATCATTTTATTTTTATGAAACAATTTCACGATTAGGCATTTAAAAAATTATGAAGTAACCTCAGTATCAAAAAAGTTGCAGCTGTTTGTGCAGTTCATACTGTTGTGCTGGACAGCTGTTTGTCCTTTTGATTTCTGACCTTATTAGATGAATCAAGTTAGATAAGTTTCCTAAATTAGGATATGAACTGGGTAAAGGCAAAGCTTTCCAAACAAAAACAGAAAGCAATTACAAATGGACTTAAGGGGAAAAAGTCCTTGTATTAAATTTACTTAAAACATGCATATTACATATACAAATATGCAACACAAATGAAGCATCTGCCTTCCAAATTTAAAGAGCTGCAAATTTCAAAGTATATTTCAGCTCATTTGTCATGGTTTTCTTCCCTCAAAACAGGAGGCTACTTAAAAAAGGACACCAAAAAAAAAGGAAATATCTCTGCGAGGGTTACACTTCTAGTCAAGTGCTTCTCTAATATTTTGCCCCACCAAGACTCCATTAAGTTTGAAAATTGTCACAGCCCCTGAAAGAAAACAGTGGAGCCCTGTTGGAGGAGGGAAGCACAGCTGTTATAACTTGGTCAAAACTCCATGGTAGCCATTGCTGCCTCATAGTTCACAACCCCAAACATTTCAACTGGTGACCCAAATTGGGGTCTAAATTCCCACTTTGGGAAGGCCTGCTCTAGTCAGTTAACTGACCAAACAATATTCAGATCAAACTAAAAACAGTGAAAAAGTAGGAAATACTATTGTTCTCATACAAATGAGAAAAAAAAAGCGTAAATGCAAACATACAACAATACAACACATTTATCCTTATTTGCCCTTCTTCTGGAATCTAAATCTTGTATCAGCTAATACGCTTAAATCTGTATCTAATCATGTGATTTGACACTTTGTTAATTTAAAGATCTGAATGACTTATTAATGCATTAAAAGTAAAACGTTCAAGGTACATTAGTGTTCACAATGAGTTAGTCCTATAACAAGCTAATATGCGTATAGAACAGGATTGCATCCTAGGTATGGATCTCAATATATAGGGTAAATGGAGCAATGGCATAATTAAATAATTTTGTAAGCATATAGCTTTCAAAATTCAACCAACCTGTAAACCCAACCAAGAACAAAAGCAAAGGGTTTCAGGATATTCATCTTGGATCCTATGCATTTAGTAATTAATGAATATTAATTAGATATAATAACTTACAACACTCAGTATGATGTTAAACTTTTCTGTCTCATCCTGAAAAACAAATGTTACATTTGTTAGCTTTGAATCTGATTAACTTGAATCCAAGGAATTCTGGAAAATCATAGCTGTAGAGATATTGGATGCACTGTCCCTTTCACAACGCCAAGGTATAGAGCATCAGGTGCTGGGCATGTGCCAGGTTTTTGCTGTATTAATACTTTCTTTTAATTTTCTTCTTTTAGCCCTATATTATTCTAGTTCTGGTTTACAACTTAAGTCTACCATGAAAATAGCCCAAAAAATAAAAAAAAACACTTGTTTAACGTGCTAGAAGACCCAAATTTACTTTTATTGGCCTTAGGCCAAAGGCTACATTCCCACCTTGCCCTGGGTGTCCTAACACATGCATAACTTCACAAACTACACATGCTGATCCTAGCATGTCAGTTTATATTTTGGGCAGCTGCAGCCAGCGTACTTGTGCGGTGCAGGCAACAGCATAAAAAGACACTGGACTAGTAAAAATCATGAAATGACACACCCACACGACTGGGAGCATTTGGCAAAGAAAGATACCTCATCCAAAAAGAAAATTACTCTTTGAGCAGGCTTCTGGCATGGAGGGGTCACATGCCCCGCTAACAGTTCAAAGTTGGAGTTAGGCTTAAAAAAAAAGCCTTGCAGCCTGAGCTGCTGGGATTTGGAAGCAGCTCTGGGAACCATTGCTAGATTAGAATGGGGTTGAAGGAAGCTGTGGAACAATATTTGTTGTTTGATTTAGTGATAAAGATTTGACTTTGGAAAAACCTAGAGATAGCACCAGCTTTGAGAGGATACCTGCAGAGAAGCTTGAATTATGTCCACGTAACCTCTGGAAAGCAGCTTTAGGAATGCTTCAGGGGAAAAAACCAACCTACTTAGACATTATCAGCAATTGAGACAGTCTTTGACAGAATGGCTTGTGAAGCAATTCCAAACTGAGAACATCCGAAAGAAATTAGAATGCCTTGGTAAAGACTACAACGTTTTAATGAGATTTGATGACCCAAAGTGTCTCAAATATCTGGAGAGTTGCAGACCGACTTGCATTGGCTCCTGGTTGAGAAACATGCCTCAACTCCCTCAAGTCACCTTACTTTTCAAATTCTATGGTCTCCTCCCTCCTTATTTCAGTAACCTTTCTTAGCCTTACAACTCAGCAATATCTTCCTGTAATTTTAAAACTTTTGTACATCCCTGACTTTAAACAGAGATCTGCCACTGGAATTCTATGAAAACCTCTCCACTTCTTTTGAAATACTCTGTTGCATTCAATTCTTTGTCTAACCTTTTGCCACAGCTTCAATACATAATGTGAAAACAACTGGAGTGCAGTTGAGTTTCTGAACTGATCGACAAAAACACAAATTGTGTAATCTTAAATATACATTTTTTTCAACCAATAGAAAACACCTAGATGGGCTCAGAGGGCTGAAGCAGTCCAATTTTTATCTGTTGCCAACTAAAAGTTTCTACTGCATTGTTATTAAGAGAAATGATATCTCACCACATGATCATATTCCAAAATTTGAGATAGCATTCTTAACTTAGCCTTTGCATAGACTGCAATAAAAATGTTTCTCCATGAAAATAATTCTAGACAGTTGCCAAATGGTAAACACTTGTCCGAATGAATTACCCACAGCAAAGATGCAAAAAGTACAGCAAAACGGCAGAGGGTTCAGAATCCATACTTTTCTATATTTTAAGCCTCTACACAATTATTTATGAAAAACTCCAAACATAGCCCTGCATTCTTAAGTTTAAACTGGCAGTTCCAATGATTGTCAGTTCTATGAAATCTCATTGTTTTTTTTACTTAGCTTTGTTACAGTTGTTAAACTTTATTCCAGGAAGTCTAGAAGTCAGGTTACCTTAAAAGGAACGAGAGTTTCTGCATAGCTTGTACTTTTCCAAAGTGAAATAGTTACCAGCCCTGTCACATTGCCAATATATATTTCCATAGTACAATTCAACATGCCTTATTGTAAGAAGGCCCCAAGGATAAATTGCTGGAGTGTGGGGTCAAGAACCTAATATCAGTGCATCACGTTACTTATAGAATCTATGACATTTTTCTATGCCACCAAAGTCTTTAGCTTGGAAGCTAATCAAGAGAAATAAAGTAAAAAGGCCAATAGTGAAAACTAGAAGCGATTGTTCTTCATGTGACCATGCTTAACAATTCAGCTCACTGGGGCAGGCCTGCTATGTAATTCTTCCAATAATTGACCAGAATTTGGCCGAGCCAGAGTATGACATACAGAAACGTAATGCACAAAAAATTAAATCCGTTGTACATGTCAATAAAACTAAATGTTGCAGTATTTGAAAGCTGAAACTAAAATGAGAAAAAAAGTTGCTAAATCAGACAGCTATTAGAAAAAAGGTAGGAGGTATACTTCAGGTTTAAAGATGACATACACAAATGTGCATTAAGGCAGGGCTTTTTACAAGGTTAGAATCTCCCAAAGCACATTAAAATAAAAATTTGTTCTGAAGTTTAGTCACAGTTGTCATTGACCATGAGACCTATCAGCATACCTTGAAGTCACATGCTCCTATCACCTGTAAGTCATAGCCATGTGACCCAAGGGTAAACAGATCCCATACTCCACTTCACCTCTGCTTCTAGTAGAGTCATATTTGGAGCTCTCTCTTGTGGTATAATCCAAAGTTTAATGCTATTCCAGGCACAAATTTACCTGAGGAATACAATGCTTATGTGCAATAAGCAGTTGGATCCTTCAAAAATATATTCTCACAATTTTGATACAAGAAACATTAAAATTATGCATCTGACAAAATTGTGTTGGAGACAAGTTCACACCTAGTTAGCGGAGGTGGTCATCTACAAAAGACTCCAATGTCTCTGACAGATATTTGGAAAACTAACTGAAGCCCAACCAGAAAACAGCCTTAAACAGATTTTGGACAATTGCTCACTTCATACTTCAGCCATTTCAGAGTGTGGAGACAGTTACACAGATCTATTGATAAAAGGCATTAAACCACAAAGAAAACAGTGCTAATTTATTTGGATTAGAATGCTAAAGCTTTCAAGATAAAATAAAATACATTGCTATTTATTGCAATATTTACAGATAATTATTATGCAGTACAGAAAATTGGAAAGGCTAGAATGCTCTTTTCTTGGCAGTTGACACACAACAAAAGGGGCCAAATCTTTGTTATTAAAGGAATGAGTATTTTTAATTTTTACTGATACAGTCAGGGCCACATGTTTTAAAAGGTGGAATAGTGCGATGTTTTTAAAAAAGGTGGAATCATGAATAGTAGACACCACATTATGGACTGGGTATCCTGTGACACCCTTAAATAAATTACAACTGTTCAAATAGCATTTTACAGATCAAACAACAGATGATTGCAAGCAAAAAAGCTCTAAGTATTGTTTGCCATTGGCAAGTACGTATTTCTATGAATTAACACATCAGTTTTTCTTTCATGTGCAATCAGAATGATCAACAATATCTATAATATTCTCTATGACCAATTCAAGAGTTAACTTTGGAATTAACAGACTCCAATTCATGTCATACAAACAGAAACCCCAAGAACCTATTGATCAATTTGTTGGAAGATGCTGCAACAAAGACCATGAATATGACTTAGAGGGACCAGAATTAATGATTGGTGGTTTCTACACCAACCAAAGCTTTTAAGGCAAATCTTTTGTAGACGAGAAAAAAAAGCCTGCTATTGACATACCTGTTGAAGGACACAAGTGTGAAGCCACAGTGGCAGGCCAACAGTCATATGCTTTAGATGCAGCTAACAAAATTAGTAAAGTTGCAAAGCATACCAAGTCAACAAAATCTGTAAACAAATACGGTTGTCCTATCGAACCAAAATCTGCACAGGCGTTCTTGATATTGTAAAGCACGTGGCACTACAAGACATTTGAGCACATGTGCAAGAAATCTGGTTCCAAAGACTGAATCAAGAGTTTTCAAAATCATGAGTAGTCTGGACAAAGATAGTGGTAGAAGCATTGAGAACAAGATTGCAGAGATACAAAGTGAGAGAAAAAAAAAAAAAAGAGTCAAAAGGAGGAAAAATCATTTTCAAAGTGCATTTGGTTAGGATTTTGAATGCACTCCTGAAGAGTGTGATTGGGGTATAGTATAGTAGAAGCATTCTAAAGGGAATTCAATTGTTATCCAAAAGAGAATATGTAGGAGCAGGACTGGACAGGGGAATGGCACTAAGTAAAACTGCCTGTTGAGAGCTGTACAGAGATCATAAACCAAATGGCCTCATTCTGTGATATAACAACCAATTTCAGATTTCCAGCACCAGCAGTACTTTTTGCTTACTGTATCTACATGTTATTTTACCAAATGGCAGAAGGCTAGATTACTATTTTTGTGCTAGTTGAAGGCAGTACCCTAGATAGGGTCAGAGTCAGAGAGATGTACAGCATGGAAACAGATCCTTCGGTCCAACCTGTCCATACCGACCAGATATCCCAACCCAATCTAGTCCCACCTGCCAACACTCGGCCCTTATCCCTCCAAACCCTTCCTATTCATATACCACCCAAATGCCTCTTAAATGTTGCAATTGTACCAGCCTCCACCACATCCTCTGGCAGCTTATTCCATACACTACCACCCTCTGTGGAAAAAGTTGCCCCTTAGGTCTCTTTTATATCTTTCCCCTCTCACCCTAAACCTATGCCCTCTAGTTCTAGACTCCCCAACCCCAGCGAAAAGGCTTGGCCTATTTATCCTATTCATGCCCCTCAATTTTGTAAACCTTTATAAAGTCACCCCTCAGCCTCCAACACTCCAGGGAAAACATCCCCAGCCTGTTCAGCCTCTCCCTATAACTCAAATCCTCCAACCCTAGCAACATCCTTGTAAATCCTTTCAGAACCCTTTCAAGTTTCACAACATCTTTCCGATAGGAAGGAGACCAGAATTGCACGCAATATTCCAACAGTGGCCTAACCAATGTCTTGTATAGCCGTAACATGACCTCCCAACTCCTGTACACAATACTCTTCCAATAAGGGAAAGCATACCAAAGGCCTTCTTCACTATCCTATCTACCTGCGTCCACTTTCAAGGAGCTATGAACCTGCACTCCAAGGTCTCTGTTCAGCAACACCCCCTAGGACCTTACCATTAAGTGTATAAGTCCTGCTAAGATTTGCTTTCCCAAAATGCAGCACATTGCATTTATCAGAATTAAACTCCATCTGCCACTTCTCAGCCCATTGGCTCATCTGGTTCAGATCCTGTTGTAATCTGAGGTAACCCTCTTCGCTGTCCACTACAACTCCAATTTTGGTGTCATTCTGCAAACTTACCAACTGTACCTCTTATGCTCGTATCCAAATCATTTATGTAAATGGTAAAAAGTAGAGGGCCTAGCACCGTTCCTTGTGGCACTCCACTGGTCACAGGCCTCCAGTCTGAAAAACAATCCTCCCTGTCTTCTACCTTTGAGCCAGTTCTGTATCCAAATGGCTAGTTCTCCCTGTATTCCACGAGATCTATCCTTGCTAATCAGTCTCCCATGGGGAACCTTGTTGAACACCTTACTGAAGTCCATATAGATCATGTCCACCACTCTACTCTCAATCCAGTTACTTCTTCAGAAAACTCAATCAAGTTTGAGACACGATTTCCCATACACAAAGCCATGTTGACTATCCCGAATCAGTCCTTGCCTTTCCAAATACATGTGCGTCCTGTCCCTCAGGATTCCCTCCAGCAACTTGCCCACCACCGATATTAGCCTCACTAGTCTATATTCAACACAGCTACTTCGGAGATCAAACATTTTTTTGCAACTCGTTCAGTGAGTAACTTTTGGAAAACTTCAAAATAACTTCACAGGGGGGAATTAAACACCCATCCATTTAACAGAATATTGGGCCAATTGTGGAAAACTGTAGTGATATTTGCAACTTAGAAGACAGTGAAGAGACTGAAGTAATTATGCCTCAAATAAGTCAAATTGCATCTAAATGACCTATTAGAGATGCTCTCCAGTGATGTTTGGACTGTTGAATGGAGGTAAAGCAATTTGAATCATCGGTTACTTTTTATTTGTTTAAAAAAAGATAAACGTACTCAGTATACACTCAACAAAATAATTTAATGTTGATAGAGGCATGCAGATATGCCCCTTTTATTCCCAGCCTTCCAAAAGAAGTGGATCAGAAATTGGAATGATGATGAAACTCAATTTCATTCTGATTGAATTATTTCTCGTCAGACCTCATTATGCCTGGATCCAAACATGGCTGCATTAGTTCAAGGTTAGTGGAGAAACAGGAGTTGGTATTGACATCTCATCAACATTTGACGAAGTTGAACACTAAGACCTAAGTTTTGGTAGGAAACAAAGCGGGAAATACAAAAAAGAAAATCATCCAGTGACTAACGCTACACCTGATGCAAAAAATCGTGTTTACCTGAAGTCTGACACTTAAAATAATTGGTTGCTTTTCTGAACAACTGAAGTAATGTCTTAACTGCCTGATTCAGATAACAGCAGCGGAGCTGTTCACCAATTCCCATATTCAGCATTACTTACAACTCCTCTAATAATGAAGCAACCTGCAGCAACCTAACCCAGGTTGAAACATTGTCCAGGCTTGGACCAACAAATGGCAAATGAGTCAAAATTTAAAGTGATAGCTAATGATCATCTCTAATAAGCAGATAGTTAATCACCAGACCAAATCTTTCAAATGGTGATATCACCACATACCCTAGCTTGAAAGCCATCATTGGTCCTACTAAGTTTCTGACCAGTTACTAACATTGTGGCCATGAAAATGACAGAATAGGTTTTCTGCAAAAAAAAAGATCACCCTTGACTTCGTAAGGGATTCATCACCTATCTGCATTGTGAGACAATACTATGGCTTTAAAGAGGTGTATTTTGTTCCGGTTTTACTTTAATGAAGAAAGGGTCAGACAAGACCACTCAAAAAAATTTGTCCACTGTCATCTTAAGTCTCCTTTATAATATTGCAGCAATGATTGTGCTAAACGACAGATCATATTAGACAGTTATAAGAATTAGAAGTTTTGTCATTTTATCCTTGCTTGGAACCTTCCAACTATTTTTAACAGTTAGTATTGTGCATTGTTTTTCAATATCCACCATTCTGGAAAACTATGTTATTTGGTCTCTGCAAGTAAAAGAAAGAGGTGCAGATTGATTCTGGTTTTCCACTAATGTGTGGGGTCCAGACTTCACAACGTAAATGATGAGGTAACCTTGACCTTCCCTGAAATAAAACCCAAGTTTTACCAAACTAAATTCAGAAAATATTTTCAGAAAAGATTTTAAGTCCTGTACTAATGTGTAAACCCAACAGACAAAGAAGCAATAAAATGTGGATGTCAGAGATACAGAAAAAAAAAAGAGCACAAGTTAGATATTTGACTAAATGGAGGGAACAGTTGAGTGAGCAATGCTTTTCCCCCCCCAATTTCACAAACAAAACTCAGATTATCACCCTTAGTAAAGATGCACTACATATCAAGGTCAGGAGAGACCAGCTGACCCACCAAATCTGACCCATCACCAACATGGTGCAAATACCTTTGATCTTAACCCATCCTTCTTTCTATACCTTTACAGCATCCCTAGCAACAAGTTTTCAGGGAATACAAGAAAACATACGTAGCTTCCTAAAACTATCCAAAAAATGCATTTTAAAAAATAGACCAGGGAGAAATTCCAAGTGCAATAATATTCATTATGACGACTTGAATCCCTTCACCAATGAAATCTGATTAGAAGCTGCATGTTGTGAAATTATTGGAGTTGTTGGTTTAATTGTTAAAAATTTTAGTTGAATTATTTACAAATCAATAGGATTAAAAGTACATTGTAACTGAATAGTTGACAATTTTGTACAGCTTGTAAGATAGGTCACTCACTAAGAATGCAGATGAAGAAAAGGTTACTTATAATTTTATTACAACATCATTTATAAAAACATTTCAAAAAGCATTAACTAACACCCATTCAGTAAAGAATTAAAGTATTTATTAGACTTTCATTGTAAGTGTCATATTTAAAGTTAAGGAAAACGTTGGAGTTGCGAAAATGCAAAGTACTGTATTACACAAATCAATTCTCAATATTCAATTTTTTGCCTAACTTTTGATTATATTCATAAAAAGCATCAGATGTGTTCAAAGCATCTACTTGGAGCATGGAAAGCTACAAGTACAATGAAATAACAAGTGGGAGCAAAATGACCCAACATAGGAAACAAAACTGATGAACATGGGCCTTAGTAGAGGGGCCAAGGAAGGCTATTTCATTAGAATTAGGTATTTACAGCATACAAGGTCATCACTTGGCCCATCACATTTTTTGGCTGAGTGATCTGCCCAGCTTTTAGTCTACATCCAAGTTATAGCACTTCAAGTATATATCCAAGTACCTTGTATGGTTTGTCAGGATTGGTCTTTGCAAACATCCATACCACCTATGGAAAGATGATATGGAGGAAATGATCAATGTACAAATTTGATTGATGTATCTTGTTTTCACAAGTTTCTTATCTGCATAAAGAAGAAAAATAATAGGAGCATATGTCGGCCATTCCCCCTTCACTGGCAAAATATAAGTAAAGCTGGAACAATACATAATATTGGTTTGGCCACAACTAAAAGCTTTTTTTTGTGTCCATTCAGGTCACCAGATTACAGGAAGGATGATATTGCTTAAAAGGAGAGTAGAGAAGAAATTTACTAGAATATTGCCAGGGCTTGAAAATTGCAGCACCTAGGAAAGACTAGACAAGTTAGTCTTGTTTTATTTTGAACAGAGGAGGCCGAACATTGACTTGATTGTGATGTACCAAATAATGTGGCACATGCATAGAGTAGTCAGGAAGACCTGTTTCACCTCATGGAAAGTTTAATTACTTGAAAGCACAGATTCAAAGTGATTGGTACTAGGATTAAAGATGACATAAGGAGGAGCTCTTTTGCCTAAAATATAGTGAGCTTCTGGAATTCACTACTGAATTTTGGGTTGGTATTGATAGAACCTTCAACTCATTTAAAAAGGAACCTGGGACCAACATACGAAGTGCATAATCTGCAAGGCTGCAAAACAGGTTCTGGAAAGTAGGTCGAGGGTGGGCAGATGGTTTTAAATCAGACAGTACAGATATGATGGGCTGAATGCTTTTCCCTGTCGCTAACATTTTCATGAGTGAGTCCCACTCATCAGGATGACTATCCTCAGAATTTACCTTAAGTCTCATTTGCTTTTTAATAATGTCAACTCTTGTTCTTCTAAACTCAAGTATTAGGCCAATTTCTTCAATGTTTGTTTCAAAAGGCTGTGTCACCATACTAGGTAACATCTTCAGTGAGCCTCTAGAGGAAGTACTGGTAGAGTAGCCTGCTTTCTATGTTTGGGTTTCCTTGGGTTGGTGATGTCATTTTCTGTGGTGACAGCATTTCCTATTTTTCCTCGGGCGGGTGGGGGGGGGGTGTAAATGGGATCCAAGTCAATTGGTTGTTGATAGAGTTCCGAATGGAATGCCATGCTTCTAGGAATTCTCTTGCATGTCTCTGTTTGGCTCGGATGAATGTGTTATCCCATAGTGGTATCTTTCCTCATCCGTACGTAAGGATACTAGTGAGTGTGGGTCAAAGTAGACAAAAAAAAACTTACACAAAAAACAAATTCTGACTACATAGAAGCATGAATAAAACCTTATATGACTGACCCTTAACAGACACCGAAAAAGCAGTCTTAGGTGAGAGGATTAAATTACAACCTCCAGGATGCAGGCAAAAAAAATCTTAGCAGCATTAGAAACAACACTGAAAGACAACCAACTAACAAAAGAAACACAGCAAACCATCAGACAGGCAGCTGCACCAACATTAAGCAGGAAAAAAAGGAAGCACACACAATACACAAGAAAGGAAAGCCCTAGAAAGATAAAAACATTGTTATCCTACCTGCAGACAAAGGACACTTGAGTCATTTAAATCAAAAAAACTACATTGATAAAGTGAATGCACTACTTGCAGGTATCAACATTTAGCAAGAAGTGGCTACAGACCAGACACCACAACTAGAGAACTGAATCACAACCCTACTCAAAACCAAACTTCAGAATTCCAGAAATAAATAAGACTCACTTCCAAAAAAACAAAACCAGATGGATCCAACACCACACTTCTATGGATTACCCAAAATTCACAAACCAGGAGCCCCACTCAGACTCTCACAGTCTCACTACCTGGAACACCAACTTACAGATTGGCCAAGGAGCTACACCAAGGACTAAAACACTTAGAACACTCATGCCACTCCATCCACTCCACCCAAGAATTTCTGAAGACAAAAGACACCAAGATAGAAGGGGATGAAGTAATGGTCTCCTTTGATGTAACAGCCCTGTTCACATGCATCAACATCAACCTGACCAAGGAAATACTGACTACACTATTAGAGGAACCAAAGACACATACACCAAACACCACCAACTTCATCAGCAAGGACATCATCAAGCTAGTGGACTTATGCCTTACCACCCACTTCACCTTAAAAAACAAAACCTACAAATAAACCAACAGAACACCATGGGATCTCCAATATGGGTTCTTAGCAGAGGCAGTAATGCAGAGACTCTAACAAACAGCTCTGCCAACCATCCAACCCAAACTTTGGTCTGCTACATGGATGACACCTTTGTCATCACTAAACGAAACAAATTAAAGGAAACCTTCAAGACCATCAATAATACCCTTACTGGCATAAAATGCACTAAAAAGAGGAAAAAAACAACAAACTGCCATTCCTAAATATCACAGTAGACAGAACAGCCAATGGGGAATTTCAAACCAGCGTCTACAGGAAAACAACACATACGGACCAAATACTGAACTACATAAGCAATTATCCCAACATCCACAAACAAAACTGCATTACAACATTTCAACGAACCACCACACTGCAGCACAGAGGAACTACGCAGAACAGAGGAAAATCACCTATACAGTGTATTTGAAAAGAATAGGTACCCAATGAAAACAGTTTGGCATTCTCAGCAACAAACCCAAACAAGCAGACAAAACACATCCAGAAACCCTAGCCACACTCCCCTACAAAGGCATCTCAGGAATGACTGCCAGACTATTTGGACCCCTTGGCATCATGGTAACCCACAAATCCAAAAACACAAAATAGCAGCTAATGAACTTGAAAGACCCTATACAGACGACAAGCAAAACTAATGTCATTTATAAAACACCTTGCAAGAACTGTAACAAACACTACATTGGACAAACAGCCAGAAAGCTAGCCACAAAAAGACATGACCCTCTCTCATTCGTATCCTTACAGAGGAGGAAGAACACCACTGACTAGGACAACACATTCATCCTAGGACAAGTCAAACAGAAACACGCACGAGAATTCCTAGAAGCATTGCATTCCAACAGGAACTCTATCAACAAACATATCAAGTTGGATCCCATTTACCACACCCTGGGAAAAAAAATGGGAAATAACATCACCGGAAATGACATCACCAATCCCAGGAAACCCAAACATATAAATAGAAAGCGGGCTACACCACCAGTGTTCCATCCGGAGGCTCACTGAGGTTGTTACCTAGTATGGTGACAGAACGTCTGAAAACGAACCTTCGAGCTCAGCTAACAAGCCCATATCGAGAACCTCAACCTGAGCACACAAAATCTTCTCAAAAAAAAAAAAAAGCCTTATTTATAAGTTAAGCAAAGTCACCTAAACTGGCTGTTGATGACAGTAACATTGATGTTGGTGCTGTGTTATGATGGGACAAAATTATCAAATGGCTAGTCAGTTACTTTTCTCAAAGTTGAATATGTGCCAGCAGAAATACTCAACTGTAGAAAAAAAAAGACTGAGTTTGGGGGTGGTTTTAGAATATTTTGAAAGCCAAGTAGCTAATTACTCTACAGTGACTGTTATTGACAGATGAAAATCCATTAACTATCAAGAAAACTTCCATACCGTAAAATCTAAGATTTGTCCATTGGAGTTTAATGCTAAAATGATACAAACTGCATAGCAAGAAAAGACAAATAATAAGCTCTGATGCTTTACCAGGAGAAAATATGGACAAAATCTAATGTGATAAAAATAGGTTTTTGTAGACTTTGTAGGTTGCAATTTTTATTTAAAAAAAGTCTGTGTTTGATGAAGAGTACATTGGTAATATTAGAATAAGTAAAATAAAAATAACAATGTAATTGAAAAATGTCTCAAGCATATTTTTACTTTTTTCCTGCCAAGAGGTATTAAGAATACATCAACTTGAATACAAGTTGAACATGTTTTAGATTTTGATTGTTTAAGAGTAAGACATTATTTAGTTTCATTTTTCAGTGATCTGATGGGCTGTTTTGTTTTTCTTTTTTTTTAAAAAGCACAGAGGTTTCAACCTTTGAGTTGAACTGTTCAACGTATGTAAAATTAAAATTATAGAGACCAAAAGAAGCTATTTTTGCATAGTGACAGTTGCCCAATGACATACCATTGGTTTCCTTTTGATGAATTTCTGTACAGTCACTAAATGCTATTTTCCCATCATTTGGTGGCTCTCCCCACAACACTTAAAACAATTGTAATGAAATTCATTCAGACTTTAACTTTGGAGTGACTACATAAGTAGTGACAAAAGCAGAATGCTCCAAAAAGGTGAACCAGACAGTTTTGTGTATGCCACAGAGCAAGGGAGTACTGGTCACAGTGCAATAAACTTTCGTAGTCACTCCAAAGTTAAAGTCTGAATGAATTTCATTACAATTGTTTTAAGTGTTGTGGGGAGAGCCACCAAATGATGGGAAAATAGCATTTAGTGACTGTACAGAAATTCATCAAAAGGAAACCAATGGTATCTGTACCAACTTGAGACTGGGCAAGTAGCCTTCATGTGAAAATAGTGACAAAGCTTCATGGAAGTTTGAATGGTTGGAAGAATACTACTGGGATAAAAGGAAGAGTGCCAATTTGAATGCTTTTCTGATGTGTGGAATGAAATCTTTGCATCTCTTTTCCTCTGTACAATATAACTTGTGGGCGGCACGGTGGCCCAGTGACAAGCACTGTTGCCTCACAGCGCCAGAGACCCGGGTTCCATTCCCGCCTCAGGCGACTGACTGTGTGGAGTTTGCACGTTCTCCCCGTGTCTGCGTGGGTTTCCTCCGGGTGCTCCGGTTTCCTCCCACAGTCCAAAGATGTGCAGGGCCAGGTGAATTGGCCATACTAAATTGCCCGTAGTGTTAAGTAAGGGGTAAATGTAGGGGTATGGGTGGGTTTCGCTTCGGCGGGTCGGTGTGGACTTGTTGGGCCGAAGGGCCTGTTTCCACACTGTAATGTAATCTAATCTAATAACTTATGTATTTCTTGCTTAAAAGATGTTTTATTCTGTGTTATAAAGAACAGCAACCTCTTGTACCTTCAGAATTAAATAAAACTATTAAGTCAAGTTGCATTCAGATCTGATTTATCCAGGACTAACAGCAGCTAGAATTTTAATACAACCTAATTATTCTACATCTTGTTCTTTTGAATTAATGTCATTTCTCACTATTGTATTCATGGCAGTCTTAGTTAACAGAAGGGCCTGTTTCCACACTAAGTAATCTAATCTAATCAAACCTTACCATTAAAGTGTATAACTCCTGCTCTGATTTGCCTTTCCAAAATGCAGCACCTCACCTTATCTAAACTAAACTCCATTTGCCACCAGTCAGCCCATTGACCCATCTGATCAAGATTCCTGTACTGAGGTACCCTTCTTTGCTGTCCACTACACCTCCAATTTTCACTTTTGCTAACTTACTAATGATTCCTATGTTCACAGCCAAATCATTTATACAAGTGTTGAAAAACAAGCGGACCCTGCACCGATCCTTGTGCCACACCACTGGTCACAGCCAGTTGTAACACATTATGGTGCCACACTACTTTTATGGCATTTAAATAATTAAATTATTAATTCATAATTTCACTAATCAAATTTAAATTTGATGTCTCATCCTGCTTATATTCTTGCTATTTCAATAAGTGAACAACTTTCCTAATTGAATATTGATAGGGGATGCCCCTGACAGAGCAGCACAAAATGGCTAACGGCTGCCCAAGGCTAATTCAGCAGAACAGGACTGACAGTAAGATTTCAAGGTTGATGAATGTGCATAAGACAGTTAATAACATTTAACATTTCTGTTTTAATATAGTTTTCACAAGTAGAACAATAGCAGCTCTGTAAAGACAGATAATAACATTTCACATTTGATAACAATAGCAGACCAAGGTTGCAGCTGATGCTTAAGACAGTTAAGATCATTAACACTAATTAGTTGTTTAATCAATAATTATAGATATGAATTAATTATAGAAAAGCATTAAGGTTAAAGATTCAAACCAGTTTCCGAGAGTAAAAGCAACCCTTTTATCATTACAGAGAAGAATGAATAGAGACCAAGATATGGGAAGGTGGATTGAATGAACACATTAAGACAACTTGGCAGCTGAAGAGTCCTAACATCAGATGTAACCACGTAACTGTTGGAACTAATTTTTAAAAAACAAAAAAACCAATATTCTTTTATATTCCCTGTAACAACGAATTTTAAAAGTCCTGAAATAATAGGCATGGATCAAATTAATTGGCAGTTAACACTATGCAGCTGGCAAATTTAATTTGAATACAGTATCCATTGTGAAAAGCCTCAAGGGAGATAAGAGTCTAGAGAACATGAAGGACCAGTGGTGGATCACAAGCCTGTCCATCTCTGTTGTTTTGCTGAAGCAACCTTAAAATTGTATAAGATCCTGTACTGGAGAGCCCATTACAGAGGGACAAGTTGGCTCCATTGACCAATAGTGAATCAGGTAGCGGTGGTGGGGTGGAGATAACGCACATGCATTCTAAGCTTAAATTATCTAAGTTAAGACATTCTGAAGCTTTTTATGTGCCTTTCTGCCAGGCTGTAACTGATGGGTAAAATCGCAATAAAGGTCGCCTGAATGTCGATGTTATATTTTCCAATGAAAGCCCAACAAATACCCTTTGTTAAGAAACATAGGAATTATTCACCAGCTAACCTAAAAGGTTTTACTGTAATTGGTAAACTTTCTTTTGGGTAATTGCAAGGTTTTATGTAGAAAGTTACCTACATTTTATAATTACTGAATTTATTAATTACTGAACTGCCTCCAATGCAAGTATGCCCTTTCTTAATTAAGGTGGCTAAAATTATATGTAGTATTCAGGGGTGCCTCACAAAGGCCAATGAAGACTTCTGTACTTTTATATCCTACTCCCTTGCAATAAAGGCCAACATTACATTTGCCTTCCAAATTACTTACTATACCTACATTGCTAACATTGAGATTCATTTGAGGGCAGTCAGATCCCTATATCACAGCATACTGAAATTGTATTAATATTCTGTTCTATTTTTGCATCAAAAACATGAAAACCATCATGCTTTCCTGCATTACTCTGTCCACTCACTCAATATCTGTATTCCTTGCAAACTCATGTTCTCCTTAGAACTTGCTTCCCCACTTACAATTGGTAGGGAATAAATGTGGCAGCATACCTTCACCCAAATTGTTAAAGATTGTAAATGGCATTTAAAAAAAAAAAGTGTTCATTCAGTGTAGACATTGCTGGCCAGCATTTATGTCAAATTTGCTTCTCTAATAGACATTAATGAACCAGAATAGTGTCTGGGGTGGGGGTTTAAATGATAATTAAGTGGTTAGATGGTTACCATTTTAAAATTCCAAATTTTTATTGAAATTAAATTTCACCATCAGTTGGGGTAAGATTTGAACACTTGCCCCTAGAACATTGGACTTACTTCTGGATTACCAGTCCCGTCACATTACCACCATGCGACTTGCTCCCAGTATGGACTTCCTATCTTCTAAAAGGAAAAAAAATTTTACTTGAACTATTCTGTTCCTTTTCGTATAATTGTAGAACCTCATGTCGTCAGCATTTAAGATTTCTTGCTACTTTACTCATTTATTTGCTGTTCGCATTTTTCATTGTTCACATTGTCAATCCTCTGGCCTACCACTCACCTTTGCATCAGTATAAACCTTTCAACGTGATAGGAAGGGTTTGGAGGGATATGGACCGGGTGCTGTCAGGTGGGACTAGAATGTGTTGGGATGTCTGATTGGCATGGACGGGTTAGACTGAAGGATCTGTTTCTATGCTGTACATCTCTATGACTCTATGATGTTTCCTAATTTCTTTGGTCAGCCAAGGATGATGCAACTTTCTCATGTATTTCATTGAGAAAGAAAGTAACTATCATAAGAGCTTCAAAATTTCTTTAAAATAATCAGCAATTGCTTCTTTGTCCCGTTACTGTTTTTATTTTACTTTCCCAGTCCATTCATAACCACAGATTTAAGGGACTGATCTCAAACTTGGGTTTTGCACTTTCAAACTGAATATGATCACTCTTGATTGAAGAATCCTTCCTAGATGATCAATAAATTCCTCTCACCATACAGTACCATGTCTAATATAGTTTGGTTTCAGAACATTTTGTTTTAGAAACTAGCCTCAAGACTACATTTTCCAATGTGATTTTTCTGAAATATCACATTAAAATTGCCAGTGATTACTGTAAGTGCCTTTCTTACAACCATTTTTGATAGTCAGTCCTGCAGTGCAGCTGTTAGAGGACCTGTAAGTGACTCACCAGTAAATTCTTTCCCTTTTTATTATTTATCCACACAAACTGATTCTGCATCTACTGCAATGATAGTTTGTTTATTTTAAATTGAGTTACCTTCTACCTGTTGCTGTCTATTCTTTCAAAGGATCAAATAACCTTGAACAAAACACTGCGAAGTAGATTAAATTAAACAGTTTAAACTAAAACAGCAGGAAGCATAAGGAAGGGAAACAAAGAAAAACAAAAAAAAAAAGACAGGTGGAAAATAAGTGATAGGCAAGAAATTAAAGGAATATAATCAAACAGGATCATGGTGCATAACAATGTGAACAGGATAAAGAAGGTTAAAAAGATAAGTCTGAGTCATGGCTGCAGGGTGACCAGGGATGAGAACTCCATAGCCGGGGTATTCAGTTTTTAGGAGGGACAGACCAAAAACAAAAAAAGGTAGGTGGGGTAGCATTGAAGAGGTAATTATGCAATTGAGTGGAAAGATATTAGCTCTCGAAGTGAAATCCATACAGGTAGACCTTAGGAACACCAAGGGGCAATAAACGATAATGGCTGTTATATATATATGCCTCCAACTAAAGCTGGAGAAGGCATTAAAGATAAAATTAGAGATGCAAAAAAGGTACAGCTGTATTGATGGGTGACTTGAATCTACTGAGAATCAGCAAATCAAAATTACTAACAATATTAGAGGGAAAAAAAATCATTGAAGATGTACATGATCTTCTGGATCAATACATTGACAAACCAACCACAGAACCAGCCATCCTAGACAGAGAGAAATATTTGGTAATCTAGCTTTGAGAGACTCCTTGAGGGAAGAGTTGCTATAAAATTAAATTCTTCATTCAGATGGAGAGTGATGCCATTGATTCTAAGACTAGGGTCCTAAATCTAAATAAAAGATCCATAATTGTATAAGGCACAAGCTGGTTATGATAAATTTGGGAACATTGCTTAAGGGATGACAGTGGATAGGCAATGGCAAACATTGGAACTGACAAGGTAAACTACGGATAGTATTAGATGAAAGGAGGAAGCACATAAATTGACCAAAAAAGCAGCAAGTCTAACAATTGGGATCAGTTTAGAGAAAGAGGTTATGTGGGGGGGGGGGGGGGGAGGAGGAGAGATCGGGAGATCGATCCATTACAGTCAGAAACATGGCAAGCTATAATGGGGAACAAAAAGTTGACAAACCAATTAAATACATACTCAAGTTCTCTTCACAAAAAGGACAGTGTAGATAATGTCTCAAAAAATGTTGAGAAGCACATGAAAAAGGAAGGAACTGAAAGAAAATTAGTAATAGTAAGGAAATGGTGTTGGGGAAAGTGATTGGATTAAGGAGATTTGTCAGCTTTTAAATCGACATCCCAGAGAATGTAAAGTGATCCAAGAAAGTTTAAGTGCATTGGTGGTCATCTTACAAAATTCTGTATACTCTGGAACAGTTTGCATGGATTGGAGGGATGCTAATGTAACCCTACAATTTTTTTTAAACTAATTGGGGGAAAAACACCAGAACCCATTATAAAAGATTTCATAGTAGACCATAACAGTGACTGGATTAGACAGAGTCAGCATAGATTTAAAGGGAAATGATGTTTGACAAATGAGTGTTGATAAGGGGTAGCCAGTGGATGACAGAAGACTTTTGATAAGGTCCTAGATAAGAGATTAGCATGTAAAATTAAAGTACAGGTAGCTCTCCTATAATGCGGTAGTTGCATTCCCATTCGACGTTGTATTATAGAAGCTGTGCAATAGATGTAATGGGGCCTTTGATAAAAATAGGTTTGGCCTCCACTTTAGTCAGCCTGTCCATTTCTGATCAACTACAGAAATGCCAAAAGCTGTTACAAGTGGAACTTCCCAATGTACTGTTATATTTCCAGCTCCTTGTCGAGTGGGGTTTATCCAGAACCTGGCTCACTGCCATTAAAACTTTGTGAAATTTCTCTAAGTTTCACTTTTTCTCTTTTTGAGAGAGTGGCTAAAGGGCTAGGATGCTCTGAACAGCTGGCGGTTTTGATGGGTTTCAGAGAATATGATGGGCCGAGACTCTCATCCTCCTCCTTCTCTCCCCCCCCCCCAATCCCCAAATAGAGACTGGATGAACTTGGATCTGGCATAATGTTGGTTGGGGTAGGGAAAGGTGAGGATCGCCAGCCGTCCTTACGTTTCATACCTCCACCTCCCTTCCACACACAAAGTCGTAGTCTGTTGAAGCTTCAGGCAACCGGCAACGGAGACCCTGCTTACACTCGAACATTTGCCAGACATCGCTGTATTTGCACCTTCTTTCGCTCCCCATCTCTCTTGCCACTCCACAGCCTCCACACACACCCGCCCCCCCCCATAACTACTGACCCCAGTAAGCATTCCAGCAAAATATTCTAATGTTCACTTCCCCTACCTTTGTTGGAGATAGAAGCAAAAGCAAAATACACACACACACAGATGACAACCTGCTGCAATAGAGGCATCAGCAGAATAAATCACAGCCGGCTGGTAATACAGGGAATGGAAATCGCATAACTGCAAATAGGAACTCACTTTAAACAAAAACCGCAATTCACAAATTGCATTACAGCCAAACCGCATTTAGAAGACGTGTGTATAGGAGAACTACATGCACTTATGTCAGTGCACTACCACCAAACCGGAATAGATAGGAAACAAAGAAGGGATAAATGGGTATTTTTCAGCGTGGTAGGCAGTGACTAGTGGGTTACTGCATGGATAACTGCTAACACTCCTGCTATTCACAGTGTATATGTAATGATTTACATGAGGGCTCTAAATATAATATCTCAAGTTTGCAAATGACAAAACTGGGTTGAGGGTGACTGTGATGTACAGTTAGTTGCTTTAGGTGTGATTGGGACAAGTTTAGTGAGTGGGGCAATGCATGACAAACGAAATAACATGGATAAATGACAAGTTATCCATGCTGGTAGGAAAAAAAACCAGAAGGCATATCATATGAATGGTGCTAGATTGGGAAAAGGAGGTGCAATGAGACTTGAGTCTTCATTTACCATTCACTGAAAGTGAACATACAAGTGCAGAAGGCAAAGACAGCAAATAGCACAGTGGTCTTCAAGTGAGAAGATTTGAGCACAACAGCAGAAATGCAATGGTACAGGGCCTCTGACACCACACCGGATTTGTTTCCTTATTTGAGGATGAGTGCTCTAGCAATGTTGGGATTGCAAGGAAGATTTACCAGAATGATTCCTGGGATGGCAGGACTGATGTATGAAAGATATTGGATTGGTTAGAACAATAGCGGCTATTGTTCTAACCAATAAAATTTTAACAGGACTGGAAGGATAAACACAGGAACCGTGCTCCCAATGACAATGGAGTCCAGAGCTAAAGTCACAGTCTAAGAACATGGGGTAGACCATTTAGGACTGAGAAGAGGAGAAATCTCTTCTCAGTTGTAAGCCTGCAGAATTCTCATCTACAAGTTGTGGTTCGGGCCAAACATCAAATACTTACAAGGAAGATGAGATATGGTTCTTAAAGATTCAGGGATCACAGGGTATGGGAGAAAGCAAGAACAGGGTATTGAGTTGGATGATCAGCTATGATCATATTGAATGGTACAAAAAGGGCAAAAGAAAAAAAGAAAAAAAAAAATTGCTGATCCTGCTCCAATTTTCTAAAGTTTCTATGTACTGGTTATAGGCTTTGATGGTACTAAGGAGACTTAATGAATTTGTGAGATGCATTGTGTAGATGGTATGTGTCTGCTACTGAACATCTGAGGAGGGGGGAGTGAACAGGTCCACAATGTCAGATGTGCAGCACAGAAACAGACCCTCCCATCCAACTCATCCATGCCAACCGGATATTCTACATTAAACTTAGTGCAATTTGCCAGCATTTGACCCATATCCCTCCAAACCCTTCCTATTCATATACTCATCCAGATGAGTTTTAAAATGTTGCAATTATACCCGTTTCCACCGCTTCCTCTGGCAGCTCATTACACACACACCCGTCTGCATGAAAAAAGGTCCCTCTTAAACCTTTCCCATCTCACCTTAAATCTATGCCTTTTAGTTCTGGACTCCCCTACCCAGAGGAAAATATATTTTGGCTATTCACATTATCCATGCCCCTCATGATTTTATGAACCTCTTGCAGGTCATTCCTCAGCCTCTGACATTCCAGGGAAAGTAACCCCAGGGTATTCAGCTTCTCCCTATAGCTCAAACTCTCCAACCCTGGCAAAATCCTTGTAAATTTCTGTTTCACAACATCCTTCCTATAGCAGGGAGGCCAGGACTAAATACAGTATTTCAAAAGTGGCCTAACCCATGCCGTGTACAGCCATCACTTGACCTCCCAAATCTTATATTCAATGCCCTGACCAATAAACGCAAGCATATCAAACACCTTCTTCACGACTGTCTATCACTTTCAAGGAACTATGAACCTGCACCTCAAGGTCTCTTTGTTTGACAACATTCCCCAGGACCTTATCATTAAGTGTTGAAGTACTGCCCTGATCTGCAAAATGCGGTACCTCATTTATCTGAATTAAACGCTGTCTGCCATTCCTTGGCCCATTTGCCTCGAATCAGGGTGACGTTGTACAAGATAACCTACTTCACTGTCCACTACACCTCCAATTTTGGTGTCATCTGCAAACTTACTAACCATTCTCACATCTAAATCATTTATATAAAATGACAAAAGACATTGGACCCAGCACCAATTATAGAGTCAGAGAGATGTACAGCATGGAAACAGACCCTTCGGTCCAACCTGTCCATGCCAACCAGATATCCCAACCCAATTTAGTCCCACCTGCCAGCACCCGGCCCATATCCCTCCAAATCCTTCCTATTCATATACCCATCCAAATGTCTCTTAAATGATGCAATTGTACCAGCCTCCACGACATCCTCTGGCAGCTCATCCCATACACGTACCACCCTCTGCGTGAAAAAGTTGCCCCTTAGGTCTCTTTTATATCTTTCCTCTCTCACCCTAAACCTATGCCCTCTAGTTCTGGACTCCCCGACCCCAGGGAAAAGGCTTGGCCTATTTATCCTATCCATGCCCCTCAATTTTGTAAACTCTACAAGGTCACCCCTCAGCCTCCGACGCTCCAGGGAAAACAGCCCCAAGCCTGTTCAGCCTCTCCCTGTAGCTCAGATCCTCCAACCCTGGCAACATCCTTGTAAATCTTTTCTGAACCCTTTCAAGTTTCACAACATCTTTCCGATAGGAAGGAGACCAGAATTGCACACAATATGCCAACAGTGGCCTAACCAGTGTCCTGTACAGCCACAACATGACCTCCCAACTCCTGTACTCATTACTCTGACCAATAAAGGAAAGCATACCAAACACCTTCTTCACTATACTATCTACCTGCGACTCCACTTTCAAGGAGCTATGAAGCTGCATTCCAAGGTCTCTTTGTTCAGCAACACTCCCTAGGACCTGACCATTAATTGTATAAGTCCTGCTAAGATTTGCTTTTCCAAAATGCAGCACCTCACATTTATCTGAATTAAACTCCATCTGCCATTTCTCAGCCCATTGGCCCATCTGGTCCAGATCCTGTTGTAATCTGAGGTAACCCTCTTCGCTGTTCACTACACCTCCAATTTTGGTGTCATCTGCAAACTTACTAAACTGTACCTCTTATTCTTGAAGAATACTGCTGGTCACAGGTCTCCAGTCTGAAAAGCAACCCAGTCTTTTCCCTTCAAGCCAATTTTGTATCCAAATGGCTAATTCTCTCTGTATTCCATGTGATGTAACCTTGCTGACCAGTTTACCACATGGAATCTTGTCAAACTAAAGTCCACATAGATAATGTCCACTACACTGACTTCAATCCTCTTCGGTACTTGGAAAAAACAAACTCAAGTTAGTGAGATTCTATTTCTCTCACACAAAGCCAGGCTTACTACCCCTAATCAGTCTTTGCCTTTCCAATGACATGTAAATCCTGCCCCTTAGAATCCCCTCTAACAATTGACCCACCACAGATATCAGGCTCACCGATCTAATATTCTCTGGCATTTTTTTTTAAAAAGCCTCTTTTCTTAAATAGTGGCATGTCAGCCAACGCCCAATCTTCCAGCACCTGTCCCATGGCTATTGAGGATACAAATATCTCAGCAAGGGGCAATCACTTCCCTAGCTTCACAAAGTTCTAGGGTACACTTTATCCAGGTCCCAAGGATTTATCCACTTTAAAGTATGTGTTTTAAGATGTCCAACATCAGATGTTTGCTGTGGTGCCAAACCAAGTGGGCTGCTTTGACCTTGATGCTTTCAAGCTTCTTGAGTATGTACAATTTCATCAACATCCAGGCAAGTTAGGAGTACATCACACTTCTGACTTACCATGTAGACAATGGTTAGGCTTTGGGGAAAATCGAGAAAGGAGTTACTTGCTGCATAATTCCTGAGCCTCTGACCTGCTCTTGCAGCTACAATTCTTACATAAATAGTTCAGTTCGGTTTGTATTCAATGGTAGCACCCAGGATGTTGATGGCTTCATTGATGGAGATACCATTAGTTATCAAGAGGCTAGGCTAGACTCACTTACTGGAGATGGCCAATACCTGACACTTGTGTCACCCAAACGATACATGCAAAACATGCGGTGCTGGAAAAGCACAGCTCGTCAGGCAGCATCCGAGGAGCAGTAGAGTCAACGTTTCGCACAGACGCTCTTCAGAAATGTGGAGGAGGCCCCAAGGGTTTGAGAGATAAATGGGAGGGGCTGGCGGGAAGGTAACTGGGAATGCAACAGATAGATGAAGATAGGGAGTATTGGTGATAGGTCAGAGTGGAGGGTGGAGCGTATAGGTGGGAAAAAAGATGGACAGGTAGGACAGTTCAAGAGGGCCATGCCGAGTTGGAGGGTTGGATCTGGGATAAAAAAGGTGGAGGGAGGGGAGATGAGGAAACTGGTGAAATCTCGTTGATCTCATGGAGTTGGAAGGTGCCAAGACAGAAGATGAGGCAATCTTCTTCTAGGTGTCGGGTGGCTAGAATCTGGACAGTTCAAGAGGGCAATACAGAGTTGGAGGGTTAGATCTGTCCTACCTGTCCATCATCTTTCCCACCCTCTGCTCCATCACACCCCTCCCCCACCTTCATCTACCTATCACATTTCCAACTACCTTCTCCACCCCCTCCCCCCACCCCATTTATCTCAGCCCCGTTGGGCCACCCCCACATTCCTGATAAAAAGCTTATGCTCGAAATTAGGACTCTCCTGCTCCTCAGATGCTGCCTGACCAGCTGTGCTTTTCCAGCACCACACCTTTTGACTCTGATCTCCAGCATCTGCAGTTCTCACTTTCTCCCTCCTAAATTATACTTGCCAATTGCCAGCCAAAACCTGGATATCGTCCATATCTTGCTACATTTTGGTATGGACTGCTTTCAGTACTTGAAGTCATGAATGGTTCTGAACATTGTGTAATCAGCGAACATCTTTATTTGTGATGGAGGGCACGTCATTGATGGAGCAACTGAAGATGACCAGGGATGCTACCCTGGAGGAGTTTCTGTAGCAGTGATGACTGACCTCTAACCACCAGAATGAACTTCCTTTATGACAAGTGTGATTTCAACTTGGAGAATTTTCCTCCAGATTACAAAAAGTGGTCCAAAATGTCCTTAATAGCAGAGCAAATAAAGAAAGTCTTTTTGCCTCTCTTAGCTGCCAGATGAAAGCAGGCTTCTGCAGCAAGGCGGTTCTGATCATTGTGGTTTGACATTACTGAAACGTGATCTCCAACAAACTAAGATTGTATGAATAATGACTGCATCCAAAAGTCTTCCATGTTAACCAGACTCATTAAGCCTCTGAGGAGGAGAAGGGGCTAAAGAGGAGTAAGAGGTTTGTAACAAAAGATTGTTATGGACCAGACCAGATCCCTCAAAACATTAAGTTAGCCCAGACCCTAACTTTGTTTTTAAACAGGTATAAAGTGGATATTCCAGGAGAGAATCAGCTAGCCAAACCATTGTTTTGTTTAAAACAATCTATTTGCAAAATTGCCGGATGAAACACAAACGACAAAACAAAATACCAAATAATGAATTCTCTGCAAACCCAACAGATCATCCCAACTTAATGATGCTGTTCCAAATACTTGCAACAATCCCCAGAAACACACCTTGGCACAAAAGGTAAAATCCACCACAAGATCTTATACGATTGAAGAGAGAGAGGGAGGGAGTACCAGCCTGGACCTGCTTCTTTGGGTCCAGCAGCCTTTCTTCACACAACTGCTAAAAAAACAAACCAGAGAAAAGCTGAGCTGGGCGAACTGGCCGCTCCCCTTGCATTGTACAAGTATATCTTTTAAAAGTTGAAAACCTCTGCCTGAGGCAGTATCTGTTAGCTATTATCAAACTGGCACTAAAATCCTACACCCCAGATTTTTTGGAGTCTGTCATTTATGACCATAAAAAAACCCACCAAGGATTACACAACCTTGATAAAGGAGCAGCTTTGTCACAAGATGTTCTAAAGATAGGCTGCCCTATTTGCTCCTTGCTGGGTAACCACACCTTTTAGGATCACCATCTTCTTGAACAAGGAAAAAAAAAATTATTTCCTAGAATGTCAGAACAATTGCCAAATATCAATCATCATCTAGAAAGAATTGCAATTAAGTCACCCAAATTAAGATTAGCACTGCTGCCCTCTGTAAGGAGTTCCCATCCTAGGAAACAAGCAGCAATTACACTTCCTACTGAAAAAAGCTTTGCCAGTTCAGGGTCTTGCATGTACTGCTAGAACTTCACAGTTTTTGACACTTCATCAACAAAGGCATAACTAATATGCTACAATCAGTGCTTATGCCTTGGCCCTTGAAGAAATGTCTCCAGTGCCATCCCAAAATAGCTTACCAACTTTAATAGAAAAGATAATTCTTCTGGGAGACTTTAATACCAGCATTGACAGTGACTAATGTCTGTAGAGAAACCATTGAAAAGAAAATTAAGACAGCTGTGAAAATGGCATCCTGCTCCTGAAAGTGTACACAGCATTGTCTCATTATAACAAACACCCTCTCTTGCTAGAAGAAAAAGATACTAAACCACATGGAAACATCCTAGATTAAAGCATCAGCACCTACGGGAATACATCATTGCCCTGGATCAAGGAGCTAGCTGATGACCATCTCACTTGACCCTTGTGGGGAAGAACTGATGTCTGCTGAACATAGACTTTTAAAATCAATAAAAAGCATCCATCTGGCATTAGGCAGTCGCAAGGCTCAATAGCCAAAGCGACAATAAGTCAACATTTCAGCTTTAAAGCAGCCCAATATGGAAACCCTTCACACATCCGACTCCATTTGACCCCATTGTTCTGGTGGTAAGTCAGCTGTACGAGTCTACTTTGGGCTCAAGTATAGTCATTATCAAAACTGGTTCGATGAAAGCAATTCCAAAATAAGATCTGCTAAAACAAAATATAGAATAGCCTTCATCATTACTATCGCAAGTCATGAAGTCAAGGAAGCAGAACCACACTGATTCCCACATATAAAATAAAAAACAAAAGCAGTAAATGAAAATCTGAGATATGCGGTAAAGTGTCAACCTCAACATGCGAAGTCATTCTGAACCCTCCCGAGTCACCTATAGACAAAAGTCAGCTGGACCAAATCCCTTCAAGAATGGGGTTTCCCTTAAGAATCACACGGTCATTCAACAGCATTGGAAAGAACACTCTGGATTCATGGTTGAGATGTTCAGAGTTGTAGCTGATAGAATTCTAGGAGATAGCCTGGAGATGGTGATAGAATCCACAGGGAGCAGTAACAAGCAGTCAACTGGATGAAAAACAATATGCAGCTCCAGTAGTACAAAAAAGAAAAGTGAAGACAAATGTAATCTGAAACAGGAGAACTGAATAGTAAGTCAATAAACAGATGAGCAATTTTGACTAGTTGCTGTATTGACAGAAGACACAATATGTTCAAAACAAAAAATGCTCAGGTAGGGTATTTTGGCAAGAAGGAAAAATCCGTATTAGCAAAAAAAGTGCAGAAAGAGAGAAGTTGGACAGAAAGTTTATAAATCCCCAGGACCCAATAATTGACATATTAGGGTACTAAAAAAAGATAGTGAATGTTTGTGTTGCCACTTTCCAAATTTCTCTAGTTTCTGAAGTAATCCCAGCAGACTAGAGTTGCAAATGTAACCTGGTTTGGAGGGAAAACATGAGGGAGAAAACTGGCAATTACAGAACAGTTGGTCTAATATTAGTAGTAGGAAAAATGTTGAGAGTTTTATTATTGAATCATAACCCCTGCAATATGGAAGCAGGCCACACCAACCCTCCAAACATCATCCCACCCATACTCACCCTCCTACCCATTCCTGTAACCTTGCATTTCCCAAGGCTATTCCACCTCGCCTGCACATTCCCGGACACTATGCGACAATTTAATATGGCCAACCCACAAACTGCACGGGGAGGAACTCATGCAGACATGGGAAGAACGTCTCTGCAGAGCTTGCAGTCATCCGAAGCTGGAATCAAACCTGGGTGTCTGGTGCTGAAAGGCAGCAGAGCTAACCACTGAGCCAGCTTGCCACCCTATACAGGTTGTGAACACAGAACATTTCTAGAATTTCAGTATTACATCAAGTCAGTATGGAGTATGAAAGGAAAATTGTGCTTGACAAAGCTATTGGAGGTTTTCTGAGGATGTAACTAAATCATGGAGAACCAGTGGATCTGGAGTATTTAGACTTTCAGAAAGCTTTGATAAAGTCCCACATAATGAGTTATTGCACAAAATCAAAATACATGGTTGGTGGCAATATACTGTTACGAATTGAAAATTGATTAGCAGGCAAAAACAGCCAACAGGAATAAAAAGGAGTCACTTTCAGAATGGGAGGCAATGACAAGTGGCAGATATCAACATTTGGGTCCCAGTTCACATTACAGAAAGGATTGCACTAGGGAAAGTGCAGAGAGTCACCATGCTGTTATAAACAAAAACCAAAATTGCTGGAGATATTCAGCAGGTCTTGCAGCATCTGTGCAGAGAAGATGGAGTTGATGTTTCAGAACTTCTGAAGAAGGGTCACTGGACTCTAAGAGTTAACTGTTTTCTCTCCAGAGTCCAGTGATCCTTCTTCAGAAATTCTGAAACATCAACTCCATCTTCTCTCCACAGATGCTGCCAGACCTGCTGAGTTTCTCCAGAAATGTGCTACTTGGATGCTGAACACCTGAAACATAGTTCTTTGTTTTATACTATTTTACCAGGTTGTTGCCTGGGCAGCAGTGATTCAGCTAAGAAATGAGATAGGCAGGGGCTATTTTCCTTAGTTCAGAGAAGGCTCAAGGTGGCAGCAGGGATCTGATGAAGAAATAAAAGGGCAAATACACGGTAGATAAGGAGCAGCTTTTCCTCTTAGTAGAGGGATCAACAAACTCTGCAAAAGGCAGAACGTTTAAAAGAACTTTGAGGAATTTTTGTTTTTATACATTGTTGTGGATTTCTAAAACTCTGATCAAAAAAGAGTTGCAGATGCAGAGCCCTTTTAAAATACTATAGCATACAAGGCTACAGGCCAAGTGGTGGAAATGGGATTAGAACAGATAGGTAATTGACAGCTGGCATGGACACAATAGGCCGAAGTGCCTCTTGTATTCTATTCACAGGATATCGCAATGATTTGGATGAGAAAAATCAAATTTAATAATTCAGGTTTGTTGACAACACAAAACTAGGAGGAAGAGGTTGCAGGTTAATTTAGCCAAGTTAACAAAGTGGGCAAATCAATGTTATACTATATTTGCCATGCAGAAGTGTGAAGATAGGCACTTTCAGAGAAATAAAACAGAATGGCAAAGTATAATTAAAATGGTGACAGATTAGAAAAAGCACCCACCCATTTTCCTTGTACCCTGTTCTAGGAAGCCAACTAGCAATTAGGAATGCAAATAGTACCTTGGTCAATATTGAAAGAGAGTGTTTGAGTTTAGGAGCAAGATGTCTTATTGTAGCTGGTACATAGCCTTGGTGAAACCCCATCTGGAGTAGATTATGCAGTTGTGATCTCTTTATCCAAGATATACTTGCCATGTAGGGAGCACAGCAAAGGTTCACCAAACTGATCCCTGGATGGTGGGTCTATTGTAGAAGGAAAAATTGGATCAACTGAGCCGGTATACACTGAAGTTTAAAAGAATGAGACAGGATCTCATTGAAAAATTATACAATTCTGACATGGCTGGTCGAAGGATGCAAGGATAATGTTGTCCTAGCTGGGGATCCCGAACAAGGTACCAAAATCTCAGGATACATGATAGGCTATTTCAAGCTATGAGAGGAGATTAGGAGAAACTTCTTCACTCAGATGGAAGTCTGGGGAACTTTCTATCACAAGTAGCGGAGGCAATTCACAAAATACATTCAAGGAATATAAAGGACAGATTTTGAGAGAGTGAGTGAGTGAGTGAGTGAGTGAGTGAGTGAGTGAGTGAGTGAGTGAGTGAGTGAGTGAGTGAGTGAGTGAGTGAGTGAGTGAGTGAGTGAGTGAGTGAGTGAGTGAGTGAGTGAGTGAGTGAGACATGTTTTTCCACTCTGATTCTGCTGCAATGACACACGTCATGGTCATAGTCACAGACCAGTAACCTTGGAGGCACAAGGTCAAATTCAACACTGGTTAACAAAAGTAAAAGCTGCAAAATAAAAAAAGTACTCGTTTGATGGATTACTAAAAAAAAATAAAAAGCAACTTAAATATCATAAAAGTCCAAGTGATTCAGCGATGCCCTTCAGGAACATGGTACCCTTCCTGGTCCAGCCTACACATCATCCCAGTTTCACCCTAGTTACACTGAGAACACCAGGATCCAACTTCAGTGATGGATAATAAACAAAATCATGAAAGAGAATTTGTAAAACTTCCAGAAGTACATACATGTTGCATCTAACTACATCCCTGGAGTCTTCAAAAACACTTAGATATATCTGCAAAGAAAAATTGAGGGCCATGAGGAAAATGCAGATGAGTGGGCCTAAGGCTCCAGCAGGAAGCTGGCACAGACAAACCAATCAAATCATATTTGTGGTGTCATCAATTTATAATATAGACAATGTTAAAAGGAGGAATAGTGGAGTATCCAGCCAAGGGCACACTAGCAAGACAGCCATTGAAAAAAAAAAAGTATCAGCTCTTATGGCAAAATTTTCTTATGTGATAGGTCTTAGGTGACAGGTGATGGGGTGGTGGTGGAACAGCTGTTTGGAGCACGTGCTGACCAGATCAGAAGAGCAATAACATTCTCTCTGTAATAGCACATGACGACTCACCTTGCCATGCCTGCTTGTTATCTACTGTCCCCTGCTGGAAGTTTGTGATCACTTATTGTGAAGGCATTACAGCTATCTTGAAAGTATAGGAAGACAATAGTGTCCATACAACTGTGCACATAGTCAAGGAATCAGTGCCTTCAAGAGGATGCAAGAAAAATGGAGTTAATAGAGTTACGTATACATGATAAAGAACTTAATTTTAATCTACTTATAAAAACAGTTGCCAATAAATCTAAACTCCAACATTCAATAAAAAAAAAGCAGGCAAGAAATTTAACCTAGTCTCCTCTCCAAAATAGCAAAAATAAATTTACATCCATTAATTCTGTCGCAAAAAACCTACTGTAATTTTAAAGGTTTTCAGTTGACGACTAAAGTCCCCATTTTAGTCCACCTCTATATGCACAGAGATTGCAAGATAAACATTGCCCAAAATCTTTCTAGTTTGAAATTACAATTCTGCAAAACAATGAGAAATCAACATACTCCATCACAAATACTTAATCCTTATCTTCAATTTCAACTCATGTTAGTCTACTCCAATGAATAGAAACCGATTGAAGACAATAAAGACCAATAAAACTAGAATCTCAAATTGATAGGTTACAGATTTAAAAGATGTGCAATGCAATGACAAAAATATTAACATGAAAATTGAAATTTTGGCTTATTATAATAAACCAGCCACATCAAGGATGTAAAACTTTCCAATAATTTATGAAAAGATTAATGTCCAAACAAAATACTGCAGATACTGGAAAGCCATACACAGAAAATGCTCAAATCGAAGCTAGTGTGGCAACATCTACAGAACACAAGAATTGATAGTTCAGGCCTCTGACCTTTCATCAGAACCAGTGAACAGTTATAGACCTGAATCATTAACTCAGCTTCTCTCCCTACAAATTCCACCAGTACATGCCCTGAATCATGTGCCATGAATGGAGAGCCAAACTATTTGGACATCAAGTTAGAAATAAACTCATTATTCAATGAAAAATTAAACCAGTTTAAGAATTTCTCTCTAGTGCTTACATTTTTTTTTTAAAAATCTAAACACTTGAATAGGGTTTCAACCAAGCAATTTCCCATTTCAGTTTTTATAAAATGTGTTGTTATTTCCTGATTGAGACAACTGACTGCTTTATATGAAACATGTAGTTTTGTATTATTACATGACTATGCACTATCTGCCAAAAGTTAATGACATATTTTTCCTTTGATTACAGTATAATAGAAAAATTGATTCCCTATTGATACTATTTTCATAAAGTTACTAAGTTTTTAAAATGATAAAAAAGTTTGGCTTACATACACTAACTCAATTAATTAATTAGGTTTGTAAAGCACAGCTAGTTGCATTAACTGCATCAAGATGCAAAAACATTTGTACCCGTTAGGATGTTTATGTATTGATAGCACCTGTGTGCAAAAAATCTCAAACTGATCTAGTATAAAAGCTAATTTTAAAAAAAGTTCTCAAAATTTGTCTCTCAAGTATAGTTTCAGCTATCATACACTCCTAGAGAGACCAATTAATTTGAATTGTGGAGTGAAATTTATACATGTATACATACCCTTTTGAAAAGGAAATTGAAGAATTATTAAGTTACCTTTAATTAAAAAACAACTTCTGAATTTCAGGCTTTTTAGGTTGATTCGGCAATCACTCAACCTTCATCTCAGAGAAACAGCAGTTCCCAACAACATAGGTGCATTCTTGGTAGTGAGCAGTATATAAAAAAAACTGACTCATACTCAAGCCATGGAATGGGGGTTGAACCATTCAGATTCATTGTGCTACCAACTGAGCTATGGTTGATACTCTGTGCACCATTGTAACATTTTTAATGCTTGCATATCTTTTAAAATAGTCTCCCACTAATCTGTAGTATTTGCAAGGTTGGTTTGTGTATAGTTCTTTGTATACACAATCTAAAGAATCAAAATAGAAAATTGAAAAATACTGTATATTAGATACATTAACTTCACTGCAAGCAAAAACACCAGACTGAACATTTTAGTAATAAATAAACTAAGAGAACAGAAAGCACTGAATAGACTCAGAAGGTATGGGAGCAAATGTGAAGACAGAAACAAAGTTAATACCACGTCGAACAGGACTCTTCAGAACATATTCAAAGAAATAATGGTTTCTCATCACAGTTGCTGCCAGATCTGCAGAGTTTCTCCAGCACTTAGTTTTTATTTCAGATTTCTAACATCCAAAAGAATTTACTTTTGAGTGAATACATTAACTGCTCAGAAAGTATTATTGTTTGCCAAAGTCTTTTAACAAAGGTAGATTTTCTTGTATAGTCCCAGGAGCAAATGTGGCTTTTTGTTTGCTTCTTAATTATTGTTCAACAGCAAAGCAAACAATATAACTGAAGACTTTACAGCACAGTGCTCTCACACTGAACAATGACAAGATGATGTACTACAATCTGCATTCAGTAAAAAAAGTAGCCTATATCTGATAGGGTTCAACATGGTAGGTACTAACAATGGATAACCACTGCAACATCATTCTTACAATGACAGTTAAATCAGACAGATGATGTTAACTGGCCATACATTTACTGATGTAATTTTATTTCCAATGAAGTGCAACCAAAACCACCTATATGTACTCAGAAGCTTTTGTTTTTTTTATTTGCCCTTCACCACATCTACTGCGGCTTGTGGCTGGCAGCATCTGACCAGGTGCAAGAAAGACGTCAAAAAAAAAGTGCCAGAAATCCTGAAATTCTTGGAGTGTCAAGTATTTCCACTGCTGGCGAGTGCGAGCATAGCATTGTAAAAGGCATAGTGCATATATAATGAGGTGAACAGCAGAGAATTGCACAAGATAACTTGCTAGATTCAGAGTGAAACCTTCCATGACACAGAAATGGACACCTAGCTTCATTCTGAATTTTGCAAGCAAAGATTTGTCGAGTAAGATTAGTACTTTACCTGGTAGTCAACAAAAGGGATTTGTTACTTAATATAATCCACTAATTGTTGACATGCACAGCCTACACATACTGCATTAAACGGCCACTGAAGTTGATTTGCCATATAAAACTTACTGGTGCAGCAAGCAGAACATCTTTTTTCCTTGACTGCCGCATCCAATTAGTAGAGAATGCCATTTGTGTTGTCACTATATAGCACTTGAGAGAGATTTTGGAATGCTCTGAGTTTTAAATTTTAGGTACTGCTTTTACATTCTTACCAACTTTCTTTCTATATTGTGATATCACATTGTAACTGCCAACATATGCTGAAAGTGATGTATTTGGTCCTTCAGAATAATTAAATCACACCATTAATCTTAAAGTCACAACACAAAAAGCATTCACATCAAAGATATCACAGTATTTTAAAAAAAAAACAACAAAAGATACCTTCCCCAAAATAATTGACAGACATCTACAGACAAACATCCATCACCCCAAACGATGATCCCAAAGGTCAGAGCTAGTGTTTTTCTGTTGAATATTCACAACCTAGAAAAGCTTGAATATTTTAAGCAGTCAATTACTAGCCTTTTCATTGAATCAGATTCAAACTTAAACAATTGACACTACGTTCATTCCAATAGTAGTCACTGCAATATTCCCTGTAGATTAGGCACTGAACATATGCAAATTAAGCTGTCTAATTTAAATTCAAACAATTTGGTCAATTAACCATTCCCTAGTTCATTGCCCGTGGTAATACCTCCACAAAGTCCACTCAGAGACAGATGTACAGCATGGAAACAGACCCTTTGGTCCAACCCGTCCATGCCAACTCGATATCCCAACCCAATCTAGTCCCACCTGCCAACATCTGGCCCATAACCCTCCAAACCCTTCCTATTCATATACCCATCCAAATGCCTCTTAAATGTTGCATTTGTACCAGCCTCCACCACATCCTCTGGCAGCTCATTCCATACATGTACCACCCTCTGCGTAAAAACGTTGCCGTTTCTGTCCCTTTATATCTTTCCCCTCTCAAGCTAAACCTATGCCAGCTAGTTTTGGACTCCCCCAATCTAGGGAAAAAGACTTTGCCCCTCAATTTTGTAAACCTCTATAAAGGTCACCCCTCAGCCTCCACACTCAAGGGAAAACAGCCCCAGCCTGTTCAACCTCTCCCTATAGCTCAAATCCAGCAACCCTGGCAACATCCTTGTAAATCTTTTCTGAACCCTTTCAAGTTTCACAACATCTCTCCGATAGGAAGGAGACCAGAATTGCACGCAATTTTCCAATAGCGGCCTAACCAACGTCCTGTACAGCCACAATATGACCTCCCAACTCCTGTATTGAATACTGTGACCAATAAAGGAAAGCACACCAAACGCCTTCTTCACTATCCTATGTACCTGCAACTCTACTTTCAAAGAGCTATGAACCTGTACTCCAAGGTCTCTTTGTTCAGCAACACTCCCAAGGACCTTACCATTAAGGTGTATAAGTCCTGCTAAGATTTGCTTTCCCAAAATGTAGCACCTCACACTTATCTGAATTAAACTCCATGTGATCAAGATCCCATTGTAATCGGAGGTAACCTTATTCGCTGCCCACTACACCTCCAATTTTGGTGTCATCTGCAAACTTACTAACTGTATCTCTTATGCTCGCATCCAAATAGTTTATGACCAAAAAGTACAGGACCCAGCACCGATCCTTGTGGCACTCCACTGGTCACAGGCCTCCAGTCTGAACGAACAAACCCCCCACCACCACCACGCTGTCTTCTACCTTTGAGCCAGTTCTGTATCCAATTGGCTATCTACTCAGCTACCATTCTCACCACAATTCTGCATTACAAACTCTGATGTGTATAGGTGTGTATTGGATGTAGACATCGATGACCTGGTCAGCACCTAATGCCCATCCTTAATAGCTCAGAGGGTGTCAAACATAGGCGAGACAAGGTAAGGATGGCAGATTTCCTTCCCTAATGGACATTAATGAAACAGGTTTTTAAGACAATTGACAGTGGTTACACCATTGCTATTAGGCTAGTGCTTTTTACATTCATGCCATCACCAAGGTGGTAAAGATAGCACATCCCATTACATGATAATCTCCCTTTTTTTTGTATAAAATCTCAAACAAGAAAAATCAAGATTAGAATTCAAACAAAGCTTAGAATGCCAAGCAACACAAGTTAGAGCTAAAGTTTAGGTTATCAATTCTCCTCAGTTGTATAAACTTCACTACCTCTCAGAACAACCTATTCCATGAAAGAACAGCCTGGATAGAAGAGCTGGTGTGGTGAGAACTCTATCCAACAAGCCAAGTGCAGAATATGCATAAAGTATAGAAATGTTAAACTTTACATTTCCAATTTCCTAGAGATAAAGTAACAACTTTCCTTTTGTAGAAAGCCTTGATCATATCTGAAATAATGCACATCAGGTTTGGGAACCAAAACACCTGGATATGTTGTTTTCTGAAAGTTACAGATTGCCAGAGTAAACTCTAGTATCAAAGAAATATGAACGACAGGTTACAAAAACTGGTTTTATCCTCAAATTTAAGATTATGGGTTGATGTAATCCATGTGTTCAAAATGAACAAAAGTATATTTGCTCTCTCAAACTGGAGAAGCTATTTCATTTAGAGGAATCCAGAACGTAGGCAAATTAGATTTAGGCCACTTTTCCATATCATAAAGGGCAATAATATGAAACACTCTCCCTCCCAAAAGGCCACAAATCTTGTGTCAATTGCAATTTAAGATTTGAGAGAGCTTACATCCCATTCACAAATTAGGCCCAAGGAGAGGAGGGAGTGCCATAGTTTCTACCTTGCAATCACATTTAGATTTAGGACTTCTCTTTCCAGATTTAAAGATTGTTTAGGGAAGTTCTAAAGTCAAGGAACTATGTAGTTTTAAATATTACAAGTTCAATTCAAAGCACTTATCCGAACTGCTTAAGCCATCAATTATTATTTAAGCAAATGTTTATTGTAGTTAGTTCTCCAAGCACAAACCGCCTTACAGTATATAAATTGTATTCTTTAAATAACTTTAAGCCCAGCTCTTGGCAGGTTAGCCTTTTGGAAAGGATCTCAGTTTATAGATCTAATGATTGAAATTCAATTTGCACAGAAAAAAAAAGTTTCCTGGTTTATTTCCCAATTCTGGAACTCAGCACCATTGTAGTCAAAACCATGATAACTCTGAATACAATTGCTCAGAATTGCCCCTAGGAAATTCAATTATAAACTATGTACATGTTTGACTGCTGGCACAAAATTGCATCTCTTCCTTATGAATTATAATCTTGCAATGTACAAACAGTGAACACAGAAAGAAAGTAGTATGGAACTTTTTTTTAAAAAAGTATAACCTTTCACAGTGGGGTTACCCAGTGTAGATTGTAAATCAAATAAAAGATGACCCATGGAAAAGAATCCACGAGGCAATAAGCTGTTGCTAGCTAATGTAACTTCCAATAAAGTAGCGCATTTAAAAACATTTGTGTTTATATTCCTAAACTAATATTATATTTTTAAAAAGACTGCACAGAGCAGGTACCTCACTGAATGTTTTTATCAAGCTTCTCCCATCCATACTATACAGCAAATATATATTTCTTCTGACTCCACACCCAACTTCTAGTGTACAAATGCAGTCATGTTAGTATTATTTTGAAACTATATAACTAGTGCTCTTTTTTGCACTTTAAATAAAACTGCACACAAATATTTAAATTCCCATCCCCCAACATAATAATTTCAGATTCATAGACTAGAATAGTTTTCTCCTTGCTGAAACCATGCATAAATATCCTAACAGCAGAGCACAGTACTGGAGGCTGTCAGCAAATGGCAGTACAGACAGCTGCCAAGTCTTGCAGGCTCTGTGCTCTAATATGGAACAGCTGGAAGAGGATTGTGCATTCTTTTCTCTGAGTAAACACTAAGGGCTCTGTTCAGTATCCCACTGCAATCAAGCCTAAAAGAATTCCACCAGTGAACACAGGCTTCTATTACTTCTCCCCAATACACCCTTTGTACTCCTATGAAAAAAAGTGAAGATATACATAATTTGATCTGGTGCTGCAACTGTGTCAGTTTTAAATAACTATTTGTACGGAATTCTTACAGGCTTGAATATTCCCTTAAGTCAACCCTATCACATTCTATCTACTGCATAGGCCAGGATGAAACATTATAGTACAAATATGTTCATATATTATTTCAACCGCAGCTTCGACACAGATATGACTATGTGCCTCTCCGTAAACGGTGACTACACGCTACATTCTCCAACTTCTACTAGGGTCCTATTTACATTTTATTTCTAACACACAAATCAACTCAGACTTTTGGCCTTCACTTCTGCGTACTCAGAAAATTAGGTTCTTTACCTAAAATTGGATGAGTGTCTATGCCAATTTAAATGCATTCCTTTTGGTTTGAGAACCAAATAGGTGTTAAACTGCGATATTCGTAAACAGAATGAAAAATATGGCATATTCAATACTGAGATAGAGATTTGAATCGCTGAAATAGAAATGATCGGAAAAAAGAGACCAAGCCACGTTGTCCAGAAAGCACAGGATACCCAGACTCTACGTGACATGACTGGATTATTGTACAGGAAATTGCAGAACAAGATGCATCAAAGCGTTTTACTCCTTACGTTGATGTGATGTTCCTTCAATACCGCAATGAAATACATCAATTGTCAATTTAAAATGATATAAAATACACGTTAAATTAAATTATTAAACTGGAACGATTTCGTCACAACCCCGGCTCCGAGTTTGGATAAGCAGCATGAAAATAATTAGTTGCATTAAACTTACCGGGATCATTTGCCTCTCCCTCGAGAATATGAAGCTCGGTGCAATCGGACAAAGAATGCTCTAGACAAATCTGAAGGAAACGAGCCTGTGTCCGGCTCACTCGTTTCAACAGAGACAACAAAGCTACAGTTTGTTCACATTCATTCCACCCTTTAAACCATCCTGCAAGAACGCCGACTTGATCTCGAAACATCATGATTAAGGAACAGCCTCAGCACTGGGCGAGTTTATGTCGTTGGGATTCTTCGATGCAAGGCACCCAAAAAAACCAAGCTCACATGCATGTAGAGGAGGGGTTGTCACATTTTGTGTGGATCGAGTTGCGATTTTTTCTTTCCTTTTCTGTAGAATAACGTCACTGTTGACACGCTCCGTCTTCCTCCAAGGCAATCAACAGCGGGCCAAAAATTTAATAGGCACAACAAGTATATCACCTGTCAGAATTAACAGAGCTCGAATTTTAGATCTCCTCCTGCCACGATATCAATATTAATTCCCAACGCCCGCATTCCCATGCATGGTCAAAACTGCAAAGGAAACCAAAAGAAAAACGGCCGTTGAAATTTACCGTCATTGAATAAGTCCAAACTTTACGTTGAAGCGGTGGATCTCTGTTTTCCCCTCCCTTTGCCTGCAGCAACTAGTCATTCATTGCAAATTATAATGCAGCAACTCTTAGGTTTGTAATTAAGCATTCAAAGCACTCAGTCTACAAATGGTCCTGAAATGATAAAATATTACGCTTTGAAGCAACTCATTATTTAAGAAACTAGAAGAGCCGCTAGCCAGCCAACAGGCTGTTTAAACGTTTCCAAAAGCAATGCAGAGCAATGCAATTCCTCTGGGTTTAGGCCCAATGCAGAGCGGCTGAGACTAAAATAAACTATCCACCCAAACCTCAAATACGCGACCGTCTGCAGCCATCGCCTTGATTGGGATTTTCCATGTCAGTCTGAAAGAATGAACCCGCAGGATGGACCTTTCACCACGTTGGTATGAACGCTGCGCTGCGCTGCCCTGCCCCGTTCAACACTGCGGAAACTCACAGCAACTCCACAGGCATCTGTCCACCTCGGAGAAATGGAACAATTACCTTTACAAAACAAGCCAGTTTTAAAATTGGGATTTTGTCTCTTTTAAAAAAAAACTGTAGAAAAGTTAGCTCCATCCGCCTGTGGTGTTGGCAGGAGTTTTAAAAGGCGAATATCTAAAGCATTGGTTCTCTTATTTTAAATAAAAACCTTTTTAATCCCAAACATTAATAATAACCCGCCCCCAATAAACATTTGTCATCATCAAAACAGAAAGCGAATCCTGAAATCGGCTAAAAATAACATGAAAGGCGCAGCATGTGTGAAGATTATTAATAAATATGACTCAAAGACTCCTCCCCGTTACAGCTGCAGCGGCCGACGCACTTTCCAGAGGCTGACACACCGACCTGCTGCTGACTGCAGGCTCCGCTCAGGGGGAGTGATCATGGTGCACTTTCAACTTGGGGCCGCTCCCTCGGGCCAGGATAATACCCACCGCCGCCACAGTGATGGTGGTGGTATTATAGTAGCAGTAATGACCGCCGGCTCCACAAAGTTGAATTTATTTTTAGGCCTCTCTCTCCCCCCCCCCCGCGTGAGTTTTTAACATTCACCATTACGTCATGGGAGGGCCAGGAACAGCGGGGAGGGGGAGGGGGAGGGGGACGGGAGCCCATCCCCCTCCCCCTCCCTCGTGTATTCAGACCGGGCGGGGCTTCCAGTGCCGCCCCGCCCAGCAGCACCCAGCCTTTCCCTCCCCTCCCCTCCCCCCACTCAACATCAGAACACACACACATTTACCGGATTAGTGGTGCTGGAAGAGCACAGCAGTTCAGGCAGCATCCGAGGAGCAAAAGCCCTCGTCGATTTCACTGCTCCTCGGATGCTGCCTGAACTGCTGTGCTCTTCCAGCACCACTCATCCAGAATCTGGTTTCCAGCATCTGCAGTCATCGTTTTTACCTACACACATTTACCGGCTCTACCGCAGCGCCCTAGGCCCCGCCCCTCTGCTTGTGTGAAATTGGGGAGGCGGGTGGGGGTTGCTGCTCCTGCACCGCACCGCCCTAACGGCTTCGTTGCTAGGTGCTCGCCGCACGCGCAGCCAAGATGTCGGTTTGAATTGGAACCGCAGCTGAAGTTTCCGCAGCGATCAATTTCTCTTCTGTCTTTTCCCACTCACCGTCCCGTCCCGTGCCCCACGGCCGAGCGGTTGATTGACGGGAGCGGCGGCCCGGGTGTCGGGCTCCCTCGGCCGCCGCTCGCTGACCCCCCCGCTGCTGGGAAGAGCGCGGCCTATCGGTCCCCAGCACGCGGTGTCTCAGCACGTGACCTGGGCCTCACCATTCCCCCCCCCCCCCCCCCCCCAATACATCGTGTCAGGAGAATGGTTGTGCTGCTGGTCGTGTCGACATGTCACTGCATTAGTTAATCCCCCAGAAGACTGGCCCGATTCGCTGCCGACATGGGGGGGGGGGGGTGTCAGTTGAATCCCACCATTGCACAAAGTGGAATCAAAATTTATTTGGGGGGCTTCTGTGTAGCAGTTCCTTAAGTCAGAAGGCCTGCATTCAAGCTCCACATCCCCACGGAGTTGACATAATGTACGAATAGGTCGAAGTTCTATTTAAAAAACAATGCATTTAACATCTCAAAGTAATGGGAATCAGTTAGGTCAGTTGGCTGGATGGTTGGTTTGCAAAGCAGAGTGACACAAATAGTGTTGGTTCAATTCTGAACTTCTTCCATCGCTGAGGTGTCAAGTCACCCCCACTCAGGTCTATGGCATGAGAGATTAGCCCAATGTTCTGGCAGGGATGTGGTGACTTTTATTACTGATGCCCAAAAATACATGTGGCATGCATCATGTAAAATTCTTATTTGTTCCCCTTCAGAACTCTGAAGGCTTCAGAAGATTTAATGAAATAAAATGAAATTATAATGCAGATGAGTTTTATTTAACTATATCTGTGCGTATAAAGTTTAAAAAGTCATACAACACCAGATTGTAGTCCAACATCAGGTGCTCCTTCATCAGGTGGTTGGGGAGAATGAGACTGTAAGACACAGAATTTATAGCAAAAGTTTACAGTGTGATATAACTGAAATTACCACATTGGAAAAGACCTGGATTGTTTGTTAAGTCTCTCGTCTTTTAGAATGACCATGTTGGTTTCAGTTCTTTCATATGCAAATTGAAAAACCTTTTTTTAAAAAGTTACACTCTCAAGTGAACTTTAAAAATTGGTGTCCTGTCGGCCCAGATAATGTATTGAGGTGTGAGCTTCCCTGTTAAGGATGTCTGTGCCACAATGGTCAGACTGATTCTAATCTAAAAGATGGATTTATAGAATCTTACATGGATTTATGCAGTTTTTGAGCAAATTAAAATGTAATTCTGCAAGTGCAAATTCACCCCACAAACTTGCGTGTGTGTTTGCGGGGGTGGGGGACGTGTTATGTGTCTGTGAGAGAGTGAGTGTATGTGAGTGTAAACAGGTATAAGTCTGTGAGAACATATTGTGAGAATGTATGTGTGAGCATATGAGAGAGGGTCTGCTTGAGTGTGTGTCTGTAGGAGAGAGTGTCTGTCTGTCTGTGTGTGTGTATAGTGCAATGGGGTCACCTGTAGTGTGACATGAACCCAAGGTCCCAGTTGAGGCCATCTCTATGGGTATCAAACTTGGCTAACAGCCTCTGCTCGGCCACTTTTCGTTGTTGCCTGTCCCGAAGCCCGAATTGGAGGGCAGTCACCCGAAGGTCCGAGGTCAAATGTCCCGGACCACTGAAGTGTTCTCGGACTGGGAGGGAACACTCCTGTCTGTTGATTGTTGTGCGGTGACCATTCATCCGTTGCCGTAGCCTCTGCTTGGTCTCGCTAATGCACCATGCCTCAGGGCATCCTTGCCTGCAGCATATGAGATAGACAACATTGGCTGAGTCACATGAGTTTAGATCAGAGTGGTGCTGGAAAAGCACAGCAGGTCAGGCAGCATCCGAGGAGCAGGAAAATCGAATTTCAGGCAAAAGCCCTTCATCGGGAATAGAAGCAAGAAGCCTCCAGGGTCTCTCCACCCTGGAGGCTTCCTGCCTCTATTCCTGATGAAGGGCTTTTGCTCGAATGTCGATTTTCCTGCTCCTCAGATGCTGCCTGACCTGCTGTGCTTTTCCAGTACCACTCTGATCTAAACTCTGGTTTCCAGCATCTGCAGTCTTCACTTTTGCCTTGCTGAGTCACATGAGTACCTGCCACGTACATCTTTGTTTGAGGTGAGGGATGCCATGGACGTCCCTGCTGATAACACTTGCAGGAAGTGCACCCATCTCCAGCTCCTCCAAGACCGTGTTAGGGAACTGGAGCTGGAGTTGGATGAACTTAGGATCATTCGGGAGGCAGAGGGGGTCATAGATCGGAGCTTTAGGGAAGTAGTAACTCCAAAGATGGCAGATAGATGGGTGACAGTGAGGGGGACTGGGAGGAAGCAGCCAGTGCAGGGACCCCCTGCGGCCGTTCCCCTCAAGAACAAGCATACCGTTTTGGATACTTGTGGGGGGGACGACTTACCAGGGGCAAGTAACGGGGCTCAGGCCTCTGGCACGGAGCCTGTCCCCGTTACTCAGAAGGGAAGGGTGGAGAAGAGCAGAGCAATAGTAATTGGGGACTCGATAGTTCGGGGCACAGATAGGAGGTTTTGTGGGAACGAGAGAGACTCACGTTTGGTATGTTGCCTCCCAGGTGCAAGGGTACGTGATGTCTCTGATCGTGTTTTCCGGGTCCTTAAGGGGGAGGGGGAGCAGCCCGAAGTCGTAGTCCACATTGGCACCAATGACATAGGTAGGAGGAGCGCTGAGGATGTTAGGCAGGCTTTCAGGGAGCTAGGTTGGAAGCTCAGAGTTAGAACGAACAGAGTTGTTGTCTCTGGTTTGTTACCTGTGCCACGTGATAGAGAGTCGAGGAATAGGGAGAGAGAACAGTTAAATGCGTGGCTACAGGGATGGTGCAGGAGGGAGGGATTCCGGTATTTCTGGGGAAGGTGGGACCTCTATAAACAGGATGGTCTACACCTGAACCTGAGGGGCACCAGTATCCTTGGTGGGAGGTTTGCTAGTGCTCTTGGGGGGGGGTTTAAACTAACTCTGCAGGGGCATGGGAACCCAGACTGTAGCTTTAGGGTGCAGGACCTGGAATGTAGGGAGGTTAGGAACAGGGCATCAATTTCAAAGGAGGGTGCCTGTAAACAGGAAAGTGGTTTGAAGTGTGTATACTTCAATGCAAGAAGTATACGAAATAAGGTAGGTGAACTTGCAGCGTGGGTTGGTACCTGGGACTTCGATGTTGTGGCTATTACGGAGACATGGGTAGAACAGGGACAGGATTGGCTGTTGCAGGTTCCAGGGTTTAAATGTTTTAGTAGGGTCAGAGGTGAGGGTAAAAGAGGGGGAGGTGTGGCATTGCTTGTCAAAGATAGTACTACAGCTGTGGAAAGGACGATGGATGAAGACTCGCCATCTGAGGTAGTTTGGGCTGAGGTTAGGAATAGGAAAGGTGAGCTCACCCTGTTAGGAGTTTTTTACAGGCCTCCTAATAGTCCCAGAAACGTAGAAGAAAGGATTGCGAGGATGATTCAAGAGAAGAGTGAAAGTAATAGGGTGGTTGTTATGGGGGACTTTAACTTTCCTGATATTAATTGGGAAAGCTATAGCTCAAGATCGTTAGATGGGTCAGTGTTTGTCCAATGTGTGCAGGAGGGTTTCCTGACACAATATGTAGATAGGCCAACAAGAGGTGAGGCCATACTGGATTTGGTTCTGGGTAATGAACCAGGCCAGGTGTTAGAATTAGAGGTAGGTGAGCACTTTGGGGACAGTGACCACAATTCGGTGACCTTTACTCTAGTGATGGAGAGGGATAAGTGTGCACTACAGGGCAAGAGTTATAGATGGGGGCAGGGAAATTATGATGCTGTGAGGTATAACTTAGGATGTGTGGCCTGGAAAAGTAAGCTTCAAGGCAAGGGTGTAATTGATATGTGGAGCTTGTTCAAGGAGCAACTATTGAGTGTCCTTGATAAGTATGTGCCCGTCAGGCAGGGAGGAAAGGGTCGTGTGAGGGAGCCGTGGTTTAATAAGGAATTGGAATCCCTTGTTAAATGGAAGAGGGCGGCCTATGTAAAGATGAGGCGTGAAGGTTCAATTGGGGCGATTGAGAGTTATAAGATAGCCAGGAAGGACCTGAAGAGAGAGCTAAGAGCAGCAAGGAGGGGACATGAAAGGTCCTTAGTTGGTAGGATTAGGGAAAACCCTAAGGCTTTCTATAGGTATGTCAGGAATAAAAGAATGACTAGGGTAGGAATAGGTCCAGTCAAGGATAGTAGTGGGAAGTTGCGTGTGGAGGCTGAAGAGATTGGGGAGACACTGAATGAATACTTTTCCTCAGTATTCAATCAGGAACAGGACATTGTTGTCAATGTGAGTACTGAGTCACAATTAAGTAGAATGGATGGCTTTGAGGTATGTAGAGAAGAGGTGTTGGAAATTCTGGAAAGGGTGAAAATAGATACGTCCCCTGGGCCTGATGGCATTTATCCTAGGATTCTCTGGGAAGCAAGGGAAGAGATTGCAGAGCCATTGGTCTTGATTTTTATGTCCTCGTTGTCTACAGGAGTAGTGCCAGAAGATTGGAGGCTAGCAAATGTGGTTCCCTTGTTCAAGAAGGGGAGTAGGGATAACCCTAGTAACTATAGGCCGGTGAGTCTCACTTCTGTTGTGGGCAAAATCTTAGAGAGAATTGTAAGGGATAGGATTTATGAACATCTGGATAGGAATAATGTGATCAAGGATAGTCAGCATGGTTTTGTGAAGGGCAGGTCGTGCCTCACAAACCTTATTGAATTCTTTGAGAAGGTGACTAAGGAGGTGGACGAGGGGAAAGCAGTAGATGTGGTGTATATGGATTTTAGTAAGGCGTTTGATAAGGTTCCCCATGGTAGACTACTGCAAAAAATATGGAGGTATGGCATTGAGGGTGAGTTGGAGGTTTGGATTAGGAGTTGGCTGGCTGGAAGAAGACAGAGGGTAGTAGTTGATGGCAAATGTTCATCTTGGAGTGCCATCATTAGCGGTGTTCCGCAAGGATCTGTTTTGGGACCATTGCTGTTTGTCATTTTTATAAATGACCTGGAGGAAGGGTTAGAAGGTTGGGTGAGTAAGTTTGCGGATGATACGAACGTCGGAGGAGTTGTAGACAGTGAGGAAGGATGTGGCAGGTTACAGCGGGATATAGATGAGCTGCAGAACTGGGCAGAAAGGTGGCAAATGGAGTTCAATGTAGCTAAGTGTGAGGTGATTCACTTTGGTAAGAGTAATAAAAAGATGGGGTACTGGGCTAACGGTCGGATACTTGGTAGTGTGGATGAGCAGAGGGATCTTGGTGTCCATGTACACAAATCTTTGAAAGTTGCCACTCAGGTAAATAGTGCGGTGAAGAAGGCATATGGCGTACTGGCTTTTATTGGTAGAGGAATTGAGTTCCGGAATACTGAGATCATGTTGCAGTTGTATAAGACTCTGTGCGGCCAAATCTGGAGTATTGTGTGCAGTTTTGGTCGCCATACTATAGGAAGGATGTGGAGGCACAGGAACGGGTGCAGAGGAGGTTTACCAGGATGTTGCCTGGTATGGTAGAAAGATCGTATGAGGAAAGGCTGAGGCACTTGGGGTTGTTTTCATTGGAGAAAAGACGGTTTAGGGGTGACTTGATAGAGGTGTATAAGATGATTAGGGGTTTAGATAGGGTCGACAGTGAGAATCTTTTTCCACGTATGGAGTCAGCTATTACAAGGGGGCATAGCTTTAAATTAAGGGGGGGTCGGTATAGGACAGATGTTAGGGGTAGGTTCTTTACTCAGCGAGTCGTGAGTTCATGGAATGCCCTGCCAGTAGCAGTGGTGGACTCTCCCTCATTATGGGCATTTAAGCGGGCATTGGATAGGCATATGGAGGATAGTGGGCTAGTGTAGGTTAGGTGGGCTTGGATCGGCGCAACATCAAGGGCCGAAGGGCCTGTACTGCGCTGTATTCTTCTATGTTCTATGTTCTATCTTGGAAGGTGTCTCCATGCGTAATGGTGGCATCGGTGTCAACATTCTGACACGTCTTGCAGCATCTACCATGACAAGGTTGTATGGTATAGTCCTGAGAGCCAGGCAGTTTGCTATGAGCAATGATCTGTTTGAGGTTTGGTGGCTTTTTAAAGGCGAGAAGTGGAGGTGTGGGGAAGGTCTTGCTGAGGTGATCATCCTCATTGATAATGTGTTGCACGCTGTAAAAACCATGGCGTAGTTTTTCAGGTCCTGGGAAGTACCTGTACTGTACAACGAAGGGTACCCACACACAAACAGATACACACACAGATACACATGCACAGACACACACACTCCTACAGACAAACACACTCATGCAGACCCTCTCTCATACATTCCCACAATACATTCTCACAGACATACACACACTCTCACAAACACTCATAACAATACCCCCCCAAAAACACATGCACACATACACGTCTCAGTTTGTGGGGTGAATTTGTGCTTGCAGAATTACATTTTACTTTGCTCAAAAACTGCATGAATCCATGTAAGATTCTGTAAATCCATCTTTTAGATTAGAATCAGTCTGATCATTGTGGCACAGACAGCCTTACAGGGAAGATTACACCTTCAACACATTATCTGGGTTGACATGACACCAATTGTTAACGTTCACTTGTTTTAAAAAGTTTTGCGATTTACATATAGAGTCATAGAGATGTACAGCATGGAAACAGACTCTTCGATCCAACCCGTCCATGCCAACCAGATATCCAAATCCAATCTAGTCCCACTTGCCAGCACTCGGCCCATATCCCTCCAAATCCTTCCTATTCATATACCCATCCAAATGTCTCTTAAATGTTGCAATTGTACCAGCCTCCACCACTTTCTCTGCCAGCTCATTCTACACACATGAAAAAGTTGCCCAGTCGGTCTCTTTTATATCTTTCCCCTCTCACCCTCAACCTATGCTCTCTAGTTCTGAACTCTCTGACCCCAGGGAAAAGGCTTGGCCTACTTACCCTATCCATGCCCCTCATAATTTTGTAAACCTCTATAAAGGTCATCCCTCAACCTCCAACGCTCCAGGGAAAAAGCCCCAGCCTGTTCAGCCTCTCCCTTTTGCTCAAATCCTCCAACCCTGGCAACATCCTTGTAAATCTTTTCTGAACCCTTTCAAGTTTCACAACATCTTTCCGAAAGGAAGGAGACCAGAATTGCATGCAATATTCCAACAGTGGCCTAACCAATGTCCTGTAAAGATGCAACATGACCTCCCAACTCCTGTACTCAATTTTTTGACCAATAAAGGAAAGCATACCAAATGCCGTCTTCACTATCCTATCTACCTGCGACTCCACTTTCAAGGAGCTATGATCCTGCACTCCAAGGTCTCTTTGTTCAGCAACACTCCCTAGGACCTTACCATTAAGTGTATAAGTCCTGCTAAGATTTGCTTTCCCAAAATGCAGCACCTCGCATTTATCTGAATTAAACTCCATCTGCCACTTCTCAGTCCATTGGCCCATCTGATCAAGATCCTGTTGTAATCTGAGGTAACCCTGTCACCCTCTGTCTTCTACCTTTGAGCCAGTTTGTATCCAAATAGCTAGTTCTCCCTGTATTCCGTGAGATCTAACCTTGCTAATCAGTCTCCCATTGGGAACCTTGTTGAACACCTTACTGAAGTCCATATAGGTCACATCTACCACTCATGCAAGTTTGAGAGACATGATTTCCCATGCACAAAGCCATGTTGACTATCCCTTGCCTTTCCAAATACATGTACATCCTGTCCCTCAGGATTCCCTCCAACAACTTGCCCACCACCGACGTCAGGCTCACTGGTCCATAGTTCCCTGGCTTGTCCTTACCACCCTTCTTAAACAGTGGCACCACGCTAGCCAACCTCCAGTCTTCCGGCACCTTAGCTGTGACTATCAATGATACAAATATCTCAGCAAGAGGCCCAGCAATCACTTCTCTAGCTTCCCACAGAGTTCTCGGATACACCTGATCAGGTCCTGGGGATTTATCCACCTTTACCCGTTTCAAGACATCCAGCATTTCCTCCTCTGTAACATGGACATTTTGCAAGATGTCACCATCTATTTCCCTACAGTCTATATCGTCCATATCCTTTTCCCCAGTAAATACTGATGCAAAATACTCATTTAGCATCATCCCATTTTCTGCGGCTCCACACAAAGGCCGCCTTGCTGATCTTTGAGGGGCCCTATTCTCTCCCTAGTTACCCATTTTGTCCTTAATGTATTTGTAAAACCTCTTTGGATTCTCCTTAATTCTATTTGCCAAAGCTATCTCATGTCCCCTTTTTGCCCTCCTGATTTCCCTCTTAAGTATACTCCTACTTCCTTTATACTCTTCTAAGGATTCACTCGATCTATCCTGTCTATACCTGACATATGTTTCCTTCTTTTTCTTAACCAAACCCTCAATTTTTATAGTCATCCACCATTCCCTATACCTATCAGCCTTTACTTTCACACTAACAGAAATATACTTTCTCTGGATTCTCTGAATAACTGAAATCAATGTAGTCATTCTAAAAGATGAGAGACTTAACAAACAATCCAGGTCTTTTTCAATGTGGTAATTTCAGTTATATCACACTGTAAACTTTTGCTATAAATTCTGTATCTTACAATCTTATTTTCCACAACCACCTGATGAAGGAGCAGTGCTCCAAAAGCTAGTACTTCCAAATAAATCTGTTGGACTATAACCTGATGTTGTGTGATTTTTAACTTTGTACAGCCCAGTCCAATACCGGCGCCTCCTAATTATGTATATATATATTTTTGTAAAGTTGGCAGCTGTAAACCAACACAGAATTTGGCCAGCTTTAAAATTCAGTGCACATCCAATTTTCTGGACAGTTGGCTAAAACATATATCTTTACTGGAGTAGCTGGACCAACACCCTGTAATGTCATGTTCTGTTTGTCATGATAAGTGTGTTACTTCACAATATCCATGCATGCAAAGTGAATGCAAAGCAACTGTAAATTCAGACAAATGAGAAAAGTAAAATCAGGATATAGTGTATCAACATGGCAGAAAAGAACAATACTGTAAATGGATTATCCATTAAGAACAAAATACCAACATTCAGGTCAGGAAGAGATGAGAAAGTCTAAGTTAAGTGTACAAAAAATGTCATGAAGAAAATGTAGGTTATGCTGACAGGCTACAATAGCTACTGAGCTCTCACATATGGGCAGCTTAGTGTTGAAAAAAGCCTTGGAGGAGTTCATTTCTGGAATCTTCCGACTGTTATGGCTTTGAAACAACAAGTATAGCCGCAAGTGTATGTACAAAGTTAAGCATGGGGAAAGCTAAAAAATCAATTTGAAATAGTAAATTGCCATGCAGGAGAAGGACCCTACTCAATGCTTGCCTATTTAAAAGGCCAAACTAAAGAACAATATAAGACAATATCTTTCTTGTCTGGGGTTCAAATGGCATTGCAAGCCACAATAACATGTTTTACTCCAGAAACCCAGTTGCTGAAGGATAAAACTGGAGCTACCTTTATATATTTATTAAGAGTTACACATTATTAGCATACACCTCTTAGCAAGGAGCTTCACTTCAGACTTATAAATCCCACTAGCAAAGGCATTTTCAGCACTGATCCATCTAGGTAACAAGGTTGGTTACCTTCATCCGGTACATCAGAATAAGCTCCAAACATCTAACTTCCTTTTTTTGTCCCTCTTATTTGTTTATCTTCAAGTTTATTGGCAGCCACAAAATGTTCACTAAAGTAGTGGTCAGGGAATATCTATCAATATTGTTGATATGGACCTCCAGAAGGCATTTGATAAAGTCCTATATACGAGTCTGTTAACTGAAGTACAAGCCCACGGAATTAACGGAATTAATCAATTTACTGATATGGCTAGGAAATTGTTTGAGTGATCGGGGATAGAAAATAGGGATAATTGGCAGGATCTGTGTTAGGGCCTTAGTTATTCACGCTATTTATTAATGACTTGAATAATGGCATAGAAAGTCATATATCCAAATTTGCTGATGACACAAAGGTAGGTGGCATTGTCGATAGTGTAAATGATAGCATAAAGTTACAAAAGGATATTGATGGACTAAGTGAATAGGCAAACTGTGGCAGATGGAGTTCAACATAAGCAAGTGTAAAATTATCCAATTTGGACTGCAAAAGAATGTATCAGGGTACATTGTAAATATATGAAGTTAAATGTTGTGGATGTCCAAAGAGACTTGGCGTTTCAGGTACATAGATCTTTAAAATATCACAGACAAGTGCAGAAAGCAATCAAGGAAAGTAATAAAAGCAAATTACTGCGGATGCTGGAATCTGAAACCAAAAGAGAAAATGCTGGAAAATCTCAGCAGGTCTGACCAGCTTTGACAAAGGGTCAGCTAGACTTGAAATGTCAGCTCTTTTCTCTCCTTACAGATGCTGCCAGACCTGCTGAGATTTTCCAGCATTTTCTCTTTTGGGGTCAAGGAAAGTAATGATTAGATTCTCTGCAGTGTGGAAACAGGCACTTTGTCCCAATAAGCCCACACCGACCTTCCAAAGAGTAACCCACCCAGACCAATTTCCCTCTGACTAATGCACCTAACACTATGGACAATTTATCATGGCCAATTCACCTGACCTGCACATCTTTGGATTGTGGGAGGAAACCGGAGCACCTGGAGAAATCCATGCAGAAACAGGGAGAATGTGCAAATTCCACAAAGACAGTTGCCCAAGCTGGAATCAAACTCAGATCCCTGGCACTGTGAGGCAGCAGTACTAACCACTGAACCACCATGCCACCAAATGCTGTCCTAATGGAATGCTGTCCTTTACATTTAGAGACTGGAGTACAAGGATACCAAAGTTATGCTGCAAGGTTTTACAAAGCCCTGGTTAGACCCCACTTGGATTACTGTCAGCTGATCTGGACACCACACCTTAGGATGGATATATTGGCCTTGGAGAGAGTACAACATAGGTTCACAAGAATGATTCCTGGACTTCAGGGGTTACGTTATGAGGAAAGATTACACAAATTAGGCCTATATTCTCTAGAATTTAGATGGTTAAAGGGTGATCTGATAGAAGTCCTCAAGATACTTACAGGAAAAGATGATTAGATAAAGATACACTATTTTCACTGGTTGGGGATTCTGAAACTATAGAGCATAGTCTGAGAATTAGGGCCAGACCATTCAGGAGAGATGTTAAGCAGCACTTTCCCGTACAAAGGTGACTAATGTGTAGAACCCTCTTCCACAAATGGCAGTGGATGCAAGGTAAGTTGTTAATTTTAAATCTGAGATAGAACATTTTTGTTAGGCAAAGATATTAAAGGATATGGGCCAAAAGCAAGTATAGGGAATTAGCCCAGTTTTGATCTCATTGAGTGGCAGAACAGGCTTAAGGGACTGAATGGTCTATTCCTGTTGCTATGTTCCCATCATGAGGAGTTCTGCTTCTAATTCTGTTATATTGCCTTCATCTAATTGTCCAATCTATTTAAGCTGTGGCCCCACTTGCACTGTCACTTTTTGAGGAACTGCTACCAAGATTACCTTATCCAATATCAGAAAGTGTTCCCTGGTATTTGATAATTTTTCTGATACAACAGTCACTTCTGATTCCACGTTTGAAGTGAAAGAAGTTATCATTCATGGTGCTATCAAGCTACACTCATGCAGCAATAACCTGTTCACCAATGCTTAGTTTGGCTCCTGCAAAATCCACTTTGCTCATGGCTTCATTGCAGCCACGTATGAGAAAATCATGTTTTAGAATCACACTTTATAAAGGAATCAAATCATGTAATCAAATTCCACAGTTTGAACACATGTCAATATAACCTCAAATACCATAGTTTAGACTCAGATAGGATTTCCTGAACTGTTGGTTTCAACCTCTGGTGGAGTTGCAGGACAATGAAACAATGGCAACCATAACATTTTTACCACCCAACATTCCTCTACTCATGAACATCACTCCCTGCCAGATTTTCATTTTGAAGACTTATGTGGTCTGAAGTATTTAAACAATGTGTGATAATACTATGGATTTAAGAGATGTATTAAGATTATGGCTGAGGTATTAGGCAGTCTGCTCAAAAGCAAATAAACATCTTGTGAAGACTTTAGGGTTTTTAAAAAGATGGAACAATAGAAGCAGCCTGAATGGGTGGAGTCAAGTTCCCATAGGGATTTTTAGTTTTGGTTTTCCAGTCACAGTTGCTGGGCTCTTAAAGCTGGGTTTGGAAGCTGCAGTACATCTCTCACTGCTAATCTCTCTCTCTCTCTCTCTGAGTTTTCTCTTGATGTTTTCTCTCCTGGACTGGAGAATTACATATGAGACAATCCATTTTACTGAAGTTGCCTTTGTCAATAGTATGTATACAGAATGTTTAGTAGTTAAATAATCTATTAGTCTACTACATTTTTCAATAGAGTTAAGTTATTCCATTTTCTTCTTTCTTTTCTTGTATTTTAACTAGGGCATATGAATAAAGTGTGTTTGCTTCGAGACTGGTAGTTTGAGCAATCAAATTGCATCTGGAATGCAACAGTTGGCACTTGCCTTTAAAATAAGAAAATATTGTGTTCTAGGCTATGTTCTTAACTTATTTTGAGGGGCTTTAGTCTGGTCTATAACAAAGGTCACATCAGGAAAAGAACTGTCCAAAGAAAACTCTGACACCTTCTCTGGTATATGTGCTTATAACTATTTTATTGAACATGATAAAACCAATACATAGGAGAAAGTGAGGGCTGCAGATACTGGAAATCAGAGTCAAGAATGTGGTGCTGGAAAAGCAGGGCCAGTCAGGCAGCATCTGAGGAGCAGGAGAATCCTTGTGTTGGGCATAAGCCCTTCATCAGGAATGAGGCTTGTGGGTTGAGAGGTAAATGGGGGGGTGGGGGGGGGGTTAGTGGGCAGGGGGGTTAGGGCTGGGGGAAGGTAGCTGAGAATGCATTAGGTAGATGAAAGTGGTTGGGAAGGTGATAGGTCGGATAGGAGGCTAGAGCGGATAGATGGGAAAGGTGAAGGACAGGTCCACAGGGCGGTGCCGAGTTGAAGGCTTGGGACTGGGATAAGGTGGGGGGAGGGGAAATGAGGAAATTGGTGAAATCCACATTAATCCCGTGTGGTTGCAGAGTCCCAAGGCGGAAGATGAGGTGTTCCTCCTCCAGTGTCGAGTGGTTAGGTTTGGAGGAGGAAGCCCAGGACCTGCATCTCCTTGGTGGAGTGGGATGGGGAGTTAAAGTGTTCAGTCACAGGGCGGTGGGGCTGGTTGATGCGGGTGTGCCAGAGATGTACTCTAAAATGATCCACAAGTTGGTGTCCTGTCTCCCCAGTGTAGAGGAGACCACATCGGGTCCAACAGATACAGTAGATAACATTAGTGGAGGTACAAGTAAATTTCAGTCAGGTGTGGAAGGGTGCTTTGGGGCCTTGGACGAAGGTGAGGGGGGAGGTGTGGGTGCAGGTTTTACACTTCCTGCGGTGGCAGGGGAAGGTGCCAGGAGTGGGGTGAGGGCTGGTGTGGGCAGAGTGGATCTGACAAGGAAGCTGTGGATGGGATGGACTCTCCAAAAGGCTGATAGGGACGTGGAGGGAAGTATACCCCTCGTGGTGGCATCTGATATGGTGGAGAAAAAGCGTTTGTTGAGTGTGTGAATACATAACCAATAAGGTGTCTGGCCATATTATAATTCTATTACTTAGGAATATTGGTAATTAAGAGCTAACATCTGATGCCAGGGACAAATTAAACATAAGTTACGTGCACTAGAAACTTGTCAATTGGGTCAAATAGAGTCATAGAGATGTACAGCATGGAAACAGACCCCTTGGTCCAAATTATCCATGACAAACAGATATTCCAACCCAATCTAGCCCCATTCGCCAGCACTTGGCCCATATCCCTCGAAACCCTTCCTATTCATATACCGATCCATATGCCTTTTAAATTGTGCAATTGTATCAGCATCCACCACATCCTCCGGCAGCTCATTCTATACACACACCACTCTCTGCGTGAAAACATTGCCCTTTAGGACTCTTATATCTTTCACCTCTCACCCTACACCTATGCCCTCTACTTCTGGAATCCCCCAACCCAGGGAAAAGGCTTTGTCTATTTATCCTAGACACGCTCTATAAGCCTCCAAAAGGTCACTCCTAATCCTTCGACGCTCCAGGGAAAACAGCCCCAGCTCATTCAGCCTCACCCTATAACTCAAATCCTCCAACCCTGGCAACATCCTTGTAAATCTTTTCTGAACTCTTTCAAGTTTCACAACATCCTTCCGATAGGGAGGGAGACCAGAACTGTACGTAAAATTCCAAAAGTGACTTAATCAACGTCCTTAACAGCTGCAGCATGACCTCCCAACTTCTGTACACAATACTCTGACCAATAAAGGAAACCATACCAAACGCCTTCTTCACTATCCTATCTACCTGTGACTCCACTTTCAAGGAGCTATGCACCTGTACTCCAAGGTCTCTTTGTTCAGAAATACTCCTTAGGACTGTGTCATTAAGTGTATAATCCTGCTAAGATGTGCTTTCCCAAAATGCAGCACCTCGCATTTATTTAAATTAAACTTCTTCTGCGACTTCTCAGTCCATTGGCCCAACTGATCAAGATCCCATTGTAATCTGAGGTAACCTTCTTTGCTATCCACTACATGTCCAATTTTGGTGTCATCTGCAAACTTACTAACTGTACCTCCAACGTTCAAAGTCAAATAAATGATGAAAAGTAGTGGTCCCAGCACCGATCCTTGTGGCACTCCACTGGTTACAGGCCTCCAGTCTGAAAAACAAAGCTCCACCATCACCCTCCCTCTTCTACCTTCGAGCCAGTTCTGTATTTAAATGGCTAGTTCTCCCTGTATTCCATGAGGTCTAACCTTGCTTACCAGTCTCCCATGGGGAACCGTGTCAAATGCCTTACTGAAGATCACATCCACCGCTCTGCCCTCATCAATCCTCTTTGTTACTTTTCCAAAAAACTCAATCAAGTTCACGAGACATGATTTCCCACGCTCAAAGCCATGTTGACTATCCCTGATAAGTCCCTGACTTTCCAAATGCATGTAAATCCTGTCCCCCAGGATACCCTCCAACAAATTACCCATAACTGATGTCAGGCTCACTGGTCTATAGTTCCTTACCACCTATCTTAAAAAATGGTACCATGTTAGCCAACCACCATTCTTCCGGCACCTCACCTGTGACTATAGATGATACAAATATTTCAGCAAGGGTCCCAGCAATCACCTCCCTAGCTTCCCACAGAGTCCTAGGGTACAGCTGATTCTCCTGTTCCCTGGATGCTGCCTGACCTGCTGCGCTTTTCCAGCAACACATTTACAGCTGATCAGATCTTGCGGATTTATCCACCTTTATGCATTTCCTCCCTGTAATATGGACATTTTTCAAGATGTTACCATCTATTTCCCCATATTCTATATCTTCCATGCCCTTCTCTGCTGTAAACACTGATGCAAAATATTCATTTAGTATCTCCCCCATCTCCTACGGCTCCACACAAAGGCCGCCTTGCTGATCTTTGAGGGGCCCTATTCCCTCCCTATTTACCCTTTTGTCCTTAATGTATTTGTAAAAACCCTTTGGATTCTCCTTAAATATTTGCCAAAGCTATCTCATGTCCCCATTTTGCCCTCCTGATTTCCCACTTAAGTATACTCCTACTGTCTTTATACTCTTCTCAGGATTCACTCTATCTCTCCTTTCTATACCTGACATATGCTTCCTTCTTTTTCTTCACTAAACTCTAAATTTCTCGAGTGATCCAGCATTCACTACACCTACCTTTCACCCTAACAGGAATATACTGTCTCTGGATTCTTGTTTTCTCATTTCTGAAGGCTTCCCATTTTCCAGCCATTCCGTTACCTGTGAACATCTGCACCCAATCAGCTTTTGAAAGTTATTGCCTAATATCGTCAAAATTGGCCTTTCTCAAATTTAGAACTTCAACTTTTAGATCTGGTCTATCCTTTTCCATCACTATTTTAAAACGAATAGAATTATGATCGCTGGCCCCAACGTGCTCCCCCACTGACACCTCAGTCACCTGCCCTGCCTTATTTCCCAAGAGTAGGTCAAATTTTGCACTTTCTCTGGTAGGTACATCCACATACTGAATCAGAAAATTGTCTTGCACACACTTTACAAATTCCTCCTGATCTAAACCCTTAACACTATGGCAGTCCCAGTCTATGTTTGGAAAGATAAAATCCCCTACCATAACCAGCCTATTATTCTTACCGATAACTGAAATCTCCTTACAAATTTGTTTTGCAGTTTCCCGCTGACTATTAGGCAGTCTAGAATACAATCCCAATTTGGTGATCATCCCTTTCTTATTTCTCAGTTCCGCCCAAATAACTTCCCTGGACGTATTTCCGGGAATATACTCCCTCAACACAGCTGTAATGATATCCCTTATAAAAAACGCCACACCCCCTCCTCTCCTGCCCCCCCTTTCTATCCTTCCTGTAGCATTTGTATCCTGGAACATTGAGCTACCAATTTATTCCATCCCTGAGTCACGTTTCTGTAATTGCTATGATATTCCTGTCCCATGTTTCTAACCATGCCCTGAGTTCATCTGCTTTCTCTATTAGGCCTTTTGCATTGAAATAAATGCAGTTTAATTTATCAGTCCTACCTTGTTCTCTGCTTTATCCCTGCCTGCCCTGATTGTTTGACTCGCTTCTGATCTCAACTGTACCAGTCTCAGATTGATCTCTTTTCTCACTATCTTGCTGGTTTCCCCCCTCCACTGTTATAGTTTAAATCCTCCTAAGCAGCTCTTGCAATTCTCCCTGTCAGTAAATTAGTCCCCTTCCAGTTCAGGTGCCCTTCCAGTTCAGTTCAGTTCAGGTTCAGTTCAATCCATCCTCCTTGTACAGGTCACTTCTACCCCAGAAGAGATTCCAATGGTCCAAAAATGTGAATCCTTCTCCCATACACCAGCTTCTCAGCCACGTATTCATCTGCTCTATCCTCCTATTCCTGCCCTCACTAGCACGTAGCACCGGGAGTAATCCAGATATTACTACCCCCGAGGACTTCCTTTTTAAATTCCTGCCTAACCTCCTACATTCTCACTTCAGAATCTCATTCTTTTCCCTTCCTATGTCGTTAGTACCAATGTGGACAATGACCTCCTGCTGGTCCCTCTCCCCCGTGAGAACATTCTGCACCCTCTCTGAGACATCCTTGATCTTGGCCCCAGGGAGGCAACACACCATTCTGCTTTTTCGCTGCTGGCCACAGAAATGTCTGCCTGTGTCCCTGACTAGACAGTCCCCTAACACAATTGATCCCTTGGAACCTGATGTGCCCCTCATTACATTAGAGCCTGTCTTGATACCAGAAACTTGGCTGGTCGTGCTACATTCCCCTGAAAGTCCATCACCCCCTACATTTTCCAAAAGAGCATACTTGTTTGAAATGGGGATAGCCACAGAAGACTCCTGGACTACCCGCCTACCTCTTCTACCTTTCTTGAAGTTAACCCATCTACTTGACTGTAATTATGGCTTTTCTCCCTTCCTATAACTGCCATCCAACACACCCCTTAGCTCTTGTAAATTCCTGGTTTTTAAAAATCAAACTGTTTCGGGTAGAAGAAAAGTGGCCAAAACTTCATTGGTCAGGCCACGTTTGGAATATTGCATTCATTTCTGGGCTTACTGCTATAGGAAAGATGTTGTTAAACTTGAAAGAGTGCAGAAAAGGTTTACAAGGATGTTGCCAGAGCTGGAGAGTTTGAGCTATAGGGAGAGGCTGAATAGGCTGCAGCTATTTTTCCTGAAGTCTCGGAAACTGAAGGGTGACATTATAGAGGTTTATAAGATCACGAGGAGCATGGATAGGGTGAACAGCCAAGGTCTTTCCTCAGGGTAGGGGAGTCCAAAACTAGAGTGCATAGGTTTAAGTTGAGAGGGGAAAAATATAAAAGTGACATAAGGGACAATATTTTCACACATTGGGTGATGATGATTGTAGTTGTTAGAAGTTATCTCAACTCAAGACAAACACAGCAGGAGTTCCTACGTGTAGATTCCTAGGTGGAACTACCTTCAGCTGTCTCATCAATGTCTTTCCCTCAAACACAAGGTCAGAAGTAGAGATGTTAGTTGATTCTTGCACAGTGCTCTGTGCCACTCACAACTCCTCAAACACTGATGTGGTCCAACACCAGATATACCAAGACTAGAACAATATTCAGGCTTAGACTGATAAATGTCAAGTATTATATGTAATAGACAATGATTATGTCCAGATAGAGAAACTAAATCATCTTCTGTTGACAGTCAACAACACCACTGTTGAATTGATCACCATCAATGCCTAGGAGATTACCAAGGACCAGAAGCTTGAATATAAAAACAGGGATGTACTTCTGAGGCTCTATAACGCTCTGGTCAAACCACTCCTCAAGAATCTTTTGATGGCACATTCCAAACCTGTGACATCTACCATCTATATAGACGAAAGCAGCAGATGCAAAACATTACATCACCTGACAATTCCCCTTCAAGCCACATATCATCTTGATTTGGAACTACATTACTATTTTTTCACATTGCTTGATCAAAATCCTGGAACTCCTTCCTAATGGCACTGCAGATATACTTACACAAAATGGACTGGAACAGTTCAAAGAAGGGTCTTTTTCTGTGACCATTTGAAGGAGAATTGAGGGTGAACAATTAATGTTGGCCTTGCCAGTGATGCTCATATCAAATAAAATAATTTTTTAAAACCTTTCAACTGCACAATACAAGACCAAGTGTTTATATCTTATTATACATCTCTGAACTAGTTATTGCCAAATTCCCCTTTATCATCAGTCAGGAACTTTTGGTGCCCAATGTTTGAAGCTCATTCTATTTCTCCATGATCTTTTCAACCCTTTTGCCCTTAATAACTATTATCATAGAGTCTGATTATTGGGTCTGTAAAATGTGGATGACCTTGGTCTTTGATCAGACCCTTAGATCAATGACAATTGCCTCATTAATAATTATGTGCCAATGGATTTATTAGCCTTCTTAACTCTTCATTAACGAAACCTGCATCTTTTAACAAGATGTTAACCTTTGGTATGTAATGTGAGCAAATTATCTGTGTAATTCTAAGACATTTTACAGTTTTGTCTCTAATCCTTATCAACCAGAAACCAATGAGACTTGTCTAACATTGCAATTAGTGACTTTTTTTAAAAAAAGACGTGATACAATATTGTTCAGAATGCAAATATTCCAGTTTTACTGACATTCTAAAATAAATTTGTCAATCTTCTCTTCCCTTTTTCACAGGTTTAGTCAGCAAAATTGGCATCACACTAAAAACAGCAGCAATAGCTATCGAATGCCTCACTCCATTTTACATAGAAAGATATACTCTCATAAATGACCTCAATGTATTATTATCGCTAAATATGAAACAAGTAGTACTTTTATATTCTATAAACATGCACCTATCCTCATTACTTTGTGAATCAAGATAATGTTTTAACTAATACATTCCACTTGCTATCAAAATGCAAGTGCTATCTAGCACTGTACAGTTAAACTAGCCTGCAATTAACACATTCTTCAGAAGACTAACATCCCTTGTGATCAATAAAATCATCCACTGTCATTTTGGAGACCATGTCTCTCTGCTGTGAGCAATTCATTCCAATAAATTTTGAACCACACCTAATGCATCTACTAACTGTTTGTAATAGCGATTTCCCTTTCATTGTTGCTCCAATTCAACTTCTGCTATAAAGAGACAAATTTTCCAAGGATGATTTCATTTGCGTTCTTCCCGTCTTTAACCATTCCATTATATTGACACTCGAGTGCAATATTTGGCCCTTGGCAAAATCTGACAATCATTGAATCCTCTTTTCTTTGCTTCACTGCATAATGTCCTATTTGTTCCATGCAGGAATTTTGTAAAGACAGCAAGCATCTGATCCAACACGGTTTTCCTTCCTGAGAAATGAATACCAGTTAAAAGAAGCAGCCTGTCTGCAATTTAACACCAGTTCTAATCCAGGGATCACCAAATTGGATTCTGTCAGTTGAACACAATCTATTAAAGCCAAAAGAGAAAATGCTGGAAAATCTTAGCAGGTCTGGCAGCATCTGTAAGGAGAGAAAAGAGCTGACATTTCGAGTCTAACTGACCTTTTGTCAAATCTATTAAAGTCCTCAAACATACCTTCATTGAACTGCCATCCATTTTATGAAAATTATTACAAAGGTTCACCATAAAAAGTATCAGATCATCTTTCTTGTAAACTTCAGTTAATATTTAGTGTACAAGATTGAAACACTCATCACAGTCTAATTCATAGATATCTAAGTCACAAACTACTTCTGATAGTAAGCAGCAACACTGACATCCTGTTCCTTTTCCTCTTTAAAACAGGCATAACCTATGTCCACATGTCCACTTTGTTCTTCCATGAAATCTAAACCGTGTGATTAGAGGATAATCATTCTCTGACAGTTCACATAAATCTTATTGACACGGGGTTGATAAGGGTTAGAGGGAAAACTGTAAAATGTCACAGTGGCCAATAGGATTGTAGCTGTCTGATTTTTGTTGTTGTTTCCAAACTGTGTCTTTAGGCACACATTCTCTGCTACTATGTTCTAAGCAATGCTAAAAGAAGATACAAGGTCAAAGTTTTTGTCTTTCACTATATTCTAATATAAAAATGTTGTTGGTAAACAATTAAACTGGAGTTTTACACACATATTAATTTAGAGTTAAATATTATAAATATCTAACAAATATACTTATAGGCTGTGTCTATTTATAGTTATTTTCAAACCAACCTTTTCAGAGATATTATTACATATCTCTCGAGCAGATAAGACTTGAACCTAGGTTTCCTGGTTCAGGAGCAGGGACACTACCACTGCAAAGAAGAACCCTGGCATCTATTCTGATCAGCCTATTCAGGCATATTTCAACACACAACCAAGTCAGGTAGGTTTCAAACGTGGACCTTCTGGCCTAGAGACATTACCACTACCAGGGATAATATCGCATCACAAGAGGCCTTTGTGTCCATTTATAGAAATTTTCTACTCACCCTGTTCAGGAATGACACAACGCTGGACCAAATGGGATTGAACCTGGGCCTCCTGTCTCAGTGGTAGCACTACACCAAAACAGCTCTTTATGTTTATTTACACTATTTTTTAACTGCTAAAATCACCCATGCTTCCAATTAATCAAACTACATGCAATGCCCAGCAAGGACATTTCAGTTGTCTCTGTCTATAATTTTCCAACTTAAGCTATTTTTCTAATCAACATGTTCATAAATGTCATTACACACCTCTAGAGCAGGTGGGGCTTAAACCCAGACCTCCTGGTCCAGAGGTAATGACACTACAAGTGTGCCACAGAATGACTAAGTGACTTCATTTATTTTTTGCATGTCTTTTTAAAATTATTATTTAACCTATTTTCTAATCGACCTGTTTAGAGATATTATTACACTTTGTATATATTTTAATTTTTTAAATTTAACCTATTTTTCTAATTGACCTATTCAGAATGTTATTAAACGCCCCAGTGCAGGTGAGCCTTGAATCTGGGCGTTGCATCCAGGGGTAGGGACACTAGCATTGCATCACAAAAGGGTCTTCATGTCTATTTTTTACTTCTTTCTCTTTTCATTTGTAACCTATTTTCTTATCAATCTGTCCAGAGATGTTATGCACACTTCTGGAGTAGGAAGGACTTGAAACCGGGACACTTGATCCAGGGGTAGGGACACTGTTAGTGTCACAGAAGGCCCTTATGTCTTTTTTTTAATTTCTTTTTCTGTCTATTTATATGGAACTTAAGAAAATGCCCACCACTTGCAAAGAATTAAACAAAATGAACATACAATTGATAATGAATGTTTGTCCTTGAGCATGTTACACTTCGATGTTCCATTTCAAATCAATTTCTATGCAATCAGTATGAAAATAATCAATGACCTAATTGATTCAGAACTCAAACACTAGTATAATTAAGTTAATATGAAAATTCGTCAATCAGTCTTGTAAATTTGTTAGAATGGCTCTATATTTTTGCATGATTATGAGTTTTGACAAGGTAAGACATTCTTACGGTTTATTTTTTAAAAAAATTCCCTTGTTGGTATAAGTGTCACTGGCTGGGCATTTATTCCCTGTCCCTAGTTACCCTTGAGAAGGTGATGGTGAACTGTCTTCATTAACCATTGCTGCTTCATGTACTGTAGGTAGACCAACAATTCTGTTAAGGAGGGAATTCCAGCATTTTGACTCAGCAACAGTGATGAAATGGTGATCTATTTCCAAGTCAGAATGGCAAGTGGCTTGGAGAGGAACTTGCAGGTGGTGGTGATCTAATGTATCTATTGCTGTTGTCTTTCTAGATGGAAATGGTGGTGGATTTGCAAGATGCTGTCTAAGGATCTTTGGCAAATTTCTGCAGTGCACCTTGTAGGTAGTACACACAGCTGCTACTGAGACTTGTGGTGGTGGGAGTAGCAAAATGTTTGGCTGCTTTGTTCTGGATGGTGTCAAGCTTCTTGAGTGTTGTGGAGCTGCAATTATCCAGTCACGTGAAGTGAATTACACTCTTGATTTATGTTTTCTAGATGGTGGACAGGCTTTGGGGAGTCAGGAGGTGAGTTAATCACTATAGTATTCTTAACCTCTGACCTGACCTTATAATTATATGGTGAGTCCAGTTGAGTTTCTGGCCAATAATAACCCCAGAATATTGGTATTGGGGGGATTTATTGATGGTAATACCATTGAATGGCAAGGGGTAGTGGTTAAATTGTCTCATTGCCTGACTCGAATGTTGTTATCTGCCACTTGTCAGCCCAAGCCTGAATATTGTCTGGATCTTGTTGTATTTGAACATGGAGAAAGTGAGGACTGCAGATGCTGGAGATCAGAGCTGAAAATGTGATGCTGGAAAAGCGCAGCAGGTCAGGCAGCATCCAAGGAGCAGGAGAATCGACATTTCGGGCATGAGCCCTTCTTCAGGAATGAGGAAAGTGTGCCAAGCAGGCTAAGGTAAAAGGTAAGGAGGAGGGACTTGGGGGAGGGGCGTTGGAAATGTGATAGGTGGAAGGAGGTTAAGGTGAGGGTGATAAGGTGAGGGTGATAGGCCGGAGTGGGGGTGGGGGCGGAGAGGTCAGGAAGAAGATTGCAGGTTAGGAAGGTGGTGCTGAGTTCGAGGGTTGGGACTGAGACAAGGTGGGGGGAGGGGAAATGAGGAAACTGGAGAAATCTGAGTTCATCCCTTGTGGTTGGAGGGTTCCTAGGCGGAAGATGAGGCGCTCTTCCTCCAACCGTCGTGTTGCTATGGTCTGGCGATGGAGGAGTCCAAGGACCTGCATGTCCTTGGTGGAGTGGGAGGGGGAGTTGAAGTGTTGAGCCACGGGGTGGTTGGGTTGGTTGGTCCGGGTGTCCCAGAGGTGTTCTCTGAAACATTCCGCAAGTAGGCGGCCTGTCTCCCCAATATAGAGGAGGCCACATTGGGTGCAGCGGATGCAGGATGTGATGTATGTGGAGGTGCAGGTGAATTTGTGGCTGATATGGAATGATCCCTTGGGGCCTTGGAGGGAGGTAAGGGGGGAGGTGTGGGCCCAAGTTTTGCATTTCTTGCGGTTGCAGGGGAAGGTGCCGGGAGTGGAGGTTGGGTTGGTGGGGGGTGTGAACCTGACGAGGGAGTCACGGAGGGAGTGGTCTTTTTGGAACACTGATAGGGGAGGGGAGGGAAATATATCCCTGGTGGTGGGGTCCGTTTGGAAGTGGCGGAAATGACGATGATGTATGTGGAGGTTGGTGAGGTGGTAGGTGAGGACCAGTGGGGTTCTGTCCTGGTGGCGATTGGAGGGGTGGGGCTCAAGGGCAGAGGAGCGGGAAGTGGAGGAGATGCGGTGGAGAGCATCGATGACCACGTCTGGGGGGAAATTGCGATCTTTGAAGAAGGAGGCCATCTGCGTTGTTCGGTATTGGAACTGGTCCTCCTGGGAGCAGATGCGGCGGAGACGAAGGAATTGGGAATATGGGATGACGTTTTTACAGGGGGCAGGGTGGGAGGAGGTGTAATCTAGGTCGCTGTGGGAGTCAGTCGGTTTATAGTAAATGTCCGTGTTGATTCGGTCGCCCGAGATAGAAATGGAGAGGTCTAGGAAGGGGAGGGAGGAGTCTGAGATGGTCCAGGTAAATTTGAAGTCGGGGTGGAAGGTGTTCAAAAGTTCTTGCCTAATACAATAGACAATAGACAATAGGTGCAGGAGTAGGCCATTCTGTCCTTCGAGCCTGCCCCACCATTCAATATGATCATGGCTGATCATCCTTAATCAGTATCCTGTTCCTGCCTTATCTCCATAACCCTTGATTCCACTATCCTTGAGAGCTCTATCCAACTCTTTCTTAAATGAATCCAGAGACTGGGCCTCCACTGCCCTCTGGGGCAGAGCATTCCACACAGCCACCACTCTCTGGGTGAAGAAGTTTCTCCTCATCTCTGTCCTAAATGGTCTACCCCGTATCTTTAAGCTGTGTCCTCTGGTTCAGCATTCACCCATCAGCGGAAACATGTTTCCTGCCTCCAGAGTGTCCAATCCTTTCATAATCTTATATGTCTCAATCAGATCCCCTCTGAGTCTTCTAAACTCAAGGGTATACAAGCCCAGTCACTCCAGTCTTTCAGCGTAAGGTAGTCCCGCCATCCCAGGAATTGACCTCGTGAACCTATGCTGCATTCCCTCAATAGCCAGAATGTCTTTCCTCAAATTTGGAAACCAGAACTGCACACAATATTCCAGGTGTGGTCTGACCAGGGCCCTGTACAGCTGCAGAAGAACCTCTTTGCTTCTATACTCAATCCCTCTTGTTATGAAAGCCAGCATACTATTAGCCTTCTTCACTACCTGCAGTACTTGCATGCATGCCTTCATTGAGTGGTGTACAAGAACACCCAGATCTCTTTGTACTACCCCTTTACTTAAATTGATTCCATTTAGGTAGTAATCTGCCTTCCTGTTCTTGCCACCAAAGTGGATAACCATACATTTATCCACATTAAACTGCATCTGCCATGCATCTGACCACTCACCTAACCTGTCCAGGTCACCCTGTAATCTCCTAACATCCTCCTCACATTTCACCCTGCCACCCAGCTTAGTTTCATCAGCAAATTTGCTAATGTTATTACTAATACCATCTTCTATATCATTAATATATATTGTAAAAAGCTGCAATCCCAGCACTGATCCCTGCGGTACCCCACTGGTCACTGCCTGCCATTCCAAAACAAAGCCGTTTATCACTACTCTTTGTTTTCTGTCAGCCAACCAACGTTCAATCCAAGTTAGTACTTTTCCCCCAATACCATGCACCCTAAGTTTGCTCATTAACCTCCTATGTGGGACTTCATCAAAAGCTTTCTGGAAGTCCAGGTACACGACATCTACTGGATCTCCCTTGTCCATCTTCAGAGTTACTTCCTCAAAACATTCCAGAAGATTAGTCAAGCATGATTTCCCCTTCATAAATCCATGCTGACTCTGACCTATCCTGTTACTACTATCCAGATGTGTTGTAATTTCATCCTTTATAATAGACTCCAGCATCTTTCCCACCACTGAGGTCAGACTAACTCGTCTATAATTTCCTGCTTTCTCTCTCCCACCTTTCTTGTAAAGTGATACAACATTAGCCACCCTCCAATCCGCAGGAACTGATCCCGAATCTATCAAACTCTGGAAAATGATCACCAATGCATCTACAATTTCTCGAGCCACCTCCTTCAGTACTCTGGGATGTAGACCATCAGGCCCCGGGGACTTATCAACCTTCAGACCTAACAGTCTCTCCAACACGAATTCCTGGCAAATATAAATTCCCTTAAGTTCAGGTCCTTCAGCCACTGTTACCTCAGGGAGATTGCTTGTGTCTTCCCCGGTGAACACAGATCTGAAGTACCAATTCAATCCTTCTGCCATTTCTTTGTTCCCCGTAATATATTTCCCTGTTTCTGTCTTCAAGGGTCCAATTTTAGTCTTAACCATTTTTTTCTTTTCACATACCTTTTCACTATCCTCCTTCATATTTTTGGCCAGTTTACCTTTGTACCTCATCTTTTCTCTGCGTATTTCCTTCTTAGTAATCCTCTGTTGTTCTTGAAAAGCTTCCCAGTCCTCCATTTTCCTACTTATCTTTGCTTTGTTATACTTTTTCTCTTTTAACTTTATATGTTTCTTAACTTCCCTCGTCAGCCACGGCCACCCATGCCTCCTCCTAGGATCTTTCTTCCTTTTTGGAATGAACTGATCCTGCATCTTCTGTATTATACACAGAAATATCTGCCATTGTTCCTCCACTGTCATCCCTGCTAAGGTATTGCACCATTGAACTTTGGCCAGCTCCTCCCTCATAGCTCCATAGTTCCCTTTATTCAACAGAAATATTGTCACTTCCGATTGTACCCTCTCTCTCTCAAATTGCAGATTGAAGCTTATTGTATTATGGTCATTACTTCCCAATGACTCCTTCACTTTGAGGTCTCTGATCAATTCTGGTTCGTTGCACAATACCAGATCCAGAATTGCCTTCTCCCTGGTAGGCTCCAGCACCAGCTGTTCTAAGAATCCATCTCGGAGGCACTCCACAAAGTCTCTTTCTTGAGGTCCAATACCATCCTGATTCTCCCAGTCTACCTGCATGTTGAAATCCCCCATAACAACTGGAGTAACATCTTTGCGACAGGCCAATTTCAGCTCCTGATTCAACTTACATCCGACATCCAGACTACTGTTTAGGTGCCTGTAGATAACTCCCAAGAGGGTCTTTTTACCCTTAGAATTTCTCAGCTCTATCCATACTGATTCTACATCCCCTGATTCTAGATCCCCCCGTGCAAGGGACTGAGTATCATCCCTTACCAACATGGCCACCCCACCCCCTCTGCCCGTCAGTCTGTCCTTACGATAGCACGTGTATCCTTGAATATTCATTTCGCAGGCCCTGTCCACTTGAAGCCAAGACTCAGTTATCCCCACAATATCGTATCTGCCAATTTCCAAAAGAGCCTCAAGCTCATCCATCTTATTTATAATGCTTCGTGCATTCATATATAGTATTTTTAATTTGTTACTGCCCTCACCCTTCCCATTAACTCCTATTTCACTCAACCTTACAGCATGATCCCCTTCTGAGTTTTCTGCTTCATTGATACAGTTGTCTTTCTTGACTTCCCTTGTTCTAACTTTCCCTTCAATTTCCTTCTTAAACATCCAGTTTGTCCCTTCCCCCCCCCGCTACTTAGTTTAAACGTAGCTGTGTTGCAGTAGCAAACCTGCCTGCCAGAATGCTGGTCCCCAACCTACTAAGGTGCAAACTGTCTCTCTTGTATAATTTATGCTTACCACAAAACATACCCCAGTGATCCAAGAAATTAAATCCTTGCTTCCTGCACCAGTTCCCCAGCCACATGTTCAGGTCCATTATCTCCCTGTTTCTGGCCTCACCAGCATGAGGAACTGGAAGCAAACCGGAGATGACCACCCTGGACGCCCTGCTTTTCAGCCTTCTTCCTAGTTCTCCGAAGTCTCGCTGTAGTACGTTCCTCCTCTTCTTCCCGACATCATTTGTGCCGACATGTACCACCACCTTCACCTTCATCCTTGAGGATTTCCTGCACTCTGTCTGTGATGTCTTTAACCCTGGCACCAGGAAGGCAACACACCATCCTTAAGTCCCGCCTGCTGCCACAAAAACCCCGGTCAGTTCCTCTCACTATGGAGTCCCCTATTACCACGGCTCTGTGCGATGTCTGACTCTTCCGTTCTGCCTCCACGCCAACTTTTGATTGACAGACCTGGTCGCCTCGTAGACTGGCAGTGTCATCCGTCTCTACTGTTTCCAAAAGATTCAACTTGTTCCTGACAAGTACTTCCCCCGGGCACCTGTCTCCTCTCTGCCTTCCTCATCGTCTGCTCTCTTCTGCTCTCTTCTGGTATGGTTGATGTAATAACCTCGCTGAAGGTCTTATCCAGAAAGATCTCGTTCTCTCGGATGAGCCTAAGGTCCTCGAGTTCTTTCATCAGTGCTGCGATATGCTCTGTCAGTAGCTGAACATGCACATACTTTCCACACTTATACAGGCCAGACACACCAGAGTCGTTGACCTCCCACATCAAGCATGTAACACACTGAACCAGCTTGGCAGTCATGTCTTCACTCTCTTCAACTGTGGCATAATCACTTCACTCAACCTCCTTGTCAAAGACTCCTGAGCTAAAGCCTCACTCTTCACTCCACAAGAACTTCCTTGGACCCTCTTTTTGGGACAAGTCTGTGGACTTTTAATTTAGGTTAGAGGAGGCCCTACTTTGTAGGACCTGGGGTCTAGAACACACCCACTCAAATAACAATCACTTACCTTCCCGACCGGCTTTGCGCTCCGACTTCACTTCCGCCTAGCACTTGCCGTTCTCTGCTGCAAAAAGACCGTTGGCGTCGAGGTAAGTTCTTAAATAACAATCACTTACCTTCCCCACCGACTTTGCTCTCCGGCTTCACTTCCGCCCTGCACCCGCCATTCTCTGCTGCAAATATCACTTTGCGATGTGATCTGTTCTACAAATAATTTGTATTCTTTATCACAACTGAACATCCTTTACCAGTAGTTTTAATTTTTGTGAGGGGGTATGAGTAAATTGCTTATGCAATTTCCATATAATCCTTTTTAATCCTCCTAATTTACAAGTTTACCACTTTACCAAGTAAAAATATTTTTATTCTCCATTTTGAAATGAATTTTTTTTATTTTTCATTGGAGACTCAGGCATGTCACTGTGAAATAATGCAAGAAGAACCACTGCCAGTAAAGATGGCAATGAATTGCAACTCGAACTTCCATATTCTTTGATCCAGTTGTTGTCTGCTTCGTCCAGGATTTCCAAATAACATTTCAGTCAATTGGTACAAGACACTGTTGAGATACAATCACCATGATTGAATAAGTCAGCAACTAAAACAATTAAGGGCCAACTTAAGGCGTTGGCCAGGAACACCACATGTTCTTGCTGTTCATCCTCATCATATTCACTCTGAAAACTATTTGTTTTGTGAGTTGCTTCAAACCCTTGACATCTTATCCTTGGACAATTCCTGACATTGATATTTAGTGTCAGTGGAAACATCTATTAATTATTTCCTATGGATTGCTGGGATTCATTCATTGTTGGCTATCATCCCAATCCTATGTTTTCTCTTCATTCATGAAACTATTAAAGGTACAGCCTTTTTCAAAAATCATTCAGCAATTTCCTCCTTATATGGGTGCCTGTGATTAGGCCCCCTTCTCTAGAGTGAATAATCATTGAGACTGCCATTCTCTATATCACCGCAGAGCCCACTTAATGGTAAGGTCCTAGGGAGTGTTGCTGATCAAAGAGACCTTGGAGTGCAGGTTCATGGCTCCTTGAAAGTGAAGTTGCAGGTAGATAGGATGGTGAAGAAGGCGTTTGGTATGCTTTCCTTTATTGGTCAGAGTACTGAGTACATGAGTTGGGAGGTTGTGTTGCGGCTGTATAGGTCATTGGTTAGGCCACTTTTAGGATACTGGGTGCAATTCTGGTCTTCTTCCTATTGGAAGGATGTCGTGAAACTTGAAAAGGTTCAGAAAAGAGTTATAAGGATTTAGTAATTACCTCTTACTTTCCTTATTTTCACATTTGAAGAGATTAAGGTGAATCTTCTGCTATAAGCCAATAACCCCACTGGGGAAGAACCTATTTCTTTTTTTTCTCAACACATTAAGAATGAACAAATACCAAACGCTACCCACAGAGAGAGGGTGTAACAATAACAAAATATCAAAAAGGTGGAGTAGCAGGGATAGCACTAAATCAAAATAGTGTTGTAAGGGTGGATAATGCACTCCAACTCTTCACCTCTCACTAAGTGCTTTGAAGGTTCTGATGGACATCATGAGCTTCCTTTTTAAAAACATTTTAATCAAACTGCTCAGACATATTATGATACATCTCTAGACCTGAACCCAGGCCTTCTGGCGCAGATCTAATGACACAACCAGAAAGTGTCTTCCAATAATCCAGCTCTTTTTCTGTATTTTTAGAAACGTCAAATTGCAGGAACATTTTGCAATGGTGTCAACCTGAGGTGCTGCCTTTAATGCCTGTCTCTGATATCCTCAATCAACAGTAAGTATTTTTATTCAGCTTAGTTATTTTAACCAACTTGATTAGACATGCCATGACACACTGCTAGGACCGGAACCTCCTGGCCCAGAGCTATGGGCACCACAAAAGTCCACCAAGAACACAGCTCTTTTTATTAATGGGATCCACCACCAAATCATCCATGTCACTAATTAAAATAACAATTAACAGGCCAGGGGCCGGGGACAGGATAACAACAAAATCGAGGGGGATCTTGTGGTGCAGTGCTCCAGACGTGTGTAATTACATCTCTGAACAGATCGATTTTTAAAAGGAAACTCATGCAATATCAACAAAAATAGGGAACGTGAGGGAATGAGGAAGGGGCTAAATCAAAATGGACTTCAAATGGATAGAACCCTTTTTTGAATATGCACTACCAAATCACCCTATATTAATTAACAAACACTATGCACAGGGGCAGAGAATCCCACTCTTTTGTTTGAAGTACAACTATTTTATTGATTATTAGTAATAGATGGGTTTGGAGGAGCAAATCAGTCTTCATTTTCAAATTAATTCATATGGACTAGAACTTGGCCACTTATTCATAAAATATTGCAAAGTACTGGGTGCAAAATTGAGTTTTATTACTAAAACACCAACAATATCCTGCCTTGAGGAATTAGGAAGAGAAGCAAGAATTAAGTCCTGGAAGAATCAGTCATGACATAGATTATAAAAGCAGGGAGGTCATGTTGAAGCTATACAGAATTTTGATTAGGCCACAGCCTGGAGTACTGTGTGCAGTTCCAGTCACCTCACTATAGGAAGGATGTGATTGCATTGCAGGGGTTGCAAAGGAGATTCACTGGGATATTGCCTGGGATGGAGCATTGCAGCAGAAGAGAGCCAGGATAAGCTCAGGATCCAAGAGGTTTGAGAGGATACAGGATAGCAATGTATAAGATTATGAAGAGCATTAACAGGGTGAATAGAAAGCAGCTGTTCATCTTAGTTGAAGGAGGAGGAGGAGGAAGAGAGGCGGGGACTTGAGGAAAAATTATTTCACCCAGGCTGGGGTCTGGATTGCACAGTCTGGGTGGGAAACATTTAAAAAGTATTTGGATGAGCACTTGATGTGTCATAATATTCAAGGCTGTGGGCTTAGAGTAGGTAAGTGGGACTAGTATAGGGATGGTATATTCTGGGTGGTATGGACTTGGTGGCCAAAGGGCCTCTTCTGTGCTGTACAATTCTATGAGTAAAGAGTGGAATTTAGGATCAATAACTTGAAATGAAAGGGACAGGAAATTGGAAAATATGTAATAACAACTTCATATTTATAAAGGGCCTTTGATGCAGAAGAACACTCAAAGGCATTTAGCAAGATCTAATCAAATTAACATGGATACTGAGACAAAGAATAAGCAACAAAACTTGCTCAAAAACCTTTGGTTTTCAGGAAGATAAGTAAGAAATTTGTGGACAAACAGTGGGTTTAAGAAGGAAATTCTAACACATGATGTTTAGATAGCGAAGTGAGCAGACACCAATAATGGACTGAAGGTTGGGGAGGGTCCTGATTACATTAGAGGTTAACACTGGACAAATGGAGAGTTCTTAGCAGTGAAGGTTATGGGATAGGGTGGGGGTTTGGGTCTGGATGGGATGCTTTTCGGAGGGTCTGTGCAGACTAGGTGGCTGAGTGGACTCTATCTGCACTATTGCGATTCTATTCCCAATAGATTATACTCAGTCCCAATGTCCAAATCATTTATATATATGTAGAGTGAAAACGAGAGCTCAAATATTGATTATGGCAGTGTCCTACTAATCACAGCCTGCCAATGCTAGAATGACCTGTATTTCCTAGCCTCTCTTTTCTGCCAATTAGTCAATCCTTAATCCACGCAAGTGCTTCCTATTCCTTGTGAATTAATTTTTTTCTAACCAGCCTCCTCTGGGGGATTTTACAATTAGCCTTCTGAAAACCAAAGTATAACACAGGGATCCTCCTTTATCAATTTTGTTAGTAATATCTTCAAAAAATACTAAGTTCATCAAACATGATTTACTATTCACAAATTCATGCCATGCCCAATCAATTGTCAGTGATATGTCTATTTACCTCATTCTTCACATTTTCTTACATTTTAACATTTTCCTTACAACAAATGTATGACTAACAGGTATGTAATTCCCTGGTTTCTCTCTCACTCCTTTCTTAAATAATGCAATGACATTTCCTAAATTCCAAATTGTAGGAATCTTTCCAGAATTGATGAAATTTTAGAAGATAATTACTAAAGTACCATAGCCACTTTCTTCAAGACTCTGGGATGTAGACTGAGACAAATTTTTATGTGTATGTAGATTTCTCTTGTAACTTACAAAAATATTTGAAACTGTAAACCTGATAGGTTTTACTATAATTTACACTATTATTCCCCAGAATTAACATTGCCATTGTTTGGAAGTGAACTATATAATGAGAATATGGTTATTGGATAGTATGGTTGATTCCTGGTGCAATTTCCACTTTGGATATTTAGTGCCCCCTGCAGGATTTCCTGTCAGCAACATTGACTTATAAAATATGTCCTCATATTTCTATTATCTGTGATTCATTTTGCCATAACCATATTTTCAAAATAATTTAAATAGCAACCTGCAAATGTCTGACACAATAAATTACTAAGATCAGCCTAAATGATGAGATCAACATTACCTGTCTAGATTAGATTAGATTAGATTACTTACAGTGTGGAAACAGGCCCTTCGGCCCAACAAGTCCACACCGCCCCGCCGAAGCGCAACCCACCCATACCCCTACATTTACCCCTTTAACCTAACACTATGGGCAATTTAGCATGGCCAATTCACCTGACCCGCACATCTTTGTGACTGTGGGAGGAAACCGGAGCACCCGGAGGAAACCCACGCAGACACGGGGAGAACGTGCAAACTCCACACAGTCAGTCGCCTGAGTCGGGAATTGAACCCGGGTCTCTGGCGCTGTGAGGCAGCAGTGCTAACCACTGCGCCACCGTGCCGCCCACCGTGTCGGAGCGCCTGATGAAGGAGCAGCGCTCCAAAAGCTCGTGCTTCCAATTAAACCTGTTGGACTATAACCTGGTGTTGTGTGATTTTTAACTTTGTACACCCCAGTCCAACACCGGCATCTCCGAATCAACATTACCTGTGACAGATTGAACTGCAAAGCAACGGTCTAATTGTGACAGAAACAGAATATATTGACACAGTAGTTTTTTCTTACAAAGTTGTAGGCTTGATAATATTAGGGATATGCAAAGGAGGAGTAGTAGGCTACTTAGACTCTCAAGCCTGGTCTGCCTCAATCATAGCAGCTTACCTTTGTTAACGTCACATATCTTCAACACCCCCATATCCCTTTAAGTCGTTAGTAAATAGAAATCTATCAATCTGTCTTGAAATTACATAATAACTGAGCTTCCACAACCCTCTGGAGTAGAAAATTCTAAAGATTTGCCATTCTCTAAGTGAAAAATTCCTCATTTCAGTTCTAATGGCTTGCCTTTTACTCAGAAACTGTATCCCCCAGTTCTGGACCCCACAAATTTGATAAGTTTCTTTTGACATCACCTCTCATTCTTCTAAACTCCAGAGAATATAGACCCTGTCTCCTCAATCTCTCCTCAAAGGATAATCCTGCCATCTGAATAATCACTCCAGTGAAACTCACTGCACTCTTTCCATGGCAAGTATAAATTTCCTTGACAAGGGAGCAAGAACTGCACACCAGTGTTTTAAACAATTGAAAAAAACTTCTTTGTTCCTGTACTTAAATTGCCTTGGTCATAAAGGATAAAATACCATTTGTTTTCCAAATTGCTTGTTGCATGTTCATGATAGCTATCAGTGACTTGTGATCTTTCGGACATCAACACTTTCAATACTCATCATTCATGAAATACTGTATACCTTCGTTCCTCCTATCAAAGTGGTCGATTTCAAATTTCTCCACATGATATTCTATTTCCCATGTTCTTGCTTACTCTACTGGCTGACTAAGCCCTATTGAGGTTTCTTTTCATCTTCCTTACAATTCACATTTCCTCCACATTTTATATCATTTGCAAACTTGGAATTATTACAATTGGTTCCCACATATAAATCGTTGATACAGATTGAGAACAGTATGGTCCCAAGCATTAATCTTTGTGAGAGCCCACTGAGCACATTGAACAACCTGAGAATGACTGTTTATTCCTACTCTCTTCTTTTTGATGGTTGACCAATCTTCTGTTTATGCTTGTATATTACCACCTCTAATTCCACGAACTTCAATTTTGTTTACTAACATCCTACATGGGACTTTATCAAACATCTGAAAATTCAAATATACCACAAACACTGGTTCCACCTCATCAACTCTATTAGTAAGTCAAACAACTATCAGATTTTTCAAACATGATTTGACTCTGTCATGCAATTATTTTCTAAATGTTCAATGATTATACTTATTAAAATAGATTGAAGCATTGTCCCCCTTATTGATGTCAGTCTAATAAATCTGCTGGTTGTTTTGGGAGACAGGGGTAGTTACATTAGCAATCTTCCAATCCGCAGGAACCATAGCAGAATTAATAGAATTTTCAAAGACACTGATCATTGCATCCATTATCTCTGCAGCTATCCCTTTCAAACCTCTAGGGTAAAAGGTCTGGGAATGCGTTAACGTCAGTTTCAATAATTCCCCCATTCACAGTTTTCTTTTAATTCCACATTAACACTAGATTCTTGGATCTTAACTATTTGAGGGAGACTTCTTGTATCTTCCTCTTTGTAGACAGACACACTGTACTCACTTAGCTTCTCTACCATTTCTCTATTTTCTATTCTAAATTTTCACATCTCTATCTGTAATGGATCCACATTTATCTTTGTGAATCTTTTTCTTTCTACGTAACAATGAGAGGGGTTTGGAGAGGAACTTGCAGGTGGTATCTTACCCGTGTATCTGCTGTCCTTACCATTGTGGATGAAAGTTGTCATTTTGAAAGGTGTTTGAAGAATCTTGGTGAATTTCTGCAGTGCATCATGTAGATAGCAGACATGACTGCTACTGTGCATTGATGGTGGATGTGGTGTCAAATCAAGTTGTTCGAGTTCTCAAATACTGACCATACTATTGGCCAGGAATTTTCTGCTCTTCTTCAAAATTGTGCCGTGAGATCTTTCATGTCCACCTTAGACAAAACCTCATTCTAACTTCTTAGCTGAAAGACAACATCTGTAACATCATAGCACTTCCTCAGTAGTGCTCAAATCTCAGACAGCATTTGGAATAAGGAGGCCCCATTTTAGTTGATCAAGAGAATTCATTTAAATTTGTGCCTAACAAAGCAGTGACCAGATAGTTACAGATTTTGGGAGTAACAGAATACGGGACATGGATTGCTTAGCTTGTGGAGGGACCAATCAAATTCAGTTATCTACAAGAAAAGATTTTAGTACTAGAGTTTAGAATTGTTGTTACAGCAAATCCAAAACAAGGTGATAATGAAAAATCTTCAAAGGTTAGTACAAAATATAGAGTGCAATGAAGTCTTAGAAAAATGAGCTGTAGTTTTTTAAAAATTGGTTTTTGTGATGTAACCCATTTGACAGCCTTTTGACCATAAAATGTTGTTTTTAAAAAGTTAGCTATAAGGTGACTTAATCATTTCAGATCACTTCTTTTTATTTCATTCATGAGTCGTGGGCTTTATTGGCTTGGCCATCATTTATTGGTCTGGCCATTATTTATTGCCCATCCCTAATTCCCCAGAGGACAGTGAAGTGTCAATCACATAGTTGTGTCAATCGCATTGTTGTGTGTCTGGAGTTGCATATTGGTCAGACCAGGTAAGGACAGCAGTTTCCATCCCTAAAGGAAATTAGTGAACCGTTGGATTTTACAACAACTGACAACAGTTTCACTGTCATAAATACTTTTAATTCCAGATTTTTATTGAATTCAAACCTAGGTCCCAAGAACATTACCTGGGTGTCTAGATTACTAGGAGAAAGTGAGGACTGCAGATGCTGGAGGTCAGAGCTGAAAATGTGTTGCTGGAAAAGCGCAGGTCAGGCAGCATCCAAGGAGCAGGAGAATTAACGTTTCGGGCATGGACCCTTCTTCAGGAATGAGGAAAGTGTGTCCAGCAGGCTAAGATAAAAGGTAGGGAGGAGGGACTTGGGGGAGGGGTGTTGGAAATGCGATAGGTGGAAGGACGTCAAGGTGAGGGTGATAGGCCGGAGTTGGGGTGGGGGCGGAGAGGTCAGGAAAAAGATTGCAGGTTAGGAAGGCGGTGCTGAGTTCGAGGGATTTGACTGAGACAAGGTGGGGGGAGGGGAAATGAGGAAACTGGAGAAATCTGAGTTCATCCCTTATGGTTGGAGGGTTCCTAGGCGGAAGATGAGACGTTCTTCCTCCAGCCGTCGTGTTGCTATGGTCTGGCGATGGAGGAGTCCAAAGATCTGCATGTCCTTGGTGGAGTGTGAAGGGAAGTTGAAGTGTTGAGCCATGGGGTGGTTGGGTTGGTTGGTCCGGGTGTCCCAGAGGTGTTCTCTGAAATGTTCCGCAAGTAGGCGGGCCTGTCTCACCAATAGACTACACCTCCTCCCACCCTGCCCCCTGTAAAAACGCCATCCCATATTCCCAATTCCTTCGTCTCCGCCGCATCTGCTTCCAGGAGGACCAGTTCCAATACCGTACAACCCAGATGGCCTCCTTCTTCAAAGACCGCAATTTCCCCCCAGACGTGATCGACGATGCCCTCCACTGCATCTCATTCACTTCCCGCTCCTCCGCCTTTGAGCCCCGCCCCTCCAACCGCCACCAGGACAGAACCCCACGGGTCACCTACCACCCCACCAACCTCCATATACAGCGTATCATCCGCCGTCATTTCTGCCACTTCCAAACGGACCCCACCACCAGGGATATATTTCCCGCCCCTCCCCTATCAGTGTTCCGAAAAGACCACTCCCTCCGTGACTCCCTCGTCAGGTCACCCCCCACCAACCCAACATCCACTCCCGGCACCTTCCCCTGCAACTGCAAGAAATATAAAACTTGCGCCCACACCTCCCCCCTTACTTCCCTCCAAGGTCCCAATGGATCCTTCCATATCCGCCACAAATTCACCTGCACCTCCATACACATCACTTATTGCATCCACTGCACCCGATGTGGCCTCCTCTATATTGGGGAGACAGGCCGCCTACTTGCGGAACGTTTCAGAGAACACCTCTGGGACACCCGGACCAACCAACCCAACCACCCCGTGGCTCAACACTTCAACTCTCCCTCCCACTCCACCAAGGACATGCAGGTCCTTGGACTCCTCCATTGCCAGACCATAGCAACACGACAGCTGGAGGAAGAACGCCTCATCTTCCGCCTAGGAACCCTCCAACCATAAGGGATGAACTCAGATTTCTCCAGTTTCCTCATTTCCCCTCCCCCCACCTTGTCTCAGTCAAATCCCTCGAACTCAGCACCGCCTTCCTAACCTGCAATCTTCTTCCTGACCTCTCCGCCCATACCCCAATTCCGGCTTATCACCCTCACCTTGACCTCCTTCCACCTATCACATTTCCAACGCCCCTCCCCCAAGTCCCTCCTCCCTACCGTTTATCTTAGCCTGCTGGACACACTTTCCTCATTCCCGAAGAAGGGCTCATGCCCGAAACGTCGATTCTCCTGCTCCTTGGATGCTGCCTGACCTGCTGCGCTTTTCCAGCAACACATTTTCAGCTCATGTCTAGATTACTAGTCTTATGAAAACATCATGTGCTCATTGCTTTGTCAACCTTAAAGATTACAAATACTCGTTTTATGCTACTGACATATAGGGGACAGTTGTCTTTTCACGACGAGATTCATCTCTGAAAATTGTGAGATAGCGTTTGGGAAATGGACCATGATTCAACTTCAGCCGCTTCATATGAATTTTAGGACCTGCCCTTATTTTGGAAAGGCTGGGGATTTTGTTGGACCAAGCTGCCAACTATTCGGTCTCTTGTTGTTGAAACCTGTAGCAGAGCTTCTTTTGCCAATTTAAAAGGGAAAAGGTGCCATATAGGCATGGAAATTAAGGCCTCAGCTTGCCAATATGAAAAGGGCTATTATAAAAAACAGTACTTCTGAGGTGCTTCAGGCATGTTAGCCCGAAATTGACATGCCATACCAACGCTGGCATAACTTTCAATTTGGCATATAAGCTGAATGAGTCTTTATGCCCCAATTCAATTTATCTCCAAAACAGGTATCAATATAGATCCTTCAAACTAATTGTTCAGAAGAGCAGTAGCTACAGACAAATACCTATGCTCAGATTGACAGAGGACTAAGCTATCCCCACTCGTATTTGCAGCCCATCAGTACAAAAAGTGATTTATATTTTACACACAAGCAGTCACACTGCTGGAAAAGGCTCCTCCTCCAGACTCTGTACTCTGCACATAAAAGGTAGATTTAAATTTCTTTCAGGTAGCATGACAAGTCCCCTGTATAAAAGTTACTTGATGGGCAACATAGATTTCTAAACACATGAGACTTGATTAAAGCCAGACTATCCTTTTCATAATGCTGAGCATAAACTTCATAAAAATCCAGTATATCTTTGTGCTGGAAATAAGCAGAACTAGAAATCTCTGATAGATTTAAATGGGATTTTCTTTTAAAAAATTAACATTCACATGTGTTGCTTACTAGATTAATTAATTATAACATTCTCCATTTGTTTTTGCTTCTTCAAATAACGAATGTCATAATTATGTCTATTTAGCGTGAAATAGCAAACTTATTTATTTTGACATTTTGTGGAATATTCAGCAATTGTTCTGTAATGACCAGATAATCGACTGTTCTTAAATAGACTGAAAAGAAAACCCTGTAACACGTGTAGAACTACAGCTGTTAATTGATTGCATTGAGTAGTTTGGATGGTTAATAACTTTTGATCTGTTTTCATTCAAGGCTCCTACTTAAAAAGCAACACAATAGTTGGAATTGTATTTTTAAAAAAAAAAAGCATTTACATAACAAAACCTCGACATTTCATGGAAACGTAAGGCAAAATGACCTCTGTATACTTGCCCCATTGTAAACAATCAAATAAAATTACACTTTTTAGTTTTGAATGTTGACACCCTCAAGAATCATTATGTAAAAACAGTACTGAATCACTGCTAAACATTAAAAGAGCCAAAATTTGAAAGTGATTAATGAAGATGTGTATTTTAGGAAAGGAGATATTCGAGTAGTTTGGAAGTCAAAGGAAAAAGCAAACTTAGTGTTCACTTTTATTTCCATGAGACTACCTGGAAAACCTGATGTTATATTTTCAGCATTGTACAAGTAATTCATAGCTTAACATAAACGAGACATGCACCATATGTTTATTATTCTATTAGAACATTGACCTATATTACAAGTTCAAAGAACCCACATTCTCAGCCATCATCATTGGCTAAAAAATGGTAATAATTCACATTATCATTACCATGGTTCACAATATATAAATTCATTTTAAAAAGCTTATATACATACTGTACAGCATCATATTTATTTTCTGGGCACAGGGCCTACTTCAAAAGATTTACAGCACTCCAGACTCTCAATAAATACTGGAGGAGTTTTAACTCCTGAAAACTTTCAGTTTGGGGATGTGAAAATGTTAAAAATCCGTTACCTGGTTTTAACAAAAGTGGGTCAACAATACTAATATTATAAATGAGGCAGTATGCCTCTTATTTCGGCAACGTGCTCAATTTAAACATGTTTGATTGATTAATTTTATCGTCACATGTACCTGGGTACAGGAGTACAGCACCATCTTAGAGTACAATAGTTAGAATTAAAAACAAGAGCGGAAATTTAAAAAGAAACAGAAACAAAAGGAAAAGAAAATGTCCAGATCAGCCTCGCTGCCAGGAGTTTTCAGCAAATGACTCCAGGATAGTATATTGCTTTTCTGGTATCAGAGGAGAAAGTGAGGACTGCAGATGCTGGAGATCAGAGCTGAAAATGTGTTGCTGGAAAAGCACAGGTCAGGCAGCATCCAAGGAGCAGAAGAATCGACGTTTCGGACATGAGCCCTTCTTCAGGAAGGGCTCATGCCCGAAACGTCGATTCTCCTGCTCCTTGGATGCTGCCTGACCTGCTGCGCTTTTCCAGCAACACATTTTCAGCTTCGTTTCTGGTATCAGAATCAAGTATATTATTCAGTGGTTGCAGAGGAACTGAGCTGGTAAACAGCAAGGGGTAGTGATCCACAATGGGACCAATAACAGCCTGAAAGGTTGGACAGTAAATATAGTGCAGTAATCAAAACTTAAGGCGCTAAGAACAAAGATTGAGATACTGGAAATTTTAAATGAAAAATTTATTTGAAAAATTCAGCAGGTTAAGCAGCACCTGTGCAGAGAGAAAACAGGGTTATTTTTTCAGGTTGAGTGACCCATTATCAGAATCGACTCAGACCAGAACATTTCAGAGAATGTTCACTTGATTTACTCCTGGGGTTAAGGGGTTATCTTGTGAAGGAAGGTTGGACCCTATCTATTGGATTTTAGAGGAGGTGATCTATTGAAACGCACAAGGTCCAAGGGACTTAAAAAGGTGGATGGTGGAAGGTGGCATTTCCTTATGCGAGAGATTAGAGTCAAGGAACAGTTTAAAAATGAGGAGTCTCCCATTTGAGACAGAAAGGAGGAGAAATGTTCTCGCTAAGTAGTTTGTTTAATTCTCTTTTACGGAGAGTAGTGGAGGCAGAGTCACTGAATATTAGCAAGACAGAGGTGCTTATACTTGACTAACAGGAAGTCAAAGGGTATGAGATACAAGGGAAAGTAGGCTTGAGGTCATGAGCACATTAGCTATAATCTTACCAAAAGGCACAGTAGGCTTGATGACAGAATTGCCTACACCTGTTCCTAATTCATATATACACATGCAAGTGGTAATCTACAGAATTATTACTAGTTTTGTGCACAAGTGAATTGGAGGATAATACAGATCTGTCAATAGTTGGAGAGACTGGATAAGAGCTAGGACTTGAGATTTCTGGAACATTGAGAGCAGATCTGGGGCCAACATAACTCATACAGACAAGTTGCACCTAAACAGATTTGCTTGTGGGTCAACTTGTTAGTGCTCTTGAGGAGGATTGACAGAAGCTAACATCAGAGAGAAATATCAAGATGCACAGAACTCTTGGAGATGATAAATAGCATTAGGAAATAGATATCAGGTGGTTTAGATTAAGGGAAAAAGTAATCAAGTCCACATTAGGGTTACTATGCATGTATATGAGAACATGAAAGGCAGTAAATAAGATTGATAAGAATGCAGGCAAGGATTGCCACGTGGAAATATGATGTCCTGGTTATATCAGAGACCTGGTTCAAAGAAAGGTAGGAATGGAATACAAGTTGACTAGAGATGATTTGGACACAGGCATGGTTTATTTTCAAGGGGAAAGATCGAGAAAACAAATCCAAAGCTCCCTGGATGATGAAAAAGTAGAGATGATGAAAAAAAAAGTATGTTTATGATATATATATCCGGTGGCTAATACGCCATGTATTGGGTTAAAATATATGAACTTGACGAAAAATAAAAGATCATGGAAAAAAACTTCTGATGAAGAGTCAAAATGTTAACCCTGCTTTCTCTTCACAGATGCTGCCAGAACAGCTGAACTTTTCCAGCAATTTCAGTTGTTGTTTCAGATCTCCAGCATCTACAGTTCTTTACTTTATTAAAAAAAGACTATCAGCTAACACAAAAGGAAATCCAAAACCCTTTGACAGGGATATAAATATTAAAAAGGTTGATAAAAGTAGAGGTGGGTTGGGAGGCAGGGAGCATAGCTGAGGTATTAAATACTTTGCATCTAAGTTTACCAAGGAAGATGATGCTACATAAATCATGGTAAAGGAGATAATAATTCATGCACTTGAAGGGTTTTAAATTTCTAAAGACACTGGATAGGCTAACTGCATTTACAGTTGACTAGCTACCAGGACCAAATGCAATACATTGAAGGATGCATGAGGGAAGTGCAAGTGGAGATGACAGAGGTACTGGGCATAATTTTCCTGTCTTCCTTAAACTTGGGGTGGTGCCAGAGGTCGGAAAAATTACAACCCTTGTAAAAATGATATGAAGATAAATCCAGAAACTACAGGACAAGCAGTTTAACCTTCATGGTGGGGAAGCTCTTACAAATTATTATTTCACAGAAATTAGTCCGTAGGGTTAATGCAGGTTAATTAATGAGATAAATTTGTTATAGGCAAGCTACATTCAACTAAATTTCTGGAGTTTATTGATAAGGCAACAGAGAGGGTTGATGTTGACAGTGTATATGAATTCATAAACATTATGTGATTTTACAATGGGAGTGAAATTATGACTTATGAAATAAAAGGGATCACGGTGATATAGATACAAAATTGGCTGAGAAAAGAAAAAACAGCCATAGTCAGTCAAATTTTCTTGGACTGGAGAAAGATGTACAATGAAGTTCTCCAGGGAGGTGTTAGGGCCATTGCTCTTTCTGGTATATTAATGATCTGGACATCTGTGAATAGAGCACAATTTCAAACTTTACAGATGATAAATTTTGAAAGCATTATCAATAGTAAGAAGGATAGTTTAGAACCACTGTCTGCACAGATAGTTGGTTGAATGGGCAGGCAATGGCAAATGAATCATAATGCAATGAAATGGGAAGCGATTCATTTTATTAGTAAGAATGAGGAGAGACAATCTAAACTAAAGGGTACAATTACAAAGGAGAACTGAAACAGAGGGACCTGAGTGTATATGTAGATATGTTATTGAAAATAGCAGGGTAGATTGAAGGAATGGTTAATAAAGCATTTAATTTCATTAAAAAAGAACATAAGAGTACAACATAAAGGAGGTTATATTAAACAAAAACAGAAATTGCTGGAAAAGTTCAGCAGGTTTGGAAGCATCTGTGAAGAGAAATCAGAGTTAACATTTCAGGACCAGTGACCTTTCCTCAGAATGGAGCAGTTTCCCAGCATTGCAGTTCTTTTTGTTTTAAGAGGTTATGTTAAATTTGTATGGAATACTAGTTTGGCCTCAATAAGAGTACTGCATCCAATTTTGGGTACTACACCTGTGAAAAAACTAAACAGAGTGTTGAAAAGATTAATGAGAATGGTTCCAGGGATGAGGAACTTCATTTTATAGATAGACTCATGAGATTGGGACCCTCTCTCGGAGAAGCTTGTGGGGAATTTCAGTGGAAGTATATAAAATCATGAAGGGTCTGAAGAGAGTAGATGGGAAAAATATTCTTGATCCTTCCATCAATGGGAACAGGATGGTACAATTGGCAAAAGCATTGGAGACATGAAGAAAAATATTTTCATTTTTGGAATGGTTAGAATTGGAAGGCACTGCCTGAGTGTGCTGGAGGCAGATTTTATTGATTCCTGATGAAGAGCTTTTGCCCAAAATGTCAATTTTCCTGCTACTCTGATGCTGCCTAACCTGCTGAGCTTTTCCAGCACCACACTCTCAACTCTGATCTCCAGCATCTGTAGTCCTCACTTTTGCCTAGCAGGTTTTATTGAGGCAGATAAGAGAGTACTGAATTATTGAAAAATGAAGGAATATGCAAGGTTACAGGGAAAAGGCTAGAGTCGAACTTACTATGAGTAAATTGGTACTTTGGAAAGCCAGCATTGATATGGTAGACTGAATGGCATCCTTTTACACTAACCATTTTATGAATCTGTTGACTAAAGGGTGGGGAGGACTGCTAGAAGGCAAATATCTTTCCAGGTCATCTGCATTATCCACCTCTCATAATCAAGACTCCTGTTTAACCAACTTGTGTTATCTCCTCGAAATGACTTCTGATTTCTCATTCAGGCCTTTTCTAATCCCTCCTTTCTCTCTATTTCCCAAGGCCAAAGGCCTACCAGCTTGACTGACTCTCTGTGGGTGGCACGGTGGCACAGTGGTTAGCACTGCTGCCTCGCAGCGCCAGAGACCCGGGTTCAATTCCTGTCTCAGGCGACTGACTGTGTGGAGTTTGCACGTTCTCCCCGTGTCTGCGTGGGTTTCCTCCGGGTGCTCCAGTTTCCTCCCACAGTCCAAAGATGTGCAGGGTCAGGTGAATTGGCCATGCTAAATTGCCCCTAGTGTTAGGTAAGGGGTAAATGTAGGGGTATGGGTGGGTTACGCTTCGGCGGGTCGGTGTGGACTTGTTGAGCCGAAGGGCCTGTTTCCACACTGTAAAGTAATCTAATCTAATCAAACCATTGCTGACTGTAGCTGGGAAACAGATGAAAAATTCTAAACAGGTCCTATTCTTAAATTAGTGTCCGGTCCATGATAAGTTTTGTTGTAACAGGCATAATCACTAAGATTCTTTGAAATAGATAAGAGAAAGATCATGATTTGAAGTAAAATAAAATGTGTGAAGATTTGAATATAATTACCACTTAAACTTGCAAGAACCTGAAACAATTTCTGGTGCAGCAATAAGTTGATGTTTAAAAATGTCAAATACTAATTTAATGAAATTAAACTGTATAAATGTTATTGTGTTCCTGGAGAAGTTTAAACGATTAACCTACTTGTTAATATAATTCCTTTGAACCTTCCCACATACAAGTAAACATTATCCCTACTCAGAATCTCAATAATGTCTTAAATAACTTAATTACAAGACATCTTATGTCATCCTTCATCATGGCTTATGACTCTAGATTGCACACAGACCTTCGGTATTGTAAAAGCTGTACATGCCAAATTTATTTACTTTTTCCATTAAATATCAAGCTGTTCATTTACATCATTGTGAATGTTTTCTTCATCCGATTCTTCCCAGATACCTTCAGATGTCCGATTATCATCATCACCTTTAACTGCACCAACTTCTTCTTCTGTTCGTAAGAGGGCAAAAGATTCTGCAATAAACTCTCTGCACATGGGACATTGCTTGAAGTAGTTCACACAACAGTCACACAGACAGGCATGTCTGCAAGGCAGCAGAACCCAGTTCACAGGAGCATTCTGACACACAACACAATCCTTGCTGCTTTCACTTTGAGAGTCAAGCTCCTCCTCTGTGGTGCCAAATTTTTCCAGGAGTTTTTTATCCAGGCTAGTTTCTGAAGGCAGTTGTGCAGGCAAACTGGTTTCATCCACAGGTACAAAAAGTCTCTGAGTAATTAAAAAGTAGCAAGATAAAATTAAAATAGGAGAATACAGCTGGTTATGTAATATCTATTCTGAAAACTAATCACTTTATTTGCTAAACAGCCAGAGCTAAATCAATACAACTGCAAGAAATATTCCAAAAACTTCATATGCAGTCACTTTTGTTTCCTAGATAAATGTAGGACACTAAATAATTTACTCGTATTCAAAAGGAGATTTTATGCCTAGCTGAATAAGAAGGCACTTGTTGAAAGAAGCTACCGACAGCAATGCAGCACTCCCTCAACTGGTTTCACATCTAATGTGCCACAAATGATACAATATAATAAATAACTGATGTATATGAATGCATACTAAATGACATTTATATTGTAATGTTTTGAATTTATTGGACTTTTGATAGAATTTTCAGCTCACTGCTTATATTAGGAAGTGTTTCACAGTAGGAACGCGTAGAAAAGGGAAAGAGAAAACAAGAAGCAGAGGCAGAGTAACAAGTAACATTCTCGGATAAAGGGAGAGAGACAAATACTAAAACTAGCTGCTGAGCAATGGTGGTAATTTATATGCTCTTCATTGAAAGTGAAGGGTGAAATAAAAAGATGAACACAAAACAGAGGAGCAAAGGGAAAAAAAAAATCGAAGGAAATCATTTTGAAAACACGGTGCAAAGTAAGGATTGCAGAGGGATTCACTTAAGAAATGTAAATATGCCTATGTTGAAATATAATTCTGAAGCAATCATGCATAATGCTGCAAAATGAGTTTACCTACAGATATCCACACCAATGAGTTCCAAATTTTTACTTAATCACAACAGAGGCCAAATATCTCCTCACAAAAGAGCAGGTATCACCAGGCTGCTCTCAGCTATGACTCAAACTAATTCACAGCAACTATAGCAACTTCAAGGGAATAAATCTCACACCCACCTTCTAAAAAGGTACCTGGGGAAGAACATGATGGTCAAAATAAGTAATTTTAAAAGTACAGCATTCATAATATGAATATTTTGAAATTTAAAAATTGTTAGTATTTATGTTTGTACATAAATGATAAATAGCCATTTAATAAAATACATGGAAGCAAGCCAATGAAGAATCCAATTAGTCTATCAAGAAGCTTGACAGAATCTAAGTTAAATTTAATACACTAACTAAATGTTTAATGTTTCTTAATACATTTAAAACTATACAGTGCCAAATGGCTCATCAACCAAAGGCTGAATCATACATACAACCAAGATCACGGGTTCCAATCAGAGTCTGTTCAGATTCATGTAATTGAAGCAGCAGTATGAATATAATTGGTTTAATAAAATTACAGTTGATTACAACATGAACTATTTTGTCTAACATACCGTGTCAACTCTTAAAACCAAAACTAATCCCACTGTCCTGTACTCTCAGTCCCATCTGCTCCAAATGCTCACATGGTATTCCTTGACTAGAAGAGGGTGGTTTGCAAGCCTGGAACTGTTTTACTTGGGATACCTGCACAGATAAAAGCCATTCACTCACCCAGTCCATGGCGGTGTTTTATACAGCGCTCAAACATCCTCCCCAAAACCTTCACCTAAACCAACCATGATAACAATCTATCATTTTCTCATATGCTCATGGAGCTCACCCATAAATACGCCTATACACTCACACCAACCACTCCTTGTGGTAGCAAGCTGCATAGTTCCACCACTCTTTGGACAGTGCTTTTTCTGAACTCTTGGCTGGATTTCTTGGTATCTTATACTTATGATCACTACGTATGCTCTGTCTCACAGAGAAAACATTATTTCTGTAACCACTATTTGGAAGTCTCCGAATAGGTCACTTCTCAGCGTACATTATTCCAAAGAAAGAGATCCAGTCTGTCAATCCTTTCCTGACACACTAACTCATTTATTTCTTGTATCATCGTTGTAAATATTCCCTGCACCCCTTATTATGCTGCAATATAATTTTAATATTGTGCCCAAACCTGCAGGTGTTCTCTCGTGTGTGATTGAACTAAACTTCAATACAGGCTGAGCATAATCTACCAACTTTCAATTCCTTTTCTCGAAACGTAAACTCTAGGGTATGGCTTGTCTTTTGTGAAAGAAAAGACATGATCTTGCTAACCCACAGTGCAGCATGTGTTTGTAGTCCAAGATCACTTTGCATAGAATCCTCTCTTTTAGAAGACAAGTGTGGTGCTGCACCTAAAGTAGAAAGTACTTCCACTCACAGGTAGCTTAGGTCGATTTTATGTGATTCTGTTCTTCTCAGGCCATTGCATGCGCAAGCAGAACATTAAATCTTCTGAGCATTTTCTAGGAGCATCACTCGACCTTTATTAATGGTAAAGGTTCATCTTGGAGTGCCGTTACTAGCGGTGTTCCGCAAGGATCTGTTTTGGGACCATTGCTGTTTGTCATTTTTATAAATGACCTGGAGGAGGGGCTAGAAGGTTGGGTGAGCAAGTTTGCGGATGATACGAAAGTCGGTGGAGTTGTTGACAGTGAGGAAGAATGTGGCAGGTTACAACGGGATATAGATAAGCTGCAGAGCTGGGCAGAAAGGTGGCAAATGGAGTTCAATGTAGTTAAGTGTGAGGTGATTCACTTTGGTAAGAGTAACAAAAAGATGGGGTACTGGGCTAATGGTCGGATACTTGGTAGTGTGATGAACAGAGGGATCTTGGTGTCCATGTACACAGATCTCTGAAAGTTGCCACCCAGGTAAATAGTGCGGTGAAGAAGGCATATGGGTACTGGCTTTTATTGGTAGAGGAATTGAGTTCCTGAGGACATGTTGCAGTTGTATAAGACTCTGGTGCAACCGCATCTGGAGTATTGTGTGCAGTTTTGGTCGCCATACTATAGGAAGGATGTGGAGGTACTGGAACGGGTGCAGAGGAGGTTTACCAGGATGCTGCCTGGTATGGTAGGAAGATTGTATGAGGAAAGGCTGAGGCACTTGGGGCTGTTTTCATTGGAGAAGAGAAGGTTTGGGGTGACTTGATAGAGGTGTACAAGATGATTAGGGGTTTAGATAGGGTTGACTATGAGAACCTTTTTCCACATATGGAGTCAGCTATTACGAGGGGGCATAGCTTTAAATTAAGGGGTGGTAGGTATAGGACAGATGTTAGGGGCAGATTCTTTACTCAGCGAGTCGTGAGTTCATGGAATGCTCTGCCAGTAGCAGTGGTGGTCTCTACCTTTTTATGGGCATTTAAACGGGCATTGGATAGGCATATGGAGGATAGTGGGCTAGTGTAGGTTAGGTGGGCTTGGATCGGCGCAACATCGAGGGCCAAAGGGCCTGCACTGCGCTGCATTTTTCTATGTTCTATAACCTCTGCTGGGCTCCTGCTACTTGCCCCTGGAAATATCTGAGAGCAGACAAAATGTGGCTGCACATTCCAATTACACATGCCTAGATGTTCTGCAGGTCATGAGAGAGAGAAGGGATGTACTGCTTTTGACAGCAGGCAACATGAGGCCACCCCAACCAAAGACTGCCACTTTTTTGTTTCAGTAGGAGCAAAAACGGGAGTGTCGACCAGGGGTCTGATGGAAAGGCGAATCACTGATTTGAAAACTTACCTCGTAAATAGGTGGAGAGCACGCTGAGCAGGAGTGGACACGGGACTGCTGAATAAGTAAGTAATACATTTGGGTGGTTGCGTTACACTACTTAGGCAGTATCTCCCACCCATCCTCGTTCTCTAACCAAAAAAAAGTTCTGTGCGCCAGATTGGTAAGGGAACCAGTTTTTAAAAGTTTTTCAACAGTCTCTTTGGCAATTTAGAATAGTGGAAATGGAGGTTAGGGCAGTTGAATTTAGAATGTGGGAGGTAGCAGTCACCAGTAGTGTCCCTGCTGACTTCCACTGCAGGAAGTGCACCCAACTCCCAACTCCTCGAAAACTGGAGTTGGAGTTGGATGAACTTCGGATCATTCGGGAGGCAGAGGGGGTTACAGGGGTAGTCACTCCTCAGCTGCAAGACAAAGGCAGCTGGGTTACAGTCGGGGACGGAGAGAGATAGAGAGAGAGAGATAGAGAGCGCGAGAGCGATAGAGATAGAGAGCGCGCGATAGAGAGAGAGCGCACGATAGAGAGAGAGAGAGAGAGAGAGAGCGATAGAGAGAGAGAGAGAGAGAGAGAGAGAGAGCGATAGAGAGAGAGAGAGAGAGAGCGATAGAGAGAGCGCGATAGAGAGAGAGAGAGAGAGAGCGCGATAGAGAGAGAGAGAGAGAGAGAGCGCGATAGAGAGAGAGTGCGATAGAGAGAGAGAGTGCGATAGAGAGAGAGAGTGCGATAGAGAGAGAGAGCGCGATAGAGAGAGAGAGCGCGATAGAGAGAGAGAGCGCGATAGAGAGAGAGAGCGCGATAGAGAGAGAGAGCGCGATAGAGAGAGAGAGCGCGATAGAGAGAGAGAGCGCGATAGAGAGAGAGCGCGCGATAGAGAGAGAGAGCGATAGAGAGAGAGAGAGAGAGCGATAGAGAGAGAGAGCGATAGAGAGAGAGAGAGAGCGATAGAGAGAGAGAGAGCGATAGAGAGAGAGAGAGAGCGATAGAGAGAGAGAGAGAGAGCGATAGAGAGAGAGAGAGAGAGAGAGCGCGATAGAGAGAGAGAGAGAGCGCGATAGAGAGAGAGAGAGAGAGAGAGCGCGATAGAGAAAGAGAGCGCGATAGAGAGAGAGAGCGCGATAGAGAGAGAGAGCGCGATAGAGAGAGAGAGCGCGATAGAGAGAGAGAGCGCGATAGAGAGAGAGAGCGCGATAGAGAGAGAGAGCGCGATAGAGAGAGAGAGCGCGATAGAGAGAGAGAGCGCGATAGAGAGAGAGGGTGCGATAGAGAGAGAGGGTGCGATAGAGAGAGAGGGTGCGATAGAGAGAGAGAGTGCGATAGAGAGAGAGAGTGCGATAGAGAGAGAGAGTGCAATAGAGAGAGAGAGTGCGATAGAGAGAGAGTGCGATAGAGAGAGAGTGCGATAGAGAGAGAGTGCGATAGAGAGAGAGTGCGATAGAGAGAGAGTGCGATAGAGAGAGAGTGCGATAGAGAGAGAGTGCGATAGAGAGAGAGAGTGCGATAGAGAGAGAGAGTGCGATAGAGAGAGAGAGTGCGATAGAGAGAGTGCGATAGAGAGAGAGAGTGCTATAGAGAGAGAGTGCGATAGAGAGAGAGTGCGATAGAGAGAGTGCGATAGAGAGAGAGTGCGATAGAGAGAGAGAGTGCGATAGAGAGAGAGAGAGTGCGATAGAGAGACAGAGTGCGATAGAGAGACAGAGTGCGATAGAGAGAGAGAGTGCGATAGAGAGAGAGTGCGATAGAGAGAGAGAGTGCGATAGAGAGAGAGAGTGCGATAGAGAGAGAGAGTGCGATAGAGAGAGAGAGTGCGATAGAGAGAGAGAGTGCGATAGAGAGAGTGCGATAGAGAGAGAGAGTGCGATAGAGAGAGAGTGCGATAGAGAGAGAGTGCGATAGAGAGAGAGTGCGATAGAGAGAGAGTGCGATAGAGAGAGAGTGCGATAGAGAGAGAGTGCGATAGAGAGAGAGTGCGATAGAGAGAGAGTGCGATAGAGAGAGAGTGCGATAGAGAGAGAGTGCGATAGAGAGAGAGTGCGATAGAGAGAGAGAGTGCGATAGAGAGAGAGAGTGCGATAGAGAGAGAGAGTGCGATAGAGAGAGAGAGTGCGATAGAGAGAGAGAGTGCGATAGAGACAGAGAGTGCGATAGAGAGAGAGTGCGATAGAGAGAGAGAGTGCGATAGAGAGAGAGAGTGCGATAGAGAGAGAGAGTGCGATAGAGAGAGAGAGCGCGATAGAGAGAGAGAGCGCGATAGAGAGAGAGAGCGCGATAGAGAGAGAGCGCGATAGAGAGAGAGAGCGCGATAGAGAGAGAGAGCGCGATAGAGAGAGAGAGCGCGATAGAGAGAGAGAGCGCGATAGAGAGAGAGAGCGCGATAGAGAGAGAGTGCGATAGAGAGAGAGGGTGCGATAGAGAGAGAGGGTGCGATAGAGAGAGAGAGCGATAGAGAGAGAGAGTGCGATAGAGAGAGAGAGTGCGATAGAGAGAGATAGTGCGATAGAGAGAGAGTGCGATAGAGAGAGAGTGCGATAGAGAGAGAGTGCGATAGAGAGAGAGTGCGATAGAGAGAGAGTGCGATAGAGAGAGAGTGCGATAGAGAGAGAGTGCGATAGAGAGAGAGAGTGCGATAGAGAGAGAGAGTGCGATAGAGAGAGTGCGATAGAGAGAGAGAGTGCGATAGAGAGAGAGTGCGATAGAGAGAGTGCGATAGAGAGAGAGTGCGATAGAGAGAGAGTGCGATAGAGAGAGAGTGCGATAGAGAGAGAGTGCGATAGAGAGAGAGTGCGATAGAGAGAGAGTGCGATAGAGAGAGAGTGCGATAGAGAGAGAGTGCGATAGAGAGAGAGTGCGATAGAGAGAGAGAGTGCGATAGAGAGAGAGAGAGTGCGATAGAGAGAGAGAGTGCGATAGAGAGAGAGAGTGCGATAGAGAGAGAGAGTGCGATAGAGAGAGAGTGCGAGAGAGAGAGTGCGATAGAGAGAGAGAGTGCGATAGAGAGAGAGAGTGCGATAGAGAGAGTGCGATAGAGAGAGAGAGTGCGATAGAGAGAGAGTGCGATAGAGAGAGAGTGCGATAGAGAGAGAGTGCGATAGAGAGAGTGCGATAGAGAGAGAGTGCGATAGAGAGAGAGTGCGATAGAGAGAGAGTGCGATAGAGAGAGAGAGTGCGATAGAGAGAGAGAGAGTGCGATAGAGAGAGAGAGTGCGATAGAGAGAGAGTGCGAGAGAGAGAGTGCGATAGAGAGAGAGAGTGCGATAGAGAGAGAGAGTGCGATAGAGAGAGAGAGTGCGATAGAGAGAGAGAGTGCGATAGAGAGAGAGAGTGCGATAGAGAGAGAGAGTGCGATAGAGAGAGAGAGTGCGATAGAGAGAGAGTGCGATAGAGAGAGAGTGCGATAGAGAGAGAGTGCGATAGAGAGAGAGTGCGATAGAGAGAGAGTGCGATAGAGAGAGAGAGTGCGATAGAGAGAGAGAGTGCGATAGAGAGAGAGAGTGCGATAGAGAGAGAGAGTGCGATAGAGAGAGAGAGTGCGATAGAGAGAGAGAGTGCGATAGAGAGAGAGAGTGCGATAGAGAGAGAGAGTGCGATAGAGAGAGAGAGTGCGATAGAGAGAGAGAGTGCGATAGAGAGAGAGAGTGCGATAGAGAGAGAGAGTGCGATAGAGAGAGAGTGCGATAGAGAGAGAGAGTGCGATAGAGAGAGAGTGCGATGGAGAGAGAGAGTGCGATAGAGAGAGAGAGTGCGATAGAGAGAGAGAGTGCGATAGAGAGAGAGAGTGCGATAGAGAGAGAGAGTGCGATAGAGAGAGAGAGTGCGATAGAGAGAGAGAGTGCGATAGAGAGAGAGAGTGCGATAGAGAGAGAGTGCGATAGAGAGAGAGAGTGCGATAGAGAGAGTGCAATAGAGAGAGAGAGTGCGATAGAGAGAGAGAGAGAGAGAGAGAGAGAGCGATAGAGAAGGTTGAGAGTAGTGAAGTCAGAAATAAGGTTTCAAGTTCGCAAGAGTTCACCGGCAAGCAGGAAGGTCGTTTGAGGTGTCTGTACTTCAACGCCAGGAGCATCCAGAATAAGGTGGGCAAAGTTACAGCATGGGACTTCAATGTTGAGGCCATTTCGGAGAAATGGGTAGAGCAGGAATGGTTGTTGCAGGTTCTGAGATTTAGATGTTTCACTAAGAACATAGAAAGTGGTAAAAAGAGGGGGAGGTGTGGCGTTGTTAGTCAAGGACAGTATTATGGTGGCAGAAAGGACGTTTGAGGATTCGTCTACTGAGGTAGAATGGGCTAAGGTTAGAAACAGGAAAGGAGAGGTTACCCTGTTGGGAGTTTTCTATAGGCCTCTGAATAGTTCCAGAGATGTAGAGAAAAGGATAGCAAAGATAATTCTAAACAGGAGCAAGAGTGACAGGTTAATGGTTATGGGGGACTTTAACTTTCCAAATATTGACTGGAAATATTATAGTTCGAGTACTTTAGATGGGTCAGCCTTTGTCCAATGTGTGAAGGATGGTTTCTTGACACAGTATGTAGACAAGCCAACAAGGAGCGAGGCCTCATTGGATTTGCTACTGGTTAATGAACCTGGTCAGGTGTTAAAGATTTGGAGGTCAGGGAGCACTTTGGTGATAGTGACCACAATTCACTTATGTTTACTTTAGCGATGGAAAGGGATAAATATATATCACAGGGCAAGAGTTATTGCTGGGGGAAAGGCAATCATGATGCAATTAACCAAGTTTTAGGATGCATAGGATGAGGACAGAAACTGCAGGGGATGGGCATAATTGAAATGTGGAGCTTATTCAAGAAATAGCTACTACGTGTCCTTGATAAGTATGTGCCTGGCAGGCAGGGAGGAAGTGGTCGAGCGAGGGAACCATGGTTTAATAAAGAAGCTAAATCTCTTGTCAAGAAGAAGGCGGCGGCTTATGTTAGGATTAGAGTTGAAGGCTTAGTTAGGGTGCTTGAGAGTTACAAGTTAGCCAGGAAAGACCGAAAGAGAGAGCTAAGAGTAGCCAAGAGGGGACATGAAAAATCATCGGCAAATAGGATCAAAGAAAACCCTAAAGCTTTCTATAGGTATATAAGGAATAAAAGAATGATTAGAAAAAGATTAGGGCCAGTCAAGGACAGTAGTGGGAAGTTGTATGTGGAATCTGAGGAGATAGGGGAAGCGCATAATAAATATTTTTCATCAATATTCATACTGGAAGAAGACAATGTTGTCGAGGAGAATATGGAGGTACATGCTACTAGACTGGACGGGCTCGAGGTTCACAAGGAGATGTTAACAATTCTGGAAAGTGAGAAAATAGGTAAAAGTCCTCTGGGCTGGATGGGATTTGTCCTAGGGTTCTCTGGGAAACCAGGGAGGAGATTGCAGAGTCTTTGGCTTTGATCATTATGTTGTCATTGTCTACAGGAATAGTACCAGAAGACTAGAGGATAGCAAATGTTGTCCCCTTGATCAAGAAGAGGAGTAAAGTCAACCCTGATAATTATAAACCAGCGAGCCTTACTTCGGTTGTGGGTAACATGTTGGAAAAGATTATAAGAGATAGGATTTCTAATCATCTAGAGAGGAATAAGTTGATTAGGGATACTTAACACGGTTTTGTGAAAGGTAGGTCATGCTTCCAACCTAATTGATTTCTTTGAGATGGTGACCGAACAGTTGGATGAGGGTAAAGCGGTTGATGTGGTGTATATGGATTTCAGTAAGGCATTTGATAAGTTTCCCCACAGTAGGCTATTGAACAAAGTACGGAGGCATGGGATTGATGGTGATTTAGCAGTTTGGATCAGAAATTGGCTAGCTGAAAAAAGACAGAGGGTGGTGGTTGTTGGGAAATGTTCATCCTGGAGTTCAGTTACTAGTGGTGTACCATAAGAATCTGTTTTGGGGCCACTGCTGTTTGCCATTTTTATAAATAACCTATATGAGGGCATAGAAGGATGGGTTTGTAAATTTGCAGATGACACTAAGGTCGGGGGAGCTGTGGATAGTGCTGAAGGATGTTGCAGGTTATAGAGGGACATAGTAGGCTACAGAGCTGGGCAGAGAGGTGGCAAATGGAGTTTAATGCAGAAAAGTGTGAGGTGATTCACTTTTGAAAGGAGTAACAGGAATAAAGAGTATTAGGCTAATGATAAGATTCTTGCTAGTGTAGATGACAGAGAGATCTCAGTGTCCATGTATACAGATCCCTGAAAGTTACAACCCAGGTTGATAGGGTTGTTAAGGCTACATATGGTGTGTTAGCTTTTATTGGTAGAGGGATTGAGTTTCAAAGCCATGAGGTTATGCTGCAGCTGTACAAAACTCTAGTGCAGCCGCACTTGGAATATTGTGCGCAGTTCTGGTCAGCTCATCATAGGAAGGATGTGGAAGCTTTGGAAAGAGCGCAGAGGAGATTTACTAGGATGTTGCCTGGTAATGGAGGGAAGGACTTATGAGGAAATGCTGAGGGACTTGAGATTGTTTTCGTTAGAGAGAAGAAGGTGGAGAGGTGACTTAGCTGAGACATAAGATAATCAAAGGGTTAGATGAGGGCTCTCAGTGAGCGCAACTTTCCTCAGATGGTGATGGCTGGCACGAGAGGACATAGTGTTAAATTGAGGGGTGATAGATATAGAACAGATGTCAGAGGTAGTTTCTTTACTCAGAGAGTAGTAGGGGCGTGGAATGCATTGCCTGCAACAGCAGTAGACTCACCAATTTTAAGGGCATTCAAATGGTCATTGGATAAACATATGGATGAAAATGGAATAGCATAGATTAGATGGGCTTTAGATTAGTTCCACAGATCGGCGCAACATTGAGGGCTGAAGGGCCTGTACTGCGCTGTAATATTCTATTTTCTATCAAGGTCGCTGCCTTAGCTTTAATTACTAATTTCACAAATAGGGGAAGTTATCCAATGAAGCAGACTGTCACATACAAGACTGGGTGCCAGCCAAAGTTCCTTATAATTTTTCTTGCGATTGTGTGAACCCCTGAGGTCTGTGCACGGTATTGGCTTCCAAAAGTGGAATCCATGAATCTGTACGCTGATCACTGTGCACGGAGCTTCCTTGAGGCCGCATGGCTGAGAGGAAGCACAAGTACCAGGCATTTCCATCATGTGCACTGAATATATCTCAATTCACCAGATACACCGGTGTTGCATATTAGTAATACATACTCATCAGGTTTAACTCACTATCATACCTTCTCACTTTATCTATTGATGTTCTGTTGAGCATCTCATGTCTGCCCTGGTCACGGTTTTCTGGTTCAGCCATTATGGCTGCCTTGCTTGGTCAGGCTGGCTGGGTCAGATTAGCGGTTTACAGTGCATACTGCACAGGATTGGTTATCAGTGATGCTTCTCATAAGCCTGGACTGTGTGCAGTTTCTTATTCTACCCTCTGTTGACTTTCTTAACCTTCAATTATTCCCTGATATCTTTATTCATCCAGAGAATTTTTGTTAAGTCTGTTCTTTCGTTTTAGTGGAACAGGTTTATCACTTTAAATGCTTTTGTTTCTGTTCTACATTGTTGCTTGCCATTACTGCCTTTTTCTTTGCAAAGCCTATAATCTCAGCCCCTCAGACTCAGTTTATCCCCAACCTATCTCAAAACATAATGTATGACTAATGTAGCAATGTCTTGCCATACATATCTATTTTGGTTTATTCTCATTACCGGATCCAATAAAAAAAAACTTCCCTTATTGAACTATACGTTGGATCAGAAAATCAACAATACACATTGTAGAAACTCCATTCCCTTATTTCCATTAGCTACTTCTACTGTTCATGAACTCAATGCAGCACAGAAGGGAGCCATTTTGCATATTGTGCCTACACAATGTTGACAAAATCTGACTTCATTAATCCCATTTTTCGTTTTTGCTTCTGAAGGCTTTGACAATATACATGACTATCTAAATACTGCTTAAATATCAAAAGAGTTTCTGACTGAATCATCCTTCCTGGAAGGGAGTTCCAGATCCTACCAACCTCTAAGTGAAAATATTGCTCCTCAACTCTCCACTTAGCATTCATAAGCATCTTCCTAGCAATTAATATCAAGGTAGTGACAATCTCCCATTTTCTTTAAAAAAGCCAATTCCCTAACTTGTCTACATTTTTCTTCCTTCACTTTCATCATTAGGTCATCTGTAGACGACACCTGCACCTGTGACTAAGTCTTTATTATGTTTTATCCTTATTCACATGGATTTTATTTTTGTCTAATTATTTTGTCTCTTCCTTTACAGGTGACGTGAAATATCCCATATCCTTGGATCTGCTAGGCCACACACTTTGGGATTGATGTTCTTGGTTACGGAAGATGCTATCTATCCTCTATTATAAAATCGTCTATTACTTTTATAATTCTATTCTAGTTCTTACTGGTTGGACACAACCAACATTTGCTGGACCTCTTTTGCAACCTCTTCTAAATCCACACTACCCACATCCCCATCAGTCACACTCTCCGTTTCCTTAAATTCTGCAGTGAACTCATCTCCTTATTTCCAAAGCCTTTCCATTTTCTACAAGGCAAGGTCAGGAGTGTGACGGAATAATCCATCAGCTCCAATAACACTCAAGAAGCTTGACATCATCCAAGACAAACTGCTTGTTTGATTGGTATCACATACATTGCTTTAACCATTCACTCCCTCCAATGCCAACATATAGTCACAGCAATGTATGCCAGTTACAAGATTGCACCACAGTAACTCACCAAGTCTCCTTCAAGGATAAGAAAACACACTGTGAGGAGGTTTCAAAAAGTGTTGAAACAAGTTAAGTGAGTGGGCAAAAAATTGGCAGATGCATACAATATTGCAAAGTATGAAATTATCCACCTTGGCAGGAAACCTGAAAATGCAGAATATCATGCAAGTGGATAGAGACTGTAGAACATTGCAGTACAAAGAGACCAGAGCAATTAGGAAGGCAAGTGGAATGCTAGCACTTATTGCAAGAGGAATAGAGTTCAAGAGTTAGAAAATCTTACTACAACTGAACAGGACATTGGTCAGAATGCATCTGGAGTACGGTGTTCTGTTTTATCTCCTTAGTAAAGGAAAGATTTAACTGCTTCCAAAGCAAGTAGCTGAACAGGCTGGGGCTGTTTTCCCTGGAGTGTCGGAGGCTGAGGGGTGACCTTATAGAGGTTTACAAAATTATGAGGGGCATGGATAGGGTAAATAGGCAAAATCTTTTCTCCGGGGTCAGGGAGTCCAGAACTAGAGGGTATAGGTTTAGGGTGAGATGGGAAAGATATAAAAGAGTCCTAAGGGGCAACTTTTTCACACAGAGGGTGGTACATGTATAGAATGAGCTGCCAGAGGAAGTGGTGGAGGCTGGTACAATTGCAATATTTAAGAGGCATTTGGATGGGTATATGAATAGGAAGGATTTGGAGGGATATGGGCTGGATGCTGGCAGGTGGGACTAGATTGGGTTGGGGTATCTGGTCGGCATGGACGGGTTGGACCGAAGGGTCTGTATCCATGCTGTACATCTCTATGACTCTAAGTATATCTGAGAAAGTCACAACACTGATTCCTGGGATGAAAGGGGCTATTTTACGAAGAAAGGTTAAGCAGACTACTTCTTTATTCATTACAGTTTAGAAGACTAAGAGACAATCAATTGAAATACAAGATACTGATGGGTCCTGATGGAGTAGAAAACATTTCCTCTCGGGGCGGGGGTTTGGGAATCAAGAACTGAGTACAGTTTCAAAATAAAATCTCCCATCATTTAAGGTGAAGATGAACAGGAAGCTTTTCTTTCAGAGCAATGCAAAGTCTTTTTAATTCTCTTCTATCTTTTCTCAGTCTACTGCTTTGCCAGTCCTTAAGGGCTGAAGATGATTTGCTTCCACTCAGCCAGTGAGTGCGGTGGAGGGTTGTAAACGGGCTGACCGGCAGGTTGCGGGGGGATGGTGAGGTGATAGGAGGTAGTGGGTTCTGTACTCACTAAATAGTCCAATAGTCCAATGGAGCCACACACTCTGCCTCAGGCGGGGCAGGTGGGTGAATGGGACACTCTAGATTCTGTGCACTCTTTTCACTTAGCCTCTACGTACTCAATTCACAGAGGCTTCTTCTCCAATTCATGCATTCTAGGGCAAGTGACTCCCACATGTCAGCAGAAATGTTGCATTTATTTAGGGAGGTTTTCAAGACATCCTTGTCCTCTGCCCTGTTGGAGATTACTTATAATTGAAGAGCTTGCTGTAGAGCATTTCTTTAGGAAATCTTTAATTAGATTAAATTACTTACAGTGTGGAAACAGGCCCTTCGGCCCAACAAGTCCACACCGACCCTCCGAAGAGCAACCCACCCAAACCCATTCCCCTACATTTACCCCTTCACCTAACACTATGGGCAATTTAGCATGGCCAATTCACCTAACCTGCACATCTTTGGACCGTGGGAGGAAACCCACACAGACATGGGGAGAATGTGCAAACTCCACACAGACTATTGCCTGAGGCGGGAACTAAACTGGCGCTGTGAGGCAGCAGTGCTAACCACTGTGTCACTGTGCCGCCCCAAATTGTCTGTTGAGCAACTGGACAATGTGGCCTACTTGTCACAGCTGGGTATGCATAACCAGTATCTCAATACTGGGAATACTGGCCAGGGAGCAAACTCTCACATTGATACACTATTCTGCCAGTGGGTGCAGTGTTGTACGACAGCAGTGGACTGGTACAGAACCTTAGTTTTCCGGATGTCCAGTCTGAGGCCTATTCTCTCAAACACCTTGGTGAACATGTTAACAGTGCTTGGTCTCTGCACACTCAAACATCATCTATGTACTACTGCTTGACGACAGAAGTTGTCTTTTATAGATAGCAGTGGAGGTTGGATGTTTGAATATACTCAAGGGTAAGATACATGGATTTTTGATTAACAAGGGAATCCAGGGTTACAGGGACAGGCAAGGAAATGGAATTAAGGCCATAATCAAATCAGCCATGAAATTATTGAATCACAGAGTAGGCTCAACAGGCAAGATAACCTATTTTTACTCCTATTTCCTACTATCTTGTGCATTAAACCTAACCCAAAGCAAAATGGTTGTAGTAGTTGGAGATCATAATCTCAGTCCAAGGATATTGCAGCAGGGGGAGTTCTCCCTGACACTGTTCTAGACATTGCCTAGCACTTGTGTGATTCAGTTGTTGCTTCCCAGTTACCAATTAAAGCCTGAGTGTCCAAGTCTTATTGCACATGGACATGGACTGTTTCAGTATTTGAGGAGGTGCAAATCTCACTTAACACTGTGGATTCATGGGTGAACATTCCCACTTATGAAGGGAAGATCATTGATGAAGCTGCTGAAGGTACTACCTTCAATGATCTTCCCTTCATAAGTGGGAATGTTCACTCATGAATCTACAGTGTTAAGTGAGATTTGCAACTCTTCAAATACTGAAACAGTCCATGTCCATGTGCAATAAGACTTGGACACTCAGGCTTGAACTGGTAACTGGGAAGCAACAACTGAATCACACAAGTGCTAGGCAATGACTATCTTGAACAGGAGAATTTGACCACCTCTCCTTAATATTTTATAGAATTATTATTATTGAATTCACCACTATCAACAACCTGGGGATTACTATTGACCAGACACTAAACTGGACCAACTTTATAAGTACTGTAGCTGAGGAGGAGGCAGAATCTGGGAGTTGAGGCAACAAACTCATCTCCTGATTCTCAAAAGCCTGCCCATCATCTACAGTACACAAATCAGGAATGTGACAGAATATCATCCATTTTCATGGATGACTGTATCTCCATTAATACAAAAACAGCCCATTTTACTAGTATCCCATCCACAATCTAAACATTCACTCCCTCGACAGAACCTTTCAAACCTGCAATTTCTACCACCTAGAAGGACAAGGGACACATGGGAACACCATCAACTGTCAAGCTAGACAGCTTCACGACATATGGCTGTTCCCTCACTACTGCTTGTTCAAAATTCTGAAATTCCCTTCTGAACAACATTCTGGGCGTACCTAAATTACACGGACTGTAATTGTTCATGGTCACGGCTCACTACCACTTTCACAAGGACAATTAGAGAAGGGAAAAAAACTCTCGCCCATCCAATAATGAACATGCTGTATTTTTTTTCTTTAAAACCTCACTGAGCTGAAATTTCTGCTTCTTATTTTCAAAAACTAATACTGCACCATGAGGATTTATAATTAAAATAAAAAGGTAGGCATAAAGAACTCCTTGGAGAGGACTTAAACCTGCAACCTTCTCTCTCAGATGGTTTTGTACTGAGCTACAGCAGTCAAAATCTTTCAGTCAATACCTTCTCCCCATTAGGGAACTAAATGCCAGTCTCCCAATTGATGTGCAGCAATATTAACCATGATATTAATAAGGAACTGCATAGTTTTAATTGTTACTTTTGCCAGTTTCTAAACTCACCTACGCTTTTATTATTTATGCTTAGCAATCAGCAATAATGCTCCTTGCTCTCTCCATAATCAAACAGCTTAATAACAATCTCTCTCAGGAAACAGTAGAGAAAACAAGCTGAAAATCTTAGCTATAATCTTTATGCATGTAAACCATAATATGGTGGCATTTTCCTCTCAAAGGATCTCTGTAATAAACCTTAGGAGAAATATTAGAATACATAGTTGATTCCATTCTCCTATAATCACGACAACTGGTAGACCTACCTTAAGGTCATATATGTGACCTTGTGCAGTCAACAGATACTGGTACAAGATTCGGCAGGTGAGTCTGTATTTCTCATCTGGAACATGAATTACTGTAACCATAGAAACCTGAAGATACAGAAGCCACGTATATTGTGAAATTTTCTGATTAAAATGTAAACACAGCAACAAAAACATTTAAACAGCTTGAATTTCTAAAAGGTAGTTTGACGGATGATTTACTTAACCAATTGTATCAAGCTGAAGTTTCTGAGTAATTGCACAATACAGCCTGAAATATTTAGTTTAGATTAGATTAGATTCCCTACAGTGCGGAAACAGGCCCTTCGGCCCAACAAGTTCACAACGACCCTCTGAAGAGTAACCCACCCAGATCCATTCCCCTACTAATGCACCTATTACTATGGGCAATTTAGCATGGCCAATTCACCTGACCTGCACACCTTTGGACTGTGGGAGGAAACCGGAACACCCAGAGGAAACCCACGTGGCTGAAATTGAACCCGGGTCCCTGGCGCTGTGAGGCAGCAGTGCTAACCACTGAGCCACCGTGCCATCGTGGTCAATAGATTCTTAGTTGCAATTTGTAGTCATTTATAAAGTTTCACTCTAAGCATCCTATTAAAAGTAATACAATTTAATATTTCTATGTTCTCTCACTCTCCAAGGCTGCAGAGGGGCACAATTGACTTTCAGCCTTAGATCAACTACAGCAAAAAAAAAATGAGGGAGGGGGAAAAATGTGAAGATTTGAAAACTGCAGCACCAAACTGTGGTTTGAATAGTCTGTTAACACAAGGCTGGGATCAGTTACTGCTTCCATATAGCATCACAGGCCTCTAATGCAATGTTACAATAGCCCAGAATATGTTGCCATCTGCTAAGGAGGTAGACAGTCGGTCAAAAATAAAGTATTTTTAAATTGGTATGTAACCATTTTTATTTTTTTAAAAATCAATTCATATACTTACAATTTCATAAATGTCCCAGTCTTCCTCTTCTGCTAATGTTAACAATGCTACTAGTGGATATCGTGTTCGAGGCAGACTCCCAAAATCTTTTATTGTTAAATATTTAGGTAGCTGAGAGAATTTTTCACTGTCACTCTGTTTCTCAATGCTAGTACAATATGGTAAAGAAATTAATTCTGAAACATATTATCAGTTCTAATTGTAATGTTGCAAGACAAATTCACAGTTATTTGAATCTCCGGTTTGTTTTAAAGAAAAGAGTTTAGGATGAATTTTCCAATCTGAGCGTGGTTGCCACTCTGTTTGTTTTTAAAAGAAATTTTAAAGAAAGAGCACTGCATTTCCAACAGAAGATTCCAGTCAGGGATCCTTCAGAAATGCAGAGTTGCATTTTACGTCTGACAGATCCCGCAAAATACAGGAGTCAGGAAACAGTAAACAACGTCCCCTTTCTCACAGTTTGTTGCTGTATTCTGAGATTTAAATGTCTAGCTCGCAGACAAACTTTGACAGCTCTTGTGAAAGGGCAAGAAAGGGCATTAGATAGATGTGAGATTAGGGTGCCAATGAAGGAGTGCTTCGGGAAAATTTGGTGGGCAGGAGATGTTAGGGAGTGTTGAATCCTGCAGCATTTGAGCCCCAGGTGAAGATTACTGGGGTTTGGATGTTGGTCAGAGTTCAGGGAGATGTAGTTGGGGATCAGTTTAATAATTACTTAGGTTTTTAATAGTTTATATTTCAGGAATATGGGGACAGAGTAGGCCATTCAGGCTATCAAACCTGCTCTGCTATTTAATGTAATCAAATACTTCAATGCCTCATACCCACACTAACTCTTTATGCCACTGATAAAGATTTTTTAAAAATCAACCTGTACAAATATTCAAAGACTGAGCTTCCATAGCCCTGGAGTACAGAATCCTAAAGATCTACCACCCTTTGAGCGAAAAGGACACTCTCCTTGTCTTGGTCCTGAATGATATACCCCCATAAAAATGTCCACCAACCCCCCCCCCAGGAAATAATCCTGCCTGCATTAGCACTGTCCATTCCTTGAAATAGTTCGTAGATTTCAATTAGATCATTTCCCATTCTATAAAACTCTGGAGAGCATAGGCCCAATTTACCCAATCCCCTTCATAGGCCAGCCACATCATCTCAGGACAAAGTCTGGTCAACCTTTATTGCATTCCCTCTGTGGCAACATTTTTGCTGTGGTAAGGAGACCGAAACTACACACAATACTCCGGGCAAAGTCGAAGTTAACTTCAACTGAAGCAAGACTTCATAACTCCTGTATTCTCTCCCGATCTGTGACCTGTGTCAGCTCCATAGCTCCCAACGATATGTGCACTTATATAATTCTGACCAAATGTACATCCCAAAGTATCCTCTGTTGCCTGGACCTCCAGGTTTGGGTGCTCTTCCAACACCTCTCTGCTTCTCTACCCGATCTTCTTTCTTTAGGACACTCCTCAAAACCTACTTCTTTGATCAAACTTCAGGTAACCAGAAACTAATATCTGAATGTGGCTCCGTGTCACTCTTGATTAAATGATGCTTGTGACATTTCACTACCCTGAAGGTGCCTCACAAGTCAATTGCTATTTTTGTATGCCATTTGAAATTAGTTAACAATATTAACAACTTTGATAGGTATACAAGACTCAGATTTGTTCAGAAATTTAAAAAAAGGATACAGAAATGTCTCTTGATAGAGATATTGTCTATCTATAGCTTCTTCCAGTTTCTGTGGCACCTTGATTCTGAAGCTGTAAATATGTTTTTGTAATCCTTCATGAAGTTTATGAACATTACATCCCCAGTAGACTGTCAGAAAGCATTTCTCTATGCAATGAGATTTGAGATTTACTCCACCTGCAAAGATAATGCAGAAACGGTTTCAGACGTAGCAAATTATATCCAAAGTATTCTCAGCACAGACAAACTTGTTGAGAAGTACATTAGAAATGTAGTTACTGACAAATTATGTTCTTCATCAGAACTTATAAAGTTAGCACCGTCCAGAAAAGCTCATTTGATTTTGTAAAAGACGCGGTGAACATTGTGATAATGGAAAGAGAAACAAGGTGAAAATAACTTCCTATATTTCTTGAGCATATTCTTACACCATTATCTCCTGTGCATTGCAGTCAGTCAATATACTCACATTGGCCACAAGGTACTGCATTCTCAACTTGTTTTCATATAAAACGAACAATGTTGAAAATACAACACTATATCTTGATACAGCAGAAATAGATTTAAATACAACAGGAACAAGGAGGTGGTGACAGTTCTCAATGAGATTGAAGGAAGTGAGGCAGGTATTCATGCTACAGAATAAGGGAAATTTAAAAGAAAAAGCCAGAAACTGGCTGTGACTGTGTTGGGCACAGAGACTGTGACTGAAGATTTTTACCTCCTTATCCAACCCAAGAAAAGCCTCTCACATCAAAACAAAGATAGACATCACAAAAGTTCTGAAGTCTTAAAGTTATGTTGCGCCATGTAAATTGGTGCTTATGTTGTAATGATTTACTGTCTAAGAATTACATTGTTTAGAGTCAGAGATTTACAGCACAGAAACAGACCCTTCAGTCCAACTCATCCATGCCGACCAGATATCCTGACCTAACCTAGTATCATTTGCCAGCACTTGGCCCATATCCCTCTAAACCCTTCCTATTCATATGCCCATCCATAGGTTAAGAAAATAGTAGGATTTGGAAATTAAATAAATTTACAGCAAAGTTTTGCAAGTGAGAACTGGTAGCAATAAAAAGCTGGTTAGTTCAACAAAGTAATATTAAAATAGTCAACACAGGAGAGATTTTTTACAGTAATTATTCTATAAAAATTCATACAACTCCAAAAATTAAGTGATTAAAAATTGTATAATTCTGGTTAAACTGTGAGTCTTGCCCTTCACTGTTAGACTTATTCTAAGTATAGAGTATCGTTTCAAACAAGGGCCATGCCCTGGTTAGTTGTAAAAATGAGATTTAATGCTGGTATGGTCATATTTACTCATCTAATGCACAATAATAATTTTATAAAATGAACATGTTCCTTGCCAAACTTTTGAAAAGACAGTACTACTTTTAGAAATGCAGAAATTCCACAATTGAAAAGTAATCATCTGACCAAATAACAAATAAGCAATGTACAAGCAATTTATCTACACCTTCTGAAAATAGACAGCAAACACACAAGAACTTTTAATTGCATGTTAACCTCTTTGATGAACCTGCATTTTCAGCGTTTTCTCTCTTTTCCACAGAAGATGTGAGATAAAACTCCCAAGCCAGCTTTTAGGCAAGAATCACAAGAAGTCAATGGCAATTTGTTCCAATTACTTTCTCACACTTCATAAGCAACACAACCAAGGCTTGGAACTCAGTAAAGTGTTGACCCTGCAATATCTCTCGCTTGTACTCCAGAACACATACTTTCTCCAGCCTTCCCTCATGCTTTTGGCTCCTCTTAGAGTCATAGAGGTGTACAGCATGGAAACAGACCCCTCAGTCCAACCCATCCATGCCGACCAGATATCCCAACCCAATCTAGTCCCACCTGCCAGCACCTAGCCCATATCCCTCCAAACCCTTCTTATTCATATACCCATCCAAATGCCTCTTAAACGTTGCAATTGTACCAGCCTCCACCACACCATCTGGTAGCTCATTCCATACACGTATCACCTTCTGCGTGAAATGGTTGCGCCTTAGGTCTCTTTTATATCTTTCCCCTCTCACCCTAAACCTATGCCCTCTAGCTCTGGACTCCCCAACCCCAGGGAAAAGACGTTGTCTATTTATCCTATCCATGCCCCTCATAATTTTGTAAACCTCTATAAGGTCACCCCTCGCCTCCGATGCTCCAGGGAAAACAGCCCCAGCCTGTTCAGCCTCTTCCTGTAGCTCAGATCCTCCAACCCTGGCAACATCCTTGTAAATCTTTTCTGAACCCTTTCAAATTTCTTTGAAGGTGTTGAGTCATGAAAACATACACTTCTCTTTGTACCAGATGGCCATCCATCGCAATATAAAATCTAGTAACCATTTTTCAAATGTTAATCAGAAGTGTTGGCATACAATTAAATCTATGCGGTATCATCAATAATCCTAATGTGGTCCTCACCAGACATTTCTCAAATTTCCATGCTAACTATAACCCAGTAAGAGCAGACATAGCTATCTTATTAAAGTTTTAAAGATAATCTTGCACAAATATTGAAGCCTTTTCATTGCCTTTTAAGTCATGAATGAATTGTTAACTCATCATTTCTCAACAGTTGCGGAGAAATGGTATAGTCTTAAATAACATGCCTAGATTTCTATTTATTACACATGTTGTGTTCAAGATGCAATGAAAATTTTGTGCATTATATTAAGGAGGAGATTGAATTTGATGTAAGATAATGAACAGTTAAATTAAAATCACAACTGACACAGTCATTTCTTATAGACATTTAAACCTTAATAGCATTAGATAGAAGTGAAGTCTCTGTGAATGTGCCAAACATCTCCAACAGGCCAGATGGAGGGCAATCACGAACAATGGAAGGAGAATATGAAATCCTGAGCATCCCACCCACCCGCCCACTTCAGTAAAGACTACTTGTCATATCTGCAGCAGGGTGTGGACATCCAGTATTGGGCTATTTAGTCACCTCACATCCACAACACCAAAGTGGAAGAAAGTCATCCTTAATCCCAAGGGTCTGCCTAAGAAGAACTAAAGTGCAATATATGCATCTAATTATATATCTCACAAAATTCGATAATTCTTTGCCAGTGCAGCCATATAAACTAAGAATATAATTGTTCAATTAGCAAAACAACAGATACTGAATTGATACAATTTCATTCTGGTGATAGATTAGAATAAAATAAATAGTCATAGGAGCAGGAGAGCAACACATTTTATATTTAATAAAATTTATATTCTAGCATTTTATATTCCAGCAACACATTTTCAGCTCTGATCTCCAGCAGCTGCAGTCCTCACTTTCTCTCTCCTGCTCCTTGGATGCTGCCTGACCTGCTGTGCTTTTCTAGCAACACATTTTCAGCTCTGATCTGCAGTCCTCACTTTCTCCTAAATAGTCATAGGGTCAATGGTCCAACTCGTCCATGGTTTTTTATGCTCACCAAGATGTAAGGAAGAATTTCAATGTCAACAGTTAGACTTGTGGTTATTTTTCTTATGTAGGATTCCAACAATGCACTTAATCCAGAAGTAGAAGAGGGTTTTCAATTACTGACACAGCACATCTATTTGTTTCCATTCCCAGAGTTAAAGTTGCAGTTAGTGCTGAATGCAATTTTGTTTTGTTGTGTGGCTTCCATTGTAGTAGATATTTTGAAAACTTTCCAGACTCATTTCACTGCAAGCAGAGTTGGTCAGAGGACATTAAAGTCAAAATAAAAAGAGAAAAGATAGCCCACTGACGAGCTTAATTTTGGAATTAAATTCCATCCATAAGTCATCTGCTTTGGTTTTGAACAGGATACAAATTTACGTACCTCGGTTTTAAAGCTAAAAGTTTACTTCGAAGGAACTTGTTTGATGTTCTCCTCTTCTGCTTAAGATCTTATTCTCCAGGCAATAACTTTAGTAATGGTTGGAACTGAAGACAGCTCCTTTGGTCTGCCTAACATTTACCAACAGAAAAGTTCATCCGGGATTGTGTCAGAATAGCAGCCTGACAGCAGTGGGAGCAGAAAGATTGACAGCAGTGATGGTGACTAGAGTTGGAAATCATCACCACACAGTGAAATTCACAACTAATCTTGGAGGAACCTGTTTGGGACAGGTCACAGCACAGAAACAGATAAGTGAATATTATAAGTGGCCTTACAGTCAGTCTGCAGTAGTGAGTAGAGTGGGTTCTTTCTTGATTATATGTTTTATTGAGATACGTCTCTCGATTAAACTTAGAATATAAGCCATAAGTATTAATTTAACCTGGAGCAGTGTTTTGTCGAGGAATAAGATAATGCTATTTTCTGGGTCTGTAGATTGAAAGAAGCAAAAACGGCCCTTAGTAGAGTGATATGCTCTTCTTGTCAGATGTGGGAGTTTAGGGAGAGTTTATGGGTTACTGAGGATTACATCTGCAATAAATGCCGTTGGTTGCGAATCCTATCAGATCAAATGGATAGTTGGAGAGACAGTTACAGGCAATGAGGAATTTACAAGAGCAAGGGGATGTGATGGATGGCCATTATAGGAAGGGGGAAAAGTCGCAGATTCGGTCACAAAATGGGTTAAACTCCAGGAAAGGTAAGAGAGGTAGGTAGTTCATGCAGGGTCTTCTGTGGCTATCCCCATTTCAAAGTACGCCGTTTTGGAAAATGTCGGGGGGGGGGGGGGGGCGGATTCGCAGGGGAACGTAGCATGAACAGCCAAGTTTCTAGTATTGAGACTGGCTCTAATGCAACAAGGGGTACATTGAGTTCCAAGAAATCGATTGTGTTAGGGGATTCTCTAGTCAGGGCACAGATAGACGTTTTGGTGGCCAGCAATGGTAAAGCAGAATGGTGTGTTGCTTCCCTGGTGCCAGGATCAAGGATGTCTCAGAGAGGGTGCAGAATGTTCTCAAGGGGGAGAGGGACCAGCAAGAGGTCATTGTACACATTGGAACCAATGACATAGGAAGGGAAAAGATTGATTTTGAAGGGAGACTACACAGAGTTGGGCAGGAATTTAAAAAGGAGGTCCTCAAGGGTAGTAATATCAGGATTATTCCCGGTGCTATGAGCTAGTGAGGGCAGGAAGAGGGCAAATGAATGCATGGCTGAGGAGCTGGTGTATGGGAGAAGGATTTACGTTTTTGGATCATTGGAATCTCTTTTGGGGTAGAAGTGACCTGTACAAGAAGGACGGATTGCACCTAAATTGGAAGGGGACTAATATACTGGCAGGGAACTTTGCTAGAGCTGCTCAGGAGGATTTAAACTAGTAAGGTGGGACCCAACAAGCTAGTGAGGAAAGAGATCAATCTGAGACTGGTACAATTGCGAACAGAAGTGAGTCAAACAATCAGGGCAGGCAGGGACAAAGCAGGGAACAAGGTAGGATTGATAAATTAACTGCATTTATTTCAATGCAAGAGGTCTAACAGGGAAGGCAGATGAACTCGGGGCATGGGTAGGAACATGGGATTGGGGATACCACAGTAATTATACTAATTACAGAAACATGGCTCAGGGATGGACAGGACTGGCAGCTTAATGTTCCAGGATACAAATGCTATAGGAAGGATAGAAAGGGAGGCAAGAGAGGAGGGGGAGTGGCATTTTTTATAAGGGACAGCATTACAGCTGTACTGAGGAAGGATATTCCCGGAAATAAATCCAGGCAAGTTATTTAGGTGGAACTGAGAAATAAGAAAGGGATGATCACCTTATTGGGATTGTATTATAGATCCCCTAATAGTCAGAGGGAAATTGAGAAACAAACTTGTAAGAAGATCTCAGCTAATGTAAGAATAATAGGATAGTTATGGTAAGGGATTTTAACTTTCCAAACACCGACTGGGACTGCCATAGTGTTAAGGGTTTAGATGGAGAGGAATTTGTACAAGAAAATTTTCTGATTCAGTATGTGGATGTATCTACTAGAGAAGGTGCAAAACTTGACCTACTCTTGGGAAATAAGGCAGGACAGGTGACTGAGGTGTCAGTGGGGGAGCACTTTGGGGCCAGTGACCGTAATTCTATTTGTTTTAAAATAGTGATGGAAAAGGATAGACCAGATCTAAAAGTTGAAGTTCTAAATTTGAGAAAGGCCAATTTTGATGGTATTAAGCAATAACTTTCAAAACCTGATTGGGGACACAAGTTTGCAGGTAAAGGGACGGCTGGAAAATGGGAAGCCTTCAGAAATGAGATAACGAGAACCCAGAGAAAGTATATTTCTGTCAGGGTGAAAGGAAAGGCTGGTAGATATGGGGAATGCTGGATGACTAAAGGAATTGAGGGTTTGGTTAAGAAAAAGGAGGAAGCATATGTCATGTATAGACAGGATAGATCGAGTGAATCCTTAGAAGAGTATAAAGGCAGTAGGAGCATACTTAAGAGGGAAATCAGGAGGGCAAAAATAGGACATGAGATGGCTTTGACAAATAGGGTTAAGGAGAATCCAAAGGGTTTTCACAAATAATTTAAGAACAAAAGGGTAACTAGGGAGAGAATAGGGCCACTCAAAGATCAGCAAGGCGGCCTTTGTGTGGAGCCGCAGGAGATGGGGGAAGATACTAAACGAGTATTTTGCATCCGTGTTTACTGTGGAGAAGGACATGGAATATATAGAATGCGGGGAAATACATGGTGATATCTTGTAAAATGGCCATATTACAGAGGAGGAAGAGCTGGATGTCTTGAAATGGGAAAAGGTGGATAAATCCCCAGGACCTGATCAGGTGTACCCTAGAACTCTGTGGGAAGCGGGAGAAGTGATGGCTGGGCTGCTTGCTGAGATATTTGGATCAAGTTGATTGGAGGCAGATGTTCGCAGGTAAAGGGATGGCTGGAAAATGGGAAGCCTTCAGAAATGAGATAACAAGAATCCAGAGAAAGTATATTCCTGTCAGGGTGAAAGGGAAGGCTGATAACTATAGGGAATGCTGGATGACTAAAGAAATTGAGGGTTTGGTTAAGAAAAAGAAGGAAGGAAGCATATGTCAGGTACAGACAGGATAAATCGAGTGAATCCTTAGAGTATAAAGAAAGTAGGAGTATACTTAAGAGGGAAATCAGGAGGGCAAAACAGGGACATGAGATAACTTTGGCAAATAGAATTAAGGAGAATCCAAAGGGGTTTTACAAATATATTAAGGACAAAAGGGTAAATAGGGAGAGAATAGGGCCCCTCAAAGATCAGCAAGGCGGCCTTTGTGTGGAGCCACAGAAAATGGGGGATATACTAATTTAATATTTTGCATCAGTGTTTACTATGGAAAAGGATATAGACTGTAGGGAAATAGATGGTGACGTATTGCAAAATGTCCAGATTACAGAGGAGGAAGTGCTGGATGTCTTGAAACGGTTAAAGGTGGATAAATCCCCAGGACCTGATCAGGTGTACCCGAGAACTCTGTGGGAAGCTAGAGAAGTGATTGCTGGGCCTCTTGCTGAGATATTTGTATCATCGATAGTCACAGGTGTGGTGCCGGAAGACTGGAGTTTGGCAAACGTGGTGCCACTGTTTAAGAAGGGTGGTAAGGACAAGCCAGGGAACTATAGACCAGTGAGCCTGATGTCGGTGGTGGGCAAGTTGTTGGAGGGAATCCTGAGGGACAGGATGTACATGTATTTGGAAAGGCAAGAACTGATTTGGGATAGTCAACATGGCTTTGTGCGTGGGAAATCATGTCTCACAAACTTGATTGAGTTTTTTGATGAAGTAACAGAGCAGATAGATGAGGGCAGAACAGTAGATGTGATCTATATGGACTTCAGTAAGGCGTTCGACAAGGTTCCCCATGGGAGACTGATTAGCAAGGTTAGATCTCATGGAATACAGGGAGAACTAGCCATTTGGATACAGAACTGGCTCAAAGATAGAAGACAGAGGGTGGTGGTGGAGGGTTGTTTTTCAGACTGGAGGCCTGTGACCAGTGGAGTGCCACAAGGATCGGTGCTGGGCCCTCTACTTTTCGTCATTTACATAAATGATTTGGACGCGAGTATAAGAGGTACAGTTAGTTAGTTTGCAGATGACACCAAAATTGGAGGTGTAGTGGACAGCGAAGAGGGTTACCTCAGATGATAACAGGATCTTGACCAGGTAGGCCAATGGGCTGAGAAGTGGCAGATGGAGTTTAATTCAGATAAATGCGAGGTGCTGCATTTTGGGAAAGCAAATCTTAGCAGGACTTATACACTTAATGGTAAGGTCCTAGGGAGTGTTGCTGAACAAAGAGACCTTGGAGTGCAGGTTCATAGCTCCTTGAAAGTGGAGTCGCAAAGAGATAGGATAGTGAAGAAAGCGTTTGGTATGCTTTCCTTTATTGGTCAGAGTATTGAGTCGCGGAGTTGGGAGGTCATGTTGCAGCTATACAGGACATTGGCTGGGCCACTGTTGGAATATTGCGTGCAATTCTGGTCTCCTTCCTATCGGAAAGATGTTGTGAAACTTGAAAGGGTTCAGAAAAAATTTACAAGGATGTTGCCAGGGTTGGAGGATCTGAGCTACAGGGAGAGGCTGAACAGGCTGGGTCTGTTTCCCCTGGCGCGTCAGAGGCTGAGGGGTGACCTTATAGAGGTTTACAAAATTATAAGGGGCATGGGTAGGATAAATCGGCAAAGTCTTTTCCCTGGGGTTGGGGAGTCCAGAACTAGAGGGCATAGGTTTAGGATGAGAGGGGAAAGATATAAAAGAGACCTAAGGGACAAATGTTTCACGCAGAGGGTGGTACATGTATCGAATGAGCTGCCAGGGGATGTGGTGGAGACTGGTACGATTGCAACATTAAGAGACATTTGGATGGGTATATGAATAGGAAGGATTTGGAGGGATATGGACCGGGTGCTGGCAGGTGGGACTAGATTGGGTTGGGATATCTGGTCAGCATGGACGGGTTGGACCGAAGGGTCTGTTTCCATGCTGTACATCTCTATGACTCTATCTATAGTCACAGGTGAGGTGTCGGAAGACTGGAAGTTAGCTAATGTGATGCCACTGTTTAAGAACAGTGGTAAGTACAAGCAAGGGAACTATAGACCAGTGAGCCTGACGTCGGTGGTGGGCATGTTGTTGGAGGGAATCCTGAGGGACAGGATGTACATGTATTTGGATAAATGAGAGATGCTGCATTTTGGGAAAGCAAATCTTAGCAGGACTTTTACGCTTAATGGTAATGTTCTAGGGAGTGTTGCTGAACAAAGAGACCTTGGAGTGCAAATTCATAGCTCCTTGTGAGTGGAGTTGCAGATAGATAGGATAGTGAAGACGGCATTTGGTATGCTTTCCTTTATTGGTCAGAGTATCGAGTACAGGAGTTGGGAGGTCATGCTGCGGCTGTACAGGACATTGGCTAGGTCACTTTTGGAATACTGTGTGCAATTCTGATCGCCTTCCTATTGGAAGGACGTTGTGAAACTTGAAAAGGGTTCAGAAAACATTTACAAGGATGTTATCAGGGTTAGAGAATTGAGCTATAGGGAGAGTTTGAATAGGCTAGGTCTGTTTTCCCTGGAGCGTCAGAGGCTGAGGGGGCACCTGCTGGAGGTTTATAAAATCATGACGGGCATAGATAGGATAAATAGACAAAGTCTTTTCCCTGGGGTGGGGAAAGAACTAGAGGGCATAGTTTTATGGTGAGGGGAAGATATAAAAGAGACCTAAGGGGCAACTTTGTCACACAGCGGGTGGTACATGTATGGAATGAGCTGCCAGAGAAAGTGGTGGAGGCTAGTACAATTGCAACATTTAAAAGGCATCTGGATGGGTATATGAATAGGAAGTACTTGGATGGATATGGGCCAGGTGCTGGCATGTGGGACTAGATTAAGTTGGGATATCTGGTCGAAGGGTCTGTTCCGTGCTGTACATCTCTATGACTCTGTGTAGAATGTGACACCTTGTCATGAGACATTGCTATAGAGTGACAACATGCATGAGTAATAGGAAACTCCCAAGGATAGATTTTTGGAGGGCTCTAAAGGCAACAGTGCAGGACCAGAAAGATTTGGAGGTGCCAGTATTGGACTGGGGTGTACAAAGTTAAAAATTCACACAATGCCAGGTTATAGTCCAACAAGTTTATTTGGAAGCACTGGCTTTCGGAGTGCTGCTCCTTCATCAGGTGGTTGTTGAGTATAAGATCGTAAGACACAGAATTTACAGCAAAAGTTTACAGTGTGATGTAACTGAAATTATATTAACAAACAGTCCAGATGTTTTTCAAGTCTTTTATCTTTTGGAATGACCATGTTGGTGTCAGTTCTTTCATATGTAAATCCCAGAACTTTTTTTAAAGTTACATTCTCAAGTGAACTTTAACAATTGGTGCCATGTCAGCCCAGATAATGTATTGAAGGTATAAGGCTGTCTGTGTCCCAATGTTCAGACTGATTCTAATCTAAAAAACGGATCTACAGAATCTTACATGGATTCATGCAGTTTTTGAGCAAAATAAAATGTAATTCTGCAAGTACAAATTCACCTCACAAACTTGTGATGGGAGGGGGGGGAAAATGAGTGCCTGTGAGAGTGTGTACATGTATGCGTCTGAGTGTAAAAGGGTATAAGTCCGTGAGAGTTTCTTGTGTGGGTGAGTACGTGTGAGCGTATGAGAGAAAGCTTGAGTATGAGAGAAGTTGTGTGCGTGTGTGTGTGAGAACGAGAGCGCAGAGTGCAATGGGGTCACCTGTAGTGTGACATGGACCCAAGGTCCTGGTTAAGGCCATCCCCATGGGTACCAAACTCAGCGATCAGCCTCTACTCGGCCACTTTGTGATCCAACGCAACAATGCAAAGGGACATTGCAGGCATCTTTCTGATTATGATTGGATTAGTGACAATAGAATTACACAAAGACGTTTCCAATCTCTAACAACAGAGAAGATCTGATTGAGCAGTATGTTGTGATCAACCTAGTCAAAGGCTGAAGAGAAATCAAAATGAATGAGGAGGGTACTCTCTGAAGGTCTCATCCATGAATACAGTAAGTGTACAATAAAAATAAATAAGTTCAACATATAGATTCTTCAAACTGAATGAAAATGTCGATTAAAAGCGTGAAATATAAAGAAAATAATTCGAAATCTAGTAAGGTAGGAGCAATTTGAAAAGTATACATGAATTTACGAAAGTTGGTGAGAAGTGTTATGAAAGCAGCAAAGACTTCAGATTAAGGAAGCTAAGAACATTACACATGCTCCAGAAAAACTCTTCCAATATCACAAAGAAATGAGAGAAGTTAGAAAGTGAAAATATACAAAGGTAAAAATAAAAGCAAAGTAAGTTAAATATTAAATTGATATTATCTGATGTATCACTAAATAAGGTATATTAGACGTATCAAAGGCTGAAAAAAATTGTGTTGTCCAAATAGTACATGAACCCTTAGATGCCAAAGGAGGCAAGGACAAAATGTTTATGCGTTGGCCATCATTATAGAGAACTGCTGAGCACTGAGATTCAACAGACAACCATTTTCATACTTAAAAGGACAATGAACCTAATTCACGTTTACAAGCCCAAAATCGACTTTCAAGTGATGACTGGATAACAAAAATCATGCTGAGTAGGGAGCCTCAAATTAGTTAAATTTTATTGCAGTTGCACTACAATTTGAGGACTGTGTAAGGTCATGCCTAAAATTTATCCTACAGTAAGAAATTGCTATAATGTCATATTTCGTGGTGAACCATGTTAACTAGTTTTGCTACACCTCTGTAGAAATTGGTTTAAATTTACACTGAAAATTGCTAGATCACTGAAGCATTAACGGTACAGCAATATGAATGGTATATCTGAGAATGCATGAACATTTCGACATATAGAGGGATCTGGGCATACAGGTCCACAGATCCCCAAAAGGTGCGAACACAAGTGGCTAAGGTGGTCAAGAAGGCATACAGCATGCTGGCCATCATTTGGCGGGGAACTGAATGTAAAAGTTAGCAAGTTATGTTACAGCTGTACAAAACTTTAGATAGGCAACATTTAGAATATTATGTGCAGTTCTGGTCACCACACTAATAGAAGGACATGGATGCTTTGCAGAGTGTGCAGATGAGGTTTACTAGGATGTTGCCTAGTCTAAAGGGTTCTAGTCACGAGGAGAGGTTGGATTAACTCGGATTGTTTTCATTGGAAAATGAAGGCTGAGGAGACAACCTGATAGAAGTCTACAAAATGAGATGCATAGGTAGGATGGATATTCAGAGGTTTATTTTTCCCAGGGTGGAAAGGTAAACTTCAAGAAGATACAGGCTCAAGGTGAGAGGGGGAAAATTTAAGGGAGAAGTGTGGAAAGATTTTCACACAGATAGTGGTGGATGCCTGTAACACACTGCCAGCGGAGGTGGTGATAGCAGGCACATCAGCAATGTTTTAAGACCTATCTTGAAAGGCACATGAACAAGAGGTGTGTGGAGGGGTAGAAACTGCACATGGGCAATAAGTAGTGGGTCTAAATAAGGATTAGAATTGGTTCAGGCTTGGTGGGCCGAAGCACCTGTTCCTGTGCTATATTGTATCATATTGTGTCAAACAGTTGATCTCCTTGACCAATGAAAAATGAATGCAGAAAGTAAAATATCGAACAAAAATGGTGATTTGGAGACAAATTAGACATAACAGAAATAAAGAGTATGCAAGAAAGACAGCAGGTTGAAAGACACATTGACAAAAACAGAAAAAGGAGGTAGAAAGGAGAAATATAAATCAAATAGAACAAACACAAGAGGTCATTGTAGCCCAGTTATGGTTGGGATTTGACGTATTGGTTTATCAGTAGTCAATGATTGAATGGTAGAGTAGGAATGAAAAATGCCCAAACAATTTTTACCCATGAAATACAGGACCAATAGATTCAGATATCTCTCATGATTAAGACACACACAGGAATTACTTTAAATACGAGTGCAGGAATTGAGGCAAACTGCTCGATCAAGGTCCATCTAGTTCACCTTTGAAATAATTTATTAACCAGCGATGACAAGTTTTAAGTCAATCATTTGAATGAAGGTTCTTAAAAAAGCAGCACACACTAATAAACTTCCACCAAAATAAACCTGTCAAAAAAAAAACTTGGTGACTGCATAACAACTCCTAACAACTGTATTCAATGATAATGTGATTGTTAGTTCACAACATACCCAGATATGAGGCGAAGATAATTCCAGTGGAGATTTTCAGAAACAACAGGTTCAAAGTCAATTATTTTCTCTTGTATTACAATTATCATGCTACGCTACTGAATATTTGTTACAAACTACCAAAATGTGTCATGATCCAAGGCAATAGTAATTCTGGACAAGTCAGATTCCAGAGTGAAACCTGGTTTTTATTTTAGTTTTTACTTTTACTTTAGTTCTACTGTTACAATTTGTTGCTCTTTACAGTCAGCCATTGAACATACTCACAAGATGCTGCCAATGTACTTTTAACAAAAGAACAAAGTTTATTAGGAGAAAGTGAGGACTCCAGATGCTGGAGATCAGAGCTGCAAATGTGTTGCTGGAAAAGCGCAGCAGGTTAGGCAGCATGCAAGGAACAGGAGAATCGACGTTTCGGGCATGAGCCCTTCCTCAGGCTCATGCCCGAAACGTCGATTCTCCTGCTCCTTGGATGCTGCCTAACCTGCTGCGCTTTTCCAGCAACACATTTTCAACAAAGTTTATTACACAAGAACCCTGTTTACACTATACAAACATTTCAAATTTATTAATAAATATCATAAACAAAGGTTAAAACTTTTTACTCCCAACAATTATCTTCCAGTTACTCAAACCTGTGAAGTCACCCTGCTTCCATTTCGAGTTTCCTTGTTCAATGGGCAAGCTGCAGCTGAGACTTTTAAACAAACAGCTAACATAACATCATTTATTTATTATTATGGGTTCCTTAAGCTCCCCTTCCGCAGCCTTCTACCTCAGACTTTAAACCACTCAGGACTTAACTTATTCTATGACTATTGGGAGACTACCAAATGAGCATTTCTGCTAATTGAGGCCCATATTCTCTGAAAATCAGAACTCATGCCATACCTCTTCACTACAAACTACTGAATATTTTATGAACCAATAAAACATTCCAAAAACTTCACCCACACTAAGTTTGAAATCAGGGTGTCATGATATCAACATGCTGTTGCAAACCTGTCAACTGCACATTGCCCTAAATAGTTCTGGACTAGTCTGAAGGTAAACAATAACAGTGATGGGGGAGGAGCGGGGAGGTCAGATGGAGAGAGAGAGATCTTAAGACTTTAGCTGACCAAATTACTATTTTCGAACGAAATCCAAACTGCCGTAAACTACTTTCTGACAGAAATAGAGTTGGGAAACAACATGTAAAAAGTAGATTCATTGGTAGGCGTTCCAATAACAGAGATTAACAGTTGGACACAATAGATGAGATGAAAACAAAAAAAAATATGCTGGAAATAACAGCATCCGTGGAGAGACAGCAAGCTAACGTTTCGAGTTTAGATGACTCTTCATCAGACCTGACATAGTAGATGGGATGTTTCTTTTTTTAAACAGCTTTAAGAATGAGAAGTGCATGCCTGAGTATCATCCGCTGCTCACTCACAATCACTCAAAGTGGGTATTAACAGTGGCTCTGGTTAGTTAAGGGCCAATATTTGAACCCTCTGAACCATGTTTCTTGCAGTTACACACAGAGGAACCATTTAAAATAACAAATTAATTACCGATAACTGATGCAGCACCGGGGTTCAAAACTTCCAACGCGAACGGGTTTTTCACCTGCACCATACGTTTTCTCTGCACCCTGGTCCCGGACTCGGTCTCCTCCGAATTCCGGATTATTACAGGAATATCCCAAACAAACCTGTTTTGGGGAATAAAGTGAACGTCTTCATCGTTATCAAGACTCCAGATCCGGCAACATTTTTATTTGCGGGGCACCTTATCTGCGACACTTACCATCCCAAGATGACGGCAGTGGTTACAAAGAAGCAGAGGAAGATGAGGGTTATGTAGAAGAGCGGTGAATATTCATACAACATCACCAGGAAGACCGCAGCCATCAGCCTCCCAACAACCACCCGCCCCAAACACCCCGGCTCCCGACGGCAAGCACAAAGCGACACTAACAACCAAACGCGTTTCACTCCGCTCCGCCCAGCGCGACGGCGGCAACTGCATTTCAAACCCCGAGGACCCCAGGGACTAGGCCTCGAGTCCAACCGAAATGTTCCCTGGTCTCTTGGTCGGGCTGTGGGGTCAAAGCGTAGTCGAGCCAGGATTACAGAACAGGGGCAACCCAGGCGCAGGGTTGTAGGTTTCAATTCATTAATATGCAAATCCAAGGACTTCTTTCAAGTCACATTCCCGAGATAACTTAAGGTTTTGTTTTTAGAAAGGTGACAAAGAAATAAATTTCGAAGGAGATTTCAGTTATCAGTAAGATTAATAGGTTTGTTATGGTTGGGGATTTTAAATTTCCAAACATAAACTGGGACTGCCATAGTGCTAAAGGATTTAGATGGAGAGGAATTTGTTAAGTGTGTGCAAGAAAATTTTCTGATTCAGTATGTGGATGGACCTACTAGAGAAGCTATAAAAGTTTACCTACTCTGGTGAAATAAGGCAGGGCAGGTGACTTAAGTTATTTCGAGAATGTGACTTAAAACAAATTATTGGATTTACATGTTAATGAATTGAATCCTGCAATTCATTCTAAAAGATTAAAGACTTAACAGCATTCTAGGTGTGTTCAATATATCACATCAGTTGTACGATACTATGATCTTTTGCTATAAATTCTGTGCCCTATGATCCTGCTCCACCAGCTACCTGATGAAGGAGGAGCGCTCTGAAAGCTTGTACTTCCAAATAAACCTTGTTGTGTGATTTTTAACTTTGTGCACATTCTCTGCAAATCTAACATTACGTTCTTCACTCAGCACTTTGTATGACATAATCTGCCTGTACTGCACATAAAAAAAGTTCCACTGTCCCTACACACAAGACAATAATAAATCACATCAATTCAAATCAAAAATCAACCCTTCCATCAATGTGTACGATTTCCTTCCATCTATTCAGTCAAGAGACACCTCAGGATTTTCAATACCTCAATTCAATCTCTTCTTAAACTTCCCCCCAAGTCCAGTTTCTCCGATCTACCATGTAATTTAATTCTCTGGTCCTGAAACTATTCAGATTTTTTTTTCTGCACCCCTTCCAAAACCATCACAACTTTCTTAAAATGCAGTGCCAGAATTGAACGTAATATTCCAGATGTGGCCAAACATGTGTTTGTAAAAAGTTCATCTTAATTCACTTGCTTTTGTACTCTGTGCAGCAATTTTTACAAGTAGCAAATATAAATCCTCCGTTCAACAAGGAAAATAGGCAAGAAACCACAGACGAGCTAGGTCAACATCTATTGTGGGGAAGAGTTTGATTTAATCATTAAAGAAGATATATCAGTGTCCTTAGAAACAACTGAAAGTGATTGGAAAGAGCTAGTATTTTATCATGTTTTTCCAATTTATTAGGGTTTTTGAAGTAGCAACACATTGTGGATAAAGGAGAGCCCATAGGCATAAAGTTCTTGGATTTCTAGGAGACATTTTGTGAGAAACAAAAGCTCACTTACTTCAATAATTTCAGTCCGAGACCAAAAATCTGAAACAGTGTCGTTTATTTGTACACTTGCAAGTGGGTGCAATGTCTAATGCCAGGTAAGGCAATGTCAAATACACATCAAATCCAACAAACTCTCGAAATTTATACAGTTTGAATCCCCATATTTTTTCTTATTTCATTGTTTGCCCCCTCCTCCGCTTACGTCACTCATTTCCTTAAGACTGATCCCACAACTTCTGTTTATCTGGCCTTGTCCATGACAAATGCCTATCTCTGGCTCCCATAAGGTTGTTTGACGTCATCCCATCATTTGCTTACCATTATCTACTCCCTCCATCTGCGCTGCCCCTCACAGCATCTTATCACTAAGCCCTTTTAATTGGGGTTTGTTCCTGTGTCTCTGTACAAGTGGGAAACCTACTGTTTATAAAGGCCTCTTTTCACAGCATTTTATCTAGTGCCTGTATTTCTACCATTGTTCTGTAATCATGTCTCATGCTAACGTACTTCCTCTATGTAATTCCCATTTTTGCTAACTCAGCTCCGAGCTGAGAAAACAATCACAGACTAATGTGAATTCATTTACTCTGTATCAGAACTTATAATTTGCAGAAATAACATTAATTCACCTATATCCCACAATTTCCCCTTTTTCTTTTGATTACCATTTGTTATCTTCTGCATTTTTGTCTCTTTTTTTTTTCTTTAAACATCGTTCCCAAAATTCGCAAGCATCATTTCAGAGATTTCATCCATCTTGGTTTCACTCATCTCCTCATTATTTAGCCGATAACGTTCCTCTGTCTGATTCCCTCTTAGGGGCATCTGTTTCATCAAGGCTGTTTCAATCAGTCTTTGGGTGAGCCCTCGTATACAGGGTATGACACAACAGCCAATGGCCACCAATACCCCGACCACTACTATCAGGGAAGTAAGGATAGAAACCACCACCCCTTCCATTTTCCAAACCAGGATTCAAGCCATCCCGTGAGAGATGTGTCTACTCCTGAATTCTCAGCCAGTTCCTCTGCTAAAGTAGTCAATCCCCGTAAGGCCCGAGTAATTGAACCATCAGGCGCAGTATTATTAGGAATAAAGGTACAACAGCTTCCTCCTAACATCACACACACACCCCTTTTTCTGCTAATATCATATCAAGGGCTATTCTGTTCTCCCATGCCATCCTACTTGTCGCATCAAGCTGTTCTGATATTCTTTTAACCGCATCTCTTGTATAATTGATAAATCGCTGTTGATTATAGAAAATGTAATTTATCCAATCTACATTTTTAGTAATTGTTACCCACCAAAAGAGAGCTGACTCAAAGCCTGCTGCAATCTGGTTACGAGCCTTGAATTTATCAGGTGCTCCCGAGTCGAGATAAATCCTGTCATCAAAAGAAGTATCTAACAGTCCTCTCTTACCCCTTCCCTTTTTCCCTACGATCTTTTCCTTCTCAAATGCCAAGGTAAATGGAATTGCCAATTGTACAATTGCACATATCCCTCTCCAATCCGGAGGTAGGGTGGGTCTCAATATTTTGCCTCCACACTACCACCACAGATCCGCTCGGGGAACCTTTAGTGCTGAGTAGTTCCCTCCTTTCTCCGTTTCGGTAACATTCTTAATCTCTGTATATAATTTCAGCTCCCCCAAATCTCTCAACCGACTTGTACCTTGCCTGCGCACACACGACGTGTGATTTCCAACTGCGGCGGAAAATGTGGGGGGAACTTTTGCATGTTTCTTCTCCAAGGGAGGGAACATCAGAGATAGGGAGGTACAATTCCTATCATTCCATGCAGTCTCATCCTGGTACAGGGCTATCATACATTTCATGCCCTTCCTGTCTCGCTTCCACCCGAGCAGAAAGGGAACCACCTGGGCCACTGGCCTACCGGAGGCACATGCATAGCAATTGCTTTTGTTCAGACTTTTTACAGTATACTTTACCCATTCAACCCAGGCATTTGCATCCCCATACCCAGTTTCTATCTCGATGGTCTGTTTCAAGTCTTTTACCTCTATAGTTTTTACTACTTTAGGATCATCAGGAGGGGTGAAATGTTGTATCTCATTATCCAGTAATTCTACCCGTTTTCCCTGTCCTACGCTAATTCGAAAACAACAGCCCACGAACTCCTTCCCATTTGTTTTCATTTCAATCCCAAATGTTTCATTTAATTGTATCTCATAAGTGCCCCCCCCCCAGAATTGCTTTGTGCCATGTGGTTTTCCTTATCGTTAAGTATATTGGGTTACACTTCTTATCGAGACAATTGCGAGCTGGTTGGAAGGGGGCCCGGTGTACTGTGACGAGACCATTATACCAGGTACCATCCCCGAGGCCATCCCCATAGGACTTAAGATGTATCTCTGAGCTGCGGTACTGTCTTTGATTAGCTACATCCCCACAATTTACTAAACTGCATGCATCAGTGTCTATTACTTGTGGATTATCAGACTCAGGAACCGTTAATAATACATATGAAAATGATATGTGACAAAATCCCAATACTAAGAGGGCTAGCATCGTAACTCTAAACATTCCCAGTATTCTAATCATCATGCTGAAGCACAAAAAGGCTTAATATACAATCTTACAGAAATAATCCCGCGCTCATGCCGCCACTGTGTAGTCAGTTACTCAAAGTCTCTTTAGTCTGAGTTTTAGCGGATCTTGCGTTGATACGGCTATCCAGACTTCTTCCTCAACTGGAGGGTCCACAGGCCCTTTGATCCGAGTGTAATGAGTCCAGCCTTTTTCCGCCGTCCTTATTGCCGTTTCGGTAGTCAAAAGAGCCTAGTACGGCCCTTCCCAGTTTGGCTGCAATTTAGTCTCTGTCCATGATTTTACTAAGATCCAATCACCCGGCCGGATGGGGTGAACAGTGAATTCAAGGGGCGGAGTCTGTGCCAATAAACCCTGTTTCCTGAGGAAAGATAAAGAGGAGGACAAGCCCAGTATATACTTCTTTAAAAACAAATCTTTAGTTTCGGGAATTGGCAATTCTCCATTCATTCCCAGATAAGGTAATCCAAATAAGATTTCATAGGGGGATAGTCCCAAATCTTTCCTCCGCCAAGGGACAAGCCCAAAAGGCATCCTTTAAATCTATCACACTAAACCATCTGTGGTCATGAGGGATCTTACTTAATAACGTGTAGGGGTTTGGCACCACTGGGTGCCTGATCTGTACTATTCGATTCAATGTTCTCACATCCTGCACCAATCGATAAGTTCCATCAGATTTCCGCACTGGTAGAATTGGGGAATTATAAGGAGACATACATGGCTCCAACAGTCCATCTCTAATTAGTCCTGTAATTACTGGCTGCAGTCCTCGTGTACCTTCTATGGAAATGGGATATTGTCGTTCACAGACAACGTCTCCTTCCCATTTTAAATTTATTAAAAGGGGAGGGATCTGTAGTTTTCCACGATTCCCTTCTCGAGCCCATATAATAGGGTCTATCTCTCTCTCTGCATCCTCTGTTAACATCGCCAGTTGTACAACTAATTCTTTTTCCTGAATTCCAATCTCCAGTCCTAAAAGGATAATTAAGTCTCTCCCTAGTAAGTTACTTCCTATATCAGGGATATACAGCAGTTCCCCTGTGACCCTATCCTTAGGACCTTCTATCATCATAGGTTCAAATACCGGAACAGTAAATCCTTCCCCTTTTACCCCCAAAACAGTAATTGATCGTGTTGACATTTCTGCTTTCTTTGGTTTAAAATTCAGCGATGACCGTGCCGCCCCCGTATCTACTAGGAAGACTGCCTCTTCCCTACAGGGTCCCACCTTCAAGTTTATCAAGGGTTCCTGGTGGGCCCCCGAGGGCAGGAACCCCTGACACCCCTATTCTTCATCAAAATTCATAAGCGGAATTGCCCTTTCTTCCCTTTGTAGATCAGGACGCCCCCGCTTAAAATGCCCTATCTTTCCGCAATAATAGTATCCTGCCTGTGAAGACTTCCATCTCTGCCCCTGTCGCCCAAACCCTCTATCAAATGCTCCCCCTTGTCCTTTCCCTCTCCCTCTTCCTCTCTGTCCTACATGCTGTCACCCGCTGCTCTGGTTGCTCACTATTGGTTCCATTCTCCTCTTAACTACCTCATCAACTGTAGCTACCATCATTTTCGCCTTCTGTTTTTGTCTCTCATCCTTCCTCTTTATAAACACTTTCTGTGCCTCTCAACAATTCATCTAATGGTTTTTCACTCCACCCTTCTATCTTCTGTATCTTTCTCTGTATGTCTGGTCATGCTTTTGTCACAAAATGTACTCTCAAAAGACCCTGTGCCACTGGGTCCTCAGGGTTCATTCCAGAATATTTCCGCATTGAGTCCCTTAATCTTTGCAAGAAAGCTGAGGGAGTCTCATCTTTCTCCTGTCTAACTTCAAAGGCTTTAGTCAAATTCTGTGACTTCGGAACTGCCTCTCTTATTCCTTTTAGAATCAGGTCTTTCAATTCCCTCATTTCTTCTCTATGCTCTGGGTTTTGGTTTTCCCACTGGGGGTCTTTGAGGGGAAACTTCACCTCTCCCTGTTCAGCATCCCCATCTCCAATCGGGTGTTCCCTGTCCCATATTTTAATAGCAGCTCCCCGTATAAGTCCCCTTTCCTCCCCAGTAAATAGTATATTCAAAATAGACATTAACTCAGCCCAGGTATACAGACTGGGCCCCAGAAATTGATCAATTTGTTCAGACAACCCCACCGGATCCTCAACCAGGACCTTCATTTCCTTTATAAATGTTCTGACCTCCCCACTGGGGGGGAGGGGGGCACTTACAAACCCAATCTCTTTGTCCCCTATGGGTACCTCCCGAAGGGGATAAGTCGTTACGTTCTTCTCCTTTTTCTTTTTTTAAAGAAATATTGCAATATTTCTAGCTCCCCATAACTTCAAACACCAATTAATCAATTCATGCTTGACTAACCTTTAAAGCCTGTTCCTAACTTATAAATATATTTATATATTTATGTCCATTTCTTCAGTATTTAATAGTTAAAATGCAAAATGCATACAGTTCCTAATTTTGCAAGTCACTGTAATTACCCAGTTTTAGTCCTGTAATTTAAATCCAAAATTAGTTTTCTTAAATAGTCCTGACCAATCATTGCTCAATTACAATACTATAGGTCGTAAAATAATCAGAGCTGCCTCAAAAGAATTTGTCTACTCAAGTTTAAAAAAAACTTCTAATGCATGAACAATGGCTGAATCCAAGGTCACAGATATTAACCATAGAATTTTGTTTTTACTACAATCTAATGTTGAACTGAAACTTCAACTGTCCTCCATAAATCGCTTTTATGTAAAGATAAAAGAGATTAGTTAGAAACTGATAGTAAGGCAGTCATGACCTGTAAAAAGAACAGGAGTTATCATTCTTTTTTTCTTCTTCATAATCTCGATAGAATCCTTAACCTTAAAAGAAATCATGTTAAGTTTCCATAATAAAAATCAGATTCAAAACAGTCCTGGAACTCAAGCTCCAGGGAATAAAACACAAACATTCAATCACCAACAAACAAATGTTCACTCAAACCAAATCACAAAGGGTTAAACTTTCTACCAGCTGTACAGCTCTTTTCATTCTCTCTCTCTCTCGCACATTGACATATAAATTCAGATATTTACAAACCCAGTCTTCGTCCGATCTGTACTTTGGCCAGAAGAATAGATTCCTTAGTCCATACAAAGCAACAATATTTAATCATCTTTTTCCCTTGTACAAGTATTATTTTGTCAATTCCACAACATCCTGCCCAAAGGACTTTCTGGAGGTATGTTGTAAGGGACCCCGCCTCCATTTCCATTGCCTTTTCCTTACTTTGTTTTCCCGGAGGCTTTTTCCTCACCCACAGCACAATCCATATTGAGTTCCTTCGTTAGTCCCTTCTTAACTACTAAAACTCAATCCCGGCCACCAAGGCAATACTTAAAAGTCAATTTTCTTACCCTGGTCTGTGCACAGAGTTGCCTGGACCCTTTTTTCCATATTGTCTATCAACCTCCTATCACTGTCTGATTCAGATGTCTCTCTTGTAGGATTCACACCAGTCATCCAAGGGAGCAGACCAAACCAGGACACGAGACCGCTCCTCAATGGGGAACGGGACGCGTCTTCCCAGTGTCCAAGGCCAGCCACTCCCCCTGGCGATGGAAGAAAATCCCGGACAGCCCCCAATTGTGGCAAACAAAAGCTCACTTACTTCAATAATTTCAGTCCAAGACCAAAAATCTGAAACAGTGTCGTTTATTTGTACACTTGCAAGTGGGTGCAATGTCTAATGCCAGGTAAGGCAATGACAAATACACATCAAATCCAACAAACTCTCGAAATTTATACAGTTTGAATCCCCATATTTTTTCTTATTTCATTGTTTGCCCCCTCCTCCGCTTACGTCACTCATTTCCTTAAGACTGATCCCACAACTTCTGTTTATCCGGCCTTGTCCGTGACAAATGCCTATCTCTGGCTCCCATAAGGTTGTTTGACGTCATCCCATCATTTGCTTACCATTATCTACTCCCTCCATCTGCGCTGCCCCTCACAGCATCTTATCACTAAGCCCTTTTAATTGGGGTTTGTTCCTGTGTCTCTGTACAAGTGGGAAACCTACTGTTTATAAAGGCCTCTTTTCACAGCATTTTATCTAGTGCCTGTATTTCTACCATTGTTCTGTAATCATGTCTCATGCTAACGTACTTCCTCTATGTAATTCCCATTTTTGCTAACTCAGCTCCGAGCTGAGAAAACAATCACAGACTAATGTGAATTCATTTACTCTCTATCAGAACTTATAATTTGCAGAAATAACATTAATTCACCTATATCCCACACATTTGATAAGGTGCCACATCATAGGTCATTGTGGAAAATATAAGCTGTTGGTGTGAACTGCACCAAATCAGCACAGATAAAAATTGGTTGTTTGGCTGGGAGAAAACAGTGTATGGAGTGTGCCTAAATGGGTCTTTGTTTGCAAGATATGATTAGTGGAGTCCCTCAGGAGTTTGTGGTGGAGCCGCCAGTTTTTACAATTATTCACAATAAAGAGGACGATGTAGGTACAGAAATCAGGGAGAAGGATTGTGATATCCTTGAACAGCTTAACATTGAGATACAGAAGGTGTTAGTGGTTTTAGCAGGCTTGAAAGTGGATAAATCTCCTAACTATTCTAATCTCATTTTCCAGCATTTGGCTTGTCTGCCTTAGCATCGCAAGTTATTTGTTTTACTTCAGTTTGATATGCATGTTGATTTCACTCTGGGTGGGCGGATCTCCCATATGAGATGTATCACAGGCTACTTTGGGAGACAAAGGAGATGATTGCAGGGGCTCTGACAGTAAATTTCAACTCGCCCCTGGGCACAGGGGCGCCAGAGAACTGGAGAACAGCTAATACAGTGCCATCATTCAAGAAAGATGATCAATCAGGAAACTATAGTCCTGTGAGTCTAAAATTAGTGGTAGGGAAACAATTGGAAAAAAATCTTATATACATAATTAATCTCCACCTGGAGAGGCAAGGATAGTTAGCACGGTTTTGTCAGGGGGAGATCATGTCGAACAAATTTTATTGAAGGAGGTTACTAGATGAAGGCATTGCAGATGATGTAGTCTATGTGGATGTGCAGTGTATATTAATAATCAAGATTGTCTGTAGAAGATATAATCAGTAACTGTACTGATGACATAAAAATTGGTTGTGTGGTAAATAGCAAGGAAAGCAATAGGCTACAGGATGATATAGATGGGCTGAATAGTGGCATTTGGAATTTAATCCTAAAAAGATGAAGTGATGCATTTTGGCAGAACAAACAAGGGAAGGGAGTACATGTTGAATGGTAGGACCCTAGGAATTTCAGAGAATCAGAGGGACATTTGAGTCCAAGTCCACAGATCCCTGATGGTAGCAGGACAGGTAGATAAGTTAGTTAAGAAGACAGATTGATATTTGCCTTTATTAGTTGCAGATTTGAAGACAAGATCAGGGAGTTATGATTGACATAATTTAAATCACTGCTGGAGTAATATGTGCTGTTCTTTTTATTATTATTCATTATGAAATGTTGGTTTTGCTGGCTTGCCAGGATTAATTGCCCATCCCTAGTTGCCCTTAAAAAGGTGGCGGTTTGCTACCTTTTTGAACTGCTGCAGTCCATGAGTTGTAGGTCGGCAGGAGGGAATTCTAGAATTTTTACTTAACAACAGCAAAGGAATAGTGATATGTTTCCAAGTCAGAATGGTGAGAGGCTTCGAGGGGAACTTGCAGATGGTGGTGTTCCCACATATCTGCTGCCCTTGTCCTTCTAGATGGAATGGGCTGTTCTGTTTAAAGTCTCATTTAGTGTGAAGACAGTGACATACAACATATGGAGGGTATTTTCAGAATGGAGATTGGACTTTGTCTTTACAAACATTGTATAGTTGTCACTGCTATTACTATTGTCATCAACATATCCACTTGTGACAGGTTGTTTGTTAAGGATGAGGTCAGGAAGATTACAAAAGCAGTCTATTATTTAAATGGAGGGAGATTGTAGAACCCTGTAGTACAGATTGTTCTGCTATAACATGCATTTTGTTAACAGGCATTTACAGCAAGGCAACTTGTAACTAATCAAGTGCCACAGATCAGTGCTGGGGCTACAGCTATTTACAATATATGAATGACTCAGATGAGGGAAGTGAAGTATTACAACTAAGATTAGATTAGATTAGATTAGTGTGGAAACAGGCCCTTCAGCCCAATAAGTCTACACCTACCCGCCGAAGCAAAACCCACCCATACCCCTACATTTACCCATTACCTAACACTACGGGCAATTTAGCATGGCCAATTCACCTGACCTGCACATCTTTGGATTGTGGGAGGAAACCGGAGCACCTGGAGGAAACCCACGCAGACACGGGGATATTGTGCAAACTCCACACAGTCAGTCGCCTGAGGTGGGAATTGAACCCGGGTCTCAGGCGCTGTGAGGCAGCAGTGCTAACCGGCTGGTGGCACAGTGATGATGACATCATCACTTGATGATGACATAAAATAGCTGGGAAGGCAAGTGAAGAGGATGACACAAAGAGTCATTCAGCCAAGTTAAGTGAGTGGCAAAAGCTTGGTAGATAGAATACAATGTGGGAAAACATGTGGTTATGCATTTTGGCAAGAAATACAAATAAGCTAAATATTACATAAGTAGACAAAAACTACAGAAGCTGTAGCACAGAGGAAATTGGGAATCCTTGAGTATAAATCACAAAACAGTGTACAAGTTCAGCAGGTAACTGGGAAGGCAAATGGAATGTCAGCCTTTATTTCAAAGGTGATTATAAATACATTTTAAGTCTTGCTAAGACCATACATATCTTCAAAAGGCATACTCAAGCCTGAGATTTTTTTTAATAGATAAGGAAATCCTGGGTTATGGAGACAAGGCAAGAAAATGAAGTTGAAGATTTTCTCATCAGTTGATCTCATTGAATGGTGGAGCAGACTTGATGAGCCAAGTGGCAAACTTCTATTCTCACGTTGCATGGTCTTATGGTTTGGTCAAGACCACATCTGGAACACTGTGTATAGTTTTAGTCACCTTACTTAAGGATGAACAAAGTCAGCAATCCAGAGGGTTACTTCACTCATTAGACAGGTTGAACCCCTATCCCACTGGGGTTTAGAGGTGATATTAATGAAAAGATTCTACGCCAATGTTCTGATGACTCATTCACAATAATTGTGCGCATTTCACAAACCTCTTCACCAGTCTTTTCAACTCTTTTATTGCATATTCAATCAGAAGAGCTTTCGATTACTCTGAGGACTTTTGTGGTGCAGTTGGAGCGTCCCTGTCTGGAAGCCAAGGGACCTGAGTCCAAGTCTCACCAACCGTAACATCTCTGAACAGGCTGATTTTAAAGGAAGAGAAGAAGGTCTGTGTTCTTATTGAGAGATGTGTGTAGTCCAATCATCATACACTGTGTAGATCCACTTTTTTTTGGAAAAAAAAACAAATAAACCCTACAGCTGTTGTGGGAGATAATCGCAGTCTATTTCTGGCAGGTTTCAACAACTCCAGTGTTTCTAATCCGGGGGGAGGGGGGAAGACTCAGAGGCGCCTCTCTCGGATTCCTGGGCGGCTCCCTTCCCAGATCCCGACGCTCTTCCCGATGATGTCAGCGGAGTGAGGAAGGAAGGTCCGGGTCTGATTGGTTCTCGCGTGGATCACGAGCCGCAGGGAAAAAGCAGGAGTCGCCGCGTTTGGAAAAGTGTTGGGAAGAGGATCGTTGAGAATATGGTGAGGGGGGCTCCCCGAGCGAGTGTCCGCCGTCACCGGGGGAGGGAGAGGGGAGGAGAGAGGGCCCCGTCACCGGGGAGACGGCCGGCCTGGAGGGAGGTGGCGGCGGCGGCGGCACGGCCTAAAAATAAAACACTCAAGTTGTTTTCCTCAGTCGGTTGTTGTTCTGTTTTCCGGAGGGTGGTGTGGAAATCCGCATTAAAACCAGACACGCCGTGATTTTTCAAAATCAGATTTGAAGTAAGATTGGCCGAGGGGTGGGTTTTTGCGCAATGTCTATCTTTGCTCTTGTCGTTATTTTTTTGTTTGAAACGGGCTGTCTTGTGTGTACCCCCTCCCCCACCCCCAGAGCTGTCCAGTGAGTTTGTGTGGCGTCGACGAACAGCTGTTGGAAAAGCTTAAGAAATTCCGCTTTCGCAAAGAAACCACGAACGCCGCCCTGATAAGTGAGTGAAACGTCTTTAGGATGGCGAACGGTTCGCTCCAGTGTTTAAATGTCAGCGTTAACGAACCACGCCCCCACCCCCAGGACAGTGCCATGGGCCAGCTGAGCCACTCGCCGTTCACTAAGACCCGCCAGTTGCACAGAGCCTTCCCCCACCAGCCCCAGCCCCACTTGGGGTTTTATTTTTGCACAGTACGCTGCAGTGAGTACCACGACTGAAATTCGCAATGCCAGATGTAGGGGATTGGTGTGAATAAGGAAGATAACTAACTGTGTAGCTCCTTCACGAAGAATCACTAATGGCAGAATAGTAAATTCCACATCATGTCAGGTACAAGAAGTGAAGTAGAGAGAGAGAGAAAAAAAAATTTCACTTAAAGAGAAAGGTAAGAGTCATGGGATAAGATACAAATAATTAATGTCTTCTAAAAAATGTCAATCATCATTAAAAGCTGAAGAAACGAGACTTCCTACTTGCACAAGTTAAGGTTTCTTCCCATGCCAGAGAGTTGTTTCCCTATAATTTTAAATGTCATTTAAAAAAATACTTAGGATTTGTTAATTCAAGTGTTTTTATGCTAGGTTTAGTCTAACTACAATTCTAACACATGAGTTCAGTACACTTGAATGGAGGAAGCCACTTGTTATAACTCAGCTTGTATGATAGTGACATCTCCCAGAACAATGTTTGAAATTGTTTAATTGTGCATGTGCACTTCCTGAAAGTTGCTAGCTTACTTGTACTTATGTAACAGTGAGTGCTTTTATTTCTAACACTTGCTATCATGTCCAAATTTGGCTGATTTGTTTTCCAACATATGGAATTTTATTTTAATCAGTGAAGCTTTATTTTCAAAAAAAAAAAGCCCCCAAAGATCTACAAATGCTGAAAGTCAGGAATTGCTGCAAAACTCCTCAGGTCTGGCAGTGTCTATGGAGAGACATTTATATAGTTTTTAACAACCTGAAAACAAAATGAATCTTTGACTGGTCGTGCCTTTTATGGAAAACATTGTTTCATTTGAAAGGCATCAGAAAGTCTCAAATTGCAAATGTTTTAAAAGGCTAACTTACTTTGTGACACACCTTCCTATCATTCTAAATCTTGTTAATGAGGATATAACTTTCTAAAGTCTTTGCCTTCATGGTCACTAGTTTACTATGGCTAGTCCAGTGACCTGAAAGGCTACAGTTGACTCTCATAGTGTTGGGGGAGGGAGAAGAGTGAAGCTCTACTATATACAAATAAAAGACTGAATAATTTATTCAGCGGTTCTATCTTGTTTCAAAAAAAGCTCCCAGGGCATTTCTATAATAAAATACAAAGATATGATGAGGATGCAAACTCAGTAGTGGACACGCTGTACTCTAAAGAAAATGGAGTAATTTTGGTGGGCTGTGCTCAAGAGAATTTCCTCCATTGAAAGGTTAGATATTCTAAATTCTCTACATTGGCCTCTTACGTATTCCAAATTTATACTTACTCCACCATTTGGGTTGTGCCTTCAGTTGCCTTAGCCCCAAATGTTGGAATTCCCTCTTGTCCTTTGTGTCTCTTAAAGACCATTTTTTTTTCAGTCTTTTGACTTGATACCTTCTGTGGCTCGAAAGCCAGTCTTTGTTTCTTAGTGCTCCTGTGAAGAGCTTCATGATATTTACAAAAGTGCTATATAAATTTAAATTGGCTTTGAATTGTATTTTTCCATTTTTGGAAATGCTTCAGGTGGGGCTAAGATGGGTATAATTCATAAATGTAAACCTGAGTTTAATAAAAATCAACATATCTTAGAAACTGCTTTTTAGTATGTTTACCAGGGTAAAGCTTTCCATTTCTGTATTGCAACAGGCTTGAGGGGCTAAAGTTATTAAAATAAATGGAGGTTTAAACTTGTGATAAATGAACATTTGCAATAATCAAAATAATTCTGACAGTATTTTTAAAGAAAGCATTAAGAATGCCTTTTTGTCACAGTGAAGATTGATCAGGAGCAACTGATGGTGATTCTGGATGAAGAATATGAGGTCAGTCACTTATTAACTGGGGACAGGTGGTTCTTATTTTAAACAAAAAATGTTTAATATAACCTGTGGATAAAATGACCATATGCAAGATGTTACGCCTCTATGATGTGTGGTGCTGTGATGGTTTTGATTTATCAGGATTCTCTTATGGATCTGACTTAAGTGCTCTAAGTTTCTAACAGGGCTCGGAGAATGATTATCATAAGCTGGGAGAAGATGAGAGCTTTATATAAATGGGAGGCAGGAAAAAGATAAAATGTATTTGCAAATTGCCAAAGTTAATTGCATGTTACTGTAGACCAAGAAATTATTGGGGAAAATATATATACTAACTTGTGTTGTTTGCCTGTCATTTAGGATATTTCCCCAGAAGAACTCAAGAATGAGCTCCCTGAACATCAACCTAGATATCCTTCTCTGGCTTTTAGATTTTGATAAATTTTTCTTTTGTGACCTTTCCAGATCATTTGTATCCAAAATAACAATTGCAAATCTCTTCAGTGATTGACTTTGTGTGATGAAAAATGTTCGGGTTGAAATTGAAGTAGACTCCCTCTGAAAGGAAGGAAATATTTGGTAGCCATTTGTTATTGGATGCACATTTTGGTCAATTTAAATTAATTATGCAGTTTATTTTCAAGTGTAACTAGCAGACCTTCTGAGAGCCAACCTTTGATCATGTTCTGAATCCCAATTGGAACAAAATGCTTTGACATTTATATCTAATTAGGCATTGATTTTGAAAATAAGCTTCCTTGTTTTTTTATTGAATCAGTGACTTTTTTTTTGATTGGGGTCTGGTAGAGATGGCCCTGCTTCTGTTGGGTGCCCATCAGCTTAAGTTGAAATGAATAATCAAGGGCCACAACTGTTGGTCTCTTCCACGTTAAAGTTTGGAAGTGACTTTGCACCTGACTCTGATAACTTTCTTGATCACCATATGTCCCCTTTCCTGTAGGAATCGCTAAATGCCAACTAGTAATTACTTTTATGGTGTTTCTATGTCTCCTCCATCCCCATCCTTGAATCTGAAAATGTTCTGTTCAGCATCGACCAATGATTTAACTTTGTCTCTTTGCTCTATAAAATATGGTACTACACCAATTAATGTGTTCATAAAATTTTATGCTAACAAGTCTTTAAGCATCCATTTAAATATAGACTGATTTCTCAGGAAGCTTATACAGACAGGTTAAGCTAACATTCTTTGATTAAAGAACAGAAAAAAAAACTAATTAAATTTAATGGAATATCTGTAGTTGAAAGAATTGTTGCATAATTTGAAAAGAGGAGATGGAAATGTTTTCTAGGTCCACCTATCTTAGGTTAGTTGCACCGTATTGACACTCCAATTGGTTTGCTGTGTCAGACCAGGGATTCACTAATTACTTTGCTTGGTGCTCTGCTGTGCCTTTTGATCGAAACATTAGGAAAGATTTCTTATGGGCTAGAAATGAGATTTCCAACCAGATCCATGTTGCAGCAGTTTACCTGGTCATTACATATTTTCTTGCAATACAAATCAAATAACTTTCAATATATTAGTATGGTTGATTGCTTATTTTAAATAATGGAAAGTAAAAAACTTGTTTTTAAACTAATTCTTTGGGTATGTCTAGTCTGTTTATGAATAGTGCACTTATATGCAAGTGATTTTTCTAATTATCATTCCAAATAAAGATATGAATGATCATTTGATATCTCTTACGATAAAGGACAGGTTCACCAACTCGAGTCATGTTTTTTCACTCAAAACCTGGTGATTTTTTTTTTAACTCTAACCACATTTGTAGTCTACAGCTACAGATATAAACATTCTGATGGAAGGATCTCCTATCCATTATGCTTTATATTCTTTAGTCCTTCTGGTAAGTGATCACTTTTTTTCTAAAGTTTATTTGTTTTCATACCAACATATATCCCCTACCAGTGTCTGATCTTTGTCTCAATGTTTGTTCTCTCTTCAAATTGTAACTGAATATTTTTGTTTACTTTCTGCAATTGCAGGTAGCTTGTTTTAATTTTTAGATTGATTTTAAAATATATTTTTGGATAGGTCAAATGATACTTTGGAAAATTTTAACTTTAAAGAATTTTCTGCTTTATCAGCATAGCCCTGAAGCACGATTAGAATGCATCTTGATCTTACCACACATTGTAAAGGTTCATAAATCTCCAATTTAAAACCAAAGCTGCTATCTTGTTCCTTTTTTTGTAAATGTAACACAAACCCAATTCGGAATTATTCAAAAATTCAATTACATCCCGGTGAAATGCTTTATCAGTAGTGAGTTTACTTTCTCGTTTGGTGAAAGATGAAGACTGCTGCAATGCGTACGTAAGTAAAATCACGTCATTGGCATTGAATACACAGCAATGATCATAATGTATGCAACTCTGGAAGTTACTAACTATTGCTTCTCAGTGTGAAATAATTAGAATTTGATTTTACTGTCCCATGTACTCAAATAGAGGAGTACAGTGAAAAGTGTACAAAGTTGCCATTCTCTGGAGTCATTTTGGTTACAAAAAGCATACTTTTTTTTAAAAAAACGCAAGAAATATAAGAAACAGGGCAAAAAGGAAAGAAGAATGTCCAGATCTTAAAGTCCAATCTCAAAGATGTATGGAATGCTAAGCCTCTGATACAGGCACCTAGACCAAGCCATGGCCTGTTGTCTTTTGCTGCAACAGCCTCTTCCGATTGCAGGCGTGTGCTTTACTGCTACAGCCGCTGCCCGGATCAGAAGGAATGCGAATTTGCTGCCACCACCATCTCTGAATGCTGGGAGGCTGCCACCATTCTGCTCTTGCCGTGATTGATTATTCACAACTAGTCAAATTGCTTGCTTACATTTTTCCTTGGGATATGAACGTCACTGGCATAACCAGTATTTGTCACTCATTTTAAATTGCTGATGGGAGGTGAAAGCGTTCCATGACTTAACAATACTGTTCCAAATCAGAGGCATGTGATTTGGTATGAATTGCAGGTTGTCGTGTTCTGTTGCCCTGTTCTTCTCGTTGGTAGATCTCGTGGACTTAGAAAATATTGTCACAGAACCCTTGCGGTATAATTGATAGGGCGGCACGGTGGTTAGCACTGCTGCCTCACAGTGCCAGGATCCCAGGTTCAATTCCAGCCTTGGACAACTGTCTTTGTGGAGTTTGCACATTCTCCCCGTGTTTGCCTGGGTTTCCTCCGGGTGCTCCGGTTTCCTCCCACATTCCAAAGATGTGCAGGTCAGGTGATTGGCCTTGGTAAATTGTCTATAGTGTTAGATGCATGGGTCTGGATGGGTTACTCTTCGGAGGGTTGGTGTGGACCTTTTGGGCCTGTTTCCACACTGTAGGGAATCTTAAAAAAACACACACCTACACATTTAGTTTAATGTGCAGTTTTTACTGCATCCTTGTATGACATTAAAAGTAAATTGGCATTGGAGATTCTGGTCTTTTGTCCTCTGTTGTAATATCTGCGATGAGCTATTAACACTAACATGCCAATTACCCAAACTAGTTTTAAACCGAATCAAATTCAAAGGTCAACATTTCTGAAAGAAAATATTCTTCCTCTTCCATAAAAAGAAAGTGTTTGTTTCCTTTTAATGAGGATTGATCTCTCATACTTGTATGACTTGTTGCTATAACAAAAGATTCTTAGTGGAAATTTTGTGCACAAACTGCTGGCACAGCCCTGAGACAGAATGGAAAGGTCATCTGGGAATAGGTTAAACTTTGATTCTTAATCTATGACCTTTACCTTTCAGTGACTCAGTTGGCCAATTACAGATCCCAGATTTGGTCTGAATTGGTTGATATCAGCTTGGGCAGCTATGGGGTTAGTGAGCTTGGAAATAGAAATCAGTTCTGTAACTTTTTGTATTTATTTCAATACTGTTTAATTCTAGTCAAGAATGAATGAATCGTGGGGAAATTTTAGGTTCAGCTTTGTGTTTCCTTGACCCTACAGAGAACAGAAGCAGTGATAACATTATGATCTCAAATGAAATTCTTTATTCGGAGACAACCCAATAGCATAGCACATTCAACCAATGAGCAAAACCATTTGTTTTCCTTTGGAAACAACTTTTATATTCTTACTCCTTGCATTTATTATATTTGATTTATTTTACAGTATGACTATTCCAAAATCTATTTAATAAACCCCATGGCAACCTATGCACACTCTTGATTCTACTATTTATTAACAACCGAATACAAGAGAGCACTTGATTTGTTGAAGATAATTCAGCACTAATCATATTTTATTCTGCAATTTAATCTAACTTCAAAGTTATTTGTAATGGCTTTCTGTGGATTTCGTTTTAGGTTGTAAGCCTGAACAGCAAATGATTTATGCTGGTAGCAAAATTGGATTGGTGGATGAGGCACAATTTACCAAGGTGAGTTTATGACCTTTTTTGCAGAGACTGTGTATACAGCTTTTAATTTATAAACCAATAGCTACAATCTGCTGGTTTTCTATTGGATTCCACATTAACAAGGTTCCGCATGGGAGACTGGTTAGCCAGGTTAGATCACATGGAATTCAGGAAGAACAAGCCATTTAGATATGGAACTGACTCGAAGATGGAGGTTAGTGGATGGTGGAGGTTTGCTTTTCAGACTGGAGACCCGTGACCAGTGGTGCACCACAAGCATTGGTGCTGGGTCTACTGCTTTTTGTTATTTATATAAATTAATTGGATGTGAACATAGGAGGTATAGTTAGTAAGCTTGCCAATGATGCCAAAATTGGTGGTGTAGTGGACAGCGAAGAAGCTTACCTCCTGAGTACAACAGGATCTTGGTCAGATGGGCTGAGGAATGGCAGATGGAATTTAATTTAGATAAATGCGAGGTGCTGCATTTTGGAAAAGCAAATCAGGGCAGGACCTATATGCTTAATGGTAAGGTCCTGGGGAATATTGCTGAATAGAGAGGCCTTGGAGTGCAGGTTCATAGTTCCTTGAGAGTGGAGTCACAAGTAGACAGAATAGTAAAGAAGGCATTTGGTATGCTTGCCTTTATTGGTCAGTGCATTGAGTATCAGAGTTGGGAGGTCATATTGTGGCTGTTCAGAACATTGGTTAGGCCACTTTTGGAATACTGCATTTAATTTGGGTCTCCCTGCTATAGGAAGGATGTTGTGAAACTTGAAAGGATTTAGAAAAGATTTACGAGGATATTGCCAGTGTTGGAGAATTTTAGCTATAGGGAGAGGTTGAATAGGCTGAGGCTGTTTTCCCTAGAGTATCAGAGGCAGCGAGGTGACTTTGTAGAGGTTTATAAAATCATGTGGGGTAGAGATGGGGTGAATAGCAAAAGTCTCTTCTGCAGGGAAGTAGAGTCCAAAACACTAGAGCACAGGCTTAAGGTTGGAGGGGAAAGATAGAAAAGGGATCTAAGGGGCAACTCTTTCATGCAGCGATGGTGTGTATTGAATGAGCTGCCATCTGGATGGGTATATGAATAGGAAGGGTTTAGAGGGATATGGGCCAAATGCTGGGACTAGATTAATTTAGGATATCTGGCCAGCATAGGTGAAAGGGTCTGGTTCCATGCTATACCGCTCTGACTACGACTCTAAGTGAATATTTGGTTGGTAGTGGAACAATTTAATGGAAGTTAAAATAATTCTTGAAGCTGATTTCAGGCCATTGATACAATATGGCCCTCTTGAGGGGAGAAGGTAAACCTTCACTAGGATATTATTAATAAAGGGAAACTGACTGCATTGTTTGTATCACTTTATATACCATCCTATCCATAGTCATTATGTATTATCTTCTTGTGCTCTAGAATCCCTAGCCCTTTTGTCAAATGAAATTACCTGACAAAGGGGATATGCTCCAAAAGCTTGTAATTTAAAATAAACCTGTTGACCTATATCCCAGTGTTGTGACTTCTGACTATGATCAGCTTGAGCAGCAGTAGCGTTAGTTAACTGATCTTTGCTTCAGTGGGCTTAAAAATGCACAAAATTACATAATTGTTTTGTTTCTTTCCATACAGTTTAGTTCTGGTCACAGCCCAGTTTTGGTATCAGCAGGGCCACTCAGCTTCTGACCTTATTACAGTCTTTATTCAAATATAGAAAAAAGAGCTCAGTTCCAGAGGTGAGGTGAGAGTGACAGCCCTTGACATCAAGGCTGCATTTAACCAACTATGGCATTAAGGAGCCCTAGCAAAACTGGAATCAATGGGCTATCAGGGCAAACTGTTCAGTGGTTGGAGTCGTACCTGGCACATAGGATGGTTGGGGTTGTTGGAGGTCAGTCATCTCAGCTTCAGGATACCTCTGCAGGTGTTCCTCAGGGTGGTATTCTGGGCAAAACCATCTTCAGTTGCTTCATCAATGACCTTCCCTCCATCTTAAGGTCAGAAGTGGGGATGTTTGCCAAAGACTGAGCAACATTCAGCACTATCCCGACTCAGGTGACTGACTGTTTGGAGTTTGCACGTTCTCCCCGTGTCTGCGTGGGTTTCCTCCGGGTGCTCTGGTTTCCTCCCACAATCCAAAAATGTGCAGGTCAGGTGAATTGGCCATGCTAAATTGCCCGTAGTGTTAGGTTAATGGGGTAAATGTAGGGGTATGGGTGGGTTGCGCTTCGGCGGGTCGGTGTGGACTTGTTGGGCCGAAGGGCCTGTTTCCACACTGTAAGTAATCTAATCTAATCTAATCTAACTATTCACAACTCTTCAGATACTGAAGCAGTCCATATTCAAATGCAATACATCCAGACAATATCCAGGCTTGGGCTGACAAATGGCAAATAACACTTGTGCCACACAAATGTCAGGCTATGACCATCTTCAATATGAGACAATTTAAAAATTGCCCCTTGACATTCAATGGTATGACCATCATTGAATCCCCCACTATCAACATCCTTGGGCTTTGCCACTGATTTGCCACCTTGGCCACTGACCAAAAACTCCAGTGGGCTCGTCATGTAAGCATTGGCCACAAAAGCAAATCAGAGGCAGTGAGTAACTGACTTTCTGATTCCCTGAAGCCTGGCCACCAACTATAAGGCATAAGTCAGGAGTGTGATGAAATACTCTCCACTTTCCTGGCTGGGTGCAGTTCCGAAAACCCTCAATGAGCTTGACACCATTCAGGACAAAGCAGCCTGGTGAATTGGCACCTCATCAACTCCTTCCACCATCGACACCAGCAGTATATACTACCTACAACATGCACTACAGAAATTCACCAAAAATGCTGAGACAGCACCTTCCAAACTCTCAACCACTTCCATCAAGAAGGACATGAGCAGCAGATACATTGGATTACCATCACCTTCAAGTTCCACTCCAAGATGCTCACCATCATGATTTGGAAATATGTTGCCTCCCTAAGGGCAATCTACTGGCACGTGATTTCCAGCAGTTCATAATTGCACCTCACCACCACCTCAAGAACAACTTGGGATGGGCAATAAATGCTGGTCAGACAGCGATGCCCATGTCCTGCAAGTGACTTTTATATAAAAAAAGGGAAACCTGGATTGGTGTTGCCTTGAATTTGCAAAGCTGAGGACAGGAACAATTAGAGTACAATCTCCAATCAAGTTTTTATTTTGTAAGGTAATGCCAATAGCATTGCACACTATTAATGAATCAGCGAAGGCAGCATTTCAGTCTTCCTTTGGAAACCAAACTTTTGTATTCTTGTACCTTGTATTATTTATTTTGCTTAGTAGTAAGATTTTGGAATACTGCAAAGTCAATTTAATAAGCAGTATGTGCTGATCAAGGTGCAAAAACTACTGTAGTGCAATTACCTTTGTATGCATGTGCTGAGACAGCAAGCTCAGTATAGTAGTGGTTGCTGCAACAAGAGAGATCCTTTTAATGTTCAATCTTGAATTTCAAATGCACGTCAGATTTCGCACCTGTTGGTGATGACTGGATGAAACCTAAGACCTGATTGAGCAGCTGTTATTTAACTTCAATACTTAAAGTTTTCTTTTAAATTTATTTCCAGAACAGCACTAACTTTTATGCATTCTAGGTCACATATTAAAGATTAGATTTAATAAGATGCCTGCTGCATATGCAGGTGTTATATCATAAGGGCCACCTCTGCACCACTCACCCATTTTAAAAAAAAGTTACAGCACAAGTTACTATTGGTCATCTTCAGGCAAGATGTCAGGCTTCACATTCTTGAGGTTAATTTCGATTCTGTTCTGGTCAAGGTAGTCTAATAAGTTGGTCAGAATGATCCGTGAATATCTTTTTCTATCATGCTCCGCTCCATGTTAGTTTTATTGCAATTTGCAGATCAGGATCTGCAATGCAAATGCAGCTGTTTTTGTCAGTCTTCATTATTCAAATGGAAAAAAAAACTGGTAGAAACTGTAATCATAAGTCATTGTGCCTATGGGCATTTGCTGTGCTTGTTGAGCTAACATCTGTAATAACATCGATGCAGATTAATTCTGAAGTGCAAGCACTTCCCAGTAAATAGAAGTAAATTAGACCTGAAAATCTGTCACCACCTAAACAGGTATTGAAATTGCTACTTATTGGAAAATAGCATACATTGAAAAGTCATCTAATCTTTGTGTTCTGCTTTTGACCAAGTTTCGAAATGGCTTAATTGACCACAATTCCTTCAGTGCTCCTACGCTGTTCTAATCTATTGTTGCAATGTCCGCCACAAAGGACAGAGCAGGTGCTGAAACCACCCTGATTGGTACCAATAATCTAGTGTTCAATCTGATCTGTACTATTTATACAGCCAACTGCTGCAGTAACCTGTACTACTACCTGTTTGGAGCCATGAACTGTGATGAAAACTCCAATTTTGAAGGATTTGGATACTAATATTTGACTTCTGTTCCTGTTTTGTGAATGCATCTTCCTTGGGGTTATTTACATTTTGGAGTGCGATTTGAGCCTGGAACTTCTGCCCAAGACAGATATGATACTGTTGTATTTCAAGACCCTAATGAGGCTGACCCTTTAGCATCAACATGTTACAGTGGAGGTCATTACACAGCAATAAAGGCACATTGTTTTGCCTTCTCTTTCCTTATTTCTGCTGCTTTCTCCAACTCTGGAACACTGTCTACTGTTGAAGTTTGGAATTTAGAGTACCCTTTTTTTGACAGTTTTTTTTCTCAATGAAGTAACTTTAGTTTGTAGATAAACATGTAAAATATTGTCTTTGCTAAATATTTAACTGATAGTTTGCTATTGTGATGCCTCAATATAAGTTTTTGTCAAGAATTTGGGTTTATTTGCATCAGAAATAAAATGAGTCATTTGACTAGTGATTGTTATTTCTTTTTCAGGTCTTTGAAATTAGAAATACAGAAGAATTTAGTGAAGAATGGCTGTGCAAAAAATTGGGATTTTTCCGTTAGAATGTGACAGATTTGCTTTGCTTAGTATGAATTGATATCACAAGCTTGAATTCTAACACTACTCCAGAAACTGGAAGATTAAGTTACTTTTATATATTGTTTCAAACTGTAATGGGTTTATGCACTGTGAAAATGTTGAATGCAGTTTTCCAAGAAGATTAACTCTTCAAATGCTTCATTGTTTTTGTTCCAGTCGTTTTTTGTGTGAACCAGAAAATAAAGACAGACCAAGGTCTACCCTTAAAATAGGGCAATCCTTTAACCTCTAGTGCAATGCAAGCAATGACCGTAGAGAAGATATTTCTTCCCACTTGGTAATGGCCAAATTAATATTTAGCTTTTAACCTCCAATTTGATACTTGCTATTAATTTGTTTTGATTAGAGGTTAAAAATGTGGTGGATGATTATTCTTGAGTTCATTATGGTGTAGAGGTGGGCTTTTGCTTCCATCCTATTGGTATTCTCATTGGTTTCTGATTGCTTTAAAAATGACAAATGCTACCTTTTTTTGCTTTGACATGATTTAGTATAAATCATTATTTTTGGCTTAGAAATTTTGTCTTGAATTTTCGCTTCCATTTTAAAATTTTTACAAACAAATTCCACATTTTAACTCATGAACTTATGTAATGTCTGGTTCCTTTCACAAAATTCAATGAACATTTGAGAATCCAATTTTATCTGTACTAATTTAAGTAAATTGACCTAATAATGGCTTGGGTTGATCAAGTCTTACTTGTTGGCTTTACTTTTAAAAAGATGCTTCTCAGTAGTTTTGTTTGGAAATGTCTCTTCAGAACAAGTCTAATTCTTGAAATTATTTTTGGAAATATGAAGTCTGTTCTTTTCCACGTTAACAAAAATGCATGCTATCAGGGATAAAATTAACTTTCTGACTTAGGTTTTTGGTCCATGCCTTGGACCAACATATTGTAAGCGTACAATCTCCCAATCTTTGTTCATCCATTTTAAATATTTGAGTTCTCATCTTTTAGAAATGTATGGGCATTCTGCTGTTTATTACTATTTGTTTAAACTAATTATAAACAAAAATCATCATTCCCCATCAAAAACAGAAATTGATGGAAAAGCTCAGGTCTGGCAGCATCTATGGAGAGAAAGCAGAATTCATGTTTTGAATCTGGTAATCCATCAGTTCTGAAGAGGGGACATTGGAATTGAAATGTTAACCCTACTTTCTCTCCAAAGATGCCAGACCTGCTGATTTTCTTCAATTTATTTTTGTTTCAGATTTCCAGTATCTGCATTCCAGCATTTTATTTCATCATTCCCTGTGTTAATTTCCTGATTTTTGAAATCTGTTTACTTGAATTAGTTATAGTCATATGAACTATAACTTTGAGAATTTCAAATTTAACTTCAAATTATTCTCTGTATCAAAGGCAGCTTTTGTCGTTTCTGTTCCTTTTTCCACACCTTGGCCTCTACCTGACTCCTTTTCTGGTCATTTAGGTCAGCTTTAAAACAAACCTGTTTTCCACTATTTGGTATCCCTTTTCTTATGGTCTTCAAATTAATCCATTATTTCCCCTGCTAGGAATTCTTACAAAATTAATTTGTCAAATTTGAAATGGAAACTAATCAAAATGGTATCCTAATTTAAATTGGATAGACGCCACAAATGTATTTGTACAAGAAAATCTAATACCAATTGTAACAAATCATAAGTACATAAAATCATAAAATTAATGTATACAGCGCTTGAAGAGCTAATTAGGCATGCAGTAGGTACTTGAGGTGTTGCAATAAGTGATTATCACAATGCCTATAGCATTCTTCCCATGGAAGCTGCAAATACTATTTCATTTATTAAATGGTTATACTATTTGGAGACTGTTCAAAATGAGTATCAAAATATGTGCAAAGAATAGTTTCTGCACAATCGTCTCTTTAACATTCTATTTTTGTAACAAGCATTCCAAAATTGTGATTAATTAATATGATAGCTTGTTACGAATTGATAGTTTCATACTTTCTTTGCACTGTGCCAGTATGCTTCCTGCTCAAGTAAGAATTTTTTCAAATTAAGTTTTGTTGAGGTTGCTTTTTATCAATTGCATGCTAAATCCTCAACATTTTGATGGTAACTCATATCTTATACAAGATGTGCCTGTTTTCTAGAGCTGTGATAAAAATTATTTCACCTAAATAAATGTTTGCCATTAGTGTCAGAATTGCAAACCAAAGTTTGCACTTCTATATTTCAGCATTAATGGTTTTAAACCTGGGGTGTCATTACATCTAAACTTGACCATTCTAACATGCTATTCTTCTGGCCAATGACCTGTCACGCATAGGATATGTGGCAAGGAAGTAGTATTTGTGCACTACTTTAGTCTTCCACTTTCTTCTGTCTTGCATGCTTGTTTACGTTTCCTTAAATGCATCAATACTAGCTGCCTCCTCTGCTAACTGCAGAGGGAAGTTAGTTCCACGTTCTTTCCAGTCCTTAAAGAAGTTTTGTTTGAATTCTTGATCACCTTCAAAGCTTGTTGCCCTTTTCATAAAGCTAAGTTCCATTCGTCTAACATCATTGTTCATGCTGGACAGACATTGGTTTGCAGTCTGTTGAAACCTCAAATATAAAACTACTCGTCGTTGTTTTCCAATCTATTTGTAGTATCTCCAAAGCCTACTACCATTACTAATGATCCTTATTCCATGACCAGCTACTGGTGCTTGGCAATCCAAGGTCTCTGGTGGGTGTTGAATGACCACATTGCCTTCTTACCTTGTGGAACTACAGCCCTCCGGATGACTGGCAGCTCTGAATAAGATACCTTCACTCCATGGTTCTTGATAAAGTAGAAAATCTGCCACTGGCCTATCAAATGTCTGAGCAGCGCCAAGGTGTGATGTGTGTTGCCAACAAGAGGTAACGTGAGGTTTTCAAACTATACCCAGCTGAGATCCCTGGCTCCTCTAGGAGTCTGTCTAATGTCTCACTTCTGATCCAACATTTGATTAAATGTTGAAACGCACTGTACAGAGAAGTTTGGAAGATTATGGGATGCAGGCAGGAAAGTGGAGTTAATACCACAGCCACTTCAACCATGATGCTATTGAATGGTGGTGCAGACTCAAAGGGCCAAATGTCCCTCTCCCGCTCCTATGTCCCATAACTGTTGTTCTTCAATAATAACTCATAAAAACTGAAGATTTTTCTCTTTGTTAAATTGAGATGAGTGCTGGCTAGGCCAGTATTTATTGCTCATCGGTTGCTGCTGTACTAAAGTAGCATAAACATTAGAATGAACTCTTGACTTTAAAACTGAATTAAATATTGATTTGGATGTTGGGTTGCAGTACAAAAGATCACTCTGGGCTGTGTTAAAATGCATGTTTCTCGTAAATTATGGTTGCTGTATGTATGAAGGGGAATTGTATGTGTTAAGTATTTTTCCCCTTGCCCTTTCTCTGGATTTCAGAATAAAGATTAATTTTTATCTCATGATTTGAGAGCAGTGTAGTGGTTATTTCTAACCTCGCCCACGATTTGGGAATTTTCCATCAGGTGTTTCGATGAGTGTTCAAGGAGTACGATATAAGATATTTATAAATCTGCAATTGAGTATGTTTTCTCGTTGACCCATCTAATGTGCAACTCCTCATCTCTAATCTGAGGAGAAAGCAGGAAAGGGCAATTTGATTGAAATAATACACATTATTTTGTGCAACCAGTGGGCAGTTTGTGTTGTAATGGCTACAGAAATATGTATGATGTACTAGTTTTGTGGGATATGGGTGTCACTGGCTGGCCAGCATTTATTGCCTGTCCCTAGTTGCCCTTGAGAATGTGGTGGTGGTGTGCTGCCTTGAAAGGTTGTATTCCACCTGCTGTAAATTGACCCACATGCCATTAGGGAGGGAATTCCAGGATCTTGACCCAGCGACAGTGGAGGAACAGCGATATGTGTCCAACTCAGGATGTTGAGTTGGCTTGAGGGAAATTCGCAGATGATGGTGTTCTCATGTATCCGCTGCCCTGTACTTTTAGATGGAAGTCATTGTAAGTTTGGAAGGTGCTTTCTAAGGATCTTAGGTGAATTTCTGCATGCATCTTGTAAATTGCACACATTGCTCCTTCTGAGTGTTGTTGGTGGTCGAGGGAAAGGATGCTTCTGTATGTAGTTCCAATCAGCCGGGCTGTTTTGTCCTGGATGGTATCAAGCTTCTTGTTGGAGCTGCACTCATCCAAGCAAATGGGGGGGAGTATTTCATTGCACTCCTGGCTTGTGCTTTGAAGATGTGTACAGGCTTTGGGGAATTATGAGGTGTGTTAGTCAGTATTCCCAGCTTCTGATCTGCTCTTGTAGCCAATGCATTTATGTGGTGAGTCCAGCTGAGTTTCTGATCAATGGTAACCCTGCTAGGATATTGATAGTGGGCAATTCAGTGATGGTAATACCATTGAATGTCAAGGGCTGTGGTTGGATTGTCTCTTACTGGTGAAGTTCATAGCCTGGAATTTGTGTGGTATGAATGTTACTTGCTATTTGTGATCCCAAGTGTGGATATTGTCCAATCTTTTTGCATTTGAACATGGACTGCTTCAGTATCTTCTGAACAATCATTGGCAACCATCCCCACTTCTGACCTTGGGATGGAAGGGAGATCATTGATGAAGCAGCTGAAGACTGTTAGGCCTAGGACATCACCCTTAGCAACTCCTGCAGTGATCTCCTGGAGCTATGGTGACAGACCTCCAACAACTACAATCATCTTCCTATCTGCCTGGTATAACTCTGAGACCAGAGAGTTTGCCCTCTCATACTCATTGATTCCTGATTTGCAAGGGCTCTTTGATGCTACAATCGGTAAAATGCAACCTTGATGTCAAGGGCTATCACACTCCTCTAGAATTCAGCTCTTTTTTTTTTGCCCATGTTTGAACCAAGACGGTAAGGTGATCTGGCCTTGGCAGAACCCAACTGGACATCACTGAGCAAATTATTGCTGAGCAGAGTGCTGCTTGATAGCATTGTTGATGACACCTTCTAATGTTTTACTGATGATCAAGAGTTGACTGATGGGGCAGTAATTGTTTGGGTTGGATTTGTCCTGTTTTTTTTTTATGTATAGGATATACCTGTGCAATTTTCCACATTGTGGGGTAAATGCCATTGTTGTAACAGTAGTAGAACAGTTTGACTGATGAAACGGCAAGTTCTGAAGCACAAACCTTCAGTACAATCGTATTGTTATTCAGTACTATTGTACTATCCCGCTTCTGTGTTGTTACCTCTGGAGTACCTCAATTATCTGCCCTTAGCCTGCTGTCATTTCTCTAACATACTGACTTGATAGAGGTGTACAAGATGTTGAGAGGCACAGGTGGATAGCCAGAGACTTTTTCCCATGGCAGAAATGTCTATACGAGGGGCATAATTTTAAGATAATTGGTATAAGATTTAGTGGAGATGTCAGAGGTAGGTTCTTTACTACCACTGCTGGCAGTGCATTCCACACACCCACCACTCTATGGAGTCAGATGCATTAGGGGCATTTAAATGACTATTGGGTAGGCAAATGCAAGTTAGTACAATGAAGGATATATAGATTTGTCTGATCTTAGAGTAGGATAAAAGGCCAACACAACATCAAGGGCTGAAGGGCCTGTACTGTGCTGTTCTATGTTTTACACTGAAGTATCAGTGGCACTATCCAAAAACAGTCAACGTGTATGCTGATAGCACCCAGTGCTGTCTTACTAGCAACTTATTTAGATGGTCATACTACTTATGTTACACTTGATTCTGGGTGAGTGGAAATTTCTCCCACTGAAATATTGGGAAGATTAAAACTATTTTCTTCTGTGCCAACGCACAATATTCCCTCTTGCTGACTACTGTCATCAATATTGACCCAGACTGTTTATCCAAGTTAAGTCAGATGTCAAGGTTGTATTTTATCTGATACACTTATTGTTCTAGTTAATGTTAGAGTTATGGGAACATAATTCTAATGAAGAGAGAGTTAAGAGCAAAGAGAGAACCTGAGCAGTCTTTAGCAAATAGAATGCAGGAGAACACTAAAGCTTTCTATAGGTATGTGAGAAATAAAAGGATGACTAGGGTAGAAGTAGGGCCAGTCAAAGACAGAAATGGGAAGTTGAGTGTGGACCCTGTGGAGATCGGAGAGGTGCTAAATGAACATTTCTCATCGATTTCACTCAGGAAGAGAAGAATGAGGTACCAGATATTTGACTAGAAAGGATTGAGGTTAGTTACAAACAGGTGTTACCAATTCTAGAAGGAATGAAAGTAGACAAGTCCCCCGGGCCAGATGGGATTTATCAGAGGATTCTCTGGGAAGCTGGGGAGGCGATAGCAGGGCTTTGGCTTTGATATCAGAGTTGTCATTGTCTACAGGTTTAGTGCCAGAGGACTGAAGGATTGCAAATGTGCCCTTGTTCAAGAAGGGCAGTAGAGATGACCCAGGTAATTATAGATCAGTGAGCCTTACTTCTATTGTAGGAAAGACTTTGGAATGGATTACAAGAGAAGATTTATAATCATCTAGCAAGCAACAATTTGATTTCAGATAGTCAACATGGGTCAAGGGCAGGTCGTGTCTCACAAACCACATTGAGTTTTTTGAGAAGGTGACCAAGCATGTAGATGAGGGTAGGGCAGTTGGTGTGGTATGCATGGACTTCAGTAAAGCTTTTGATAAGGTTCCACATGGTTGGCTGTTGGAGAAAATGCAGAGGCATGGGATTGAGGGTGATTTAGCAGTTTGGATTAGAAACTGGCTTTCTGAAAGAAGGCAGTGAGTGGTGGTTGATAGAAAATATTCAGCTTGGAGTCCAGTTACTAGTGGTGTGCCACAAGGGTCTGTTTTGAGACCACTGCTGTTTGTCATTTTTATAAATGACTTTGACGCTGGCGTAGGGGAATGGATTAGTAAATTTGCAGATGACACTAAAGTCGGTGGAGTAGTGGACAGTTTGGAAGAATGTTACTGGTTGCAGGGGGACTTGGATAAACTGCAGAATTGGCCTGAGAGGTGGCAAATGGAGTTCAATGCAGCTAAATGTGAGGTGATGCACTTTGGGAAGAATAGCAGGAAGGCAGAGTACTTGGTCAATGGAAAGATTCTTGGTAATGTGGATGTGCAGAGGGATCTTGGAGTCCATGTACATAGATCCCTGAAAGTTGCCACCCAGGTTGATAGTGCTGTTAAGAAGGCATAGGGTATGTTAGGTTTCATTTGTAGAGGGATTGAGTTCCGGAACCACAATATCATGCTGCAACTATACAAAACGCTAGTGCAACCAAACTTGGAATATTCTGTACAGTTCTGGTCCCCATATTTCGGGAAGAATGTAGAAGCATTGGAAAAGGTGCAGAGGAAATTTACCAGGATATTGCCTGGTCTGGAGGGAAGGTCTTATGAGGAAAAGCTGAGAGACTTGGGTCTGTTCTCATTGGAAAGAAGGCTAAGAGGGGATTTGATATAGAGACACAAGATGATCAGAGGATTAGATAGGGTAGACAGTAAAAGTCTTTTTCCTAGGATGATGTCAGCTTCTACAAATTGAGGGGTGATAGATTTAAGACAGATGTCAGAGGCAGGTTCTTTACGCAGAGTGTGGTAAGGGTGTGGAATGCCCTACCTGCCAACGTAGTCAACTCAGTCACATGAGGGGGATTTAAACAATCCTTTGATAAGCATATGGATGATAATGGGATAGTGTAGGGGAACGAGCTGAGAATCGTTCACAGGTCGGCGCAACAGTGAGGGCGGAAGGGCCTGTTCTACACTATTGTTCTATGTTCTATAACAGTGCTTAATGGGAATAGGTTGGGAAGTGTAATGGCATAATCTAGAAACAAGCTGGTGCACATTTGTTGTCTACAGGGACAATAGGGTTCTTGTCTTAATCTGAGTTACAGCACAGGGAATAAATGAGTAATCGTTTAATAATAAAGAGGCATTAGGTAAAAACCTTTTAAGAGTTCAGTACAGAATCTGCTCCAAAGAAATCTTGAGTACTGTCTCAGTTTTACAAACAGGATTCTGGAGCAGGGGTCAAAGTGTGGCACTGGGCAAAAGTAGATGAGGCAGCATCCGAGGAGCAGGAGAGTCAATGTTTCGGGCATAAACTCTGGAGGAGAGCCAATATGCGTGGGAAATCATGTCTCACAAACTTGATTGAGTTTTTTGAAGAAGTAACAAAGAGGATTGATGAGGGCAGAGTGGTAGATGTGATCTATATGGACTTCAGTAAGGCGTTCAACAAGATTCCTCATTGGTGACTGGTTAGCAAGGTTAGATATCATGGAATGCAGGGAGAACTAGCCATTTAGATACAGAACTGGCTGAAAGGTAGAAGACAGAGGGTGGTGGTGGAGGTTTGTATTTCAGACTGGAGGCCTGTGACCAGTGGAGTGCCACAAGGATCAGTGCTGGGCCCACTACATTTCATCATTTATGTAAATGATTTGGATGTGAGCATAAGAGATACAGTTAGTAAATTTGTTGATGACACCAAAATTGGAGGGGTAGTGGAATGCGAAGAAGGCTACCTCAGATTACAATGGGATCTTGATCAGATGGGCCAATGGGCTGAAAATTGGCAGATGGAGTTTAATTTAAATAAATGTGAGGTGCTGCATTTTAGGAAAGCAAATCTTAGCAGGACTTATACACCTTAATAGTAAGGTTCTAGGGAGTTTTGCTGAACAGAGATCTTGGAGTGCAGGTTCATAGCTCCTTGAAAGTGGAGTTGCAGGTAAATAGGATTGTGAAGAAGGCGTTTGGTATGCTTTCCTTTATTGGTCAGAGTTTTGAGTACAGGAGTTGGGAGGTCATGTAGCAGCTGTACAGGACATTGGTTAGGCCACTGTTGGAATATTGCATGCAATTCTGGTCTCCTTCCTATCGGAAAGATGTTGTGAAACTTGAAAGGGTTCAGAAAAGATTTACAAGGACGTTGCCAGGATTGAAAGGTTTGAGCTATAGGGAGAGGTTGGACAGGCTGGGGCTGTTTTCCTTAGAGCGTCAGTTTATAAAGTCATGTGGGGCATGGATAGGATAAATAGACAAAGTCTTTTCCCTGAGGTGGGAGAGTCCATAACTAGAGGGCATAGGTTTACAATGAGAGGGGAAAGATATAAAAGAGGGTGGTATGTGTTTGGAATGAGCTGCCAGAGGATGTGGTGGAGGCTAGTACAATTGCATCATTTAAAAGGCATCTGAATGGGTATATGAATAGGAAGTGTTTAGAGGGATATGGGCCAGATGCTGGCAGGTGGGACTAGATTGGGTTGGGATATCTGGTTGGCATTCTGTTTCCGTGCTGTACATCTCTATGACTGACTCAAGACCCACAGTGATGCAACTGACTCTTAATTGTCCTCGAGAATAGCCTAATAAGCTGCTACAAGTCTCACATGGGAACAAAACATATGAACTACCTAGACACTGGAAACAAAATGTCAAACATAGTTCTATCAACCACACAAAGTACTCCTTACTAAAATCTGGAAATGAGAACTAAACTGGGAAACTGTTTTGCATTGTAGTCAAGCAACATCCATCATTGTCATACTCGTACATATCACTATTCCTAGAACAGAAGTACACAGGACAGAGTTGCTCTGGAAGTCCTCAACATTGGTTATGGACCCCATTAAGTGTCAAAGCATCAGGGCAGACCCATTGATTATCACGTACATCTCAACGCCACCCCCTCCAACCGCACCCACACCCCCTTCCCCAACACATGCATATGCACGCAAGTACACAGATTTTAGGTAGTCTACCCGTCACCTGCCCTCCTGTGTTTTTCATTGAACCAGTGTTGGTCCACTAGCTTAATGGTTATTAGATTAGATTAGATTACTTAGTGTAGAAACAGGCCCTTTGGCCCAACAAGTCCACACCGACCAGCCGAAGCGCTACCCACCCATACCCCTACATTTACCCCTTACCTAACACTACAGGCAATTTAGCATAGCCAATTCACCTGACCTGCACATCTTTGGACTGTGGGAGGAAACCGGAGCACCCAGAGGAAACCCGCTAGGGGTGGGAATATGCCAGGCCTTCAAGTGCAGATTGTGTTTGAGTCCAACACTGCTACTGTTGCTGGGTCATAGGACCTTATGTTTTGTGTTGCTAGATCTGTACAAAATTTATCCCATTTAACATGGTGGTGATGCTACACAATGCAACAGAAGGGATTATCATTGTGAAGAAGAGACTTCATCTTCACAAGCACTGTCATGGGCAGGTGCATCTGCTAAAGGTAATTTGGTAGTAGGCGTTACCACCTTATTGATTCCCTCATCACTTCCTGAAAGCCTAGTATAGTGTTACATCCTTTAGAACATGGGCAGGTCAGTCAGTAATAATTCTACATTCTGCACCCTTGTCCCCCTCCATGCTTCTTCCAATTAGTATTGTATATGAGGAGTACAGATTTGTTAGCTGAGGGGGCAATGCGTGGTAATAGCAGGAGGTTTCATCACCCAAGTCTGATTTGTTGTAATTAGGCTTCATGGGATCTGGAGTCCAACTTCCACCTGATTGTACAGTACTGTACTGCCATCTGTCATGAGTCTTTTCTCTCAGTGGGACAGGACATTCTGAGAAAAAGGGATGGGCTGTGACATCATTCATACAATATGATGCCGTGTCTGACTCGTCGGGCTGTTGACAATATATGGACAGCTCTCTCAGTTATAGCACAAGCTGCCAGACGTCAGTAAAGAGGACTTTGAAAGGTCAACAGGGCTGGGTTTGCTGCTGTCTTTTTCAGTGCCTAGGTCATCTAACAGGAAGTAGTGGGTAAGAATCAGTACAGGCTGGCAGGATGTCACAAGTGGTGTACCACAAGAATTAGTCTGGGGCATCAACTCTTTACAATTATAATAAATGATTCAGGCAACTGAAGGTTTGTAGCTAAGTTTGCTGATGCTACAGAGATAGGCAGGAAAGTGAGTTAAGAGGATTTAAGGAGTTTATAAAGGGATATAGAGAGGTTAAATGAGTGAGCAAAGATATGGTAAATGGAGTACAGTATGGGAAAGTGTGAAATTATCCATTTTGGCAACAAGGATAGAAAATATATTATTTAAATTTACAACTCTGAGATGCAGAGATATCTGCAGAGTGCATAATCAGAGGAGATTAGTATGCAGGTGCAGCAAGTAATCAGGAAAGTTAATAACATGTTATGTCTCATTGTGTGGGAAATTGAATGCAAGAATAGGGAAGTTATGCTTCAGATATACAGGGCACTGATGATATGGCATCTGGAATATTCTGTACAGTATTGGTCACCATACTTACAGAAGCATGTTAATGTGTTGGAAGCAGTTCAGAGAAGATTTATTCCACTAATACCTGAAATAAGTGGAAAGCCTAATAGGGAAAGCCTAGATAGGTGTCCGGTGAATGTAATGGGGTGAGCGAGGTGGACCTCCTAGAATATGAGTTCCTTGATTGGGGCTGTTAATATGTTCCAATCAGGGAGACCTGGCTGACATACAAGAACAGGAGTGTCAAACATCCTGTTCACTCTGAAAGCAGAATCTGAGGAAGTTGGATCACTTTCAAGTACAATGCAGGTGTAAATAAAGAGTGACTTGATGACAGGATACTGGCCTCTATGGGGTTATTTCCGTGGCAACAAGAGAAAAACACGCTCCTGAAGAAATTTGCTTACAACAGTTGTCTTTGAGTTGGAGTAAGCATTTCTGGCATCATGCTGTTATTTGGAACGCTTGACTCATTTGAATCTGTCATCGAAGACTGGGCCCACTTTGTTGAAAGAATGCATTATTTTTTTCGGAACAAATGACATTGGAGCAGATGAAAAGTAATGAGTAATTCCCCTGACAACTTGTGGACCCGTATCTTTTTCAGTTATTAGGAGCTTAACTTTCCCTGAGGCATCAGATACTAAAATCTTTCAGGAGTTGACAGTTTTAGTTAAGGAATATTATGACCTCAAGCTGTATGAGGCAAAATTGCTTGAGAAAGATTCACCTAGATTGGCTCAACATTTTCAATTAAAAAATGGCTGCCTCAGTGAGGTCCTAATTAAACACTTGGACGTTTTTCAGGGAGGTCTAGGGACTATCAAATGAGCCAAGGCCACCTTGCATGTTTACCAGGAAGCAATCCATGATACTGCAAAAGTAGAGGCAGAAATCAGGAGGCTAGAAAGTGAAGGAATCATCAAATCAGTCCAGTTTGCAGAATGGATAGCACTGGTTGTACAAGTGGTGAAGCCCGATGGGTCAATTCGCCTTTGTAGGGATTTTAAACAAATTTTCGCAACTGGATAAATACACAGTTTCTCGCATTGAAGGCTTACTGGACATATTGGAGCTCAGATCTTTCCTTGGAGAGATGAATTATTGAGGAAAGTTTAAACATTACCTGGCCTCCATCCTGACACCTTTGTATCAACTCTTAAAGAAAAACCAGCCTTGGAAATGGTCGGGTAGCCAAACCATAACTTTCAAGGAAGTGAAGAAACAGCTATTATCCTTTAAGGTGTTGGAACACTGATCCTAAGTGAGATTTTGTATTGACAAGTGATGCCTGCCGTACGACAGTAAGCAGTACTACCTCAAAGGTGGCCCAATGGAGAGGAACACTCAATTGCATACGCATCCAGGACTTTGGATAGAGAAGGAAGGTTTGGCATATTTGGAGTCAGGAAGTTCCACCAATGCCTTTACGGATGTAAATTTGTAATAAAAATGGATCACAAACCGCTGCTAGGTCTACTTAATGAGGGCAAGGCAGTGCTGCCCATAGCTTCGGGTTGAATTCAGAGGTAGGATCTCATATGAAATGCATATAATTAGAAGTTGAAACACCATCTGGGGGGCCAAGTAGCAAATGCGGATGCATTGAGCTGCGTCCTTTTGGCAGATGGAAATGGAAATGTCCATAATGATTTTAAACTTTCTGGACACACATCCAGTTACAGCTGACAACATCAGGCTTTAGATGCAGAAAAATCCAGTCCTGACAAAACTGAAACAGTTAGTGCTGATGGGAGAAACCAAAGGGCCATCACAACCGGAATTGAAACCTTTTTGGACTCGGAGAGACCACATCACAGTAGAGGACGGCAAATTATTATGGGGAGCAAGAGTGATTATCCTAAGCAAAGGTCACTGCCAGATACTGGCTGAACTCCACCAGGGCCTTTCAGAGGTCTCCAAAAGGAAGATGTTGGCGAGAAGTTATGTCTGGTGGCAGGCCTGGATGCAGACATAGCCATAGTAGTGCAGCAGTGCCCAGAGAACCAGTGATGATCTATAAGTCACTTGGTTCCATGATCGGTCAATTAACACACCTGTAAACGACTCTTTGTCCAATATGCAAACAATCGTTTATTGTATGTTCCAGCACTGGGTTGGCAGACTCTGATTTGCCCAGAAGTATGAAAACTTCTTGGCAATCAAAAGAATCCAACAACCTTACAAAGTTTGCTTAAGGTTTATATACATTAATTATCATCAGACATGGAGCATGATTGCATAATAACAACCAATCAACAATTATAATCACATCATGGGCAGTAGCTTGAACCAATGATATTGATTAAGTTGTAATGGCTTTTGTCACCTTTTCAAAGATTCAAAACTTGCAAAATGCGGTTTAATATTTCCTCATCTCACAGCTTGCAAATGTGGTTAGTACTTCCTCATCTGATCCATCTACCTCTTCATGCTGGTGGTTTATATTGCTTTAGGTATTTAACTGTAAATTGTCATGTATAGGGAGCCATTTGTCCCTAACTGCTTTGCAATTTAATTTAGCAATGCAGAAGCCATTATGTGCAGCTCCTTTATCCATTTTGTCCTACTTCCCAGAGACCCATATCCTCACCAGCAAGGACCAAAATTACTGCTAGCAGCTCCTCCACATTGCTGGGAATGGCTGGGTAAACACTGGATTTGATTACACACTGACTATGCAGGTCCTTTCACAGGCTCATTATAGACACCCACACAAAATGGCTGGACATACAAAGAGTTAATTTGTCAAACGCGGGATAACAATAGAAAAATTGCATGCATCTTTTGCATTACAGGCACTCCCTGAAGCATTGGCCACAGATAACAGGCCATCATTTACTAGCAGAGACATTAAGTAGTTTCTAAAGTTGAATGATATTTGACATATAGGAACAGCTCCATACCATCCATCATCCAAATGTCTGGCAGAAAGAGCAGTCCAAACTTTGAAGGCAGGCTTAAAGAAACAACTTACAGATTAACTAGATACCAAACTGCCCCAGTTCCTATTGTTTATTGGACCACTCCTCATACAACTACAGGGATAGATCTAGCAGAGTTGCTAATGGGGAGAAGACTCTGCACCAGGTTAAATTTGATCTTCCCAACCTGGGTGGGGAGGATGAAACAGCGTCAGGAACACCAATGCCAGCAAGGTTCAGCTAAGTTTACTTCAAGAGACGAAGTTTGGGGTAGAAACCATGGGAATGGCATTGCATGGATAAGAGGCATGGTCAAAGTTAGGTCAGGTGCAGTGATGTATAAAGTCTGGGTAGGTGTGATAGTCTTGAACAAGCAGGTGGACCATATGAAAGCCACAAATGTGCAGGAGCAAATCATGCTGGATCTTCGACAGCCTTTCCGACAATTCCGGAACTTGTCGTGTTCTCCCTTTCTATCAAGCATTAAAGATACCTTGGAACCTTTAGTGGATGTCTTCACCGCAGAACGTTTGCTTCCAGAAGAAAATTAATTTCTACCGGGATGCTCCAGGTACAAGAGACAAGCTTTTGTGTGTTACACGCCACCCGTATTAGAAGCAAAGTTGGAGGAACGTGACCTGGTGCTAAACGCCCCAGGAGGAGCTGCAAAATAAGAACTGGCCTATGTCCTTGCACTTTGAGAGGGACGGATGCCATTTCTTGTTATTTTTCTCAGGGGGCAGTAAATGGGATCGAAGTCAATGTGCTTGTTGATAGAATTGAACAATGACTTGGATCCCATTTACCAACCCCTGAGAAAAATAATAAGAAATGACATCACCACAGGAAATCATGTCACTGCAGGAAATGATATCACCAGCCCAAGGAAACATAAACGCATGGCTAGAAAGCAGGCCAGGCCACCAGTGCTTCATCTGGAGACTCACTGATGATGTTACCTAGTATGGTGACAAAACGTCTGAAAATGAACCTTCTAGCTAAGTGAGCAAACCTACATCTAGAACCTCAACCCGAGCTACAAATCTTCTCAAAACCCACTAATGTAGTGATTGTAATGAGGTCAGTCAGCCAGGTGGACTTGGCTGACAAGTTCCCTAATTGGGACTGTTAATCTGGCCCAATCAGGGAACCCTGGCTGACAAGCTAGAAAATAAGTGTCAGAGGTTCTGATCACTCTGAGATCTATGAGGAAGCTGGATCAGTGTCAAGGACTTTCCAAATATAAATATAGGGTGACGTGTTGACAGCATACCAGCCTCTTATTTCAGGTTAAGCCTGTATTTTCTGGAATTTAGGGGAGTCAGGGGTGATTTAATTGCAACATATTAGATCCTGAGGGGATTTGATTGAGTGGATGTCAAAAGGATGCTTCCTTTTGGGGAAGAATTTAAACCAAGGGGTCATATTTTAAAAATTAAGAAGAAATTTCTTTTAAGACGCAGTGGATGCAGAATCTTTAAATATTTTTAAGGCAGAGGTAAATAGATTCTTGATTAGCAAGAAGATGAAAGATTATCAAGGAGATGCAGGAATGTAGATTTGAGGTTAAAGTCAGGTCAGCTATGACTTTACTGAATGGCAAAGCAGGCTCGAGGGGGTCCATGACCTATTCTTGTTCCTCGTTCAAACATCGATGCTAGGTGATCTGTCAAGTTTCATTCCTTTTCTTAGTCTTCATAACAATTTGGTACAGTGAATTTGATTGCTAGACCATTTCAGAAGATATTTAAGAGTTAATTTTATTTGTGTGGGTCTGGAATCACATTTAAGCCAAGTGAGGATGGCAGATTTCTTTCCCTAAAGTGATTCGTCCATTCATGCAAATCAACTCTTCAACTAACGCCAGAGTCAGTAATTGAATTCAAATGTCACCATCTGCTGTGGTTGGACTCTGAACCCATGTCTCCACAGGATTAACCTGGGCCTTTGGATTCCTACTTTAGTGACATTACCAGTATGCCAGACTAGTGTTCTTTTGTAGATTGTCATTTTTTTTACAAATCAGAGATTTCGGAGAGGAACAGATTGATGTAAGTGTTTAGATTTTTGAACTTTAGATGTTTCTACTCCCACTCACCCATCATTCTAACCCACGAGTAGAACACACTTAGGAAATCTGGAAGCAGATATGGGGACATTGCAGTACATGTATGAGAAACTGAAGAAAGCAGAATCAGGCAGAAAATGTTAGTTATACTGCCAGCAAAGTGTACCATATTTCAGGGAATTTCTGAGGCCGCTTCTGCCACCTAGGTGGAAGCAAAATATCCTAAAGGATTATTTCAAAGAAGTTCAGGGGAGTTGTTTCCAGTGACCACAGGAGCTGAATTCCGGTGTAAAGTATGTGTCATTGTCCTTGATAACAAGATCACATTTGACTGAGTGTGACATCAAGAAACTTTAGCAAAATTGGAGACAATGGGAATCAGGAAGAAAACTCTCCACTGGTTGGAATCATATCTGAAACATAGGAAGATTGTTGTGGCAGTTGAAGATCAGTCATATTAGCTCCAGGATATCTCCACAGGCATTTCTCAAGGGTTGTGTCCTTGGTCCCATCATCTTCAGCTGCTTGATAAATGACATTCCCTCCATCATAAGATCAGAAATCAGGACATTCACTGATGACTGCACAATGTTCAATACCATTAGCAATTTCTCAGATACTGAATGCAACAAGATCTGCTTGGGCTGAAAAAGGGCAAGTGATATTTATGCAACACAAATGCCAGGTAATGACCATTTCCAACAAGACAAAATCTAACCATTGCTCATGGAATACAGGGAGACCTAAACATTGGATACAGAACTAGCTCAAAGGTAGAAGACAGAGGGTGATGGTGGAAGGTTGTTTTTCAGATTGGAGACCTGTGACTAGTGGAGTGCCACAAAGATCAGTGCTGGGTCCTCTACTTTTTGTCATTTATATAAATGATTTGGATGTGAGCATAAGAGCTATAGTTAGTAAATTTGCAGATGATACCAAAATTGGAGGTGTAGTGGACAGCGAAGAAGGTTACCGCAGATTACAGTGGGATCTTGATCAGAGGCGTCAATGGGCTGAGATGTGGCAGTTGGAGCTTAATTTAGATAAATGCGAGGCGCTGCATTTTGGGAAAACAAATCTTAGGGACTTAATGGCAAGGTTCAAGGGAGTGTTGCTGAACAAAGGGACCTTGGAGTGCAGGTTCATAGCTCCTTGAATGTAGAGTCGCAGTTAGATAGAATAGTGAAGAAGGCGTTTGGTATGCTTTCCTTTATTGGTCAGAGTATTGAGTACAGGCATTGGAAGGTCATGCTGCGGCTGTCTTCAGGACATTGGTTAGGCCATTTTTGGAATATTGTGTGCAAATCTGGTCTCCTTCCAATTGGAAAGATGTTATGAAACTTGAAAGGGTTCAGAAAGGATTTACAAGGATGTTGCTAGGATTGGAGGATTTGAGCTGTACGGAGATGTTGAATAGGCTGGGGCTGTTTTCCCTGGAGCGTCGGAGGCTGAGGGATGACCTTATAGAGGTTTATAAATTTGAGGGACATGGATAGGATAAACAGACAAAGTCTGTTCCCTGGGGTGGGGAGTCCATAACTAGAGGGCCTAGGTTTAGGGTGAGATGGGAAAGATACAAACTTCTTCATGCAGAGGGTGGTACTTGTATGGAATGAGCTACCAGAAGAAGTCATGGAGGCTAATACAATTGCAACGTTTAAAAGGCATCTGGATGGGTATATGAATAGGAAGGGTTTGGAGGAATATGGGGTGGATGCTGGCAGATGGGATTAGATTGGGATATCTGTTGGCATGGACGAGTTGGATCGAAGGGTCTGTTTCCGTGTTGTACATCTCTATGACTCTAAAGCAGAGCAGTGGTGATATCCTAGGGTCGAAGTTTGTGGTGCTGGAAAAGCATAGCCGGTCAGGCAGCATCCGAGCAACAGGAGAGTCAACGTTCCAAGCATAAACTCTTCATCAGGATATGAAATCCTTAGGGTCAGGTCAATATTAATATCTCAGTCAACGTGGTCCACAGGATTATCATAAAGCAGAGCAGGGAAGATACCCCTGAGTCCAGGTCAATGTTAAGAACAGCAGGGGTGATACCCCTGAGGCCAGTCAATATTAGCATCTGAGTCAACATATCCCACAGGATTATCATAAAACAGAGCAGGGAAGATATCCCTGGGTCCAGGTCAATGTTAATCTAGCACTTGCAAATAAATCTGTTGGACTATAACCTGATGTTGTGTGATTTTTCACTTTGTCCACCCCAGTCCAACACCAGCACCTCCTCATCAATATTGGGACCTTGGGTTCATGTCACATTACAGGTGACCACCATTGCACTATACACACACACACAGATACTCCTACACACACACACACACTCTCACACACACAAAGGCACTCCTATACACACATACACACAGACACACATATACACAGACGCGCAGACACCCACACACACCCTTACAGACACACACACTCCCACACTCACACATGCACCCCCTCACAGACTTAAGACACTCTGCACTCACTACACACACACACACACACACACTTTCTCACACTCACAAACCCCAACCCAGACAGACACACACACACAGACAAAGACCCACATGCACACATATGTTTTGTGGGGTGAATTTGTACTTGCAGGGTTACATTGTATTTTGCTCAAAAACTGCATGCATTCATGTAGACCTCTGAGCTCAAAAACTGCATGAATTAATGTAAAACTCTGTTATCTCACTTTTTAGATTAGAATCAATCTAAACATCATGGCATAGACAGAGAACACAGGGGTGAAAATGTGTTGCTGGAACAGCGCAGCAGGTCAGGCAGCATCCAAGGAACAGGAGAATGCTCCTTGGATGCTGCCTGACCTGCTGCGCTTTTCCAGCAACACATTTTCAGCTGTCACCTGGTGTTGTGTGATTTTTGACTTTGTACACCCCAGTCCAACACCAGCACCTCCTCATCAATATTAATCGTGTGGATGACGTGAGGTGGGGCCTGGCCTTGACGTGCTGACGTTATCGCGCCGGGTGCTTGCCTGGACGGACCCAAGATGGCGTTTACTTTCGCGGCCTTTTGTTACATGTTGGCGCTGCTTCTCACCGCTGCACTCATATTTTTCGCCATTTGGCATGTGAGTTACGAAAATGATATACGATTTTATATCTGTTTCGAGTTTTAAAAGAGCGTCCAGACTTTTGCTAAGGCGATTTCTGCTGACTCGGAGGGGGAGGGGAGAAGCTGATGGCGGTAGATTTGCCGGTTGGCCCTAGTTATCAGGCCCGAGGCCGGCACTGAGGGAGGGTGTCCGGGCGGTCCTTCCGTACAAGGAGCCCATTTCTCTCTTTCTCACGAAACCTCTGAAATATCTTCTCAATCCGGTCGTTTTATTGAAAACAATAATCATTTCTAATGCTCTTGCTCTCTTTGAATACATTCAGAGAATTGGGTTGATTGTTGCCAGACTATTCAATTGTTGTCAACATACTGATTAATTCCGTACCGCATACTCAAATTTTGCCAAGTGTAAGGGTGGTTATTACAACTTTTTGATGCATGCAATGTATTTTTCATTTCGCATTTAAAATCCTTAGTAGAAAGAGTGGAATATAATAAAGATTACATTGGATATATATTTTTTAGTTTGATGAATAATCTAGGTCAAACAGTTTGTGCAATTGCAAATGAAGAAATCCACAATTAAATTGCGCCCTTATGCGATGTACTGTTTTTCAGATTATAGCATTTGATGAACTGAAGACTGACTACAAGAATCCTATAGACCAATGTAATACACTCAATCCTGTAAGTGAATGAGATTATTTTAAATATTTATGGCTAAATATTTTGCTTTATATCTAGACTTCCAGTTTTTTCTACTTAGAGGACTTTTTATTTGAGTCTATTGATTCACGCTTTCTCTGCTTTGTATTCTGACTGTTATTAATCTGCAATGATCTTGTCAGCTGTCATACTAACATTCTTTCAATCTGCTTTTGTCATTTTTTCGGCACAAAGACAGTTGTAAAGGTCAAAAAGATTAAAAGAGTCAAATTGGCATTAAAGGTTCGTACTAACTTCTAGTTAAAATGCCTTTTGTTTTAATACCTTTTTCCTGGAGGTCATATGTGAATGTCTTTCAGATCATAATTGACAATATATGGGGTAAAATGAAAACCTGTTCACATTTTCAAAGAAATTGGCTTAGTACTGCATTGGAAAGAAAACCCATAGTTTCGGGGTGTTACAATTACATTTTAATTTGTAAACCACACTGTCAGGGCTGATTGTATCATCAAATAATTTAGGATTTGGAATCAGAAATCATTTTGAAATTGAAGCATGCAGTGTGTGTTAAACTTTTACAAGCTCAACTGTTGTAATTTTTAACAATGTAATAAATCCTTTGGAATGGTTAAAGAATCTCAACTTCAGTTGCTTAAGTTGCTTAACTGAAAGACTATTGTAAATGACCCACCTGGCATCATCAAGCATATAAGCACGTTCTTGTGCATAAAGTGGAACGTTTATTGTTGGTGATCAGTATTTATCTCAATATTGAGATTTTGGTTGGCAATCTTTCAATGAATAAAAAGATACATTGAGAATATATATTAGTTAATTATTGAACAGTCATATGGTCAATTCTAATCATATATGCTAGCAAAATGGCAACCTTTTAATTTGTAGTTTATTGGCTGAAACACTATTCACAAGTCAAAAGAATTGTAGAATAAGGGTCAGTTTGGCAATATTCATTCATCCAGCCATAAAAACATGTCAAGTTCTCCTTTTCTGCTCATAATTGTGATCTGCAGTTGTTTCTTCAAAGAATCCTGAGTGTTTGCCTCCCTGCCTCTATCTGGAGTTTAATTCCATCTGTTGCATGACCTATGTTTGCTTTAACTTTATTGCTGGAACAGCACAGCAGGTCAGGCAGCATCCAGGGAACAGGAGATTCGACGTTTCGGGCACAGGCCCTTCTTCAGGAATGAGCAGAGAGTGTTCAGCAGGAGAAGATAAAAGGTAGGGAGGAGGGACTTGGAGGAGGGGAGTTGGAAATGTGATAGGTGGAAAGAGGTCAAGGTGAGGGTGATAGGTCGGAGTAGGGTGGAGGCGGAGAGGTCAAGAAGAAGACTGCAGGTCAGGAAGGCGGTGCCGGGCTGGAAGGATCCGGCTGAGACAAGGTGGGGGGAGGGGGGATGAAGAAGCTGGTGAAGTCCAAGTTCATCCCCTGCGGTTGGAGGGTTCCCAGTCGGAAGATAAGACGCTCCTCCTCCGACCGTCGGGTTGTTGTGGTTTGGCGGTGGATGAGTCCAATGACCTGCATATCCTCGGTGGAGTGGGAGGGGGAGTTGAAATGCTGTGCCACAGGTTGGTTGGGTTGGTTCGTCCGGGTGGCCCAGAGGTGCTCCCTGAATCGCTCCGCAAGTAGGCGGCCTGTCTCCCCAATATAGAGGAGGCCACACCGGCTGCAGCGGATGCAGTAGATGATGTGGGTGGAGGTGCAGGTGAATCTGTGGCGGATATGGAAGTTTCCCTTGGGGCCTTGGAGAGAAGTGAGGGGGGAGGTGTGGGCGCAAGTGTTGCACCTCCTGCGGTTGCAAGGGAAGGTGCCGGGAGTGGTGGTTGGGTCGGTGGGGGGGTGTGGATCTGACAAGGGAGTCGCGGAGGGAGTGGTCTCTACGGAAAGCTGATAGGGGAGGGGAGGGAAATATATCCTTGGTGCTGGGGTCTGTTTGGAGGTGGCGGAAGTGACGGCGGATGATGCGCTGTACATGGAGATTGGTGGGGTGGTAGGTGAGGACCAGTGGGGTTCTGTCCTGGTGGCGGATGGAGGGGCGGGGCTCAAGGGCGGAGGAGCGGGAAGTGGAGGAGATGCGGTGGAGGGCACCGTCGACCACGTCGGGGGGGAAATTGCGGTCCTTGAAGAAGGAGGCCATCTGTGTTGTACGTATTTTGAACTGGTCCTCCTGGGAGCAGATGCGGCGGAGACGAAGGAATTGGGAGAATGGGATGGCGTTTTTACAGGGGGCAGGATGGGAGGAGGTGTAGTCCAGGTAGCTGTGGGAGTCGGTAGGTTTGTAGTAGATGTCCGTGTTGATTCGGTCGCCTGAGATAGAAACAGAAAGGTCTAGGAAGGGGAGGGAGGAGTCCGAGACTGTCCAGGTGAATTTGAGGTCGGGGTGGAAGGTGTTGGTGTAGTGGATGAACTGTTCAACCTCCTCGTGGGAGCACGAGGTAGCGCCGATACAGTCATCAATGTAGCGAAGAAAAAGATGGGGGGTGGGGCCAGTGTAGTTGCGGAAGATGGATTGTTCCACATACCCTACGAAGAGGCAGGCATAGCTGGGGCCCATGCGGGTGCCCATGGCTACTCCTTTTGTTTGGAGAAAGTGGGAGGATTGGAAAGAAAAGTTGTTCAGGGTGAGGACCAGTTCGGTCAGTCGAAGGAGGGTGTCGGTGGAAGGGTACTGGGTGGTACGGCGGGAAAGGAAGAAGCGGAGTGCTTTGAGTCCTTCGTGATGGGGGATGGAGGTGTACAGGGACTGGATGTCCATGGTGAAGATGAGGCGTTGGGGACCGGGGAAGCGGAAATCCTGGAGGAGGTGGAGGGCGTGGGTGGTGTCACGAACGTAGGTGGGGAGTTCTTGGACTAATGGGGACAGGACCGTGTCGAGGTATGCCGAGATGAGTTCGGTTGGGCAGGAGCAGGCTGAGACGATGGGTCGTCCGGGGCAGTCAGGTTTGTGGATTTTGGGCAGGAGGTAGAAATGGGCGGTTCGGGGTTGTGGGACTATGAGGTTGGAGGCGGTGGATGGGAGGTAGACCATCTCCCAGACCGTCCATAACCTCATCACCTCAGGGGACCTCCCATCCACCGCCTCCAACCTCATAGTCCCACAACCCCGAACCGCCCGTTTCTACCTCCTGCCCAAAATCCACAAACCTGACTGCCCCGGACGACCCATCGTCTCAGCCTGCTCCTGCCCAACCGAACTCATCTCGGCATACCTCGACACGGTCCTGTCCCCATTAGTCCAAGAACTCCCCACCTACGTTCGTGACACCACCCACGCCCTCCACCTCCTCCAGGATTTCCGCTTCCCCGGTCCCCAACGCCTCATCTTCACCATGGACATCCAGTCCCTGTACACCTCCATCCCCCATCACGAAGGACTCAAAGCACTCCGCTTCTTCCTTTCCCGCCGTACCACCCAGTACCCTTCCACCGACACCCTCCTTCGACTGACCGAACTGGTCCTCACCCTGAACAACTTTTCTTTCCAATCCTCCCACTTTCTCCAAACAAAAGGAGTAGCCATGGGCACCCGCATGGGCCCCAGCTATGCCTGCCTCTTCGTAGGGTATGTGGAACAATCCATCTTCCGCAACTACACTGGCCCCACCCCCCATCTTTTTCTTCGCTACATTGATGACTGTATCGGCGCTACCTCGTGCTCCCACGAGGAGGTTGAACAGTTCATCCACTACACCAACACCTTCCACCCCGACCTCAAATTCACCTGGACAGTCTCGGACTCCTCCCTCCCCTTCCTAGACCTTTCTGTTTCTATCTCAGGCGACCGAATCAACACGGACATCTACTACAAACCTACCGACTCCCACAGCTACCTGGACTACACCTCCTCCCATCCTGCCCCCTGTAAAAACGCCATCCCATTCTCCCAATTCCTTCGTCTCCGCCGCATCTGCTCCCAGGAGGACCAGTTCAAAATACGTACAACACAGATGGCCTCCTTCTTCAAGGACCGCAATTTCCCCCCCGACGTGGTCGACGGTGCACTCCACCGCATCTCCTCCACTTCCCGCTCCTCCGCCCTTGAGCCCCGCCCCTCCATCCGCCACCAGGACAGAACCCCACTGGTCCTCACCTACCACCCCACCAATCTCCATGTACAGCGCATCATCCGCTGTCACTTCCGCCACCTCCAAACAGACCCCAGCACCAAGGATATATTTCCCTCCCCTCCCCTATCAGCTTTCCGTAGAGACCACTCCCTCCGCGACTCCCTTGTCAGATCCACACCCCCCACCGACCCAACCACCACTCCCGGCACCTTCCCTTGCAACCGCAGGAGGTGCAACACTTGCGCCCACACCTCCCCCCTCACTTCTCTCCAAGGCCCCAAGGGAAACTTCCATATCCGCCACAGATTCACCTGCACCTCCACCCACATCATCTACTGCATCCGCTGCAGCCGGTGTGGCCTCCTCTATATTGGGGAGACAGGCCGCCTACTTGCGGAGCGATTCAGGGAGCACCTCTGGGCCACCCGGACGAACCAACCCAACCAACCTGTGGCACAGCATTTCAACTCCCCCTCCCACTCCACCGAGGATATGCAGGTCATTGGACTCATCCACCGCCAAACCACAACAACCCGACGGTCGGAGGAGGAGCGTCTTATCTTCCGACTGGGAACCCTCCAACCGCAGGGGATGAACTTGGACTTCACCAGCTTCTTCATCCCCCCTCCCCCCACCTTGTCTCAGCCGGATCCTTCCAGCCCGGCACCGCCTTCCTGACCTGCAGTCTTCTTCTTGACCTCTCCGCCTCCACCCTACTCCGACCTATCACCCTCACCTTGACCTCTTTCCACCTATCACATTTCCAACTCCCCTCCTCCAAGTCCCTCCTCCCTACCTTTTATCTTCTCCTGCTGAACACTCTCTGCTCATTCCTGAAGAAGGGCCTGTGCCCGAAACGTCGAATCTCCTGTTCCCTGGATGCTGCCTGACCTGCTGTGCTGTTCCAGCAATAAAGTTTCAACAAACAAAGGTTGACTCAGTACTGGTGGAACACCGCTGGTCACAGACTTCAGTTTGAAAACAAGCCTTCACCATCACTCCTGTCTCCTACTGTCAAACCAGTTTGTATCGAATTGACAAGCACACCCTGAATCATATGTCATCTAACTTTACTCATTAGTCTACCATGTGGAACGTTGTCATAGGCTTTACTAAAGTCCATATAAACGATGTCTACTGCTCTGCCCTCATCAATCTTTCGGTTACCTCCTCAAAAAATTCAATCAAATTTGTGAGATAAGGTTTCCCTCCGACAAAATGATGTTGACTACCCCTAATCAGTCCTTGCCTGTTCAAATGTATGTAAATCCTATGTTTCAGAATCCCCTCCGACAACCTACTCACCACCAATGTCAGGCTCTCAGATCTATAGTTCCTAGGTTTCTCCTTACAGCCTTACTTAAATAAAAGTACAACATTAACTACCCTCCAGTCCTCTGACACTTCACCTGTGCTTGTAGTTGACACAAATATTTCTGCAATGGCCCACTCAATTTCTTCCCTAACTCCCCTCAGGTCTGGGATACACCTGTATGGGTACTGGAAACCTATTAACCTTTATGCTTTTTAAGACCTCCAGCATTTCCTCTTCTATAATGTGAACTGTTTTCAAAGCATCAATATTTATTTCCCCAACTTCTCCATTTCTTTCTCCACAGTAAAAGCTGACCCGCAATATTCATTTTGTATCGCTCCTATCTCCTGACGTTCAGCACATAAATAACTTCATTGATCTTTAAGGGGCCCTATTCTCTGTCTTGTTGCTCTTTTGCTTTTAAAGTACTTGTAGAATCTTTTTTGATTACCCTTAATCTTATCTGCCAAGGCTATCTCATATCCCTTCTTTGTTCTCCTGATTTCCCTCTTTAGAATTCTTCACACTGTTTATACTCTTAAAGAGAAATTCATTTTATCCCCATTTTCTTTACCTAATGTATGATTCTTTTTTTATTGACTAGAACCTCAATATCTTTATTGATCCATTGTTCCCTACTCTTATCAGCCTTACCCTTCATTAACATCAATGTAATGCCTCTGAGCTCTCATTATCAAACTTTTGAAAGCCTCCCACTTTCCACTTGTCTCTTTACCTGTGAACTGTCTATTCCAATCAACTTGTAAAAGTTCTTGGCTAATTAAATTTGCTTTACTCCAATTAAGAAATTTAACTTTTATGCTCATCCTTTTCCATAGCTATTTTAAAACTAATAGAATTGTGATCACAAGACCCAAAGTGATCCCCTACTAACACTACAGTCACTTGCACTGCCTTATTGCTGAAGAGAAGATTAAGTTTTGCTCCTTTTCTGGTAAGTGCAGTTACATCATGGCAAAGAACATATTTTTGAACACATTTAACAAATGCTTTTAACACTATGGCAGTCCCAGTCGATGTTTGAAAATTTAAAGTCCCCTACTATTACAACTCCATTATTCTTTCATGTATCTGAGATCGCTCCACATATTTGCTCCTCAATTTTCCTTGACTCTCAATCCCATAAGGTGATCATCCCTTTCTTATTTCTGATTTATGCCCATATAGTTTCACTGGATGATCCCTCAGAAATATCCTCTCTAATTACAGGAATAGTGTTTTCCTTAACCAGAAACACCACTGTGCTTCCTCTCTTGCCTCTCCTATTTTTCCTGGTCTGGTAGTATATTGCAGGAGTAGCAAACAAACCTTGTTGTAGCTAGTTATGAAATTGAATTCAATAAATTTGAGTCACTGCCAGAAAATAACCAGGAATTAGCTAGTTTTGAGAAGATTTCTAGCTCAGGTTGAGGTTCTGGATGTAAGTTTGCTCACTGAGCTGAAATGTTCGTTTTTCAGAGATTTCGTTACCATACGAGGTAACATCATCAGTGAGCCTCCGGTGAAGCACTGGTGTTAGTGACCTGCTTTCGATTTGTGTTTAGGTTTCCTTGGGTTGGTGATGTCATGTCCTATGGTGATGGCATTTCCTGTTCTTTTGTTTGGAGGGCGGTAATTGGGGTCCAAGTCGGTGTGTTTATTGATCGAAATCCAGTTGGAATGCCATGCTTTTCGGAATTCTCGTACGTGAATCGGTTTGGCAAATCCCAGGATGAACGTGTTGTCCCAGTTGAAGTGGTGTCCCTCTTCATCTGTATGTAAGGATACTAGTGAGAATGGGTCTTTTTGTGACTAGTTGATGTTCATGTATCCTGGTGGCTAGATTTCTGCCTGTTTGTCCAATGTAGTTTAGATTAGATTAGATTAGATTACTTACAGTGTGGAAACAGGCCCTTCGGCCCAACAAGTCCACACCGACCCGCCGAAGCGCAACCCACCCATACCCCTACAACCTAACACTACGGGCAATTCAGCATGGCCAATTCACCTGACCCGCACATCTTTGGACTGTGGGAGGAAACCGGAGCACCCGGAGGAAACCCACGCAGACACGGGGAGAATGTGCAAACTCCACACAGTCAGTCGCCTGAGTCGGGAATTGAACCCGGGTCTACAGGCGCTGTGAGGCAGCAGTGCTAACCACTGGGCCACCGTGCCGCCCACGGTGTTTGTTACTGTTCTTGCAAGCTATTTTGTAGATGACATTAGTTTTGCTTGTTGTCTGTATGGGATCTTTCAAGTTCATTAGCTGTTGTTTTAGTGTGTTGGTGGGTTTGTGGGCTACCATGGTGCCAAGAGATCTGAGTAGTCTGGCAGACATTTCAGACATGTCTTTGATGTAGGGGGAGAGTGGCTAGAGTTTCTGGACGTGTTTTGTCTGCTTTAGGTTTGTTGCTGAGAAATCACCAAACCACGTTCATTGGGTACCCACCAACTCAAGGAAATCTAAACACACACATAGAAAGCGGGTCACTAACACCAGTGCTTCACTGGAGGCTCACTGATGATGTTACCTAGTATGGTGATGAAACCTCTGAAAATTAATCTTCTAGCTCAGTGAGCAAACCGACATCCACAACCAGGAATCTTCCCAGATTAGAAGTTTTAAAATTCAGTCTGCCCTTTGTGGAGGAGAAATTGCAGTCTCTATCTGTTGTTCTAGACTGTTGATGAATCTTGTCTCACACTATGTAACAAAGTCATTTGTGTGGGTGGCACGGTGGCACAGTGGTTAGCACTGCTGCCTCACAGCGCCAGAGACTCGGGTTCAATTCCCACCTCAGACGACTGACTGTGTGGAGTTTGCACATTCTCCCCGTGTCTGCGTGGGTTTCCTCTGGGTGCTCCGGTTTCCTCCCACAGTCCAAAAAATGTGCAGGTTAGGTGAATTGCCCATGCTAAATTGCCCATAGTGTTAGGTGAAGGGGTAAATGTAGGGGAATGGGTCTCCGTGGGTTGCACTTCGGCGGGTCGGTGTGGACTTGTTTGGCCGAAGGGCCTGTTTTCACACTGTAAGTAATCTAAATCTAAATAATATGGAGGAGTAGCAAATATCACCTTGTCAAAGTTCTTCATTCACTCGTGGGCATTGCTGGCTTGACAGCATTTATTGTCTGTTCCTAGTTGCCCTTGAGAAGATGATGGTGATCTGCCTTCTTGAACCACTGCAGTCAATGTGCTGCAGGTAGACCCACAGTGCCCTTAAGTGAGGGAAGTACTGTGTTTTGACCTGCTGTCTAAGGATGTTTTATGATTTCTGCAGTGCACCTTGATAGTACATACCGTTGCTACTGTGTGTCTGTGGTGGAGGGAGTGGCTGTTTTGTCATGGATATTGTCAAGCTTCTTGAATGTTGTTGGAGCTGCATCCACCTAGGCAAGTGAGGAGTATTTCATTATACTCCTGACTTGTGCCTTGTAAATGGTGGACAGACCTTTGGGATTCAGGAAGTAAGTTACTCACCGCAGTATTTTTAGCCTCAAATCTACTCTTGCAGCCACTGTATTTATAGAATAGAATCCCTACAGTGTGGAAACAGACCCTACGGCCCAACAAGTCCACACTAACCTCTGAAGGGTATCCCACCCAAACCCATTCCCCATTAGTCTACATTTACTTCTGACTAATACACCTAACCTACACATCCCAGAACACTATGGGTAATTTAGCATGGCCAATTCACCTAACGTGCACATCTTTGCATTGTGGGAGGAAACTGGAGCACCTGGAGGAAACCCACGCAGACACGGAGAGAATGTGCAAACTCCACACAGACAGTCGCCTGAGGTGGGAATTGAACCCGGGTCCCTGATGCTGTGAGGCAGTAGTGCTAACCACTGAGCCACCGTGCCACCCCATGGTGAGTTAGGATGTCATGTTATGGCTGTACAAGATATTGGTGAGGCAGTATTTGGAGTACTGCATACAGTTATGGTTGCCTAGTTATTGGAAGGATGTTATTAAACTGAAGTGGATGCAAAAAAGATCTAGAAGAATGCTACCAAGATTGGAGGGTTTGAGTTATAAGGAGATGCTGGATAGGCTCAGACTTTTTAATCCCTGAAATTTAGGAGGCTGAGGGGTGACCTTATACAAATTTTGTAAAATCATGGGCATAGGTAAGATAAATAGCTAAAGGCTTTTCCCCAGGGTAGAGGAATCCAAAACTAGAGAGCGTAAGTTGAGGTGAGAGGGGCAAAATTGAAGAGGGACCGTTCACACAAGAGGTTGGTGTGTGTGTGTGTGATATATAGAGTGCCAGAGAAAATGGTACAGGTGGGTACAATTACAACATTTAAAAGACATTTAGACATGTACATGGATTGGAAACGTTTAGAGAGATATGGGCTAAATGCAGGCAAATGTGACTAGTTCAGTTTGGGATACCTGGTTGGCTTGGACGAGTTGGGCTGAAGACCCTGTTTTTGTGCTATATGACTCTACATAGTGAGTCCAGTTGAATTTTTGATCAATGGAAACCCCCCAGGATGTTGTTAATGGGGGATTCAGTGATGGTAACACCATTGAATGTCAATGGGCAATAATGAGGTTGTCTCTTATTGGAGATGGTCATTGTCTATCATTTATGTGGCGTAAAATGTTACTTGCTACAATATCCAACATCCCCCAAGAATATATAGGAAGAAACTTGACATATATGAAACTAAACCACCTGAAATATATTCCAACAGTGTCAATCATTGAATTCTACTGCAAGTACTCCTTCAAGCCACTCATTGTCCAGATTTAGACATATCTTTGTTCCTTCAGTGTTGCTGGGTCAAATTCTGGAATTTCCACCCTGATGCCATTGTGGTATACCTACACAAATGGACTTTAACGTTTCAAGAAGGCAGTACCATCTCAGGGTCAGCTAAGGAAGTAAATGATGGCTCAGGAAGTGATCATCCTGTGAATGAATAAAAGATAGCTTCTAATTTGGTAGAACCTGTACTAACTGCCAATTTCCATTTTTCTGGTGTAAAGCTGTCTATTAAGACAGGTAACCAAAATTCCATGCTGCTATGCTCTTTCTCAAGCCATATTTTTAAAGAAAAGGATTGTTTGGAAGTAACCATTTCATTCTGAAAAGTTTAACTGATTTTGGCTTACGATCAGAATACCATGAAAATCAAAGACTTCTGTGTGATTATTGGTGCATGGCAATAACTTGGAATATGATATGTACTTTTATGCTAAGGCTCTATATTAAGGCTGCCTTGGGGCTGTCTATGGATTAGTAGAACCCAAAGTTAAACTTCTGATGATATGGACTTGAATCCCACCATGACAGATTATGAAATTTCAATGCAATAAAAGCTTAATGGTGACCGCAGTTGTAAAACTCAACTGGTTTACTATATCCTTTAAAGTCCCAGAGCAAAAATCATTCTCAAGTTGGTAAACACACCCCACGTGGGTACTCTAAAGGTGACTGAAAAGTGGAATGATTAAAACAGGTATAGTGGGGATAGAGGATAAAACAGATTGAAGGAAGCTTTGCTCTCCAGCTGATTAGTAGTATCAGACTTTGGAATGTTTGATATTGAAATTAGAGCACAACATAACAAAAATATTCCACTTGCTGGAATTGATATCCTTCATGTGAGCATAAAATTCTCCTTGACGTATTTGAATGAGAAGAATGTGTTCTACGTTTAAAAAATATTCTAAATGTTTCACTTCTCTTGCTTTCTCCCCTCTGTCCTGTATTCTTAAAGTGTTGCTTTCAATTTTTTACTTTAAAGAAAATTGAAGCATGTAGCCTTTTTGTTCCTGAGCTACAAGTCCTGCCAACTCAATCTTCGAAGTTTGAAGATTGACATGATTTTAGGCCCATCAGCTCTTGACACAGGTTTTTCCTTTTGTCAAATTTGAAATGGGATCATGATTGTGCCTGGATGAAACAGTGCTGTAGGGATTAAAGGACTTTAAATGATTGCAGTATTAAAGTCTACATTTATTTTAACTATTTTAGAAAATAACATCATAATTTCTAATTTCTTAAACTTGCATGTCACGTGGCTGCTGCATACCTTGCTTTTTTCCAAACTGGTATTCCTGCTCATGCTTTGTAATATCTATGGAATTTGTATGGGATTGTTTTTTTGGAATAGTTCTGCATCATGTGTTGCACCCATTGTTCTGAATGCATCCCTGTCAATAAACGTGCAGCTTGGACAGGATATGTAAATGTTTATTCGAAAGATGGATTTGTTCATTACCCCTAAGATTCCTTGAAGTTTGTTTTTGTCTTTATCAGATGTGAACCAATTTATTTTCCCGTATTGTAAGCAATGCTGGGGAATGACACATTTTGCATGAAAAATGAAATAAAGGCAGTGTAAAGTTCTTTCAATTCTTGTGGTTTTGAGACTATTACTTTGGTGACGATTGGTGCTGGATTATGCTTAGTTTTATGGACTTTCATTCATTAGAAACTTGATTGAGAAAATTAGAAAATTGAGATTATTCAAATATTTACTTGGAACCTTTTAGATGCGGAAAAATTCAGTCCATTGCATAGGCTGGATTTGAGGTCGAGTCTCCAGATGTAAAACAATGATAGTTTACGGGGCATCATTACATGGCCCACATATGTGGAATTCCTGAGGACTGCTTACTAAATATCTATTGCTTTAATAACTGATTTGTCCTAGAGGAGTTCTAATAATTTTTAAAAATCCAAGGGGTGTTTTTTTGCTTTGGTGCAAAAGCAAATATAATAAAACATGCTGACTTTAAGTTTTTTTTCCAGCTGGTACTTCCTGAGTATCTCATCCATGCCTTCTTCTGTGTCATGTTCCTATGTGCGACAGAGTGGCTTACATTGGGTGTCAATATGCCTTTGCTGGGCTACCATATCTGGAGGTAAGTAACTGATGTCTGCAGTTTTCTACTGAAGGTATTTTAAGCATTTCCTATCGAAAAGATAATTGAAATTATGTTAAATGAGCAACACTGTTCCTGTAGCTTATTTGTTGTATTTTCCTTTCAGTACTGCATGCCTTTACCTGAAGTCTGGCACACAATCTCTCTTATCTATAAGCACATTCACTTTGTAATACAGAATATACGAGGAGAAAGTGAGGCCTGCAGATGCTGGAGATCAGAGCTGAAAATGTGTTGCTGGAACAGCGCAGCAGGTCAGGCAGCATTCAGGGAACAGGAGAATCGACATTTCGGGCATAAGCCCTTCTTCAGCAAGAAGGGCTTATGCCCGAAACATCGATTCTCCTGTTCCCTGGATGCTGCCTGACCTGCTGCGCTGTTCCAGCAACACATTTTCAGCAATACAGAATATACATTTTGCTGAGAAGAGAGTGATGTTGCTGAAATGTTTTGCCTTGAATTCATCAGGAGAAATCCAAGAATACTAAATTTCAAATACCCTCTAATTTATATTGTAAGAGAAGAGATGTCTTGGGAAAAAAAACAGTGGGGAACTATAGACTTCCCAAGCTTAGAGGCAATTCTACAAAGGTGCAAGGCTTGAGCGTATTTGTTTTATTTGGAGAATGTCTCCCTGCGTATTAGTATGTGGCAGTTCTAGCAAGTGTAAATCAAGTATGGTGCATATTTGACAGACTATCCTAAATTCCCTTTAGTTGAAGGGTCATTAACAAGGAGGCATAATTTTAGGATGAAAGAGGTTTAGATGGGATTTAAGAAAAATTGTATTCGCCCAGAGGGTGGTAGGAAACTGGAATGCACTGCCTGGGAGGGCAGTTGAGGTAGGAAACGTTTGAAAAGTTCTTGGATGAGGACTTGAAATATAACATAAAAAGCTATGGGCTAGGTGCTGGAAAATGGGCCGAGTGTAGAATTAGGGTAGTCTTGTGTCTTGGTGGATCAAAGGGCCCCATCCCATTGTATGACTCTGTGATCCTAAATTGGTGCTTAGTACAGTGAGTAGTGCTCTTGGGATTATTGGGCAACACATGCCAAATCTCAGAATCACTTGTTTTGTTACACTTTTTTTGTTAGTGTGGGATAGATGAATATATTCTGTCCTGTGACTCATATATAAATAAATGAACATGCTTATTGATTTGATTAGAAAATTGTTGGAAAAGGGGACCCATATACATAACATTGTACCAGCAATGAAATTCAGACACTCTTGCTTAAACATATGGTAAGCAGAACGTTGTTAGTGGAAAATGCCACTTGTTTGGTGTCAGGCAGATTGATTAACCTGTTGGTCAAATTCCTTGGGATGTTTTATGTTTCAAGGTAATGCAAAGTAGACTTTTCAGGTTCAAAAGTAGTATTCTTCAGCCCATTTGTGTGAAATGTGACAGTCATCTGATCAGTGTCACCTACGAAATAGCTTTGATATGCTCTATGGTCATTGGCAGTCCCTCATAGACGAGGATCATTCTCCTCCACTCTTAAGAGCAAGTTTGTAGGTGGCTGTAAAGACTGATGTGACTCTTTATCTGTGTCGAGCATTCAAGGTGATCAAATGGCTCCAAGATTTCTGATCAGACCAATCTTAGTGTGAAGCACTATACAAATCTATACAGATGTGTATATATTGTGAAGGTAGGCTTCTGGCTGACAGTAGTGAAGAACTCATCAGTGGATTTCCCAGTTGGCCTTGTTTCTACAAAAAAATCTATTTTTATGATGGAATGAGCCCTAATAACCTAAATCTCTCTAATTTCTAATACAAAAGATGATTGGTACATGATCTTTGAATCTGGCTAAGGATTTCCTTACATACCATAATGCTGACCACTCATGCCTAAATTCACTTCTGAGTTGAAGCAGTTTATTATGCTCACTTCTCTGTTAATTGAGAAGTCTGCCAATGGGATTTTGACTATCTTTGTATGTTCGGATTCATATTAGCACAGCATGCTACAAGATTTATCTTATCAGCAATCTTGTAAACAGGGGCCCTAGCCATTTGCTTATGTTACAAAAATAAAATGCAGCAAGATGGGGCAAAGATGGCAAAACCTTCCACTTTTGGACCTGAGAAATCCCAATCTACCTCTTATTATTCTGGGAAAGTATCTCAAACATTTGAACAGGATTAAGAAGTTGTTTCAGGTTGCTGTTTCCACTATGCAGTGATTACTTGAGTGGTATTTCCCACTAAGTGGGTACTGACATCAGTCAAAAAAAGCGCTCGGCCTGCCACAGAATTGAGCTGCCTCATGGATACATTTCAGTGCTGGTACAATGCCAATATATAGATTGTATATCCCAGTATTTGGATGTCCTTTTTTTTTTGTTCATTCATGCGGTGTGCGTGTCACTGGCTCAGCCAGCATTTATTACCCAAACCTTGTTGCTCCTGAAAAAATAGCTCCTTCAGGACACACTTCAGTATACTGAATAATCCATAAACAATCAAGTTGTTCTGTAGTTACATACATGATGTGTGAAACATATATGTCATATGCAGAAACATTTTCACAGCCATGGATTCATAACTATTTAGATTGTAGGGAGGATAGTGTACACCTCGTGAACTTTGTTAATTCTAATGGTTTGATGGAATACCTAAAATGGTTGATGCACTGTCTTGCTGCATTGTCTTTGGATTTCTGAATTTTGAGCATTGAAGAGAATAGGCCAGTTTGCTCAACAATGCTGACACTTCTATAAATCTTCTGAAACTTTAAAATGAAACCTATCGCATCTATTTAATTTCCCATGGGAAATTATCCAAATAAATGTTCATGATCCTTCAGAGAATTAAGCAAACTCCAGGATATTTGTTAATTCCTACATTTTAAGTATTTAGTCTTAGTTGGGTGACTGTTTCCAGTGCAAGATTCACTTAATGCTGTGGTGTACTATTGCTTTTGTTAATGTTGAGTTTTTGCTAAAGATTTTGGAATTGAGTAATTGGAATTGAACAATGCAAATAACAGAGTCAGAGTTCAGTACTTTAAAATTGATATAGTGAATTTGAAATATGTAGTTTTAATTTTTTTATTTTGATTTCTGCATTATGTTGATATTATCTTGCCTACCACTGTAGAGGAAAGATGTAGGGTGCAATGTATGTTGATAAGACCAGAAACGTTAACTGTATTTTTCTCTTGGATACTGATTACTTTGCTTGTTTCAAAGACTCATGACCCTCTGAGAGAAAAAAAGTTATCCTAATGTTAGGTTCCCTTCTTGAGATTCTTACATGCTTGATACAACTGTAATACGCTACTTGCGGAGCATTTCAGAGAACACCTCTGGGACACCCGGACCAACCAACCCAACCACCCTGTAGCTCGACATTTCAATTCCCCCTCCCACTCCACCAAGGATATGCAGGTCTTTGGACTCCTTCATCGTCAGACCACAACAAAACGACGGCTGGAGGAAGAACGCCTCATCTTCCGGCTAGGAACCCTCCAACCACAAGGGATGAACTCGGATTTCACCAGTTTCCTCATTTCCCCTCCCCCCACCCTGTCTCAGTCAAATCCATCAAATTCAGCACCGCCTTCCTAACCTGAGATCTTCTTCCCGACCTCTCCGCCCCCACCCCAGTCTGACCTATCACCCTCACCTTGACCTCTTTCCACCTATCACATTTCCGACGCCCCTCCCCCAAGTCCCTCCTCCCTACCTTTTATCTTAGCCTGCTGGACAAACTTTCCTCATTCCTGAAGAAGGGCTTATGCCCAAAACGTCGATTCTCCTGTTCCCTGGATGCTGCCTGACCTGCTGCGCTTTTCCAGCAACACATTTCCTACAACTGTAATACGCCAACTTCTGTGAACTGCCACGATTTATTTCAGCAAGCTTTGGAGGATCACTTAACACTCTTCAAGATGCTTGCGGAGCGTGTCAAGCGAGGCTCCCTGGACAAGGTTTCCTCCCCGTCCTCTCTTTATACAGAGTTTTGCACAACCCACTGCCATTCCCCCATAGTCACATGCCACCTAAAAACAATGTAAAGTGATTAGGGTATTTCCAGAAACAGCATGCGGTTAGGGTACTCCTTAAACTACAGCATTAACAGAGTATGATTAGATTGTCACCTCCTGCCTGCAAGACTGAAAAACACACACTCCCCGGGACATCCAATTTCTTACATGTCAATAAACAAATTAACCCTTTAACATCTCACTTTTCTCTACCTCTTAATTCTAAACTGTATTCCTGGTTCTAGTCTCTCCTATAAAGGCAATATCATTTTAGCAACTATATTGTGAAGTCCTCTCAGATCTTGTATTTTTCAGTAAGATCAGCTCTCCTTCTTGTAAGCTCCAGAGATACATGTCCAGTCTGACTAGCCTTTCCTGATAATGCCCCATTTCAAGCATCAGTTGAGTGAACCTTTTCTGAGTGACTTCTAATGTATGTCATTTTTTTAAAAATCAGAAGGCCAAAAATTGTGCACTGTAATCCAGATAAGGCCTCGCATGCAAAACATCCCTCATTTCGTATTCTATTCTCCATTTAATAAATGATAACACTGGTTACCTTTCAAATCATTTGCTGTACCTGCACACCAACCGTTTGTGACTCATATACTAGGGCATCCAGATTTCCCTTGACCTCAAAGCTCTACAGTTTCTCTCCATTTAAACAATATGTTGCTTTACTGTTCTTCCTGCCAATTTGAAATAGTTAATATTTTCTGACATGTTCATATTCTATTGTATACCCATACGTTTAACGATCGTTTTGCAGACTACTTAAGATCTCTTCACAGTTCACTTTTCTACCTTCTTAATGTCATCAACAAATTTAGAAACTATCCATTGTCCCTTTATCCAAGTCATTGACAGAAATGATAAAAAGTGAAGCCCCAGCTTTCCAAGTCATATCTGGCCAACTTGGAAGTGACCCTTTTATACCTACTGTTTCCTTAGTGACCAATCCTCTGTCTGTACTAATGTTATTCCCAACACCATGAGCTATGATTTGGTGTAGTAACCTTTGTGTCACCTTATCAAATGCCTTCTGGAAATCTAAGTGTACATATTCTTAGATTGACATTTGTCTCCACTGTTACTTCCTCAAAGAACTCCATTAACTAATTAATTAATTAATTAACTAACTCCATTATTCCTGAAGAAGGCCTTTTGCCCGAAACGTCGATTTCGAAGCTCCTTGGATGCTGCCTGAACTGCTGTGCTCTTCCAGCACCACTAATCTAGAATCTGGTTTCCAGCATCTGCAGTCATTGTTTTTACCTCAATTAACTAAGTCAAACATGACTTCTCTTTCATAAAATTGTTTACTCTGCCTGATTTACATTGAGATCTTCCAAGTGCCTTACCATAACCTCCTTTAAAGAAAACATTGGAATCAATCTGACAAATGTGGCCTGTAAATTCCTGTTTTCTGTCTCCTTCCTTTCTTTAATTAGAGAAATCATTTTCTTCATCTAAAGTTCTTTCAGTTAATGTTTCGCTTTAACTTTGCTTGTTTAAAAAATGACAATATATTTGATTTACATTGAGAGTTTCTATTTAATATTGTTTGCTAACCTATCTATTCTATAGATTGTCTGCTTTTAAGACCCTTTCCCAATGCTTCTGCAACCATATTTATTTCCCCTGGCCTTGTCTCATCCTCTTGTCCCTGCCCTCAGTCCCTCTTTATCCAGCTAAACCACCACCAGATCTCTGTCCTCGTCTGTAAAGTCTGTGCTGTCTGTTTCTGTCCTGGTTACCCATCTGGGCTTGCACTAAAGTCCTCGAGGTAGAAGTTTTGCAATACAAGTATATGTAGTTCTGCCTGCATTATCAGCTGGTTGTGTACTTCGGAGCAGTGCTTCCAGTTAAACCTGTTGGATTATAACCTGGTGCTGTGTGATTTTTAAGTCTGCCTGCATCAACAATGTCTGCCACTAGATGGTGTGTGTTGAACTAAAACTTTACCTGTGTACTTTTCATATAGAGTCATAGAGATGTACAGCACGGAAGCAGACACTTCAGTTCAACTCCTCCATGCCGACCAGATATCCTAAACTAACCTAGTCCCATTTGCCAGCATTTGGCCCATATCCCTCTAAACCCTTCCTAATCATATAACCATCCAAATGTGGCTCAGTGGTTAGCACTGCTGCCTCACAGTACCAAGGTCCCAGGTTCGATTCCAGCCTTGGGTGACTGTCTGTGTGGAGTTCACACATTCTCCCTGTGTCTGCGTGGGTTTCCTCTGGATGCTCTGGTTTTCTCCCACAATCCAAAGATGTGCAGGTCAGGTGAATTGGCCATGCTAAATTGTCCGTAGTGTTAGGTACATTAGTCAGAGGCAGGTGGGTTACTCTTCAGAGGGTCGGTGTGGACTTGTTGGGCTGAAGGGCCTGTTTCCACACTGTAGGGAATCTAATCTATCGAGAAGTAAAAACGGCTCTTTAAAACTGAATGAAAGAATAAAAGGTAGCCCTTGAAATGTTGTAATTGACCAGCCTCCCCAACTACCTCGAGCAGCTCACCTACTGTATTCACAGCGCTTATATATTGTATTTCTTTAAAATGAAATAAATTTTAAATGCTTTTTTATTAATTAATTTATGTACACCATTTCAATTTAATGATTTGAAGTTTTCTGCTCCGAAGTCCTGAAGTGCCAAACTGTATATATTTTATTTTAGATTTAGTGATTTATTTTACAAGTTGTATTAGCTAGGAATATGATACTGCACACAGGTTACAGTATTTCAACCTGTATGTTGTTTTTTGTTTGCAAAAAATATTTGTAAGGACCTAACTCTGGCCAAGGCCTAGTGGTATTATTGTGAAACTATTAATTCAGATACTAATATTCTGGTGACCAGGATTTGAATCCTGCATGGAAGTGAATTTGACTTCAATTTTTGAAATAAGTCTGGAATTAACAATCATTTGATGACCATGAAATTAATTATGATTGTTGGCTCTCAAATGCCCTTCAGGGAAGGAAATCTGCCATCCTCACCTGGTCTGGCCTACATGTGGTTGACTCTTAACTGTCCTCTGAAATAGCCTAGCATGTCACTCAGTTGTATTAATCACTATGAAGTGTCAACTAAGAAATGACACTGGACAGACTACCGAACGTCAGCTTAGACACTGGAAATGACTGCAGCAAAAACAACCCTGTTGACCCTGCTGAGTCCTCTTCACTAACACCTGGTGGCTTGAGCCAAAACTAGGAGTGCTGTCTCACAAACTAGTCAAGTAGCAGCGTGACATTGTCTATAAGGTATCATTCTTTGAATATGGCTCTGTCTCAGACACCATCATCGTCCCTGGATACGTCCTGTCCCACCAGCAGGACAGACCCAGCAGAGGTGGTGGCACAGTGGTATGTAATCGGGAGGGAATCGCCTTGGGAGTCATCAACATTAACTCTGGACCTTGTGAAGTCTCATGTTTTCAGGTTAAACATGGACAAAGAAATCTCCAACTGTTTACCATGTATCCATCCTCCCTTGAATCAGCACTCCTCTACGTTGATCAACACTTGGAGGAAGCACTGAGGGTGCAAAATGTATTTTGGGTGGGGGATTTTAATCTCCAATACAAGAGTGGCTTGCCAGCAACACCAATTGATCTATTCAGGTCCTAAAGGACAATGTTGCAGACCAGGTCCAGCAGCTTTTAGTTCTGATAATACTTTCAATATCATCTCATTTTCTTCCACTTTTTAAGTACCTGTAGAAACTCTTACTGTCTGTTTTTAAATTTATGTCTCTCTCTGCCTTAGCTTTTTTTTAAATTCTATCCAACCTCTGACTTGATTTTTGCAGAATTATATACTTTTTCTTTCAATGGGATACTATCTTTTCTTCCCTTAAATAATAACTTACTGTATTATTTTTGGGATCAACTGTTCCTTAGAAATGTGCGATCTGAGACATTGTCTATAAATGGATACTATTATTTGATTAAGTTCAAAAAAGTAGAGAATTCCAATATTGTCTTTGCAGCACTGTAGCTTTGTACCATTTTGCATTACCAAAACCAAATTATATCCAAAACATTTTTCTAATTTTATTTAGATTTTCAATCAAGGTACTATAAACCATTAAATTAATTTGTGCAATGACATGACCTGAATTTGATACATTGTCCATCAAGCTAATTTTATGGGTCTGCCTTATTTGGTATCAAGTATTATATGAATGATCTGGAAACAGTCTGTACTCCATTTTTGGCTTGCTTATTTGTTGATCACTACATTTGATAACAGAAATTGACTCTTTTCCACGTTTCATTTATTTGCAGGTACATGACTAGACCTATAATGAGCGTTCCAGGTCTCTACGACCCTACTACTATTATGAATGCAGATATACTAGCATATTGTCAGAAGGAAGGGTGGTGCAAACTAGCATTTTACCTGTTGTCTTTTTTTTACTATCTATATGGGTAAGTTGGTATAGAAATTAATTGTTTTAGAAATATTTTCTCAGCTTTACCACTGAGATTTATCTGCCATTAAGTTTTTAGAATGACCTTTTTGAAGTATAAAACTTAAGGTGTTGGGTTTCATGTTTTCAGAGTGGGATATTTTTTCAATTAAGAAAATTGGATTAAAAAATAAAACTGACACTGCATGTTGAAGGCTGTAGATGATAGGATAAAATAAGCAATAATTGCAATATGTCTGTGGAAGGAGGAAGAGAAAGCAGAGGAGTTGCTTCATTTGAAAACCTTAGGAAATGAACAGCAGTGGGAGACTATATATATGGTTATTCAGTCTTAAGGGTGAATCTGCAGAGGAGACTAAAAGGATATAGGAAGCAAGCTAGGAATTAAGAGTGAACTAGGTGAGAAGGTTTAGGGGTAAGTAGTATTGACAAAATAAAGATAAAAATGTTTGTATTGAAGAGGAGGAGGTTGGGAACATAAAGTGAAAATAATCTTCTATCCAGTACAGAAGAGTCAATAGGTGACAGAAGAGACTCTTTTTAATCTCTTGGGATGTGGTGACATGTAGAATACTGACCCAGCAGTGCTAAAATAATGACGATATATGTCCATGTCAGGGTCATGTATGACTTGAAGGTGTTGGTGTTTATCCAACATTGTGCTCGTTTCTGGCAGTAGACATCACAGGGGAATGCTGTCCTATTGAAGTAACCTTGATGAGTTGCTGTAGATGATGTGTATGCTGCCACAGTGCGTGTATAGTAGATTTTGTGTCTTGTGCTTTCTAGTGCCTATCTAATGCAGATATAACGAACAAAGAAAATTTACGCCCAGGAACAGGCTCTTCGGCCCTCCAAACCTGAGCCGATCCAAATGTACTGTCTAAATCAGTAGGTCAATTCCTACGCATTTGTATCCCTCTGCTCCCCACCTACATATGCATCTGTCCAAACGCATCTTAAATGACTCTACTGTGACTGGCTCTACCATCTCTGCTGGCAACGTGTTCCAAACGCCCACTACCCTCTGTGTGAAGTACTTGCTGCGTGTATCCCTCTTAAACTTTCCACCTTTCACCTTGAAAGCATGATCTCTCGTTATTGGATCCTTCACCCTGGGAAAAAGCTTGTCGCTATCCACCTTGTCTATACCCTTCATGATTTTGTAAACCTCAATCAAGTTTCCCCCCTCAATCTTCTTTTTTCTAGTGAAAATAAACCTAACCTACTCAATCTCTCTTCATACCAGGCAACATCCTCGTAAACCTTCTCTGCACCCTCTCTAAGGCGTCCACATCCTCTTGGTAATGTGGCGATCAGAACTGTACACAGTATTCTAAATGTGGCCAAACCAATGTCTTGTACAAATGTCATGTGTTATTAAGAAATAATCTATGAGAAGTATGCACATTCTGTGGCTAACTAAGTACTTGAAGAATAAAATCAAATGGAAGTAAAATGTTTACTGCAAAGATTAGGTGAAACAGAAGTTTGGGGACATTTTAGAAACCAGAAGAGGTTGATTAAGAAAATGGAAGAGGAGAATTAAGTTGGAAAATGAGCACAAGATAGCAAGAAATAATAAAACCGAGATTGAGCTTCTTCAAGTACATATGGAGGAAGAGAATTTCTGAAGCACATTTCTGAAGCAAAAGATTAGATTACTTACAGTGTGGAAACAGGTCCGTCGGCCCAACAAGTACACACCAACCCTCTGAAGAGCAACCCACCCAGACCCATTCCCCTACCAGGATTCAAAAGTTATAGATGCACCTGTGAATGACAAAGCACACTGAAATGGTTGAATGACCTGCTCCTCATCCTGGTGTTCTTATTTATAACTTCAAACAGAGTAAGGGTCATAACCCTTTAGGTGAAGGATTAGAGGCGTCCCTTAATGTGTAGCAGCAAATATTCAAGAGGTAGGAAGGATGGGCATGGAATGCATGATTGAAAGGACAGTTTGAAGACAATAGGAGGGATACCATTCATACTGGAGTCCAGAGATCAGTGTGTGTTAAATCTGACTACAGCAGTTGATTTGGTTACTTTGAAGTCAATTCTGTGATCTTATTTAATGTTGACAAGTTTACTATATTAGGTGTTTTCACAATTTTGTTTTGCAGAATGATCTATGTGTTGGTGAGTTCTTAAATAACATTTGTGAGATCCAGTGAAATTGTTTACTCCCTGCAAGAAACAGAAGGATAATGGTTTTTCAAGAACTTGGGGCCCATCAACACAACATGTAGTTCACCAAATATGAATGGCTTTGTATGTATATAGATTAAATGTTTTTCCCTATGTTTCATGGACATTTTGCCCCCAGGGTTTTTTAGTTTTCTGCCTGTAGAAAAAATTATTTCTGCAGTTTGCCTTGATCCAAAACTCAAGAATTAAGTTTGTACTTTATGTATGAAATCACTAATCTCAGATTATGTTTTAAAATGTAACATTGAATCACACTCCTATTTGCTATTTACAGGTATATTATGTAAACAATTATGTAACTTGGCTCAAATATCTTGTGTCCAGTTAAAAATAAAAGACCAGAGAAATCTGGATATAGTTTGAATCCCTAAAACTCAATGGATATTATTTACATTTTTAGTAAAATGAACATTTTATTGTTTCTTTTGGATTGTGCAAAACAGAATTTAAGTTTAACGCACAGAAAAATTATGGAAATAACCTATGATAGTCAGTCTTTACAGAGTACACAGATTAAAGTTCTTTTTACACAAATGGGTCCCTTTCCCATGCAAAATAACATTTATTTAAAAATGTTTTAGCTCTAGTAATGGTGCCAAAGTACTCAATGTTGATTTGACTGACATATTTATGTAGTTTTTATGTACTCACTACATAACGTATTTGGTTATTTTGAGCCTTAGTGTAGCAGTTGTTCTAATTATGATTGAGGTTCAAATAAAAAACTCATTTTTCATAATAGCTTTTGTTAGTTGGTGCACTCATCACTAGATGTAGTGTTTATCAGCTATGTTTACTTTTCTGCACAAAATCCTACAAATAAAAAGCTAGGAAATAAATGAACAAATGTTAAAAATGTGTGCTGAAAAATGCAACATTTAATGTTTAGGTGAACCATGGGAAACGTCAGTAATGAAATAGTAATATGGAACCTCTTGAGTTGTGTTTAAAACTACATTACAAATATTCCTGTTAGCAAATTGAGGCTGATGCTTTTTAAGAATGGACACATAACATTTTATTGCAAAGGTACAATTGTAAATGAAAAAACTGATTAAAGACTTTACCAACCCATTCCTGTATGCTATAGTACTTTTATAAGGATAGAGTTTAATATTAATGCATTTTTACTTTTACATTGAGCCTATTCATACATTGAGAATTGACGAGTTAATTGTATTTTATGTTGAGTTTGCTTTTGCTTTCTCACTACGAGCCTTATAGGAAAGTTATGAAGCGATCAGTGTTGAGTAAATGGGCATAGTTTGTTATACGACAATATAATGTATTGTTTCTTTATATATGGAATGACATGCAATTCAAACTCAAACACTTCTGGAGAAACCTTTTGTATGCTGAATGCGTGACTATTTTTCAGCAGTTTAGTGACCTAAAGTGACCACCAAAAAAAATCTGAAGTACATTTGTATAATATCTTTGGATTCACTCACATGCATCTTTCATATGTAGAAAAGTACCAACACAAATAACATGGCATTTTTTCCACTGTTCAATTTGAATACTGAGTTGTGACATTTATCGTTATCTCAGGCTAAGTTTAACCTGAGTTACACATATTATCTATGTAGACAATTGTTTGCTCTCAACATAATTTTTTGATTAACTGTTCCTTAAAACACATGGTGTAGTTATTTCTGTCCTGTTTGTGATCCAGCTGTGAAAATCAGTTACTTCACATCGTATATTAAAATGGTAACTATATATCCATGTACTTTCTGAAAAATGCCATACAATTTAGTATTTCGATATAAAACTGTAACCAGTAAATAAAAGCCCCAAACAGGTTTGATATGATGTAAGACAAATGGAAAATGCAGCTAGCAAATTTGAAATAAATTGGAAAATGCTGGAATTACGCAGCCAGCATGGCATAGCTGTGGAAGAAAGACTGAGCATTACAACTTAATGGTTTTTAGTCAGAATTCTTCTGTCTAGGTCAGATAATTGTAAAATTTATATACAATGTACAGCCTGAAAGGTTTGCTTTCTTTTTTCTATCTTGACACTGATCGGGCTGCAACATCGTCTTTTGTTGCCAGGTATGTTGCCATGTTATCCCGAAAGTCATGCAAATAGTTGTATTGCTGTCAAACAAAACAGCATAATAGTTAAAATGCATTTTAATTATTAATATTCCATTTTATTTGCTGAGTACATCCGTTATTTGATCACAGATATTCCCCCCCCCCCCCCAACACTGTGGGAAAGACTATAAACGCTAAATAATAGGAACATGTAAGATGAATATAGCAATAGTTAGGAGTGATGTTATTCTTCATGTTGATTGGGTTAATCAAACTGAAAAGGGTAGCTATGACGACAAATTCAGTGCACCGTAAGGATAGTTTCCCAGAGCAATATGTCATGGAGCCAACCAGGGAGCAGCCTATCTTGGATCTGGTAATCGTAATGAGATGTATTTAATTAACCATCTCTGATTAAAAGATCATAGAGTCATAGAGATGTACAGCATGGAAACAGACCCTTCGGTCTAACCAGATATCCCAACCCAATCTAGTCCCACCTACCAGCACCCGGCCTACATCCCTCCAAACCCTTCCTATTCATATACCCATCCAAATGCCTTTTAAAGGTTGCAATTGTACCAGCCTCTTTTATGTCTTTCACCTCTCACCCTAAACCTATGCCCTCTATTTAGATTAGATTAGATTCCCTACAGTGTAGAAACAGGCCCTTCCGCCCAACAGGTCCACACCGACCCTCCGAAGAGTAACCCACCAAGACCCATTTCCATCTGACTAACGCACTTAACCTATGGGCTACTTAGTATCTTTGGATTGTGGGAGGAAACCGGAGTACCCGGAGGAAACCCACGCAGACACAGGGAGAATGTGCAAACTCCACACAGACAGTTGTCCAAGGCTGGAATCGAACCTGGGCCCCTAGTGCTGTGAAGCAGCAGTGCTAACCACTGAGCCACCGTGCTGCCCCAACTCTCATCCCAGGGAAAAGACTTTGTCTATTTATCCTATCCATGCCCCTCATAATTTTGTAAACCCCTATAAGGTTACCCCTCAGCTCTGACAACATCTTTCCGATAGGAAGGAGACCAGAATTGCACGCAATATTCCAACAGTGGCCTAACCAATGTCCTGTATAGCTGCAACATGATGTCCCAACTCCTGTACTCCATACTCTGACCGATAAAAGAAAGCATACCAAATACCTTCTTCACTATCCTATCTACCTGCGACTCCACTTTCAAGGAGCTATGAACCTGTACTCCAAGGTCTCTTTGTTCAGCAACACTCCCTAGGACCTTCCCACCGTTTGAGTGTGAGAAACCCAGTTACGAAATAACTTTAAGTTAAAAGGAATTACAATGACACAAGAATAGAGTTAGCTAAAGTGCACTGGACAGATTAACAGGAATAACAGTAAGCAAACAGTGGTAGACACTTGAGGTAATTCATGACACTCAGCAAAAATACATCCAAAAAGGAGGAAAAGCCTCAGAGCGAGATATGGCTAACCAAGGAAGGTGAGAATTAAGTTGAATGTGGCCAAAGTTATTGATAGCCCTGAAGATAGGATAAATTCAGAATCTCGCAAAGGAGGACTGAAAGATAATAAAGGCAGAAAATAAACATAATGGCACACTGGCATGAAATAAGACCTTTAAGCTGACAATAAGACCTTTAAATACGTAAAAAGGAAGAGAAGTCAAAGTGAACATAGGCCCCTTAGAAAATGAATCTGGGGAAACAAAGGACATGGCAGAGGAGTTAAACATATTTTGCATCATTTTACAGTGGAATACACAACAAGCTTCCCATTAATATGAAAGAAAATAGGGGAGGAATTAAATATCACTAAAGAAGTAGCAGTAAATAAACTAATGGGGCAAAAGGCAGATAGGATATAAACCATCAGGGCCAGAAGACCTAAAAGAGGCAGCTACTGAAATAGCTACAGGATGTATTGGTTGTAATTTTCCAAAAATAGTTGAATTGTGGAGAAGTACCAAAGGATTGGAAAACTGCTAATGTGACACACCTATTCAAACAGGAAGGGAGACAAAAAGCAGGTAATTATATGCTGATTATCCTAACATCTATTGTTGGAAAACTATTGGCATCAATTATTAAGCAAGAAGTAGCTCATTTGGAAAATCCACCTATTCAAGCAGAGTCAGCATAGTTTCACAAAAGGGACATAGTGTCTCACTGATTATTAGGGTTTTTTGAGGATATCTCAACCAGAGTGAATCGAGGGGAACCAGTAGTTATGTTGTGTTTGGACTTCCAGAAGGCATTTGACAAGGTACTAAAATGATTAAGTCGACAGTTTTTGAGGTAGTACATTTGGCAGCGAGAGAGAATTGGCTCAAGGGCAAGAAACAGCAAGTCGGGATAAGGGGTTTGCTTCCAGATTGGCGACCCAGAACAGCGAGATTCTAAAAAGATCAATGCTGGGAATGCAACTAATTACAAAAGCTATTAATGACTTGAAGGAAGGATGTGAACATAGTGGAGCCATATTTGCAGTTGTCATTTCATTGAAGGCAGTTCAGAGAAGGTTCACCACATGATCCTTGGCATGCAGGAATTGTCTTCAGAGCAAAAGACTAAATGAGTTGGGACTCTTGGGACTAGTTTGGAAGAATGAGAGGTGATCTAATTGAAATATAAAATCCTTAAGAGGTTTGACAGGGTAAATGCTGAGAGGATGTTTCCCCTTATGGGAGTGTCAAGGACCAGAGGCACATAAAGGGGAACTAGTTTAAGACTGAGATGAGGAATTTCTTTCAGAGGATTGAGAGAGCTGAGGGGGTAGAGTCCTTGTGGTTGAGATAGCTGAGGGGGCAGAGTCCTAAAGGCTGGGATATCAATCCTTGATCAGTAGGAGGATCAAGAATTGTCAGATCAACCATCATCCTAATCAAAGACAGAGCTGACCTGACAGACTGGGCAGCCTACTCCTTTTCCTATTTCTTGTGGTCTAAGGATTTGAGACGGAATTCATTTATACCTTCACTGTTTGTATTGCTGCAGCTCCTCTCAGTTCACGAAGGTGGCCAATTGCTTCTTCTGGTAACATAGTATCAGACAACTGAAGTAGAAGACATGCTGCAACTAGGAGACAATGTAAGAAGGAAATGCTTTCAAATTGTTTTATTAACCTGATTACTTGACACTTGAGAGTTAAGGAAGCACTCTTCAATTTTTCTTTGGTAGAAAAGGGAAAGTTTACAAAGAAGTGAAAGAATAGGATATTAAATTTTGCACTTACTTAGACATGAACGTCCAAGACCTCCGTAACATCTGCAAAGATAATTAGAGTGTGTTTCAAGAAAATGTTTGGGATTCTGATTTAAAAGACATTTTGCATCAATATTATCCACTATTTTTATGTGTATATAACATGCTAATCAGTTTGCCAGGATTAATCAACCATCTAGAACATGGAGACATCCCTCAATTGAACACACTCACTAATTATAATAAATGAATATTCAATGTCCCATTTAATGAGGCACCCTTGAAGACTAGATGTCAACTCTGTGGCAGGAATTGAGTCAAAAGTGGCTTTGTAAAAGGACTTGTTTGCATTTCAGATTCGTTTGCTTAGAATCTGGAATAAAATTACATTTTAAGGGTTATCTGCTCGGACAGCCCATCTTGCCTTTTTTTTTGACTGGAAACACTTGCCCTCCAGAGAAAATGTTTGTAGCAGACCATGTGTAACTGCTTCTTCAATCAAAAACACTGACAAAACTGATACTGTCTTTCAAATCTTGCAGCAGTTTGTTGGTTCCAAGCTCCCATTCAGAGGCACCAATAATGCAGTAGCTCCCCAGAATATTCAGGATAGTCTGACATGGGAAACTCAGAATCCCTACGGTATGGAAGCAGACCATTCGGCCCATTATGCCCATTCCAGGACATTCTGGGCAATTTAGCATAGCTAATCCACCGAATTTGGACTTTGGTGATGTTAGCACTTATGCAATGTGGAAGTCAGTCTCACCATGTTACAACTAATCTGTCTTAAACAATTTCTATACTTGATCATAACTGAGACATAGTTACTTGCATTTGCAAATGATTTACCATAAAAGATTACATTTTTTACAAGTTCACAATTAACAGTTGCAATGCACTTACTGGATAAGAATTCTTTTTGCGTTTTCCAAGCAGATTCTCAACTCTTCCAGAATTTTCCAACAGTTAGCAATATCTGGAACACTACCATCAGGGAAAGGATAATGATACACTTTGAATCCCTGTTGCTCGTATGATTCCAACAAGCCTGGAACCCTGTATTTCACCATCTCTCCTTTGGTACAGAGCACAAATACATCCTGTATGTTGTGACTCTTGAGCTCTTCTGTGAATAAATGAAGAATATGGAGACGATGACTGATTAATTCCATATAAGACATACAGTTTATAACATGTAATCCCAACTACAGAATTGACAATGCAGATCACAGGAGCTACTGGCTTATCTAAATTGAGTTCAATCAGTAAAAGAAGGCAACAGTCTTGTATAACTACTGTGTTGATGTATGCAACAGTCGCACGCTTGATTTGCTATTCCCCACAAAAGCAAGCTTATTTCAGCTCCCATTGTTGGCTGAAAAAAAAGAAAAATCAAATAGGAATTATTCTCCTCCATCAAACATTAGTTTACAACAGCATTAGAAGAAGTCTGCAAGCAAATCTCCTGCAACAGGGTAGAAAGAAGCCCCAAATAAAGTATAAATGAAATAGTGAAGTACAGCTTCAAATGCAAAAAAGTTAAGATCAAAGTGTTATCAAAAAATGGATACCTTCCTTGAACCCAAGACCAGAAACACGATATACATATATAAATATGAATTACCTAAATCTTTCTGAAGGTTTCTTCTTACATCTTTAAATTTACAACCTGTTTAAATAAAGTAGTATTTAATAATTTTTGTGAATCCAGATTTATTAAAATGGAAGCAATATTATAACATAGGACATTTTAATACCGGTACATCATTATTTTCCTAAAGGCAAGTTTGACAAAAAAGCCATGAAATTAGTTAAGGGCTGACATCAAGACAAGTGATTGTTGCAACACTCTTATTTGGTTACTAATGATCCCATTTATTATTTTGTAGTATATATTTCCAATAAAACCTAATTCAACTGCAACAATTATCCCAACAACTGGTGCAACCTGCATGTTGCCTCTTCTATTGCATGCTGCATTGTTGTAACTGCATTATTTTCTTGACCATTGCAATTAATATTCCTATTAAATGCTTGGGTTACATGGACTGGACTTTGGAACTCAATGCCTGGGTTGAGAAAGTGAAGCAAAACTGGGGCCAGGGAGACTGAAGGATTCCTTGTGAATCCTGGAGGTTTAGTCCACAAGGGTAACACTTCTTAAAAAAAATTGTGGCCTCTTTTGTCCACTCCATGGCTTCTGTTCTTGTTCTCCTAGCGAGTTCAATCAGTAAAAGAAGGCAACAGTCTTGTATAACTACTGTGTTGATGTATGCAACAGTCGCACGCTTGATTTGCTATTCCCCACAAAAGCAAGCTTATTTCAGCTCCCATTGTTGGCTGAAAAAAAAGAAAAATCAAATAGGAATTATTCTCCTCCATCAAACATTAGTTTACAACAGCATTAGGTTGCCAAGGTTGGCCAAGCCCTGGTCTCCTGAATCTAGAATGAAGCATAATTGCTGCTTATCAGGAGTGAATGTTCCTCTTGTATGAAAGTAAAGATGATGGGGTTGGGGGGAGATAAGAGAAAGAGTTATTGTAACACTTACCTCCTATCATCTTTCTTACTGTCTAAATTTTTCCTGGGAAGGGGGGAGATTCAATTTTTCCATAAGTAGTAACAGTCCCCAGAGTTTGTGTCTGTGTTTATTTGTTATATGAAAAACTGTTTCTGAATCCTGTTGAACAATTTGTTTTTATTGTAAACAGTTCCATAAGTGTGTACTAGTTGTCCATCTATGCTACTACTCTCAGATAATATACCACATGCATGATACGTATCAGTGGTGAAAACTGTAGAATTGAGGTTATATGGAATCTGTAGAATAATGCCCATATGTGATGGGCAAAAAGTGACAAGAGGGAAGTCCATAATCTCCAGCCGCTAAAAAGGTCACATGGGCAATCTACCCTTAATTGGTGCAAAACAAAATTAAAGAGGAAATTACTTATATCGTTAAATTAAATACAGTGGTGCCTCGGAATCCGAATTTAGTTCGTTCCAGGAGGCTGTTTGGATTGTGAAACTATTTTCCTGATAAGAAATAATGGAAAGTGAATTAATCTGTTTCTGGACCCAAAAAAAAACATTTTCAAGACACTTTTAATAAAAGCAAGAAATAAATGTACTAACATGAAAATAACTTCCTTTACCTTAGTGAGGAGTGCTAATGGTGAATGCACTTATTTGCTTCACTGCTCTTCTTGGGTGCAATGGTGAATGCACAAGGGTGATAATTAAAAAAACCAGCACAAATCACGAGGTAAACTAGTGATGGATACACGACTACTTCCGGGGATGAACTGAACAAACAATGTGCCACCTGAATGGTACATGGTGTTCGGATTCTGAAAATTTGTTCGGATTTTAGGGCAAAATATTCTCGAAATAATTGTTCGGATTCCGATTTGTTCGAACAATAGGGCGTTCGGATTCCGGGGTCACCACTGTACTTTGTTGGAACTTGTAGGCTACTTCACTGTTAGCCTTATCAGTTAGAAGGGAATTACGACACTAATTGATTGTTTTCTGGTATTTAGGCCAGTTTTCAAGTTAATTCAATTTAGATAAAAGAACTGCCTGACAAATCATTGCTATGAATCTGAAGTCACATGTCAATTAGACCAGGTAAAGATGGCAGATTTCCTTCCTTAAAGGAATTAGTGAAACAAATGAGTTTTTAACAATAACTGATCATTTTGTGATGACTGTCACTGAAATTAAACAGATTTTATTCATTGAATTTAAATTGCATTAGCTACTGAGGTTGGATTTGAACTTGTGTATGTGGAAAGAGACAGAGAGGTTTAAACTTATTCTCAGACTGCAAAGATGAAGACCTGGAGAAGTTCAAAGGACTCTGAAAAATTTGCTTAGATTTAGCTAGAGAGAGAAGTTTCTAGGAACACCCACAGTAAATGTTGATTCTGCAGTTAAAAGTTTCCATTTGGGAAAGGAAAACATTGGAATTAAACCCTTGGAAGCATGGAAACATTTCGGAGTGTTTCGAGGATCCTTGAATGTTTGTTTAAAGGACAATCTAACATCTGCCAGATAGGTTTTTTTTGGTTGTTTGTGAAAGGAGTTCAGTTCTATAACTTTAAATATAATGCCTATAAAAAAGTGTTGAATCAATAGTGTTTTTCATTTGTTTGCTACAGTAAAATGGCTAATCTTGTCCTGTAATCCGTTCAGCTATTAACTGAAAGTTCAATTCCTTTGTAAAGGGCTGTGGTCTTTAATGGAAACATTAACACCTGGGATGAATTCATTAGCTTCAAAATGCAAAGAAGATAAGGGTGTGTTTCCTCTTTATTGCGGTGGGTTTGCTTAATCCTTCTGCCATAGGCTCCAGGAAGACCTTAAGTTTTTAATAAAAAGCATGATATTATATCATCTGTAACTTCAGTTTAAACTTTAGAAATAAATAACATATATTTACGTAATGTTGTTCACAATTTTAGGACACTGACCAGTCAATGGAAATTAGCAAAATAAAAAAACATAGTTGCAGAAATGAAGATCCAGTGAGTTAGCTTGTTTTTCTAATGTTGGTTGAAGGTTAAATATATTGGCTAGGATAATGAGAACTGTGAATACCACCATTGATTCTCTTCTACCCAAATGAGGGGGCATTTGCAGCCTTGGTTTAATGCTTCAATTGAACCGCCATACCTCTGACTCAATCTAGATTATGTTCTTTAGGTTTCTGGAGTGGTGTTTGAAACCAAACCTTCCGACTCAGAATAAGATGTTACCTCTGAGAAAAGACTGACACTTTCAATTATTTAAAGATTCTAATTGCTGTGCTGTCTTTTCAGCTTAGGTTGGTGCCAACTGATTATCCACTGCTGCTTGTTGTGGCTTATTCTAATTAGAAAACCAGCAGAATTTGCAGCAAATTGACAATGCCGAGATTGTTGGTAAGATTCAGAGAGTTTGGCATAAGAAATCCTATCTGTGAATTCAATTTAAAACTCAGACTAGCTTATGGAGTTACTTCATTTAAAATTTGCCTATTTTACAGGATGTTGCAGCCTCACTTTCTAAATTGCCATTGACTATTAAGGCAAATTAAAGCCACTACATTTCTGTAGCACAGTATTTCTCACTGTCTTTCCTTCCACAGAAGAAGACAATGGATTTTTAGTTAACACACGGCCAGATATGAGATGCTAACAAATACCATCTGACTGTCCATTATTTCTTACTAATGAAACCTGATTATAACGGTTATGGGGAAAATCACCAGTCTCGGTTTATTGTACAAGGAAATACCGGAGCTCTGGGGAAAGAAAGATACCAACAGCACAGTGGTCAGCTGCCATTCTTCTCTCGACCTGGAGCACATGTCAAGATACTTTTACATACATCTTGTGATACAATAGGTCAATGATGAGATTATTGTCTTTGCAACATGGTTTCTTTATGGTAATCATTGCAGAATCGTTGATAGATTTGATACAGTCATTGTCTGTTCCAGCACAGCCTTGTTAATTTCAGCGTGGTTGTTGTTAGTTTCAGCACAGACATTGTTAGTTTCAATGTCTGCGTGGAAGCCCGTTGCTGTAATAATAGGCGCTAATTGCTCTTCCTAAGAAGGACGATTACTGCATCCCTGGCTATTAGCACTCTGTAGTGAGTCCGTATCAAACTGTTAGCATTTCTATCAAAAGTGTTGGCTAGATCTAGACACTTCGGTGGGCAGTACACGCTACTCGTGTATTGTCTCCCCCACCCACCTTAAACTAATCAACTAGATTGTGAGTGCATTGTGCTGGCATTCTAGTGGCCCCAGGCAGTGTCTGCATTTGCTCTGCTGTCTCTTTCCATATTGTGGTCTGGCAGCCATCTTATGTGTCAAGTGGCCAACTGATGGCTCAATGGCCATCTTGTGTATCCATGTGCCTTATGTCACCCTGCCCTGTGCCATGTCCCACTTCATAAGCATTGTTGATCAAGGTGTTTAAAAATCAACTTGGTAGGAAAGGAGCTCCCCTTAAATACTTCTCCCATGTAGATGACAAATTCCAGAGATTTTGAATATTTCATTGCAAATCAGAATTAAAAAACGTGATTGTAAACTTGTTAAAGTTTGGGGTTAAATTTCCATTCCCTGGCCTTGCACTCAGATCCTGTGTGGTCTAGCTGGTGGGAGTATTTGTAGACATCTTTAACGTCTCCCTACTCTGACATGAGATTCCCACCTGCTTCAAGAAGACCACTATCATCCCAGTGTAAAAGCAAAATCAGGCAATGTGCCTTCATGACTACCATCCAGTGGCTCTGACATCCATTATTATGAAGTTCTTTATGAGGTTAGTAATGATTCACATCAATTCCAGTGTCCCAGATTGCCTTGGTACATTTCACTTCGGCTACAGTCGCAATAGATCCATCTCCCTGAACCTACTCTTATCCCTTGTACATCTGGATAACAAGGGCACCTACATCAGACTCCTATGTATTAACTTTAGCTCCGTCTTCAACACCATAATTCCAACCATACTCCTGTCCAAACTTTGAGACCTAAGACTCTGCTCCCCTCTCTGCAACTGGATCCTTGACTTCTTGACCCATAGACTGCAATCAGTAAGGACAGGCAACAACACTTCCTCCATAATAATCCTTAACACTGTGCCCCACAAGGCTGCATACTCAGCTCCTCAGTACACTCATTATACACTCACAACTGTGTGGCTGATGACAAGTTTGCTGATGACACTACTGCAGTGGGTTGGATGTCAAACAATGACATGACAAAGTACAGGAAAGAGATAGAGCTTAGTGGCATGGTATAAAGATAACAGTCTTCTTCAATGTCAGTGAAATGAAAGAACTGGTCATTGATTTCAGGAAGTGGAGTGCAGGACCCTTCCCTATCTCTATCAATACTACTGAGGTGGAGGTGGTCGAAACCTTCAAGTTCCTAGGAGTAAATATCACCAACAGTCTTTCCTGGTCCACCTGTGTCGATGCAACAGTTAAGAAAGCATACAGAAGACTAGTGAAATTTGGCATGTCCCCATGGACTCTCACCAACTTTTATAGATGGACCACAGAAAGAATCATATCCAGACATCACAGTTTGGAACGGCAACTGCTGTGTCCAAGACTGCAGGAAATTACAGAGAGTTGTGAATACAGCCCAGTCCATCATGAAAACCAGCCTTCCTTGCATTGACTCGATCTACTTCATCAGGAAAGTAGCCAACATAATCAAAGAACCCTCTCACCCCGTTTCTACTCTATTCCACGCTCTTTGACAGGGCAGTGTAGAACTGAGGAAAAATCGCCATCATCTAAAATACTGGACAAGACCTTGGATTTTCCTATTGTCTAAAGTGCTGGACAAAGGCCTGACCATAGGCTGCAACAAACACACACAGAGCAAGAATGATTTCAGTCTGGGACTATTGTTCAACCTGGAAATACAATGTACACCTCCTCTCCAAGAGAACAATTAACCAGACCCAACACACTAGACTGAAACTAATGTTTATACCTCATGCTAACATTTTGGAACCCAACATTCAACTTCAATCAATATTCATTCACCGAGATATCGGGCATTCAACTTCAATCAGAATCCCTTTACATATACTCTTTACATGTACTCTTTCCATTTACAAGAAACTATTTGACCTCAAAGGGAACACCAGACACAAATGGACAACACAGATTTGAGAGAAATACGGGGCACACAGGCTGTATAACTGCCAGCCCTGATCTCAATGGAGAGGAAGAGCCTTTCCATCAAAAAGCTTCTGCAGAAACAGCCTCCCCGCAGGCTTCCAGTCCCAACAAGCAGCCTTGGGACCAAGAACCATAGAGACCCAACATAGTTTGTCTTTCTGATTCAGCTTCTAAGAGCATCATCGCAACAAAGGACACCTGAGTAGGGGAATGCTAACCAAGTGCTATTCAAACAAAACTTCCGAACACAGCCTGTTCCAAGCCAAGAGAACCAACGGCAAGAACCTCAGCAACTGGGCGCAGTTTGAAACTGTGTTTTGTCAATGGTGAGCTGAAACTCCTGAGACCCCAAAGTTTCCATCCTAGCTAGCAGGGAGAGGAAGGTGGGTGGTGACGGTGCAGGGAACCCCAAGGATAGGAAGTCTGATTAAAGCATCTATGATTAAAACTGTGTTTAGCTTCTAATAGTGTTTAAACTTTGTTTAATGTTAATAGTGTGTTTAATTACTGCCCTCTGTATAATTGCAAGCGTTAATTTCACTGTTTATTACATTTGCTTTTATTTCTTTTATTATACTTACTTTTGTATGTTATAAGCACAGAGATTCTTTTGCCCTGAAATACCTGCCGACTATCTTTTTCACTTCACATTCCTAAATAAGTCCAGAGTTAGAATCAGGGATCTGGGGATAATTCACACCACCTAAAAATCAGCAAATTACTGATCGCAAACCAGAACCCTATAGCAGAAGATACAAAAGTTTGAAACCACGAACCAACAGTTTCTTCTGCATTGTTATCAAACTTGTGAACAGACCTCTCATATATTAGAGTTGATCTTTCTCTGCACCTTCTCTATGGCTGTAACACAGCATTCTGCATTCTGATGTACTTATGTAAGGTACAATTTAGTCATAGAGATGTACAGCACGGAAACATACCCTTCGGTCCAACTTGTCCATGCCAACCAGATATCCTAAATTAATCTAGTCCCATTTGCCAGCACTTAACCAATATCCCTCTAAAACCTTCCTATACATATACCCATCCAGATGCCTTTTAAACATTGTAATTGTACCAGCCTCTACCACTTCCTCTGGCAGCTCATTCCATACACGTACCACCCTCTGCATGAAACATTGCCCCTTTGGTCCTTTTAAATCATTCCCCCCTCACCCTAAACCTATGCCCTAAAGTTCTGGACACCCCCACCCCATGGATAGCACGCAAAACAATACTTTTAAATGTATCTCGTGACATGTGATAATAAGAAATCAAATCAAATCAAATCAAATGGCTTACCTGGCAGTGCACAGATTCCAAGGAACTGGTGGCAGTTCACCACTGATAAAGCCAACCTATTAAATACATAGCAAAGTATTTCTATCTATATATTTTAGCAATTTAATGTGGCCAAATGCAACAGACACTTGCAATAATAAGCATATATTTTAACAATCAGAAAAAGACAATGGATCACTGCTACAAATAAAACCTACAAAGGCCATCACTTAGGCCTATGAATTTCGGACTGGTCTCCGACACTAACCTTGAGTTAGTATTGCCAGTGATTTTCCGTATGTGGGCCTCTTCTTCCCATTATCCAAATATATGAGCAGGTTAAGATAACACATAAACATGCCTGAGAGTAGTGGACTATAATCAAAAAGCTTAGTCTAGCATGAACACTTTTGGACATGAAGGGAGTGGACGAACCAAGAGTGTGGAGGAGATGGATTGTGACCCAAAAAAGGATATTGTATCAATCATACCATAGGAGAAAGTGAGGACTGCAGATGCTGGAGATCAGAGCTTCAAAATGTGTTGCTGGAAAAGTGCAGCAGGTCAGGCAGCATCAAAGGAGATTCTCCTGTTCCTTTGATGCTGCCTGACCTGCTGCGCTTTTCCAGCAACACATTTTTAAGTTCAATCATACGATACTAATCTGGATGTAATCTGAACTCTAATTGATGGATAATGTGAACATTCACCTATAAAATATACTGTAATCATTGTTCTGGCAGTCAGAGGAGAGATGTTGCTCTGTCCTTTGGCTACCCTGCATATACTTCAATAAAGGAAACTGGGAAAAGATTCTGAATATCCAAAATGGATTACTACTCTTGCTGCATCACACATAAAATAACATCATCTGATGACCATTACTATTCTATTATACAAACTGAACATAGTTGTCCTCACTCACCCTCTACATATATTTCTCTCATTTTCTGAGAAGGTGAACTGATTAACATTTTGATAAAACAAAAATACTACTGAAATATCGGTGGGTTTTATTCTTGAAGGAAACTTGCTTCCTGAATGACTTTTTTGTGCAAACAGCTCTGTATTTATATTTTCCTCTTTTGTTCCCCAACTCCACAGCTACTCTTTGTGGTTCATCTTCTGACTTTGTTCCTTCTCCAGGGATTGAATAGTGAAGTTGTCAGTTGAACAGGTTACAGCCCTGCAGCTGTGGAGACCTGGCCAGACTACCTGATCCTGTATGGGACTTCCGTTCTCCCCAATCCTATCTCAATGCCCACTGCAAGTATTTGAAATAAGATTTGAATCCACGTCCTGTCCCAGATTAAGTGTAGCAGTATCAATGGCTGTTCATTATGGCTTGGGTGAGTTTGTTAACGAAATGATATTTTCTATGTCCCAGGATCTCCAGTTTGTGCTTATCAACCAGGTCTTCATTTTTTTGTGAACTTAACATAAAAACAACTATTCAACATTAATTATGTCCAAATTTCTTTTTGATCATGGTTGAAAATGCAGAATGAAACCCAAAATCTGACACCTCAAATTAATTAAAAATGTTGATAGAGAAGTAAATTGATTTTACGTTAATAGCTTCAGGAGCAAAAGGTCAATCAAGACACTAGTCACAATCATATGAATGCATTTAAGCATAATACTGTATCTTGAGAGTTCCTGTGCTCCTTATAACCATAAGTTATCAGGGCAGAATTGGTTCATTCAGCTCATTAAATCTGCTCTGTCATTCAATCATATCTATGTGTCATTGCAAACATAGCAACAATGCCCTCAACTTCTTCATCTAGATTGTTAATGTATAATGAGAATAGTTGTGGTCCCAACACTAGTAGACTTGAATTCTGCTAGTCACCCACTGCAATCCTGAGGAAGACTCCTTCACCCTACTCTCTGCCTTCTACTATTCAGCCAATTCTCTATGCATGCCAGTACCATGTGCCTAATTTAGTTTCTGCCTCATATCCTGACTACTGCTGTACACAACTCCCATCAGGGTAGTTGTTCCTTTGTGGTTCCTCAACTCTACCCACACAGATTTGACATCTTATGACTTTTATCGCTTCTCACTATTGATTTAAGTTCATTTCTTACTAACAAGGCAACCCCACCCCCTCCGCCATCTGCATGTCCTTCTGAGAGGATGTATATCCTTGGATGTTTAGGTTCCAGCTCGGATCCTCTTGCACTCATGTCTCTGTCTACCCAAAACATCCTACCTATAAATTTCAATCTATGCTAAAAACTCATTTACCTTATTTCATATACTGTGCACATTGAAGTACAACACCCTCAGATCTGCGCTGACTGCCCCTCGTTCTCATAGTTGCCCTTTATCTGCTATGCCTGAAGTTAGACTCCTGACCATTTCCATACCTTCTAGTTGTTCAGGAAACTTAAGTAACTTCTTCTGGGACCTCCCACTCTTTTAACTAATTTAAAGTCCTTGTGACCTCAAAATGTGCCATTAGTTCGTCTACCTTATGCATTAAAATACAAATCCTTTAAGATTGTTCTGCTATGAAGTTTCCTTGGGAGAATATAACACTCACCCATTCTGCTCCTTCCTTTTATTTTCTGGTAACTCAACCCTATCAGTTTTCCTTGACCTCTAATTTCTTCTAGGGGATAGTGTTATTGTGGTACTATTACTGAGTTGGCAATCCAGGGCAGCAGACTAATGTTCTCGAGACACAAGTTCAAATCCTATCACCTGAAATTAAAAACCACTGTCGGTAAGGGTGATCATGAAACTAATAGATTGTACAACTGTTATAAAAGCTCATCTGGTTCATCAATGTTTTTAGGGAAGGAAATCTGCCAGCCTTGCCCATCCAGCTGGATCAACAGCAATGTGGTTGACCAGTAAATGCCCCCGAAATAATTTATTTGTACTCAACTACAATAGAAAAGTCAAAAAGGAATAAAACAGGTGGTCCATTGGGCTTTGAACTAGGCCCCAGAAATGTCACTGACACATCCTTCCACTGCAAAGTCCATCTTTTTAACATCCAGGATCGTGTGACAAAGCTCTGGAGAGCCATCTTCAACAGACAACTCAAGTAACAACTTGACATAGTCCAACTCACCGAATCACACAATACACTCACTGTCTCAGACTCTGCCATTGCCAGAGGAGGCACCATGGTATACATTCAGGAGCTCTGGAACCTTTTCAAATACAGGTAAGGAAACCTGCTACATGCAACCTGCCGGTCTCCCTCAGCCGATGAATCACTCTTCCACATTAAACAGAAATTGCAAGAAACATTGAAGGTAGAAAGGACAAATCATCAAGTCTGGGATACCAGCAGCAGCATAGCTATATTGAGCCACAATCTGTAATTTCATGGTCTGGCAAATCCCTCACTTTATTCAAACAATGTAATAGCATTGAAGACAGTTCAAAAAGGGCATTAACTATGTTGATTCCTGGGGATGAAGAGGTTGACTTATCAAAAACAGCTAAACAGATTACCCCAGAGATGAGGGGTTTGTCATATGAAAAGAGATTCAACAGTTTAGGCCTATACTGTCTGGAATGATTCCTTTTGTGGGGCATTCTAGGATGAGAGGTCATAATTTTAGGATAACGGCTAGCAAACTTAAAACAGAATTCACTACCCCAAAACGTGTGGATGCTGGCACAGTAAATAAATTTAAGGAGGAGTTAGACAGATTTTTAATTGGTAATGGGTTGAAGGGTTATGGGGAGAAGGTAGGAAAATGAGGGTGAGTGAGATATCAGCCATAATCGAATGGCAGAGCGGACTCGATGGACCGAATGGCCCAATTCTGTTCCTATATATTATGAATGTATAAACTTATGAAGATTAGGCCTTAATTCATTAGAATTTAGAACAAACTTATTGAAACATACAAGATTCGGAGGGGGCTTGACATGGTAAAGGTTGAGAAGATATTTCTACCTGTGCAGGATTCTTGAACTAGGGGACACAGTTACAGAGCTAGGAAATAATTGTTTAAAATAGATGAGATGAAATTTCTTCTCCCAGAGGGTAATGAATCTCTGCGATTTTCTGCCTCAGAGTTGTGGAGGCTACATCACTGAAAGTATTTAAAGAGGAGGTAGATATAAAGGAGTTGAAGGCTATGATGAGCTGAACAGAAGAGGTGTTTAGGCCTGGGGTGGATCAGCCAAGATTTTATAGAAAGGCAGGGTAGGTTTAAGTGGTTACTCCTGCTCCTATTTCTTTTGTTCTCACAATTATCAAGCCAGGGGTTCAACAAGTGCAAGTGAGTAAGCCATTAGCAGCGATATGCATTCCTAAAAATGAAATGCCAAACTTGTTATATTGTAACACAAGGCTACATTTATGACATACAACACATAGAGCATGTGGTAGATCCAAGCAATCCCACAAATCAACAGATCAGATTTAAGCTCAGCATCCAGTCATGAACAGTGGTACATAATTGAACAACTAACAAAAGGAGGATGATCCACAGGTAAGCCAATCCTCAGTGATGGGCAGTGTGGTGTCATTGGTTTTCCTTTCTTATTGAAGATGGCTGTTTTCTGCATGGAAATTGTGGATTGCAGAGCTGCCCAGCTTTTCATAGTGTGGGCAAAGATACATTGTCTGATTTTCTTGGGACTACCCAATCTTTCTAGCTTGATATTTATCTTCAACTATTCTACTGTTTGCTATTTGTTGGAAACAATACCATGAATTAAGATAACTCCCCAATTAGTTCTTTATTGAGCTTCTCTTTCCCAATTCATGATGGACAGGCCACACTTTCTGAAGTTCACCTTCAAGGAGTAGCCTCAGCCTATTCTCCAATTTGTGAATACACAACTGCCTTAGGGAGCTCATTGTCAGTCAGATATACTCCACATTCATTCCATCTGTGCTGGGCTCAAGTGTAAAATGTTTCAATTCCAGGCATTGCTGCTGTTTAAGTGCCTCACTGTTGTGAACTTTGTCCTCACATTCCAGATTCATGAAGTTCTAAAAGTTACTTTGTACAGAACCTGTCCAACTGCTTAATACATCAAGAGTAAGTAGTCCATGCCTCGTCAACATAAAGGATAGATGGTAATATCATTGCTTTGAAAACAGCATGTTTTATTGTAAGTTTGATATCCGGTTTCCTCCACAGTTCCAAAAATAGGCAAATGCTGAGCTTGCACTGATAATTCTATTTGTCACTTAGTTATCAATGCAGACATTTCTAATGATTAAGCTTCTGAGATGGGTGGTTTATTGTATTCAGGATGTGCCATTGATTGTTAATAGTAAGTGGTGTAGAGTCAGAGTTTGGTGCTAGTTGAAGGAATGTAGCTGTTTTCTTTAAAGTGATGGTTAACCCATAGCTGTCAGTACTTTGAAGTCCACGACTCTTCAAAAACCCATGCTCACAGTGTGAAATTAGCTCAGAGTCATTACCAACAGAAATTCCTGTTCTATCATCTTCTATATCTTACGCTGAGGATTTCAACTGTTTCAGATTGAAGAGATGGCCATCTGATTTGAATTGGATGCATATTCCAAAAACACATATTTTGGAAAGGCAGGAACTAATTATTGATAGTCAACATGGCTTTGTGCGTGGGAAATAATGTCTCATGAACTTGATTGAGTTTTTTGAAGAAGTAACAAAGAGGATTGATGAGGGCAGAGTGATAGATGTGATCTGCATGGACTTTAGTAAAGCATTTGACAAGGTTTCCCATGGTAGACTGGTTAGCAAGGTTAGATCTCATGGAATACAGCAAAAACTAGCCATTTGGATACAGAACTGGCTCGAAGGTAGAAGACAGAGGGTGGTGGTGGAGGGTTTCTTTTCAGGCTGGAGGCCTGTGACTAGTGGAGTGCCACAAGGATCGGTGCTGGGTCCACTGCTTTTCAACTTTTATATAAATGATTTGGATATGAACATAGGAGGTATAGCTAGTAAGTTGGCAGATGACACCAAAGTGGAGGTTGTAGTGGACAGCAAAGAAGGTTCACAGCTCCTTGAAAGTAGATAGGTAGATAAGATAGTGAAGAAAGCGTTTAGTATGCTTTCCTTCATTGGTCAGAGTATTGAGTACAGGAGTTGGGAGGTCATGTTGCGGCTGTACAGGACATTGGTTAGGCCACTGTTGGAATATTGGGTGCAATTCTGGTCTTCTTCCTATCGGAAGGATCTTGTGATATTTGAAAGGGTTCAAAAAAGATCTACAAGGATGTTGTTAGGGTGAGGATTTGAGCTATAGGGAGAGGCTGAATAGGCTGGGCCTGTTTTCCCTGGAGCGTCGGAGGCTGAGGGGTGACCTTATAGAGGTTTATAAAATTATGAGGGACATGGATAGGATAAATAGACAAAGTCTTTCCCCTGGGGTCAGGGAGTCCAGAACTAGAGGGCAGAGTTTTAGGGTGGAGTGGAAAAGTGCATTAGAGAGACCTAAAGGACAACTTTTTCACATAGAGGGTGGTGCATGGAATCGGCTGCCAGAGGAAGTGGTGGGGACTGGTACAATTATAGCATTTAAAAGGCATCTGGATGAGTTTATGAATAGGAAGCGTTTAGAGGGCTATGGGACAAGTGCTTGCAAATGAGACTAGATTAGGTTAGGATACTAGGTGGGTATGGACGAGTTGGACTGAAGAGTCTGTTTCCGTGCTGTACATTTCAATGACTCTCTAAATGCCCCTGAAAGCCTGGTAGCAAAGATTTTGCTGATGAACACGGCGGTCAGTGTACTCGCCTCTGTCAGCAACATTGACTGTCTATCCATTATGAAACTGCTTTATCAGATATACGGCTCTGTCAGGACATACGAGTTTAGCTAAAACTTTTTACAGGCTTTGGGGTGAACGTTTAGCAGAAATCAGACAAGTGTCAATCTTGGTGAGTTGTGTCCAGGGTATCTTTCTGTGGAGCTCTAGCAAGATTTCTCAAATCTTTTCTCCAAAACCCACTTCATTATCCTTGCACCATGTTTCTATGGCACCCCACTTGTCCTATTTTCCCTCTCGCCACTCCCTCAATCTCCTGGGATTTCAAGTGCTGTCAACTAGGAGTTTCCCTTCACTATATACGTTGTGGGAGGCAAGTCAAAAAGAAATACTTCAGGGCACATAAGTGACACAGCTGATGCTTCACTGCAAATACAAGGGCACAATTTATAATTGTATTGCGATTTAAGAATCAAGGTGCACAAATTACCTGTCCTTAGTATCATTCCATCGTCGAACCTTGTCTCCTCGCAGAAATAGTTGTATCATCTATAGCTATGGGTGAGGTGCCAGAACACTGGAGGGTGGCTAATGTTGTGCTATTATTTAAAATAGGTTGCAAGGAAAGCCAGGGAAATACTTACTAGTGAGCCTAATGTCAATGGTGGTTAAGGTGGGGGGTTTGAGGGGATTCTGAGAGACAGGATCGACATGTATTTGGAAAGGCGAAAGTGAGGACTGCAGATGCTGGAGATCAGAGTCAAGATTAGAGTGGTGCTGGAAAAGCACAGCAAGTCAAGCAGCATCCAAGGAGCAGGAAAATCGACGTTTCGGGCAGGAGCCCTTCATCAGGAATCTGTATTTGGAAAGGCAAAGACTGATTAGGGATAGTCAGCATGGCTTTGTTCATGGGAAATAGTGTCTCACAAACTTGATTGAGCTTTTTCAAGAGGTGGCTAAGATGATAGATGAAAGCAGAGTGGTAAAAGGTTCTATGTGGACTTTAGCAAGGCCTTTGACAAGGTTCTGCATGGTAGACTGGTTTGTAAGGTTAGATCACATGAGATCCAGGGAAAGCTAGCCAACTGAATACAATATTGGCTTGACAGTAGTAGACAGAGGGTCATTATTCAGTCTGGAGACCTGTGACCAGTGGTAAGCCACAAGGATCCACTGTTGTTCACCATTGTTATAAACAATCTGCATATAGGAGGCATGTAGGTTTGTGGATGGTATAGTGAACTGTGAAAAAGGTTATTTAAGATTTCAATTGGATTTTGATCAAGTGGGCCAATGGACCAAGGAATGGCAGATGGAGTTTAATTTACATAAATGCGAGATGTTGCATTTTGGTAACACGAACCAGGCAGGACTTACACAGCTAATGGTAAGGCCCTGAAGAGGGAAAGATTTAAAAAGGGTCGTGGAGGGGCAATGTTTTCCACATAGAGGGTGGTACGTATATAGAATGAGCTGCCAGAGGAAGTGTAAGAGGAGTATATTTATATTTAAAATACATTTGGACAGGTACATGGGTAGGAAAGGTTTAGAGCGATAAATGCAGTCAAATGGGACTGGTTCGGTTTAGGAAACCTGGTCAACATGGACGAGTTGGGCTGAAGGGTCTGTTCCTGTGCTGTATGAGTCTATAACTCAACTCGTCCCTAAACCTCAATGTAGCCCAATACCTTCACAATTCCACATTAAACAAACACATGTTGGAAAGCATCCAAATGGTTGAAACCTTTCACTTTTATTCACTAGCATAAAAAAACAGAAAGAAAACTTGCATTTGCTTTGAAGAAACTGACAATGATCATTTGCCTTTCAAACAGCAACAAATTTACAGTCAGTGGGTGATCCCCATACCCAGCTCACATCAGTTGGAATTGAATGTCAGTGAAGTCCTTCCTGGATTGTTTTGTGTGACACTACAGCTCTCTTATCATGCAGAAGATGATTTCCTAGCCACTTAGTGTCCTCATTTTCCTCCTCAGATGACTGCTGCCATACTCCCAACTTCTGAGAGATCATCACATTCCCTGTTCCATATGGCATGTTAAGATTGTGTGCCACTCTGTCTATAATGCACTGCAAGGACACCTGATATTGATCCAAGTCTGGTCTCATCCTCAGACTCTCTTGAGAGAGTATCTGTAATTGGAAGTCACAGTGTGAAAATAGAGAGTTGCCAATTAATGACAGAGACAAAGATTTTTGTTCTCAGAGAATATTGGAACTCTCCTCATCAAAATGTGGTGGAAGAAGAGTCTCTGAATATTTATGAGGCAAAAGTATCAAGAAGATTCTCAATAAACAATGACATGAGAGGTTATCAGGGGTAGGCAGGATTGTGGAGTAATCAGATCAGTGGAGCAGAGTGAAAGGACTGAGAAAGCTACTCCTGCTCCTAACTTGTATGTTTGTAGAATACCAAAATGGGATTAGAAACTCTAGTTGAACCCTCGACAAGTTATTAATGTATGGTTCATCTATCATTGTGTCTTCAACATTTACTGAGTCTGAAGTACAATAAAAAGAACATTTCTAAGCTGTAAGCATACTTAAATAGTGGTGAGAGTTAAGCAAGTCAAGTGAAACTGTGAAAAAGGGACATTGATGAAAACTTTCTTGGAAAACATATTGATTTCTTGGAATGTGAATTTGTTACTTTTAAAAACTCAATAGACATTGAGAATGTTACAAAAAGTACAGAGTTTAAATATTGATGAGAAAAGAGACAGGTTCCTGAAGTTTTTCATCTTTTACTTATCAGGACAAATACAAAAATACGAAATTTCAAATGATCACAACAATTAAATGTATAGGATAAAATGGTGCTGATTGTTTAAAAATTAACTCCAATTGGCCAAGACATTGTCATTGAGAAAGCAATGGGGAATAATAGGTTTCCCAAGCCCCAAGGTAACTTTTTAAAATCATAAGGTCCGAACATACACCATTTTATTTGCTGAGAACAGGCCCCTATCCCTGTGTCTATGTAGCTTCTAGCAAATCTAAATGAGCCGCATTATTAAGATAATGGACCAATTATCTTAAATTGATGATCACTGTAGCTATTTGCACACAGGATTATTCAACGAGTGCTGCCCAATCATGGAATCTAATTTAAGCTGTGTTTGCTAACACTGCAGAGAATACACACTATTGCCTGCAAACATGCATCACTGAACGAGGAGGGGTTTGTGAAGGACCAGATGATTGGCTGAGATAGGTGGAGGTTGTGGAAAGAGTGTGATATTGGGTTGGAGGGTGAGAGAAATCCCTCTTGTTCCCAGCCCCAGCCTTGTCCATTCTCTCCCCCATTCACAGCCCCGCTAATTTCCATTTCTATGTCACACCCGATGCAACAATGGAACCATGAACATGTAAGTTTCCGAGTGTGTGAGCATACAAGTGCCCTGTAGTTCTAGTGTCAGCAGACACTGCCTGCCTCAAATTTAATAGCAGATGTTTTTGTTTAGGGTTTGCAGGCACAGACTGATAGAATATAAACTGTACTCAATGTATTGTGACAACTGAATGATTGGACTGTTTGATTCAATCAGCCAATTTTTTAAAGACATTTTTCAGGTCAGTCTTTGGCTAGCTTGTGTGTTTGCACAATAGACACAGACTAATGACCTGATCAAGACCATCATTGTCCTGCAGGAAAACTCTGATGCAATCTAATTCTGTGTTAACTGTGCAAGGTTAGCAAATGGCGAGTGCACTATTTACGAGATTTCAGTTAAGGCCAATCTTATAGCATGTGGAGCTACATGAATCTCAATGTGTAAACTGATTGATGAAGGCAGGCTTGTAGAAGTCAACAGTGAAGAATCCATTAATGTATTTCTCAGCTAGTCCATCGAGGGAAGACAGTGAGTTGCTCCATCTCAAATGTGAATTTGAGTCTGGGATGGAGCTTCAGCAACATGTCATTCATCTCAGCGATATTCAAGAATTATGATAGTACAGCAATTATATAGTCCCACAATGAAGAAAATTGCAATGTAATTCTTAATCTCAGTAACATTCCATCTGACTGAGGTGAGTGGTGCCATGCATTAATGTGTGTACAGAGAACAAACATATTGGCAAAGTGGTAGCAATGAATTTGGTGCAGATACTTACCAGGCTACTTGCAATGGCAATTGGTTCTGTTCTTCGGAGTCCTCGTCTGAAGAGTCAAATTCACTTGTTCTCATTGTGCCTGTCTAAAGAACATTTTTAAATGACTTTCTCGAGTCAACTGCAGTGCAAATTCATGAGGTTAAACTTAATAAAGAAAACAAATCATCTAGAATATGGTAATGTTTCTAATTCATGCTCACTAACCAGACAGCATATTATCTCGATTAGAACAGGAACTCCTACACATTATAAATAGAACTGCTTGAAATGCTGGATATTGTATCAAAACAATTTGATACTGTGTGTATGTATTTATTTATACTTTTAGACAAGGAGGCCATGCTGCAAATTAAGCTTTAATGCAATCTTGTTGAATCTGATACACCAACATTTTAGTGACTGTACCACAAAGCTGGAAGTGATCTATGGTCATCAGATTCTGGCCTCTTGAACATCCCCAAGTTTAATCACTCAACCATTGGACTCACTCCTTCAACTGCGAAAACCTTAAGCTCTGGAATCCCTTCCCTACAGATGTTCCTTAAAATTTATCTGTTGGACATTGCATTCAGGCACTAAATAAACGCAAGTTTTGTCAAATACACATTTTGTTATGCAAGTAAGTAATCTGACACGCATTGTAAATTTATCAGCATGTGTACTTACAGGCAGATGTTTTGATTCTCTCAATTATTACAAATATAATCTGAATATTTCTCTGGAGTGACAAGATAGCACATTGTGCATCTGTGCCACAGTCAAAATGGGTATTCCAATTATCGTTAGTTATAATAGTTTTACTTTGCATCTGTAGTGCAGAAAATTGGCCCCCATACTTTACAACCACTTGTAGTTATATAGTACCTAAATAAAATGTCCAAGGGGCACTTAAAATGCTAGATTTGACATAGCCAAAGGTAATCTTAGAGTAGATTACCAAAATCTGATCAACGAGTCAAATTTTAAAGGAGCATCTGTAGGGAAGGGATTATAAGAAGCTTATAGCCTTGTCACTGAAGGAATGACTACAATGGTTGAGTGATTAAATTCAGGGAGGTTCAAGAGACCAGAATTTGATGACTACAGATTATCTCATGGGTTGGGGGACTAGAACAGATTACCAGGTCAGAGAGAGACTACATAGTGGAGCAATTTGAAAGCAAGATGAGTATTTTAAGGCTAAGACATTGCTTGACTGGAAACCAATGCAAGTCTGTGAGCACAGGCATGAGAGGCATATAGAGTCTGTCACGCATGCTGTTAACTCAAATATAGTGTTAGTCATGCTGATTAACTTGACTCTATACAGGGGATTATAAACTACCTAAAGTAGTAACCAATACAAACACAACCAATCAAATCATGCTTATATAAACAATCAATGGCAAAACAGACAAATCAAATTATCAATCGACTTTTTCAAAATTGCTTCTGCCAGACTTTATTTCCCTCACTTAAGTGTATAGAACTGGCACATGAAATCTAAAATAAAACTTCTCAAATTTACACAATATGTGCTAAAAATATCCTGTCCCAAGTCTTCATCTTGTACTACTTCTTTCTTGGCAACTTCATATCTGCTTCAATCTCAAGAAAGTTCACCAGCATTTAGTGTACTGGAGACTTCCATGTTCTGTTGGTAGGAAGGCAACGTGGAAGTGTATGATTGGAACCAGGTGGACCTCATTAACTATGAAGTTCTTGATTGGGGTTGTTAACCTGGGCCAATCATGAAAGGCCTGGCTGACCAATATGACCAGGGATTACATAGCAGGCAGGGCAGCGGTAGATGTCCAGTACGTGGCCACCGCCATCCGACGCCTTAAAACGGCGGTGCTCGAACCTGACGTAGTAAAAGAGGGAAAAAAAATGACCAGGGATTACAATCTCCTCGGTTGAGGACTGACTCCAAGCTGGCTATCAAAGCCAGTGTGCTGTGCACTAGAGCATAAATGGGATCTGGCACCTATGCAGCTTTTTTCAGAGGCAATGGGAGAAAACGGGACATGCCTGAAGAACATTTGCTTGCAACTTTCATCTTGGAGATGGAGTAAGCATTTTTGGCATCGTGTCTTTATTTGAGAAGCTTGACTCATTTGATTTTTCTGGGCAAATGACATTGGGGCAGACGAAAAGCAACGAGTAATCCTTCTGACTGCATGTGGACCCAGAGCATTCTTGGTTATAAAGGGGTTAACTTTCCCAAAGGCACTGGACAGAAAACTTTCCAATAGTTGACAAAGTTGGTTGAGGTATATTACGATCCTAAACCTTCTCTATTCCTGAAAGACTATCAATTTTATTTGGGTGTTAGAGAACTTGGGGGAATCCATATTGGGATTTTTAAACGAGGTTAGCACAACATGGTTTGTGATTTGGGTTAGCCCTGAATGAGAAGTTATGAGCATCATTTGCAATACACAAACTCCCAGAAGTATTGGTCATGGACAATGGGACGTCAATTACCAGCAGAAAATTCCAATATTTCCTAAAGTCTAATGGTATTCAGAGCATTAGGACAGCTCAATATCCTCTATCGTCTAATGGTCTAGCGGAAAAAGTGATCCAAATGCCAAAGGCAGGCTTAAAGAAACAGCCTACAATGTCAATTGAAACCAAACTGTTCCTGTTCAACTCTAGGTCCACCCCACATGCAACTACATGGCTCCAGCAGTGTTGGTGATGGGTGGAAGACTCCACACCAGGTTAAACCTGATATTCCCAGACTGTTGGGGGGGGGGGGGGGGGGGGGCGTGTTGAGCAGAGGGGGAGAAGGGTGAAAGAGCAGCAGGAACACCATTGCTGGCCACATGCCTCCTTGAAGTGAGACAGACAATTTAATTCAGGGGATGACATTTGGTGCCCAAACCATGGAAATGACCCTGTATGGGTACGAAGTGAGGTTGATGTGAGGTCAGGTCCCATGACTTACAAAGCTCAGGTCAGTGATACAGTCATAAACAAACATGTGGATCATCTGAAAGCTGTTACCACACAAATGAGGCAGGAGCAAAACATGTCTGGTCCCACAGAACAGCCAGAAGGCCTGGCAGAAACCGCAGGTGCTCCCTCTCCACCTAGTGTTGAGGAAACCTCAGCATCCGAAACATTAGCGCCAGAAGAAGAGGAGACTCTTCCAAGACGTTCCGGATGCAAGACACGAGCCATAGGCCAGTTCACATCGCCAATGTCTGAGTCAGAGTTGGAGAAACCAGTCCCAGTGCAAAAGTATCACAAGAGAAGCTACAAGCAGCAGACCAGGCCTACATCCCCCGAGGGTGGGGTGGAGTGTGGGTGTGGGATGGAACTACGTTAACTATGAGGTTCTTGATTGGGTTTCCTGGGCCAATCAGGAAAGCCTTCTTTTATTTCAAAAATATACTTTAGTCATAAAATTATTTGGATCTCTTTACAATTGGTCATGCCATTCTTGTGCACACATTACATTGCTTTACATACAGACACCAAAATTTATTTTTCAGATATATAAGTCTGTACATTTACTATCCAGCTCTTCTGCTGAGGCTTCAGTGGAGCCCATATGACTGCGCGGGCCCCCTGTTCTTAAGCAGGCAGATGTTACACGGTTGACTTTCCCCACCGCGCCTTGGCGGCAGCTGCCCCAAGCTTCAGCGCGTCCCTCAACACGTAGTCCTGGACCTTGGAATGTGCCAGTCTGCAACACTCAGTCGGGGTCAACTCCTTCAGCTGGAAGATCAACAGTTTTCGGACCGCCCAGAGAGCGTCCTTCACCGAGTTGATGATCCTCCAGGCACAGTTGATGTTCGTCTCGGTGTGCGTCCCAGGGAACAGGCCGTAGGGCATGGAGTCCTGCGTCACGGCGCTGCTCGGGACGAACCTCGACAAACACCACTGCATTCCTCTCCAGACTTCCTCTGCATAGGCATATTCCAGAAGGAGGTGTGTGACAGTCTCGTCCCCCCCGCAGCCGCTTCGAGGGCAGCGTGCGGTGCGGCTGAGAGTCTGGGCGTGCATAAAGGATCTCACAGGCCGAGCCCTTCTCACAACCAGCCAAGCCATGTCTTGGTGCTTGTTGGAAAGTTCTGGCGATGAGGCATTCTGCCAAATGGCTTTGACAGTCTGCTCAGGGAACCGCTCGATAGGATCAGCTCTCTCCTTTTCCCGAAGGGTCTCAAGGACACTACGTGTTGACCACTTCCTAATGGACTTGTGGTCAAAGGTGTTTTTCTTCATAAACTTCTCCACGAAGGACAGGTGATACGGAGCGGTCCAACTACTCGGAACGTTCCGCGGCAGCGAGGCCAGGCCCAACCTTCGTAACACCGGGGATAGGTAGAACCTCAGTAGGTAGTGACACTTGGTGCTTGCGTACCGGGGATCCATGCACATCTTGATGCAGCCACACACAAAGGTGGCCATCAGGGTGAGGGTGGCATTGGATGTATTTTTTCCCCCATTGCCCAGATCATTATACATTGAGTCCAAGCCTTCACTCTCCAATATGACCAGGAGATTACAATCTCCTCAGTTGAGGACTGACTCTGAGCTGGCTGGTCATAGTCACTATACCGTGCACTAGTAAATAAAGGGTGACTTGGTAATGGGACACCGGACTCTATACAGTTATTTGAGGGAACTATAGATTTTACCCTGTCTCTGAATAAGCAGGCAAAAAAAATCCCTATTCTCTCTGGATACTGTGTGGAGAGCCACATAACTACCAATCTAGAGAAACATTCAAAGTTTGTGAGAAGATTTGTAGCTCGGGTGCTCGTTGTTGTGGTTCTGTTCGCCGAGCTGGGAATTTGTGTTGCAGACGTTTCGTCCCCTGTCTAGGTGACATCCTCAGTGCTTGGGAGCCTCCTGTGAAGCGCTTCTGTGGTGTTTCCTCCGGCATTTATAGTGGTTTGTCTCTGCCACTTCCGGTTGTCAGTTCCAGCTGTCCGTTGCAGTGGTTGATATATTGGGTCCAGGTCGATGTGCTTATTGATTGAATCACTACCAGGGACACCAATAGTATCACTACCAGGGACACCATCACACAAACTGGCTAAAGAACTACAGCAGAAACTGAAACACCTGATCAGCGGATCCTTGTTCTATATAGTCAACACAGGAATTCTTGGACATCATCAGAAATACACACATAGACAAGGAAGAAACCATGGTCTCATTCAATGTAAGGCACTGTTCACCTCTATCGACAAAACCCTAGCCAGAGAAACAATAGCCAACCTGCTGGACATACAGAACAGACAACAAGACGGGGAACCTATCAACAAAGATGGCATACTCAAACTATTGGACCTGTGCCTCACAACACACTTCACATTCAAATATATGAACAAATCAACGGTGGGCTCACCCATCTCTGGACTCCAAGCAGAAATGGTAATGCAAAGGTTAGAACAAACAGTCTTACTGCAAATTCAACCCAAACTCTGGGTCAGATACGTTGATGACACCTTTGTAATCATTAAAAACACAGAAATAGAGAACACACACCGGATCATCAAGGCCACACTCACAGGAATCCGATTCACTAGAGAGGAAGAAAAGGATAACCAACTCCCATTCCTAGACGTGTTGGTACAGAGAGTACCTAACAGAGAATTCACCACAAAGGTATACAGGAAAGCCACTCACACAGATCAAGTCCTGAACTATGAAAGCAACCACCCCAACACACGCAAAAGAAGTTGCATCAAGACACTGTTCAAAAGGGCCACAACACACTGCAGTACACCAGAACTCAAAAAGAGGAAGAAGAACACCTATACAATGTATTCGCCAAAAACAGATACCCGCGCAATTTCATCAACAGATCCCTCAGGGAAAGACAACGGAACAAGGACATGCCGCAACCTAAAGGACTAGCCACACTACCATACATCAAAAGCATTTCCGAATTGACAGCCAGACTACTGCGACCACTAGGACTCATAACAGCACACAAACCAACAGCCACTCTCAAATAACAACTCAGCAGAACGAAGGACCCGATACCCAGCATGAGCAAAACCATTGTAGTGTACAAAATCCCATGCAAGGACTGCACAAAACACTACATAGGACAAACAGGAAGACAGCTAACGATCCGCATCCATGAACACCAACTAGCCACGAAACGACACAACCAATTATCCTTAGTAGCCACACACGCAGATGACAAGCAACATGAGTTTGACTGGGACAACACTACTATTATAGGACAAGCCAAACAGAGAACAGCCAGGGAATTCCTAGAGGCATGGCACTCATCCACGATTCAATCAATAAGCACATCGACCTGGACCCAATATACCGACCACTGCAACGGACAGCTGGAACTGACAACCGGAAGCAGCAGATTCAAACCACTACAAATGCCGGAGGAAAGATCACAGAAGCGCTTCACAGGAGGCTCCCAAGCACCGAGGATGTCACCTAGACAGGGGACGAAACGTCTGCAACACAAATTTCCAGCTTGGCGAACAGAACCACAACAACTAGGGAAACATTCAACAATAATTATGCTTAATTGACCATGGGATGTGTTTACCACAGAATGTTGCTGAACAGGCTTTAAGGAACAGACCAAGTTTATAGATAAATATTGTACTACAGTCCTGTTCCAGGCTCCAAGTCCAATTTGAGCAACATCACAGCTCAACATTAAAAATAGAAACTCAAGTCTTTCAAAGATGCATGAAAAACATTTGCAGACACATAGTTTAAAGGGGTAACTTATTAGGTTCAAGAGAGAAGTTGAGAAGGAAATTAATAGAACCGATTGCGTTGTAATGAAACTGGAATGCAGCAGATGGATTTTATAGATGAACAAATACAAAGCAAAAACACTGCTACCCTTCCTTCAATAAGATTTTCTTTGAAAGCTACTTTGTCCACCATACTCCAAAATTTGAAAGTCAGCCACTGAAATTACAACTCCCATGTCACACCATCCAGTGAAACCTCATACCCCCATGTCACACCATCCAGTGAAACCTCATACCCCCGTGTCACACCATCCAGTGAAACCTCATACCCCCGTGTCACACCATCCAGTGAAACCTCATACCCCCGTGTCACACCATCCAGTGAAACCTCATACCCTCATGTCACACCATCCAGTGAAACCTCATACCCCTATGTCACACCAACCAGTGAAACCTCATTCCCACATGTCACACCATCCAGTGAAACCTCATACCCCTATGTCACACCAACCAGTGAAACCTCATTCCCACATGTCACACCATCCAGTGAAACCTCATACCCCCATGTCACACCATCCAGTGAAACCTCATACCCCCGTGTCACACCATCCAGTGAAACCTCATACCCCCGTGTCACACCATCCAGTGAAACCTCATACCCCCGTGTCACACCATCCAGTGAAACCTCATACCCCCGTGTCACACCATCCAGTGAAACCTCATACCCCCGTGTCACACCATCCAGTGAAACCTCATACCCCCGTGTCACACCATCCAGTGAAACCTCATACCCCCGTGTCAAACCATCCAGTGAAACTTCATTCCCCCATGTCACACCATCCAGTGAAACCTCATACCCCCATGTCACACCATCCAGTGAAACCTCATACCCCCATGTCACACCATCCAGTGAAATCCAATATAACACAATCCCAGCACATTTGACCCGCACTCACCAGGTTCACCATGCCTTGCCAGTTTGCCTTGTCCCACTCTTTTATTTCTTAATATATTGTCTCCTTATTCCTATCACTACCTCTTGCAGACTGTCTCCTGAAATCTCTTTGCTCTACCTCCAGTTGTCTTCCAGTGTACTCTTACTGCTGTATCTCGCAGTATCTTCTATAGTGCATTTCTACATCTCTGCTGAGTTTTCCTGATGCTCCATCTCTTGTTATATAACTTCTTACTCTTCTCTCTAACTTCTTTACTGTATAAGCCCTTCTGCTATGCCCCGTGTCAAATTTCTATCCTATTTCTGTCCTGTCTCTGTATCTCTAACTCCAGCCCTGTAACTTCTATATCTAGCTGCTCTCTCTATAACTCCGACTCAAAACGTGTATCTGTCGATGTATTCCCGTACCACTCTCTCTCTATGCCTCTCTCTCTCCCTACCACTGTTATTTCTGTCTATGTATCTCTCTGGGACTCCTGAATCTATCTGCCCTATCTCTCACTCGATTTGTATCTCTCTCTCTCTTTGTATTTCGTTTTCCCCTCACTTTCAATCTCTCTCTTATTCCTGTGTGTATCTATCTCTCTCACACTGTATCTGTCATTCCTCTCTCTGCATCTAAGTACGTATCTACCTTTTTCTATGTATATATATCTCTCTATATAGTTGTCTAAGTCTCTCACTTACCCCTTTCACAAATACGTTTACAGTCGGTTCTTTTTTTAAAAAAAACCTGTATTCCCACGGCCAGCTTTGATTGGCCAATTCCCCACATTCTGGGCGGAGACTGGATGCACAGCTTCTGATTGGCTGGCCTTTGGCGACTTCTCTGTTGTGATTGGACAGTTCCTAGACACGAGTCAGGAAGCAGGAAGCTGGAGGCTGGCTCGTTCTCCAATGCTCAGTGTGTGAGAAATAGAGGGAGAGAAATGTTTGTTGTTTTTATTTTTCCCCCTCACTGCACCCAAGAGGGCTTACAGTAATACTTACGTTTTGCTCGAATGACCCGTAGCTGTGTTTAAATTTTTTTTCTAATATACAATGACAAGACACCATTGTTTAAAGATTTCATTATTAATTTTTTTCCATCAAAAGGAAAACAGCCATATGGTTAATGAAACATTTACAAGCAAAGCCTGTTAAAGGGCGAGAGCGATTTCTAATCTCATGCAAATAAATGTGAATCGTAGAGTGGAGGATGAGTAATGTGCTATGGAGATGAATATTATTTTAAAAGGATCTGGTCAGGTTTATAACAAGGACATAGGGAGGACCCCGTATTCCATTTGGAGAACCAGCAGGATGGATGGTGAAGCACTGAATAGCCTCTTAGGCTGCAGTTTCTGTTTTCCATGTGGGTTATAATCGCAAATTGATTTTCTGAAAGAGTGATGGAAGCACCTTTAATTGTACATTTCAAAGGTAATTGGATATTTACTTGAAAAGGAAGTTCCTTTTGTTGTAATTACAAGCACTTAGACGTACAAATTAGAAATAGAAGTAGGTGATTCAGCCCTTTGAACTGCTCTGCAGGGCTGTTTTGTGTTTTGAATACCACATTCCTAGCCACTCCTGATCAATGCTTGGGACAAGGAGATACATCAGGGCCCAATAACTGGATCCTGGAATCAGTTGGGAGCAACTGTTCTCACGTCATGGGTGGGGCTACTGTATTTGTGTCAAAGGTTGGGGCTTCAAGGGTCACTGAAACCAAAAGTTAACTGATTACTCTGCACAGACGCTGACAGACCTCCTGAGCTTTTCCAGCAGTTTCTGTTTTCTCCATAAACAGATGAGTGATGTATACAAAGTGTAAGAGGCATCTGTTAGTCAATAATGAACAACTAAGACAACTTGGGTTTCTATAGCAACTTTGAAAGGGAAAAGCCAGATATTTTATAAATGATTGGAACAAGCTCCAAGCATGAGGTTTATGGACAGTGACCAAATAATTAATTTTTAAGAAAGTTTTTGAACTTGACAAAAGAAATGACTTGATAAAAGTGAGTGCAGGAATTGATGTTCAAAAAGTCTGCCATTAATGAAATGGAGAGAAAATCCTAATTAAGGAGTGTGTGAGCTATTTTGCAGAGTTACAGGTGTAAGGTAAAGAAATTTGTAAGCCAGGGTGTGCATTTTAAAATCTGATTGAGATATAAGGAACCTGTAAAGGACATTAAGGAGCAGGTGACAGTACAGAGAGAGACAGACAGACAGATAGACAAAGACTACACAGCCCCTGATACAGATTATTCCAAACAGACAACCCCTCTGACCAAAGAAATGTTTCCTCATCTCAACCCTAAATGGCTTGTTCTTTATTTTGAACTGTGTTCCCTAATTCAGGGGAAACAGTCTTGTTGCTCTGCCCTGCAAGAATCACCTCTCAATCTTTTAAACTCCTCAGAATAAAGACAGAGACCACCAACCTTTCTGCACAGGGTCAGAAATTAATTTTGTGAACCTTTGTTGTACTTTCTGTATGACAAGTACATCTTTCCACAGGGAAGGAAATCTAAACTGTGCACAATACTTCAGGTGTGGTCTCTCCAGGGCTCTATAGAAGCACAGTAAAAGATCTCTGCTTCTGCAGCCAGACCATCTAGCTCAAAAATCATTTACCTTTTTAATTGCTTGTTATAGCTGCATGTCAACTTTCAGAGACTCAAAAACAAATGCATCAAGTTCCTTCAGCCTCTCACCATTTTAGAAACACTCTCTATTTTGTTTGTCCTACCAGAATGGGTAGCCTCAAATGTCTATGCATTGTGGTTCATCTGTAAGCTGAACTTGCTTTATTTAATTCTACCACAGAAGTTTTAGTTCAGAAGCATAAATCCCAGTCAATAACCAGGCATTCAAATTTCTTCGTAAAAATGAATGGCTTTCCTCAATAACATAACCTTTCCCCTGTGTAGAATATTGTGACAAATTAACATGGGCAGCTTCCATTTTAAATATGTATAGTAGTTTGGGCAAATAAAACAAGGACAACAAGGTGGCCTCAAAATGGTGACTGAATTATGTCTAAATACCAACCCTTCCACCAAATGTCCAACTTTCTGCTTCAGTTGAAGACCAAGCAAATGTAGATGTTTATTTACACCACCAAATGGAAATTAGTCGTAGCCATTGACTGCCTGTCATTCCTACATCACATACCTAACACTAATTTTCCACCCAAAGTTCATAATTAAAATCTACTTTTGTATTTCTTGCTTTTGGTATATTTTACAGCACATTTCCCCTTCAGCAATCTGCTTTCTTATTGTCACACTTTGCTGGTCTTTCATGTTAATATTTACAATTGGGTAACTCCAAACAAATGTACTACCATTTTAGAATTCAAATGTCCACCCTTGTATTTGGCTTTGTTACTGTAGTTCCAAAATCTCTTGCCACTAGATGGTGCAGATGCACAAGGATGTATGTTGTTAAAAATCACACAACACCAGGTTATAGTCCAACAGGTTTAATTGGAAGCACACTAGCTTTCGGAGCGACGCTCCTTCATCAGGTGATTGTGGAGGGCTCGATCGTAACACAGAATTTATAGCAAAAATTTGCAGTGTGATGTAACTGAAATTATACATTGAAAAATTGATTGTCTGTTAAGCCTTTCATCTGATAGAATACACTTAGAATAGTTTCACTTCTTTCCCTGTACTATCACTGAACTATTAGTTACATCACACTGTAAATTTTTGCTATAAATTCTGTGTTACGATCGAGCCCTCCACAATCACCTGATGAAGGAGCGTCGCTCCGAAAGCTAGTGTGCTTCCAATTAAACCTGTTGGACTATAACCTGGTGTTGTGTGATTTTTAACTTTGTACACCCCAGTCCAACACCGGCATCTCCGAATCAAGGATGTATGTTACCAGCATTATGTTGCTGGACCCATTGTAACACAAGTTGCTCAGATTTGCACAAAAGTTTGCTTCCTTCCCTTAAACACTGGACATCTTTCCACCCCCGATTTCCTAACTTTTCGCATTTCACTTGATAAACTGGGTATCTATGAATCTCAGCCCACTGTCAAAGCCTTTGCCTCAGGTCATTGAATTTCTGGCTCTTTGATTTTAGGTTGAAGCTAGCCACCCGACCCAATCTGAGCTCTTTGTTTTCCCTGATGAAGAAATTGATTTGATTTGGCTACTTGTGTTACATACATGCTGGTACATACATCCTTGTGCCTCTGCACCATCTAGTGGTAAGAGATTTTGGAACTTAAGTAACAAAGCCAAATATTAATTTGAGGCTCAGCCTATCTTTTCCACTCAACCTTTGATTTCCTTGCTTGTATAGTACAGATAGTAATACAGGTATCTTATAATGCCATAGTTTGATTCCCGTGCGACCTCGCTTTGTAAGAAAATCATGCGATACCAGTTCCATTTAAACTAATGGGGCCAGAATAGTGTTATAGCCAATACAGGTAAGGAAAGTTAATGTTCTATAAATTTCGGTCTAAATTTGGCAATCATGTTATAGCCAATTCGTGTTGTAGAAACACATGCTGTAGGAGACCACCTGTATTTAAATGTGCTCACGTACCACTTATCATCTCAAGTTATTGGAGAACACTCAAATCTCCAACATCTCATCTTCCCATGTCTTCAAACACCATCCACTGCATATCTGACAGAATTTGCAGATGGTGTATTGGACTTAGCATCTCAGGACCCACTAAACTGGAGTGGAGGGAAGTCATTGTTGATCTCGAGGGACTGCCTAACAAGAAGACAGCATATCGATTAGATTGTGATAGGTGAACCCAAATCTTGTTGCCTCAATGCCAGAAGCACCTGACCTCAATTCTCATCTTTCATTTCTACCCCCAATAACAATGACTAGCAGGAATTTCAAAAGGAAGCAAATATTTACATAATGGTACCTAATGATGTAAGAACTTGTATGAAGTCCCAGTGTTAAAAGCAGAGAGCTGCGTGTTCATATTTTTAGGCTGTGTTTTCTCAAAGGTGATTCATTGTGCCCAGTCTGCCAATGCTCAGTGACTTCTCTAATACAGCCTTCTGCTCTTCCCTTCATAAATTATGTCAACAGCCAAGGGCTGTCTTCAGGGCCAGAAGAGGGAACTATTTTTCTCAATGTCAAGATTCAGAATTTTTAAAATTTTCACTGTATTTTCCCAGCTTTCTCACCATGTTGCACAAGAGAGTGGAAAATTCAGCCCGTAGTAATATCAAAATTGACATTTCTACTCAAGTACTTTTAATGTTTGAGGTTAAATTGCTTTGGAAAGTAAACTCTTAATGAAAGTCAATTATTGGGTCTGGGGTCATGAAGCAACAGTAATGACAGCTAGAAAGGGCATTAATTCTGTTGCACCTGCTTATTTACATTGATTTATTCATTTCTTGTAACCTTCGTAATTTATCCAGTGCGCCATGAATTTATTAGTTTATTGGTGCCTGCTCTTCATTTGTTGACTTGTCGGTATGCTCAGTTCCAAACTTATGATAATTCAAAGTTGTTCTCCTACACTTTAAAGAGTTGAATTATTCACTAATTTGAATTAAGCAGTTTTGGAGATGAGTCACCCATAGAGCCAACATACTGGATACTTAGAGTATTGACTGTATAAACCTTCACAGCCGATTTACAAACAGAACATTGTCACATATGGTACGTACAGAACATTCCGTACCATTGACAGGAGATAACACTTTAAGATGATAGATCAGGAGATGGCCTGTCAAAGGGAAAATATAATTATGAGTATCTTATCCATATGTATGCTTGGAAAGACCCAAAACTAAGAAGGAGCTGAATGATGTGAGCTGAGTTGGATTTAATGCCACACTGATTTTTTTTTAATTTCAAAAATATACTTTATTCATAAAATAATTTGATGGTCTGTACAGTTGGTCATGCCATACATATGTAAACATTTACATACAGAGATCAGAATTTATCATTTTTATACACAGGTCTGTACATTTATCCATCATATGTCCATATATTTAGCTGAGGCGTCAGCAGAGGCCAAATGACTGCTTGGGCCCCCTGTTCTTCGTTAGGCAGGCAGATGTTACACGGTGGTCTTTCCCCACCGCGCCTTGGCGGCAGCTGCCCCAAGCTTCAGCGCGTTCCTCAACACGTAGTCCTGGACCTTGGAATACTCCATGTCTGCAACACTCAGCCGGGTTCAACACTCAGTCCTTCAGCTGCAAGATCAACAGGTTTCAGACTGCCCAGTTTGCGTCCTTCACCGAGTTGATGATCCTCCAGGCACAGTTGATGTTCGTCTCGGTGTGTGTCCCGGGGAACAGACCGTAGAGCATGGAATCCCGCGTCACGGCGCTGCTCGGGACGATCCTCGACAAACACCACTGCATTCCTCTCCAGACTTCTTCTGCGTAGGTACATTCCAGAAGGAGGTGTGTGACAGTCTCGTCCCCCCCGCAGCCGCTTCGAGGGCAGCGTGTGGTGTGGCTGAGAGTCCGGGCGTGCCTAAAGGATCTCACAGACAGAGCCCTTCTCACCACCAGCCAAGCCATGTCTTGGTGCTTGTTGGAAAGTTCTGGCGATGAGGCATTCTGCCAAATGGCTTTGACAGTCTGCTCAGGGAACCGCTCGATAGGATCCGCTGTCTCCTTTTCCCGAAGGGTCTCAAGGACACTACATGCTGACCACTTCCTGATGGACTTGTGGTCAAAGGTGTTTTTCTACATAAACTTCTCCATGAAGGACAGGTGATACGGAACGGTCCAACTCAGAGCGTTCCGCGGCAGCGAGGCCAGACCCATCCTTCGCAACACCGGGGACAGGTAGAACCTCAGTACGTAGTGACACTTAGTGTTTGCGTACCGGGGATCCACGCACAGTTTGATGCAGCCACACACAAAGGTGGCCATCAGGGTGAGGGTGGCATTGGGTGTATTTTTTCCCCCGTTGCCCAGATCTTTATACATCGAGTCCCTTTGGACCTGGTCCATCTTTGATCTCCATATAAATTGGAAGATGGCCCGGGTGACTGGGAATAGGCCAGACCTGTGCCACGTATAACAGCAATGACAGTGTCTCACACCTGATGACCAGGTTTTTTCCCGCGATGGAGAGTGACCGTAGTTTCCATCTGCCCAGTTTCTGCCTCACTTTGCTGATACGCTCCTCCCAAGACTTGGTGCACGCCCCAGCCCCCCCGAACCAAATACCCAGCAGGTGGTCAGTCCTGACAGTGAAGGGGATCGAGGATTGGTTGGCCCAGTTCCCGAAGAGCATGGCCTCGCTCTTGCCTCGGTTTACTTTGGCCCCCGAGACCCGTTCGAACTGGTCACATACGCACATCAGTCTGTGCACGGACAGCGGATCCGAGCAGAAACGGGGCAACATCATCCATGTACAGGGAGGCCTTAACCTGCAGGCCCCTGCTGCCAGGAATAGTCACCCCTCTCAGGCTCGCATCCTTCCTGATGGACTCGGCAAATGCCTCTATGCAGCACACAAACAAGGCAGGAGAGAGAGGGCAGCCATGACCAACTCCAGATTGACTGGGAAGCTATCTGATTCCCACCCATTGATTGAGACTGCACTGACAATGTTGGTGTAGAGCAGTCTGATCCATTTGCAGATTCCCTCCCCAAAGCCCATTTTGGAGAGAACATCCCTCATATATCTGTGTGATATCCTGTCAAAAGCTTTCTCCTGGTCCAAGCTGATCAATAGACAATAGACAATAGGTGCAGGAATAGGCCATTCTGCCCTTCAAGCCTGCACCACCATTCAATATGATCAAGGCTGATCATCCTTAATCAGTATTCTGTTCCTGCCTTATCTCCATAACCCTTGATTCCACTATCCTTGAGAGCTCTATCCAACTATTTCTTAAATGAATCCAGAGACTGGGCCTCCACTGCCCTCTGGGGCAGAGCATTCCACACAGCCACCACTCTCTGGGTGAAGAAGTTTCTCCTCATCTCTGTCCTAAATGGTCTATCCCGTATTTTTAAGCTGTGTCCTCTGGTTCGGCGTTCACCCATCAGCGGAAACATGTTTCCTGCTGCCAGAGTGTCCAATCCTTTAATAATCTTATATGTCTCAGTCAGATCCCCTCTCAGTCTTCTAAACTCAAGGGAATACAAGCCCAGTCGCTCCAGTCTTTCAGCGTAAGGTAGTCCTGCCATTCCAGGAATTGACCTCGTGAACCTACGCTGCATTCCCTCAATAGCCAGAATGAGTTTCCTCAAATTTTGAGACCGGAACTGCACACAATACTCCAGGTGTGGTCTCACCAGGGCCCTGTACAGCTGCAGACGAACCTCTTTGCTTCTATACTCAATCCCTCTTGTTATGAAGGCCAGCATGCTATTAGCCTTCTTCACTACCTGCTGTACCTGCATGCTTGCCTTCATTGACTGGTGTACAAGAACACCCAGATCTCTTTGTACTGCCTCTTTACCTAAATTGATTCCATTTAGATATTAATCTGCCTTCCTGTTCTTGCCACCAAAGTGGATAACCATACATTTATCCACATTAAACTGCATCAGCCATGCATCTGACCACTCACCTAACCTGTCCAGGTCACCCTGTAATCTCCTAACATCCTCCTCACATTTCACCCTGCCACCCAGCTTAGTATCATCAGCAAATTTGCTAATGTTATTACTAATACCATCTTCTATATCATTAATATATATTGTAAAAAGCTGCAGTCCCAGCACTGATCCCTGCAGTACCCCACTGGTCACTGCCTGCCATTCCAAAAAGGAGCCGTTTATCACTACTCTTCGTTTCCTGACAGCCAACCAACTTTCAATCCAAGTTAGTACTTTTCCCCCAATACCATGCACCCTAATTTTGCTCACTAACCTCCTATGTGGGACTTTATCAAAAGCTTTCTGAAAGTCCAGGTACACTACATCTACTGGATCTCCCTCGTCCATCTTCAGAGTTACATCCTCAAAAGGTATCCAACCCTCTGTCCTGCACGTAGGCGATCGTATCCCTGAGGAGTGCGAGACTCTCAGTGATCTTCCTACCCGGTACAGCACAGGTTTGGTCAGGGTGAATCACCGACCCCAGAGCAGACCTGACCCGGTTGGCGATTACCTTTGACAGAATTTTGTAATCCGCATTCAACAGTGAGATTGGTCTCCAATTTCTGAGTTTCTCCCTTTCCCCCTTCCACTTGTAGATGAGGGTGATGATGCCTTTCCTCATGGATTCACTCATGGTACCTGCCCGAAGCATACTGACATACACCTCCAGCGGGTCCTGGCCAATCAAGTCCCACAGAGCAGAATAGATCCCGACCGGTAAGCCGTCGCTTCCGGGAGTTTTATTCTTTTCGAAGGACTCGAGGGCCTTGGTCAGCTCGTCCAGAGATAGCGGCTGGTCCAGCCTCTCCCATGTTCTGTCGTCTAAGACCTCCATGATAGAGGACAGAAACGACTGGGAGGCCGCGCTGTTGGTCGGCTTCACGTCATACAGACTGGCATAGAAGGATTTGCTGATCCCCATGACGTCAGCCTGAGATGATGTTATCGAGCCATCTTCTTCCTTCAGGCTGCTGAGCACGGAGCTCTCTTTGTGCATCCTCCGGAAGAAGAAACGTGAGCACGTCTCATCCTGGTCCACGGAGCGGACTCTGGACCGGAAGATTATCTTGGAGGCCTCCGAGGCAAAGAGCGAGGCTTGCTGGCCCTTCACCTCCTTGAGGTCCTCCGTAACATCCACCCCCATCTGCACCCCGTGGGCGGCACGGTGGCACAGTGGTTAGCACTGCTGCCTCACAGCGCCAGAGACCCAGGTTCAATTCCCGCCTCAGGCGACTGACTGTGTGGAGTTTGCACGTTCTCCCCGTGTCTGCGTGGGTTTCCTCCAGGTGCTCCGGTTTCCTCCACAGTCCAAAGATGTGCAGGTCAGGTGAATTGGCCATGCTAAATTGCCCGTAGTGTTAGGTAAGGGGTAAATGTAGGGGTATGGGTGGGTTGCGCTTCGGTGGGGCGGTGTGGACTTGTTGGGCCGAAGGGCCTGTTTCCACACTGTAAGTAATCTAATCTAATCTAATCTAATCGTCTGCAGCAGAAGCAGGTTCTGCATACTTTCCTGGAGCTGGGACAGTTTTCCCCACCTCTCTCTCGCCTCCTGAACACCTTTGAGGATGAAGAACCTCTTGATGTTCCCTTTTACTGTTTCCCACCAGTCCGCTGGGGACTCAAAGAGGGGCTTCACGGTTCTCCAACCTGCGTAGTCCCTCTTGAGCTCCTCAATGTTTTCTGGGGTCAACAGCTTTGGTTCAGCTTCGACGTTCCCTTACCTGCCTGCTGCTCGTCCTGTAGGTGACAGTTGGCCAGCAGGAGGCAGTGGTCAGATAGGAACACCGGCTTGACGTCGGTCGATCTGACCGAGAGCGTTCGGGACACAAACAGGTAATCTATCCTTGAGCGGATAGACCCGTCTGCCCGTGACCAGGTGTATCTACGCTGCGCTCCGTCTGCAGGGGTGCTGAAGACGTCGTGCAGCTTGGCATCTTTTACCGTGATCATCAGGGCTCTGGACGTGGCGTCCAGTTTACTGTCTCCCCCGCCGGATTGTCCATCTGCATCAATGATACAGTTGAAGTCTCTGGCCAGAATGACCGGCCTGGACGTAGCCAGCAACAGTGGAAGCTGCTGCAGAACGGCCAACCGTTCACTCTTACCCACTGGGGCGTACACATTAATCAGTCTCAGGGGAGCATTCCTGTACATGACGTCGGCGACGAGGAGGCGCCCGCCCACCACCTCCTTAACCTCGGAGATGGTGAAGTTGCCTCCTCACAACAGGATACACAGGCCGGAGGCGCGGCTATCGTTGCCCCCCGACCAAACTGACGGCCCATGGGCCCACAAGCTCGACCATCTCCTGTAGCTGCTGAGGTGCGGTATCCCACACTCCTGCAGAAACAGGATGTTGGCTTTAACATTGGCTGAAGAATTTGAAGCTAGTAGTTAAACTAGCAATATTTAAGTAAATGATTTTGTGAATGTCTTTCCAAAGAACCTAATTTTGGTACTGATTCGGAGATGCCGGTGTTGGACTACGGATTTCTTACAGAAACTCAGCACCCATGGACCAGTTGAACCGGGAACATTCCTCGTCACAATGGACGTTTCCGCACTCTACACCAGCATCCCCCACAATGATGGCATCGTAGCAACAGCCTCAGTACTCACCACCAACAACTGCCAGTCTCCAAACACCATCCTACAACTCATCTGCTTTATCCTCGATCATAACGTCTTCACCTTTGACAACCAATTCTTCATCCAGACACACGGAACAGCCATGGGGACCAAATTTGCACCCCAATATGCCAACATTTTTATGCACAGGTTCGAACAAGATTTCTTCTCTATGCAGGATCTCCAACCAACATTGTACACCAGGTACATTGATGACATTTTCTTCCTCTGGACCCATGGTGAGAAGTCACTGATAAAACTACACAGTGACATCAACAATTTTCATCCCACCATCAAACTCACCATGGACTACTCTAGACTGTCTGTCTCATTCTTGGACACATGCGTCTCCATCAAGGGTGGACACCTCAGCACCACACTCTACCACAAACCCACAGACAACCTCACAATGCTACACTTCTCCAGCTTCCACCCAAAACATATTAAAACAGCCATTCCCTATGGCCAAGCCCTACGCATACACCGGATCTGCTCAGATGAGGAGGAACGTGACGGACACCTGGAAGTACTCAAGGATGCCCTCACAAGAACGGGGTACGATGTTCAACTCATCCACCGCCAGTTCTGACGTGCCACAGCAAGGAACCGTAATGACCTCCTCAGGAGACAGACACGGGCTGCAACTGACAGGGTACCCTTCGTTGTTCAGTACTTCCCAGGCGCTGAAAAATTATGCCATGTTCTTCGTGACCTGCAACACATTATCAATGAGGATAAGCACCTCACCAAGACCTTCCCCACACCTCCACTACTTGCCTTTAAACAACCGCCAAACCTCAAACAGATCATTGTTTGTAGCAAACTGCCCGGCTCTCAGGACAACTCCATACAACCCTGTCACGGTGGACGCTGCAAAAAGTGTCAGATTGTGGACATAGAAACCACTATTACGCGTGGGAATACCTCCCACCGTGTACATGGCAGGTACTCATGTGACTCAGCCAACATTGTCTATCTTATACGTTGCAGGCAAAGATGCCCGGAGGCATAGTACATTGGGGAAACCGAGCAAAGGCTACGACAACGGATGAATGGGCACCGCACAACAATCAACAGACAGGAGGGTTCCCTCCCATTTGGGGAACACTTCAGTGGTCCAGGACATTCAGCCTCGGACCTTCAGGTCACCATCCTCCAAGCTGGACTTCGGGACAGGCAGCAGAGGAAAGTGGCTGAACAGAGGCTGATAGCTAAGTTCAATACCCATAGGGAGGGCCTCAACCGGGACCTTGGGTTCATGTCACATTACAGGTGATCACCATTGCACTACACACACACACACACAGATATTCCTACACACACACACACACACACACTCCCACATACACACGGACACAGATACACACAGACGCACACACAGACACCTACACACACCCTTATAGACACACAGACTCCCACACATGCACCCCCTCACAGACTTAAGACACTCTGCACTCACTACACACACACACACTTTCTCACACAAACAACCCCCACCCCAGGCAGACACGCACACACAGACAGACAAAGACCCACATGCACACATATATTTTGTGTGGTGAATTTTTTTGGTACTTTCAGAGTTACATTGCACTTTGCTCAAAAACCACATACATTCATGTAGAACTCTGAGCTCAAAAACTGCATGAATTTATATAAAACTCTGTTATCTCACTTTTTAGATTGGAATCAATCTAAACATCAGGTCATAGACAGAGAACACAGGGGGCTAACACCTTCAACATATTGTCTAGCTATCACCATTGTTAACAGCTAACCCGAGAATGCAACTTTAAAAAAAGGGCTTTGTGATTTACACATAAAAGAAGTGAAACTATCACTGTATTCTAACAGATGAAAGGCTTAACAGACAATCAATTCTTCAATGTATAATTTCAGTTACATCACACTGCAAATGTTTGCTATAAATTCTGTGTTACGATCGAGCCCTCCACAATCACCTGATGAAGGAGCGTCGCTCCGAAAGCTAGTGTGCTTCCAATTAAACCTGTTGGACTATAACCTGGTATTGTGTGATTTTTAACTTTGGTACAGTTGTGTTTGTCAATTGGGTGAGTCTAAAACAATTTGAGCTACACTACGTTTTGTGTATCTCTTTCAGAATAGGCACAATACTTCTATAGGCATTATTAGTTTGAATATAATTGAAAGCAAATGACAAGTTGTAATACAAATGTCCTGCTTGGGTAAACATATCTGAGGAGCTGATACTTTGAATGAAGTAACTTTATTTCAGTGTAAAACAGTTATTTTACATTTATTCTTAATTTAAAAATAATATTTTGAAGAGTGGAAAGAACATATATCTTAGGATTAACAATGAGTCTTCATTTAATGTGTGCATTAGTATTTGCAATTATTTTAGATTGTCTGTTACTATGCTCTGCAAAAGTATAGACTTTACTATTTAATATTCGCACCATTAATACATCAATTAAGTAAAGCTACTGCAGAAGGTGTTTTAAAATTAAGAATAAGATATAAAAGTTTAGAATCAATTGAGGTTTTCTCCAGTTTTCAACAGCAATACAACACAGTATTTCATAATTCGTTATATGGAAATGACTGAATCTACTTCCATGAAAAAATGCTGAGTTAGTAAATTCCTTAAAGAGACGATTATGACCTTTGAAACCTCATTCTTTCTTGTTATTGATGTAACCTTTAAAATGCAACTGTAATTACAAAAGCAATGGATGATGACTTGAAGTACATTCTGTCAGATAATTCACTAGATTTGATCCTTTTCAAAAATAGCATTTGTGCCTGCTACAGAATACCCAGCTGGGCTGAAATATTATCTACCCTTTAGTTAACATCTGCCTGGCTTGAGTTCTATAATTAGTGTTCATTTTGCCTGAAAGTTGGGCCAGAAAATATAGCTTGTAGAAACTGCAAATGTAAGTGCTGATTATAATCTAAATTGAACCTACGTGCAATATTTGTGATATTATATATTTAAAAATGCAAATTCATGGCAAAAATGAATGTCTTAAATTGTTCCAGATGAGTTTCTTACTCTGATTCAAATAAACTGCACAGCAGAAATAGTCTATTTGAGCTTTGAGTAATGTTAGAAATATATGCAAGCCTTACATAGATAGTATAATTTAGAATTTGAACAGACTTTTTAAATTTATTCAGTTATTCATAAACGAATTTTAGACAAATAAGAACAAAACTTACTAATTTGACTTTCAATAAGTTATATCTAGAGATGATCAGCAAGTCAGTTAGTGAATATTTTGTCAAATTCACTTGTTTTATCTTGTATAAAAGTAACACAATTTAGTAGAATTCATTGGTATTTTGGATTGCTTTTACTTTTAAAAAAGGCATATGACCTAATCATTTTACTTAAATTAGTAATTATTGATCTAATGAGAAGTTTCAAATTGTGAAATTAACTTCAGAAAATGCTGATTCAAGAAGAAAATATTCATTATTGTTAAAGTTTGAAAGATGTCAGAGAGAGGTAAACCCATATTTCCAATTTTACTGAAAATAAACAAGCACTTGGCTGAAAACTTGAAAGTATTAATAAAAGTTTAACATAAAATTTTCTTCATCATGCAATTCCCATTGCCAGTTAGCCCCTCACTCAACATCAGTGTTTAATTAAGTTGGGGAGCCAACTTATTTTAAACAGCTCTTTTCATTTGAAAATAATCAATTCTGTCAGTTGTGTTCAAACCAGACATAACAGAACAACAGGAAATTTTAACTTAAGAATGAAATGAAATTTGATAAGTATGCAATGGACCTACAAAATTTGTTGAAAGTTTTTTTTTCAGTTGAAGCAAGATCAAAATAAGTTGTAACAGGTTAACTTATATGAGAAATTGTATATGGAGAGACTAATAAAGCTGAATGATCCCTTTTAAAGACCTACCTAATCAATTTCAGGATAATTGGATTCACTTGAATTAGTCCATTGGTGATCCCTACTCAAGATGGATAACCTTTACTTGCACAGCCTCAATGGGCTGCTTCTGTGCAGTCGATTTTATAAAGATAAGCTAACAGATTGCAAGATCAACATGGACACTGGAAGTGTTCCTGACTTCGTATAGGAGGAGCATTCCACTGGCTCAAGTTGCCTTGCCATGACTTCCCCTAAAATGACTCTCATTCCGTTCACTTTCTCTAGTTAAAAGAATATTAAATACATGCCAGAAAATGATCCTAATATACTCCTTGTCACAGGGTCCACATCTTGCCCATTCCTCTCAGTGATGCTGCCTGCCTGTGCTAACTGCATTATTTCTTAGTTATTTGCTCAGCTGCACAGACTTCTGAGGCCCATTCATGGCATTGATTCCTGGAACTGGACATCTGCGCTGCGATTGGTGTTGGCATGCTAATTGCCGTGCCCAGACACTTGGAGGGGTTGTACATACGCACAGCCACACAGCTTTGATGAACCATTGGTCCTCACCTCTTCTGCCCTTCTCCAGTTAGTCACTCTAGCACTGTTGCAAGAATGGAGTTTCATTTCTTTAGGTGTAATCTGTTGACAGTTTTTATAATGTAAAATTTTGTTTTGTTCTGTCTTATCGCTTCTCATCTTTCCCTCTCGCATCTACTAAATTAAATTGAACTGTACTTTGCACTTCTCCATCACTGTATTAAGCAGATTTTGATCTACCAAAGGAGTCAAAGGTTATGGAGGCAGACAGGAAAGTGGAGTTGAAGTCATTATCAGACCCCATTAAATGGTGAAGCAGGCACATGGGGCTAAATGACCCACTGATGCTCTTATTTCTTATTTTCATTGTACATTAAGTTCATAATCCTTCAATCTGATTGGCTAGGAGATACATCATTGCTTGTCTTGTGTCATATGACTGCTCAGAATCCCAATGTGTTTAGGGACACCTGAGTTTTTAATTACAACATCTGTCTTTGAAAAAATACTCCCAAAAAAATCACTGTGGCTTTAGTGGCTATCTGGAGAAGAACCTGGAATGTCACACCTGAAGGTGTCAAGGGAACATCAAACAGAAACCCTTAAAAAGGAGAGATGTAAGACAAAATCATACTACAATGTGATCTCCTGTGGTTATAGAGATAACAAGGGCTGACATTCCTGAAGAAAGCAGTCTCTTCTGGATTATGTCTCAAACTGTGGATATGTCTTTTTTTCCCCTTTTTTTTCAAGAATATACAAGAATAAGAGTTAAAAACCATTTTCTATCCTAGTTGGTGTGTGCTAGTGGGTGAATGTGTGTACTGTGAGGGTCCTAGGTGAGAAAATCCCTAGTCATCCCTGTGCTGCAGGTAAAAAGAAAATAAGACGTTAGCTTTACTGAAAGTCAGAAAACAAGTGATACTGAAGTCAAAAGGAAACATGACCAAAGATTTTCAGCTGACCTGCAAAGTGAAGCATTTTGAAATTAACAACTTGCCAACCAACATCAGTGCTACCAGTGTCACCAATATAATGGCTGTGATGTCTCTCTGTCTGACTGTTCATGGAACTCAGAGACTGATCCATAAGACTTTTCAAATCTTATCGCCTTCTTTTGGATTCACCTCTAATCTTTAGTTATGGGTGCAGTGTCATTCTTCTCATATTTAATAATGAATAAATTGTCTTTTTAGTTAACTCAAGAAAGCCTGGTTAAATTGGCTCCTTTTAAAATGCAAATTAATTTAGTTTGGGAGAAAAGCATCCATGGGGAGGAATCCTTTTTAAATTAACTTTGTTGCAACCAACCAAGGAGATGGGTGAATAAAAAGGGGAGAGAGTTCATCCTTCTCATCCTGGAATTTAACAATTTTGGATTTTCAATCTGGAACCAGATTAAATTGGGAATCCTCATCCAAGCATTGACCATAATACCTGTCCACTTAGGATGCCTTGCTGTGCTACTATCACCTTGCATTTCTAACAGCTTGCCATGCCTAAAAAAAAACCTTTAATATGTTAAGGCAAATCTGACTAATGGCAGCTACTGTTAGATGCTGAAAGAAAAATTGTGGCCCAAAGTTTCAGATCCATGGCGTCATGTCACCAGTCAAAAATGTTAGAAGTGAACAGCTTTTTTAAAAATGCAGCATCAAAGGAAAGGAAGACAACAGAATTAAATCTGTGATAGGATGGAGGGAAAGAGAGACTGAAGGACACAAGTGGGTAGTCATGGTACAAATAAAAACATAAAGGAATGGTTCCAGAGGGGGAAGCATGATGAATAGGATACGGCTTCCGTGGGGGTGGGAAATAGGGCAGGAATGTGGCACAGAAAGATGAGTGGGCCATGATGTTGTAAATCATGTCCCAAAAGCCACATATCCAGCTCAAATCTCCTCTATTCCTAGAGACTCTGGTACAACCACTGTCTATTGATAGCGCCAATACCCGAGGGTAAATGGAGGTGGTAACTACAATCAAGAGATGTTGAAATCAGAAGCCTATTGAGCACCAATTAGACGGGTGAGGTGTTGTTTCTCAAGCTTGCATTGAGCTTTATTTGGACCTTTGATAGTTTCACAGATTTTGAAGCAAAAAGTTGGGGAGCTGCATTCTTCATGTATAAATTTCCCAAATGGTTTCGCACCACTAATGGACCTTCATTATATTCCCAACTTTCATTAAGCACATGTTAATCTCCACTACTGTCCATCAATATATGCATGTTAATATTTACATTAAATTGCTCCACCTGCAAACATATGTTTATATGTATGTTTTGAAAGAAGGCAAAAAGTAAACTCTACCTAAGACAAACGTTTTTGTTAAATACATTAGAAAGAAGAATACAACTGCCTGGAGAAAATGGCAGTGGTTTGAGTGAGATGGATTGATGTTTCATTGCTGGCACAGATTAGAATTAGAACAGTAAAATTCCTATTGCAGCATGCAATAAGATCATGGATAATTCTCTATTTCAAAATCCCAATGTTGTGTTCAGTTCCTGTATCCCTTGATGTTTTAAATATGTAGAAACCTAGCAACCTCAATCTTCAACATGTTCAATGATGGGCCCTCCATATCCCTCTGGGGCAGAGAATTCCAAAGATTCACCATCCTCTGAGTAAAGAAATTCCTCCTCATCTCAGTGCTGCATTGCCTTTCTCATATTCTCTGAGACAGTGTAATCTGTTCTAGACCACTTCTGTCCCTGACCTTCCTGGCAAACTATGACCTTAGACTCAGGGGTGAGAGTATTACTGCTGAGTCAAAGCAGACATCTTAAGTTAATAAAATTGTTCTGATACATGCATTCATCATAACAGCTGATAATGCATTGATATTTCCTTAGAAATACATCTAGTTGAAGCCATTTTAAAACAGTTTTACCACATTTATCGAAAACTATGCCACAGAAATGTTCTTATCTTATGACTGGTAACTTTTGACAGAATTTCCTGTTCTTTTATGCTTCTTCCAGATTTGCAGCTTTACACTACTGGAGTTGTACCACAAGATGGAGACATCATACTTTAATTCTGGCAAACACCAGAGTGCAGGAAATCAACAGGCACTTTTAAAATGTGAGTTCAATCACTTGGTTGTGCAGGATAAGTAACATGAACGTTCAAATAAATATTTAAGATCAGTGGATAGCATGACATACTACAAGAAACCTCAGTTTTAAGCTAGTTGAAGCTCAAGCCATCAGAGATTTACCTCATTACATAATTGAGACAATTACACCAATCAGTTTGCATCTTTTAAATTTATTCTCACACAATAACTTGATGGTCTTGTAAAGTAAGCACCACTGAAGTGACCTTCTTCTCATCAGACCCTTAACAATTAACATAAAGGAAATGGATAGATCCATGTGGTGATTTGAAACATAATGGGTGAAAGGGAGTGATTATGGAAAAGAATTCTCATTAGAAGGCCATAAGTGCATATTTGAACTGAGATTATTTTCATTTTAATTCCCCTAAAGTAATCTTTTTCTTAAAAGCTTCTGACTATTTCTCTTTCTGCTCTGAAGGAATGGATTCTTGCTTGTAGTACATCACTGAAAGATCAGTCTTTGGGTGCAATTGTTAGCAGATTATTAAACCATCATAGACATATTCACATGTCCTAACCTAATGTTTTCAAATGCATACATTTATGTGCATGCACACAACCACAGCAACACTAAGGAATAGTGACACAGGTACACACACTCATAGGAACACAGGTGCATATATATACAGAAGCACACGTGTTTAGAAACACAATTATATATACATACGCTTAAGCAGAAACATAGACATATGTACATACCCATGCACCCAATTGCAGAAACAGATATACACACACACAAACACGTGTGGAAATATATGTATCAATACAGACACATACAGAAACACAGGTGTACATACACACATACATGTGGGCTGACATGCTTATGGCCTGACTAACTCCATCCCAGGATCTTAAAAGTAGTGACTAGTGAGATCATTGTCTGTGTGGAGTTTGCACTTTCACAATGAAAGCTAAAAATGTTTTGCAAGCAGTTCAGAAAAGGTTTATCAGACTAACACCTGGAAATGGGTGAAGGTTGTCTTATGAGGAAAGGTTGGGCAGGCTAGGAGTTTAGAAGCAAATGAGCCAACTTGATTAAAACATTTAAAATTTGACAACGAGGCACAGAATTTGGTTTGCAGCTCAACTCAACTTTATCAACAAAATATTCCTCATTGAAATATTATATGACCACTTCACAAATTCTCACAATATTAATTCTCTGTGTAGCTCTATCCATCTGAGAAAGGATATTAACTGCAACGATGTGTGTGTGTTTGAGCTGGGCCATTTGAATCTCTTTCCTTTCCGACATCGGGCTGGCTCTCCATCCACCCTTGCACCTGATGTTCCAGAATGTAATTCGGCCTTTGACCATTGGTGTCATGAGCTTGGTTCAAATAGTCCAATGGATCACACCGCCACCCTTCACTGGTGCACATACTCAGGCAATCAAGATGCCAGAATGTCTGATCAACACTTCTCCAATACACAATCCTTGGGCTGGTTGTGAGTGGTTCCACTTGAACTTTTTAACCTCTTTGATCTTGGTTTCCACTGTTTTCTGCATCGAAAATTCCACAATTCAGTATGCAATTGAAATTAATGTTGCTTCTTCATCAAACTATACAATATAGGACAAACAATGTGACTCTTGAAAGTACAAAGGTGCTCAGAATCAGGTCAATTTTTGGCTGCATGTTCAAATGCAAAAAACACACTAAGGTGTCTTAAACGATTCTTGAGCTGAAATTGCAGTTTTTCCTGTACTTAGTGCAAGATACTATCTTGGTAAAGGAATTGAAGTGTGGGCCTAGAAGGGCACCTTGGAGTTTTAGTTAAAGGACAGATTACCACTTTAGTTCCCTCTAGCACTCATTAAGTGATTGTAGAGCATTTGGGTGGATAATGCTTGTCCAACATTCTCTCTTTGTAGTGACAAGATGTTTAAGAATAATTGTAGATTTCATTTCTAAAACAAAAATTTAAGCTCAGAGTACAGCTGCCACCGTCTTGTGCCATATTCCAGTGCTTTCAAAGAGAAACATGATCATGATTTCACAACACTAGCTGCTTTATCCAGTTCAGCATCACAAGCTAATTCCCTTAAATAAACTAGCATCCTCACTGTTGTCCACAGCATTGATTAACCTATCCAATCGCTGGATAGACGGTGGTGAGAATTGAAGATTATTACAAAAAATCTATATCGTCTATTCCAACTGGAGGGTATCACATGCCACCAAACAATTCTCCTCTCTTTAAAATCTTATTCTATTTCTATTAAATGGAGATTAGCTTCTGAATAACTGTATATTTTAAATAAAACAGAATAATGAGAAATATACAATACAAACTGATTCATGGACCCCAACATCTTCCTTGTGAGCTTGCTTCCAAGAGAGTGGTTTTGCCTAATGTGATAATGCTTACATTAGGTTACACACAAAAAAAACTGGACTTAAATCTCACAGCATTGAAGAATCCAACAGACAGTTTTTACAAGAAACTATTACATACAAAAATGACATTCTTCAGGCACGTAATATCTGGACTAATATTAAATTAATAGTTTATATAACAGAGGAGCATGTTTCCAGTAGACTGTCATGCTTCAAGTGATCCTTGGTAAGAAGGACTGTGAGGCGCTTATACTCTTGGCTCAAATGCTACGATACAGTGATGATGTCATGAGCATGTCTCTCAATGGTATAGTGATAACTGATGTAAGACATAACACAACATCACCCCCTGTTCCAAAGATTAAAAAAAAGCTTTTCCAAACTAATTTCAGTGGTTATACATAGGCACTTGCAGTCACTTGATAATAAAACGAACAGGTAAATAGATTTTACAAGATTAACATTTCAAACTTTAGTGTAATGCTTTGGAGGTTTGATAACGCATCCTGATCTGTTTATTGTATTACTAACTGGAGAGGTACACTTTTTTTTGTAGTATTTATTTGCAAACTCAGTTGTCTTATTGCTGGTTTCTGTCACTCAACAACACTGCATAATTGTCATTGTTTAAATATATTACCTTACTCTAATCATGCATGACAGGTTGTGTTGGTTTCTGTTCCTTGGCAATGTAGCACCATGGTCAGGAATGACTTTGGAATTTCTAGGTTGGTTGCATACTTAAGAATCCTTTGTTTGTATCTAAGTATTGACATTTCTAACTCACATTGTCTGCCCAGCCAGCAGGGGATCTCTACCTGGTTACTCAACCTGTATCTATTTCATTCTCCTCTGCCTTTTTAAGAAGACTGTCCTATGTCTCAGAATTGTTGGACAATTGGTTGCTGCGCAGGCTTGTTCACACTCGCCTTCTGAGTATATGTTGTGCTGGGGATTATAATCCCTTCTCCATTGGTGCTGAACAAAAATGCAGCAATGTGAAAATCTTATTTTGTTATTCACTACTTAATGATCATTGACGTGATAGTATGTGCCATATATTGTTCGACTATTGTGATCCAATTTACGATGAAGTGTAAGATCTTTATACCGTTGGGGTCATATGCTATGATGCAGCAATGACAATCGTGAGCATATATATTGACTGTAAAACAGATACAGATTGAAAAAAATGATTGGGAACAAGAAATAGTGTCTGGTGAGGAGAACTAAGTGTTAGCAATGACAGTTCTGTGACAATAAAGCAATTAAATTAGACAAGTGACTTCATAGACTTCAAGCAATCACATGGCATTTTAAATAATCAAATCTGTGGAACTTGCCCGATATGTTTTCTTAGGTTATCTGCAAGGTAACTGGCTGTGCAATGCATCAAGCATAAAGGGAATAACTGACTATATTTGACATATCCCACGCTATTTGATAGGGAGCCAGATGGAAGCATCTGACCCAATAATTTATGAATCTATCACTTGATTATCTCTCACCCTATGTTGTGGGATGTCGACGATGAGGATTGTTGCTAATTCATCATCTCTTGCCCAAATGATACGGTGTGGCCATTGGTTGTGCATGCACATGATCAATGTGATATGATACCTTGCCACTTTGACCATGGGGACATGAAGGCAAGTTCAGAAATTGTGCAAGCATCCCACAGGACTACTGGGATTTTGCATGTGCTTCAACAACAATGTTTCTCTCTTTTACCTGTCACTCTGGAAACAGACAAAATTAATTTTGTAAGTAAAATGAATGAACTTATCAAGGGTAGGTAAGAAAGATGGAATACATTTTGTAGTGCTCAGCAATGATAATCTAACTGCAAAATTAAAAATACAGACCTGACAAATGAGTGCTAGCAGATAGATCAGAGACAGATTCCCAATGGTTATCGATATCATAGAGTCATAGAGTCAAAGAGATGTACAGCATGGAAACAGACCCTCCGGTCCAACCTGGCAAAAGTGAGGGCTGCAGATGCTGGAAACTAGAGTTTACATCAGAGTGGTGCTGGAAAAGCACAGCAGGTCAGGCAGCATCTGAGGAGCAGAAAAATCGACATTACGAGCAAAAGCCCTTCACCAGGAAGGTCCAACCTGTCCATGCCGACCAGATATCCGAACCTAATCAAGTCCCACCTGCCAACACCCGGCCCATATCCCTCCAAATCCTTCCTATTCATATACCCATCCAAATGCCTCTTAAATGTTGCAATTGTACCAGCCTCCACCACACCATCTGGCAGCTCATTCTATACAGGATAAGCCACATTTTCAGTATTTACTTCAGACACTATTACAATTGAACTGTTAAATGTAAGAGAAAGTAACAAAAACCAAAATCAATTTTTCATGCGTATATTTTGTTTGTTTTTTTCTCTTTGCCAAAGGCTGCAAATACTGATGAGTGGGTAGTGGATAAGTTCCTGGATCAATGGTGCTGGAAGAGCACAGCAGTTCAGGCAGCATCCGACGAGCAGCAAAATCGACGTTTCGGGCAAAAGCCCTTCATCAGGAATAAAGGCAGAGAGCCTGAAGCGTGGAGAGATAAGCTCGAGGAGGGTGGGGGTGGGGAGAAAGTAGCATAGAGTACAATAGTGGGGGAGGAGATGAAGGTGATAGGTCAGGGAGGAGAGGGTGGAGTGGATAGGTGGAAAAGGAGCTAGGCAGGTCGGACAAGTCTGGACAAATCAAGGGGACAGTGCTGAGCTGGAAGTTTGAAACTAGGATGAGGTGGGGGAAGGGGAAATGAGGAAGCTGTTGAAGTGTTCCGAGGCAGAAGATGAGGCGTTCTTCCTCCAGGTGTCTGGTGGTGAGGGAGCGGCGGTGAAGGAGGCCCAGGACCTCCATGTCCTCGGCAGAGTGGGAGGGGGAGTTGAAATGTTGGGCCATGGGGCGGTTTGGTTGATTGGTGCGGGTGTCTCGGAGATGTTCCCTAAAGCGCTCTGCTAGGAGGCGCCCAGTCTCCCCAATGTTGGTTTATAAATTAACGCCAGTTGCAATATTACATTTAGCAGAGTCAAAAGGTGCTCACAATTAAGGGGATTCAGTCTTGTGCTTGTGAATGTATTAAATTTGCACCTTAACTGAAGAATTTTCTAGCTCTGCAGTGTTAGACTGTATTGCGTGGGGGAATTAAGTTTACTTCATATGTGCTAATATATACTAAACTGCTGCATTCATAGAAGCATAGGATTCTTCCAGCTCAGAATGGTGAGATAATTTGATGGGGAATGACTCAGAGGAGGGTGAAGATATGTTATTGCTCACATTCATCTGCTGCCCTTGTCCCTTTAGAAAGTAGAGTTCTTAGGACTTGAAGGTGCTATCAAAGGAACCTTGATGAATTGCTGCAGTATGTCATGTAAATGGGTTTACTCACTACTGCCATTGTACAACAGCAGTGAAGGGACTGAGTTTTGAAGGGGGTGGACAGGGTGCCATCCATACAGGCTGCTTGTCCTGGATCATACTGAATTTCTTAAATGTTGGAGCTGCAGCTAACCAGACAAGTGGACAATATTCCATCCTGCTTCTGACTTGTATCTTGTAGAAGATGGGTGGGCAGTCAGGAAACATGAAGTGAGGTACTCACTACAGGATTTCTTGCCTCTCATCTGCTTTTGTAGCTGCAATATTTATAGGGGTGATCTTGCCATTGCTGGTCAATGGAAACCTCTGAGGTGTTGATACTGGGGGGATTCAGCAACAATAATGGCACTGAATTTCAAAGGGAGCTTGTCAGGTTCTGTTTTGTTTCAGAATGGTCATGATCTGGCATTTGTGTGACATGAATGTTACTTGCCATTTCTTAGATCAAGCTTGCATAGTACCCAGGTGATCCAATGTATTAGCAATTGCTTCTGAATAGTTGCGAATAGTACTGAAAATTGTGCAGTCATCAGAGAATATCCCCACGTCTGACCTTATGATGGAGGGAAGGTGTTTCTTATTCATTCATGGAATGTAGACATTACTGGCTGAGCCCATAATTATTACCTGTCTGTGGTTGCCCTGGAGAAGATGGTGGTGAGCTGACATCTTGCATCACTGCAGTCTATGTGCAATAGGTTCAGCCACAATGCTGTTAAGGAGTGAGTTCTGGGATTTTGAACCAGGAGTAACTGAAGAAAAGGTGGCATATTTCCAAGTGGTGATGTTGAGTGGCTTGAAGAGGAACTTGCAGATGGTGGTGATCCTATGTATCTGCCACCCTTGTCCTTCTAGATGGAAGTGGTCATGTGTTTGGAAAGTGTTCTCTAAGGAGCCTTGGTGAATTTCTGCAGTGTACCTTGAAGGTAATGCATATCATCTGCTACTGAGTGTTGGTGGAGTTGGGAGTGAATTTTATGGATGAGATGCCAATAAAGTAGATTGGATTTTTTTGGATAGTGTTGAGATTTGTAGATACTTTTGAAGCTGTACACATCCAAGCAATTGGGATGTATTCTTCACACTCCTGACTTAGCTTCCAAAGGTGGACAGTTTTAGGGACTCAGGAAGTGAATTACTCATTGCAGTATTCCAAGCTTCTGACCTGCTCTTTTAGCCAATGTACTATATAACTAGTCCAATTCTGTGTCTGGACAATGGCATCCCCCAGGATATTGATAGTGGGGAAATCAGTGATAGAATTCAACCATGGAATGCCAACAATTGATGGTTAGATCCTCTATCACTGGAGATGGTCATGCCTGGCACTTGTGTGACATAACTGTTACTTATCACTTGTCAGCCCAATCCTGGATATTGTCCAGAGCTTGTTGCATTTGGACATGTCCTGCTTCAGTATTGAAGGAATCATGAATGGTGCTGAACATTGTGCAATCATTGGTGAACCTCCCTACTTGTGACTTTATGAAGGAGGGAAGATCATTGATGAAGCAGCTGAGGATGGTTGGGCTCTAGGACACTACCTTGAGGACTTCCTGCAGAGATATGCTGGAGCTGAGATGACTGATTTCCAGCAGCCACAATCACCTCCCTTTGTGCCAGGTATGGTTCCAACCAGCAGAGAGGTGTCCCCCTGATTTCCATTAACGCCAGTATTGCTAGGGCTCTTTGCTGCCACAGTCAGTCAAGGGTACTCATGAATGAAATAGCTGAAGGTAGTTGGGTTTAGGACACTACACTGAGGAACTCTTGCAGAAGTCCTGGCACTGAAATGATTTACATCTGACAGCCATAACTTTCAACAAGCCATGGCACCTACCAGAGGAGAGATTTCTTTTTCTGATTTGGACACTTTGGGGTAGATAACAATAACATTTGCACTGAAGGTGAATTAGTGGCATAGTCATTGACATATTTTGTTTATTTACTGGTTGAAATCAGTTTTGGATCTACAAAGTAAAAAGAAGGTTATTGTGCCTGGTTATGACACTGCTGCAAAGTAAATATAAAGCTAATTGCATCTATTCAAGTTCCAACTAGTTTTTTTCAGTTTACAAAGAGCTAAACAGAAGTGGTAGAGAAAGCTTTCTTTGAATTTGGTTTGTTTGGCTGCAAAAGTAGGAGAGCGCCTCACAAATCCCAGGGAGAGTTATGAGTCCTTGTTGGCCATATTCAGCCCTTTCATGTTTCCTCCAAGTATTGGAGTGGAATCCTTAGTCTCAGACCCTTATTTTCCATTTTCCCATCAGCTGCAATACTGTTCCCCCCACAGTACAGTCCACAAGTGTCACTCTCGTTCACTGATCACCTCAGTGCTGTTCCAATCATTTTTGTTTCTGCTGCGAGAGATATGCTTACCCAAATCAATTTTCCTCCTAATCAGTCCCAATCCTTTTCATACCTGGCATCTTCAGCCATGTCTTCTCTGATCCAAGCCTGGATTTCCCAGCTCTTTGTGTGAACCATATCTATCCTATAAGACCCACCTATCCCACACTAATTTCCAATTGTCACTTCATTTCCCTCCTAGTTGTTCTCAATCCCTAGACTGCCTATCAAATTCCAAACCTCTACCATCCTGATCTGTTTGCTATCCCTATCCACCTGTCCCCAATTCCAGTCTATATCCCCACTCTCAAAAGTCTTAGCGCTCCTTGACCTATGAGCTACTTGAGCGATAATCTCCGAACTGTGATCAGCCAGTCCTATACAGGTATTACATCACCCCAAGGTGCTTCCCTATCTCCACATCACTTTCCAAGGCTCCTAACTGAGTGCTGATTAATTAAGCCTGCAGGATTTGCCAGGAGTGGACAGGTTACAGGATGGAGAAATGGAGAAGTGAATAAGGATTACATCATTGGGGTTGTGGAGGTGGGGTCATTGCTGATGTGTAAAATGTAGAAGTCAGTTCAATCAAACTGTGCAAAAGACTGTCTGAGATGATCATAGAGTAGAATTTAATTCCTATAATGTGTAAACAGGCCATTTAGCCCAACAAGTCCACAGTGACCCTCCAAAAGGTATCCCACCCAGACCCATACCCCTATCCTATTACATTGCCCCAACTAATGCAGCTAACTTATACATCCCTGAACACTATGGGCATTTTAGCATGGCCAATTCAACTAACCTGCACATCTTTGGATTGTGGGAGGAAACCAGAGCACTCAGAGGAAACCCACACAGACACGGGGAAAATGTGCAAACTCCACACAGTCATCCGAGGCTGGAATCAAATCTGGGTCCCTGGTGCTGTGAGGCAGCAGTGCTAACCACTGAGCCACTGTGCTGCCATTGGTCACGGCATGATAATACTAAAGCAAAGATATTGCTGACTGGGTTAAACTATATTGGAGACTAGATTAAACTGAATCTCAGACTGGATTAAACTCAGAGATTAAATCTCAGAGTGGGTTAAAATCTAAGTCAGACTGGATCAAACTCTGTCTTGGACTGTACAGCTGATGGAATTAAATTATTTCTCAGGCCTGAGATTCTGGAAGGCTTTTTAATGAAGCATAGAACTAGAGTCTTTACACAGTGTGATGGGCTTCTATAGTGACGTGCATCACAAACATGCACCTCCGAACCAGGAACTACAATTGTAGTCTCCATCTATATTGGGACCTCAAGTGAATCTTCAGTTCATGGCTACTTGCAAACAAGTAAACATATTAATATACAATTAACAGATTCCCATGTCTCTCTTTAAATAATAATCTGAATTTATACGTACAATCAAAATTCCAAAAAAAAATTCCATTAAACCTCCATAATCAGTATAAGGCATCCCATTGCAAGAGGTCCCTCACCTAAGATTCCTATCAATTTATTTTTACATTTTATCTTGGTGATTAATCAGAACCCTGAAGAGCTATGGGCATTTAATTTACTTTTAAATCCAAAATGTGTTTTTTTTTAAAATGAGAATGCCTATAGTTTTAAAAATGTCAGAATGTAAATTCAGTGCTGTCTGGCAAAATCTTGTCTGGGACCCTTGGAATGTTGCACCTATAAAATGTCAGGGGAACTTCAAACAGACAGGAAAAGATAATGAGAGAGCTTATCATCTTCCATCTCTACTCAAAAGCATCTATCAAAAAGAAACAGGACAAAAGGATTTTAACTAACCTGGAGGGAGGCAATGTACCCACATGGTTGGATTCTTTTTAAATGAACACTATTGCAACCAATCAAGGGGTAAGTGAATAAAGAAGGGGAACTAGTTCAGCTTTTCTCATCCAGCAGCTCACTGATTTGGGGTATCACATTGGGACCCATAATAACTTGGGGAACCTAACCTGCTGTCTGGTTGTTAATATGCATTTGTTTTTGTAATCCACTCATTTAATTTGAGAGGTTTCCTTTCTCTCCCACATTTGTGCCAAGTTTGCAAGCTAAATCTGTAACAGTTCCTTAGTCAGAATTTTCAGAAGTGTTCATACTGTGTTCTATAAAGAACACAGTATTTTCCTGTACTTTTGACTGTGAACTGAAATAGGAAACGGAATTTGCCACTTGCCTCAGAGCCTGTCCCAGGAATCTAAATTGTTCCCCCCCTTGCACCAACCTTCCAGTTGTGCGTTAATCTATATTATCCTGCTATTTAAATACCATTATGAAGTAGAACACATGTATGTTCACTTTAGAGAGTGTTTTCTGAATTTTTGAAGTAAATTTAAAGTACAACCCCAGCTGTAGAACAGAACAGCTAGAGATGGACTGTTCCCAAATAGATACATGTAACAAATGGCTGTTAAATGGATACCTGAGTTTTGGTTGCTGTTTTGACAACAATTCAAATTTAACCAATTACTTTATATTATGCTCAGGATACTAAAACTGAATTGAGTTTGAATTTATTGTTTTGATGAAATCAGACCTATGAAGGGTTCATGCCCGAAACGTCGATTCTCCTGCTCCTTGGATGCTGCCTAACCTGCTGCGCTTTTCCAGCAACACATTTTCAGCTCTGATCTCCAGCATCTGCAGTCCTCACTTTCTCCTAGATATCAGACCTATGGCAGGGAATGATGTTGGGGGTTTTAAAACCGGGGAATTTTGAAAATTTGGTCAGAGAGCAACTGCCAATGATCAGTAGAGCAACTGCCGTAGAGCCAGAGAGCTAACTGCCCATCTAACATCTTGCTGTCAAAGAAATTAGAAGACACTCTTTATCAAAAAGTAACTTTATAAAACATACTGGCAGTTAAAAGAAAGAAGACAACCAAGTGAGATCAGCAGACAGAAGATTGAAGACAGCGGAGAAGACAGAGACTGTGGACTTGAGATTAAGTTAGTGTAGTATTTAATAAGTGTGTTACTGGAACAACATGTTAATAGGATTGTGTTCAGTTAAGGGAAACAGTGTTTGGTTTGTTACTAGTTTTGTTTCGTGTTCACTATTAGAGTTAGGAATTTTTTTTCTTTAAATAGTGGAAATCAGGAGTTCTCTGTCACCCCCTCACCTTTTTATACATTATGAGGCAAGGCAAGCTTTTCTGGGTAAATGGTTTTAATTAACAGAGGGGTTTGACGTCTCCATCGTAACAATACTCATTTGTATGTGTTGCTGGGAGTAATCTGGAGATTACTATGTTTGAGGTCCTGCTTGCTAAATTTCTGCCTAGCGCCCTAAAATCTGATTGCAGTACTACATCCCCTTTCCTGTTTACATTGTTAGCTTCAAAGTTGACCACACCTGTAACTGATCATCCTATCACCAGAAGCATGTCCTCTTAATACTCTGAGACATCCTTGACCCCGGCATGTTTGTGATGCCTGTCTCTATTAAAGCCCATCACATGTGTAAAGATTGGCTCTAGTTATATGCTTCATCAGAAGTCCTTCTGGAACATCAGGCCCAATATATACTTTAATTCCATCAGAATGCAGTTTAATCCAGTCCAAGATACAGTTTAATCCAGTCTGAGATACAATTAATCCAGTCTCCAGCACTAGGAAGGAAATTTCTGTCTTGCAGTCATGTTGACAGCTGCAGAAATGCCTGTCTGTTTGCCAAAGTAATGAATTCCTATCATTACTAAACTTCCAATCTTCTTTTATTCTGTAAAAATGGCCCAGCCTGAAGATTCCTCAGATGAGCCAGCATCTTCATCAGCAGCCAGAATAACAAAAATGATTTTTGAGCAGGACCTGATGGAACTCCTACCTCTGTGTACTCTTCCTCGGTCTGGTGGTCAGCCATTTTCTAACAGCTTGTATGCCTCTAATCTGTGGTTTGATTACCTCTCTGGATATGCGTTTCATAAAACTGTCAACCTTGTGGATGCAGAACAGTGACTCCAGCTGCCACTTCAGTTCTGAAACCAAAAGATCAAGTCTCTCTACAGCTGGTTTTCTAGGTCACATGGCATCTCCATGATTCCCCACATGACACAGGATTGTGTTTCCACATGAGATGGAAATGTGTTGCTGGAGAAGCGCAGCAGGTCAGGCAGCATCTAGGGAACAGGAGAATCGACGTTTCGGGCATTAGCCCTTGGCCAGGCTGGCCTGCCGCAACTTACTTTTATGCCAATATCTATAATTTGAAGATTAGATATCTTTGCAATTATCAAGCGATATAACTTGTTAATATTTTAAATAAAAAAACTTATCCCTCTTGTACAGCTTTTAACTCTTTCTGGAGTCTGGCAAAGATAGAAAAGGAAAAAGAAAAAAGTACCTCCCTCCACTCCTTATTCAACTGTTTCTCTAACCAAACTCTGCTCTATTGTACTAAACCTCTCTTATTTATATTACTAAGTTACAGATGACTCTACTATTTGGCAGTTACTGAACTAGTTTAGAGCAGTTAGCGAGCTGATCTCATTTTCTCCCCAGCAGGGAGCTTGATTGGCTGTACCCAAACCTGGAAGAAACTAAAAACTCTAAGCAGTGACTCTAAGCAACATATTAATTGTAAGCAAGCAGTTGTAGTTTTTATAAAAAAATCTTAAGATTTAAAAATTACTCCCTTTCTCACCAAACTTATAGTGAATTCGCTCTGTCCCACTGATGGTCTTAAGTGCTGCTACAATGATCTCTGAGTATTCTTGGGCACTTCAGTCTTGATGAAAGTCTGTCTCCTTGCATGCAAATCATTCAAACGTGCAGAAAGATTGGACCTAATTGTACTGCCTTCTAGCCCAGAATTATTGCGCAAAGCAGAAGGCAATTTGGGATTTTGCCCATAAACTAATTGACAGGGACTATATTCTCTAGCCATCTGCAGTTAATTTTTTGCATGAACCACCAGTGGCAGGGTGTTAGTCAACTTGCAATCTGATTGATCAGCTAAAATTTATTTCATAGAGATCACTGCATGATTCCATCAGAGTTCATTACTTGAAAAGACTTGGAACTGTGACATCCATGACTATGGTGCTGATCTTTTCGCATATAGCTCTGAATTTATCCCCTCCATAACCTGTCAGAAATTTCGTTGGTGTCCCAAGTCCAATGGATTTCTCTATGGAATTCTCCATGGATTGGTTTGTTCTAGAATAACACTTTTGTCTTTAGTAAATATAATTGTAGAGAGACTAAATCTGGTTGCCAGTTCAATAAAATTTGAGATAAATATATTTCAGTCTCTGTCCTATTCTCCTAGGATCCATGGCAACTCCTTCATAAAACACAAGTCAATGGCAGGCTTGGAATAGGATCTGGGCCTGTCTTCTCCAATATTTTTGATAGATTACAAATTTATTCATGAAATCTTCCATTAGCTTTGAGTACTTTTTGTCATTTAACAGGATTTTTAACTTTAGACAAATAGGATGAACAAATTGTCTTTGTAACTTTAAGAAAATTTGATGTTTTTTCACAGATTCGTATCACTCACTGGCATTAATGTTTTTCTAGTCCATTGATGAGGAACACTGGGTTTTGTTAAGGCAATACAATAACTGTAGACCCGTCCAAAAATAGTCACTTATGGTACTCGTTCCAACAGGATCTCCTCCTTTGTAAACTGAAACTCAGGTAAAACCAATAGCCTGTCCATATGAAGCCTCTAGTGCAATCCTGTAAATTTAATTACTGGAGATTCCCAGAATTACTTTAAAAATGGAACCTCTAGTAGCAGGTGACAAGAGTGAGGTCGGACACTGAGCAGGACAGCTGGAACAATTGAACTGATTATCTGTCTTTGCTAAGACAATGTCAATGGCAGAAGGGGGGAGAAGGATGAGACACAGATAAAGAATTTCCTCAGCAAGATATAAACTGCATGAAATACTGTGTCTTCCTCGATTAACCATCATTTCCCTGCATGTGTGTAATGAGCTGATATCAGTGGAGTCAAGAATCCTTGCTTCATGTCATTTGGGCTGAGCATGTGTTATAGTTCCATATCTACAAACCAAAATTCCACAATATCATTCTGATCATGCATCATTTAATAGGTGTTTAATCGATCATCTTTCTTGTAGATTTTATCAAAGAACCCTAACAAATACTAGAAACCTTCACTGTGATACAACTAATGGGCGGCACGGTGGCTCAATGGTTAGCACTGCTGCCTCACAGCACCAGGGTCCCAGGTTTGATTCCAGCCTTGGGCAACTGTCTGTGTGGAGTTTGCACATTCTCCCGTGTCTGCGTGGGTTTCCTCCCACAGTCCAAAGATGTGCAGGTTAGGTAGTGTTAGATACATTAGTCAGAGGGAAATGGGTCTGGGTGGGTTACTCTTCAGAGGGTCGGTGTGGACTTGTTGGGCTGAAGGGCCTGTTTCCACACTGTAGGGAATCTAATAATCTTTAATCGTATAAAATACGACAGGTTTTTCTTGTTTAGAGATAATAAAGAGAAGGCTAAACCTTGTTTCCCTTTGATTGCACAGAAGCCCATAGTCACATAAACACATTTTTTTTTGTTCCACAGGTTAGATGATTCAGACTCCAAGAACATTGGAAGATAATTTTACTCAATAATTTAACTTTCTTTCTGGCATTTTCCAAAATGGTTACTAGGATTTTCGTTTTAGGGCTGAAATTTTTCTCCAACTTTAATCTTTAACCAATTATTCTCTGCTACCATGATATTGTTTCAAAAGCTTGGAGATGAAAGATAGAAGTCGAACTAATCTTTATACTTTTTGTTTATTTGCAGAGATCTACCTCCTTACATACAATAGTTGCAATTTTTGAATGTTCCTACTATAGGAGCACATGTTGATCCCCATTTTCCATTCACAATTAATATCTCACATTGGATCAAACTACATCTTGGCTCAATTTAAAATGTATCTCCAGTAAATCAAGCCATTTATCATCCAGTTGAACCTAGGTTCAAAGCACTTTTTAATCCAGCCCACCTTGGGTTCAGCTGTGCTGTGGGCTGGATTAAAAAGGGCTTTTTTTTCATTCATTCACAGGATGAGGGCATGATGGGCTAGGACAATATTTATTGCCTATCCCTAATTTCCCAAAGGGCATTTAACAGTCAATAACATGTAGGCCAGACTAGGTAAGGAAGGCAGTTTCCTTCCCTAAAAGGCATTAGTGAACCAGTGGACTTTTCTGGCAATCAACAATGGATTAATGGTCACTATTACAGTCTTAATTACAGATTGTCTTTTTCAGTGAATTCAAATTCAACCATCTGCTGTGATAGGATTCAAATCCAAAGACACAGAACATTCCCCACATCTCTGGATTAACTGTCCAGAGATAATGCTGCTAAGCCATTGCCTTCCCCATATATGGAAGTCATATATTCCATTGGCACTAATCTAATGTGTCTTTAGGAGCTAGCTTGTTCTCCACGTTGTAAATATTCCCAAGTTACCTTCATTTTATTAAACAGAGGTTCAACTGCATAGTCCCACATATGCATGCTATGATTTATACATCTTTGTCTAATACCAGTTGAGGACTCCAATAGCTTTGATCGCCAATAGTTGATCAAAGTGGCATGTAACTGAAACAAGCAATCCTAAGCATAGATTTGAATCTGTGATATTGGTTGGTTTTACATGTGGCGGTTACTGGAACTGCTACAATTGTAACTACATTGCCTGAGAAATAGAAATTCAACTTGAACTGCATGCATGCTTACGAGTGACCTTTGGTATGATCAGGAAGAATATTGAGAAAAGGGAAAATTGAACACAGTTGTATTTGTTTCAACTCATTAGTAAGAAAGATATTGCAACACAGGAGGCAAAGGCCAATTGGCTTGTTGCCATGATATTTATTTCTTCCCTTTTTCTGAATAAACTGGCATATAATGGGGTCTAGGTTCCTGACTTAAAGTGTTCATTCTTAATGGGTGAGTTCCAGACTAGGAGTAGAGATGATGAAGATGATGATCAAGAGCATCAGAGCTGAGCCTGATCCTGTTACCAGTTCACACCCACACTTCCCACTAGGGGTCACTGACTAGCTGTCAGAAGCAAGAACCCAGAGACAACTTTTTCTTTTTCCACGCCCTACCTCAGGAGTAAAATTTACCTTTGTAGTTCTTTCATCTGCCTGAGATCAACACACAGCAGGATTTCATGTTAAGACAGCTTTGATTTTTATACCTTGGTATCATAACAGCTGTACATTAACCTATTGAGTCATTATTGTGTTGCTTGTTCAAGTACTTGTGCAGAAATGGTTGTGAACTGTTTCATGGAAGTCTCCAAACTGTACGAGGTTCCTGTGCTCTCTCATGAACTGATTATGATGAGCCACCAAACTACATTTTTAGGCAAATTGGCTTAGTTGCTGCATGAGGCCTTGGGTTTGCCCTGCATTTTCATTTTACCTGTTCATTCTCCCACCTGCTCTGTGTTTCATTTAGTGCAACTCATTAATTCCCACTGAATAGTTATATTCAAACTGATGCTTGTTGCTGCAAGGTTGGAAATAGCTGGTGTTCTGAGATGTCAGGTGTAGTTAGCCCTTTGTCCTCTGTTGCCCTGGGCACCATGATAAGCAGAAGAAATATTGAAACAATAGCAGTAAATGGGCTTTTGTAACAAAACACATATAACACTACAATAGCAGCTTGGCTTTCTAAAGTTCCAAGGAAAAGTCTTTGACCTGAAAAGACAGGCTTTTAGAGGGGTCACTCCCTTCCCCCTGCTTTATATTCCTTCACTACCATTGATGCAAAAATTATGGAGCCAATGAGTGACTCAGCCGTTAGAGGTTGCAAAATTGGCAGCCCCTTTAAGATTAGGGGTAGAACATCTCCAATGTTGCCCTGTCAGCTCTGTGAAGCACCAGTGCAGACAAGCAGGAGGCTGGAAGAACACAGCAAGCCAGGCAGCATCAGGAGGTGGAGAAGTCTACGTTTTGGGTGTAACCCTTCTTCAGGACATGGGGGAGTGGGCTTAGGGAGAGCTGCGGATAAAGGGGGTCGGGGGAGCACAGGGTGATGAGGTGAGGATAGGTGAACCCAGGCAGAGGGTACAAAGGAAGGGTCGATGAGAGGAATGGAAAGGAGGGGGGAGGGATTGGGAAGGGAGTCGAGTGATGGGAAGGGAGGTTATTTGAAATTGGAGATTCCAGGCTGTAGGCTGCACAGGCAGAGGATGAGGTCTTCCTCCAATTTGTGGTTTGATTCATTGTGGCAAAGGAGGAGGCCAAGGATGGACATGTTGGAAAGGGAGTCGGAAGGGGAATTAAAATGGACAATGACTGGGAGGTCAAGATGGCCCCTGCGGGCCTGGCTGAGATGTTTCACCAAGCATCTGCAGCTTTTCTGTCTCTGTGAAGAACAATGCAGATGTTAGCTTCCACTCTCTTTCTTTGTCTCCTTCATCCCCAAGAGAGAATGCTTCCCCATTCCTCAGGGCTACTTTCTTTTCATGCAGATCCACCTCAGCAAAGTAGGCTTGTGGGTTGGGGAGGGGTGGAGGAGGCAGAGATGAGAATGAAAACAATGAAGGTTAAAATACTTTCTCCATGTAGTTGTACGATGCTGCCCATCTTCCCAATTAACCATTTATATGACTTGCTTCCCCAAAGCCAGGCAATCTACTCAGACACTCACACCCAGGGACTTAGGCAGTGAGGATGTCATATGAGGTGATTCTCAGAGCTTAAGGGACATAAATGTTCGGGAAGTGGGTGAAGAAGAGCCACTTTCCCAGTAGAGGCGGTCAAAAATGGTTATCATTGGCTTGTGATGTGATCTCCAGAATTCATCACGATTCACTTCAAAGAATGCCCATATGAAGGATCTGTGGTCAGCCTCTGAGGAAATACAGAAGTTAACAGTTTTCATTCTCAGGGTTATAACTCTCTGTTTTTGCCACATGAACAGAGTTTCTCTTTCTTCAAAGCCCCAACACTGCACCTTATTTGAAACCTATAACGATTCTCCAATGTTATAGAAAGGTGCTGAAAGAATTAATGTTGGAGATGGATCATCCAATCTGAAGATGTCATAAGGAGTAGTTTAGAGAAAAGGCACAGCAGCTTAAGGTCTTGTAGGATGAAGGTCTATCCACTGGTCGTCAGTAGTCTTAATAACAATGTCTAACTCGTTAAAGTAACTTGTAGCTGATTGCTATCATGTTTTAAACAAAATGTAATTTATTTCAAGTCTCTTCTCATTAAGACTGTACTGAAAATAAAGTGGACCCATAGACCCGGCCAAAGGAAAAGAATGGTGGCAGCAAACTAATTCCTGAAGAAGGGCCTGTGCCCGAAACGTCGAATCTCCTGTTCCCTGGATGCTGTCTGACCTGCTGTGCTGTTCCAGCAATAAAGTTTCAACTGGCAGCAAACTAAGCCATCCATAATGTGGTAGTGGCTGATATCACAGCACAAATAACATCCACCTTCACTGAGGACGAATCTGCAGATGGGGAGGAATTAGGGGCACAAAATTGACTACTGAATGTAGCACTTCAGAGCTTTTAAAATTTGCTAGTGCCATCTGATCAGCTTTTCTGCTGGATCCACAGAGCAGGAGCCAGTTAGTGGTGACAGCTATCATTCATCTGTCTGATAGTTACATATTTTAGGCCTCTACTCTTCCCTAGTGCCCCACTGTAGTGAAATATGGTATCCACAATTAGGTTTCAAAGGGGTTTAAGTTTGGTATTGTATGCACTTTCTGGAGGACCAAGGATCTCTCCACTAGTTTCAAGTGGCAGGTTCAGTCTCTTTGTCGAAGGAAAGAACTGAGTGGAAGCTAAGCACTTCTTAAAAGGGACTGAGTGGGAAATTAATGGTGGAATCATCATTAGGCTCTGATCATGCACAAATGAGACACAAACAGCATATAGACATCTTTGAACTGCTGGTGTCACTTAACTTCAGACAACAGCGTATGGAGGAAAATAACATCATACAATCCTAGAATGTCATCTCTGTAGAAATAATATTTCAAATGTTTCCTGTCATCAAGTCTCTTTTGGCCAAATTGATTAAATTCTAGAAGATAGGTCCATGACACGAAACTGTTTGGCATCCAGTATAATGAACAGTGTTTGTACTGAAGGGTCAAAGAACGGGAGTATAATAAACAACATGCTAGATAATTATAATTAATTGGGTTGAGGCATTTCAAATTAGGCATAAATACAGATGCTTTTCCTCATTGCTGGGTCATTTGTAGTTATCAGTAATTAGATGGAAAATCACAATATGTGTTGAAATCTAAAAACACTTTATACCTATGAGAGAAATGAAATTTTGATTTAAAAAAAAAACTTTGATAAGGAAATATGTTGGTGTACAAATGTGATGAGGGTACAATGTTGCTTTATATCTACAATTCTGGCCTCTTATGGCACAAGTATTTGTCAGGTGACAGAGATGTGAACCCTACAGTTAGGACCCAACTCCCAGCTTTTGGTTAAATGGCAATACTTGCACAGATTGGTGTTCAGCTCAACTGAAAAGATGAATGAACAATTAATTTTTAAAGCTGTTGACATGATATCTTCTCAGTCTGTGGGTTACATGTAATATCTGAAAGATAAAAAGCAAAAAAATTACATTGGAAATATAGAAGGCTATGAATTGTGGAAGTTTTGAAATAAAACATAAAAAGTTAGCAATACACAGAAGCTGAATACACAGAAGACAAATGGATTAATATTTTGGTTGAGACCTTGGTCGTAAAGATGTAAGGAAGCATGAAACAAAACCTTAGATTTCTCTTTTGGATTCTTATTGTACTGCTTCTGCCTTTTCTCTGCAGACGTCTTTAAGCTCATAGATTTCAGAATGTCACTTTGATATTACAATTACTGTTAAATGTTTGAAGTCTTGCCCATCCCCAATTCTCAACAGCTGAGGCCCTTGTTCAGGAATTCTAACTCTGAGATGCCACTTAAAACTTGCCGAATGTCACTTGACTTGATATTTTCTTATCTGGTTTGTCGTCAAATTTTGTTTGATAATATTGCTGTGATGTACCTTGGAGCATTTTATTATGTTAAGGGTGCTAAGTAAATGAAGTGCTTTTTGTTGTATTACCAATTTGAAATTCTAATGATCTCAATTTATTTTTCAAAGAAATGAACTGATGAGATTAATGAATTAATGAGGTAAAATTGCAACTATGAAAATAGAAAATTTTGAGAACACACGGCAATTCTGAAAACATAAGGAAAAGGACAGGTGAAAATCTGAGGAGATAAGTAAACCCCTTTATAGGAATTTGCAACATCAATGCGGGGAACAGCTCTAAAGAAAAAAAGTGAAGCTCATATTTAAAGCAATCTTTATATCAATTTTATTTGTAGTTTTATTTAAAATCAATTCATGGCAGTTAGATTTTATACCTGTTCTGCAATATCTCATTTTTTAAAAGAGCTCCTGACCTTAAATGTAACAACATAATCTAGGGGAAAACTAGAAGTTTGAATCTGTTTGCAAAGCGGAAATTCTTTTAATAAGCCATCTACTGAAGTTCAAATTTGAGCAGTAAAGGGTGTAATTTGTTCTTTATGTATTGTCCTGTGGTGAACTTTACTATTAAAGCATGACTGTGCAGAAACAACAGATTATCATTTGTGTTTTGGAATGGATTTAATCAGACTGGAATTTTTTTATTGTACTTATTTCAACTGAAGATTATATTCTATTATCTGTGAAGTGTTTTTCATCTTCAATATGTGAGTGAAATGATAGGTGACATTAGGAATTGTCTGTAATCTGGCTATAGTTTGGAATACTTACGTGATGCTGTCAAATGTCATTGGACTAGATTTTACCTTAGTGGACATCTGTCAGTACTAAAGCCACTAATTTGCAATTTTATTGTTTTGTTTTTGTGGTACCATAAAACATCTAAATATGATAATGTTTTAAGCAAAGCAGCAGGAGTTTTAGCTGGTGTATAGCAGGCAATCTGTGTCCCTGAGGGAAAACTGGACTGGTCAACGTTTCTTTTCTTCAATCAGAAGTCAACTAGAGCTTCCTGGATTCCTGTTTTGATGAAACAGTGCAGTAATGAAGGGATAGACTTGTATAAGGAAGGATATACTTACCACAGAAGGAGTGCAGCAAAGATTCATGAGACTGATTCCTGGGATGGTAGGTTTGTTCAGTGGGGAGACACAGATGAGACTACGCCTGTATTCTCAACGAGGTAAAAACAATGACTGCAGATGCTGGAAACCAGATTCTGGATCAGTGGTGCTGGAAGAGCACAGCAATTCAGGCAGCATCCGAGGACAGGCAAAATCGACGTTTCGGGCAAAAGAACCCGGTTAACCAGAGGTCCTGGTAAAAGCCAGCCCCCCTCCCCAGAGAGAGGAGATTAAACCTTGCGGTCATACACAGACAAAACTCACCTGGGCCCCACAGGCTGCAGCCTGTCATACAGGCCTCCGAAACGTCGATTTTGCCTATCCTCGGATGCTGCCTGAATTGCTGTGCTCTTCCAGCACCACTGATCCAGAATACGCCTGTATTCTCTAGAGTTTAAAAGAATGAAGGGTGATCTTACGTTAAAAAAACTTGCAAAATTCTTAAAGCAACAGACAGTTAAACAATTAAACAGAAAGAATGATTCACCTGGCTGTGGAGTCCAGATTGAGGGGACACAGTCTCAGAATAAAAGACAAACCATTTAGGACTGAAGTAAAGAGGAACTTTAGAACATGGTAAACCTTTGTAAATTCCCTATCCCAGATGGCTGTGGAAGCTCAGTCAATAAGTAATATCCGAAGAGAGATTGATAGCTTTCTATTTACTAGTAACATTAAGGAAAAATGGCAATTATGCAGGAAAATTGTATTAACTTAACGATCAGCCATGAGCTCGATGGCAGAGGAGGCTCAAGGAGCTGAATGGCCTACTCCAGCTCCAATGTTTCTATCAGATGATCACCATTCCAGCTGGGATAATGGCGTGGAGGTACTGGTGTTGAACTGGGGTGGACAAAGTTACAAATCGCACAACTCCAGATTATTGTCCAACAGGTTTATTTGGATGGACAAACTTTCGGAGCACTGCTCCTTCATCAGCTAGCTACCTGACAAAGGAGCAGCGCTCTGAAAGCTAGTGCTTCCAAATAAACTGTTGGACTATAACCTGGTGTTGTGTGCTCTTTTTGACAGTTGGAATAAGACTCATCCTTGCTAAATTTCTCTTTTCCTGCTCATTCCTTTACATGGCAGAGAAGTGTGGAGGCCAAATACATCTACATTTTTGCTTTCTTCCTTGATTTGTTTTGAATTATCTTATTCCTAAACAAACCTGGATGGTAACCTGATTTTATTCAATGCCAAATTATTGAAAATGGTGTTACAATTAGTAATCCAGTCATATTTAATTTATTTCAGTGCTGTCTGACATTTCTTTTTAATCATATATAGTTTCTACGAAGGTAGTTTGTCAAATCACCTTTAGCCTCCTGTCTCTCCCTACTCTGATTTTTTGTCTATGGCTATCATCATTACCCTATTAACATTTCACTTATTTCTGCAATGCCTTTCTTTTTGATCCTTTCAGTCTCTGGGGAACATCTTCTGGTGCCAACATTGAAATGGGCGCAATAATTTGGTTCAGCAAACACAGTGACACCGTGACAGAAGAATCTTGTGATGTTTCCCTAAAGAAGCGCTGTTAACTATTCCTAATGAATTCTGGCTTGTATTGGACCCAGCGTGTGGAAATGTTCTGTTACTGGGTGGAAAAACAAGGAAGGGAGGAAAAATCATGCTGACATGGATGTTAAAGGCTGCAGCTTCTATTCAACGGGCTGATCCACCTGTTTGGCACAGAGAGATCTGGTTGAAGAAAGATAATCATCACCTTTTTCTGAGGCACGTTTGGAAGTGCTCATGAAAGAAGTGCTTGCTGGCAGGGAGGTTTGCTTTCTTTGGCATCACACGGCAACCTCCTTACAGAAGAAACATTCAAACTGCTGAGCAGGAAATACCACAGTCATTGCAGCCTCAAATATTCAGTAGGTGTGGCAGCAGATAAGGAAAAAAGGTTGGTGTCTCAGGAGGTCTGCCAAGGGAAGGTTGTCCAGCATTTCACAATATTAAATTGATGAACAGTAAATGAATATTTCCTTCTCATCTTCTTAAAACTTGATTAAGATGTATGCTGAGCTTTGAGTAAACAACCTTCTACTATATATCCATGTTAATAGCCTAGCAAGCTGTACATCTCCATAACTCTATGACAAATATCATTTTGTCATTTTAATCTTAACTGTGGAAAGATGATCCCATAAAAGAAACTCACCATGTGACTGACTTGCATTGTGCATATTTATTTATTTGCACACCGGCCAAGATGCAGATTAGCTGCTAGACTTTCAGTTTGTGTACAGTTCAAACTTCCAATACATCAGCATTGCATCTTATACTCTGCTGCATTTTAATATTGAAACTATTTTTATTGGATGAAGATTGGTTAAATCAAAGTTTCTCATTATCTTCACTGGGAATATAAGAGTTCACTGGTAGTAAATGGAAAAATGGGCAGGTGTTGCTGGCCTGTGCCTTAATTAATAAATGAAAGTGTGACAAAGAAACTGGATCAAAACTGGAAGATAATTATAGATTCCTCAATAAACACAAAGTTGACATGGTAGGTCCTGAGAGTGTAGCAGGAATTGGACATGGCACAGTTGGAGGGTGTGGATTTCACCTGGTGTGTTTGGCATTATAAGGCAATATCAGCAATCGGATATATATATATATATATGTTACACTGAGACAATCGGATATATATATATATGTTATCTTTCATTTCTGTCCACCTTCAAAGGAGCTTGGATTGTATTCATGAGGGAAATCTGTTTTCCCCAGGAATTGGTAAGCTTAATGCATAAGAAAGGTTCTGTGGTTTTGGTTTGTACAATTCCAGCAGGGAAGCCAGTCCAATTCCAAATTGCAGAAATGTTCACAGCTTAAGAAGTGAGAATCTACTTTAATACCTGCATGCAGAGAGAATGCGTGGATCAAGTCAGGTAGTGGTTATGTTTGATTCACTCTGTAGACTGGTTATTTTCCTGTTTAGTTGAAATAAACAATTTGCCTGGTAAAGAGCCAGAAACTCAACCTGATCAAAAATACGTTCAGTTTGTTTTTCAAAGAGGTGAAATTCCTGTGGTGATATGATACTTTCTGGCGCTTGGAGCACTGGATAGGGATTCTCTGTTGTGATCAGTGTCCTGATTTTGTTTACCTATATTTAGAGCAATTTATAGGCACAATAAATTGTTGGGGATGTAAGATATAGTGATTGGACTAGCAGTGATGCTGAGAGGATATTGAACATAAAATAAAAGCAGTCCAAGCCAGTTTACTATGGGGCCTAGACAATAATTGTTTCAATCATGTACCAAGTAACAACCATTCTGCTCAAGAGAAAGCATTCCCTAGGTTTTTGATGGCATTGTCATCATAGGGTCCAGCAATGCCAACATCATGGGGTCACCATTGATGAAAAGCTGAACTGGTTTAGCTGGATTTTAGACAGTAGGTGCAGGAGCAGGAATCATTGCTCCCCTTTGACCCAAATTAAAGGCATCTCCATGCAGTTTTCCAAGCAAGGTTGCCCTTGCCTGTGGATATGCCTTAATGAGTAAAGGAAATCCAGGACACCCGTAATCCACCACAAAATCCATCTTTTCATCATTGTAAGCATCCACCAAATAATTTAAGATGTAGGGAACTTCATTGAAATGTTAACCTTACTCACAATCAGAGCATCGGCAACAGAAGATCTACCGGCCAAACTATTTAAGCAAAACAAGCAAGACTGAACAGAAATTAGTAATAGGACAAACATAGGATAGAACTAGAGAGAAACTCTAATTTCAGATATTAATTAAATCTCAGACTAGCAGATATCTGCTCCTTTTCCTATTTACCATTGGTGAACTCTTATACTCCGAGTGAAGATAATGAGAAGCTTTGGTTTAACCAATCTTCATCTAATTAAAATAGTTTCAGTATTAAAATGAATCTCTTAAAATGAATGTAGTGGTAGTTCATTATTATCTTGACAATTTCTGAACATATAACTCATTGTTTCCTAATCTATGCTTCTCTGATTATAACTATTGAACCCCACATTTAGCATTACCTGGGACTTTTTCATTCATTCAGGGAATGTGGGCTTTTCTGGTTGTGCCAGTATTCATTGCCCATCTTTAGTTACCTTTGTGTAGGTACTGATGAGCTTCATTTCTGAACCACTGCAATTGGGTATAGGTAGACTCTCAATGCAGTTAAGGAGGGAGTTCCAGGATTTTGACCCAGAACCACTACAGAAATTGGGGTATATTTCCATTTGCTGCCCTTGTCCTTCTAAATGGTAGTGGCCATGGTTTTGGAGAGTGCTTTTTGGGTTGCCTACTCCATCTTCCCAATGTGCTGCACAGTAAAGTCCCTGAAGAATTTCAGGCACAATTTTCCAGACTACATTACTTCTAGCTAAGGACAAAAATATGTGTACTGTCAAGATAGAAAGATCCAGATTCCCCATCTCTAAGCTGGTCGTCAGTTCACTGAGGTTTAGTTGGTACAGTGTGTGTGAATGCCCATGAGTTAGGATATCAACAAACATTCCATTGACCTCCGCTGAAAGGGTGTGTGTGTGTGTAGAGGTCAAGTGAAGGGAGAACTGGGCTTTGACAATCATTGCGTAGTAATAACTCACCAGTGATCACTGTCATAGGCTTCCAGTAGAACAGTAGTCACTTAGACAAGATATTGGAGCATGATCAGGACCGAAACTATCCTCTTGCAGGAGAAAGTGAGCACTGCAGATGCTGGAGATCAGAGTCGAAGCATGTGGTGCTGGAAAAGTGCAGCAGATCAGGCAGCATCCAAGGAGCAGGAGAATCGACATTTCAGGCATAAACCCTTCATTAGGAAACTATCCTCCTGCAGTTGTGGGATGAAATCTGAAGAGGAGGTTTAGATTCTGGCTACGTAACACATGCAGTTAATTCTATAAATAGGGCTGAAATTTCTGTCTGGAGTTACGATGGGAGGCCAGTGGAACCCCGTGCAGTTTCAGCTTCACTGAGTCTAAGGTCATTATTTATCTGAAGTGATTAAAGATCTAAAGGTCAGAAAGCAGCTTTATATTACACCGAGAACTGAGGCGAATGAGTTTTCCAGTGAGAAAAGGAACACTTTTTGCCACATTATATGAAAGACTGTTAAATTTGCTTGTGATGACATGATCAGTGAAGAAAGAAGCTTGATTTGTGATGCTACATGATTACTGCACAGCCTGCTGTGTCAATAGATAAGACAAAAGTGAATTGAAACACTCCTCTGTTCCCGAGGGATGTTGGTAAACTGCCCACATAATTTGCTGATTAAATGCCATCTGTTTCAACAAAGCCCTGGAATACCAGTAGTAAATTTTAACTGGATGTTCTGAACAGTTATTCTTGTTTGACAGAACTGATCATTTTTGGAGAGGAAATGATGATAAGCAGGTTTTGCTGCCTCCATTGATTTAACAACAACTTGTATACCAACTTGCCAATCTGGAAAATTAACAAAGGCTTAGAAAAAAATACAAACTCAAAATGCAGAACGGAACACTAGATGTAGAAAAATAGCATTGTTAAAGTGAACCATTGGACATTGTAACTTCATAGAATCCCTATAGTGTGTAGGTAGGCCATTCAGCCCATCAAATCCACAACGACCCTCTGAAGATCATCTCACCCAGACCCACGTCCGTCCCTATCCCTGCATTTCCCATAGCTAATCCATCTAGCCTGCACATCCCTGGACATGATGGGCAATTTAGCATGGGCTGCTCATCTGTGGACTGTGGGACAAAATGGGAGCACCAAGGGGAAACCCACACAGGCACGGGGAAAATGTGCAAACTCCACACAGACAGTCACCTGAGGGTGGAATTGAACCTGGGTCCTTTGAACTGTGCTAACCATTGAGCCACCATACTGCCTCCATAACTTAATCTGCTATAATAGCTAACATTTTATCACTGTAATGTAAGATTACAATCAAAATGTTAACTTCCCATTCTTCATTATGGAGAAATTTGTGCCCATTGTGGTGATGTGTTGTCATAGTCTGTTGCAAAATTTGATTGTTAAATTGTTTATGGAGTTGTCGCCGTAATAAAGATGCAACTTTTCCCCTCTCTCCTCCTCCCTCTTCATCATCATTTTTACTTTCTCTCCCTCTCTCTTAACCATTGCCTGCCTCTTGCTAGTCTTTTTATTGTCTGCTCCCTATATTCCAAATGGCACTCTTTCCATCTTTTGGATACTCCTTCATTCAGTTCATGCTGCCATTTTCTTTCCTCTTCACTTGAACTCAATCTGACACTTTTCTTGTCCTTCACGCAGTTTAATCTGTCACTGCACCATACCTTTCAAGCTGAATTTAATATTGTTGTGACAATGAATCAGAGTCCGGAAATACCAACTAACATACTGAACTTTTAATTGCAACATGTGTGTTTTTTTTCAGATAAAGCTAGCCAAATGGTGACTCTGAATTTAAATTCAATATCTATCTGGTGAGGAATTCTGGAATGTCACACCTGATGGGTATCGTAGAAACTTCAAATTGAAGAAATGTCAAAAGACAGAAATGCAAGACATCTAATTACCTCCTCACAATAGAAACCCATATCCCATGAGTTACCTCTCAGTTTCTGAGAGGGCTTGGGGTTGGGGGGTGGGAAAGTGGTTTCAGAGGTGTAAATACAAAGGAGAGACAGTTCATCTCTCCTTATCTGAGAGCTTGATAATTTACGATGCCTTATCTGGAAGCATAACAAATTAGGGAACTTTGCCCAGTGACTGGTTGTAACAAATTGGAGGGTCTGTGATCCATACCTTCTAGCTGGGTACCAAAGCCAATTTAGTCTTTGCTCTATGCCAGCAATTATGTTGGCTCTTCTGTTTTCTCTTTTGATCATCCTCAGTTGCTCCTACTCTTGTTGTCTAGAGAAGTTTTGCTGTAGCTTTCTATCCATAAGCAGTTCTGCTGGTGCATTTCCATTATTCAAGGGTGTCCCTTTGTAATTCTGTAAATCCCAGTCAGTATTCTTATCATTAGCACCTCCATGATTTTCACCACTTTCTTGGCTTCTCTGTGAATGATTAGGAGAAGTAGTGACATGATTAACTCCAGATTCTGGTACTAATTTCTTAATATATTCATTCACAAATTGCAGACATTTTTCTGAAACAGTCTCAGCTGGAAAGTTGTGTGTGAATAAGATTTACTTCAGTGACTTCATCAATGCCCCAGTTGTCATTGTGTGCAGTATCATAACTTTTAGTCACCTGGGATAATACTCTCAAGGGCAAGAATATTTGATCACATTAAAGCTAAAGATGTCTAATCCTAACTTTTGCCATGACCAATCTGGGAATGCACCAGATATTAAAGGTTCAGTTGATATCTGATTATTAATTGCACAACTATGGCAGAATGATATGAAAAGATCAATTTCTTCCAATTGTCTTGCCTCCATACAGACAGCTATGCATGAGCTCTACACTTCATTTTTATCAACCGACCTTCAATGAAGATTCAATGAAGATTTTCTTTGGGTATTACTTGCCTATAGTTAAAGACAAGAAGATCATCTATTACAGTCAAAATTTTCCTTTCTTCATGATACTTCCAGAAAAGCTGATCATTTGGACTATATTTTTACCACCTACCTGGCTAGAATTTCCCGATCTCTGTAAAATTGACCTTGCCTTTTGTGCTTCACTGATTTCTTGCAACTTCATATCAAAAGCTGGTAAATAATTTGTTCTGACTGATGAAAATGTTTCTATGTCAGAAAAAAGGACTAAACCTTACGCTTCAATTGATCCACTGTAGTTCCAAACCAAGCTTTGAAGTTTTTTCTGGTACATATAGCATTAGGCAATTTTAATATGTCTGTCTGTCTGAGTCTTTATGGCATACATAATGGCATATAACTATCCCTAACTAATGGTCTGTTGACGACTGACCCAACAAAAATAGTCCCTAACTTCTTCAAGTTATTCTCATAACTGAAGTATCTCATTCCTAGTACAATTCTTCTGAACACCTTCTGCATTTTTTCCAATGCATTCACATCCTTCCTTTGGTGTTGTGCCCAGACCCCTAAACAGTGCACTAGCTGAGGTCTAACTAGTGTCTTGTTTAAGTTTATTATGACTTCCTTGGTCCTATACTCTATGCCCTTATTAATTAAGCCGAGTATACTACATGGTTTACTGACAACACCTCTACTTGTCCTACCAACTTTTATGACTTATATACATATGTCCAGCTCTGTCTGCTCCCACCCAATCTTTAGTATGGCATCTTTTATCTTATACTGTCTCTCCCGATTGTTTGTACCAAAATGTATTATTCCCAATTCTCTGCATTGAACGGTTTGTGCCACCAATCTGTCCACTCCACTTGATTGCTTATGTCCCTTTGAAGTTTTATACCAGCTGCTCCCAAGTTCTGTGTAATCTACAGACTTTTGAAATAGTCCCTTCCACACCAAGATCTGGGTCATTTATAGATACTTATGTCAGGAAAAGCAAAAGTCTCCATACAAATCCCTAGCCAACTCCATGACAAACCATCCTCCAGCCTGAAAAATTCCCAATAATCATTACTCTCTATTTCCTATCCCTTAGCCAATTTTGCATGAACTGACCTTTTTATTCCATGAGTTATCACCTTTCTCATAATTCTATCAAGAACTTATTGGAAATCCATGCACACTGCATCAATATTCTCATCAACTTTCTTTGTTGTGTCTTCAAAAAACTCCATGTTAGTCATGATCTTCTTTTACTGAATTCATGCTGACTCTTTTGGATTAACCCATTTTTTCCATATGACGTAATCCTATTGCAAATAACTATTTCCAGCAGTTTCACCACCATTGAAGATAAATCGGATGTTCTGTGATTGCTGGGCTTATCTGTACAACTTTTTTGAACAAGGGTGTGATGTTTGCACTTATTCAGTCCTTCAAGTCTGGGGAAGATTGAAAGATTGTTGCTGCTATCTCTACAATTTCCATTCTTATTTCCTTCAATATCCTTAGATGTATCACACTGGGTCCTGGTGCTTTATCAGCTTTAATCATTGATATCTTATTCAATAACTCCTCCTTTTCAATATTAGACCCTTCTAGTGACTGAGTTTCCTCTTCTGTCATCCTGACCTGGCAACATCTGTAGGTAAAAACAAAAGACAAATATTGATTTAACACCATAATCATGCCTTTTGCCTGTCTGTGTGAATCCCCTCTTAGTTCCTACTCCTCCTTTTACGTGCTTTTACGGTTGATGTGTGTATAGAAGACTTTGGGACTTTGTTTTATGTTAACTGTCAGCCTTTTCTTGTGATGCCTCTCTGCTCCTAATTATTTGTTTTATCACCTCCGTTCTGAATCTTCATTATTCTGTATGGCTTTCAGTTGTACTTATTTCCTGACACTGGTCATAAACACAATTTTCCTTCTTTAACTTATTTTCTGTTTCCTTTGTCATCCAGGGAGCAATGTTCCCTTTAAGCTGTCTGGCAGCGCAGTTGCTCTCAGGTTCCTCTGTGTTCTCTACATGTGCCGACGTATTGCCTCAATGCTATGCATAGACTTTGGAATTCTGTACCCCAAAAACAAGGGTTGAGGGAGTATTGCCAAGGAACTCTGGATTTGTTTGCCTTATCTTTCCCTTTTGAGGGAAAATATGTTGACTGGCTATATCTGAATCATTTCCCCTTTGAAGGTAGCCCTTGTCCAGCTACCACTTCCCTGCCAATGTTTCAATTCAGTCTTTCCAACCCAGCTGTTTGCACTCAGGTCTCCATTTAAGTGTGACCACTGAATGAGGAATCTCTAACTTGAATGTTTTGCAATCTTTTAGATCAAGTTAAAAATCACACAACACCAGGTTATAGTCTAGCAGGTTTATTTGGAAGCACTAGCTTTCAAAGCGCTTCCTCTTCATCAGGTGGTTGTTTCAGCTCCATGACACTGTAACCTTTTTTGCTATAAATTCTGTGTCTTCTGGTCCTGTTCCACAATCACCTGATGAAGAGGCAGCACTTTGAAAGCTAGTGCTTCCGAATAAACCTGCTGGACTATAACCTGGTGTTGTGTGATTTTTAACTTTGTCCACCCCAGTCCAACACCTGCTCCTCCAAATCTTTTAGATCATTATAGTCCATCATACATTCCCCTATTGAATAACTACTTACCAAAGTCTGTCACAACCTGATCTTGTCTCATCAATATCTAACAGATCATCTTTTTTGTAATTTTCATTCATGAAGCTCAATACAATCTTCAAATCTTGATTGATACTTAACTGATGAGTTTCCAGATCACAAAACATTTTGCTTCTCATTTTATTTTCATGAGGAAGCAATAATACCAAGATCATACCTTGTTTTCTCTTAAAGTAAATGGGAATTAAATCACTACTTCTCCACTGTTGCTGGGTCAGAATCCTGGAACTCCCTTGAATGTCCCTACACAGCAATAACAGTAATCGTTCAAGAAGGTAACTCACCACCACCTTCTCCAGGTCAAGTAGAGATGGGCAATAAATGTTGGCCTAGCATAATGTCGACATCTCACGAACGAGTAAAAAAAGTAACTAACCTATGTCAGAACTGGAGGATCTGAGTCATAGGGAGAGGCTGGATAGACCGAGATGTTTTCAAGTGGAGCATAGGAGGTGACCTTAGAGAGGTTTATAAAATAATGAGGGGCATGGATAGGATGAATAGCAAAGATCTGTTTCACAGGGTAGGAGAATTCAAAACTAGAGGACATATTTTTAAGGCAAGAGGAGAAAGATTTCAAAGGGACCTGAGGGCTGATTTCTTCACTGAGAAGGTGGTTCATATATGGGATGAACTGGCCAGAGGAAGTGGTAGATGCAGGTACAGTTGGAGCATTTAAAAGACATTCTGATAGGTACTTGAATAGGAAAGGTTCAGAGGGGTGTGGGTCAAATATTGGCAAATGGGAATAGTTTAGTTTGGGAAGATTAGTTGACATGGATGAGTTGGACTGCAGGGTCTGTTTCTGTGCTGTATGACTCTATGAATCTATGTCCATACATCCACTTCATTTTTCTACTGGTCATAAGGTTCAGACTCAGAGAACATCAGTTGTTAATCAAACCCTGACAACTTACACTTGCTTCCAGCCATTCTTCAAAAAAGTAACTCAGATTACAATCTTTTTTTTGAAAAATGTTTCTTAGTTTTCATCTTCTGCTACCATGTTACTTTAATTGTGAAACCAGATGGTGAAGTAGGAAACCAGATGCCAATCTTTTACTTAGTACTAGATTAATTACAGAATGCACATTGCATATGTCTGCCTCCTTCCTAACTAACACCCAGAGTCCCAGAAGTCTTTGTTTATTTTCTTTTCAGAAATGGAGAAACAAATGAACATTTAACTAATTGACAGTCAGTTAAAGGGATACTGTACCAATGAGCAACACTTCAAAGAAACCTTATCAAATTTAAACTAAAACTCCATTTTGGGGTTGACAATGTAATCCAGCCCTTGCAGCATCCACCAATTGTGGAAGGACTGAAGTGAACCAGTGAACAATGCCTGGTTCCTCTCTGAGGGCACCCAGGCAAACACAGATCCATCAAAGATAACCAGACAGTTTCATCAAACGACCTGTTCAGCTGAATCAACCTCTTATTGCCTGAATTAAGGTCCAGGAGCAGGTTAAGGAAAAGGTCCTCTGCTCAGTTTGCACCCCCCACTCCCACAACCACCCTTCATGTTGGTTAGCAAAGTTCAACGTGGGACTGAAGTGCAATCCAAATCTCAAACATTGGAAGAGAGGCTGTAACCTTACACAACCTATGTAGATGCGGAACACGGACTCTTCAAGGCCACCAAAAATGCAGGCATGCTGGGAGTCTATGAGCTGTCCTAATCTTTTATTGCATAACACTGTCCCATACAAAACCCTCCATGGCTAATTCCCAATGGAAAAAGAGGTCCCATGTAAATTTTTCCAGTTGTTTTGAAAGTACAAGGTGAAGAAAAACAAATAATTAACTGATGACAAAGATAGAAATTTCTGGAAAAGTTCAGCAGGTCTGGAAGCATCTGTGGACAGAAATCAGAGTTAACATTCTGAGGAAAGGTCACTGGACCCGAAACATTAACTCTGATTTCTGTTCACAGATGCTGCCTGACCTGCTGAGTCTTTCCAGCAATTTCTATTTTTGTCTCTGATTTACAGCATCTGCAGTTCTTTTGGTTTTTAATTAACTGATCAACTGATTGTTAAAGGGGCACATCTTTCTTTCTACATGCACAAGGTTTTTAATCAATCAACGTCCTCCTTAACCTTTATAACAAATTAATATATTATTAATAGTATACCAATTCCTACATTACAACCCATCTTCGATGCCCCATCAGTGTTTCTTGGCTAAGTTTCTGTCATAAAAGATGCCAAAAAAAAGTCCATAACAGTTTTTGCCAGCAAAACATTCAAGTGAATAAACATTGGTGAACTATTTGTCATTGTGCACTTCTTTTAGCCTGTTTTGCAAGTAGTTTTACCCCTCCTAATCCTGGTAGCTATAGCATGGCTGCTCAAGGCTGCTGCTTCTTTGAGGAGACTGCTGTTAGCTTTGAATAATATTGAGCCTTGAAGTGTGAACTTCAGCCTGCATCAGCTAAGCATCGGCAGCAGCAGTCTGGGCTAGCTGACTGAGAGGCGACAAATAGTGCATCACTGCAATGGCGTTGATGGGAGTGCAAATGCTGTCCTCCTGAGAAACAGCAGTGGGTTTGAGTTCCATAGTATCACAGCCACTCCTCTGCATTGATCAGTAATACTAGTGATCTGTTGGAGGATTAATTGAAACATTGCCATGAGAGCCTGCAAGGTCCATCAAGTACCCAGGAAGACAGCACTCTGAACCTTCAAAGAAGCAAGATTTGATCCCGTCTAACTGAGTTCTTACTGCAGCAATGTGATGTGTGTTTCATGCCTGGGCTGAAATGGAAACTGAGACAGTGACCAGCAGACATACATCATGAGTCAGTCTACATGCTGTTGCTGGACAGGATAGGATCCAAACTCTGTGTGAGACAAGCCATGTGTCACATTGAATTCAACCTCCTCCATGCTTTTGACAGTGACTGTCAGATTTGCAAATGAACCAAACATCTCGGTGTGGCTGTTCATAAATATTTTCCCTAAACTGCCCCATCAAAGTCCCCATCTAAGTTCCTCACAGTAGGACAACAGTGATCCTTGCTGTCTGATGCACCTCCACACAGCTGTCCATTCACCACAGTTTACACGTGTTCTGTGACTCAGCACTCCCTACTAGCCTTTAAGGTACACATAGTACATCCAGTATCCGGCCTGTTGGCTGCAGGAGTTACAGATGTTGGTAAAGGATATTTCCCCTTCATCAGCGCTGTGTAGTTTTTCGATTTTTTCTTCCTGGGGCTGTTCTGGTTTGACAGGCAGCAATTCTGGAAAGTCTGCAAGACAAAAGTCAGGGATGACAATTGGCATGAGAAGAGATGGAAAGTTGTAGTTCTGTGGTCACACCACTAACAGTGGTCCTTCATTCCAGATTGGAGGATAAGGGTGAAGTCGGATTCTTAGAAGGTATGTAAGGCAATAAAATCCAACTTCACCCTCAATGTTCTCAGTATTATTGGACACAATGAGCTGTGTTGCAATCAGCCCCAGAGCATTGTGAGCACTGTGTTCTCAGTCAAACTTTGGAGATGCAGCACGCTCGTTCCTCACCAGCTGTATTCTGCTTCCTTTGATTCAGTGCCACGTTATTCTATGAGAGTGGGTAAAATGTCAATGTTTGTGTTGCTGTGTTTGTACAATGTGTCTGCATAGCCAAAAGCAGGAGGTATGTGAAGGCTGTGAGAGGTGAGTGTGACACTGGCATCATTGATGATGAGTGAGTGAAGGGTGTGTGGTGCAGTTGCTGGCGTGGTGGTTCACATTTTGAGGATGCATTCACTGACCTTAAGCATCCGTGTAATGTCATTGAACCTTTTGCATAGATCTCGGGCTAGACTTCAAATGTTGGCCTCACTGCTAATCTGCATTCATTCCCTTTCATTGTTTTGCCTTGAGGGGCTTCTGGCCTTCTGTGGAAATTTGGCCTTCTGCTTCTGTTAACTTGCAGCATTATATCCGTTAACCTGTGCACCCTCTTTCTTCTCTGGTGTTCCATTTTTAAGTCCAATTGCACTTCTGGTTGTCAGCAGCTTCCTTGTGATGCTTGCATCTTAAGGGGAATAGGCTGCCTTTCAGAACTGGAGGCTAGCTAAAACATTTCTTAGCTTTGCACACTGTCAGGTCTCTGTTGACGTTCTTAGCTGAATGTCACTACCACAACATAAAGAGAGGCAGCACAAGTCTGCGTGCTGTGAGCTCAGCAGGATGGGCAGATTGGGAGTTGTGACCCCCATTCCCCCACAATATGTCTAAAAGGGGGAGTACATTAATTTTCAGCTCTTAATGTTTTGGTCCTGGGTCTGTTTAAATACTTTCACAGCTGTAAATTCTCCTATGCACATTCCCATCTGACTACACACAGACTCCCATATTTCTTTAGTGGCCTTCAGGAAGATACTTAAGAAGCCCCAAACGTTTTTCTCAGAAAAGCTGTATTCTATAATTAATTTGCCCATCTGTTGACATTCAACTTATGTGTTTGTATTCCAACATTTTTGTGTATTGAATAATATCAATCACTTACCTATTTATTGAAATAATCTTTGTAGATGATTATACCCTCTTTAAACAGTATTGATAAAAACAGTCCCTTGGTGTAGTTGAAATGAGTTCAGGTGTAGAAACAATAGCTGAGTCAAAAGTGGAAGATTTGTTTATTAAAATTATTAAATTGTAGATGCACATATTTTAAAATAAAACAGATCAAAAGAGACAAATCTTCAGTAACAAACATTCTCTGAATTGAGAGAAAATGAGGACTGCAGATGCTGGAGACCAGAGTTGAAAAGTGTGGTGCTGGAAAAACGCAGCAGGCCAGGCTGCCTGGCCTGCTGCGCTTTTCCAGCACCACACTTTTCATACTCTGAATTGAGTCAATGGGGGCAACTGTCTCTGTCTTTGACTTTTGTTGTAGTAATGCTGATGGCATCAAAATGAAGTTAGTACCTTCATGCTCCTTAGTTGCCAGCTCCAATTGAACAGTATCCAAAACCATCACCTGTTTCGAATGATTTGCCCCTTTTAATATGGAAATTGTAATTGTTTGACCTAAGCAAGACAATGGTTGCCATTTTCAGAAATTCTCCTCCATGGCCTTCAAAACAAATTGGACCATACTGCCTTGAACTCTTAATCTCCACAATCATGAGCTGCTGATACCTGTTAACTTACTGTGTTGGTAGTTGGCCTGTCAATCTTTATCAATCATTTTCCAGTTATCTATGGTAATCTCTTTTATCAGAAATTCCTCAACAAGCTGATACCACCACACTCCAGGTCTGATGTGGTGGTGCCGGTGTTGCACTGGGGTTGTCAAAGTTAAAAATCATACAACACCAGGTTTTAGTCCAACAGGTTTATTTGGATGCTCTAGCTTTTGGGGTGCTGCTTCTTCTTCAAGTGGTTGTGGAGATGATTCTACTCCACAACCAGCTGATGAAGAATCAGAGCTTCGAAAGCTAGAGCTTCCAAATAAACTTACTCCAGGTCTGACAATTGTCTCCTATGTGTTACATAGGATAACATTGTATATAGAGCGCAGCAACAGATCATTCAGCCCAACCAGTCTATGCTAGTGTTTACGTTGCATTCAACCTCTGAATATCTTTGCCCATCTCAATTTACCATTGTAACGTTATAATCCTTTCTCCAACAATTGCTTGTCTAACTTCCCCTTAAATAAGTTTGTGAAGAAAAACAGTAAAACTGGCACATGTTGATTGACTTGTCTTGTAAACTTCAAAATGGATGTCTAGTGCAACCAGCACATTTATTTCCAAGTTTAACTGTCATTTTGCTGACTTTTCCCTCTTAGTAAATATTTGCTACACCCAATTCCTGTGGGAGGGACTTCCACAGTCTTACCACACTTTGGCTGAAGAGCTTTCTTCTGAATTCTCTTTGGGATTTCTTAATGATTATCTTGGTGGTGTGAATGGCCTCTGGAATTGCTTTTACCCTGAAGAACCATTCCTCTGTATCTTTTCGATCTTAAATTCTCTCTTTATAAAATTTCTTTATTTTTCTTTGTTATATTATTATGGAAGGAGTGTTATTCTGAACTTTTTATTTCTTTTTTTTTCTAATTTATTCCTATGACCTTGTACTTTGCAAGGTCTGTAATACTGGACTTTTTATTTCTTTATTTTTCTAACTTTTTTCCAGCCAGTTTGTACTCATGAATCTGTACCTACGTACCTTTGTACCTCAGATGGTGCCGTAAAGGGTGACTTGTAAACCCTTCACTGCGCTCATGTGGGCACGTGTCAATAAAGTGAATTCAGTTCAATTCAGAACATTTCATATCTTTAATGACCTTCATTCTTTAACATTAACTTAGTTTAGTTATGGTTCTGTGAATACTAAGGACTCCAATTTCTCAAGTGAAGAACAAAATACTGAAAATATTGAAAATCTGAAACAAAAAAGAAACTCAATGACTCAATGTGGATAGACAATTGAGATTTCGGCTCTATACCTTTCTTTAAAAGTATAAATACGACGTTGCTACTGTGGTAATTTGAACAGATAAAGAGGAATGATATGTGTAAATAAACCAAGCATCAGACAATTTTAAGTAAAGGTGGATTGTAGGTAAACCAAAAGGAAAAATGTTGTCAAATTCTCAGATTCATCCTTACCTGCTTCCATGCCTCCCATTCTTCCACTTCCATTTTTAGCTTTAAGAGGATGTATATCAGACACTAAACTCTTTCAAAGAGTCTTTGTGGATCTATGTCAGCTAAATACCTACTTTTAATACATAGATTTTCAAACCCAGGTATGCCAACAAGTATGTTGGCAACAATAATGATCAGGCGAAAGTGAGGACTGCAGATGTTGGAGATTAGAGTCAAGATTAGAGTGGTGCTGGAAAAGCACACCAGGTCAGGCAGTATCCGAGGAGCAGGAAATCGATGTTTCGGGCAAAAGCCCTTCCTGCTGAAGGGCTCCTGCCCTGAAATGTCGATTTTCCTGCTCCTCGTATGCTGCCTGATCTGCTGTGCTTTTCCAGCACCACTCTAATCTTAACAACAATGATCAGATCTGTGACGTAAGAAGGAATCTCCATCAATCTAAAATTTCAACCTCTACACAACTGGAACCCATCATCATACTTGAGTCCACCTCTAGTGCCTGACTCACACTCTAGGGGATTAGACTTACCTGACTGCAGCTGCCAAGCAGCTTCCACCCTACCTCCCATACAGTTAAAAGAGTTGAAAATTATCCTACAGTTATTGCAGTATGATGTATAAGAAATCCGTATTTTGGGTCTCCTTACTGAAAAGCTACATTTTCCCAACTTGCTCACTCCTGGCTTCAAATAAATATTACGGCCAAAAACGATTATATAAGTAGCGGGTCAGTTCCATCAGATCACTAGCTGCATTAAAAAGATCAGATCATGGTGATAAAAATGGCTTGTGAACAATTGTGAAAGTGCACAAATATGAAAAACATGGAAGACTTTGGAAATGGGAATGAAATTGAAATGAATTTGGAAATAAAATCTGAAATTATTGGAGTTTTTATCTGGATCAGAGGATTGCAAGCTGATGAGGAGAAAGATATTGTTCATGAATCTTGGAATAGGAGGAGAGGCCAGTGACAGAATGATATCACAACATTATTTGTGCTCACCCTTGCAGTCAGAATGATGGTGTTTGGCAAAACAATAAACTAGGTCGCTTCAGTGTAGGAAAAGTCACCTGACAAACATTGAATACAACATATAAGGTGAGAGGGAGCACATGCCAATTGTTCACATGGCGGCAAGCATGGACAGGTGGTGCATCTTCTGTGCTCGCATTTGCGGAAATGAATTCTATTGGATTCCATGCAGTCCATCATCTTGCCATAGCGAACAAAGATGACTTCTGCTTTCATTCTTCAAATCTGCTCTACAGTATATCATCATTTTTTATTGTAAAGTAGGCAGGATTTGACTCAGCCCAGTCTTATCACAATTCCTTCAGATGATATTAGACTGATCACGCAGTGTTAATGTTATTCCATTTACTGACTACGGCTTGATTTATTTGAAGTTAGCAGATTTTTGCTGAGAAGGGAGTAAGGATGCTACAAAAAGAGAAAATAAAGGAAGGCCAGTTGTTCTGTCAGGGACTGTAGAGAGAATAAATAAATTAATGTTTTGGGTGTAGTATTTTACTTTTCAGTAGACATATGCTCTAAATACTTACAAGGGGTGAAAAAGGGCAAGAAAAGCATGTGCTTCTGTTGGTGCTTACTAACCAGTGGCCTGTACTGGAATGTTGCATGTGTGGGTGTGAACAAAACCAAGTTTAATTAAAATGTTCTTTTGCAGTTGAATAGCTTTTCATTGCTCACTGCTGAGGTTTTCACATGAAAGATCAGCATTTGGGTGAGAAATGGATGTTAACTAGCAACTATGAAACTGTACCCATGGATCATTGCTGTCAGAGAACAGAAAATTGGAGCTGGAGGTGCCTTTAAACAAGTACTGTGGGATGCAAGTAAATCAAATCAAATCTGTGATTGTGAATGATGAGGTGTACTTGAGAAAATCAGTTGTCATTGGATGGAATCCTTTAAAGTATGTCGAGGAATTGTGGTCTGGTTTGTATACACAAGAAAACTCCTGAATAGATTAAAGCTGAGAGCATGAATACAGCCATGGAAACTTGCAGCCCTGAAAGTCTGCTTTACATGAAAGCAGTGGCATTGTTTACATAAAGTGTAAACAGCAACATACACAGTTTAAGTGTAAAGAGCTGGATTAGGCAGTTAAGTAATTTTTCTTCATGTAGGTTTGTTTCTTCAGAAGTTGATAAGTAAAGGAAGTGATGGTTTCTCAAGTGGTTATTTCCAGTCAGTAGGAGCTGGTTAGTGTCAGAGAGTCTGGTGACAGGAAGTGCCTTTCAGGGTTTCATAAGAATCCTTTTAGTGGTATAAAGGTTCTAATGATTGTTATTTAACCCTTCAAAGATACTTCACAGGACACCTGGTGTTTGTTCCCTTTGGTTGAGACATGACTGAGCACATGTATGTCTTTATTTGGCATTCCAAGCCTTTTGAATGAATTAATGTGTAAGAATTGAATTTTGATTGGATTTGAGTGAATAATTAATACACTAAAGCTACTCCTTATCCATTCAAGATGAAAGGTATTTAAGTCAGGTTAAAATATGACTAAATGCGACTTGTGTCAGCAATTAAAATGTTAAATAATTCTTTTTAATATAAGAATAATATCGCTTGAATGACGTAAGCAATGAGAACACACATTTCAGGATTAAACAGGAAATCTAAATGTGACTATCGTTCTTGAGCACAGCCAATGACAATTAGAGAAATAGAGGGTCTCAGTAGCTTGCAAAAACTTCTATACTATATCTTACAGCACACATGGTAGGCTTTATGGCTTAAACTGTGGAACAGTAGGTCATTTCTGGTTTGTTTTTATTTGTGCCTTGCTTTGCTGTACAATTCTGTATAGACCACCCACCACTTTTGAAAATAAGTGAATATCTGTCTTGTTTTGTTCTTTTGGTGCTTTGATACAAACAGAGATGAAAATTGTTTAGTTTGAAGAATACTTTATAGTCATAACTTTTAGACTAAGAAAGCACAGCCTTCATTTCTTTTCTCTCCTATTAGTAAATCTACCTCCACCCAAAGTCCCCTGCAGTTGAGAGGGGAGAATAATGTGAAAGTTGATCAACCAGGCAGACAAGCTATTTAGGTACAATGTGCTGAATAATATCCATTTTCATCTCTCAGAGATATCTTACATCTATGTGGCACCCCCACCTCGCAATGGAATCGATGAAAATCAGTTAGTTGAAAAATCAGATGAGTGACAAAGAGCACTGATACTTTAATCTGTGACCTCCGTCAGAAGGCAGGAGGTAGGGTCTGGATTGCAATTCTGAGCTGCCCCAGGCAGGAACTTTAACTACATATGCTTTTCAACAGATTTTGTTGGTTATCTTATTAAGGGGATACAAACAAAAAACGACTGATGCAGTAATAGCCTTTCAACTCACCCTGTTTTAATTAAGGTTAAGAATCCCCATAAACAGTGAAATAGCCAAAGCCGAGCTGCTGCTGTTGTAGGCTCGTTTTCTCTTCCTTATGTTTGCCAAATTTTTCAATCGGTTGATTTAATAACTAATGTAAATGAAGGAGGTGAAATGGGATCTTTTACCCGTTAACTCCCAATAGCAAGTTACACTTGTTTCCTGTGTTAACAGATTATATGCAATGGTTTTGACCTCTAATTTGTTTGGATTACCAGACAGGGAAAGATTATCTGTTGAGATGTATTACTTAAAAAAAACTAAAAATATCTAGATTTACATTTTTGTTAAGGGTTTGTACTTTGTTGAAGTATATTTAAATAAATAATAAATGATGGTAGCAGAATCTGTTTTGACTAAGCATAACATAAACTAATCAAACTATAAAAGCTCTTTGATGCCTAATTTCAATTTGGAATGAGCAATCTCATAAGCCTCTGTGATGATAAGAACTTGCATTTATATAGAACCAATCACAGTCAAAAGGAAGAGAACATGCAATTTTGTGGAACACTTTGTGACCTCGGGACATCCCAATGTGTTTTACTGCCACTGAAGTATTTTTGAAGTGAGTCACTGTTGTAATGTGGAGGAACACAGCAGCCAATTTGTCCCGTAAAGAGCATGGAGATAATAACCAGATACCCTGTTTTTTTTAGTGATATTGGTTGAGGAATAAATATTAGCCAGGAGATTGTGCAAACTTCCTGTCCTCCTCTGAGTAAAGTGAGTAGGATAGAACAGAATAATTAACTCCCCATCCCCATCGCTGCCACAGTCAACCACTTCATGAAGAGAAGCATTTCCCCAAACATTTTATCATCACATGACAATTTCAGATTCTTGTTGCTTCCTTTAATTTGATCTCCATTACAATTACATGGGTTGGAGTGGATAGTGTTGTTGGTGAGAGGTAAACTTGTACTGAATTTTCAATGTTTCAAAGGCAGAGCTTCCAGTCTGAGAATGTTGGGACAGGTCTAGTATGGGAGTGTGCAATATTCACCCTTGTGCTTCAACCCCTCACAGTTAACTTTTTCAATTGCACATTAATATAAATGCAATTTCTATATGTATGTGAAAGGCGAACATTATGCTACTGATTGTATGTTCTTATAGTTCTGCACTTTTCACAGAATATTTGCCAGAAGAAGAGAACATCATAGTATCTGCAATGGATCACATGATGCACTGCTATGTGTTCCTGCAGCTGTTACGAGATGATTCAATGTCTAATTTTACACAATCAATAATCATTTGATACAGTAGGCAAATTTAAATTATGTTCTTTGATATTATTGATGGTTTGGAGATCTGGAATAGACATATCATTAAACAAATTTGTTAAACTGCTTAATAAACAGGTTGAGGAATATCATATGAAATTTTGGGAAAGACTTCCTTTTAATTCACTCATGAAACGAGGGCATTGTTGGCTGGGCAAGTGTTTATTCCCACTCCCTAGTGGCCCTTGACAAGGGGGTGGTGAGCTGCCTTCTTGAACAACGGCACAGCATGTGCTGTAGGTAGACCACAATGCCTTCAGGGAGTGAATTCCAGGATTTTGTGCCAGGGACAATGAAGGAGCGGTGGTATATTTCCAAGTCAGGATGGTGAGTGGCTTGGAGGGGAACTTGCAGGTGGTGGTGTTCTCACGTATCTGCTGCTCTTGTCCTTCCAGATGGAAGTGGTCGTGAGTTTGGAAGGTGCTTCCTCAGGATCTTGCAATGTAAGTACATGAAAATCTCTGTGTATGTCAATGTATATGGATGTATATCAGTAGGTACAGACCTTTCATTCCTACTGCTGAAGCTGTTTCTTAACTTATGTAGTTTTTATGAATAATTCATTCAGTTTATTGTTACACCAATCCCTTGCCACCAAACTCTAGCTCTCCAGACGACTATCTAATTTACCTAATGGTTACACCGGCCTCAGGCAGGAGTAGTGAAAGACAAAACCTGGGGTGGAATTTTCCCAGCCTCTGAGCGATGTGAATAATGATGAGACAGTTGGGAAAATGCTGCAAGATTGAAAATAAGAGATTCTTGGCATTGAAAAAAAAGGAAAGTGAATCTATTTTTGGAACAGGTTTTAACAGGTAGGTAAGAATCTTCATGGTGAGCATGAGGGACCTAGTTTCATGCATTAACAAACAATTACAGAGGAACCTCGATTATCCGAACGAGATGGGTGGACACTATTTCGTTCGGATGGTTAATTATTCGGATAATTGTCTCCAAGCCACAAAGGAAAGGCATGAACAGTTTTCTGTTAAGTCTGCTCGCTGTTCAGGAGACTAGGCAGCAGCATACTGCCGCGAGCTCCCGCTTCCTTATCTGCGCCGCTCCCTGCCCGCCACCACCGCCCACACCCCCTGTGTGCCCCCAACCCCGTCTAACACTGCCCCCTGCCTGCTCCCATCCCCATCTAAAACCACCTACCAACCCCATCCAACACCACCCCCCCACCCGCACCCCAACCCTGTCCATCACCACCCCACAACCCTGTGCATCACCACCCCCTGCCTACCCCCAACCCTGTCAAAAAATGCCCCCCGTCTGCCCCCTACTCCGTCCAACACTGCCCCATGCTCGCCCCCAACCCCATCCAACACCGCCCTCCTGCCGCCACATCCGCCCCCCCAACCCTGTCCAACACCACTCCCTGCCCACTCCAAACCCCATCCACCCCCCCCCCCCCACTCCCCACTTGCCCCCAACCCTGTCCAAACCGCCTCCCGTCCACTCCAGTCCCCTTGGGGGGGGTTCAGTCATTTGGAGCTGGTGCCTGGGCTCCCATCGATGTCCAGGACTGTTCTCGGCAGCATTTCAGTAAGCAGTGTTCACTTTTAATCACTGTGAACAAAAGACGCGATCAGTGTTGTAAAATGTCTTTGATGTATTGTTTTATCAGGACCTCAAGATCTCCTTCGGATAATCTGATATTCGGATAATTGATATTTGGATAATCGAGATTCCTCTGTATTGCTTCATCTCTTTTATGTGCACGCTGCTGTTTGCCCAGGCAGCAATAACGGTGAGAAACCAGACAATAGACAATAGGTGCAGGAGTAGGCCATTCTGCCCTTCGAGCCTGCCCCACCATTCAATATGATCATGGCTGATCATCCTTAATCAGTATCCTGTTCCTGCCTTATCTCCATAACCCTTGATTCCACAATCCTTGAGAGCTCTATCCAACTATTTCTAAAATGAATCCAGAGACTGGGCCTCCACTGCCCTCTGGGACAGAGCATTCCACACAGCCACCACTCTCTGGGTGAAGATGTTTCTCCTCATCTCTGTCCTAAATGGTCTACCCCGTATTTTTAAGCTATGTCCTCTGGTTCGGCGTTCACCCATCAGCAGAAACATGTTTCCTGCCTCCAGAGTGTCCAATCCTTTAATAATCTTATATGTCTCAATCAGATCCCCTCTGAGTCTTCTAAACTCAAGGGTATACAAGCCCAGTCGCTCCAGTCTTTCAGTGTAAGGTAATCCCGCCATTCCAGGAATTGACCTCGTGAACCTATGCTGCACTCCCTCAATAGCCAGAATGTCTTTCCTCAAATTTGGAGACCAGAACTGCACACAATACTCCAGGTGTGGTCTCACCAGGGCCCTGTACAGCTGCAGAAGAACCTCTTTGCTTGTACACTCAATCCCTCTTGTTATGAAGGCCAGCATGCTATTAGCCTTCTTCACTACCTGCTGTACCTGCATGCTTACCTTCATTGAGTGGTGTACAAGAACACACAGATCTCTTTGTACTGCCCCTTTACCTAAATTGATTCCATTTAGATATTAATCTGCCTTCCTGTTCTTGCTACCAAAGTGGATACCCATACATTTATCCACATTAAACTGCATCTGCCATGCATCTGACCACTCACCTAACCTGTCCAGGTCACCCTGTAATCTCCTAACATCCTCCTCACATTTCACCCTGCCACCCAGCTTAGTATCATCAGCAAATTTGCTAATGTTATTACTAATACCATCTTCTATATCATTAATATATATTGTAAAAAGCTGCAGTCCCAGCACTGATCCCTGCAGTACCCCACTGGTCACTGCCTGCCATTCCAAAACTGAGTCGTTTATCACTACTCTTTGTTTTCTGTCAGCCAACCAACTTTCAATCCAAGTTAGTACTTTTCCCCCAATACCATGCGCCCTAATTTTGCTCACTAACCTCCTATGTGGGACTTTATCAAAAGCTTTCTGAAAGTCCAGGTACACTACATCTACTGGATCTCCCTCGTCCATCTTCAGAGTTACATTCTCAAAAAATTCCAGAAGATTAGTCAAGCATGATTTCCCCATCATAAATCCATGCTGACTCTGACCTATCCTGTTACTACTATCCAGATGTGTTGTAATTTCATCCTTTATAATAGACTCCAGCATCTTTCCCACCACTGAGGTCAGACTAACCCATCTATAATTTCCTGCTTTCTCTCTCCCACCTTTCTTAAAAAGTGGTACAACATTAGTCACCCTCCAATCCATAGGAACTGATCCCGAATCTATCGAACTCTGGAAAATAATCACCAATGCATCCATGATTTCTGGGCCACCTCCTTCAGTACCCTGGGATGTAGACCATCAGGCCCCGGGGACTTATCAACCTTCAGACCCAGCACCAATTCCTGGCAAATATAAATTCCCTTAAGTTCAGGTCCTTCAGCCACTGTTACCTCAGGGAGATTGCTTGTGTCTTCCCCGGTGAACACAGATCTGAAGTACCCATTCAATTCTTCTGCCATTTCTTTGTTCCCCGTAATATATTCCCCCGTTTCTGTCTTCAAGGGCCCAATTTTAGTCTTAACTATTTTTTTGGCTTTCACATACCTAAAAAAGCTTTTACTATCCTCCTTTATATTTTTGGCCAGTTTACCTTCATTCTTCATTTTTTCTCTGCGTATTTCCTTCTTAGTAATCCTCTGTTCTTTAAAAGCTTCCCAGTCCTCCGTTTCCCCACTTATCTTTGCTACGTTATACTTTTTCTCTTTTAACTTTATATGTTTCTTTACTTCCCTCGTCAGCCACGCCACCCATGCCTGCTCCTAGGATCTTTCTTCCTTTTTGGAATGAACTGATCCTGCATCTTCTGCATTATACACAGAAATATCCGCCATTGTTCCTCCACTGTCATCCCTGCTAAGATATTGCACCATTGAACTTTGGCCAGCTCCTCCCTCATAGCTCCATAGTTCCCTTTATTCAACAGAAATATTGTCACTTCCGATTGTCCCCTCTCCCTCTCAAATTGCAGATTGCACCAGATGGCACCAGCTCCTGGCCTGACAGTGCATCTTCATTGCAATTCCATTTTGGCGAGCATTCCCCAATCTCTCAGTGCAGCAACTGGCAGTGCCCTTCATTGGTGGAGGTTGGCATTGGCAAGGCATCAGCCTCACCACATCATCATGACAGATCTTGGACTATTTAATAGTGGAGCTTAACACTTTAATACAGCACTTTGGAGTTCAATGGCCCCTGACATTGCAATGTTGTTGCAAGGCTGCTTTGTACACAGTAACGGGCACACATCTCAGGCATCAGAAGTCAAATGTGGGGATTGGAAGCCACATATTGGAATGCAAAGGGGACAATTGCTGTGAAGTGCAATTCAACATATAAGGGTGGGAGATGGTACAGCATCTCGGAGCTGACAGTTTGCTCTCTTAGTGATGACTGACTTTGTGCCTACCTGGCACTCACAGCATTTCTGCCTTACCTTGTTTTTCTTTTGGCATATTGTTACTTCATTCAGAACTTATAGGCTCACAGTTTTGCCTTTTAGTGCAGGTGGAATGCTTGCCATGTTTGCAGCAATAATCAATCAAGTGGGTGGACATGCAGTATGGCACTGTGCTACGTCAATGACACACCGACATCATGTGCTAGCAATTTGCATGGCATACACATCACAAAAGCTTTAATCAAATGGCCACGTCTGAAGGTTTAAGAAGAGAAATCCTTGGTGTAGGGTCCTGACACAGTCAGTGAGGGCAATGTGCTCTCGGTTCGGAGGCTTGGTCACAGTCAGTTGGCTGCTTGATGCAATTGGGATATCGGGATCCGTATCATTACAATCCATGGTGTGGACCATGGTCAGTCATGCAGATCAAGTCCAACTGGTGTGGGAATTAACCATAAGTCAGCTGGGATGTTGCAAATAGATCAGTCAGGGATCTGGTCCAATATCAGTCAGGGCTATTATTCCAAGTCAGTTGGGGAGGTTGGTGGTCCACAGTCAGTCCTGGAGGCCTGTGCACTAGAAGTCAAGGAAGTTATCAAGAGCCTTGTGTAGAAGTTCAGGAAGTCAAATATTGGGGTTGGAAGCTACATGTTGGGTTACAAAGGGGACAATTACTGAGATGAGTACAACTCAACATATAAGGGTGGGAGATGATACAGCATGGGAGGGCACAGGGCTCCGTGGGAGGAGGTGGGGGGATGATGGCCACCACTATCCTGGTTTCGATGAAGGGATTGTGCATGACTTTGCTGGGGTTGATAGAGACTGTGAAACAGAAAAGAACATGAGGTATAAGGATGAAAGGGGTCTATCTTAAATAACAGGCCAGATCCTGTAACTCACTCTAACTGGAACACTAGCTGTGAGAACTTTTATCTCCATTCAACTCTCAACTGAGCATTGACAATGAAAGATGACCACTAGCGCAGCTGGACAGTGTAGAGTAACTTTGATTCTTTATGTTTGTCAGAGCAGACTAATGTCAAGACCTTCAATCCGCATTGCCATTAATCAGCAACTCTCAGATTCCAAATTAAAGACATCTGCCATCTCAAAATTCTGCTTGTATACCTCCTGCATTGATCAACCATGTAGATAAAAACCCACATCTCCCAAGCAATGCTGACCATGAAATTGATTGTCATAAATTAAACCTAAAAATCTCTGTGAGGCACAAGTCATCAAGGTGATCTTAAAAGTGTCACCTCTGGTTGACAATTCCTAAACATTTTCCAAGATCTCAGGCTGCAGAAAGGCATGGAGCTGCTTTTCTCTCACATTGAACAATAAGTATGTCAGAACATGCTCTGAAATGTAAGGCTGTCTTTCTTCGGTGACACGGGGCAAGGGGGTAGTTGACGGCGGGGCAAAGATTCGGCGTTCCCATTACACTTACAACCTACCACTGTATCTGTGTGGCATGGTTTGTGCTGCATACAGCCAAATAAAGTATACTATGTAAAAGCTCCATGGAGAGGCATTCCATGGGCCTCCTTGTTAGAGGCCACAATGTCTCACTACATGGGGGCGTCTGTGAACTGTGTGAGATAAGACTGCTTTCTGCTCACATTGTTAAGAAGCTGCTTTGTTCTCCACATAGAGTCTTTGGAACCATTCCCAGTGGCTTCAACCACTCAATCCCCTACTATCAACATCCTAGGAATTTAGCATTGACCAGAAGCTGGACTAGACTCAACACATAAACACAGTGACTACGAGATCAGGTCAGACGTTAGGACAACTACAGCGAGTAGGTAGTACTCATGTCCTCACTCCCCAAAGCCTGTCTACCATCTACAAGGCACAAGTCAGGAGCGCAATGAAATACTTTCCACTTGCCTAGATGGGTGGGGCTCCATCAACACACAAGAAACTTGACACCATCCAGGAAAAAGCAGCCCGCTTGATTGGCACTCCCTCCACCACTGACTCTCAGTAGCAGTAGTGTGTCCAATCTACAAGATGCACTGCAGAAATTCACCAAAGGTCCTCAGACAGCACTTTCCAAATCCTCGACCAAATCTAGAAGGACAAGGATAGCAGATAGATGGGAGTTCCCCTCTAAGTCACTATCATCCTGACTTGGAAATATATCGCTATTCCTTCACTGCTGCTGGGTCAAAATCCTGGAACTCCCTCCGTAAGGATATTGTGAGTCCACCTAGCACATGGACTGCAGTGGTTCAAGAAGGCAGCTCACCATCACCTTCTCAAGATCAACTAAGGATTGGTAATAAAAATTGCTGGCCAACCAGTGATGTCCACATTCCACAAGTGAATAAAAAATAGCCACTGTTGGGGTTATTATTGCCAAGGCTGCTGCACAATGAAAGTGCAGAGAAATGGAGGAGGAACAAATGCACCTACAGCAACCTCCAGTGGCTGCTGAACAGCCTCCACGTGAAGAGATTTCAACAGCAAGACCCTCATAGAGCCAGATGTACAGAAGAGTCTGTCTCCCACAACGTTTTATTCCCCATACCACTTCCTCCAGATGAACACTGCTGTTGATGAGACACTGTCACAGAATCACGTGTTGGAGTACAGGTAGAGGTCACACATTACACTGAAAACAATGTACCAATATGTGGCTGACTTCATTAATAGATAAGGATTCCATTCAGTCTGTCAGCTGTGACTGTAGCTACCTCACGTCAAACTGCTGTAGGATTGGGGTTGCTGGCAGCATGGAGATCGAGGGGACATGCATCTCTGAAGTGTCCTGAGAAATGACTTCTGGGACCTATAAGTGATACTTTCTTTCACTGGGTAATATCACCAACAACCTGGCTACTTGTGAAGAAGAAAATCCTGGAGAGATCGAGAGCCCGTTCTCCTCTCTCGCCTTGACATTGACACTGACCCACTTGTGAGCATCTCCAGCAGTCAATGGGTATTCTGCTGGCCCTGAGTCTCCATGACGAAGGCCCATCTATCAATGGAGAGGGCCAGGTGCATGCATACTAGAACTAACATGGTGTAGATAGTTTAGTGGACTCTTCCAATCTCTGATCCAGTTTACCGAGTGTCTCTCCAACAAACTTGTCTGCTGAAGTAAAACAGAAATTGCTGGAAAAAATCAGCAGGACTGGTGGCATCTCTGGAGACAAAGCAAAGTTAACATTTCGAGACTGGTGACCCTTCTTCAGAACCTGCCTACTGCTTTTGTGTCTGTTTGTGCATTTTTCTGAGCTTATTGATTGCTGTCGTGCCTGATGCTGAGCAGATACCTAGTCTGCAGCAGTGCTCTGAGTGCCAGCCACCCAGGCAGTGTCTTAGCCAGTCGTGGAGAGGTAGCAGCAATATGCTCAGTAGAATGTGTTCCTGAGTACGTAACCACTGATGGGTCAGGATCTGAGTTGATAGTGGGTTCAGGACACAGCCTTATTAATTTTTCCTCTGAGGGGGTGTCTGTGTCTTCTCCCCCAAAGTGGGGAAGAGTTTTCTTGCTCGGGGTGGGGGTGGGGGGTGGGCGGGGGGAGGGAGGAAGGGACGGGTGGAGGGGTAGGATGGTGTTCGGAAGCTGCTGGTGTCTGCACACAAAAAGAGAGGGACTGGGTTGTGCAATAGGGGTAGAAGGTTAAGAATCTGTTCACAGTAATGTTAATGAGAGAGCAGTGCAGCAGATCACATCACTTGGTTGCTGGGACACGGGGGTCCTGACCTCAATACAGGGCAATAAGGGTTCTCCCCACAATCTCATTGGTCCTGATCTTTGTAGGCTGTGAGAAAATGGATGCCAGCTGTCCCACCACCTGTCTTGGTTCTCTGCCCTGTTGTGGGCACTTTCCTCTCCCTGGAATGAGATAAGAGGAGGGGGCTGAGTGAGAGGGAAGAGGCTGTTACAGTAGTTAGTGCTGATGCAGGTAAGGGAAAAGTGGCCAGGTGTCTCGAGGGCAGGAAAGGAGAATAGTTTGGGGCAATGGGATGGTGAATGCTATCGAAGGAAGATACTGCGTGCAACCGCAAGAGTCATAGACCATGAGCCTAAGTGAGAACTGTGTGCAGTGATAGAGTCAGAGTGAATGTGAGGGAGCTGATCATGGCACTTACCTTTGGAAAACACAGAAGGTCAATAATCTCCTTGTAACACTGCTGCCTCCACAGCATGGAAGCAACATTTCTCTGGGTGACAACTTCAGAGCAGGCTAGCAAGGTTTGGTGTGGTGGTCTCTTCTGGTGGTTCAGGGGAGAAAGGACCACCCTCTCCTCCAATGCTCCACCCACCAGCACCTGTTGTCAGCCAACCTGTTTCTGTCAGACACTCCCTTGGAATTTCTCAGACACACAAACCATGAAGGAGAACTCCTAGCTTGTAGCATTTGAAATGGTGTGCTGCTGTGGTTTACCCCTCGTGACTGCAGCATGAACGCTGTAAGACCCCAGGACTGGCGAGTGTTGCCACGGCTGCAGAATGTAAGATAGCACAAGAGCAACACTGAGCATGCATGGTGCGTACTTAATGAGATGAGCAGAAAATTGTGTGGGAAAACCCACTAGAGCTCATGAAAGAAACTCCTGAAATTAACATCTTGCCAAACTTTGGGAAAATTCAGTTCTACGTTGCCCCACTGCTCATAAAACTGGAACTGATAAACTCCAGAATGAACATTGCTTTTTCATAAATCAAACCTTGCAAATGTCAAAAGCATTGAATATTTACTTAGTATTAATGATGTATTTTGCAGACTTTGTAAATGAATTACTTGTACTTCCCAACATTTACACTTTCTCACCCCTGTCTCCATTTACTTTGGATTGTTGCGCTGTTTTGCCAAATTTCTATTTTGGATGGATTAATCTGGTTAAATGATAAGAAGATTGAAACTATCTTTTTATGGCTCACATTTGAACTCTGCACAATTGCAACTGATTCCAACAACTTCCTTAGCTTTTGTCTCAGGCCGAACATTATTTATTTTTTCAGAAAATTTGTATTCTATTTTGTTACAAATTGAGTTTCTAACAAGATCCTATTTATCATGAGGATTGTTTCCTTTCACCTCTATTACCCACCTCCTTCCTTAGTATATCTGCCCATGAAACTCACATTAACACATATGTCACCTCCACACCACACAATTTCAATGATCACTGGCCATATTTCATTTCCCAAGCACTCTAACAACAAAAGTTATTCAAACCTCTGCTGCGTCCATTCTTCCTGCATTAAGTCTTACTTATCTGACACTCTACGTTGACTTCTGATCTGTCAACATAGAACTTTTATTCTGTTTAAGTTCCTTCATGCTCTTACTTTTCTTTGCAACTATAACTTACTCCCGTTGCTGACAAACAGCAGCCATACATTCAGCTGCCTTGACCTAACGCTCTGCAATTCTCGACCTAAATCCTTCTGCCTATCCGCCTTCCTCAGCTTTTCATGTTACAACAGTTACTACACTTCATTGGCTGTGAAATACTTGGGATGTTTTGTGATAACGAAGGTGCTGTATAAATTATTTCTTCCTCTTTTAAGATGCATCTTTATCATCTCTCTGACCAAGCCACCTTTTTTTAATTTAACAACAACTTTGTCTCTTTGGGTGGAATCGCATCAGATGTGAATGAGGTGGGCAAGGACGAGGTGGGGCTTGACATCGAGATCATCTCGCTCCATCTTTTACACTTTTCACAAGATTCTCATGAGGCAGCGGCAAGTTGCCAATTGACGAGAATTAACATTTATTAAGCTGCTTGTTCACAGCTCAACTTACGTCATGAGTTCTCAACTTCCTATCTATCAAACTCACCCAACGATTGAGACATCAGGAAAAATCAATATGGAAACCAGAGCAGATATATGGCAGATTTAGCTTGTCATTTGCTCTATACAACCTCTAAGTTGGAAACTGGGCACCAATGCTTCAGGGCGTGCTCCATGGGCACGGCCACATGTATTGCCCGTCCTCAGACAATGATTTCTAATGTGTGCCAGCATGTTAAGAACCCTTACCGTACATCTTACAGAATGCTTCTGCAGTCTAATGCTGCATCTCAGGCTGCACCAGTAACTATCATTGTCATGCTGCAGCAAGGACACATTGCACTCAAGGACATGCACGCAGCTCATGGAGTGGACCTGACTGCAGTCTTACCTTGCCATTTAGCACAGACACAAAGACAGGGAATTTGTCACAGTTGTTGACAGGCCTCTGCTCAGCGTCATTCCAGTGGTCCAGTGGTCATTCCCTATTGTTGCTTTCCACTCAATCCAGCTTTCTGGGAGCTTTTTCTGTTGAGTCCCCTTTTAATTACAGTTCCTTTTTTGGTTGAGTCCTGCTTGCTTATCCCAGTCAGAAGTTACTGCCTCATGTGGTCAGGCTAATGATCCTGGTCTAGCTTCACCCCCTATACTGTTGGTGTGCAAGAACTACAATGAGCAAGACTGCTTATGATTGAGAGTTTTCATGAGCTGGTTGACCTGGTCTGGTTCACCTCTTACACTGTATGTGTCTGAGCAAGGAAATGGCATGGTTATGAAGGAGCCAAGTAACAGAAGTTTGTATTCACTGGAGCTTGGAGGATGAAGTCTACTTCACAAGGTAGATGCCATTTATATATTGGAGCTGCAAAATCTATGTTTCGGGCAAAAGCCCTTCATCAGGAGGTGCTGCCTGAACTGCTGTACTCTTCTAGCACCACTGATCCAGAATCTGGTTTCCAGCATCTGCAGTCATTGTTTTTACCTACAGTGTAGGAATAGTCCATGCAACCCATCCTTTGTGTGCTGGCATTTGGCAAGACCAACTGACCTTTTTCACACATTTTCTGTGTAGCTCTGAAAATTCCTCCTCTTCAGATAACTGTCTAATTCTCTTTGAAGGTGACAATTGAATCTGTGCCCACCACACTCTCAGGCAGTGTATTCCAGACTGTAACCACTCAAAGTGTGGGAAAAAAAACATTGTTTGCTCAAATTGCTTCTCAATTGCTTCGTTGCAGTCAACAAAAATTGACAATGATGATTTTTAAATCATTCTTTCTAATGGCAATAATTTCACCCTGTCTATTCTGTGCAGACTTCTCGTAATTTTAGGAGTATTTACCTGAGTAGTAAGCAGGAATGAGAGGTTCAATTGTTTTCTATTCCTACCACCATAGATTTCCATGTGTAATTTTTATTTTCGGATTGTGGGCTTTACTGGAATGACCACTATTTATTGTCCATCCGTGGTGCCCTGTGAAGATGACACTAGGCAAGATTCTTAAACCACTCCAGTGCAGGAGGATAATCCAACAATCCTATCTGCATTACATAAAACTGAGTGACTTGCTAGATCCCTTCAGATGATACATTCACTAAGTCTCAGGCAAGGATAAAGAACAGAACATTGTAAAGTTAAAAAAAAATCTTAAATACATAAGCAGAAGCAACAAGCAACTCTTTAAAGGATAGAAGAGTGTCTCCAAAATTTCTTCCACAGATGAGCAATGATTAAAACACATTGTTGAAAATAGGAGAGCAAGTTAAATATAGTGATTTCTTATATTAACAAAACCTTGCTAGATATAATTCGAAGATGACAGTTCCTTGGATTTCACGAATTAATTGGCTTTGTCTAAAGTATCAACCAAGGCAGTTTGAAAAGCTGGTTTAAGTGTATCTTTGGATAGATCACAAACCTTCCTGATGTTTTTGCAGTTATGTCTTATTTGTGAATTGCAGTAGAAATGGTTGGTATGTGTTCAAAGGATTAGTGCTGATGTTCAGGATGGAACTTGTACACCGCTCAAGAAATATATTTAAATTACATTTCCAGTGTCAGCTGGCCTGCTGTCTTTTCATGCCCTCATTTATATGTCTCCTGCGCACATAGTCTTTAGAGGAATAGTGTGATGAAATGGTATAATACTCACCTTGCAGTTCTGGTTTAGATATAAGTATCACCAAGATGTTTCATGCAATTATCATATTGCATGCTAGTTTTGCAAGATGACGCAGATGTCTTGATTATTCCTCCTAAAAAACATATTAGATACTGTGTGAGGGATGCTGATTGACAATGTAGACAATGTAGCTTGTGAATATTGTTAATACTAAATATAAAGGAAGTTAATGATGCATTTATTTGTTGTTAAAGTATCCTAACATAAGCCTTAAAAGCTTTGCATCACAGCAGTGGCTCTTATTTTAGTCTCCTCTTTACTGATTTATAGTGGTGTATTGTTCCATGGATGACATCAGTCCTTTTGTATTTTACCCAAGTGACTAGTCTTCATATGTAAGTCTGTATTGTCAGCACTTGCAGGCTATTCAATCATGATGATAATTATAATCCCACAGGAGATCCGGTGTTCATGCATAGGCACTTTCCAGCATGAGTTCTTGGGTACTGGTCAGGAATGAGAAGCTTTGCTGTTTTCTGCTTCTTTCTCCATCAACAAGGGATTCTTCAGTCTCATTTCTAAAATGTGTTTTCCGGCTGCAGGTGCAACTGACAAGGCCAGCATTTATTGTCCATTCCTGATCATCGTGTATTATACTTTATATGCCTGAGAGCTGTATGGAGATGAATATAGTTTCTCTGTATGTAGCAGGTTGTTTTTCACAGAATTTAAAAAATCTGCTCCATGTTGGCAACGCTAGCTTCCAGCAACTGCTACAAATTGTTTGCCATTCTCTTAGTCCATGCTTAAGCCTAATTAATCATGCATAGTGCAGGTCAATAAATAGACCTCTATTATCAAACACAGAGCAATTGACCACAGCATATTGAGCAGGCAATGTACTTCTTCCTATATTTATGATGAAGATGATTCAACAATCCAATTCACATTTGACAAAACTGAGTGGCTTACTAGTTCACTTCAGAAGCCGGTTATCCTACCCATGTTGGCGTAGATCTGGAGTCATATATAGGTCAGAAAAGCCTAATGAAATAATAATGATATCTAAGGGGTGTTCATCAGTCAATTGAGCCTTAATTATACACTGACAGTTTCATTGTCGTTATTACTCATATCATCTTTTTATTTCACAGACATGAATTCAAATTGTCAATCTGTCATGGTGGAATTTGAACACATTTCCTCTGTTATTAATTTAGGACTTTGGATTACTAAGTGAGTAAGATTTGTTCTTTATCTTAGACAGTTCCTCAGTATGAGGCTGAGTATATCTTCTATCTGTTTGATGGGTTATAAAATGGCTGGTCAGTCCAATGTACAATCTGTGCACTCTGTCACATCTTGGGCAGGGGATGTTTGTAAGTTCAGGCAGATGAAGTGTTTGGAGGCTTGTGCACTTTTTGCTGATGCTTTAACTTTGCCTCTGGGTGTTCCAACATCACCAATGTGTTTATTGCCTTCCTGAATAAACCTTCTCCATTTTAGTTGGTTATAAACCAGAGTCCCCCACAGATTGGTGGGATGTTTGATTTCTTCACAGATGCTTTAAGGACATCCTGAAGTGTTTCCATTGTCTTCCTTGAAGTCTCCTGCAGTCACTGAATTCTAGGTAGAACTGTTGCTGTGGGAGCTGGTGTCATTCATGTGACAACATATATTGCCCAGCTGGAGCTGAGTGTGAGTGTTTCAATACTGAATGTATCAGTTGGTGAGAATGGTGCTGTTGGACTATCTTTCTTGCCATTGGATTTGGAGGATCTTAAGAAGGCACAGCTGCTGGAAGTTCCTCTGGTGCTCTGAGGTGCCTGCTGTAGGTTACTGAGCAAGCTGAGATGACTCTAACGATAGTCATTGAGTTTCTGTATGTAGATGATGTTTCTGTATATGGTCACTCAGAAACCGAGCTCCAGGTCACTGTTACCTCACTCTCCAAGGCATATGAAAGAAATGGACCTTTCTCTAACTCCCTGGGAAACTAAGGCCTTTTTCCAACCAGCTCCCACGGCATATCATTATGGTCAACAGTGAGATCTCTACCATTTTCTGTAGCTAAGAAGCCTCCTCTTGATGGTAGAGATGTCATAGAGGACAAATTCATCATCACTTCCAGTTTAGCTTTTGGCTGACTGAGGAAAAGTGTATTGAAGGACCAGGAAATAAAATTTGAGGCTAAGGTCATTGTTTAGCAGCCAGCGATGATTCCCTTGCTGCTCATAACATATAATTTCTTGACTGTACTCATAGTCTTAGCAATTGGCTCACAGCCTTACAGTTCGCTAATTCAACTCGGTCTACAGATCGCACTTTGGATCTTTCTTGACTTTTTGGCCTACTGATTCCTGAATGGATACCCTTAAATACGTTCCAAATATTTAACTTAAAAATGTGAAATATCCTTTCTAATGATATTAAAATATTTTTAGTTATTTGTTTTCATTTCGCAAGGGAATGCATAGCTCAGTCACAAGTCTACTGCAATTTGTTTTAGCATGGTAGTGTCCCTACTTGCACCTGTTATTCGCCTGTATATATGAATCATGCTTTTCCAGTTGACATGAACTGCCAGAAGCTGATTGAGTGTTTATTTCAGTGAGTGTGTTGAACTTTATTTTGACATACAGTTGAAAGTGTCTGTTATCCATCGCATGTAGTTACTCAGGCCCCAAGGGAAAGTAAGGTCATACTTAAACCAAGTTATCTTTAACAATTACAAGCCACCGGGAAGGTTCAAATGCCATTAGTAAAAAGTTTTGAAAACATAGATCCATAAATGCTGTAGTTTGTGAATACAGAGAATCTTCTATGTAAGCTATGGAGCACAGACAGCTAGAATGTGCCTTTTGTAATACTCTTGTCTGCCCTGGGAAAATTCTTTCACTCACATAGAATCCAATAAGGTCTTTTCATATCTCTCATTACTTCCCATGATTGACAGGCTCTTTTTTTCTCTCTTTACTGCCAGTGATATGCTGAAGGCAAACACATTTGTCTAGTTGTCATGCCTCACTACTGTTGGAGTCTATCTACCACTTCGAACTTTTTCCACCTAAAAGGAAGTCGTATTAAAACGGTATATTATGTCAGTTAAGCTTCAAAATTGGTATTCTTGTCCTAAATTAATTCTTTGTTTGCTCTTGGAATGTGGATGCTGCTGAAAGACTGCAATTATTGCCCATTGCTAGTTTCCTCAAGGGTAAGGTCGACCAACTGGTGGGGGACAGGGTAATAGTTCCCATCTACTGAAAGATATCAGTGAATCTGTTCATTTCTAACAATTCTGGAGTCTTGTGTGGAGGCTTCTCTGTTAGGTCACAAGTTACCAGATTTATTGAATTCATTTCTAAACTTACTATTAATAAATTTTAACTCAGGGTTAAAAATAGTCTTATCCTAGTGCTGAGTGGAGGGGGGTCAAGATGAGTAATACGCCTATGTTGGATGACATGGGAAGCATGTATTTTTGGTGATTTATCTCATTCACTAGAAGGTGTGGGTTCAAGTCCTACCTGTGTCATAACTTATCTGAACAAATTGACTTTAAAAAAAGTCACCTTATTATTATGATTGCATTGTAGGACCGAGTGTCCACTTCACTGTTAGCTGCATTTGTGCTAATAGCTCATGGTACAGCCAGTCTTAAAGGCAATCTGACTTTCATAATCAAAGGACTTTCAGGATGGCTGATGTGATTCTGGAGGCATCAGTGGTGACAGAAGCCTGGTTAATGTTATGGGCAATGGGGTTTAAATCCCAACATGGCAAACAGTGGAACTTGCGTTGGAATTAGAAGTCAAAAGATGAAGCTATTGTCGATTGTTGTAAAAACTCACCTGGATATTAATGCTATTTAGGGAAGGAAATCTGCCATCCTTATTGCGTCTGGCCAACATATGACTCCACACCCACACCAATGTGGTTTACTTTTAACTTCCCTCTGAAGAGCAAGACCATTCAAAACCACTAAAAAGCCTTGAAAAAGGAAGGAAACCAGATGGGCCATCGACCTAGGCACTCGAATCAACAGTGATCCATTTTGCCCTGTCAACTCTGCAAAACCAACATTTGGGGGTTAGGAGATCTTTCTCTCGAACTAGTCAAGCAACAGCCTGATATAGTTATAATCAAGGAATCATACCTTACAGAAAATGTCCCAGACACCACCACCATCCCTGGATATGTCCAGTTGGAGGACATACTGTTACAGACCCAGCAGAAACAGTGGCACAAGGGTATACAGCCAGGGGGGAGTTGACATGGGCATCCTCAACATTGACTCCAGACCTCATGAAGTCTGACGGTGTTAGTTCAAACATTGGCAAGGAAACCCTCTGTTCATTGCAATGTACTGGTTGATGTATCAGGACCCTCCCCCCCCCATGATGAACAGCACATGGAGGATGCGCTGAGGGTGGCAGTGTGCAGAATGTGTGCAGTCTGGGTGTGGGACTTCAATGTGTGCCAGCAAGACCGGCTGGTTCATAACCATGACTGAATCATTGAATCCCTACAGTAGTGGAGCAATCCATTTGGGCCATCGAGGTCACTGCCCCCCCCCCCCACCTTCCAAAGAGCATCCCATCCAGACCCACCTATCCTATCCTATCCCTGTAACTCTGTATTTCCCATACCTAATCCACCTAGACTGCACATCCCTGAACACTATGGGCAATTTAGCATAGCCAATCAACCTAAATTGCACATCTTTGGACTATAGGAGGAAACCAGAGCACACAGAGGAAACCCACGCAGACATGGGGAGAATGTGCAAGCTCCACATAGACAGTTGCACGAGGCTGGACTTGAACCTGGGTCTCTGGCGCTGTAAGGCAGTAGTGCTAACCACTGAGCCACCATGCCACCTGTGCTGATGGAGCTGGTCAGCCCCTAAAGGACATAGCTGCTAGGATTAGTCTGTAATAGATGGTGAGGGAAATACCAAGAGGGAAAAAACATGACCTCATCCTCACCAACTTGTTTGGCTTAGGTACATCTGTCCATGACACTATCAGTAAGATGACGTCTGCAATTCTGTGGATACAAAGTCCTATCTTAACATTGAGAATACCATCAGTCACATTTTCTGGCACTTCACCATGGTAAACAGGACAGACTTCGAACAGATCTAGCAACTCAAGACTGGGCACCTGTGGGGTGCTGTGGGCCATCAACAGTAGCACAATCTGTAACCACATGGCTAAGCAAATCCCCCACGTGACCAATACCATCAAGGGGATCAACCCTGGTTCAATGGAGAGTGCAGGTGGGCAAGCCAGGAGCAGGACTGAGTGTGCCTAAAAATGAGGTGTCAACCTGGTAAAACCTGTGTGCCAGACAACAAGAGCACAAAATGATAGAGCTAAGTGATCCCACAGCCAATGGATCACATCTAAGTTCTTCCAGTACAGTTACAATGCTGGCATCTACCTGACTATGTGGAAAATTGCCCAGGTATATCCTGTGCAGGAAATGCGGGACAAATCCAACTTGGTCAATTACCACTCTATCAATATACTCTTGATCATCAGTGGAGTCACAGAAAGAGTCATCAACAGTGCTATCAAGCTTCACTTGCTTAGCAATAAATTGCTCACTGATATTCAGTTTGTATTCCACCAGGCCATTAACTCCTGACATAGGAACATAGAAAATAGGAGCAGGAATAGGCCATTTGGCCCTTCGAGCCTGCTCTATCATTCAATTGATCATGGCTGATCTTCCAACTCAGTTCCCTGTTCTCACTTTTTCCTTGTACTGTTTGATACCTGTAGCTCTAAGAATGATATCTTATTTCTTCTTGATAACATTCAGGGTTTTGGCCTCCAGTGCTTTCTGTGGCAGAGCATTCCATAGGCTCACCACTCTCTAAGTGAAGAAATTTCTCCTTATTTCAGTTCTAAATGGCTGTCTCCTTAGAATGTGAGTCATAGTTCTGAATGTCCCAGTCATCAGCCTTCCTGCATTACCCTGTTAGAATTTGATAGATTTCTATGAGATCCTCTTCATGTTTATAAACTCCAGTAAACATAGTCCTAACCAATCCAGTCTATCTTTATATGTCAGTCTTACCACTTCAGAAGCCGAACAACATTCTACAAGTTAGACATCTTCCAGCCTGTTTGACTGGTGCCACATTGACCCAGTCCATCCCATGAATGAACACAGGGAAGGAAAACTGATGTTCTTACCTAGCCTGGCCTACTTGTGACTTCAGATTCACAGCAATGTGGCTGACCCTTAATATTAAGGATGGGTAATAAATACTGGTCATTGACACCCAGATTCCATGAACAAATGAAAATAAAAGCCCTCAAATAGGCATGGCCAGGAAGGTCCACTCTCAGAATTTAGAGCCAAGGACCCTGCCAAGAGTGTTGAACAATGTCGAATGATCTTACAGAGGTCAAGATCAGAGATAGCAAAGTCACATCATATTTTCTACCCACAAAACCACATAGTCTCACGCTCTCAACATGACACTCACAAACTCATCCAGCACCCAGGGCTTCCAGCTTATATCTGGAGACTCCAGTTTCTCCACACTCGCCTGCAAATCCTGTCAGCCTTACACCTATTCCTCACTGCATTCACAGACCTTCAGCATACAGCTACAGCAGGCACACCACCCAAACACAGCTCTAAATAACCACTGACATTCTGCCCCCAATGCTTGTAATTCTGTACTCAAGTGTCAGCCTGGATAGTTGTGCTTCTGGCTTATATAAAGACAAAATGTTGCTGCTGCTGGAAATAAATATAAATTAAAAATTGCTGGAAAATCTCAGCAGGTCAACCAATGGTATGGAGAGAAACAGTTAGCTGAGTAAACTTGATCAAAGGTCTATACTTCAGTTTTTGTAGTTTTGTTTCAGTCCTGGAGTCAGCCTTGAACTCCCAGTTTTCTGATTCAGAGTTGAGAGTGTTGACAATGGAGCCATGGAAATAACATAATGATACAAGTGAGTCATCTAGCAGAGCTTGCCAGTATCCGTCTGTTTAATTATACACTGCTGAATGTCCACTAAGTGACAATTCAGTCAGATGAACTCTTGGGTGTTGAATTTTCCATTCTGTTTAGATAACACGACTCCTTGTAATTGGTATTTTCTGGATTGTATTTTGAGTGTTGTAACAGCCCACATTTTCTAATGGACAAGATACAGTTACCACTGTGGCAAATCTCTTAGGAGACTAATAGCCATTACTAATGGATAAAGCAAAGTGTGTGGAAATAAAAATAAGTAAACTTTGTATCAAATATAAACTTCAGTAAAACCACACAACTACTATTTATTTGGCTAAGTTGTTTGCCCAATTTAATTTATTAGAAATATACATAGAACAAAACTATAACATGACATACTACTGCTGAACGTACACTTTATTGCTTTATTTTAATGGCCAGTAAAAATTATCACCATGGCAACATTTTAGGATATAATAGCTCAGTATAGCTGAAAGCATTCAAATGATAGCTACAAATAAGATAAAAGGAAAATGAGTTTGCATTTTGCTTAAGCTAGATATCCATATGTTTATTGGAATGGAACAGACCATGAAGCACTAGGTTAGTTAATTGTGGGAGGAGAGTTTGTTTCTGAGCCAGACGAGAGACTGTTCTGTAAAGCCACAGAATCACAGAATTGTTACAGTGCAGATGGAAGCCATTCGACCAGATCCCCCAGATGAATAGAATTTGTTACAGCATCATACAAAAGGCACAATTTGACCATACCAATACTGCTTGGTAAGAACTTGGGAATGAACTTAATGCTCGAAAGTTATATGTCGCGAAAATCCATCTGTTTAGTGCCACATGTTCAGATAAAGTGGCTTCATTTTAATTTTTTTCTTGCAGGAAATTCCTTGCAGGCATCTTACTTGCTAAGATACGGATCAGTATTAAACTCCCTGTCCCTCTTGACCCTCTATTTCCACATTGACATATTTCTCTATTATGCAATGTTTATAATAGGATGCATAAATCTATCTTCACCCAAATCCTTTATCCTTGTCGAAGCAAAATCAGACATTACTGGAAAATCTCAGTAGGTCTGGCAGCATCTTGTATTATTGGATTGGATTCCCTACAGTGTGGAAACAAGTCCACACCAACCCTCCAAAGGGTAACCCCCCTAGACCCACTTCCCTCTGTTTAATGCACTGTGGGCAATTTAGAATGGCCAATCCACCTAACCTGCACATCTTTGGATTGTGGGTGGAAACCCACGCAGACACAGGGAGAATGTGCAAACTCCACACAGACAGTCACCCAAGGTGTGGAGAGAAACCAGAGTTAACATTTTGGGTCTGGTGACTCTTCTTCAGAACCTCATTCTTTGTTAGTTTAAATGCATTTTGCCCTACTCTGTTGTGGGTGCAAATGGCATTATGGCCTTTGTTGCACATGTGCAGGAGCAAGAAAGCCTTATTGTAGCTATACAGAGCCTTGGTAAAATCACACCTGGTGTATTGTGTGTGGTTTTGGGTCTCCTCACCTAAAAAAAACGTACTTGCCATTGAGAGTGTGCAGCAAAGGGTTACCGGGCTCATTTCTGGGATGGCAGGTTTGTCATACGATGTGAGATTGAGTCAACTGGCACTGCATTCCTTGGAGTTTAGAAGAATGAAGAAGGAAGCTAATTGACACTTAGAAAATTCTGACATAGACAATCAGGCTGGGTACTGTTTCTGCTGGCTGTGGTGGTGGTGGTGGTGGGGGGGGGGCGGAGGGAATCCAGAACAAGGTGGCATAGATATAGAATCCCTACAGTGTGAAACACACCCTTCAGCCCAACAAGTCCACATTGACCCTCTGAAAAGATTCCTGATGAAGGGCTTTTGTCCGAAACGTCGATTTCGCTGTTCGTTGGATACTGCCTGAATTGCTGTGCTGTTCCAGCACCACTGATCCAGAATCTGGTTTCCAGCATCTGCAGTTATTGTTTTTACCTCTGAAAAGTAACCCACCCAGACTCATTTCCCTACATTTACCGCAGACTAATATACCTAACCTACACATCCCTGAACACTATGGGCAATTTAGCATGGCCAATTCACCTGACCTGCACATCTTTAGATTGTGGGAGGAAACCAGAGCACCCGGAGGAAATCCACGCAGACAGGGGGAGAATGTGCAAACTCCATACAGACAGTCGCCTGAGGCAGGAATCGAACTTGGTTCCCTGGCGCTGTGAGGCAACGATGCTAACCACTAACCACTAACCACCATGCTGCCCTGCATTTCTCAGGATACAGGGATAGGCCATGTTGGACTGAGATAAGGAGATTTTCTTTTCACTCAGAAGGTAATGAACCTATGGAACTCTAGCACAACAGACAATGGAGACCAAGTCATTGAGTATGTTTAAAAATTTAATGGATTTCTAGAGGCTAAAGGCTTGAAGATGATTGGGGAGAGTCTGCGAGCATGGCATTGAGGTAGAGGATTAGCCATGATCATATTGAATGGTGGAGTGGGCTTGTTGAGATGAATTGTCTACTGCTTTATTTTCTAATACTCTATGCATTCTTATACAGTATTTGTATATTTTGTCTGTTCCTGTCACACTATGGTTGCCATTGACTCTATTGTGATCCTGTATTATTGCCTTGTCCCTTCTCTTTAACTTTTTAAAATTTTCCTTATGTTAATCTTACTCTACTCCACACCCCCCACCCCTCCACAAACCCCCCACCCCTCCACAACTCCCCCCCACCTCTCCACAACACCCCCCCACCTCTCCACAAACCCCCACCCCTCTACACTCCCCACCCCTCCACAGCCCCAATTTAGTTTAGAGGCTTCTCCACATCCCTATTACAAAACTCATCAGATCGGTGACCCCAACACGCTAACAATGTTACAGCTCCCTCTTTCGGCCAGAACTGTTGCCATTGCCCGTGAATCAAAATCTACTTCTCCCACACCAATCTTAGAGACAATCTTAGAATACAATCTTAGAGACATGTATTCCAGTCTCTGATCTCATTTACCCTATGCCAAATTTCTCATGGCTCAGCAGAGATCATTACGTTTGAGGTTTGGCCTTTCAGTTTAGCCTCCGCTCCCTCAGCAGGACCTCTTCCTGCATCCTGTCTATGCCATCCATACTCATGTCTACCATGATGATTGGATTCTTCTGCTTCCTGCATAAAGTTCATGTCCAATCAAAGGAGATGCAACGGAGCTTGCTTTTGGCTGCAGAGAACTGAATCTACTCTCCTAACTATGCTGATCCCTGCTACAACTACATTCTTTTCTCCTTCCATCATTTGAATAGCTCACAGTACCACCATGCCATGGTCTGTTTGCTCATGCTTCCTCTAAAACCTGCTTTCTTCCACATAAACTGAATGGATGCCAAACATCTTTAACAGTTTCAAGGGCCGAAGCTCCCCATTGCTACCTTTTGGGCTCCCATATCTGCCCCCATTACTACCACACTGTGAACAAGGACAAAAAGTATCTACCCTCAGAGGTATTGCTTCCTCCTGGTACATAGTACCCAAGTAACATCTCTCCCTGATTCAATCCAGTATCTGAAGATTAGAATTCAAGTCATCAACTTGGAGCTGAAATTTCTCAAACTACAGCCACGTGTTACAGATGTGGTTGTCATGGCTCATACTGACCTCCATTAGCTCCCACATGCTTCTGCTGCAAGACCTCACCTGTCCTATCACCTTTATGTTTTGGTTAACTAATTAAGTTTCAAGTTTAGAAATATCACACAGTTGTTATCTGTAGTTCCACTAAATAGTTTAACTAATTAGGCAATACATTAGTGTAATATTTACATCTGTCTAGTACCAATTTAAAATATTACCCTCAGCAAGAGGGATAACATCCTGAAATAGACCAACCTGACACTTAAACGCTCACCTAATTAATTTCTTTGAACCTCACCAGCTACAGAAGTTGAAGAAAAGCATATAGTGAAGCATCTCTTTTCTATCCTACCAGGAACTCCTAAGTTAGGAATTAATTTTTGTTGTCTCCACTTGCGTTTCCACTCTCCTTGTCTTCCTATATTACAACAATGACTGCACTTGATATGTCCCTGATTGGCTGTAAAGCAGTTTAAGACATCCTGGGGTCATGAAGAGCTCTTTATAAATGCAAGATTTATAATTACAGTCAGAAGGTAAGGCTTACCAGATGCCTCTTAGTTCAAGACTTCCTAAAGTGGTCCTGGGATTCCAAGTGGGGTAACAGGCTGATATTTTGAGTTTGTGAGCTCTGAGGCAATAATGGTTATCATGGAGTTCTGACCAAATTATCGCAGCCATGCTCCCAACCTAACAGGCACATGCTGTCAGAAACCCCAACCAGCTCATACAAGTCACTCTCCCACCTCATTCCCCCTGAAGGATTGTAAATGGGATCACACTTGGAAAAGTTCTAAAAGTCAAAAGAACTACGGATATTGTAAATCAGAAACAAAAGCAGAAGTTGCTGGAAAAGCTCAGCAGGTCTAGCACTGTCTGTGAAGAGAAATCAGAGTTAAGATTCTGGGTCTAGTGATCTTTCCTCAGAACAGTTCTTTGTTTTTTTTTAACACTGGGAAAGGTCTGGAAGGCACTGCCTTAGTGAACACATGGACCGTGCTTCCTACTGAGGCTATATCTATCTATTACAGTCTGTTTGGGAAAATGAAGTTTTTAAGCTATCTTTATATTCATATATTCTTTAAAATTCCATTTGAAAACACTTTATGGGAGAAATCAGTTTGTGTACCACTGCTTCTAGTTGTATCAACATAGATATAATGACATCAATGAAGAGCAACATGTGGTCTATTAAGCAATTGGTCACTTAAGAAATTGGTCTTGTTTGGACAATTCTGCCTGTGGGAAATAACATGTGAAAGGCCTGAATGGCAAATACAGGTCAAGAATGGGTTTTGTATCGTTAACAAGCCTTTGATTCTCCATGTAAAATGTTTTGTGTTTATCCTATGGTGCAACATTGGTGTTTTTAGTGGAAAAAATAATGTCTTCATGTAATTGTCCATAATATGAATTATTTCAGACATTATTAAAAGAAGTAGGAAAGCTACATTCATACAAATAAGGAATGTTTATGGCACTTGGTGTTAGGTAGGGCAGGGGCAAGAAATTGATCTTTTTTAGTCCTAAAAGTGATACAGCATATTGGTGGGTTGATCTATCATGCTGGGGAATGTGATCAGTATTTTGGCACAGTTAGACAGGCATTTGGAGAGGCAAGGGTTAATAAAGGATAGTCAACATAGCTTTGTCATGAGGAGATCACATCCAACAGGTTTGATTTAATTTTTCGAGGTAGTGATTAGGACGAGGGTGGCGCAGTTGATATAGATGTTTGGATTTCATGATTTGGAGGTGCTGGTGGTGGACTGGGGTGGACAATGTTAAAAATCACACAACACCAGGTTATAGTCCAACAGGTTTATTTGGAATCACTAGCTTTCGAGGGACTGCCTCTTCATCAGGTGCTTGTGGAACAGGACCAGAAGACACAGAATTTATAATAAAAGGGTTACAATGTCATGGAGATGTAATGATATATTAAACAAATTTTAGATTAAGTCTTTCATCTTTTAGAATGGGATATGTTGTTTCAGTTCTTTAATATGCAAATCCCAGAACTCCTTTTAAATTACATTCTCAAGATAGCTTCAGCTTTTTTAACAATAGACTCAGCTCAGACAATGCATTAAAGGTGTGAGGTTAAATTCTGTCTGTATTCCAAATTTGAGTCAGACTGGTTCTAGTTCTAAAGTGGGACTTATAGAATCTTACATGGATTTATGCAGTTTTTGAGCAAAATTAAATGTAATTCTGTAAATGGACTTAATTAAGCCTTATGACAAGATCTCACATAACAGACTGGTCAGAAAGGTAATGGCCATGGAATTCAGTCCATAATTAGCTTAGTGACCAGAGGCAATTCAGTTATGAAGAGATACTAATAGGGTTGGTTGTTTTCCTGAGAGCACAGAAGATGGAGAGGGGTGCCTAAATGAGGTGTACAAAATTATGAGGGTAATAGATTAAGAGGATAGATAGCAAAGATTGTTTGCGACTAGTAAAGGGTCAATAATCAGTGACATGGATTTAAGATTAAAGGCAGGCTGTTTAGAGAGGATTTAAGCAATATTTTTAAAATCTAGAGATTGGTTGGTATTCAGAATTCACTGCCAGAAAGGGTGGTAGAAGTAGGAACTATTAAAACATTTAAGATGTATTCAGATGAACACTTGAAGTGCCACAGTATTGAAAGCTATTGGCCAAGTGTTGGAAAGTGGAATTGAAGTAGGCAAAGGTATTGCTTGACTAACGCAGACACAATGGGCTGAAGGGCCACTTTCCAACTTTATGAATAAAGGCCATGAGCATCATAAACTGCGTGTGTTCCCAAGATGATAAATTCTTGATCTTATCTGGGCTGAGTGAAGGTAAAAGAATTTCCACTGGGAAAGAACATAAGTGAAAGTATGGTCCAATCATTTTTGTCCACAGATATATGTTCTTGATAGACATGATTCCACCTTTTTTCTGAGTTGACTGTGTAATTTGACTTCAGTGAATTAGCCAAACATCAGTTGCTGCATTGAACTTTTTCTTCACCATCAGAAGTCTGAAGATATTCAGATTATACTATACAAAATCACAATGAACAACCTTAATCCTTATATTTTGCTGAAGCTAAGTAGTCACAATTGGAATGACATCTCACTTTTCTGATTATCTTCAATATTGCCTAATAAATATTTAACTTTTTGAAGGGGTTGGAGATCACAATAATTGCTATTTATTTTAATATGATTAACTCAGACATTATATCATGTGAACTCTGCTCTCCGAGAGAAGATTAAATTTTAGTTAGTTTGCAACAGATAAACTCTCATACCATATATTGCTAATTACTTACGGTTCTCTGATTCTCTCTATTGTAATACACTTCATTGTTCCTGCAAGGTATTAACATTCCTTCAACAGTGTTTGATCCCACTTTATGGAGGAATTCAATGCCACACATTAGGTTGGGCCTTTGGCTGATAATTTGTGACTCACACAACTGCTTAATTGTGGACATTGTTTAACACATTGCTGCTAACTGCCAGACTATGTTAATTAGCCAAGCAAACTAACTTGTTTACTGTGCATGCTCGTAATGTTTCCTACAGTGATGACTTAACAACTGCAATAGAATGTTCTAAAGTATGAAAATTAGTGGTGGTCTAATTGAAATATATTAAAATCTTACAGGGCTTGTAGGAGCTGAGAAAAGGTTTCCCCGAGCTGACAAAGTTAGAATATGGGATTATGGTCTCAAGTCAGTCCTGAGATAAGGAGAATTTTTTTCATTCAAAGGATTGTGAACCTTTGGAATTCTCTACCCAAGAGACTGCGGATATGGCTGAGCATTTTCAAACAAGAAGTTGATTATATTTTTGGGTAAAGACTGAATTAAGGGATATGGGGATAGCGCCAGAAGGTGGAGTTGAGATCGAAGTTCAGGGATAATCTTGGTTTACGTCTGCTCCAGTTTCTTATGAGTTCATTTCACTTAAAGTCATTTTCTTTATGTTTTTCTCTCAGCATAAACAAAATGGTAGGTAGCCTTCAATAAGCAACAATGTAGGATTTGTTTATAAAATTCTGAGAATTTGGAGGGCAGAGGTTATCTAAGATACCTAAATAATAATAGGTGTTTCAGTTATTTAACTTAGTTGTTCCAAGAATTAGTTGTCTAGTTATCTCAAAGCTGCCTTTCTGGCCTCTTAGCAAAACAGTTGATAAGCTTCTTTTGTGTTGAACTTAAGCGCTTGAGGCAAGTTAGCTATTAGCTAATGAATGTACGACAAACAATTTTTGTTAGCATAGTAGAAGAACAAATCTGCTTAATCTGTTTGAGACTGTTCAGTTTTTTTTGTTTTAACCTTAAACAGGCAACTTTATTTTTGCCGTCATTAAAGATAATATTAATGATTAGTACAATAAAATAACTCCAACAGAGACCAGTATTCCATCATCCTGATGAAGGCCTTATACCCAAAATGTTGATTCTCCTGCTCCTCGGATGCTGCTTGACCTGCTGTGCTTTTCCAGCACTACATTCTCAACTCTGACCTCCAGCATCTGCAGACCTTAGTTTCTCCACCATTTATTCACACTTATATAGTACTTGACACTGGTCTGGCTTCCTCAGAGCTAGCTCTCAGAGTGAACAGGACTCCTTGTTTTTTTTAATTTAACCCCCACACTACCGCCTAAGTGCGGTAGTGCTTATTTTATCCCCAGCACCCATGGTGTGTGTGTGCAGGTGTGAGACACAGTGAAAGACACAAAGTGCACCAATCTTTATTCAAATTCCACCACCAGGAAGATAGGAAAACACCCGGGTGGCCAGTGACAAGCACTGCCCTTCACATCAAGGGACAGTGCTGTGTGATCAAAACAGTGAAGTGGAGGGTAGGGACTAAATCAAAATAGAGTTGGAGGGGGAAATAATGCACTCCACTCCCTGCGGCGCCCACCTCTCCCTGAACAACTCCAGGGTGTTGGTGGACACCGCGAGCTCCTTCTCCAAGGACACCCGGGCTCTAACGTAACCGCGGAAGAGGGGCAGGCAGTCGGCCCTGACTCCTTGTTTTTTTTTCTCTAAATCAAAATAGAATCTCCTGTTTATTTCTTTTTTGTGTGTGTGTGTGCAGGTGTGAGACAGTGCACATTGCTGTTTATTTTATTTTTTTTTATTTTTGTGCAGGTGTGAGACACAGTGAAAGACACAAAGTGCACCAATCTTTATTCAATTTCCACCACCAGGAAGATAGGAAAACACCCGGGTGGCCAGTGACAAACACTGCCCTTCACATCAGAGGGCAGTGCTGAGTGATCAAAACAGTGAAGGGGAGGGTAGGAACTAAATCAAAATAGAGTTGGAGGGAGAAATAATGCACTCCACTCCCTGTGGCGCCCACCTCTCCCTGAACAACTCCAGGGTGTTGGTGGACACCGCGAGCTCCTTCTCCAAGGACACCCGGGCTCTAATGTAACCGCGGAAGAGGGGCAGGCAGTCGGCCCTGATTCCTTGTTTATTTTTTTTTCTTTTTTTTTCTTTTTTTTAAATGTACCACTTGTGTTTATTTATTTTATTTTTTTTCCTTTCTTTTTAACTCCCACACTACCTCCTAAGTGCGGTAGTGCTTATTTTATCCCCAGCACCCACGGTGGATGTAGGGGCACTCCTGTTTATTTTTTTTTTTCTTCTTTTCTTTTTTTCCCACCACCAGGAAGATAGGAAAACACCCGGGTGGCCAGTGACAAACACTGCCCTTCACATCAAAGGGCAGTGCTGTGTGATCAAAACAGTGAGGGGGAGGGGAGGGACTAAATCAAAATAGAGTTGGAGGGGGAAATAATGCACTCCACTCCCTGCGGCACCCACCTCTCCCTGAACAACTCCAGGGTGTTGGTGGACACCGCGAGCTCCTTCTCCAAGGACACCCGGGCTCTAACGTAACCGCGGAAGAGGGGCAGGCAGTCGGCCCTGATTCCTTGTTTATATCTGTCAGCCGGGGCTCCCTGATTGGATCAGGTAAACAGCCTCAATCAGGGAATTCATATTCTGAGAGGCATACTTGGCTGACCTTGTTATAATCACTACTTACCTCCTCCACTACGTCCAGGGACGTAGGCTGTTCTTTTTCTTGTAGTCTCTCCTGGGGTGTTTTCACACCAGGTCCAGACCCTCTGGCTCTCTGGGGTAGCATGGCAGCTCAGTGGTTAGTATTGCTGCCTCACAGTTCCAGGGATCCAGGATTGATTCCACCTTCGGATGACTGTCTGTGTGGAGTTTGCACATTTTCCCCTCAATCTGTGTGGGTTTCCTCGAGTTTCCTACCACAGTCCAAAGGTATTTTGAAGAAGTAACAAAGAGAATTGATGAGGGCAGAGCGGTAGATATGATCTACATGGACTTCAGTAAGGCATTCAACAAGGTTCCCCATGGGAGACTGATTAGCAAGGTTAGATCTCACAGAATTCAGGGAGAACTGGCCATTTGGACACAGCACTGGTTCAAAGGTATAAGACAGAGGGTGGTGGTGGAGGGTTGTTTTTCAGACTGGAGGCCTGTGACCAGTAGAGTGCCACAAGGATCAGTGCTGGGTCCCCTTCTTTTTGTCATTTATATAAATGATTTGGACATGAGCATAAGAGGTATTGTTTGTAAATTTGCAGATGACACCAAAATTGGAGGTGTAGTGGACAGCGAAGAGGGTTACCTCAGATTACAACAGGATCTGGACCAGATGGACCAATGGGCTGAGAAGTGGCAGCTGAAGTTTATTTCAGGTAAATGCGAGGTGCTGCATTTTGGGAAATCAAAGCAGGATGTATACACTTAATGGTAAGGTCCTGGGGAGTGTTGCTGAACAAGGAGACCTTGGAGTGCAGGTTCATAGCCCCTTGAAAGTGAAGTCGCAGGTAGATAGGATAGTGAAGAAGGCGTTTAATATGCTTTCCTTCATTGGTCAGAGTATAGAGTACAGGAGTTGGGAGATCATGTTGCGGCTGTACAGGACATTGGTTAGGCCACTTTTGGAATATTGTGTGCAATTGTGGTCCACTTCCTATCGGAAAGATGTTGTGAAACTTGAAAGGGTTCAGAAAAGATTTACAAGGATGTTGCCAGGGTTAGAGGATTTGAGCTTTAGGGAGAGGCTGAACAGGCTGGGGCTGTTTTCTCTGGAGCATCGGAGGCTGAAGGGTGACCGTATAGAGGTTTACAAAATCATGAGGGGCATGGGTTCGAGAAATGGACAAAGCCTTTTCCCTGGGGTAGGTGAGTTCCAGAACTAGAGAGCATTGGTTTTGGGGTGAAAGGGGAAAGATAAAACAAGAGACCTAATGGACAATGTTTTCATGCAGAGGGTGGGATGTGTATGGAAGGAGCTGCCAGAGGAAGTGGTGGAGGCTGGTATAATTGCATCATTTAAAAGGCATATGGATGGATATATGAATAGGAAGGGTTTAGAGGAATATGGACCGGCTGCTGACAAGTGGGACTAGATTGGGTTGGGATATCTGGAAGGCATGAACGGGTTGGACCGAAGGGTCTGATTCCGTGCTGTACATGCAAATGACTCTATGACTCTATATGCACATTAGGTGGATTGGCCATGCTAAATTGCCCATACTGTCCAGAGATGTTCAGGTTAGTTGGATTAGCCATAGGAGGTGCAGGGCTACAGGGGTAAGGTAGGGGATGGCTCTGGGTGGGCTGCTCTTCGAAGGGTTGGTGTGAACTCGATTGGCTGAATGACCTGCATCCACAATCTAGGGATTCTATGACACCCCTATGATACTCCATGACACTTGCTATGATGACTCAGCCTTGTGGTGTGTACCAGATTATAACCTGCCTCTTGAGCTCAGGGCTTCTCGAAAGAAATTTATCGTCTTCTTCAGGCAGTAAAGTCATTGAGACTGCGACATCCAACATGTCCAACTCAGACTCCAACGGTTCTTTGACACTAGACGGATGGGAGTACAGCCTTTCCAGCTGTACTGAGGGGCCAGGTATGTTTTGTTCCTGCACTGTTCGCGGGTTTGTAGATTTTATGTGGTCCACAAGATTTTTCAGGACCATTACACCTACCTGAACTTTTTACCCCGTGGGACCTGACCTTGCATCGAGCGTGTCTTTTACCTGTGCTGGGCCATTTCCATGGTTTTGGCATTGAATTTCATCCTCTGAAGTAAACCGTCTGTTTTCCTTAAAGGAGTCTTGTGTTCCTGATGTTGTTTCACTGCACCCAGCCCCCAGGTCTGGGAAGACCAGATTTAACTTGGTGTGGAGTTTCTTTCCCCATTAGCAACTCTGTAGTTGCCTGAGAGGTGCAAACAGGAACTGGGGCAGCTTGGTGTCGAGTGAAGCTATAAGCTGTTTCTTTAAGGCGAGAGTGAGGACTGCAGATGCTGGAGATTAGAGTCAAGATTAGAGTGGTGCTGGAAATGCACAGCAGGTCAGGCAGCATCCGAGGAGCAGGAAAATCGACGTTTTGGGCAGGAGCACTTCATCAGGAATGAGGCTGGGATCCTCTGGGGTGGAGAGATAAATGGGAGGGGGTGGGACTGGGGCGATGGTAACTGGGAGTGCGATAAGTGGATGGAGGAATGGGTAAAGGTGATAAGTTGGAGAAGAGGGAGGCGCAGATAAGTGGGAAAGAAGATTGACCGGTGGGACAGGTCATGAGGACAGTGCTGAGCTGAAAGGTTGGAGCTGGTGTAAGGTGGGGGGAGAGGAAATGAGGAAACTGGTGAAGTCCACATTGATGCCCTGGGGTTGGAGGTTCCCGAGGCGGAAGATAAGGCATTCTTCCTCCAGGCTTTCGGTGGTGAGGGAATGGGGATGGAGGAGGCCCAGGACCTGCGTGTCCTCGGCAGAGTGGGAGGGGGAGTTGAAGTGCTAAAACTTAAAACTTACGACTTAACAAAAATCTCGGTTTGTTCAATACATCGCATCAGTTGTATGATACTCTGATCGTTTGCTATAAATTCTGTGTCCTATGATCCTGCTCTACTAGCTACCTGACGGAAGAACAGCACTCTGAAAGCTTGTACTTCCAAATAAACCTGTTGGACTATAACCTGGTGTTGTATGATTTTTAACTTTGTCCACCCCAGTGTACAGGGAGGCATTGCATGTTAGCACCAGATCTCACTTGGGATCAGTGTGCCAACACGGTGATAGCTGCTTCTTCACTTCCCCAAAAGCTACATTTTGGCTATAAGACCATTTCCAAGGCTGCCCCTTTCTCAATAACAGATGTAAGGGTGCCAGGGTGGAGGTCAGGTTACGTCTGAACTTTCCATAATGATTCATCAATCCAAGAAAGCTTCAGTACAGATATGGGAGCCGGGGTACCTTTGATTGCCCTCACTTTATCTTCCAACAGTTGTAACCCAGTCTTATCGATTCTGTAGCTGAAATAGGCCCCTTGGCATGCCTGGAACACACATGTCTCCCTTCTAAGGCATATACCCACCCTGGAGAAACATTAAAAGACTATTCCAAGTTCTCTCAGTGCTCTTTATTGGTCTTCCCTGGTATTGGAATGTCATCCAGATAAATGGTGACCTGGGGTAGACCTTGTAAAATGTTCTCCATTGTCTGTTGAAAAATGGCACAAGTTGATGACACCCCAAGTGGCAGTCTTGTATAATTGTAGCATACTTCTGGCAAATGCCAACTAACAACAACTGCAGGTATGCTTGGCTCAGGCTCAGCTTTGTGAAGGAAAGACTCTATGTGAACGAACCAGCTGTGAGAAGTGGTTTACCGTTTGTTTAAAATCTCCACAAAGACAACCCAACTCAGCGGGCTTTACAATCAGTACTACAGGAGCTGAGCTATCCACAAACCGGACTGGTTTGATGATTCCTGTGCTTTCCAGCCTCCTGATTTCTGCCTCTACTAAATGGCACTGGGTGGGCCTTGTAGAATTGTGGAATTGCTTCCTATTCAAGATGCAAGTTGGCCTCGGCTCCTTTGATAGTTCCCAGACCTTCTTGGAAAATCTCCAAGTATTTAATTAAGACATCACTTAGGCAGCCATTTTCTAATTGAAAATATTGAGCCAATCAAGGGGAATCTTTCTCAACCATCAATCTTGGGCTCAAGCCTTTTACTACAATCAATGGTAACTGAACCAGCTACTGGTTCCCCAGTATAGGTTCTCAGCCTGGCAGAGATCGTGCACAAACTTACGGGTTGGAGTCCAGATGGAGTTTTGTAAGAGACTGGTTCTACTGGGGTTCAGCTAGTAGGTGCTTTTGCATGGTTATATTATTAATCCCACACACCAAACTCTCAGCATGTCATTAAGGGCTAAACCAAAGATGACCAGCCAGTCGTCTTAATCTTATCAAAATTTCTGACACAAATTGCCCTGGCTTTTGAACTGCAGAATGGAACTGATATCATCTCAAATTTAGAAAAGGCTTGGGATTGTAATATTCTTTAACTAAATCCATCAGCGTTTGAAAGGTTTTCGTATCTGTTGCGTCAGGAAATCACATTTAGTTTGAGGGCAAGAGAAATGGATCTAAGATCAGGGTTTTGAACTTCAATAAGTTCAATTACGTGGGCATGAGGACAGAATTACCTCACGTGAACTGGCAAATTAGGACTGCTACTGACCTCATTGCCTCTGGAAATCCTCCCCCCACTGCCTCCAACCTTATAGTCTCCTAATCCCAGACAAACCCACTTCTATCTCCTTCCCAAAATCCACAAACCATTGTATATGATGATAGGCCAATTGTATCAGTCTGTTCCTGCCCCACTTTGCTCATTTCTTCCTACCTTGACTCTATCCTCTCTCTACCTGTCCAGATCCTGACCACCTACATCCCCAATTCCGCTGATGGCCTCCGCCATATTGGCAATTTCCAGTTCCCTGGCCTTAAGTGCCTTCTGTCCGAGGAGCAGGAGAGTCGATGTTTCAGGATAAGACCTTCATCAGGAATGTGGAGCCCTCAGAGGCCTCACCTTCATTCCCCTACACTCTCGGATTAACGAGTTCAACACGCAGTGAGACATCGACCAATTCTTCTGCTGCCTTCGCCTCCACGCCTACTTCTTCAACCAGGATTCTCGCCCACCCTCTGACGACCCCTTCTCCCGCCTCCAACACACCCCATCCACCTGGATACCCCGTGCTGGCCTCTTACCCGCCCTCGATCTCTTCATAGCCAACTGCCGCCGCGACATTAACCGCCTCAACCTCTCCACCCCTCTCACCCACTCCAACTTCTCACCCTTGACACGTGCAGCCCTCCACTCCCTCCGTTCCAACCCTAACCTCACTATCAAACCGGCAGACAAGGGAGGCGCGGTGGTAGTTTGGCGCACCGACCTTTATACCGCTGAGGCTAAACGCCAGTTCGTGGACACCTCCTCCTACTGCCCCCTTGACCATGACCCCACCTCCCACCACCAAACCATCATCTCCCAGACCATCCAGAACCTCATCACCTCAGGGGATCTCCCATCCACCGCCTCCAACCTCATAGTTCCACAACCCCGCACCTCCCGTTTCTACCTCCTGCCCAAAATCCACAAACCTGACTGCCCCGGCCGACCCATTGTCTCAGCCTACTCCTGCCCCACCGAACTCATCTCTGCATACCTCGACACGTTCCTGAACCCCCTTAGTCCAAGAACTCCCCACCTACGTTCGGGAAACCACCCAGGCCCTCCACCTCCTCCATGATTTTCGCTTCCCCGGTCCCCAACGCCTTATCTTCACCATGGACATCCAGTCCCTGTACACCTCCATCCCCCATCATGAAGGACTCAAAGCCCTCCGCTTCTTCCTTTCCCGCCGTACCAACCAGTACCCTTCCACTGACACCCTCCTTCGACTGTCTGAACTGGTCCTCACTCTGAACAACTTCTCTTTCCAATCCTCCCATTTCCTCCAAACCAAAGGAGTAGCCATGGGCACCTGCATGGGCCCCAGCTATGCCTGCCTCTTCATAGGATATGTGGAACAGTCCATCTTCCGCAGCTGCACTGGCACCACCCCCACCTTTTCCTCTGCTACATCGATGAATGTATCGGCGCTGCCTCGTGCTCCCACAAGGAGGTTGAACAGTTCATCCACTTTACCAAGACCTTTCACCCCGACCTCAAATTTACCTGGACCGTCTCAGACTCCTCCCTTCCCTTCCTAGACCTCTCCATTTCTATCTCGGACGACCAAATCAACACGGACATTTACTATAAACCGACCGACTCACACAGCTACCTAGACCACATCTCCTCCCACCCTGCCCCCTGTAAAAACGCCATCCCATATTCCCAATTCCTTCGTCTCCGCCACATCTGCTCCCAGGAGGACCAGTTCCAATACCGAACAACCCAGATGGCCTCCTTCTTCAAAGACCGCAATTTCCCCCCAGACGTGATCGACGATGCTCTCCACCGCATCGCCTCCACTTCCCGCTCCTCCGCCCTTGAGCCCCGCCCCTCCGATCGCCACCAGGACAGAACCCCACTGGTCCTCACCTACCACCCCACCAACCTCCATATACATCATATCATCCGTCGTCATTTCCGCCACCTCCAGGGATATATTTCCCTCCCCTGCCCTATCAGCGTTCCGAAAAGACCACTCCCTTCCTGACTCCCTTGTCAGGTCCACACCCCCCACCAACCCAACCTCCACTCCCGGCACCTTCCCCTGCAACCGCAAGAAATGCAAAACCTGCGCCCACACCTCCCCCCTTACTTCCCTCCAAGGCCCCAAAGGATCTTTCCATATCTGCCACAAATTCACCTGCACCTCCACACACCCGCTGCACCCGATGTGACCTCCTCTATATTGGGGAGACAGGCCGCCTACTTGCGGAACTTTTCAGAGAACACCTCTGGGACACCCGGACCAACCAACCCAACCACTCCGTGGCTCAACTCCTCCTCCCACTCCACCAAGGACATGCAGGTCCTTGGACTGCTCCATCGCCAGACCATGGCAATATGATGACTGGAGGAAGAGCGCCTCATCTTCCGCCTAGGAACCCTCCAACCACAAGGGATGAACTCAGATTTCTCCAGTTTCCTCATTTCCCATCCCCCCACCTTGTCTCAGTCCCAACCTTTGAACTCAGCACCACCTTCCTATCCTGCAATCTTCATCCTGACCTCTCTGCCCCCACCCCCACTCCGGCCTATCACCCTCACCTTAACCTCCTTCCACCTATCGCATTTCCAACGCCCCTCCCCCAAGTCCCTCCTCCCTACCTTTTATCTTAGCCTGCTTGGCACACTCTCCTCATTCCTGAAGAAGGGCTCATGCCCGAAACGTCGATTCTCCTGCTCCTTGGATGCTGCCTGACCTGCTGCGCTTTTCCAGCAACACATTTTCAGCTGCAATCTCCAGCATCTGCAGTCCTCACTTTTTCCCTCTAACCGCAACAAGGATAGAAACCCCCCTGATCCTCACCTTCCACCCCTCTAATCTCCAGATATGGCGCATCATCCTCCGCCACCTACAGTCAGACCCCATCCCAGATATATTTCCCTTGCCATCCCTATCTCCATCAGCAGACAGCATTCCCTCCATGACTCCCTTGTTAGGTTCATGCAACCCCCCACCCCCCTACAAACCCACCCTCCACTCCCAGTGCCTTCCCTTGCCGCCACAAAAGGTGTAGAACCTGCGCCCACACCTCCCCCCTCACCTCTGTCCAAGGCACCAAAAGATCTTTTCACATCTGGCAGAAATTTTCCTGCACATCCAAACACCTCATCTACTGTGTCCGTAGCTCTCAATGTGGTCTCCTTTACATTGGGGAGACAGGACGCCAACTTGTGGAGTGTTTCAGGGAACATCTCTGGGACACAAGCACCAAACAACCCCACTGCCCTGTGGCCAACCACTTCAACTCCTTCGCCAATTCCACCAAGGACATGCAAGTCCTGGATCTCATCCACTGCCAAATCCAAGCCACCTGATGACTGGAGGAAGAATGTCTCATCTTCTGTCTTGGGATCCTTCAACCACACGGCATCAACATTCAACTTCACCAATTTCCTCATCTCCCCTCCCCCACCACATCCCAGATCCAACCCTCCAACTCGATACCACCCTCTTGATCTGTCCATCTGTTCTACCTATCCATCTTCCTTCCCACCTATCTGCACTACCCTCCCCTCCAACCTATCACCTCCCACCTGCATTCACCTATCGCCTTCCCATCTATCTTCCACCCAACCCCATCCCCACCCTCCTATTTATCTCTCAGCCCTATACACTCCCACATTCCTGATGAAGGGCTTATGAAATGTTGACTCTCCTGCTCCTTGGATGCTGCCTGACCTGCTGTGCTTTTCCACTGCCATACTTTTCGACTCTCTCTTACATTTATAGTCCTCACTTACTCCTAACTGCCTCCTGTTCGCCATGGATGTCTAATCTCTCTAACCCTCCATTCCCCACTAGGATGTCTGAGAGATCTCAGCTTCATCATTGACCAGAAACCTGAGCACTCCCCATCCACCATCACTTCTCCACCTGGCTGAACTTGTTCTCTCACTTTCACTTCTGCTAAATCAATGGAGTGACTACAGGCACCTGCATGGATCCCAGTTATGTCTGTCTCTTCATAGAATCATAGAATTCCTACAGTGTGGAAATAGGCCCTCAGCCCCACAAGTCCACACTGACTCATTCCCCTACTCTATTATCCTATATTTACCCCTGACTAATGCACCTAACCTACACACCCCTGAACACAATTTAGCATAGCCAATTCACCTAACCTGCACATCTTTGGAATGTGGGAGGAAGCTGGAGCACCCGGAGGAAACCAATGCAGACACGAGGAGTCTGTACAAACTACACACAGACTGTCACCCGAGGTTGGAATCGAACCCGGATCCCTGGCACTGTGAGGCAGTTATGCTAACCACTGAGCCGCCGTGCCACCCCTTTATGGGTTATGTGGAGCAATTCTTATTCCAGTCCTACACCAGCCCCTTCTACAACTCTTTTTCTTGGTACTTTGATGACTGTTTCAGTACTGCTTCATGGTCCCACTTGGACCTTGAAAAATTTGTTCATTTTGCCTCCAATTTCCACCCGGCTATTACATTCACATCATCTGTTTCCAAAACTTTCCAACCTTTCCTTCACTTTTCTGTCTCCATTTTGGGGAATAAACTGGCCATCCACTACAAAGTCACTGACTCCCATAACTACCTTCACTACAGCTTTGCAAGAATTCCATCCCATTCTCCTGCTATCTGTTCAGATGATGCCACCTTCCAAAATAGTGCTGCTGACATGGCTTCCTTTTTCCTTAAAATGTGATTTCCCACCCACTATGGTTGACAGGAGCCTCAACTGCAACAGTGTCATCGGGTTCCCTTCGTCCTCACGTTTCATCCCATCAGCCTCTGTATTCAAAGAATCATCCACTATTTCAGACGACTCCAGCAGAATGCCACCAACAAATACAAGCTCCCTTCACCTGCATTTTGCAGGAATTGTTCCCACCGAGGCACACTAGTCCATTCATCAACCATTAACATCACGGCACCTTCCCATGTAACTGCAGAAGGTGCAATTCCTGCCCCTTCACCTCCTCCTTGCTCACCACCCAAGGGAATAAACAGTCTTTCCAGGTGAAGCCGCATTTCACCAGTACCTCCTCCAATTTTGTGTATTGTATTCGCTGCACCCAGTGTAGCCTAGTCTACATGAGAGAAACTAAATGCAGACTGGGTGACCACTTTGCAGAACATGTCCAATCCGTGTACAAGCCTGACCTGGAACTTGCTGTAGCTGGTCATTTTAACACAGCATCCTGCCCACATGCCCACATGTCTGTCCTCGGCATGCTGCAATGCTTCAGCGAATCACAGCTCAAACTGGAGGAACAACATCTCATCTTCAAACTGGGCAGTTTACAACCTTCTGGGGTCAATACTGAGTTCAAACACCTTCAAATTGTGTTACCCATTCCTTCTTTCTTTTAGCGTTGCTTGTTACATTCTTTGTCCCCCTCTCACCTCTGCCCCCACTCCAGGGGGACTGTCTGTTCTTTCCAGTCCAGCAGGTGGACACACCATTGTTCTACCATTCTCACATTCTGATCACTTTACCTGAACTATCAACATGCTTTCTCCCCCAGCCACTCTACCCCCCTTCCTACTATTGCATAAATGCTGCCCCCTCCACACTTCAGTTCTGATGAAGAATCATCTAGACTTGGACCCTTCGCCTGTTGCCTCCATGAGTGTTGCCTGACCTGCTGTGATCTCCAGCAGTTTTAGATTTCAGTTCAGATTCCAGCATCTGCAGTAATTTGCTCCTACGTTAAATTGCTAGGATCTGCCATGACCCAAAAGACCTGCTAAAACTTTGTCTTCCAGGTAGTTGAAGCTAATGAATTCCAACAATTTAGCAGATGGTTTGCATCCAGTTGTGGAAGGCAGACAATAGGAGAAGCGAGTACAAAGATCTTGCACAGAGCGATATAAAAAAAAGCCTTGTCATTGCCACTGCAGCAAATCATTCAGATCTTGCTTGGTCTTGTTGTGGTTTATATATGATTCCAAAAGAAGTATCCAAATTCATCATTCCTGCCATAGCCCGTAAGATTAAAATTATACCTATGCACTTGTTAGTATATTTCAGGATCACATAATTGTTATGGTGCAGAAGACCAGTTGGCCCACTGTTCCTGCACTGATTCTATTCCCTCGTGCCAGTTTCTTGCCTTTCCCTTGCACATTATTTTTATTCAAATTATCATCCAGTGTTAGCTTAACTGCCTCAGTTGAACCTGCCTATACCACATTTCCAGGCAATGTATTCCATACCCTAATTACTCACTGTGTGTAAAGGCTTTTTCTCACATCATCGTTGCTTCTTTTGCATACCATTTTTATTTCATGTCCTCTCCTCTTGTTCCTCTTACAAGAAACTGGAGCACACTATCCAGCTCACATATGATTTTAAAAATCTCTTAGCTTTCTTCTCTTCAAGGAGAACAGTTTTAACTTCTTCAATCTATCCTCTATCCTGGTCCATCCACATCGATGCTACAGACAAGAAATGATTTGGAGGTGCCAAATATATAGTTTCACTATAACCTGGTGTGGTGTGATTTTTTAACTTTGTACACCCCAGTACAATACCGGCATCCCCATGCCCTCCCATGCACCACCAGCAGCCCCTGCCCTGATTATATGTTAAGTACATCCCTACTTCAGCACCCATGTATCCTCAGTAATGCAGTTGTTGCCTCCAGTCCTCTGCATTGAGTTCCCCCAACTTACGCACCACAACTGTCCTCTTGTAACGCCCCCCCCCCCTCCACTCTGACACCCCAGAACTGAGTGTGGCGCACTCCCCAGACTGTAATGAGATGGAGCTCCTGATGCTGATTGTCTCAAGGTGTTGGCTGACCAAGCCACGTTATTGTGAGTGGAGAAGGTTGTTTGTGTAAAACCCCCTAACTGACGGAAGCCCCCTTTGTGTTGACTGGAAACTACGCACATTTGGCTTTAAGACATAGTCATTTGGTTGATACACATTCAGTGTGTTTGTCCTGTAAGCTGCTGACACATGCTGTAGGTGTTAGATTGACATAGCACAGTGCCATACAGGGACATGTCCAAACCTTTGACTGATCACTGCTGACAACCATGACAAATGCCTGGCTTTGTGACAGTGTTAGACAACAAGGACAAAACAGAGTTACTTTGAGCCTTTAAGGGCCGGCTCAGGAGTAAAGCACCAAATGGAAAGTCACAGCAAAGAAGCTGTGAGCATCCAGTTAGGCATAAAGTGAGTGAGTGCTGAGAGAGTGAGCAAGCAGCCGTACCCGGAAAAGAAAATGTCCTGGGAGCAGCATTCCAGGGAGAGGTGCTGGTGCGCTCCAAGTTGCAGCATCAAAGTGGATTGGAGAAATGCCATGATGATGGCATGAGGTATGCCAGTGGGTGTGAAGTTCATGTAGACACTGCCCAATGGAGTGTGCTCTGGGACATTAATGTGCGAAGTTTGTAGGAGCAAGATGTGATCTGTAGTTGCCAGGTAACTGCTCAGGCTTTCATTTTGGGAATTCTCGGCATCAATCCAGTGGTTAGATGAATATTAATATATATTTATGAGATGAGTTCAGGTGATAATGAGCAAATGTTCACATCAATAGGCCACATGTTGCTCACTAGTGGGAATCTCATCTTTAAGCACAGGACTTGGTTGGAAAATGTGACACCCGTTGACCAACATTATTGTACACACCATGTTCTCAGTTAATTAATTAATATTTCTCTATTGCACTTCAGTTGAAGGAAGTGTTGTCAGATCCAAAGCAAAGCCATAAAATGCACCATGTATGCTCAAACCTTTGCTGACAGTGTTAGCACAATTGATGAACAATCACTGATGTAAAATATTTCTGTACACATGTGCTACCAGACCTGTTGAGTATTTCCAGCATTTTATGTGTTTATTTAGTGTTTGCCCTCAGAAGGCAGCTGTTTAATGGAGCTATTAAAATGTTTCCATTTACCTCAACTTTGGAATCAATATCTCCCAGTTGTTACATGCGAAGCTTTGTTTGCTTCAAGGCTAGTTGCAGAAGTTTATTTGACCTCCTAAGGAGATTGTTCTTGCTGAAACTATGTTAATTGGCTTAACTTCAGCATTCCTGGGACTGGACGTACAGATTTGCCAGGTTTGAAATTAAAAAGGGAATGTGGTTGTAACGGTGGTGAGTTTTAAGCACTTTTAAAAAGCAAACTAAACTGAGAGGCCCTTTGGCTCAGTTGTTAGCACTGTTTCTCGCCTCTGAGTCAGAAAGATATGAGTTAAAATGCAGAGAATTAAGGACACAGTCGAGACTGGCAGTCCTCCAGTGCAGCCAATAGGGATTGCTGCACTGTCAGATTTTTACCAGGTTTTGGGGACAGGTTAGGAAATGGGAGTCCCGATAAGATGGAAGGCTATGGGAGGCATCAAGAAGAGACTAGCATGGAGGTACTTTCATCTTCGTGCAGCAGTGGCCACTTCTAATAAGGCTTGCAGTTCAGAAAGGAAGGTGACCACCCTCAACAGGTTGGTGATCTTTGCAATTTTACCTTAATTCCACCGACAATTAAATATTGCCAAGAATCCCATCATCCTCCCAACCAGGGTTAGTGTTCACTTTCAGCCACCTGCCTGTTTGACTGATGTTTTATAAAAACAAAACTATTGTCTTTCTGATGGATGTAAAAGGTCCCATGGAACTATACAAAGGAATGTTGGTTATTCTCCTTAGGTGTCCATTAGTTGTTCTTCCAACAACATCACCAGGGTAAACAAAGCAAAATGATGCAGATGTTGGAATTCTGAAATAAAAACAGAACATGCTCACTTGGGAAAGAAGGAAGTGGCAGAGACTTTGAGGAAGTATTTATACTTTTTGTCACAGTAGGAGACAGAAAAAAAATCCCAACTGGATAAATTAAGAAAAGCAAGAGGTAAAAGGAAGAAATTTAAAATAATCTCATTCACTAGAGCAAAGGCACTGGCAAAACCAATGGGACTAATGGCTGAAACGTCTCCTGTGTCTAATCATTACAATAATAATTTGAATCTAATAATTGTCTTAGGGTCTTAAAGGAAGTTGATGCAGAGATAACAGATATATTGGTTGTAACATTAAAATGTTCAAGTTTCAGAAAAGTCCCATTGGACTGGAAAATTTCAAATGTAGCATTAACAGTCAGGAAAGGAGGGGGGCAGAATGCAGGAAACTATGAGCCCATTAGTCTAACAGTTAATGAGAGAAAATCAGGAAGTCAAATCAGTATGGATGGAGATTAGGAATAGCAAAGGTCGAAAAACACTGGAGAATGTTGACGGAACATTAACCAAGAAGTTATTGGAGCTTGTAAGAAAGACACTGTGATAATCATGGGTTTTTTGTTAATGTTCATGAAGACTGGACTAATCAAATCATCAACAGTGTTCTGGAAAATGAGTTTGAGTTTGTAGAATACTCTCATGCTAGTTTCCTTGAGCAATGTGGATGGGACTCACAAATGATAAAACTATTTGACATCAATGAAACAGGTTAATTAATGATGCCATAGTAAAAGATCCACTAAGAAATAGTGATCATAATGTAATTGAATTTCATACTAAGTATGAAAACAACACATTCCAATCACAAACTGGTATTTTAAACTTAAAACCAATATGTGTTCCTTGAAAGTGGTGCCACAGGTAGATAGGATAGTGAAGAAGGTGTTTGGTATGCTTGCCTTTATTGGTTAGTGCATTGAGTATAGGAGTTGGGAGTTCATGTTGCGGTTGTACAGGCTATTGTTTAGGTCACTTTTGGATACAATTCTGCATGCAATTCTGGTCTTCCTGTTGTAGGAAGGATGTTGTGAAACTTGAAAGGATTCAGAAAAGATTTACAAGGATGTTGCCAGGGTTGGAGGGTTTGAGCTATAGGGGGAGGCTGAACAGGCTGGGGCTGTTTTCCCTGAAGCATTGGAGGCTGAGGGGTGACCTTATAGAGGTTTACAAAATTATGAGGTTAAATAGTCAAGGTCTTTTCCACGGAGTGGGGGAGTACAAAAATAGAGAGCATAGATTTAAGGTGAGAGGGGAAAGATGTAAAAGGGACCTAAGGGGCAACTTCTTCATGTACAAGGTTGTGCGTATATGGAATGAGCTGTCAGAAGTGGTAGAGGCTGGTACAATTACAACATTTAAAAGGCATCTGGCTGGGTATATGGATAGGAAGGGGTAAGAGGGATATGGGCCAAGTGCTGGCAAATGGGACCTGGTTACTTTAGGATATCTGGTTGGCATGGTTGAGTCGGACCGAAGGGTCTGTTTCCGTGCTGTACATCTCTATGACTCTATGTGGGGAGAGCTGTTCAAGGTTGATTTGGTAAATAGATTAAAAAGTCTGCGGCAAATAAGTAGCAGCAAACATTTAAATGGTAAAGTGATCAACAAAAGTATATTCCATCAAAAAAAAACTTCAGTGAGAAAGATGGCTTACTAGTGAGGTTAAGAAGAGTATTAGATTCAAAAATAGACATTTAATGTGCAAAAGCAGTCGAACATCTAATGATTGGGGTGACGTAGACACCAAAACGTTGATTGCAGGAGAAGGTGAGGATATCACCTGAGGCTAAGCCAGCAGACTCCGGAAAAGGTTCAGGATTAGCCACAGGGACAATCAGTTGCAGAGGAAATCCTTTCAGATGTTTCATGAAAGGAATGCATGTCTAGGCTCTCAGCCAAGCTCCTGACTGAGAGCCCAGAAATCCAATAGGGTGTTGAAATATCTGAGTTCTGATTTGGTGATCTTCACTATCAATTTTACAATGCTTATTTACACAAGGTCACGTGGTTCTAAATGCTTTGAAGTTTCAGCTATTGAAACTTTAAAGGCTCTGGGTGATTGGCACTTTTATTCTATTTTCTTCTTTTCTCTTGTTCCTTCTTCAATGCAGAATTGCTATCACACAACAGATGGGCCTCTTCCACCATCAAATCACTTGAGGTGATTTTCACCAGTAAATCACCAGGAAATCAGGTTTTTCCAACTGATTAATTTATATGCAAAGCTTTTAAAGGGCAGACTATCAAAAGTGAGGGAAGTGTAGGGAGAGGACTAAATCTAAGTGGAGTTGGATTCCTTTTACACACAACTCAATGTTTTTTTTCTCTCCCATCATCAAAACAGACTTCAGTCTTAAAAGGCACTCCTTAAAGGTGGAAAACCATGAAATTAGGTCATGAATCAGAGAAGCAGGATCTGGCTGCCATTATTAAAGGAGTCCTGGCATGGTGAAGAACTAACTGATAAAACATGGACCTAGGGAAAAGACACCTACCATTCACCTTATCTATACCCCTAAAGAGGATTCTACTGATGTTTTTGTATTCACATTTCAGCTATCAATTTAAAACATATTGAACGTTCTCTCTCCATTCTTTTAGGAAAAGGTTCAGGAATGCTTCGACATGTATGATAATCTTATATTCAGCGGATTTTATTATTATTAATTATTAACACACTTTTTTTTGGATACAATGATTTTTCTGGAGAATCAGCAGTGTTGAAATTCATCTGAGCCTGTTTTCACGAAAATTATACTGTTTATAATTATGCGCTGCATAGCTGGTGAACAATTCATTTCTCTTGACTGTTAATGATTCGATAAATCACTTTTTTATTCCATTAATTCAAGGATGATTCACAGTCATTTTATTTCTTTATTTCATTATCATTATTGGTACTTGTAGTCATACCTTGGATGGTACAGACCCTGCAAGATGGTACTTTTCACATTAGCATCAAAAGAGAAAGTTAAAGGCTGAAGGGAGCTAACCCGTCATGAAATCACAGAATCCTCACAGTATGGAAGCAGGCCGTTCAGCCTATTGAGTCCAATAACCATCCAAACAGCATCCCACCCAGATCCATCTGTGTGCATTTCCCATGGCTAATCCATCACTGGACACGTGGGTAATTTAGCACTGCCAATCCACCTAACTTGCACATCTTTGGACTGTAGGAGGAAAACAGAGCACCCGAAGGAAACCCATGCAGGCACAGGAAGAACGTGCAAACTCTACACAGATGGTTGCCAGAGGGTGAAATCTAACCCAAGCCCCTGTTGCTGTGAGGTAGTAGTGCTAACCACTGAGCCAACATGTCACCCCTAATCTGTTGTAGAGTCACAGTCTCTCTAGATGTATAGACTCCCCTCTTTCCCCGAGATATTATTATATGAGTTTGACAGAAATGGGTGGAGCATTGGGGTTGTTCAGATGATGGTAAATTTGCATTTTTAAAAAGCCTATTCAGTTTTTACTTCATTGTTTTATTTTAAAATCCAAAATAAACATTAAAATTACAGAGCAGACAATAGAAATTCTGGCAAAAACAGCAGAACTGTTTATTCTAAAGTTTGTGATAATCTTTTGCTAAGCTATGAAGGTCTTCTTCGGAAAACTGTTCTTTGATTTCTGGCTTCAAATGGTAGTCCCTTCCAATTTGTCTTTTAGATTCATGTTTCTACTGTCAAATTTCATTTCTCTTTAGTAGAAGTCCAAAGAATATCTTTAGCTTTATGAATGTAGTTGTAAATCTTTTCTATAAATATAGTCCAGATTTCGTAAGGGCTCTTCAGTCCTGGATGAACTGACTTCAATCCCATCTGCCTCTGTTTCTTTTCTCTGTCTCACATTTTCCTCTCAAATTTTGCTTTCAACAGGAGAAATTACAGACTCCCACTAATTACTGTCTAGTGCAAGCCAGTTCCTTACTCAGAGTCTGCTCTTTCCTCTGAACCATTTCAGCCTTTAACCCCTTTTTAACTATTTGGTAACAAAAGACTACGGTGACACATTTTAAGGCAAAAGCATTCGGAATTTTACTTTGTAGTTTGTCATTGCTCACAGGAGTTTTATGTGATTAATTTAGAAATGCAATGGCAAGAACTGGCTAATTGCTTTCCATTACAATCTATTACATCAGCTTGCAGCCTGAAGAAAATGTAATGAGGGAAAAGACATAATCATCACCTGAAGAGATGAGATGTTAACAAATTGACCAGCAATTTAGGGGTGAGATTAGGCTTCCAGGAATTTGTAGACTTCTCTCTGATATGATGTATATCAGTAAAACAAGTTGTGCAGAAGTGAAGATCCCAGCTTAAAACAAAGGCAACTTGGAAGATCTTCAATAACAAGAGGTTCTGTGGTGATTTCTTACATGAAGGTAAAACTCAATCCTGATAAGTGTAGGTATTGACAGAATATACCAATTTTGAATGGGAGTAATGGGATCACAAGTAGTATAGAATCTTTTAGTAACTCCATCTATTATACGTTCTGCTTGCTCTGAAGTCCTTTCTTCCTTGGCACTTTAGATTTGCTGAATTTCTGATGCACATTCTGAATGCCTGCTTGATATTCGGCAATTTTAAATAATTTAGCAATGCGGTAGTGTCTCTTAAAGTCATCTCAATATCATGTGTATTTAAGCTTGCAATCCTAAATGCTTACAGTGCCATAATGGCAGCTATAGTACAGGAACCTTTGATCAACAACTTGCATTTTGTGCCTTCAACATAATAAAGCCTCCATAGGTGCTGCACTGATCATAGTTAGAATGAAATGACGTTGAGTCATAGGAAGAGATGAGCAAAACTTGGTCAGAGAGGTAGGCTTTAAAGAGTATCTTAAAGGAGAGTTGGGTGAAAAAGCAAAGAGGTTTAGGCAAGTTCTGGAGCTTGGAACTTATACAGTTAACTCCTCCATCAAAGGAGGAGCCTTTAAGAAAATGATGCAAAAGAACCGGAAGGATCTATAGGGCTTTGGTGGGTTGTATCACTGCAGAACAACTATAGAGGTTTGGAAGGTTGAGACCAAGAATTTGAACAGAAAGATGCACAGTTCAAAATCAAGGCCAATACAGATCATTGTGCATGGAAGTGAAGGATGAATAAGACTCCTTTCACGTTCATGGAGAGCTGGCAAGAAGAGTAACAGAATAGGCAGCCTCAATTTGTGTACTTTTGCCTTTGAGTCTGGCAAATGTGAACTGAAGCGGTATTTCAGACATAACCAGAACACACACTTAGTTGCAGTTTCAGTACAGTATGAAGGCGTTCTGCATTGTCCAAAATGCTGTTTATTGAATGAAATATTCAGTTCAGACTTTGTCAATAGATCTCGTTGCACAATACAATGAAGAGCCGAGTTCTCCACTTAGCCAGTCACTTTTCCCCAAAATTGTGTGATTTTGATGCATATAATAAAGCTGCTGCCCTGCTGTCTGTAAAAAGTCTTGTACTTAATTCATTGATCACTCGAACACTTTAGACTTTGCCAAGAAATGTAACAATAGCTGTTAATAACTGCAAATCTTTATTCATATCTATGAGTCCTGGATCTTTGATGTCAGTAAAGAATAATATTTTATGTTCATGTCAAATATATTGCTTCAGGAAATCTATTACAGTAAAGATTCATCTGCTTTCATAATTAAGGCTGCTGTGATGTCATGAAAAACATCAGAAGCTATAGTATAAATACTAGAAAACCCATAAGCAATGCCATAGGAGAACTATTTATACAATTGTGTATATGCATAGGTGTCTTTAACGTCAAAGCAAGGTTTATTGAATTTAATTGGACAGTTAAAATATATTCATTGAGATGATTCCCTATCTCTGGAGAGGTGATAACTCTGATAATTTAAGAGCAGGTTATGAAATCATTTTGCACCTTTTGTTGTATAGAATGAAAACTGTTATTGGTGATCTGTTGTGCAGGTGACAGAATTTAAGATGCAAGGTCACTTTTAATCACTGGGGTGCACTGTATTGATTCTGTAAGTGGATTGGTTTGCTGCAGATAAGAAATAACCATTTAAAAATACTTCAATAAATCAAATATACTTCAAAATACAAGTGTTTAATCTCTGATTTGCCCACTAAAATGTACGTTTGTTGCATGAGCTGGAGGATTATCCTGCATCTCAGGGATTTCAACAGTTATGTCTTTCTGGCGCCAAGGGACTGTAGGGAGTGGAATTTTACAATGTTTAGAAAATGTCTTCTATTATATCTGTATTTTCCATAGATTCTAAATAAAGCTTAAGAGTATGCATCAAGTTTAAAGATCTAATTAAAATCCTGATGGCATCTCACCACTCCATGCAAGCCATCAAAGGAAGTTTGCTGCAATTACTAAATACAAAAATCCTCACCTTCCTCGATGAGAAATGAAGCTGGGTGAGCAAACTAGATCTCGACGTTCATTCTCAATATCCATCAGGAGGTGCAGATAATTATACATGTGTCAAGAGTGTGGTGCTGGAAAAGTGCAGCAAGTCAGGCGGCATCCGAGGAGCAGGAGAATCGATGTTTCGGGCAAGAGCCCTTCATCAGGAATGGTGATTCATCATTTCCTGATGAAGGGCTCTTGCCTGAAACATCGATTCTCCTGCTCGATGGATGCTGCCTGACCTGCTGTGCTTTTCCAGCACCACGTTCTCAACTCAGATCTCCAGCATCTGCAGTCCTCATTTTCTCATAGTCACACATATGGTTTGGCATTTCCACTGCTCCAAAAAGCAGACCAGATTGAATAGTTAGTGATCTTCCCAGATTGATGGTCTGCCAGATGATGGATGCAGAGACACAATGAAGGAAACTATTGCTGACCATTATCATAACCTAAGGGGACAGCTTGACAGAGCTCACCCAGCACAATGATTTATTAGATTCATCAACTATTTAGCAGATTTTTTGCCCCATTTGTTGTCAGAACTATTATACCAACTCATGACCAAAGGCACACCATGGTATTAGGGTAAGGAACAAGAAGCAGCATTTACTAAAGAGAAGCAACTAGTGATGGCAGTGCCAGAGCTGAAATATCATGACATCAGTGATGAAGTCACCTTGTAGTGCGATGCCCGCAAGATAGAACTCGGAGCAAATCTAGTGTAGTAAAGGCAATTTAGTATACTTGCATCCAGGGTATTAACACAAACATAATGGCGCTAATCTTAGATCACAAAAGAGTGTCTGGCCATTGTCTTTGATTGTGAACCTTTTCATCAATACCAACTTGGAAGATACAAAGTGACATTCAAGTCTGACTGTAAGCCACTTCAAAGCATTTTCCTTAAGCCGCTATTATCTGCTCCAAAGAGTCTGAAACACATGCTACTTCAGTGACAGAAATACCATCTGGACATAAGGTACAAGCTAGCGAAGCAGATGCATACTGCAGATGTACCGTTGAGTGCAGAATGCCTGCTAAAAGAGAGTGGAGGATACTACACAGAAAATGAAATCTTCCATACATATGTGAAGCAGCAGCTCATCATGCTCTGGAAGACATCAATCTCAGCAACTCACTGAACATAACAGACAAATGCCTTACTCAAATGAAGCAACAAGATGCAAATCTCCAAGTGTTACTGAAAAAGGAGAGTCAAGGACACACTTGTTATAAGAGATTATTAGGCATTATTAGAGATGAATTAACAGCACAAGATGGCATACTGTACAAAGGAAATAGTGATAATACTGAAGCAGTTGAAAGGAAAAATGCTAAAGCACATCCATGTAAACAACCAAGGAACTGAATCAAGTCTGAGAATGCTAAGAGATGTGTTCTCCTGGTCAATAATGAACAATGAGATAAAGGACCACATCAGTCAGTGCAGGGCTGGTAATGAGTAACAAGCTAAACAAGCTAGAGTGCTGCTGATGGCACATGATATCCCAGAGAGACCGTGGCTGAAGCTGGGAGTAGACCTCTTCGCTCTCACAGGAAATCTCTTGTTCCAGTAGACTACTATTGTGATGACTAGCAGGTGGACCTGCTGACTTCAGTGCTGCTGACAGAGATGTTTTCAACTAAGAGATATTTTCATCAAAGACCAGCCCAAGTAGTAACTTGGGAACTGTGTACAATCAAGCACAGTGGAAGTGAACGACTAGGAATGGTGTCAAAACTGCATACAAACTCTCAACTGGAGAAAGTGACTGATCAGGAAGAGGTGAATTCACCAATGATACAGAATGATCAAGAGGTCCACAATGTCCTCAACAACAGAAATGGAAGAACAACCAGTACCTCAGCAACAAAACAACACCTCCTCGGGAAACAATATCATCCAGATGAATAGCATATACAGAAACTGACAGGACTAACTAAATTCTGGATTAGTGGTGCTGGAAGAGCACAGCAGTTCAGGCAGCATCCGAGGAGCAGTGAAATCAACGTTTCAGGCAAAAGCCCTTCATCAGGAATAAAGGTTAATTCACGAGAATAGTTGTGTGTATATTTAGAAATTTGGGGAATTCAAAATGTACATGACAATGGAGAGTTGGATAATGGGAATGTAGTTGAGGTGGGAAACCTCACAACTTTTGAAAAGTAATTGGATGAGCACTAGAAGTATCATAATATTCAAGGCCATATACCTAGTGGTGGAAGGTGGGACTGCTATAGCTTTGGGGTAGTTTTGCTGAAGAGCCTCTTCTGTTCTGTTGGTTCTATGATCTTTGATGTGTCAATCCATACACAGTTTCTAATAGCATATATATATATATGAAACTGCCATGACCAGATACCAGTGAAACATTAATGCCTGACATAAATGTTTTGCTTATGTAACAAGGCACTGTGGGTGAAATTTCCTGTCCTCTGGAGTGGTATGGGCAATAGCAAGAAAGTTGAGAGAATACAGCAAAAATAAGAACCTCTTGGTCCGTCCATAGTTCTGAGATCTGTGTTCTTACTGTTCTGGAATCAGACCATGGCCATTTCAGGTCAAGTGCAACAGGTATGTAAATCACAGGTGTGCTGACTGGGGTTCTGGAGGACATCCATTCAGGGGCTCCTGCCAAGTCAGTCCTAGGGATTTGGTTAATAATGGCTGGTGCTCTTTTCAGGAGGAAATCCATGGAGTTCTGGGAAAAGCAGGTTATCAAAATTTCAGAGTGGGTCTCATTGGACTAGGCCTTTGAAGTAATGATTACCGTACTTGGGAACAGTTTGAGATAAAGGGTTAGATGTCTAGGAGAACAGGACATTGGTGAGGACCTATAGGAGGGTGAATATTTACAGATCACTATAATTCTATGACTCAAGAAGAATGTACAGTCAATAAAGGCACTGCAATTCACAAAGCCATGGGCTCTTCATGTAAATTGAGGACATTAATGTTTGTATAATGTGGCTGAATGAAAAAAGGAAGGATGCACTGGGGACACAGGAATAGCAACACAAAAGGGCAAATAAAGAATGGGGAGATCACCTTGTATCGCGGTGGAGACTATATGTCATTGACAAGGACATGCTGTTGAAACCTTGCTATCTTCGATCCAAAGGCAGTTGTACCATAGCCAGACCAAACTGCTGCCAGTTCCTGAAGAGTGAATCGAGTAAATTACTGTTTTATCTGCAGGGACAGATTAATACTGTTTGATTGTGAGGCCTCACAAGGATAAATGATGCTTGCACTGATTGACTAAGGCCATCCAGCTTCCATCAAATTGCATTTCATTGGCAACAGATTCATGGTCCATGAATGCAAATTATAAATGATGGCCTTAAGCAATTATGCCCATTACATTGGTTGCACTAATTACCATCTTGTCATATCAGCTAAATAAATATAATCAGACTCTTACTTAAAAGCATTACTTGGACTTTGCATTTCTGAAATACATCCCATGGCTATCAGTGAAAGGCAATGACTTGGAGCAACCACCTGATGAAGGAGCGACGCTCCAAATGCTAGTGTGCTTCCAATTAAACCTGTTGGACTATAACCTGGTGTTGTGTGATGTTTAACTTTGTACACCCCAGTCCAACACTGGCATCTCCAAATCACGACCACCACATTCGCACTCTGAGCTGTAAGAATCTTAGTACTTGGTCTGTGATGCACAAGGCTGCCTCTGTCTTGTCACCAACGTCAGGTGGTTTTAAGACTTCAGTCTACATAAAATATCTGAGTGTAGTGTGTTGAAGGCTCTTATGATAGCAGCAGCTGTGGAGCAATCCTGAAGTTCATCCTTTTCACTCTTCCATCATTGGTTTGCCTCCAACATTTCAGCATTTGTGGAGACTGCGATGTTGTCCTGAAAAACATGAGCATCCAGTGGTGTTGTGTTTAACCTCATAGAGGCGGAGTTTTGTGCAGCTTGCCTAGGCAGGCCAGTGCACTATGTGGGACAGTGGACATGTCTGTCAATTGCTCATTGTTCACCTCCCAGTCTTGAATAGCAGTGCCCTCCCAGGAAAAGCTGATTGGATAGAATGAAGCTTTCCCTGCAGGGATGTGTGGAACCCATACTCTCACTCACAAGGTGGCTGGATGTGTGAATGATTTTTGCAGACCAGGCCCCAGCATAATGCCTGCCCATTTGCTTGTAGTCTCAGTGTTGTCCACACTGAATGGCAATGCCAAGGTTGCAAGCATAAGGGACAATCAAAGAATACAGGAGGATATAGATAGACTGGAGAGTTGGGCGAAAAAGTGACAGATGGAGTTCAATCCAGACAAATGTGAGGTAATGCATTTAGTCAAGTCTAATTTTAGAGTGAATTATACAATGAATGGAAGAGCCTTGGGAAAAGTTGATGGGCAGAGAGATCTGGGAGTTCAGGTCCATTGGACCCTGAAGGTTGCTGCACAGGTGGATAGAGTGGTCAAGGAGGCATATAGTATGCTTGCCCTCATTGGATGGGGTATTGAGTAGAAGAGCTGGCAAGTCATGTTAAAATTATACAAGACATTGGTTTGGCCACGTTTAGAATATTGTGTATAGTTCTGGTCGTCACATTACCAAAAGGATGTGAACACTTTGGAGAGGGTGCAGAGAAGGTTTACGAGGAGGTTGCCTGGTACGGAAGGTGCTAGCTATGAAGAGAGGTTGAGTAGGTTAGGTTTATTTTCACTAGGAAAAAGGAGATTGAGGGGGGACCTGATTGAGTTTTACAAAATCATGAAAGGCAGAGACAGGGTGGATAGAGACAAGCTTTTTCCCAGGGTGAAGGATTCAATAACGAGAGGTCATGCTTTCAAGGTGAGAGGTGGAAAGTTTAAGGGGGGATACACGCGGCAAGTACTTCACACAGAGGGTGGTGGGCGTTTGGAACGTGTTGCCAGCAGAGGTGGTAGAGGCAGGCACGGTAGATTCATTTAAGATGTGTCTGGGCAGATGCATGAGTAGGTGGGGAGCAGAGGGATACAGATGCTTAGGAATTGGGTGACAGGTTTAAACAGTAGATTTGGATTGGCTCAGGCTTGGAGGACCGAAGGGCCTGTTCCTGGGCTGTAACTTTTCTTTGTTCTTTGTTCTTTGTTCTCTTCAAAACCTCAGTTAAGTTTGTGAGTCATGATCTCCCATGCACAAAGCCATGCTGACTATCCCTAATCAGCCCTCTCCTTTCCAGCTGCATGTAAATCCTGTTTCTCAGAATCTCCTCCAACAACCTCAGGCTCACCAATCTATAGTACCTGAGCTTTTCCTTGCAGCCTTTCTTAAATAATGGCACAACATTAGATACCCTCCAGTATTCCGGCACCTCACCCATGGCTGTCGATGATACAAATATCTCCGCTAGGGGCCCCACTATCTCTTCTCTAGCTTCCCTCAGTGTCCTGGATACATTTGATCAGGTCCCAAGGATTTATCTACCTTTCTGCATTTTAAGACATCTGGCACCTCCTCTTCTGTGTTGTGAACTCTTTTCGAGGCATCACTATTTATTTCTCTGAATAGCCTAGCTTTCATGTCTTTCTCCACAGGATAGACCGATGCAAAATATTCATTTAGGATCTCAGCCATCTCCTGCGGTTCCACACATAGATCACCTCGTTGATCTTTAAGGGGCCCAATTCTCTCCCTAGTTCTCTTTTGTTCTTAATGTACTTATAGAATCTCTTTGGATTCTCCTTAACCTTATCTGTCAAAGTTATCTCGTGTGCCTTATTTGCCCTCCTAATTACATTCTTAAGTGTGCTCCTACACTCTCTGTACTCCTCAAAGGGATAAGGTCAGAAGTCAAACGGCACCAGGCTGTAGTCCAACAAGTTTAATTTCTTCGACTTTAACCTGGTGATGTGTGAGTTCTACCCTCGCCCAAACAAGTCTAACACTGGTACCTCCACATTCTCAAGGGATTCACTTGATTCCAGATGTCTATACCTGACAGATGCCTCCTTTGTTTTCTAGGCCAGAGCTTCAATATCTCTAGTCATCCAGTGTTCCCTACTCCTGCCCACCTTGTCCTTCGCACTAACAGGAACACACTGGCCCTGAACTTCACTTTTGAAAACCTCTCACTTGCCAGACGTCCCTTTATCTGTGAGCAGCCTCCCCCAAACACCTTTTAAAAATTCCTGTCTAATGCCGTCAAATCGGCCTTGCCCCAATCTAGAACTTTAACTCAGGGACCAGGCTTATCCTTTTCCATAACTATTTTAAAACCAGTAGAATTATGGTCACTGGTCCCAAAATGCTCCAAACTGCTCCCCCACTGACACCTCAGATAATTGCCCTTCCTTATTTCTTAAAAGGAGGTTGTGTTTTACCCTTTCTGTAGTAGGGCCATCTACCTATTGGTTGAGAAAGTTTTCTTGAACATACTTAACAAATTTAACCACATCCAAGCCCTTAACATTATGGCAGTCCCAGTCTATGTTTGGAAAGTTAAAATCCCCTACTATTTCAACTCTATTATTCTTACAGCTATCTGCAATCTCCATACATATTTGCTCCTCAATTTCCTGCTGACTACTCGGGGGCCTACTGTATAATCACATCAAAAAGATCACCCCTTTTTATTTCTCAGTTCCACCTATATATATTTCAATAAAATCAACTCATAACCTTCCAAACTCCAATGAAACAAGGCCTAGCCCATTTAGCCATTCTTGATAAATCAACCCTTTCATCTTAAGAATCAGCCAAATGAATGTCTTTTCGACTGTCTCCAACGATAATACATCCTTTCTTCAATACAGGAACCAAAACTGCACACAGTACTCCAGGTGTAGCCTCACCAATATCCCAATTTCTTGTGCAATAACCTTTTTCTGTGCCATCTTATTGAATGCCGTTTGGAAATCCAAATACACTATATCTACTGGGTCCCATATATTAACTCTGCTTATTATATCAAAGAACTTTAGCAAATGTGTAAAACATGATTTCCTTCATAAAACCATGTTGACTCCACTTTTCTTAATATTCTGCTATTCCTCCATCAATAATGGACTCCAGTATTGTCCTAATGACAGACATTAGACTAACTAAACAAATGTTTCATGCTTTCTGTCTCTCTGCCTTCTTGTACAGGGGCACTGCAGTCATAGTTTTCCAATCCACTGGAGCCCTCCCAGAATTCATTGTGCTCTGGAATGTCTTGACCAATACCTCCACTTACTCTGAAGCCACTTGCTTTAAATCCTTGGATGCAGGCCATCATGTCCTGGTGACTTAACTGTCTTCAATCCCATTTGTTTGTCAAATACTTCACCCTTGTTTAAGAAACTGTGACAAGTTCTTTCCTGCCATTAGCACCTTACTTATCTGTTAATTTTGAGACATTTTTAGTGTCCACTGTGACGATCAGTGGAAAATATTTGTTAAATTATCACGTTCCCCATTATTAATTCCCTGGTTACATCCTCTAAGGGCTCCTCATTCACTTTAGCTAGTCTACTTCTTTTCATATATCCATAGAAGCACTTTTTGTCTGTCATCTGTTGCTTGTTCCTAAACCCACTCCCCCCACCCTCTCCCCACCCCACCAGATTACTATTGTTTTGTTTTATTGCTTTGTGTCAGTGAGCTCAGGCATTTCTTCCCTCACCAGCTGTGGTGACATGTCACTGATGGTGCTCCTGAGTCCAACCTTGAAAGAGACCCCACTGAGGTAAAAGTTTCTGAACTGGTAGATGGTGTAATTACGAGCTTTGCCAGTGTATCCTCTGAGGACTGAGGGCCTTCCTCCTTAGATGAGGATTTGAAGCTGAAGGTCTCTGGAGTTGGCCCATTCTTGATGGATGTTCACCATGGTAAACCACAACCATGCCTGCAGGAAATGGTTTACTGGTGGGGAAGGGTTGAAGTTTCCCTTCTTGTTCTACAGGTGTGACATTTCAAGGGTTCATGCAGGACTCTGCCAGACGGTCACTGAATTTACATACACAGTCTTGACTATAGCAATCCTTCTTTAAATACACATGGGAATAAAAGTTTAATAGATACTTCATGGATACTTCAGAGTTCTTGACAACCAGTGAAGGGTGAAGGCCATTGCCTGGCTCGCTACATGGTAACTGCTATGGCACTGAGGTTTAATGTGATGCCATTGGCAAGAATGTCAAAGTTCTAGCAGCTGCAAACACTTTAGCCTCTCCTGCCACATGGTTCCATGAAGCAGTTGCTGAAGAAGCCAGTTGTATTATCAATGAGATGACCAGTAGAAGATTACATGAGAAAAGTCAAAACTGGACCTGAATTACACTGAAAAATCACTTGCCACAATATTGGGAAAATTCAGCCATACCTAGGTAGCATTAGTATATTTTACTCATGTCCAATTTTTAAAAATTAACCTCAGCTTTTATATCCTTAGGATTCATGTAACAATAACATGCATTTATGTGATGCCTTTAACTTTATAAAACATCCAAAGAGCCTTCACGGGAGAATTATCAAAAAGAAATCAATACTTCCATTCTGCCTAAACTCAGTTGGATACAGTGAGTTTGGCAGCAGCTTTGCACTGCCGTGCTGTGTTTTTAGATGCCAAGCAATTTTATGAAACAGTGAACATCATTAAGAATATAAGCATTAAATAAGCTGCTACCTCTACAGTTCTCGCCTGATGTCGCAGCCCCAAGTAACAATTCTCAGCATGATGGACTTACTAATTAAGCTATACTGAATATAATGTATGAATTATTTTGCTATTTCCACTTAAATTACACTTCTCAGGTCATTACTGCTATGACTGCCATTATATAAGTTCAAATTGTAAATGTTCTTAAGATCTTTGAGGAGTACATCAAAGATGCTTTACCTGTTGTATTAGGACATGAAATTTCAATTTTCTAACAAGATATTTATTCCACCGATTATCCAGCCTTGTAAGGGGTATTTTTTTCAACAGCTAGAATTTACTAATGCCAAGCTTGAATTGTTGCCAGATAACAAGAACAAGCAGGTGGAAAATTTCAGTTTTAGCACTGATTACTTTAAGAGCATTGAAATGCTCCTTCGTGGTCACGTTTTTCATAACTTATTAAGTTTATAAACTTAGTTACTAAATTAAAAAGTCTGTAAGTAACATCCCCAGTATTTATGTCAGAAGAAAAACGTGTTATCTGATGCTTTGATTGAATTGTGATGCATGGAAAACTAAACAGAGTTCTTTATCTTGAAAGTTTATCTTTGCTAAGCCAGATGGTATCCTAATTTATTCCTGATGCAAAAATGCAGACAATGCAATGATATTAGGGAATACAAGCTGTTTCCAGGTCTTATGGATACCTCCACATGAGGTATCAATCAGGATAGAGAAGATTAGACAAACACATCATTCTCAAAAATATCATTAGTCAGTTTGTAAACTACCAAACAGTGCTCCGTACTTCTCAGCAAGTGTGCATAAACAATGTAAGTACAACCATTCTGGTTTCTAATACAGAACAGTACTTCCCTTAATATCCTTTATTTCGCAGTATCAATTATATTTTTCACATCTGTTTGGGGGTAAATGTTTCATATAACAAAGACTATGATGTTAACTATTGAAAAAAGAAAGTATACTTATCTTTCGGATCGCTGGTTTCAGATCTAATCATCATGCCATTATATTAATTGTACAGTTCAAATTCCTATTTTAAGAAAATGAAATTTTACGGAAGACAAATAAAAAAAATTGCAAAGGAAAGGATATTAGCAGATTAGGAACTCCATCTCAATTTTAGACTTAGTAGCACTTACACAATATCCCATGGAACCATAGTATGTGTGGCTGAATGGTTCCTGTGCCAGATCTCTCTGTGAGACAGTGGTGAGACGATTTCTTTGAAGAAGGCAAAAAAAAAAAATCAGAAAATGATCAAAGCTACATCTAATGTAACAACTGGTGTAGAGTGAGGATCCATTCAGAAAGTGTAGCCACCTGCCATCTTAAGAAAGCAAGGCTCCTGTCTTGGGGAACCTTAGATGGGGAGAAATACAATTGAACTGCATCTGTAAAAAATATTACTAGTTCATTTATGCTGCATTGGAAATGTTTGTTTAGAGTTACAATTTCAATAAAAAAGGAATTCAACTTTATGTTAGGAGCAAAATTATGTTTTAAAAATTGAAACATAGCAATACAAAGCTTTTTAAAAAAATTCTTGAATTTCCCAAACACTTGCAGACATGACTTGCAAGCTTTCACTGAGAAGAGTTAACATGGATGTTTTGCCTGGCTGTTCAGGAAAAGAAAGTGAACCTTTCTGTACTCCAACTGTTTAGAAACCTATTATTGTATTCATCTTTTCAACATTGGAGAGGTGGAAGTAGTAGTTGAGCTTTTAGTTTTAATTATAAGGAATTCCAGATGTAGAAGAGTATATAAATTAAAAACAGAAATACTCATATGTCTTTTCAAAGTAAGCCAACTTAAAGCCATCTGCTTTTCATTTACTAATGTTATTAAAGCCATTAGTAAGAAATTCATAGCCTAAGCCTGTTCCAATAATTGACACCATTAAATATGACTAAACAGATTTAGAGTGTGCGGGGAAGTAAATTTGTTTGAGAGAATAATTGCAATAATACATTTACATACTCAGTAGAGAAATACATTGAATGTTCAAGATTAACAATGCAGTTAAAAGGCTAAAAAGTTCAAGAACTTCTTTCATTTCAACTTAATAAAACTCATATCACAAATTGTGTTTTGAACTCATTTATAATTCTTGCTTTGGACCTCACCCAAGATAGCTTGTAGTTACTTTATTTTCTTGGAACAGTTTCAATACTCACTCTTAATTTAGTTGTGTTTTATGTAACCTTAGAGTTTTAATGATTTTCCTAAAAATGGTTCCAGACTTTAGCTAAGCACAAAAGTCATTATATTATTCTGCATAAATAATGCAGATAACAAAGTAAGTATTAATGAGCTGTAAAGTTTCGATTGATTGAGTGAAGCCACGGCTAGTTATAATCTATAAAAGTGGAGTAACGTCTTCCTTAATGTAAACTGAGCTTCTTTCAGAAGCATAAATTTCAGGCGTCTACCCTCTGGAGTGTGATTGAAAAGGTGAGAAGTTAATTTGGCAGCTTCACTTCTCTGGGTTCTTAATGTTTTTCCTCTCACAGCTTTGGCATAATACCGTGATTTCTTTACTCTGTGCTTGCCCTCATACAAGACAAGAGCGTGACCCGAAACGAAGCCTCTCTCCCTAGGGCACATCCTGAACTGCAACAGCTTGGTTCGAGTGTTTCTTATGAACAGCCGTCCTGAACACTTGATCTAAATCATGCCATTTCCTTCACAGTATGGCATAGTTAACAAGTTAGTACATCAGCACACTTGCAGATGGTAGTTCAAAAGGTGCACGTATCCCAGCAAGATGAAGGGCAATGAGTTCCATGGCCACTCATTACTAGAATTCAGCTGGGGGCTTAGAGGGAGCACTGGGGAGGAAAAGGGCACGCAAACTTTGAAATGCATGTCCTTGCAAATAAAATGAATTTCAAGAGCTCAGTTCTTGAAGTAAAGAGCTAACAGCCGGCAGAGCAAGGTCTGGTTCAGAAAGTTGGATGCCTTGTCATTTTCAGTAAAAAGAGCAAAATTGGTGACAATGCACAGTGCCCACTCTGCTTAATTTATCTGAAAGCATTGGCAAATAGAATGCAATTTCCTGAGCAGAGGCCATAAGATCAAAAGAGGTTAGAGAAGCTATCAGCAAATGTGGCCTGCATGCCAGTAGTTAAGGGCATAGATTTCTAGAGTGTGTGTATGCAATAAACACTTGCACAAATTGCACTTTATCTGATCTAGCCCAGTGAGAATCCATGACACATGCATAACTTGCCTGGACTCCGAACACTTCAAATTAGAACCAGGTTCCTTGAAAAATATTTTGTTGGCCTTTCTGCCACTTACATTTCCATGTTCAGATCTGATGCTCAATGGCCCCATTTTATATCACTGTAAAGTTATTCTCTCTCATAAGAAGATAAATTAATAAAATAATTTATTTTTGTATGAAATCAAAAATTAACTGGACATCTAGTTTCCAAAGGCTGAATACAGAGTAGCCACCTGTATTCTGGTATGAAGTCTTGCCTTTAGGCATAGTTTAGATTGTTCAATATGAAGAAGACTGTTGCAAAATGTCTCCAGTATCACGGAAGATGTTTATACACTCAAATAGTTGGGAAGATCAGAGGTCTCACTGGCGAACATCAAGATGACATTTTTCTCAGGAGACTAAACAAGTCTCCTTACTACAAGCCTTTGTAAAGGTATCTCTTTGGGAACTATCTGGACTGTATGTTACCATATATTTCAATGTTAAAAGTAAACCCCTCTCATTTCAGTGCGACATATGATTTCAATTGGCTATTTGCTCTGCCTTTTGTCATATATCTGCTCAGTTCTGCACAAGCAAACAAGCATCAGCTAGACCATAGAGGGTATCAAAAGCTACGTTAATGAAGTTAATGATCTCTTTGTTATGCTGTTCATTTACATTGAGATCATGAATCCCATTTTTGAAGTGTACAGTATGTAAGCCCATAGATAGAAGGAAAACTTTAATGATTAACAATATATCAAGGATAGAATTACATTGGTAAAATCATTTGTTATATCCAGAAAAAAATGTTTTTTAAAACAAGCTTCCACTTACGGATAATTGAAAAATTCAATTTATGTGACTTTACTATCAGGGTGACTTGCGGTATAATGTGTTAGGCTGGATTGAGGATTAACTAATAGACAGAAAATAGGAATAAACAGGTCTTTTTTCAGATTCACAGTTTAACTAGTGATGTACCACAAGGATAAGTGCTTGGGTTGCAGCCAAAGGCAGACTATATCAATGTTTCTCATGAAGGGACTGAATACAATATGTTCATATTTTCTGACAACACAAAGTCACGTGGGTAAGTTTGTTGTGAGGAGGATGCAAGGAGGCTGCAAAAGGGTTTAGCCACAGGTACTCGACAGGCTGGATGTGGGAAGAACGTTCCCGACATTGGGGAAGTCCAGAACTTGGGGTCACAGGGAAATAGAGGCAAGCCATTTCAGGACTGAGCTGAGGAAGAATTTCTTACTCAGAGAATTGTGAACCTGTGGAATTCTCTACCATGGAACACTGTTGGGAAAGTCATTAGATATACTCAAGAGGGAGCTGGACCTGGCTGCTGCAGCTGAAAGGATTAAGGGGAATGGAGAGAAAGTGGGAGGGGGATACTGAAGTTGCGATCAGCACAATGCAGGTTCAAAGGGCCGAATGGCCTCCTCCTGCACCTATTTTCCATGTTTCTGTGTTAAGTAATTGTGCAAAGCATGGATAATGTTGAGAAGTGTGCAAGTATACATTTTTGTAGCAGAAGTAGACAAGCTGGATTCTTTTAAAATGGCATGAGACTGGAAAGATGTCGGTATTCAAAAGGAGCTGTATATCCTTCTAAATGAATTGAGGAAGGTTAACATGCATATGCAGCAAGAGATTAAGAAAACAAATGGTATGTAATTACAAATAGGTTATAGTATAGAATAGTTTTACTGCTATTATACAGGATGGAGTAGATGATCCTCTGACCTAAGGAACAATATGCAAAACATGCACTTACTAGACTGATTCCTAAGGTGAGGGAATTGACAATGAGGGGATACTGTAGGCTAGGCCTACAGCATTTTGGAATTTAGAGGAATGGGGTTGTGATCTCAACAAAACATGTATAATTCATCAGGGGCTTGTCAGGGTAGATGTTGGGAGAATGTTTTCCCTGGCAGGGAAGCCTGGAACTCAGGGCAACAGTCTCAGCAAAAGTGTTGACCATTTGGGATTAAGACCAGAAAGAAATTCCTTCACTAAAAGGGTCACAAATGCTTGGAATTCTTCCCATCATAGAGAGCTGTGAATGCTCAGACACTGGGAACGTTCAAGACAGAGATCGGTCAATTTTTGGCTACTAAGTAAATTATGGCTTATGGGACAGGAAGACAGATTTGAGGTAGAAGATTAATTATAACCTTACTAAATAGCAGATCAAGCTTAAAGACCGAATAGTCTACTCTATAGAAGCCATAGAAGGCTTGACACAAAGAAGACATCGAGCCCATCATGTGTGAGTCAGCTTGACAAAGTAAAAATAACTAGCCACTCATCCTAATCACACCTTCCAGTACCTGGCCCATAGCTTTGCAGGTTACAACACTTCAGCTGCAGATCCAGGTTCCTTTTAAATGAGTTGAAGGCTTCTGCTTCACCTCCCAACCTGGGCAGTGAATTCCAGATCCCCACCTCCCTCTATGTGAAGTCACTTTTTCTCACGTCCCCTCTAAGTCTTATATCAATCACCTTAACATTGTACCCTCTGGTTGGGGAAAACAGATCTTCCCTGTGTACTCTGTCTAACCCCCATAATTTTGCACACCTTGATTAAATCTCCCCTCAGTCTCCTCTGTTCAAAGGAAAGCAACCCTAGCCTATTTAATCTTTACTCATAAATGCAGTTCTCAAGCTCTGGTAAACTTCTTGTAAAACCCCTTTGTACACTCTCCAGAGCAGTTTTGTTCTTCCTGAAATGCATTAGCCAGAACTGGATGCACAACTCCAGCTGCTGCCTACCCAGCGTTTTACACAGTTTCGGCTTTATACCTCGGCTTTTGTATCCTATACCTCATCCAATAATGGTGAGCATTCTATATGTTTTCTCTGCCCATGTACCCATGTATGCTATCTGCAAGAACCTGTGGACATGCACTCCAATGTCTCTCATTTTCTCTACTCCTCTAAATATCCTCCTGTTAATTCTGTATCCCCTTGTTTTGAATTCCGTTTGCCACAAACTGACAGACTTATAATTATTTGGCCTAATGCTTGCACCATTTCAAACAATGGTACAATGTTTACAGGTCTCCCGTCCTTTGTTACCCCACTAATATCTAGTGAGAATTGGAAATCTATTACTTTCAGCCTAGCTTCTCTTAACAGCCTGAAATACAATGGTAGTTTATCAAGAAGGTCAGTTCCTCCTGTTCTGCTTGCATGATGCTTATTTTATCTAATATTTCACACTCATCTTTAATTAGACTGACTGAATGATCCCTCTCCTTTGTGAAGACAAGGTACTGATTAAGAACCATGCCCACATTTTCGGCATTCACTTAGAAGTTGCCTTGTACACCTCTGATAAGCCAACATTTGCCTTCATCATTCTCTTACTCCTACGATATTGCTCTTTGAGTTTCCCTTGACTTTACCAGCCAACATTTCCTAATTTCCTTTTTTACTTCACCAGTGTACGCTGTATACTCTGCTAGGAGTTTTTGTGATTGTCACAGGTTTTTCCCTTTGTCTGCTTTTATTACCCTGTATGCTTCTGGATATCCAAGGGGCTCGGGATTTGGCAGTATCATCCTTTATTTATGTGGATACCTACATGAATGTCTCCCCTAGATCTGTCATTGATTTTCTATCTGCTCGTAGCCCTCTGTCTCCACACCACTTTATAAAATTTGTCTTCCCGCAATTGAAAACCATTACTCTTGTTCTTTCTCTGCTCTCTTCCACAATTATGCTAAATCTAATTGCATTAAGGTCACTAACTCCAAAATGGTCACCCACTGCAATTCATCCACTTGGCCACCTTCATTTCCTAAGGCTAAATGTGGAAATCAGCTTCCTTTAATTGGGCTTCTAATGTGCTGCCTGAAGATGTTCTCTTGAATGCAGAACAACCACTTTTTCCTTCTGTGGCCTCTTCTGTATTGTTTGTACCCCAGTTCGTATTAAGGTAGATGAAATCTAAGCTATTATTGCATATTGCCTTTGCTGTCAGAAAGTTGACTACATATTTTGCTCTTCTAAAGGGTCTTGAATTAGCAAATTATGGTTATCTCAGTTTATAAATTTCTGTGCATATTAAACACTTTCACGGGCACAGTGAATATTTTAGCACAATGTCTCCTGCAACAGCATCTTCAAAATTCATGACACTTACCACCAATCAGTTAGCAAGCCCATGGGAACACCATCACCTACATGTTCTTCTCTGGATTGTACACCATCCTGATTTAGAGGCATATTGCTGTTCCTTCACTGAAACTGTGTCAAAAATCTGGAATACCTTTCCTAACAGTAGTGTGGGAGTATCTACACGTGACCTCTGCTGCATCAAAACAAAACACAACAACACCTTCTCAAGGATATTAGGGATGATTAACATATATTGGCCTTGCAAATAATGCTGACACATTCTTGGAGAATCGACTACAGCAATACAGCAATCTCCAATCTTCGTCATTTGTGGAAAAATTAGATGAATGTTTCAAGCAGAGGAAGGTACCAGTATATGGGGAGAGCGGGGAGGAGGAAGGTTTATTTTGGACATTCTTCTGGCCTGGTTTTAAATGGACCAATTAGCCTCCTTCTGTTCTGTAAGACTTTTGGTTTTATGGTTTCAAGGCTGCCAGTTTATATAACCTTTTTAAGTTCATACACATGTTGAGGAGCTTAGTCAGCTCCTACGTTTTGGTCATAAATATAAGGTTTAGACTTTAATGCTAGCAATATTTGTTGCGATAGTTCTGTCAAAATTGTTTTGAGGAATGTAGCTTGGCAAAATCTCTCTAATGTAGCATGACATAAGCAGGCAATCTTACCAAACCTATTGCACAAAGATATCCTGAGTTTAGCCATAAAATGGTTACATCATACAAATGAAAATGTCCTACGCTTGATAGTTGAGCTGTGTGACAACATTAAGTCTTACTTTGGTACAGTGCTTCTGGTCACCTCCCCAATTTAATTGTCTAACATCTAAGAATGTGTCCAATCTTTAATTGTAGAATAGTATGACTCAGAGTTTTTGTAATATAACCATTCCCCACCCCCAACACATCTATGACCTGAACTGGCCATCAGGTCTTTCACAAATGCTGCAATTTTCTTCATGATGCCCTAATATCCCTGGGACATCAATTTGCTTCTAACCTATTTTTTGTGCTTGAGAAAGTGCAGGCTCCAACCTAGAAGCCTAAGGCCTTATATGACTGAGTTGTCGGTGACTGTCAGTTAGAAGCTACAGACAATTCGACTGTTTAATAGAGATAAATTTCATGCCTCTAATCCCTGCTGTCAGTCTCACAAAGGTGTGTCACTAGACAAGGAGTGGAGACAGCAATGTGGTTAGTGGAGTGTGCTAGTGTGAATCAGGATGCAATACATATACTTGCAGGAACACTTCTAATAACAATGGTTCCACAGAGACTTTTTAAAATTGGAGCTCATGGTTGTGGGCAAGGCTGTCTGATCTACTGCACAGCTCGAACTTGGCACAGGAATCCTAAAACAGGCATTTGGGCCCTCATTAACATACGTTAAGAATCTGGTGCCTGTTTACTTTTGCTAATTTAATTTTGTTAATTCAAACCAAATTAGCTGAATCATGCTTTTGGTGCAGCAGCTACTATTTGTCCACATAATATTACTCACTGCAATTCAAATAAATGTATTATTATTCAAGGTGTTTTCAGACAAATTGGTGTTTCACATTGGCAAACTATATGAATTCAAAATTATCATCATTATTCTGCTGTTGTCCACTACAGTCTTTCAGGTGACATTTTCCTTTCTGATGAATGTTGTACAAATTGTAAAGTGTTGTCATCAGAAAAAGTGGGCAGCTTTAACTTCGATTGTTCATTGAAAGAGATAAATAGTCATGTTTTCGTTTTTCATCCTCCTGAGAAAGTCATAAAGCAAGCTCAACAGTAGTAAATCAAGAGGTCAGTTTCTTAACAAGCTTTTCATTTCATAGCTTATCAAAGGCTTTAGAAATATTGAGAAGTGTTTCTCTGATGTTATGGTAAGAACTGAGAAAAATCATCCCACTTTTGGATTATGAGATTTAAAGTATTAAAAATCAATTAAATTGCACAAGTTGGTGACCAGTTCAGAGAATGAGAGGATTGTCCTGTATGTAACAATCAATACCTTCTCTTTGACTATAATTTTCATGAGTTTTGACGGAAGGAAAATTAAAATAAATCTATATGTCAATCTAACTTGAAGATTAGCAAGAAGCTTTCTACCTTTGTGAGGAATGGAAACTAACAAATAGGCAGAGTTGAAACAGATAAGTCTGAGTTACAGGCAGTTGTTTGGTTAGTGTACCAATGCCACTAACTGAAGTAATTGTTTTAGAATGAAGTTTTTGTAAATGTTTAACATTCTTGTGAAAAAAATTTTACTTTGGCTGATTGAATTACTATTCAATAATTTGGATCTTGAATTTAAAAGTGCCTTCAATAAACACATAAAACTGCGAGAGCACCCACATTACACGGACTGCAGTGGCTCAGGAAGGGTTACAGTTAGGGTTCGGCTTAGACTTCTCGAAGGCAATTCGGGATAGGAATAAATGTTGACCTTGCCAGTGACATTCACATTCTATGAATGAATAAAAACAATTCCACAGAGCTGTAACATAAGAGTTATATTTAAGAAATTATATTTAAACTAACTCTCTAATCTTCAGAATCTCTCAACTGGTTTTGTGATTGAAGTGTTTTGAAGAGGAGTTACTATTTTATGTGGGCAAATAGAGCAACAAATTTACTCAGGGAGGTTACAGAAGGATTAGTTCGCTATGAAAATTGGACCTAACCATGTTTTACAAGTTTTTGGTCTTTTATATGAGAATCATAACTTACAGCTAATAGTTTACTGTAATCCTGGCAACCTGATGTAAGGGTGCACCACTTCTTAATTTTACATCTGATTTTTCTCATTTTTTTAAAGTATTTTAGTTTTATCACTAAAACTGCAATTTAATTTTGAATTAGCCTGTTCTTTAGATTTTCAGATGTAATCAAATGACCAGTTTTTCTAATGCCAGATTATCTCAATCTGGAAATAAATAACATAGAACAATATAAGTAGAATAAAGTGGTTTATATACAATAAATCAGGAAATTAAGACAAGTTGCTAACAGAATCGCACATGTCTGATTTTGACCATATTCCATTTGAATTCTGATATATTTTCAAAGACTAAATAGGTAAATAATTACACCTATACTTAAAAGTGTTATGCAGAGACAATTAACTAAATGCAGCTACCTGGCATATTGTTTGAACCATTTCATTATTTATAGAGTGGTGCTAATCATAATATAATAAGAAATAGGAGTAGGCCATTCATGATTGGTCTAATTGTGGCCTTAACAGGACTTTATTTGCTGTCCTCCTTGACTTGATTCCTTTGTGATTAAAAATCGTGTCTAATTTAGCCTTGACTATATTCAATGACTCAGCCTACACTGCACTTTGTGGAACAGAATTTCTTCCACAGAAATTCCTCTTCATCTCTGGTTTAATTGGGAAACCCCTTATCTTTAAACTTTGCCACTAGTTCTAGACTCCCCCATGAGAAGAAATATCCTCTCAGCATCTACCCTGGCAAGTCCTCTCAAAATATTCTGTTCCAATTGGTTCATCACTCATTGCATTACAGCTGCTTCACTGATTTGTTTGTATTTTGATAAGACCTTAGACATTTTCTGGTTTATGTCTTTCAAGGTCAATTACAATCTGTAACATACAAAAGTTAACACAGTCAATAGAAGCTAACAAATAACTAAAGAAGCTTTATTTGTATTTAACATTTACTTGGCAGGCTCATATGTTTGTTTGTGCACAAGATGATGTGAAGGAAACCTCCAATCTTTGCATGGGTTTCTCATAGTGGATGCTATTTAGTGCTACAGGTAAGTAAGCAGACCAAACGGAAGCTCACAATAGTGTCACTTCAGGATAACATTCACACTACAACTATGTTTGACCTGTACCAGTATGAAATAATCCACGATAGAGGAGGGTACCTGCACTCTCTGACTGCGGTATATAAAATAAGCTTTCATACTCACACTTTAAATGTCTCAGTGTGTAACTGGGTCGTACTGCGTGATGTTGAGTAGGCAGACTGACTTCAAGGGTCAATTTTGTGAAGTTGTACATTCAGCTCAGTCTTTCAATTAATGGCAGTAAGGATGCAGAGAACACAGGGCTCCTGGTTATTGGTGACTAATTTGGGTTATCAGAAAATTAGAAGTGGCAGATCAGAATTGGCTGCATTGACCTCTGTGCATAATTTGCCGATTGATTAAGTCAGAGTGTGAGATTTAGGCAAAAATGTGCTCCATCGTGCCAGGATGGAGAAGTAGCCTGTCACTTCTTGTTGGCATTGCTCACATGAAAATTGGTTGAGGTGAACAAAAGTTTCTCTTTTCCAAGCAACCACATTTTAACAGAAGCCAAAATCATTTCCAGGCAGTAACAAATATTCAAGCAAATTGACAGATTTCAATTGGATTCACCATGAAATGCTTGTAATATAAATAGGACATTTTGGATAACTATAGCAAAGCTACTCACAAAATGGATCTGGATATCTGAGTACTGTGAGAAAAGAGGGGCGTTTTAAGTTTTTTCATGTCCATAAGCTCATGATACAGAGCCAATTGTTATTACTTAAATTCTAATGCTCTGCTGAATGTAGCTCTTTTCTGTTTTGCAATATTTTTACTTTCAAAGTAACAGCAGAGCAGGTGTATTCTTCCTTTTGTTGAAAGGATTGCGAGTCCATGAATGCACAATGATTATTGAATTAGGATATAATTCAGTCTTGGGTATATCGCACATTCAAGGCAAGTCCAATATTTGTTTCGACAGTATGTAGATCCCTTTTACGTAGAACTTGCTCAGAGTTGACCCAACCCATGAGTTAAAGAATTAATGCAAGGCAGCTTTGTATTTGTCTTTTAAAAAGCCCTAAATTGTTGTATATGTACCATGGAGATGGACAACATAAAATTAATTACAGGAAATCACAGTATTCCAGACAGACATAAGTTTTATTGACTGTAAAGTTAAAAGGACAGTACTTATTTCTGCTAACCTATCTGTGATCCATCTATAAAAACAAAATCGGCATGACGTCTTTGCTCACATGCATTTCTTTCATATAAAATTCCATATATTTTCAACTAAATTGAAAAGGTATTCTCTGCAGTAAAACACTGCTTTAATTATGGGCATCTGCATTTGATGGTTAAGCTGCAACATTTAGACAAATAAATTTTTGAATGGCCTGTGGAAGGATTTATAGAGTCTTTTGAACTGTTGTGCATGCAACTATAGTAAAGTATGGTTTAGTATTCTTGTATTCTTCAACTTGTTTGCATTTCCATCATTATTAATAAAAATATAGACTTATCTTTTCATACCTAATTAAATTGGTCTCCTAAGATAGCAATAAAAAAATTCTAAGAGTGTTTATTACTATGTATAAAATGTTTAGAATCAATGTGTAAGTACACCAAAAAGGCTGAACTTGAAAGGACTTCAGTATATAATTTCCCAACAGTCCTGGCCTATAGTTCTTAAAAGCTAGCTCAGTGGGTTTTTTTTCCATGTCTATCATCAGCTTGTAATTATTGCTATTCTTTGCCTGTGCCAGATGGGCTCTTTAGCAGCAGGCCTTGCAGCCTGTCTGAGAGCTGTAATATTACACTGTACTGAGATCCTTCTGGTCCTAGTCAAAGGAACAGTCCAATTTGCAGTTCTGGTATACAGGCCTCTCAGTTTCAGACTGCTTTCCCTACTGAATGGCTCTATCACACTGGGATAATGATACTGTTTCCTTGGACAAGAGGGAGATCTCCATCTCATTCTATTCACTTCACGAAAGAAAGAAGGAAGGGAAAGGAAAACCCAGGGGATGGTGTCTGCAATTGATAGCTTAACATTTTTTTTCTGCAAAGCTTTTATTGATCTCCTACCCTCTGATGATGACCAGCTTTTGGCAGGTCTTCTGAGAGGCACATCTATCATTTCTTCAGCTGGTTAATAGTGCAGATATTATGAAAAAAGGTTGAGGTCAAGAAGGTGTTTAAAGCTAAGTTTGACTGTGGACCTGTGAGTTGAAATAACCCAGAGTTCATCTTGTAACAGACTTTGGGTGTTAGGTATCCCAGAAGGCTAAGCTGGTGCTTCTTTCAGCAGTTAATGAGGCAAGGCAGGCCACAGAGAACCACTTATAACTTACAAAAGTTTATAGATGTCTCTGTTTACCTTGTTCCATTTCAGTTTGCTTAAGATCTGACAGTATGCCTTTTTGTTTTCCTTTTTAAATAATAAACTGCCTGTTTTGCTCAGTCTGTGGTATAATTCACTGACATGAAAATTAACATGGTTCAAGGTGCTTTGTTTGATCCTGTCGCACTGAAAAGAAAATATTCCATTATATCTGGTAGCCTTGAAACTTAGTAAATCCTAAGATACTGCAAAATAGGTATTTGCTCAGGCACCTGCAAGTACAGAAGGTCAATAACAACAAAAAAAGCGTGTAGGCCTAGAAATTGGACTTAACATTGTCTGTTTCTTTGGGCCAGAAATGGAGTCAAAAAAGGCTAATTGCATGAGTTTGTGTCCTGAGATTGAAGAACACTCTAAGTATGTCTGGGGCAATCTCAACTTTCTCATAGAATCCCTACAGCGTGGAAACAAGCCCTTTAGCCCAACAAGTCCACACGGAACCCCTGAAGAGTAACCCATCCAGACCCATTTCTCTATGATATATTTACCCCTGGCCAATGCACCTAACCCTCACAGCCCTGAACACTATGGGGCAATTTAGCATGGCCAAATCACCTAATCTGCATATCTTTTGGACTGTGGGAGAAAACTGGAGCATCCGGGTGAAACACACGCAGACACGGGGAGAATGTGCAAACTCCATAGTCGCCTGAGGCTGGAATCAAATGGGGTCCCTGGTGCTGTGAGGCAGCAGTGCTAACCATTGAACCACTGTGCTGCCCCGATTGGATTTCAAGTTGGATGTCTCAGGGAATTTTCTAAGTGGGTAATTGTCTCCTTGCATATCCTACCATGTGAGTTTTATATGTTTCATTGGAATATGAGTGTCCCTGGTACGGCCAGAATTTGTTTCCATCCCTAACTGCGCTTGAACAAAATGGCTTACTGGGCCATTTCAGAGGGTAGTTAAGAGTCAACCACATTGCTGTGGGTCTGATGTTACATGTAGGCCTGACCAGGTAAGGATGACAGATTCCCTTCCCTAGTGAACCAGATGGGTTTTTACAACAACAACAAGGTGGCTTCATGAAACCATTACTGAGGTAAGATTTCTATTCTAGAATTTGGGATTATCAAACTGGATTACTAGGCTGTTCATTCTGTATCTGAAAACTGATCTAAGCAAATTTTTAATGCTGGAGTATCACTAACGTAATTGCAGGAAGGTTTGGGGTATTGACATTTTTAAAGGTGAAAATGGTGCGGTGGTAATTACTGGTTCTAGTAATCCAGAAACAATAGCCTCTAAAGTTCTGGGCACTTGGATTTGAATCTCACTATGGTAGGTAATAAAATTTGTATTAAATAACAATCTGGAATTAAAAGCTAGCCCAGTGGGGACCATGTGGGGACATTGCTGACAGTCACAAAAAAACCTACTTGGTTCTCTGATGTCCTCTCAGGAAGGCAATTTGCCAACCTTACCTGGTCTGGCCTACATGTAATTCTTGACCAACATCAATGTGATTAACTCTTAATTGCTCTCTGAAATGGCATTGCAAGACTCTCAGTTCCTGGGCAATTAGGGATGGATAATAAATACAGGTCTAGCCAGCAACACCCACATCCCGTGAACAAATATTTAAAAAATAATTCATGACACTTAACTGTTTTTCATTTCTATCAGAAGGGAGATACCTACAGATTCGCAGAATTTATCCTGAGGTAAGTATGTACATTTTTTAATTGCAGACGTTTATACTACAATCTCCTCGATATCAATGTCAGTATTAAAGGCGTAAGCAGTAATTAAGTAAACACACACACAAAAAGAGTGTATAATACAGAGTGAAAGATAACAACTGTAAATGAGATGTATCAAATAAATCAAGATGTGTATATTGTAATACAAGTTGCCTATTTTAAGAGCTCAGACATGGAGCATGTAATAAACACTCAGCAAATCCAGCTCTCCTTTTATTTGTCCTGTTTATTCGGAGCAGGTGCTTTGTGAATACCTTGAACTCTAAAACATTGGCCTCTTTCTTAATCAGTTCTGAAAAAGATAGAGTAAATTATCCTAAATGTAAAATAATCCTGAAAATGCGTATTAAGATTTGAATAACTGATGTTCACTGAATGAAAACAGCAATTTCTGGCTTTCCCTGGTTTGCAGTCCCTCGGGAAAGGAGCTGGAATTTAAAGCTTCGGAAGAGAGTCACGGTGCTAATGGATTAACATGGAGTTTGGCATGCTAATGGAAATTGTCTCATGTAATGAGCTTTTAATTAGGTCTGCTTGGTGCTTGACCCTCTTGTAATAGGGGCCACTCCTGAGATGACAGCATTTTGGCACACAGGTGTGAATAAACAGAGCTCTTAAACAGCCATGACATTCCAAACATTCTCAAGCCAGACCTTTGCTTTCAGGTCATTTCTTTGCCGTTCATATGCACCTTTGCACAAAATACTTATAAATTATAACTGTTTAACATGAGCATTAAAAACAAACAGTTGCTAAGATACTGGAATTGCTCACTTTAATATGCAATATGTTCCTTTCTTGTTGTTCTTTTTGAAGAGCTTATGGGTTACCTAAATGATAAAATTAAGTGTCAGTGATGAAATCTGGTCAATTTGCATGAAATAACTTGTGATTCATTTCATGTCAAAGATGGTAGAAAGAATGGCTTTTAAATCTGTCAATCAGGACAGGAAGTAAGTCTAGGAATTGAAAGGTGTCACAACAGCTTGTGTTTGGATGGTACCTTTTAAATGTTGAAAACTTTTATTTTTGTGCATTAATGGGACGTGTGCATTGCTGGCTGGGCCAGTATTTATCCCATCCCTAGTGCCCTAGAGAAGTGCTGATGAGTTGCCTCCTGGCACCCCAGCAGTCCATGTGTTGTACGTAGACCTATATTGCTATTAGGGAGTTCCAAAGTTTAGACCCAGTGACAAGTGGCTTGGAGGGGGACTTGCAGGTGGTGGTGTTCTCATATGCCTGCTGCCAATGTCCTTTTGAATGCTAGTGGTCTTGAGTTTAGAAGGTGCTGTCTCAGAAGCCGAGGTGAATTTCTGCAGTGCATCTTGTGGATGGTATGCACTACTTCTGGTGAGATTGAACTGGAGGGAATGTAGGTCTTCGGATGTGGTGCCAATCAAGTGGGTTGCTTGAGAGAGCTTCCAAAAAGCCTTACAGAAGCATAAGGAAATATGGATGCTGGGTCAATAAGGACAATGTTTGAAAATAGTACGATCAAAATCACACGTATAGAGGATATTAAAAAGACAAGAAAGGTGAACAAATAGAGCGAGATTCAGGGAAGAAATTCTATTGTATGGAGATGAGACAACTGAATTCATAGCTAAAAATACTGAAGACAGGAAGGAGATACACAAAGTCAGAGTCGGAGAAGTGGATGCTGGATTTAAAGCAGGACTGTTGTCTGGCCCTGGAAGTCATGATGCTGGTTTGTAAGATTCACCTAGAGGGGATAACCAGTAAAAAAATGTTAATAATACCTAGAAATAGTCACAGGTTGAGCTCCATTTTGAGGTGTACAAGATAATTTGCAACAGAATGTGTCATTTGCAAGTTTCCCTGGTTTTGCCTTCTGGTCAAGCAATTAGTTTCCTGCGGGTGTAGCTTCTACTTCCATAAGGCAAGGTGTCAAGCCCCCAAGTGCTTCCAGCCAATCAGAAGATTGGTAGTTCTACAATACCAGCAGCACCACCAATGCAGTGGCCAATATTGGCACTGCAGTCAGCCCCCAGACCAAGCCAGTGACGGAAGCTATAGAAGCAGACACTTGGTGCAGGCTTGCCAAGGCCATGTAGATACATTCCTGATGAGGTGAGCAAGAGGCAGGGGATGTAGTCCAAGTGGGGGCAACCATTTCTTCTGTGGGTTATGGAAAGAATCACTTCCTATGGCACAGCTTGCCCATTGAGTCATGCTGCTTTGGCAAGCGACATTGGCATTTCCTGCTGGTAGTAACATTTCAATCATTGTTGCTGTGGTGTTGTTGCATCTTCTCCATAACTTTCAGTAAATGGGTTACATTACACAACACTGACAGCCAAAAGGATTACAGAACTGTTTTGTAAGATAAACCCATCATTAATCTCTTAGGGGAGGAAATAATGAGAATTAAACTTCAAATATATTTCTCATCGTCAAAGAGGCACTAAAATATTTCATTTTGATGCTACACTTATGTCACAGTTATCTTTTATAACAACTAGATACATAGAATCAGTAACATTCATTTAGGAAGTAATCCATCTTTATTGCAGTTAGTTCTCAGTGGTGGTCATGGCAACAATCTTTTTATTGCTTCTGTGTTCAGATGGTCTCTGACATGATAAAAGTCAGTTGCAGTTCAATGAGCTCACTATTTGTGCAGCTTAATTGCTTGCTTCCTTCAAGAACACTCGCTGTGCTGTGATAGGTCAGCTGTTGGAAAATGTGAGATTGTGACATGGTTCCCAACTTTTAATTAACCATCTTTCACAATAACATGAATATAATCCATTAAATAAGCCATGTGTATTAAATGTGACTTTATGTTTAAAATTCACTTGATTTTAGAGAGAATTTTGTTGTAAGCCGTATGGCAGGAAAATTGAATGAAGTTGTGGGATAAACAGCATGAGTACCTAGCCAAGCCCACTAAAGGTATGTCAAATTTGTTTTACTTTGGATTTGTTCAACAGATAAGCTCAGGGCGTTTCTTCAAACAATATTTATTAACATTTTATACATGATGATCTTGCTGTAGGCATCTCTGCCCTAAACTACTCCAGTTCCAACCCTCTAGCAGAGTCTCTTTCAAAAGACTACGGCATGGTGGCACGGTGGTGAGCACTACTTCCTCACAGCGTCAGAGACCCGGGTTCAATTCCTGCCTCAGGTGACTCTCTGCGTGGAGTTTGCACATTCTCCCCGTGTCTGCGTGGGTTTCCTCCGGGTGCTCCGGTTTCCTCCCACAATCCAAAAATGTGCAGGTTAGGTGAATTGGCGAGGCTAAATTGCCCGTAGTGTTAGGTGAAAGGGTAAGTGTAGGGGAATGGGTCTGGGTGATTTGCGCCTCGGCAGGTCGGTGTGGACTTGTTGGGCTGAAGGGCCTGTTTCTACACTGTAAGTAATCTAATCTAAACTACAGAGATCACAGTTGCATCACAGTTTACCTCAGAAACTCATCCAAATATTCCCTAACACTTACCTATTTCTTCCCCCACCAAGTACATTCTTCGCTTCTAACATTATTTATTGAAAATATTTTCTTAACATTATTGACACTATCCTCTCACCTGAAAGTTTACTTAATCAGCCTTGCAATTATGCCTGTTCTTGTTGGCACAGATAATCTGAGGAGATGACGAATCAAACAGCTGAAATGGGACTGATATTGAAAGGAATGATTGCCTCTTGAAGGTTGCCTGAGGATCAAGACTGGTCAGTAATTATAGAAATGATACCAATACTTTTTGTCTAGACCTTAGTTGGTCTCATCTTGTACAACATTTTCATCATATCATCTATGAAAGGATCATTTGGCAAGTAAACATAGCTGAATGGTAAATTTTCAATCTTGAATAATAGCTGTTAGGTTTCAATATTTCTCTTCCTAAGCGGTATAATTGTATTATGATATTTTGAGATTCTTGTGTGGTTTTATCAAGTGTAGGATGAAGAGATGAGTGAAATATTTGAGAGAACATAGAGTATTGGAATTAAGTATTCAGGAGATTTGTACAAGTACTGCAAATTCAAAATAAATACTTTTGTGGACATTGTCCCATGCACAGATTTGTTATGAGGATCATTGGGATTAGGCCTGTGTTTGCTGGAAACCATTCAGGGCAAGAAAGATTATAAAATGGATTTGTCTTCAAATGCTGTTATTTGTAACAGTACCTCTAGAAATTTAAGTAAGGTGTGGGTTTTCATGGAAATGTAGACTGTCATTCTGGTGTGTCAGTTTTTCAAAGGGACCTTCCTGCCTTTATAGAGTTTGTTATACTCTTTGATCTTGTGAAGTCTGTGAGATCTCATCAAGCTTAATCTGGCTGTTGATGGTTGGAAGATTATTGTCACTGCCCTGTACAGTTGAGATTACTGAAATGTCCAGCATGTCCTCAGTAACTGCATTTGGTGATACTTTGTTAACAATATTTGGCACATGAACTGGCATTACTCTGAGGATAGTTTACACATCCAGCTCAGGAAGAAAATCAGAGGGATCTAAGTGAATTGCATCAATAACTAGAAGTCACACACTGCATTATAATCTTGGTGAAATGCTGAGACTGGGCCTGATGGTGCCATCTTCTCTCATTCACTCACTGGGTCTTTCTCCTGTCTGAGACCATCTAAAAATGCAGGTTCACCCTCTTCAAACGCAACAGGATAAGATGCATCACAAGGCTGATCAAACATGTGGAAATGCTTGGGCACTTTGATTGAAGATCATCCAAAGTTCACGTATGAAGCTTCCATTCTTTGGAAATGTCAAGTTCGATCTGGGGAAAAAATGTTCTCAGTTTTCTTGGTGTGAAAGTTTGCATTTATTGCAGAGACAGAGACAATTTCTTACAAAATTAAATGTGGTCATTAGCTTGGCATAGATTGTCTTGTACAACCTGTAAAATACCTAGTTTTATATATAAGCCTGCCAACTCAACAAGGATCTGTTCTGATTCTGCATAAATAGGCTCAATAATAACTTGATCAGCATAGATACGTGTGTCCAAAAACTGGCCTTAACTAGTTGCTTCCAAAACCCTGGGATCCTGATCTCTGATAGTTGAAGGTGGATGGCGTCAAGCCATTCTATGGTGTCAACCGATACAGTAATGGCTGCCCCGAGTCAAGATGAAAGTTAATATTAAGCTTCTTGATTTTTGAATTGATTGACCAATGATCCTGATACAGACTTTTGCAGTAAAGTCAATGATTTAGACTTGTACTTGCCTGTACTCATTGGAATATAGAAGAATGAGAGTCAACTTTTATTGATTAGATTCCCTACAGTGTGGGGATAGGCCCTTTGGCCCAACAAGTCCACACTGGCCCTCCAAAGAGTAACTCACCCAGTCCCATTTCCCTCTCACTAATGCACCTAATACCATGGGCTTTTTAGCACAGTCAATTCACCTGACCTGCACATCTTTGGACTATGAGAGGAAACCCACACAGACACGGGGAGAATGTGCAAACTCCACACAGACAGTCGCCCGAGGCTGGAATCAAACCTGGGACCCTGATGCTGTGAGGCAGCAGTGCTAACCACTGAGCCACTGTGCAATTCTTAATGGACTTAACAAGGTAGATATGGGAAAGTTGTTTCTCTTTTGTGAGAGTATTTGGGATCAGAGGGCATAATCTCAAAATAATGGGTCATACATTTAAGATACAGATGAGGAGAAATGTCTTCTCTCAGAGGATACTGAAACATTGGAATTCTTTTCTGCAGAGGGCTATTGAAACTGGACTGTTAAGTATATTCAAGGCTGAGATAGACAGATTGCTATTCAATAAGGGAATCAAGCATTCTAGGGAAAACGCAGGAAAATGGAGGTGAAGATTATAAGGTCAGCCATGATCTCATTGAATGGTATGGCAAGCTGGATGGGCTGAAAGGCCTCCATCTGCTCCTACATGTTGTAGTCTCATGGTCCTGAGCATATTTTCCATTACTCTATCTTTTCATCTGTATTGGTCATTCAGTTGCTTTGAGGGGCTGCAGAAGAGGCAGGGTCATAGAAACAGAGAAAAATATAAAACAGGAGCAGAGGTGGGCCATTCAGCCCATCAGGCCTATTCCAACATTCAACCTGGTCATGGCTGCTGCTATATCTCAACACTGTACTCCTGCTCCCTCCCTATACCCCCAGACACCTTTAGTGTCTAGGGATCTCTATTTATTTCTAAAATAAATTCAGTGCCTTGGCCTCCACAGCCATGTGTGGCAGGGAATCCCACAGGTTCACTGTCCTCTGATTGAAGAAGGTTATCCAGGTCAGTGAAAACGTGGGGTATTAGATTAGCCATAACCCCCTTGTTGAATACTGGAAGATGCTCAGAGACAAAGTGATTTACTCCTACCAGGATTCTCACCTCATGATTCTTCAGAGGAAAGCACCATCTATTCTAGCTTCGTTGATGCCAGCATATTTTAATATGAATTTGTTTGTAGGAATTCGCTGAGGCTAAGCATCAGGTGTTTCTTCGAACAGTATTTATTCACACGATATAGATGATCTTGCATTAGTTCTTTCATGAGCAACTCTAGTTCCAGCCTTCTAAGAGCATCTTTCACATAGCAGCACATCTCAGAGGGTCATCTCAACAATATTCATAACTTTAGAATGGACTTTAATAAGCATAGAATGTTCTGGAATTGGCTTCTTTCAAAAATGGGCACCAAATGGCTATTAACATGCTTGCATCAGATGACTTTTACAATTCATGCTCAAACTATCTGAGGTTTTTGGAAAGTTCTCAGTTGATTACCCATGGGTAATATACTCCTTGAATGGACAAGTAAAGATGAAAGTCATCTGTGGAATTCACACCTTCTGTTGTATATGGACTTAACCAAAAGTCAAAATCGACAAATTCTTGGAGTAGAATCTGGAGACTCTGTAAGAGACCTGCATTACCTCTTTCAAGGAAGGCCCACAAAGCCACACACCATTCAGGCGGTGGCAAGGACACTAGCAAATCTTCACTTGGAACCAAGGCCACAGGAGTGGGCATCCTGCCCAGTAAAAGCTCTCAGTCAATCAGAGGTGAGCCATTCTCATACTCAGCAACACCACAGAGGCTGCAGCAACAAGACTACCCTGTCCTAGAATAATTCTGATATACAATTCTAGTCATTGAATTTGCCTAGACTACTCTTCAATAATGAAACACTTTCTTCACTGGGCCTTCAATGTATGTTTTCTTCCTGGATGTGCCAAAATATAAATTACAAACTATTCTTTGTTTAAAACTTTACAATGTACCATTTTCTTCATCTGTACTCTTTGTCTTGAATGTGTTTATTTTGTTTTTTTTAAATTTATTCACAGAATATGGGTAATGTTGGTTAGACCACCATTTATTGTCCATCCCTAATCCTGGAAAAGTTGGTTGTGAGCTGCCTTTCATTAACTACCAAAGTCTGTGGGGAGTAGAACATAGAACATTACAGCGCAGTGCAGTCCTTTTGCTCTCGATGTTGCGCCGACATATTAAGTCAATCTGAAGCCCATCTAACCTACACTATTCTGTTCTCGTCCATATGCCTATCCAATGACCATTTAAATGCCCTTAAATTTGGCGAGTCTACTACTGCTGCAGGCACTGCATTCCACAACCCTACTATTCTCTGGATAAAGAAGCTAGCTCTGACATCTATCCAATATCTATCATCCCTCAATTTGAAGTGATGTCCCCTTGTGCTAGCCATTGCCATCCAAGGAAAAAGGCTCTCAATGTCCAACCTATCTAACCCTCTGATTATCTTATATGTCGCAAAAAGTCACCTCTCAACCTTCTTTCTCAAATGAAAAATGTCCCTCAGCCTTTCCTCATTAGACCTTCCCTCCACACCAGGTAACATCCTAGTAAATCTCCTCTGAACCCTTTCCAAAGCTTCCACATCCATCCTATAATGTGGTGACCAGAACTGTACACAATACTCCAAATGTGGCCGCACCAGAGTTTTGTACAGCTGCAGTAGGTAAACCTACAGTGCTATAAGGAAGGGACCGCCAGAAATTTGATCAGCAATTGGGAAAGAATGACTATATACTGCCAGATCAGGGTGGTGTGTGACTTGGAGAACGACTTGTTCACAGACACACTGCCCTTGTACTTCTAGGTGGCAGACCTTGAGAGTTTGGAAGGTACTGTTAAAGAAGCTTTAGTGAGTTGCTGCAGTGCATCTTGTAAATGGTACCACATAGAGCTGCCCCCGTGCTGGAGGGAGTATTGTAGAAGATGCTGGCTGCAATGCTAATTGAGCATGCTGTTTTAATTTGGATGATGTTGAGCATCTTGAGCATTGTTGGAACTGTATCTGTTCAAGCATCACTCTCCTGACGTGTTCCTTGTAGATAGTGCAAGTTTGTGAGTAGACAGTATGTAAGTCAGTCACCACAGGATTCCTACCCTTTGATCTACTACTGTAGCCACAGTATTTATATGAATATTCCATTTCAGTTTTGGATCAATGGTAAGCCCCCTCAAGAATGTGGATAGTGGGGGATTCAGCAAATGGTAATGCCATTGAATGTCATGAGCAGATGACTAGATTCTCTCTGAAGAGGAGTCATGTTGGCATTGAACCATCAACTGTGTTTCTCTCTCCACCAATGCTGCCAGATCTGCTGAGTGTCTCCAGCATTTTCTGTGATTACTGTATATGTGTCTGTTATTTTCTGTGATTCTTCCTTTGTGCTAAGTATGATTCCAATTAGCAGAGAGATTTCCTCTGACCCTCATTGACTATAGTTTTGCTGAGGTTCCTTGATGCCATAAATCAGTCAAACATTTCAGCAGTATTGGCAGAATGTCATGTAGGCCCATAGCCTTTGCGTAATAAGCACTTTCAGCTACTGCATGATATGTGGAGGAAATTGATGTTACTGCAGACTTGCGTCTGTAATGCTGAGGACCTCAGGAAAAAGCTAAGCTGAATCAGCTCCTCCTCACTCCTGGCTGACAATGGCTGCAAATACTTCAGCCTGGTCTTTCCTGTTTAAATCTGCAAAAGAGATATTGAATTTAGCCAACAGCCTACAACAAAGTTACCGATTTTAGAATGATTTAACTGCAAAATCTCAGGGTAAAGAAAATTTAAATTTTTACCTATCTGTCCACTGGAAACATGAAAAGGGACCATGTTTTAAATGTATGAAACAAGCAGCCTGTGGTGACATATATTTTACACTTTTATAGCTAGTGGTTTGCAAATGAATAAATAATATTCATTATACAGGTATTGCATTATAATTGTGTTAGTGGAAGTTTTAAAAAGTAACATAAAATTCATGTTAGTATTCAGTGGGACCATTTCTGTTTTTATAATGTTATCAAAGATGAGAAAGGCAAGGACTGACCCATGATTCCAAAATCTTCCTGTGGTGCACATTTTCATTATGGCAGCTGACAATTATTTAATTTTAGCTTGCAACCTTTGCAATTCAATCCATGATATTCCTCTATAATTTGGATTTTTTTTCTTGTTTGGGTATTTGAATCTTGATTTTTTTCTCACCAGCAGTGTACAAATTCTTTTTTTTTAAACAATTGCCTTTATCAGCCCTGAATTGCAGTGATATGGCTTCAAGCTACAAATCTATTTTCTGTAAATAACTCGTCCCAGAATAGCAGAGTACATTAAAGAAGTTAGAGTTTACCTGGGTGTTATGCACATTCTACTTCATGTTACAGAGCCCTCTTGTAAAACAGCACTTGGATTTAGTGCCCAAATAGTTTCCACATTATCTACAAAATTGCACTTCTCAGTGTTTTGTTTGCACTGCTCAGGGTCATGAATTCGATTTTGACAATAGCAATGACAGCATGTGGACAGTTTATGACCCAAATGTTAGAACTCACATGAGACCTTAGGCAAGAAACAGATGGAGCCCATGGGATTGTCAAGTATCCACAGGCGGGACAGCCACGCGCTTAATAAGTTACCCAATGTGGATTTCCCAGAACACAGCATAGAGTTTTTTTATTTGATTTCTCATCATAAAAGTATTCCAGAAGTAATGAAATGGAAAGTATTAGCTCATGGATTGAGTATGAACATCAAAACCAGCATCACAAAAGAGATCCAGGAATTTCACTAAGAATTAAATGTTGGTTTTTTAAGATTTTTGATCTATTAGGTGTAACTGAATAGTAGGATGGATTGCTGACCTTGAGGTAGCTTTATGATGGACACAATTTACAAAGGGAGGGACAGGACCTGTTTTCCACTTTTTCCATTGTGTCCCATTCCAGTTTGGGATGGGATCACAGGGAAATCCATCCATGTTTCACTACATATCATTTACCTTTGGAGGACAAAGCTATGGAATGGTTCCAGTCAAACTCCCTTGGCTTAAAAACAACAAACAAAAAGGTAAAATTGACATTTCCTACATTTGGAAAGAGGAATTGACCAGTAATCTGAGCTGACCAGCAAGAGCTCCAGTGTGGATTTGTAGAGTATAGATTCTGCTTGTTCTTTTGAAGAGACAGTTAGTATCTTGAAGGAGAATGACTCTTGACGTTTGCTTTATGCGCTTCCAGAAGATATTCAATAAAGTAATTGGCTGTTAACTAACATAATAGGGAGTTGAGGACAATTTATTGGCCTGATTAGGAGATTGTCAGTGAGCATAATGAGGCCGAGAATCAAGATAATGGTGGTGTACTGTATTTGGCAAGATTTGGTGCCCAAAAGGGATCTGTTTTGGGATATTAACTCTTCATCATATCTGTTAATGAATTAAATGAAGAATGATAGATAAATAAATAGTGCTCACAGTTCAAGATACATGGATAACCACCAGCAGAGGCATTGTAAACAGTGTAAATGGAAATATAAAAATTGTAAAGATATTAAGTGATTGCACAAAAAGTCTCAGTATTGTCAAGTATGAATTCTTCTGCTTTTGAGTTAATAGAAGATTTATTGCTTTCTAAATGCAGGAAATGCTGGAAACATCAGAGTTTCAACCAGTCTTAAGGAGCCATGAACAAATTTAAATGTGAGGCACAAAATTAATCAGAACAGCTAAAAGAGATTTTGCCCTGGAATCCAGAGAGTTGAGTTGGGAAAATTTCCAGGTCTGAAAATTCACTTTGGGAGAAAGTGCCTGAGATGTTCTGAGCTGGGGGTGATGTCAATGAGAGTCAGACCCACCAATCCCTTGAAACAGTGTGGACATAGCCAGGACTCTATGGGAAAGCCTGGCCTCCATGATCTCAGTCTTTGCTGCAGTTGTATTAAAAACCATCAGTTCAGGCTGACCATTATCTCTCTACCCAACCCTCATGACTTGCTATAGCTACTTTACCAACTTACACCATCATAGGGAGAAGTCACCAGGAAACATTTGCTTTGAGATCAATGGAGAAGAAAGGTTTAGAATTCAAACTCCCTATGCTCGAAAAGAAGAAACAAAAAGGAACAAAATGGCATTCACAATCAATTCATAATTAAGATGGACTTGACTGAACGCCCAAGCACCAATACCTCCTGCTCATCCCCTTGGTCCCGAATCCCCACTCACCCCCTTGGTCCCAAATCCCCACTCATCCCCCTTGGTCCCAAATCCCTGCTCACCCCCTTGGTCCCAAATCCCCGCTCACCCTCTTGGCCCCAAAACCCCGCTCATCCCCTTGGTCCCAAATCCCCGCTCATCCCCAATGGTCCCGATTCCCTGCTCATTCCCCTTGGTCCCGGCTCGCCGCTCAACCCCAATGGTCCCGATTCCGCGCTCATCCCCAATGATCCCAGCTCCCCGCTCACCCCATTCCTGATGAAGGGCTTTTGCCTGAAATGTCAATTTCGCTGCTCCTCGGATGCTGCCTGAACTGCTGTGCTCTTCCAGCACCACTAATCCAGAATCCCAATGGTCCCGGCTCATCCCCAATGGTCCCAGCTCAACCCCAATGGTCCCAGCTCCCCGCTCATCCCCAATGGTCCCAGCTCATCCCCAATGGTCCCAGCTCCCCACTCATCCCCAATGGTCCCAGCTCATCCCCCTTGGTCCTGGCTCCCTGCTCATCCCCAATGGGCCCAGCTCATCCCCAATGGTCCCGATTCCCCGCTCATCCCCCTTGGTCTCGATTCCCTGCTCATCCCCAATGGTCCCAATTCCCAGCTCATCCCCCTTGGTCCCGGCTCCATGGAATCCACGGCTCCACGGAATCCATGGAGATCTAGCAATTTGGAATCAAAACTGGCTTGAAGATCGGAAACAGAGGGTGGTGGTGGATGGTTGTTCTTCCCCTGGAAACCAGTGGTGTGCTACAAGGATCAGTGCTGGGTCCACTAATTTTTATCATTTATATAAATGATTTGCATGTGAATATAGGAGGAATGGTCAGTAAGTTTGCAGATGACACCAAAATTGGAGATGTAGTGGACAGTGAAGAAGGTTATCTCAGTGTACAATGGGATTTTGAGCTGATGGGCTGAGGAGTGGCAGATAGAGTTTAATTTAGGTAAATGAGAGGTGCTGCATTTTGGAAAAACAAATTAGGGCAGGACTTATCCACTTAATGGTAGGGTGCTGGGAAGTGTTGCTGAATAAAGAGAACTTGGGGTGCAGATGAGTAGTTCCTTTAAGGTGAAACCAGAGGTGGACTGGGTAATGAAGAAGGCATTTGATACATTGGCCTTTCTCAGTCAGGAGTTGGAGGTCATGTTGCAGCTGTACAGGACATTGATTAAGCCATTTCTGGATACAATTCTGCATTCAATTCTGGTCTCCCTGGTATAGGAAGGATGTTTTGAAACTTGAATGGGTGCAGAAAAGGTTTACAAGGATGTTGCCAGGGTTGGAGGGTTTGAGCTATAGGGAGAGGCTGAAGAGGCTGGGACTGTTTTCCCTGGAGTGTCGGAGGCTGAGGTTTATAAAGTCATGAGGAGCATGGACTGAGTTAATAGCCAAGGGCTTTTCCCTGGGGTGGGGGAATCCAAACCTAAAAGGGTGTAGTTTTAAGTTGAGAGGGGAAAGATATAAAAGGCACCTAAGGGGCAACTTTTTCACGCAGATGGTGGTGCGTGTATGGAATGAGCTGCCAGAGGAAGTGGTGGAGGCTGGTACAATTACAGCATTTATGGGCATCTGGATGGGTGCATGACGAGGAAGGGTTTAGAGAGATATGGGACAAGTGCTGGCAAATGGGACTAGATTAACTTAGGATATCTGGTCAGCGCAAACGAATTGTACCAAAGGGTCTGTATTCATGCTGTATGACTCTGACAGCTTGACAGTTCCAATGAGTTTATGTACTTTGTTTGTACATTCATTATGGGATGGCACAGTGGTTAGCACTGCTGCCTCATAGCGTCAGGAACCCGGGTTCGATTCCAGCCTTGGGCGACTGTGTGTGGAGTTTGCACATTCTCCCAGTGTCTGTATGGGTTTCCTCCGGGTGCTCTGGTTTCCTCCCACAGTCCAAAGATGTGCAGGTTAGGTGAATTGACCATGCTAAATTGCCCATAGTGTTCAGGGACATGTAGGATTCAACAGGGTTCCCTGCATTCAGCAGGGAATATGTAGGGTAATGGGTCTAGGTGGGGTATCCTTCCGATCGTTGGTGTGGACTTGTTGGGCCAAAGGACTTGTTTCCACACTGTAGGAATTCTAATTCTTAGGATTTTTAGCAATCAGAAAAAGCACAAAAATCTCTCCCAAAGTGTTCCTTACCTCCTCCAAACATATTCCTGCACTGATCCAAAAGTGTTCCCTATATCTTTAAGTAATTCTAGCAGTTTTAGATCTTGAAAATCCCACAAGGGATGCTATGTACTATACCATAAAATCTTCCTCTCTGGCCCCTTCATCCCCAAGTGTTCTTCCCTTCAGAATTGGTCAATGTGGTTTTAGCTGCCTAGGGAGGGAAAGTGTAAACCCTTCCCCAAACCTCTCTGCTCTTGACCTCACTTTCTTTCCTTTTTAAGACACTTAACTCTGACCAAGCTTTTGAACATGTGCTCTACTATCTCGCTATGTGGCTTGGTGTCACATTGTGTTCGATATTGCTCCTTTGGATGGATTGTGGAAACGTAATTCGTTGTTGAGTGATCACGACTGCCTGACACATACTTTTGAAAGGGAACAGCTGCCTGTTTGCTTCTAATGGGAGGCTCCTACAAAGAGAAAAAGAAAAGAAATCTTATCATATGCATGCTTGAAATTGTTCCGCACACACTGCCATCGTCAATGCTTAAGTAGCATACTGCTACTGAGCAGATAGGTCTGTATCTTGCTGAATGAGTGAGTGGGAAGGGGAAGCAAAACATATTTTAGAGAGCACTTGTCTTATTAAGCTGGTACCAAGCCACCAATCTCTCTATTGGTCATACAGTCAGAATCTTTCACAATTTGCCACCTCATGCAGGCAGACAGGGTCCTATTTAACACGGAATCCAAATGACAGGACCTATGATGTTACAGTATTTTCTCCAGACTACATCGAAGGATTGAGATTGAAACCACAATCTAAAAAGTGACTGAATGGCAAAGATGACTACAACTGGAGTCAAATTAGCATCTCAGCCACAAGGGACTTGAGAAGATATTTAGAATGTAGCTGTTCTTTATCCACACATAAAACAAAGAAATGGAAAGTACTGAGACCTTCTGCTTAAGAAAGATTCATTAGGTGGAACTTAAGTCAACAAATGAGAAATTATAAAAAGAATTGATGATATTTACGGAAAGCATGGAAATGTTTTGAAAAGATGCAGTCATCTTCCCTCCATGCAAACAAAAACATGCCTGGAACATGCCGTTTGTTGTGAGATGATGGCCCCAAATTGTCAGCTGAAGGCATCTGTTTAAGTAGAACTCAATCACTAAGTGTCATCAGTCACATAGGTCCTTACACTATTGGAGAACAGGATACTGAAGTGGAGAAGAAGCACAAAGCAAAGCACTGAGGACTGTTGATGAAGGGCTATCCGTCAGTGGAGGGGATGATGAGGAACCAGCTGGTGTTGGCAAAGGATGAACACACAGATTGCTCATCCTTATGTGATCGGGGAATGTACCAGGTCTACTTTTCAGCAGAAGCTGATCTTGCACCAAGTCTGCATGAGACGTAACCTATCTCCCACAGATACAACATTGGAAAGTTTATATAATCAAACCAGTCCCTGTAGATGCATGTCCATTTTTAGGCATGCTCTAATTTCTAACTTTTTGTCTTTGTGGCTGCTAATGAGAAAGTAAAATATAAAGTGGTTGAATAAGGTAGTTTTTTTTTGTTCCAGTTTGCTGAGATTAAAATCTGCACCCTTAATTGTGAACCAGAGCCATAATTTACACTTATATAGCAACATAATAAATTAAAATGTTCCAAAAGATTTACAGGTGTATTATCAAACCACAGTAATTTGATACCAAGATATCAGAACAGTTAACCAAAAGCTTGAGGCCAAGTGACCTAATTTTGCTCCTATTTCTTGTGTTTGTGATCAGAGACGCATGTTTAAAGAGTATCTTGAAAGTTGAGAGAAATGAAAGAGACAAAGAAGTGGAGAGGTTGAAGGAGGAACTTTCAGAATTTAGGTCCTAGGCAGCTGTAGGTATGTACACCAGTGATGGAACAAAGAAACTGGGGATGCAGAAGGAGCCAAATTTGCAGAGGTATTACTGTTTTTTTTATGATTCCCTACAGTGTGGAAACAGGCCCTTCAGCCCAACCCAACCCTCCAAAGAGTAACCCACCCAGACCCATTTCCTTCTGACTAATTCACCTAACACTCTGGGCAATTTAGCATGGCCAATTCACCTAACCTGCACATCTTTGGACTGTGGGAGGAAACCAGAGCATCCGGAGGAAACCCACGCAGACACGGTGAGAATGTGCAAACTCCACACAGCCAGTCACCCAAGGCTAGAATCGAACCTGGGACCCTGGTGCTGTGAGGCTGCAGTGCTAGCCAGTGAGCCAGATTGTATGGTTGGTGAAGACTAAAGAAATAGGGTGGGGTGAACCGTTGGAGGAATCTGATAATAAAAATAAGAATTTTAAACTTGAGGTATTACATAACTGTGAGTCAGTGTAGGTCAGTGAACACAGGGATATGGGTGTGTGGGATTTAGTGCCAGCAGAGTTTTAGATGAAGTATATAGCAACAAGGTACTACTAATATTTAAATTAGTCAACAGCACCTCCTTTACTTTACCTTGGTGCGGGGGCTGGTTGTACTTTGTGTTGAGTTATCTGTGACCATTAGATTTTAGTCACATTTCTGTACTTCTCTGATGCCTGATGGTAATGCTGAATGATTCGGAAGCTGTACCTTGCCACTCCTCACTCTCAGTACAATAGACAGTGCAAACGACAAAGGCCAGTATGTCTGATTTCTCTTCTAGGCACAGTTTGCTGACTTTGGCAACAAAACAAATAGGTTACTTTGGTGCTGTGCACGATATTGCCTAAAGAGTTATGTTGGCATTGCTTGTATAGGTGTCGGGATCAAGCTTGTTTCAATTTGTTCATGGGATGTCAGTGTCACTGACAAGACTAGCATTTATTATCGATTCTTAGTTGTTGTGAATTGAATTCCTTGTTAAATCATTTCAGAGGGGAGTTAAGAGCCGACTGTATTGATGTGAAATTGGAGTCACAAGTAAGCCAGACTAGCTAACACAGGCAAATTTCCACGCTTAAAGGTCATAATGGGCGAACTTGACAATCTTTCTAGTAACTTTTACTGTCATCAACTTTGTATTTAATTATCCTTAATTCAGTTTGTCAAAATGCCAGAGTAGCATTTAAATGCATATTCATTGCATTATTGATCTAAACATCTGAATTACTATTACAATGACCATTAGATAAACTTTCTATTACACTCTATTCACATTTAGTGCGCTAACATTTGTGACAGTTTTCAACTATTGGCAGTGCCATTTCAGGCCTGTAATTGATTACTCAGCCCCTGCATTAAGGCCCTCCTGGTTCATCATGGTTGAATGGCGAAATTAAAATTTCTATTCAAGCAAGTAAAGTAAGCTTACATTTTGACATTCTTTAGACTGGAGAATTCCTTTGATTTGTGTATGTACCATAATCTTGAAGTTCAATTAAACTATAGTATGAACTTTGAGGAATGGAAGGAAAACTGAGGCCAGCTGTATGAAAATACAAACCGAATATTTGTCATTCTCACTGCCAGAATTTCAGTACCTCCAAAATAAATAACCCCAGATCTCCTTAAAAGAAAACAGGTGGATTTCTTTTTTATCTGCCATGTATTACTTAAGGACATGTTTTATTTTGGAGCGGGCTGAGATGGACCTGTTGCAGGAGTGTAAAAAACATTAGAAATCCTGATCAGTTTTCCAGAAAAACAGTGAATTAGAACAACATATGGTGCTTTGCTAAGAGAACAAATATTGATATGTTTCTGAAAAACAACTTCCTCCCACAAAAAAATTCTTGAGTTAAATCACAGGCTGGAAACTTGTAAGCAATCGTTTCACCATTTGCTGTCCTTTGTTTTGAATACCAGCTAGCACTAACCTCTTTTTCTTCATATAGACAGTGTCATAAAGCAGATTGATTCAGTCTCACACCAACACCAGTTAAAATAATGGAAATAATTATTAGGAATAAACATAAAGATTAATCATGAAACCAATAACCTAATGCATAAAATACATCATTCAAAAGGAGGAAGCCCTAGCTAAGCAGCTTGTGCAGAAGTAAAGTCTCAATTTGACATGTGGCCAGAATTTGACAGCCAGAGCAAGTTGTAGCAGGTGGAGGGGGTTGTGTAAAATTGTGTTGCTTAGCAGGTTGGTCCGTATTGATCACTAACCAAACTTGACTTTCAGTTTATCAGTGTTGGAGGAGGAATTAAGCAGCATCCTAGTCTTTGGTCAATTGCATCCCTCAAGTGGCCAGTTATGACCCAGACTCTTCCCAGGTTACCAGGTGCTTCACCATTGGCACACTGAGTCTGCACCATGTGTAGATCTGGCAGTCTTGCTTCATGATTCTGACATAGGATTGCCCATGACCCTCCGACTCAGAGACAAGAGAGCTAACCCTGAGCTTCAGGTGACACACAAGACTTCCTAAGAGACTTGCTGCACTTCTCTATCGTACTTTGAAATGTGCCATAGAGAAGATTATTCCTAAAGGATAAAGTGGCTGGACTGAAGATGGATCAGGAATCCCATCTACCATCAATGCAATGCAAACCTGCCACCCATATTTAATGTGCTTTCTCACCTCTCATAATTCCGTTGGTTCGCAGAGATTTTGCTCACAGAAGCTATAGAAGCAGGAAGTGGATCTCAAGAATAAGATCATGGGAGTAATAGGTCCAAAACTGAAGGAGACAACATTTTGGATTGGATGAGAAGTGAAGCAGGAGGAGGTGATGTTAGTAACAATGGTCGGAAGGAAAAGGAGGGTCTGTTGGGACAGTTACTTGACAGGTCTGCATCTTGGACTCAGAGGTGCTAATGTTTTTTTTCTATTAAATCAATGTAAGTTTAGCAAAGCTGTTCACGCCCTTATCCAGATATGTGCTTGATAAGTAATAGTGAGAGTATGAGAGAGTACCAGGGACTCCCCCAGGCGGGCAAATTAGCCAGCAGCTACCACAAAGCTGTATCAGCTTTGCAGAGGCACAAAGAACATTCCTGTTTCCCCCCTTGGCCCCATAAAAATTTATCCCCAAAAAAGGTCTGAGTCCCTTTTTAGGTACAGACTCATCAGTAGGGGAGGAAGCTCACTTCTGAAGCAGAACAAGGCCATACACATAGTCTTGCAAACTGGACCCTTAAGTGTATAATGGGGACGAAGGGGTCTAGTATCTAGACGATTGAATTTAATATATTAATTTCAAATAGTCATTTGGCATTACAGTACTTGAGTGGCTGATAAAAAGGCCCAATTTGTCAAAGTATTTGGTCAAAATCAACACATTAAACCCTACATTCTCTGTGATCTGCTCAGAGTGTTTTCAGTGTTTCTTTGCAAATTTTCTATATATGTTACATGTCAGCCATTAGGAAACCACATGTGCAGCTTATGCAAACGTACCAGACCAGAATAAGATTAACCTTTCATATTTTAAAAAAAATCCTTGGTACGTTTGTAAAAATATATCAAAGCAAAGTGTTCTCAAACAGATGGTAAGGCTCTTTTCAATTGTGCTGTTGCATCTCAGGATAAGCTTTTATCACCACGTACTGTAGCCATTCAAAATTGCACCATCCTTATCATTAGAATGTTAACAACTTAGTTGTTTTGTGATTTGACAATCTGGACAGAAGTTTGTTTAAATAGTTCACCATGCCATTATATTCTTGTGATTTTGTTTTGCTATTTGTATTTCTCGTGTGTTATTACTTCCATTTTTTATTTGGCCATTGCTTTAAACCCTTCAATATTTGCTGTGTAAATATCTTCATCTATTTCACAAGGCAGGATGGTATCATAGTGTTTGATGATCCCGAATCAAGAGTTCTTAATTCCACAATGACAGATGGGGAATTTCCCTGTAAGTAAATCAATCTGAAATGAAAAGTTGGATTGGTGATATTGATGAAACTATTGGATTGCTGTAGAAGTCAATCAAGGTCATTAACAGCTTTTCAAAAAATAAAACTGCTGTTCTTCCACGTGACTTCACATTGACAGTCATGTGATCAACTCTTAACTACCCTCAGAATTAGGCTAGCAAGAAATCCAGTTGACAGTTCACCACCAACAACCATTTGGGGAAATTAAGGATGAGTAACAAATGTTGCAGCTGGCAGAAATGCTGACATTGCACAGACAAGTAAAACCATGTAGACTAATTCATTATCAACTTCACAGAAGCCATTCTCACCACACATCTGAAAAATATTGAAAAGGAGAGCATATAAACTTAGCTAGCAAACACAGTTGACTTTGAAATGAATGCTTGCATTTGTTGGGGGGAGAGACTTAAAAAAAGACAACAGGGGAAACAGACAAAGAGATTTTTGAGAAGGTGATATGGAAACTGAATCGTTGAAAATGGGTTGGCTGCACTGAGAACAAAACCCTCTGGGGATGTGGGGGTGGTTAATGAACATGGAGAGGGGTGTTCATGCTCTGAAATTGTTAAATGTTGAGTCCTGAGGGCTGTAAGGTACCTAAGTGAAAGCTTTACTGGAGGACTGTAACAGGCCTGAATAGAAATATTGACGTGGGAATACAGTGGTGTGCTGAGGTGACTGGCAGTTGGAAGCTCAGGGTCATATTTATGGATAGAGCAGATGTCTTCAACCTGGTCTGAATTTTGTCACTCCAATCTAGAGAAGACAAGACCATGAGCAGCAAATACAGTAGGATTGGCAATGGCCGAGCGGTACTGTTGCTGGACTGTTCAAATCCTGCCATGGCAGATGGTGGAATTTGAAGTCAATAAAAATCATGGTGATATTCAAACTAGGTCTCCAGGAAATTCCCTGGGTCTCTGTGTTAATACTCTTGTAATAATACCACTCGGTCATCACTTCCACTGAGGGTACTTCAATCTCCATGTAGATTTGGAAAATCAAATAACAGAGGAAACCATAAGGAAGAATTCACAGAGTGTATTCAGGACAGTTTCCCAGAACAATATGTTGAGAGAAAGTGAGGGCTGCAGCTGCTGGAGATCAGAGCTAAAAATGTGTTGCTGGAAAAACGCAGCAGGTCAGGCAGCATCCAAGGAACAGGAGAATCGACGTTTCGGGCATAAGCCCTTCTTTAGGAACAATATGTTGCCTATCCAACTAGGAGTCAAACTATTTTGGATCTGGTAATGTATAATAAGGCAGGTGACTTCAGAGTAAAAGATCCTGTGGAAGCAGTGACCATAACATGTTAGATTCTAGCATTCAGTTTGAGAATGAGAATACTGGCCTGGAAACAAATGTACTGAGCTTGATTAAGAGGAATTAAAAAGGAATGAGAATGGAGTTACAGAGTCACAGAGCCATAACTCCCGGAAACAGACCCTTCGGTCCAATTCATCCATGCTGATCAGACATCCCAATCTGACCTAGTCCCATTTGCCAACATTTGGCTCATATCTCTCTAAACTCTTCCTATTCATATAACCATCCAGATGCCTTTTAAATGTCATAATTGTACCAGCCTCCACCACTTCCTCAGGCAGCTCATTCTATAGATGTACCAACCTCTGCGTGAGAAGGTTATGCCTCAGATCCTTTTGAAATCTTTCCCGTCTCACTCTAAACCTATACCCTCTAGTTTTGGACTACTCTACCTTGGGAAAAAGGCCTTCATTATTCACCCTATCGTGCCACTCATGATTTTATCAACCATTTCTGGTCATCCCTTGGTCTCTGCTCCAGGGGAAAAAGCCCCAGTTTATTCAGTCTCTCCCTATAACTCAAACCCTCCAATCCTGGCAACGTGCTTGCAAGTCTTTTCTGCACTCTCTCAAGTTTAACAACACTCTTCCTATAGCAGGGTGGCCAGAGTTATACACACAAATTCACTGAGAGGAGTGAGAAATGAGTTTAGCAAAAGAGGCTGTTAATGAACAACAGCAGATATTTCAGAAAAGGTTCATGACTCACAATAAAACCATATCCTTGTGAGACAAAAGGAAGCTAGGAAGAAGATACAACAACCAAGGTTAACTAGAGAAGTTAAACAGCAGCAAATTGCAAGACAAAAAAAAAACACACATGGCAAGAATTAGTGGGAACCAAGAGAATTAGAAAGGTTTTAAAAAAAATCAAGAAAACATGACCAAAAAATAAGCAAGTTAAAAATCACACAACAGCGGGTTATATTCCAACAGGTTTAGATTCGAATGATTAGACTAGATTCCCTACAGTGTGGAAACAGGCCCAACAAGTCCACATCGACCCTCCGAAGAGTAGACCACCCAGTCCCATTCCCCTCTGACTAATGCACCCAACACTACGAGCAATTTAGCATGGTCAATTCACTGGACCTGCACCGCCATGTGGGTGGCACGGTGGCACAGTGGTTAGCACTGCTGCCTCACAGCGCCTGAGACACGGGTTCAATTCCCGCCTCAGGCGACTGACTGTGTGGAGTTTGCATGTTCTCCCCGTGTCTGCGTGGGTTTCCTCCGGGTGCTCCGGTTTCCTCCCACAGTCCAAAGATGTGCAGGTCAGGTGAATTGGCCATGCTAAATTGCCCGTAGTGTTAGGTAAGGGGCAAATGTAGGGGTATGGGTGGGTTGCGCTTCGGCGGGTTGGTGTGGACTTGTTGGGCCGAAGGGCCTGTTTCCACACTGTAATGTAATGTAATCTAATCTAATCTTTGTGACTGTGGGAGGAAACCGGAGCACCCAGAGGAAACCCACGCAGACATGGGGAGAATGTGCAAACCCCACACAGACAGTCGCCCGAGGCTGGAATCAAACCTGGGACCCTGGTGCTGTGAGGCAGCAGTGCTAACCACTGAGCCACCATGCTGCCCCAAAAGCACTGGACCTTCATCAGGTGATTGTGGAGCAGTGTTCCGAAAGCTAGTGCTTCCAATTAAACCTGTTGGACCATAACCTGCTGTTGTGTGAGTCTAACTTTGTCCACCCCAGTCCAAAACTGGCACCTCCAAGTCAAAAAATAACAGAGGGAGAAAATAAACTGAGGGGAAACTGGCAAGTAATATGAAAAGAGAGCATTAAGAGCTTTTCTAAATAGATGAAAAAAATAGAGAGGTTAAAGTAAATATAGGCCCTTAGAGAATGAGACTGGGGAAATAATAATAGGGAATGACAGAGGAATTGAGTAAATATCTCACTTAGTCTTCATGGTAGAAGATACTAATAGTACGCTAAAATACTAAATAATCAAGGGGCAAAAATGAGGAGAAAATAAATGCAATAACTATCACCAGAGAAAAAGGTACTAGGGAAACTAATGTGGATAAATGGCTAGTAATCCCCTGGACCTGATAGGTTGCATTCTTGGATACTAAAGGAAGCAGGAGCAGATAGTGAACGCACTGGTAGGAGTCTTCCAAGAATCCTGAGATTCTAGATGAATTCTAGAGGATTGGAAAACTGCCAATGTTATTATCTCAGTCAAAAAAGGGAAGGACGTAATAAATAGGTGACTGTAGGTCAGTTCGCTTAATAGCTATCATTGGAAAATCTTATAATCTTTATAAAGAATATAATAGCAGAATGTTCAAAATGCATAATATAATTCATTAGAGTTAACATGATTTCACAAAGGGGAATTCATGTCTGATAAATTTATTAGAATGTTTGAGGAGGTAACAAACAGGTTGAATATAATATATTTGGATTTTCAAACCATGTTTGATAAGGTGCAGTGCGTAGTGCTGCTTAATATAACAACCCATGGTGGTGGAGGTAGTGCATCAGCAGGATAGAAAATTGGCTGATTATTGAAGACAGAATTGGGATAAGGGGGCATTTTCAGATGGCAATCTGTAACTAGTGGAGTGCTACAGGAATCAGTGCTGGCACCATGATTATTTGCAATATATATTTTATGGGGAATATATATGGGGAAAATGAATGTACCATCACAAGTTTGGAGATACATAACAATAGTTGGCAAGGCAAGCAATGAGGATGACACTAAGTGTCTGCAGAGGGATACAGGCAGGTTCTGAGACGCCATACTTTAGGTGGAAGGAATGTAATGTGGGAAAATATGAGGTTCTGCACTTTGACAGGAAGAAGAAAGGAGCTGAGTGTTATGTAACTTGGGAAAGACTACAGAAAGCTGCAGCACAAAGTAATTTAGAGTTCCTTTTCTGTAAATCTCAATAAGCCAGTTTAAAAGTTCAGCAGGTTATAGGGAAGTCAATTGGCCTTTATTTCAAAGGGAATGGAGCTTGAAAATAGGGAGGGCTTGCTAAAACTATTTCTAGGCATTAGTTAGACCATATCTAGATTACTGTGAACAGTTTTGGGTCCCTTATCTAGGGAAAGACAGATGGTCAGAGGAGGTTCACTCAGGTGATTGCTAGCTTGGAGGGAGTTTCTCGTGGGGAGAAGTTGAATGGGTTGAGTTTAGAAAGGTTTAGAAGAATGAGAGGCGATTGGATTAAGACATATAACATTCCTGGGGGTTTAATTGTAGATACTGAGGTTGTTTCCCTTGTGGGAGAATCTACAACCAGAGGGCAAAGTCAGAATAATGGATCACCCACTTAAGAAACAGATGAGGGGCATTTCTTCTCTCAGAGGATGTGAACCTGTGGAATTCTTTACTGCAGAAAGTTATCTAGCTTGGATTGTTAAGCATATTCACGTGGAGATAGACAGGTTTCTAATCATTAAGGGAATCCAGGGTTACGGAGAAAAGGTGGGAAAGTGGGCTTTAGGATTATTAGATCAGCCATGGCCACATAGAATGGCAGGGCAGATTTGGTGAGACAAATAACCTACATTTGCATTACATCTTATGGGCTTATATTGGCCAGTTCATACAGGATAGAGCAGACCACCATAAACTGGGAGACCCCATCTGACTCAGAGTCATGAAGGCTGAGGATGTGATTGAGGTAATGACCTTCATGACCAATGTGACTGGGAAGGTCGTCTTATCCTTATGAGAGGCTCCAGGTCAAATTGAAAGAGGTGACATACCCTTTGTAAATGTGAGCTGCCTCAGACATTGCTCCTGGTCCATTCAAATGTGGGAGTTTCTCTCCTGGAATACCCATGGTGCACAAGGACTATACTGGAAAGCTTTCCTTTTCTTCAGATTGATTATTCCCTTGCAATACTTCCCCTCTTTGCCCTCTCTGTTCCATCTGTTAATGATGCTGCCTACTAGGATGCACTGCAAACACCATCCTACTTTCAGGGTTTAAGAACTCCTCTCTCTCTCTCACTCCCCTGACTGTTATCTTTGGCGTTATCAGTCTGAAGATGAGGTCCCACATGGGGTACCCCAGTTCATTAAGTTCCTGGATGCAGAAGAATAAAGGCTTCCCTTCTTAATTCTCCAACCCCCTTGGTTGATTGCAACAAGGTTACTTTAAGAGGGATCTTTTCCCTTGTGGATAACTTTCTCTCAGACCAAAGGAATTTAAGTTTTAAAAGGATTAATATTGAACCAGGCTTTCTTGAGTTAACAAAAGTGTTTTTATTAGTTATTAAACAGGAGAAGAAATAATAACATAGCACACACACACACGGATTAGAAATGAGAGATAGATCCAGAAAATGATGAAAAAAGTTGAATCATATATGGATCAGTCTCTGGGTCACTCGGTTGATAGAGGATGTTAATAGCTGAAGAGTTGATTTCAAGATTCTTGGCTTCACAAGTTAGCTGAAATTCTTTTACTGTTTCCCTTGGAAGTTTTGATAACTGGCTTCCAAAATGCAGAGCAAAAGAATCGTTTACCTGCAACATAGTGGTGACTAATGAATAGTTCTTTGTGATTTTCAGAGCCCACCAGCACTTCAACCCTGGCTGGTACACATGAGTACCTCATCTCACCAGCACACTCAAACAGCTCAGTTTGTTAACACACACAGATCAAGGTTAAAATAAGCTTTAAGCGGTGTATTCTTGAAAGGGGAAAATGCAAAAAGGAAATGTCTGGCACCCAGCCTATTGTCTTTTCTCCCATCATGTTCACAGTTTGAGGTACTCACATGCGATTACAGTTCAGTTTGAAGTGCATTTCTTCTTTTGAAACCTTTTTATACTCCTTCATGTGTAATATTCTAGAATTCCTTTTCAGACAGGCACTAGCTTATATCTTTTGACTGTATCTCCCCTTTTTTTCAAAAGAAAACACATGTTGCAATTAAAAGTTCAATGTGTCCATTGGTGATCCAGGGCTAAGATCAGTCGTCACAACATCACAACTGCCAATAAACACTTCCAACAAGACTTTGCAATGATTGTATCTAATCCACCTGATCAGCAAAGGGAAGTGGAACTGGCTGAAACTTGTTGAGGACCCACCTTGCCTTTCAACACTTCTGTTTTCTTGAGTGTTTCAAACACATTTAGGCAGCACCCATGTTGTCTAGGTTTCCAATCTTGGTGTTGCATCAGTTTTCCAGCCTGTATGGTTCCAGAAGAGAGTCCATTGAAGCATTCTGGTACCATGTTCTACATGTTCTACACTGCATTGGCCAAGAAAGAAACAGGCGTTGAGACAGTCCATAAAACTCCCAAATCCAAGAATCCTAATCCTAATCGTACATGTCTTTGTGTTGTTAAGCAAACGGAAAAGAAAGCAACTCAGTGTGAACAATAAAATCTTGAGGTGAGAGTAAGGGGGTTGTATGTAACTCAAAATCTGACCTGCAGTCTGACCATTTGCGTAGGGAACTTATCAATTAGAAGGCAAGAAATTGAGTATGACTACAGGACGTGCAAAAGATTTCAAGGGTAGTGACTTGTGGCCAAACAACAAAAAGGCAAATTGAGGAGCTGCAAGATGATGTTGGGGAAACAAAATCTGATCCCGGGTTTTTTTCTTGCAGTTATAGAAATCATAGGTAATTGAAACATTAGGGAGGGCATTAGGGACAATTTAGCATGGCCTGCACATTTTTGAACTGTGGGAGGAAACCAGAGCACCTGGAGGGAACCCATGCTGACACGGGGAGACTGTGCAAACTCCACACAGAAGTCCTAGCATGGTGAGGCAGCAGAACCACCCTGTTTGGACCAAGTTTACAAAATGAGATGAACCCTTGTTGCCAAGAGTCTGACGAAAAGACTTCACTCCACCTTTTTTGGCTTGCACTATCGAAAGCCTTTACTCACCCTCATGTATCTGCACTAGATCCCTACTGCTGCACTTTTGTGTTATCACTCAAAATCTTGCACATACATGGGAAAGTACTAAAGCTTTTATCTGATGAACATATGTCACTGCCTCCATTCTTGCAGGAGAAACTAGCACATAGCAAGATGCAGGTAACCAGTACAGAAGGAGATTTTGTCTCTGGACAGACACTCACCGCTATGGAAGGGTCCACCATCAGTGTAAGAAAAAGCATTAGCATTGTATGTTGCATGTTACTGTTGTAGTACCTACCTTATGTTTTCTCTTTCACCTTCACAATTATTTCCTGGGAATAATTGCACCACATGGTCAGTTCCTGTCTTTGAGATTTACCGACTGCCTGGGAAAGGCGGCAGCCGATCTGAGCACAGTCAACACCAAGACGTGAGTGCAGTAAGCCAAATGACCAGATAATCAAACTCAATCTAACTTTATTTCACAATGATAACTAATTAGCTGATTGTTTTTAATCTAAAATATGAGATGCAGTAAGTTATATTATTAGTCAATCAGTAAGACTGACAAACCATATTGGTGTCTTTATGCCACTGCAAGACCCCGATTAGCACAAATTCATAAGGTTTCTGCAGGTCTCAACTGGGAGTTTTAACAACCATGAGTTTGCCCATAGGGGATTTAGATGAGATCTGTAATAGACAGAAACTGGGCTGTTTTAACTGATACTCTGATACCCCATGCCTTCAAGTTTAGCGAACACTCGAAACACCTTGACTCTTTCTGCAGTTAAATAAAAAAGTTATTTGGAGCAGCTCTGATTTGGTACCTATTAACTATTCCATTAGGCAAGTCTGGAACTCAACTGCAGTTCTTGTATCTGAGAGTTCAATGATTTAGTGATCGAATTAATGCGCCACCCCAGACATGTTTGCTTTTAAAAAATGCACATTTGTTCTCTAAACATCTAGTTAAATTGTTTTAATATATTATTTCTTTGGGGTGCTTGGCAGTGTCTTCTAGATTTACCATTTTGCTTTAGTTCATTTAGCAAAACAGTGATGACAAGGCTGAAATATCATTGATATTTGTTATTTACTGGTTGCCTAGGACAACCGTTGGGATACTATCTCTTTTGTAAGGTTCTGGAACTTCAATTACAAACTAAACTGTTTTCAAAGATGTAGAGAAAGGACATTTATGTCAAGTAGCTTTCATTTTATGGCCAATACCTCCCTGTATACAGGATCTGCAGGTGTGCTGTAGCACAATGGCCCTAAAGTTCCTCCCTGAAGTATAACCCCCACAGGCACTTATGCTGATAGTTATAAATCTTTTTGTGGGAGTTTGAAAAGATCTATAGAACCTTTAACAAAGGGTGTATGGAATGCTAAACACATGAAGTTACTCTGTATCTCATCAAGAAATGTCAAAACGTCGTTTTCTGGCGATTGGCTTTCGGGACAACCTCTTAAAGCTGAGTGGTCTGGCCACTGCAGACTCAGAAGTACTCTAAGCAGAAGAGTTAATGTTTTTTTCCACGTGACAAGAGGAGTTTTACTTATGATGTATGCTATATCTAATCCTGTGCCACTAATTGTAATCTACTGTGTGTATACCCATCCTGCCATTTCTGGAAGCAGACTAGTTCTATCAGGGCACTCGCAAAGAGCTTTTAGCATAGTTTTACCAAAGTAGCTAGCATTGTCAGACGACAAAGCAATCAAGCATAGTACTGAGCTATATAATCTGATAGCAAAAATGTTTTGATGTGGTGCAGTGACAGCAACAATATCTGTCAGTAAGAACAATGACAGATTAAATAGCAGGCTGCTCCACTATCTTAATGGCACTGTTGGGTTGTAAAGGCTTGCATTGTTGTATAGACTGTGTCAGCTATGGTCTACACAAGGCCCTGTTGATTAACTGGGCTGGCAAAAGAACAACAAGTTCTTGTTAACTTTACATGCCAAGAGTCTGGAACACAAATAATCATTGTTATAAATTAGGTCTTTACAAATGATATTTCAAGAAAATACCTCGACATTTTCCTTGTTATTATACATTTTCTCGAAGATTACACATTCAAACCATGTAATGGCGTCTTGCCAAAGAGAAGGGATTGACTGCTTGAGTTTCAATAGTGTAATATTGAAGTTTCCTTTGCAAAAGTTTTGGTTCCTTCCAGTTGCAAAACACAACCTCTTCTGATTGCAACTCTGATATAAGTTGTGGTACTCATGATAAACACAACTGTCACTTCTGAATAGATAACTAATTTCTGACGCTTGCTTATCATGCAGGCATAACAATATTCTGAGAGCCACTTGATCCTCTGGAACTTGCACACTTATGCTGCTGAAGTAATGATAACAGCTATCACATAGATAACTTTTTTGGAGGTGTAAACATCTCTGTAAGTGCTGAGAATGACATAATGTTTCCTAATACTCACTGCACCTTATCAAATCCAGTTTATGCTGGTATCCAAAAGAGCATTATATTTATACCAGAAGTTACAGCTAATTCAGTTACCGAGGCTGATAAAGACCAGCACAGATCTCATATACTTATGCCTGACATTGGAGTATCACTAAAACATACATAGTCAAGGCATGGTGATAATTAATCTTAAAGCATGTTTACAGATGTATGTAAATGCTTTATGCCTGTGACCTTTCATCAGATGAAAGATCACAGACCCGAAATGCTAACGTTTTTTAGATGCTGCTTGACCTGTTGGGTGTTTCCAGAATTTTTCCTTTTTATTTTGGATTTCTAACATTCACAGTACAGAATGGGAGGGAGGGAAATACTTGTTTAAAAAAGAACAGAACAAAAGAAACTGAGAAACTCAGCAGGTCTGGTAGCATCCATGGAGAGAAAAAATAAAGTTGGTTCTTTGACAGTTTCCAAAAGAAAACCAGAAAATGCTGGATCAAATGCTGAACTCACCCTGTGACTGGCATCTTTACAGTGAACTACAGACAAGTTAATGTTGGACATCTTCGACAAGAAATATCATAAAGATGTAATCCCAGCAGTGATGACCTACTAGCCATGTTCACTTTAAAATGTTGTGATTGTGTGTGGCCAGTTTTAGCAATGCATTAAATGTACTTATGTGGCCATGGCAGTAGTTAGCATGGAAGAAGGTACTGTGGTACTATCCAGGCTGCTGTGTGGCTGGACTGGAGTGAAACATTGCCCGCAGTGATCTTTGGTGCATAACGACTGAGTGTATGACCTCATTTGACAATAGGCACTAGGCACCTGCCTGTGTATAGGTGCATCTAGTGTGCTCATCTTACTTAAGATGCAACAGGATTTTCATTGCTGTTCAAGTTGGAGCAAATATTGTCATGGCTTTCCATGACACAGTCTGAATTAGACATCTTCGAAAGGAAGCACAGTCAACTAAAAATATTGCATTACTCTGTCCCTGTTTGTGTTCAGGTAATGACCTGGCCTTATAAGGTATAATTGTAGTTATGACTATGCCCACAAATGAACCCTACAATTTCCATTGAGGAGATGGGTAAGTTTAGGCACCATGGTCTGTGAACCTCAGAAGATGCATCGTTTTCTGTGAGAATTCTGACATACAGAGGCCCTGATATTTCCACAATATTGACCTGGAACAGGGTGAGTGGGATTCACACTGTCTATTTTCCAGCCCACTGGCTGCACTCCAGCCAAAAGTGTTAGAGATTTTGCATTCTCAGCAGTTCTGTGGCAGCACTACACCTTTAAATACACTTAATTCAGCTCTTTTCATCAACATTTAGCATTTGTGTTCACACTCAAAATCACACTGTTTTGTCATGAAATGAATTCAGGGACAAGTTGTCTGCAGTAATCTGTGAAATTTTAAACCGGACGTCACTTTTATCTGGCATCTTTGTTCTAAGACTATGGAAGATTATTGCTCACACAACCAGTATGCCCTCCCCTACAGTGGCTATCTCTCTGAATGCTAAATGGAATTTGGCAAGTGGAAGTCTCGCAAAACAGAAAGAGCAAAAAAAAACTGTAAAAACAAAAAGCATCCTTACGTGTTTTGCCTGTACATATTTTTAAATGCAGACAATGAATGAACTAAATGACAGAGTATACTTGTCAATAAACTTTGTGAAGACTCACCATGTTTCTGTTCCTCCACGATGAACAAATAATGATGAACAAGTCCCTAGTGGCTGATGATCTTAACATGAATTTTAAAAGCATTTTAAAAGGTTTTGCCCATTCACTGAGCCTATTCAAATACCCATGTGGATTTTTCCTCTTGATATCTTCTCATCCCAAATCTTTTGTTTCATCAGTAAATTATCATGTATCTGGTCTCTTCATCTAAGTCATTGATGTAGATTGAATATAATTGAGGTAAAAACAATGACTGCAGATGCTGGAAACCAGATTCTGGATTAGTGGTGCTGGAAGAGCACAGCAGTTCAGGCAGGATCCAAGGAGCTTCGAAATCGACGTTTCGGGCAAAAGCCCTTACCTAGCACTGATCCCTGTAGCTATGAGAAAAGATGTGAAAGTACTTGAGCCAAATCTAATCTAATCCAATCAAAAAATTTGCAGACAACATGAAACCAAGTGGGTAGACAAATTGCGAGAGGGATACAAACAGTTTACAGAGAAATATTGATAGGTTAAGTAAGTGGGGAACAAATTGGCAAATGGAGTATAAAGTGGGAAGATGTGATCCATCTTTGAAGAGAGAACAAAAGAACAGAGTATAATTGAAATGGAAAAAAAAACTGCAGGAATTTGCAACATGAGTGAACTTGGGGATAGTTGTGCAGGAAACACAGAGCTAGCACACAGGTGCAGCAAGTAATCAGGAAAGCTAATAGAATGTTGGAGCTTGGAATATAAGAATAGGAAAGTCTTATTGCAACTGTACAAGGTGCTGGTCAGACCACATCTGGAGTACTATGAACAGTTTTGGTCCCCTTATTTCAGGAAAGGTATCATTTCATTGGACATAGTTCAGAGAAGGTTCACTAGGATGATCCCTCAAAGGGAGAGATTGTCTTATGAGCAAAGGCTGAACAGGTTGGGACTTTACCCATTGGAGTTTAGAAGAATGAGTGGTGATCTCACAGAAACATATAGGATTGTTAAGGGGCTTGACAGGGAAAGTCTAAGACCAGAGGGCATAGTCTCAGAATAAAGGGGTGACAATTTAAGGAATTTTTTTATCTCAGAGATTTCTGGGTCTTTGGAACTCCTTGCCACAGAGAGCTGTGGTGGCAGAGTCCTTGTGTATATTTAAGGCTGAGCCAGGTTGATTCTTTATCAGTAGGGGATCACAGCTAGGTGGACATGAGGATTGTCGGGTCAGGCATGATCCTATTGAATGTTGTCGAAGGTTCAAGGGACTGAACGGCCTTCTCCAATACCTATTTGTTATGGTCTTATGGTAGTAGAATATAGCCCAATTGGCCTAACATTTGTCATAGGGAAAATGATAAAATCTATTATTCAGGAGATAAGACCATAAAAAATAGGAACAGGAATAGACAGTTCAGCCCCTTGAGCCTCCTTCACAACTCAATATGATCATAGCTGATCTGAGATAATTGCAGATATTTAGAAAATCATAATACAATTAGATGACATCAACATGGTTTTGTAAAAGAAAAATTATGTCTGACTAATTTAGATTAGATTCCCTACAGTGTGGAAACAGGCCATTTGGCCCAACAAGTTCACACCGACCCTCTGAAGAGTAACCCATCCCCCTATGTGACTAATGCACATAACACCATGGACAATTCACCAAACTGCACATCTTTGGATTGTGGGAGGAAACTGGAGCAAACCCACGCAGACACGGGGAGAATGTGCAAATTCCACACAGACAGTTGCCTGAGGCTGGAATCAAACCTGGGACCCTGGTGCTGTGAGGCAGCAGTGCTAACCACTGAGCCACCCTATGTATGAGAGCTCTTTAAGGAAGTTACAAGCAAGTTGAAGAAAGGGAAGCCTGCAGATGTAGATAGATTTCCAAAAGGCATTTGGTAAGGTATTACAATGACCACACAAAATAAGAGTGTGTGTTATATATGTAACACATTTTACATTGGTTAGCCAACAGGAAGCGATAAATGGGTCATTTTTGGGTTGTCAAGCTGTAACTAGTGCCCTTCTACAGGGATCAGAGCTTCAATTATATTCAATCTACATCAATGACTTAGATAAAGAGCCCAGATGCATGATAATTTACTGATGAAACAAAGATTTGGGAAGAGAAGATATCAAGAGGAAGAGTCCACAGAGGTATTTGAATAGGGCTCAGTGAATGGGCAAAACCTTTCAGATGGTGTATTATGTGGGAAAATGGGAACTTGTCCACAGGAAGAATGATACATTACTTAAATGTAGAGAGACTGCTAACTTCCATAGTATAGAGAGATCTGGGTGTCCTGGTATATGAATCACGACATGATGATATGTTGGGGCAGCATGTATTTAGGAAGGCAAATCGAAAATTACTGAGCATTTCCCCAGAGACAAGTATGAAAGGAGGGAATTCCTGTTAGTGTCTTAGGCTACATTTAGGACATTGATAGTTTTGGTCCTTATTTTAGAAGTTGCAATAATGCAACAGAAGTAGTTCAGAGATGATTAACTCAACTGAATCCTGGGATGAAAGTATTGTGTTAGAGGAATCTTTGAGCCGATCCATTGCAGCTAGAAGAATAAGAGGTAATCAATTGCAACATACAATATTCTGAGGGGAATTGACAAGGTGGATGCTGAGGGTGTTTTCCTCTTGTGGGGCCATCCAGAACTAGGAGACACAGTTTAAACATTATTTGTCTTTAAGACAAAATGTAGTGGTATTTTTTGCAGGATCTTTAGTTTGTGGAATTCTTTTCTCCAGATAGCAGTGCAGGCTGTGTTTTTGGATCTATTCAAGGCTGAGTTGGACATATATTTTGCTGATAAAGGAGTCAAGCATTGTTGGGGAGGGGTGGTGGATGGTGGTGAGGAGTGCAGACAGGAAAGTTGAGTTGAGGTCATAAGCAGACCACCCAGATGTTATCAAATGTTTGAGCAGGCTAAATGGCCCAACTGTGCTCCCAATTCTTGTGTATTAAGGAGATTTGTGTCTCTCCATCTCAGAAGAATCTTTCCTCAGTTTTAATATTGATTAGTTTGTAAAGCAGAGACCTTTTGGACAGGGTGCAAGGGATCGAGGCTGATGGTGACATGAAGCAAGGCCCAAAATGGGACTACAAGTCAACAAATTAAATGTGCAGGAAGTTAGATGGAGTGACTGGGAAAATCAGAGCTAAACGGTAACAAGAGGGAGAGAAGATTAATCAGAGGCAGCAGCATGGGAATGGAATGATAACAGAATTGGAAGCATTAGTAGAAAATTTCAACATAAAAATGAAAGCCCCATTGTTGAGCATGTTTAAACTCAGCAAATTATAATGGAATATAGCTCCCGCTTTCTGCAATGACGGTACTCAACACCCTCCCAACGGAGGCTGAGTGAAAGATGTGTAGGAGACAATCATGAAAATGTAGCCTTTAACTAAACAACAAAAGGAATGAGAAGTTCTTACTGTTTATTTGCAATATTAAAGATTTTTCAAATTATTTTTATCACATTGTTTCAGGTAAATGTCAAGTCATGTGATCAGGAAGTAAGAAAGCAGCATTATAATGTTCACAATTTTGGTGGTGCCATTAAACCTCTTCCATGTCCTGGGTACTCCGAACTTTCACAAACATTGCGATCTTTTCCCACAGCTCCCTACAGGCAGAACCTTCTTGCCTGTCCATTGCCTTATTCAGAATCTCTCAAGAAGCATCCAAGAATCGCAATGCTCATTTCAGATCAGCGCAACCTTCAACCATATTTCTGCTCCCTAAAGAGTTTCCCTGGCATCTGCAGCCAGACTTCACATTCCCTTTGAGAGGTGCTGGCTGTCTTTAAGTGGTACCATAGACACCTTCCCATAGGCTCTCAGACAATGAGAAGTAGGGTTGGTACTAGTTGTACACCCGTATGATCAAAATGATCAAGCAAAATGTGTGCTCCCTGAATCAATAATCACAGGTACATGGTACACCATTCCACCTCACTCTCTGAAGTTCTGGATGTGAGCAGATTTTTATTTGTACTGAACCATAATGTTGTTGGTTGGATAGCGGCCAAGCATTCTTTACCTTTCAAACTGGAAATCTCAATTAGCTTCAATTCACAAGACAATGTAATAGCTGGGTTCAGATGTAAAAAAGGGCAGATGTCTCTCAAAATTGACCTTGATGAATATTAGTGGTGTTAAAAGATCTGGCTGGCATTTTGACAGACAAAAAACAGATTTTCTATTGTCCGATGAATGCAACAACTACTGATTCTGCAAGCAAGAGCAAACTCTCTTTAAACTTGTTCTAAGCGCTGCTGTGCCAGGAGCAAGTTGTGTGATACAAGAACATACAGATGTCACTATTTACACTTGTACAAAAGGAGACAGTGTAACGCTCGCAAGAAACGCAGCATAATTACCTCTGTTCAAGAAATGGATTTAGAGTATTTGTAAGTGCGACCTTTATTAAAATGCTCTTAATCACACTTCATAAACTGAAGGGCATGATCATAAAGTAACTGATAGTACCTTTCAAAAAATCCTTTGTTCAAAAAAGATGTAGTAATCTGATCATTTTTTCGTCATTTTTTAAGACGAAACACAATCTTAGGTAAACCTTTTCTGACTTGAAAACTGTTGTTGAGAGTAGGAAAGAGCTGCAATTCTGAGTTAACATAGCAGGCAGTGTAGGACTCTCAGGACCTTCTCATAATCATGTTTCACATCAATGCTTTAACGGCTGAAGTATATATTGCAGCATCAGTGAAGTATGTCTGAGAAATGCCAATGCTCAATCATTCTAAACAGGGGGTGGATAATTCTTTAATGCTTTGACATATATAGCAAACTCTCATTATAATGTGGTGCTTGGGAGAAAGCCAAAACCCATTCTATAACAGGGGAGCAGTATAATAAGATGACTGAAATTACCACATGCTGTTCCCCAAAGTATTGTATAACATTTTACTGTTGGCTCTGATGGTTAATGTTAACTGCTGATGGATAACAACTTCTTATGGACTGCTTTTGTGTACCAATATGCGGATGTTGTAAATGCCAATACTAGGCTGCAGTCTGTAAAAAAAAAGTTATGTGCCAATTGTTAAACATGTGCTTAGCAGAAGAGTACAAGCACAATAATTTAACAAAGATGATAGGAACAGGGCAGTAGAACAATTCAGGGAAGCAGAATGATTTGAAAATTTAGTACCAGCACTGTGTGTTGAACTACTGGGCCATCTCTTCTCATTAAATCATTAGGACTGTGCCTTCTTATTAGACCTTTGGGATTAGCTCTCCTCAATGAAGCCTAGGTCCATTACTCATCACTAAGCCATTTTTATCAGCACTCCTTATTAAATTTTTGGGGCCAATTCTCTTTTTTAGACCACTGAATTTATCACTCAATATGAAACCACCTGGCATGGGCACCATGGGGAAGTAGGATAAAGGTTTATGACGATGATTTTTCACATGTTCTTGATGCTCAGTGGAATGACACAGAGCAGAGGTCAGACATTCCCCATAAAGAAACTTGAAGGATGGAGTTATCTTGATTGGCTTTGCACACCATCCAGTAACAAGCCCATGAGACACTTTTATTAAGAAACTAAGGAAAGAGCCATGATTCACACTGCGTGATATCACCAAAGGTGAAAAACCAGAAAGAGTTATAGAGTGGTATTTACCTAGACTTAAAAGTTCAGTCAAACGGGAATAGATATTGTAAAAGAAGAGAGGGATGATGCAGGTCCTAACCATGAGTAAAGATGGCATAATAGTTCAGCACAACTGTTTGGTGGCATAAAATGTTGGATTGTGGGTTCCATCTGTTGCCCTATCTAAGCTGCATTGCTTTTTAAAGCTACCATAGAGTCAAAGAGTCATAGAGATGTACAGCATGGAAACAAACCCTTCAGTCTAACCCGTCCATGCCGACCAGATATCCCAACCTAATCTACTCTCACCTGCCCGCACACGACCCAAGCAAAGACTATACACTTCTCTTGAAAAAAGGGAAATTTGGAAGGAAATATCTACATTGTGTCACTCTTATAAATATGCTGACAACCATTCCAACAAAATGTACATGACCCTATGAGAGTAGCTTGCTATAGGATATAGACAAAAAAAAAGGAGGCATGCAGAGAAAAAAAACCTAAGTATTCTCCAAATATGAATGATGCTACAGTTATTGCATTGGGATAGGAAATATAGTATTCGTAGTTGGCACCTTGATATTGTAGACTCATAATGGTTTACAACACAGAACGAAGTTATTCAGCCCACCCTCAGTCCTTAATGGGCCTCACCCTTTACATAGATATTCTCTTGCACTTTGTATATTTTAAAAAAAACCTTTTGGGTTTTCCTTTATTCTGTCCACTGTGACAATACTATGGTTTTAAGAGATATATTTTGTTCTTTTTTAATGAAGAGAGGTTGAGACAGAGGTATCCAGCAATCTGGTCCAAAGCAATGAAGTAAACAGCGTGTGGGTTGTGGGGTATTTTTTAAAGTTGGAACAGTAGAAGCAATGTGAATGGGTGGGATCAAGCTCCCACAGAGCCAGGCCTTGAGGTTTAGCTTTCAGCAGTTGCTGGGGCCTTGAAGCTGAATGTGGAAGCTCTTTTTCCTCTCTCTGTTACAGCTGAAAGCTGGGGTTCTCTTCCTGCTGCTAGAATTGCATGTGAGACAATCTATTTTACTGAATGTGCCTTTGCCAAATGTATGTTTATGGGATGCTACCATATTGAAACAATTGCTGTATAGTCATCCTAAAAACTTACCCATAAAAATTGGAGTAAAGTGAAATCCTCAGGTGGTAAGGAAAAAGGAGATCTGGTTGAAGATAGTAAAGATAGCTTACCACAGGGTACAAAGGAAACACATAAGGGGAAAGAGAAGTAACAAAGCTCAGGAGCTTTCACGGTAATGAAGTAGGTCACATGAAGTCACATTGTTGTGGTTTAGAAAAAGTACTGTGAAGACGGATGTGGGAAAACAGGATAAGCCAGTGAGTTTTGTTGAAGTGGTAAAAGAAAGTATAGTGGAAGCTAACAAGTGGGTGGCATGGTGGCACAGTGGTTAGCACTGCTGCCTCACAGCACCAACCTCGGGTGACTGTCTGTGTGGAGTTTGCACATTCTCCCTGCATCTATGTGGGTTTCCTCCGGGTGCTCTGCTTTCCTCCCACAGTCCAAAGATGTGCAGGTTAAGTGAATTGGACATGTTAAATTGCCCATCGTGTTAGGTGCATTAGTCAGAGGGAAATGGGTCTGGGTGGGTTACTCTTCGAAGGGTCGGTGTGGACTTGTTGGGCCGAAGGTTCTGTTTCCCCATTGTAGGAAATCTAATCAAAAAAGCTGCAAAAGAATACACAACCTGATCAGGAATTGGTTAAGAAGAAAGTGCCAGATCTCTTTAAAGAATTTACTTGCATGGGTAAGGTTTATTCATGTAAAGCAGGTGAAGAAATTCGAAGTTTCAGAGGTACGGGAGCAAGTGAATCTTTGATGATAAAAGATGAGGAGATATGGAATTTAAAAGGAGTATTGATAGAAAAGATGGTAACATGTGGAAAGCATAGTGAGAACAGCTGTGTTCTATTGTATAAATTGTAGTTGGAGAATCCAATGAAAAGTGGTGAATTGGTGGTAGGATAGTAGAGAAATTCTCTGTTGCAGAGATACAATTTATCCTTGGTAATGATATAACTGGATCACAGGTAGGAGTGATGGCTACTGTAGTTGAAAAGCCAGTGAAAGTCAGACAACTGAGTTGTTACAGGAAGTATATCCTGGAATTTTTCTTGGCTGTGTGGTAACAAAGTCTCAAAGCAACAGGTTGAAGTAGGAAAAGAAACCAAGGGGTAAAGATAGGGAAGTGAAGTTCAATGATCAGAGACCATATTTGATCAAACGGTTGGAGACAAACAAGAACAGGTGGAGGATAAAGTGGATATTTTTAGTTCACAGAAGCAAGCTGAATTACCACAGAAAATGAAAAACTAAAGCAGTTCTATCAAACATACACAGAAGAAGAATGTTTTGATGAGGAAATGGAGACCATTACATATTCAGGCAGATGGAAAATGGGCAGAAGTTCATCAAGTTGTATTACTCAATAGTCAGAGGGAGATTGAGAAACAAACTTGTAAGGAGATCTCAGCTATCTGTAAGAATAATAGGGTAGTCACGGTAGGGGATTTTAACTTTCCAGACATCGACTGGGACTGCCATAGTGTTAAAGGTTTAGATGGAGAGGAATTTCTTAAGTGTGTACAAGACAATTTTCTGATTTAGTTTGTGTATGTACCTACTAGAGAAGGTGCAAAACTTGATTTACTCTTGGGAAATAGGGCAGGGCAGGTGACTGAGGTGTCAGTGGGGGAGCACTTTGGGGTCAGTGACCATATTTCTATTCGTTTTAAAATAGTGATGGAAAAGGATAGACCAAATCTAAAAGTTGAAGTTCTAAATTGGAGAAAGGCCAATTTTGACGGTATTAGGCAAGAGCTTTCGAAAGCTGATTGGAGGCAGATGTTCGCAGGTAAAGGGATGGCTGGAAAATGGGAAGCCTTCAGAAATGAGATAACGAGAATCCAGAGAAAGTGTATTCCTGTCAGGGTGAAAGGGAAGGCTGGTAGTCATTGGGAATGCTGGATGACGAAAGAAATTGAGGGTTTGGTTAAGAAAAAGAAGGAAGCATATGTCAGGTATAGACAGGATAGATCGAGTGAATCCTTAGAAGAGTATAAAGGAAATAGGAGTATACTTAAGAGGGAAGTTGAAACTTTATTGCTGGAACAGCACAGCAGGTCAGGCAGCATCCAGGGAACAGGAGATTCGACGTTTCGGGCACAGGCCCTTCTTCAGGAATGAGCAGAGAGTGTTCAGCAGGAGAAGATAAAAGGTAGGGAGGAGGGACTTGGAGGAGGGGCGTTGGAAATGTGATAGGTGGAAAGAGGTCAAGGTGAGGGTGATAGGTCAGAGTAGGATGGAGGCGGAGAGGTCAAGAAGAAGACTGCAGGTCAGGAAGGCGGTGCCGGGCTGGAGGGATCCGGCTGAGACAAGGTGGGGGGAGGGGGGATGAAGAAACTGGTGAAGTCCAAGTTCATCCCCTGCGGTTGGAGGGTTCCCAGTCGGAAGATAAGACGCTCCTCCTCCGACCGTCGGGTTGTTGTGGTTTGGCGGTGGATGAGTCCAATGACCTGCATATCCTCGGTGGAGTGGGAGGGGGAGTTGAAATGCTGTGCTACAGGTTGGTTGGGTTGGTTCGTCCAGGTGGCCCAGAGGTGCTCTCTGAATCGCTCCGCAAGTAGGCGGCCTGTCTCCCCAATATAGAGGAGGCCACACCGGCTGCAGCGGATGCAGTAGATGATGTGGGTGGAGGTGCAGGTGAATCTGTAGCGGATATGGAAGTTTCCTTTGGGGCCTTGGAGAGAAGTGAGGGGGGAGGTGTGGGCGCAAGTGTTGCACCTCCTGCGGTTGCAAGGGAAGGTGCCGGGAGTGGAGGTTGGGTCGGTGGGGGGTGTGGATCTGACAAGGGAGTCGCGGAGGGAGTGGTCTCTACGGAAAGCTGATAGGGGAGGGGAGGGAAATATATCCTTGGTGCTGGGGTCTGTTTGGAGGTGGCGGAAGTGACGGCGGATGATGCGCTGTACATGGAGATTGGTGGGGTGGTAGGTGAGGACCAGTGGGGTTCTGTCCTGGTGGCGGTTGGAGGGGCGGGGCTCAAGGGCGGAGGAGCGGGAAGTGGAGGAGATGCGGTGGAGGGCACCGTCGACCACGTCGGGGGGGAAATTGCGGTCCTTGAAGAAGGAGGCCATCTGTGTTGTACGTATTTTGAACCGGTCCTCCTGGGAGCAGATGCGGCGGAGACGAAGGAATTGGGAGAATGGGATGGCGTTTTTACAGGGGGCAGGATGGGAGGAGGTGTAGATCACATCCACTGCAGTCTTCTTCTTGACCTCTCCGCCTCCATCCTGCTCCGACCTATCACCCTCACCTTGACCTCTTTCCACCTATCACATTTCCAACGCCCCTCCTCCAAGTCCCTCCTCCCTACCTTTTATCTTCTCCTGCTGAACACTCTCTGCTCATTCCTGAAGAAGGGCCTGTGCCCGAAACGTCGAATCTCCTGTTCCCTGGATGCTGCCTGACCTGCTGTGCTGTTCCAGCAATAAAGTTTCAACTTTGATCTCCAGCATCTGCAGACCTCACTTTCTACTTAAGAGGGAAATCAGGAGGGCAAAACAGGGACATGTGATAGCTTTGGCAAATAGAATTAAGGAGAATCCAAAGGGATTTTACAAATATATTAAGGATAAAAGGGTAACTACGGAGAGAATAGGGCCCCTCAAAGATCAGCAAGGCGGCCTTTGTGTGGAGCCACAGAAAATGGGGGAGATACTAAATGAATATTTTGCATCAGTATTTACTGTGGAAAAGGATATGGAAGATATAGACTGTAGGGAAATAGATGGTGACATCTTGCAAAATGTCCAGACTACAGAGGAGGAAGTGCTGGATGTCTTGAAATGGTTAAAGGTGGATAAATCCCCAGGACCTGATCAGGTGTACCCTAGAACTCTGTGGGAAGCTAGAGAAGTGATTGCTGGGCCTCTTGCTGAAATATTTGTATCATCGATAGTCACAGGTGAGGTGCCAGAAGACTGGTGCCACTGTTTAGGAAGGGTGGTAAACACAAGCCAGGGAACTATAGACCGAGTCTGACCTCGGTGGTGGGCAAGTTGTTGGAGGGAATCCTGAGGGACAGGATGTACATGTATTTGGAAAGGCAAGGACTGATTATAGATAGTCAACATGGTTTTGTGCGTGGGAAATCATGTCTCACAGACTTGATTGAGTTTTTTGAAGACCTAACAAAGAAGATTAATGAGGGCAGAGCAGTGGATGTGATCTATATGGACTTCAGTAAGGCGTTTGACAAGGTTCCCATGGGAGACTGATTAGCAAGGTTAGATCTCATGGAATACAGGGAGAACTAGCCATTTGGATACAGAACTGGCTCAAAGGTAGAAAACAGAGGGTGGTGGTGGAGGGTTGTTTTTCAGACTGGAGGCCTGTGACCAGTGGAGTGCCACAAGGATCGGTGTTGGGCCCTCTACTTTTTGTCATTTACATAAATGATTTGGATGCGAGCATAAGAGGTACAGTTAGTAAGTTTGCAGATGACACTAAAATTGGAGGTGTAGTGGACAGCGAAGAAGGTTACCTCAGATTACAACAGGATCTGGACCAGATGGGCCAATGGGCTGAGAAGTGGCAGATGGAGTTTAATTCAGATAAATGCGAGGTGCTGCATTTTGGGAAAGCAAATCTTAGCAGGACTTATACACTTAATGGTAAGGTCCTAGGGAGTGTTGCTGAACAAATAGACCTTGGAGTGCAGGTTCATAGCTTCTTGAAAGTGGAGTTGCAGGTAGAAGAAGGCATTTGGTATGCTTTCCTTTATTGGTCAGAGTATTGAGTACAGGAGTTGGGAGGTCATGTTGTGGCTGTACAGGATATTGGTTAGGCCACTGTTGGAATATTGCATGCAATTCTGGTGTCCTTCCTATCGGAAAGATGTTGTGAAACTTGAAAGGGTTCAGAAAAGATTTACAAGGATGTTGTCAGGGTTGGAGGATTTGAGCTATAGGGAGGGGCTGAACAGGCTGTTTTTCCTGGAGTGTCAGAGGCTGAGGGGTGACCTTATAGAGGTTTACAAAATTATGAGAGGCATGGATAGGATAAATAGACAAAGTCTTTTCCCTGGGGTCGGGGAGTCCAGACTAGAGGGCATAGGTTTAGGGTGAGAGGGAAAAGATATAAAAAAGACCTAAGGGGCAACTTTTTCACGCAGAGGGTGGTGCGTGTATGGAAAGAGCTGCCGGAGGATGTGGTGGAGGCTGGTACAATTGCAACATTTAAGAGGCATTTGGATGGGTTTCTGAATAGGAAGGGTTTGGAGGGATATGGGCTGGGTGCTGGCAGGTGGGACTAGATTGGGTTGGGATATCTGGTCGGCATGGACAGGTTGGACCGAAGGGTCTGTTTTCCTGTTGTACATCTCTATGACTCTATGGTGGTACATAGAAAGGAGGTATTGCAGGTGGTATAAGAATTACCAGTAGGAGGTCATTTGAGAGTAAGAAAACCTCAAGCCAGAGTACAAAAACAATTTTTTTTGGCCTGGACTGTAGAAAGATGTGGTTGACGTTTCCTGCACATATCATGTGTCAGGTGATAGGAAAACCTCAGGCAGTGATAAAACCAATACCCTTAATACCCATCCCCAGATTTGAGGAAACTTTACAAGAGTCTTAATTGATTGTGTAGGACCCTCACTTGAAATGAAAAATGTGAATCAGTATTTGTTGACCATAATGGGTGTGTTTACTAAATTTCCAGAAGTCATTCTATAACTCAGTGTCAAGGCTAAAACGATTGCAGAAGAGTTACTCACATGTTTCACTAGATACGGATAACTCACCGGAATACAGTCAGAAGAAGGGTCAAATTTTACATCAAAATGATTTCAGAAAGTTATGGATAGCTTAAGAATAAAACAATTCAAGTCCACTGTGTACCATCCAGAATCATAGGGAGCATTAGAACAGTGGAATCAAACTTTACATACCATGTTGAGGGCTTGTTGCCAAGACTATCCAGAGGATTAGGATAAAGGAATTCCATTTGTACTTCTTGTAATTAGGGATGCACCTAATGAATCAACTAAACTCAGTCCATTTGCATTAGTTTTGGCATAAGGTAAGAGAACCACTGAAATTAATTAAGGAGAAATTGGTGAGGCAAAGTTCAGAGACTACATATTTGGACCTTGTATCAGATTATAGGGAGAGATTAAATGAGTGGGTGAGTTGGCTGGACAACATTTAAAAGTAGCACAGCATGTGATGAAACAGGAAGCAGACAAGAAACCAAAAATCCGTGGTTCTGCTAGAGGAGATAAAGTGTTAGTATCATGGCTAATGGTAAGTGAACCTTTAAAAGCAAGGTTTAGTGTGCCTTGTCAAATCTGAAGGAAATTGATTCAGGTGAATTATTTAATAAATATTCAGATAAGAAAGTGAGTCATGTGAATATGCTCAAATGGTATTTTGTTAAGGAAGGAAATAAAAATAAAAATGTCATACTGGTTAAAACACAGAGTGAAGAAGCAAATTCAGATGATTCTGAATTAGACATTCTTCAAAATAAATTGGACAATGAGAAAGTTCTCAAAATTTTGTATAAATTTTTGAGCTACCTTCCAGAGGAAAATCAAAATGATCTGAAAGATTTATTACAATCACACGAGAGATATGTGGGAATAAGTACTAACATGATTACGCATGATGTAGATATAGGAAATGCTGTTCCAATTAAGCAATATTCTTATACACTTAATCCTCTAAGGTTGGTACAGGTTCTAAAAGAAGTTGAAATCATTCTCAAAGACAATATAATTGAAGTGAATTGCATTGAATGCAGTCACCCATAGTAATGGTGCCAAAACCAAATAGTACTCAATGACTAATGTGTGAACTATTGAAAGGTCAATGCAGTTACACAACCTTATTCATATTCTATTCCAAGTTTAGAAGACTGTATTGACAAGATTGGACAAGCTACATATTTTGAAACTGGGCTTATTCAGATGATACTGGCAGGTACCTTGATCTGAAGATTGAAGGAAATTTCAGCTTTCATAACGCTAAATGGACTGTACCGGTTTAAAGTCATGTTTTTTGGTATGAAACCTGCGCCAGTCACATTTCAAAGACTAACAATAAAATCATTTCAGGATTACCCAATTGTGTGGTATACATTGACAATCTGTTGATTTTTAGTCACACATGGAAGGAACGTTTGGAGCATCTAGCAGCATTATTCGATCAACTTCAGGAGGCAGGCTTGGTGGTAAACCTGGTTAATGTGAGTTTGCAAAAACCCAAATGTCCCATTCCAGGGCCATGTCATTGGATACAGACAGATGGCCCCACAGAATGTGAAAACAAAGGTTCTTAGGGACTTTATTCTACCATCAACAAAGAGGGAAGTACTATGATTCCTGGGACTGAATGTTTTTTTATCAGACATTTGTATCAAATTTAGCAGCATGGGAGCTCCACTGATTAAGCTGTTGAAGTAGTGCAAAATTTCAGTGAATGGAAGAGTGTCAGAAGACATTTGACAACCTGAAAGCTGTTGACCACTACTCCAGTGTTAGCACCACCTAACTATGCAAAGCCATTCAAAGTGGCTATCGATGTTGGTGTCGTACTCCTACAAGAAGACAATGAGAGAATATAAAGACCTATTGGGAATTTTTCTGACAAGCTGAATATTTATCAACAGAAATATTGCACAATTGAGAAAGAGACCTGGAGTTTGGTGTTGGTGCTGCAACATTACAACATTTATGTTGCCAGTAACACAGCTGAAACAATGGTACATACTGATCATTACCCCTTCAAATTTTTGAAAAAATTAAAAATAGAAATTCCAGACTATTTAGATGGAGCTTATTTTGTAGGTATTTAATTTGAAACTTATACACGTGGCAAGATGAGAGAATGTAATTTCTGATGCGTTGTCGCGACTTTGATGATTGAAGACAGAGGCATTCAGTGGCAGAGAAAATAGACTGAAATGGACTGTAGTAGTAAATGTTTGCATGTTTAGAGTCAATGTACCGTATATTGAATTGAATTGAATTTATTGTCACGTGTACCGGGGCACAGCGAAAAGCTTTATCTTGCAAACAATACAGGCAGATCCCATAGTTAAGTAGCATAGATAAGTAAATAATAGGTAAACAGCAGCAAAAACAAAAACACAGGTACAGGCGAACTGTATTGTACGGTACTAATAACCTAAGATTGAAGGTTTTCATAAATGAAGCCATTTTTGTATATTGATAGTTTATGTTTTAAGGGTGTGATGATACTATGGCTTTAAGAAGTGTATTTTGTCCTTTGTTTTAATGAAAGTAGGTTGAGACAGAGGTGCTGAGAGGTCTGTTCCAAGCTAATAAAGTAAACAGCTTGTGAGACCTTGGAAGTTTTTTCAAAGATTGGAACAGTAAAAGCAGCTTGAATGGGTGGGGTCAAGCTCCCACCGAATCAGAATTTTAGCATTAACTTGCAGTTGTCTTTAGGCTCGATGTGGAAGCTGTTATTCTTCTCTCTCCTCCAGCTAAAAGCTGGGATTCACTTCCTGCCCCAGAATAGCATGTGAGACAAGCTATTTTACTAAATTTGCCTCTACCAAGGGTGTGTTTGCACAATGTAACTATATTGGAAAAGTTGCTGTGTAATAGTTAAATTATCTATTTTTCTGTTAAGTTTCCAATAGAGTTAAGTTATACCAATTCTTCTTTCGTTAGTTTGTATTTTAACTCTAGGGTAAGAAAAAAGCGTGTTTTGCTTCAAGCCTTCTTTTACTCCTCCAGAGACTTTGCCATATTGAGCCCTTGGTATCTGCCAGAAGCTTCTTTTTCTGAATCCCAACCTTTAAATCTCCGACATCCTGGGTTCTCCAGTGTTGGTCCCACCCTTTGGCTTGTCAGGAACATACGTGCTCTGTAGTCTTGCTATCTCCTCCTTGAATGCCTGACAGTTTTATCTGCAAGTATCTGCTTGAGCCAAATACTATCTGATCTGAGGAAAATTAGCCTTTCCCCAATTTAGAACTTTTATCTTTGGCCATCTTTATCCTTTTCCATAACTATTTTAACTCGAATTGAGTTATGATCAATATCTCCAAATTTCTCTCCTACAGATTCATCTTCCATCTTCCCAGACTATATTCTGAACATTAGGTCCACAGCTGCCCTCTCCCTTGATAGGCTAAAAATGTTCTCCTGAATGCAGTTTAAGATTTTTTCTCCTTCCCTATCTTGTCTACTAAAACTTCATTAGTTAATATTTGGGTAGTTAGAATCCCTACCATTACTTCCTTATAATTCTTAAACTTCTCTGAAATTTGATTACATATTTGATCATTTGAAGGCCTACAGTACACACCCAACAGCATTTTCAGTTCTATCCATGTAGCATCATTGGCAATCCTTGTAAGACATCAGCCGTCTTCACAATTGTTGAGTACAGTTACAACATCAACTCATCAATGTGAAAAATTGCCCAGGTATGTTTTGTACACAAAACCAAGACATGTTTGAAATGGTCGATTACTGCCCATCAGTCTACTCTCGATCATCAGCAAAGTGATGGAAGGAGTCATCAACACTGCTCCCTAGTGGCAGTTGGAAAGGAATAAGGTAAAAACAATGACTGTAGATGCTGGAAACCAGATTCTGGATTAGTGGTACTGGAAGAGCACAGCAGTTCAGGCAGCATCCAAGGAGCAGCGAAATCGACGTTTCGGGCAAAAACCCTTCTTGATGAAGGGCTTTTGCCCGAAACGTCGATTTCACTGCTCCTTGGATGCTTGGAAAGGAATAACCTGCTCATTGATGCTCAATTTAGATTCTGCCTGGACCGTTCAGCTACTGACTTCATTTCAGCCTTGGTCCAAACATGGACAAAAGAGGTGAAAACCAGAGATGAGGTTACAGTGAATGTACTTGACATCAAATTTACTGAGTGTGGCCTCAAGATATCTGAGAAAAGCTGGTGTCAAGGAGAAATCACTCTGCTGGTGGAGTCATACCTAACACAAAGGAAGTTAGTTGTGGCTGAAGCACAACCATCTTCAGCTGTTTCATCACCCCCCTTCAACATCAAATCAGAACAGGGACAACATTCCAGCTTAGCCTTACAAGTTGCAAATGACATTCATGCCACAGACCCAACAATAACTATCAACAATAAGAGAAAATCTAACCATCACCCTTTAATGATGACTGGTATTACCATCGTTGAATTCACCTGCTATCAATTTGCTGCTGATTGGCCATTAACTAGAACAGAACTGGACCAGCTATGTAAATACTATGCCACACAAACAGGTCCAAGACGAGGGGTTCTGTGGACTGTAAATCACTTCTTTTCTCTTCAAAGGCTCTCCACTATCTACAAGGCATAAGTCAGGGCACAATGGAATACTCTCTAGCAACACTGAAGAAGTTGGATTCATCCATGACAAACAGCCACTTGATCAGCACCACATCCACAAACAAACCCAGCGAAACTCCTCCAACAGCATCTTCTAAACCTTTGACCTCTACCACCTCACCCTTTAACGGCAGAAGCATAGGTCCCATCCAAGCCACATGCCGTTCGGACTTGGACCTACATTACTATTGCTTCATAGTGCCTGGGTCAAAATACTGAATCGCTTTCTAACAGCACTATTGGTGCCTCTGCACGCTAAGGATTTTGATAATTATAGAGCAGATCACCATCTTCAGGACCGACAATACTGGCCTAGCCAGCAAAGCCCACATGAATGAGGTTTTAATTGTTGATGCATGTGAATCTAAGGCAATGTGTATGATCTGCAGATATTGAACATGTGAGTAGATACTTCACGGTGTGATATAAATGTCCTGTCTGTGAATGACAGTATGTACTGGTTTATAAAACTATAGTTAAATTCGATACTTTCACTTTAAGAACATTCAATTCTAATAATACATAAAGGAAATCTTTGAATTCTGTTTGACAGGTTCTTGGATCATAACTCTACCCCACGTAAGCAGCCTCAGTGTACTTTTCTATGTCAAATTAGTGGCACACTGCCACTGATTTCTAATGTGCAGCAAACTGAGATTGTCATTTTTAAAAGTTGATGTCCAGAGGTAAACTTAATGCTTTCAATTTGTCCTTTCATGCATCTAAAAGACAATGAAAGAATTATGTACGATAACATACCCAAAGCCTCACACACACTTGTACCTTTGTTATAGTCCACAACTCAGGCATGTACCGTTCAGCCATTAAGACTGATTATAAAGTGCATTAATAATAGAGTAAGACAAGTAGTGAAATAAAGAGAAGCAATATACTTATCCACTGGTTCAAAGGAGATAAGGAAAAAATGTAAATCCCACCTGTGGTCAGAAAAGCTACATTCATTTGGAAGTTAACATTATTGACAAAGACTGGCTGTTGTTCCTGTGCTACCTGCAATTTAGACGAAGATTAAATTATCTTCTCCATTAATCACACACAGTTTAAAGGCAGCACCACGATTGTGGCATGCAGCCTAGAAGACTAGAGTGTATTCTCAGTTCTGCTATATGGCATAGAAAGCTCAAGAACTGGAAAAACATGTCAAGTCCTGACAGGAATGAGGAGGCCCTCCAGATACAGGCCATGATGGAATGGGAGCAAATAGCCGTGGAACTTAATTTGAGGAACCTGATGCAAATACTTTTCATCGTTTATATAAATGATTTGGATGTGAGCATAAGCGGTGTAGTTAGTAAGTTTGCAGATGACACCAAAATTGGAGATGTAGTGGACAGCGAAGAAGGTTACCTCAGAGTACAACAGGATCTTGATCAGATGGGCCAATGAGCTGAGAAGTGGCAGATGGAGTTTAATGTAGATAAATGTGAGGTGCTGCACTTTGGGAAAGCAAATCTTAGCAGGACTTATACACTTAATGGTAAGGTCCTCAGGAGTGTTGCTGAACAAAGAGACCTTGGAGTGCAGGTTCATAGCTCCTTGAAAGTGGAGTTGCAGGTAGATAGGATAGTGAAGAAGGCGTTTGGTATACTTTCCTTTATTGGTGAGAGTATTGAGTACAGGAGTTGGGAGGTCATGTTGTGGCCATACAGGACATTGGTTAGGCCACTTTTGGAATATTGCATGCAATTTTGGTCTTCTTCCTATTGGAAAGATGTTGTGAAAGTTGAAAGGGTTCAGAAAAGATTTACAAGGATGTTGCCAGGGTTGGAGGATTTGAGCTATAGGGTGAGGCTGAACAGGCTGGGGCTGTTTTCCCTGGAGCGTCGGAGGCTGAGGGGTGACCTTATAGAGGTTTACAAAATGATGAGGGGCATGGATAGGATAAATAGACATAGTCTTTTCTATGGGGTGGGGGTGTCCAGAACCACAGGGCATAGGTTTAGGGTGAGAGGGGAAAGATATAAAAGAGACCTAAGGGGCAACATTTTCACACAGAGGGTGGTACGTGTATGGAATGAGCTGCCAGAGGAAGTGAAGGAGGCTGGTACAATTGCAACATTTAAAAGGCATCTGGATGGGTATATGAATAGGAAGGGTTTGGAGGGATATGGGCTGGGTGCTGGCAGGTGGGACTAGATTTGGTTGGGATATCTGGTCAGCATGGACGGGTTGGAAAAAGGGTCTGTTTCCATGCTATACATCTCTATGATGCTAAATGACTTGGTTGTGGTGCTGGAAAAAGATCAATGGCCTCAAACAGGTAGTTAAGTCAGTGTTTGTCTTCTCAAATGCCTTTTCCAAACCATAACATCAACAAACCCAAAATTGCACAATGGCTGTTACTCTCGTGTTCCATCTCAGCCTCACATTTACTCATTCTGCAAGCTTCACAATTGTTTCTTACAGCCTCTATATACTTCTAGCTGTTCAGCTATGTCAGGCACATTACTGAAGCACAATACAACATACTCACGGGCAGTCTTCCATCTCTCTTATATTACAAAGTTATGCCTAATGTTAAACCAGTGGGCAACAGGCACACTTGCATCTTCTGAGCTCTTAGGAGAAGATGATGCTACAAATTATTCAGCAATTAGCAGTGACTGTGGCCACTTCAGCTGGTGTCCCTGAGAACGTGCAGGATGATTTTTGTCATGCACCCCTTCTGAAGTCCCAGCGTCCCCTCATCCTGCTAACTGGTATGATGTGTATGCTGCAAATGGTGTAACTATGGAGCTTTTGATTTCTATCCCAATCCTTTCCCTCAGCCCAAAGCTCCCCTTCAGCACTTTTGCCTTCTGACACTGGAGCGGCCTGGCTCATAACTGCACTCATCCTCAAGGGACTATCTAATGTAAAAAGTTCTCCGATGCACCTATCCATTAATTGCAGATATGAGCTCAGCCGCGGGCACCATTTGGAGGGTAATACATTGGCATGCATTAATGACAAGCCAGTCACACTCCAACTCCACATTAAAGGAGTGGTATTCTTTGTGATTCTAATACAACTGTCCATTGAAATGCAGAGTAACAGATGTGCAATCAATAACTCCTTGCACTTTTGGGAATCCTGCTCAGTGTCACAATCTGTTCACTATTGAAGCTTGCAGTGTGTATGTGGCAATGTCCAAGCTGGAGTACTGTCCAAGCATGGTATGCTGTGTAGGCTGCACCGCAAGTTGCTGGAGGCTAATTGGTGCCTGTGTTCAATACTCTGGGTTCCCATGGCTGACAGGAACAGCATCACAAGCCTACTCTTACAGCCAGCCTGTTTCAAAGTGTGTTGTGGAGATTAGAGCAGTGTTATCCAATTAAAGTTGATTACCTTTATGGGTAGGTATGGGTTATTTGTGCGTACAAGGACACTGTCACCACTCCCCTTTTCTAGACTGGGTCTAAGTTCCTATTTGGTTTACACTGGTGGAGGCGGAACCCCTGGTGACTCTTCACAAAAAGAGGTTCATGTCTTAACAAGATGCAGTTTATTGCTTGATAGCAATTAAGTTCAAGTTACATTAGCAAGTTCATTTAAAAGACATCCTGGAAGGTCCCTTTTGGCTCAATGGTAATGTCTCTAATCCCTTTGGGCTAGAAAATTTGGGTTAAAGACCCATCTGCTCCAAGGGGTGTGTCATAAAATGTCTGAAAACATTGATTAAGCATAGCTCTGATTGTACATGGTGATTGTAATGTGGTGCCACTATTAAGAAGGGTGGTAAGGACAAGCCAGGGAACTATAAACCAGTGAGCCTGACCTCGGTGGTGGGCACGTTGTTGGAGGAAATCCTGAGGGACAGGATATTCATCAATTTGGAAAGGCAAGGACTGATTATGGATAGTCAGCATGGCTTTGTGCATGGGTAGTCATGTCTCACAAAGTTGATTGAGTTTTCTGAAGAAATAACAAAGACGATTGATGAGGGCAGAGCAGTTGATGTGATCTATATGGATTTCAGTAAAGCGTTCGACAAGATTCCCCATGGGTGACTGGTGAGCAAGGTTAGATCTCATGAAATACATGGAGAACTAGCCATTTGGATGCAGAACTGGCTCAAAGGTAGAAGACAGAGGGCGATGGTGGAGTTTGTTTTTCAGATTGGAGATCTGTGACCAGTAGAGTGCCACAAGGATTGGTGCTGGGTCCACTACATTTCATCATTTATATAAATGATTTGGATATGTACATAGGAGGTATAGTTAGTAAGTTTGCAGATAACACCAAAAGTGGAGGTGTAGTGGACAGCTAAGAAGGTTACCTCAGATTACAACAGGATCTTGATCAGATGGGCCAATGGGCTGAGAAGTGGCAGATGGAGTTTAATTTAGATAAATGTGAGGTGCTGCATTTTGGGAAAGCAAATCTTAGCAGGACTTATCCACTTAATGGTAAGGTCCTCGGGAGTGTTGCTGAACAAAGAGACCTTGGAGTGCAGGTTCATAGCTCCTTGAAAGTAGAGTCACAGGTGGCTAGGATAGTGAAGAAGACATTTGGTATGCTTTCCTTTATTAGTCAGAGTAATGAGTACAGGAGTTGGGAAGTCATGTTGTGGTTATACAGGATATTGGTTAGGCCACTGTTAGAATATTGCACGCGATTCTGGTCTCCTTCCTATCGGAAAGATGTTATAAATCTTGAAAGGGTTCAGAAAATATTTACAAGGATGTTGCCAGGGTTGGAGGATTTGTGCTATAGGGAGAGGCCGAACAGGCTGGGGCTGTTTTCCCTGGAGTGTCGGAGGCTGAGGGGTGACCTTATAGAGGTTTATAAAATCATGAGGGACATGGATAGGATAAATAGACAAAGTCTTTTCTATGGGGTTGGGGAGTCCAGAACTACAGGGCATAGGTTTAGGGTGAGAGGGGAAAGATATAAAAGAGACCTAAGGGGCAACGGTTTCACGCAGAGGGTGGTACGTGTATGGAATGAGCTGCCAGAGGATGTGGTGGAGGCTGGTACAATTGCAACATTTAAGAGGCATTTGGGTGGATATATGGATAGGAAGGGTTTGGAGTGATATGGGCCGGGTGCTGGCAGGTGGGACTAGATTGGGTTGGGATATCTGGTCAGCATGGGCGGGTTAGTTGAAGGGTCTGTTTGCGTGCTGTACATCGCTATAACTCAATGACTCTATTCCTCCACAAATACTACCACATTTTAAGGGTTCTTGTGGATACAATGATAGCATCTCTACCTCTTGACCAGGAGCCGCAAGTTCAAGCCCCACCAGCTCCAGAGGTGTATAATATCTCTGAATAGGTTGATTAGAAAATATCTGAAAGTTGTTTTGTGGATCAGTGATAGGTCAGTAGGTTCAGAGATAAGTCTCACCAACCATGGAGTTATAGAGTCAAAATGTCATACAGCACAGAGGCAGATGCTTCAGTCCAGCCAGTCCATGCCGAACATAATCCTAAACTAAACTAGTCCCACTTGCCTGCTCCTGGCCCATATCCCTCTGAAACTTTCCTATTCATGTATCTATCCAGAGTAATGTCATAACCTATCTTGGGCAGATTTACAAATGTGTTTACATTGGCTCCTTAGATATTGTTACTAAGGTGGTTAGGAAACATAAAGGGCACATATATCCTCTTCGAAATCCAGAGCTCTTCTCTTAATTTTCCTGCCTCAGGCTGTGAGAAATTATTAGATTGGTTGGAACTTAATGCTGTCTCCAACATTAACCCTTTCATCACCTTGTCTAACAAGGTAGACTTCAGCACAATTTTTGGTGGCGGTGCGGAAGGTCTTGGGAACTTGATTAATGCTGGATGAAGTTTGAGCTTGAACTTTTTTGATCCTTTGCATTGATTTAGTCAATTTTGGATGAATTTTGCCTTTAAAACACCACTGCAGGCCAAGCTATTGAAAGTAAAAGTACTTCACCTGTATATTTTGAGAAAAAGACATCTACTGTCATTCAGTGTGAAATATTTCTAATCTTACTCTTCACCCAAAAAACAAAATTCAGAAACATGGCTAATAGGAGCAGAATTAGGCTAACTGCCCTTATGAGCCTCCTCTGCCATTCAATATGACTATGACACATACACTGTTCCCACTTTCTCCCTATAATCATTGATCCCTTTAACCCTAAGAACTATATATAAGTCTCTGTGTTTTGGCCTCAACTGCTTTCCATAGCAGACAATTCCATAGGCTCACCATTCACTGGAAGAAATTTCTCCTCATCTCAATTCTAAATGGCCTACCCCATATTCTTCATCTGTGACTCTTGGTTCTGGATTCCATGGTCAATGGGAACATCCAACCTGTGTTTGCCTTGTCTAGTCCAGTTAGTATTTTATTCGTTTCTATGAGAACCCCACTCGTTCTTCTAAACTCCAGAGAATATAGTTCTAACCAACCCAATCTCTATTCATACGTTGGTCCTGCCATCTCAGGAATCAGGCTGGTGAATCTTCATTGCACTCCTGCTGTATCAAGAACATCTTTCCACTGATAAGGAGACCAGAACTGCACAAGTACTCTAGGGGTAGTCTCACCAAAGCCGTGTGCAATTGCAGCAAGACATCCCCCGCTCTTGTGCTTGAATCCTCTCACAATAAAGGCCAATATGCCCCTTGCTTTCTTCATCACCTTCTGCACCTGCATGAGTCCTTTCAGTGACTGGTGTACAAGGACGCCCAGGTCTCTTTGCTGCTCCCCCTTACCAAATCAATCACCATTCTGATAATAAAATGCTTTTCCTGTTTTGCTAGCAAACAGAATAACCTCACATTTATCCATATTTACTTATTGTCTGCCATGCATTTGCTGACCCACTCAGCCTGTCCAGATTAGATTCGATTCCCTACAGTGTGGAAACAGGCCCTCCGGCCCAACAAGTCCACACCGACCCTCCAAAGAGCAACCCATTCAGACCAATTCCCATACATTTACCCCTGTACAAATGCACCTAACACTACAGGCAATTTAGCATGGCCAATGCACCTAACCTGCACATCTTTGGACTGTGAGAGGAAACCGGAGCATCCGGAGGAAACCCACGCAGACACGGGGAGAATGTGCAAACGCCACACAGCCAGTCGCCCGAGGTGGGAATTGAACCCGGGTCCCTGGCACTGTGAGGCAGCAGTGCTAACCACTGAGCCACCGTGTCACCCACCGCCACCATTAGGTATTCTCTGGTTGTTGTGTGTGTTGCTTTGACCACAGATTTTTATGAGAATGTAACTCTAAGTTAGATTCAGCATTAAAAATGCTAGAAATGTGTAATTGCACAAGAATCTCTCCAGACTTGTCCTGTTAGCTTGTCGTCCAGGACATTGATTTCCCTGTTTTCAGGATGTGTCTGGATAAAACTGCTCTCTATTGTTCAAGCTCGCTTTCTTTACCAGCCTTGGAGAACCTGATGGATGAACAGACCATGGTGGTGGCTTCCTTCTGCTGCAATGTTGCTGATACTTCCAGTTCTGGTTTCCTGCCACAGTCCAAAGATGTGCGAGTTAGGTGGATTGGCCATGCCAAATTGTCCTGTAATGTCCAGAGACGTGCAGATTAGGTGGATTAGCCACAATAAATATGGAGTTACAGGGATAAGGTGGGGGAGCTGGGTCTGGGTGGGATGCAGTTTGGAGGGTCAGTGCAGACTTGATGGGCTAAATTGCCTCCTTTCATGCTATACCACATCTACCACATTGCTACCATTAGCTTAATCTGTCTATATCTCCTTTGCAACCTCTTTGTGCCTCTACAAATCTTAAGTTCCCATCTAGCTTTGTATCAACAGCAAACAAAGATGTATTACTCACATTAAAGATCTCTTCAAAGTTTTTCCTTTGCTGACAAAGAGTTAATTGAATGTTAGCTGGATGTTCATCCTGAATGGGAAAAGTTTAGGCTATCTTAGCTTTTGGTAGAGAATTAGTCATTATCATTAGGAAATACTGTGTGGACCACAAGAGAATAAACACAGCAAAAAAACTAAAACAAAAGCAGCAGGGTGTATGGTTCACAAATACACTTCGAAGATATTTCCAAACTGATGAGTTTTTGTTTTAAGGTTGCCAGTGGGGAAAATGGTCCACCCACAGGTTTGTTCAAAGCAAATATTAGAATCCTCAGAGATAATTTTCCAGGTTTACACTTCCAGCAGATAAGCCTTCTTCCAGAATTGTGAAAACAGAAAATGACTTCTGTGCTTTCAGTTTCTCGCTCACTTGTTACCATAAGCCAGCTCATTGCATGGAGTTGCTGGCTTTGCATTGAAATCTCTGTTTTCTTTTCCTGTCTGCTGTTTTGATAATTTTAGTTTTATAATGTGATGGGATTGTGCTGAGCTGTAGGTAACATTTAAATTGCTGCAGCATGGCCAGAGTTTCTGGTTTTTGTTGAATATTTTTTGCTGCTTTCTAAGTTTTTTGGACTTTTTGAATCTGGTCTTCTATTCATAAGTAAGATAAAGTGCAGGAAAACATTACAGAGTTTCATAATTTTACTCCTGGTTGGATAGTTTCAGAGGTTTTTGGAGAATGGTATTAACGTTTTTTTGTACTGCTGTTTATCTCAGCTTGATTCACGAATTGTTTGTCATTAATGTAAATGTAAAAATGTAAGTGTGAGACAATTATTTATCTGAGATATTTTTCTACTTTTTAAAAATCTCCACTGGCTTTTCAATGTTTTACCAGAGTTATTGAAATATATTTTGGCTACAATACTGGGTGGCACGGTGGCACAGTGGTTAGCACTGCTGCCTCACAGCGCCAGAGACCCAGGTTCAATTCCCACTGCAGGCGACTGACTGTGCGGAGTTTGCACGTTCTCCCAGTGTCTGTGTGGGTTACCTCCGGGTGCTCCGGTTTCCTCCCACAGTCCAAAGATGTGCAGGTCAGGTAAATTGGCCACGCTAAATTGGCAGTAGTGTTAGGTAAGGGGTAATACGTAGGGGTATGGGTGGGTTGCGCTTCGGCGGGTCGGTGTGGACTTGTTGGGCCGAAGGGCCTGTTTCCACACTGTAATGTAATCTAATCTAATACTTGCCATTTGAAGGACCTTCTACTGTTTTCGGAACTAGTTTTTCAGCACTAGGTTTCAGAACGCTGCTCCTTCATCCGCTAGTTGTGGAACAGGATCATAAGATAGAGAATTTATAGCAAACGATTACAGTATCATGCAACTTCATTTCATATACAGTTGCACATTTGTAGCTGTATTGTGACATCATCGCCTGTCTGAACAGCAGCCATTGTGACTGAAGCTACAAGAATCGAGCTACAGCGATTACCCATCCTTAGCACCACACCATCTAAGAACCCGTCCAAAGGAACGCTATTCTTTCCCTCACACCCAGTATAACATAACACTTGTTCAATGTAGGAGCATCAGATATCGAAAAGCTTCAAAAGGTTGAACACAATTTTTTTCCAGCAATGGACAAAGACAATGAAAAAGCAAAGAAAAATTGCATTGTTTCTGCGAACAAACAGGAACTGCCTGCCCTTCAATCAACAATAAATTCCCACTCAAAGAGTAATCACTGAAGCCACTTCATATCAACCTGGAGCCAGACGTCAGTCAGCTCCTCGATGCTGCCTGAATTGCTGTGCTCGTCCAGCACCACTGATCCAGAATCTGGTTTCCAGCATCTGCAGTCATTGTTTTTACCTCATCAGTCAGGTCCTGTCTGGCTTATTGTGTCTGCAGCTGCAGTGCTCCATCATGCTGTAGGTGGCGCTCCTCTTGCTCATCTCCTCATCACTGTTGCTCTCCCATATCTTCAGCGTCCATCAAATTCCGTCTTTGCCTGCTCCAGTTGTGCAGAGCACAGCATGCACACAGATTATACAGCACACTCTGTCTAGACGATACTGCAAGGCACCCCGACCTCCGCCCCCCCTTCTTCTGAGTGAACTCGCGGGAAGTGACTGGCCTGGATGGAGTCCCTGGCTGTGCACTCAGATCCTGTGTGGACCAACTGGTGGGACTATTCACAGATCTCTCAATAACCTCTCATTACTCCAATGTGACATCCATTGTTATGAAGTGCTTTGAGAGGTTAGTAATGATACACATCAACTCCAACCTCCCAGACTGCAGTGATCCACGACAATTCGCCTACTGTCACAATAGGTCCACAGCAGACACCATCTCCCTTGCTCTACACTCATCCCTGGAACATCTGGATAACAAGGACACCCAAGACAAACTCCTATTTGTTGGCCTTCGCTCTGTCTTCAACACCATAATTCCAACCAAACTCATCTCCAAACTCCAAGAGCTACGACTCTGCTCCCTCCTCTGCAACTGGTTCCTTGGCTTGCTGACCCATAGACTGCAATCAGTAAGGACAGGCAACAACCCCTCCTCCACAATAATCCTCAACATTGTGTCCGGCAAGGCTGCATACACAGCTCCTCGCTATACTCGTTATACACTCACAACTGTCTGGCTACATTCGGCTCTAAATCCATTTGCAAGTTTGCAGGTGACACCACCATAGTGTGTCAGATTGCAAACAATGAGATGACAGAGTACAGGAAAGGGATAACTGAGTGGCATGGTGTAACAGTCTCTCCCTCAATGTCAGTAAAATGAAGGAGCTGGTCATTGACAGTGGAATGGAAGACAAGTCCCGGTCTGTGCTAGAGAGGCACCATACCATCAAATGTCTCATTTGATACTATAGAACTGCCTGTCTGTACCCTCTCCCCCATTCCCCTTACAAACGAGTCCCCTGTCACTAAAGCTCTCCCAGTCTTATTCCTCCCCTGTTGTGCAGCAGAGCCAATGTGGGGCCACAAACATGGCTGTTGCTGTTTTCCCCTTCGGGGCCAACTGTCTCCCAAGGGTATACAGCACCGTTTACCTGATTGAGAGGGGGATCTCTACTGTACCTGCCATTGCCTACGCACCTTCTTGGTGGTTACCCAATGTTTTTCTGTCTGGGTGTTCCTTACTGGTAGTGTGACCAGTTGGCTAAGTGCACTATCCATGGTGTCCTCAGCCTGGGATGCTCCACAGTGAGATCATTTCCAGATCAATACCGCTCCATCCTGTCAATCAGGAGTTGCAGCCAAGCCCACTTCCTGTGCTGGAAGTGTCCCTGATTCCCACATATTGCAGGAGGAGCATTTCCCAGGGAGTGTTCTCCTGCCATTGTAAACTTTAGCAACTATAAAACAACTAACCAGGAACCAATTACTCACCAAAATCAGATTTCTCACGCTCTCGCTCTCTTTCTTTCCCTATTCTTAAGAAACTGAACACCAGAATAAAAAGGGGTTTACACTCTCTCTCCCACCTGGAGCTTCTCACTCTGTATCGAAGGCTGGTTCCTGAGGTGCCAATGCTTGCGGCTTGCATCACTATTTGAACCATGATATCACCTCAGGAGCTCCATCTCCGGATCCAGCGAATGTTCCTCTGCTCCACTCCCTCTCCAACTGAACTCAATCTGCTCACTCTCCCTCTCCGACCGAGTTCGATCTGCTCCTTCTCCAACCCCTGACCTCGATCCACTCCCACTCCGACTGACTTCGTTCTGCAACCTCTCCGACTGACCTCGATCCGTTCCCTCTCTGACTAACCTCGATCCGGTCCCTCTCCCACTGCCACTCCAACCTCGCCAGATCCACTCACTCTCCCTCTCTGACTGACCTCGATCCGGTCCCTCTCTGACTGACCTCGATCCGCTCCATCCACTCCATTTCCCACTCCCGCTCTGACTGGTCTCAATCTGCTCCCTCACCCTTTCCAACTGACCTTGATCCACTCGCTCTCTGACTGATCTCAATCTGCTCCTTCTCCGACTGACCTCGATCTGCTCCTTCTCCGACTGACCTCGATCCGCTCCATCTCCGACTGACATTGATCTGCTCCCTCTCCGACTGACCTCGATCCGTTCCCTCTCCGACTGACCTCGATACATTTCCTCTCTGACTGACATCGATCTGTTCCATCTCCGACTGACCTCTATCTGCTCCCACTCTGACTGACCTCGATCCGCTCTCTTTCCGACTGACCTCGATCCGCTCTCTTTCCGACTGACCTCGATCCGCTCTCTTTCCGACTGACCTCGATCCGCGCCATCCGCTCCATTTCCCACTCCCGCTCCGACTGGGCTCAATCTGCTCCCTCTCCCTCTCCGACTGACTTTGATCCACTCCCTTTCTGACTGACGTCAATCCGCTCCCTCTCCGACTGACCTCGATCCACTCCTCTCGGACAGATGTCGATCCACTCCCACTCTGACTGACCACGATCAGTTCGCTCTCCGACTGACCTCGATCCGCTCCTTCTCCGATTGACCTCGATCCGCTCCCTCTCTGACTGATCTCGATCTGCTCCTTCTCCGACTGACCTCGATCTGCTCCTTCTCCGACTGACCTCGATCCGTTCCCTCTCCGACTGATCTCGATCCGTTCCCTCTCCGACTGACCTCGATCCCCTCCCTCTCTGACTGATCTCGATCTGCTCCTTCTCCGACTGACCTCGATCCACTCCCTCTCCGACTGACCTCGATCCGCTCCTTCTCCGATTGACCTCGATCCCCTCCCTCTCTGACTGATCTCGATCTGCTCCTTCTCCGACTGACCTCGATCCACTCCCTCTCCGACTGACCTCGATCCGTTCCCTCTCCGACTGACCTCGATCAACTCCCTCTCTGACAGATGTCGATCCACTCCCACTCTGACTGACCACGATCAGTTCCCTCTCCGACTGACCACGATCAGTTCCCTCTCCGACTGACCTCAATCTGCTCCTTCTCCGACTGACCTCGATCCACTCCCTCTCCGACTGACCTCGATCCACTCCCTCTCCGACTGACCTCGATCCGTGCCCTCTCCGACTGACCTCAATCTGCTCCTTCTCTGACTGACCTCGATCCGCTCTCTCTCCGAATGACCTCGATCCGCTCACACTCCGACTGACCTCGATCCGCTCCCTCTCCGACTGACCTCGATCCGCTCCCTCTCCGACTGACCTCGATCCGCTCCCTCTCCGACTGACCTCGATCCGCTCACACTCCGACTGACCTCGATCCGCTCCCTCTCCGACTGACCTCCATCCGCTCGCTCTCCGACTGACCTCGATCCGCTCCCTCTCCGACTGACCTCGATACATTCCCTGTCTGACTAACCTTGATCCACTCGCTCTCCGACTGACCTTCATCCGCTCCCACTCCGACTGACCTTGATCCGCTCCCTCTGTGAATGACCTCGATCCACTCTCTCTCCGACTGACTTCGATACATTCCCTGTCTGACTGACCTCGATCTGATCCCTCTCCGACCGACCTCGATCCGCTCCCTCTCCGACCGACCTCGATCCGCTCCCTCTCCGACCGACATCGATCCGCTCCCTCTCCGACCGACATCGATCCGCTCCCTCTCCGACCGACCTCGATCCGCTCCCTCTCCGACCGACCTCGATCCGCTCCTTCTCCGACCGACCTCGATCCGCTCCCTCTCCGACCGACCTCGATCCGCTCCTTCTCCAACCGACCTCGATCCGCTCCCTCTCCGACCGACCTCGATCCGCTCCCTCTCCGACCGACATCGATCCGCTCCATTTCCCGCTCCCAGTCCGACATCGATCCGCTCCTTCTCCGACCGACATCGATCCCCTCCTTCTCTGACCGACATCGATCCGCTCCATTTCCTGCTCCCAGTCCGACCGACCGCGATCCGCTCCCAGTCCGACCGACCGCAATCCGCTCCCACTCCGACCGACCGCGATCCGCTCCCAGTCCGACCGACCGCAATCCGCTCCCACTCCGACCGACCGCGATCCGCTCCCACTCCGACCGACCGCAATCCGCTCCCACTCCGACCGACCACGATCCGCTCCCAGTCCGACCGACCTCAATCCGCTCCCAGTCCGACCGACCTCAATCCGCTCCCAGTCCGACCGACATCGATCTGCTCCTAGTCCGACCGACTGCGATCCGCTCCCTCTCCGACCGACATCGATCCGGTCCCTCTCCGACTGATTTCGATACATTCCCTGTCTGACTGACCTTGATCCTCTCCCTCTCCGACTGACCTCGATCTGTTTCCTCTGTGAATGACCTCGATACACTCCCACTCCGACTGACCTCTATCCGATCCCTCTCTGACTGATTTCGATACATTCCCTGTCTGACCGACCTCGATCCGCTCCCTCTCTGACCGACCTCGATCCGCTCCCTCTCCGACCGACCTCGATCCGCTCCCTCTCCGACCGACCTCGATCCGCTCCCTCTCCGACCGACATCGATCCGCTCCATTTCCCGCTCCCTGTCCGACATCGATCCCCTCCTTCTCTGACCGACATCGATCCGCTCCATTTCCTGCTCCCAGTCCGACCGACCGCGATCCGCTCCCAGTCCGACCGACCGCGATCCGCTCCCAGTCCGACCGACCGCGATCCGCTCCCTCTCCGACTGACCTCGATCCGCTCCCACTCCGACCGACCGCGATCCGCTCCCACTCCGACCGACCGCGATCCGCTCCCTCTCCGACCGACCTCGATCCGCTCCCAGTCCGACCGACCTCGATCCGCTCCCTCTCCGACCGACATCGATCCGCTCCCTCTCCGACCGACATCGATCCGCTCCCAGTCTGACCGACTGCGATCCGCTCCCTCTCCGACCGACATCGATCCGGTCCCTCTCCGACCGACCTCGATCCGGTCCCTCTCCGACTGACCTCGATCCGTCCCCTCTCCGACCGACCTTGATCAGCTTCCACTCCGACTGACCTTGATCCACTCCCTCTCCGACTGACCTCGATCTGTTTCCTCTGTGAATGACCTCGATCCACTCCCTCTCCGACTGACCTTGATCCACTCCCACTCCGACTGACCTCGACCCACTCCCTCACCGACTGACCTTGATCCTCTCCCACTCCGACTGACCTTGATCAGCGCCCTCTCCGACTGACCTCGATACATTCCCTGTCTGACTGACCTTGATCCACTCGCTCTCCGACTGACCTTGATCCGCTCCCACTCCGACTGACCTTGATCCGCTCCCTCTGTGAATGACCTCGATCTACTCCCTCTCCGACTGACCTCTATCTGATCCCTCTCCGACTGATTTCGATACATTCCCTGTCTGACTGACCTTGATCCGCTCCCTCTCCGACTGACCTCGATCTGTTCCCTCTGTGAATGACCTCGATACACTCCCTCTCCGACTGACCTCTATCCGATCCCTCTCCGACTGATTTCGATACATTCCCTCTCTGACTGACCTCGATCCGCTCCCTCTCCGACTGACCTCGATCCGCCCCCTCTCCGACTGACCTCGATCCGCCCCCTCTCCGACTGACCTCGATCCGCCCCCTCTCCGACTGACCTCGATCCGCCCCCTCTCCGACTGACCTCGATCCGCCCCCTCTCCGACCGACCTCGATCCGCTCCCTCTCCGACCGACCTCGATCCGCTCCCTCTCCGACCGACATCGATCCGCTCCCTCTCCGACCGACATCGATCCGCTCCCTCTCCGACCGACATCGATCCGCTCCATTTCCCGCTCCCAGTCCGACATCGATCCGCTCCTTCTCCGACCGACATCGATCCCCTCCTTCTCCGACCGACATCGATCCGTTCCATTTCCCGCTCCCAGTCCGACCGACCGCGATCCGCTCCCAGTCCGACCGACCGCGATCCGCTCCCAGTCCGACCGACCGCGATCCGATCCCTCTCCGACCGACCTCGATCCGCTCCCTCTCCGACCGACCTCGATCCGCTCCCTCTCCGACCGACCTCGATCCGCTCCCTCTCCGACCGACCTCGATCCGCTCCCTCTCCGACTCACCTCGATCCGCTCCCTCTCCGACTCACCTCGATCCGCTGCCTCTCCGAATGACCTCGATCCGCTCCCTCTCCGAATGACCTCGATCCGCTCCCTCTCCGAATGACCTCGATACATTCCCTGTCTGACTGACCTTGATCCACTCGCTCTCCGACTGACCTTGATCCGCTCCCACTCCGACTGACCTTGATCCGCTCCCTCTGTGAATGACCTCGATCTACTCCCTCTCCGACTGACCTCTATCTGATCCCTCTCCGACTGATTTCGATACATTCCCTGTCTGACTGACCTTGATCCGCTCCCTCTGTGAATGACCTCGATACACTCCCTCTCTGACTGACCTCGATCCGCTCCCTCTCCGACTGACCTCGATCAGCTCCCACTCCGAATGACCTTGATCACCTCCCTCTCCGACTGACCTTGTTCCCCTCCCTCTCCGACTGACCTCGACCCGTTCCCTCTCCGACTGACCTCGATCCGCTCCCTCTCCGACTGACCTCGATCCGCTCCCTCTCCGACTGACCTCGATTCGCTCCCTCTCCGAATGACCTCGATCCGCTCCATATGCTCCATTTCCCACTCCCGCTCCGACTGGGCTCAATCTGCTCCCTCTCTTTCTCCGACTGACCTCGATCCACTCGCTCTCTGACTGACCTCGATCCGCTCCCTCTCCGACTGACCTTGATCCACTCCCTCTCCGACTGACCTTGATCCACTCGCTCTCTGAATGACCTCGATCTGCTCCTTCTCCGACTGACCTCGATTCGTCCCCACTCCACCCGACCTTGATCAGCTTCCACACCGAATGATCTTGATCCCCTCCCACTCTGACTCACCTTGATCAGCGCCCTCTCCGACTGACCTTGATCCACTCCCACTCCGACTGACCTATATCTGTTCCCTCTGACTGACCTCGATCTGTCATCTCTCTCACTGACCTCGATCCATTCCCTCTCAGACTGACCTCGATTCGCTCCCTCTCCGAATGACCTCGATCCGCTCCATATGCTCCATTTCCCACTCCCGCTCCGACTGGGCTCAATCTGCTCCCTCTCTTTCTCCGACTGACCTCGATCCACTCGCTCTCTGACTGACCTCGATCCGCTCCCTCTCCGACTGACCTTGATCCACTCCCTCTCCGACTGACCTTGATCCACTCCCACTCCGACTGACCTATATCTGTTCCCTCTGACTGACCTCGATCTGTCATCTCTCTCACTGACCTCGATCCATTCCCTCTCAGACTGACCTCGATCTGATCCCTCTCCGACTGACCTCGATCTGCTCCATATGCTCCATTTCCAACTCCCGCTCCGACTGATCTCAATCTGCTCCCTCTCCGACTGACCTCGATCCAGTCCTTCTTTGACTGACCTCGATCCGCTCCCTCTCCGACTGACCTCGATCCGCTCCCTCTCCGACTGACCTCGATCCGCCCCCTCTCCGACTGACCTCGATCCGCCCCCTCTCCGACTGACCTCGATCCGCCCCCTCTCCGACTGACCTCGATCCGCCCCCTCTCCGACTGACCTCGATCCGCCCCCTCTCCGACTGACCTCGATCCGCCCCCTCTCCGACTGACCTCGATCCGCTCCCTCTCCGACTGACCTCGATCCGCTCCCTCTCCGACTGACCTCGATCAGCTCCCACTCCGAATGACCTCGATCAGCTCCCACTCCGAATGACCTCGATCAGCTCCCACTCCGAATGACCTTGATCAGCTCCCACTCCGAATGACCTCGACCCGTTCCCTCTCCGACTGACCTCGACCCGTTCCCTCTCCGACTGACCTCGACCCGCTCCCTCTCCGACTGACCTCGATCCGCTCCCTCTCCGACTGACCTCGATCCGCTCCCTCTCCGACTGACCTCGATCCGCTCCCTCTCCGACTGACCTCGATTCGCTCCCTCTCCGAATGACCTCGATCCGCTCCATATGCTCCATTTCCCACTCCCGCTCCGACTGGGCTCAATCTGCTCCCTCTCTTTCTCCGACTGACCTCGATCCACTCGCTCTCTGACTGACCTCGATCCGCTCCCTCTCCGACTGACCTTGATCCACTCCCTCTCCGACTGACCTTGATCCACTCGCTCTCTGAATGACCTCGATCCGCTCCCTCTCCGACTGACCTTGATCCACTCCCTCTCCGACTGACCTCGATCCACTCGCTCTCTGACTGACCTTGATCCTCTCCCTCTCCGACTGACCTTGATCCACTCCCTCTCCGACTGACCTCGATCTGTTCCCTCTGTGAATGACCTCGATCCACTCCCACTCCGACTGACCTTGATCCACTCCCACTCCGACTGACCTATATCTGTTCCCTCTGACTGACCTCGATCTGTCATCTCTCTCACTGACCTCGATCTGATCCCTCTCCGACTGACCTCGATCTGCTCCATATGCTCCATTTCCAACTCCCGCTCCGACTGGGCTCAATCTGCTCCCTCTCCCTCTCCGACTGACCTCGATCTGTTCCCTCTGTGAATGACCTCGATCCACTCGCTCTGACTGATCTTGATCACCTCCCTCTCTCACTGACCTCGATATATTCCCTCTCCCACTGACCTCGATATATTCCCTCTCCCACTGACCTCGATATATTCCCTCTCCGACTGACCTCGATCCTATCCCTCTCCGACGGACCTCGATTTGCTCCCTCTCCGACTGACCTCGATCTGCTCCCTTTCCGACTGTCTTCGATCTGCTCCATATGCTCCATTTCCAACTCCCGCTCCGACTGGGCTCAATCTGCTCCCTCTCCCTCTCCGACTGACCTCGATCCGCCCCCTCTCCGACTGACCTCGGTCCGCCCCCTCTCCGACTGACCTCGATCCGCCCCCTCTCCGACTGACCTCGATCCGCCCCCTCTCCGACTGACCTCGATCCGCCCCCTCTCCGACTGACCTCGATCCGCCCCCTCTCCGACTGACCTCGATCCGCCCCCTCTCCGACTGACCTCGATCCGCCCCCTCTCCGACTGACCTCGATCCGCCCCCTCTCCGACTGACCTCGATCCGCCCCCTCTCCGACTGACCTCGATCCGCCCCCTCTCCGACTGACCTCGATCCGCTCCCTCTCCGACTGACCTCGATCCGCTCCCTCTCCGACTGACCTCGATCACCTCCCTCTCCGACTGACCTTGTTCCCCTCCCTCTCCGACTGACCTCGATCCGCCCCCTCTCCGACTGACCTCGATCCGCTCCCTCTCCGACTGACCTCGATCCGCTCCCTCTCCGACTGACCTCGATCCGCTCCCTCTCCGAATGACCTCGATTCGCTCCATATGCTCCATTTCCCACTCCCGCTCCGACTGGGCTCAATCTGCTCCCTCTCTTTCTCCGACTGACCTCGATCCGCTCCCTCTCCGACTGACCTCGAACCGCTCCTAGTCCGACTGACCGCGGTCCGCTCCCATTCCGACTGACCGCGATCCGCTCTATTTCCCACTCCCGCTCTGACTGGGCTCAATCTGCTCCCTCTCTCTTTCCGACTGACCTTGATCCACTCGCTCTCTGACTGACCTCGGTCTGCTCCTTCTCCGACTGACCTCGATACGTCCCCTCTCCGCCTGACCTTGATCGGCTTCCCCTCTGAATGACCTTGATCCCCTCCCTCTCCGACTGACCTCGACCCGCTCCCTCTCCGACTCACCTCGATCCGCTCCCTCTCCGACTCACCTCGATCCGCTCCCTCTCCGACTGACCTCGATCCGCTCCCTCTCCGACTGACCTCGATCCGCTCCCTCTCCGACTGACCTCGATTCGCTCCCTCTCCGACTGACCTCGATTCGCTCCCTCTCTGACTGACCTTGATCCACTCCATCCGCTCCATTTCCCACTCCCACTCAGACTGGGCTCAATCTGCTCCCTCTCTCTTTCCGACTGACCTTGATCCACTCGCTCTCTGATTGACCTCGATCTGTTATCTCTCCGACTGACCTCGATCTGCTCCCTCTCCGACTGACCTCGATACATTCTCTGTCTGACTGACCTCGATCCACTCGCTCTCTGACTGACCTCGATCCGCTCCCTCTCCGACTGACCTTGATCCGCTCCCTCTCCGACTGACCTTGATCCGCTCCCTCTCCGACTGACCTTGATCCGCTCCATTTCCCACTCGCACTCAGACTGGGCTCAATTCTGCTCCCTCTCTCTTTCCGACTGACCTTGATCCACTCGCTCTCTGACTGACCTCGATCTGCTCCTTCTCCGACTGACCTCGATCCGTCCCCACTCCGCCCGACCTTGATCAGCTTCCACACCGAATGATCTTGATCCCCTCCCTCTCCGACTGAGCTCGACCCACTCCCTCACCGACTCACCTTGATCAGCGCCCTCTCCGACTGACCTTGATCCACTCCCTCTCCGACTGACCTCGACCCACTCCCTCTCCGACTGACCTATATCTGTTCCCTCTCTGACTGACCTCGATCTGTCATCTCTCTGACTGACCTCGATCTGCTCCTTCTCCGACTGACCTCGATCCGTCCCCACTCCGCCCGACCTTGATTAGCTTCCCCTCCGAATGACCTTGATCTCCTCCCTCTCCGACTGACCTCGACCCACTCCCTCACCGATTCACCTTGATCCACTCCCTCTCCGACCGACCTCGATCCGCTCCCTCTCCGACCGACCTCGATCCGCTCCCTCTCCGACCGACCTCGATCCGCTCCCTCTCCGACCGACCTCGATCCGCTCCCTCTCCGACTGACCTCGCTCTACTCCCTCTCCGACTGACCTCGATCTGTTCCCTCTCCGACTGACCTCGATCCGCTCCCTCTCCGACCGACCTCAATCCGCTCCCTCTCCGACTGACATCGATCCACTCCATCCGCTCTATTTCCCACTCCCTCTCCGACTGACCTCGATCCACTCGCTCTCTGACTGACCTCGATCAGCTCCCACTCCGAATGACCTTGATCACCTCCCTCTCCGACTGACCTTGTTCCCCTCCCTCTCCGACTGACCTCGACCCGTTCCCTCTCCGACTGACCTTGTTCCCCTCCCTCTCCGACTGACCTCGACCTGTTCCCTCTCCGACTGACCTTGTTCCCCTCCCTCTCCGACTGACCTTGATCCGCTCCCTCTCCGACTGACCTCGATCCGCTCCATATGCTCCATTTCCCACTCCCGCTCCGACTGGGCTCAATCTGCTCCCTCTCTTTCTCCGACTGACCTCGATCCGCTCCTTCTCCGACTGACCTCGAACCGCTCCCAGTCCGACTGACCGCGATCCGCTCCCATTCCGACTGACCGCGATCCGCTCCATTTCCCACTCCCGCTCTGACTGGGCTCAATCTGCTCCCTCTCTCTCTCCGACTGACCTTGATCCACTCGCTCTCTGACTGACCTCGGTCTGCTCCTTCTACGCCTGACCTTGATCCGCTTCCACTCCGAATGACCTTGATCCCCTCCCTCTCCGACTCACCTCGATCCGCTCCCTCTCCGACTCACCTCGATCCGCTCGCTCTCCGACTGACCTCGATCCGCTCGCTCTCCGACTGACCTCGCTCTACTCCCTCTCTGACTGACCTCGATCCGCTCCCTCTCCAACTGACCTCCATCCGCTCCCTCTCCGACTGACCTCGATCCGCTCCCTCTCCGACTGACCTCGATCTGTTCCCTCTCCGACTGACCTCGATCCGCTCCCTCTCCGACCGACCTCGATCCGCTCCCTCTCCGACTGACATCGATCTGCTCCCTCTCCGACTGACCTTGATCCACTCCATCCGCTCCATTTCCCACTCCCGCTCAGACTGGGCTCAATCTGCTCACTCTCTCTTTCCGACTGACCTTGATCCTCTCGCTCTCTGATTGACCTCGATCTGTTATCTCTCCGACTGACCTCGATCTGCTCCCTCTCCGACTGACCTCGATCCACTCGCTCTCTGACTGACCTCGATCCGCTCCTTCTCCGACCGACATCGATCCGCTCCATTTCCCGCTCCCAGTCCGACCGACCGCGATCCGCTCCCACTCCAACCGACCGCGATCCGCTCCCACTCTGACCGACCGCGATCCGCTCCCACTCCGACCGACTGCGATCCGCTCCCACTCCGACCGACTGCGATCCGCTCCCTCTCCGACCGACCTCGATCCGGTCCCTCTCCGACCGACCTCGATCCGTCCCCTCTCCGACCGACCTTGATCAGCTTCCACTCCGAATGACCTTGATCTCCTCCCTCTCCGACTGACCTCGACCCACTCCCTCACCGATTCACCTTGATCAGTGCCCTCTCCGACTGACCTTGATCCACTCCCTCTCCGACTGACCTCGATCTGTTCCCTCTGTGAATGACCTCGATCCACTCCCTCTCCGACTGACCTTGATCCACTCCCACTCCGACTGACCTCGACCCACTCCCTCACCGACTCAGCTTGATCAGCGCCCACTCCGACTGACCTCGATCCACTCCCTCTCCGACTGACCTTGATCCACTCCCACTCCGACTGACCTCGACCCACTCCCTCACCGACTCAGCTTGATCAGCGCCCACTCCGACTGACCTTGATCCACTCCCTCTCCGACTGACCTTGATCCACTCCCTCTCCGACTGACCTCGATCTGTTCCCTCTCCGACTGACCTCGATCCACTCCCACTCCGACTGACCTTGATCCACTCCCACTCCGACTGACGTTGATCCACTCCCACTGACCTCGATCTGTTCCCTCTCCGACTGACCTTGATCCGCTCCCACTCCGAGTGACCTTGATACACTCTCACTCCGACTGACCTCGATCTGCTCCCTCTCTGACTGACCTTGATCCACTCCATCCGCTCCATTTCCCACTCCCACTCAGACTGGGCTCAATCTGCTCCCTCTCTCTTTCCGACTGACCTTGATCCACTCGCTCTCCGACTGACCTCGATCTGCTCCCTCTCCGACTGACCTTGATACATTCTCTGTCTGACTGACCTCGATCCACTCGCTCTCTGACTGACCTCGATCTGCTCCTTCTCCGACTGACCTCGATCCGTCCCCACTCCGCCCGACCTTGATCAGCTTCCACACCGAATGATATTGATCCCCTCCCTCTCCGACTGACCTCGACCCACTCCCGCACCGACTCACCTTGATCAGCGCCCACTCCGACTGACCTCGATCCGCTCCCTCTCCGACTGACCTCGATCCGCTCCCTCTCCGACTGACCTATATCTGTTCCCTCTCTGACTGACCTCGATCTGTCATCTCTCTGACTGACCTCGATCCGCTCCCTCTCCGACTGACCTCGATCCACTCACTCTGACTGATCTTGATCACCTCCCTCTCTCACTGACCTCGATACATTCCCACTCCGACTGACCTCGATCCTATCCCTCTCCGACGGACCTCGATTCGCTCCCTCTCCGAATGACCTCGATTCGCTCCCTTTCCGACTGACTTCGATCTGCTCCATATGCTCCATTTCCAACTCCCGCTCCGACTGGGCTCAATCTGCTCCCTCTCCCTCTCCGCCTGACCTTGATCCACTCGCTCTCTGACTCACCTCGATCCGCTCCCTCTCTGACTGACCTCGATCCGCTCCCGCTCCAACTGACCTCGATCCGCTCCCGCTCCGACTGACCTCGATCCGGTCCCTCTCCGACTGACCTCGATCCGCTCCCTCTCCGACTGACCTTGATCCGCTCCCTCTCCGACTGACCTTGATCCGCTCCCTCTCCGACTGACCTTGATCCGCTCCATCCGCTCCATTTCCCACTCCCACTCAGACTGGGCTCAATTCTGCTCCCTCTCTCTTTCCGACTGACCTTGATCCGCTCCCTCTCCGACTGACCTTGATCCACTCGCTCTCTGACTGACCTCGATCTGCTCCTTCTCCGACTGACCTCGATCCGTCCCCACTCCACCCGACCTTGATCAGCTTCCACACCGAATGATATTGATCCCCTCCCTCTCCGACTGACCTCGACCCACTCCCTCTCCGACTGACCTCGATCCACTCCCTCTCCGACTCACCTCGATCCACTCCCTCTCCGACTGACCTTGATCCACTCGCTCTCCGACTGACCTTGATCCGCTCCCTCTCCGACTGACCTTGATCCGCTCCATCCGCTCCATTTCCCACTCTCACTCAGACTGGGCTCAATTCTGCTCCCTCTCTCTTTCCGACTGACCTTGATCCACTCGCTCTCTGACTGACCTCGATCTGCTCCTTCTCCGACTGACCTCGATCCGTCCCCACTCCGCCCGACCTTGATCAGCTTCCACACCGAATGATCTTGATCCCCTCCCTCTCCGACTGAGCTCGACCCACTCCCTCACCGACTCACCTTGATCAGCGCCCTCTCCGACTGACCTCGACCCACTCCCTCTCCGACTGACCTTGATCCACTCCCTCTCCGACTGACCTATATCTGTTCCCTCTCTGACTGACCTCGATCTGTCATCTCTCTGACTGACCTCGATCCGCTCCCTCTCCGACTGACCTCGATCCGTCCCCACTCCGCCCGACCTTGATTAGCTTCCCCTCCGAATGACCTTGATCTCCTCCCACTCTGACTCACCTTGATCAGCGCCCACTCCGACTGACCTTGATCCACTCCCTCTCCGACTGACCTCGATCCGCTCCCTCACCGACTCACCTTGATCAGCGCCCTCTCCGACTGACCTTGATCCCCTCCCTCTCCGACTGAGCTCGACCCACTCCCTCACCGACTCACCTTGATCAGCGCCCTCTCCGACTGACCTTGATCCACTCCCTCTCCGACTGACCTCGATCCGCTCCCTCACCGACTCACCTTGATCAGCGCCCTCTCCGACTGACCTTGATCCCCTCCCTCTCCGACTGAGCTCGACCCACTCCCACTCCGACTGACCTCGATCTGATCCCTCTCCGACCGACCTCGATCCGCTCCCTCTCCGACCGACCTCGCTCTACTCCCTCTCCGACTGACCTCGATCTGATCCCTCTCCGACCGACCTCGATCCGCTCCCTCTCCGACCGACCTCGCTCTACTCCCTCTCCGACTGACCTCGATCCGCTCCCTCTCCGACCGACCTCGCTCTACTCCCTCTCCGACTGACCTCGATCCGCTCCCTCTCCGACCGACCTCGATCCGCTCCCTCTCCGACCGACCTCGCTCTACTCCCTCTCCGACTGACCTCGATCCGCTCCCTCTCCGACCGACCTCGATCCGCTCCCTCTCCGACCGACCTCGATCCGCTCCCTCTCCGACCGACCTCGATCCGCTCCCTCTCCGACCGACCTCGATCCGCTCCCTCTCCGACCGACCTCGATCCGCTCCCTCTCCGACCGACCTCGATCCGCTCCCTCTCCGACCGACCTCGATCCGCTCCTTCTCCGACCGACATCGATCCGCTCCTTCTCCGACCGACCTCGATCCGCTCCCTCTCCGACTGACATCGATCCGCTCCTTCTCCGACCGACATCGATCCGCTCCTTCTCCGACCGACCTCGATCCGCTCCCTCTCCGACTGACATCGATCCGCTCCTTCTCCGACCGACATCGATCCGCTCCCTCTCCGACCGACATCGATCCGCTCCATTTACCGCTCCCAGTCCGACATCGATCCGCTCCTTCTCCGACCGACATCGATCCGCTCCATTTCCCGCTCCCAGTCCGACCGACCGCGATCCGCTCCCACTCCGACCGACCGCGATCCGCTCCCAGTCCGACCGACCTCGATCCGCTCCCAGTCCGACCGACTGCGATCCGCTCCCTCTCCGACCGACCTCGATCCGTCCCCTCTCCAACTGACCTTGATCAGCTTCCACTCCGACTGACCTCGACCCACTCCCTCACCGATTCACCTTGATCAGTGCCCTCTCCGACTGACCTTGATCCACTCCCTCTCCGACTGACCTCGATCTGTTCCCTCTGTGAATGACCTCGATCCACTCCCTCTCCGACTGACCTTGATCCGCTCCATCCGCTCCATTTCCCACTCCCACTCAGACTGGGCTCAATTCTGCTCCCTCTCTCTTTCCGACTGACCTTGATCCACTCGCTCTCTGACTGACCTCGATCTGCTCCTTCTCCGACTGACCTCGATCCGTCCCCACTCCGCCCGACCTTGATCAGCTTCCACACCGAATGATCTTGATCCCCTCCCTCTCCGACTGAGCTCGACCCACTCCCGCACCGACTCACCTTGATCAGCGCCCTCTCCGACTGACCTTGATCCACTCCCTCTCCGACTGACCTATATCTGTTCCCTCTCTGACTGACCTATATCTGTTCCCTCTCTGACTGACCTCGATCTGTCATCTCTCTGACTGACCTCGATCCGCTCCCTCTCCGACTGACCTCGATCCGTCCCCTCTCCAACTGACCTTGATCCACTCCCTCTCCGAATGACCTTGATCTCCTCCCTCTCCGACTGACCTCGATCCGCTCCCTCTCCGACCGACCTCGATCCGCTCCCTCTCCGACCAACCTCGATCCGCTCCCTCTCCGACCAACCTCGATCCGCTCCCTCTCCGACCGACATCGATCCGCTCCCTCTCCGACTGACCTCGATCTGTTCCCTCTCCGACTGACCTCGATCCGCTCCCTCTCCGACCGACCTCGATCCGCTCCCTCTCCGACCGACCTCGATCCGCTCCCTCTCCGACTGACCTCGCTCCGTTCCCTCTCCGACTGACCTCGATCCACTCCCACTCCGCCTGACCTCGATCCACTCCCACTCCGCCTGACCTCGATCTGCTCCCTCTCTGACTGACCTTAATCCGCTCCATCCGCTCCATTTCCCACTCCCACTCAGACTGGGGTCAATCTGCTCCCTCTCTCTTTTCGACTGACCTTGATCCACTCGCTCTCTGACTGACCACGATCTGTTATCTCTCTGACTGACATCGATCCGTCCCCTCTCCAACTGACCTTGATCAGCTTCCACTCCAAATGACCTTGATCCCCTCCCTCTCCGACTGACCTCGACCCACTCCCTCACCGACTCACCTTGATCAGTGCACTCTCCGACTGACCTTGATCCACTCCCTCTCCGACTGACCTTGATCCACTCCCTCTCCGACTGACCTCGATCTGTTCCCTCTGTGAATGACCTCGATCCACTCCCTCTCCGACTGACCTCTATCCGATCCCTCTCCGACTGATTTCGATACATTCCCTGTCTGACTGACCTTGATCTGTTCCCTCTCTGACTGACCTTGATCCACTCGCTCTTTGACTGACCTCGGTCTGCTCCTTCTCCGACTGACCTTGATCCACTCCCTCTCCGACTGACATCGATCTATTCCCTCTCTGACTGACCTCGATCCGCTCCCACTCTGACTGACCTCGATCCGCTCGCTCACCGACTGACCTCGATCCGCTCGCTCTCCGACTGACCTCGATCCACTCCTTCTCCGACTGACCTTAATCAGCTCCTACTCCGAATGACCTCGATCCGTCCCCTCTCCGCCTGACCTCGATCCGCTCTCTCTCTGACTGACCTCGATCCACTCTCTCTCTGACTGACCTCGATCAGCTTCCACTCCGAATGACCTCGATCCGCCCCCTCTCCGACTGACCTCAATCTGATCCCTCTCCGACTGAACTCGATCCGCTCCCTCTCCAACTGACCGCGATCCGTTCCCTGTCCGAATGACCTTGATCCCCTCCCTCTCCGACTGACTGCGATCCGCTCCCTGTCCGACTGACCGCGATCCGCTCCCGTCCGACTGACCGCGATCCGCTCCCTGTCCGACTGACCGCGATCCGCTCCCTCTCCGACTGACCGCGATCCGCTCCCTCTCCGACTGACCGCGATCCGCTCCCTCTCCGACTGACCGCGATCCGCTCCCTCTCCGACTGACCGCGATCCGCTCTCTCTCTGACTGACCTCGATCCACTCTCTCTGACTGACCTCGATCAGCTTCCACTCCGAATGACCTCGATCCCCTCACTCTCCGACTGAACTCGATCCGCTCCCTCTCCGACTGACCGCGATCCGTTCCCTGTCCGAATGACCTTGATCCCCTCCCTCTCCGACTGACCTCGATCCACTCCTTCTCCGACTGACCTCGATCCACTCCCTCTCCGACTGACCTCGATCCACTCCCTCTCCGACTGACCTCGATCCGCTCCCACTCCGACTGACCTCGCTCCGCTCCCACTCCGACTGACCTCGATCCACTCCCACTCCGACTGACCTCGATCCACTCCCACTCCGACTGACCTCGATCCGCTCCCACTCCGACTGACCTCGATCCGCTCCCACTCCGACGGACCTCGATCCACTCCCACTCCGACTGTCCTCGATCCACATCCCTTCCCACTGACCTCGATCCGTACCTTGTTCAACTGTTCACGATCCCCTCCCATTCCGACTGACCTCGATCCGTTCTTTCTCCGACTGACCTCGATCCACTCCCAATCCGACTGACCTCGATCCCTTCCAGTTTCCTCTCCGACTGACCTCGATCCGTCCCCTCTCCGACTGACCTCGATCAGGCCCCTCTCCGACTGACCTCGATCCGTCCCCTCTCCGACTGACCTCGATCCGATCCCTCTCCGAATGACCTCGATCCGCCCCCTCTCCGACTGACCTCAATCTGATCCCTCTCCGACTGAACTCGATCCGCTCCCTCTCCAACTGACCGCGATCCGTTCCCTGTCCGAATGACCTTGATCCCCTCCCTCTCCGACTGACTGCGATCCGCTCCCTGTCCGACTGACCGCGATCCGCTCCCTGTCCGACTGACCGCGATCCGCTCCCTGTCCGACTGACCGCGATCCGCTCCCTCTCCGACTGACCGCGATCCGCTCCCTCTCCGACTGACCGCGATCCGCTCCCTCTCTGACTGACCTCGATCCACTCTCTCTGACTGACCTCGATCAGCTTCCACTCCGAATGACCTCGATCCCCTCCCTCTCCGACTGAACTCGATCCGCTCCCTCTCCGACTGACCGCGATCCGCTCCCTCTCCGAATGACCTTGATCCCCTCCCTCTCCGACTGACCTCGATCCACTCCTTCTCCGACTGACCTCGATCCACTCCCTCTCCGACTGACCTCGATCCACTCCCTCTCCGACTGACCTCGATCCACTCCTTCTCCGACTGACCTCGATCCGCTCCCACTCCGACTGACCTCGCTCCGCTCCCACTCCGACTGACCTTGATCCCCTCCCTCTCCGACTGACCTCGATCCACTCCTTCTCCGACTGACCTCGATCCACTCCTTCTCCGACTGACCTCGATCCGCTCCCACTCCGACTGACCTCGCTCCGCTCCCACTCCGACTGACCTCGCTCCGCTCCCACTCCGACTGACCTCGATCCACTCCCACTCCGACTGACCTCGATCCGCTCCCACTCCGACAGACCTCGATCCGCTCCCACTCCGACGGACCTCGATCCACTCCCACTCCGACTGTCCTCGATCCACATCCCTTCCCACTGACCTCGATCCGTACCTTGTTCGACTGTTCACGATCCCCTCCCATTCCGACTGACCTCGATCCGTTCTTTCTCCGACTGACCTCGATCCACTCCCAATCCGACTGACCTCGATCCCTTCCAGTTTCCTCTCCGACTGACCTCGATCCGTCCCCTCTCCGACTGACCTCGATCAGGCCCCTCTCCGACTGACCTCGATCAGGCCCCTCTCCGACTGACCTCGATCCGTTCCCCACTCCGAATGACCTCGATCTGATCCCTCTCCGACTGAACTCGATCCGCTCCCTCTCCGACTGACCGCGATCCGTTCCCTCTCCGACTGACTGCGATCCGCTCCCTGTCCGACTGACCGCGATCCGCTCCCTCTCCGACTGACCGCGATCCGCTCTCTCTCCGACTGACCTCGATCCGCTCCCTCTCCGACGGACCGCGATCCGCTCCCTCTCCGACTGACCGCGATCCGCTCCCTCTCCGACGGACCGCGATCCGCTCCCTCTCCGACGGACCGCGATCCGCTCCCTCTCCGACTGACCTCGATCCGCTCCCTCTCCGACGGACCGCGATCCGCTCCCTCTCCGACTGACCGCGATCCGCTCTCTCTCCGACTGACCTCGATCCGCTCCCTCTCCGACGGACCGCGATCCGCTCCCTCTCCGACTGACCGCGATCCGCTCCCTCTCCGACGGACCGCGATCCGCTCCCTCTCCGACTGACCGCGATCCGCTCCCTCTCCGACGGACCTCGATCCGCTCCCTCTCCGACGGACCTCGATCCGCTCCCTCTCCGACGGACCTCGATCCGCTCCCTCTCCGACGGACCTCGATCCGCTCCCTCTCCGACTGACCTCGATCCACTCCTTCTCCGACTGACCTCGATCCACTCCTTCTCCGACTGACCTCGATCCGCTCCCTCTATGACGGACCTCGATCCGCTCCCTCTCCGAATGATGTCAATCCACTCCCTCACCGACTGACATCGATCCATTCCCTCCAACTGACCTTGATCCGGTCTATCTACAACTGACCTCGATCCACTCCCAATCCGACTAACGTCGATCCACTCCCACTCCGACCGACGTCGAACCACTCCCACTCTGACTGACGTCGATCCGTCCCCTCTCCGACTGACCTCGATCCGTCCCCTCTCCGACTGACCTCGATCAGGCCCCTCTCCGACTGACCTCGATCCGTCCCCTCTCCGACTGACCTCGATCCGATCCCTCTCCGAATGACCTCAATCTGATCCCTCTCCGACTGACCGCGATCCGCTCCCTCTCCGACTGACCTCGATCCGCCCCCTCTCCGACTGACCTCGATCCGATCCCTCTCCGACTGACCTCGATCCGCTCCCTCTCCGACGGACCTCGATCCGCTCCCTCTCCGACGGACCTCGATCCGCTCCCACTCCGACGGACCTCAATCCGCTCCCACTCCCTCTCCGACTGTCCTCGATCCACATCCCTTCCCACTGACCTCGATCCGTACCCTGTTCGACTGTTCACGATCCCCTCCCATTCCGACTGACCTCGATCCGTTCCTTCTCCGACTGACCTCGATCCGCTCCCTCTCCGACTGACCTCGATCCGTCCCCTCTCCGACTGACCTCGATCCGTCCCCTCTCCGACTGACCTCGATCCGTCCCCTCTCCGACTGACCTCGATCCGTCCCCTCTCCGACTGACCTCGATCAGTCCCCTCTCCAACTGACCTCGATCTTCTCCCACTCCGACTGACCTCGATCTGTCCCCTCTCCGACTGACCTCGATCCGTCCCCTCTCCGACTGACCTCGATCCGTTCCTTCTCCGACTGACCTCGATCCGCTCCCTCTCCGACTGACCTCGATCCGCTCCCTCTCCGACTGAACTCGATCCCCTCCCTCTCCGACTGACCTCGATCCGTCCCCTCTCCGACTGACCTCGATCCGTCCCCTCTCCGACTGACCTCGATCAGGCCCCTCTCCGACTGACCTCGATCCGTCCCCTCTCCGACTGACCTCGATCCGATCCCTCTCCGAATGACCTCAATCTGATCCCTCTCCGACTGACCGCGATCCGCTCCCTCTCCGACTGACCTCGATCCGCCCCCTCTCCGACTGACCTCGATCCGATCCCTCTCCGACTGACCTTGATCCGCTCCATCCGCTCCATTTCCCACTCCCACTCAGACTGGGCTCAATTCTGCTCCCTCTCTCTTTCCGACTGACCTTGATCCGCTCCCTCTCCGACTGACCTTGATCCACTCGCTCTCTGACTGACCTCGATCTGCTCCTTCTCCGACTGACCTCGATCCGTCCCCACTCCACCCGACCTTGATCAGCTTCCACACCGAATGATATTGATCCCCTCCCTCTCCGACTGACCTCGACCCACTCCCTCTCCGACTGACCTCGATCCACTCCCTCTCCGACTCACCTCGATCCACTCCCTCTCCGACTGACCTTGATCCACTCGCTCTCCGACTGACCTTGATCCGCTCCCTCTCCGACTGACCTTGATCCGCTCCATCCGCTCCATTTCCCACTCTCACTCAGACTGGGCTCAATTCTGCTCCCTCTCTCTTTCCGACTGACCTTGATCCACTCGCTCTCTGACTGACCTCGATCTGCTCCTTCTCCGACTGACCTCGATCCGTCCCCACTCCGCCCGACCTTGATCAGCTTCCACACCGAATGATCTTGATCCCCTCCCTCTCCGACTGAGCTCGACCCACTCCCTCACCGACTCACCTTGATCAGCGCCCTCTCCGACTGACCTCGACCCACTCCCTCTCCGACTGACCTTGATCCACTCCCTCTCCGACTGACCTTGATCCACTCCCTCTCCGACTGACCTATATCTGTTCCCTCTCTGACTGACCTCGATCTGTCATCTCTCTGACTGACCTCGATCCGCTCCCTCTCCGACTGACCTCGATCCGTCCCCACTCCGCCCGACCTTGATTAGCTTCCCCTCCGAATGACCTTGATCTCCTCCCACTCTGACTCACCTTGATCAGCGCCCACTCCGACTGACCTTGATCCACTCCCTCTCCGACTGACCTCGATCCGCTCCCTCACCGACTCACCTTGATCAGCGCCCTCTCCGACTGACCTTGATCCCCTCCCTCTCCGACTGAGCTCGACCCACTCCCACTCCGACTGACCTCGATCTGATCCCTCTCCGACCGACCTCGATCCGCTCCCTCTCCGACCGACCTCGCTCTACTCCCTCTCCGACTGACCTCGATCTGATCCCTCTCCGACCGACCTCGATCCGCTCCCTCTCCGACCGACCTCGCTCTACTCCCTCTCCGACTGACCTCGATCCGCTCCCTCTCCGACCGACCTCGCTCTACTCCCTCTCCGACTGACCTCGATCCGCTCCCTCTCCGACCGACCTCGATCCGCTCCCTCTCCGACCGACCTCGATCCGCTCCCTCTCCGACCGACCTCGATCTGATCCCTCTCCGACTGACCTCGATCCGCTCCCTCTCCGACTGACCTCGATCCGCTCCCTCTCCGACCGACCTCGATCCGCTCCCTCTCCGACCGACCTCGATCCGCTCCCTCTCCGACCGACCTCGCTCTACTCCCTCTCCGACTGACCTCGATCTGATCCCTCTCCGACCGACCTCGATCCGCTCCCTCTCCGACCGACCTCGCTCTACTCCCTCTCCGACCGACCTCGCTCTACTCCCTCTCCGACTGACCTCGATCCGCTCCCTCTCCGACCGACCTCGATCCGCTCCCTCTCCGACCGACCTCGATCCGCTCCCTCTCCGACCGACCTCGATCCGCTCCCTCTCCGACCGACCTCGATCCGCTCCCTCTCCGACCGACCTCGATCCGCTCCCTCTCCGACCGACCTCGCTCTACTCCCTCTCCGACTGACCTCGATCCGCTCCCTCTCCGACCGACCTCGATCCGCTCCCTCTCCGACCGACCTCGCTCTACTCCCTCTCCGACTGACCTCGATCCGCTCCCTCTCCGACCGACCTCGATCCGCTCCCTCTCCGACCGACCTCGATCCGCTCCCTCTCCGACTGACATCGATCCGCTCCTTCTCCGACCGACATCGATCCGCTCCTTCTCCGACCGACATCGATCCGCTCCTTCTCCGACCGACCTCGATCCGCTCCCTCTCCGACTGACATCGATCCGCTCCTTCTCCGACCGACATCGATCCGCTCCTTCTCCGACCGACCTCGATCCGCTCCCTCTCCGACTGACATCGATCCGCTCCTTCTCCGACCGACATCGATCCGCTCCCTCTCCGACCGACATCGATCCGCTCCATTTACCGCTCCCAGTCCGACATCGATCCGCTCCTTCTCCGACCGACATCGATCCGCTCCATTTCCCGCTCCCAGTCCGACCGACCGCGATCCGCTCCCACTCCGACCGACCGCGATCCGCTCCCAGTCCGACCGACCTCGATCCGCTCCCAGTCCGACCGACTGCGATCCGCTCCCTCTCCGACCGACCTCGATCCGTCCCCTCTCCAACTGACCTTGATCAGCTTCCACTCCGACTGACCTCGACCCACTCCCTCACCGATTCACCTTGATCAGTGCTCTCTCCGACTGACCTTGATCCACTCCCTCTCCGACTGACCTCGATCTGTTCCCTCTGTGAATGACCTCGATCCACTCCCTCTCCGACTGACCTTGATCCGCTCCATCCGCTCCATTTCCCACTCCCACTCAGACTGGGCTCAATTCTGCTCCCTCTCTCTTTCCGACTGACCTTGATCCACTCGCTCTCTGACTGACCTCGATCTGCTCCTTCTCCGACTGACCTCGATCCGTCCCCACTCCGCCCGACCTTGATCAGCTTCCACACCGAATGATCTTGATCCCCTCCCTCTCCGACTGAGCTCGACCCACTCCCGCACCGACTCACCTTGATCAGCGCCCTCTCCGACTGACCTTGATCCACTCCCTCTCCGACTGACCTATATCTGTTCCCTCTCTGACTGACCTATATCTGTTCCCTCTCTGACTGACCTCGATCTGTCATCTCTCTGACTGACCTCGATCCGCTCCCTCTCCGACTGACCTCGATCCGTCCCCTCTCCAACTGACCTTGATCCACTCCCTCTCCGAATGACCTTGATCTCCTCCCTCTCCGACTGACCTCGATCCGCTCCCTCTCCGACCGACCTCGATCCGCTCCCTCTCCGACCAACCTCGATCCGCTCCCTCTCCGACCAACCTCGATCCGCTCCCTCTCCGACCGACATCGATCCGCTCCCTCTCCGACCGACATCGATCCGCTCCCTCTCCGACTGACCTCGATCTGTTCCCTCTCCGACTGACCTCGATCCGCTCCCTCTCCGACCGACCTCGATCCGCTCCCTCTCCGACCGACCTCGATCCGCTCCCTCTCCGACTGACCTCGCTCCGTTCCCTCTCCGACTGACCTCGATCCACTCCCACTCCGCCTGACCTCGATCCACTCCCACTCCGCCTGACCTCGATCTGCTCCCTCTCTGACTGACCTTAATCCGCTCCATCCGCTCCATTTCCCACTCCCACTCAGACTGGGGTCAATCTGCTCCCTCTCTCTTTTCGACTGACCTTGATCCACTCGCTCTCTGACTGACCACGATCTGTTATCTCTCTGACTGACATCGATCCGTCCCCTCTCCAACTGACCTTGATCAGCTTCCACTCCAAATGACCTTGATCCCCTCCCTCTCCGACTGACCTCGACCCACTCCCTCACCGACTCACCTTGATCAGTGCACTCTCCGACTGACCTTGATCCACTCCCTCTCCGACTGACCTTGATCCACTCCCTCTCCGACTGACCTCGATCTGTTCCCTCTGTGAATGACCTCGATCCACTCCCTCTCCGACTGACCTCTATCCGATCCCTCTCCGACTGATTTCGATACATTCCCTGTCTGACTGACCTTGATCTGTTCCCTCTCTGACTGACCTTGATCCACTCGCTCTTTGACTGACCTCGGTCTGCTCCTTCTCCGACTGACCTTGATCCACTCCCTCTCCGACTGACATCGATCTATTCCCTCTCTGACTGACCTCGATCCGCTCCCACTCTGACTGACCTCGATCCGCTCGCTCACCGACTGACCTCGATCCGCTCGCTCTCCGACTGACCTCGATCCACTCCTTCTCCGACTGACCTTAATCAGCTCCTACTCCGAATGACCTCGATCCGTCCCCTCTCCGCCTGACCTCGATCCGCTCTCTCTCTGACTGACCTCGATCCACTCTCTCTCTGACTGACCTCGATCAGCTTCCACTCCGAATGACCTCGATCCGCCCCCTCTCCGACTGACCTCAATCTGATCCCTCTCCGACTGAACTCGATCCGCTCCCTCTCCAACTGACCGCGATCCGTTCCCTGTCCGAATGACCTTGATCCCCTCCCTCTCCGACTGACTGCGATCCGCTCCCTGTCCGACTGACCGCGATCCGCTCCCTGTCCGACTGACCGCGATCCGCTCCCTGTCCGACTGACCGCGATCCGCTCCCTCTCCGACTGACCGCGATCCGCTCCCTCTCCGACTGACCGCGATCCGCTCCCTCTCCGACTGACCGCGATCCGCTCCCTCTCCGACTGACCGCGATCCGCTCTCTCTCTGACTGACCTCGATCCACTCTCTCTGACTGACCTCGATCAGCTTCCACTCCGAATGACCTCGATCCCCTCCCTCTCCGACTGAACTCGATCCGCTCCCTCTCCGACTGACCGCGATCCGTTCCCTGTCCGAATGACCTTGATCCCCTCCCTCTCCGACTGACCTCGATCCACTCCTTCTCCGACTGACCTCGATCCACTCCCTCTCCGACTGACCTCGATCCACTCCCTCTCCGACTGACCTCGATCCGCTCCCTCTCCGACTGACCTCGATCCGCTCCCACTCCGACTGACCTCGCTCCGCTCCCACTCCGACTGACCTCGATCCACTCCCACTCCGACTGACCTCGATCCACTCCCACTCTGACTGACCTCGATCCGCTCCCACTCTGACTGACCTCGATCCGCTCCCACTCCGACGGACCTCGATCCGCTCCCACTCCGACTGTCCTCGATCCACATCCCTTCCCACTGACCTCGATCCGTACCTTGTTCAACTGTTCACGATCCCCTCCCATTCCGACTGACCTCGATCCGTTCTTTCTCCGACTGACCTCGATCCACTCCCAATCCGACTGACCTCGATCCCTTCCAGTTTCCTCTCCGACTGACCTCGATCCGTCCCCTCTCCGACTGACCTCGATCAGGCCCCTCTCCGACTGACCTCGATCCGTCCCCTCTCCGACTGACCTCGATCCGATCCCTCTCCGAATGACCTCGATCCGCCCCCTCTCCGACTGACCTCAATCTGATCCCTCTCCGACTGAACTCGATCCGCTCCCTCTCCAACTGACCGCGATCCGTTCCCTGTCCGAATGACCTTGATCCCCTCCCTCTCCGACTGACTGCGATCCGCTCCCTGTCCGACTGACCGCGATCCGCTCCCTGTCCGACTGACCGCGATCCGCTCCCTGTCCGACTGACCGCGATCCGCTCCCTCTCCGACTGACCGCGATCCGCTCCCTCTCCGACTGACCGCGATCCGCTCTCTCTCTGACTGACCTCGATCCACTCTCTGACTGACCTCGATCAGCTTCCACTCCGAATGACCTCGATCCCCTCCCTCTCCGACTGAACTCGATCCGCTCCCTCTCCGACTGACCGCGATCCGCTCCCTCTCCGAATGACCTTGATCCCCTCCCTCTCCGACTGACCTCGATCCACTCCTTCTCCGACTGACCTCGATCCACTCCCTCTCCGACTGACCTCGATCCACTCCCTCTCCGACTGACCTCGATCCACTCCTTCTCCGACTGACCTCGATCCGCTCCCACTCCGACTGACCTCGCTCCGCTCCCACTCCGACTGACCTTGATCCCCTCCCTCTCCGACTGACCTCGATCCACTCCTTCTCCGACTGACCTCGATCCACTCCTTCTCCGACTGACCTCGATCCGCTCCCACTCCGACTGACCTCGCTCCGCTCCCACTCCGACTGACCTCGCTCCGCTCCCACTCCGACTGACCTCGATCCACTCCCACTCCGACTGACCTCGATCCGCTCCCACTCCGACAGACCTCGATCCGCTCCCACTCCGACGGACCTCGATCCACTCCCACTCCGACTGTCCTCGATCCACATCCCTTCCCACTGACCTCGATCCGTACCTTGTTCGACTGTTCACGATCCCCTCCCATTCCGACTGACCTCGATCCGTTCTTTCTCCGACTGACCTCGATCCACTCCCAATCCGACTGACCTCGATCCCTTCCAGTTTCCTCTCCGACTGACCTCGATCCGTCCCCTCTCCGACTGACCTCGATCAGGCCCCTCTCCGACTGACCTCGATCAGGCCCCTCTCCGACTGACCTCGATCCGTCCCCACTCCGAATGACCTCGATCTGATCCCTCTCCGACTGAACTCGATCCGCTCCCTCTCCGACTGACCGCGATCCGTTCCCTCTCCGACTGACTGCGATCCGCTCCCTGTCCGACTGACCGCGATCCGCTCCCTCTCCGACTGACCGCGATCCGCTCTCTCTCTGACTGACCTCGATCCGCTCCCTCTCCGACGGACCGCGATCCGCTCCCTCTCCGACTGACCGCGATCCGCTCCCTCTCCGACGGACCGCGATCCGCTCCCTCTCCGACTGACCGCGATCCGCTCCCTCTCCGACGGACCGCGATCCGCTCCCTCTCCGACTGACCGCGATCCGCTCCCTCTCCGACGGACCTCGATCCGCTCCCTCTCCGACGGACCTCGATCCGCTCCCTCTCCGACGGACCTCGATCCGCTCCCTCTCCGACTGACCTCGATCCACTCCTTCTCCGACTGACCTCGATCCACTCCTTCTCCGACTGACCTCGATCCGCTCCCTCTATGACGGACCTCGATCCGCTCCCTCTCCGAATGATGTCAATCCACTCCCTCACCGACTGACATCGATCCATTCCCTCCAACTGACCTTGATCCGGTCTATCTGCAACTGACCTCGATCCACTCCCAATCCGACTAACGTCGATCCACTCCCACTCCGACCGACGTCGAACCACTCCCACTCTGACTGACGTCGATCCGTCCCCTCTCCGACTGACCTCGATCCGTCCCCTCTCCGACTGACCTCGATCAGGCCCCTCTCCGACTGACCTCGATCCGTCCCCTCTCCGACTGACCTCGATCCGATCCCTCTCCGAATGACCTCAATCTGATCCCTCTCCGACTGACCGCGATCCGCTCCCTCTCCGACTGACCTCGATCCGCCCCCTCTCCGACTGACCTCGATCCGATCCCTCTCCGACTGACCTCGATCCGCTCCCTCTCCGACGGACCTCGATCCGCTCCCTCTCCGACGGACCTCAATCCGCTCCCACTCCGACGGACCTCAATCCGCTCCCACTCCCTCTCCGACTGTCCTCGATCCACATCCCTTCCCACTGACCTCGATCCGTACCCTGTTCGACTGTTCACGATCCCCTCCCATTCCGACTGACCTCGATCCGTTCCTTCTCCGACTGACCTCGATCCGCTCCCTCTCCGACTGACCTCGATCCGTCCCCTCTCCGACTGACCTCGATCCGTCCCCTCTCCGACTGACCTCGATCCGTCCCCTCTCCGACTGACCTCGATCAGTCCCCTCTCCGACTGACCTCGATCTTCTCCCACTCCGACTGACCTCGATCTGTCCCCTCTCCGACTGACCTCGATCCGTCCCCTCTCCGACTGACCTCGATCCGTTCCTTCTCCGACTGACCTCGATCCGCTCCCTCTCCGACTGACCTCGATCCGCTCCCTCTCCGACTGAACTCGATCCCCTCCCTCTCCGACTGACCTCGATCCGTCCCCTCTCCGACTGACCTCGATCCGTCCCCTCTCCGACTGACCTCGATCCGTCCCCTCTCCGACTGACCTCGATCCGTCCCCTCTCCGACTGACCTCGATCCGATCCCTCTCCGAATGACCTCAATCTGATCCCTCTCCGACTGACCGCGATCCGCTCCCTCTCCGACTGACCTCGATCCGCCCCCTCTCCGACTGACCTCGATCCGATCCCTCTCCGACTGACCTCGATCCGCTCCCTCTCCGACGGACCTCAATCCGCTCCCACTCCGACGGACCTCAATCCGCTCCCACTCCGACGGACCTCAATCCGCTCCCACTCCCTCTCCGACTGTCCTCGATCCACATCCCTTCCCACTGACCTCGATCCGTACCCTGTTCGACTGTTCACGATCCCCTCCCATTCCGACTGACCTCGATCCGTTCCTTCTCCGACTGACCTCGATCCGCTCCCTCTCCGACTGACCTCGATCCGTCCCCTCTCCGACTGACCTCGATCCGTCCCCTCTCCGACTGACCTCGATCCGTCCCCTCTCCGACTGACCTCGATCAGTTCCCTCTCCGACTGACCTCGATCAGTCCCCTCTCCGACTGACCTCGATCTTCTCCCACTCCGACTGACCTCGATCCGTCCCCTCTCCGACTGACCTCGATCCGTCCCCTCTCCGACTGACCTCGATCCGTTCCTTCTCCGACTGACCTCGATCCGCTCCCTCTCCGACTGACCTCGATCCGCTCCCTCTCCGACTGAACTCGATCCCCTCCCTCTCCGACTGACCTCGATCCGTCCCCTCTCCGACTGACCTCGATCCCCTCCCTCTCCGACTGACCTCGATCCGTCCCCTCTCCGACAGACCTCGAGACATTCACTGTCCGACTGAACTCGATCCCCTCTCTCTCCGACTGACCTCGATCCGTCCCCTCTCCGACTGACCTCGATCCGTCCCCTCTCCGACTGACCTCGATCCGTCCCCTCTCCGACTGACCTCGATCAGTCCCCTCTCCGACTGACCTCGATCCCCTCCCTCTCCGAATGACCTCGATCTGATCCCTCTGACTGACCTCGATCCGTTCCCTCTCCGACTGAGCTCGATCCGCTCCCACTCCGACGGACCTCGATCCGCTCCCACTCCCTCTCCGACTGTCCTCGATCCACATCCCTTCCCACTGACCTTGATCCGTACCTTGTTCGACTGTTCACGATCCCTACCCATTCCGACTGACTTCGATCCGTTCCCTCTCCGACGGACCTCGATCCGCTCCCTCTCCGACGGACCTCGATCCGTCCCCTCTCTGACTCACCTCGGTCCACTCCCTCGCCGACTGACCTTGATCCACGCACTCTCCGACTGACCTCGATCATCTCCCTCTCCGACTGACCTCTATCCACTCCCAATCCGACTGACCTCGATCCGCCCGCACTCCGACTGATCTTGCTCCGTTTCCTCTCCGAATGCCCTCGATCCCTTCCCGGTCATACTGATCTTGATTTGCTCGTTCTCCGACTGACCTCGCTCCGCTCCCTCTCCGACTGACCTCGAACCGCTCCCTCTATGACGGACCTCGATCCGCCCCCACTCCGAATGATGTCAATCCACTCCCTCAACGACTGACATCGATCCATTCCCTCTCCAACTGACCTTGATCCGGTCTATCTGCAACAGACGTCGATCCACTCCCACTCCGACCGACGTCGATCCACTCCCACTCCGACCGACGTCGATCCACTCCCACTAACCACGATCCGCTCCCACTCCCTCTTCGACTGTCCTCAATCCACTCCCTTTCTCACTGACCTCGATCCGTACCTTGTTCGACTGTTCACGATCCCCTCCCATTCCGACTGACATTGATCCGTTTCCTCTCCGACGGCCCTCGATCCGTTTCCTCTCCGACTGACCTCGATCCGTCCCCTCTCCGACTGACCTCGATCCGTCCCCCCTCCGACTGACCTCGATCCACTTCCATTCCACCTGTCCTCGATCCGTTCCCTCTCCGACTGTCCTCGACCCGTCCCCTCTCCGACTGTCCTCGATCCGCCCCCTCTCCGACTGTCCTCGATCCGCCCCCTCTCCGACTGTCCTCGATCCGCCCCCTCTCCGACTGTCCTCGATCCGCCCCCTCTCCGACTGTCCTCGATCCGTCCCCTCTCCGACTGTCCTCGATCCGCCCCCTCTCCGACTGTCCTCGATCCGCCCCCTCTCCGACTGTCCTCGATCCACCCTCTCTCTGACTGACCTCGATCCGCTCCCTCTCTGACTGACCTCGATCCGCTCCCTCTCCGACGGACCTCGATCCGCTCCCTCTCCGACGGACCTCGATCCGTCCCCTCTCCGACGGACCTCGGTCCGCTCCCTCTCCGACTGACCTCGATCCACTTCCATTCCACCTGACCTCGATCCACTCCCTCTCCGACTGTCCTCGATCCGTCCCCTCTCCGACTGTCCTCGATCCGCCCCCTCTCCGACTGTCCTCGATCCGCCCCCTCTCCGACTGTCCTCGATCCGTCCCCTCTCCGACTGTCCTCGATCCGTCCCCTCTCCGACTGACCTGAATTCGTTCCCTCTCCGACTGTCCTCGATCCGTCCCCTCTCCGACTGTCCTCGATCCGTCCCCTCTCCGACTGACCTGAATTCGTCCCCTCTCCGACTGTCCTCGATCAGTTCACTCTCCGACTGACCTCGATCCGCCCCCACTCCAAATGATGTCAATTCACTCCCTCACCGACTGACTTCGATCCGTTCCCTCTCCGACGGACCTCGATCCGTTCCCTCTCCGACGGACCTCGATCCGCTCCCTCTCCGACGGACCTCGATCCGCTCCCTCTCCGACGGACCTCGATCCGCTCCCTCTCCGACTGACCTCGATCCACTTCCATTCCACCTGACCTCGATCCACTCCCTCTCCGACTGTCCTCGATCCGTCCCCTCTCCGACTGTTCTCGATCCGTCCCCTCTCCGACTGTCCTCGATCCGCCCCCTCTCCGACTGTCCTCGATCCGCCCCCTCTCCGACTGTCCTCGATCCGTCCCCTCTCCGACTGTCCTCGATCCGTCCCCTCTCCGACTGTCCTCGATCCGCCCCCACTCCAAATGATGTCAATTCACTCCCTCACCGACTGACTTCGATCCGTTCCCTCTCCGACGGACCTCGATCCGTCCCCTCTCTGACTCACCTCGGTCCACTCCCTCGCCGACTGACCTTGATCCACGCACTCTCCGACTGACCTCGATCATCTCCCTCTCCGACTGACCTCTATCCACTCCCAATCCGACTGACCTCGATCCGCCCGCACTCCGACTGATCTTGCTCCGTTTCCTCTCCGAATGCCCTCGATCCCTTCCCGGTCATACTGATCTTGATTTGCTCGTTCTCCGACTGACCTCGCTCCGCTCCCTCTCCGACTGACCTCGAACCGCTCCCTCTATGACGGACCTCGCTCCGCTCCCTCTCCGAATGATGTCAATCCACTCCCTCACCGACTGACATCGATCCATTCCCTCTCCAACTGACCTTGATCCGGTCTATCTGCGACCGACGTCGATCCACTCCCACTCCGACCGACGTCGATCCACTCCCACTCCGACCGACGTCGATCCACTCCCACTCCGACCGACGTCGATCCACTCCCACTCCGACCGACGTCGATCCACTCCCACTCCGACCGACGTCGATCCACTCCCACTAACCACGATCCGCTCCCACTCCCTCTTCGACTGTCCTCAATCCACTCCCTTTCTCACTGACCTTGATCCGTACCTTGTTCGACTGTTCACGATCCCCTCCCATTCCGACGGACATTGATCCGTTTCCTCTCCGACGGCCCTCGATCCGTTTCCTCTCCGACGGCCCTCGATCCGTTTCCTCTCCGACGGCCCTCGGTCCGTCCCCTCTCCGACTGACCTCGATCCGTCCCCTCTCCGACTGACCTCGATCCGTCCCCTCTCCGACTGACCTCGATCCGTCCCCTCTCCGACTGACCTCGGTCCGCTCCCTCTCCGACTGACCTCGATCCACTTCCATTCCACCTGACCTCGATCCGCTCCCTCTCCGACTGTCCTCGATCCGTCCCCTCTCCGACTGTCCTCGATCCGTCCCCTCTCCGACTGTCCTCGATCCGCCCCCTCTCCGACTGTACTCGATCCGCCCCCTCTCCGACTGTCCTCGATCCGCCCCCTCTCCGACTGTCCTCGATCCGTCCCCTCTCCGACTGTCCTCGATCCGTCCCCTCTCCGACTGTCCTCGATCCGTCCCCTCTCCGACTGTCCTCGATCCGTCCCCTCTCCGACTGACCTGAATTCGTCCCCTCTCCGACTGACCTGAATTCGTCCCCTCTCCGACTGTCCTCGATCAGTTCACTCTCCGACTGACCTCGATCCGCCCCCACTCCAAATGATTTCAATTCTATCCCTCACCGACTGACTTCGATCCGTTCCCTCTCCGACGGACCTCAATCCGTTCCCTCTCCGACGGACCTAGATCCGCTCCCTCTCCGACTGACCTCGATCCACTTCCATTCCACCTGACCTCGATCCACTCCCTCTCCGACTGTCCTCGATCCGTCCCCTCTCCGACTGTCCTCGATCCGCCCCCTCTCCGACTGTCCTCGATCCGTCCCCTCTCCGACTGTCCTCGATCCGTCCCCTCTCCGACTGTCCTCGATCCGTCCCCTCTCCGACTGTCCTCGATCCGTCCCCTCTCCGACTGACCTGAATTCCTTCCCTCTCCGACTGTCCTCGATCCGTCCCCTCTCCGACTGTCCTCGATCCGTCCCCTCTCCGACTGACCTGAATTCGTCCCCTCTCCGACTGACCTCGATCAGTTCACTCTCCGACTGACCTCGATCCGCCCCCACTCCAAATGATGTCAATTCACTCCCTCACCGACTGACTTCGATCCGTTCCCTCTCCGACGGACCTCGATCCGTTCCCTCTCCGACCGACCTCGATCCGTTCCCTCTCCGACCGACCTCGATCCGCTCCCTCTCCGACTGTCCTCGATCCGTCCCCTCTCCGACTGTCCTCGATCCGTCCCCTCTCCGACTGTCCTCGATCCGCCCCCACTCCAAATGATGTCAATTCACTCCCTCACCGACTGACTTCGATCCGTTCCCTCTCCGACGGACCTCGATCCGCTCCCTCTCCGACGGACCTCGATCCGTCCCCTCTCTGACTCACCTCGGTCCACTCCCTCGCCGACTGACCTTGATCCACGCACTCTCCGACTGACCTCGATCATCTCCCTCTCCGACTGACCTCTATCCACTCCCAATCCGACTGACCTCGATCCGCCCGCACTCCGACTGATCTTGATCCGTTTCCTCTCCGAATGCCCTCGATCCCTTCCCGGTCATACTGACCTCGCTCCGCTCCCTCTCCGAATGATGTCAATCCACTCCCTCACCGACTGACATTGATCCATTCCCTCTCCAACTGACCTTGATCCGGTCTATCTGCGACCGACGTCGATCCACTCCCACTCCGACCGACGTCGATCCACTCCCACTCCGACCGACGTCGATCCACTCCCACTAACCACGATCCGCTCCCACTCCCTCTTCGACTGTCCTCAATCCACTCCCTTTCTCACTGACCTCGATCCGTACCTTGTTCGACTGTTCACGATCCCCTCCCATTCCGACTGACATTGATCCGTTGCCTCTCCGACGGCCCTCGATCCGTTTCCTCTCCGACGGACTTCGGTCCGTCCCCTCTCCGACTGACCTCGATCCGTCCCCTCTCCGACTGACCTCGATCCGTCCCCTCTCCGACTGACCTCGGTCCGCTCCCTCTCCGACTGACCTCGGTCCACTTCCATTCCACCTGACCTCGATCCGCTCCCTCTCCGACTGTCCTCGATCCGTTCCCTCTCCGACGGACCTCGATCCGCCCCCTCTCAGACTGTCCTCGATCCGCCCCCTCTCAGACTGTCCTCGATCCGCCCCCTCTCAGACTGTCCTCGATCCTCCCCCTCTCAGACTGTCCTCGATCCGCCCCCTCTCCGACTGTCCTCGATCCGTCCCCTCTCCGACTGTCCTCGATCCGTCCCCTCTCCGACTGTCCTCGATCCGTCCCCTCTCAGACTGACCTCGATCCGCCCCCACTCCAAATGATGTCAATTCACTCCCTCACCGACTGACTTCGATCCGTTCCCTCTCCGACGGACCTCGATCCGTTCCCTCTCCGACGGACCTCGATCCGCTCCCTCTCCGACGGACCTCGATCCGTCCCCTCTCCGACTGACCTCGGTCCGCTCCCACTCCGACTGACCTCGATCCACTTCCATTCCACCTGACCTCGATCCACTCCCTCTCCGACTGTCCTCGATCCGTCCCCTCTCCGACTGTCCTCGATCCGCCCCCTCTCCGACTGTCCTCGATCCGCCCCCTCTCCGACTGTCCTCGATCCGCCCCCTCTCCGACTGTCCTCGATCCGTCCCCTCTCAGACTGACCTGAATTCGTCCCCTCTCAGACTGACCTGAATTCGTCCCCTCTCCGACTGTCCTCGATCCGTCCCCTCTCCGACTGACCTGAATTCGTCCCCTCTCCGACTGTCCTCGATCCGTTCACTCTCCGACTGACCTCGATCCGCCCCCACTCCAAATGATGTCAATTCACTCCCTCACCGACTGACTTCGATCCGTTCCCTCTCCGACGGACCTCGATCCGCTCCCTCTCCGACTGACCTCGATCCACTTCCATTCCACCTGACCTCGATCCACTCCCACTCCGACCGACGTCGATCCACTCCCACTCCGACCGACGTCGATCCACTCCCACTCCGACCGACGTCGATCCACTCCCACTCCGACCGACGTCGATCCACTCCCACTAACCACGATCCGCTCCCACTCCCTCTTCGACTGTCCTCAATCCACTCCCTTTCTCACTGACCTTGATCCGTACCTTGTTCGACTGTTCACGATCCCCTCCCATTCCGACTGACATTGATCCGTTGCCTCTCCGACGGCCCTCGATCCGTTTCCTCTCCGACGGCCCTCGATCCGTTTCCTCTCCGATGGACCTCGGTCCGTCCCCTCTCCGACTGACCTCGATCCGTCCCCTCTCCGACTGACCTCGATCCGTCCCCTCTCCGACTGACCTCGATCCGTCCCCTCTCCGACTGACCTCGGTCCGTCCCCTCTCCGACGGACCTCGGTCCACTTCCATTCCACCTGACCTCGATCCGCTCCCTCTCCGACTGTCCTCGATCCGTCCCCTCTCCGACTGTCATCGATCCGTCCCCTCTCCGACTGACCTCGATCCGTCCCCTCTCCGACTGACCTCGATCCGTCCCCTCTCCGACTGACCTCAGTCCGCTCCCTCTCCGACTGTCCTCGATCCGTCCCCTCTCCGACTGTCCTCGATCCGCCCCCTCTCCGACTGTCCTCGATCCGTCCCCTCTCCGACTGTCCTCGATCCGTCCCCTCTCCGACTGTCCTCGATCCGTCCCCTCTCCGACGGACCTCGATCCGTCCCCTCTCCGACTGTCCTCGATCCGTCCCCTCTCCGACTGTCCTCGATCCGTCCCCTCTCCGACTGTCCTCGATCCGTCCCCTCTCCGACGGACCTCGATCCGTCCCCTCTCCGACGGACCTCGATCCACTCCCTCTCTGACTGTCCTCGATCCGTCCCCTCTCCGACTGACCTCGATCCGCTCCCTCTCCGACTGTCCTCGATCCGTCCCCTCTCCGACTGTCCTCGATCCGCCCCCTCTCAGACTGTCCTCGATCCGTCCCCTCTCAGACTGTCCTCGATCCGTCCCCTCTCCGACTGACCTGAATTCGTTCCCTCTCCGACTGACCTCGATCCGCCCCCACTCCAAATGATGTCAATTCACTCCCTCACCGACTGACTTCGATCCGTTCCCTCTCCGACGGACCTCGATCCGCTCCCTCTCCGACGGACCTCGATCCGTCCCCTCTCTGACTCACCTCGGTCCACTCCCTCGCCGACTGACCTTGATCCACGCACTCTCCGACTGACCTCGATCATCTCCCTCTCCGACTGACCTCTATCCACTCCCAATCCGACTGACCTCGATCCGCCCGCACTCCGACTGATCTTGATCCGTTTCCTCTCCGAATGCCCTCGATCCCTTCCCGGTCATACTGACCTTGATTTGCTCGTTCTCCGACGGACCTCGGTCCGTCCCCTCTCCGACGGACCTCGGTCCGTCCCCTCTCCGACGGACCTCGGTCCGTCCCCTCTCCGACGGACCTCGGTCCACTTCCATTCCACCTGACCTCGATCCGCTCCCTCTCCGACTGTCCTCGATCCGTCCCCTCTCCGACTGTCATCGATCCGTCCCCTCTCCGACTGACCTCGATCCGTCCCCTCTCCGACTGACCTCGATCCGTCCCCTCTCCGACTGACCTCAGTCCGCTCCCTCTCCGACTGTCCTCGATCCGTCCCCTCTCCGACTGTCCTCGATCCGCCCCCTCTCCGACTGTCCTCGATCCGCCCCCTCTCCGACTGTCCTCGATCCGTCCCCTCTCCGACTGTCCTCGATCCGTCCCCTCTCCGACTGTCCTCGATCCGTCCCCTCTCCGACGGACCTCGATCCGTCCCCTCTCCGACGGACCTCGATCCACTCCCTCTCCGACTGTCCTCGATCCGTCCCCTCTCCGACTGACCTCGATCCGCTCCCTCTCCGACTGTCCTCGATCCGTCCCCTCTCCGACTGTCCTCGATCCGCCCCCTCTCAGACTGTCCTCGATCCGTCCCCTCTCAGACTGTCCTCGATCCGTCCCCTCTCCGACTGACCTGAATTCGTTCCCTCTCCGACTGACCTCGATCCGCCCCCACTCCAAATGATGTCAATTCACTCCCTCACCGACTGACTTCGATCCGTTCCCTCTCCGACGGACCTCGATCCACTTCCATTCCACCTGACCTCGATCCACTCCCTCTCCGACTGTCCTCGATCCGTCCCCTCTCCGACTGTCCTCGATCCGCCCCCTCTCCGACTGTCCTCGATCCGTCCCCTCTCCGACTGTCCTCGATCCGTCCCCTCTCCGACTGTCCTCGATCCGTCCCCTCTCCGACTGTCCTCGATCCGTCCCCTCTCCGACTGTCCTCGATCCGTTCACTCTCCGACTGACCTCGATCCGCCCCCACTCCAAATGATGTCAATTCACTCCCTCACCGACTGACTTCGATCCGTTCCCTCTCCGACGGACCTCGATCCGTTCCCTCTCCGACTGACCTCGATCCGTCCCCTCTCCGACTGACCTCGATCCGTCCCCTCTCCGACTGACCTCGATCCGCTCCCTCTCCGACTGTCCTCGATCCGTCCCCTCTCCGACTGTCCTCGATCCGCCCCCTCTCCGACTGTCCTCGATCCGCCCCCTCTCCGACTGTCCTCGATCCGTCCCCTCTCCGACTGTCCTCGATCCGTCCCCTCTCCGACTGTCCTCGATCCGCCCCCTCTCAGACTGTCCTCGATCCGCCCCCTCTCAGACTGTCCTCGATCCGCCCCCTCTCCGACTGTCCTCGATCCGCCCCCACTCCAAATGATGTCAATTCACTCCCTCACCGACTGACTTCGATCCGTTCCCTCTCCGACGGACCTCGATCCGCTCCCTCTCCGACGGACCTCGATCCGTCCCCTCTCTGACTCACCTCGGTCCACTCCCTCGCCGACTGACCTTGATCCACGCACTCTCCGACTGACCTCGATCATCTCCCTCTCCGACTGACCTCTATCCACTCCCAATCCGACTGACCTCGATCCGCCCGCACTCCGACTGATCTTGATCCGTTTCCTCTCCGAATGCCCTCGATCCCTTCCCGGTCATACTGACCTTGATTTGCTCGTTCTCCGACGGACCTCGGTCCGTCCCCTCTCCGACGGACCTCGGTCCGCCCCCTCTCCGACGGACCTCGGTCCGTCCCCTCTCCGACGGACCTCGGTCCACTTCCATTCCACCTGACCTCGATCCGCTCCCTCTCCGACTGTCCTCGATCCGTCCCCTCTCCGACTGTCCTCGATCCGTCCCCTCTCCGACTGTCCTCGATCCGCCCCCTCTCCGACTGTCCTCGATCCGCCCCCTCTCCGACTGTCCTCGATCCGCCCCCTCTCCGACTGTCCTCGATCCGCCCCCTCTCCGACTGTCCTCGATCCGCCCCCTCTCCGACTGTCCTCGATCCGCCCCCTCTCAGACTGTCCTCGATCCGCCCCCTCTCAGACTGTCCTCGATCCGCCCCCTCTCAGACTGTCCTCGATCCGCCCCCTCTCAGACTGACCTGAATTCGTTCCCTCTCCGACTGTCCTCGATCCGTCCCCTCTCCGACTGACCTGAATTCGTCCCCTCTCCGACTGTCCTCGATCCGTTCACTCTCCGACTGACCTCGATCCGCCCCCACTCCAAATGATGTCAATTCACTCCCTCACCGACTGACTTCGATCCGTTCCCTCTCCGACGGACCTCGATCCACTTCCATTCCACCTGACCTCGATCCACTCCCTCTCCGACTGTCCTCGATCCGTCCCCTCTCCGACTGTCCTCGATCCGTCCCCTCTCCGACTGTCCTCGATCCGTCCCCTCTCCGACTGTCCTCGATCCGTTCCCTCTCCGACTGACCTCGATCCGCCCCCACTCCAAATGATGTCAATTCACTCCCTCACCGACTGACTTCGATCCGTTCCCTCTCCGACGGACCTCGATCCGCCCCCTCTCCGACTGTCCTCGATCCGTCCCCTCTCAGACTGTCCTCGATCCGTCCCCTCTCCGACTGTCCTCGATCCGTCCCCTCTCCGACTGACCTGAATTCGTTCCCTCTCCGACTGACCTCGATCCGCCCCCACTCCAAATGATGTCAATTCACTCCCTCACCGACTGACTTCGATCCGTTCCCTCTCCGACGGACCTCGATCCGTTCCCTCTCCGACTGACCTCGATCCGTCCCCTCTCCGACTGACCTCGATCCGTCCCCTCTCCGACTGACCTCGATCCGTCCCCTCTCCGACTGACCTCGATCCGCCCCCTCTCCGACTGTCCTCGATCCGTCCCCTCTCCGACTGTCCTCGATCCGTCCCCTCTCCGACTGACCTCGATCCGCTCCCTCTCCGACTGTCCTCGATCCATCCCCTCTCCGACTGTCCTCGATCCGCCCCCTCTCAGACTGTCCTCGATCCGTCCCCTCTCAGACTGTCCTCGATCCGTCCCCTCTCCGACTGTCCTCGATCCGTCCCCTCTCCGACTGACCTGAATTCGTTCCCTCTCCGACTGACCTCGATCCGCCCCCACTCCAAATGATGTCAATTCACTCCCTCACCGACTGACCTCGATCCGTCCCCTCTCCGACTGACCTCGATCCGTCCCCTCTCCGACTGACCTCGGTCCGTCCCCTCTCCGACTGACCTCGGTCCGTCCCCTCTCCGACTGACCTCGGTCTGTCCCCTCTCCGACTGTCCTCGATCCGTTCACTCTCCGACTGACCTCGATCCGCCCCCACTCCAAATGATGTCAATTCACTCCCTCACCGACTGACTTCGATCCGTTCCCTCTCCGACGGACCTCGATCCGCCCCCTCTCCGACTGTCCTCGATCCGTCCCCTCTCCGACTGTCCTCGATCCGTCCCCTCTCCGACTGTCCTCGATCCGTTCACTCTCCGACTGACCTCGATCCGCCCCCACTCCAAATGATGTCAATTCACTCCCTCACCGACTGACTTCGATCCGTTCCCTCTCCGACGGACCTCGATCCGCCCCCTCTCCGACTGTCCTCGATCCGCCCCCTCTCAGACTGACCTGAATTCGTTCCCTCTCCGACTGTCCTCGATCCGTCCCCTCTCCGACTGACCTCGATCCGTACCCCCTCCCTCTCCGACTGACCTCGTTCCGCACCCTCTCCGTCTCCCGCTCCGACTGACCTCGATCCGCTCCCTCTCCCGCTCCGACTGACCTCGATCCGCACCCTCTCCCTCTCCCGCTCCGACTGACCTCGGTCCGCACCCTCTCCCTCTCCCGCTCCGACTGACCTCGATCCGCACCCTCTCCCGCTCCGACTGACCTCGATCCGCACCCTCTCCCTCTCCCGCTCCGACTGACCTCGATCCGCTCCCTCTCCCGCTCCGACTGACCTCGATCCGCTCCCTCTCCTGCTCCGACTGACCTCGGTCCGCACCCTCTCCCTCTCCCGCTCCGACTGACCTCGATCCGCTCCCTCTCCCGCTCCGACTGACCTCGATCCGCACCCTCTCCCGCTCCGACTGACCTCGATCCGCACCCTCTCCCTCTCCGACTGACCTCGATCCGTACCCTCTCCCTCTCCGACTGACCTCGTTCCGCACCCTCTCCGTCTCCCGCTCCGACTGACCTCGATCCGCTCCCTCTCCCGCTCCGACTGACCTCGATCCGCACCCTCTCCCTCTCCCGCTCCGACTGACCTCGGTCCGCACCCTCTCCCTCTCCCGCTCCGACTGACCTCGATCCGCACCCTCTCCCGCTCCGACTGACCTCGATCCGCACCCTCTCCCTCTCCCGCTCCGACTGACCTCGATCCGCTCCCTCTCCCGCTCCGACTGACCTCGATCCGCTCCCTCTCCTGCTCCGACTGACCTCGGTCCGCACCCTCTCCCTCTCCCGCTCCGACTGACCTCGATCCGCTCCCTCTCCCGCTCCGACTGACCTCGATCCGCACCCTCTCCCTCTCCGACTGACCTCGATCCGTACCCTCTCCGACTGACCTCGATCCGCTCCCTCTCCCTCTCCGACTGACCTCGATCCGCACCCTCTCCCTCTCCCGCTCCGACTGACCTCGATCCGCTCCCTCTCCCACTCCGACTGACCACGATCCGTACCCTCTCCCTCTCCGACTGACCTCGATCCGCACCCTCTCCCTCTCCCGCTCTGACTGACCTCGATCCGCTCCCTCTCCCGCTCCGACTGACCTCGATCTGCTCCCTCTCCCTCTCCGACTGACCTCGATCCGCTGCCTCTCCCTCTCCGACTGACCTCGATCCGCACCCTCTCCCGCTCCGACTGACCTCGATCCGCACCCTCTCCGTCTCCCGCTCCGACTGTCCTCGTTCCGCACCCTCTCCGTCTCCCGCTCCGACTGACCTCGATCCGCACCCTCTCCCGCTCCGACTGACCTCGATCCGCTCCCTCTCCCGCTCCGACTGACCTCGATCCGCACCCTCTCCCTCTCCCGCTCCGACTGACCTCGATCCGCACCCTCTCCCGCTCCGACTGACCCCGATCCTCTCCCCCTCCCGCTCCGACTGACCTCGATCCGCTCCCTTTCCCGCTCCGACTGACCTCGATCCGCTCCCTCTCCCCCTCCCACTGACCTCGATCCGCTCCCTTTCCCGCTCCGACTGACCTCGATCCTCACTCTCTCCCGCTCCGACTGACCTCGATCCGCTCCCTCTCCCGCTCCGACTGACCTCGATCCGCACCCTCTCCCTCTCCCGCTCCGACTGAGCTCGATCCGCTCCCTCTCCCTCTCCGACTGACCTCGATCCGCACCCTCTCCGTCTCCCGCTCCGACTGACCTCGATCCGCACCCTCTCCCTCTCCCGCTCCGACTGACCTCGATCCACACCCTCTCCGTCTCCCGCTCCGACTGACCTCGATCCGCTCCCTCTCCCGCTCCGACTGACCTCGATCCGCTCCCTCTCCCGCTCCGACTGACCTCGATCCGCACCCTCTCCCGCTCCGACTGACCTCGATCCGCACCCTCTCCCGCTCCGACTGACCTCGATCCGCTCCCTCTCCCTCTCCGACTGACCTCGATCCGCTCACTCTCCCTCTCCGACTGACCTCGATCCGCTCCCTCTCCCTCTCCGACTGACCTCGATCCGCTCCCTCTCCCTCACCGACTGACCTCGATCCGCTCCCTTTCCCGCTCCGACTGACCCCGATCCGCTCCCTCTCCCGCTCGGACTGACCTCGATCCGCTCCCTCTCCCGCTCCGACTGACCTCGGTCCGCACCCTCTCCCTCTCCCGCTCCGACTGACCTCGATCCGCACCCTCTCCCGCTCCGACTGACCTCGATCCGCACCCTCTCCCGCTCCGACTGTCCTCGATCCGCTCCCTCTCCCGCTCCGACTGACCTCGTTCCGCACCCTCTCCCTCTCCCGCTCCGACTGACCTCGATCCGCTCCCTCTCCGACTGACCTCGATCCGCACCCTCTCCCGCTCCGACTGACCTCGATCCGCACCCTCTCCCGCTCCGACTGACCTCGATCCGCTCCCTCTCCCGCTCCGACTGACCTCGATCCGCTCCGTCTCCCCCTCCGACTGACCTCGATCCGCTCCGTCTCCCCCTCCGACTGACCTCGGTCCGCATCCGCTCCCTCTCCCGCTCCGACTGACCTCGATCCGCACCCTCTCCCGCTCCCGCTCCGACTGACCTCGATCTGCACCCTCTCCCGCTCCGACTGACCTCGATCCGCACCCTCTCCCGCTCGGACTGACCTCGATCCGCACCCTCTCCCGCTCCGACTGACCTCGTTCCGCACCCTCTCCGTCTCCCGCTCCGACTGACCTCGATCCGCTCCCTCTCCCGCTCCGACTGACCTCGATCCGCACCCTCTCCCTCTCCCGCTCCGACTGACCTCGGTCCGCACCCTCTCCCGCTCCGACTGACCTCGATCCGCACCCTCTCCCTCTCCCGCTCCGACTGACCTCGATCCGCTCCCTCTCCCGCTCCGACTGACCTCGATCCGCACCCTCTCCCGCTCCGACTGACCTCGATCCGCACCCTCTCCCTCTCCCGCTCCGACTGACCTCGATCCGCACCCTCTCCCGCTCCGACTGACCTCGATCCGCACCCTCTCCCTCTCCCGCTCCGACTGACCTCGATCCGCTCCCTCTCCCGCTCCGACTGACCTCGATCCGCTCCCTCTCCTGCTCCGACTGACCTCGGTCCGCACCCTCTCCCTCTCCCGCTCCGACTGACCTCGATCCGCTCCCTCTCCCGCTCCGACTGACCTCGATCCGCACCCTCTCCCGCTCCGACTGACCTCGATCCGCACCCTCTCCCTCTCCGACTGACCTCGATCCGTACCCTCTCCCTCTCCGACTGACCTCGTTCCGCACCCTCTCCGTCTCCCGCTCCGACTGACCTCGATCCGCTCCCTCTCCCGCTCCGACTGACCTCGATCCGCACCCTCTCCCTCTCCCGCTCCGACTGACCTCGGTCCGCACCCTCTCCCTCTCCCGCTCCGACTGACCTCGATCCGCACCCTCTCCCGCTCCGACTGACCTCGATCCGCACCCTCTCCCTCTCCCGCTCCGACTGACCTCGATCCGCTCACTCTCCCGCTCCGACTGACCTCGATCCGCTCCCTCTCCTGCTCCGACTAACCTCGGTCCGCACCCTCTCCCTCTCCCGCTCCGACTGACCTCGATCCGCTCCCTCTCCCGCTCCGACTGACCTCGATCCGCACCCTCTCCCTCTCCGACTGACCTCGATCCGTACCCTCTCCCTCTCCGACTGACCTCGATCCGCTCCCTCTCCCTCTCCGACTGACCTCGATCCGCACCCTCTCCCTCTCCCGCTCCGACTGACCTCGATCCGCTCCCTCTCCCACTCCGACTGACCTCGATCCGTACCCTCTCCCTCTCCGACTGACCTCGATCCGCACCCTCTCCCTCTCCCGCTCTGACTGACCTCGATCCGCTCCCTCTCCCGCTCCGACTGACCTCGATCTGCTCCCTCTCCCTCTCCGACTGACCTCGATCCGCTGCCTCTCCCTCTCCGACTGACCTCGATCCGCACCCTCTCCCGCTCCGACTGACCTCGATCCGCACCCTCTCCGTCTCCCGCTCCGACTGTCCTCGTTCCGCACCCTCTCCGTCTCCCGCTCCGACTGACCTCGATCCGCACCCTCTCCCGCTCCGACTGACCTCGATCCGCTCCCTCTCCCGCTCCGACTGACCTCGATCCGCACCCTCTCCCTCTCCCGCTCCGACTGACCTCGATCCGCACCCTCTCCCGCTCCGACTGACCCCGATCCTCTCCCCCTCCCGCTCCGACTGACCTCGATCCGCTCCCTTTCCCGCTCCGACTGACCTCGATCCGCTCCCTCTCCCCCTCCCACTGACCTCGATCCGCTCCCTTTCCCGCTCCGACTGACCTCGATCCGCTCCCTCTCCCCCTCCCGCTCCGACTGACCTCGATCCGCTCCCTTTCCCGCTCCGACTGACCTCGATCCGCTCCCTCTCCCCCTCCCGCTCCGACTGACCTCGATCCGCTCCCTCTCCCGCTCCGACTGACCTCGATCCGCTCCCTCCCCCGCTCCCGCTCCGACTGACCTCGATCCGCACCCTCTCCCGCTCCGACTGACCTCGATCCGCTCCCTCTCCCGCTCCGACTGACCCCGATCCGCACCCTCTCCCTCTCCGACTGACCTCGATCCGCTCCCTCTCCCGCTCCGACTGACCTCGATCCGCTCCCTCTCCTGCTCCGACTGACCTCGATCCGCACCCTCTCCCTCTCCCGCTCCGACTGACCTCGATCCGCACCCTCTCCCTCTCCCGCTCCGACTGACCTCGATCCGCACCCTCTCCGTCTCCCGCTCCGACTGACCTCGATCCGCACCCTCTCCCTCTCCCGCTCCGACTGACCCCGATCCGCTCCCTCTCCCGCTCGGACTGACCTCGATCCGCTCCCTCTCCCGCTCCGACTGACCTCGTTCCGCACCCTCTCCGTCTCCCGCTCCGACTGACCTCGATCCGCTCCCTCTCCCGCTCCGACTGACCTCGATCCGCACCCTCTCCCTCTCCCGCTCCGACTGACCTCGGTCCGCACCCTCTCCCTCTCCCGCTCCGACTGACCTCGATCCGCACCCTCTCCCGCTCCGACTGACCTCGATCCGCACCCTCTCCCTCTCCCGCTCCGACTGACCTCGATCCGCTCCCTCTCCCGCTCCAACTGACCTCGATCCGCTCCCTCTCCTGCTCCGACTGACCTCGGTCCGCACCCTCTCCGACTGACCTCGATCCGCTCCCTCTCCCGCTCCGACTGACCTCGATCCGCACCCTCTCCCGCTCCGACTGACCTCGATCCGCACCCTCTCCCTCTCCGACTGACCTCGAACCGCACCCTCTCCCTCTCCCGCTCCGACTGACCTCGATCCGCTCCCTCTCCCACTCCGACTGACCTCGATCCGTACCCTCTCCCTCTCCGACTGACCTCGATCCGCTCCCTCTCCCTCTCCGACTGACCTCGATCCGCACCCTCTCCCGCTCCGACTGACCTCGATCCGCACCCTCTCCGTCTCCCGCTCCGACTGTCCTCGTTCCGCACCCTCTCCGTCTCCCGCTCCGACTGACCTCGATCCGCACCCTCTCCCGCTCCGACTGACCTCGATCCGCTCCCTCTCCCGCTCCGACTGACCTCGATCCGCACCCTCTCCCGCTCCGACTGACCTCGATCCGCACCCTCTCCCGCTCCGACTGACCCCGATCCTCTCCCCCTCCCGCTCCGACTGACCTCGATCCGCTCCCTTTCCCGCTCCGACTGACCTCGATCCGCTCCCTCTCCCCCTCCCACTGACCTCGATCCGCTCCCTTTCCCGCTCCGACTGACCTCGATCCGCTCCCTCTCCCCCTCCCGCTCCGACTGACCTCGATCCGCTCCCTTTCCCGCTCCGACTGACCTCGATCCGCTCCCTCTCCCCCTCCCGCTCCGACTGACCTCGATCCGCTCCCTTTCCCGCTCCGACTGACCTCGATCCGCTCCCTCTCCCCCTCCCGCTCCGACTGACCTCGATCCGCTCCCTTTCCCGCTCCGACTGACCTCGATCCGCTCCCTCTCCCGCTCCGACTGACCTCGATCCGCACCCTCTCCCTCTCCCGCTCCGACTGACCTCGATCCGCTCCCTCTCCGACTGACCTCGATCCGCACCCTCTCCCTCTCCCGCTCCGACTGACCTCGATCCGCACCCTCTCCCTCTCCCGCTCCGACTGACTTCGATCCGCACCCTCTCCCTCTCCCGCTCCGACTGACCTCGATCCGCACCCTCTCCCTCTCCCGCTCCGACTGACCCCGATCCGCTCCCTCTCCCGCTCCGACTGACCCCGATCCGCTCCCTCTCCCGCTCCGACTGACCTCGATCCGCACCCTCTCCCGCTCCGACTGACCCCGATCCGCTCCCTCTCCCGCTCCGACTGACCTCGATCCGCTCCCTCTCCCGCTCCGACTGACCCCGATCCGCACCCTCTCCCGCTCCGACTGACCTCGATCCGCTCCCTCTCCCGCTCCGACTGACCTCGATCCGCTCCCTCTCCCGCTCCGACTGACCTCGATCCGCTCCGTCTCCCGCTCCCGCTCCGATTGACCTCGATCCGCTCCCTCTCCCGCTCCGTCTGACCTCGATCCGCACCCTCTCCCGCTCCGTCTGACCTCGATCCGCACCCTCTCCCGCTCCGACTGACCTCGATCCGCTCCCTCTCCCGCTCCGACTGACCTCGATCCGCTCCCTCTCCCGCTCCGACTGACCTCGATCCGCTCCGTCTCCCGCTCCCGCTCCGATTGACCTCGATCCGCTCCCTCTCCCGCTCCGTCTGACCTCGATCCGCACCCTCTCCCGCTCCGTCTGACCTCGATCCGCACCCTCTCCCGCTCCGACTGACCTCGATCCGCACCCTCTCCCGCTCCGACTGACCCCGATCCGCTCCCTCTCCCGCTCCGACTGACCTCGATCCGCTCCCTCTCCCTCTCCCGCTCCGTGTGACCTCGATCCGCTCCCTCTCCCTCTCCCGCTCCGTCTGACCTCGATCCGCACCCTCTCCGCCTCCCGCTCCGACTGACCTCGATCCGCACCCTCTCCCGCTCCGACTGACCCCGATCCGCTCCCTTTCCCGCTCCGTCTGATCTCGATCCGCTCCCTCTCCGACTGACCTCGAACCGCACCCTCTCCCGCTCCGACTGACCTCGATCCGCACCCTCTCCCACTCCGACTGACCTCGATCCGCACCCTCTCCCGTTCCGACTGACCTCGATCCGCTCCCTCTCCCTCTCCCGCTCCGTCTGACCTCGATCCGCTCCCTCTCCGTCTCCCGCTCCGACTGACCTCGATCCGCTCCCTCTCCCTCTCCCGCTCCGTCTGACCTCGATCCGCACCCTCTCCCTCTCCGACTGACCTCGATCCGCACCCTCTCCCGTACCGACTGACCTCGATCCGCACCCTCTCCCGCTCCGACTGACCTCGATCCGCTCCCTCTCCCGTTCCGACTGACCCCGATCCGCTCCCTCTCCCGCTCCGTCTGACCTCGATCCGCTCCCTCTCCCGCTCCGACTAACCTCGATCCGCACCCTCTCCCGCTCCGACTGACCTCGATCCGCACCCTCTCCCTCTCCCGCTCCGACTGACCTCGATCCGCACCCTCTCCCGTTCCGACTGACCTCGATCCGCTCCCTCTCCCTCTCCCGCTCCGTCTGACCTCGATCCGCTCCCTCTCCGTCTCCCGCTCCGACTGACCTCGATCCGCTCCCTCTCCCTCTCCCGCTCCGTCTGACCTCGATCCGCACCCTCTCCCTCTCCCGCTCCGACTGACCTCGATCCGCACCCTCTCCCGCTCCGCTCCCTCTCCCGCTCGGACTGACCTCGATCCGCTCCCTCTCCCGCTCCGACTGACCTCGTTCCGCACCCTCTCCGTCTCCCGCTCCGACTGACCTCGATCCGCTCCCTCTCCCGCTCCGACTGACCTCGATCCGCACCCTCTCCCTCTCCCGCTCCGACTGACCTCGGTCCGCACCCTCTCCCTCTCCCGCTCCGACTGACCTCGATCCGCACCCTCTCCCGCTCCGACTGACCTCGATCCGCACCCTCTCCCTCTCCCGCTCCGACTGACCTCGATCCGCTCCCTCTCCCGCTCCGACTGACCTCGGTCCGCACCCTCTCCCTCTCCCGCTCCGACTGACCTCGATCCGCTCCCTCTCCCGCTCCGACTGACCTCGATCCGCACCCTCTCCCGCTCCGACTGATCTCGATCCGCACCCTCTCCCTCTCCGACTGACCTCGATCCGTACCCTCTCCCTCTCCGACTGACCTCGATCCGCTCCCTCTCCCTCTCCGACTGACCTCGATCCGCACCCTCTCCCTCTCCCGCTCTGACTGACCTCGATCCGCTCCCTCTCCCGCTCCGACTGACCTCGATCCGCTCCCTCTCCCTCTCCGACTGACCTCGATCCGCTGCCTCTCCCTCTCCGACTGACCTCGATCCGCACCCTCTCCCGCTCCGACTGACCTCGATCCGCACCCTCTCCGTCTCCCGCTCCGACTGTCCTCGTTCCGCACCCTCTCCGTCTCCCGCTCCGACTGACCTCGATCCGCACCCTCTCCCGCTCCGACTGACCTCGATCCGCTCCCTCTCCCGCTCCGACTGACCTCGATCCGCACCCTCTCCCTCTCCCGCTCCGACTGACCTCGATCCGCACCCTCTCCCGCTCCGACTGACCCCGATCCTCTCCCCCTCCCGCTCCGACTGACCTCGATCCGCTCCCTTTCCCGCTCCGACTGACCTCGATCCGCTCCCTCTCCCCCTCCCACTGACCTCGATCCGCTCCCTTTCCCGCTCCGACTGACCTCGATCCGCTCCCTCTCCCCCTCCCGCTCCGACTGACCTCGATCCGCTCCCTTTCCCGCTCCGACTGACCTCGATCCGCTCCCTCTCCCCCTCCCGCTCCGACTGACCTCGATCCGCTCCCTTTCCCGCTCCGACTGACCTCGATCCGCTCCCTCTCCCCCTCCCGCTCCGACTGACCTCGATCCGCTCCCTTTCCCGCTCCGACTGACCTCGATCCGCACCCTCTCCCGCTCCGACTGACCCCGATCCGCTCCCTCTCCCGCTCCGACTGACCTCGATCCGCACCCTCTCCCGCTCCGACTGACCCCGATCCGCTCCCTCTCCCGCTCCGACTGACCTCGATCCGCTCCCTCTCCCGCTCCGACTGACCCCGATCCGCACCCTCTCCCTCTCCGACTGACCTCGATCCGCTCCTTCTCCCGCTCCGACTGACCTCGATCCGCTCCCTCTCCCGCTCCGACTGACCTCGATCCGCTCCGTCTCCCGCTCCCGCTCCGACTGACCTCGATCCGCTCCCTCTCCCGCTCCGTCTGACCTCGATCCGCACCCTCTCCCGCTCCGTCTGACCTCGATCCGCACCCTCTCCCGCTCCGACTGACCTCGATCCGCTCCCTCTTCCTCTCCCGCTCCGTGTGACCTCGATCCGCTCCCTCTCCCTCTCCCGCTCCGTCTGACCTCGATCCGCACCCTCTCCGCCTCCCGCTCCGACTGACCTCGATCCGCACCCTCTCCCGCTCCGACTGACCCCGATCCGCTCCCTTTCCCGCTCCGTCTGATCTCGATCCGCTCCCTCTCCGACTGACCTCGATCCGCACCCTCTCCCGCTCCGACTGACCTCGATCCGCTCCCTCTCCCTCTCCCGCTCCGACTGACCTCGGTCCGCACCCTCTCCCTCTCCCGCTCCGACTGACCTCGGTCCGCACCCTCTCCCTCTCCCGCTCCGACTGACCTCGATCCGCACCCTCTCCCGCTCCGACTGACCTCGATCCGCTCCCTCTCCCTCTCCCGCTCCGACTGACCTCGATCCGCTCCCTCTCCCGCTCCGACTGACCTCGATCCGCTCCCTCTCCGTCTCCCGCTCCGACTGACCTCGATCCGCTCCCTCTCCCTCTCCCGCTCCGACTGACCTCGATCCGCACCCTCTCCCTCTCCCGCTCCGACTGACCTCGATCCGCACCCTCTCCCGCTCCGACTGACCTCGATCCGCACCCTCTCCCGCTCCGACTGACCTCGATCCGCACCCTCTCCGTCTCCCGCTCCGACTGAGCTCGATCCGCTCCCTTTCCCGCTCCGACTGACCTCGATCCGCACCCTCTCCCTCTCCCGCTCCGACTGACCTCGATCCGCTCCCTCTCCCTCTCCCGCTCCGACTGACCCCGATCCGCTCCCTCTCCCGCTCTGACTGACCTCGATCCGCACCCTCTCCCTCTCAGACAGACCTCGATCCGCACCCTCTCCCGCTCCCGCTCCGACTGACCTCGATCCGCACCCTCTCCCGCTCCAGCTCCGACTGACCTCGATCCGCACCCTCTCCCGCTCCGACTGACCTCGATCCGCACCCTCTCCCGCTCCGACTGACCTCGATCCGCACCCTCTGCCGCTCCCGCTCCGACTGACCTCGATCCGCACCCTCTCCCGCTCCGACTGACCTCGATCCGCACCCTCTCCCGCTCCGACTGACCTCGATCCGCTCCCTCTCCCGCTCCGACTGACCCCGATCCGCTCCCTCTCCCGCTCCGACTGACCTCGTTCCGCACCCTCTCCCTCTTCCGCTCCGACTGACCTCGTTCCGCACCCTCTCCCTCTCCCGCTCCGACTGACCTCGATCCGCACCCTCTCCCGCTCCGACTGACCTCGATCCGCTCCCTCTCCCGCTCCGACTGACCTCGATCCGCACCCTCTCCCTCTCCGACTGACCTCGATCCGCACCCTCTCCCGCTCCGACTGACCCCGATCCTCTCCCTTTCCCGCTCCGACTGACCTCGATCCGCTCCCTCTCCCCCTCCCGCTCCGACTGACCTCGATCCGCTCCCTTTCCCGCTCCGACTGACCTCGATCCGCTCCCTCTCCCCCTCCCGCTCCGACTGTCCTCGATCCGCTCCCTTTCCCGCTCCGACTGACCTCGATCCGCTCCCTCTCCCCCTCCCGCTCCGACTGACCTCGATCCGCTCCCTTTCCCGCTCCGACTGACCTCGATCCGCTCCCTCTCCCTCTCCCGCTCCGACTGACCTCGATCCGCACCCTCTCCCGCTCCGACTGACCTCGATCCGCTCCCTCTCCCGCTCCGACTGACCTCGATCCGCACCCTCTCCCTCTCCGACTGACCTCGATCCGCACCCTCTCCCGCTCCGACTGACCCCGATCCTCTCCCTTTCCCGCTCCGACTGACCTCGATCCGCTCCCTCTCCCCCTCCCGCTCCGACTGACCTCGATCCGCTCCCTTTCCCGCTCCGACTGACCTCGATCCGCTCCCTCTCCCCCTCCCGCTCCGACTGTCCTCGATCCGCTCCCTTTCCCGCTCCGACTGACCTCGATCCGCTCCCTCTCCCCCTCCCGCTCCGACTGACCTCGATCCGCTCCCTTTCCCGCTCCGACTGACCTCGATCCGCTCCCTCTCCCTCTCCCGCTCCGACTGACCTCGATCCGCACCCTCTCCGTCTGCCGCTCCGACTGACCTCGATCCGCTCCCTCTCCCGCTCCGACTGACCCCGATCCGCTCCCTCTCCGACTGACCCCGATCCGCTCCCTCTCCCGCTCCCGCTCCGACTGACCTCGATCCGCACCCTCTCCCGCTCCCGCTCCGACTGACCTCGATCCGCACCCTCTCCCGCTCCGACTGACCCCGATCCGCTCCCTCTCCTGCTCCGACTGACCTCGATCCGCACCCTCTCCCGTTCCGACTGACCCCGATCCGCTCCCTCTCCCGCTCCGACTGACCCCGATCCGCTCCTTCTCCCGCTCCGACTGACCTCGATCCGCTCCGTCTCCCGCTCCCGCTCCGACTGACCTCGATCCGCTCCCTCTCCCGCTCCGTCTGACCTCGATCCGCACCCTCTCCCTCTCCCGCTCCGTCTGACCTCGATCCGCACCCTCTCCCTCTCCCGCTCCGTCTGACCTCGATCCGCACCCTCTCCGCCTCCCGCTCCGAATGACCTCGATCCGCTCCCTCTCCGACTGACCTCGATCCGCACCCTCTCCCTCTCCCGCTCCGTCTGACCTCGATCCGCTCCCTCTCCCGCTCCGACTGACCTCGATCCGCACCCTCTCCCGCTCCCGCTCCGACTGACCTCGATCCGCACCCTCTCCCTCTCCGACTGACCTCGATCCGCTCCCTCTCCCGCTCCGACTGACCTCGATCCGCTCCCTCTCCCTCTCCGACTGACCTCGGTCCGCACCCTCTCCCTCTCCCGCTCCGACTGACCTCGATCCGCTCCCTCTCCCGCTCCGACTGACCTCGATCCGCACCCTCTCCCGCTCCGACTGATCTCGATCCGCACCCTCTCCCTCTCCGACTGACCTCGATCCGCACCCTCTCCCGCTCCGACTGACCTCGATCCGCTCCCTCTCCCTCTCCGACTGACCTCGATCCGCACCCTCTCCCTCTCCCGCTCTGACTGACCTCGATCCGCTCCCTCTCCCGCTCCGACTGACCTCGATCCGCTCCCTCTCCCTCTCCGACTGACCTCGATCCGCTGCCTCTCCCTCTCCGACTGACCTCGATCCGCACCCTCTCCCGCTCCGACTGACCTCGATCCGCACCCTCTCCGTCTCCCGCTCCGACTGTCCTCGTTCCGCACCCTCTCCGTCTCCCGCTCCGACTGACCTCGATCCGCACCCTCTCCCGCTCCGACTGACCTCGATCCGCTCCCTCTCCCGCTCCGACTGACCTCGATCCGCACCCTCTCCCTCTCCCGCTCCGACTGACCTCGATCCGCACCCTCTCCCGCTCCGACTGACCCCGATCCTCTCCCCCTCCCGCTCCGACTGACCTCGATCCGCTCCCTTTCCCGCTCCGACTGACCTCGATCCGCTCCCTCTCCCCCTCCCACTGACCTCGATCCGCTCCCTTTCCCGCTCCGACTGACCTCGATCCGCTCCCTCTCCCCCTCCCGCTCCGACTGACCTCGATCCGCTCCCTTTCCCGCTCCGACTGACCTCGATCCGCTCCCTCTCCCCCTCCCGCTCCGACTGACCTCGATCCGCTCCCTTTCCCGCTCCGACTGACCTCGATCCGCTCCCTCTCCCCCTCCCGCTCCGACTGACCTCGATCCGCTCCCTTTCCCGCTCCGACTGACCTCGATCCGCACCCTCTCCCTCTCCCGCTCCGACTGACCCCGATCCGCTCCCTCTCCCGCTCCGACTGACCCCGATCCGCTCCCTCTCCCGCTCCGACTGACCTCGATCCGCACCCTCTCCCGCTCCGACTGACCCCGATCCGCTCCCTCTCCCGCTCCGACTGACCTCGATCCGCTCCCTCTCCCGCTCCGACTGACCCCGATCCGCACCCTCTCCCTCTCCGACTGACCTCGATCCGCTCCTTCTCCCGCTCCGACTGACCTCGATCCGCTCCCTCTCCCGCTCCGACTGACCTCGATCCGCTCCGTCTCCCGCTCCCGCTCCGACTGACCTCGATCCGCTCCCTCTCCCGCTCCGTCTGACCTCGATCCGCACCCTCTCCCGCTCCGTCTGACCTCGATCCGCACCCTCTCCCGCTCCGACTGACCTCGATCCGCTCCCTCTCCCTCTCCCGCTCCGTGTGACCTCGATCCGCTCCCTCTCCCTCTCCCGCTCCGTCTGACCTCGATCCGCACCCTCTCCGCCTCCCGCTCCGACTGACCTCGATCCGCACCCTCTCCCGCTCCGACTGACCCCGATCCGCTCCCTTTCCCGCTCCGTCTGATCTCGATCCGCTCCCTCTCCGACTGACCTCGATCCGCACCCTCTCCCGCTCCGACTGACCTCGATCCGCTCCCTCTCCCTCTCCCGCTCCGACTGACCTCGGTCCGCACCCTCTCCCTCTCCCGCTCCGACTGACCTCGGTCCGCACCCTCTCCCTCTCCCGCTCCGACTGACCTCGATCCGCACCCTCTCCCGCTCCGACTGACCTCGATCCGCTCCCTCTCCCTCTCCCGCTCCGACTGACCTCGATCCGCTCCCTCTCCCGCTCCGACTGACCTCGATCCGCTCCCTCTCCGTCTCCCGCTCCGACTGACCTCGATCCGCTCCCTCTCCCTCTCCCGCTCCGACTGACCTCGATCCGCACCCTCTCCCTCTCCCGCTCCGACTGACCTCGATCCGCACCCTCTCCCGCTCCGACTGACCTCGATCCGCACCCTCTCCCGCTCCGACTGACCTCGATCCGCACCCTCTCCGTCTCCCGCTCCGACTGAGCTCGATCCGCTCCCTTTCCCGCTCCGACTGACCTCGATCCGCACCCTCTCCCTCTCCCGCTCCGACTGACCTCGATCCGCTCCCTCTCCCTCTCCCGCTCCGACTGACCCCGATCCGCTCCCTCTCCCGCTCTGACTGACCTCGATCCGCACCCTCTCCCTCTCAGACAGACCTCGATCCGCACCCTCTCCCGCTCCCGCTCCGACTGACCTCGATCCGCACCCTCTCCCGCTCCAGCTCCGACTGACCTCGATCCGCACCCTCTCCCGCTCCGACTGACCTCGATCCGCACCCTCTCCCGCTCCGACTGACCTCGATCCGCACCCTCTGCCGCTCCCGCTCCGACTGACCTCGATCCGCACCCTCTCCCGCTCCGACTGACCTCGATCCGCACCCTCTCCCGCTCCGACTGACCTCGATCCGCTCCCTCTCCCGCTCCGACTGACCCCGATCCGCTCCCTCTCCCGCTCCGACTGACCTCGTTCCGCACCCTCTCCCTCTTCCGCTCCGACTGACCTCGTTCCGCACCCTCTCCCTCTCCCGCTCCGACTGACCTCGATCCGCACCCTCTCCCGCTCCGACTGACCTCGATCCGCTCCCTCTCCCGCTCCGACTGACCTCGATCCGCACCCTCTCCCTCTCCGACTGACCTCGATCCGCACCCTCTCCCGCTCCGACTGACCCCGATCCTCTCCCTTTCCCGCTCCGACTGACCTCGATCCGCTCCCTCTCCCCCTCCCGCTCCGACTGACCTCGATCCGCTCCCTTTCCCGCTCCGACTGACCTCGATCCGCTCCCTCTCCCCCTCCCGCTCCGACTGTCCTCGATCCGCTCCCTTTCCCGCTCCGACTGACCTCGATCCGCTCCCTCTCCCCCTCCCGCTCCGACTGACCTCGATCCGCTCCCTTTCCCGCTCCGACTGACCTCGATCCGCTCCCTCTCCCTCTCCCGCTCCGACTGACCTCGATCCGCACCCTCTCCCGCTCCGACTGACCTCGATCCGCTCCCTCTCCCGCTCCGACTGACCTCGATCCGCACCCTCTCCCTCTCCGACTGACCTCGATCCGCACCCTCTCCCGCTCCGACTGACCCCGATCCTCTCCCTTTCCCGCTCCGACTGACCTCGATCCGCTCCCTCTCCCCCTCCCGCTCCGACTGACCTCGATCCGCTCCCTTTCCCGCTCCGACTGACCTCGATCCGCTCCCTCTCCCCCTCCCGCTCCGACTGTCCTCGATCCGCTCCCTTTCCCGCTCCGACTGACCTCGATCCGCTCCCTCTCCCCCTCCCGCTCCGACTGACCTCGATCCGCTCCCTTTCCCGCTCCGACTGACCTCGATCCGCTCCCTCTCCCTCTCCCGCTCCGACTGACCTCGATCCGCACCCTCTCCGTCTGCCGCTCCGACTGACCTCGATCCGCTCCCTCTCCCGCTCCGACTGACCCCGATCCGCTCCCTCTCCGACTGACCCCGATCCGCTCCCTCTCCCGCTCCCGCTCCGACTGACCTCGATCCGCACCCTCTCCCGCTCCCGCTCCGACTGACCTCGATCCGCACCCTCTCCCGCTCCGACTGACCCCGATCCGCTCCCTCTCCTGCTCCGACTGACCTCGATCCGCACCCTCTCCCGTTCCGACTGACCCCGATCCGCTCCCTCTCCCGCTCCGACTGACCCCGATCCGCTCCTTCTCCCGCTCCGACTGACCTCGATCCGCTCCGTCTCCCGCTCCCGCTCCGACTGACCTCGATCCGCTCCCTCTCCCGCTCCGTCTGACCTCGATCCGCACCCTCTCCCTCTCCCGCTCCGTCTGACATCGATCCGCACCCTCTCCCTCTCCCGCTCCGTCTGACCTCGATCCGCACCCTCTCCGCCTCCCGCTCCGAATGACCTCGATCCGCTCCCTCTCCGACTGACCTCGATCCGCACCCTCTCCCTCTCCCGCTCCGTCTGACCTCGATCCGCTCCCTCTCCCGCTCCGACTGACCTCGATCCGCACCCTCTCCCGCTCCCGCTCCGACTGACCTCGATCCGCACCCTCTCCCTCTCCGACTGACCTCGATCCGCTCCCTCTCCCTCTCCGACTGACCTCGGTCCGCACCCTCTCCCTCTCCCGCTCCGACTGACCTCGAACCGCACCCTCTCCCGCTCCGACTGACCTCGATCCGATCCCTCTCCCTCTCCCGCTCCGACTGACCTCGATCCGCTCCCTCTCCCGTTCCAACTGACCCCGATCCGCACCCTCTCCCTCTCCCGCTCCGACTGACCTCGATCCGATCCCTCTCCCTCTCCCGCTCCGACTGACCTCGATCCGCTCCCTCTCCCTCTCCGACTGACCTCGGTCCGCACCCTCTCCCTCTCCCGCTCCGACTGACCTCGAACCGCACCCTCTCCCGCTCCGACTGACCTCGATCCGCTCCCTCTCCCTCTCCCGCTCCGACTGACCTCGATCCGCTCCCTCTCCCGCTCCGACTGACCTCGGTCCGCACCCTCTCCCTCTCCGACTGACCTCGTTCCGCACACACTCCGTCTCCCGCTCCGACTGAGCTCGATCCGCTCCCTTTCCCGCTCCGACTGACCTCGATCCGCTCCCTCTCCCTCACCCGCTCCGACTGACCTCGATCCGCTCCCTCTCCCGCTCCGTCTGACCTCGATCCGCACCCTCTCCCTCTCCGACTGACCTCGATCTGCACCCTCTCCCGTTCCGACTGACCTCGATCCGCTCCCTCTCCCTCTCCCGCTCCGTCTGACCTCGATCCGCTCCCTCTCCGTCTCCCGCTCCGACTGACCTCGATCCGCACCCTCTCCCTCTCCCGCTCCGACTGACCTCGATCCGCACCCTCTCCCTCTCCCGCTCCGTCTGACCTCGATCCGCTCCCTCTCCCTCTCCCGCTCCGACTGACCTCGATCCGCACACTCTCGGTCTCCCGCTCCGACTGAGCTCGATCCGCTCCCTTTCCCGCTCCGACTGACCTCGATCCGCACCCTCTCCGTCTCCCGCTCCGACTGAGCTCGATCCGCTCCCTTTCCCGCTCCGACTGACCTCGATCCGCTCCCTCTACCTCACCCGCTCCGACTGACCTCGAACCGCTCCCTCTCCCGCTCCGTCTGACCTCGATCCGCACCCTCTCCCTCTCCCGCTCCGACTGACCTCGATCCGCACCCTCTCCCGTTCCGACTGACCTCGATCCGCTCCCTCTCGCTCTCCCGCTCCGTCTGACCTCGATCCGCTCCCTCTCCGTCTCCCGCTCCGACTGACCTCGATCCGCTCCCTCTCCCTCTCCCGCTCCGTCTGACCTCGATCCGCTCCCTCTCCCTCTCCCGCTCCGTCTGACCTCGATCCGCACCCTCTCCCTCTCCCGCTCCGACTGACCTCGATCCGCACCCTCTCCCGTTCCGACTGACCTCGATCCGCTCCCTCTCCCTCTCCCGCTCCGACTGACCTCGATCCGCTCCCTCTCCCTCTCCCGCTCCGACTGACCTCGATCCGCTCCCTCTCCCGCTCCGACTGACCTCGATCCGCTCCCTCTCCGTCTCCCGCTCCGACTGACCTCGATCCGCTCCCTCTCCCTCTCCCGCTCCGACTGACCTCGATCCGCACCCTCTCCCTCTCCCGCTCCGACTGACCTCGATCCGCACCCTCTCCCGCTCCGACTGACCTCGATCCGCACCCTCTCCCGCTCCGACTGACCTCGATCCGCACCCTCTCCGTCTCCCGCTCCGACTGAGCTCGATCCGCTCCCTTTCCCGCTCCGACTGACCTCGATCCGCACCCTCTCCCTCTCCCGCTCCGACTGACCTCGATCCGCTCCCTCTCCCTCTCCCGCTCCGACTGACCCCGATCCGCTCCCTCTCCCGCTCTGACTGACCTCGATCCGCACCCTCTCCCTCTCAGACAGACCTCGATCCGCACCCTCTCCCGCTCCCGCTCCGACTGACCTCGATCCGCACCCTCTCCCGCTCCAGCTCCGACTGACCTCGATCCGCACCCTCTCCCGCTCCGACTGACCTCGATCCGCACCCTCTCCCGCTCCGACTGACCTCGATCCGCACCCTCTGCCGCTCCCGCTCCGACTGACCTCGATCCGCACCCTCTCCCGCTCCGACTGACCTCGATCCGCACCCTCTCCCGCTCCGACTGACCTCGATCCGCTCCCTCTCCCGCTCCGACTGACCCCGATCCGCTCCCTCTCCCGCTCCGACTGACCTCGTTCCGCACCCTCTCCCTCTTCCGCTCCGACTGACCTCGTTCCGCACCCTCTCCCTCTCCCGCTCCGACTGACCTCGATCCGCACCCTCTCCCGCTCCGACTGACCTCGATCCGCTCCCTCTCCGACTGACCTCGATCCGCACCCTCTCCCTCTCCGACTGACCTCGATCCGCACCCTCTCCCGCTCCGACTGACCCCGATCCTCTCCCTTTCCCGCTCCGACTGACCTCGATCCGCTCCCTCTCCCCCTCCCGCTCCGACTGACCTCGATCCGCTCCCTTTCCCGCTCCGACTGACCTCGATCCGCTCCCTCTCCCCCTCCCGCTCCGACTGTCCTCGATCCGCTCCCTTTCCCGCTCCGACTGACCTCGATCCGCTCCCTCTCCCCCTCCCGCTCCGACTGACCTCGATCCGCTCCCTTTCCCGCTCCGACTGACCTCGATCCGCTCCCTCTCCCTCTCCCGCTCCGACTGACCTCGATCCGCACCCTCTCCCGCTCCGACTGACCTCGATCCGCTCCCTCTCCCGCTCCGACTGACCTCGATCCGCACCCTCTCCCTCTCCGACTGACCTCGATCCGCACCCTCTCCCGCTCCGACTGACCCCGATCCTCTCCCTTTCCCGCTCCGACTGACCTCGATCCGCTCCCTCTCCCCCTCCCGCTCCGACTGACCTCGATCCGCTCCCTTTCCCGCTCCGACTGACCTCGATCCGCTCCCTCTCCCCCTCCCGCTCCGACTGTCCTCGATCCGCTCCCTTTCCCGCTCCGACTGACCTCGATCCGCTCCCTCTCCCCCTCCCGCTCCGACTGACCTCGATCCGCTCCCTTTCCCGCTCCGACTGACCTCGATCCGCTCCCTCTCCCTCTCCCGCTCCGACTGACCTCGATCCGCACCCTCTCCGTCTGCCGCTCCGACTGACCTCGATCCGCTCCCTCTCCCGCTCCGACTGACCCCGATCCGCTCCCTCTCCGACTGACCCCGATCCGCTCCCTCTCCCGCTCCCGCTCCGACTGACCTCGATCCGCACCCTCTCCCGCTCCCGCTCCGACTGACCTCGATCCGCACCCTCTCCCGCTCCGACTGACCCCGATCCGCTCCCTCTCCTGCTCCGACTGACCTCGATCCGCACCCTCTCCCATTCCGACTGACCCCGATCCGCTCCCTCTCCCGCTCCGACTGACCCCGATCCGCTCCTTCTCCCGCTCCGACTGACCTCGATCCGCTCCGTCTCCCGCTCCCGCTCCGACTGACCTCGATCCGCTCCCTCTCCCGCTCCGTCTGACCTCGATCCGCACCCTCTCCCTCTCCCGCTCCGTCTGACCTCGATCCGCACCCTCTCCGCCTCCCGCTCCGAATGACCTCGATCCGCTCCCTCTCCGACTGACCTCGATCCGCACCCTCTCCCTCTCCCGCTCCGTCTGACCTCGATCCGCTCCCTCTCCCGCTCCGACTGACCTCGATCCGCACCCTCTCCCTCTCCCGCTCCGTCTGACCTCGATCCGCTCCCTCTCCCGCTCCGACTGACCTCGATCCGCACCCTCTCCCTCTCCGACTGACCTCGATCCGCTCCCTCTCCCGCTCCGACTGACCTCGATCCGCTCCCTCTCCCTCTCCCGCTCCGACTGACCTCGAACCGCACCCTCTCCCGCTCCGACTGACCTCGATCCGCTCCCTCTCCCTCTCCCGCTCCGACTGACCTCGATCCGCTCCCTCTCCCGTTCCAACTGACCCCGATCCGCACCCTCTCCCGCTCCGACTGACCTCGATCCGCTCCCTCTCCCTCTCCGACTGACCTCGGTCCGCACCCTCTCCCTCTCCCGCTCCGACTGACCTCGAACCGCACCCTCTCCCGCTCCGACTGACCTCGATCCGCTCCCTCTCCCTCTCCCGCTCCGACTGACCTCGATCCGCTCCCTCTCCCGCTCCGACTGACCTCGGTCCGCACCCTCTCCCTCTCCGACTGACCTCGTTCCGCACACACTCCGTCTCCCGCTCCGACTGAGCTCGATCCGCTCCCTTTCCCGCTCCGACTGACCTCGATCCGCTCCCTCTCCCTCACCCGCTCCGACTGACCTCGATCCGCTCCCTCTCCCGCTCCGTCTGACCTCGATCCGCACCCTCTCCCTCTCCGACTGACCTCGATCTGCACCCTCTCCCGTTCCGACTGACCTCGATCCGCTCCCTCTCCCTCTCCCGCTCCGTCTGACCTCGATCCGCTCCCTCTCCGTCTCCCGCTCCGACTGACCTCGATCCGCACCCTCTCCCTCTCCCGCTCCGACTGACCTCGATCCGCACCCTCTCCCTCTCCCGCTCCGTCTGACCTCGATCCGCTCCCTCTCCCTCTCCCGCTCCGACTGACCTCGATCCGCACACTCTCCCTCTTCCGCTCCGACTGACCTCGTTCCGCACCCTCTCCCTCTCCCGCTCCGACTGACCTCGATCCGCACCCTCTCCCGCTCCGACTGACCTCGATCCGCTCCCTCTCCGACTGACCTCGATCCGCACCCTCTCCCTCTCCGACTGACCTCGATCCGCACCCTCTCCCGCTCCGACTGACCCCGATCCTCTCCCTTTCCCGCTCCGACTGACCTCGATCCGCTCCCTCTCCCCCTCCCGCTCCGACTGACCTCGATCCGCTCCCTTTCCCGCTCCGACTGACCTCGATCCGCTCCCTCTCCCCCTCCCGCTCCGACTGTCCTCGATCCGCTCCCTTTCCCGCTCCGACTGACCTCGATCCGCTCCCTCTCCCCCTCCCGCTCCGACTGACCTCGATCCGCTCCCTTTCCCGCTCCGACTGACCTCGATCCGCTCCCTCTCCCTCTCCCGCTCCGACTGACCTCGATCCGCACCCTCTCCCGCTCCGACTGACCTCGATCCGCTCCCTCTCCCGCTCCGACTGACCTCGATCCGCACCCTCTCCCTCTCCGACTGACCTCGATCCGCACCCTCTCCCGCTCCGACTGACCCCGATCCTCTCCCTTTCCCGCTCCGACTGACCTCGATCCGCTCCCTCTCCCCCTCCCGCTCCGACTGACCTCGATCCGCTCCCTTTCCCGCTCCGACTGACCTCGATCCGCTCCCTCTCCCCCTCCCGCTCCGACTGTCCTCGATCCGCTCCCTTTCCCGCTCCGACTGACCTCGATCCGCTCCCTCTCCCCCTCCCGCTCCGACTGACCTCGATCCGCTCCCTTTCCCGCTCCGACTGACCTCGATCCGCTCCCTCTCCCTCTCCCGCTCCGACTGACCTCGATCCGCACCCTCTCCGTCTGCCGCTCCGACTGACCTCGATCCGCTCCCTCTCCCGCTCCGACTGACCCCGATCCGCTCCCTCTCCGACTGACCCCGATCCGCTCCCTCTCCCGCTCCCGCTCCGACTGACCTCGATCCGCACCCTCTCCCGCTCCCGCTCCGACTGACCTCGATCCGCACCCTCTCCCGCTCCGACTGACCCCGATCCGCTCCCTCTCCTGCTCCGACTGACCTCGATCCGCACCCTCTCCCATTCCGACTGACCCCGATCCGCTCCCTCTCCCGCTCCGACTGACCCCGATCCGCTCCTTCTCCCGCTCCGACTGACCTCGATCCGCTCCGTCTCCCGCTCCCGCTCCGACTGACCTCGATCCGCTCCCTCTCCCGCTCCGTCTGACCTCGATCCGCACCCTCTCCCTCTCCCGCTCCGTCTGACCTCGATCCGCACCCTCTCCGCCTCCCGCTCCGAATGACCTCGATCCGCTCCCTCTCCGACTGACCTCGATCCGCACCCTCTCCCTCTCCCGCTCCGTCTGACCTCGATCCGCTCCCTCTCCCGCTCCGACTGACCTCGATCCGCACCCTCTCCCTCTCCCGCTCCGTCTGACCTCGATCCGCTCCCTCTCCCGCTCCGACTGACCTCGATCCGCACCCTCTCCCTCTCCGACTGACCTCGATCCGCTCCCTCTCCCGCTCCGACTGACCTCGATCCGCTCCCTCTCCCTCTCCCGCTCCGACTGACCTCGAACCGCACCCTCTCCCGCTCCGACTGACCTCGATCCGCTCCCTCTCCCTCTCCCGCTCCGACTGACCTCGATCCGCTCCCTCTCCCGTTCCAACTGACCCCGATCCGCACCCTCTCCCGCTCCGACTGACCTCGATCCGCTCCCTCTCCCTCTCCGACTGACCTCGGTCCGCACCCTCTCCCTCTCCCGCTCCGACTGACCTCGAACCGCACCCTCTCCCGCTCCGACTGACCTCGATCCGCTCCCTCTCCCTCTCCCGCTCCGACTGACCTCGATCCGCTCCCTCTCCCGCTCCGACTGACCTCGGTCCGCACCCTCTCCCTCTCCGACTGACCTCGTTCCGCACACACTCCGTCTCCCGCTCCGACTGAGCTCGATCCGCTCCCTTTCCCGCTCCGACTGACCTCGATCCGCTCCCTCTCCCTCACCCGCTCCGACTGACCTCGATCCGCTCCCTCTCCCGCTCCGTCTGACCTCGATCCGCACCCTCTCCCTCTCCGACTGACCTCGATCTGCACCCTCTCCCGTTCCGACTGACCTCGATCCGCTCCCTCTCCCTCTCCCGCTCCGTCTGACCTCGATCCGCTCCCTCTCCGTCTCCCGCTCCGACTGACCTCGATCCGCACCCTCTCCCTCTCCCGCTCCGACTGACCTCGATCCGCACCCTCTCCCTCTCCCGCTCCGTCTGACCTCGATCCGCTCCCTCTCCCTCTCCCGCTCCGACTGACCTCGATCCGCACACTCTCGGTCTCCCGCTCCGACTGAGCTCGATCCGCTCCCTTTCCCGCTCCGACTGACCTCGATCCGCACCCTCTCCGTCTCCCGCTCCGACTGAGCTCGATCCGCTCCCTTTCCCGCTCCGACTGACCTCGATCCGCTCCCTCTACCTCACCCGCTCCGACTGACCTCGAACCGCTCCCTCTCCCGCTCCGTCTGACCTCGATCCGCACCCTCTCCCTCTCCCGCTCCGACTGACCTCGATCCGCACCCTCTCCCGTTCCGACTGACCTCGATCCGCTCCCTCTCGCTCTCCCGCTCCGTCTGACCTCGATCCGCTCCCTCTCCGTCTCCCGCTCCGACTGACCTCGATCCGCTCCCTCTCCCTCTCCCGCTCCGTCTGACCTCGATCCGCTCCCTCTCCCTCTCCCGCTCCGTCTGACCTCGATCCGCACCCTCTCCCTCTCCCGCTCCGACTGACCTCGATCCGCACCCTCTCCCGTTCCGACTGACCTCGATCCGCTCCCTCTCCCTCTCCCGCTCCGACTGACCTCGATCCGCTCCCTCTCCCGTTCCAACTGACCCCGATCCGCTCCCTCTCCCGCTCCGACTGACCTCGATCCGCACCCTCTCCCGCTCCGACTGACCTCGATCCGCTCCCTCTCCCTCTCCCGCTCCGACTGACCTCGGTCCGCACCCTCTCCCTCTCCGACTGACCTCGGTCCGCACCCTCTCCCTCTCCCGCTCCGACTGACCTCGATCCGCACCCTCTCCCGCTCCGACTGACCTCGATCCGCTCCCTCTCCCTCTCCCGCTCCGACTGACCTCGATCCGCTCCCTCTCCCGCTCCGACTGACCTCGATCCGCTCCCTCTCCGTCTCCCGCTCTGACTGACCTCGATCCGCTCCCTCTCCCTCTCCCGCTCCGACTGACCTCGATCCGCACCCTCTCCCTCTCCCGCTCCGACTGACCTCGATCCGCACCCTCTCCCTCTCCCGCTCCGACTGACCTCGATCCGCACCCTCTCCCGCTCCGACTGACCTCGATCCGCACCCTCTCCCGCTCCGACTGACCTCGATCCGCACCCTCTCCGTCTCCCGCTCCGACTGAGCTCGATCCGCTCCCTTTCCCGCTCTGACTGACCTCGATCCGCACCCTCTCCCTCTCCCGCTCCCTCTCCCTCTCCCGCTCCGACTGACCCCGATCCGCTCCCTCTCCTGCTCTGACTGACCTCGATCCGCACCCTCTCCCTCTCCGACTGACCTCGATCCGCACCCTCTCCCGCTCCGACTGACCCCGATCCTCTCCCTTTCCCGCTCCGACTGACCTCAGTCCGCACCCTCTCCCGCTCCGACTGACCTCGATCCGCACCCTCTCCCGCTCCCGCTCCGACTGACCTCGATCCGCACCCTCTCCCGCTCCGACTGACCTCGATCCGCACCCTCTCCCGCTCCGACTAACCTCGATCCGCACCCTCTCCCGCTCCGACTGACCTCGATTCGCACCCTCTCCCGCTCCGACTGACCTCGATCCGCACCCTCTCCCGCTCCGACTGACCTCGATCCGCACCCTCTCCCGCTCCCGCTCCGACTGACCTCGATCCGCACCCTCTCCCGCTCCGACTGACCTCGATCCGCTCCCTCTCCCGCTCCGACTGACCTCGATCCGCTCCCTCTCCGACTGACCTCGATCCGCTCCCTCTCCCGCTCCGACTGACCTCGATCCGCTCCCTCTCCCGCTCCGACTGACCTCGTTCCCCACCCTCTCCCTCTCCCGCTCCGACTGACCTCGTTCCGCACCCTCTCCCTCTCCCGCTCCGACTGACCTCGATCCGCACCCTCTCCAGCTCCCGCTCCGACTGACCTCGATCCGCACCCTCTCCCGCTCCCGCTCCGACTGACCTCGATCCGCACCCTCTCCCGCTCCGACTGACCTCGATCCGCTCCCTCTCCGACTGACCTCGATCCGCTCCCTCTCCCGCTCCGACTGACCTCGATCCGCTCCCTCTCCCGCTCCGACTGACCTCGTTCCGCACCCTCTCCCTCTCCCGCTCCGACTGACCTCGTTCCGCACCCTCTCCCTCTCCCGCTCCGACTGACCTCGATCCGCACCCTCTCCAGCTCCCGCTCCGACTGACCTCGATCCGCACCCTCTCCCGCTCCCGCTCCGACTGACCTCGATCCGCACCCTCTCCCGCTCCCGCTCCGACTGACCTCGATCCGCACCCTCTCCCGCTCCGACTGACCTCGATCCGCTCCCTCTCCGACTGACCTCGATCCGCACCCTAACCTCTCCGACTGACCTCGATCCGCACCCTCTCCCGCTCCGACTGACCCCGATCCTCTCCCTTTCCCGCTCCGACTGACCTCGATCCGCTCCCTCTCCCCCTCCCGCTCCGACTGACCTCGATCCGCTCCCTTTCCCGCTCCGACTGACCTCGATCCGCTCCCTCTCCCCCTCCCACTGACCTCGATCCGCTCCCTTTCCCGCTCCGACTGACCTCGATCCGCTCCCTCTCCCCCTCCTGCTCCGACTGACCTCGATCCGCTCCCTTTCCCGCTCCGACTGACCTCGATCCGCTCCCTCTCCCCCTCCCGCTCCGACTGACCTCGATCCGCTCCCTTTCCCGCTCCGACTGACCCCGATCCGATCCCTCTCCCCCTCCCGCTCCGACTGACCTCGATCCGCTCCCTTTCCCGCTCCGACTGACCTCGATCCGCTCCCTCTCCCTCTCCCACTCCGACTGACCTCGATCCGCACCCTCTCCCGCTCCGACTGACCACGATCCGCTCCGTGTCCCGCTCCGACTGACCTCGATCCGCACACTCTCCGTCTCCCGCTCTGACTGACCTCGATCCGCACCCTCTCCCGCTCCGACTGACCTCGATCCGCACCCTCTCCCGCTCCGACTGACCTCGGTCCGCACCCTCTCCCTCTCCCGCTCCGACTGACCTCGATCCGCACCCTCTCCCGCTCCGACTGACCTCGATCCGCTCCCTCTCCCTCTCCCGCTCCGACTGACCTCGATCCGCTCCCTCTCCCGCTCCGACTGACCTCGATCCGCTCCCTCTCCGTCTCCCGCTCTGACTGACCTCGATCCGCTCCCTCTCCCTCTCCCGCTCCGACTGACCTCGATCCGCACCCTCTCCCTCTCCCGCTCCGACTGACCTTGATCCGCACCCTCTCCCTCTCCCGCTCCGACTGACCTTGATCCGCACCCTCTCCCGCTCCGACTGACCTCGATCCGCACCCTCTCCGTCTCCCGCTCCGACTGAGCTCGATCCGCTCCCTTTCCCGCTCCGACTGACCTCGATCCGCACCCTCTCCCTCTCCCGCTCCCTCTCCCTCTCCCGCTCCGACTGACCCCGATCCGCTCCCTCTCCCGCTCTGACTGACCTCGATCCGCACCCTCTCCCTCTCCGACTGACCTCGATCAGCACCCTCTCCCTCTCCGACTGACCTCGATCCGCACCCTCTCCCTCTCCCGCTCCGACTGACCTCGATCCGCACCCTCTCCCGCTCCGACTGACCTCGATTCGCACCCTCTCCCGCTCCGACAGACCTCGATCCGCACCCTCTCCCGCTCCGACTGACCTCGATCCGCACCCTCTCCCGCTCCGACTGACCTCGATCCGCACCCTCTCCCGCTCCGACTGACCTCGATCCGCTCCCTCTCCCGCTCCGACTGACCTCGATCCGCTCCCTCTCCGACTGACCTCGATCCGCTCCCTCTCCCGCTCCGACTGACCTCGATCCGCTCCCTCTCCCGCTCCGACTGACCTCGTTCCGCACCCTCTCCCTCTCCCGCTCCGACTGACCTCGTTCCGCACCCTCTCCCTCTCCCGCTCCGACTGACCTCGATCCGCACCCTCTCCCGCTCCCGCTCCGACTGACCTCGATCCGCACCCTCTCCCGCTCCGACTGACCTCGATCCGCTCCCTCTCCGACTGACCTCGATCCGCACCCTCTCCCTCTCCCGCTCCGACTGACCTCGATTCGCACCCTCTCCCGCTCCGACTGACCCCGATCCTCTCCCTTTCCCGCTCCGACTGACCTCGATCCGCTCCCTCTCCCCCTCCCGCTCCGACTGACCTCGATTCGCTCCCTTTCCCGCTCCGACTGACCTCGATCCGCTCCCTCTCCCCCTCCCACTGACCTCGATCCGCTCCCTTTCCCGCTCCGACTGACCTCGATCCGCTCCCTCTCCCCCTCCCGCTCCGACTGACCTCGATCCGCTCCCTTTCCCGCTCCGACTGACCTCGATCCGCTCCCTCTCCCCCTCCCGCTCCGACTGACCTCGATCCGCTCCCTTTCCCGCTCCGACTGACCTCGATCCGCTCCCTCTCCCCCTCCCGCTCCGACTGACCTCGATCCGCTCCCTTTCCCGCTCCGACTGACCTCGATCCGCTCCCTCTCCCTCTCCCACTCCGACTGACCTCGATCCGCACCCTCTCCCGCTCCGACTGACCTCGATCCGCACCCTCTCCGTCTCCCGCTCTGACTGACCTCGATCCGCTCCCGCTCCGACTGACCTCGATCCGCTCCGTGTCCCGCTCCGACTGACCTCGATCCGCACCCTCTCCCGCTCCGACTGACCTCGATCCGCACCCTCTCCCGTTCCGACTGACCTCGATCCGCTCCCTCTCCCTCTCCCGCTCCGACTGACCTCGATCCGCTCCCTCTCCCGTTCCGACTGACCCCGATCCGCTCCCTCTCCCGCTCCGTCTGACCTCGATCCGCTCCCTCTCCCGCTCCGACTGACCTCGATCCGCACCCTCTCCCGCTCCGACTGACCTCGATCCGCACCCTCTCCCGCTCCGACTGACCTCGATCCGCTCCCTCTCCCTCTCCCGCTCCGACTGACCTCGGTCCGCACCCTCTCCCTCTCCGACTGACCTCGATCCGCACCCTCTCCCGCTCCGACTGACCTCGATCCGCTCCCTCTCCCTCTCCCGCTCCGACTGACCTCGATCCGCTCCGTCTCCCGCTCCGACTGACCTCGATCCGCTCCCTCTCCGTCTCCCGCTCTGACTGACCTCGATCCGCTCCCTCTCCCTCTCCCGCTCCGACTGACCTCGATCCGCACCCTCTCCCTCTCCCGCTCCGACTGACCTCGATCCGCACCCTCTCCCGCTCCGACTGACCTCGATCCGCACCCTCTCCGTCTCCCGCTCCGACTGAGCTCGATCCGCTCCCTTTCCCGCTCCGACTGACCTCGATCCGCACCCTCTCCCTCTCCCGCTCCCTCTCCCTCTCCCGCTCCGACTGACCCCGATCCGCTCCCTCTCCCGCTCTGACTGACCTCGATCCGCACCCTCTCCCTCTCCGACTGACCTCGATCCGCACCCTCTCCCTCTCCGACTGACCTCGATCCGCACCCTCTCCCTCTCCCGCTCCGACTGACCTCAGTCCGCACCCTCTCCCGCTCCGACTGACCTCGATCCGCACCCTCTCCCGCTCCCGCTCCGACTGACCTCGATCCGCACCCTCTCCCGCTCCGACTGACCTCGATCCGCACCCTCTCCCGCTCCGACTGACCTCGATCCACACCCTCTCCCGCTCCCGCTCCGACTGACCTCGATCCGCACCCTCTCCCGCTCCCGCTCCGACTGACCTCGATCCGCTCCCTCTCCCGCTCCGACTGACCTCGATCCGCTCCCTCTCCCGCTCCGACTGACCTCGATCCGCACCCTCTCCCGCTCCCGCTCCGACTGACCTCGATCCGCTCCCTCTCCCGCTCCGACTGACCTCGATCCGCACCCTCTCCCGCTCCCGCTCCGACTGACCTCGATCCGCACCCTCTCCCGCTCCGACTGACCTCGATCCGCACCCTCTCCCGCTCCGACTGACCTCGATCCGCACCCTCTCCCGCTCCCGCTCCGACTGACCTCGATCCGCACCCTCTCCCGCTCCCGCTCCGACTGACCTCGATCCGCTCCCTCTCCCGCTCCGACTGACCTCGATCCGCTCCCTCTCCCGCTCCGACTGACCTCGATCCGCACCCTCTCCCGCTCCCGCTCCGACTGACCTCGATCCGCTCCCTCTCCCGCTCCGACTGACCTCGATCCGCACCCTCTCCCGCTCCGACTGACCTCGATCCGCACCCTCTCCCGCTCCGACTGACCTCGATCCGCACCCTCTCCCGCTCCCGCTCCGACTGACCTCGATCCGCACCCTCTCCCGCTCCCGCTCCGACTGACCTCGATCCGCTCCCTCTCCCGCTCCGACTGACCTCGATCCGCTCCCTCTCCCGCTCCGACTGACCTCGATCCGCTCCGTCTCCCGCTCCGACTGACCTCGATCCGCTCCCTCTCCCGCTCCGACTGACCTCGATCCGCACCCTCTCCCGCTCCGACTGACCTCGATCCGCTCCCTCTCCCTCTCCCGCTCCGACTGACCTCGATCCGCTCCCTCTCCCGCTCCGACTGACCTCGATCCGCACCCTCTCCCGCTCCCGCTCCGACTGACCTCGATCCGCTCCCTCTCCCGCTCCGACTGACCCCGATCCGCTCCCTCTCCCGCTCCGTCTGACCTCGATCCGCTCCCTCTCCCGCTCCGACTGACCTCGATCCGCACCCTCTCCCGCTCCGACTGACCTCGATCCGCACCCTCTCCCTCTCCGACTGACCTCGATCCGCACCCTCTCCCGCTCCGACTGACCTCGATCCGCTCCCTCTCCCTCTCCCGCTCCGACTGACCTCGATCCGCTCCGTCTCCCGCTCCGACTGACCTCGATCCGCTCCCTCTCCGTCTCCCGCTCTGACTGACCTCGATCCGCTCCCTCTCCCTCTCCCGCTCCGACTGACCTCGATCCGCACCCTCTCCTCTCCCGCTCCGACTGACCTCGATCCGCACCCTCTCCCGCTCCGACTGACCTCGATCCGCACCCTCTCCGTCTCCCGCTCCGACTGAGCTCGATCCGCTCCCTTTCCCGCTCCGACTGACCTCGATCCGCACCCTCTCCCTCTCCCGCTCCCTCTCCCTCTCCCGCTCCGACTGACCCCGATCCGCTCCCTCTCCCGCTCTGACTGACCTCGATCCGCACCCTCTCCCTCTCCGACTGACCTCGATCCGCACCCTCTCCCTCTCCGACTGACCTCGATCCGCACCCTCTCCCGCTCCCGCTCCGACTGACCTCGATCCGCACCCTCTCCCGCTCCGACTGACCTCGATCCGCACCCTCTCCCGCTCCGACTGACCTCGATCCGCACCCTCTCCCGCTCCCGCTCCGACTGACCTCGATCCGCACCCTCTCCCGCTCCCGCTCCGACTGACCTCGATCCGCTCCCTCTCCCGCTCCGACTGACCTCGATCCGCTCCCTCTCCCGCTCCGACTGACCTCGATCCGCACCCTCTCCCGCTCCCGCTCCGACTGACCTCGATCCGCTCCCTCTCCCGCTCCGACTGACCTCGATCCGCACCCTCTCCCGCTCCGACTGACCTCGATCCGCACCCTCTCCCGCTCCGACTGACCTCGATCCGCTCCCTCTCCCGCTCCGACTGACCTCGATCCGCTCCCTCTCCCGCTCCGACTGACCTCGATCCGCTCCCTCTCCCGCTCCGACTGACCCCGATCCGCTCCCTCTCCCGCTCCGAATGACCCCGATCCGCTCCCTCTCCCGCTCCGACTGACCTCGTTCCGCACCCTCTCCCTCTCCCGCTCCGACTGACCTCGTTCCGCACCCTCTCCCTCTCCCGCTCCGACTGACCTCGATCCGCACCCTCTCCCGCTCCCGCTCCGACTGACCTCGATCCGCACCCTCTCCCGCTCCGACTGACCTCGATCCGCACCCTCTCCCTCTCCCGCTCCGACTGACCTCGATCCGCACCCTCTCCCGCTCCGACTGACCCCGATCCTCTCCCTTTCCCGCTCCGACTGACCTCGATCCGCTCCCTCTCCCCCTCCCACTGACCTCGATCCGCTCCCTCTCCCCCTCCCGCTCCGACTGACCTCGATCCGCTCCCTTTCCCGCTCCGACTGACCTCGATCCGCTCCCTCTCCCCCTCCCGCTCCGACTGACCTCGATCCGCTCCCTTTCCCGCTCCGACTGACCTCGATCCGCTCCCTCTCCCCCTCCCGCTCCGACTGACCTCGATCCGCTCCCTTTCCCGCTCCGACTGACCTCGATCCGCTCCCTCTCCCTCTCCCGCTCCGACTGACCTCGATCCGCACCCTCTCTGTCTCCCGCTCCGACTGACCTCGATCCGCTCCCTTTCCCGCTCCGACTGACCTCGATCCGCTCCCTCTCCCTCTCCCGCTCCGCCTGACCTCGATCCGCACCCTCTCCCTCTCCCGCTCCGACTGACCTCGATCCGCACCCTCTCCGTCTGCCGCTCCGACTGACCTCGATGCGCTCCCTCTCCCGCTCCGACTGACCCCGATCCGCTCCCTCTCCGACTGACCCCGATCCGCTCCCTCTCCCGCTCCCTCTCCCGCTCCGACTGACCCCGATCCGCTCCCTCTCCTGCTCCGACTGACCTCGATCCGCACCCTCTCCCGTTCCGACTGACCCCGATCCGCTCCCTCTCCCGCTCCGACTGACCCCGATCCGCTCCTTGTCCCGCTCCGACTGACCTCGATCCGCTCCGTCTCCCGCTCCCGCTCCGACTGACCTCGATCCGCTCCCTCTCCCGCTCCGTCTGACCTCGATCCGCACCCTCTCCCTGTCCCGCTCCGTCTGACCTCGATCCGCACCCTCTCCGCCTCCCGCTCCGACTGACCTCGATCCGCTCCCTCTCCGATTGACCCCGATCCGCAACCTCTCCCTCTCCTGCTCCGACTGACCTCGATCCGCACCCTCTCCCTCTCCCGCTCCGTCTGACCTCGATCCGCTCCCTCTCCCTCTCCGACTGACCCTGATCCGCAACCTCTCCCTCTCCTGCTCCGACTGACCTCGATCCGCACCCACTCCCTCTCCCGCTCCGTCTGACCTCGATCCGCTCCCTCTCCCGCTCCGACTGACCCCGATCCGCTCCCTCTCCCGCTCCGTCTGACCTCGATCCGCTCCCTCTCCCGCTCCGACTGACCTCGATCCGCACCCTCTCCCGCTCCGACTGACCTCGATCCGCACCCTCTCCCGCTCCGACTGACCTCGATCCGCACCCTCTCCCGCTCCGACTGACCTCGATCCGCTCCCTCTCCCTCTCCGACTGACCTGGATCCGCACCCTCTCCGTCTCCCGCTCCGACTGACCTCGTTCCGCACCCTCTCCCTCTCCCGCTCCGACTGACCTCGATCCGCACCCTCTCCCGCTCCGACTGACCTCGATCCGCACCCTCTCCCGCTCCGACTGACCTCGATCCGCTCCCTCTCCCTCTCCCGCTCCGACTGACCTGGATCCGCACCCTCTCCGTCTCCCGCTCCGACTGACCTCGTTCCGCACCCTCTCCCTCTCCCGCTCCGACTGACCTCGATCCGCACCCTCTCCCGCTCCGTCTGACCTCGATCCGCACCCTCTCCCTCTCCCGCTCCGACTGACCTCGATCCGCACCCTCTCCCGCTCCGACTGACCTCGATCCGCACCCTCTCCCGCTCCGACTGACCTCGATCCGCACCCTCTCCCGCTCCGACTGACCTCGATCCGCACCCTCTCCCGCTCCGACTGACCCCGATCCGCTCCCTCTCCCGCTCCGACTGACCTCGTTCCGCACCCTCTCCCTCTCCCGCTCCGACTGACCTCGATCCGCACCCTCTCCCTCTCCCGCTCCGACTGACCTCGTTCCGCACCCTCTCCCGCTCCGACTGACCTCGATCCTCTCCCTCTCCCGCTCCGACTGACCTCGATCCGCACCCTCTCCCGCTCCGTCTGACCTCGATCCGCTCCCTCTCCCTCTCCGACTGACCTCGATCCTCTCCCTCTCCCGCTCCGACTGACCTCGATCCGCACCCTCTCCCGCTCCGTCTGACCTCGATCCGCACCCTCTCCCTCTCCCGCTCCGACTGACCTCGATCCGCACCCTCTCCCCCTCCGACTGACCTCGATCCGCACCCTCTCCCGCTCCGACTGACCTCGATCCGCACCCTCTCCCGCTCCGACTGACCTCGTTCCGCACCCTCTCCGTCTCCCGCTCCGACTGACCTCGATCCGCTCCCTCTCCCGCTCCGACTGACCCCGATCCGCTCCCTCTCCCGCTCCGACTGACCTCGGTCCGCACCCTCTCCCTCTCCGGCTCCGACTGACCTCGATCCGCACCCTCTCCCGCTCCGACTGACCTCGATCCGCACCCTCTCCCGCTCCGACTGACCTCGATCCGCACCCTCTCCCGCTCCGACTGACCTCGATCCGCTCCCTCTCCCGCTCCGACTGACCTCGATCCGCACCCTCTCCCTCTCCCTCTCCGACTGACCTCGGTCCGCACCCTCTCCCTCTCCGGCTCCGACTGACCTCGATCCGCACCATCTCCCGCTCCCGCTCCGACAGACCTCGATCCGCACCCTCTCCCGCTCCCGCTCCGACTGACCTCGATCCGCTCCCTCTCCCGCTCCGACTGACCTCGATCCGCTCCCTCTCCCGCTCCGACTGACCTCGATCCGCTCCCTCTCCCGCTCCGACTGACCTCGATCCGCTCCCTCTCCGTCTCCCGCTCCGACTGAGCTCGATCCGCTCCCTCTCCGACTGACCTCGATCCGCTCCGTTTCCGCTCCGACTGACCTCGATCCGCACCCTCTCCCGCTCCGACTGACCTCGATCCGCTCCCTCTCCCGCTCCGACTGACCTCGATCCGCACCCTCTCCCGCTCCGACTGACCTCGATCCGCTCCCTCTCCCGCTCCGACTGACCTCGATCCGCACCCTCTCCGTCTCCCGCTCCGACTGACCTCGATCCGCTCCCTCTCCCGCTCCGACTGACCTCGATCCGCACCCTCTCCCGCTCCGACTGACCTCGATCCGCTCCCTCTCCCGTTCCGACTGACCCCGATCCGCTCCCTCTCCCGCTCCGTCTGACCTCGATCCGCTCCTTCTCCCGCTCCGTCTGACCTCGATCCGCACCCTCTCCCGCTCCGACTGACCTCGATCCGCTCCCTCTCCCTCTCCCGCTCCGACTGACCTCGGTCAGCACCCTCTCCCTCTCCCGCTCCGACTGACCTCGGTCCGCACCCTCTCCCTCTCCCGCTCCGACTGACCTCGATCCGCACCCTCTCCCGCTCCGACTGACCTCGATCCGCTCCCTCTCCCTCTCCCGCTCCGTCTGACCTCGATCCGCTCCCTCTCCCGCTCCCGCTCCGACTGACCTCGATCCGCTCCCTCTCCCGCTCCGACTGACCTCGATCCGCTCCCTCTCCCGCTCCGACTGACCTCGATCCGCTCCCTCTCCGTCTCCCGCTCCGACTGAGCTCGATCCGCTCCCTCTCCGACTGACCTCGATCCGCTCCCTTTCCGCTCCAACTGACCTCGATCCGCACCCTCTCCCGCTCCGACTGACCTCGATCCGCTCCCTCTCCCACTCCGACTGACCTCGATCCGCTCCCTCTCCCGCTCCGACTGACCTCGATCCGCTCCCTCTCCGTCTCCCGCTCCGACTGAGCTCGATCCGCTCCCTCTCCGACTGACCTCGATCCGCTCCCTTTCCGCTCCGACTGACCTCGATCCGCACCCTCTCCCGCTCCGACTGACCTCGATCCGCTCCCTCTCCCGCTCCGACTGACCTCGATCCGCACCCTCTCCCGCTCCGACTGACCTCGATCCGCTCCCTCTCCCGCTCCGACTGACCTCGATCCGCACCCTCTCCGTCTCCCGCTCCGACTGACCTCGATCCGCTCCCTCTCCCGCTCCGACTGACCTCGATCCGCACCCTCTCCCGCTCCGACTGACCTCGATCCGCTCCCTCTCCCGTTCCGACTGACCCCGATCCGCTCCCTCTCCCGCTCCGTCTGACCTCGATCCGCTCCTTCTCCCGCTCCGTCTGACCTCGATCCACACCCTCTCCCGCTCCGACTGACCTCGATCCGCACCCTCTCCCGCTCCGACTGACCTCGATCCGCTCCCTCTCCCTCTCCCGCTCCGACTGACCTCGGTCAGCACCCTCTCCCTCTCCCGCTCCGACTGACCTCGGTCCGCACCCTCTCCCTCTCCCGCTCCGACTGACCTCGATCCGCACCCTCTCCCGCTCCGACTGACCTCGATCCGCTCCCTCTCCCTCTCCCGCTCCGTCTGACCTCGATCCGCTCCCTCTCCCTCTCCCTCTCCGACTGACCTCGATCCGCTCCCTCTCCCTCTCCCTCTCCGACTGACCTCGATCCGCTCCCTCTCCGACTGACCTCGATCCGCACCCTCTCCTGCTCCGACTGACCTCGATCCGCACCCTCTCCCGTTCCGACTGACCTCGATCTGCTCCCTCTCCCGCTCCGACTGACCTCGATCCGCACCCTCTCCCGCTCTGACTGACCTCGATCCGCTCCCTCTCCCTCTCCCGCTCCGACTGACCTCGGTCCGCACCCTCTCCCTCTCCCGCTCCGACTGACCTCGATCCGCACCCTCTCCCGCTCCGACTGACCTCGATCCGCTCCCTCTCCGACTGACCTCGATCCGCTCCCTCTCCCGCTCCGACTGACCTCGATCCGCTCCCTCTCCGTCTCCCGCTCTGACTGACTTCGATCCGTTCCTCTCCCTCTCCCGCTCCGACTGACCTCGATCCGCACCCTCTCCCTCTCCCGCTCCGACTGACCTCGATCCGCACCCTCTCCCGCTCCGACTGACCTCGATCCGCACCCTCTCCGTCTCCCGCTCCGACTGAGCTCGATCCGCTCCCTTTCCCGCTCCGACTGACCTCGATCCGCACCCTCTCCCGCTCCGACTGACCTCGATCCGCTCCCTCTCCGACTCCCGCTCCGACTGACCTCGATCCGCTCCCTCTCCGTCTCCCGCTCCGACTGACCTCGATCCGCTCCCTCTCCCTCTCCCGCTCCGACTGACCTGGATCCGCACCCTCTCCGTCTCCCGCTCCGACTGACCTCGTTCCGCACCCTCTCCGTCTCCTGCTCCGACTGAGCTCGATCCGCTCCCTTTCCCGCTCCGACTGACCTCGATCCGCTGCCTCTCCCTCACCCGCTCCGACTGACCTCGATCCGCACCCTCTCCGTCTCCCGCTCCGACTGAGCTCGATCCGCTCCCTTTCCCGCTCCGTCTGACCTCGATCCGCTCCCTCTCCCGCTCCGACTGACCTCGATCCGCACCCTCTCCCGCTCCGTCTGACCTCGATCTGCTCCCTCTCTCGCTCCGTCTGACCTCGATCCGCTCCCTCTCCCGCTCCGTCTGACCTCGATCCGCACCCTCTCCCTCTCCCGCTCCGACTGACCTCGATCCGCTCCCTCTCCCTCTCCCGCTCCAACTGACCTCAGTCCGCACCCTCTCCCGCTCCCGCTCCGACTGACCTCGATCCGCACCCTCTCCCGCTCCGACTGACCTCGATCCGCACCCTCTCCCGCTCCGACTGACCTCGATCCGCACCCTCTCCCGCTCCGACTGACCTCGATCCGCACCCTCTCCCGCTCCGACTGACCTCGATCCGCTCCCTCTCCCTCTCCCGCTCCGACTGACCTCGTTCCGCACCCTCTCCCTCTCCCGCTCCGACTGACCTCGGTCCGCACCCTCTCCGGCTCCGACTGACCTCGATCCGCACCATCTCCCGCTCCCGCTCCGACTGACCTCGATCCGCACCCTCTCCCGCTCCCGCTCCGACTGACCTCGATCCGCTCCGTCTCCCGCTCCGACTGACCTCGATCCGCTCCCTCTCCCACTCCGACTGACCTCGATCCGCACCCTCTCCCGCTCCCGCTCCGACTGACCTCGATCCGCACCCTCTCCCGCTCCCGCTCCGACTGACCTCGATCCGCTCCCTCTCCCGCTCCGACTGACCTCGATCCGCTCCCTCTCCCGCTCTGACTGAGCTCGATCCGCTCCCTCTCCCGCTCCGACTGACCTCGATCCGCACCCTCTCGGTCTCCCGCTCCGTCTGACCTCGATCCGCTCCCTCTCCCGCTCCGACTGACCTCGATCCGCACCCTCTCCCGCTCCCGCTCCGACTGACCTCGATCCGCACCCTCTCCCGCTCCGACTGACCCCGATCCGCTCCCTCTCCCGCTCCGACTGACCTCGATCCGCTTCCGCTCCCGGTCAGTCAGAGCGGGAGCGGGAGCGGATTGGGGTCAGTCGGAGCGGGAGCGGGAGAAGTAGCGGATCGAGGTCAGTCGGAGCGGGAGAGGGTGCGGATTGAGGTCAGTCGGAGCGGGAGAGGGAGCGGATCGAGGTCAGTCGGAGCGGGAGAGGGTGCGGCTCGAGGTCAGTCGGAGCGGGAGAGGGAGAGGGTGCGGATCGAGGTCAGTCGGAGCGGGAGAGGGAGAGGGAGCGGATCGAGGTCAGACGGAGCGGGAGAGGGAGCGGATCGAGGTCAGACGGAGCGGGAAAGGGAGCGGATCGGGGTCAGTCGGAGCGGGAGACGGAGAGGGTGCGGATCGAGGTCAGTCGGAGCGGGAGCGGGATCTGCTCCCTCTCCCGCTCCGACTGACCTCGATCCGCACCCTCTCCCTCTCCCGCTCCGACTGACCTCGATCCGCTCCCTCTCCCGCTCCGACTGACCTCGATCCGCACCCTCTCCCTCTCCCGCTCCGACTGACCTCGATCCGCTCCCTCTCCCGCTCCGACTGACCTCGATCCGCTCCCTCTCCCGTTCCGTCTGACCTCGATCCGCTCCCTCTCCCGCTCCGTCTGACCTCGATCCGCTCCCTCTCCCTCTCCCGCTCCGACTGACCTCGATCCGCTCCCTCTCCCTCTCCGACTGACCTCGATCCGCACCCTCTCCCTCTCCGACTGACCTCGATCCGCACCCTCTCCCGCTCCGACTGACCTCGTTCCGCACCCTCTCCCGCTCCGACTGATCTCGATCTGCTCCCTCTCCCGCTCCGACTGACCTCGATCCGCACCCTCTCCCTCTCCCGCTCCGACTGACCTCGATCCGCTCCCTCTCCCGCTCCGACTGACCTCGATCCGCACCCTCTCCCGTTCCGTCTGACCTCGATCCGCTCCCTCTCCCGTTCCGTCTGACCTCGATCCGCACCCTCTCCCGCTCCGACTGACCTCGATCCGCTACTTCTCCCGCTCCCGCTCCGACTGACCCCGATCCACTCCCTCTCCCGCTCCCGCTCTGACTGACCGCGATCCACACCCTCTCCTGCTCCGATTGACCCCGATCCACACCCTCTCCCTCTCCCGCTCCGACTGACCTCGATCCGCTCCCTCTCCCGCTCCGACTGACCTCGATCCGCACCCTCTCCCTCTCCCGCTCCAACTGACCTCGATCCGCACCCTCTCCCTCTCCGACTGACCTCGATCCGCACCCTCTCCCTCTCCGACTGACCTCGATCCGCACCCTCTCCCGCTCCGACTGACCTCGTTCCGCACCCTCTCCCGCTCCGACTGATCTCGATCTGCTCCCTCTCCCGCTCCGACTGACCTCGATCCACACCCTCTCCCTCTGCCGCTCCGACTGACCTCGATCCGCTCCCTCTCCCGCTCCGACTGACCTCGATCCGCACCCTCTCCCTCTCCCGCTCCGACTGACCTCGATCCGCTCCCTCTCCCGCTCCGACTGACCTCGATCCGCTCCCTCTCCCGTTCCGTCTGACCTCGATCCGCTCCCTCTCCCTCTCCCGCTCCGACTGACCTCGATCCGCTCCCTCTCCCTCTCCCGCTCCGACTGACCTCGATCCGCACCCTCTCCCTCTCCCGCTCCAACTGACCTCGATCCGCTCCCTCTCCTGCTCAGACTGTCCCCGATCCGATCCCTCTCCCGCTCCGACTGACCCCGATCCGATCCCTTTCCCGCTCCGACTGACCTCGATCCGCTCCCTCTCCCTCCCCGCTCCGACTGACCTCGATCCGCTCCCTCTCCCGCTCCGACTGACCTCGATCCGCACCCTCTCCGTCTCCCGCTCCGACTGACCTCGATCCGCTCCCTCTCCCTCTCCGACTGACCTCGATCCGCACCCACTCCCTCTCCGACTGACGTCGATCCGCTCCCTCTCCGACTAAGCTCGATCCGCTCCCTCTCCCGCTCCCGCTCCGACTGACCTCGATCCGCACCCTCTCCCGCTCCGACTGACCCCGATCCGCTCCCTCTCCCGCTCCGACTGACCCCGATCCGCTCCCTCTCCCGCTCCCGCTCCGTCTGACCTCGATCCGCTCCCTCTCCCGCTCCGTCTGACCTCGATCCGCTCCCTCTCCCGCTCCGATTGACCTCGATCCGCTCCCTCTCCCGCTCCGACTGACCTCGATCCGCACCCTCTCCGTCTCCCGCTCCGTCTGACCTCTATCCGCTCCCTCTCCCGCTCCGACTGACCTCGATCCGCACCCTCTCCCGCTCCCGCTCCGACTGACCTCGATCCGCACCCTCTCCCGCTCCGACTGACCCCGATCCGCTCCCTCTCCCGCTCCGACTGACCTCGATCCGCTCCCTCTCCCGCTCCGACTGACCTCGATCCGCTCCCTCTCCCGCTCCGACTGACCTCGATCCGCACCCTCTCCCGCTCCGACTGACCTCGATCCGCACCCTCTCCGTCTCCCGCTCCGACTGACCCCGATCCGCTCCCTTTCCCGCTCCGTCTGACCTCGATCCGCTCCCTCTCCCGCTCCGTCTGACCTCGATCCGCTCCCTCTCCCGCTCCGACTGACCTCGATCCGCTCCCTCTCCCTCTCCCGCTCCGACTGACCTCGAGCCGCACCCTCTCCCGCTCCGACTGACCTCGATCCGCTCCCTCTCCCGCTCCGACTGACCTCGATCCGCTCCCTCTCCCGCTCCGACTGACCTCGATCCGCTCCCTCTCCCGCTCCAACTGACCCCGATCCGCTCCCTCTCCCGCTCCGACTGAACCCGATCCGCTCCCTCTCCCTCTCCCGCTCCGACTGACCTCGATCCGCACCCTCTCCCGCTCCGACTGACCCCGAACCGCTCCCTCTCCCTCTCCCGCTCCGACTGACCTCGATCCGCACCCTCTCCCGCTCCGACTGACCTCGATCCGCTCCCTCTCCCGTTCCGTCTGACCTCGATCCGCTCCCTCTCCCGCTCCGTCTGACCTCGATCCGCTCCCTCTCCCTCTCCCGCTCCGACTGACCTCGATCCGCACCCTCTCCCTCTCCCGCTCCGACTGACCTCGATCCGCACCCTCTCCCGCTCCGATTGACCTCGATCCGCACCCTCTCCCTCTCCGACTGACCTCGATCCGCACCCTCTCCCTCTCCGACTGACCTCGATCCGCACCCTCTCCCGCTCCGACTGACCTCGTTCCGCACCCTCTCCCGCTCCGACTGATCTCGATCTGCTCCCTTTCCCGCTCCGACTGACCTCGATCCGCACCCTCTCCCGCTCCGACTGACCTCGATCCGCACCCCCTCCCGCTCCGACTGACCTCGATCCGCTCCCTCTCCCGCTCCGACTGACCTCGATCCGCACCCTCTCCCTCTCCCGCTCCGACTGACCTCGATCCGCTCCCTCTCCCGCTCCGACTGACCTCGATCCGCTCCCTCTCCCGTTCCGTCTGACCTCGATCCGCTCCCTCTCCCGCTCCGTCTGACCTCGATCCGCTCCCTCTCCCTCTCCCGCTCCGACTGACCTCGATCCGCTCCCTCTCCCTCTCCCGCTCCGACTGACCTCGATCCGCACCCTCTCCCGCTCCAACTGACCTCGATCCGCACCCTCTCCCTCTCCGACTGACCCCGATCCGCACCCTCTCCCGCTCCGACTGACCTCGATCCGCTACTTCTCCCGCTCCCGCTCCGACTGACCCCGATCCGCTCCCTCTCCCGCTCCCGCTCTGACTGACCTCGATCCGCTCCTTCTCCCGCTCCGACTAACCTCGATCCGCACCCTCTCCGTCTCCCGCTCCGACTGACCTCGATCCGCTCCTTCTCCCGCTCCGACTGACCCCGATCCGCACCCTCTCCCGCTCCGACTGACCTCGATCCGCTACTTCTCCCGCTCCCGCTCCGACTGACCCCAATCCGCTCCCTCTCCCGCTCCCGCTCTGACTGACCGCGATCCACACCCTCTCCTGCTCCGATTGACCCCGATCCACACCCTCTCCCTCTCCCGCTCCGACTGACCTCGATCCGCTCCCTCTCCCGCTCCGACTGACCTCGATCCGCACCCTCTCCCTCTCCGACTGACCTCGATCCGCTCCCTCTCCCGCTCCGACTGACCTCGATCCGCTCCCTCTCCCGCTCCGTCTGACCTCGATCCGCTCCCTCTCCCTCTCCGACTGACCTCGATCCGCTCCCTCTACCTCTCCCGCTCCGACTGACCTCGATCCGCACCCTCTCCCTCTCCCGCTCCAACTGACCTCGATCCGCACCCTCTCCCTCTCCGACTGACCTCGATCCGCACCCTCTCCCTCTCCGACTGACCTCGATCCGCACCCTCTCCCGCTCCGACTGACCTCGATCCGCACCCTCTCCCTCTCCGACTGATCTCGATCTGCTCCCTCTCCCGCTCCGACTGACCTCGATCCGCACCCTCTCCCTCTCCCGCTCCGACTGACCTCGATCCGCTCCCTCTCCCGCTCCGACTGACCTCGATCCGCACCCTCTCCCTCTCCCGCTCCGACTGACCTCGATCCGCTCCCTCTCCCGCTCCGACTGACCTCGATCCGCTCCCTCTCCCGTTCCGTCTGACCTCGATCCGCTCCCTCTCCCGCTCCGTCTGACCTCGATCCGCTCCCTCTCCCTCTCCCGCTCCGACTGACCTCGATCCGCTCCCTCTCCCTCTCCGACTGACCTCGATCCGCACCCTCTCCCTCTCCGACTGACCTCGATCCGCACCCTCTCCCGCTCCGACTGACCTCGTTCCGCACCCTCTCCCGCTCCGACTGATCTCGATCTGCTCCCTCTCCCGCTCCGACTGACCTCGATCCGCACCCTCTCCCTCTCCCGCTCCGACTGACCTCGATCCGCTCCCTCTCCCGCTCCGACTGACCTCGATCCGCACCCTCTCCCTCTCCCGCTCCGACTGACCTCGATCCGCTCCCTCTCCCGCTCCGTCTGACCTCGATCCGCTCCCTCTCCCGTTCCGTCTGACCTCGATCCGCACCCTCTCCCGCTCCGACTGACCTCGATCCGCTACTTCTCCCGCTCCCGCTCCGACTGACCCCGATCCGCTCCCTCTCCCGCTCCCGCTCTGACTGACCGCGATCCACACCCTCTCCCGCTCCGACTGACCTCGATCCGCACCCTCTCCCTCTCCCGCTCCAACTGACCTCGATCCGCACCCTCTCCCTCTCCGACTGACCTCGATCCGCACCCTCTCCCTCTCCGACTGACCTCGATCCGCACCCTCTCCCGCTCCGACTGACCTCGTTCCGCACCCTCTCCCGCTCCCGCTCCGACTGATCTCGATCTGCTCCCTCTCCCGCTCCGACTGACCTCGATCCACACCCTCTCCCTCTCCCGCTCCGACTGACCTCGATCCGCTCCCTCTCCCGCTCCGACTGACCTCGATCCGCACCCTCTCCCTCTCCCGCTCCGACTGACCTCGATCCGCTCCCTCTCCCGCTCCGACTGACCTCGATCCGCTCCCTCTCCCGTTCCGTCTGACCTCGATCCGCTCCCTCTCCCTCTCCCGCTCCGACTGACCTCGATCCGCTCCCTCTCCCTCTCCCGCTCCGACTGACCTCGATCCGCACCCTCTCCCTCTCCCGCTCCAACTGACCTCGATCCACTCCCTCTCCTGCTCCGACTGTCCCCGATCCGATCCCTCTCCCGCTCCGACTGACCCCGATCCGATCCCTTTCCCGCTCCGACTGACCTCGATCCGCTCCCTCTCCCTCCCCGCTCCGACTGACCTCGATCCGCTCCCTCTCCCGCTCCGACTGACCTCGATCCGCACCCTCTCCGTCTCCCGCTCCGACTGACCTCGATCCGCTCCCTCTCCCTCTCCGAATGACCTCGATCCGCACCCTCTCCGTCTCCCGCTCCGACTGACCTCGATCCGCACCCACTCCCTCTCCGACTGACGTCGATCCACTCCCTCTCCGACTAAGCTCGATCCGCTCCCTCTCCCGCTCCCGCTCCGACTGACCTCGATCCGCACCCTCTCCCGCTCCGACTGACCCCGATCCGCTCCCTCTCCCGCTCCGACTGACCCCGATCCGCTCCCTCTCCCGCTCCCGCTCCGTCTGACCTCGATCCGCTCCCTCTCCCGCTCCGTCTGACCTCGATCCGCTCCCTCTCCCGCTCCGATTGACCTCGATCCGCTCCCTCTCCCGCTCCGACTGACCTCGATCCGCACCCTCTCCGTCTCCCGCTCCGTCTGACCTCTATCCGCTCCCTCTCCCGCTCCGACTGACCTCGATCCGCACCCTCTCCCGCTCCCGCTCCGACTGACCTCGATCCGCACCCTCTCCCGCTCCGACTGACCCCGATCCGCTCCCTCTCCCGCTCCGACTGACCTCGATCCGCTCCCTCTCCCGCTCCGACTGACCTCGATCCGCTCCCTCTCCCGCTCCGACTGACCTCGATCCGCACCCTCTCCCGCTCCGACTGACCTCGATCCGCACCCTCTCCGTCTCCCGCTCCGACTGACCCCGATCCGCTCCCTTTCCCGTTCCGTCTGACCTCGATCCGCTCCCTCTCCCGCTCCGTCTGACCTCGATCCGCTCCCTCTCCCGCTCCGACTGACCTCGATCCGCTCCCTCTCCCTCTCCCGCTCCGACTGACCTCGAGCCGCACCCTCTCCCGCTCCGACTGACCTCGATCCGCTCCCTCTCCCGCTCCGACTGACCTCGATCCGCTCCCTCTCCCGCTCCGACTGACCCCGATCCGCTCCCTCTCCCTCTCCCGCTCCGACTGACCTCGATCCGCACCCTCTCCCGCTCCGACTGACCCCGATCCGCTCCCTCTCCCGCTCCGACTGACCCCGATCCGCTCCCTCTCCCGCTCCGACTGACCCCGATCCGCTCCCTCTCCCTCTCCCGCTCCGACTGACCTCGATCCGCACCCTCTCCCGCTCCGACTGACCCCGATCCGCTCCCTCTCCCTCTCCCGCTCCGACTGACCCCGATCCGCTCCCTCTCCCGCTCCGACTGACCCCGATCCGCTCCCTCTCCCGCTCCGACTGACCTCGTTCCGCACCCTCTCCCTCTCCCGCTCCGACTGACCTCGATCCGCACCTTCTCCCGCTCCGACTGACCTCGATCCGCACCCTCTCCCGCTCCGACTGACCTCGATCCGCTCCCTCTCCCGCTCCGTCTGACCTCGATCCGCTCCCTCTCCCGCTCCGACTGACCTCGATCCGCTCCCTCTCCGTCTCCCGCTCCGACTGACCCCGATCCGCTCCCTTTCCCGCTCCGTCTGACCTCGATCCGCTCCCTCTCCCGCTCCGTCTGACCTCGATCCGCTCCCTCTCCCGCTCCGACTGACCTCGATCCGCTCCCTCTCCCTCTCCCGCTCCGACTGACCCCGATCCGCTCCCTCTCCCGCTCCGACTGACCTCGATCCGCTCCCTCTCCCTCTCCCGCTCCGACTGATCTCGATCCGCACCCTGTCCCGCTCCCGCTCCGACTGACCTCGATCCGCACCCTCTCCCTCTCCCGCTCCGACTGACCTCGATCCGCACCCTCTCCGTCTCCCGCTCCGACTGACCCCGATCCGCTCCCTCTCCCGCTCCGACTGACCTCGATCCGCACCCTCTCCCTCTCCCGCTCCGACTGACCTCGATCCGCACCCTCTCCCTCTCCCGCTCCGACTGACCTCGATCCGCACACTCTCCCGCTCCGACTGACCTCGATCCGCACACTCTCCCGCTCCGACTGACCTCGATCCGCACCCTCTCCCTCTCCCGCTCCGACTGACCTCGATCCGCTCCCTCTCCCACTCCGACTGACCCCGATCCGCTCCTTCTCCCGCTCCCGCTCCGACTGACCTCGATCCGCTCCCTCTCCCGCTCCCGCTCCGACTGACCACGATCCGCACCCTCTCCCTCTCCCACTCCGACTGACCTCGATCCGCTCCTTCTCCCGCTCCGACTAACCTCGATCCGCACCCTCTCCGTCTCCCGCTCCGACTGACCTCGATCCGCTCCTTCTCCCGCTCCGACTGACCCCGATCCGCACCCTCTCCCGCTCCGACTGACCTCGATCCGCTACTTCTCCCGCTCCCGCTCCGACTGACCCCGATCCGCTCCCTCTCCCGCTCCCGCTCTGACTGACCTCGATCCGCTCCTTCTCCCGCTCCGACTAACCTCGATCCGCACCCTCTCCGTCTCCCGCTCCGACTGACCTCGATCCGCTCCTTCTCCCGCTCCGACTGACCCCGATCCGCACCCTCTCCCGCTCCGACTGACCTCGATCCGCTACTTCTCCCGCTCCCGCTCCGACTGACCCCGATCCGCTCCCTCTCCCGCTCCCGCTCTGACTGACCGCGATCCACACCCTCTCCTGCTCCGATTGACCCCGATCCACACCCTCTCCCTCTCCCGCTCCGACTGACCTCGATCCGCTCCCTCTCCGACTGACCTCGATCCGCACCCTCTCCCTCTCCCGCTCCGACTGACCTCGATCCGCTCCCTCTCCCGCTCCGACTGACCTCGATCCGCTCCCTCTCCCGCTCCGACTGACCTCGATCCGCACCCTCTCCGTCTCCCGCTCCGACTGACCTCGATCCGCACCCTCTCCCTCTCCCGCTCCGACTGACCTCGATCCGCTCCCTCTCCCGCTCCGACTGACCTCGATCCGCTCCGTCTCCCTCTCCGACTGACCTCGATCCGCACCCTCTCCGTCTCCCGCTCTGACTGACCTCGATCCGCTCCCTCTCCCTCTCCGACTGACCCCGATCCGCTCCGACTGACCTCGATCCGCTCCATCTCCCGCTCCGATTGACCCCGATCCACACCCTCTCCCACTCCCGCTCCGACTGACCTCGATCCGCTCCCTCTCCGACTGACCCCGATCCGCTCCCTCTCCCGCTCCCGCTCCGACTGACCACGATCCGCACCCTCTCCCTCTCCCACTCCGACTGACCTCGATCCGCTCCTTCTCCCGCTCCGACTAACCTCGATCCGCACCCTCTCCGTCTCCCGCTCCGACTGACCTCGATCCGCTCCTTCTCCCGCTCCGACTGACCCCGATCCGCACCCTCTCCCGCTCCGACTGACCTCGATCCGCTACTTCTCCCGCTCCCGCTCCGACTGACCCCGATCCGCTCCCTCTCCCGCTCTGACTGACCGCGATCCGCACCCTCTCCTGCTCCGATTGACCCCGATCCACACCCTCTCCCTCTCCCGCTCCGACTGACCTCGATCCGCTCCCTCTCCCGCTCCGTCTGACCCCGATCCGCACCCTCTCCCTCTCCCGCTCCGACTGACCTCGATCCGCACCCTCTCCCGCTCCGACTGACCTCGATCCGCACCCTCTCCCGCTCCGACTGACCTCGATCCGCACCCTCTCCCGCTCCGACTGACCTCGATCCGCACCCTCTCCGTCTCCCGCTCCGACTGAGCTCGATCCGCTCCCTCTCCCGCTCCGACTGATCTCGATCTGCTCCCTTTCCCGCTCCGACTGACCTCGATCCGCACCCTCTCCCTCTCCCGCTCCGACTGACCTCGATCCGCTCCCTCTCCCGCTCCGACTGACCTCGATCCGCACCCTCTCCCGCTCCGACTGACCTCGATCCGCACCCTCTCCGTCTCCCGCTCCGACTGACCTCGTTCCGCACCCTCTCCGTCTCCCTCTCCGACTGACCTCGATCCGCTCCGTCTCCCCCTCCCGCTCCGACTGACCCCGATCCGCACCCTCTCCCTCTCCCGCTCCGACTGACCTCGATCCGCTCCTTCTCCCGCTCCGAATGACCCCGATCCGCACCCTCTCCCTCTCCCGCTCCGTCTGACCCCGATCCGCACCCTCTCCCTCTCCCGCTCCGACTGACCTCGATCCGCTCCCTCTCCCTCTCCAGCTCCGTCTGACCTCGATCCGCTCCCTCTCCCGCTCCGTCTGACCTCGATCCGCTCCCTCTCCCGCTCCGACTGACCTCGATCCGCTCCCTCTCCCGCTCCGACTGACCTCGATCCGCACCCTCTCCGTCTCCCGCTCCGACTGACCTCGATCCGCACCCTCTCCGTCTCCCGCTCTGACTGACCTCGATCCGCTCCCTCTCCCTCTCCGACTGACCCCGATCCGCTCCGACTGACCTCGATCCGCTCCATCTCCCGCTCCGACTGACCCCGATCCGCTCCTTCTCCCGCTCCCGCTCCGACTGACCTCGATCCGCTCCCTCTCCGACTGACCTCGATCCGCACACTCTCCCGCTCCGACTGACCTCGATCCGCACCCTCTCCCTCTCCCGCTCCGACTGACCTCGATCCGCTCCCTCTCCCACTCCGACTGACCCCGATCCGCTCCTTCTCTCGCTCCCGCTCCGACTGACCTCGATCCGCTCCCTCTCCCGCTCCCGCTCCGACTGACCACGATCCGCACCCTCTCCCTCTCCCACTCCGACTGACCTCGATCCGCTCCTTCTCCCGCTCCGACTAACCTCGATCCGCACCCTCTCCGTCTCCCGCTCCGACTGACCTCGATCCGCTCCTTCTCCCGCTCCGACTGACCCCGATCCGCACCCTCTCCCGCTCCGACTGACCTCGATCCGCTACTTCTCCCGCTCCCGCTCCGACTGACCCCGATCCGCTCCCTCTCCCGCTCCCGCTCTGACTGACCTCGATCCGCTCCTTCTCCCGCTCCGACTAACCTCGATCCGCACCCTCTCCGTCTCCCGCTCCGACTGACCTCGATCCGCTCCTTCTCCCGCTCCGACTGACCCCGATCCGCACCCTCTCCCGCTCCGACTGACCTCGATCCGCTACTTCTCCCGCTCCCGCTCCGACTGACCCCGATCCGCTCCCTCTCCCGCTCCCGCTCTGACTGACCGCGATCCACACCCTCTCCTGCTCCGATTGACCCCGATCCACACCCTCTCCCTCTCCCGCTCCGACTGACCTCGATCCGCTCCCTCTCCGACTGACCTCGATCCGCACCCTCTCCCTCTCCCGCTCCGACTGACCTCGATCCGCTCCCTCTCCCGCTCCGACTGACCTCGATCCGCACCCTCTCCGTCTCCCGCTCCGACTGACCTCGATCCGCACCCTCTCCCTCTCCCGCTCCGACTGACCTCGATCCGCTCCCTCTCCCGCTCCGACTGACCTCGATCCGCTCCGTCTCCCTCTCCGACTGACCTCGATCCGCACCCTCTCCGTCTCCCGCTCTGACTGACCTCGATCCGCTCCCTCTCCCTCTCCGACTGACCCCGATCCGCTCCGACTGACCTCGATCCGCTCCATCTCCCGCTCCGATTGACCCCGATCCACACCCTCTCCCACTCCCGCTCCGACTGACCTCGATCCGCTCCCTCTCCGACTGACCCCGATCCGCTCCCTCTCCCGCTCCCGCTCCGACTGACCACGATCCGCACCCTCTCCCTCTCCCACTCCGACTGACCTCGATCCGCTCCTTCTCCCGCTCCGACTAACCTCGATCCGCACCCTCTCCGTCTCCCGCTCCGACTGACCTCGATCCGCTCCATCTCCCGCTCCGATTGACCCCGATCCACACCCTCTCCCACTCCCGCTCCGACTGACCTCGATCCGCTCCCTCTCCGACTGACCCCGATCCGCTCCCTCTCCCGCTCCCGCTCCGACTGACCACGATCCGCACCCTCTCCCTCTCCCACTCCGACTGACCTCGATCCGCTCCTTCTCCCGCTCCGACTAACCTCGATCCGCACCCTCTCCGTCTCCCGCTCCGACTGACCTCGATCCGCTCCTTCTCCCGCTCCGACTGACCCCGATCCGCACCCTCTCCCGCTCCGACTGACCTCGATCCGCTACTTCTCCCGCTCCCGCTCCGACTGACCCCGATCCGCTCCCTCTCCCGCTCTGACTGACCGCGATCCGCACCCTCTCCTGCTCCGATTGACCCCGATCCACACCCTCTCCCTCTCCCGCTCCGACTGACCTCGATCCGCTCCCTCTCCCGCTCCGTCTGACCCCGATCCGCACCCTCTCCCTCTCCCGCTCCGACTGACCTCGATCCGCACCCTCTCCCGCTCCGACTGACCTCGATCCGCACCCTCTCCCGCTCCGACTGACCTCGATCCGCACCCTCTCCCGCTCCGACTGACCTCGATCCGCACCCTCTCCGTCTCCCGCTCCGACTGAGCTCGATCCGCTCCCTCTCCCGCTCCGACTGATCTCGATCTGCTCCCTTTCCCGCTCCGACTGACCTCGATCCGCACCCTCTCCCTCTCCCGCTCCGACTGACCTCGATCCGCTCCCTCTCCCGCTCCGACTGACCTCGATCCGCACCCTCTCCCGCTCCGACTGACCTCGATCCGCACCCTCTCCGTCTCCCGCTCCGACTGACCTCGTTCCGCACCCTCTCCGTCTCCCGCTCCGACTGACCTCGTTCCGCACCCTCTCCGTCTCCCTCTCCGACTGACCTCGATCCACTCCGTCTCCCCCTCCCGCTCCGACTGACCCCGATCCGCACCCTCTCCCTCTCCCGCTCCGACTGACCTCGATCCGCTACTTCTCCCGCTCCGAATGACCCCGATCCGCACCCTCTCCCTCTCCCGCTCCGTCTGACCCCGATCCGCACCCTCTCCCTCTCCCGCTCCGACTGACCTCGATCCGCTCCCTCTCCCTCTCCAGCTCCGTCTGACCTCGATCCGCTCCCTCTCCCGCTCCGTCTGACCTCGATCCGCTCCCTCTCCCGCTCCGACTGACCTCGATCCGCTCCCTCTCCCGCTCCGACTGACCTCGATCCGCACCCTCTCCGTCTCCCGATCCGACTGACCTCGATCCGCACCCTCTCCGTCTCCCGCTCTGACTGACCTCGATCCGCTCCCTCTCCCTCTCCGACTGACCCCGATCCGCTCCGACTGACCTCGATCCGCTCCATCTCCCGCTCCGACTGACCCCGATCCGCTCCTTCTCCCGCTCCCGCTCCGACTGACCTCGATCCGCTCCCTCTCCGACTGACCTCGATCCGCTCCCTCTCCCGCTCCGATTGACCTCGATCCGCTCCCTCTCCCGCTCCCGCTCCGACTGACCACGATCCGCACCCTCTCCCTCTCCCACTCCGACTGACCTCGATCCGCTCCCTCTCCGACTGACCTCGATCCGCTCCCTCTCCCGCTCCGATTGACCTCGATCCGCTCCCTCTCCCGCTCCCGCTCCGACTGACCACGATCCGCACCCTCTCCCTCTCCCACTCCGACTGACCTCGATCCGCTCCCTCTCCGACTGACCCCGATCCGCACCCTCTCCCGCTCCGACTGACCTCGATCCGCTACTTCTCCCGCTCCCGCTCCGACTGACCCCGATCCGCTCCCTCTCCGTCTCCCGCTCCGACTGACCTCGTTCCGCACCCTCTCCGTCTCGCGCTCCGACTGACCCCGATCCGCTCCCTCTGCCGCTCCGTCTGACCTCGATCCGCTCCCTCTCCCGCTCCGACTGACCTCGATCCGCTCCCTCTCCCTCTCCGACTGACCTCGATCCGCAGCCTCTCCCGCTCCGACTGACCTCGGTCCCCACCCTCTCCCTCTCCGACTGACCCCGATCCGCACCCTCTCCCTCTCCGACTGACCTCGATCCGCTCCTTCTCCCGCTCCGACTGACCTCGATCCGCTCCCTCTCCCGCTCCGACTGACCTCGATCCGCACCCTCTCCCGCTCCGACTGACCTCGATCCGCACCCTCTCCCGCTCCCGCTCCGACTGACCTCGATCCGCTCCCTCTCCCGCTCCGACTGACCTCGATCCGCACCCTCTCCGTCTCCCGCTCCGACTGACCTCGATCCGCTCCCTCTCCGACTGACCCCGATCCGCTCCGACTGACCTCGATCCGCTCCCGCTCCCGCTCCGACTGACCCCGATCCGCACCCTCTCCCTCTCCCGCTCCGACTGACCTCGATCCGCTCCTTCTCCCGCTCCGACTGACCTCGATCCGCTCCCTCTCCCGCTCCGACTGACCTCGATCCGCTCCCTCTCCCTCTCCCGCTCCGACTGACCTCGATCCGCTCCTTCTCCCGCTCCGACTGACCCCGATCCGCTCCCTCTCCCGCTCCGACTGACCTCGATCCGCTCCCTCTCCCGCTCCGACTGGCCTCGATCCGCTCCCTCTCCCTCTCCGACTGATCTCGATCCGCACCCTCTCCCTTTCCCGCTCCGACTGACCTCGATCCGCTCCCTCTCCCGCTCCGACTGACCTCGATCCGCTCCCTCTCCCGCTCCGTCTGACCTCGATCCGCTCCCTCTCCCGCTCCGACTGACCTCGATCCGCACCCTCTCCCGCTCCGACTGACCTCGATCCGCACCCTCTCCCGCTCCGACTGACCTCGATCCGCACCCTCTCCGACTGACCTCAATCCGCTCCCTCTCCCGCTCCGACTGACCTCGATCCGCACCCTCTCCGACTGACCTCGATCCGCACCCTCTCCCTCTCCGACTGACCTCGATCCGCTCCCTCTCCCTCTCCCGCTCCGACTGACCTCGGTCCGCACCCTCTCCCTCTCCCGCTCCGACTGACCTCGATCCGCTCCCTCTCCCTCTCCCGCTCCGACTGACCTCGATCCGCACCCTCTCCCGCTCCGACTGACCTCGATCCGCACCCTCTCCCGCTCCGACTGACCTCGATCCGCACCCTCTCCCTTTCCCACTCCGACTGACCTCGATCCGCACCCTCTCCCGCTCCGACTGACCCCGATCCGCTCCCTCTCCCGCTCCGACTGAGCTCGATCCGCTCCCTCTCCGACTGACCTCGATCCACACCCTCTCCCTCTCCGACTGACCTCGATCCGCACCCTCCCCGTCTCCCGCTCCGACTGACCTCGATCCGCACCTCTCCCTCTCCGACTGACCCCGATCCGCTCCCTCTCCCGCTCCCACTGACCTCGATCCGCTCCCTCTCCCTCTCCGACTGACCCCGATCCGCTCCCTCTCCTGCTCCCACTCCGACTGACCTCGATCCGCACCCTCTCCCGCTCCGACTGACCCCGATCCGCACCCTCTCCCTCTCCCACTCCGACTGACCTCGATCCGCACCCTCTCCCTCTCCCGCTCCGACTGACCTCGATCCGCTCCGTGTCACGCTCCGACTGACCTCGATCCGCACCCTCTCCCGCTCCGACTGGCCTCGATCCGCTCCCTCTCCCTCTCCCGCTCCGACTGATCTCGATCCGCACCCTCTCCCTTTCCCGCTCCGACTGACCTCGATCCGCTCCCTCTCCCGCTCCGACTGACCTCGATCCGCTCCCTCTCCCGCTCCGTCTGACCTCGATCCGCACCCTCTCCCGCTCCGACTGACCTCGATCCGCACCCTCTCCCGCTCCGACTGACCTCGATCCGCACCCTTTCCCGCTCCGACTGACCTCGATCCGCACCCTCTCCCGCTCCGACTGACCTCGATCCGCACCCTCTCCCGCTCCCGCTCCGACTGACCTCGATCTGCTCCCTCTCCGACTGACCTCGATCCGCACCCTCTCCCGCTCCGACTGACCTCGATCCGCTCCATCTCCCGCTCCGATTGACCTCGATCCGCTCCATCTCCCGCTCCGACTGACCTCGATCCGCACCCTCTCCCGCTCCGACTGACCTCGATCCGCACCCTCTCCCGCTCCCGCTCCGACTGACCTCGGTCCGCACCCTCTCCCGCTCCGACTGACCCCGATCCTCTCCCCCTCCCGCTCCGACTGACCTCGATCCGCTCCTTCTCCCGCTCCGACTGACCTCGATCCGCTCCCTCTCCCGCTCCGATTGACCTCGATCCGCTGCCTCTCCCTCTCCGATTGACCTCGATCCGCTCCCTCTCCCTCTCCGACTGACCTCGATCTGCTCCCTCTCCCGCTCCGACTGACCTCGATCCGCTCCCTCTCCCGCTCCGATTGACCTCGATCCGCTCCCTCTCCCTCTCCCGCTCCGACTGACCTCGATCCGCTCCATCTCCCGCTCCGATTGACCTCGATCCGCACCCTCTCCCTCTCCCGCTCCGACTGACCTCGATCCGCTCCATCTCCCGCTCCGATTGACCTCGATCCGCTCCATCTCCCGCTCCGACTGACCTCGATCCGCACCCTCTCCCGCTCCGACTGACCTCGATCCGCACCCTCTCCCTCTCCCGCTCCGACTGACCTCGATCCGCTCCCTCTCCCGCTCCGACTGACCTCGATCCGGAACCTCTCCGTCTCCCGCTCCGACTGACCTCGATCCGCTCCCTCTCCCGCTCCCGCTCCGACTGACCTCGATCCGCTCCTTCTCCCGCTCCGACTAACCTCGATCCGCACCCTCTCCGTCTCCCGCTCCGACTGACCTCGATCCGCTCCTTCTCCCGCTCCGACTGACCCCGATCCGCACCCTCTCCCGCTCCGACTGACCTCGATCCGCTACTTCTCCCGCTCCCGCTCCGACTGACCCCGATCCGCTCCCTCTCCCGCTCCCGCTCTGACTGACCGCGATCCACACCCTCTCCTGCTCCGATTGACCCCGATCCACACCCTCTCCCTCTCCCGCTCCGACTGACCTCGATCCGCTCCCTCTCCGACTGACCTCGATCCGCACCCTCTCCCTCTCCCGCTCCGACTGACCTCGATCCGCTCCCTCTCCCGCTCCGACTGACCTCGATCCGCTCCCTCTCCCGCTCCGACTGACCTCGATCCGCACCCTCTCCGTCTCCCGCTCCGACTGACCTCGATCCGCACCCTCTCCCTCTCCCGCTCCGACTGACCTCGATCCGCTCCCTCTCCCGCTCCGACTGACCTCGATCCGCTCCGTCTCCCTCTCCGACTGACCTCGATCCGCACCCTCTCCGTCTCCCGCTCTGACTGACCTCGATCCGCTCCCTCTCCCTCTCCGACTGACCCCGATCCGCTCCGACTGACCTCGATCCGCTCCATCTCCCGCTCCGATTGACCCCGATCCACACCCTCTCCCACTCCCGCTCCGACTGACCTCGATCCGCTCCCTCTCCGACTGACCCCGATCCGCTCCCTCTCCCGCTCCCGCTCCGACTGACCACGATCCGCACCCTCTCCCTCTCCCACTCCGACTGACCTCGATCCGCTCCTTCTCCCGCTCCGACTAACCTCGATCCACACCCTCTCCCACTCCCGCTCCGACTGACCTCGATCCGCTACTTCTCCCGCTCCCGCTCCGACTGACCCCGATCCGCTCCCTCTCCCGCTCTGACTGACCGCGATCCGCACCCTCTCCTGCTCCGATTGACCCCGATCCACACCCTCTCCCTCTCCCGCTCCGACTGACCTCGATCCGCTCCCTCTCCCGCTCCGTCTGACCCCGATCCGCACCCTCTCCCTCTCCCGCTCCGACTGACCTCGATCCGCACCCTCTCCCGCTCCGACTGACCTCGATCCGCACCCTCTCCCGCTCCGACTGACCTCGATCCGCACCCTCTCCCGCTCCGACTGACCTCGATCCGCACCCTCTCCGTCTCCCGCTCCGACTGAGCTCGATCCGCTCCCTCTCCCGCTCCGACTGATCTCGATCTGCTCCCTTTCCCGCTCCGACTGACCTCGATCCGCACCCTCTCCCTCTCCCGCTCCGACTGACCTCGATCCGCTCCCTCTCCCGCTCCGACTGACCTCGATCCGCACCCTCTCCCGCTCCGACTGACCTCGATCCGCACCCTCTCCGTCTCCCGCTCCGACTGACCTCGTTCCGCACCCTCTCCGTCTCCCGCTCCGACTGACCTCGTTCCGCACCCTCTCCGTCTCCCTCTCCGACTGACCTCGATCCGCTCCGTCTCCCCCTCCCGCTCCGACTGACCCCGATCCGCACCCTCTCCCTCTCCCGCTCCGACTGACCTCGATCCGCTCCTTCTCCCGCTCCGAATGACCCCGATCCGCACCCTCTCCCTCTCCCGCTCCGTCTGACCCCGATCCGCACCCTCTCCCTCTCCCGCTCCGACTGACCTCGATCCGCTCCCTCTCCCTCTCCAGCTCCGTCTGACCTCGATCCGCTCCCTCTCCCGCTCCGTCTGACCTCGATCCGCTCCCTCTCCCGCTCCGACTGACCTCGATCCGCTCCCTCTCCCGCTCCGACTGACCTCGATCCGCACCCTCTCCGTCTCCCGCTCCGACTGACCTCGATCCGCACCCTCTCCGTCTCCCGCTCTGACTGACCTCGATCCGCTCCCTCTCCCTCTCCGACTGACCCCGATCCGCTCCGACTGACCTCGATCCGCTCCATCTCCCGCTCCGACTGACCCCGATCCGCTCCTTCTCCCGCTCCCGCTCCGACTGACCTCGATCCGCTCCCTCTCCGACTGACCTCGATCCGCACACTCTCCCGCTCCGACTGACCTCGATCCGCTCCCTCTCCCACTCCGACTGACCCCGATCCGCTCCTTCTCTCGCTCCCGCTCCGACTGACCTCGATCCGCTCCCTCTCCCGCTCCCGCTCCGACTGACCACGATCCGCACCCTCTCCCTCTCCCACTCCGACTGACCTCGATCCGCTCCTTCTCCCGCTCCGACTAACCTCGATCCGCACCCTCTCCGTCTCCCGCTCCGACTGACCTCGATCCGCTCCTTCTCCCGCTCCGACTGACCCCGATCCGCACCCTCTCCCGCTCCGACTGACCTCGATCCGCTACTTCTCCCGCTCCCGCTCCGACTGACCCCGATCCGCTCCCTCTCCCGCTCCCGCTCTGACTGACCTCGATCCGCTCCTTCTCCCGCTCCGACTAACCTCGATCCGCACCCTCTCCGTCTCCCGCTCCGACTGACCTCGATCCGCTCCTTCTCCCGCTCCGACTGACCCCGATCCGCACCCTCTCCCGCTCCGACTGACCTCGATCCGCTACTTCTCCCGCTCCCGCTCCGACTGACCCCGATCCGCTCCCTCTCCCGCTCCCGCTCTGACTGACCGCGATCCACACCCTCTCCTGCTCCGATTGACCCCGATCCACACCCTCTCCCTCTCCCGCTCCGACTGACCTCGATCCGCTCCCTCTCCGACTGACCTCGATCCGCACCCTCTCCGTCTCCCGCTCTGACTGACCTCGATCCGCTCCCTCTCCCTCTCCGACTGACCCCGATCCGCTCCGACTGACCTCGATCCGCTCCATCTCCCGCTCCGATTGACCCCGATCCACACCCTCTCCCACTCCCGCTCCGACTGACCTCGATCCGCTCCCTCTCCGACTGACCCCGATCCGCTCCCTCTCCCGCTCCCGCTCCGACTGACCACGATCCGCACCCTCTCCCTCTCCCACTCCGACTGACCTCGATCCGCTCCTTCTCCCGCTCCGACTAACCTCGATCCGCACCCTCTCCGTCTCCCGCTCCGACTGACCTCGATCCGCTCCATCTCCCGCTCCGATTGACCCCGATCCACACCCTCTCCCACTCCCGCTCCGACTGACCTCGATCCGCTCCCTCTCCGACTGACCCCGATCCGCTCCCTCTCCCGCTCCGACTGACCACGATCCGCACCCTCTCCCTCTCCCACTCCGACTGACCTCGATCCGCTCCTTCTCCCGCTCCGACTAACCTCGATCCGCACCCTCTCCGTCTCCCGCTCCGACTGACCTCGATCCGCTCCTTCTCCCGCTCCGACTGACCCCGATCCGCACCCTCTCCCGCTCCGACTGACCTCGATCCGCTACTTCTCCCGCTCCCGCTCCGACTGACCCCGATCCGCTCCCTCTCCCGCTCTGACTGACCGCGATCCGCACCCTCTCCTGCTCCGATTGACCCCGATCCACACCCTCTCCCTCTCCCGCTCCGACTGACCTCGATCCGCTCCCTCTCCCGCTCCGTCTGACCCCGATCCGCACCCTCTCCCTCTCCCGCTCCGACTGACCTCGATCCGCACCCTCTCCCGCTCCGACTGACCTCGATCCGCACCCTCTCCCGCTCCGACTGACCTCGATCCGCACCCTCTCCCGCTCCGACTGACCTCGATCCGCACCCTCTCCGTCTCCCGCTCCGACTGAGCTCGATCCGCTCCCTCTCCCGCTCCGACTGATCTCGATCTGCTCCCTTTCCCGCTCCGACTGACCTCGATCCGCACCCTCTCCCTCTCCCGCTCCGACTGACCTCGATCCGCTCCCTCTCCCGCTCCGACTGACCTCGATCCGCACCCTCTCCCGCTCCGACTGACCTCGATCCGCACCCTCTCCGTCTCCCGCTCCGACTGACCTCGTTCCGCACCCTCTCCGTCTCCCGCTCCGACTGACCTCGTTCCGCACCCTCTCCGTCTCCCTCTCCGACTGACCTCGATCCGCTCCGTCTCCCCCTCCCGCTCCGACTGACCCCGATCCGCACCCTCTCCCTCTCCCGCTCCGACTGACCTCGATCCGCTCCTTCTCCCGCTCCGAATGACCCCGATCCGCACCCTCTCCCTCTCCCGCTCCGTCTGACCCCGATCCGCACCCTCTCCCTCTCCCGCTCCGACTGACCTCGATCCGCTCCCTCTCCCTCTCCAGCTCCGTCTGACCTCGATCCGCTCCCTCTCCCGCTCCGTCTGACCTCGATCCGCTCCCTCTCCCGCTCCGACTGACCTCGATCCGCTCCCTCTCCCGCTCCGACTGACCTCGATCCGCACCCTCTCCGTCTCCCGATCCGACTGACCTCGATCCGCACCCTCTCCGTCTCCCGCTCTGACTGACCTCGATCCGCTCCCTCTCCCTCTCCGACTGACCCCGATCCGCTCCGACTGACCTCGATCCGCTCCATCTCCCGCTCCGACTGACCCCGATCCGCTCCTTCTCCCGCTCCCGCTCCGACTGACCTCGATCCGCTCCCTCTCCGACTGACCTCGATCCGCTCCCTCTCCCGCTCCGATTGACCTCGATCCGCTCCCTCTCCCGCTCCCGCTCCGACTGACCACGATCCGCACCCTCTCCCTCTCCCACTCCGACTGACCTCGATCCGCTCCCTCTCCGACTGACCCCGATCCGCACCCTCTCCCGCTCCGACTGACCTCGATCCGCTACTTCTCCCGCTCCCGCTCCGACTGACCCCGATCCGCTCCCTCTCCGTCTCCCGCTCCGACTGACCTCGTTCCGCACCCTCTCCGTCTCGCGCTCCGACTGACCCCGATCCGCTCCCTCTGCCGCTCCGTCTGACCTCGATCCGCTCCCTCTCCCGCTCCGACTGACCTCGATCCGCTCCCTCTCCCTCTCCGACTGACCTCGATCCGCAGCCTCTCCCGCTCCGACTGACCTCGGTCCCCACCCTCTCCCTCTCCGACTGACCCCGATCCGCACCCTCTCCCTCTCCGACTGACCTCGATCCGCTCCTTCTCCCGCTCCGACTGACCTCGATCCGCTCCCTCTCCCGCTCCGACTGACCTCGATCCGCACCCTCTCCCGCTCCGACTGACCTCGATCCGCACCCTCTCCCGCTCCCGCTCCGACTGACCTCGATCCGCTCCCTCTCCCGCTCCGACTGACCTCGATCCGCACCCTCTCCGTCTCCCGCTCCGACTGACCTCGATCCGCTCCCTCTCCGACTGACCCCGATCCGCTCCGACTGACCTCGATCCGCTCCCGCTCCCGCTCCGACTGACCCCGATCCGCACCCTCTCCCTCTCCCGCTCCGACTGACCTCGATCCGCTCCTTCTCCCGCTCCGACTGACCTCGATCCGCTCCCTCTCCCGCTCCGACTGACCTCGATCCGCTCCCTCTCCCTCTCCCGCTCCGACTGACCTCGATCCGCTCCTTCTCCCGCTCCGACTGACCCCGATCCGCTCCCTCTCCCGCTCCGACTGACCTCGATCCGCTCCCTCTCCCGCTCCGACTGGCCTCGATCCGCTCCCTCTCCCTCTCCGACTGATCTCGATCCGCACCCTCTCCCTTTCCCGCTCCGACTGACCTCGATCCGCTCCCTCTCCCGCTCCGACTGACCTCGATCCGCTCCCTCTCCCGCTCCGTCTGACCTCGATCCGCTCCCTCTCCCGCTCCGACTGACCTCGATCCGCACCCTCTCCCGCTCCGACTGACCTCGATCCGCACCCTCTCCCGCTCCGACTGACCTCGATCCGCACCCTCTCCGACTGACCTCAATCCGCTCCCTCTCCCGCTCCGACTGACCTCGATCCGCACCCTCTCCGACTGACCTCGATCCGCACCCTCTCCCTCTCCGACTGACCTCGATCCGCTCCCTCTCCCTCTCCCGCTCCGACTGACCTCGGTCCGCACCCTCTCCCTCTCCCGCTCCGACTGACCTCGATCCGCACCCTCTCCCGCTCCGACTGACCTCGATCCGCACCCTCTCCCGCTCCGACTGACCTCGATCCGCACCCTCTCCCTTTCCCACTCCGACTGACCTCGATCCGCACCCTCTCCCGCTCCGACTGACCCCGATCCGCTCCCTCTCCCGCTCCGACTGAGCTCGATCCGCTCCCTCTCCGACTGACCTCGATCCACACCCTCTCCCTCTCCGACTGACCTCGATCCGCACCCTCCCCGTCTCCCGCTCCGACTGACCTCGATCCGCACCTCTCCCTCTCCGACTGACCCCGATCCGCTCCCTCTCCCGCTCCCACTGACCTCGATCCGCTCCCTCTCCCTCTCCGACTGACCCCGATCCGCTCCCTCTCCTGCTCCCACTCCGACTGACCTCGATCCGCACCCTCTCCCGCTCCGACTGACCCCGATCCGCACCCTCTCCCTCTCCCACTCCGACTGACCTCGATCCGCACCCTCTCCCTCTCCCGCTCCGACTGACCTCGATCCGCTCCGTGTCACGCTCCGACTGACCTCGATCCGCACCCTCTCCCGCTCCGACTGGCCTCGATCCGCTCCCTCTCCCTCTCCCGCTCCGACTGATCTCGATCCGCACCCTCTCCCTTTCCCGCTCCGACTGACCTCGATCCGCTCCCTCTCCCGCTCCGACTGACCTCGATCCGCTCCCTCTCCCGCTCCGTCTGACCTCGATCCGCACCCTCTCCCGCTCCGACTGACCTCGATCCGCACCCTCTCCCGCTCCGACTGACCTCGATCCGCACCCTTTCCCGCTCCGACTGACCTCGATCCGCACCCTCTCCCGCTCCGACTGACCTCGATCCGCACCCTCTCCCGCTCCCGCTCCGACTGACCTCGATCTGCTCCCTCTCCGACTGACCTCGATCCGCACCCTCTCCCGCTCCGACTGACCTCGATCCGCTCCATCTCCCGCTCCGATTGACCTCGATCCGCTCCATCTCCCGCTCCGACTGACCTCGATCCGCACCCTCTCCCGCTCCGACTGACCTCGATCCGCACCCTCTCCCGCTCCCGCTCCGACTGACCTCGGTCCGCACCCTCTCCCGCTCCGACTGACCCCGATCCTCTCCCCCTCCCGCTCCGACTGACCTCGATCCGCTCCTTCTCCCGCTCCGACTGACCTCGATCCGCTCCCTCTCCCGCTCCGATTGACCTCGATCCGCTCCCTCTCCCTCTCCGATTGACCTCGATCCGCTCCCTCTCCCTCTCCGACTGACCTCGATCTGCTCCCTCTCCCGCTCCGACTGACCTCGATCCGCTCCCTCTCCCGCTCCGATTGACCTCGATCCGCTCCCTCTCCCTCTCCCGCTCCGACTGACCTCGATCCGCTCCATCTCCCGCTCCGATTGACCTCGATCCGCACCCTCTCCCTCTCCCGCTCCGACTGACCTCGATCCGCTCCATCTCCCGCTCCGATTGACCTCGATCCGCTCCATCTCCCGCTCCGACTGACCTCGATCCGCACCCTCTCCCGCTCCGACTGACCTCGATCCGCACCCTCTCCCTCTCCCGCTCCGACTGACCTCGATCCGCTCCCTCTCCCGCTCCGACTGACCTCGATCCGGAACCTCTCCGTCTCCCGCTCCGACTGACCTCGATCCGCACCCTCTCCCTCTCCCTCTCCGACTGACCCCGATCCGCTCCGACTGACCCCGATCCGCTCCCTCTCCCTCTCCGACTGAACCCGATCCGCACCCTCTCCCTCTCCCGCTCCGACTGACCTCGATCCGCTCCATCTCCCGCTCCGATTGACCTCGATCCGCTCCATCTCCCGCTCCGACTGACCTCGATCCGCACCCTCTCCCGCTCCGACTGACCTCGATCCGCACCCTCTCCCTCTCCCGCTCCGACTGACCTCGATCCGCTCCCTCTCCCGCTCCGACTGACCTCGATCCGGAACCTCTCCGTCTCCCGCTCCGACTGACCTCGATCCGCACCCTCTCCCTCTCCCTCTCCGACTGACCCCGATCCGCTCCGTCTGACCTCGATCCGCACCCTCTCCCGCTCCGACTGACCTCGATCCGCTCCTTCTCCCGCTCCGACTGACCTCGATCCGCTCCGTGTCCCGCTCCGACTGACCTCGATCCGCACCCTCTCCCTCTCCCGCTCCGACTGACCTCGATCCGCTCCTTCTCCCGCTCCGACTGACCTCGATCCGCTCCCTCTCCGTCTCCCGCTCCGACTGAGCTCGATCCGCTCCCTCTCCCTCTCCGACTGACCTCGATCCGCTCCGTCTCCGACTGACCTCGATCCGCTCCTTCTCCCGCTCCGACTGACCTCGATCCGCTCCGTGTCCCGCTCCGACTGACCTCGATCCGCTCCTTCTCCCGCTCCGACTGACCTCGATCCGCACGGTCTCCGTCTCCCGCTCCGACTGACCTCGATCCGCTCCCTCTCCCGCTCCCTCTCCGACTGACCTCGATCCGCTCCCTCTCCCTCTCCCGCTCCCACTGACCTCGATCCGCTCCCTCTGACCTCGATCCGCTCCCTCTCCCTCTCCCGCTCCCACTGACCTCGATCCGCTCCCTCTCCCGCTCCGACTGACCTCGATCCGCTCCCTCTCCCTCTCCCGCTCCGACTGACCCCGATCCGCTCCCTCTCCCGCTCAGACTGACCTCGATCCGCTCCCTCTCCCGCTCAGACTGCCCTCGATCCGCTCCCTCTCCCGCTCCGACTGACCCCGATCCGCTCCCTCTCCCGCTCCGACTGACCTCGATCCGCACCCTCTCCGACTGCCCTCGATCCGCTCCCTCTCCCTCTCCGACTGACCCCGATCCGCTCCCTCTCCCTCTCCGACTGACCCCGATCCCTCTCCCGCTCCGACTGACCTCGATCCGCTCCCTCTCCCGCTCCCGCTCCGACTGACCTCGATCCGCTCCCTCTCCCGCTACGACTGACCTCGATCCGCACCCTCTCCGACTGACCTCGATCCGCACCCTCTCCGACTGACCGCGATCCGCTCCGTGTCCCGCTCCGACTGACCTCGATCTGCACCCTCTCCCTCTCCCGCTCCGACTGACCTCGATCCGCTCCTTCTCCCGCTCCGACTGACCTCGATCTGCTCCCTCTCCCTCTCCGACTGACCTCGATCCGCACCCTCTCCCGCTCCGACTGACCTCGATCCGCTCCGTCTCCCGCTCCGACTGACCTCGATCCGCTCCCTCTCCGTCTCCTGCTCCGACTGACCTCGATCCGCTCCCTCTCCCTCTCCGACTGACCCCGATCCGCTCCCTCTCCCTCTCCGACTGACCCCGATCCGCTCCTTCTCCCGCTCCGACTGACCTCGATCCGCACCCTCTCCCTCTCCCGCTCCGACTGACCTCGATCCACACCCTCTCCCTCTCCGACTGACCCCGATCCGCTCCCTCTCCCGCTCCCGCTCCGACTGACCCCGATCCGCTCCCTCTCCCGCTCCGACTGACCTCGATCCGCACCCTCTCCCGCTCCGACTGACCTCGATCCACACCCTCTCCCGCTCCGACTGACCCCGATCCGCTCCCTCTCCCGCTCCCGCTCCGACTGACCCCGATCCGCTCCCTCTCCCGCTCCGACTGACCTCGATCCACACCCTCTCCCTCTCCGACTGACCCCGATCCGCTCCCTCTCCCGCTCCCGCTCCGACTGACCTCGATCCGCACCCTCTCCCGCTCCGACTGACCTCGATCCGCTCCCTCTCCCGCTCCGTCTGACCTCGATCCGCACCCTCTCCCGCTCCGACTGACCTCGATCCGCACCCTCTCCCGCTCCGACTGACCTCAATCCGCACCCTCTCCCGCTCCGACTGACCTCGATCCGCACCCTCTCCCGCTCCGACTGACCTCGATCCGCACCCTCTCCCGCTCCGACTGACCTCGATCCGCACCCTCTCCCGCTCCCGCTCCGACTGACCTCGATCCGCTCCCTCTCCCTCTCCCGCTCCGACTGACCTCGGTCCGCACCCTCTCCCTCTCCCGCTCCGACTGACCTCGATCTGCACCCTCTCCCGCTCCGACTGACCTCGATCCGCACCCTCTCCCGCTCCGACTGACCTCGATCCGCTCCCTCTCCCGCTCCGACTGAGCTCGATCCGCTCCCTCTCCGACTGACCTCGATCCGCACCCTCCCCGTCTCCCGCTCCGACTGACCTCGATCCGCTCCCTCTCCCGCTCCCGCTCCGACTGACCTCGATCCGCTCCTTCTCCCTCTCCGACTGACCCCGATCCGCTCCCTCTCCTGCTCCCACTCCGACTGACCTCGATCCGCACCCTCTCCCTCTCCCACTCCGACTGACCTCGATCCGCACCCTCTCCCTGTCCCTCTCCGACTGACCTCGATCCGCTCCGTGTCACGCTCCGACTGACCTCGATCCGCACCCTCTCCGTCTCCCGCTCCGACTGACCTCGATCCGCTCCTTCTCCCGCTCCGACTGACCTCGATCCGCTCCCTCTCCCGTTCCGACTGACCTCGATCCGCTCCCTCTCCCGCTCCGACTGACCTCGATCCGCACCCTCTCCCTTTCCCGCTCCGACTGACCTCGATCCGCTCCCTCTCCCGCTCCGACTGACCTCGATCCGCTCCCTCTCCCGCTCCGTCTGACCTCGATCCGCACCCTCTCCCGCTCCGACTGACCTCGATCCGCACCCTCTTCCGCTCCGACTGACCTCGATCCGCACCCTCTCCCTCTCCCGCTCCGACTGACCTCGATCCGCACCCTTTCCCGCTCCGACTGACCTCGATCCGCACCCTCTCCCGCTCCGACTGACCTCGATCCGCACCCTCACCCGCTCCCGCTCCGACTGACCTCGATCCGCACCCTCTCCCGCTCCGACTGACCTCGATCCGCAACCTCTCCCGCTCCGACTGACCTCGATCCGCACCCTCTCCCGCTCCGACTGACCTCGATCCGCACCCTCTCCCGCTCCCGCTCCGACTGACCTCGATCCGCTCCCTCTCCCGCTCCGACTGACCTCGATCCGCACCCTCTCCCGCTCCGACTGACCTCGATCCGCTCCATCTCCCGCTCCGATTGACCCCGATCCGCTCCATCTCCCGCTCCGACTGACCTCGATCCGCACCCTCTCCCGCTCCGACTGACCTCGATCCGCTCCCTCTCCCGCTCCGACTGACCTCGATCCGCTCCCTCTCCCGCTCCGATTGACCTCGATCCGCTCCATCTCCCGCTCCGACTGACCTCGATCCGCTCCCTCTCCCGCTCCGATTGACCTCGATCCGCTCCCTCTCCCGCTCCCGCTCCGACTGACCTCGATCCGCTCCATCTCCCGCTCCGATTGACCTTGATCCGCACCCTCTCCCTCTCCCGCTCCGACTGACCTCGATCCGCTCCATCTCCCGCTCCGATTGACCTCGATCCGCTCCATCTCCCGCTCCGACTGACCTCGATCCGCACCCTCTCCCGCTCCGACTGACCTCGATCCGCACCCTCTCCCTCTCCCGCTCCGACTGACCTCGATCCGCTCCCTCTCCCGCTCCGACTGACCTCGATCCGGAACCTCTCCGTCTCCCGCTCAGACTGACCTCGATCCGCACCCTCTCCCTCTCCCTCTCCGACTGACCCCGATCCGCTCCCTCTCCCTCTCCGACTGAACCCGATCCGCTCCCTCTCCCGCTCCCGCACCGACTGACCTCGATCCGCACCCTCTCCCGCTCCGACTGACCTCGATCCGCTCCTTCTCCCGCTCCGACTGACCTCGATCCGCTCCGTGTCCCGCTCCGACTGACCTCGATCCGCTCCTTCTCCCGCTCCGACTGACCTTGATCCGCTCCCTCTCCGTCTCCCGCTCCGACTGAGCTCGATCCGCTCCCTCTCCCGCTCCGACTGACCTCGATCCGCTCCCTCCCCCGCTCCGACTGACCTCGATCCGCTCCCTCTCCCGCTCCGACTGACCTCGATCCGCTCCCTCTCCCGCTCCGACTGACCTCGATCCGCTCCCTCTCCCGCTCCCTCTCCGACTGACCTCGATCCGCTCCCTCTCCCTCTCCCGCTCCCACTGACCTCGATCCGCTCCCTCTCCCGCTCCGACTGACCTCGATCCGCTCCCTCTCCCTCTCCCGCTCCGACTGACCTCGATCCGCTCCCTCTCCCGCTCCGACTGACCTCGATCCGCTCCCTCTCCCGCTCCGACTGACCCCGATCCGCTCCCTCTCCCGCTCCGACTGCCCTCGATCCGCTCCCTCTCCCGCTCCGACTGACCCCGATCCGCTCCCTCTCCCGCTCCGACTGCCCTCGATCCGCTCCCTCTCCCTCTCCGACTGACCCCGATCCGCTCCCTCTCCCGCTCCGACTCACCTCGATCCACACCCTCTCCCTCTCCGACTGACCCCGATCCGCTCCCTCTCCCGCTCCGACTGACCTCGATCCGCTCCCTTTCCCGCTCCGACTGACCTCGATCCGCACCCTCTCCGACTGACCTCGATCCGCACCCTCTCCGACTGACCTCGATCCGCACCCTCTCCGACTGACCGCGATCCGCTCCGTGTCCCTCTCCGACTGACCTCGATCCGCTCCTTCTCCCGCTCCGACTGACCTCGATCCGCTCCCTCTCCGTCTCCCGCTCCGACTGAGCTCGATCCGCTCCCTCTCCCTCTCCGACTGACCTCGATCCGCTCCCTCTCCCGCTCCGACTGACCCCGATCCGCTCCGACTGACCCCGATCCGCTCCCTCTCCGTCTCCCGCTCCGACTGACCTCGATCCGCTCCCTCTCCGTCTCCGACTGACCCCGATCCGCTCCCTCTCCCGCTCCGACTGACCTCGATCCGCTCCCTCTCCCTCTCCGACTGACCCCGATCCGCTCCCTCTCCCGCTCCGACTGACCTCGATCCGCTCCGTCTCCCGCTCCGACTGACCTCGATCCGCTCCCTCTCCGTCTCCCGCTCCGACTGACCCCGATCCGCTCCCTCTCCCGCTCCGACTGACCCCGATCCGCTCCCTCTCCCGCTCCGACTGACCCCGATCCGCTCCCTCTCCCGCTCCGACTGACCCCGATCCGCTCCCTCTCCCGCTCCGACTGACCCCGATCCGCTCCCTCTCCGTCTCCTGCTCAGACTGACCTCGATCCGCTCCCTCTCCCGCTCCGACTGACCTCGATCCGCTCCTTCTCCCGCTCCGACTGACCTCGATCCGCTCCCTCTCCCTCTCCCGCTCCCGCTGACCTCGATCCGCACCCTCTCCCGCTCCGACTGACCCCGATCCGCTCCCTCTCCCGCTCCGACTGACCTCGATCCGCTCCCTCTCCGACTGACCTCGATCCGCTCCCTCTCCCGCTCCGACTGACCTCGATCCGCTCCCTCTCCCGCTCCGACTGACCCCGATCCGCTCCCTCTCCCGCTCCCGCTCCGACTGACCTCGATCCGCTCCCTCTCCCGCTCCGACTGACCTCGATCCGCTCCCTCTCCCGCTCCGACTGATCTCGATCCGCACCCTCTCCGACTGACCTCGATCCGCTCCCTCTCCATCTCCCGCTCCGACTGACCTCGATCCGCTCCCTCTCCATCTCCCGCTCCGACTGACCTCGATCCGCTCCCTCTCCCGCTCCGACTGACCTCGATCCGCTCCCTCTCCCGCTCCGACTGACCTCGATCCCCTCCCTCTCCCGCTCCGACTGACCTCGATCCCCTCCCTCTCCCGCTCCGACTGACCTCGATCCGCTCCCTCTCCCGCTCCGACTGACCTCGATCCGCTCCCTCTCCCGCTCCCGCTCCGACTGACCTCGATCCGCTCCCGCTCCCGCTCCGACTGACCTCGATCCGCTCCCTCTCCCTCTCCCGCTCCGACTGAGCTCGATCCGCTCCCTCTCCCACTCCGACTGACCTCGATCCGCTCCCTCTCCCGCTCCGACTGAGCTTGATCCGCTCCCTCTCCCTCTCCCGCTCCGACTGAGCTCGATCCGCTCCCTCTCCCTCTCCCGCTCCGACTGACCTCGATCCGCTCCCTCTCCCACTCCGACTGACCTCGATCCGCTCCCTCTCCCACTCCGACTGACCTCGATCCGCTCCCTCTCCCACTCCGACTGACCTCGATCCGCTCCTTCTCCCGCTCCGACTGACCTCGATCCGCTCTCGCTCCGGCTGAGCTGTTGGTTTCTCTGTAATAGGAAATTACAGGACAGTTAATCTGATCTCAGTGGTTAGGGCACTATTGGAAAATCCCTGAGGGACAGGATTGATCAACACTTGGATAGGCAGGGATTGGTCAGGGATAGTCAGCACAGATTAGTTAGAGGGAGCACCTGTCTGACTAATTTAACCTATTTTTGTAATCAACCTGTTGGTACAATTACAACATTTACATATCTGATTGAGTATATGAATAAGAAGTATCTAAAGGGATATGGCCAAGTGCTGGCAAATGGGACTAGATTAGATTCGGATATCTGGGCGGCATGGACAAGTTGGACCAAGGGTCTGTTTCCATGCTGTATATCTCTATGACTTTGCAATTCTATGTGCTATAAACGCAGTAATATTGAGAAACATCTTTGGGTAACTGAGATCCTCTTCTTGCATATGATCACTTAAAATTGTTGCTTTCTCGACTCACATGGACACAGACCCAGGAATGGTCAATTTTCAACACATTATTCTAGTTTAAAATTAAATTGGACAAGCTAATAGGTGGGTGATCTTTTAATTGATGAACAGGTGTTCAAGGTATCTATTAGATTTTTCACTGTCAGTTCCCCATTTTCAGGTGAAAGACAATAAGGCAGGGCAAGTGACTGAGGTGTCAGTGGGGGAGCACTTTGGGACCTGTGACAATACTTCTAATAGCTTTAAAGTAGTGATGGAAAAGGATAGACTGGATCTAAAACTTAAAGTTCTAAATTGGAGGAAGGCCAATTTTGATGGTAAGAAGCAAGAACTTTCAAAAGTTGACTGGGGACAGATGTTCATAGGTAAAAGCTGGAAAATGGGAAGCCTTCAGTAATAAGATAACAAGAGTCCAGAGATAGTATGTTCCTGTTTGGTGAAAGGCAAGGCTGGTAGGTGTAGGGAAAGCTACACTATAACTAAAGAAACTGAGGTTTTTGTTAAGAAAGAGAAGGAAGCATATGTCAAGGATAGACAGCAGAGATTGAGTGAATCCTTTGAAGAGTATAAAGGAAGTAAGAGTATACTGAAGAGGGAAATTAGGAGGGCAAAATGGGGACATGAGATAGCTTTGGCAAATAGAGTTAAGGAGAATCCAAAGGGTTTTTACAAATACATTAAGGATAAAAGGGTAACTAGGGAGAGAATAGGGCCGCTCAAAGATCAGTAAGGTGGCCTTTGTGTGGAGATGGGGGAGATACTAAACAAGTATTTTGCATCAGTGTTTACTGTGGAGAAGAACATGAAAGATATAGAATGTGGGGAAATAGATGGTGACATCTTGAAAAATGTCCATATTACAGAGGAGGAAGTGCTGGATGTCTTGAAACACAAAGGTGGATAAATCCCCAGGACCAGATCAGATGCATCCTAGAACTCTGTGGGAAGCTCGGGAAGTGATTGCTGGGCCTCTTGCTGAGATATTTGTATCATCGATAGTCACCGGTGAGGTGTCGGAAGACTGGAGGTTGGCAAACGTTGTGCCACTGTTTAAGAAGGGGGGTAAAAACAAGCCAGGGAACTAGACGGTGAGCCTGATGTCGGTGGTGAGCAAGTTGTTGGAGGGAATCCTGAGGGACAAGATTTACATGTATTTGGAAAAGCAAAGACTGATTAGGGATAGTCTACATGGCTTTGTGTGTGGGAAATCATGTTTCACTGACTTGATTGAGTTTTTTGAAGAAGTAATGAAGAGGATTGATGAGGGCAGAACAGTTGACATGATCCATAAGGACTCCAGTAAATCATTTGACAAGGTTCCCATGGGAAACAGGTTAGCAGGGTTTGATCACATGGAGTACAGGGAGAACTAGCCATTTGGATGGAGAACTGGCTCAAAGGTAGAAATCTGAGGGTGGTGGAGGAGGGTTGACTTTCAGACTGGAGGCTACAGGGATTGGTGCTGCATCCATTGCTTTTCGTCATTTATATAAATGATTTGGATGCGAGCATAAGAGGTACAGTTAGTAAGTTTGCAGATGACACCAAAATTGGAGGTGTAGTGGACAGCAAAGAAGGTTACCTCAGAGTACAGAGGGATCTTGATCAGATGGGCCAATGGGCTGAGAAGTGGCAGATGGAGTTTAATTCAGATAATTACGAGGTGCTGTATTTTGGGAAAGCAGGACTTATACACTTAATGGTAAGGTCCTTGCTGAACAAAGAGACCTTGGAGTACAGGTTCATAGCTTCTTGAATGTGGAGTTACAGGTAGATAGGATAGTGAGGAAGGCGTTTGGTATGTTTTCCTTTATCGGTCAGCTATTGAGTACAGGAGTTGGGAGGTAATGTTGCGACTGCAAGGGATATTGGTCAGGCCACTGTTGGAATATTGCATGCAATTCTGGTCTCCCTCCACTAGGTGGGATGTTGTGAAACTTGAAAGGGTTCAGAAAAGATTTACAAGGATGTTGCCAGGGTTGGAGGATTTGAGCTATAGGGGGAGGCTGAACAGGCTGGGGCTGTTTTCACTAGAATGTAGGGTGAGGGGTGACCTTATACAGGTTTATAAAATCATGAGAGGCATGGATAGAGTAAATAGACAAGGTCTATAGCCCGTGGCCTTCGAAGGTAATTATTTATACTGTTCACTTACCTTTCCGCAACCCCCTATTCCCAACATCACCTCCGTTCTGTCTCCCACTGCTCCCAGACAGGAAAAAGGTCGTTGCCTTTGAAGGTAAGTATTTATACTGTTCACTTAGCTTGCCGGCAACCTCCTGGTCCCAGATTGCTGAGGGAGGCGAGACAGAAAATAGCTGGTGCCTTGACAGATATCTTTGTAGCATCCTTAAACACAGGTGAAGTGCCGGAGGGCTGGAGAGTTGCTCATGTTGTCCCCCTGTACAAGGAGAGTAGAGATATTCCAGGTAACTACAGACCAGTGAGCCTGATGTCAGTGGTGGGAAAGTTGCAGGAGAAGGTACTGAGACATAGGATCTATTTATATTTGGAAGATAATGGGCTTATCAGTGATAGAAACATGGTTTTGCGTGGAGGAGATCATGTCTTACCAACTTAATAGAGTTCTTCGAGGAAGTGACCAAGTTGATAGATGAAGGAAGGGCTGTTGATGTCATATACATGGAATTTAGTAAGGCGTTTGATAAGGTTTCCCCATGGTAAACTAATGAAGAAAGTGAAGTCACATGGTGTGGAGGGTGTTCTAGCTAGGTGGATAAAGAACTGGTTGAGCAACAGGAGACAGAGAGTAGTAGTTGACGGGAGTTTCTCGAAATGGAGAAAGGTGACCAGTGGTGTTCCACAGGGGTCAGTGTTGGGCCACTGTTGTTTGTAATATACATAAATGATCTGGAAGAGGGTATGATCAGCAAGTTTGCAGATGACACGAAGATTGGTGGAGTAGCAGAAAGCATAAGGGACTGTCGGAGAATACAGGAGGATATAGATAGACTGGAGAGTTGGGCGGAAAAGTGGCAGATGGATTTCAATCCAGACAAATGAGAGGTGATATATTTTGAAAGGTCTAATTCTAGAGCGAATTATACCGTAAACGGAAGACCCTTGGGAAAAGTTGATGAGCAGAGAGATCTGGGAGTGCAGGTCCATTGTACCCTGAAGGTGGCTGTACAAGTGGATAGAACGGTCAAGAAGGCATATAGTATACTTGTCTTCATCGGAAGGGGTATTGCGTATAAGAGCTGGCAGGTCATATTAAAATTGTACAAGACTTTGGTTCAGCTGCATTTGGAGTACTGTGTAAGTTCTGGTCACCACATTACCAAAAGGATGTGGACGCTTTGGAGAAGGTGCAGAGAAGGTATGAGGATGTTGCCTGGTATGGAAGGTGCTAGCTACGAATAGAGGGTGAGTAGGTTAGGGTTGTTTTCATTAGAAAAAAAGGAGATTGAAGGGGGACCTGATTGAGGTCTACAAAATGGTGAAGGTTATAGACAGATAGATAGAGAGAAGTTTTTTGCCCAGGGCGAGGGATTCAATAACGAGAGGTCACGTGTTCAAGGTGAGAGGTGGAAAGTTTAAGGGGGATACATGTGGAAAGTACTTCACACAGGGTGGTAGGTGCCTGGAACGCATTGCCAGCAGAGGTAGTAGAGGCAGGTGTGGTAGATTCATTTAAGGTGCATTTGGCCAGATGCATGAGTAGGTGGGGAGCAGAGGGATACAGATCCTTAGGAATTGGGCAATAGTTTCAGACAGTGGATTTGAATCGGCACAGACTTGGAGGGCTGAAGGGGCTGTTTCTGAGCTGTAAATTTTCTTTGTTCTGTTTGTTCTTTGTCTTTTCCCTGGGGTGGGGGAGACCAGACCTGGAGGGGAATAGGTTTAGGGTGAAAGAGGAAGGATTTAAAAGGGAACCAAGGGACAATGGTTTCACGCAGAGGATGGTGGGTGTATGGAATGAGCTGCCAGAGGAAGTGGTGGAGGCTGGTACAATTACAACATTTAAGAGGTGTCTGGATGGGTATATGAATAAGAAGGGTTTGGAGGGATATGGGCCGGGTACTGGCAGGTGGGACTACATTGGGTTGGGATATCTGGTCGGCATGGACAGGTTGGATTCAAGGGTCTGTTTCCATGCTGTACATCTCTATGACTGTATGACAGGTTTTAAGGTATATCATATAAGTGTCTATTTTAACTTTTACTAATCAAATAAACAAAAGGTCTGAATGCTGACAAATCAGCTTACAAATCTGGAGTTGCTATGTTGATAACTGGGGCTTTGATTGTCTTTTGTGTTCATGATTCAATAAAGGTTTGAAATTTGACTATTTACAATTGCACAGGTCAGTTGGAGCAGCTTAGCAGAGCTATGTAGAATTTTAATGTAATACCTCTCATTTTAATCTGTTTGTAATTTGCAACCAATTTCATAAGATTTTGATCGTTCTAGCTCTCTTTGCTTTTTTTCAGTCTCAGTCGTTGGTACATGTTTTATAATAAGAACTCTTTCCCATACTATTGGGTGGAGAAGTTACATCAATAAACTAATTGGTTGTTGTTTTGCCTTTCCCATTGGGACTTTGTTATCTCACATGCAAATAGTTTTCAATTAAGAAAGCATTCTTAGTAATTTGCAGTACAGCAAAGGAGGAAGCTTTTTTTAATTTGGTGTTAACTTTTGCAACAGTGATGACACGCAGTTCAGAGGCAAAAGGTTGTTGGGTTAACTTCCTCTTGGGATTTGAGCACAAAATCTGGGCTAGAACTTCAGTGCAGTATTGAGTATGAACTTACAGAAATGCTGTTCCTTATGATGAGATGTAAAAGTGAGACCATAGCTAGATTATTTTAAAGAGCAGAGAAGAGTTTGGTGTACGAGCAATATTTATCCTTCAATCGACATCACTAATAAAAACCCAATCATTAGCTCATAGCTTTTTGTTGGCTGTTGCTGTGAATAAATTAATGACCACAGTTCCTAAAACAGTGATCTCACCTCAGAAATACTTTATAGACTGTCAGGTTCTTGTGAACACTCTAATGTAATGAAAAGCTCTATATAAATGCAGTTCTTTGTTAACTCTGAATATCTCAACATCAGGAAAGTCAGGACTTTAAACCAGCATCTCTTGATTGGGTATTTGTGCATGTTTTAAAATTATTCATTTGTCAGTACCATACCATTATTCCATTCGGCTTCCTTAGCTGCTGTGATTCCCCACACAACTGACAATAATAACAATGGCCCCAGTGGTGTTATTGCCAGGCTATTAACCCAGAGACCCTGGTAATGATCTGGGGACTTGGATTCAAATCCCACTATGGCAGATGGTGAATTTGGAATTAAGAGTCTAACATTTTTAGATTAGATTCCCTACAGTGTGAAAACAGGCCCTTCAGCCCAACAAGTCCACACCAACCCTCTGAAGAGTAATCCACCCAGACCCATTTCCCTCTGACTAATGCACCTAACACTATGGACAATTTAGTATGGCCAATTCACCTGACCTGTACCTCTTTGGACTGTGGGAAGAAACTGGAGTACCCAGAGGAAACCAATGCAGACATGGGGAGAATGTGCACCCTCCACATAGACAGTCACCCAAGGCTGGAATCAAACCCGGGTCCCTGGCTCTGTGAGGCAGCAATGCTAACCACTGAGCCACTTTGCCACCCCAATGATGGCCTTGAAACTGGTGTTATCAGGAAAAGCCCCCCTGATTCTCCAATGTCCTTCAGGGAAGCAGATCGGATGATCTTCATGTGATTCCAATGCAATGTGGTTGACTTTTAATTGCCCTCTGGGCAATTAGGGTTGACAGAAAATGTTGGCTTAGCCAGTGATGACCACATCATGTGAATGAATTAAAACAAAATTGTGAAAAGTTATATTTTGTTTCAATTCTAATGGCACTTCTTCCTTGTAAACAAAATGTTCTCGATTTCAATTTATACTATTTGCTCCTGATTTACTGTATGGCAACAAATGAATCTATTTTAACCTTTAAATGAAATCTTCAAATATGTATTTTACTGGATTCGTAGGATGCAACTTCACAGTAATTAAACAAAGTTAACTGTAGAATTTGCTCATGCTGTGACCAAGAGCTTTAATGTTCTGAACACATTAAAGCAGGACTTCAGTACAAAAAAGAAACGTTGTTGTCAGGATTTTGATTTCCATCTTGTATGATATACTTAGGAGTTGAGCAATGTTTTCCAAGTCAGACAATGAACTATAGTCTCAGGGGTATTCCAGCACACACTTGACTACTTTAACAAATGAAAAACAGAATTCAAAGAAGAAATTGTGGTTGAAAGGATACGACCTGATATTTCCAAGTTGTTTTGCCAAAATGTCATGGAAATGTTCACATGATTTTGAAGCGATAAAATGTTTAATGCTGTAAAATACGTTCTGCAGTCCTTCATGGAGCTATAGCAAAGCTCTCTTAAATCAGCACAAGTAAACAGTTAATCTAGGCAAGACAAAGCTTTCCCTTTGCTTATCAGCTGATTTTCTCTTGTCCCTTACTCTCTTGAATACTTTGGCTTGTTGGCTGAGGTATGATTCTATGCCCTTCGATTGTCTTTCAGAGCTTCATCTATGATCCATTATTTCTGTGTGGGTCTTGCAGGATGCTAAACTTTGATTAATATAATTGCTAGGCGTGATGTTACCTTCACCTGAAGGCCACACATATAATGCACTTGGAGCCACTGGATGGCATTTAGAAGTGAAAACCTTGCCAATGTTCTCTTTGCTATCCCAGGATCAATGATTATTCTTCTCCTAAGCACTGCCCTACCTGTGAACAGCTAACTCAACACAGACTGTGGTGAATTGAATTGCTTCAACTCTGTTTTGTAATTACTGAAGTACCCAGAAATTAAACTTGCTGAACAATGAGATTTTTTTCTTTAGAAATCTTTTGAACAATCTATGCTGATGACATAGTGTGGCAAATGTCCACAGGAATTAAAGAGAATATAGGAATTGGATTAATATTTGTAAGAAAAAATGACTAAATTTTGTTTGAATTTTGCAATGAACTTTGATGTAAGTATAGTTCAGTTGGGATACAATTTTATTATGATCTTTTTCTGTCATACTTCTGCCCCATTAATAATGTTTGAGTTTGGGACTTTTCTGTTGTATATGCACTGATGTTGCTATGAGGTTAGAATGGTATATGTAATGTAAGCATAGTCAAAAACCATGACTTGCACCTGCATGCATTGGAGGTGCTTGAGAATGAAGATAAGATGGGAATGATCAAATGCCAGAACGGCCTGATACTGGCACAAATGGTTTACTTTAAAGCTTGCAACCCAGACACACCTTGAAGAGAAGCTTGATTGCTTGAATGGCAGGAAATTACTTTAACAATGTTTTTTCTTTGCTCATGGGATAAGAGCATTGCTGACAAGGTCAGCAATTATGGTTAATCAATAATTGATGTGAGAAACAGATGGTGAACTGCCTTCTTAATCTGTTTTAAAATAACTGACACACTTCTACACACAGAAAGCCATTGCCTTATCCACACCATTCCCAGACTGGTGAAGGCAGGGTAGATGCATGTCCCTTACAATAGCACAAAGCTCGAAGATTTTAACCAGGTGTTTCTTGTCCTTTACACTGAATCTCACATCTCAATCTCAGATTTAAATGTAACTATTGACAGTGTTTATTACAATAACATGGACATTTCTATGCCCCCTGTCTCACATATAGTAATTCCTGAACATATGCACCATGATTAATGTATTTGACCTCAACCATCTTCAATCACATATTTTTCTTGTTTAGCTTACAGTTTGTTTGCTGATCCCTCTCTCTCTGGCAGCCATGGTTGAGTCTGTTGGTGGTCTGTGATTGCTTTTCCATTGTGTTTCCATGTTCATAGAGAAGATCATCCACAACAATGTCCACTCCAGGAAGATCACTGACCATCTTGTGCTGTCTTGGCTGATACTCTTCCGGAGCAGTGGAAATGGCAAATTGGCATGTGTAACCATCTTGTTGCCATCAGCTACTATTGTACCAACTGGGAGGTTGAACTGCTGGCATCTATGACTGCCAATGCAAATCTAGAATGCCTGAAAGCATGCTTCAGTTGTTAAGCACCCCCAACTTTGTGATGTGTGAAAATCGCCCTTAAATCACGAATCAAAAATTCAGTCACTTCAAAACTGACTGAAACATTCAACTCCATATTACTATTCCACATTATTCCCAGTCAAATGGAAAGGCTGAGGTGGCAACGAAAATCATCTTTTAACCGTAATTTTTCAAAGTTAAAAATCACACGATACCAGCTTATGGTCCAACAGGTTTTGGAAGTACAAGCTTTCGGAGCGCTGCTCCTTCAACAGGTAGCTGGTGGAGCAGGATTGTAGGACACAGAATTTATAGCAAAAGATCATAGTGTCAGACAACTAATGCAATATATTGAAAAAACTTAGATTGCTATAAATCTTTCATCTTTTAAATTGGATTGCAGCTTTTGATTCATTAACATATAAACCGCAGAACTTCTTTCAAGTCACATTCCCGAGCTAACTAAAGGCTTTACAAAAAAAGGTGACATCTCCGCTCAGACAATGCACTAAAGGTGTGAGGTTAGAGTCTGTCTGTATCCCAATCTTGAGTCAGACTGGCTCTATTTTCCAAAGTAGGAATTTATAAAATGTCACATGGATTGACTGCCTACAGCTTGTGTGCTTTTTGAACAAAACATACTATTTGCAAAAACTATTCTGCAAATGCATATTCGCCCCATAGACTTGTGTGTGTGTGTGTGCGCGCGCTTGATTGATTGTGTGCATGAGTGTGATGGAGTATATGCCTATGAGAGTGTGTGCACGTGTGTGTATACGCACGCGTGCCTAGGTGAGAGCATGTGTATGAGAGAGGGTGAGGTGAGTATGTAAGAGTTTGTGTGTTAATGTATGTGTATGTGTGTGTGAGAGAGTGTATAGTGCAGTGGGGTCACCAGTAGTGTGACATGAACCTAAGGTCCCAGTTGAGGCTATCCCCATGGGTACCGAACTTGGCTATCAGCGTCCTCTCGGCCACTCTGCGTTGTTGCTGATTCCAAAGTCTGCCTTGGAGGATGGTCACCCGAAGATCGGAGGCCGAATGACCCTGACCGCTGAAGTGTTCCCCTGTCTGGCGTGTTGCCGTGGTGTCTGCTTTGTCTCAGCAATGTACCATGTCTCAGGACATCCTTGCCTGCCACAAATGGGATAGACAACGTTGGCCGAGTCACATGAGCACCTGCCGTATACATGCCTGAGCAGAGGCTGATAGCCATGTTCAGTACCCATGAAGATGGCCTCAAACAGGACCGTGGGTTCATGTCACACTACAGGTGACTCCACTACACTCACACACAAGCACACTTGCACACACACTCTTATATACTCACACACTCACAAAGATCCTATCTCATTCACACGCTGTCTCTCCGGCACACATATACACACACACACACACACACAGCCCCGCACTCACACCCATGCGCACACCCTCTCACAGGCATATACTCCATCACACTCATGCACACACTCAGTAAAGTGCATGCACACACACTCACTCACATGCACACAGAGACACACACACACTCTCTTTTCCTCACATGCATGCACACACACACAAGTCTATGGGGCGAATATGTAATTGCAGATATATTCTTTTTGTTCAAAAAGTATACAATCTGTAGGCAGTCAATCCATGTGACATTTTATAAATTCCTACTTTGGAAATAGGGCCAGTTTGACTCAAGATAGGGGTACAGACAGACTCTAACCTCACACCTTTAATGCATTGTCTGAGCTGACAACGTTTTTTTAATAAAACCTTAAGTCATCTTGGGAATGCAACTGGAAAGAAGTTCTGTCATTTCCATATTAATGAATCGAAACCTGCACCCAATTTAAAAGATGAAAGATTTAACAGCAATTTTGGTTTGTTCAATATATCACATCAGTTGCACGATACTATGATCTTTTGCTATAATTCTGTGTCCTATGATCCTGCTCCACAACCACCTGATGAAGGAGCGACACTCCGAAAGCTAGTACTTCCGATTAAACCTGTTGGACTATAACCTGGTGTTGTGTGATCTTTAACTTTGTTCATCCCAGTCCAACGCCAGCACCTCCACAGTAAATTTTCAGGAAGAGACTGCTTCAGGAAATCCAATGGAAGTGTCCATAAACAATAAAAGACACTAGTCCCTAGTCCTGGTTCTTTCTAGGGACCCTATACTATCTATTAAGAGTCTGCTAAATAGTTCTTCAAAAACTGGTATCAGAATTGAAAGTTCAAGTTTAATTGAGGGTTAGGGTTTACCCACATGTGGCATAACTGCCAAGATTTGATCATATCTTTATGTAGCCCTGGCTGATAAAGATGTGTTTACATGTTACCTGTGTTCTCCTTACACCTCCGTGATCTGCCATCGAAATTTCATGAGTCCCTCATAAAATTTCATGGCGATACACAAATGGATCCACCACCTGATGGATCGCAGTCCATTCCTTATCATCTGTACTTGAGGCAGTCTCCATGTCCTCATTAATACTTTGTTCTTCAAGGATTAACACAGGTACTTTTTTCTGATTCAATGACTGAGTCAGCTGTTTGATTGATTTGATTTGATTGATTTGAATTTATTGTCACATGTATTTTACAATAAGAATACTATAAAATACAGTGAAAGCTTTCACTGGTTGCGAAATAGCACTGATTTGAATAACTTAAGGAGGAAAAAAAGAAAGATTTAGCCTAAAGAGTTTAGAACAACACTCAAATGCAATCTCTTTCTTGCATTTCTATTAATGAATAAAGGCTAAATGTATTCTCTTAACCTTCACCCATTTTTGTTAAATTATGTTCAGTGACTGAACTTACAAATCATCTCCCTGTTTTGTGGAGTCCTTATCTTCCGATCTAACTTGATGGTCCTGAGATCTAGCCACACCACAGTCAGAGAGCAATCAAGATGTTTCTCTTGTAACATTTCACTTTCTTTTCTACTGAGTGTTCAAGCATCTTAGGTGGTATTCTTAGTCAATGTTCTTGAACCGTTTCCCAAAATAAAGCTAATTCCTTCTATAGAAATTTGTTTCACTGCTCCCACTACAATTTCTCCATTTACAAAGTAACTCTTTAATCCAACTCTTTATAATAAGACTGATTTGTAATCTCAATGAATACTTCCAATTAATATATTCTTTTTCATTAACCCCTCTAGAAGACAAACAGTACCATCAGCCAGCACTCAGTGATTGACACACTCAGTATTTTTTATTGGTTCACCTCCTTGATTTAGAGTCATAGAGTCAGAGATATGTACAGAAAGAAAATAGACCATTCAGTCCAACTTGTCATGCCAACCAGATATCCGAGATAAATGTATTTCCATTTGCCAGCATTTGGCCCCTATCCCTCTAAACCTTTCCTATTCATATACCCATCAAGATGCCTTTATAATGTTGAAGGAGAAAGTGAGGACTGCAGATGCTGGAGATCAGAGCTGAAAATGTGTTGCTGGAATAGTGCAGCAGGTCAGGCAGCATCCAAGGAACAGGAGAATCGACGTTTCGGGCATGAGCCCTTCTTCAGGAATGCCCGAAACGTCGAATCTCCTGCTCCTTGGATGCTGTCTGACCTGCTGCACTTTTCCAGCAACACATTTTCAGCTTTTTAATGTTGTAATCATACTAGCCTTCAACACTTCCTCTGACAGCTCATTCTATACACACACCACCCTCTGTATAAAAAAGTTGCCCCTTAGGTCCATTTTATATCTTTACCCCCCTCAGCTTAAACCTATGCTCTCTAATTCTGGACTCCACCAGCTGAGCGAAAAGAACTTGCCTATTTACCCTCTCCATGCTCCTCATAACTTGAAGCATCAGGAAATACCTCCCTTTCATTTTCAAATTTCCTAAACTCTGTCTCTATATTTTCTTTCCTTAATCTTCATTATCTGCTGTTTTTCTTCAAACTAATATCTTTTCATTTCTAATTGTATCTTAGTTCATTCCAGTTGAGATACCCCATTGTCAAGTTTCCTTTATTCCAACTCTCAATGTCAGATAACCAGTCGAAGCATCTTCATCCCAATGAAATCCTGCAACATCTGTGGAGAGTAAAAAGAACTTTGAGTGACGAACTTACTCTTGTCTTAGTCCTAAATGGCCTACCCCTTATTTGGAGAACGTGCCTCTCAGCTCAGTGGGCGGCACGGTGGCTCAGTGGTTAGCACTACTGCCTCACTGTGCCAGGGACCCAGGTTCAATTCCCGCCTTGGGTGACTGTCTGTGTGGAGGTTGCATGTTCTCCCCTTGTCTGCGTGGGTTTCCTCCGGGTGCTCCAGTTTCCTCCCACAATCCAAAAATGTGCAGGTTAGGTGAATTGGCCATGCTAAATTGCCCATAGTGTTAGGTGCATTAGTCAGAGGAAAATGGGTCTGTGTGGATTACTCTTCGGAGGGTCGGTGTGGACTGGTTGGGCTAAAAGGCCTGTTTTCACACTGTAGGGAACCTAGTCTAAAAAACAGGGAAAATATCCTTTTTGCATCTATTACCATAAGACCCATAAGCTTTCTACACTTTTAAGAATTTTGTAAGTTTCTTTAAGATTTCCTCTCCTTTCTAAATTCTTTTTTTTAGATTAGATTACTTATAGTGTGGAAACAGGCCCTTCGGCCCAACAAGTCCACACCGACCCGCCGAAGTGTAACCCACCCATTCCCCTACATTTACCCCTTTACCTAACACTATGGGCAATTTAGCATGGCCAATTCACCTGACCTGCACATCTTTGGGAGGAAACCGGAGCACCCGGAGGAAACCCACGCAGACACAGGGAGAATGTGCAAACACCACACAGACAGTCGCCTGAGTCTTATATTCTAGAGAATATAAGATCAGTGCCATCAATCGAGCCACAGTTTTTGAATAATTTGGTGTGAGAACAAGAAAACCAGTGTGATAGACCCATCTAATTTAATCTCAAAGCTAAGTTTCACTAAATCCAGATTGCATTTGATAAGCTGTACGTTGCAATTCGAGCTCCTACTGTTTAATCCTTTCACCTTTGAAATAGAAAACAGGTCCACCAAAAGAATGTCCAGAGTGTGCAAAGAATTGTCTCCATTCTGCATGATGCATTCATCCTCCAGAATTCTAGCCGACTCTGAGCTCTCCAAGGAAGATAGTCAAGCATCCATATGGCTTATAGGTGAGAAGCATATCCCTGTGACAGTGCGCTGCCTGGGAGTGTCAGGAAATCGGATGGAGCCACAGCGAGTGAGGCATCTCTTTTTTTAAGAAATAAACCTTATTTATAAAATTTATGATAGTAAATTTCATGACCATTCAAAGTTGATATTACATAAGATGCAAACACTTTGCCAATACTGTATTTAACACACTCCATTAACAATTATTGCTAAAATTGACAAGGTTCATTACATGTCAAACATGCAGCCCCAGGCTGTATACCCAGTTGTTTTGGCTAAAAAGCCTTAGATGATGGTCTTTTCCCATTTGTAGCAGCTGCACCACTCATTGAGATATTTGCTTCTCCTCAAATTATGTCAGAGACAACCAGAGGCATTTCAAGGTAACACTTTTGCAGCTTTGTTAGATTGGGAATGGCTCAATAAAATGATTCTAAGTGAAATGGCTGACTGCTTTCTGTCTTGGTGATCAACTCTGCATGAAACATTGCCCAGTGTGGCTCAGAGGTCTCACTGTGGAGCAGTAGTCTCTACCACATTTGCTGTAAATGAAGACAGTGGGCTATGATTGTGTGCAAGATTTGGTAGCCTCTGCTTTCTCTCCGATCTCCTTTTTTTGCATAGCTGAGTGTTTTGCTTCTGCTTGCCTCTCCTTCAAACAGTCAACTTCCAGAGGTCCCAACCATCAGTGACTGCCTCCCAGGTGTCAATGTTAATATCCACCATGTGTTTATCTTGCTTGCACATATTCTTGTAGCAGAGGTTTAAGTGCTCAAGATGGCATGATGCAGTGGCCTAATCATTGCATAGAAGGTCTTTGGGTTTATGGTTGTTATCCATCTGATGAATATGGCTAACTTCTTGCAGACGTTGTTGGATTGGCAATAAGTATGTTAATGGAATGAGTATTTCCCCTGCCAGGATATCATGTTAGAATGTGTCTGAGACTGAGAAGATGGAATCTGTTTAATTTTCTCTGTTACACATTTCACCAAGGATGCCAGCTTGGTATGTATGCATTTAGTGTTGTCAGTCATGTGGCTCTTGTACCACACTTTCTCTTTCTTCCTGAACATAACAACTTTTGCATTGCATGACAGATTAGTGATGATTGTGGAGCCTAGAAATGTGAACTTATCAACAACCTTCAAGGTCACATTGTCAATGCTGATAAATGGTGGTATGGCAACAGCCTGGACGATGACATTTGTCTTTCTGAAGCTGATGCTAAACCCAGAATTGTTACAGGTGTGAGAGAGTCTATTGGTTGCTGAAGGTGTCCCTGAGTATTGAAAACTTCACTGCAGCTTCATTGCCATAATGTAACTCTTTGAAAGGAACACACAGCTTTACCTTGGATTCCAGCAAGCAAGGATAAGCAGCTTTCCATCATTTTAGGATGTAGATAGACATCTCCTGCAGGTGATATGAAAGCAGCTGGCACTACCAAAGAGAAGAATATGCTAAAGAGTGTCGAGTCAAGGACACAACCATGTTTGGCACAACTATGAATCTCAAAGAATCACAAAGATGCTGGCATTACCAATCATGTTGGCATGGAAAGAGAAGACCACATTGAATGTTTTCTGCAGGTGGCCAGTTTTTCCCAGCAATCCAAATAGATTGTCTCTGCTCACATGGTCAAATACAGTGGTGAGGTCAATGAGATCAGTTTATAGTGGCCAGTTTTATTCATAGCATTAGTTTTGTAACTGCTTGACTCATAAGTAAAGTCAATTGTAAACCTTTCAGTTCTTACACCCATATTGGGTTTCAGGGTAAATGTATTCAGTCAGGATCTCCAGCCTCACGGAACAGCGGCAAGTAGTTTTGCCATAATGCTCACCAGGGAGTGTATGAGTCATGGAGATGTACAGCATGGAAACAGACCCTTCGGTCCAACCCGTCCATGCTGACTAGATATCCCAACCCAATCTAGTCCCACCTGCCAGCACCTGGCCCATATCCCTCCAAACCCTTCCTATTCATATACCACCCAAATGCCTCTTAAATGTTGCAATTGTACCAGTCTCCACCACTTCCTCTGGCAGCTCATTCCATACATGTACCACCCTCTGTGTGAAAATGTTGCCCCGTGGGTCTCTTTTATATCTTTCCCCTCTCACCCTGAACCTAAGCCCTCTAGTTCTGGACTCCCCAATCCCAGGGAAAAGACTTTGCCTATTTATCCTATCCATTCCCCTTGTGATTTTGTAAACCTCTATAAGGTCACCACCAACCTCCGATGCTCCAGGGAAAACAGCCCCAGCCTGTTCAGCCTCTCCCTATAGCTCAAATCCTCCAACCCTGGCAACATCCTTGGAAGTCTTTTCTGAACCCTTTTAAGTTTCACAACTTCCTTCTGATAGGACGCAGACCAGAACTGCACACAATATTCCAACAGTGGCCTAACCAATGTCCTGTACAGCCGCTACATGTCATCCCAACCCCTGTACTCAATACTCTGACCAATAAAGGGAAGCATACCAAATGCCTTCTTCACTATCCTATCTACCTGTAATTCCACTTTCAAGGAGCTATGAACCTGTACTCCAAGGTCTCTTTGTTCAGCAACACATCCTAGGACCTTACCATTAATTGTATAAGTCCTGCTAAGATTTGCTTTCCCAAAATGCAGCACCTCCGTATTTATCTGAATTAAACTCCATCTGCCACTTCTCAGCCCATCTGGTCCAGATCCTGTTGTAATCTGGTTAGATATGCTATCATTGCCCTTGTTCTCATACAGGATCACAATCTTTGTACCATGCATGTCCTGTGACACTGCCCTCTCCCTCCAGCAGAGATAGAGAATTTTGAGCAGATGCTCTCGGTGTGTCAGTTTCCTGTGGTTTAGATGAGAGTGGTGCTGGAAAAGTACAGCAGGTCAGGCAGCATCCGCGGAGCAGGAAAATCAACGTTTAGGACAAAAGCCCTTCATCAGGCTTTTGCCCGAAACATTGATTTTCCTGCTCCTTGGATGCTGCCTGACCTGCTGTGCTTTTCCAGTGCCACTCTAATCTAAACTCTGGTTTCCAGCATCTGCAGTCCTCACTTTTGCCTATGTCAGTTTCCTGTGCTTGACCAATTCTGCTGGCATGTCATCAGCAACTACAGTTTGTCCCAAGCCAAGTGAGCCAGTAGCTTTGTCAGTCTTCTCCATGCCATTGAGGTTGCAAGATCTGAATGGACAATTACTTTGAATCTGGTCATGTTGCTTTATATTAAAGGCACTACAGGATGCCACTGCACTACAGACACCTTTGTTTTTTTCAAATCGTAAACCTCACTACAAGTTCCATAAATAGTTGAGAATAAAACTGTGTACTTTTTCATTTATTGCAACCATTTCATAAACAAACACAAGCCATCCTGTGGCAAGTTTTCTCTGTGTATCTGAACATGCTTGTCTGTCTCTCGTTCCACTACTTCTCTTGTGCTATTTGAAGCTTGAATCATAAGAGTAGCTGCCTGTTTTTGGAATATGGAAAATTAATTGCACAAGGTGTGTCCTCCCCTCAGAAGAAAAATTGCCCTGGATTGTATCTTTTGAGATTCTACCTGGACAGTCAAGTGTCACTTCCTGTAGGCTACCTACATGGCGGTAATTTGAGATTTTATGAAAAAAGATCACATCTCAGCTCAGACAATGCATCAGAGGTGTGAAAAGTACCCCATATACATATAAAAGTCCTCATACACATGCTCTCTCTCTCTCTCAGACACATACACAACCCTCACACTCACACCCACGCACACACCCTCTCAGAAGCTGATACTCCATCACACTCATGCACACACTCTGCTAAGCACGCACACATGCAAACACACGTGCTCACATGCACTCACACTCATAATCACACTCACATGCATTCCCTCATTCTCTCCCACACACACATTCTCTCTCTCTCTCTCTCTCTCTCTCTCTCGCTCTCGCTCTCGCTCTCGGTCCCTCATGTACACACACAAGAATAATTCTATGGGGTGAATTTTCACTTGCAGAATTGCAATTGCAGATACATTCTATTTTGTTTAAAAAGCACACAATCTCCAGGCAATCAATGCAGGCAGTCAAAACATGTAACATCTTATAAATTCAGACTTTGGAAATAGAACCAGTCTGACTCAAGACTGGGATACAGATAGAGTCTAACCTCACACCTTTAATGCATTGTCTGAGCTGAGATGTCACCTTTTTTTATAAAACCTCAAGTTACTTTGCGAATGTGACTGGAAAGATGTTCTGGGATTTACATAGTATTGAACCAAAACCTGCAACCACTTAACAACAATCTAGGTTTATTCAATACATTGTTTCAGTTGCATGACACTGTGATCTTTTGCTATAAATTCGGTGTCTTATGATCCTGCTCCATAGCTACCTGATGAAGAAGCAGCGCTCCAAAAGCTTGTACTTCCAAATAAACCTGTTGGACTATAACCTGGTGTTGTGTGATTTTTAATGAAGTCCAATATGATTCATTGATTCCTGCAATGACAGAAAAATCTATCTTGCTGCTGCCTATAACCTCCAAAGTCACACCTGTCAGATATTACACTCTCAGACTGGCTTAAAAGCCATTTGTCATCTGCAGTAGTGCATACATGAGGTTTAACCTTTAGGTTGCAAATAGCTGGAGGACTAGCATAGAAGGAAGGAGGCCATGGTTAGACACCTAAGAGAATGCTGGCACAAAAATTACTAGATTTTGTTTATGACTATTGTAGATGTTATCTTTTTTGAAAGAGAATTTAATGCACTTATATTAATAGTCATAATGGAATGGTTATATCTATTTTCTATTTGCTTGTTCATTGAGGGAATTAGGATTTACATGGCCATCTAGAACCAATAGTATTAAATGTAATATGATATGATTTTATAAGATTTCTATTGGACAGAACCATTTGTCACTTATTTAAATGTAGACGTGGAAGGGTTCTAGCAATAGTGACAAGCAACGTTTAAAAGCTTAAATTATTTTACTAATGTTATGCCTCTTTCAGCCATCGCGCAGGAATCCTTAAAGTAAGGATTGTCCTGATGCTTACCTCTGTGTTGTTCTGTCTTCAAAGCAGCTAATGCCAATGTCCAAGAACGTCCTTTTCCAGTTTACTTTGGTTAGCAATGCTGTGCAAGCACAGGACGCTAAAACAATGCCGGACAGAAGTTTGGAACATATTGCAGTGCAAGGCAGTGAAAGTGCAACTTTAAGAGACAACGATCTGTTAATGAGTACTCTGTTAGAGACATGCATCTTCTTGCAGAAATCATCAGCTGTCCTCTCCCTCTCCTTTAAAACCATTCTTAAAAATGCCTGTTTTGGTTATGTTTTCTAAAATCTTGTTCTATATCAAAGCGGCCATGTCCTTTCCATTATACATATATATATTAAAAAAAATTATATTAGATGTGCTGTATGAATTTACTTTGTTGTTGCTTTCCCTTTCTATTCTGAATTCCTTTAATTGTTTAATTCCCACACTCCAGTGCTAAGTCGCACAGAGTGGCTAGTTTTATATTTGTTTTAAATCAACCAGTTTGGACACATTATGACACACCTCAGGGGCAGGTAAACCATACATTTCTGACTTTGTGTGACTCAGTACCAAATCCAGTTGTGATGAATGTATTTCTAATCGCATATATTTAACTTCTCTTAACACGTCGTTGAAACTACTGACAAGAAAAATTGCATTCAAAACAACTTAAAAGGAAAAGTTCATGCGTTGTAGATTGTGGATTACTGTTTAATCTATATTGGCCAGATAATTAGTTTCTGATTGAAAGGAGTAAGGTTTCAAAATGCTAACCCAGATGTTTTAGATTCATAGCTTCAATAATGAGATAATAGACCTGAGGTCAAATAACTGTCAGCCTCTTTTTGTATCCATCACCTTTTTCATCTACATTTTTAGTGAATGGCAATGTGGTTCCTATCAGGGCTGGCCTTAAAAGTGGAATTTCTGGCCTTCCATTAATTCGATCACACTCTTTCCTAAGTGGTAATCTCACTGGGGAGGGGAAAACGCAACCACTTATGAAATCTGTTTATATGTTGGAACAGGGCCCTGATGGATCCAGCTGAATAAATAAGATGTGTATATGCAGTCCTTTCACTCAGGGTACAGTATAAGGTGATTTTGCAACCAAAACAAAATGACAGGCAGTGCTGCCTGGCCTTAACTTTTCACTGAATTCCATTGTGCAATGAAAAAAAAGTGGCCTCTTGCCAGTTCATTGAACGAGAGTTTAATTTAATCAGCATTAAGATTCTAGTACTAGTTCCCAAATGATCTTTATCTACAGAGTTCAACCTCTGCTGGCCCTCACACAACTGGTAGTAGGTGATAGGTGGAAAGGTGGGTGGAGAAAGAACCTTTAAGAGTCTCACATCTCAAATCCTCAAAAATGAGATAACTCTTCGAGCTTTTTAAATAACCATTCCCCACACCACCCTTCCTCCCAAAAAAATTGGCTTACAACAAAGGAAATTGGTGAAGATTTCTTTTTAAGAATAGCTCTTCTGCCTTTATGAGAAAGTAAATGTGCTCATTTGGCATAAATGTTTCAGTCATAGAGGTAGCAGCAGGTTATTTTCTCTCCATTATATCTGGTTTCTCTGCAAAATACTTTCGTTCTGCTCCTTTGTGTTTTTACGCCCGAAAGCTTGTGTAATATGCTTTTAAGCACCTGTCAATTTGAGAGATGGCTAATGTGCTAATTGACCAGAACCAAAGAATTTAAGCTGTAAACAAATGAGAACAGTATTTATAATAAATCAGTTTTATAGTCCTCTGATGATATCAGCTTAATTTATGTCAGGAGAACTCACAAACTTCTATCACAGCTGAACATTTATGTTTCTTTAGCTGGGGAAAAGCTTGCTCAAGTCCCAGAGCATGACATTAACAATGTAATGACCAGAGCTATCTAAATATGTTAACCATTAAGTTATCAGCAAAAAACAAATACATTAGAAGCCTGAAAAATACAGAGACATTTTAAGATTAATGAAGTATGTCTTTTCCCCCAGTTGGATATGTCTCTTTTTGAGCAACAAAGTAAAGACTTCAAATTAGCTGTGAAAACCTGTGAGCACACTATAGCTGACAATGGTAAGCAAGCAGTCTATTGATTATTCAGCCATTATACTGCACCATGGATGGGATGCCTTTGATTTAAGTTGCTACTCCCACAATACCTCAACTTTGCACGGGCTTGGCAGTTTCTGATTTTGACCATGATTCTTCAGGTACAGCACTGACTGAAGGGAGAACAGAGAAGACAAAAGTAATATAATTGTCCTTCATCATCGCTAAAGTAGTTCCAGCAAGCTTTACTGAAATTAAAATGCCAAGACTAGTGAAATAAACAAGATAATTTCAGTTGTTGACTACTCCCAGATACGGAAGTGAAAGTCAAGGAGCAAAATGCAAATGATTTAATTTTGTAAATATTTCCAGGGAAAAGAATTTTATAAGAACACCAACTAATCTTAGAGTTTATTTTTGTTTATAATTGTTTTTAAACCCAGTGAGGACAAGAAGTACTTAAAATGGCCTCATTTTAGTGGTCAAAGTGTTCTTTCTGTACCTCTTGGGATTGGAGCTTTGAATTAGTCCAGTTCCAAAATTCTCCATTATGTTTAGCAATGCACATTGTTTGGATAGCTCTTAGTCAGCCTTCCAGTAAAATATCAACAAATTTATTCTGTCTGCTTGCCCAAACAAATTAGCACCTGCTATCTGATCGATGGCCTTGCCTTGGTATCCGAAGCAGTTATAGTCTACACAGACAATGCACCCTTTATCTACAGTGCGATGGCAGGTGAAACAGCATGTAAAATAAAAGAATTTAAAAATGTAAAATTGGACTTGATAGGACAAATTAATGGAATTTTATCAAAATCAATAAAAGAGACACATGGACACATCCTAATGTTTTTAGGCAAAGTTGTAAAACTTTTTCCTGAATTTTACACTGTCTCTATTCACAAATGTAGGTGAATAAGTCACACTCTTCATTACAATCGAATTGAAAGTAATCACATGAGTTACACTAACATCAGGCTGACAAGTGCATTAATGTTTACAAACAGCCTATTGACCCTTGACTGAAAATTAACTTTTTCTCTATCCATCTTTTCCTGTTTGCCCTTTGATCTCCTCTCCTTAATGGAGTAAATTAAACCCATATATAACTTCATATGCAGTGTCTTTCTTGTATCTCAGTTCAGTAACTATTCTTCATTGGTGAGTGTTGGCAACCCATTTGAATGTATTGATCAACAGCCTGACCTCATCTATCATTCACGTGTGCATTTTCAGAGGGGGATAGCAATCAGGAGCAGGAATTCTGGCTGTATTCCCAATCTCTGAGGACCACTGAGACCAGCTGAGATCTGAAAGTTACGTTGCTGTAGATTTTTAGATTGTGCCAATCCAGTTCATTTAACGGCTTTAGGTTCATTCATTTTCACACTTATAATCAGTTTAAGGATTACTGGCGCTGTTCAAGCTAAGAAGTAGACACTGGTCAATTTGTAGATGGTGATCTATGTTCACCTGCCTTGTTTAAGAGATTGGGGTTAGTTGTTAGCAATGAATTGAACAGAGCCAAAGCAAGATTAAAATTGAAACGCTCATGACTGACCATCAACCTTCTCTGATTCTGTGTGGCCTCAGTTTAAGATCCCACTGGAAATAGAACAGGAGTTTAATTAAATATTGAAATATGAGGTCCATGACACAGTTATGATCCCAAGATGATTCTCATGTTAATTGGCACTCTTCAACCTAGCTTGCATATCATGGGCTACACAAGTTGTGAAACTGTTATGTCCATTATTATTTAAAGGGCTCACTAAAAGCAACTTCTTGTTTCCATCTTAAAAGTATCCAGCATTGAGGCTGCTTTGTTGGTTGATTTATTTTCAATAAAATGACGACAGTGTCACTAGCAACTCTGCTGGATGGTAACAGGGTAAAAACAATGACTGCAGATGCTGGAAACCAGATTCTAGATTAGAGTGGTGCTGGAAAAGCACAGCAGTTCAGGCAGCATCCGAGGAGCAGGAAAATCGACGTTTCGGGCAAAAGCCCTTCATCAGGAATAGAGGCAGGGTGCCTGCAGGATGGAGAGATAAATGATAGGAGGGTTTGGGGTGAGGAGAAAGTAGCATAGAGTACAATAGATGAATGGAGGTGGGGATGAAGGTGATAGGTCAGGGAGGAGGGTGGGGGAAGGCAGCAAAGAGTACAATGGGTAGATGTGGTTTAGATGAAGGTGACAGGTTGGGGGCGGGGGGAGGGTGGAGTGGATAGGTGGAAAGGAAGATAGGCAGGTAGGACAGGTCATGAGGATAGTGCTGAGCTGGAAGGTTGGAGCTGGAGTGAGGTGGGGGGAGGGGAAATGAGAAACTGGTGAAGTCCACATTGATGCCCTGGGGTTGAAGTGTTCCGAGGTGGAAGATAAGGCGTTCTTCCTCCAGGCGTCGGGTGGTGAGGGAGCGGCGGTGAAGGAGGCCCAGGACCTCCATGTCCTCGGCTGAGTGGGAGGGGGAATTGAAATGTTGGGCCACGGGGTGGTGTGTTGATTGGGCGGGTGTCCCGGAGATGTTCTCTAAAGCACTCTGCTAAGAGGTGTCCGGTCTCCCCAATGTAGAGGAGACCACATCAGGAGCAATGAATACAATAAATGATATTAGTGGATGTGCAGGTAAAACTTTGATGGATGTAGAAGGCTCCTTTAGGGCCTTGGATGGAGGTGAGGGAGGAGGTGTGGGCGCAGGTTTTGCAATTCCTGCAGTGGCATGGGAAGGTGCCAGGATGGGAGGGTGGGTTGTTGGGGGGCGTGGATCTGACCAGGTAGTCACGGAGGGAACGGTCTTTGTGGAAAGCGGAAAGGGGTGGGGAGGGAAATATATCCCTGGTGGTGGGGTCTGTTTGGAGGTGGCGGAAATGTCCTCAGATGATTTGGTTTATGCGAAGGTTGGTAAGGTGGAAGGTGAGCATCATGGGGGTTCTGTCCTTGTTACGTTTGGAGGGGTGGAGTCTGAGGGCGGAGGTGCGGGATGTGGACGAAATGTGTTGGAGGGCATCTTTAACCACGTGAGAAGGGAAATTGTGGTCTCTAAAGAAGGAGGCCATCTTGTATGTTCTGTGGTGGAACTAGTCCTCCTGGGAGCAGATACGGTGGAGGCGGAGGAATTGGGAATACGGGATGGCATTTTTGCAGGACATAGGGTGGGAAGAGGTGTAATCCAGGTAGCTGTGGGAGTCAGTGGGTTTGTAAAAAATGTCGGTGTCAAGTCGGTCATCATTAATGGAGATGGAGAGGTCCAGGAAGGGGAAGGAGGTGTCAGAGATGGTCCAGGTAAATTTAAGGTAAGGGTGGAATGTGTTGGTGAAGTTGATGAATTGCTCAACCTCCTTGCGGGAGCCCGAGGTGGTGCCAATACAGTCATCAATGTAGCGGAGGAAGAGGTGGGGAGTGGTGCCCGTGTAATTACGGAAGATCAACTGTTCTATGTAGCCAACAAATAGACAGGCATAGCTGGGGCCCATACGTGTGCCCATGGCTACCCCTTTGGTCTGGAGGAAGTGGGAGGATTCAAAGGAGAAATTGTTGAGGGTGAGGACCAGTTCGGCCAAACAAATGAGAGTGTCGGCAGAAGGGTAACGTTGGGGACATTGGGAGAGGAAGAAATGGAGGGCTTGGAGACCCTGGTCATGGCAGATGGAGGTGTAGAGGGATTGGATATCCATGGTGAAAATGAGGCATTGGGGGCCGGGGAAACAGAAGTCTTGGAAGAGGTGGAGGGCATGGGTGGTGTCTTGAACGTATGTGGGGAGTTCCTAGACTGGGGGATAGGACAGTGTTGAGGTAGGTAGAGATGAGTTTGGTGGGGCAGGAGTATGCTGAGACAATGGGTCGGCCAGGGTGGTCAGGCTTGTGGATCTTGGGAAGGAGGTGGAACTGGGCAGTGCGGGGTTCCCGGACTATGAGGTTGGAAGCTGTGGGTGGGAGATCTCCTGAGGTGATGAGGTTATGTATGGTCTGGGAGATGACGGTTTGGTGATGGTGGGTGGAGTCATGGTCAAGGGGGTGGTAGGAGGAGGTGTCTTTGAGTTGGTGTCTGGCTTCAGTGGTGACGAGGTAAGTGCGCCAGACTACCACTGCACCCCTTTTATCTGCTGGCTTAATGGTGAGGTCAGGATTGGAGCAGAGGGAGTGGAGGGCAGTGCATTGTGAGGGTGAGAGGTTGGAGTGGGGGAGGGGCGTAGACAGATTGAGGCAGTTGATGTCCCAGCGGCAGTTGGAAATGAAGAGGTCGAGGGCAGGTAATAGGCCAGCGCGGGGTGTCCAGGTGGATGCAGTGTGTTGGAGGTGGGTGAAGGAGTCCTCAGAAGGTGGGCGGGAGTCCTGATTGTGAAAGTAAGCTCGGAGGTGGAGGCACCGGAAGAAGTGTTCGACAACACGGTGTGTATTAAATTCATTGATACGTGGGCGGAGGGGGATGAAGGTGAGGCCTTTGCTGTGGACTGATTGTTCGTCCTCAGTGAGGGGAAGGTCTGAGGGATGGTGAACACTCGGCAGGGCTGGGAGCTGGGAGCTGGTGTGGGTGTGGAGCTGGGAGTAGGGGCGGAGCCTATAACTGGAGTGGGTGTGGTGTTGGGGGGGAATGGGGGGGCGTCATGAGCAGGGGTGGTGTTCCCCTCAGGGTTCTGGGGGGCAGGATGGTGACAGTGGGATCTGCGGGGGGGCGTGTCAGCAGAATGCAGGTGAGTGGCGTTGGTGGGGGCGGAAGTGGTGGCGACCACAGCAGTGGGGGAGGGGGGTGGTGGAAATTACTGAGTGTGTGATATCAGCGATGATGTAAGGGGTGGAAGTGATGTCACATGTGGTGCATGAGGAATTGTGAGGGGCGGAAGTGGCTGTGGAAGCGGCCATGATGTGGGTGGGAGAGATGTCATCGATCACTGTGGGGATGAGAGCTGCACGAGCTGCATGGCTAATGGTAACTGACCTGACAATCCCACTACAGCTTCCCTGAATTTCCATTGATGAGCTCCCACTTGCTGGTCAGAATCCCTCAGAATCACAATGTGGATATTCAATAAGAACTGCCCAAAGGAAATCGTTCAGATTTGAGGAAAATTGGAGGTGTGCACAAAACCACTCCAAAGAGAAGGATCCCAACATGTAGATCAAAGCTGTCAGTTGTTGTATATATATATTAAACATTGAGAGTAAAGTTTCTTTTTTTCATTGCAGAATTAAAATAGTGGGTTGGCATTAGAGAGGATAGGAACATGGGAATTAGGAGCAGGAGTAGGCAATGCTGCCCTCCGAGCCCACTCCGCCATTTAACATGATCATGGCTCTTCTTATCCTGGTCCCAACTTCACTTTCCTGCCTGCTCCCCATAGCCCTTTCTTTATCCCATGTTTCATCAGAAATGTATCTGTTTTGAACATATCTATTGGATAGCATAATGAAAACTGCTGGATTATTGTAAAAATTCAACTAGTGCATTGATATTTTTCAAGGAGTGAATCCAGACTCCTTTACTGAGGACTCCAGTCCCACGCAACATGGTTGGTCACAATGCCTTCAGGGAATTCAGTGTTGCGTGGAATTTTTTACACTGAGCCTTTTGCACTTGATCACAGCACTCCACTTACTCAGGCTATCTCAGACACCAAAAAATATTCTGAAGTTAAGATGAATGCAAACTGGGTGGTAAATCATTTAATTTTAACTCCACTCTTGTCCTGTTCCCAATAGGTGGGAAGAAGCTAAAACTATTTTTAAAATTGTAGTTAAGAGCAAATCAAATTCAGTTTGAATTGCATTTTCTTCCTAATGTTATTGATAGAGATTTTGTTGATTTTAGCAAACCATTTTGATGTGATTTTTCTCACTGTTGTGACAATAGCTGAGGTCAGCATGACTCTACAAGCTGAACCTCACAGGTTACAGTATAAGAATGTGAAGCCACATGAAAGATTAAGGGCAGAAGTTAACTAGAAAAGCTTGAATGTGAATCAGGCGGAGATACGGCATTCACAATGCTGCACAGTGTTTGTTGAGTTTATGCAGTAAAGGAATAACAGTCTCAAGTATTAATCCAAATCAATAAAGTCTCCACACCTAGTTTGGAACTGATATTGGCCAATACCTATACTTTTACATTTGTGATAAGGTGATTCAAACAAGTTGGGCTTTCCCTTGTTCGCCACATCTGTACCTAAACTTTGAGCTCAAAGTATTTTTCCATCCAGTTGAGCAACCAGAGATGGAACAGATACTTTTGATACAGGGGTCATTGTTTAAAAATTAGGGCTCGCCCACGGGAGACAGAAATACCAAGAATTGTTTTCTCTCAGATCTTTGAGTCTTTGGAACATCCTTTGTCAAAAAGCAGTAAAGTCAGGGTCGTTGACTTTTATGAGGCTTAGGTCGGTAGATTTTTCAAAAGCAAAGGAGTATAAGATGATCAAGGTAGTCAGAAACTTGGAGTTGAAGTTATGACATGGTGGCTCAGTGTTTAGCACTGCTGCCTCACAGTGCCAGGGATCTGGGTTCGATTCTAGCCTCTGTGGGTGACTGACTGTGTGGGGTTTGCACATTCTCCCCTTATCTCCATGGGTTTCCTCCCACAATCCAAAGATGTGCAGGTTAGGTGAATTAGCCATGTTACATTGCCCATAGTGTTCAGGGATGTGTAGGTTAGGTGCATTAGTCAGGGGTATATGTAGAGTAATAGGATAGGGGAATGGGTCTGGGTGGGTTACTCTTTGGAGGGTTGGTGTGGTCATGTTGGGCCAAAGGGCCTGTTTCCACACTGTAGGGAATCTCTTCTAAAATCATTTCAGACATGGTCTAATTGAAGGCTCAAAAAGCCGAATGCCCTATTCCTGCTCCTAATTTGTTTGTAATACCACAATATTACCTTGCTTGAACCCTTTTATAGCTAATGGCATTTAATTATGTGTTGGTCTTTTCAAAGTGTGGGCCATGGACTTCTCTTGAATTGGTCCACACTCACAGGTAAATTACGACAGTGGTTTTCCAACACTTACTACAGGATGACCGATCAGGAGACTCTGGATTCTAATCGCCTGCCATCAAGTGTAGCAGAAGGTTTTATAGGATATGAATCAACCTCTTTTACCGTGCTTTGAATGCACCCTCTGAGGCCAAAATGGGATCAGATCCTAGAGCCTCTGGCTCAGATGTAAGGATGTTATCCACTGTGCCACACAACTTCCTCTATTTAATTAGGCCCTCATATAAATATAACTGTGATGGCTTAATCAAAAAAATGATCTCACATGACATCAAAGTGGATAAATAGTGTTATGACTGTGACGGGAGGGTGTATGCTGATAATCAATCTGCACTACTGTCAGTCTCACCATTAGTATAAATCTATCAAATTGGCCAATTGCTTCTGTTTTGTACTATAATCCAAAACAAAATAAAATTACCAGGCTTCTTCAATGAACTCAAAATAATGCATTTATTATGAACAAAACGTCTTCATAAAGCAAGTGGTAAACTCAGGTTGACCTCTAAACTATAATCCAGAATTAAAATTATATCCACTTAATCCCACACACAGATGCACACACACAATACAAAATGACAAGTCACTGGAGAATTGATTGCATTTTTGAAAATGGCAAAAATGGAAAAAACAATCCCTTTTGGCCAAAGGTTTGGAAACAAAGGATTGAATGTGATGATTTCTCATGTCCACTTTTTCCTGTCAGTGAAGCCAGCTGTTGTTAATGGTGAATGTTTAGCTCTGATTCCAAACAACTTGGATTCCAGTCTGGCCCTTCAGGTATCACCAGGTAGTCAGAAATACTGATATTTGGAAACTCTGCCAGGTTCCCAGTGGTTCTGACTGAGAACAGGATTTCAGGAGATTTTGCCACTTCAGCTGTATCTTCTTTATGCAGATTCTTGAGTCTGTAGAACTCCAAGTGCAGAGAGGGTTGCTAAGCAACAATCATCACAGGGACTCTAGTCTTCATAAGGTGATTTTTTTCAGTAATTAAGACAATAAACCCATCACTTATCTTCTCAAAAATGTTGCTTAACTGTTTCTCCAAAGTCACTTGATTTTGAGTGAAAAGCACATAATCCACGCACACATTAAATTGCTGGCTTCATTTTTAAGGAATCACATGGTGAACTCATTTTGTATCCACAAAATGTTCAGAAAGTTATATAAAAAAAAACTTCCAGGCTGGATCCTACTTGTTTTTACTAAATCCAAACTGTGTTGAGTTCTTTGGAAGGATTTCCACTGCAAGACATAGCATGTTTTCTTGTTATATCTTACTAAACTTGTTGTATCATCTGTCTATCTGCCTACAGTGTCTGTCACCTCTGATTCAGGCCCCAGGACAACTCATCACCAGCAGGTGTCTACTGAAAGATAGACATCCCTAGTGCCTGCACCAACTTTAAAAGGATGCCATATACCTGGACAAGAACTGGCATTCCCAAGCTGCCCGCAAGTTGACAGACAGAATCTGAATATGTTGGAAAAAGGGGACGATGGCTCAATGATTCCCCAATAGATCCTGGTCAAGGATGTGGTTTCGGTAAAGGACACCATTCCACCAGACTCTGGCAGACTGTTCTGAGTACATTACAGTGCAGAGGAATGGCCAGCATTACCCTAAGAAGGTCAATTACTTTCCCTACTCCATTGGTGTAAATTCTCTCTGCTACCTTACACTCATTCTTTTGCACCCACCTCCCACCAAGGCTCATGCTCTGACTCCCTCACTATTGTCTTCAATATCCACCTTTACTCACTCCCACTACCTACAACCACTCTCTTTGCTAACTCTGCATAGCCTCTGTGCTGCCTACTCATTACCTCAGGACACCCCACCAGTTTTCACCAACTTGCACCAGCACGAACATTCACTTTCACCTCTCTCAATCCCTCTCTTTTTTTCATGAATGTAACAGAGAGAGCCCACATGTGTGGAAGGGATTCGGATATTAAGCTCCTCACTCCACATCATGAGAGAAGTACCATTCTTCATTCTGCTCACAGTAATCCTGCTGTCAATCTCAATCCTGGCACACCATTTTTGATCAATAGCCATGATGCCTCCTCTATCTTGTGACTTGCAGGTATCACCAGCATCCCCACCGCTTCTCTGAAGAAATGGCTGGATCCCCTGAGAAACCACCTCCTCACCTCTCAGGCCAAAAGGTTTGAGAGAAAGCAGCATCAAGGCTGCCTTCTGCCTCCCCCCATCAGCACAATAGGAACAGAAATAGTGGGACACCACAAGCCCCTCACTGCAACAGCTCTGCAGTTGGCCAAGGAAGACATAGCCCATGCTGCTGGCACTCTGACGACTGTTAGAGATCAGGCCCTTGCTCAGGCCCAGGCAGGAGAGGACTCTAGATGGTATCGGCACCAGGGACTCCATCCACATGCACAGGGAAGGGACAGGAGTAGCAGACTGGGATGTGAGACACATTAGCCCTCATTGCTCCTGCTCATTGGATGCTGCCTGACCTGCTGTGCTTTTCCAGTGCCACACATTTTGTCTCTGACTGTCCAGCATCTGCAGTCCTCACTTTCTCCTCATTGCCCTGAACCTGTAGCAGTGCAGTGAAACACGTGATCAGCTGCCTGCCTTTGTGAAGCCAAATTCAGCTGGAGGCTCAGACCTTACACTCCAACAGCCCAGCCAATGGTGTCTCAGGACTGAAGGTATGGCAACAGCCAGGCAGGGAACCTGGTACAGCTAGCTGCTCTTTCCTCACAAGGAGACAAAGCTTTTCAATGGGACATATATACACAGCTCCCTGCAGACTTCTCTACTCACGACAATGCTGAGGTGGCTGGACCCTTCAACACTCGGAAGTTGAAGCTTAAGGGTAGGCATGGCCTGCCTAGACAAAAAGTGGGGACTGCAGACGCTGGAAACCAAAGTCTAGATTAGAGCGGTGCTGTAAAAGCACAGCAGGTCAGGCAGCATCCGAGGAGCAGGAAAATGGACGTTTCGGGCAAAAGCCCTTCGTTATTCCTGATGAAGGACTTTTGCCCGAAATGTCAATGGCCTGCCTGGATACAAGTACCTCATGGGGGTGCCACACCAATCCTCCAGGGCCAATGACTCCACTACACAGCAGGCTGTCTCCAGCTGTGGAGCCAGGGAACTCACTAAGACATTGTCCTCGGGTTGGGGGAGGGGGGGTGTTTGGGGTGGTTGGGGCAGGGGACATAACGAAGAAAATGTATTAAAAGCAGTTTGGTCACACAGGTAACAATGCTCTGTTCTGTTCTACATGTTGTTCATTACTATGCCAAGCTCTAATATTATTGAAAACAATTCGGGGAACTTTATTGCCCAATGCTAGATGATCGACTCCACATGCTTCTCCGTACATGTTTCTAAAATGCAGTGTCTTGCCTTCTAGCTTCTGCCTAGCTCTCCATACATATGTCTCTCCTCTTTTTAACTCCACCCATTTACACCCAGTGAGGAACAGCTCCATGACATGGGAAGTTTGATTCAGGATCCTAAAAACCTTAAACAATATGCTCCCCAAGAATTTTACACCCACACCCTGTCACAAACCATGGTTAATATTTATAGGTACTCAAATGAGTTATCTAGATTACCTTTTGTAACAGCATTTACTGAACATTTTTTCCTTACATCTCCCACCCAAGTGTCTGACTTGATTCATCAGTGCCAGTAGGAGGTCAGGACAATCTGTGACAAAGTATAGAAATGCTTGAGGTAAACTGGGGATCCTTCTCTTCCCTGTTGGCTTCCATTCGATCAGCAGTGCTTGGTGAGAGGTCTTGCATTGATGCAACTGCAGGAACTTAAGCTTGTTGGGTTATTCCTTCTTTTACGCCATTAGCATTTGAATTGAGTGCGAAACTATGCCTCCGCAGAGTGATGTTGCTTTTCAGTGATTAAAGGTCTCAGTTGCTGAATAAAACTCTAACTTCCTACTCAAACCAATGCTGTAAGAAAATTTGGAAACAATATGGACATAAGGAGCTTATAAAAGGACATAGAAAGGTTAAGTGAGTGAAAGCATCTGACAAATGGAGTACAATGTGGGAAACTGTGAAACTGTATATTTTTGCAGAAAGAATAAAAAAGCAGATTATCTAAATGGAGAGAGGTTGCAGAGTCTTAGTGCATGAATTTCAGAAGGTTAGAATGGAGGTACAGCAAGTGGTCAGGAAAACTAATAGAATGTTATGTTTAACTGAGAGGGGAACTGAGTGCAAGAGTATCCAAGTTATGCTTCAGTTATACAGGGCATTGGTGAGAGTGGAATACTGTTACTGGTTATGATACTTAGGGAAGGATGCTCATGTATTGGAAGCAGTTCCAGAAGATTTACTAGATTGGCTAGAAAATATCTTACTAAACCACTAGAAATGATTTGTACGTGATTACTAGAAAATATTTTAGAAATGACTGTCCATGACAAAAACAGGGTAGTTCTGCATGACCATAAGGCTTGACAACTCCCTGTGTTATTGAATAAATAATAGTGTTGCTGAACAAAGAGACCTTGGAGTTTAGGTTCATAGCTCCTTGAAAGTGGAGTCGCAGGTAGATAGGATAGTGAAGAAGGCGTTTGGCATATCTTATTTTATTGGTCAGAGCATTGAGTATAGGAGTTGAGAGGTCATGTTTCAGCTGTACAGGACATTGGTTGGGCCAGTTTTGGAATATTGTGTGCAATTCTAGTCTCCCTGCTATAGGAAGGATGCTGTGAAACTTGGAAGGATTCAGAAAAGATTTACAAGGATGTTGTCAGGGTTGGAGGGTTTGAGCTACATGGAAAAGCTGAATAGACTAGGGCTGTTTTCCCTGGAGCGGAGGTTAAGGGATGACCTTATAGAGGTTCATAAAATCATGAGGGGTATGGATATGGTAAATAGACAAGGTTTTTCCCTGGGGTGGAAGAGTCCAAAACTAGAGGGCCAGAAGTTTAAGGTGAGAGGGGAAAGAAACAAAAGGGACCTAAAGGGTAACTTTTTCACGCAGACAGTGGTGCGTGTATGGAATGAGCTGCCAGAGGAAGTGCTGGAGGCTGGTACAATTACAGCATTTAAAAGGCATCTGGATGGGTAAATGAATAGGAAGGGTTTAGAGGGATATGGGCCAAATGATGGCAAATGGGACTAGATTTATTTAAGATATCTGAGTCGGCGTGGATGAGTTGGACCGAAAGGTCTTTTTCCATGCTGTTGTCACAAAGCTGGTCCCTTTTTTTCTAAAAGCGTTCCTTTTCTCAAGGATTCTATGCCCTTGGTTTTTTTCAGAGGGTTTGTAAACACTCCCGGCACCAATTAGATTGGTTTGGTACAGAGACTAAACGGTATTAAGAGGCCCTTTTGTTTATATGTAAACAGATGAGACTTCAGGCCAAATTGGTCATGTTTTTAGAAATTACCCAGAAAATGAAAGAGGAGTGGTCAACTCTCTAGCTGAGCAGCTCAGTCCAGAACTGGTTAGGAGTTCAACAGTGAGTTGTGTAGAAACTCTCTCTCTCTCTTTCTATCCTTCTAACTTCAACCTGTAAGCATCTGTTCCTTTTTTTTACTGGTCTTTAAGGGGGTTTGCTTATTGGGGCTGTTGTGTATATTAGGGATGGCATAACTAAGTCTAGTTTGGATAGACTGAGTTCTGTAGGGGTTTGTTATTCTGTTCTTTGTGTTTCATTGTGTAATTTTGCTAATAAAGTTTTGTTTGTTTTGAAACCTGGTAGTCAACCTCACTAACTTAATCCGGGTAATTTTCACTGTACACTTACCAAAACAAATTACGAAGTTATGGTCTGGGTTGCCTGCTTAAGAATGTTTTGAGTGGTCTGGCCTAGTCCATAACAGATTGGGGGCTCTTTGTAGGATTTTAAACAGCACGTGGTAGGTGCTGGTGTCTTTATTTCGGGTGTTGGTTTGGATGGGTAGACAAAGCTTGGGTTAGAAATGGCTCTTTCAGTCATCAAAGGTTTTCTGGAAGTGGATGCGGTGACTTGGGAAATTTTGCAAAAAGTGAATAAAACCAAGCTGTAGGAATTAGCAGAGAAGGTGGAATTGGACCTGCCTGCTTCTGTGAGGAAAGGAGAGAAAATTACAGCAGTAACTCAGCATTTAAACTTGCTTGGGAAACCATCAGAATCTATAGAGATGGCAAGAATTCGATTGCAAATGAAGCAGCTTGAGTTAGAGGAAAGAGATAAGGAAAGGGCAGCAGAAATGAAACAGTTTGAGTTACAGTTAGAAGCAGAAGAGAGGGAAAAAGGGAGAGCAGAGAAAGAAAAACAGAGAGCTTTTGAACTTCAAAAACTGACACTTAAAAAGGAAAGTCAGCTTAAAAGGCTGGAGATAAAGGTTGAGGGTAGACTTAGTGTGGAAGAGAGTGAGAATGAGCAAGCCCCTGGTGGTCAGAAGCCTAATGAGAAACTGTTTAAGTATGTTCAAGCATTGCTTAAATTTGATGAGAAGGATGTGGAAGCCTTTTTCATCTCATTTGAAAGGGTGGCAAAACAAATGCAATGACCAGTGGCAATGTGGGTTTTGTTGATCCAAATGAAACTTGTAGGTAAGTTTAGTGAGGTATTCACATCACCACCATCTGGGGAGTACGAGGAGGTGAAAAAGCCATCTTCAGTTCATATGAGCTTGTACCAGAAGCTTATAGACAATGTTTCAGAAATCTAAGGAGGGACCCTGGTTAAACCTATATTGAGTTGAAAAGGATCAAACAGAATAATTTTGATAGATGGCTAAGCGCTTTAAAAATCAAGCAAATCTATGATCCCCTTACAGAGGTAATTATTTTGGAGGAATTCAAAAATTCCCTGCCTGAAATAGTGCAAACTCATGTGGAAGAGCAGAGAGTTAAAATGACAAGGTTAGCAGCTGAAGTGGCTGATGATTATGAACTGGTCCATAAAACACAGTTTGGCTTCCAGAATCCATTTCAGTCCATGAGGGATAGAAACTGGGGCAAAGAGAAATCCTCACGGGGAAAAGGAAGGTAAATCTCAGTGAAAATCATAAGGATAACTTACCACAGAGTAAAAAAGAAACCATTGAGGGAAACAAAGAAGTTGAAAAGCTCCGGTGTTTTCATTGTAATAAAGTGGGCCACACAAAATCACAATGTTAGTGGGCTAGGAGAAAGCTAGATGTAGGAAAACCAGACAAGCCTGGGAGTTTTGTTGGACTAGTAACAAAAAGCACAAAGGAAGTTAGACAACTGCCTCAGAGTGTAGAAGATGATCAGAGGTTAATTAAGGAGGAAGTGCCAAATCTGCTTTAAAAAATACACATGCAAGGGCAAAGTTTATTCACAGGTCAGGAGTAGCAGGTAAAGAGGTTACAATATTAAGGGACACAGGATCCTCTCAGTCTGTAATGCTGAAGGATGTGGAGATATGTACTCCTGAGGGACTACTGCCAGAATAGGTACTTGTAACAGGAATTCATGGTAGACAAAAAGTGCTCAATTATGTAAAGTGAGGATAGAGTGTCCAGAAAAGAGTAGAGAACTTGTGATAGGAGTACTGGACAAACTCTCAGCTCCCGGAATACAATTTGTCCTTGCAAATGAAATAGTTGATTCACCAGTAGGCGTGCTGCCCATTCTAGTTGAAAAGCCAGTGGAGACACAAACAACTGAACATATGAAGGATGTTATCCCAAAATTTTCCCTGTTTGTGTGGTCACAAGAACACAGAGGCACAAGTTGAAGCCAGAGAGATCAAAAGGCACAGATAAGGAAGCTGACATAGCTTTGTCTAAGACCTTTTTGGTCAGATAAGTGGCACAGGGCAGTAGCAAATAGGTAAACATGTAATTACCTTTAGCTTTGCTAAACTGATTGAATTACAGCAGAAAGATGAGAGCTTAAAACAGTTATATCAAAAGGCATACACAGAGGAGGAGAGTGAATGCCTTCCTGTGTATCATTACTTAACAAATGATGTCTTTATGAGGAAATGGAGACAATCACACATTCAAGCAGATGAGAAATGGACAGAGATTCATCAAATTGTTTTGTCAGTAGGTATAGAATGGAGGTGCTGCGAGTGGCTCTTGAGCCACCACTTGGAGATCATTTAGGGGTGAGAAAAACACATGCTAAAATACAAAGACATTTTTACTGGCCTGGACTACACAAGGATGTGATTGAATTTTGCCAGACGTGTCATACATGTCAGCTAATAGGAAAACTACAGGCAGTAATAACACCTGCACTTTTAATACCAATTCCAACATTTGAGGAGGCTTCCACAAGTCTTGATTGATTGCATAGGTCTCCTACCTCAAACAAAGGTGGGAATAAGTATCTATTGATAATCATGGATATGTCGACTAGATTTCCAGAGGCAATCCATTATGCAACATCACAGCTAAAAAGAATTACTTACATTTTTTACTAGAAACAGACTACCAGTGGAGATCCAGTCAGATCAAGGATCAAACTTCAAATCCAAACTATTCAAGGAGGTTATGGATAACTTGGGAATAAAACAATTCAAATCTACTGCATATCATCCAGGGTCACAGGGAGCACTAGAGAGATGGCATCAAACATTAAAGACCATGGTGAGGGCTTATGGTCAGGATTACCCAGATGATTGGGATAAAGGAGTTCCTTTGGTACTTTTGCGATCAGAGATGCACCAAATGAATTGGCCAAATTCAATCCATTTGAATTAATTTTGGGGCATGAAGTAAGACGACCATTAAAATTGATTAAGAAGAAATTAATAAGTCAGAATGCAGAGACCACACGTTTGGACTATTTGCCAAATTTTAGAGAATGATTAAGTAGAGCTGTAAAGCTGAAGAGCTGGTTAGCTGGCACTTAAAAGTATCACAGCATACAATGAAACAGGAAGTGGATAAGAAATCACAAATTCGCACTTTGGCCATTGGGGATAAGGTATTGGTGTTACTTCCTGTAACAGATGAGCTTTTAAAAGCCTGGTTTCACGGACCTTATCAAATCGAGAGGAAATTGAGTGAGGTGAACTACTTGATAAGGACTCCAGACAGGAAGAAATCTCAGAGAGTGTGTCATGTGAATATGCTCAAAAAGTATTTTGATAGGGAAGGAAAGCAAGAGGAGAAGGTGTTAATGATCGCAGCACAGAAGGAAGAACCAAGTTCAGAGGATTCTGAATTGGACATTCCTCAAATCAAATTGGAGAATGAAGAAGTTGTCAAAAATTGGGATAAATTACTGAGTCACCTTCCACAAGAAAATTGAAATGACCTGGAAGAGTTATTACTATTACGTGTGAAGATATGCAGAAGTAAACTGGGAAGTACTAACCTAATTGTGCATGATGTAGAGATAGGAGATGCTGTTCCACTTAAGCAACATCCTTATAGGCATAACCCTCCAAAGTTGGCACAGATTCAGACGGAGAAAGAAGGCATGCTCCAAGATGGCATAATCAAAGTGAGTTACAATGACTTGAACTCACCCATAGTCATGGTGCCAAAGCCAGATGGTACCCATTGGTTGTGTGTGGACCATCTCAAAGTCAGCGCCATTACAGAGATGGGTGCATATCCAATTCCACGGTTGGAGGACTGTATCGAAAAAGTGGGGCAAACAACTTACATTTCTAAGTTGGACATGCTCAGAAGCTACTAGCAGGTACCTTTGTCAGAAAGAGCAAAGGCAATTTCGGTTTTCGTAACACTGAATGGACTGTATCTGTTCTAGGTCATGCCATTTTGGTATGAAAAATGCTCCAGCCACATTTCAGAGACTGACTAATAAGGTAATTGCTGGGTTACCCAACTGTATTGTTTACATTGGTGGTTTTTAGTCACCCACAGAAGGAACATTTACAGCAGTTATCGGACTTGTTCGATTGACATCGGAAGGCAGGCTAGGTGGTAAACCTAGCTAAAAGTGAACTTGCCAAAGCACAAATCACCTTCCTGGGCCATGTTACTGGGCATGCACAAATGGCCCCATGGGATGAGAAAAAAAAAGTAATTGGGAATTTCCCACACTGTCAACAAAAAAAGTAGTACTATGGTTCCTCGGGTTGTGTGGATTTTACTGAAAATTTGCACCGAACTTTAGCAGTATGGCTGCTCCGCTCATCGAATTGTTAAAAAAAGGGCAAGAAGTTTCAGTGGACAGTGGACTGTCAAAAGGCATTTGACAGCTTAAAGCCTTAACCACTGCCTCAGTATTAGTCACTCCAGATTACACTAGCCTTTCAAGGTGGCTATCAATGCCAGTGATGTAGGTGTTGGTGCGGTGCTCCTGCAGGAGGATAATGAGGGGATAGAATGACCCATTGGGTATTTTTCCAGGAAGTGGGATGTTCATCGACAGAAATATTCAATGGTGCAGAAAGAGACTTTAAACTTGGAGTTGGCATTATAACATTTCAGTGTTGATATTACCAGCAATGCATCTGAGACAATCGTATACACTGATCACAACCCATTGATATTTTTGGAAAAATTTAAGATTAGATTCCTTACAGTATGGAAACAGGCCCTTTGGCCCAACAAGTCCACACCGACCCTCCAAAGAGTAACCCACCCAGACCCTACATTTATCCCTGACTAATGCACCTAACACTATGGGCAATTTAGCATGGCCAATTCACTTGACCTGCACATCTTTGGATTGTGGGAGGAAACCCATGCAGACATAGGGAGAATGTGCAAATGCCACACAGACAGTTGCCTGAGGCTGGAATCGAACCCAGGTCCGTGGTACTGTAAGGCAGCAGTGCTAACCACTGAGCCACCGCCCATTAAGGACAGAAATGCCAGACTGTTTAGATGGAGCTTGTTATTGCAGCCATTCAATTTGCCATTTGTACATGTGGCAGGTCGTGAAAACGTGATTGCCGATGTGTTATCGAGACTCGAATGAGATACGGAGGCATTCAGTAGCAGGTGTGTACGGCCTGAATTAGCATGTGGTTGTGCATGTTTGCACGTTTACAGTTAGTATAGTGTATATGTGTGTTTTAGACTACTAACTGGGTTTTTGAAGGGTTTTGAAAATGAAGCCATCTTTTAGTATTGATGGGGTTTATTTTATGGGGGGAGGTGTCATAAAGCTGGTTCCTATTTTCTAAAAGCTGTTCCTTTCCTCAAGGATTCTATGCCCTTGGTTTTTTTTCAGAGGGGTCTTAAATGCTCCAGGTGCTGATTAGACTGGTTTGGTACAAAGCTCAAAGGGTATTGAGAGGCCTTTTTGGTTATATGTAAACAGATGAGACTTCAGGCCAAAGTGGTCATGTTTTTAGACGTCACCCATATAATGAAATGGGAGTGGTCAGCTCTCTGGCTGAGTAGTTCAGTCCAGAACTGGTTGGGAGTTCAACAGTGAGGTGTGTGGAAACTCTCTCTCTCTCTTTCTCCCCTTCTAACCTCAACCTGTAAGCATCAGTTCCTTTTTTTTAACTGGTCTTTAAGGGGGTTTGGGACTGTTATGTATATTAGGAACAGCATAATTAAGTCTAGTTTGGATAAATTAAGTTCTGTAGGGGTTTGTTATTCTGTTCTTTGTGTTTTATTGTGTAATTTTGTGAATAAATTTTTGTCTGTTTTGAAACCTGGTAGTCACCTTGCTAACTTAATCCGGGTAATTTTCACTGTACACTTATCAAAACAAATTACAAAGTTATGGTCTGGGCTGCCTGCTTAAGAATGTTTTGAGTGGTCTGGCCTAGTCCATGACACAGTATATCTCTATGTCCATGATTCTATGAACATAATATTGATCCCTGTTACTGTGGTCCAGGTGGGTAGTAACAACATTATTTAGTACATAGACTAAGAAAGAATATGAGCAACCAGGAGTGAAACTAAAAGGCAGAACTGTAAAGCTAATGATTTCTAGATTCCTACCTAAGCAACTTGGTGTAGGGTAAATAAGGTCAGAGAGTTGAATATTTGTCTAAAAGATGGTTTCGGAGAGTGGGTCAATTCATGGGGCACTGGCACCAGTGCTGGCTGAAGAGAGAGCTGTACCATTGGGATTGTCTATATAACTGCACTGGGATCAGTGTCCTGGCAAATGGTAGAAGCAGGGCTTAGAGAGAACTTTAAAGGTCATGGGCAATTGTAATCTTAATAAATAAATTATATTGATAAATGTAACCTGGAAGATGAATTCTTACAGTGAATTCGGGCCAGTTTTTTCAGAACAATAGAGTCTAAGGTTTTCAGAGAACAAACTATTTAAACATGTTAATGAGATGGAATTAATTGATAACCTCGTAGGAAAAAATTCTCTAAGCAAGAGCGATTGTCACATAATAGAACTTCACAATTAGTTTGAGGGTGAGAAATATGGGTTTAAAACTAGTGACTTAAGCTTTAATAAAGGCCATTAAAAGGGAATGAAGTCAAAATTGGCTAAAGTTGGAAAATAGCTTAAAAGATAAAATGGCAGAGAAGCAGTGGCAGTGATCTAATAATATGATTCATAATCCTCAACAAAAATATATTCTGTTGAAAATAAAGATTGAGAAAAATGCATCATTTGTGGCTAACTGAGGGAATTAATTTTTGGATTAAATTGAAAGAGAAAAGCTTACGACACTGCTAAATTAGTGAAAACTGGGATATTTTCAGAAACAGCAATAAATGTTTAAAAATAATAGAGGGAAAAATTAAGAATATGAAAGAAAATTATTAAGAAAAATAAAAAGACATTACAAGTTTCTAAAAGTTTATGAGATTGAGACTAGGAGGTTAATTTTGGCAAACAAGTAAATGGCTGACATTTTGAAACAAACATTTTGTATTTGTTTGAAGGCATGGGAGACTTAAAATCATAATCAATAGAGCAGAAATACTATGAAAACTAATGGAATGGAATGCTGAAAGGTTCCCTGGACCTAACAGCCTGTATCCTAACCTCTTAAAAGTGGTGGTGGTAGAGATTGGTTGAACCTTAAAATCCTATAAAATTTTCTCAAATTTGGAAAGTTTCCAATGAATTAGAAAAGTGGACTTTTAACATCTATAAAAGAGGAAGACCAGAAAGCAGCAGACTAGGCCAGCAGTTACTTTTTATTTTTGGGAAAATTATAGAATTCATTCATAATAGAGGTTTTTGGGGATATAATAAGCCAGATAAATAAAGGAGAACTGGTCAGAGTAATGTATTTGAATTTCTAAAAAGCATTTGATAAAATGCCACATTATAGTTCATGCATAAGAGTTCAGGTTGTTGGATAGAGACTGGCTAACTTACAGGAAACAGTGGTTTGGGGTTAATAGATCATTTTTAACATGGAAAGCTGTAAATAGTGCAGTACCACAGGGAACAATGCTGAAGTTTCCACTAGTTATGATTCATATTAATGTAGGCACAGACTTATTTTTGCTAAATCCTCACTCTTTGTGTTATCTCCTACACCATGAGATCTTAGTTTGTGTAGTAACATTGATGCGGCACCTTGCTGAATGCCTTTTGTAAATCCATATATTCTACATCTACACACATCAGATGATCTGTGGCATTTTAGGAGCTTAAAACACTTTTGACAGCAAAGGGTGTTAAATGGTAGATTATTTATTGAAAAAAAAGATAACTGAGATATAAATGGCAGTAACTACCAATGAGTAAGATCGATTATGTTGATTACTGGATCTTGGATGATCAGAAAGCACAGTCTGTATTCATTACTAGCTCCCTTCACAAATAGTTTTCTTTTGGGATCATAAACTAATATTTTTAATTAGAATCTCACACTTTTCAAACATAAATTTAGCTGACTGAATAAGGTGAGTTAAACAGACGAAGTCTTGGAACAATGTTCCAATGAGCAAGGAATAATGTTACGTTATCCTACATTCTATTTCCCATTGTTGAGTGCCTTTTATAATTCCCCCTCCCACTCCACCAAGGATATGCAGGTCTTTGGACTCCTCCATCGCCAGACCACAGCGAAACGACGGTTGGAGGAAGAACGCCTCATCTTCCGCCTAGGAACCCTCCAACCACAAGGGATGAACTCGGATTTCACCAGTTTCCTCATTTCCCCTCCCCCCAGCCTGTCTCAGTCAAATCCATCAAATTCAGCACCGCCTTCCTAACCTGCAATCTTCTTCCCGACCTCTCCGCCCCCACCCCAGTCTGACCTATCACCCTCACCTTGACCTCTTTCCACCTATCACATTTCCGATGCCCCTCCCCCAAGTCCCTCCTCCCTATCTTTTATCTTAGCCTGCTGGACCAACTTTCCTCATTCCTGAAGAAGGGCTAATGCCTGAAACGTCGATTCTCCTGTTCCCTAGATGCTGCCTGACCTGCTGCGCTTTTCCAGCAACACATTTCCATCTCTGCCTTTTATAACAATCAAGGTTGCTTGGATAACAAGGACAATACAAGAATATTCATTAATGATTTTAAATCATTTCAGCCAAGTTGTTTCTTTCTTTGATCTTTTTATTCTGTTGCCATTCAAATTTTCAGGAACCTTTAAAGCAACTGTTTTCAGTTTTCTTCTGTTCTTTCCAGCTCTGTGTCGATCAGATTTTCCTTTAGAAATGCACCTGTATAATAGCATTTCAAGGGAAGAAGCGGGGTAGCCAATGGAAGAATATTACAAAAGTTAAACCAAATACAAGTTTTCTGTCCCTCCAGTAGAGACATACACCTATAAAGGTGTGTATTCCTCATGTTGACAAGGGATTAAATTGAGATTTTGGCAAAAAAAATTCAGGGCATTTGTATCCCTTGTACTATACACAGTGCAATTCTATCAGTTGAATTACAAAGCCTGAAGTATGACCAAGGTGATAATTTATTAATTAGATTGAGGAACTTGACATTGCTAAATGGAGACTAGAAGTTGAAGCTTTTTGTCATGCCTTCTTCAAAACCATAACATAGGAAAAAAAATTGAACGAAAAGGTACCATTTTATATAGTGTGAGAAGAAGATGCTGATTGGTTGGGCCATCATTGTCTTAGAGATGCAGCACGAATTAACATTGGAAAACATTAAAATACTTAATTTCAAACATTAATTTCAAGCTATCAAGCTTATAATTGCACTGAAACACTTCTTTAAGATCATTTGGCGAGATATATATCTATGTTTATTCAGCTATTTCTTTTTGTGTAATTTAAATCACTGTTTTTTCATCTTCAGGCAGAACTGGCAAGAGCTATTTGCACTTTCTAAAAAAAAATTTCCACTATCCTTGTCTCTTGTGCTTAACTCATTTAACATTTTCCAACTGCTGCTTCTGTCAGTTTTATTTTAAAGTACTTAACTACATTCTTGAAGAATAATAGCTCCAAAAATGATTTAAATCCTTGTATTAAATGTCAATGTTTCAAAGGACAGTTTAAGTTTTTGATGTTACCTCTAGCTTTGCTTGTGAAACAGAAAACCATTTACCACGCACTTTTCCAGATGTTGTACGTGGAATAGCTTTCAAATCTCTTTAGAATACATTTTGCAGTACAACAAATAATCTAGCTCATTGCTCATTTTGAAGGATCAGTTTTGATATGGTGTAATGTAGGTGATAATTCATGGATCTGTGCATAACATGGCTTTTCCTTTCAAAAACCAAGGTCCCAGCTTAATGGTCTTAGATCTGCTAATATAAGAGGAAATTTGAGGCAAAAAGAAGTAAGTACATGGAAATATGAAAATGCTAAACTTGTAGGGCGTTGCACTGTTATGCTAGGACCAACTTTTTCAAAACTACGTATTTGTTTTTTTTTGCAAGAAATGCTCAACATTTTATGATCAGGTGAAAATCTGGAGCTGAGTTTTTTTTTAGATTCCCTACAGTGTGGAAACAGGCCCTTCGGCCCAACAAGTCCATACCGACCTTCCGAACTGTAACCCACCCAGTCTCATTTCCCTCTGACTAATGTACCTAACACTATGGGCAATTTAGCATGGCCAATTCACCTGACCTGCATATCTTTGGACTATGGGAGGAAACCGGAGCACCCCCACGCAGACACGGGGAGAATGTGTAAACTCCACACAGACAGTCACCCGAGGCTGGAATTGAACCTGTGTCCCTGGTGCTGTGAGGCAGCAATGCTAACCACTGAGCCACCATGCCGCCCCGCATGGTGAGACAGATTGATACAAAAGAAATGGATTCTGAAAGAAAAAGAGAAAGCAAAAATCAAACTGTTAAAGTTTAAGCTATTAACAGATTGATATTAACAGCTCAATTTCTCTGTTTTCAGTGTATTCTTATGCCATGCACCAATTGGTTTCAATCTGATCCAACTAAAACTAGTCACCTGAGATGAGGTAATAAAAGATTGTTAATTCAATTGAGGCACAGTGAAAAGCAATACAGGCAGATCACAGAGTTAATTAGCATAGATAGGTAAACAGTGGCAAAAACAAAAACACAGGTACAGGCAAATGTTAAGAGTTTGTGAGTCCATTCAGTATTTGGATCTTCAGCAAAGGACAACAGACATAATGAGAGAAAATCAAGGGGGGAAAATGTGGTTATTTCCTGATTAACATTGGTATTTCCTGTTGCATTATACAAGTTGAGTTTGAAATCTTCGTCATGCCACTGAAGAAGATGCCAAATGGAGGTCAGGTCTTCCCCACAGGTTGAAAAGCAAAACAAGGAATGTTTCCATGATCATATGCAGCTCTCTAATATTACTCAATTATGCATGAGAGTTTGAGTGGTAATCATCAGTGCATTTACAGTTCATGAGCATCTTTGCAGAGAAAAAGCAATATTAAAGAAACTGAATGCTAAATCACTAAAAAAAAGAAAAAACATAATACTGACAATATTATTTCTCAGTAATTAGCTGTTAACCATTACCACTTGCTGGATCAATAGTAATTAATTTACATTTAATAATCCTTCATGCTATGTTTGGTAGGTATTGTTGTCATTGGGATGTAGAACGAAAATTTATATCAGCAATAAATTAGCCAAAACTGAACTTCATACTTATAGTAAATCTTTGTTGTTGCATATGGTGAGTCAAAGAATTAAGAAAATATAATGTGTAATATCAACTTGTATTATATATCTATACATCACTAATCTAGTGGCATCAGCATTGGGACCTTGAGAACAACAGAAGAATTGAGCAGGTTTATGAGGGAAATCTTTGGGTCTCAAATTAATAAAGATTGAGACTCTAAAACTGGTGAAGATACAGCCTGTTATGATATAACGTGATTGTTCCATTCCCATGTGATCCCGCATTATAAGAACATTGCATAATAGCAGCACCATTCAAACCAATGGGACCGGAATTGCGTTATAGCCAATAGAGATAAGGAACATTCATGTTCCAAAAATAATGGTCTAAATTCTGCAATCACATTATAGCCAATTTGCTTTGAAGAAACGTGTGTTATAGCAGAGCCGACTGAATTCCAATTATTTTTTCAACACTGGGAAAATGAATAGTCATTGAATTGAATCGAATCGAATCGAATTTATTGTCACGTCTACTGAGGCACAGTGAAAAGCAATACAGGCAGATCACAGAGCTAATTAGCATAGATAGGTAAACAGTGGCAAAAACAAAAACACAGGTACAGGCGAATGTTAAGAGTTTGTGAGTCCATTCAGTATTCTAACAACAGTGGGGTAGAAACTGTTGCGAAACTGGCTGCTGCGTGTGTTCAGGCTTCTGTACCTTCTCCCCGATGGCAGAGGTTGTAGAAAAACATTGCCAGGGTGGGGTGGATCTTTAAGAATGCTGGCGGCCTTTCCTTGACAGCGGGCCTGGTAGATGGATTCTATAGATGGGAGGTTGGCCTTTGTGATTGTTCGGGCCGAGTTCACCGCTCTCTGTAACTGTCTCCGATCTTGAATGGTACAGTTGCCATACCAGGTAGTGATACATCCAGATAGAAAATAATCAGAAAATAATACTGTAATTTGCAACTGTAAAAAAAGGTTTTGTTTAATCTGTTCTAAGTTAAATGTTGGAATTCTAAAGAAACAGCAACCAAAATTATTCTAACATTACTTAAGAAGAAGACACTCTGTGGTACATTTCAATAGAAGCACTAACATGATAGGCAACACAATGGTATGACATTAAAGTCAAGCGTAAACAATGTAGTCTTGGGAACTGCAAAACTACTTTAATCTGATTTCACTATTTTCATAATGACTGATAGAGTCAAGTGACTCAATGGAATGTATAATACCATTGCTAGAATTCAGACAAATAAGCTTCAATAATTTTTCTCCCCTTTTTGCTGCTGATACGCACCAGTATTGCCCATTGGAAGGCTAAAGCCCCAGACCTCCTACTTTTTAAAGTGTAGTCTGTGTTGTGTTGTAGGGCCAACAATTGTGCACAATAAATTCCTATACAGAAGTGGGTACTGCAGATGCTGGAGATTAGAGTCAAGATTAGAGTGGTGCTGGAAAAGCACAGCGGGTCAGGCAGCATCTGAGGAGCAGGAAAAATCGATGCTTTGGACAAAAGCCCTTCACAATAAATTCTTACCAACAGACGTGATAACTTAATTCTTGTGAGGTTAATGAAGGGCTAAAGGGACAGGACTCCAGGGATAATATCCCTGAAACAAGAACAGTGAGTGCTGGAGAAACACAGCTGGTCTGGCAGCATCTGTAGACAGAAAACAGAGTTAACATTTTGAATCCAGTTAACCTTTGTAAGAAGATAGGATCACAGTTAACAGTCCTGTCCAGCCTTCCTACTGAGAGGGCAGACCAGGCTTCAGTTTAACATTTCATTCAAAAGAAATTACTTCTGGAGCATCAGCCTTGAAAGTTTGAGCTCAAGAACTGGAGTGGGACTTAAATCTATAAGGTTCGGCCTCAGAGGAAAGTGCATGACCAACTGAGCCCCAGTTCATCACCACCTTCTTGTGGTTAATTAGAGATTCTGTAATGATTCTTTGTGAGACCATTAACATTAAAAGAAAAATCCAAACATCCAGCAATGACCTGACAGAGCTACGGCACAAGATTTCACACTTTTAAACTAAAAGCAAGCCTTTTTTGTAAAAACAATTCAACAAAGTAAGCTCAATTAACAACACTATACCTTATAAAAGACTGTGCTCTATACTTAGTTCTTATTTCAATTTGCCTCTAAAGAGTTCAGTTACCTTGTGAAATCTTTTGAGGTTTATTCAGTTTTGTTGGTAACCAACTCAAGAGGTTTGTCACCACTTTCCAGAATTTACTCTGATATCTCTTCAGTGTTTCAGCTATTTGTCAAGTTACAAGATTTCATAGGGGATTTTCCATTAGCTTTTGTCTGGACAATGCTCCAATTTCTTGACCAACTCATAACTTTTGAATCTACAACTCCAGCCCAGCCCTCCCTGTGACTCCTACGCAGTGGGTTAATGATTAGAATGTACACTTGTTTTCCAATAACCTGCTCCTTTGGGATCAAACTGCTATTAAACCGATTACTTCCAGAACTCCCACTGCAATAAGGTTAATGGTCTTTCAATGAGAATTACAGGTGATTTCTTTATTTGGCTTCCAGCTAAACAATTCTTTCAGTTGTTTTTCACTCTCTAGCATTGTCTTAGTCTGAATGCCAACTCCAACCACAGGCTGCATCATGGTCAATAGATCTAGCATCTACACTACTTCATGTGTACAGCTGGCTTCATCTCCACTCCCAGGCAGTAAGAAGTTGCTGAGGGCCCAAAGCTGACAGAGTCATTGATTTCATTTATCTGTGCAGGTTTAAAATATCTATGACAAGGTATAGAAACGGGTGAGGTGGAGTTGGTGAGCTTTCTTTGTCTCTGTTGGCTTCTGTTCGATCAGCAGTGCCTGCTAAAGGGTTTTGCATTGATGTAACTGCAGGAATGTAAGGGGAAGTTGGGTTGTTTCTTCTTCTGCATCTCTGAGAACAGAATGACATTATTCATTCATAGCTACTTATCCCCAACATAAAGGAATTGGTTTACTGTGACTTGTTACTATTCTGACTTGTTCTTCCAGATTCTGTTCCAAGTCATAAATATACATGTTGGTATGGAAACAATTTAGTTTGATGCATTGTATATCCTTCAAACTGTAGCACTTCTTCAGGAAGTAATGTCTCCTACAAAGAATATATTGTTGGCAGAAGGCTGGACAGTGTTATCCTCACTGAGGTGGGGCTTTGAAACCACAGCTGGGACAAGATACTGTTGCATTTGATTGCCTAGGATTTTGAACTGATGTTGTCACATATGGTATTTGTTGTGAAGAGATGTCTGTCTCCTCTTGTCAGGTGGTTTATCACGCTTTAAGTAGTCAACAATCCTTGTAGAATATTCTGTGTTAAGTAGAACATTTAGTGTACAATGTTTCTGGAACAACTTTCTAGACTCTCTGCATAAACTTAATCAGTTTTGTTGAGTTTCCCTGAGGTTGTTTTGCTATGAGGTCTTGTGAGATCTCCTGTACCTTATCAAACACACCCCATAATTACATAGTACATCCCTATTACACCGCACTTGGCAAATTCTATCCACATTCCATTGTTGACCATGTCCATAACAACTTGCGACTGCCAGGTGATGCCATATGCCAACCATCGAATGCATATTTCAAATGTGCTAGTGCACCCAGATACACACTGTTAGTCCAGAGCTGCTCTGTATGGTTTCTGATATTTGTGCTGAATATGTGTTGCTGGAAAAGCGCAGCAGGTCAGGCAGCATCCAGGGAACAGGAGAATCGACATTTCGGGCATAAGCCCTTCTTCAGGAATGAGGAAAGTTTGTCCAGCAGGCTAAGATAAAAGGTAGGGAGGAGGGACTTGGGGGAGGGGCGTCGGAAATGTGATAGGTGGAAAGAGGTCAAGGTGAGGGTGATAGGTCAGACTGGGGTGGGGGCGGAGAGGTCGGGAAGAAGATTGCAGGTTAGGAAGGCGGTGCTGAATTCGATGGATTTGACTGAGACAAGGTGGGGGGAGGGGAAATGAGGAAACTGGTGAAATCCGAGTTCATCCCTTGTGGTTGGGGGGTTCCTAGGCGGAAGATAAGGCGCTCTTCCTCCAACTGTCGTTTTGTTGTGGTCTGGCGATGGAGGAGTCCAAAGACCTGTATATCCTTGGTGGAGTGGGAGGGGGAATTGAAATGTTGAGCCACAGGGTGGTTGGGTTGGTTGGTCCGGGTGTCCCAAAGGTGTTCTCTGAAACGCTCCGCAAGTAGCCGGCCTGTCTCCCCAATATAGAGGAGGCCACATCGGGTGCAGAGGATGCAATAGATGATGTGTGTGGAAGTGCAGGTGAATCTGTGGCGGATATGGAAGTTTCCTTTGGGGCCTTGGAGGGAGGTGAGGGGGGAGGTGTGGGCGCAAGTCTTGCACCTCCTGCGGTTGCAGGGGAAGGTGCCGGGAGTGGAGGTTGGGTTGGTGGGGGGTGTGGATCTGATGAGGGAGTCACGGAGGGAGTGGTCTTTACGGAATGCTGATAGGGGAGGGGAGGGAAATATATCCTTGGTAGTGGGGTCCGTTTGGAGGTGGCGGAAATGATGGCGGATGATGCGCTGTACATGGAGATTGGTGGGGTGGTAGGTGAGGACCAGTGGGGTTCTGTCCTGGTGGCGGTTGGAGGGGCGGGGCTCAAGGGCGGAGGAGCGGGAAGTGGAAGAGATGCGGTGGAGGGCATCGTCAACCACGTCGGGGGGGAAATTGCGGTCCTTGAAGAAGGAGGCCATCTGGGTTGTGCGTTTTTGGAACTGGTCCTCCTGGGAGCAGATGCGGCGGAGTCGAAGGAATTGGGAGAATGGGATGGCGTTTTTACAGGGGGTAGGATGGGAGGAGGTGTAGTCCAGGTAGCTGTGGGAGTCGGTCGGTTTGTAGTAGATGTCCGTGTTGATTCGGTCGCCTGAGATAGAAATAGAAAGGTCGAGAAAGGGGAGGGAGGAATCTGAGACTGTCCAGGTGAATTTGAGGTCGGGGTGGAAGGTTCATCCACTTCACCAACACCTTCCACCCCGACCTCAAATTCACCTGGACAGTCTCAGATTCCTCCCTCCCATTCCTCGACCTTTGTATTTCTATCTCAGGCGACCGAATCAACACGGACATCTACTACAAACCGACCGACTCCCACAGCTACCTGGACTACACCTCCTCCCATCCTGCCCCCTGTAAAAACGCCATCCCATTCTCCCAATTCCTTCGACTCCGCCGCATCTGCTCCCAGGAGGACCAGTTCCAAAAACGCACAACACAGATGGCCTCCTTCTTCAAGGACCGCAATTTCCCCCCCCGACGTGGTCGACGATGCCCTCCACCGCATCTCTTCCACTTCCCGCTCCTCCGCCCTTGAGCCCCGCCCCTCCAACCACCACCAGGACAGAACCCCACTGGTCCTCACCTACCACCCCACCAATCTCCATGTACAGCGCATCATCCGCCGTCATTTCCGCCACCTCCAAACGGACCCCACCACCAAGGATATATTTCCCTCCCCTCCCCTATCAGCATTCTGTAAAGACCACTCCCTCCGTGACTCCCTCATCAGATCCACACCCCCCACCAACCCAACCTCCACTCCCGGCACCTTCCCCTGCAACCGCAGGAGGTGCAAGACTTGCGCCCACACCTCCCCCCTCACCTCCCTCCAAGGCCCCAAAGGAAACTTTCATATCCGCCACAGATTCACCTGCACCTCCACACACATCATCTATTGCATCCTCTGCACCCGATGTGGCCTCCTCTATATTGCGGAGACAGGCCGGCTACTTGCGGAGGGTTTCAGAGAACACCTCTGGGACACCCGGACCAACCAACCCAACCACCCTGTGGCTCAACATTTCAATTCCCCCTCCCACTCCACCAAGGATATGCAGGTCTTTGGACTCCTCCATCGCCAGACCACAACAAAACGACGGTTGGAGGAAGAGCGCCTCATCTTCTGCCTAGGAACCCTCCAACCACAAGGGATGAACTCGGATTTCACCAGTTTCCTCATTTCCCCTCCCCCCCACCTTGTCTCAGTCAAATCCATCGAATTCAGCACCGCCTTCCTAACCTGCAATCTTCTTCCCGACCTCTCCGCCCCCACCCCAGTCTGACCTATCACCCTCACCTTGACCTCTTTCCACCTATCACATTTCCGACGCCCCTCCCCCAAGTCCCTCCTCCCTACCTTTTATCTTAGCCTGCTGGACAAACTTTCCTCATTCCTGAAGAAGGGCTTATGCCCGAAACGTCGATTCTCCTGTTCCCTGGATGCTGCCTGACCTGCTGCGCTTTTCCAGCAACACATTTTCAGCTCTGATCTCCAGCATCTGCAGACCTCACTTTCTCCTTCTGATATTTGTCCCAGACATGGCAAATAGGGAGCAATTACTGGCAGAAGCCTGACCCTCCTCATGGACAAGATGGTGCAGAGGCAGGATGTCCATGTCCCCCAGTACTGGCAGTAATAGCCACAACATCAGATCATATCATGCTGGTCTGATGATGCCACCAAAATCAGCACCATTTCAGCCATCTAGAAGAAAGCCCAGCAATGTAGGAAGAAGGTCAATGTCCTTCTCTAATCTACCAGCATAAGTATAACCACCTTCCCTCATTCTATCTTGGATATTGTACCCACCTTCCACCACAGCTCATTCTCTACCATTCTAACAATTACCTGCAACATCTTCCCTCATTCACTGTCACTCACCCCAACTATTTGACACCAAAATTAATAGCTGTGCCACCCTCCTTCATCTCCCATATTACACACTTTCACACATTCCAGCAGGAAAAGAACCCAAATAAGTACAGAAAGAATCAAGACAGGTGGTTTGATATTTGGTTCCTGACACTTTATATGAAGAGAATCTTGACCGTGACCACCCTGCATGGCCCACTGATCACGTACAAGTCCCTGGACTGAAATTAGAGGCTGCCCTGTGAAGGGGCTCTCTGAGTAAAAGCTATCTTCCTTGACTTAACTGAGATCTACTGACAGCTATAACAAGCCTAGATGAGAGTGGTGCTGGAAAAGCTCAGCAGGTCAGGCAGCATCCGAGGAGCAGGAAGGTTGAGCAATTCATCAACTTCACCAATACATTCCACCCCGACCTTAAATTTACCTGGACCATCTCTGACACCTCCCTCCCCTTCCTGGACCTCTCCATCTCCATCAGTGACGACCAACTTGACACTGACATTTTTTACAAACGCACTGACTCCCACAGCTACCTGAATTACACCTCTTCCCACCCATCTCCTGCAAAAATGCCATCCCGTATTCCCAATTCCTCCGCCTCTGCTGTATCTGCTCCCAGGAGGACTAGTTCCAACACAGAACACACCAGATGGCCTCCTACTTTAGAGACCGCAATTTCCCTCCCCACATGGTTAAAGATGCCCTCCAGCGCATGTCATCCACATCTCGCCCCTCCGCCCTCAAACCCCACCCCTCCAACCGTAACAACGACAGAACTCCCCTGGTGCACACCTTCCACCCTAACCAATCTTCGCATAAATCAAATCATCCAAGGACATTTTCCACCTCCTCCAAAAAGACCCCACCACCAGGGATATATTTCCCTACCCACCCCTTTCCACCTTCCGCAAAGACCGTTCCCTCCGTGACTACCTGGTCAGGTCCACGCCCCCCTACAGCCCACCCCCCCATCCTGGCACCTTCCCCTGCCACTGCAAAACCTGCGCCCACACCTCCCCCCTCACCTCCATCCATGGCCTAAAGGAGCCTTCCACATCCCTCAAAGTTTCACCTGCACATCCACCAATATAATTTATTGTATCCGTTGCTCCCGATGCCGTCTCCTCTACTTTGGGGAGACTGACGCCTCCTAGCAGAGCGCTTTAGGGAACATCTCTGGAACACCCGCACCAATCAACCACACTGCCCTGTGGCCCAATATTTCAACTCCCCCTCCCACTCTGCCGAGGACATGCAGGTCCTGGGCCTCTTCCACCACCATTCCCTCAACTCCTGACGCCTGGAGGAAGAACGCCTTATCTTCCACCTCAGAACACTTCAACCCCATGGCATCGATGTGGATTTCACCAGTTTCCTCATTTCCCCTTCTCCCACCTCACCCCAGCTCCAAACTTCCAGCTGAGCACCATCCCCATGACCAGTGCTACCTGCCTATCTTCCTTTCCACCTATCCACTCCACCCTCCTCTCTGACCTATCATCTCCATCCCCACCCCCATTCACCCATTGTACTCTTTGCTACCTTCCCCCACCCTCCTCTCTGACCTATCACCTCCATCCCCACCCCCATTCACCTATTATACTTTATGCTATCTTCTCCCCACTCCCACCCCCCTCTCATTTATCTCTCCACTCTGCAGGCACCCTCACTCTATTCTTTTGCCCGAAACGTTGATTTTCCTGCTCCTCGGATGCTGCCTGACCTGCTGTGCTTTTCCAGCACCACTCTAATCTAAAGTCTGGTTTCCAGCATCTGCAGTCCTTGTTTTTACCTAGTTATAACAAGCCTCCTGTTTACGTGTCTGTGTTAACTGGCACGGCAAGGCTGCGTTATTATAAGCTTGGTATCTCTGGGTGAGGACTGGAGTGAAGAAAGGCAAGTTAAGACAAGGATGCTGTGAGCATCCAAGTAGATCAAAGGGACTGAACCTTAAGAAAACACCCAAAGAGCCCAGAGATGAAGCCTGGTCCAGTCCATGAATCCTTGTATCCTTGCTGCAGAATTACAATGATAGTTGTTATTCCACCCTGAGGTGCAGCATTAAAGTGCACAAGTATCCTATAAGTGGATCAGAGATCCCCTTTGAGGCTGGCACATGTGAGATGCCAATGTTCATGGGCATGGGGTGGATCTGGCCAGTGCCATATAGCATGACGTCTGGTGCCCAACATGGAGGTCCTAGGGGCAAGCTGATATTAATAGAAATTGCTGGAGAAACTCCCCAGGTCTGGCTGCATAGGTGGGGACGTTTCGGGTCGAGAGAATCTTCTTCAGAACTTCAGAGTTTTAAAGAAAGGTACTGGACAAAGTTGCCACCCAAGTTGATAGAGTTGTTAATAAGGTGTATGCTGTGTTGGCTTTCATTAGCGGGGGGATTGAGTTTAAGAACTGCTAGGTTATGCTGCAGCTCTATAGATCCCTGGTTAGATCACACTTGAAATATTGTGTTCAGTTCTGGTCGCCTCATTATGGGAAAGAGGTGGAAGCTTTAGAGAGGATGCAGAGGAGATTTACCAGGATGCTGCCTGTACTGGAGGGCATGTTCTGTGAAGTAAGGTTGAAGGAGCTAGGGCTTTTCTCACTGGAGCAGAGAAGGATAAGAGGTGACTTGATAGAGGTGTACAAGATAATGAGAGGCACAGATAGAGTGGATAGCCAGAGAATTTTTCCCAGGATGGAAATGGCTATCATGAGGGGACTTAATTTTAAGGTGATTGGAGGAAGATAGAGGGGACATGTCAGAGGTAGGTTCTTTACACAGAGAGTGGTGGGTGTGTGGAATGCACTGCCAACAGTGGTAGTAGAGTCAGATACATTTGAGTTATTCAAGTGAGTCTTGGATAGGCACATTGAAGATACTACAATAAAGGGTATATAGGTTAGCTTGATCTTAGAGTAGGATAAAAGGTCGGCACAACATCAAGGGCTGAAGGGTCTGTACTATGCTGTACTGTTCTATGGTCTATGTTCTAGAATTGTTGAGTTTCTCCTGCAGATTTTGTTCTGTTTTTGTGTCAGATTTCTAGCATCCACAGTTCTTTTTGTCAAGATGAAGTTGCCTACTCTGTTTGGTCTCTATCCCAGGAATTCTGGGCATCTGTTTTGCTTGCAGCTAGTAGTAAGATAGGAACCTGCATATTAATGAGGTGAGATGTTCAGTTAATAAAACCATTAATAAGTAGTCATTTCCCTTTCATAAGCAACTTGCCGCTACTTCACCTCTAAGCCGGAAATGTCGTTAACATATGCTTCAAGTTGCTCCTGGTGTTGAGATAGGTCTCATTGCACTTCTCACCTTTTGCTGGCACATTTTCCCCATGGTCCAAGTTGCTCATAGGCCCCTATAAAATTCCATCCCATGAATGCACTGCTATTTGGGCTGTTCATTCTAGAGTCTAATCTCCTCTTGATTGAGCAAGTTCATTAACTAATTTTTCCAAGAGACCATTGATGATTTTGTAGCAAATGAGCTCTTCTCAGCTTCCATTGTTATTTGACTCAGATATACAGGTCGTTAAAGGAAGCTGAGTGCAGAATCTCCTGGGAGTTGATGGCTGCTATTGAAGTATGATCTCTCTGGTGATCATGAAGTGAAATTTTGAAATATTTAAAACTAAAATATCAAAAGCTGTTAGATGGCAGTCAGATGCAATTTTTTTCTCTTCAATCTGTTGTCTATTCAATACATGATTGAATGTTCTTTACATATAATTGAGAAATCTGCTGGCCTATTCCACATTTGATGTGGTGTCCAATTTTGAAACTGTTTGAAATCTTAGGAATTGTGCTTTCCATTTTTGCCAATTTGCTGATCCATCAAACAGACTGAATTGAATTTTTTGCAGGAAAGATTGGTACATTGAATTTTGTTGCATTATCTGATTGTTGATAGTCACTTGAAGGTATTGAGAATATTTTCTTGATCTAGATGATCATTGTTAGGATTTTAATCTCTTGGCATTGCATTCATTTTATTGCCTTACTGAATACTTAGTTGATTAATGTTGCTGAATTTTTGTTGTTAAAAATTGTTCTGTACTAAAACTGAAAGCTGTTAAAGTTTTTGCTGTTATAAATGCTGTTTTCAATGTAAAATTTCAATATAGCATCTTGATAAAGATTAATGAAGATATTCCTTTTCCAAGGTGGGTGAATAAAGTCTAATGCATCTGTGGGTGGAAGTTTGCTCAATAAAGTTCAACAGTTTTTCAACAGTATCAAAGATGGCTGCCACGACATCATTCACATGACATTTTTTCCACATCTGAGGTATTTTTGTGCTAAATCCAACACTGTAATTACATTTGTGTTCTTCTTCTTTATCTTCTTTTTTTAACAATTAAAATTGATAGAACTCATTGATCGCTCAATAAAACTTGCATTTCTCATTCAACCTATCAAAATACTAAAGATGTAATTAGCTTTCCTGTAATGAAGCTGGCACTTTGAATTCCAATGAACAAGCTTTATTCATAATGTTTTCAATCAATTTGTTTTGAGCCTGTTTCTGGAGAATTTTCTTAATTTGTGTGTTGTTAACTTTGTCATTCCATAAATAGTTTGGGAAATATCTCCTAATTAACATGTCTCCAAATTTTTAAGACTAAGGAACTCAAAACTTACTTAAATTGCATTAACTTCAAGGTTGTCTACCAGTTTTTTGACAAAATGCCTCTATTTTCTACAGTTAAAATTGCAAAGTTAGAAGTTATAATCTAACATGTGAATTATAAATTAGATATTTGTAACAAAGGGAGTATATGCTCGCCTTGCTAGCAACGCCCATGAATAAATAAAAAGAATCTTAGTATCCATGAACATTTTGATCTGAAGTGAATGTATTTGTCTGCTTAATATTCTGGACTTGATATCTGCAGTTGAAGTACAGTACTCTAACATTGATGGCTCATTATCAATGTAAAAAAAAGATCACAGCGTGCAAATTAAAACATATACCTCTCCCAAAGTGAAGTACCAGGCTGCTTTTGAAAACAGACCAAATTAATTATAAAGATTTTCCACTTTGTAGTGTGGTTATGGCTAAGTATCTGAGAACAGTATCTATTTTGTTTTTCCTTAACTCAGCAAAGTGATGATAAGAGCCAAACAAAGAATCCCTTATCACCACACCTACTTTGAAGAAGAAAATTATGGGCAAGCTAAAATTTCTGTCGACATGCCTCAATTCCTCAAACACCCATTCAGCCACAAGGGTATGATCACTTCCTTTATCACACAGTGACAAACAGTTTTTCTGGATGAAGGCCAGATAATTCAGTTTTGTTTTGAAATATCAGATACAACTGGCTAGAAAAGTCCATCCATTATGCTCATAAGACAATACCTCCTACATTAAGTTCAATGTATTTACTTCACAATCTTTCCCAACCTAATGCTTTTTTTTTTCACAAATTCTGCAATTGAATGCTGAGTTAAAGGGCTCCATCTTGCTCTCCATTCACCTGTTCTTCAGACTGTGAGAGATCCACTAGGCTTCAGAACTTTCACAGCTGCCTTTATAATAATTTAAACAATGAATAATTGGAGGGGTTTCTAAAATGAGATTATCATTTAAAAAACATTCACAGTTTGTTTTAATCCAAAGACGTTTCAAGAACAGCTGCTCTACACACAGCTATTTCATTAATGAATTCATGATTTTATAGGGAAGTCCAGTTGGAAGAAAGGGCTCCCACAATGACACCGACATATCTATGACAGCAAATTCACTAGTGCCTGTTTTACATCACCGCCCCATTTTGTTTCTAATATATTAACTTATTTACAATTATAGGATTGTCTATTCACAAACAGTGCCACATATTCCTGCACCTCCACACACATCATCTATTGCATCTGCTGCACCCAATGTGGCCTCCTCGATATTGGGGAGACAGGCCGCCTACTTGCGGAACATTTCAGAGAACACCTCTGGGACACCCGGACCAACCAACCCAACCACCCCGTAGCCCAACACTTTAACTCCCCCTCCTACTCCACCAAGGACGTGCAGGTCCTTGGACTCCTCCATCGCCAGCCCATGGCAACACGACGGTTGGAGGAAGAGCGCCTCATCTTCCGCCTAGGAACCCTCCAACCACAAGGGATGAACTCAGATTTCTCCAGTTTCCTCATTTCCTCTCCCCCCACCTTGTCTCAGTCAAATCCCTCGAACTCAGCACCGCCTTCCTAACCTGCAATCTTCTTCCTGACCTCTCCGCCCCCACCCCACTCCGGCCTATCACCCTCACCTTGACCTCCCTCCACCTATCGCATTTCCAACGCCCCTCCCTCAAGTCCCTCCTCCCTACCTTTTATCTTAGCCTGCTGGACACACTTTCCTCATTCCTGAAGAAGGGCGTATGTCCGAAACGTCGATTCTCCTGTTCCTTGGATGCTGCCTGACCTGCTGCGCTTTTCCAGCAACACATTTTCAGCACATATTTCTGATGGTAGGTCCTGTCCTTCCTGCCCATGGTTATGATAGGTCCAGAAAATGTTATTGGTTCCGCTTGTCTCCATTTTAAAACTGATGCAATCACACACCTACTCAGAAATGAACTATACTCAATTCTTGATGCTTTTTAAGCTAACATTCATTCTAACTTCTTTTTCCTATCCAAAAATCACCGAGCATGTTGTTGCCTTTTAAATACATGCTCATTTTTGCAAAGCTCCACTTTTGAATTGTCACAATCAGATTTCCCCACAAGACAGCACTAAAATAGAGCAAATTTTCTGTGACATTTTCTCCTTAAACTCTCTACTGCCTTTGACATGGTTGGCAGCACCATCCTCCTCTACACTTCTTCTGTTTTTCATGGGTTATTATTGATCAAAATAAACATTGATGATCAAAGTCAACTTCCATCATCTAATTTTTATGTCTGAGACCTTCACTGACTAAGAATGGTATAAAGGATACATATTAGCCTAAAATGGCAGTTATGGTCATTTGACCAACATTGAGATAAGCTCATGATACATTAGTAAACAAATCTAAAATTGACATTATTCTGAACAGACAGAAGAATTCAGATCAACAAGTTGATTCCCATCTCTGTTTTAAATCTCTACCCCCTTATCCGAAAACTATGGCCTCTTCTTCCTCTCTTTCCAACCACCTCTTGTTCAATTGCAACAATTTTTGAAAGAATTTCTTTTGTAGCAAGTAGCTATTACACTTTCAATAAAAAATGTTCACCAGATCAAAAATGAAGGAGAGCCAATACTAAGGTTTTCTGTGTGAAAGTGGAAATTACATGTTGAGATAGAAGGTTCTAGAGTACTCAGCTCAAGAAAGCAATGAACAGACTCAAGCATATACAATCGAAGCCTTGTCAACAACTGCACCCGGACAGCAGAACAGGAATGAGGAAAAATGCATTTCTAAGTAAGAAGAATTCTTTCTGGCTGCCTCTCTCTCTCTCTCTCTCTCTCTCAACCTGGAAAGTCAGCAGCTGGTGAAAAAGCAACTTGGAATGCCAACTCATAGAACGCAAGGTCAACCATCTTTGAACTCAAGGACAGCCATCTTTGAACAAGCAGAGGCTTTGCACATTAGCCCTTATTGGGCAGTGTTCAGTTTCCCCAGGTCTTTCAAAAGATTCAGAAGAGGCAAAATTACTTCTCTCAAAGGGTCTATGGAATTCATTCCCCCAGAGTGTGGTGGTTGCATTGAGTAAATTTAAGGAAGAGATAGACAGATTTTTAATTAGTAATGGGTTGGACGGTCATGGAGAGAAGGTAGGAAAATGGCGTTGAGGTTGAGCCATGATCATATCCAACGGCGGAGCATGCTGGAAGGGCTGAATTGCCTATTCCTACTCTTAGGTCTTATGTTCTGATGTAAGTTGTTGAAACACTGCAGGTAATCCACCAAAAATCATGTTCACTCAGCAAGAATATATGTGCAGCAACCTCATTCTTTGTGCAGACTCAGTTGTCAGCCAGGAACCAGCAAATGAGATGAAACACCAATTCCTGAATCTTTTGAAAGACCTGGGGAAAGTGAACACTGCCCATTAAGGGCTAATGTGCAAAGCCTCTGCTTGTTCAAACTCAGGAAGATCCCACTCTGCTTGTTCAAACTCAGGAAGATCCCACTTATAAACAAGTTTCAAGCTCAGAATGAGTCCATTCACCTGCAGAATTTTATTTTGATAGTCATTCAGTTGACGAGATGACTGTTTGCTATTATGCCAGTCCTAAAACTGAATGGACCCATTAGAATCTGTGTCAATTTAACACATTTCAACAAGGCACTGTAAAGTGAGAATAATCCAGTAGTGTCTATCGATGATAGTCTAGTCGAACTTGTACAGTACAATCTTCACCAGCTAGACTCGAATAGCAGACTCTGGCAACTTCCCTTACATGAGGACTCAGACTGCGAACCACTCCAGAACACCTTCTGGATGCCAGTGTGATTCATGGCAAGCAACTGAGAAATAAGAAAGGGATGATCACCTTACTGGGATTGTATTATAGATCCCCCAATAGTCAGAAGGAAATTGAGAAACAAACTTGGAAGGACATCTCAGTTATTTGTAAGAATAATTGAGTGGTTATGGTAGGGGATTTTAACTTCCCAAACATAGACTGGGACTGCCATGGTGTTAAGGGTTTAGATGGAGAGGAATTTGTTAAGTGTATACAAGAAGATTTTCTGATTCAATATAGGGCTGTACCTACTAGAGAAGGTGCAAAATGTGGTAAATAAGGCAGGGCAGGTGACTGAGGTGTCAGTGGGGGAGCATATTGGGGCCAGCGACCATAATTCTATTAGTATTAAAATAGTGATGGAAAAGGATAGACCAGATCTAAAAGTTGAAGTTCTAAATTTGAGAAAGGCCAAGAACTTTCAAAAGCTGATTGGGAGCAGATGTTCACAGGTAAAGGCTGGAAAATGGGAAGCCTTCAAAAATGAGATAAAGAGAATCCAGAGAAAGTATATTCCTCTTAGGGTGAAAGGAAAGGCTGGTAGGTATAGGGAATGCTGGATGACGAGAGATATTGAAAGTTCGGTCAAAATAAAAGGAAGAATATGTCAAGTATAGACAGGATAGATCGAGTGAATCCTTAGAAGAGTATAAAGGCAGTAGGAGTAGACCTAAGAGAGAAATCAGAAGGGCAAAAAGGGGATATGAGATAGCTTTGGCAAATAGAGTTAAGCAGGATCCAAAGGTGTTTTACAAATACACTAAGGACAAAAGGGAGAGAATAGACCCCTCAAAGATCAGCAATGCAGCCTTTGTGTGGAGCCACAGGAGATGGAGGAAATACTAAATGAGTAGTTTGTATCAGTGTTTACTGTGGAAAAGGGCATAGAAGATATAGAATGTAGGGAAATAGATGGTGACATCTTGAAAAATGTCCCTATTACAGAGGAGGAAGTGCTGGATGTCTTGAAACACATAAAAGTGGATAAATCCTCAGGACCTGATGAGGTGTACCCTAGAACTCTGTGGGAAGCTAGAGAAGTGATTGCTGGGCCTCTTGCTGAGATATTTGTATCATCGATAGTCACAGGTGAGGTGCCGGAAGACTGGAGGTTGGCTAACCTGGTGCCACTGTTTAAGAAATGTGGTAAGGACAAGCCAGGGAACTATAGACCAGTGAGCCTGACATCGGTGGTGGGCAAGTTGTTGGAGGGAATCTTGAGGGACAGGATGTACATGTATTTGGAAAGGCAAGGACTGATTAGGGATAGTCAACATGGCTTTACATGTGGGAAATCATGTCTCTTGATTGAGTTTTTTGAAGAAGTAACAAAGAAGATTAATGAGGGCAGAGAGGTAGATGTGATCTATATGGACTTCAGTAAGGCGTTCAACAAGATTCCTCATGGGATACTGATTAGCAAGGTTAGATCTCATGGAATACAGGGAGAACTAGCCATTTGGATACAGAACTGGCTCAAAGGTAGAAGACAGAGGGTGGTGGTGGAGGGTTGTTTTTCAGACTGGAGGTCTGTGATCAGTGGAGTACCACAAGGCTCGGTGCTGGGGCCACTACTTTTCACCATTTATATAAATGATTTGGATGTGAGCATAAGAGGTACAGTTAGTAAGTTTACAGATGACCCCAAAATTGGAGGTGTAGTGGCCAGCGAAGATGCATCAGATGGGCCAATGGGCTGAGAAGTGGCAGATGGAGTTTAATTCAGGTAAATGTGAGGTACTGCATTTTGGGAAAGCAAATCTTAGCAGGACTTATACACTTAATGGTAAGGTCCTAGAGAGTGTTGCTGAACAAAGAGACCTTGGAGTGCAGGTTCACAGCTCTTTGAAAGTGGACTTGCAGGTAGATAGGATAGTGAAGGCGGTGTTTGGTATGCTTTCCTTTATTGGTCAGAGTATGGAGTACAGGGGTTGGGAGGTCACGTTGCGGTTGTACAGGACATTGGTTAGGCCACTGTTGGAATATTGCGTGCAATTCTGGTCTCCATCCTATAGGAAAGATGCTGTGAAACTTGAAAGGGTTCAGAAAAGATTTACAAGTATGTTGCCAGGGTTGAAGGAATTGAGCTACAGGGAGAGGTTGAATAGGCTGGAGCTGTTTTCCTTGGAGTGTCGGAGGCTGAGAGGTTACTTATAGAGGTTTATAAACCCATGAGGGGCATGGATAGGATAAATAGACAAAGTCTCTTCCCTGGAGTGGGGGAGTCCAGAACTAGAGGGTATAGATTTAGGCTGAGAGGGGAAAGATATAAAAAAGACCTAAGGGGCAACTTTTTCACGCAGAGGGTGGTACGTGTATGGAATGAGCTGCCAGAGGAAGTGGTGGAGGCTGGTACAATTGCAACATTTAAAAGGCATCTGGATGGGTACATGAATAGGAAGGGTTTGGAGGGATATGGGCCGGGTGCTGGCAGTTGGGACTAGATTGTGTTGGGATATCTGGTCGGCATGGACGAGTTGGACTGAAGGATCTGTTTCCATGCGGTACATCTCTATGACTCTATGACACACAGCCTGCAGTAAGTGTTTGAAATCCAAACAGCTTTACTCAGAGTTTATCAGTTTGTGCATTAAAAAATACAGGAACTGCAGTGAATCAGGTTGGGGACAGTTACCTGGGTTCCTTGTACTAGGAGGCTGTGCAGCAAACAGCCAACCATGCCCTGCAGGTTGAGGGGAGTAGGCCTCATTGAAGTTGATGAAGGCACCCATCAGTCAGTGGGTCCCAGCACAGTAAGTGAGGGGCAACCTCTAATACCAGTGCAGGGGATTGGCCATGTCAGGACTCCGGACAGTAGGTCTGTGCCTCTGCAGTCCATGGAGTGGGTCACATAGGAACTCGAATAGGCCATTCAGCACATCAAGCCTGCTGTATCATTTAATACAATCATGGCTATTTGAACACATGGATTCCTTTTCCCCACACTATCCTCATTACCCATTACACCACTGATAATCACAAATATCAACCACTACTTCAGACATGCTCAAAGACTGAGCTTCCACATACAATCATGGCTATTTGAACACATGGATTCCTTTTCCCCACACTATCCTCATTACCCATTACACCACTGATAATCACAAATATCAACCACTACTTCAGACATGCTCAAAGACTGAGCTTCCACAGTCATGTGAAAGAGAATTCCCAAGATTTACCACCCTCTGAATAAAACAAAGTTCTCTTCATGTTGATCTGAAATGATATTCCTTGATTTGTAACAGTGTTCCTGGTTGTAGACTCCCCAATGTCTATTCATTTCAGTATTTTGCAGGTTTCAATGAGATCATCTCTTATTCTTAAAAACTCTAGAGAGTACAGGCCCAGTTTGCTCAATCTGTCTTCAAAGGACATCCTAGGAACAAGTCTGGTGAATTTTCATTGCACTCACTCTATGGTAATAATATCTGACCTGAGATGAAGAAAAACTGCACACAGTACTGCAGATGTAGCTAACTAAGTTCCTGCACAACTGAACCAAACCTTTGCTACGCCTACAATCAAACCCTCCTGTAATAAAAGCTAATAGTCTATCAGCTTTCTTAATTGTTTGCTGTATTTACAGGTCATGCTAAGCCCTGTGGCTCCACACTGGCCAGTCTGAGAGGTAGGTCTAATGCAGCATCAGTCAGAGTTCTGGACACTTTACATCTGGGGCTGTATGGTCAGGTCTTTCAAGTGCATGGGCCAGAGTCAGTCCATCACATCTGTCCAGTGAAGCTAATGGGAAAGGGAGGTGGAGAGGACAAGGGGAACTGCTGCCTCGCAAAGAAGTTTCAAGAACCTTCTCGTAGGGATTTGGGGCTGCAGGCTGAAGGGAAGGGTGATCACAGTTAGCAATGGGGTGTATGGAGATGCAGACGGGTGAGTGGGGACCTGGGCAGCCGCACTGCCTGGACACGGGTATTAGGAAGGGGATCTAGGTTTTTGGAGCCTCGCTGACACATGGGACCAGAAGCTGGGAACCACTGCCAGAAATAAGCATGCTGTCACCTTTCACCAAGCTGTAGAATCAAAATATACAATGAGTGCAAAATTGACTGCAACCATACCTGGAGTGGGCGGATAAGTGTCTCGACCTGCGGGGGATGGGCAGGCAACACCCACTGATGTGAGGCCCTTTAGAGACATAACCGCTCCACTCAGACGCATGCACTGTACAGGGCACAGGCCTGGCATATTCCAAATCCCCGGCCGCTTGAATGTATTAGCTCCCTGATACTGCTGATCACTAAGCAAGAATGAAAGAAGTTGCATGCAATAGTGACAGTGGTCAGCATTGGCCTTGGTGGGTGAGGTGGCCGAGAGAGGAGTGCAGTATTTACCTTATAAGGCAGAGAGGCTTCATTTTCTTGTGGCACTGCTAACCGTCCCTCCTGACTGAACATCCAGGGCCGCTGGGCATGACCTCCGCTGTTCCAGGAATGGCAATACTGGGGTGGGGGGATGAATGACAGGGGTGCCACAGGGGCATGGAAGGTCGTTAATGAGGCAAGTTTGATAAGATGTCCAGAATCTCACTCAACTTCATGGAGAGAGAAAAACTCTTCGTGAAACTCAACAAAACTGGCAGCCAAAAAAAAGAGTACAATCCAGCCCTCTGAATGCATATAGAGATGTACTGCAAGCGCAAATAGAAATCAATCTGTTAGCCTTTGCTATGCTATCGGTGCAGGATGTCATGGATTGGGGCCTGAATATTGAAGGGCACAGGATGTTTAGAAAGGACAGGAAGCTTGAAAAAGGTGAACGGGTGACACTGTTGGTTAATGATGGTATTAGTGGGATATTCTACATGTGTGAAACCAGGATGTTGAAACAGTTTGTGTTGAGATGAGACATGATGAAGGCAAGAAGTCACTTGTGGGAGTAGTGTACAGGCCTTCTAACATTAACCATTCAATAAGGTGGAGCATAAGGTAGGAAATAATGGGAGCTCATTTGGAAGGCCCAATGATAATTATGGAAGACTTCAATTTTTACGTAAACTGGAAACATCAGATGGGTAACAGTAGCCCAGACGAGTTTTTGAGATAGATTCTTAGAACAGCATGTTCTGGACACTACTAGAAGGTATGATTTCTGGTATTGTGCTATGAGATAGGATTGAACAATAGTCTCACAGCAGCAGTGACCGTTAAATGACTGAACTTTACATTCATTTTCAAGAAGAGGAGTAGATCTTAGACTATCTTTTTAAACTTATATAAGGGCAGTTCTGAGGGCATAAATACAAATTGGTATATAGGTTAAAGGTTAGGCCAATAGAGACATAGTGGCAAACATTTAAGGGGAATCTTTCACAGTACAACGTTCTGACAAGTAAGATACATTCTAAGGGATAGACCCACCATCCTTGGCTAACTAGAAAGCCTAATGATTGTAACAAACTAAAAGAAAAGTATATTGTACAAAGGCAGGTGGCACATCAGGAGATTACGTAGAATATTAAATGAATTTCAAAAAATGAGGCAAAATTTGAATACAAAAAAAGGCTCACCAGAAAAATAGAATAAAATGATAAGGGTTTCTATAAATATTGAGAAAGAAAGGTTAAGAAAGCGAGGTTTGATCCTACAGATGATGTATCTGGAGAATAATGGAAAATAAAGAGGAGATGAATTTAAAAGATATTTGGCATTAGTCTTCACCAAAGAATGTCCAAGGTATATCCCAGCAGCAGTGATAAATCAGGAACTGGAAAGGAGGGAGGTACTCAGGAAAGTTACAATCACGAGAGTCATGGTACTGAGCTGACAAATGCTTGGGTCCTGATCGACTTCATCCTAGGGTCTTAAAGGAATTGGCTAGTGAGATAGTTAGTGCATTGGTTTTAATTTTCCAAACTTCCTGTGATTCAGGGAAGGTCTTATTAGACTTGAAGATAGCAAATGTAATTCCTATATTGCAAAGAGAGTCAGAAAGCAAGAAACTACCAGTCAGCTAGCTTAACATCTGAGACTGGAAAAATGTTAAAAGCTGTTATTAAAGTAGTTATAGCAGGAACCTTTGATGAGTTTCAGGTAATCAGGCAGAGTCAACATGACATTGTGAAAGGGAATTCATGTTTAATTATTTCTTGGGCTTCTTTGAAGAAGTAAAATGTACCAAGAATAAACAGAAACTGGTGGATATACTCTATTTAGATTTTCAGAACACATTTGATAGTGTCACTGTACAGAAAATAAAAGTACATGGTATAGTGATTAGTATATTGCCAGGGATAGAAGCTAGGCTAGGGGAAGCAATGGCCTAGTTGTTTTATGACTGGACTATTAAACCAGAGACCCAAGTAATATTCTGTGGACCTGGGATCAAATCCTGCTACGGCAGATGGTGGGATTTGAAATCAACTAAAAATCAGGAATTAAGAGTCTAACAATGATCATGAAACCATGGTTGATTGTTGGAAAAATCCCATCCGGTTCACTAATGATCTTAATGGAAGGAAATCTGTCATCCTTACTTGGTCTGGCTCCACTGACCCCAGATCCACAGCAACGTGGTTGACTCTGTAATTAGGAATGGACAATAAATGCTGGCCTAGCCAGTGACACCCTCATCCCATGAATAAATAAAAGGAAGCAGAGAGTTTTTATAGATGGGTCTTTTTTAGGTTGTCAGGATGTAAGGAATGATGTGTTGGAACATCAAAAATTTACAGTTTACATCAATGACCCTGATGAAAGGACAGTGACACCAGGCTAGGCCAATCTCAGAACACATGGTTATCCTGGACTTAAATAAGGAGAAATTATTTCATTCGGTGGATGGTGAATCTTTTAATTTCTTAGCCCAGAGAGTTGGAGATACTTAGTAATTGAGTATGTTTAAGGCAGAAATCAATTAGATTTTTTTTGTCACTGCAGGATTAAGGGGTTAATGTGGGAAGATGGGCTGAGATAGAAAGTCAGTCGTGATCTTATTGAATGTTGAAGCATGTTTGATAGGTTGAGTAGCCTACTACACTTCTTATTTCTTATGTTCTTAAATGATCATTCCTGTTATTATAAACATCATTTACATTTTGGTGCATAATGGTTCTTCATTAAAAGGACATAGCCAACGAAAAAAATCTTCTGTATGCTTATTCCTATCAGCTATCTCAAGAAAACCAGAGAATTTCTACACTTGACTTTCAAGATGGATTTTAACGTCCAGAGGAGCTTCATTTTTTATTTTAAAGTGGCAACAGCAGAACAGAATTGTTTCCAAGCCATTGAACTTCAAATAGCAATTCCTCGAATAGGTTAACTTTCTAATCAATCCATAACCTAGGTGGTTCAACAGGTTTACAAAGCAGAAGAACCATAGCAGATTCCACCCTAACTACTGTGTATTTCTCCACCCCCTCTAAGGCAAGCATCCTATTTATTCTGCAAACTCATTTCTGAAACTGCCTGCTTGAAGCTGCCAAATTGAGTGACGTTAACCAGAAGCAATTGTTCAAACCTGTAGTACCTGAAATGTGACTTGACGCTAGTGCCTTGAACTCTTTGATGCACAGTTTGTGAAACATACAACATATCATCATGGTCTCTCTGACATGGATACCAGGACTTTGAATCAGCCTCAACATGATGTTTTGGTAAGTCCTGGTTCTGGGCACAAAGTGCTGAAAGACCAACAGTCTTCCTCTGAAACCACCATGTCAAAACATAAAATGTTTACAGTGAGTACGTGTTCTAAATTGATTACTTGAGTAATTATTTTGCAGATGTGGTAGATAGCAAAGCATGTCACTCTGGGATGTTTGTCATGCATAGGTAACTTACCAGCATTTCATTTGTGTTTTAACAACAATAAGATCATAGCTAATCTCATTGATCTCTACAACATTCTCTGAGAGTTCCTCTGGTATTATTATGAAACTTGAAAAACTTACTTGCAGATATGACAGAGTTGATTAAAAGGAACAAAAACATTATCATCCTTATATTTTGATCATCTACCTCTTTGGATTAGAGTGTAACTATTTTTTCTGATAAGGAATCTACATGGGTTGCATACAAAGAATTACCCATCAACAATACAAAATTGAAATTGGTTTCCCACAATAGCTATGCAGCACATAGATCATTGCTTTCCTTTGTTTCCTATGAAACACCTCAATGTAGTCAATTCAGCCACATTAGGAAGATTTAAACAATCCTTAGATAAGCACATGGATGATTATGGGATAGTATAGGGGGACGAGCTGAGAATAGTTCACAGGTCGGCGCAACATCGAGGGCCGAAGGGCCTGTTCTGCATTGTATTGTTCTATGTTCTATGTCCTAAATACAACTGCAACATAATCATCAGGTTAGCCAAGAGAACTGAACCTGTAGGAGGTATCTCTACTTGGAAGCTGGCAGAGTTCAACTAAAAATAGAAAATGTGACATCGCCACAAAACCATAAGTTCATTGAAAGATGAGAAAATGCTGTTAGGGAGTGCCTTTAAATAGTCATATGAAGAATACGACTTTATTTTTAAGAAAGTAGCTATTTCAATTCAAGTAAAAAATATAATCAACAGTGAAGTAAAGTCAAGCTCAAGTAAAACAAAATAATACAAGTAAACCAAATAAAATAAAGTTAAAATAAGTGAGGTACAGTTAAGACATGGCAGAGCAGCTCAGGTCATGTGGAATACATGTCCTATAATATATGGATATTACCAGTCGGCCAGACAATCGTGCAGGAGGTGTCACCATCTACAAAAATTTGACCTTTATGTTTTGGAGCTTGCCCAGTGGTTAGAATCACAATGGTGCATACATGAACCTGGAGGCTATTTTTCTTTCCAATCAACCTATTAGATTAGATTAGATTACTTACAGTGTGGAAACAGGCCCTTCGGCCCAACAAGTCCACACCAACCCTCTGAAGAGCAACCCACCCAGACTCATTCCCCTACATTTACCCCTTCACCTAACACTACAGGCAATTTAGCATGGCCAATTCACCTAACCTGCACAATTTTGGACTGTGGGAGGAAACCGGAGCACCCGCAGGAAATCCACGCAGACACAGGGAGAATGTGCAAACTCCACACAGAGAGTTGCCTGAGGCGGGAATTGAACCCGGGTCTCTGGTGCTGCGAGGCAGCAGTGCTAACCACTGTGCCATCTATGTTATAATATGCCTCTGGAGCAGGTGGGACTTGACTCCAGGTCTCCAGGTCCAGTATTAGGGACTGCCACTGCGACACAAGAGTGCTCAACATAGTACATTCAGAGAGGTGGTCACACTGCAGGTTGGGAGAATGAAAGCAGAAAAGGAATGGGCAACCAACAAGCAGTCCAAGGGAACCTGGTAGGTGGGGCAGGGGTCCCACTCAATAATCGATTTTCTTTTTTTGGATACTGATAAGGGTGTTTGTTCCTCAGGGGAGTGCAGTCAGAGCTACATTTGCGGCTCAGCTGTATAGGAATGGAGGAAGAAGAAAGGATGGGCAGTCAGAGTAACAGGCAGATATTTCTCTGGCCATAGTCCTGACTCCAGGATAGCATGTTGCTTCCCTAGTGCCATAGTCAAAGAGGACACCAAGCAGCTGCAGGACATTCTTCTGGGGATAGTGAGTAGCAATAGGTAATGACTTAGGTAGGAAAGGAGTTGAGATCCTGGAAGCAAATTTTAGGGAGCTAGGAAGGAGATTAAAAAGTAGAAGCTCTAAACTGTAATCGCAGGATTATTCCCAGTCTCACATGCTGGTGAGCATGGAAATAAGAGAATTGAGCAACTGAACACATGGCAGGAATGCTAGTGAAGGAGGGAGGGAAACAGTATCTGAGGCTTTGGGACCAGTCCTTTCCTGCTCCTTGGATGCTGCCTGACCTGCTGTGCTTTTCCAGCACCACTCTAATCTAGACTCTAATTTCCAGCATCTGCAGTCCTCACTTTTGCCTGGGGAAGGTGAGACCTGTGCAAGCTGGATGGACTACACCTGATCACGACTGGGCCGAATATCCTTTCATTGAGATTTGCTAGTGATGGTAGGGAAGGTTTAAACTAGATTAGCATGGCAATGGGAAGCAGAGGTTAGATTCAGAGCAGGGGATGGCAAGTGAGGGATAATCTCCTTGTTGGGATTGTATTATATACCCTCCCCCCCCCCAATAGTCAATGGGAAATTGAGAAACAAATTTGTAAGGAGACCTCAGACATCTGTAAGAATAATAAGGTTGTAATAATAGGGGATTTTAACTTTCCAAACATAGACTGGGACTGCCATAGCTTTAAGGGCTTGGATGGGGAGGAATTTGTTAAGTCTGGACACAAAAGCTTTTCTATTCAATATGTCGATATACCTACTAGGGAAGGAGCAATACTTGACCTTCTCTTGGGAAATAAAGCAGGGCAAGTGACTGAGGTCTCAGTGGGTGAGCACATTTGGGCAAGAGATCATAATTCTATTTGTTTTAAAATAGTTATGGAAAAGGATCATACTGATAAAATAATTAAAGTTCTAAATTGGAGTAAGGTCAATTTTGATGGTATCTGAAGGAACTTTGAAAAGTGGATTGAGGAAGGTTATTCACAGGTAAAGGAGCATTTTGGAAGAGGGAAACCTTTAAAAAAAAGAAAATGAGAGTTTAGTGACAGTGTGATTCTGTTAGTATGAAGAGCAAAGTTTGTAGGTGTAGGGAATGCAGGGTGACTAGAAAAAGTGAGGCTCCGGTCAAGAAAAAGAAGACATACATCAGAGATAGACAACTGGGATCAAGTGAATCCCAAGAGGAGTTTAGGGACAGTAGAAATATACTTAAGAGGGAAATCAGGAGGGCTAAAAGGGGGCATGAGATAGGTTCGTCAAATAGAGTTAAGGAGAATCCAAAGAGATTCTATAAGTACATTAAGGACAAAAGAGTAACTAGACAGAGAATAGGACCCTTTAAAGATCAATGTGGCTGTCTATGTGTGAAACCCCAGGCAATGAGTGAAATAATAAATGAATATTTCATATTAGTATTTGCTGTGAAGAAGGACATGGAAGCTCGGGAACTATGGTGATAAATAGTGATGTTGTGAATTATTAAAGTTCATATTAAAGAGGAAGAGGTGCTAGAGGTCTTAAGATGCATAAAGATAAATAAATCCCCATGATCTAAACAAGTGTTTCCCAGAACTTTGTGGGAAGCTAGTGAAGAGATTGCTGGGCACCTTGCTGAGATATTTGTATCATTGAAAGACACAGGTGAGGTGCCGGAAGACTGGAGATTGCTTAATGTGGTGTCACTATTTAAGAAAGGCTGTCAGGAAAAGCCAGGGAACTATAGACTGGTGAGCCTTACATCAGTGGTGGGTAAGCAGTGGAATGGGATTCTGAGAAACAGGATTTACATGCATTTGGAAAGGCAAGGACTGATTAGAGATAGTCACAATGGTTTTGTGCATGGGAAATCCTGTCTGACTACTTGACTGAGTTTTTTAAGAGGGGACAAAGAGGATTTATAACATCAGAGTGGTAGACATTGCCTAAATGGACTTCAGAAAAGCGTTCAACAAGGTTCCACATTATGGGCTGGTTAGTAAGATTAGATCACATGGGATCCAGGGCATGATAGCCAATTGGATAAAAAATGAGCTTAAAGTAAGGAGATAGAGGGTGGTGGTGCAGGGTTGCATTTTGGACTGGAGGTCTGTGACCAGCGATGTGCTGCAAGGCTTGGTAATATAGGCATCATGGTTACTAAGTTTGCAGATGACACAAAAATAGGTGGTGTAATGGACAGTGAAGAAGGTTATCTCAAAGTACAATGGAACATTGGTCAAATGAGCCCAATGGGCCAAGAAGTGGCTGATATTGTTTAGTTTAGATAAATGTAAAGGTGTTGCATTTGATAAGAATTATAAAATTTATGGGAGAGCACTGGGGAGTGTTGCCAAAGACACCTAGGGATGCAGGTGCATAGTTCCTTGAAAGTGGCATCAGAGGTAGACTGGGTAGTGAAGAAGGCGTTTGGCTGCTTGCCGTCTTTGGTCAGAACATTAAGTACAAGGGTTAGGATGTCATGTTATACATGTACAGTACATTGGTTAGGCCACGTTTAGATTGCTGCGTACAATTCTGGTCACCCTTCGATAGGAAAGATGTTGATAAACTTGAGAGGGTGCAGAAAAGATTTACAAGGATGTTGCCAGGACTGGAGGGTTTGTGTTATAGGGAGAGATTGAATAGGCTAGGGCATTTTTCCCTAGAGTGTTGGAAATTGAGGGGGTGACATAATAGAGATTTATCAAATCATGAGACAGGGTGAGTAGCCAAGGTCTTTTTCCTACAGTGGGAGAGTCCAAAACTGGAGAGCATAGGTTTAAGGTGAGAGGGAAAGATTTAAGAAGGACCTGAGGGGTAAATTGTCACACAGAGGGTGGTGCATGTCTGGAATGAGCTGCTCCAGAAGGAGTGGTGGAGGTGGGTACAATTATAACATTTAAAAGACATTTGGATAGATACATGAATGAGAAGGGTTTACAGGAATAGGAGCCAAATGCTGGCAAATGGGACTAGGTCAGGTTGAGATGTCTGGTCAGCACGTACAAGTTCGACCAATGTGTCTACTTCCGTGCTGTATGACTCTGTGCCTCCATTACAGCGTAGCTGCACAGAGGTTTTTCCCCTTCTGACAGAGTTTAGAACCAGAGGCATAATCTTAGAGAAAGACATCATACACTTAAGACAGAGATGAGGAGTAGTTCACTCTCAGAGGGTAGTGAATCTATGAAATTATTTACTGCAGAAATTAATGACCCTTAGTGAGGCTGGGTCATTAAGTACATTCAAGGCTGAGATAGACAGATTTTTCATTAGTGAGGAGATCTAAAGTTATCAGGAAAAGACAGGAAAGTAGAGTTGAGAGTTACCAGATCAGATACAATATCATTGAATGGTGGAGCAGACTCAGCGGGCTGAATGGCTTACTTCTGCGCCAACATATTGTGATCTTATCGTTTTAGGAAGTGAGGTTAACAAACGTACAGCACATGAGCAAATGAAAATGCAAGGGGAATAGTGAATAAAGCCAATGAGCTGAGGGCACAGATAGACACCTGGTAGCATGATGTCACTTCTATAGTAGAAATGTTGTGCAAAGAAAAGCAATAGTGGCAGTCAACATCCCTGGACATAGAGTTTTTAAACAGGATAGAGAGGGGGATAAAAAAAGATGTGGCTGTAGCATCATTGGTTAAAGAATCAACTGCAGCTCTGAGGGGGGACAACATACTAAACCAAGCATGTAATGAAACCATATGGGATGAGTTCAGAAACAAGAAAGGGGCAGCTATACTTCAAGGAGTGCATCAAATACCTTTGAATAGTGGGAGGGAGAGGGAAGAACAAATAAGCAGGTAACTTTGCGAGTGCAAAAAAACAATAGGACAACAATAACTGTGGACTTCAACCATCCAAGTAAAACCTGGCAGGTAAACAGTGTGAAAGGCTCAGAAGCACAAAATTCTTGAACTATATTCAAGAATTTTTTTTTTAGCCAGCACACATCAAGCCCAGCAAAGAGGACACAATTCTAGCTTTAGTCTTAGGGAAAATGGATGAAGTAGCAGTGGGTGATTATTTTGGAGATAGTGACAATATTATAATTAGTATTGGTGTCATCATAGGAAAGGACAAAGAAAGAACAAAAGTAAAAGTTCTAAGTTGGAGGTCAATAATTTTATTAAGCTGAGAGATGATCTGGCAAAAGTTCATTGGATACAGCTACTTGAAGGAAATTCAGTGACAGATCAGTAGGAGGCATTCAAAAGTGAGATTCTCTGGGTGTGATGGAGAAAAAGAGCAACACTGTCAAATCTCCAGTCCTCTGATTATCCAGAAACACATAGGATGCGATAAAATAGAAAAACAAATATTATGACATGCACTAAAAAGTTAATACTCTAAAAAGCTAAGAGGGGAATAGAGGATTACAGGGTGAAGTAAAAATGTATATTAGGAAAGTAATTGAAGATATGCAAAAATATTGGTGGTGAAGTCAAGTGCAAATCCAAAGATGTATTATCAGTGCATTAAGTTCACGTAAATAATTAAAGAAATGGTTGGGCCTGTCAGAGGTGTATAAGATAACTTATGAGTAGATACAAAAGATATGGGCAGGGTTCTTAAGTATTTTGTTTCTGTCTTGAAAAAGGACAGGAAGGATGCAGGTGGTGCACTTAAAGAGGAGACATGTGGAATATTATATACAATAGGCATAATGTGAGAGGCACTGACATCATTGAATAAAGGATAAGTCACCAGGGCCAGATGGATTGTATCCCAGGCTGTTAAAGAAAGCTGAGGAAAACATGAATGGTCTGAGAATCATTTTGTAATCTTCACAACATATAAGCAAGATACCAGAGGATTAGAGGTCTACAAATATCACACTATCGTTAAGAAACAGTGTGAGGGGTAGGCCAAATAATTAAGGCTAGTCAGTCTGAGTTTAATAGTGAGCAAATTATTGCAATTAATTCTGAGAGAAAGAATAAACTATCATTTAAGAAGCCACGTATTAATTGGGGACAGTCAGCATGGTTTTGTTAACATAATGTTATGTCTTACTTAATTAATAGAATTTTTGACATATTTACAAGAAGGACTGATGAGTATAATGCAGTGGATGTCATTTATATAGATTTTAGTAAGGCATTTGACAAGGCCCCTTTATCAGACTGGTCAGAAATGTAAAAGTCCATGGGATACAGGAGAAAGTGACATAATGGATTAAAATCTTGACTCAGTGACAGGAAGCCAAGGATAATAATCACAGTGTTATTTTGCAAATGGAAAGCAGTTTCCATGGCAATCCTTAGGGCTCAGTGTTACAATTTGTTGTAGTATTTCTTGCAATTTGTTATAGTATTTGTTACAATTTGTTGTCATAATAATTGATTTAAATTTAATTGTTTGAGACGTAATTGATAAATTTGCTGATGGCACACAAAAAATGGTTGTGTAATTGGTAATGAAGAGGATAGTTGTTGACTCCAGAATTATATTAATGATTTATTTGAGCAGAGAGAGACTTGAGAAATGAAAATCAATCCAAAGATGTGTGAGGTGGTGCATTTGTGAGCCAAAACAAAGCTAGAGAATACATAGTGAATGGGGGGGGGGGGGTATTGAGGAGGGCAGACCTTAGAAAGCATGTCCACAGGAACTTGAAGGTGGCAGCACTCGTAGATAAGGTGGTAAAGAGAAGAGATAGAATGTCTTCTTTTATTGGACAAGGACAGAATACAAAAGCAGCAATGTTATGTTGGAACTGTACAGCACACTGAATGCACTGTAGCTGGAATTCTGTGTACAGATTTGATCACCATATAACAGATGGAATGTAACTAAGAGAAAATACAGAGGAGATTTATAAGAAAGATGCCAGAGTTTGAAAATTGCACCTATGAGAAAAAAACTGGACAGGTTAGGGCTGGTTTTGTTAGAACACAAGAGAATGTGGGGTCACATAACTAAGGGGTACAAACTTCTTAGAGGCTTGAATAGAGTGAACAGGGAAGAGCGGTTTCACTTCATGAAGAGGCATTTAGCAGGAGCACAGATGTTTGATCACTGGTAACAGAATTAGAGGGAACATGAGGAGGAAATCTTTTCAAACAGAGGATGGTGAGTGTCTGGAATTCACTGCACTGCATGGTGGTGGAGGCAGAAACCCTTAGTTCATTTAAAACGAACCTGAAGTGCTGTAATCCACCATCTAAGGATCAGGTGCCTGAAAGTGAGGTTTGGATGAGGGCCTAATTTATTTTTGTTTGGTGCAGACATGATTGGACGAATGGCCTCTTTCTGTACCATAATATTTCTATGGCGCCTTCTGTGGTTCAAGGTGATTGTGGTTTGTCTTTTCCCTAAAGGATCAACAGCAAAAGAATAGGGACCCCTCTTTTTTTTTCACAACCTGTAGCAGGCATAAATTTTTAAAAGTTATTTAACTGAGAAATGATCAAATATGTCAGATTTCTTGAATCGAACATGAAATATGTTTGCACAAGTGTCAGGTTGATTGGCGGTAGAGCCTATAGTGTTCAGATATGTTTCCAAGTCTTGTAGTATGCCCATAATGAAAAAGACAGGGTTACCTCACACGTGCTCATTTACTAATTCTGGTGTCAATCTCTGAAAAAAGACAATGGTGATATGATGTGATCACTAACAAATGTGAATTAGATGTCTATGTCCAGGATAGATGTCTTTTTACCTGAGCAGAGATTATCCATCATATCTGTTGATGTCAATGACACTCGTTATCCATCAACAATCTGGTAAGATTCATGTGCACAAACATATTTAATTTACAAACCTGCAATTTATATGCAGTTGACTTCTGTTTTTATATTTAAGTTGACCCAACATTTGATGACTATTTCTCATTAACTAATCTGCTACAATCTAACATTCATTATTTTGCTTTCAGCCCATGCAAAAGAAACCAGCACAGACTTTTGTATAATTGACTTTCAGAATGATCACTACTGCCATCATGACAAAGATATTCTTACAGCATTGATACCACAATCACACTTCCATTCTTCATCTGGTTTCAACATAAACATGTCTTGAAGTAATATTTGAATCACTGTGTTCAATATCATAAAAACCATTCACTGATACTGTAGCAAAATTGATTATTGATTCTGTGATGTGAAAGTTCATCAAAAATCTTCAAAATAAATACTTTAAACAATTATCTATCTCTGCAATCACCAACCACATCCCCACAAGACCTCCCTAGCACAAACTCCTATTGTGAGATACAGAGCTGCATTCAGAATAACTTTAATGGTGAATATGTCAGGCAACTCAGTATCATTGCCAACTACATAGGTGTTATGACAAAAGCACCAGCCAGCTTTCCTATGTGATTAAGCATCCACTCTCTGTTTCCCAATGTTTTCATCGCTGAGGGGAAATCATAAACCAAAGTAGTTAACTTTACTGATTAATCCCCAAGTGGAGAATCACAGATTGATATGGCATAGACAGAAACCATTCAGCCCATTGTCAATGCATCAATTCCCTAAATGAGTATCTTTATCGAGTATCTCCTGCTTTATTGTCATACCTTGCTGCACCATTCAATATGATCATGGTCAATTTTTGACTGTGATTCCACTTTGCAATACATGTATCTTTTGTTTCCATGACAATCAAACATCGATCTCAATGTTATATACATTCAACAGCAGAGCGTGTGCAGCACTCCAGGGTACAGAATTCCAAACATTCACATCCCTAGGCATGAGGAAACCTGTTCACATCTCAGTTCTAAATGATAGGCCTTTTATTCTAAGGCAATGACTCCACATTCAGCATTTCTCAGCTCGGGGAAATACCTTGATGCCTTCAGAACCTTGTATGTTTCAATGAGATTTCCTCTCATTTCATTAAACTCCCATAAATATTAGCCAAATTTATTCAGTCTCTTATACTAGCACAATTTCTCATCCTGGGAAGGTTTGGTGTACTGCCTCCAATGCATGGTGCTATCGAAGGAGCTTTGGTGAGTTATTGGAGTGCATTATGTAAGTAGTGGACACTCTGCCATTGGGGACTGACGGTGAAGAAAGGGAATGTTTTAGTTTATTGTTTGACGTGACATCAGCAGACTGCTGTGTCCTAGATAGCACTGAATTTCTTGCATATTGAGACAAGGACCTGAGGGCACAGCCTAAGAGTAAAGGGGAGACCCTTTAGAACAGAGATAAGGAGGAGCTTCTTTAGCCAGACAGTGGTGAGTCTGTGGAATTCATTGCCACTGAAGGCTGTGGAGGCCAGGATATTGAGTATATTTAAAACAGAGGTAGATAAGTTCTTGCTTGCCAAGGGCATCAAAGGTTACGGGGAGAAAGCAGGAAAATTAGATTGAAAATCCTATCAGTCGTGATTGAATGGCGGAGCAGACTTGACGGGCTGAATGGCCTATTTTCTGCTCCTAGGTCTTATGATCTTATATTGTTGGTGTTGTCCTCATCCAGGGCAAATCCATCACCCTCGTGACTTGTAACTTGTAGATGGTGGATAGGATTTACAGTTCTGAAGAAGGGTCATTGGATCCAAAATGTTAACTCTGGCTTCTCTCCATAGATGCTGCCAGACCTGCTGAGTTTTTCTAGTAATTTCTGTTTTTCTTTCAGATTTCCCGCATCTGCAGTTCTTTTGACTTGGGGAGTTGGGTTGATTTCCTATTCACAGAATGTACAGCCAATGAACTGCTATTGTAGCCACAGTGTTTATATGGCTAGAATAGTTCAGCTTCTGGTCAATGGTAACCCCACAATATTGATAGTAGGGGATTCAATTATGTTAATGCCATTTAATATCAAGGGGAAATTGTTGTGTAGCACAAAAATTACTTGACCCTTATCAAATCACCTGAGGTGTTGGCCTAAGTATAAAATACTTGTTTGTGAAGATTTTTGTGAGTGTATAGTTCACTATTTTTCAGAGAATCTTTTGCAATGAAATTACTAGTTAACAGTGCCTCTTTGCAAAATACTAGATCCACAATAGCTTTATCTCTAGGTAGTTTCACAAAGTCTTGTTCTGCGAAACTCATGAAAACTCAAACTTCAGACCATCTTTACCAATAGAATGGTCCAGGCTATTTGGTGATTAAATTCAGCCACAACTGTTACTTTGCCTTTGTTACAAACTCTGATAACTTCTTGCCAATACTCTGTTAAATGGTCTGACTACTGTTAGTGTACCTGTGAACAATTCTTACTAGTACTTTCTGAACTTTACTATTCCTGACCTGAATGGATTCAGCTTCCAATTTCTGATCTTCTGAGTCAAGATCGTTTTTACTAATTTGCCTACATCATAATTTACTATCTGGGCTACTCTTCCTCCTTATCCTTACTGTCTATCTTTTTGAAATGGTGTGTACTTTGGAATTACTTATTTTCTAACCTTGGACACCTTATAAAATTCCCATTCTGTGAGGAATAAGTCACTCTGACTCCCCAAAGCCGAAAAAATTTCAGATTACATCTAATCTATTTGCACAATTTGTTCATATCTTATTTTGGCTGCTTTTCACATTCAGATAAAGAGCTATTAATTGTACTTTCTTACTATGGTTCTTCATATGGACCTTATTCCCTGTTGCAATTTTTGTTTATGTCCCACTCTGCTTAACTTTAACCACATCACTAGACTCCTCTATTATATCAACTTTGTTCTTTGGATTTCTAAACTTCCCTCCCTGTGAACAAGCATACCTGACTCCCACTAGCCCCATTTGTTTAAAGCCTGATCGACTGCCCTAAGTAGATATATTTTCGCACACAAATCCCTTTTTCTTGGGCAGTCCCTCGGGATCGTGGATGAATTTCATGCAATCCAGTTTAATGGGTTATGAAATGGTTGGTAAGTCCAATGCACGATTGGCAGCCTCTGACACATGTTGGGTGGGTAAGCCTGAGAAGTCAGGTAAATGAGTTGTTTGGACATGTGTCAACTGTCTCTGACACATCTTCACGAGCATGCTTCTGACAAAGTCTCTGGATGTAATCGTGCCTTCCCGGATAAAGCTTCTCTGTTTAGGTTGGTCACAATCACAACCTCCCATGAGGCAGTCTCTTTGTTGAAACCATTCACAGATACTTTGAGAATGTAACTACAGCAGTTTCGCTGTCCCCCATGGAGTGTTGAGCCACAACTAAGTTCTGAATAAGCCAGTTTGTTTCCCAGTCTGGTGTCAGACAGAGGAATGATATAGGAGAAAGTGAGGCAGTAAGTGTTGGGTTGGCGGGGGAGGGGGGAGAGGCATGGACCTACCAAGAGAGTCGCGGAGGGGGTGATTTCACCAGTTTTCTTATTTTCCCTCCCCCCACCTTATCCCAGATCTAAACTTCCAACTCGCACCACCCTCTTGAACTGCCCTACCTGTCCATCTTCCTTCCCACCTACCGCTCACCTTCCTCTCTGATCTATGCTCATCACCTTCCATCACCTTCATCTACCTGTCGCATTCCCAGCTACCTTCCCCCCAGCCCCATCTCCCTCCCATTTATGTCTCAGCCCCCTTGAAAATGCTTGGTGACCCTGCTGCTGCAGCCTTTTATGTTTGCAAAGTGCACATGTTGACCAGCCCTGACTGAAAAAATGTCTCCTCCTCTCAGTTTTAAATGTACCCTGTATCCTGAGATCATAACCTCAGGTTTTAGACTCCCCAACCAAGGAAAACATACTTGCTGCATCTAGTCTCTCGAGCCCAGTTAGAATCACATTTCAATTAGGTCCCATCTCATTCTCTGAACTCTAGTGAATTCAGGCCCAAATGAACCAATCTCTCCTCATGCAAGGACCCTGTTATCTCTAGTATCAACCTGGCGACCCCTTGCTGTGCTCCCTATATGAAAGTATATCTTCTCTTAGGTAGGGAGACCAAAGATGCACCCCCTACTCCAGGTACTGTTTTACCAAGGCCTTGTACAACAGTACTAAGACATCTCTGCTTCTGAACTCAAATCCCCTTGTAATGAAACCAATATACCATTTGCCTTCCTAATTGCTTGCTGCACCTGCCCATTTTATTTCATTGACTGGTTTGTAATTCCACATGTCCCAATAAATCAGCAGCTAAGTAATTCACTCCCTCTTTACTTTTCAATATTAAAGCTTTCAATGATTAAGTCAAAAGAACACAAAGAATATGCATAACAGAACACCAAAGACATTCACAACTAATATGTACACAACGAATATGTTTAAATAACTAAAAACGATGAAGTATTATACATTTATATGAATATCCATAAAATGTCAAATTTGTCTGTTAATTTCAGCTGAACAATCACATGGTAATATCATGATGGTTCACACTCTTGATCTAGAAATGTTCTTTCTATCAGGGGTCACTGCCTTGCAAGGAGTGGAACCATGGCTGGTCTTCTCCTTCCTTACCAAGTACAATAATTCAGCACAGTCAAATTCAAACCTATAACATCTTCCTGGGCACAGCTTATGTGGTACTTTTGCCACTAAACCACTTCTGAACTTAGTATTCTTTGTGTGATAATAGGTATTTCAGTAAATGCTAATTGTGGTTTTATGAAGGCGATGTTACAAAAAGGGTTGAATAGGAACCTTGTATCCATGACAAATAAGGAGAATGAGTACAATTTCATGAATTTATAGAAAACACTCCTTCAACAATAATACCAAAAGTACCAAAGGGTATAATGGTGATGTACCTGCTTTTAAGTATTTGGAAAACGATAGTTTCACTTCTGTCTCCTTACACAACTGGTCAAAGCAGCTATTAAACTCTCAAAATAGAATTTGCTAAATCAAGTATCTAACCTCAGATAGTTTGGCTCATCATCAGTATCAATTAAATTCCTTGAAGGAGAAATATAATGTAAAGAGAAACAAGTTTTGAAGTAGACAACGCAAGTTCTGATTGTTCACTTTAACAAGATATTTCATCATTATCATTATCAAAGCTCATTATCATTTTTTTGTTGAAAAATAGAACATTATAAATTTCTGTAAATGTGGCTGCAGAGTGGTGTGTTGCCTATCTAATATCTGATTCAAGGATTTCATGGAGTAGACACAAGACATCCTTCTAGGGGGAACCATTAGACGTTATGGTCTGCATTGGCATTAATGTCATAGATAGGAAGCCAATTTTAGGCACTTGGGTAGGAACTTAGAAAGGAAGATCTCAAAAGCTGTAACCTCAGGATTACAGTGTCACATATTAGTGAGTAAAAGAATGGAAGAAATGAGCAATTGGACACATGGCTAAAGATTTGGTGTAAGAAGGAGGGCATCATAGTTCTTAGGCATTTGGACCAGTTCTGGAGCTAGTAGAACATGTACACACTGGTTGAGTTACACTGTAACAGCCCTGTGACTGATACCATAATAGGAAGATTTGCTTGTGCACTTGGGGAAGGTTTAACCTATCTTTTCCGTCGATTGGAAGCCTGAGCGATAACTCAAATTGGAAGGAAGTAAATTTGGTAATAGGAAGTAAAGAGATCAAAACTAAAATGAGAAGGCAAGTAAAATGAAGGCAAAAGTCAAATGATGTATCAATAAAAAACTCAAACCAGATGGAGTATCTAGCATCAATCTAGGCACCGGAAAAGACATTGGCAGAAACAGCCCTTTAGACTCTACAAAGTCCTCCTTAGTAACTTCTGGGGGCTTGTGCCAAAATTGGTAGAGCTGTCTCACAGACCAGACAGGCAGCAGCCTGACACAGTCACACTCACAGAATGATACCTTACAGACACCACCATCACTATCCCTGGAAATGTCCTGTCCCACTGGCAGGACAGACCCAGCAGAAGTGGCAGCACAGTGGTATACAGTGGGAGGGAGTTGACCTGAAAGCCCTTAACATTGACTCCGACCCCATGAAGTCTCATGACCAGGTTAAACATGGGCAAGGAAACCTCCAGCTGAGTACCATATACCATCCTCCCTCGGCTGATGAATCAGTACTCCTTCATGTTGAACAAGACTTGGAGGCACATTGAGGGTGGCAATGGTATAATATGTACTCTGGGTGGGGGATTTCAATGTTCACCACCAAGTATAGCTCGTCAGCAACACTATTGATCAAGTTGGTCATGTCCTAAAGGACATAGCTGCAAGACCGGGTCTGCAGCAAGTGATGAGGGAACCAGCAAGAGGGAAAAATATACTTGCCTACATCCTTACCAATCTGGATGCTGCAGATTTCTCTGTCCATGACAGTATCTGTAAGAGTGATCACCGCACAGTCCTTACAGTCATAGAGTCATAGAGATGTACAGCATGGAAACAGACCCTATATCAGTGGTTTACATTGCTGTCTCACAGTGCCAGGATCCCAGGTTCGATTCCAGCCTTGGGCAACTGTCTGTGTAGAGTTTTCACATTCTCCCCGTGTCTGCGTGGATTTCCTCTGGGTGCTCCGATTTCCTCCCACAGTCCAAAGATGTGCAGATTAGGTGAATTGGCCATGCTAAATTGTCCATAGTTGTTAGGTACATTAGTCAGAGGGGGTTATTCTTCGGAGGGTTGGTGGGGTCTTGTCGGGCCGAAGGGCCTGTTTTCACACTGTAGGGAATCTAAGCTAATCCAACTCGCCAAATGCTGATCAGATATCCTAACCTAATCTAGTCCTATTTGCCAGCACTTGGCCCATATTCCTCTCAACCCTTCCTATTCATATACCCATCCAGGTATCTTTTAAATGTTGCAATTGTACCAGCCTCCACCACTTTCTCTAGCAGCCCATTCCATACACTCACCACCCTCTGCGTGAAAAGGTTGCCCCTTAGGCCTCTTTCAAATCTTCCCCCCTCACCCTAAACTTGTGCCCTTCAGTTTTGGACTCACCCCAAGGAAAGGACCTTGTCTATTTACCCTATCCATGCCCCTCATAATCTTATAAACCTCTATAATGTCATCTCTCAGCCTCCGATGCTCCAGGGAAAACAGCCCCAGCCTATTCAGCCTCTCCCAGTAGCTGAAACCCTCCAACCCTGCAACATCCTTGTAAACCTTTTGTGAACTTGTTCAAGCTTCACAACATCCTTCCGATAGGAAAGAGACCAAAATTACATGCAATATTCCAAAAGTGGCCTAACCAATGTCCTGTACAGCCGCAACATGACCTCCCAACTCTTATACTTAATGCTCTGACAAATAAAGGAAAGCTTACTAGATGCCTTCGTCACTATCCTAAATACCTGAGACTCCACTTTCAACAAACTATAAAACTCTTTGTTCAGCAGTACTCCGCAGCACCTTACCATTATGGGTACAAGTCCTTGAGGAGATGAAGTCCAGCTTTCACAACTACAACCATGCGAAATGGCACAGACTTTGAACAGACTGGGCATCCATGAGGCACTGTGAGCCATCAGCACAATCTGTAACCTCATAGCCCAACATATCCCCCCACTAAACCATTACCATCAAGCCAGGGGATCAACCCTGGTTCAATGGAGAATGCAGGAGGGCATGTCAGGAGCAACATGAGCCATATCTGAAGGCAAGTAAAATGAAGGCAAAAGTCAAATGATGTATCAATAAAAAACTCAAACCAGATGGAGTATCTAGCATCAATCTAGGCACCGGAAAAGACATTGGCAGAAACAGCCCTGTAGACTCTACAAAGTCCTCCTTAGTAACTTCTGGGGGCTTGTGAGATGTCAACCTGGTGAAGCTACCAAACAGGATGACTTGCATACCAAGCAGCACAAACAGCAAATGATAAATAGAGCTAAATAATCCAGCAGTCAAAGGTTCAGATCTGAGCTCTGCAGTCTTGCCACATCCAAGTCAGGAATGGTGCTAGATGGTTAAACAACTCACTGAAGGAGTAGAATTCCTATCCTCAATGATGGACGAGCCCAGCCCATCAGTGCAAAAGATAAGGCTGAAGCATCCACAGAAATTGTCTACCAGAAGTGCCAAGTGGATGATCCATCTTGGTCTCCTCTAGTGGTCCCCAGCATCGCAAATACCAGTCTTCAACCAATTCAACTCACTCCATGTGACTTCAAGAAACATTGGATACTGCAAAGGCTAAAGACCCTGACAACATTAAGGCAATAGTACTGAAGACTTGTGCTCCAAAACTTGCAGCTCCCCTTGCCAAGCTCTTCCATTGGTTACAACACTGAAATTTACCCGACAATGTGGAAAATTGCCGAGGTATGTCCTGTACATAAAAAGCAGGATAAATGCAACCTGGCCAATTACCGCCCCATCAATCTACTCTTGTTCAACAGTAAAGTGATGGAATATGACATCAACAATGCTATCATCAGCACTCTGCTCAGCAATAGCTTGCTCACTGGCACCAAGTTTGGGTTCTGCCACTGAGCTCCTGACAGCCTTGGTTCAAATATGGACAAAAGAGCTGAATTCCAAAGGTGAGGTGAGAGTGACAGACCTCAACATCAAGGCTGCATTTTACAGAGTGTGGCATCAAGGAGCCCTAGCAAAACTGGAATTCATGGGTATCAAGGCAAACTCTGTGCTGCTTAGTCATATCTGACACATAGGAAGATGATCATGGTTGTTTGAGGTCAAATCTCTCAACTCCAGGACACCTCTGCAGGAGTTCCTCAGGATAGTATCGTAAGTCCAACCATGTTCAGCTATGTCATCAATAACCTTCCTTCCTTCCTTCATAAGGTCAGAAGTGGGGATTTTCACTAATATTTGCACAATGTTCAGGAGGTTAATATTTTCACATTCTCCTTTTGGCGTCATATTTTCTTCTCTAAATCTTCTCTCTCAACTTCTTGCATTTGCCTGGTTTTCATGTGAGGAATTCTCATGGCAGTTCTGTTTTGTGAGCTATTTTGTGAAAGGTTAAGTGTAACTTATCCAACAGCAAAAGTTTTGATCAGCATGAAATCTATTAGGAGATTTAAGAAACTGTTTATAATTTATGTTTCTATTTGATGTTACAAATTTCTAATTTCACTTGACTTATACATAAGCCTTCTGATTTTAAGGTTAAACCCAATAAGGACTGCCAAAATAGAAATTCCACAATTTGGCTAAATCGCATAAATCCAGATACTACAAGGATAAAATGGGTAATTGTACTATGCATATAACAGCAGTCTTTGCATCATATGGAAGAATCAGATCTTTCCCAGGCTAATGTAGAAAGCTGTTGCATAGCATCAATTGCATCACGCAGATCATGAAATTATGAGCAAGGTGATGCCGAAGAGGGAGCTAATATAACTCAAAGTCAACTCCTTTTGGCATCACTCCTTGAAAAGCTTACATACTTCAAGTAGTTTTCTGAAAAATTGCTTTCCTAATTGAAGCTTATCTTCTGATTACAAACATTGGCTTTTGATTCAATAAATCAATAAAAGTATGGTGATCTATGTGCTAGAGGAAGGCCTAAATTTTTTTTTGTGTGAAATCATGTTCAGTTGTCAAAGTGGGCTAGGGAGCTCTCTGAAATGGAATTAATTGGTTCACTGATAATGGCATAGTTTTGTTCCAAGAAATGCCCATGTGATCTGAGGTTACCATAGGGACAAACAGCTAAGAAGCAAAGGGCAAATAAAAAGTTAATTGCAGTGGGTTAGGTCAGTCTGTATTTTCTGTTCGGCTGTTCAGAATACAGTAAGAGTTCATGTAAAGAGGAAACAAGCAAGTACCTTTCAAAATGGAACAGTTTTCTAATAGCATTCTTTGAACACATCCAACTAATGAAGCAGGTGTCTGAGAATAGAGCAAACAGCACATTTCTGATGGGTCAAGTATTTCAATTTACTAACAACTGGTTTGTAATGCAGAGTATTACTAACAACATGATTTCAAATGCTGCATTGACTGAGGTTACCATGAAGGACTCTTCTTCTCAACCCCTCCTCTTGCCTGAGATGTGGTTAGGCCAGCACCAGTCATTTCCATAATGAGATAGCAGCCCTGTAGTCTGGTAAAACAATGGCAATTTTACCATTTTCATGTGTGTTATCCAATAGAAAGACCAGAAAGCTAAAGACAGGAAAGGCAAGGGATTATGTCTTGGACAATAACTCTTGTTGCTGTTTCAGTTGTTATGTTGCCAAAGCTCACCAAATCATTTCAAATTGTACAGAATCCCTAAGGACTCCTTTGCATTACCATCAGAACATTGTGAGTTTGTGAGAGCGAGATCACAGACAACTACCACGTCAGCTCTGAATCTGTCCAGACACCTCAGATGGAGTATGTAGTGGATATGTCTCATGGACCCAAACAATTCAATGGGAAATGGAATGGGATCTTCCAAAGAGGAGGCCAAGTTGGAAAGTTTGCATGATTGCACCTGGTACAACAATTGTCCAAGAAATATTGTTTGCAATATTAATCATTTAAAGCAAGATTTACCTTTATATTAAAAATATCCTTCAACAGTTACCTTTTGCTTGAATTATGTTTGATATGGTTGGTTTGTTACATTAACGTTATAAAAAGTGAAATCTTATCCATTGGTTTCCTTTCTATTGACTTCCTGGGGATTCCTTTCTTTTAAAAAAGTTATCAGTTTTTATGGTGTTTGTAATAGTAGAATACTTTAAAATCTCCTTTATACCCTTTTTGTTCATTCATCTATTCAACTCAATCTTGAATGTTGACATAGTTTTTGCTTTAGTCACTAAGTGAATTCCATAGCCTCGCAACTCGGTGTGTGAAAAGGTTTCTCTTATGCTCTATTTAAAACCAATTGCATGGGCTTTTGTATCTATAGACCTTCCACCTTCTTTAGAAAAGATGCTCGTCTCTACGCGTCACAGCAATGCCAGCACTTATTGCCCTAAGAAAATGGCGTTTGACTAGCTATTCAAAATACTATCTGATTCTTTGCACTTGTCTTATACAACTGTGTGAATTGCTGATCTTGACTTGACTTAAGAGTATAGTTAAGCATGTTGGTGCATGATTAGAGTCACATAAATCAGTCTGGATAGGGGAGGCAATAATCCATTCCAAATGGACATTAGCTTGGTTTTTTTACAACTATTTGGCAGTTTCATGGTCACTTTTGGTACCAGCTCTTTATTTCCAGACCTCTTAATATAAAACTTAAATTCTCAAACTCCATGGTCAAAGTTGAATGTAAAGATTTAAAGATCAAGAATTTGCACATCAAGAATCATGGCAAACTCCACAGCCATAGGAAATGAAAAGAGCCTATTCTCAAGACCTGGTTCAATTCTTTCACAATTTTAAACACTTCAATACCATCCTATAATCAATGATACTCTAATGTAAATGATGCAGTTGTATTCATTCAAACCAGAAATAACCCTAAGGGAGTCTGGGTTTCATCCCCTAAAGCTTTAAGGTTGTTTATATAGTGTGCAGCGCAATGCTACACACAATCCTCTGAATTTTGCGAATGTTTTATATAACTCTGCATTACCACATAGTGTTTTAATTTCATACCACATGATCAAATATAGAATTCTCTTAGGTTTTAATTCCTTATTAACCTTGTTTATTACCTTTAATAAATTGTAAGCTTACTCCCCAAATACTTCATTTCTTTCAGAACACTGAGCCTACTTGATATAGTCAATGCTAATTTTAAAACAAAATATATCACTTCACACATTGATATTGATTTGCACTTACCATCTTATCTACATGTAGCAATTTTCACATTTTGTATCTGAAGTCTAAATTATGTTTCTGATGCCACATAACATGCATCAACCTCTTGTGGCGCAGTCATAGTGTCCCTATCCTTAGACCAGGAAGCCCTGGTTCAGGTCACACCTGCTCCAGAGAAGTGTAATAACACCTCCCAACAGGTTGAATAGAAAAATAGGTTAATTTTCTAAAAAAATGCATAAAGTACCACTCATATACAGGATGTCTGAAAGTACTTCACATCCAATGAATTGCTTTGATCGTGTTCATAGTTATGTCGGCAAACACAGTAGTCAATTTATACAAAACAACAATGAAAAAAGAGCAATTCATCTATTGTGGTGGTGTTGGTTAAGGCATAAATGTTGGTCAGGACATCTGGTGAACGCTTTGGTTATAGTTTAAATAGTGCATTACTTTTGTATTCATCTGAAAAGGTAAATATCTGAAAGATGAAAAGCTCTGACAATGCTGCCCTCCTTCAGTATTATGCTGAAGTGCCTGCTCAGTTAATTTGTTTAAATTCATGCATTGGGAATTGAGCCTGTGAACTTCTCCTTCAGATAAGGGCACTACCATTTGGCTAAACTAGCCTAACATTTAGTCTTCAATGGCCTCTAGTTTTCATTATAAGTACTTTTCCTGCAGCTAATCTTTGCCCCTTCACTGATCGTAAGCTGATATTCGTGCAAGTTCATTTAGGTGGTTTAACTGTAAATGTTCAGATGTTGTCCTTTGAAATATATGATCTAGGAAGTCAGACTAAAACAGAATTCTAAAGTGAGTGAAATTGAAATTAAATGTCTTTTTACCTTGTAATATATTTGTGCTTGCATAAGCAATTTTGCTTAATATTAATTAATTGAAATTGAGAGAAAAGCAGACTTATTTAACATACCACAAATCTTGGATGAGAGGTTGATAGTTATGTAAATTTTAAGCTGCACATCATTTTATTTATTTATCTCACTCCTCTCTCCTAACACCTCCTGAACTCATTTAATTCCTCTGGCAATAATCTGAAGCTTCCTCCCTTGTGTAGCCTATTCACAATATGAGCTATTTCACTTCCCAGTGACTCTGCCTTTGTCTTTATCCTCCACTCGTCAATTGAATGTCTAAACATGCTTCCACTTTACAACAGCCTGCAAAATATTTGCTCATTTGTGAACAAGACTCCCTGTTCATATCCTTATCCTGGAGGAGTAAACTAACATTCTGGGCTTGACTGAAATCTGGCACGCTGCTGTTGAGTTTTTCCTTTCACTTGAGAAAAACTCTCTTGGTTCACATTTCATTATGTCCCATGTTTAAATGTGTTGTGAAATTTCACCTAGGACTATTGCACATTTCTCTGGCTCCTTCACAATGTCTCAAAACCAAATCTATTACCTCTCCTTTGCCATTTACTACTCTGGGAAAAGCAATCTCACCTCACTCCTGAATTCACTTAAATGTTCATCTATTCTTAAAGCCTGCTATTAGTGATAACATTGATGCTTCTCTTGACTTTCTTCGCAACTGTCTCAGTTATAACACTGACATCGTCATACTGGATGGGTCTCTATAATCACTTCTTGTCAAGTTTAGAAACTGCATATTTGAAATGTTACTTAGTGCACATTTGAAGATCATATTGATGAGATAGGTCAACTTTGTGCTGCACTTTCACAATTACTAATGTTAATATTTTGGTGGAAGGAAAGACTATGTGTTTAATAGTATTGGCTAATAGGCTAGCCTACATTTTCATTTGGATAATCCCTGTTTTTCAACATTTGTTGCCTTAAGAGTTTGCACTACTAGTGAATAATTGATATCAACAATTGGCAATTTACCTTGAAAATAAGGCGAGAAACTTAATTTCATTGTGCAGGAATTGTTGATGTAAAGGGTGAAAGGTAGTATAATATGTTGACTCACCAACTTGCTGTACCACTGCACTGCTCTGCAGTTTCGATTGTGAATTATAGTTGAAAATCAGTTTGGAGAGGAAGCTGTATTCAGTGACATGATTATATTTACCAAGGCAGCAAATACAGCTTTTCTATGTCACTGTTTACAAATCTGATGAATTACTGGAATGGTAGGACAAGGACTGTGACATGTACAAATGAAAAATATACATACAATATATAATCCATTATTCTTTGTATGGAAAGGCCTGAATTTATTTAAGAGGAAAATGTAAGATCAGAAATGGAAAAGTTGAGTTGAGGTAAAAAGTCCCCCAGGATATTACTGAAGAGTGAGCAGGTTTAAGGAGCTACTTATCCAACTCTTGCCCTAATTAGTTTGTTCTTGTGTTGAGGCATCTAGATGGCCTCATGAGGAAGGACTTTCAGACAGTATAATAGTGGGACAGCACTAGGAGGAGTTTACTTCCCCACTCTCATAGCTGAGGAATGGCTTGTACCATGAGAATACAAGGCATAAATAATTTATAGAATCTATCCACGGTCTTTCTCTGTGCTACTTCTGCAACATCCTTTTGTTCTTCTGAGTCTGGAACTCTGTGTATCCATTGTCCTGTTAATTCACCCTCATGGCTCTACCCTCCTGAAATTCTCTTACTAAATCCCTCCAATATTTAACTTTCTCCTCAGAGTTAGAAGCCTAGCTGGTCGACATGCCCTTTGTTACCTTACCTGACAGCCTTCTCACTCAGCATTGATTGTCCTGCCCAACTATTTTAAAGCCACCATCTAAGTATAAGTTGTTACACTGAATAAAATGATATTGTATATTCAACTCACTTGGATAATACAGAACTTACTTCTTAATGAAAGATTCGGTAAATGCTGTCACTGTTCTCACATACAAAGCATAAGGCAAATCCAACTCCATACTGAGATTGTTTATCATTGATTAGTTGATTTCAATTCCATCATTTCAGTATCTGAAGAAAATATTTTATCATAGCTATTGATAAATGCTTGTGTTAATTCAACCACTAACCCCATACTTACACTATTTTGCTGAAATAAGTGTCAACATAGCAACAATTGTTATAGCATTGAATTTGCTTTCCTAATCTACTTCTAATCTTCAGTTTTACATGCAAATTCTGCTGTTTCAAATTTGCTACTAGCAACCTAATTCGAATTAGCTTCCTGGTACATACTCCTCTGGCCATTTTTAAGAAGATGCTATTAATTTCATTTTTCTCCAATCCAAACAAACTCATTTCTAAGTGTCCAAATAATTTGAGAAAATATTACTCTCTTGGAGGTCTAGGTTCTGGTTTCCAACCAGCTGCTCTCTAATGAACCCTCTCCAGGCTGCAGTGTAAAGGTATCGTTATTTTGGACGTTGTGTCAAAAATTGCATTTATTCCCAGCGTTTGAATAATGACATAAAATAGTTTACAGAACATTAGCCACCACTGCTTTAGATTGTGACCCGACAAATGTGCAGTCCATTTACTAAGCAATAAGGTGTAGCACAACTATTGTGCTCCTCAAAATGCTACTTTATCTTCTAGTCTTGGTTTCCCCTCCAACCCTTACACTCATTTCTCTTTTTTTGGTGGGGAGGACTGACTCAACACCGTCTCCCTTATGAATGACTGAACGTGACCAAGATTTAAGAGTGAAGATGTTGGTGGAAAATTGACACCTATTTGTTTCTGCTTTCTAGTTATTTTTAATCACAATTTAAACTAAACTAATGTGTATATTCTGCATATTAGTAGGTGCAATCCTTCCACTGTAACCTTTACCGCGTGCTATTATTCAGGGCACTTAAAAGCGTTGACTTTCGTCTGATCTCAAGCCTTTTTTCCACGTGTAGTTATTCGCTACTTGCTGGTACCGACCAAAACCGACTTTTACATATCTTCGTCATACTGTGGTTGTATACCCCACCCAACACAACGAACTGACTTTGTAATTGCAATTTCTGCGTTTTCTTTATCTTCAAATCTGTTTTCTCTTGCTCACAGGAATTTCTGTCGCTCCGGAAGAACTCGATCACAGATATGCGGGTTTCTGAATAAAATGCAATCCTTCCTAAGCGACGAGTTAATATGCTGTTCACAGCAAAGTTAATATAAACGCCGTGGGGCTAGTTTAAAGAAAACTTGTGATAGAGGAATGTGCTACTTGTTATGTGTACAGTATACGGTATTCACACGCTGTATCGCCTTGGATATACAGCTATTACCCACTTCTGCAGGAAGGAAGTGGAATATTATAGAGATCGCATAAGTGAGGCTTTATGAACTCCGCTAAAATACCACAATGACGTACGTACTTTCCAACAAATTGCAGAAACTGGGCGGCCACTTTATTAGTGGGATTAACTGATAGTTCCAGTTTGGTTTCTTAAAATGGATCGAATATGAGGGTTTGTTCGAGCGCGTCTATCCCTGGCGCCTTAATCCAGTCCGTTTCAGATAAATTGAATTTTGATTGGTTCAAAAATTCTCTACCTACAGATAGTCGAGCAGATGCAATTATTGTGGAGTATATGAGTACGCGACTTGCAGGGTGAGTCATCTTTAACTATTGTTGATACATGTGGCAAAACTGAGATGGTTGTATCGTGAAAACGGGAGAATTAGTCGATATAAATTGGCAATAATTATTTTACCTACACATTGGCTTCTTATTAGTGTAATCACACGTGCTCCACTTAACAAAACGCGAGGGCCACAATGTCAGCTTGGAGTTTCAGAACTCACTTTATAACGAACATTTCCTCAGGATGTATTTATTGAAACTGGCGGTGATTTGAGCATTAATTGACTGATTTTCCTGTATATAAATATTTAGCTGGTTTCATTTCTTGAAAGTTCATTGCCAGAACCGAGTTAAGTGATCCTGCAGATGCTAATATTGAATTAATAGTTTTGGAGATAGACAACTTGTATTAAAATCTTGATTTAAACACTCCCAACTTACGTGTTTTAATGCGGCGACATATTAAAAGCGTTGCTTAGATTTTGATTAGATCAGTCTATCGAGTGATTGAAGGCTAACGAGTATATAATGCATGCATTTCGGATCGATTGTATTTTTCTGTGAGGTCAGATGCCTGTTTTTTACTGTAAACCTTGGTAAACCAATGAATCATTTTCATAGTCCAACTGGAAGATAAAAATACCCGACGTTGCGTGATCTATTTGTGAAATGTTTGTGTAATTTGCATTGCATGGTGAATGCATTTTAGGAGCACTTTGATAACGCTTTTAGTGAAAATGGGTGATGGGGTCGTTTAATACTTACTTAAGAGCTTCTGTGTTTTGCTGTGAACCTGTGAAAATGTGCGATTTAATGCTATGCATTATTATGGGATCTTGTCCCTATGATACCAGAGTTCCTACTTTAAATATGTCATTAAATAACTTACAACCGTTTCCATATGGGAGGTAGTCGACAGAATTTGTACACGAACTTGTCAGCGAGAGGCACTACATGAAATAAACAAAATATTTCGGTGCAGTTTGTGAAACACAGTCATTAAAAAACGGTGTTGCCCATTTCATGGGTGTTACAATTGATAAAAATGCAACCGTATTGATATAAATTCTGTAGCATCGATTAGCCTTTGGTTATAGCGAGTGAAAATGCACATAAACTTTCACTGAATGTTGCCCTATGTAATGGGCAGTGTTTCTGTAACGATGCTACTTTCAGGTGAGTGTTTCCAGCATTTTCTGTTTTTATTATAGCATTCCCGTGAGTTCATTCTGGCGAAATGTGAAAATCGCACGCCCGGCTGCAGCACCGCAGGGCCATGTGTCTCCAGGCTCTCTTCACATTGGCCGCAATGCTCATGGTGTTTCAGCAGCGGCGACTGCAGCCTGAGGTTCCGAACCCCGCAATGATTGACAGGTGATCAGCCTCCTAGCCTAGCGCTCTGATTGGCGCCCATGCACTGGGACGTCGCTTGTTCTGGGGGCGGGTTGGGAGGGTGTTGTCTTGTCCGGTGATTGACAGGTGGGCCGTGAGCTCTGTCGGGGCTCCGGATGATTGGCAGTCAGGCGTGGCCCGAGGTGACTGACGATGAAGAAGGAGCTGGGTGACGACTGTGATGGAGGTGTGGCCAGTATGGTGATTGACAGTGCAACGGTGGGCCTTTAGGGTAATTGGCATGCAACGGTGAGCGTATAGAGTTTTGAGAGTGAAGGAGTGGGCCTATAGAGTGACTGACACTGAAGAGGAGGCCTATGGGGTAACTGACACAGAAGGAGCGGGCCTATAGGGTGATTGACAGTGAAGGAGTGGGTCTGTGGGGTGATTGACAGTGAAAGTGTGGCTCTGTAGATTGTTTGACAATGAAGGAGGAGGTCTGTAGGGTGATTGACATTGAAAGAGCAGGTTTATAGGGTGATTGACACTGAAGGAACAGGTTCAAGATTAGAGTGGTGCTGGAAAAGCACAGCAAGTCTGGCAGCATCCCATGATCAGAAAAATAAACATTTTGGGCAAAAGCCCTTCATCAGGAATGAACCAGGCTATATGGTGATTGACACCGAAAGAGTAGACCTATAGAATGACTGACAGTGAAGTAGCGGGTCTAACAGGTCATGGATTCATAGAATCATAGAAACATACAGCATGGAAACAGACCCTTCAGTCCAACTCAGCCATACCAACCAGCTATCCTAAATTAATCTAGTTCTATTTGCCAGCATTTGACCTGTCCTATTCATGTATCCCGTCCAGATACATTTTAAATGTTATAAATGTACCAGCCACCACCACTTCCTCTGGCAGCTCATACCATACACACACCACCCTCTGCATGAAAAACGTTGGCCCTTAGGTCCCTTTTATAACTTTCCACTCTCAGCTTAAATCTATGCCCTCTAGTTTTGGACTCCCCTATCGTCCACACTGACCATGTTCCCAAACTAAACTTGTCTGCATTTAGCCTATATCCCTTCAAACCTTTCCTATTCATGTACTTATACAAATGTCTTTAAATGTTGCACCTGCATCCACTACTTCGTCTGGTAGTTCATTCCACACCTGAACCACTCTGTAAAAAGTTGACCCTAAAACACTTATGAAAAAAACTTTCCCCTCTCACTTTAAAAACATACTCCCTAGGTTTGAACTTCCCACCTTAAGTGAAAAGACCCTTGCTATTCATCTTATCCATGCCCTCATCATTTTATATACCTATACAAGGTACCCTCAACCTATGCTCCAGTGAAAAATGTCCCAACCTATCCACCCTGTTTTTATAATTCAAAACCTCCATCCTAGTAAATCCTTTCTGAACGCACACCAACCTAATAATATCCTTCCTATAGCAGGATGACCAGAACTGTACAGAGTACTCCAGAAGAGGTCTCATCGATGGCCTATATAACCTCAACATGACATCCCAACTCCTAGACTCAAAGGTCTGTGTAATGATTGCAAGCATACTAAACATCTTCTTCACTATCCTGTCTACCTGTGACACACATTTCAAAGAATTATGTCCCCGAACCCCTAGGCCTTTCTGTTTTACCACACTCCCCAGGGCCTTCCCATTAATTGTATAAGTCTCATCCTGATTTGTTTTACCAATACCTTGCATTTTTCCGAAATTAGCTCCCATCTGCCACTCATCAGCAATTGACCCAATTGATCGATATCTCTTTGTAGTCTTAGCTAACCTTCCACTATACCATCAATTTGGTGATTGCCACTGAATAAGGAGATCTATAGGGTGATTGACATCGAAGGAAGAGGTCAGGATGATTGACAGTGGAAGAGTGGGTCTATAGGATCATTGACAGTGTTAGCGCGGGCCTCTAGGATGATTGACAGTGAGAGTATGTAAGTTGATTGACAGTGGAGAAGTGGGTCTATAGAGTTATTGACAGTGATGGAGCGGGCCTATAGGGTGATTGACTGTGAAGATGTGGGTCTATGGGTTGATTGACAGTGAAGGAGCAGATCTCTATGGTGATTGACAGTGAAGGAGCAGACCTCTATGGTGATTGACAGTGGAGTAGCAGGTCTGGAGGATGATTGACAGCGAGGAGCGGGTCTGTAGGGTGAACGACAGAAAAGGAGCGGGTCTGTAGGGTTATTGACAGTGGAGGAGCGGGTCTATAGAGTGATTGACAGTGATGGACCGGATCTATACGGTTATTGACAGTGGAGGAGCGGGTCATTAGGGTTATTGACAGTGGAGGAGCGGGTCTATAGAGTTATTGACAGTGATGGAGCGGGCCTATAGGGTGATTGACTGTGAAGATGTGGGTCTATGGGTTGATTGACAGTGAAGGAGCAGATCTCTATGGTGATTGACAGTGAAGGAGCAGACCTCTATGGTGATTGACAGTGGAGTAGCAGGTCTGGAGGATGATTGACAGCGAGGAGCGGGTCTGTAGGGTGAACGACAGAAAAGGAGCGGGTCTGTAGGGTTATTGACAGTGGAGGAGCGGGTCTATAGAGTGATTGACAGTGATGGACCGGATCTATACGGTTATTGACAGTGGAGGAGCGGGTCATTAGGGTTATTGACAGTGGAGGAGCGGGTCTATAGAGTTATTGACAGTGATGGAGCGGGCCTATAGGGTGATTGACTGTGAAGATGTGGGTCTATGGGTTGATTGACAGTGAAGGAGCAGATCTCTATGGTGATTGACAGTGAAGGAGCAGACCTCTATGGTGATTGACAGTGGAGTAGCAGGTCTGGAGGATGATTGACAGCGAGGAGCGGGTCTGTAGGGTGAACGACAGAAAAGGAGCGGGTCTATAAGGTGATTGACAGTGGAGGAGCGGGTCTGTAGGATGATTGACAGTGATGGAGCGGGTCTATAGGGTGATTGACAGAGAAGGAGCGGGTCTATAGGGTGCGTGACAGAGAAGGAGCGGGTCATTAGGGTTATTGACAGTGTTGGAGCGGGTCTATAGGATGATTGACAGTGATGGAGCGGGTCTATAGGGTGAGTGACAGAGAAGGAGCGGGTCTATAAGGTGATTGACAGTGAAGAAGCGGGTGTATATACTGACTGACATTGAGGTCGGGGGATGGCCCTAGTTAAAAATTCTGTGTTGTATGATCCACTCCCACAGCTACCTGATGAAAGAGCAGCGCTCCGAAAGCTCGTGCTCCCAAATAAACCTGTTGGACTCTGACCTGGTGTTGTGTGATTTTTAACTATGGGATGATTGACAGCGGGTCTGCGGGGGTGATGGACAGTGAAGGAGCGGGTCTGCGGGGTGATGGACAGTGAAGGAGCGGGTCTGCGGGGTGATGGACAGTGAAGGAGCGGGTCTGCGGGGTGATGGACAGTGAAGGAGCCAGTCTATAAAGTGACTGACATTGAGGTTGGGGGATAACCCTGACTTTGGAGGAGGCAGGGCCATGAGGGTTCGTGTCTGTGAAGGCCAGTCAGGTTACGGTGCATGGCCAGCAATCGGGGCTCCCCATAGAGAGCGGGTGAGCCGCTTGGCTTCAGTAGTGGGCAGGTCATGCCTTTGATTGGTGGTTGGGGCGCGGCTGGTGATTTGGATTGGACAGTAGGCGGGGAGATGGGTGGGCGGTGTCTTGGGCGGGGTGGGTGTGTTGATTGACAGCACTGTGTATCGCAGTGCCCGCCCTTGGCCAACACAGGGACAGGCGGGACGTAGGTGGCTAAACATTGAGGGGGTGGGGCTTGATATTGATTAGCAGATGCGGTTGCGCCGGCGGGGTGCAGCCTGAAGGGGTCAGGGCCGGCTGGGAGGGTTTTGATGGGGGCGGGGCGGTAGGGCGGCCCCTGAGGGGGACGTCGCCGCCGTGTCGAGCTGCGGGGGGCGGAAACAGGGCAGGATTCACGCGTTGGGGGCGTGGCCAGCGGCGTGGGAGCTGAAGTGCGGGAGGGAGGGGGTGGGGCTGGCAGTTGATTGACATATGGGGCGTGGTGCGCATAAATACAGAGGGCGGGGCTGACGACGGCCTCGCCGTTTGGGGCGTGACCGGCGGGGCGCGGACTGTAGTGGGCGTGGCCGGCGGTGTGCTCACTTTAGGGGGCGGGGCCGGCGGTGTGGGGCGGAGCGCCAGCCGGGGAGGCGGGGATTGTGGCTTGATTGGCAGCTGGGGAGGGGCTGTCTGACGTCGCCGAGAGGAAACGGAGAGCCTGCTCATTATATTCAAATACTGTTCCAGGAGGGATTCGATAATACGTAGCCGAGCAGCCAAGCTCCAGAGTCCCTGAGCTTTTCAAGAACTTGTCCAAGATCGGCTGTCAAGAATCATGGACTGTTTTCATCTGCCTTGTTTTCTGTCAGTGAGTAGACCTATTTTATACTATTCTAATAAATAAGGATTCATACTTCCCGGTTTCATACTGTAGCGATATCTATGTGTTTTTATCCATTTATTTGATTCCTCTCTTAAACATGTACTTGCGGTCCTTCCCTACACTATTACAGCTCTCTTGTTGGGTGAGAATTCGTTTCGGTTGAGGGGGTGCACTTGTACCTTGCTTATCACGAAAACAATTAAGGAAATGTTGCATCGACAGACCCATAGCAATCAAAAGCAGTCAATCTAGAAATGTGAACACATTTTAAATTAAAAAAAACTCTTCGCACGAATTATGTGCCTTTTTCTCTCCATTTCTCAAAAATCATGAGGCGTTTGGTGAAATGCCCAGTGCAACATTTTGAACGTGTTGCCTCCAAAGAAACCAGTCTAAGATAATTACTAAGATAGTGAAAACACAAAAGAGTAACAGGATGGTGCTATCTGCCTGATTATGGGCTATTTAACTGTAACCGAGTTGAGACCAAGTAATTATACCTCTTCTCTCACTCTCTTTCTCTGTGTCGTGCGTTCTCTCTCTGGGGCGTTGATTGAAGATTACTCGTAATTCTCATTCGGTTTTTTTTGTTGTTGCTTGTTTTGCTCCACAGAGACACCATGATTCCTGGTAACCGAATGCTGATGGTAATTTTATTATGCCAGGTCTTACTGGGAGGTAATGCTAGTCTGATACCAGAGGAAGGGAGGAAAAAGTTTGCTGAGCAAAGCCAGGCGGGTGGACGTCGCTCTCCGCAAAACCATGAACTGCTACGGGAATTTGAGGCCACTTTACTCAACATGTTCGGACTGCAACGGCGCCCACAGCCCAGTAAGTCCGCTGTCGTCCCCCAGTACATGCTGGATCTGTACAGGCTGCAGTCCGGGGACGAGGTCACTCACGACATTAGTTTCGAATATCCTGAGAGATCCACAAGCCGGGCCAACACCGTGAGGAGCTTTCACCATGAAGGTACTGGACTTGCAATCACTGTCCCAGAAACATGAAGCTGATTGTATTGATTAGAGGCAGTAATGATAGCTGGATCAATACTAACAGACCGTGGCGGGAGATTAAGCTGTATGCATAAGCAATTTATCGCCTTGCGTTGAGTTTCTGTTAGAGCGACGGGAGCCACTGTTTGTTCCTGTGTTTTTTTTAGGACACCATGTATGTAATTTTAAAACGTGGATTATGTATATTATAATGTTTAAATTAAAAGCTTATTTGACATCAATTGATGGCTGCAGTATCTATATGGAGTTTTAGGCGACACCGGTTAGAATTCATGGCCCGGTAATTATTGGGGGGGGGGGGGGGGTGGGGGTTGTTGGAAAGGGGATTTCTGGCAGGTAACAGGAATGTTTTCTGAAGACAGCCGTCATTCGCAGTTAGTGTTTAGCAGGGAGACAGTCGGTAGCATTAATTTCCCTCTCCCCAGCAGCTTTTGTTGTTTAGGTCGAGCGCATGTTTTGTAAAAGTCTCTTAGTCGGTCTGCTCTCAGGCTGTATATTTTGATTAAATTACGGGTATCTTATTTTGGTCCCGAGCCATTTTAATTTTCCGTGGGCGAATCGAGATTTTTAAGGGTTGTCTTTCCTTTCTGTTGCGTAACAGAACACTTGGAGCTGATGCCAGGGCAGAGAGAAGACTCGCAGCTCCGCTTCGTGTTTAATATCAGCGTGGTGCCTGAGAACGAGGTGCTGTCTTCCGCAGAGCTGCGGCTTTTCCGGGAGCGAATCGACAGCGTGTGGGACCGGGCCGACGGACTCCACCGTATCAACGTGTACGAGATCATGAGAGCCCCGAGCGAGAAGGGCGAGCTGATCACCAGGCTCTTAGACACCAGGCTGGTCCACCAGAACAGGACACGGTGGGAGAGCTTCGATGTGAGTCCGGCGGTACTCAGATGGACCATGCAAAAGCAGCCCAACCACGGGCTGGCCGTGGAGGTCACCCACTTGAACGGGTCAAAGAGTCAACACGTCCGGATGCGCCGGTCACTGCAGCAGAGGCATGGCGACTGGTCGCAGCTCAGGCCCTTGCTTGTAACGTTCAGCCACGATGGCAAGGGACACGCTCTAACCCGGAGGGTGAAACGGAGCAGCAAGGGCCAGAGGCGTAAGAAAAACAAATCGCACTGCAGGAGGCACTCTCTCTATGTGGATTTCAGCGATGTGGGCTGGAACGACTGGATAGTGGCACCCCCTGGTTACCAAGCTTTTTACTGTCACGGGGACTGCCCGTTCCCACTGGCGGACCATCTAAACTCTACCAACCACGCCATCGTGCAGACCCTGGTCAATTCTGTCAATGCCAACATCCCTAAAGCTTGCTGTGTCCCGACGGAACTCAGTCCCATCTCAATGCTCTACTTGGACGAATACGATAAAGTTGTTCTGAAAAACTATCAGGAAATGGTTGTAGAGGGATGTGGGTGCCGCTGAGAAATAATAAGAATTGATCATTTTTTAAAAAAATTGTCTGGACACTATTCATAACAGCGTTCACCATTACATTATTTATGACTTATGTGCAAATGTTGACCATATGATCATATATTTTGACAAAATATATTTATAACTACATATAAAAGGAAAATAAAAATGAGTCATATTTTAAACGTAAAATAAATTTCTGTACAACGTCTTTGTTAACTGTATATTAGAATGTATATGTTTAAATTGGAATATAGAAAAAATGTTCATAAATGTTCATGAAGTGTACTATTTATTATTTTTCACCTTTTTTGCAGTTCAGTTCACAGTGTGGAAGTGTTTGCAGAATTACCTATCTAAAACTGAGTTCTCTCAGAGGAAACGCTTTAAGTATTGTCGTGCCTTTATTGGGAAGCTGATTGTTATTTTTTTAAAAAAGGTGTGAACGGAGACTAGCATACATGAAAAATGTCAACAAACCCGGTCCTTATGCTAATGGCTGTATATGGGTCTCTTTGGTTCGCTGGGTAATTATTGGACAGTGAATAGCTGGGAAGGACAGGGTGGTCTTGCAAAAGATGCAGTAAAAAGGCTGGATCTCCTTTACTGTTTTCAGACCTGTTTTGTCTTTCATGTCCCTGGCATTTCAGACCCTGTGGCAGGAACACCTTGACGCAGATCAAACAGCTCCTTGCGCCAAACCAGAAGTCAGATTCCAATTAACAGTGTACCTTAAACTAACACTTGTCAAATTTCTCTCGTGATTAAACTTTAATTTGCTGAAATCTCTTTTTAGTGAGAATATAGTTGTCACCAGGGGTTACTGTATTACGGTGTTTCTCCTTTCATCTGTGCCCTCCTCTTCCCCAGCCCATCCCCCTCCAAATAAAAAAAAAGGGTTTGCCTTCCAGCAAATCATTGTCAAACGAATGGGAGGAAGGTAGCGGGAGGGTTAGCAGATGTTAATCAAGGCTGCATGCAGCCTTAATTTTTTGGAGATGTTGAAATGCAGACTGCTTAGGCCCAAAAAGGGTCTAGCTGGCTTGCAAACTCCAGAGGAAAGCTGCAAGAGTTGCCTCAGCCTGTGCTCCCTGGAGTGTGCAGGTGGAGAAAGCGGATCAGGCCCTCAGGCAAAACTCAGCCGTGCTCCGCAATTTACTCACGGCCCTGTTAGTTTTCAACTGTGGCCAACTTGGATAAATCTTTAAAAAGGATCTGATGATTGCATTCCCTCAGGAAACATTTGTTTTCGTTCCACATCATATCTCCTAAACTGTATACCATGGTGGGGGAGGGGGGGCGGGGGGGAAAGCGACTTTCATGTCTGAAATATTTAGGAATGTATTCCAGCCCTTAAGTGGTCTGGTCTGCCTTGGGTCGCTCCACACAAGTGACTTTGTCCTTTTTTTTAAATGACTACAAACAGTATCGAATTGTATGTCAAGTTTATTCCTTTACACTGCTTTTGTCACGTGGCATCGGAATTACGCGTCGACATTTTCTTTTAAAAAAATGTAATATTCGCATTTGAAGTTATTATACATGCTACTGTTGTGTTTAAGAGGAATTCAAATGTTAGCCTTTGTTGAACAAAAATGGAGGCAGGAGACGATGTAAATGCCGAGTTGGTTTGGTCAGGTACACGCTCGCAGGCTGAGATTGAGTTTACACCAAAACTCCATATGAGGAAGGCAAGGCGCCTGCTCCTATTTCGAATTCATCCTGATTTTTATCTTCAGCGTTTGCCTGTGCGTTTTATCTGTGAATTATAAATATTTAGTTAATAGACGAATCATTTCTATTTGGAGTTGAACCCCTCTGGAATATCTGTTTGTAAAGACAATCCTTCTGATGGCTGGATAGTAAATGTTACATTTGGATTCAAACCCGTGATTGAAGTCATTCCGCAGAACTGCTACTGTTGCATATATCCATTTTGTTTCCTTATGTTTCTGTCCAGAATTTTGTTTTTTTTTGAAAAGGAGCGAAATTATTCTCACTAGATTCAGAAAAGGAATGATTGAGGGAAAATTCCGTTGTATTTTATAGAAGCGCTTTGATTCCCATGTAATGGTATCCTTGAAACTTGCCCCCATTTCCTTGGTGCCCCGGCTCCATATTGATCCAATTATATCCATCATCTTGTCCAAAACAATCAGAAAGCATCCAGAAGGTGCCGCTTCACTGAATGAGAGCAGCAGGAACACCCAGTCTGCCACTCTGCTGCCGAGTTAGCAACGCCTCCCCAGATCTCAGCCTCCTGTGATAGTTCCAACACAAGAAAACCTCTCACTCAAACTCACCGTCTCCCAGTGGCCGTGCCTTTTTATTCGGAGCTTCCAAACTGACCGCAAAGGAAATCAGTTCTCCCTTCTTCCCAACAATGGCTGTACCTGGACTATCTCTTAGAAAGGCGATTGGCCCGAGGCGGCGATCTGCTTGCCTTCTCTTTGACGCTTGCATATCGGGCAGAACCAAGCCGAAGAAAGAATTTCATTTTGAAGTGGCCATAAGCTGAAAGGGGAGTGCTCTTCAGCTGTTTGACAGCGCAATTACAGACATTTCAACTGATAGGCTTCATTCAGATAACATCGCCCTGCCATTACCAAATCTGGAACGGTAATTGTCTGCTAGTTCATTACTCCAACACTCAATTCTTCCAGCTACATGGAAATCAAGTACACATTTATTAAAACGCTTCAGGAAATGAAGCGACAGCCTTCCTGCATATGTGCATACCTCTCTAGACTTCTTAGCGCCATAAGCAAACGTTTGAAGCTATGTAACTGATTGTAACATTACACTTCTGTATTTCAACTTTAATCTTGGTTAAAATATATCTCGTATTCTTTAAGTCTTACTTACAGAAGTATGTACACCCAAATCGAATCATTATTTTGTTAAATCACTTCAGTTTCAAAATCGCTCCTTTGTTCCAATCTATTCCACTCAACAGGCTCCAACATGTAGAAAGCTGGTTTATCTCAAACTTACCATGAACTGTCACAGTAGGCTTTTGCGGGAAAATATTTGTTTTACTAAACGGTAGATGCTCAGTTTTGTCTTGCAAGGGCACATTGAGACTAAACTTACTTTTGATGTGTGACAGTTATCAGGTATAAGTTACTTTGCATAATTAATAAATGATAAACAACAAATCAGTTTCGCATTGTACAATGTGGAAGTCATTCTAAAATTGGGACTTCATTCAAACACAAACAAGAGCAGCCTTGTAAAACTGCTACATTTCCAATAAAGAATTCATGAGCTGCATTGAAGCAGAGAAACTCGGAACCCACTTGGATTCCCTTCTGTGCTGCCATCAAACTCTAAAGAAAAATCAATCAAATGTTTTAATTTGCCGTATTCTTGATTGAGTTTCAATACCATGAAATAATAAGCTCCTGTTTTGTACACAAAAGTATGGTTTGGTTTTGAATTTAGTTCAAAGGATAATGGTAGTGAAGGTGAAAGTGTATTGGCATACAAAAATGAGAGATATATTTTATCGGACTCCATGTGAGACTTTGCAGATTTTAAAGTTGAGAAATCTGGGTAATGAATGCATTCAAATATCAACAATTTCATTTAATTCTTCCTTTTGATGGAAAGTATCATATTCCTACTATAAATTAGTCCTCTTTTTTTTCCCATTTAACATCAGGTCTTACAATTTTATTTCAAAGGTTAGCAATGTACTTTAATTGTGGTGAGCCAGTAACTTTCAAGTTAGGAGTTAAACCTCACATCGGCAGTAAAACTGGCTTGAAGGTACCTTGGAGTATTGGGGCACATTTCAAAACTACCTACAATAAATTTAAATAATCAGTTGATCCTGACTCCTCAATCTTGCTGCTCTGTTTGAAATTTTAACTATTCAAGTGGAGCATTGCATTTTCTTATAAACGCATGCCCCAGATTTCTCCTGTGCTGAATATTTAAGTTTTAGTAATGTGATATCATACTGCTGATACAAGTTAAGAGATTGACAGTTGCAATGAAATGGTAGTACAAGATGTATGTGTGACCACAATTATTCATGAACATATTCTCATTATCTGGAAGCAGCTGTCTGCACAGAGGTACATTGAGATTGGTTTTCATTAGCCTTCAGTGTAAAGATCCCCTCTGCTATGTTTTCACAAAATTCTCTACCTGAATTAATTTGTTAGCACTTTGCTTTTGTGATAACTTACAAAATCTTAAGAGAAGGTAATTTCCAGTGATTTCTCATGGAGCACCACCAATGATACATACTTTATCGACAGAAAAAATTATTACCATTACCTATCAAATGTTTACTTTTGTAGTCGCTATTTAAAAAGTTCTAATTTGGTAAATCCAAATCCACATGATTGATTATAAATGCCTGCAATTATTTGTTTTGGTAAAAAATGGATTCAGAAAGTATGTGTGTGAATTGATGACATGCATATTTATGAGTCAGTAAATAAATGAGCCATTTAAAAAAAATAAGCGCCGTTTGTCTTTTGACACTTCTTTCCTCTTAAAACATTATGTAGAAATAGTGGATGGCTGGCAGTAAATTTCAGACATGAACATAGTTCTTCATAGATTCATACTGTCAGCCAGGAAACCAAACCCTCCATTTGTAATACATCCTTGGATAATCTGATACTTTGTTGAAATGAAAGTAAATACTTTTCTCCAATTTTCTTTGATGAAAATGGCTATTCTTCCATCATGGCAATGAAAATAATTAATATTGGAGAATGATGAACTGTGATGCCAAAAAAAAAGACTGTTCATTATAACTACTTGATATTGTAAAAGGAAAAAGTTACTGGAAAAAAGTTTGTTCTGTCTGTTACCTCCAAACCTGCCTCTTCTGATGCACTCCTGGCTGCCCAGATCCTACCCTCCATAAACCTGAGGTCATCAGACCTTTGGCTGCCATCCTTTAACTTGCACCAGATCCCATTCTGCAATCATAAGGTGCTCACAGTGGGTCCCACTTAGGTAACAACTCAATTTTAATTGAACTGAATGGTTAGATCACTACCTTGCTATGACTCAGTGAAACTGTTTATGTGGATTGACTGCTAGTGTATTTCTTTACTGGTACATAATGATGTTCATAATCAAGTGTTGCCATTCTTAAGGATATTTCAGCATTATATTCAGTTCCATTGAAATTATCCAGCTGTAAATTTATTTGAATATTCTTTTTTACAAAATTGTCTCTGACATGAAAGTCAAGTTTAAAAATAGCAGTGTTCCTTTTTAAGAGGGCAGTCTCATGTCAAGGGAATTATTATTTACCAAATAACTAAAAGTGGTTGAAAAAATATTATCAAGAAACATCAGGGCATCAGGAATGGGAACAATCGATCTGCACAGTCAGTCAGCCTAGAGTGTCCTACTTAGATCACAAGTGTCTGCTGAGTATGTTAATTTCAACGAACATACTATTGCACTACAACCGTCAGTTTCCGTTTTGTTTTTCTAATTCACTTGTGGGATGTGGGCATTGCCTGATCATAGCTGACCTTGAGAAAGTGGTGGCATGCTGCCTTCCTGAGTTGCTGCAATCCATGTGTGGTAGGCAGACACATCTTTAGAGGAAGATGATTTATGGTTGTTGGAGGTCCAACATCTCAACCCCAGGGCATCACTGCAGAAATTCATCAGGGTAGTGTTCTAGGCCCAACTGCTTCGTCAGTGACCTTCCCTCTATCGTAAGGTCAGAAGTGAAGATGTTCAATGCTGATTGTGCAATGTTCAGCACCATTCATGATTCCTCAGATATTGAAGCAGTCCATGTTCAAATGCAACAAGATCTGGAAAATATCCAGGCTTGGGATGATAAATTGGAAGTAACATTTGTGCCACACCTATTGCAGGCAATGACCAACCCCAATAAGAGATAATCTAACTATGGCCCCTTAACATTCAATGGTGTTACCATCACTGAATTCCCCACTATCAACATTCTTGGTGTTAATCCTGACCAGAAATTCAACTGGATTTGCCACATAAACACAATGGCTACAAGAGCAGGTTTCTGCAATGAATACTTCACCTCTTGACTCCCCAAAGCCTGGGCATCATCTACACTAACCAGAAATGTGATGGAATATTCTGTGCTTGCATGCGTAGGGGCAGCTTAACCAATACTCAAAAAGCTTGACACCATCCAGGCCAAAGCAGCCCACTTGATTGTCACCACATCCAAAACAACCAGTCCTGCTCCCACTGATACTCTTTACACACTGCTTCTACTGTCTACAAAGATGCACTGCAGCAATTCACTAAAAATCCTTAGGCAGCACCTTCCAAATTCAAAACTGCTGCCATCTAGAAGGATAAGGGTAGCAGATATGTGGGAACACAACCACGTGCAAGTTCCCCTCCAAGCCACTCGCCATCCTAACTTGGAAATGTATCACATTACGTTAGATTTTGTATGCTAAACAAATGGAGTTTAAAACAGCATCTCTCCCATTTCCAAGTCGTTTGAGATCTTATTATCAGAAACAACTAAGATGTAAAGGAAAGCTTAGACAATTTAAAGACATCTGAATAGTCAATGAAACACAGTTAAATAATGAGAAAAAAATCACAATTCTTATGTCATCTTATATCACTTTGGATCCATTGATCTCTATGTCTTTGAGGTAATCTCATGTTCCCACCATGATGTACCAAATAAGTTTTCTTTCCCAGCAAGATCCTGAAGATGGTGGAAATTTGAAATTATAAGAGGCAAGTTTGGAAATACTCAACATCCCCAGCATCTGTGGGTTTTATGCTAAAATTATGAAGCAAGTTTGTTCTACAACAACTGTATGGATCAGGACTTGATGAGGCATGATTAATTGGTCTGCCTGTAGCTGCTTTTAAATTCCATTATATTTCAACTAAATTTTAACAGGACAATCACCAAACAAATTCATGACAAACATAAATACTGCTTTTTTGGCTGCACATAAAACAAAATGTTTGAAACTTGCTTGACAAAGACTTGAGATTCTGTCATGTAAAGTTTACGTCTTCCCATTCTGTAACATTGTTTCATCTCAGCCTTCAATAAAAACAAGATTATTCATTTGTAACGCTCTTTGTTATATAGTTTCTAAAATGTGTGATTATCTAGTTCGCTGGACACCAATAGGTTACTGGAATATGTGAGGGGAAAGGTGATAGGGCTCCATGGAGCATTAATTTGTAGTCTTGAATCTCCCTGCCACTTTGCCAGGGCTGTCAGCCAGCCAGTGCAAATTACTTCCATCAATTACTTCCACGGTACAGCCTGTGGATGGGCTGAATGGCCTACTTCTGCGAAATTCACCTTGGAGGAACGTGTGTGGGAAAGCTCACAGCAGAGGAACAGATAAATGCATAGCTTTTAACATGTAACCCTGCTGTAAGTCTACAGTAGTGAGTAGAGTAGGTTCTTTCTTGATTATATGTTTTAGTTAGATTTTAAAAATATAAACCACGAGTACTAACTTAGCCTGGAGCACTTTCTTTTAGAGCAATAAGATGATGCTATTTTCTGGGTCTGTAGATTGTGAAGGAGTGTAGATAGTCTTTACCAGAGTGCTGTACTCTTCCTGTTAGATATGGGAGTATAGGGGGAGTTTCCATGTTACTGATGAATATGTCTGCAGGAAGTGTCTTTGGTTGTGAATCCTATCATATCACATGGATCGGTTGGAAGGGCAGTTAGAGGCAATGAGGAATTTATATGAACTAAGGGGATGCGATAGGTGGCAGGTATAGGAATGAAGAAAAGCCACAGATACAGTCAGGTAGATGGGCTAACTCCAGAAAAGTTACTATAGAGGTAGGCAGGTAGTGCAGGAGTCTTCTTTGGCTATCCCTATTTCAAATAAGTGTGCTGTTTGGAAAATGTAGGGGGTGATGGACTCTCAGGGAATGTAGCATGAACAACCAAGTGTATGGTATCGAGACTGCATTCTGGGTAATCCAAGATGGAGGACGGGAAAAATTTCTGGCTATAAGAGCTGCTCCTTTTTTGGAGATATTTTAGGTGTTGGAGGTGATTTCCTCGAATTCCAGGAGCAGCAATTACTGTTTTTATATACTGTTGCACTGTTTTGGAACTTTGGAAAAAAAAGTCAAGACAACAGCAGTTTAAAAGGGAGAAGAGCAGACAAAGGAAGCACATGGTGAGGACAGTGCAGGAGAGAGAGAGAGAGAAAGAAAACCTGCATAGTTACCGCCTTTCTGTTTGAATTCGTGTATCGCTGGACATCGGAGTGCATCTGGGAAAATTAACCAACAGTGAAATTCTCAACTAATCTTGGAGGAACTGTTGGGCGAAATTCACATCACAGAATCAGATAAGTTAATTGTTGTTTTAAGTCTGTCCAAGAGAAAGGCTGCAGTAGTGAGTATAGTGGATTCTTTCTTGATTATATGTTTTTGGAGATAGGTCTCTTGATTAAACTTAAAATATTAGCCATAGCTATTAATTTAACCTGGTGCAGTGTTTTGTAGAGGAATAAGACGGTGTTATTTTCTGGGTCTGTAGATTGTGAAGGAGCAAAAATGGCCTTTGCAGTGATATGTACTTCTTGTCAGATGTGGGAGTTTAAAGAGAGTTTAAGGGTTACTGCGGATTATATCTGCCATAAATGCTGTTGGAGAGACAGATAGAAGCAATGAGGAATTTGCAACAGCAACAGCATGTGATGAATGGCAGTTATAGGAAGGGGGGAAAGTCTCAGATACAGTCACATAGATGGGTTAACTCCAGGAAGGGTAAGAGAGGTAGGCAGCTGGTGCAGGAGTCTTTTGTGGATATACCCATTTCAAACAGGTATGCTGTTTTGGAAAATGTAGGGGGTGATGGATTCTCAGGGGAACTTGGCACGCACAGCCAAGTTTCTGGTATTGAGACTGGATCTAATGCAACGGGGGGTATGTCGGCTTCCAAGAGATCAATTGTGTTAGGGGGTTCTGTAGTCAGAGGTACAGACAGATGTTTCTGTGGCCAGCAGAGAAAAAGCAGAATGGTGTGTTGTTTCCCTGGTGCCAGGATCAAGGATGTCTCAGAGAGGGTGCAGAATGTTCTCACGGGGGAGAGGGGCCAGCAGGAGGTCATTGTCTAAATTGGAACCAACGACATTGGAAAGGAAAAGGTTGAGACTCTGAAGGGAGATTACAAAGCGTTAGGCAGAAATTTAAAAAGGAGGTCCTCAAGGGTAGTAATATCTGGATTACTCCCAGTGCTACATGCTAGTGAGAGCAGGAATAGGAAGATAGAGCAGATGAATGCGTGGCTGAGGAGCTAGTGTATGGGAGAAGGTTTCACATTTTTGGATCAAAGGAATCACTTTTGGGGTAGAAGTGACCTGTACAAGAAGGACGGATTTCACCTAAATTGGAAGGGGACTACTATACTGGTAGGGAAATTTGCTAGAACTGCTTGGGAGGATTTAAACTAGCAAGGTGGGGAGGGGTGGGACCCAGGGAGATAGTGAAGAAAGAGATCGATCTGAGACGGGTACAGCTGAGAACAGAAGTGAGTCAAACTGTCAGTGCAGGCAGGGACAAGGTAGGATTAATAAATTAAACTGCAGTTATTTCAATTCAACTCAGGGCATGGTTTGGAACATGGAACTGGGATATCATAGCAATTACGGAAACATGGCTCAGTGATGGGCAGGACTGGCACCTTAATTTTCCAGGATACAAATGTTACAGGAAGGATAGAAAGGGAGGCAAAAGAGGAGGGAGAGTGGCATATTTGATAAGAGATAGCATTACAGCTGTACTTAGGGAGGATATTCCTGGAAATACTTCCAGGGAAGTTATTTGGGTGGAACTGAGTAATAAGAAAGGGATGATCACCTTATTGTGATTATATTATAGATCCCCCAATAGTCCGAGGGAAATTGAGAAACAAACTTGTAAGGAGATCTCAGTTATCTGTAAGAATAATAGGGTGGTTATGGTAGTGGATTTTAACTTTCCAAACATTGACTGGGATTGCCATAGTGTTAAAGGTTTAGATGGAGAGGAATTTCTTAAGTGTGTACAAGACAATTTTCTGATTCAGTATGTGGATGTACCTACTAGAGAAGGTACAAAACTTGACTTACTCTTGGGAAATAAGGCAGGGCAGGTGACTGAGGTGTCAGTGGGGGAGCACTTTGGGGCCAATGACCGTAATTCTATTCGTTTTAAAATAATGCTGGAAAAGGATAGACCAGATCTAAAAGTTGAAGTTCTAAATTGGAGAAAGGCAAATTTTGACGGTGTTAAGCAAGAACTTCTGAAAGCTGATTGGTGGCAGATGTTCGCCGGTAAAGGGACGGCTGGAAAATGGGAAGCCTTCAGAAATGAGATAACAAGAATCCAGAGAAAGTACATTCCTGTTAGGGTGAAAGGGAAGGCTGGTAGTCATTGGGAATGCTGGATGACTAAAGAAATTGAGGGTTTGGTTAAGAAAAAGAAGGAAGCATATGTCAGGTATAGACAGGATAGATCAAGTGAATCCTTAGAAGAGTATAAAGAAAGTAAGAGTATACTTAAGAGGGAACTCAGAAGAGCAAAATGGGGACATGAGATATCTTTAGTAAATAGAATTGAGGAGAATCCAAAGGGTTTTTTACAAATATATTAAGGACAAAAGGGTAACTAGGGAGAGAATAGGGCCCCTCAACGATCAGCAAGGCGGCCTTTGTGTGGAGCCACAGAAAATGGGGGAGATACTACATGAATATTTTGCATCAGTATTTACTGTGGAAAAGGATATGGAAGATATAGACTATAGAGAAATAGATGGTGACATCTTGAAAAATGTCCATATTACAGAGGAGGAAGTGCTGGATGTCTTGAAACGGTTAAAGGTAGATAAATCCTCAGGACCTGATCAGGTGTACCCGAGAACTCTGTGGGAAGCTAGAGAAGTGATTGCTGGGCCTCTTGCTGAGATATGTGTATCATCGATAGTCACAGGTGAGGTGCCAGAAGACTGGAGGTTGCCTACGTGGTGCCACTGTTTACGAAGGGCAGTAAAGACAAGTCAGGGAACTATAGACCGGTGAGCCTGACTTCGGTGGTGGGCAAGTTGTTGGAGGGAATCCTGAGGGACAGGATGTACATGTATTTGGAAAGGCAAGGACTGATTCGGGATAGTCAACATGGCTTTGTGCGTGGGAAATCATGTCTCACAAACTTGATTGAGTTTTTTGATGAAGTAACAAAGAGGATTGATGAGGGCAGAGCGGTAGATGTGATCTATATGGACATCAGTAAGGCGTTCGACAAGGTTCTCCATGAGAGAATGATTAGCAAGGTTAGATCTCATGGAATACAGGGAGAACTAGCCATTTGGATACAGAACTGGCTCAAAGGTAGAAGACAGAGGGTAGTGGTGGAGGGTTGTTTTTCAGACTGGTGGCCTGTGACCAGTGGAGTGCCACAAGGATCGGTGCTGGGTCCTCTACTTTTTGTCATTTACATAAATGATTTGGATGCGAGCATAAGAGGTACAGTTAGTAAGTTTGCAGATGACACCAAAATTGGAGGTGTAGTGGACAGCGAAGAGGGTTACCTCAGATTATAACAGGATCTGGACCAGATGGGCCAATGGGCTGAGAAGTGGCAGATGAAGTTTAATTCAGATAAATGCGAGGTGCTGCATTTTGGGAAAGCAAATCTTAGCAGAACTTATACACTTAATGATAAGGTCCTAGGGAGTGTTGCTGAACAAAGAGACCTTGGAGTGCAGGTTCATAGCTCCCTGAAAGTGGAGTCACAGGCAGATAGGATAGTGAAGAAGGCGTTTGGTATGCTTTCCTTTGTTGGTCAGAGTATTGAGTATAGGAGTTGTGAGGTCATGTTGTGGCTGTACAGGACACTGGTTAGGCCACTGTTGGAATATTGTGTGCAATTCTGGTCTCCTTCCTATCGGAAAGATGTTGCGAAACTTGAAAGAGTTCAGAAAAGATTTACAAGGATGTTGCCAGGGTTGGAGGATTTGTGCTATAGGGAGAGGCTGAACAGGCTGGGGCTGTTTTCCCTGGAGCGTCAGAGACTGAGGGGTGACCTTAAAGAGGTTTACAAAATTATGAATGGATAGGATAAATAGGCAAAGTCTTTTCCCTGGGGTTGGGGAGTCCAGAACTGGAGGGCATAGGTTTAGGGTGAGAGGGGAAAGATATAAAAGAGACCTCAGGGTCAACTTTTTCACACAGAGGGTGGTACGTGTATAGAATGAGCTGCCAGAGGATGTGGTGGAGGCTGGTACAATTGCAACATTTAAGAGGCATTTGGATGGGTATATGAATAGGAAGGGTTTGGAGGGATATGGGCCGGGTGCTGGCAGGTGGGACTAGATTGGGTTGGGATATCTGGTCAGCATAGATGGGTTAGACTGAACAGTGCATCTCTATGACTATGATTCTATGACTAGCTCTAATGGTTCCAAGAGATGAATTGTGATAAGGGGCGCTTTAATCAGAGGCACACATAGACGCTTCTGTGGTCAGCAATGCAAAGTCAGGATAGTGTGTTGCCTCCCTTGTGCCAGAATTAAAGATGTCTCAGAGAGGGTGCAGAATGTTCTCAAGGGAGAGAGGGGCCTGCAGGAGCTCATTGTACACATTGGAACCAACGACATAGGAAAGGAAAAGAATGAAATTCTGAAGGGAGAATGCAGAAAATTAGGCAGGAATTAAAAAGGAGGTCCTCGAGAGTAGTAATATCTGGATTATTCCCAGTGCTACGAGCTAGTGAGGGCAGGAATAGGAGGATAGAGCGGATAAATGCATGGCTGAGGAGCTGGTATATGGGAGAAGGATCCACATTCTTGGATCATTGGAATCGCTTATGGGGTAGAAGTGACCTGTACAAGAAGGACGGATTGCACCTGAATCAGAAGGGGACTAATATAATGGCAGGGAAATTTGCTAGAGCTGCTGGGGAGGATTTAAACTCGTAAGGTGGGGGGGGGTGGGGGGGTGGGACCCAGCAAGATAGTGAGGAAAGAGATCAATCTGAGACTGGTACAGTTGGGAAAAGACAAACTGTCCGGGCAGGCAGGGACAAAGCAGAGAACAAGGCAGGATTGATAAATTAAACTGCATTTACTTCAATGCCTAACAGGGAAGGCAGATTAACTCAGGCCAGGCAGCATCCAAGGAGCAGGAGAATCTACGTTTCGGGCATAAGCCCTTCTTCAGGAAGAATTCCTGAAGAAGGGCTTATGCCCAAAACGTCGATTCTCCTGCTCCTTGGATGCTGCCTGACCTGCTGCGCTTTTCCAGCAACACATTTTTCAGCTCTGATCTCCAGCATCTGCAGTCCTCACTTTCTCCCAGATTAACTCAGGGCATGGTTAGGAACATGGGACTGGGATACCATAGCAATTACAGAAACATGGCTCAGGGATGAGCAGGACTGGCAGCTTAATGTTCCAGGGTAAAAATGCAACAGGAAGGATAGAAGGGGCGGGGGGCAAGAGAGGAGGAGGAGTGGCATTTTTGGTAAGGGACAGCATAACTGCTGTACTTAGGGAGGATATTCCTGGAAATACATCCAGGGAAGTTATTTGGATGGAACTGACAAATAAGAAATGAATGATCACCTTATTGGGATTGTATTATAGACCCCCTAATAGTCAGATGGAATTTGAGAAACAAACTTGTGAGGAGATCTCAGCTATCTGTAAGAATAATGAGGTGGTTATGGTAGGGGATTTTAACTTTCCAAACATAGACTGGCACTGCCATTGTGTTAAGGATCTAGATGGAGAGGTATTTGTCAAGTGTGCACAAGAAAATTTTCTGATTTAGTTTGTAGATGTACCTAGAGAAGGTGCAAAACCGTCGCCTCCGCCTCCGAGCTTACTTTCACAATCAGGACTACCGCCCACCTTCCGAGGACCCCTTCGCCCACCTGCAAAGCACTGCATCCACCTGGACACCCCGCACTGGCCTAATACCTGCCCTCGACCTCTTCATTTCCAACTGCCGCCGGGACATTAACCGCCTCAACCTGTCGACCCCCCTCCCCTACTCCAACCTCTCACCCTCACATCCCTCTGCTCCAATCCCAACCTCACCATCAAGCCAGCGGACAAAGGGGGCGCAGTGGTAGTCTGGCGCACTGACCTCTACATCGCTGAAGCCAAACGTCAACTCAAGGACACCTCTTCCTACTGCCCCCTTGACCATGGCCCCACCCCCCATCACCAAACCATCATCTCCCAGACCATACAGAACCTCATCACCTCAGGAGATCTCCCACCCACAGCTTCCAACCTCATAGTCCGGGAACCCCGCACTGCCCGGTTCTACCTCCTTCCCAAGATCCACAAGCCTGACCACCCTGGCCGACCCATTGACTCAGCATGCTCCTGCCTCACTGAACTCATCTCTACCTACTTCGACACTGTCCTATCCCCTCTAGTCCAGGAACTCCCCACATACGTTCGAGACACCACCCACGCCCTCCACCTCCTCCAATAATTCCGTTTCCCCGGCCCCCAACGCCTCATCTTCAACATGGATATCCAATCCCTCTACACCTCCATCCGCCATGACCAGGGCCTCCAAGCCCTCCGTTTTTTCCTCTCCAGATGTCCCCAACAGTACCCTTCCACCGACACACTCATTCGTTTGGCCGAACTGGTCCTCACCCTTAACAATTTCTCCTTTGAATCCTCCCACTTCCTCCAGACCAAAGGGGTAGCCATGGGCACACGTATGGGCCCCAGCTATGCCTGTCTCTTTGTTGGCTACGTAGAGCAGTTGATCTTCCGTAATTACACCGGCACCACTCCCCACCTCTTCCTCCGCTACATTGATGACTGCATTGGCACCACCTCTTGCTCCCGCGAGGCGTTTGATCAATTCATCAACTTCACATTCACATTCCACCCTGACCTTAAATTTACCTGGACCATCTCTGACACCTCCCTCCCCTTCCTGGACCTCTCCATCTCCATCAGTGACGACCGACTTGACACTGACATTTTCTACAAACCCACTGACTCCCACAGCTACCTGGATTACACCTCTTCCCACCCTATCTCTTGCAAAAATGCCATCCCGTATTCCCAATTCCTCCGCCTCTGCCGTATCTGCTCCCAGGAGGACCAGTTCCACCATAGAACACACCAGATGGCCTCCTTCTTTAGAGACCGCAATTTCCCTTCCCACATGGTTAAAGATGCCCTCCAATGCATCTCGTCCACATCCCGCACCTCCGCCCTCAGACCCAACCCCTCCAACCGCAACAAGGACAGAACGCCCCTGGTGCTCACCTTCCACCCTACCAACCTTCGCATAAACCAAATCATCCGCCGACATTTCCGCCACCTCCAAACAGACCCCACCACCAGGGATATATTTCCCTCCCCACCCCTCTCCGCCTTCCGCAAAGACCGCTCCCTCCGTGACTACCTGGTCAGGTCCACGCCCCCCTACGACCCACCCTCCCATCCTGGCACTTTCCCCTGCCACCGCAGGAACTGTAAAACCTGCGCCCACACCTCCTCCCTCACCTCCATCCAAGGCCCTAAAGGAGCCTTCTACATCCATCAAAGTTTTACCTGCACATCCACTAATATCATTTATTGTATCCGTTGCTCCCGATGAGGTCTCCTCTACATCGGGGAGACTGGGCGCCTCCTAGCAGAGCGCTTCAGGGAACATCTCCGAGACACCCGCACCAATCAACCAAACCGCCCCGTGGCCCAACATTTCAACTCCCCCTCCCACTCTGCCGAGGATATGGAGGTGCTGGGCCTCCTCCACCGCTGCTCCCTCACCACCAGACGCATGGAAGAAGAACGCCTCATCTTCCGCCTCGGAACACTTCAACTCCGGGGCATCAATGTGGACTTCAACAGCTTCCTCATTTCCCCTTCCCCCACCTCATCCTAGTTTCTAACCTCCAGCTCAACACTGTCTCCTTGACTTGTCCGGACTTGTCCGACCTGCCCAGCTCCTTTTCCACCTATCCACTCCACCCTCTCCTCCCTGACCTATCACCTTCATCTCCTCCCTCATTGACCTATTGTACTCTATGCTACTCTCTCCCCACCCCCACCCTCCTCTAGCTTATCTCTCCACGCTTCAGGCTCTCTGCCTTTATTCCTGATGAAGGGCTTTTGCCCGAAACGTCGATTTTGCCTGTCCTCGGATTTTGCCTGTCCTCGGATGTTGCCTGAACTGCTGTGCTCTTCCAGCACCACTAATCCAGAATCTGGTTTCCCGCATCTGCAGTCATTGTTTTTACCAAGGTGCAAAACCTGACTTACTCTTGGGAAATAAGACAGGGCAGGTGACTGAGGTATCAGTGGGGGAGCACTTTGGGGCCAGCAACCATAATTCTGTTAGTTTTAAAATAGTGATGGAAAAGGATAGACCAGATCTAAAAGTTGAAGTTCTAAATTGGGGAGAGGCTAATTTTGGCAGTATTAGGCAAGAACCTTCAAAAGCTGATTGGGCACAAATGTTCACAGGTAAAGGGATGGCTGGAAAATGGGAAGCCTTCAGAAATGAGATAACGAGAGTCCAGAGACAGTACATTCCTATCAGGGTGAAAGGGAAGGCTGGTAGGTGTAGGGAATGCTGGATGACTAAAGAAATTGAGGTTTTGGTTAAGAAAAAGAAGGAAGCATATGTCAGGTATAGACAGGATAGATCGAGTGAATCCTTGGAAGAGTATAAAGGCAGTAGAAGTATACTAAGATGGAAATCAGGAGGGCAAAAAAGGGAACATGAGATAGCTTTGGCAAATAGGGTTGAGGAGAATCCAAAGGGTTTTTACAAATACATGTAGTGCAAAAGGGTAACTGGGGAGAAAATAGGGGCCCAGCAAAGATCAGCAAGGTGGTCTATGTGTGGAGTTGCAGGAGATGTGGGAGATATTAAACGAATATTTTGCATCAGTGTTTACTGTGGAGAAGGACATGGAAGATTTAAAATATGGGGAAATAGATGGCAACATTTTGAAAAATGTCCATATTATAGAGGAGGAGGTGCTGGATGTCTTGAAACACATAAAAGTGGATAAATTCCCAGTTCCAGATCAGGTGTACCCTAAAATGCTGTGGGAAGCTAGGGGAGTGATTGCTGGGCCCCTTACTGAGATACTTATGGCACTGATAGTCACAGGTGAGGTGCCAGACAATTGGAGGTTGGTTTCCGTGGTGCCACCATTTAAGAAAGGTGGTAAGGAAAAGCCAGAGAAATATAGACCAGTGAGCCTGACATCAGTGGTGGGCAAGTTGTTGGAGGGAATCCTGAGGGACTGGATTTACATGTATTTGGAAAGGCAAGGACTGATTAGGACTGATGAAGGGATTTTGCCTGGAGGATCGATTTTCCTGCTTCTCAGATGTTGCCTTATTTGCTGTGCTTTTGCAGCATCACACTCTTGACCCTGATTAGGAATAGTTAGCATGGCTTTGTGCATGGGAAATCATGTCTCATGAACTTGACTGAGTTTTTTGAAGAAATAACAAAGAGGATTGATGAAGGCAGAGCGGTAGACGTGATCCAAATAGACTTCAGTAAGACATTTGATAAGGTTCCCCATGGGAGAGTGGTTAACAAGTTTAGATGTCATGGAATACAGGGAGAACTAGCCATTTGGATACAGAACTGGCTCAAAGGTAGAAGATTGGGAGTGATGGAAGGGGGTTGTTTTTCAGCCTGGAGGCCTGTGACCAGTGGGGTGCCACAAGGATCGATACAGGGTCCACTGGTTTCATCATTTTATGTGAGGTGAACATATGAGGTATAGATAGTAAGTTTGCCAATGACACCAAAATTGGATGTATAATGGAGAGTGAAGAGGGTTACCTCAGAATACAACAGGATCTTGATCAGATGGGCCAATGGGCTGAGACGTGGCAGATGGAGTTTAATATAGATAAATGCGAGGTGCTGTATTTCAGAAAAGCAAATCAGAACAGTACTTATACACTTAATGGTAAGAACTTGGGGAGTGTGGCTCAACAAAGAGACCATGGAGTGCAGGTTCCTTGAAAGTAGAATCACAGGTAGATAGGATAGTGAAGAGGCTGATACAGTTACAGCATTTAAAAGGTATCTGGATGGGTATATGAATAGGAAGTGTTTAGAGGGATATGGACCAGGTGCTGGCAAATGGGACTAGATTACGTTAGGATATCTGGTTGGCATGGACAAGTTGGACCGAAGGGTCTGTTTCCGTGCTGTAAATCTGTATGACTCTATGACTCCAAAGAGTTTATGAAATTCAACACAGCAACAAAGGTTATTTAAAAGTCCTCTTACAGCCCTTTGATAGAAAGTGGTTAGAAGAGCAGATTGCTAAACATTCAAGTTTGAACTGAATGTGCTAATTAAGTATAGGCCTCAGTTAACATCAGATCTACATCATGGGTACCTACTATGAGAGATCAGTGGAGAATGTCCACTAGAGGCAATTATTCAATGAAACCTGGATATAAACGCTTTTTTAAACTTAAGAAAATATACTTCCTTAAACTGAGGCTTAACATCTGAATTCCCAAGGAATAAAATAAGGAAGGAACAGTCTAAGTTCTGACTGTAATTTTCAACAATGTGAATTCTGTTGCAAGGTGTCAAATATAAATTTACAAAAATTAAACAAATCAATAGGTCAGGACATTACAGAACAACAGTAATATTTCAGTTATTGGTAAAACTAATATGGAGTTAAATTATTTAGCACTTGTTAGTCATTGATTTGTAAACAGTAGGTTGTGTTTGAGGAATCTCATTATTTGAAACCAAAAAAGATGAGCAACAGAAATACATTAAGAGCAGCAATACAAGTAGGTAAGGCCTTTTCTAAAAAAATGGACTCACTCATTCATATTAGGTTTTCAAAAAGGCATTGGATGATTAGTTGTATGGAACTAGTGTTCAAGGGAATGGTGAAAATGCATTGGGAGTAGGTAATGATGCTTGTTAGAAGAGCTGGTACAGTTACAATAGGCAGAATGGCCTCTTTCTGTAACAATTCTGTGATTCTGAAACAAATTGTTATAGAGAGAAGTAAGAACCTGAAAATAGTTAGAAAAACAGGGCTGGATGATATTCACCAAAGAGATGATCACGTACTGATTGTGCAAGCCTTTAACCCTAACCCTTACCCTAACCCTGACCCTAACCCTCAGCCTAACCTACTTCTAATAGTTCATCGCACTCTAGGATGTTTCCCCACACACTGGAAGACAAGAAGGCAGAAACAAATAACTGTATTTGTTTAAAATCAAAAAAAAAGGAAAGGCACATGAAGGAATCATTAAGCATGCAATATATAATTATTTAGATAAAGAGGGACATAAAATGGTGGAAAAGTAATCATGTCTTAAATTCTGCTCGAAGTCACCATGACAAGGATGAGGAAATGCCAGTAGAACACAGAACGTAGAACATAGAACATTCCAGCACAGTATAGGCCCTTCGGCCCTCGATGTTGCGCCGCCCTGTCATACTAATCTGAAGCCCATTCCACCTACACTATTCCATGTATGTCCATTGGCCTGTCCAATGATGACTTAAATGCACTTAAACTTGGCGAATCTACTACCGATGCAGGCAAAGTATTCCATGCCCTTACTACTCTCTGAGTAAAGAAACTACCTCTCACATCTGTCTTATACCTATCTCCCCTCACTTTAAAGTTGTGTCCCCTCGTGTTTGCCATCCCCATACTTGGAAAAAGGCTCTCCCTGTCCATCCTATCTAACCCTCTGATTATCTTGTATGTCTCTATTAAGTCACCTCTCTACCTTCTTCTCTCTAACGAGAACAGCCTCAAGGCCCTCAGCCTTTTCTCGTAAGACGTTCTTTCCATACCAGGCAACATCCTAGGAAATCTCCTCTGCACCCTTTCCAAAACTTCCACATCTTTCTTATAATGCGGTGACCAGAACTGTACACATACTCCAAGTGTGGCCGTACCAGAGCTTTGTACAGCTGCAGCATAACGTCCTGGTTCCGGAACTCAATCCCTCTATTAATAAAGGCCAAAACACTGTATGCCTTCTTAACAACCCTGCAAACCTGGGTTGCAACTTTCAGGGATCTGTGTACATGGATCTCTCTGCTCATCTGCACTCCCAAGAATCCTACCATTAGCCCAGTACTTTGCATTCCGATTACTCCGGCCAAAGTGTATCACCTCACACTTGTCCACATTAAACTCTATTTGCCACCTCTCAGCCCAGCTCTGCATCCTATCTATGTCTCTCTGTAACCTACAACATCCTTCGTCACTATCCACAACTCCACCGACCTTAGTGTCGTCTGCAAATTTACTAACCCATCCTTCTAACCCCTCATCCAGGTCATTTATAAAAATGACGAACAGCAGTGGACTCAACACCAACCCTTGCTGTACGCCACTAGTAACTGGACACCAAGATGAACATGTTCCATCAACTACAACCCTCTGTTTTCTTTCAGCAAGCCATTTACTGATCCAAACTGCTATGTCTCCTACAATCCCATTCCTCCGCATTTTGTATAATAGCCTACTGTGGGCAACCTTATCGAACGCCTTGCTGAAATCCATATACACCACCTCAACCGGTTTACTCTCATCTACCTGTTTGGTCACTTTGTCAAAAAACTCAATAAGATTCGTTAGGCACGACCTACCCTTCACAAAGCCGTGCTGACTGTCCCTGATCAGATTATTCTTCTCTAGATGGTTATAAATCCTATCTCTTATAACTTTTTCCAATACTTTACCAACAACTGAAGTGAGACTCATTGGTCTGTAATTATCAGGGTTGTCTCTACTACCCTTTTTGAACAAGGGAACCACATTTGCTATCCTCCAGTCCTTAGACACTATTCCAGTAGATAATGATGATTTGAAGATCAATGCCAAAGGCTCGGCCATCTCTTCCCTTGCTTCCCAGAGGATCCTAGGATAGATCCCATCTGGCCCAGGGGACTTGTCTATTTTCACACTCTGCAGTATTTCTAATACCTCTTCCTTGTGAACCTCAATCTCTTCTAGTCTAGATGCAAGTATCTCTGTAGCTTCCTTGCCAACATTTTCATTTTCTATAGTGAACACTGTCGAAAAATATTTATTTAGTGCTTCCCCTATCTCCTCTGACTCCACACATAACTTCCCACTATTATCCTTGATTGGCCCTAATTTAACTCTCGTCATTCTTTTATTTCTGACATACCTATGGAAAGCCTTAGGGTTAACCCTGATCCTATCCGCCAACAACTTCTCATGTCCCCTCCTGGCTCTTCTGAGGTCTCGTTTTAGGTCTTTCCTGACTTCCTTGTAACTCTCAAGTGCCCTAACTAAGTTTTCACATTTTGTCCTAACATAAGCCTTCTTCTTCTTCTTGACCAGGGATTCCACTTCCTTAGTAAACCACGGCTCACGTGTTCTATATCTTCCTCCCTGCCTGACAGGTACATACTTATCTAGGACACACAGGAGCTTTTCCTTGAATAAGCTCCACATTTTTAATGTGCTCATCCCCTGCAGTTTCCTTCCCCATTCTACGCTTCCTAAATCTTTCCTAATTGCATCATAATTTCCCTTCCCCCCGCTGTAACTTTTGCTCGGTGGAGTACACCTATCCCTTTCCATCACTAAAGTAAACCTGACAGAATTGTGATCGCTGTCTCCAAAGTGCTCACCTACTTCCAAATCTAACAACTGGCCAGGCTCGTTACCCAGTACTAAATCTAAAGTGGCTTTGCCCCTTGTTGGCCTGTCTACATACTGTGTCAGGAAGCCCTCCCAGTCAATATTTGGATAGTTGAAGTCCCCCATGACAACTACCCTGCCTCTCTCACTCCTATCGAGAATCATCTTTGCTATCCTTTCCTCTACATCTCTGGGACTATTCCGAGGCCTATAGAAAACTCCCAGCATGGTGACTTCTCCTTTCCTGTTTCTAACCTCAGCCCATACTACCTCAGTTAACGAGTCCCCAAACATTCTTTCTACAACTGTAATATTGTCCCTGATCAACAATGCCACACCTCCCCCTCTTTTACCATCTTCTCTGTTCTTACTGAAACATTTGAATCCCAGAAACTGCAACAGCCATTCCTGTCCCTGCTCTATCCATGTCTCTGTAATGGCCACAACATCGAAGTCCCAGGTACCAACTCACGCCGCCAGCTCACCCACTTTATTTCGGATGCTCCTCGAGTTGAAGTACACACACTTCAAACCAGGTTCTCGCTTGCAGTGTCAGATACTTGATTTGGGAACTCCCTACTCTCATCCTCTTCTGTACCTGTCCTACAATTTTGGTTCCCATCCCCCTGCTATATTAGTTTAAATCCACCTTAATAGCTTTAGCGAATTTCCCACCCAGGGTATTGGTACCCCTCTGGTTTAGATGAAGACCATCCTGCTAGTAGAGGTCCCACCTACCCCAGAAAGAGGTCCAATTATCCAAAAACCCGAAACCCTCCCTCCTGCACCATCCCTATAGCCATGTGTTCAACTCCTTTCTCTCCCTATTCCTCACCTCACTAGCATGTGGCACGGGCAGCAAACCAGAGAAAACAACTCTGTTTGTTCCAGCTCTAAGCTTCCATCCTAGCTCCCTGAATTTCTGCCTCAAGTTCCCATCTCTCTTCCGACCTATGTCATTGATGCCAATGTGGACCACGACTTGGGGCTGCTCTCCCTCCCCCCGAAGGATCCCCAAAACATGATCAGAGACATCACGGACCCTGGCATCCGGGAGGCAACACACCAACTGTGAGTCTCTCTCGTCCCCACAGAACCTCCTATCTGTCCCCCTAACTATCGAGTCCCCAATGACTACTGCTCTGCTCCTCTTCCCCCTTCCCTTCTGAGCAGCAGGTGCCCCACTGGTAAGACATCCCCCCCAACAGTATCCAAAACGGTATACTTATTGTTGAGGGGAATGGCCACAGGGGATCCCTGCACTGCCTGCCGGTTCCCTTTCTGTCCCCTAACTGTCACCCATCTGTCTTTTTCTTTTATCTGGGGAGTCACTACCTCTCTGTAAGTCCTGTCAATAACCCCCTCTGCCTCCCGAATGATCCGAAGTTCATCCAACTCCAGCTCCAGTTCCCTAACGCGGTTTCAAGAGGCTTTCAAAGAAGGCCAATGTGATAGCCTTCCCTATGAGATCACCATTTCTGCTATTAAAGGTAATGTGTAAAGAAAGGCTGGAACCCCAGAAATACATATAGATGCATTTGGATCTTTTGGAATTGTGTTCCATTGGATTTGTGATGGGAACATTTCTCTTTCCTATTTTTATTATTAGTATCTGAACATAGCGGGTGGGTGCATGATCTGTAGATTTTTAGGTGGCACCAGGATTGGCACCCAATTACTTCAGGCAGATCTTGGTATGTGCTGGACTGGGCCTATGACTGGTGAATTATGATTAACTTGGTATGTATGTGTTTAGAGAGAATGCTGAAAATGCATCAGCCTTCAGGAAAAAGCATCACAGAAAGATTTAGTAAATATATCTTAAAAGACTCATTAGCAATATTGTGAAATGGCAATGACAATGAATAAAGTAACAGTGTGCTTTTAAAGTAAAATTCTCTGTAAGAAAAGCCATTTTATTTTGTCCAAGACATTGGCAATACCAATGTTCAAATACCTCTGTTCCCATTTTGGCCATCTCATATGGTAAGTGATATTGAGACTTCTGGGAGGATGTCATCTTTATTGAAAAGGTAGGAATAAAGACCTGGCACTTTATGCTTCAGAGAAGTATAGACTATGGATCCATTTGACTGGAACGTATAAGATCAAGGAAATGAACCTCACATCGAGAATTCAGTCCCTTACTTCAGACGCAGCACAAAAGTGCATGAGTTGGTAACCCAGAAAACGGGAGTGTTAATCCAGATATGTGAGTGAGTCCCACCATGGCAGCTGGGAAATAAAATTCAGTTAAATAAATAGATCTGGAATTGAAAGGCTGGTATCAATAAATGTGATCAGGAAATGAGAAGCTTATCGTAAAACCTGGTTGGTTCATAGGCTTTCAAAGTGACATCCATTGAAATGTTTTTTACTCTAAATTGCTGTCTGAAACGCCTGAGCAAGTCATTCAGTTATCACCACTAACATTTCAAATACAATTAGGTATGGCAATAAATGCTCACATCCTGTGAATGAATAAATTAAATAACCTTCATTTAAGATGAACATTTTTCCAGGTACATTACATAGAGTCATAGAGTCATAGAGATGTACAGCACGGAAACAGACCCTTCAGTCCAACCCATCCATGCCGACCAGATATCCCAACCCAATCTAGTCCCACCTGCCAGCACCCGGCCCATATTCCTCCAAACCCTTCCTATTCATATACCCATCCAAATGCCTCTTAAATGTTGCAATTGAACCAGCCTCCACCACATTCTCTGGCAGCTCATTCTATACACGTACCACCCTCTGCATGAAAAAGTTGCCCTGTAGGTCTCTTTTATACCTTTCCCCTCTCACTCTAAACCTATGCCCTCTAGTTCTGGACTCCCCCAACCCAGGGAAAATACTTTGTCTATTTATCCCATCCATGTCCCTCATAATTTTGTAAACCTCTTTAAGGTCACCCCTCAGCCTCTGACGCTCCAGGGAAAACAGCCCCAGCCTGTTCAGCCTCTCCCCATAGCTCAAATCCTCCAACCCTGGCAACATCCTTGTAAATCTTTTCTGAAACCTTTCAAGCTTCACAACATCTTTCCGATAGAAAGGAGACCAGAATTTCACACAATATTCCAACAATGGCCGAACCAATACAGCCGCAACATGACCTCCCAACTCCTGTACTCAATACTCTGACCAATAAAGGAAAGCATACCAAACGCCTTCTTCACGATCCTATCTACCTGCGACTCCACTTTCAAGGAGCTATGAACGTGCACTCCAAGGTCTCTTTGTTCAGCAACACTCCCTAGGACCTTAGTATTAAGTGTATAAGTCTTGCTAGGATTTGCTTTCCCAAAATGCAGCACCTCGCATTTATCTGAATTAAATTCCAACTGCCACTTCTCAGCCCATTGGCCCATCTGGTCCAGATTAGATTACTTACAGTGTGGAAATAAGCCCTTCAGCCCAACAAGTCCACACCGACCCGCTGAACCGCAACTCACCCAGACCCATTCCCTTACATTTACCCCTTCACCTAACACTACAGGCAATTTAGCACAGCCAATTCACCTCACCTGCACATTTTTGGATTGTAGGAGGAAACCGGAGCACCCGGAGGAAACCCACGCAGACAATGTGCAAACTCCACACAGAGAGTCGCCTGAGGCGGGAATTGAACCTGGGGCTCTGGCGCTGTGAGGCAGCAGTGCTAACCACTGTGCCACCGTGCCAGTAACGCTCTTTGCTATCCACTACACTTCCAATTTTGGTGTCATTTGCAAACTTACTGACTGTACCTCTTATGCTTGCATCCAAATCATTTGTGTAAATGACAAAAAGTAGAGAATTCAGCACTGATCCTTGTGGCACTCCACTGGTCACAGGCCTCCAGTCTGAAAAACAACCCTCCACCACCACCCTCTGTCTTCTACCTTTGAGCCAGTTCTGTATCCAAATGGCTAGTTCTCCCTTTATTCCATGTGATCTAACCTTGCTAATCAGTCTCCCATGGGGAACCTTGTCGAACGCCTTACTGAAGTCCAGATAGATCACATCTACTGCTCTGCCCTCAGAAATCCTCTTTGTTACTTCTTCAAAAAGCTCAATCAAGTTTGTGAGACATGATTTCCCATGCACAAAGCCATGTTGACTATATCTAATCAGTCCTTGCCTTTCCAAATACATGTACATCCTGTACCTCAGGATTCCCTCCAACAACTTGCCTACCACCGAGGTCAGGCTCACCGGTCTATAGTTCCCTGGCTTGTCCTTACCGCCCTTCTTAAACAGTGGCACCACGTTAGCCAACCTCCAGTTTTCTGGCACCTCACCTGTGACTATCGATGATACAAATATCTCAGCAAGAGGCCCAGCAATCACTTCTCTAGCTTCCCACAGAGTTCTCGGGTACACCTGATCAGGTCCTGGGGATTTATCCACCTTTATGCATTTCAAGACATCCAGCACTTCCTCCTCTGTAATCTGGACATTTTGCAAGATGTCACCATCTATTTCCCTACATTCTATATCTTCCATATCCCTTTCCACAGTAAATACTGATGCAAAATATTCATTTAGTATCTCCACCATTTTCTGCGGCTCCACACAAAGGCCGCCTTGCTGATCTTTGAGGGGCCCTATTCTCTCCCTAGTTACCCTTTTGTCCTTAATATATTTGTAAAACCCCTTTGGATTCTCCTGAACTCTATTTGCCAAAGCTATCTCATGACCCCTTTTAGCCCTTCTGAGTTCCCTCTTAAGTATACTCGTACTTTCTTTATACTCGAAGGATTCACTCGATCTATCCTGTCTATACCTGACATATGCTTCCTTCTTTTTCTTAACCAAACCCTCTTTAGTCATCCAGCATTCCCTACACCTACCAGCCTTCCCTTTCACCCTGACAGGAATATACTTTCTCTGGATTCTTGTTATCTCATTTCTGAAGGCTTCCCATTTTCCAGCCGTCCCTTTACTTGCGAACATCTCCTCCCAATCAGCTTTCAGAAGTTCTTGCTTAATACTGTCAAAATTAACCTTTCTCCAATTTAGGTCTTCAACTTTTAGATCCGATCTATCCTTTTCCATCACTATTTTAAGTCTAATAGAATTATGGTCACTTGTCCCAAAGTGCTCCCCCACTGACACCTCAGTCACCTGCCCTGCCTTATTTCTCAAGAGTAGGTCAAGTTTTGCACCTTCTCAAGTAGGTACATCCACATACTGAATCAGGAAATTGTCTTGTACACACTTAAGAAATTCCTCTCCATCTAAACCTTTAACACTATGGCAGTCCCAGTCGATGTTTGGAAAGTTAAAATCCCCTACCATAACCACCCTATTATTCTTACAGATAACTGTGGTCTCCTTACAAGTTTGTTTCTCAATTTCCCTCTGACTATTAGGGGGTCTATAATACAATCCCAATAAGGTGATCATCCCTTTCTTATTTCTCATTTCCACCCAAATAACTTCCCTGGATGTATTTCCGGGAATATCCTCCCTCAGCACAGCTGTAATGCTATCCCTTATCAAAAATGCCACTCCCCCTCCTCTTTTGCCTCTCTTTCTATCCTTCCTGTAGCATTTGTATCCTGGAACATTAAGCTGCCAGTCCTGTCCAACCCTGAGCCATGTTTCTGTAATTGCTATGATATCCCAGTCCCATCTTCCTAACCATGCACTGAGTTAATCTGCCTTCCCGGTTAGGCCCCTTGCATTGAAATAAATGCAGTTTAATTTATTAGTCCTACCTTGTCCCTGTCTGCCCTGACTGTTTGACTCTCTTCTGTTCTCAACTGTACCAGTCTCAAAGTGATCCCTTTCCTCACTATCTCCCTGGGTCCCACCCCCACTTTACTAGTTTAAATCCTCCCGAGCAGCTCTAGCAAATCTCCCTGCCAGTATATTAGTCCCCTTCCAATTTAGGTGAAATCCGTCCTTCTTGTACAGTTCACTTTTACCCCAACACAAATTCCAATGATCCAAAAATGTGAATCCTTCTCCCATACACCAGTTCCTCAGCCATGCATTCATCTGCTCTATCCTCCTATTCCTGCCCTCACTAGCTCGTAGCACCGGGAGTAATCCAGATATTACTACCCTTGAGGACCTCCTTTTTAAATTCCTGCCTAACTCTCTGTAATCTCCCTTCAGAGTCTCAACCTTTTTCCTTCCTATATCTTTGGTTCCAAAGTGGACAATGACCTCTTGCTGGCCCCTCTCCCCTGTGAGAACATTCTGGGGAAGGACCATTTGTGGAGAAAGTGTGGACTGCAGATGCTGGAGATCAGTTCTGAAAAATGTGTTGCTGGAAAAGCGCAGCAGGTCAGGCAGCATCCAAGGAGCAGGAGAATCGACGTTTCGGGCATAAGCCCTTCTTCAGCAAGGACCATTTGTCACAATTTTAAATTGTTTACGGCCAGGACTGGGTCAGATACCTGGAGGTGATGTCTTTCCAGAGTTCCTCTGGAACAGACTGTCAGCTTGGGTGGTGGAGGTTGTGTTGCTGAATTTTATTTAAGTGGGGAGGGAGCAGTTTCTGACTGAGTTGGAGATCACCTTTAACGAAAGATTGGTATGGTATAGAATTATTACAAAATAGTATTTCTTCCCCAAAATTAAATTGGCTTTTGAAATTTTATTTGTCTCTCCCAGGTGATCAATGGCTTTGGTTGAGATAGAGAATGTGCATATTGTGATGCACAAATTATCACAGTTCTCTGGGACAAACTCACCAAACTGAAAGGTCTTATTGCATCCATCAATGAAGCTAATTTTCTCCTGATCCTACCTTGATTAAACTAAATTTTGAACTTTCAGCTAGCAACAGTGAAAACAAGAACTATCCCAAGAGAGAGTCTCATGCCACTGCTGAATTGAATGTGCATAAATACCTGGCAGCATAAACTAGCAATCAAATCCCTGATAACCTCTTTTTAGTCCCACTCCCTCCTATATCAATCAGCTCACCTCTCTGTGATGCCATAACAGTAACTGCACAATAAAGAATATCCAATAAGTATCACAATAAAATCAGAGTTAATGTTTCGGGTCCAGTCACCCTTCTTCAGAACTCAAAGAAGGGTCTGAAGAAGGATCACTGGACACGAAATGTTGACTCTGGTTTCTTCCCAGATGCTGCCAGATCTGCTGAGATTTTCCAGAAATTTCTGTATTTGTTTCAAATTTCCAGTGTTCACAGTTCTTTTGAGTTTTCTTTAACCCCACAATAAAAAAAAACTATCTTATACCAACGGGCGTTAACTCAAGAATTATGAGTATATAATGCCTCAGCTCTTCTGCATTTACATGCTTTGATTCTGGGAATATAGAGGAGAAAGTGAGGTCTGCAGATGCTGGAGATCAAAGTTGAAACTTTATTGCTGGAACAGCACAGCAGGTCAGGCAGCATCCAGGGAACAGGAGATTCGACGTTTCGGGCACAGGCCCTTCTTCAGGAATGAGCAGAGAGTGTTCAGCAGGAGAAGATAAAAGGTAGGGAGGAGGGACTTGGAGGAGGGGCGTTGGAAATGTGATAGGTGGAAAGAGGTCAAGGTGAGGGTGATAGGTCGGAGTAGGATGGAGGCGGAGAGGTCAAGAAGAAGACTGCAGGTCAGGAAGGCGGTGCCGGGCTGGAGGGATTCGGCTGAGACAAGGTGGGGGGAGGGGGGATGAAGAAACTGGTGAAGTCCAAGTTCATCCCCTGTGGTTGGAGGGTTCCCAGTCGGAAGATAAGACGCTCCTCCTCCGACCGTCGCGTTGTTGTGGTTTGGCGGTGGATGAGTCCAATGACCTGCATATCCTCGGTGGAGTGGGAGGGGGAGTTGAAATGCTGTGCTACAGGGTGGTTGGGTTGGTTCGTCCGGGTGGCCCAGAGGTGCTCTCTACTTGCGGAGCGATTCAGAGAGCACCTCTGGGCCACCCGGACGAACCAACCCAACCACCCTGTAGCACAGCATTTCAACTCCCCCTCCCACTCCACCGAGGATATGCAGGTCATTGGACTCATCCACCGCCAAACCACAACAACGCGACGGTCGGAGGAGGAGCGTCTTATCTTCCGACTGGGAACCCTCCAACCACAGGGGATGAACTTGGACTTCACCAGTTTCTTCATCCCCCCTCCCCCCACCTTGTCTCAGCCGAATCCCTCCAGCCCGGCACCGCCTTCCTGACCTGCAGTCTTCTTCTTGACCTCTCCGCCTCCATCCTACTCCGACCTATCACCCTCACCTTGACCTCTTTCCACCTATCACATTTCCAACGCCCCTCCTCCAAGTCCCTCCTCCCTACCTTTTATCTTCTCCTGCTGAACACTCTCTGCTCATTCCTGAAGAAGGGCCTGTGCCCGAAACGTCGAATCTCCTGTTCCCTGGATGCTGCCTGACCTGCTGTGCTGTTCCAGCAAAAAAGTTTCAACTTCTGGGAATATAGACCTAGTTTCAAAATATGGGACTTGGATTCTTAATTTGCTTTACTCTATGAAGAGGTGTCCATTTTGGACTGACTGTTATGATTTCAGTCTTTGCTGTTGTGTTGTATGTTATAATTTTTCACAAACTGAAATATTGAAGATTGAGAATCCATCTATCACTTCAAGCTTTGCTATAATCCAAAACATTAGAGAGAAATAGATGGCAAACAGTCACGTATCTGAAATTTAGACCAAAATGACACTCTTTGTAATTATGAACACTACTTATATGATATTTTGGAATGTTCCAGTAAAAACTGCTCCATGATCAGAAAGACCAGAAAAAGAACATTTGGTCCAAACTTCTTTGCCCTAAAGAAATAAAATATCTTCTCCAGCCAACTCTTGGAATGATCCCTTTGATTTTGCCTCCATTACCATAACTTAGATAATGTGGTCAGTTCTTGATGGTATTCTACTGTGCTTTTTAGATTGAACCTAGCTCTTCTGATTAGACATTCTTCTACTTCAGCATTCTAAATAACAATATGAAGTTTCTTTATAACTCTATTCCCAGATACTAGTAATCCCAAGCAAGGACTGCACAAAACACTATATAGGACAAACAGGAAGACAGCTCGGCGAACAGAACCACAACAACGAGCACCCGAGCTACAAATCTTCTCCCAAACTTTGAACTAGTAATCAGCCTCATGATCTTTCACTGTATTACTTCAAACAATCTGAATGCTTACTTGAGTAAATCAAGGTGTAATGCTCAGATTTAGGGGAAGAGGCATAACTGACAGCTTGAGCTACATGGTGTGACTGTTCCAGGAAAATAGCCCCAGCCAATTCAGCCTCTCCCAACAACTCAAACCCTCCAGTGCCAACACCATCCTTGTAAATCTTTTCTGCACTGTCTCAAGTTTAACAAGATCCTTCCTATAGAAGGGTGACCAGTACTCCAAAAGTGACCTCACCAATGTTCTGTACAGCTGCAACATGACAATCCAACTCCTATACTCTCAATGATTTCCTGTCAATTTAGCATTAGAAAGCACTTTGGCCAAACAGCCACTGTGCAATTGTGGGGATAAGGAAAAGAAAACAAGAAGAAAAGAGGAAAATTGTTCAACCCCACAGTGGGAGGAGGATGGGGAAGATAGCCAAGGTCATTTACCCTGGTGTGGAAGAGTCCAAAACTAGAGGGTTTAAGGTGAGAGGGGAAAGAGATAAAAAGGACTTGAGGAATAACATTTTCAAGCAGAGGGTGGTGCATGTATGGAACAAGGAAGTGGTGGAGGCTGAGGGGTGACCTGATAGAGGTTTACAAAATTATGAGGGGCATGGATAGAGTAAATAGGCAAAGTCTTTTCCCTGGGGTCGGGGTGTCCAGAACTAGAGGGCATAGGTTTAGGGTGAGAGGGGAAAGATATGAAAGAGACCTATGAGGTAACTTTTTCACACAGAGGGTGGTACGTTTATGGAATGAGCTGCCAGAGGAAGTGGTGGAGGCTGGTATAATCGCAACATTTAAAAGGCATTTGGATGGGTATATGAATAGGAAACATTTGGAGGCATATGGACTAAATGCAGGCAAATGGGACTAGGTCTGATTGGGATGTCTGGTTGATATGGATAGGTTGGACTGAAATGTCTGTTTCCGTGCTGTATGACTCTGTGAGTCTACTTATTATTTCACTGCAATACAACAGGAATGGTGTACTACTGAACTATTGCTTGACTTAGATACATGGTTAGAGTAAACAAAAACTGCAGATGCTGAAATCCAAGATAGACAAGCAGGAGGCTGGGAGAACACAGCAAGCCAGGCAGCATCAGGAGGTGGAGAAGTCAACGTTTTGGGTCCTGAAGAAGGGTTACACTCGAAATGTTGACTTGTCCACATCCTGATGCTGCCTGGCTTGCTGTGTTCTCCCAGCCTCCTGCCTGTCTACCTTAGATACATAGCAAGTGACAAATTCAACACTTTTATAGTTGTTTTCTGAAAATATTGAGTGAAGTGTGCAACAATAATTTTGGAAATGTTTTGCTTTGGAATACCTGAGCATCTACTTATTATACGTAAAATTATTTGTGAAAAATAATTATTCACTATGATAGATGAACCACAGAAGTATAAGTATGATAAACAAGTTAACTCATAACTCTAGGAAAACACCTATACCATGTTTCACATGGTTTGTTTCTTAATTACATGGTAAATCTCAACTCAGTTACTAGCACACTGGACTCTGAATTAGAGGGTAGTGTGTTCAAATCCTATCCCAGAGATTGAACCCATATTTCAGGCTGACATTCCAAGTGTAGCCCTGCTGGCCTGCTGCACTGTCAAACATGATGACTTTTGGATGAATCATTAAACCAAGGCTCTCTTAGCCTTCACAGTTGGAGGTTAAAAAGATCCTATTGCATTGTTTTGAAGAAGTGTAGGACGAGGTCTCGTGTTCTGGCTGATGCAAAAGCAAAATGCTGTGGATATTGGATAGTTGAAATAGAGAATAAAGAGCGGAAATTCTCTGCAAGTCAAGCAACACCCTTTTGGAGACAAACAAAATTAAAGAACAGATTCATCCTGCCGCCTCTTGCCTCAATAGGAGGGCCAGCAAGGCAAATGGGGCAATCTTCCAGGAGATGGCCTCCAAATTGGCACTCTCCATGCTAGTTGGCACTTTTAAGGATGATAGTTGGAGGTCTTGAACAATGGAAGGCTGGAAGTGCTACTTTGAGTTATCCGTGCTACAGAGGCATGCACATGAATATGTGGACACCTCAAAATGGATTCACTCACAATAACTAGCAGAGAAGCCATCAACTAAAGAAGTCTGAAGGAGGTAGGGCCATTACACTGGAAGGAAATGTTCTCCTTGGAAGTGATAAAAGACAGTTGAAATGTTTGATCCCCATAGCTCTATCATTGGAGCAGAGAGTCTCCAGTTCTCTTAAGGGTCCGTAGCCCTCCCTAACTCCCTGCCTTCATGAAGTGGGTAGCTGACCTGATCCTAGTTATCCTTAGGCAACTCCTCAGGGGAAGGAATGCATTGGCCAGCCATCCAAATCACCTATTTCTTTTCCTTTGGTCCCTCCCACCAATCAGGGTACAGGCTATCTGAGACCTAGGAATGGGTAATAAAGCAGGTTTAAAAATGATTTCCAAGGAATAGTAATCATAACATGATTATTCCGTTTGTGTGTGAGAAACTTGGGTTTTAAAACTGTGTTGAACTTAAATATAGGGAATTACAATGAAATGAAGATAGAGTTGGCTAACGTGGACTGGGCTGATGGATTAGCATGAAAAAACATTAAACAAGCAAAGGTAGACATTTAAGGAAGTAATTCATGACTCTCAGCAAAAAAAAAACAAAAATCCCAGTACGGAGTAAAGATTCTAAGAGAGGGATAAACCAACAATGGCTAGCCAATGAGGTTAAGGAGAGTATTAAATTGACAGGAAAAGAATGTAAGGAGGCAAAAGTCAGTGATAGCCCTGAAGTCTGGGATAAATTGAGAATCCAGCAAAGGAGGACTGAAAAGCTGAATAAAAGAGAGAAAACAAATTACAAGGGCAATCTAATGAGGAGTATAAAACTGACAATAAAAACTTTTGAAATACATGAAAAAGAAAAGACAGGTCAAAGTGAACATAGACCCCTTTGAAAATATATCTGGGAAGATGGCTTTGAGGAACAAGAAAACGGCAGAGGAATTGAACATACATCTTGCGTCAGTCTCCTTGTGGTGGGAGATATTCTGAACATCCCAATAATGCTAAAGAATACAGGGAGGAATTAGAAACCATCATCATCACTATAGAAGTAGTATTCATATCAGGGCTAGTGGCAGAAAGGTCCCCTGACCCTAATAGTTTGCATCTTTCAATCCTAAAAGAAATAGCTACAGAATAGTGGATGCATTGGTTGTAATTTTCCAAAAATCCTTGGATTCTGGAGAATTACTGAAGGATTGGAAATAGGCCAATGTGACATCCTTATTCAAAAATGGAGGGAGGCAAAACGTGGGTTTAGACCAATTAGACTAACATCTATGGTTGGAAAAGTATTGGTATCAATAATTAAGGAAGTAATAGCAACATATTTGGAAAATCAAAATCTAATCAGATAGAGTCAGCATGGCTTCATGAAATGGAAATTGTGTCCTGAATAATTTATTAGAGTTTTATGAAGGAATCTCAACCAGAGTGCAGAGAGGGTTGGGTGTGTTATATTTGAACCTCCAGAAGGCATTCGACTAGGTACCTCACAAAAGGTTAAGTTGAAAGGTAAGAGCCCATAGTGTTGAAGGTAGTATATTGGCATGGATAGAGGTTTGTTTAATGGGCAGGAAACAATGGGTGAGGATAAGGGAATTTTTTTAAGACTGGCAACCAGTGGGATTCTGCAGATATCAGTGTTGGGATCGCAACTGTTTACAATATATATTAATGACTTGGAGGAAGCAAGTGAGCCAAATTTGTATGTGACAGAAAAGTAGGTGCAAAGAACAGTTGTGAGAGAGTTAAAACAGTGCACTGAAAGATATCAATGGGTTACATATGGGGCAAAAAGTTAGCAAGTGGATTTGATGTGGGAAAATGGGATGTTGTTCATTTTGGAAGGGAAGGAAAAGAACAGAATATTGTTTAAAAAGAGAAAAACTACAGAAAGCTGCAACACAAAAGAACTTGGGATACTTATGCATGAAACATGGAAAACTAGCACACAGGTAAAAGGGGTCTTCAGCTAATGGATGCTGACTTTTATTTCAAAGGGGGTTCTATAAGGGTAGAGAAGTCTTGCTGAAACTGTATAAGGTGCTGGTGAGACCTTACCTGGAGTACTGTGAGCAGTTTTCGTCCCGTTATTTAAGGACAGATATTATTTCAACGGAGGCAGTTCAGAGAAGGTTCACTAGGATGATCCATGGTGTAGAGTGATTTTCTTATGAGCAAAGGCTAAACATGTTGAGACTCTACTCACAGGAGTTTAGGAGAATGAGAGGTGATCTCGTGAAATATTAAGGATTCTTAAGGGGTTTGACAGGTTAAATGCTGAGAGGATGTTTCCCCTAGTGGAAAGTTGAGGACGAGAAGACATAAAGGGATGCCAATTTAAGGCTAAGACAAGGCTAAGAAATTACTTCTCTCAAAATGTTGTGACTCTTGGAGCGTCCAGCTGGAGAGAGCTGTGGGGGCAGAGTCCTTGTGTATATTTCAGGCTTAGTTCGATAGATAGACTCTTGATCAGTAAGGGAATCAGTATGGTGAAAACACAGGAAAGTGAATGTGAGGAATGTCCGATCTGCCATGATCCTATTAAATGGCAGAGCAGGCTTGAGGGGTTGAATGGTCTACTCCTGTTCCTATTTCGTTTGGTCTAACTCCAAGTTTGTCTCCATGGAGCTTTCTCTTTCCCTTATTGTTGTCCGGCCTGCTGAATATTTTCAGTACTCTCTGTTTTTATTTCACTAGAACAAAATTACCTACTCATTAATACACAGCTGTCTGTGGGACCCTGCTTTGTGAAAATTGGCTGCCATGTTTCTTACATTATGACAGTGTCTACAGTTTGAAGTGTTCCTTTAGTTGTAGAGTTTTTTTGGGACATTCCTAGGTTGTGAAAGGCACTACAGAAAGGCAGGTCTTTCTTTTTCTTTGCCATTTCATTAATAGAGTGCAAACTGTTGAAACAGATATTAATGGCATTGGATCCTTTGTAGACATGCCACAATTTAAAGAACAGTGACCCAATAATTCCTGCACCAAAAGGTAGCCCCCAAGACATACCAAGTTTTGAAAATGACTATTGTCATTCTGTAGGAGAAAGTGAGGACTGCAGATGTTGGAGATCAGAGTCAAGAGTGTGTTGCTGGGAAAGCACAGCAGGTCAGGCAGCATCTGAGGAGCAGGAGAATCGACGTTTTGAGCATACATTGATTCTCCTGCTCCTTGGATGCTGCCTGACCTGCTGTGCTTTCCCAGCAACACACACTCGACGACTTACACAATGCTGGCCATGATGAATTGATGCTGCATCAAAAACACATCTGTTTTTCAATGCAGTGTTCAGTCTCAACGTTTGAAAGTGTTAAAAGATTGTATACTTACTTTTCAGAATGGCCCTGACTCCACAATAGGCTTCCCACAGTGCTCACAAACTTTCCAAGGATGTGTGATCTTTAGGACTTTCAAAACACATACCGACTCATAAAAATAGCATTTTGGAGGAAATACAATTTTCTTCTGATCCTCACAATGGGGACCCAGTCTCAGACGGGATATTGGTTTTGCACCTGAGGGAACTTGCCAAAGGCCATACAAAAATAGTGTGAGGTCTGGAAGACAGAAGAAAATATTTTTATTGGAGCAAGAAAACCTAGTTCAATGTTTCACAACCTGTTTCTCACCTCTGCTGGGATAAAACAAAATCTCCCATATTTGTTCTTGCAACTCGCACCATATTTCCAAATCTTTCCTTTCATTAAAAATAATTCAATAAGCATTCTAATGGTGCCTTAGAATTGGTTAAAATAAAAAATGGAGGCTTGTTTTCTTTTAAGTTGTAAACATCTGTAGCCCAGTGTCAAATAGACGGGGGCAGAGTTTCAAATTTGAAGTCACTGGAATTAAAAATTGGATGGTTCCAACACAAGTTGTACATATGAAAATTCACTCAATTGTCTCATTAAAGTACTTTGTCTATTTTTGAGCTTCTAACACAGTAAAAGGTCATAGATACATTTGAAACTTTCTCCTGTTCATAACTTAAGGATTGGCTTGCAGTCGTGGCTTAGTAACTTAATGTAACACCTATTGTGGGTACTGAATTATATAAGGCAAAATACATCTTCAATTTAATGCTCTTCCTTTGTTTAGCTAGCAGATCACACATAAAGAGACATTATTAGTCTATCTTTGTCCAAGCTGTGGCTGAGAAAAAAAGGGTGGACCAAAGAGTCTGTTTCCATGCTGTACATCTCTATGACTCTATTTGGCCCCTAATAATTATTTATTGACTCCTGAACCAAAATGTGCACAGATGAGCATAGGCAAGGACAGGGTCAAACTTGATTTTCTGTCTTTTATGTCTGAATAGCCAGCCAGTGAATGATAACCGAATGATGGTGAATGGGGGATCTTGGTGACAAACAATGAAGGGATAATGGTGGCACGATGGCTAAGTGATTATGACTACTGCCTCACAGCATCAGGGACCTAGGTTCGATTCCAGTCTGAGGTGACTGGCTGTGTGGAGTTTGCACATTCTCCCCTCGTGTGCGTGGGTTTCCTCTGAGGACTCCGGTTTCCTCCCACAGTCTAAAAATGTGCAGGTCAGGTGGATTGCCCATGCTAAATTGCCCATGGTGTCTTGGGATATGCAGGCTAGGTGGATCTACCATGGGAAATGCAGGGTTATCGGGCTAGGTCTGGGTGGGATTCTCTTTGGAGGTTCAGTGTGAACTCAATAGGCTGATGGCTTGCTTCCACAATGTAGGGTTTCTATGATTCAGAGGATGCTGATATGCATGAAATTGTCTCCGAACATGGTTTACTGCCTTTAGGAGATAATACGCTAGAGATAACAATGACAAGGGCTGTAAAACCACGATGGTCGCTCAAAAAGGACATGGTCCCTCATGCATATCCTAATGTCCTTTTCTAAAGTGGGAGAGTGATTTTCAGTGACATTCACAGCTAACTTTGATATAATCTTCAGGAATCCCGTATTCCACGTTCCTTGCAGCAGAAGGAACACAAACAAGGGCATAATTAACCTTGCACAGCTGAGATTGTTTAGCCAAGCACAGATCAGAGCAATGTTTATATTCAGGCTCCTTCAGCACAGGTTCTATGGAACTGTCCTGGGTGATACATTGCTAAGCAATCGACTGAGTTAACTTTTTTTGGGGGTGCAGATACTGCTTCACTGCCTGTTTTTGTTACTCAAACTGCTGATCATACCTACATAATCTGCACACCTCGCAAAGACCTCTGTAATGTTGTATTTTTGCAACTCAGAAAGAAGTGTGCTACCAATGGTATAACTTTACCAGAGACTGTATCGACTAAAAAGACCTAAAGGTGGTTATATATTGAAAACGTAGATTTTTGGGAAGCACTAACTAACATGGCCATCTGCATTTCTAGAATCATCCAATGGTTACAAGACAGAAGGTGGGCCATGCAGCTGCCATGTCTCTGTCTCTGCTCTACATGCAAAAGCTATACAGCCAGTCCCACTCCGCCTCCCCAATAGCTCTCCAAATATTCTCTAGTTAAGTGCTTATCCAATTCCCTTTTGAAAGCCAATATTGAATCTATTTCCCCTGCACCCTAAGACATTAATTCCAGATTCCAAAACCAAACCCCGAATCTTCTAGTTGGAAGACAGTCATTGAAGCAGTATACCCTGAAAGATATACACAAGACCCCTTGGAAGACCTGAGGCACTGGCTCTGTGGTAATTACCCAAGCAGTTGAAAGCTCCAGTGGGCAATTATCCAGTATTTAGAAGCCTCTGAAAAAGTCTTTGACTTGGAGTTAGACTTCAAAGAGTTCCAGCTTGCTTACAATGGCTAGTTACCCAGAGAAAGTTAAAAAGCCAGTTTTGAGAAGATTTGTAGCTCAGGTTGAGGTTCTGGATGTAGGTTTGCTCACTGAGCTGGAAGGTTCATTTTCAGACATTCCATTACCATGCTAGGTAACATCTTCAGTTAGCCTGAAGCTTTGCCTGGAGGCTCACTGATGATGTTACCTAGTATGGTGATGAAACGTCTGGAAATAAACTTTCCAACTCAGCGAGCAAACCTACATCCAGAAATTTAAAGAAATTAAACCCTGTTCTAATTCCTAAGTAACTGTAAAATTCATTCCTTAACTCATTATTGAACATTCCCTCCACCCGCACACACCCTGCAATTCCACCCCCACATGACCCGACTCCAACTGATCCACTGTACCCACATCTTCAACCATCTACTGACCAACAACCCCCACACTCACCTGTGACCTTACCCCTCTAACCTGTCTGTCTTGATAACAGTGGACCGGAGATATTCGGGGAGTTTCATGCTACCGACCCTTCTTGCTGGTATTAGTTACTGATACTGTATGGAGAAGGATACCTACACAGAGTCTTCAGCAGAAGAAAGGTTCACTCCTGAAAAACAGTAAAAAGGTTTCTTATGTATTACTTAATAGCTAATAAACTGACATCAGGGATGCATGCTGGTCTCTTGTGACACATCAGGTTCAGTTGAAGAGTAACTTCACATGACAGTTACTAAAACATGTTCACACAGGATGGTTAACTGGTAGCTTATATCTTATGGGTGGTATTTAGCTAATGATATCAGTTAACCCTTTCAGGTACTAATTGTCTAATGCAACACCATCCTGTTCACCAACCAGCCTGCCACCTGACCTCCTCATCCACCCACCTGCTACTACAGTAACCTCCTTACCCACCCACCTGCGATCCTAATCTCTCACGCACTTAACTTACAAACCTTCACTGCCTAATTTATCAACGTGTCTTTGGGACCTTTAAATTCCAGAATAGAGCAGTTATTGCTGTAAAAAAAGGAATAAGCCTGGACTCCAGGCTGCCTCTGTGCTGCAATGAAACACTTCCAGAATAGCTACACTTTTCACTTGGCCTGGATTGGAGGTTTGCAGAATGTGGAGATTCTGAGCAAGGGAAGAAAAATGGAGTGCAAATTTAGCACAGCTTGTCACACAAAAAATATTTTTCCTCATGTTACCCCTAGTTATCTTGTACCTCACCTTAAAAAGCAATGTGATCTGGTTTTCTACCCTTTTGCAAATGATTATAACAACTACCCACACTTTCTGGACCCCTCATGATTTTGAACACCTCTACCATAGAACATAGAACATTACGGCGCAGTACAGGCCCTTCGGCCCTCGATGTTGCGCCAACCTGTCATACTAATCTGAAGCCCATCTAACCTACACTATTCCATAGCTAGTTCTCCCTGTATTCCATGAGATCTAACCTTACTAACCAGTCTCCCATGGGGAACCTTATCAAACACCTTACTGAAGTCCATATAGATCACATCTACCACTCTGCCCTCATCAATCCTATTTGTTATTTCTTCAACAAACTCAATCAAGTTGGTCAGACATGATTTACTGCACACAAAGCCATGTTGACTATCCCTAATCAGTCCTTGCCTTTCCAAATATATGTACATCCTGTCCCTCAGGATTCCCTCCAACAACTTGCCCACCTCCGACCTCAAGCTCACTGGTCTATATTTCCCTGGCTTTGCCTTACCACCCTTCTTAAACAGTGGCACCACATTAGCCAACCTCCAGTCTTCCGGAACCTCACCTGTGACTATCGATGATACAAGGGGCCTAACAATCACTTCTCTAGCTTCCCACAGAGTTCTAGGGCACACCTGATCAGGTCCTGGGGATATATATACTTTTATGCATTTCAAGACAAGCAGCTCTTCCTCCCTGTAATATGGACATTTTTTCAGATGTCACCATCTATTTCCCCACATTCCAAATCTTCCATGTCCTTCTCCATAGTAAACAGTGATGCAAAATACTCGTTTAGTATCTCCCTCAGTTGCCAATTTGTCCTTAATGTATTTATAAAATCCCTTTAGATTCTCCTTAACTCTATTTGCCAAAGCTATCTCATGTCCCCTTTCTGCCCTTCTGATTTCCCTCTTAAGTAACACCTACTGCCTTTATTCTCTTCCAAGGATTCACTTGATCTATCTTGTCTATACCTGACATATTGCTTCCTTCTTTTTCTTAATCTAAACCTCAATTTCTCTAGTCATCCAGCATTGTCTACACCTACCAGACTTTCCTTTCCCCCGTCATGAATTTATGTCCCCGTACTCTCATTTTTCTGAGACTTCCCATTTTCCAGCCGTCCCTTTACCTGCGAACATTTGTGCCCAATCAGCTTTTGAAGGTTCTTGCCGAATACCGTCAAAATTAGTCTTCCTCGAATTTAGAACTTCAACTTTTAGATCCGGTCTATCCTTTTCCGTCACTATTTTATAACTAATAGAATTATGGTCGCTGGCCCCATAGTGCTCCCCCACTGACACCTCAGTCACCTGCCCTGCCTTATTTCTCAAGAGTAGGTCAAGTTTTGCTTTTTCTCTAGTAGGTACATTGACATACTGAATCAGAAAATTCTCTTGTACACACTTAAGGGATTCCTCTCCATCTAAACCCTAACACTATGGCCGTTCAGTCAAATGCATTGACCTCATTCCAACCTTGGTCGAAACATGGATAAAATCGTTGAACTCAAGACAGAAAATGAAGATAACTGCACCTAACGTCAAGGCAGCATTTGACTGAGTGTTTAATGAAGAAGCTCTAGTTAAACTGGTTTGAATGGGGATAGGGTGCAAACCTTCTGCTTGTTGGAATCATACCTAGCACAAAGAAGTTGTTTGTGATTGTTGGAGGTCACTTATCCCAGCCACAGTACATCACTACATGAGTTCTTCAAAATATTTTAGGTCCAACCATTTTAGCTACTTCACTAATGACCTTACTTCTGTCATAAGTATGGGGATGTTCACTGATTATATTGCACTTAGATAGCACTATTAACACTCCTTAGATGTCACCAGGAGTACAGAATAGCATCAATGTGTACAATCAACAAGATGTACTCCAACAGCTCACAAAGGATTTCAGACAGCTCATTCTAAGTTCACAACCTCTGCCACCTAGAAGTAAAAAAGACAGTAGATGCATGGAAACACCACCACTGACAAGTTACTTCTCTAAATCATACATCATCCTGACTTGAAACTGCATCACTGTTGCTGATTGGTGTCCTGGACCTCCCTTCCTAACATTTTTGCCTGGAGCTAGAAACAACGATAGAGATTGCAATGTTCTTTCCACCACATGTTTAACCAGGAATGTCTCCTCTTTTCAACTGCTGTCAGCCTATATTGGAGTAATATATCTGAAAATTTGTGTTGGAGGACATTATGAGGTGCATTTTGCTAAGGCAAATCAGATTTATACACTTAATGGTAAGGTCCTGGGGAGTGTTGCTGAACAAACAGACCTTGGAGTGCAGATTCATAGTTATTTGGAAGTAGAGTCACATGTCGATAAGATAGTGAAGAGGCGTTTGGTATGCTTTCCTTTATTGGTCAGACTATTGAGTAAAGGGGTTGGGAGATCATGTTGTGGTGTACAGGATATTGGTTAGACCACTTTTAGAATACTGCATGCAATTCTGGTCAACCTGCTGTAGGGAGGATGTTGTGAAACTTGGAAGGGTTCAGAAAAGACTTACAAGGATTGCTAGTGTTGGAGGGTTTGAACTTTAGGCTGAGGCTGAATAGGCTGGAGCTATTTTCCCTGAAGTATTGGAAGCTGAGTGGTTTATGTGGGTGAATAGACAAGGACATTTCCCTGGGGTGGGTGAGTCCAAAACTAGAAGGCACAGGTTTAAAGTGAGAGGGGAAGGATTTAAAAGGGACCTAAGGGGCAACTTTTTCACACAGAAGGTAATACATGTATGCGATGAGCTGCTAGAGGAAGTGTAGAGGCTGATACAATTACAACATTTAAAAGGAATCTGGATGGAACATCAATAGGAAGGGTTTAGAGAGATTACAGGTCAAATGGTGGCAAATGGGACTAGTTTAATTTAAGATATCTGGTCGGCATGGATGTGTTGGACCGCAGGGTCTGTTTCCATGCTATATATCTGTATGGCTTTAATTAACCTGCAGAATGGCAAAGTAATTGATAAATGATGTTCAAGGCAGATAAATGTATGGTAGTACATTTTAGTGTGAAGAATTAAAAGGGTATTTATTACCTGGAAAGTTGAACCACAATTGGGCAAGGTGAAAAGTATATAAACCATGCTGCACACTTTATTTCCAGAGGGAGAGAAATGCAAATTAGAGAATTATACTAGTCTATATTGGACTTTGGTTAGATTGCACTGAAAACTGCATGATTCTGACATTCACATTATAAAAGTGACATTGGATAGGGTGCAGAAATGATTCATGAGGTGATCCTAGAAATGAGTGGTTTTATATATATGCAGGAAACAATTAACAAGTTGATTGTCTTTTCTTTTGAGAAAGGTTCAAGGGAAGACCTAACTGAGGTCTCTGAACGTTTGAGAGATTTTGATAGAGTGGATACAGAGACAATGTCTGGTCACTTGCCTTTACTGGTCTGTGCATTGTGTACAGGAGTCAGGAGATCATGTTGTGGCTTTTGGTTACTTTTGGAATACTGTGTTCAGTTCTGAAAAGGTTTACAAGAATTTTGCCAGGGGTGGAGGTTTGAGTTATAGGCAGAGACTAAATAAGCTGGAGCATTGGAGGTTTATAAAATCATGAGGGACATAGACTTGGCGAATAGTCAAGGTCTTTTCCCCAAGATGGGGGAGTCCTAAACTAGAAGGCATAAATTTAAGGTGAGAGAGGAAAGACTTAAAATGGACAGAAGGGGCAACTTTTTCACACAGAGGGTGGTGTGTGCATGGAATGAGCTGCCAGGGGAAGTGGTGGAGGCTGTTACAATTACAACATTTAAAAGACATCTGGATGGGTACATGAATAGGAAAGTTTTAGAGGGATTACAGGCCAAATGCTGACAAATGGGAGTAGATTAATTTAGGATCTCTGGTCGGCATGGACAAATTGGACCGCTGGTTCTGTTTCCATGCTGTATATCTCCATGATTCTATGAGGTTAACTTAATTCCTTACTAAAAACCTAACCTCACTGTCTGTCCATGTGCTGTGTGGTCTGTGTGATCTTTCTTTTTAAGGTGGCTTGTTTGTTTCTCTCTCACTTCTCTTCTCATTATCCCTTAATGAGTCAAAATTTTGTTTATTGATTCCTTTAATTGTGTAGATTGGCTTGTTCTTGGTTCTGAGTTTGATCTTCAAAGCTTAAAGAGCAAAGATGAAACTAAAATATGGACTAGTCATCTACCTGCTGTTCTGTGATACCATTCCATCATTTTGAATTCTTATCTGTCTCCTAATAGTGTAGCCAAACTACACGTAAATCTATTTTGTTATTATAAGTAGGTGCAACCTGGATGTGGCAGTTTGGTTAGTGTATATGTGTGAAGCACTGCCCAGGAAGTCAGCAATAATTGACCACTACAGGGATTCACTGCATGTGTCTATTTGATCATGCCATGAGTTGGGTCATACCCCCACTAATGATCCTTAGCAAGAGCAGCAACAGATACAAAGGCCAAATCCAAAAACACATTTACAATGAAGTGTTTCTTTGCTTCTGATAAATAGTTTTAAACAATTCCAATTGATTTACTATTGCTTGCTGCTATTTGAGATCCAGGAACCACTTGATTCAGGACAATAATAAAAGCAATTGAAAACATTTAATGGGGTGTTAATTGAAAATTGGGTGTGAATATAACAATGGGGATTTGCAGACAATCAATAGTGAGCACAACACAACATTTGTTGAGCATCAATTGTTGTCTTCTTGCCACCTAATTGCTTAATTAGTTCACTGTATAAAATCAAGTGAAAATTGATTCATTTTAATGGACTCCTAAATTATTGCACTAGAATGTTTTAAGGTTATACTATTCACATATTGCTATTGAGAGACTTGAAAGCCACTTATGAATCCCCAGCAATGTTTAGGGAAGGTTTCTTAACTGTGAGAGAATTTTGGGAACAGTTTTTTACAGCATGGAAGTCAGGGATGAATTCTCTTCTTTTACTGCTAGTAAAAAAGTAAAGAAAATAAACTTGTTGCATTTGTATATATGCACACCTGGGTCCACTTGGAACAAATCTATTGAGAGACTTCAGTTACAGATGAGTTTAAAATGTTTTGAGCATACTTGGAAATTAAGCTCTCAAAAACAAATCTGGTGGGGGAGCTCCCAGCAGTTTAGTTTACTATCAATTTAATCAAACATCTGGTTGGAGTTCTACAGATATACAAACATTTTTGTTTTTAATACAGCTTTTCACGTGTTCATCCTACATATGGTAACCCGTACTTTGGTAGCAGCCAATTCTGGAGAACTGCTAACATTGAACTATTGATTAAAGGAAGAGTTAGAATGAATACTTATTGGCCTGTCAGTCTAACCCTGGTGGTGTGCAAGTTATTGAGAAAAGTTCTGAGGGATAACTGATTATTGATAAAGGCAGCCATCATAAATCTATTAAAGGAAACCTGTGTTGAATTTCTTGAGAAAGTAACAGTGAGAGTAGGGGATTTGATATAGTCCACATGGATTTTAACAAGGCTTCTGATAAGTTCCCATATGGCAGTCTGGTCAAAAATATAAAAGCTTATGAGATCCATGGGAGATAGGTAAATTGGATACTTGACTCTAAAATCGACTCTGTGACTGGAAACAAAGGGTTAAGGTCAATGGGTTATTTTGTGACAGGAAGACTGTTTCAGGTGGGATTCCAAAGGGTTCTGTGTTATGTCTCCCCCTTTTAATGGCACACATCAATAATTTAGACTTGGCTGTAAAGAACATAACTTTTTAGGCAATACAAAAAAAAATGGTCACATGGTTGATAGTGAGGAAGAAAGCAGTGTTGTTAGAAGGTACTGTTGGAATAATCAAGTTGGTAAGAAAGCCTCTGCAGGATTGTGAGGTAATGCATTTAGGATGGACAAAGCAGACAATCGAATATACGATAAATGTTTGGAGATTGAGAAGTGTATGACCACAGAAGTATTTTGCAGTTTATATCCATAGTTTCCTGAAGATATTGTGACCAGACAGAGAAGTTAGCTAAAAATGCATAGGAAATAGTTTTTTTAACTTGAGACCTACAGTATAAAATCAAGGAGGTTATGCTGAATTTATAGAAACCTTAATTAAGCCACAGGTAGAGGACTGCATGTAGTTTGGTCATTGTATTAAAAGAATATAGTGGCACCAGAGGTACAGGGGAGATTTGCAATAGCATTGCTTAAATTTTAGCAATGTAAATCGGAGGAAAAGTGATTAGGATGGGATTGCTTTCTTTGGAAAACAGGAAGTTGAAGAGAGAGTTAAATGAGGTAAATGGGAAAATGAGGAGTCTGGATACAAAGGTCAAGCAGAGATGTTAATAACAGAGGCATCAATTTAAGGTAACTAGCAGAAGAGTTGGATTGGAGATGAGGAGATTTTTGTTTTATTCAGAGGGTGATAAAGATCTGTAATTCACTACCTGAAAGGGTGGCAGAAACAGGAACACTTCTCATGCTAATAAACTTGAAATATCATTACATACAGAGCCATAACAAATGGACCAAGAACTGGGAAGTGGGATTGGGATGAATAGTTATTTTACAACCAATAATAGCAAAATAATGGGGATACTGGAAAGTAAATACAGATAAAATGCTGGAGAAACTCAGTGTCTGTGGAAAGAGAACAGAGTTAATGTTTTGATTTCCAATTCTGAAGAAGTCATACCGGACTCAACTTTAAATCTGTTTCTCTCTCTATCGATGTGGTCAGACCTGCTGAATTTCTCCAGCATTTCCTGTCTATTTCTATTACAGCTAATACAGACATGATAAACCAAATTGCCCCCTTCTGTACTCTACTTTCTATGTCTCTGTTTCATGACAGGCACAAGCAGTTTTGTATCACTAGTAGCATGCAAAAAAGATCTTGAGGTGGAGTGTGCTGTTCAAGTTAGTAGTCAGCTTCAGTAATCAAACATGTACTATATTATCAATTCATCATGACCAAGGTGTTCTAAACTGCTTTGAAGGATAGATTTGCATTGACACAGCACCTCATAGAAATATCCCAGTGTGTTTTACAGCCAGTTAAGTATTTCTGAAGGGTTGTAGGAAATGTGAATGCGCACAACAAAGTCCCACAAAAAGCAATGTGATAATGACCCAATAATCTGTTTTTGTTGATGATTGTTGATGGGTGGTTATTGGCCAGAAGACTGGAAATAGCTCGGCTGTTCTTCAAATCTTTAGTATTCATTTGAAAGGACAGGGACCTTACCTGAAAAAGGGCACCTCTGACAATGCCCCCTCCCGAAATACTGCACTGCCACATCAGTCTGGATAACACGCTCACATTTCTGGAGTGTGACTTGAAGCCACTGTCTTCTAGCTCAGAAGTGAATATTTCCCACTAAGTTTCAGTTAATGTTGAGATAGGTCAATTATAAATCAAGACAATTCAAATATTTATTTCAAATTACTTACGTGCAACATTTTTTTCTATAAATTCAGTTCTACCACCCCTCACCCCATTTCACCTTGAGGTAATACTAACTTTGATGCATCATTCTACCAGCACATTCTGGATATTTGCAAGGAGAATGGTCTGTAATGGCTGGGTAATATCTGTTTAAATGCATGTTAAGTGGGTCCAAATGATCTGTCAAACTGAGGAAAGACTTCTAAATGTAATACCATTAAATTGCACTGTGGTACTTACCTTTCTCCTTCCAATTAAAACACAATTTTTTGGAACCAGCCCAATAAAAAAGTATAAAAAGGAAGTCTTTTAATCAAAGGTCCAGGTTAGGTGGGGTGTGGTGGATGGGGAGTCAGTTTTTGGTTTTAAAGCAATTTTGGACTGAAATTCTTAATGCCCTCTTTTATAATCAGTTCCGCAATGAAGTGCCGAAACTATAATAAAGCATATTTCCGGAGCAGGCACATACATTCCGAATTATAGAGTCATAGAGTCATAGAGATGTACAGTAATGGAAACAGACACTACAGTCCAACCTATCCATGCCGACCAGATATCCCAACCCAATCTAGTCCCATCTGCCAGCACCCGGCCCATATCACTCCAAAGCCTTCCTATTCACATACCCTACCAGAATTGCACGCAATATTCCAACAATGGCCTAACCAATGTCCTGCACAGCTGCAACATGACCTCCCAACTCCTGTACTCAATACTCTGACCAATAAAGGAAAACGTACCAAACGCCTTCTTCACTATCCTATCTACCTGTGACTCCACTTTCAAGGAGCTATGAAACTGCACTCCAAAGTTTCTTTGTTCAGCAACACTCAAGGAAGCATAGGTCAGGTATAGACAGGATAGATCGAGTAAATCCTTAGAAGAGTGTAAAGAAAGTAGGAGTATACTTAAGAGGGAAATCAGGAGGGCAAAACGGGGACATGAGATAGCTTTGGCAAATAGAGTTCAGGAGAATCCAAAGGGATTTTACAAATATATTAAGGACAAAAGGGTAACTAGGGAGAGAATAGGGCCCCTCAAAGATCAGCAAGGCGGCATTTGTGTGGAGCCACAGAAAATGGTGGAGATACTAAATGAATATTTTGCATCAGTATTTACTGTGGAAAAGGATATGGAAGATACAGACTATAGGGAAATAGATGGTGACATCTTGCAAAATGTCCATATTACAGAGGAGGAAGTGCTGGATGTCTTGAAATGGTTAAAGGTGGATAAATCCCCAGGACCTGATGAGGTGTACCCTAGAACTCTGTGGGAAGCTAGAGAAGTGATTGCTGGGCCTCTTGCTGAGATATTTGTATCATCGATAGTCACAGGTGAGGTGCCAGAAGACTGGAGGTTGGCTAACATGGTGCCATTGTTTAAGAAGGGTGGTAAAGACAAACCAGGGAACTATAGACCGGTGAGCCTGACCTCGGTGGTGGGCAAGTTGTTGGAGGGAATCTTGAGGGACAGGATGTACATGTATTTGGAAAGGCAAGGACTGATTAGGGATAGTCAACATGGCTTTGTGCATGGGAAATCATGTCTCACAAACTTGATTGAGTTTTTTGATGAAGTAACAAAGAGGATTGATGAGGGCAGAGCAGTAGATGTGATCTATATGGACTTCAGTAAGGCGTTCGACAAGGTTCCCCATGGGAGACTGATTAGCAAGGTTAGATCTCATGGAATACAGGGAGAACTAGCCATTTGGATACAGAACTGGCTCAAAGGTAGAAGACAAAGGATGGTGTTGGAGGGTTGTTTTTCAGACTGGAGGCCTGTGACCAGTGGAGTGCCACAAGAATCGGTGCTGTGTCCTCTACTTTTTGTCATTTACATAAATGATTTGAATGCGAGCATAAGAGGTACAGTTAGTAAGTTTGCAGATGACAACAAAATTGGAGGTATAGTGGACAGCGAAGAGGATTACCTCAGATTACAACAGGATCTGGACCAGATGGGCCAATGGGCTGAGAAGTGGCAGATGGAGTTTAATTTAGATAAATGCGAGGTGCTGCATTTTGGGAAAGCAAATCTTAGCAGAACTTATACACTTAATGGTAAGGTCCTAGGGAGTGTTGCTGAACAAAGAGACCTTGGAGCGCAGGTTCATAGCTCCTTGAAAGTGGAGTCGCAGGTAGATAGGATAGTGAAGAAGGCATTTGCTATGCTTTCCTTTATTGGTCAGAGTACTGAGTACAGGAGTTGGGAGGTCATGTAGCGGCTGTACAGGACATTGGTTAGGCCACTGTTGGAATATTGCATGCAATTCTGGTCTCCTTCCTATCGGAAAGATGTTGTGAAACTTGAAAGAGTTCAGAAAAGATTTACAAGGATGTGGCCATGGTTGGAGGATTTGTGCTATAGGGAGAGGCTGAACAGGCTGGGGCTGTTTTCCCTGGAGCGTCGGAGGCTGAGGGGTAACCTTAAAGAAGTTTACAAAATGATGAGGGGCATGGATAGGGGAAATAGAGAAAGTATTTTCCCTGGGGTCGGGGAGTCCGGAACTAGAGGGTATAGATTTAGGGTGAGAGTAGAAAGATATAAATGAGACCTACGGGGCAACTTTTTCACGCAGAGGATGGTATACGTATGGAATGAGCTGCCAGTAGAAGTGGTGGAGGCTGGTACAATTGCAACATTTAAGAGGCATTTGGATGGATATATGAATAGGAAGGGTTTGGCCGGGTGCTGGCAGGTGGGACTAGATTGGGTTGGGATATCTGGTCGGCATAGACGGGTTGGACCGAAGGGTCTGTTTCCATGCTGTACATCTCTTTGACTCTATGACTAGCCCATGAGTAAACAGCCGATAAACGTTTCCTGGAAATTGATAGATGAGAGCCAAACTTAATATGATTAGTCAAGTAGAATTAACAGCTGAGATTCACTCTGATCAATTCCTTGATCTGAAGCTAGGTTCAGGAGAAGGAAGAAGTGACAACAGGGTTGGGCAGGGAAACAGTGAGGAGTTGTATTGGGGAGGGAGGCAGCAAATTGAGAGAGGTAGCAGGAGGTGACAAGCTGAACAGAAATTGAAAGAATGAGTAAATTAGTTGGACTAAGAGAATTTTTGGGTCAGTTAATCCTGTTGTTCTTCTCGTTCTGTTCCAACTAGTTTTGTTGAGTTATTAAGGGAAGATTGATTCCAAAAATATTTGATGCATTGAAAACACAAAGGCATTTCAAGAGAATTTGTGGAAAACAAGTTTCTTTGCCCAGATCTCCAAATAATAATAAAAATGTTCTTGTTATTTATTATTATTAGATTATCTTGTGGAACATCATGAATTGTACATATTCATATTTGCATGCATTTTGAGAGACTGTTTAAAATAAATCGCATTACCTTTCCAAAGACAACTTGAATAGTCACTCTCCCTCCTAAGATTTCAATTCTTCACCACAGTATTGTCTTTTTCAGTTTCCAGATGTAGTTTCTTCCCTCAATATTCAGTTTGTTTACTGAAGTACTTTGTCTCTCTCTGACTTTCACGTCCCAGTGTACAAGAACCAATAGTTCTCCAAATTTACAGAGTCTCATTCCTGCTGCCTGATTACGTTTATTGATGAAGAAATGACTGAACCATTTTCCCCACTATTCCTTGCACTAATAAGGGAGGAAAACACTCAAAGCTGATAAATAAAAGTTGCCTTTGCCATTTTTTTCTATGAATTCAAAAAACAAGCTTGTTTAGTGCTTTCTATTTTGAGCTTCTCAAGTTGAAACAGAAGATTTCTGTTTTGTCTTTAACCAATTGAAACTTTCTTCTGTCAAATGACTAAAATACAAGCTATAGCATAAAAGCGCATTGAGCGCATGCCTCTCCCATATGTGGCATTGTAATGGTTGTGGTTCTGAACTTAAAACCTAGAAGTCATGAATTTAAATGGCACCTATGGTAAACTTAAAATTGAATTCAGTAAACCTGGTAATTTGTGGATTAGCCTGTTACTATGACCATTACAAAATGCATTCCACACATGCATGAAAAGAAAATGTACATTAATCACTAGATTTTTAGACTGCAGCTCGTCTGCTCTACTTCCACATCATTCTCCCCTTCTTCTCTTTGTTCATCTTCTGTCTCCTGCTTTGCCCCTCTCTTCTGTCCTGTGATACCATGTCTTTTTTTAGTTCTCCCCTCTCGAGAACTCTGGTCTCCCAAGTCCCTATCCCAACTTCTTGACCTCATCACTGTCCACGCCACCATCCCAATTTATTTGACAGCAGAGGATATACTGAGATCAGGCACCATGTCCCCTTCTCAAGCCCTGTCTTTAACTTGTGTGAGTGATGTTGCTGACTTTGTCATCATTATGTACAATGGCCACATGCCCGATAGAAAGTGATTGAAATTCTTTGAGCTTATTTCACGTAGAATTCTTACCAGCATTAGATCCTGCAATTCTTCCTCCCCAAAAGGGAATCACATGGATGCTGTAGCGGGAGTCCAATGAACCTGATGGCAAAGCTGACACTAAAAAAAATGCTGCTTTGAAAAATGCTTTGAAATTATTTTTAAAGTGATTGATTTCATGTATTTGAATAAGTTGTTGAAATATTACAGCATATTAAGGAAATATTTGATACTGAAATTCCTGGAATGCTGTCCCAATTGTAGTGGAAGAGGATTCCTGATTGACTGTACAGTAGAATAGAGATGAGGGACAGCATTATTAACATATGTAGGGTGCGCTGTTAGTGTCTGTGAGAGCACGTCAGCAGCACCCATATAATTCAATCTTTGCAAGGCAGATCCACTCTGCTTGAGATGACTTTAGACAATTGAAAACAAAAATGGCCGAATGAGACTCCAACTTTAAGGGGAACTATTATGTTTGTAGACAAAAAAAAATTGTGCTCTAGGATTGATTACCATAATCTAAGGAAGCATTGAGATTTTTCAAAAAAGCCTTTATGCACCAAACTCTTGCCAGCTGAGCAGTGGTTTATCAGGACAGACTGGCCAGAGTTTCTGAGGAAGCTCTGATCCTCCCTCAACCACTCTACATTGACATCAACTGTGGAAGATTTTCTGTTATCTCCCAAAATCAAAATTGAAAGAGACTCCATAAGATGTAGGAGTAGAAATAAGCCATTCAAATCATCAATTTGCTCTGCCATTCAATGAGGTCATGGCTGATCTGATAATCTTCAACTCCCCCCTTTTCCCTATAACCTTTGATTCTCTTACTGTTTAAAAATCTGTCTACCTCAGCCTTGAATATACATAATAATCCAGACTCAACTGCCCACGATGGTAAAGAACTCCACAGATTCACTATCCTCTGAGAGAAGAAATTCCTCCTCAACTCTGTGTCATCTCTTATTTTGAGACTATGCCCTCTGGTCCTAGATTTTCACACTAGGGAGAAACAACCTGTCCACATCTGCCCCTGTCAATCTCCCTCAGAATATTATATGTTTCATATTCAAATGAGTACAGGTCCAACCAGTTCCACCTCTCCATATAAGAGAGCCCCCTCCCCCATACCTGCCATCAGCCTAGAGAATCTTCTCTGAACTGCCTCCAAGGCCAGTTATAGCTTTTGTTAGATAAGGGGTCCAAAACTGTTCACGGTATTCCAGCTGTGGTGTGACAAGTGCTTGTATATTTTTAGCAAAAGCACCCTTACTTTATACTTACAAACAAAAAGAGAAATTGTTGGAAACACTCAGCAGGTCTGCCAACATCTGTGGAGAGAAAGCAGAGTTAACATTTCAGGTCCATTGACCCTTTTTCAGAATGGTCTTCTGCTTCAACTTTCTCTTCACAGTTGCTGTCAGACCTGCTAGGTACTTCCAGCAATTTCTGTTTTTGTTTCAGACTTCCAGCAGTCCCAGTTCTTTTGGTATTTTTTATTGTCTACATTTATGCTCCATCCCTTTTGAAATAAAGCCCAATATTCCATTTGCCATCCCTTTCACTTGCTGAACTTGAATGCTGGCTTTCTGTGATTAATGGACAAGGACACCCAAATACCCCTGTTCCACATCTTTCTGTAGCCTTACTCTATTTAAATAATATTCAGCTCCTCTATTCTTCCTGCCAAAGTGCTTAATCTCACACTTCCCCATATTAAAGTTCATTTGCCAAACTTTTGCTTACTCGCTTAACCTGGTTATAGCCCTTTGCAGATTCTGTGTCAGTCTCATCACTTCAAATTCCACTGACTTTTGTGTCATCCACACACTTTACTATAATACATTCACTTTCCGTATCCAAGTCATTCCTGAAGGGGAGGCAATGGCCTAGTGGTATTAAAATTGGACTATTAATCCAGAGAGGAGAAAGTGAGGTCTGTAGATGCTGGAGATCAGAGCTGAAAATGTGTTGCTGGTAAAGCACAGCAGGTCAGGCAGCATCCAAGGAACAGGAGAATCGACGTTTCGGGCATGAGCCCTTCATCAGGAATTCCTGATGAAGGGCTTATGCCCGAAACGTCGATTCTCCTGTTCCTTGGATGCTGCCTGACCTGCTGTGCTTTACCAGCAACACATTTTCAGCTATTAATCCAGAGACTCAGGTATTGTTCTGGGGACCCAGGTTTGAATCCCATTACGGCAAATGGCAGATAGTGCAATTTGAAGTCTGTGAAAATCTGGAATTAAGAGTGTAATGTTGACCATGAAATCATTGTCGATTGTTGGAAAAACCAATTGGTTCACTAATATCGTTTAGGGAAGGAGATTGCCATCCTTACCTGCTCTGGCCTACAGCAATGTGGCTGACTCTTAACTGCCCTATGGGCAATTAGGGATGAGTAATTGATGCTGGCCTAGCCAGCAATGCCCATACCCTGTGAATGAATTCCTTAAAATCTGTACTGGAGCAGAATTTTTACAGAGCCTCAGATGTCAGCATCCCACCCCTGGAATTTCAGGAATCTTAGTAGATATGGAACAAGTATCTCATGTCATAAAGTCATTGAGTCTTTAGAGCACACAGGGAGCTCTCATGACAATGGATCAGAGCCCTGACATACCACAAATACTTATAAATTTTAATTCCAAAATTTATTTTTGTAAAAGAGGAGTGTTTTGTCATTTATATAAATGATTTGGATGTGAACATAGGAAGTATAGTTAGTAAGTTTGCAGATGACACCAAAATTGGAGGTGTAGTGGACAGTGAAGAAGGTTACCTCAGATTACAACAGGATCTGGACCAGATGGGCCAATGGGCTGAGAAGTGGCAGATGGAGTTTAATTCAGATAATTGCGAGGTGCTGCATTTTGGAAAAACAAATCAGTGCAGGACTTATACACTTAATGGTAAGGTCCTAGGGAGTGTTGCTGAACAAAGAGACCTTGACGTGCAGGTTCATAGTTCCTTGAAGTAGAGTTGGAGGTAGATATGATAGTGAAGAAGGCATTTGGTATGCTTTCCTTTATTGGTTAGAACATTGTGTATATGAGATGGGAGGTCATGTTGCAGCTGTACAGGACATTGGTTAGGCCACTTTTGGAATATTGCATGCAGTTCTGGTCTCCTTCCTATTGGAAGGATGTTGTGAAACTTGAAAGGGTTCAGAAAAGATTTATAAGGATGTTTCCAGGGTTGGAGGATTTGAGCTATAGGGAGAGGCTGAATAGACTAGGGCTGTTTTGCTTGGAGCGTCGGAGGCTGAGGGGTGACCATATAACTGGTTTATAAAATCATGAGGGGCATGGATAGGGTAAATAGACCAAGTCTTTTCTCCGGTGTGAGGGAGTTCAGAACTAGAGTGCATACGTTTAGGGTGAGAGGGGAAGATATAAAAGGGACCTAAGGGTCAACATTTTCATGCAAGGGTGGTGTGTGTATGGAATGAGCTGCCAGAGGAAGTGGAGGAAGTGCTGCGCTTTTCCAGCAACACATTTTCAGCATCTGCAGTCCTCACTTTCTCCTAGAGAAAGTGGTGGAGGCTGGTACAATTATAGCATTTAAAAGGCATCCAGATGGTTATATGAATAGGAAGAGATTAGAGGGATATGGGCCAAGTGCTGGCAAATGGGACGAGATTAGATTAGGATATCTGGTTGGCATGGACAAGTTGGACTGAAGGGTCTGTTTCCATGCTGTACACCTCTTTGACTCTATGACTCTATGAGTGCTGCAGACAAAAAACAAATGGTGGGAGTAAATTTGTTGCTGTCTGGCAAAGTCCTGTGGGATTCATGAAATGTCATACCTGTAAAATGTCAAGGAATTGTCAAATGGAGAGAGAAATGTAGCAGGGAAGAGATTACATGGGGATTGAATTTACCTCTCTTTGCAGAAAGCCATTGTCCCCAGAAGATGTTTGTGTTTCCCCTTACTATAATATACAAGAAAGGAAGTTAAAATTAACTGCAACCCTGTTCCATGCATACTAGTGGAAGAAGGTATGCAAGTGAACTGAGACACCAGTGTGAACTGGCTTAGTTTCCAGCACTAGTGTGCTCTGAAGGTCACAGTAGAAGAATCATCCAATTGTCACTCCAACATTGCAGCCTCCTCTCTCATTCTGCATGCTTGGATCTATCTAGTCAGCAAGTCTGTCAGAGAGAACAGGTCAAGAAGGATTCTCTCACTCTGAGTGTAACCAGCTAACTGCAATCAAAAGAAACAGGATAGAGGGATTTCAATTATCTGCAAAAGCCAAATATCCTGAAATTGATTATTCAACAATCAACATTTCAATTTATACTCTTTCTGTGTAATTCCAGAGACAGAGTCGAGAGTGTGGTGCTGGAAAAGCATAGCAGGTCAGGCAGCATCTAAGGAGCATTAGCCCTTCATCAGGCTCCTGCTCCTCGGATGCTGCCTGACCAGCTGTGCTTTTCAAGCAACACACTCTCGACTCTGATCTCCAGCATCTGCAGTCCTCACTTTCTACTACTGATTCCAGAGACAGACTGATCTGTAAATCTTAATTTTCATCATTTGTTGTACTCACTTCTTACTCCTAATCTGTATGTATGTGCATTTCATTATTAATTCTTTTTGCATCTCGTTAATAAATTCGCTCTGCTTTTAACTTCGACAAAAAAGCCGGGTTAAATCAGCTCCTTTTAAAAAACATGTTCGATCTGGGAAAAAATTATCCACAAGGTAAAGGGTTCTTTCTAAATTAATCTTGTGACCAAGTGAGAGAATGGGGTGAATATAGAAGGAAAGCTGCTTTAACCCTCTTCATGTGAGAGCTTAGCAGTTTGAGATCTTTGCTTGGAACAATAATAACTTGGGAACCCCATCCTGAGTAGGTCAAAACAAATTGGAGGCTTTATTTCATGATTTATAGCCACAGATAAAGCAAATAATGTGAAAATTGTCAATGTGAAGTGCATGTAATTTTTTTTATAAACTGTGAAAGACTTTCTTGTGTTTGCATTTGTACAATATAGAAATAAACTGTATCTGATGCCAGCATATTCCTAGTTATGGAGGATTTAAAAGTGCTGTCACTGAAAAAGGTAAAATTTTCAATGTGGCATTTAGAATTAAAGTACATCCCAAATGCCAGGGAAGTCTAAAATTTTAAGGATTTTCTAACAAATTTGAAAGGAAATTGAGGACAATCATATGGATCGATTAAAAGTAGAGCAGTGAAAATTAACATTTGAAGAAAAAGAAAGAAAGACAAAAACTGACGGAAGGAAAGAGAGTGAGAAATGAGAAAATAAATGACCAAGGAAGGAAGAGCGAGAATTTCAGGAAAAATGGAAGGCAAAGGAGTTTGAATCGAGTTTGCGCTCAAACTGAGGAACAGGAACACTATTACATTCCATGAAAACACCACTGGCTCCGACTTGAGGGGTGAGGAACATTAGTTTGCTTCTTTTCATTCCTAAAGTTTGAGGAGGCAGAATTTGAAGCCTTCTTTCATTATTGTGAATGGGTAGCACAGTGGTTAAAGTGGATGGCCCTGCATTGGTCTTTCTTTCATCAGGAAAGTGGGAGAAGTGATTTCAGGAAAAGTCATTCACTCCCATTTGCCTGAGGCAAGTGCTGCTGATTCACAAGGCAGTAAAAGGCCATCTTAGTGTGCAGCCGTTAGTGCAAAGGCATGAAGAAATGGCCTGACCAAATAAACCTGGAAGTTCAAAAGCTTAAGCAGCTTTCTTTTGGCCAGTAGTTAGGACCATTTAAGACAGAAGTGACTGACAAAATCCTCCGTGAATTAATTGTCCATGAGTTCAAAATGTCATGGCCTTCTCAATAAGAATGTACACAGAGAGAGACAGGCTGCTGGTTAAGAGGTGATCCACAGACCCTTGTTCCAGAAGGAACTCTTCCCTGGTCACCCCTAACTAACTGGAAAGGATACAGGTTGGGAGAATGATAGGAAACTGAGGATTCATTTGAGACAGGGAAGTACTGAGAGCACCCCTCAGGTCTGAATCTGTGATGCTGAGTCAAAAGTGAGAACAACAAAATTGTGTCCTGTAACTGCCGAACAGCAGGAAATGTCTGGGCCAACCTTTGGAGGTGACAGGATTTCCTGGGGCACAAACAGGAATGTGGGGCCATCAGAGAGTACACAGACCAGACTATGGTACTGACTGTAACCTCGAATCTTTATAAAGGCACTTCTGAAATTCCAGGTGAGGTTGAACAAATCCCTGCAAGTTACCCAGATTTTGTATCTGAAGGAGATGTGGCCACGTTAGCCCAGGGTGACCAAGTAAGGATGTAGTGACATAAAGGGACAGCGGGTCCAGCCAAACTCTACTGCTGGGCAAATGCATGAATTTCCCTTCTTTGAGTGCAGTAAGTGCTAAGGTTTGGGTTAAAGGGATTAAAGAAAGGTGCAAGCCTATTCCCTTGCACTGGTGTTGGGACTAGTCACCATGTGAGTTATTCCCAATATGCTTGTGGATGGGATGGACCTACTCCTCAGCACTGACCTTGTGGAATGGGAAGTAACTGCATCATCAGCAATCTCCGAGAATCCCAATGAGATCAGAGAGACTGAACAACTGTGGGAGAAAGTGCATGCCATTTCCCCAGACTCTGTGGTCAGCGATCTATGGTCAGACCAGTTCAACCAGTGAAGACTGAGGTGGCACTGCAAACAGAAGGCCCTCAACTGTGGTTATCTGAAACACTTTTAAGGAGTGTAGAAGATCCCACTAAGGCAATAGATACAGCTTCCTTAGTAGCAGCCCAAGAAGCTTCAAAAACATTAGCTCAGACAGCTCGCACTGAAGTAGAAGGTGAGGACTGCAGATACTGGAGAGACAGAGTCAAAAAGTGTGGCACTGGGAGAGCACAGCAGGTCAGGCAGCATCCGAGGAGCAGGAGAATCAACGTTTTGGGCATGAGTCCTTCATCAGGAATATGGGAGAGGGGGTAAAGGGGGTTGAGATAAATAGGAGGGTGGGGTGGGGGTGGGAGTGGAGTAGCTGGGAAGGCGATTGGTAGATGCAGGTTGGGGGGGTGAATGTGATAGGTCAGAGGGGATGATGGAGTGGATTCGTGGGAAGGAAGATGGACAGGTAGGACAGGTCAAGAGGGCAGTGCCAAGTTGAAAGGTTAGATGTCGGATGAGCTGGGGGGAAGGGAGATGAGGAAAGGTGGAAGATGAGGCATTCTCCCTCCAGGCATCAGGTGACCTGGATTTGGTGGTGGAGGAGGCCCAGGACTTGCATGTCCTTGGCAGAGTGGGAGGGGGAGTTGAAGTGGTCGGCCAAAGGGCAGTGGGGTTGCTTAGTGCGTGTGTCCTGAGATGTTCCCTGAAACATTCCTCGAGTTGGCGTCCTGTCTCCCCAGTGTAGAGGAGACCACATCAGAGGCTGTGATAGACTACGTAACTTCAGTAAAAGACAAGACCGTGGATAGTCAATGATTAATATTTAAGGAACAAATACATGCATCTTAACAATTATACATTCCTTTTGGATGAATGAACACAACCGAAAAAATACCCAACCATGGTTAATGAAAGAAATAAATATAGTGTTAGATCCAGAGAAGAGTCGTACAAAGTTGCTAGACAAGGTAGCAATTGTGAGGACTGACTGAGTGCGATTTACAATTCAGCAAAGGAGGATCACGAGGTTGATTAAAAGGGTAAGCAACATAAAAACAAACTTTAAGAGTTTCTGTAAATCTGTAAGAAGGAAAGGGTGAGTGAAATATCAGCGAGGAGAAAGTGAGGTCTGCAGATGCTGGAGATCAAAGTTGAAACTTTATTGCTGGAACAGCACAGCAGGTCAGGCAGCATCCAGGGAACAGGAGATTCGACGCTTCGGGCACAGGCCCTTCCTCATTTCCTGAGGAAGGGCCTGTGCCCGAAACGTTGAATCTCCTGTTCCCTGGATGCTGCCTGACCTGCTGTGCTGTTCCAGCAATAAAGTTTCAACAGTGAAATATCAGCCTCTTGCAGTCTAAAATGGGGGAATTGATAATAGAGAACAAGGAAATGGTAGAGCAACTAAACAACTGATTTTGTTCTGTGTTCCCAAGAAGGTACAAATAACTTCCCATATTTGCTAGGTAAGGAGGAATTGAAAGGAATTAGTACAGCAAACCTTGTTTTAATTGGCACCTTATGAATTGGCACTCATGATAAACTGGCAAAAAATATATCCCTCAAAAATCACAAAGTTTACAATATTATTCTGTTCAATTATCATAGTTTTTAAAATGTATTTACCCCAATGTAAATATACTTGTTGGTCATTTGAATGGCCATACAAAATATCTGCAATTGATTCAATTTTGCGTTAATTTCTCCTCAAATCACGCGATGTAAGCTTAAGATGCGAGTGACAAGGTTCTCTGCTGGTAAGTTTTATTTAAGGCAAAGTTGCAATATTATTTAAGTGATTTATGCTGTAACTAAAGTAGAACAGTGATATGTTTACCCACTGCATTATGGTTCTATTACTTAGTGTGTGATTTTACATTGATCATGTGGACCTCTTGATAATCTTGAATATTTGATCAGCTGGTACACTTCTGGTATCATAAATGCTGGATAATCAAAAGTTTGCTTTATTAGTTAAAAAAGAAACAGGACTGAGAGCCCCAGAGCCTGATGATCTGCATCCCAGGCTATTAAAGGAGATGATCATTGAAATAGAGAATGAACTGTTTGTTCTCTTCCTCACTTTGTTGATTGTTTCTACATTCATCACCCTGGTAGAGAGTGGATTCAGGTCGTTACCGTGGACTATGTAAAATGGTTCTTCGCCATGTCATCCTTTATTTCTTACCCAAATATTTGTGTGCCCTGTCATTGTGCCATCAATTAATGGGACAGCTTTTTTTGGTGTGCCTTTTCCAAAACTGTCATAACATTCAACTCTGCTAAATCTCCTCTGAACTCCTTCAAGGACCTTCATGTCTTTCACAATGAATGATGACCCAATTGGACATTTATAAAGGTTCAGCATAACTTGCTAGCTTTTTTACTCAATATCCCCATTTATGAAGATCCTATTTAATTTGCTAATACCTATCTCAATATATTTTGACACCATGAAATATCCATGTACACAAGCCCAGAGGTTCTCATCTCTCTATACTCACTCTTGTGAACTGTACCATTAAGTTTCCACTTCCTGTCTCTATATTATCAACTCAAATGCATCACCTCAAACTTCTGTGGGTTAAACATCATCCTCAGTTGTCTTCCTATTCTAACAACATCCCATCACCCACAGTCCCTCATACCCCTGAGCTACTTCATCCCTTCTACCTATACTGCTGGTGCCTCAGATACTTTATGCCAACTTAGTTCCTTCTTTCGCTTACCACTCTTTCCCCTTCACCTACTGTATCATCTCATCTAGTTTCCACAAGTCTCAATGACCACTGGGAAAAGTATCAAGTTCTAATATGTAATCTTCACTACTTGGTTAGGCTTGTTGACCTGGCAAGGCTTCACCCCTCTCACCATTTGTGTTTAACAACAGCAAGGTAGACCACATATGACTGAAAGTTAAATGAGCTAGTAGACTCAATCAGGCTTCACCCCCTCACACTGTAAGCATTTGATTATGGAGGAGCCAAACGTTAGTAAAGAGGCTTTTACTCAATTGACACAATTGATTCTGGAATTCTAAAGGAGGGTCATTGGAAACAAAATGTTAACTCTTCTTTCTCCCCACACATGCTGCCAGACTTGCTGAGTTTCTCCAACAGTTTTGGGATTTTTCTGTTTCAGGCCTCGAGCATCCACAGCTCGTTGTTTTATTTTTCTTATCTTTTGTAGCTGATTCATTAGAAAATAGTCATAGAGATGTACAGCACGGAAACAGACCTTTCAGTCCAACTCATCCATGTTGACCAGATATCCCAACCCAATCTAGTCCCACTTGCCAGCACATGGCACATATCCCTCCAAACCCTTCCTATTCATATACCCATCCAGATCCCTTCTAAACGTTGCAATTATACTAACATCCACCACTTCCTCTGACAGCGCATTCCATACACGTACCATCCTCTGCATGAAAATGTTGACCCTTAGGTCTCTTTTATATCTTTCCCCTCTCACCCTAAACCTATGCCCTCTAGTTCTGGACTCCCCCACCCCAGGGAAAATACTTTGTCCATTTACCCTATCCATGCCCCTTATGATTTTATAAACCTCTATAAGGTCACCCCTCAGCCTCTGACGCTCCAGGGGAAACAGCCCCAGCCTATTCAACCTCTCCCTAAAACTCAAATCCTCCAACCCTGGCAACATCCTTGTAAATCTTTTCTGAACCCTTTCAAGTTTCACAACATCCTTCTGAAAGGAAGGAGACCAGAATTTCATGCAATATTCCAACAGTGGCCTAACCAATGTCCTGTACAGCTGCAACATGACCTCCCAACTCCTGTACTCAATACTCTGACCAATAAAGGAAAACAGACCAAACGCCTTCTTCACTATCCTATCTACCTGCAACTCCACTTTCAAGGAGCTATGAACTTGCACTCCAAGGTCTCTTTGTTCAGCAACACTCCCTAGGACCTTACCATTAAGTGTATAAGTCCTGTTAAGATTTGCTTTCCTAAAATGCAGCACCTTGTATTTATCTAAATTAAACTCCATCTGCCACTTCTCAGCCCATTGGCCCATCTGGTCCAGACCCTATTGTAATCTGAGGAAACCTTCTTCGCTGTTCACTGCGCCTCCAATTTGGGTGTCATCTGCAAACTTACTAACTATACCTCCTATGCTAACATCCAAATCATTTATAAATGACCCAGCACCGATCCTTGTGGCACTCCACTCGTAACAGGCCTCCAGTCTGAAAAATAACCCTCCACCACCACCCTCTGTCTACCTTTGAGCCAGTTCTGTATTCAAATAGCTAATTCTTCCTGTATTCCATGAGATCTAACCTTGCTAACCAGTCTCCCATGGGGAACCTTGTTGAAAGCCTTAGTGAAGTCCATATAGATCATGTCCACCTCTCTGCCCTCATCTGAAATGAAGAAAACTATTGTTTCTCGGCTTATGAAATGAAAGGCATTTTTCAGTACCTGGTAATCAATGTTAGTTCAATGTCCAATATCAGATAACTGATATATAATGATCACAAGCTGGAACATCATGGTGTGACTGTGAACTCATTCATCTGCCTTTCTGGAGTGTGCATTACTTCTTTTGTTTCTCTCAGATGCTAATATTTCAAGCATTGAATGGAACATTCTGTCTTTTAGCTGTTTCTTTATTGAAGTCTTCACATTTCACTTCTGATTTGAATATTGCTAAGACGCCTGATTTAGCACACTACAACACTGGCATTTATCCAACAAGACAGACAATCACACATGTATCGAGAGTGTGGTGCTGGAAAAACACCGCAGATAAGGCAGCATCTGAGGAGCAGGAGAATCAACGTTTCAGGCAAAAGCCCTTCATCAGGGAACGGGGCTTGTGAGCCGAGAGCATGGAGAGATAAATGGGAGTGGGTGGGGCTGGGGGAAGGTATCTGAGGGTGCAATAAGTAGACAGAGATGGGAGTAATGGTGATAGGAAGATGGACCGTGCAGGTGCGAAGGAAGATGTACAGGGAGGACAGTTCATGAGGGTGAAGCCGAGTTGGAAGGTTAGATCTGGAATAAGGTGGGGGGAGGGGAAATGAGGAAACTGGTGAAATCTACATTGATGCAGATTGTATTACACATGCATATCCTGTCCACAAAAAGCAGAGCAAATCAAACTTCAACAAATACCACTCCATTTGTCTCCTCTTAATCCTTAGCAAAGTGATAGAAGGTGCAGTGGACAGTGCTGTTAAGCAACACTGACTCCACAGTGATCTCGTAGTGGCACTCGGTTAGGGGTTCCCCTCAGGCTGTACAGGTCCTCACCCTGTTACAGGCTTGGTACAAATGGCCAAAGGCATTGACTTCAAAACATGAGGGGAGAATGACTGCCCTTGACATTGAGGCAGCATTTGGTGGAAAGTAGCATCAAGGAAACCCCGCAAACATAAACTCAATTTGAATTAGGGAGAGTTCTCTGCTGGATGGAGTTGCACCGGGCACAAAGGAAGATGGCTGTGTTTATTTGACACTGATCACCTCAGTCATGCAGTCATACAGATGTACAGCACCTTCGGTTCAATTCATCCATACCGACCAGATATTCTGAATTAATCTAGTCCCATTTGTCAGCGTTTGGCCCATATCCCTCCAAGCCCTTTCTATTCATACACCTGTCCAGATGCCTTTTCAATGTTGTAATTGTACTAGCCTCCACCACTTCCTCTGGCAGCTCATTCCATACACGTACCACCCTCTGTTTGAAAAAGTTGCCCCTTAGGGCTCTTTTATATCTTTCCCCTCTCACCCTAAACCTATGCCCTTTAGTTCTGGACTCCCCACCCCAGTGAAAAGACTTTGTCTATTTATCCTATCCATGCCCCTCATGATTTTATAAACCTCTATAAGGCAACCCCTCAGTCTCCAATGCTCCAGAGAAAACAGCCCCAGCCTATTCAGCCTCTCCCTGTAGCTCAAACTCTCCAATCTTGGTAACATCCTTGTAAATCTTTTCTGAACCCTTTCAAGTTTCACAACATCCTTCCAATAGGAAGGAGACCAGTACTGCACACAATATTCCACAAGTAACCTAACCAATGTTCTGTACAGCTGCAATTTAACCTCCCAACCCCTATATTCAATACTCTGACCAATAACGGCAAGCATACCAAATGCCTTCTTCACTATCCCATCTGCCTGTGACTCCACTTTCAAGGAACTATGAACCTGCACTCCAAGGTCTCTTGTTCAGCAACACTCTCCAGGACCTTACCATTAAGTGTATAAGTCCTGCTAAGATTTGCTTACCCAAAATGCAGCATCTCGCATTTATCTAAATTAAACTCCATCTGCCACTCCTCAGCCCATTGACCCATCTGATCAAGATCCTGTTGTAATCTGTGGTAACCTTCTTTGCTGTCCACTACACCTCCAATTTTGGTGTCATCTGCAAACTTACTAACTATACCTGCTATGTTCACATCCAAATCATTTATATAAATGTTGAAAAGCAATGGATGTAGCACTGATCCTTGTGGCTCTCCACTGGTCATGGGCCTCCAGTCTGAAGGACAACCCTCCACCACCACCCTCTGACTTCTGTGGTATTATATAAATAGAAATTGCTCTTATGGAGGTTATGCAGAACATTGTTGTTTAAAATCTAAAAGGATTAGATTTAGTCCATGCACAATTTTGTCTAATGGGAGTTGAACAACTTTCTATTAGAGTTAAGAAGATGATGGAGACCTAGTCATTGAGTATATTTAAGACTGACGTAGATAGGTTCTTGAGTACCAAGGGGATCAGGGGTTATGGGGATAAAGCGGGAGAATGTGGTTGAGAAGTTTATCAGCCGTGATCAAATGGCGGCGCAGACTCGATGGGCTGAATGGCCTAATTTCTGCTCCTATCTCTTATGGTCTTATGGTCTTAGTAACAAGGTTTTATCATACATTTAGAGAGGGAATAATATTTTTTTCTTTCCATTCTATCGAAGAAAATGTAAAGTCAACAAACACAGGTTTCTTAAACAGGAATTTCTTCTTGTTTATACATCAATGTATTACACAAGATTGTAACGCATTTATTGTTTTCCCCATGACCTCTCACAGCAGGTCCAGATTTTCCATATTCCCAGATTTTCCATTGGTGCTGTTTAGTGTGGAGAATTAGTGGAGCTGGAGATTTACTGTGTACAGCTTAGCAATACAGCAATTGGAAGTCCACCATATTCTGTCACTTATGAACAAGTTCTGTTAGAGGCAAACAACTTTGAAAGTTTCCAAAACAAGGCATTGTTGCTTCTGAATCTGAATTCAGACCATCAACTGAAAAGGGACCATAGGCAACAGCTTTGGCACATTGGTAACACTGCATTGAAATCAAAAAGGATGGTAATATTCAACAGATCTGGCAGCATCTGTGGAAAGAGGCATATTTCAAGTTCACAGTCTTTCATCAGGAAAATTAGTTTTGATGATTGTCACTGTCTATTATTGGTGTATAAAAGTAAAAATAGTAAAGTTGTCATAATCCTACTCTTTCATTAGTAAGTAGTGTCATTTCATTTCTTCTGGTCACAAGAATTGGTTACTCTTTCAAAAGATTGCTCTCGATAGAAATTCAAATTCAATATTCATTTTAAGAAAAGAGGCATAGTGATAATTTCTGGCTCAAAAAGCTTATGCAAACAGGAAATTTAGTTTCTATTTTTTATCAAAAAGAGAAGATGGACTAACCCAGGGAATTGTAGACCAGTTAGCTCAATGTCAGTAGTACTGTAGGAAACTACTGGAAAGATCAGACAACAAAACATTTGGAGATAGAGAATATACTAAAACTATTCAGCATGGATTTCTAAAATGAAGTTCAGGTTTAACCAACTTTGCTGAATTCTATGAAAAAGTACTGTAATGAGACTTCAAGTACAATGGAGTGGAAGTGTTGCACGTGAACTTTCAAATGGCCTTTTATGAAGTGCATTTAAGAGATTCCTGACCTCTGAGCTGAACTTTTGAGGGCTTGATTCTCATAGGACTTCACAATGTCATAGAGTCATAGAGATGTACAGCACGGAAACAGACCCTTCAGTCCAACCCGTCCATGCCAACCAGATATCCCAACCCAAACCAGTCCCACCTGCCAGCGCCCGGTCCATATCCCTCCAAACCCTTCCTATTCAGATACCCATCCAGATGCCTTCTAAATGTTGCAATTGTACCAGCCTCCACCACTTCCTCTGGCAGCTCATTCCATACACGTACCACCCTCTGTTTGAAAAAGTTGCCCCTTAGGTCTCTTTTATATCTTTCCCCTCTCACCCTAAACCTATGCCCTTTAGTTCTGGACTCCCCACCCCAGGGAAAAGACTTTGTCTATTTATCCTATCCATGCCCCTCATGATTTTATAAATCTCTATAAGGTCACCCCTCAGCCTCTGACACTCCAAGGAAAACAGCCCCAGCCTATTCAACCTCTCCCTATAGCTTATATCCTCCAATCCTGGCAACATCCTTGTAAAACTTTTCTGAACCTGTTCAAGTTTCACAACATCTTTCCAATAGGAAGGAGACCAGAATTGCATGCCATATTCCAAAAGTAGCCTAACCAATATCCTTTCAGGGTGTTTGAAATCAGAGGCCAGGTAGCAGATTAGGCGAAAGTGAGGACAGCAGATGCTGGAGATCAGAGTCGAAACGTGTGGCACTGGAAAAACACAGCAGGTCAGGCAGCACCTGAGGAGCAGGAGAATCAATGTTTCAGGCATAAGCTCTCCTGAAACGTCGATTCTCCTGCTCCTTGGATGCTGCCTGAGCTGCTGTGCTTTTCCAGAGCTAAACGTTTCAGCCAGATAGCAGATTGCATTGTAAGATGGTTAAAAAAAACAGAAAACAGAGGCTCAGGGTTAAGGCATATTTCTTGGAGTAGTGGGAAGTGGGAAGTTGTGTCCCAAGCGATCTGCACTTGAACAACTATTGTTCACTATGTAGTATACATGAATACTTTGGACTTACAAACTAGAGGCTTTGTGTCCTAATTTCCAGATTATATTAATTGAGCAAAAAACAAAAAAAATGAAGGAATGCTACAAAAAACAGGAAGATGTATAGTTGTGCAGAGTGGACATATGAAAGACTAACGAATATAAATACAATGAAATGTGAGAGTTAATTGTTGGGGGCTGGGAATGTAATTTAATAATGGGAATCTAAAATTGAAGATATAATGCGGTTCTGGTTAAATTGAAGAAATGTTGTTTAACATATATATGCCATTTGTATACAAATATTTTATACAACTGTTATGTTGAATTTTTCTGAATCAGAAAGTACCTCTAAAGGTGCACCTTACAGTATTTATTTCAACTTCTTTGCAATTGCTCAGTCTGTTAATCTCAGGGAAATATCTCTATTATTAGTTTATTGACTTTGAAGTTATTTGAACTAAGGCTCTGAGGTTTATTTCTTGTAGCTTTGTTCCAAAAGCCTTGATTGAAGGCTTGCAAATATAGCACTCACAACACATTTTAACATATTTGGGTTAACGATAAATTGCTTTTATCATTTTTGATGCATTTTTGGTCATTTTAGAGACGTGGCAGCACTTCACAAAAATGTAGAGAGCAATTTGAGACAATCAGGAATGTCATACACCTTCCTTTCACATCAGCCCATTGTGTGTCTCCGACAATATTATAGACAAGCTTTTTGTCTCCAATAATATTATGCAACACCTCATATTCTGAAACTAAATAATCATCCATTGAAAAGAATTGGCAATATAAAACATTGATTTCTTTTTGGATCATTGGAATCTCTTTCAGGGTAGAAGTGACCTGTACAAGAAGGACGGATTGCACCTAAATTGGAAGGGGACTAATTGGCAGGAAAACCTGCTATAGCTGCTCAGGAGGATTTAAACTAGTAAGTTGGCAGGGTGGGACCCAGAGAGATAGTGAGGAAAGAGATCACTCTGAGACTGGTACAGTTGAGAACAGAAGAGAGTCAAACAGTCAGGGCAGGCAGGGACAAGGTAGGACTAATAAATTAAACTGCATTTATTTCAATACAAGGGGCCTAACCGGGAAGGCAGAGCATGGTTAGGAATATAGAACTGGGATATCATAGCAATTACAGAAACATGGCTCAAGGATGGGCAAGACTGGCAGCTGAATGTTCCAGGATACAAATGCTACAGGAAGGATAGAAAGGGAGGCAAGAGAGGAGGGGGAGTGGCATTTTTGATAAGGGATAGCATTACAGCTGTGCTGAGGGAGGATATTCCCAGAAATACATCCAGGGAAGTTATTTGGGTGGAACTGAGAAATAAGAAAGGGACGATCACCTTATTGGGATTGTGTTATAGACACCCCAATAGTCAGAGGGAAATTGAGAAACAAACTTGTAAGGAGATCTCAGCTATCTGTAAGAATAATAGGGTGGTTATGGTAGGGGATTTTAATTTTCCAAACATAGAATAGGACTGCCATAGTGTTAAAGGTTTAGATGGAGAGGAATTTGTTAAGTGTGTACAAGACAATTTTCTGATTCAGTATGTGGATGTACCTACTAGAGAAGGTGCAAGACTTGACCTACTCTTGGGAAATAAGGCAGGGCAGTTGACTGAGGTGTCAGTGGGGGAGCACTTTGGGCCCAGCGACTATAATTCTTTAAAATCATGATGGAAAAGGATAGACCAGATCTAAAAGTCGAAGCTCTAAATTGGAGAAAGGCCAATTTTGGCTGTATTAGGCAAGAACTTTCGAAAGCTAATTGGGGGCATATGTTTGCAGGTAAAGGGACGGCTGGAAAATGGGAAGCCTTCAGAAATGAGATAACGAGAATCCAGAAAAAGTATATTCCTGTCAGGGTGAAAGTAAAGGCTGGTAGGTATAGGGAATGCTGGATGACTAAAGAAATTGAGGGTTTTGTTAAGAATAAGAAGGAAGCGTATGTAAGGTATAGACAGGATAGATCGAGTGAATCCTTAGAAGATATAAAGGAAGTAGGAGTATACTTAAGAGGGAAATCAGGTGGGCAAAAGGGAACATGAGATAGCTTTGGCAAATAGAATTAAGGAGAATCCAAAAGTGTTTTACAAATACATTAAGGACAAAAGGGTAACTAGAGAGACAATAGGGCCCCTCAAAGATCAGCAAGGCGGCCTTTGTGTGGAGCCACTGAAAATGGGGGAGATACTAAATGAGTATTTTGCATCAGCATTTGCTATGGAAAAGGATATGAAAGATATAGACTGTAGGGAAATAGATCCTGAAAAATGTCCATATTACAGAGGAGGAAGTGCTGGATGTCTTGAAACGGTTAAGGGTGGATAAATCCCCAGGACCTGATCAGGTGTATCCTAGAACTCTGTGGGAAGCTAGGGAAGTAATTGCTGGGCCTCTTGCTGAGATATTTGCATAATTGATAGTCACAGGTGAGGTGCCGTAGTCTGGAGGTTGGCTAACGTGGTGCCACTGTTTCAGAAGGGTGGTAAGGAAAAGCCAGGGAACTATAGACCAGTGAGCCTGACGTCAGTGGTGGGCAGGTTGTTGGAGGGAGTCCTGAGGGACAGGATGTACATGTATTTGGAAGGGCAAGGACTGATTAGGGATAGTCAGCGTGGCATTGTGAGTGGGAAATCATGTCTCATGAATTTGATTCAGTTTTTTGAAGAAATAACAAAGAGAATTGCTGAGGGCAGAGCAGAAGACATGATCTATGATCTTCAGTAAGGTGTCAGTGGGGGAGCACTTTGGGGCCAACAACCATAATTCTATCAGTTTTAAAGTAGTGATGGAAAAGTATAGATTGGATCTAAAAGCTAAATATCTAAATTGGAGGAAGGCCAATTTTGACGGTATTGGGCAAAAACTTTCAAAAGCTGATTGAGGGCAATTGTTTGCAGGTAAAAGGAACATAGGAAGCCTTCAAAAATGAATCCAGAGACAGTATATTCTTGTTTGGGTGAAAGGAAAGGCTGGTAGGTGTAGGGAATGCTGGAAGACTGGAGAAACTGAGGTTTTGGTTAAGAAAACGAAGGGAGCATATGTCAGGTATAGACAGGAGAGATTGAGAGAATCCTTAGACGAGTATAAAGGAAGTAGGAGTATAATTAAGACGGAAATCATGAGGACAAACAGGTGACATGAGATAGCTTTGGCAAATAAGGTGAAGGAGAATCCAAAGGGTTTTTATAAATACATTAAAGACAAAAGGGAAACTGGGGAGAGAATAGGGGCCCATCAAAGATCAGCAAGGCAGCCTTTGTGTGGAGCCATAGGAGATGAGGGAAGATACTAGACAAGTATTTTGCATCAGTGTTTACTGTGGAAAAGACACGGAAGATATAGAATGTGGGGAAATAGATGGTGACATCTTGAAAAATGTCCATATTACAGAGGAGGAGGTGTTGGATGTCTTGAAATGGTTAAAGGTGGATAAATCCCCAGGACCTGATCAGGTGTACCCTAGAACTCTGTGGGAAGCTAGAGAAGTGATTGCTGGGCCTCCTGCTGAGATATTTGTATAATCGATAGTCACAGGTGAGGTGCCGGAAGACTGAAGGTTGGCAAACGTGGTGCCACTGTTTAAGAAGGGCAGTAAAGACAAGACAGGGAACTATAGACCGGTGAGCCTGACCTCGGTGGTGGGCAAGTTGTTGGAGGGAATCCTGAGGGACAGGATGTACATGTATTTGGAAAGGCAAGGACTGATTAGGGATAGTCAACATGGCTTTGTGCGTGGGAAATCATGTCTCACAAACTTGATTGAGGTTTTTGATGAAGTAACAAAGAGGATTGATGTAGGCAGAGTAGTAGATGTGATATATATGGACTTCAATAAGGCATTCGATAAGGGTCCCCATGGGAGACTGGTTAGCAAGGTTAGATCTCACGGAATACAGGGAGAACTAGCCATTTGGATGCAGAACTGGCTCAAAGGTAGAAGACAGAGGGTGGTGGTGGAGGGTTGTTTTTCAGACTGGAGGCCTGTGACCAGTGGAGTGCCACAAGGATTAGTGCTGGGTCCTCTACTTTTTGTCATTTACATAAATGATTTGAATGCGAGCATAAGAGGTACAGTTAGTAAGTTTGCAGATGACACCAGAATTGGAGGTGTAGTGGACAGCAAAGAGGGTTACCTCAGATTACAACAGGATCTGGACCAGATGGGCCAATGGGCTGAGAAGTGGCAGATGGAGTTTAATTCATATAAATGCGAGGTGTTGCATTTCGGGAAAGCAAATTTTAGCAGGACTTATACACTTAATGGTAAGGTCCTAGGAAGTGTTGCTGAGCAAAGACACCTTGGGGTGCAAGTTCATAGCTACTTGAAAGTGGAGTCGCAGGTAGATAGGATAGTGAAGAAGGCATTTGGTATGCTTTCCTTTATTGGTCAGAGTATTGAGTACAGGAGTTGGGAGGTCATGTTGCGGCTGTACAGGACATTGGTTAGGCCACTGTTGGAATATTGTATGCAATTCTGGTCTCCTTCCTATCAGAAGGATGTTGTGAAACTTGAAAGAGTTCAGAAAAGATTTACAAGGATATTGCCAGGGTTGGAGGATTTGTGCTATAGGGAGAGGCTGAACAGGCTGAGACTGTTTTCCCTGGAGCGTCGAAGGCTGAGGGGGTGACCTTATAGAGGTTTACAAAATGATGAGGGGCATGGATAGGGTAAATAGGCAAAGTCTTTTCCCTGGGGTCGGGGAGTCCAGAACTAGAGAGCATAGGTTCAGGGTGAGAGGGGAAAGATATAAAAGAGACCTAAGGGGCAACTTTTTCACACAGAGGGTGGTACGGGTATGGAATGAGCTGCCAGTGGAAGTGGTGGAGGCTGGTACCATTGTAACATTTAAGAGGCATTTGGATGGGTAAATGAATAGGAAGGGTTTGGAGAAATATGGGCCGGGTGCTGGCAGGGGGGACTAGATTGGGTTGGGATATCTGGTCGGCATGGACGGGTTGGACCGAAGGGTCTGTATCCATGCTGTACATCTCTATGACTCTATGACTCTATGGTGAATCGCTTGACTTAGAATTAAACATGATTAAAATATAGCTTTTGTTAAAAACAGAGCTGTTTACTTTAGTGTGCTATGTTGGCGAAAGAAAAAGAATACAAGTTTCCACTCTTGATCATTGTACTCTTCAAGATAGATGCAGGAATGTATGAAAACTGGATCAGACTGAACCATCCTAAACTCCAGGAGTCAAGGAGGAGAAAGTGTTTTTCCGAGATGGTCCAAGTGAATTTGAGGCTGGGATGGAAGGTGTTGGTAAAGTTGAATTAACTACCACCTCCTCCCACTCTACCAGACTACACCTCCTCCCACTCTACCTCCTGTAAAAAGGCCATCCTTTATTCCCAATTCCTCTGCCTCTGCCCCATCTGTTCCCAGGATGACCAATTCCACCTCAGAAAGTCCCAGGTGGCCTCTTTCTTCCACGATCACAATTTCCCTTCCTACATGGTGGATAATGTCCTTAAACGCATCTCCTCCACTTCACACACCACCGCCCTTGAACATCACCCCTCCCAACGCAACAAGGACAGAACCCCTGGTCCTCACCTTTCACCCCACCAACCTCTGCATACATCGCATCATCCTCTGCCACTTCCGCCACCTCCAAACAGACCCTACCACCAGAGATATATTTCCCTCCCCACCTCTATCAGCATTCCGAAAAGGAATCCCTCCATTATTCCCTTGCCAAGTCCACACCCCCCACCAGCCCTCACCCCACTCCTGGCACCTTTCCCTGCCACCATAGGAAGTGCAAAACCTGCACCCACACCAATCCCCTCACCTCCGTTTAACGCCCCAAGGGACCCTTCCACATCCATCAGAAATTTACCTGTACCTCTCCCAATGTCATCTACTGCATATGAGGCACTCAATGTGGTCTCCTCTACATTGGGGAGACAGGATACCTTCCTGCAGATCATATTAGAGAACATCTCTGGGACTCCCGCACATGGGATAAATGTGGTTTTCAACAGCTTCCTCATTTCCCCTCGCCCCACATTATCCCAGTCACAAGCCTCCAACTCGGCACCGCCCTCTGGACCTGTCCATCACTCCCTCCTCTGACCTATCACCTTCTCCCTCACCTTCAACCACCTATCACTTTCCCAGCTACCTTGCTCCCAAACTCACCCCCCTCCCATCTATCTCTCAGCCCCGATACACAAGCCTCCTTCGGATGAAGGGCTTATGACCGAAACGTTGATTCTCTTGCTCCTTGGATGCTGCCTGCCCTGCTGTGCTTTTCCAGCACTACATTCTCGACTCCAGGAGTCAAGTAGCCAATATGCAGTATTGAAGCTCTCAGATGAAAAGTGACCACTGAATCAGGTAACAGAGGGAATTCTTAAGCCCTCACTCCCTGTCTTCCCTCCCACAACAATAATAGGGTCCCCCTTGTCCTTACCTACCATCTCACCAGCATTCACATCCAGAGGATCATTAACTGCTGTTTCTGCCACTCCAGCAGGAAGCCCCCACCAGACACATATTCCCCTCCCCTTCCTTGTCAGCCTTCTGCAAAGACCGTTTTCTCCAGGACATGCTGGTTCATTCCTCCTTCACTCCCAACGCCTGACTACAGCCCCTTCCGCTGCAACCGCAGAAGCTTTAACATCTGCTCATTTACCTCCTCCCTCATCAATATCCAAGGGCTTAAACATACCTTCCAGGTGAAGCAGTGCTTTACCTACACTTCTCTCAATCTAGCCAACTGCACTCACTGCTCACAATGTGGTCTCCTCTACATTGGGGAAATGAAGCATAGACTTGTTGCCTGCTTCACAGAACACCAATGTTCTATCCGCAAACAAAACCCTGAGCTTCCAGTTGCCTGCCACTTCAATACACCACCCTGTTCCCTGGCCAACATCTGTCTCAGTGCCTCCAGCGAATCCAGCTTGCCTCAGTGCAAGCCGAAAGGACAGTACCCATTTTCTGCTTGGGAATTTTGCAGCCTTCTGGATTTAAGATTGAATTCAACAATGTTAGAGTTTAAGCACCTTTTCCTGTGCTTTTCCCCATTCCCACACACACTAGGCCTTGTCATTACACACTACCAACTGTCAGCCACTAATTGTTCCCATTAGCAGCCATTCATTTCCCCAGACTGAGCGTGAACCACTCCTTTGGCTGTTGAACTGTTCCTTTTTCTTTGGGTTCTATCTCCTCCTGTTGTTGACTCTCCCCCTCACCCCCCCTCCCCCCCCACGCGATCTTCTATATAAAAAGCATCCTTTTCCTCGTTGCGGCCAGACCCATTGATCTTTTCCAACGATTTACAGTCATAGAGTCAGAGAGATGGACAGCACGGAAACAGACTGTTCGGTCCAGATTTCTCGCATCTGCTGTTCGTTTGTTTTTTTTTGTCCAGAGGGAATTCTTTGTTTAATTTGGACTCAATGAGTAGCAATGAGACCATTCGACCTTGAGGAAAATTACAGCAAAGCCACCCCAAGAGTGCACACATGCAGCTGAATTCAGTGATCACTGACTGGAAGGAATCTCGGGAAGTCCTTTCAATAATCTTCTCCACTGAGCCAGGGTAAGTGCCCCATGCTTGTCTCTGCTATATCACATTGACTGCACCCCCTCCCTCCAAGGTTTATGCTCTGGCACTCTCTCCATTACCTGCAACATCTTCCCTCACTTGCCCCCCCCCAAATTCTGCTGCCCATAAACCTCCTGCCCCCTAACCCTGCGTGACCTCTGCACTGCCTTATCATTGCCTCTTGACCAAGAAATCCTGACTGGATGCCTGACCACTAATACCTCACACAACCTTTTGACCACCTGCACCAACAGTATCGGACCACTTTCATCTCCCTCAATCCCTCCCTTTTCCCGCTAGAGGAGAAACCGGCCCATAAAAGGGCAGTGAGATTTCATGTGGCTGGAGAGATGCTTCACCCTGTATGAAGAGAGAATCCTGGTCCTTGTAGGGGAATCTGGTACTCCTGCTATCCAAGCTAAACAAGAGTTCCACTCTTCACTGCACTGCAACTCTCACATTAACTCTGCTGTTAGTCTCATTCATTGCACACCACTTCTAATCAATGACCTCGATGCATTCTCTCACTTGTGTCTTGCAGGTACTGCCAGTATCTCCACTGCAATGGCAATGAAATACCCCGTTCCTCAGAAGTCACCTCCTTGACCTTTGAGGACTTGAGTACCGAGGGTGTCAGAGGGACTGTCAGTAAGGCTGTCCCCAAAACCTTCCACTGACCTGGACAGTGACACCTTGGTGGAAATGCTAAGCTCGGAAAGTGTGGACTCAGGGTGTAGCGACAGTGGTGTGGGGAACCTGGTGGACACTCCAGTGTTGCTACCTCTCAAGGAGGTATCTAACTCGAGGAGGAACCACACACTGAGCAGGTGAGAAGTGCTAGTGGCTGTATATGTCTGACCGCAGTTTCCCTAAACCTCTGGTCTGGCTGCCACTGAGCCACAGGACTGACCGTGACCCATTCCCTGGATTGCAGAGGCATGGAGCCCTTGGCCAAGAACACCCTGTCTGGATGCCTGACCATTACCAATTCCCTGGACTGGTTTCGGTGGCTGCCCTTGACTTCCTGTGCTGGAACCCCTGACTGACGGATTTTGGTGAAGACTAATCCCCGAAGACTTTAAGCCATGGCTGCCGGCTTGCTCAACATGCTGCATGTTTGCCACATGAGCTGCTGGCCCATGGAGTGGGTGTGAGATTGGCAATAATAGGCCGCTGTACAGCAAGATATCCATCCGCTTGGCTCAGGACAGCTGAGCAGCAAGGCAAGCTGCCTGGTTGTGAGACTGCACGAAGTAAACCAGCAAGGCAAGGCCACGGACACTACAAGCATACAAAGTGTCCGAGTGCATGGAGACTGAGTGAGCAGCCTTTAGATTCAGCCTGGTCCAATCCATGAATCGAAGGCCTATCCCGAGACGCAGAGTGTACCCGCTGCAGCTTTTCAATGCTAGTTGCTGGTGTGCTCTGCATTAGACGTCTGTGCTTCCGAATCCTTGCCAGTGTATTGGAGAAGACCCATGATAGCCATGATGACCTGACAAATGCAGGATGCCAATGTCTGGGTATGCAGCTGGTGCCCGTGCTTTGAGATGTTGTTTGGTCTTACAAAACATGGAGTCCTTCAGGGCAAACTGAAATCGCCAGATGTCCATTTCTCAATGTCTAGCTTGTCTGGCACACTTGATAGGGAAGAAGCTGAATATTAATGCGGTGACTTGGTCTATTAACAAGCAATAATCCCCTTGAATATCAACTTAACACAAGGAACTCACTGCGCCATTTGTCAAAACCATAAAAGACAGAGAGAGATGTTCCTGACATCAGAAAGGGCCTTCGTTTTAATTCAAACAATGTTTGCTGCAGAACTATCAGAACTTTAATCGTGGATAAAATTTAATTGAGTTGAAAAGCACAGCAGATCAGGCAGTATCCGAGGAGCAGCAGAGTCATTCCTAATGAAGGGCTTTCTTAATGAACATCAACTCTCCTGCTCCTTGGATTCTGCCTGACCAGCTCCACACTTTTTGCTTCTGATCTCCAGCACCTGCAGTCCTCACTTCCTCTAAAATATAATTGAGTCAAATTAAAATCTCATTAAAATAAAACTCTTTGTCTCCTCTTTGCACAAGTTTTGGATTTGACCTGGGTTCACATCACACTTTTCCACATCGCTTCAGAGGAGTGTTATTGCTCTGGTGAAACCTAGGTGGTGAAGGTTAGTCAGCTATGTCCCCTGGGACCATGACAGCTATTGTGAATCGGAGTTTGCCTGCCATCTAAGGACATTACTGAAACTGTCAAAGGATAGACATCAGTACAGGGAATCCCTCTCCAATCGAAGGATTCTGAAACAATCTGTAGAGATTATTGCTCTTTCTGACTCTGTGTAAACTTGCAGTTTAGCCTCAGACTATTGATCTGTCTGGCTCAGTTACACAAATTCATAACAAACTGAGCCATCAACAACCTCAGGGGTTTCTGGACATTAGCATTTGCTCTCATAAGCAATGATGTACATATGTATATGAAAAAGTATTAAAATGACAGTGAACCTTTTTAATAACATGCATCATTACTATATTTACTACGCATTTCACATGTGGTTGTTTGGTAGAACAATCCCCCTAAATCAGAAGATGCTGGATTCAAGTCCTATTACACATCTTAACCATAGAAATCAAGGCTGACTTTCTGGTACTGTGAGAGAGAATGTGTCCCATTCCAAGTACAACCTTCAGCTACAATATTAAAATTCAGGTCTGTCTGCCTTCTCAGATGGATATAAAGGATCCAACTGCATTACTTTGAAGAACAGCAGGGACGTTTTCCCTAGTGCTTTGATCAATGATGATTCCTTGATCAACATCAAAAGTCAGATGATTTGGTCACTGTCACATTGTTATTTGTGTGGACAAATTGGCAGCTGGAATTACAAAGGTGAACTTTTAAAGCTACTTGATTGGAAAGCATTTTGAAATAGCTGGTGATTGTGAAAAATTTAATTTAAAAGCAAGTCTTTTTTATTTATTATAAAGAATGGAAAAGAATCTATCAAGAATATTGCAAGCTAAGAAAAGATGATAATGAATGTGTTGGCATTAAGACAAATCTATGATTTAAGTAATTACAAGTTATTACTTCTAATTTATTTAAGAATCTTATTTAGTTTTTGTTACACTCCAGCCTGTTCTGAACATCTGTTTTTGTAATGGGCGATTACCTATAATAAGTTTACCATATTTCACAGGTTCTTCTGTTGATTTTAGTGTCTATGTGTAGGTTATGTTTACTTATATATTGTGGAATTGTGTACAGGTAATGGACTGAGCTATTCCACTTCACTTCCAACCTTGTTTTCTTTTCATCCTCCAAAATATTTAAACTTGGACACCCTCCATGCATTGTGTTTTAACATATATTGCTTGATTTGTGCATAAATATAACATTTCCAAACCACAGCACTGCCCCCGTCACCACCTCATTTAGTTGGCAAGAAAAGTTATCAGGATTTTTAACGTGGTTCCTCACAACTTATGTTTTAGGACCATAATACATAGGAGCAAAAGGAGACCATTCAGTTACGACTCCACCATTCAAAGAGATCATGGCTAATCTGATAATTCTCAGGTCCATTTGCCTGCCTTGCCTACATAGCCCTTACTGATTAAAAATCTGTCAATCTCAGCCTTGAACCAACCTCTGCAGTCCTTTGTCATAAAGTCTTGTTGGCAATCATTGACCAACATTAATAATGACCCTAAGTTTATAACCTAAACTCATGTGCTGGAACCACATCAATGACACAAACATAAAGTCAATTTATAAATAGACCATTTTTGTAAATACACATTTACTTGCACTGTTATAGCATCTGCTTTAGTCTTTTTATTAATCTTAGAAAACCTAGTTATGATCTAATAGAAAGATGTGATAGACATTCAGATAGCAAAAGGAAGTGATGTTGCAGGAGTGAATATAGCTCATTCTGTCATCATTCACCTCTCAGACTTATTTGATGGGAAAGTTGGCAGTGTGATGCTTCCATATATTTTGCAAGCGAAAATTTATCCTATGCCTGCTTTCTCAAAGAAATGCTGCAATGTATCTAAATGGTAAACAATGATAAACTCACATGTTCACTTTTATGCATTCCCTAACTTCTGTAGTGAGCATGTTAGCCAATCAGAGCTTTTTGTAGTTTGAGTTTTGACAGCTAGGATGCTAAGGTACAGCAAGGGACCAGTCTAGTATCATTATAGTGTGAAGGATGGTCATGGACAATCTCTTAAAAGAAGCATTCTCAGAATGAATGGTAACTTGGCAGTCATTACTGAGACTGGAGTCCCTGAAATTACTCTGACATTTTGGGCACATGGACGGATTGTCTTTGGAACATCCTTCATCAAAAGAACATATATGGCAGAATTTGCCCAGGCTCGATCGAATTTGACAGATAACCAAGCATTTGTTAATGTCAAGTTTTTGAGCTAGTGGGTTTCTCAACTGGGAAGACATTAGTTGGGAAGTAAGTGAATAAGACCAATTATATAATTAGTGAGATGCAGCAACATGCCAATAGACTGCTGCTCACCGGGTGGTGAGAATTTGATCCCTCTATTTCAGAAAGGAGAACTTATTTGTGGGAGTTTCTCTCAATGGTGAGAATCTGACTTCTGTCCTCTTGTAGGGAAAAACTGCACCATGTTTCTTTTCAATGATATTAAAATATTTAAAATGCAGATTGTACCTATATGTACAATATTGGGAAGAAATTCTGTAGTTTATTGGTTTGTCAAAAGTACAACATCAAAATAGCCAAAAACCAAAGGGAGGTAATATAATACAGCTATACACAGAGGCAGATGAGAATGTGGAATTCTCTGCTACAAATTGTTGTTGGCGTGCACAAATCATTGAAGCAAGAGTCCGGTAGTTGTCTAAATAAGGCAATTTATTAACCGAAGCAGGATGGAAACACGAATATGAGATTACAGTCATAGAGTCATAGAGATATACAGCACGGAAACAGCCCCTTTGATTCAAATTGTCCACGCCGACCAGATATCCTATATAAATCTAGATCCATTTCGCCCATATCCCTTCAAACCTTTCCTATTCATATACCAACCAGATGCTTTTTAAGTGGTGTAATTATACCAGCCTCACCACTTCCTCTGACAGCTCTCTCCAAACACACACCACCCCTTGTGTGAAAGTATTTCCCCCTCGGTCCTTTATAAATCTTTCCCCTCTCACTTTAAACTCATGCCCTCTAGTTCTGGACTCCCCCACCTCAAGAAAAAAAGACCTTGCCTATTCAACCTATCCATGCCCCTCAGGATTTTATAAACTTCTATATGATCACCCCTCAGCCTCTGATGCTCCAGGGAAAACAGCCCCAGCCTATTCAGCCTCTCCCTGTAGCTCAAACCCTCCAACCCTGCCAACATCCTCGGCAATCCTTTCTGAACCCTTTCAAGTTTCACAGTGAAATCATTCACAAGTAGAAAATGACTGACACAGAAGATGGACAAAGTGGCCTCCTTTGCTGTAGTATTCTATGATAAATCTCCATCTGTTTTAGTTGGTAAGCATGATTTGTTGGATCAGAGCTCTCACTAGATCCTTGCCTCCACTCAGCAAGGTGGTTGTTGCATTAAGAATGAGGCATTCATTACACCGGCATCCTAAAACCCTGCCTCCTGCATTGTGCTGGTTTAACTTCTGTAGAAGGTTTCTCAAAGAGAATTTTGTATTGTGGAATAGCTTCTTGACCTAATACATTTCTGTCAATGTATTTTCCTTCCTGCATTATGCAAAAAGACAGGATGACAGCAAGGAGATAAACAACAAATGACACTAACTGTCTGCTACTCAGGGGAGGGGGAGCAGGCTAAAGAGAAACAGACTGATCCCGAAGGCCATAATCAGACTAACTTTCCAACTAGAGAATTAAAATAATCCTATGTGACTGTAAGAGAAAGCACAGGAAGATCACGCAATCTAAGAACCAAAACACAACATAAGGCAAAACAAACACTATTGGACATATAGAAAAGATATATGTTACTTCAATTTCAAAACTCAGTGTTAAGCACTGCAGTTCAAACAATACTACAAAACAATGCAATGTATTTATGTGATGAAATTGAATGTGTAATACAATATGTTAATCAAGTGATCATGCATAATATTGTGTAAGCACTTTAACAATGCACCTTATTTTTGATTACAAACAGCTAAATAATTGTTGTGGAAATGAACAAAATCAAGCGATTGTGACCAAGAGTTCTGGTTTGGACACAATTGGTGGTTTAGGCAAAAATTATGCTCACAGTTGTACTAGTCTTAAGAAGTATTTTTGTTGCGTAGATTTCTGCTCAAATTCACTTGAGTATTGATGAATTTAAAATCTTCCATGCGTTCATGTGATTGGGCAACAGTTTAGAACTTAATTTTTTGTATTGGAATAATTCCTTGGCATATTTAAGAATGGCCAGCTGGAATATCTTAATGATTGAAGTGGTGAACACTAGAAAAGAAATCAAATTTAGATCAGTGTTTAGTTTACCACTTGTGCTCAACTCAATCTTAAATAACTGGAAAGAAAAGGTAAAGGGGTTTAGTTTAAGATCGATACACAACATTTACTAACCAAGCTGGCATGCAGTAGTCATTCTCTTGGTAACTTTAAAAGAAATTACAAGCTTTTAAATATTTTGCTTCCAAAAAACATCTTCATTTTAAGACCCTGCTCGCAAGCTTGCAATGGGACAACTTGTGGAAACTTACCAATCGAACTCAATTGATGTGAGGGGTGTGTCCAGTTTTGTAGAGGGAGACTTCTTCAGATGTTTTTTAAATGAGAGCAGAAAATCGCTGAACTTCAACTTACACTGGACTTAATTAGCATTTCAAATTTATTGATTGTTATACTGGTTTGGCTGATTTCAGGTGAATTGCATTTAAATACAGCTCTTAAAATAATTCTATTTCTCAGTTTGACATGATACAATGTTTGTTTCTGATAAGTGGGCTGAATTTTACTCTGGCAAATAAAAGCTATTTTAAATAAAACACAAATCCCTGTTCATGTTTGATTTTGTTGTTGTCAGTTGTTACAGGTAAAGAAAATTCTTACAGAAAGGTATCAGGGTGCCTGTTATATTTTAAATCACCATTGGTGAACTGTCTGGATTTTTTGAGTGAAAATCTAAAGTTAAGCTTAATTTAAGCCTATCAATGCATTATAATGTCACAAACATCCTCACACTTCAACTACTTTATTCACCTTCCCACACATTCATCTCCTCACATTACTGCTTCAATGCATTTGCACACAATTCATTCAAAACTTTTTCAACTAATGTCATTCAGAATTTACCTAAGTATTTGCTACTAGTTCCCCCCCCCCCCCCCCCCCCCCTCTGAAGTGTTGTCATCTAATTAATGGACCCAAAAGCTTTTGCTCTTTGTGATGTGCCTCTTTGCTATCCTGCTTGCCTTGTTATTATGGTGATGAACACTTGAACTGTTGTTGAATTATACATTAGAGTTGTAATCACCAAGGCATTTGAGGACAGGAATGGGGAGAGGTTCACTGGTGTTGGCAGCACATGATGATATGATGAGCTAATCATGGAAATAGCTGTCTCCCACAGGTAGCAAGCTTTGTGACCCATCACAATAAGAATGCAAAGGTGCTTTGAGTTGTGTAACTATTGTCTTTACACACAGCTATGCACATATTTGAAGACAATACAGATTTTTATCTACAGGGGTTCAATGATGGAAAATGTCCAATGGCTTATTTGGAATACTCTCTTCTAACAAACAATAATTTTCTTGTGTAAATGTTAAGAAATTATTTTTTGTGTGTGCGCTTGTCCAAATACATGTAGAATATTATTATTGTCTTGGTATTAAAAATCAGCATTTTATTACAGAGTTGTAAGCCAGAGGACTTTTTTTTTGTAAAGACTAAATGCACCTTTATGTACCAGTTCTGATTTCTGGAATGGCTATGTCATTAATGATACTAAAGATGTCATTAGGATAAAATTAATCTGCTTTGATTTTGTAAGATCATAACATAAGATCTCAAAATAGGGTACTCATATAGATGAAGATCCAGCTATTACATCCTATTAACCCAGGGCTCATCTTCTGATCTAGTGTTTCTGAACTGTAGAAACCAGAAAGACTGACTCCTGGTCTGTGCTATGTCTGCTGATCTCAGTCAGGATGTTGTTATTGGACTATAGCAGACCCTGGTGCTTCTGGTTTGGTGAGGAGAAAATGTAAGTTTTTTGTCTTACTTATCACATTTTGAAAGGTCGCTGTAAGCTATGGGAACATGCCATTGTTGTGGGGGATGGGGAAGAAGAGTAAAAGATATGATTATTATGAAATCAGTCTGTTTCCCAAGATTTTCAAAACAGGTTTAATGTACGGGTGTGTTTACTGTTGTCTTCTTTCTCATTAGCATAATATTGATCATTCAGCTGTTAGAGACATTACAATTTTAAGTATTGGAATTCTAGGACTGTACTGAATAAAGAGGCAGTTTTACACACTTTTAACAGGAGTTCATTATGATGTCTGCCACAGAATGTTTTACATCATGGGCTCCAGTAAACAAAGGACCCTCTCTGTATATTGCTCTTCAGAAATACCTTCATTTACCTTTCTTCAATGTACTGTCCAATTAGGTCTCCCCACCTGTCACAGTATCAAAACAGGAATTAAAATAAAACAATGACATTCGTTGTGATTGTGACAATGAGAACCTTTCCCTCCTGGTCTTTTTTGACCTGGCTGCAGCCTTTGCTACAGCTGACCACACCATCATCTTCAAACCTCTCCTCCATTCTTATTCAGGTTGGGGTAGCTCCCATCTGGTTCCATTCTTGCTGATCTAATCTTTTTTTCCCACTACCACAACACTACCTACGCTTTCAATAATCTATGACTCCTTTCTGCTTTCAGCCACATCTTGTCCCTTAATGACATTATTTAAAGAGGAGACTTACTTTCACATGTATGGTGACCGCTGTCAGCTCTATTTAATCACTGTCCCTTTTGATGGCTTTGCTATTGCTAATCTAGCAGACTGCTTACCTGAGACAATGGCGTAGTGTTATTAACTGGACTAGTAACCTAGAGGCATCTGAGGAGCAGGAGAATCGACATTTTTCTTGATGAAGGGCTTTTGCCCGAAACGTCTATTTTCCTGCTCCTCGGATGCTGCCTGATCTGCTGTGCTTTTCCAGCAACACACTCTCAACTCTGATCTCCAGCATCCGCAGACCTAATAATCTAGAGAGTTTGGCTAATGCTCTTGGGACACATCTTCAAATCCAACCGATGCAACTGGTGGAATTGAGATTCAATGACTAAATCTAGAACTAAGGAGAGGTGATGGCCTAGTAATATTTTTGCTAGACTGTTAATCCAGAGACCCAGGTAATGTTCTAGGGATCTGAGTTTGAAACCTGTCACTGCAGATGGCTGGAAGATGGCTGCAGATGGCCCATGAATCCATTGTCAATTGTCAGTAAAACCCATCTGGTTCACTAAAGTCCTTTGGGGAAGGAAACTGCCACCCTTACCTGGTCTGGCCTACATGTGACTCCAGACCCACAGCAATGTGGTTGACTCCTAACAGTCTTCTATGCAATAAATGTGGCCTAGCCAGAGAAGCCCTCATTCTGTAAATGAATAAAAAATAACTGAAAGCCATTCTTAGCAACGGTGAACATGTGCTAACTTTTCCCAGAAACTGGAGTTTAACTGTGCTACCCTATACTGAGGACAGTTCCTCTTGACTTAACTGATGACTGCTCCCCTTAGACTTTAAGACATATTCATTTGGTTGAAGCACATTCATATATATGTTTGCTATATAAGCTGCTGGTGCCTGTTCAGGTCTGACCATTGTTGGAATATGGTACAGTACAGCAACTTATCTGCCTTGACTGATCAGTGCTGGCAAACATGACAAGCTGCCTGACTTTCTGAAGTCACGAAACAGTGAGACAAGGCAGAACTACTATGAGCCTTTAAATTAAGAATGAGATGTCAGTATACAAAAAGACAAGGCAGAGATGCTGTGAGCAATCAAGTAGGTACAAAGAAAGAAAACTAAAAGCCCTGAGATTCATCCTGGTCTAATCTATGATATTGCGTACAAAGCAGCTTGGCAGAAACACTGCAATGCCAGGCATTGGGGAGCTCCAAAGTGCAGTACTGAAGTGGTGAACGGCATTATAAATGAGTTGGAAATATATCATGATGGTGTGGTAAGGCTGGTACATGCCTATTGCCAGCCTCTATGGACGAAGCTTGCAGGTTGCTGCCCATGCACCTGCCCTGAGTTGTTAGGGAATGCTGGCCAAGATGGATACATAGAGAAGATACCAGTGATTTGCAACATAAACTAGGCCCCTCAACACTCACATGTGAAATTCTCATCTCACCACTATAATCTCATGTGCAAAATCTGACATTTTCCCTTGATGTCACAGATCTCATACTTTCTCATCTGATTGACCATTGTCCACATCATTCAGAAACTGGTAAATTCAGTCCCATGAAGCTATTATTCATGGTCATAAAATCCAAATGCTTTGCTAAAGTTCTTCAGGGAAAGAGATGTACTATCCTTCCCAAATTACTGACACCATCCCTATTCCTGACAGCAGCCTGAGATTAAGCCAGTTTGTTTGTAATCTTGGTGTCACTGCTCACTAGTTTAGCACACATACTTTTGTTGCTACATTTGGCATTCAGTAATTTTCATATATATCATAAGTTGCTTTGTGCAGTCTGCAGTAGCAGATACAACTAGCAATCAATTTGTAATATAGGGTAATTTTAGAAACAGGAAGAAGAAGTAGAGATTTCAACATTAACTCTGCCATTCCTATCAATACCAAATTTTTCCTTTGTTGTCCTTTCTGATAATGGTTCATGCTGGAATATGGTCAGATGCAACCCACTCAGTACCTCCCACAAAGCAATTGAAGTGGGTGGAGGGTGGTATTAATGACAGACTACTTCACATCTGGGTTGGGTGTGAAATTAAAACAACATGATTCTTTAACTTCCATTAGTTGGACCTGTCCTAACTTGCTAGTCCTATGGTTAGCATTTCTTCATGCTTAAGATTGATGCTTCAGCGGGTGGAATAGTAAAGTGTTCTGTGGTTTCTTAACTGATTTTAATATCTACAGTAATAAAAACAGAAAGCGTTGGAAATACTCGGCATAGTCTGGCAGCATCTTTGGAAAAAGAAACACTAAATATTTTGAGTCTATTATAATTCTTCTTCAGAACTATGGGTGGAATTTTGTCCTCCCTGAAAGAGTGACAAGAAGGGGAAACTGTGCAATGTAGCCCTGGAGGTGATGCCCCATCCTCACTCCTCTAGCCACCTCCTCAGAAGGTCCATTTGGGACTTTCTTGACTCACCAGCAATTAAGGCCCTTAATTGTTCAATTAACAGCTTCTTGAAGGCCTCAGATCACTACTTCCCACGTAACTTGTCTTGCCTACAGCCAAGAAAAGTGCTTGGTTTTCTGTCTGGGAAACCAGGGAAATCTCCCAGTGGGTTGTGGGTAGGGTGGGGGCTACATTTACTGTTACGTGAGAGCAATCAGAAGCATGGCTGGCCTCAGAAAGCCAGTCCTTTGCCTTGATCTCTGAGCCCCCTGACCCCTTTCACCATGACCTCCACCCTGTGAGAAGCAAAAGGAAACCATTTACCTTCTTGCCATTGGATCCCCTAAAGACTTGGCCTTCTGACAGTCACTGGGAACCTGAAGCTGTAGTTTGAGTGCTTCTGCTCATGTGGGACTCCACTGGCAGATCCCGTGATAGGCCTTGAGGGCCTCTGGTCAGCTATAATGCCCACTGATTGGCTCATGATCCCCTGGGATTTCTCAGTGTATGTCAGGTACAACTGAACATGCTCAGCCCCACACTGAGACTACAAAATGGAAAATCACATCTGCCGTGTTAACTCCATCCTCTGTCCACACATGATGCCTGACTTGCTGAGTATATATGCCACTTGCTGTTTTTATCTTAGATTTCCAGCATTTGCAGTGTTCTTTTATTTCAATATCTACAGTGTTAGTTTGAGGATTAAGTGGATGAGCAGCAAGACTGGGCAAGGAAATTGTAGATTGTTATTTATTATTGATGGAATCTGAGTAAATTAATGTGGTTAAATGTACAATATGTGTGATTTGAGTCATGGGACTGCTACATTTTAATTTTGATTTTTAGCTCTAATTAACTTTACTACTTACATTTCAAAATTTGACCTGATTCCATTTCTCTTAAAAATAATAACTATAACAGAGAACATGATTTATTCCAAATCCAAATGTTGATAATAGCTAACTGTGGACCTGTCAGAAATTGGTGAAGACCCCTGTCTTATTGGAGACTAATGATAAATACTCAACACTCTGTTTTATCATTACATATGAAGGTGTTTAATGATATGAGGGTTGTTGAGTTTGAACTACAGGGAAAATAGACTGGGACTATTTTCTCTGGAGTGTCGGAGGCTGTGGGATGTCCTTATACAAGTTTATAAAATTATGAGCGGCATTGATCGAGTGAACAGCCAAGGTCTTTTCCCCAGGATAGGGGGGGTCAAAAACTAGAGGGCATAGGTTTAAGGTAAGAGGGGAAAGTTTAAAAGGGACCTAAGGGGCAACTTTTTCATGTAGAGGTAGAGCATGTTTGGAACAAGCTGCCAGAGAAAGTGGTGGATGCTGGTACCATTACAAAATTTAAAAGGCATGTGGATGGGTATATGAATAGCAAGGATTTAGAGGGACAAAGGCCAAATGCTGGCAAATGGGACTAGTTTAATTTATGGTCTCTGGACAGCGTGGACGAGTTGGACGGAAGGGTCTGTTTCTGTGCTCTACGTCTCTGTGACTCTATATCTATAAATTCTAGTTCTCTCTTTTCAATGCAGTGAAATCTAGATTGCTCCCTGCTTTTGAAAAACTTGAGAATTATACAGACGAGTGAGTAGCTTGCTTGTCCTTCAAGGTGGCGCATCTCAATTCAATTACATCTCTCACCTTGTTTAATCTAAACTTGTCTAACTTCCAAAGGATGGGTTTTTAAAATTCACATGCTAGGAGCAAAATGATGAAAGATTTAACTGAGGCCAACAAAATAATATGCAGCATTTATGGGGCAACAGGAGATTGGCACGAGGTTAAGATAGCGAGTGCAGACATGATGGGCTGAACTGCCTTCTTTGGCACTGTAGCAATTCTGTGATTCTATGAAGACCTTATGGTGTTTAATTAGTGATTTCTGATATGTAAAAAAATTCCCTTAAGTAGTCATTCTCAGTTCCACAATGCAATTGTAATTAGCTTTCTTCAGAAAACCTTTTCCGTTTCCAAAAACACCAATCTGTCTCAAGTTTTTGGAGTCTTTTTATGGAAGTGTAATGTAATAAAAAAAGACTTTGCAGTATGAAAACATGAGCTGCTACTGTAGCTTTCAGCATGTAAGTCAACTTCTGAAGCTACAGAAAAACCCTGCAAACATACAGCTCAACTTATATGTCAAGTATAAATGTTCGCTGTCAATGTGGGTGTGGGTGGCTGCCATTTTGAGATATCATCAACATCCAATGCAAACATTGGGCATGTCATAACCTCTCTCTCACCTTTGCAACACTGCTTGTATCACTTGCTTGATCCTTTGTGCCCAATTATAAGGTACTGGTAAGTAAACATGCATTTGTGGGTGAGAAATTGAGGTTGATTACTAATGCAAGTATAGTGTACCATGGCTGAAAAGGAAGGTCAATTTATATATCCCAAGTATATGCAAGAATATGATTTTTGGCATGACAAAAATTGTATCATTTTAAACACCAGATTGACTTATAAACCATAATTTACAGAATGTTGACAAAGGGATATACATGAATTTCACACATTTTGATAATAATTCAGTCTGTTTTGCTGATCTTTATTGATAATACCAATACATTTTGATGGTTAAAACACTTTTATTAGAATGTAAGTTTTATCATTAGATAGCCAACTATTTTAAAGCTGAAGATGTTGAGTTCCTATGATCCAAATATTGAAGGAACAAGCTCTGAACTGCAAGGACCAGGTATTTGTTTTATCAACCTGGTGTTCCACAAGTCCAGTGGAGCCCTCTAGGGATAAGTGTGGTAAGATGATTCTGAATTTAAAAAAAAAGTAGGTTTATTTAAACATCAAGCAGTGTGCTAATCCACCTTTGGTTATTTAAAGAAAAGAACAGCATTTTCAAATACTGCATGAACAAAAAAGAACTTGCAAGCTCAATTCTGGAAGTATATTACTCATATATGCAATTCAACAGACACGTTTATAATATGGATTTTGACATTAAACAGACTTTAGTAATAAATAAAAAAAGATAGCGACAAACTAAAATAAAATTTTACAGAAAAGTAAAAACTGAAAAAGAGACATCTATGTTATAGGGGAAGTCAACTAAGAGAAATGTTGGAAATTGGGTGTGAAAGGACTAAAGGATTACATCACAACTAAAACCCAATAGGTTAATGACAGTCTACATCACATCTGGGTTGGATATGAAATGGTTTAGGTGTGTGTGCATATTGACTTTAGTTTATCTGTGACTGGCCGAGGTGCATTAATTTAAAAAAAAAGTTTGACATTTAATGGGTGCTGTTATGACACAAACCAAGTGCATGCTACAAGCCAGATATCTTCATTTCCATGACCTATGCTCTTAGCTCTAATGTGAAACTCGGACAAGAATGTGGAAACAGGAAATTTGATCCACAGTTTATATGATTCTTGATCTCTCTTTATGGTATCCCAATAGTAACAGTACTGGCTTTACAACCAGATGTTCACGAGTTGAAGTCTCAGAATTGAGAGATTCTAATGCACGCACCATGTTTTGTCAGGGTTGCTAGGTGGAGCATATCACAGCCGGAAACATTTCACCTTTTGAGTGCATAGAAAGTGATATACAATACTTAATCTACCCAAACAAACCTCTATTGGCCATTCACCATGAAAAAAAGTATAAGATCATTTTTGTTTGTTGCAAAGGCTTGTCAGTGTACAGTTTCTGACAGGGGGTGTATGCTGACAAGTCTGGTACATTTATATGCTAAATATTATCGTTTGACGATTGGAAAATTGTATACAGCATACAACCAAATTTCCAATTTGCATTTCTGTCAAGCACAGCTGCCCGGTGGGATTGCTAAGTCATAAGGTTACCTCATAATATCAAGCTGCCAAGTAGCTGCTGGTGTTCTTTTAAAAAGTACGACTTAGGTCTCTTTTCAGACTGTTTGAAAATCCTGCTGTCTACTGTTGTTACTTCACACATGACCTTTAGGAATTCTCTGAATTATCTGGGAGTGTCTGGTAACTGTATACGGGATGTTTCCACCAAAGAAGGGTTTACCCTGAAAGCTTTGTCTAACATTAAATAAACCATGCCTACAGCCATTACTTAGGACTAATAGACTCTGATTTAACAAAAAGCTTGTATTCATATAGCACCTTTCATTACTACCAAATGTCCCACATTGTTTCACAGGCAATGAAATAGTCTTTGAAGCATACTTCCTACTGTAATATAGGAAATGCAGCAGCCAATTTGCACACAACCAGCATCCACAAACAGCAATTGGGGATTTATTATGTGTGACGTTGATTAGAGGATAACTATCAATCAGGACACCAGAGATAACTCTGTGTTCTTGCTCAAAGGTGTACTGTGGGATCCTTTCCATCCACTTGAGGAGGCATTTTAGTTTGTGCACTCTCACTCTGAGTCCGAAGGTTGTACCTCAAGGCCAATTTCAGAGATTTAAGCACAAAAATCTAAATTGATCTCTCGAGATCTAAATTGCTGAGGGTGTGCAGTATTGCAATCCTGGAGGCACTATCTATCTATCTTCAGCCAGACTGAGCACCTGTCATGATGCTAGTTTGATGTGAAGCTGAGTTAACCCTGGTGTACTGGCTAGCATTGAAATATCCACAGCTCCACTGACAGAGGTCGGAACTGCTGATGGATGGAGGTGAATGAGAGGATTCTTCAAGATGAAGGCACCAACTGAAATTAAAAAAAAACTCAAATATGAGAGGAGGCTGAAGGTGACATTCTTCCATTCTGAAGGGGGTGCACTTCTGTAGAGTGAGCTGGCAACTATGTAGTTTCAGATATTGGAGTGGTGCAGAATGTTAAAGAATAGCAGAGTAAGCACTGGCCCCCTGTTCTGTTGACTGGAAGCCCCCTCCATTCAGTGGCAGCAGCCTGATTGCTGGTTGGACACAATAGGGTCTGTGCCAGCCTTTGTTAAAGACAGAATCCACAGAGCGGCAACAAGACAAATGCTAGGGAACTTAAGAACATCAGAACCCTAGCAGAAGGAGTCGGCAATTCAGTCCCTCAAGTCAGCTCTGCCATTTGATATGATCATGGCTGATCTCATCATGGAGGAGAAAGTGAGGACTGCAGATGGCCTCACCTCCACTTTCTATAACCATTCAACACATTCCTATTTAAAAACCTGTCTATCTCCTCCTTAAGCTTACTCAATGGCTCATTTTCCATCACACTCTGGGGCAGAGAATTCCACAGAATGAAGCAATTGAACCAAAGAAAGGCATGTTGCAGTGCAGATTACTCGAGGGCCCCATAACTTTCCCCATCATTTGAAAAACATTTTGTGGCTCTCTGTAGTGAATCTGACAGCTGTACACCAGAAATTAACTTGAAACATTGCATTCCAGAATGTTTCAGCTCTTTAGCAGGTTCCTTAAGAAGCTCAAATCCCTGGGAAGCGAGCTGCAGGACACCAGGGTTAATCCAGCTGTTCCACAGCCAGCACTTTGAACATTTCAAACAGTCCGAGTGATCTTGACATCCTGAGACAATCTCTGGGATTATGATTTTCAAATTGTACTTGTACTGCATCCCTGTCATTTACAACAAAGTGTTGACCCATGATAAAAAGCATGGAACATATTTGGTCACTGGTATGAACAGCATCAGACAACATTAGATGTATATTTCATTTGCACTTAGTGCCTTTCAGTGTGAAGGAGTTCCTACTTGACTGAGTTTAGGAAGCACCACCCACGATGTTGAAAGAATGGGGTCCTGGTTAGAGTAAAGAAAACGCTTATACAAAAGAGACCTGGGGCTAGTGTGGTCCTAACAATCTCTTGTAATACACAATTTCAGTAATGCAATAAACTTCATTTCACTGACTCAACAAGTCTGTTGGACCAGAAAGCATGATATCCTCATTCACACTCAACCACTTCAAGCTTGAAAGAACCCACACAGCATGGCATTACTGATTGCTACTCACCACAACCCAGTGAACAGCAGTGACCAACACTGTTTGTAAATGGTGCCAATGACGAGAAATTCATGCTGATGACTTGAAGTCTTCGAGAGAAACAGGTACTATTGATAACTGATGTCAGCAAGCCCCACACGCATCATGGCAATACTCACCACTGAAGAATCATTCAGAGGCCAATTCACAAAGCATTTCTGACCCTGACACATCACATACAGGGATGGAACTCTGTCAAAGTGTTGGAGCGACATGATAATAGTGATTTGGCTAAAATGTTTTCTTGTGAAAAACCTGGAAAAGAATTAAAATCTCAAATTGGAGCAAAGTTTGAAATGAAGTTCAAGCAAAAATGAAACCACAACACCATTTGCACCACTCAAGGTGGTACATCTGCAATTAACTTGACTTAAATTGCTACACAATACAGCAAATGCCTATTTGTGACAAATTGCGGTCTGACATTTGATGCTGAGGTATTTAAAAAGGGTCATGAAAATATAAGTCACTGGAACTGCATCAGTAATCTATATTGGTGCTGTGACCACTTAATACATAAACAAAAAGTGCAGAATCTATCCAAACTATGGGACATAATAGATCCTTCCGGAGATGATAAGCTTCTGCTTCCTCAGAGGCATAGAGTGGATGTGGAATTTGGACATTGACTTTCGGTTTTGCTTTTCAACTGCTATGTCAAAGAAGAATGGAAGAAATGAAACCTGATTAAATGAACCAAAATCATTTTGTCCATTTGTATTTTAGCTCCCACTCTACAATGTGACAAGAATTAATGCACAAAAACCTTTATTAAGGACTCTAAAAACCAGCTTTGTGAAATTCAGTCAGGATTTTATTAAGCAGTTATATACTTGTGTGCATGCATTTACATGTCAAAGTATGGAATGGAACCAAAATATGAGTTCTCAACACCAGGAGAAACCTTGCATTAGTGCTCTCAGATAATTCATAGTACTCACAGCAGTGAATACCGCAAAGGGAAATTCATTATTACAGTGTAAAAGTTTCATTGATGATCTGTCAGCTTAATAAGGACAAAATGAAAGGGTGCCCTTTGAAGACAGAAAACATATGAGTCAAACAGATCCAAAGTACCTCAATTGTACCAATCTTCTAACTGAATGCTATGGAAAATATACATGATAAGGCTCTCGTTTAGCAGAAATGCTGTGTGAGTGTCACAAGTATGTGCTTTGTCCATCAAAGTCACACTGACCTCAATGCTGGAGTCACATCACATATAAATGTCAGCACAGGAGATGTTACTATATTGCTAATTTGTGTTGAATTGTATAAGTAATCCAAGTACATGGCTTTTTAAGGTGGTTATGTTTTGGGACTGTAGTTATAAAGGATAAATTAGAAAACTGAAGTGCATTATGTGACTACATAAAAAGAGAAGTTCTGTTTCACCCTGTCTCCCCCCACCTGCCATTGACTGGTATGATCTCTGCAGAGACTATTAATTTATAAAAGTAAATACAAATTTCCGATGGTCAATACAAAAGAATTGCATGAGAAGATTTCAAATAGTAAAGCTGTTACTGTAACAAGCAACTAAAATCCATATTGACAAGATTATCTTCTAGGCAATTTATGTTTTAAAGAGAAGAGCTTTCCCTTTCAACTTTTACCTCAACCAACAATTCTACATCCTGGTGCACTTTACACTGTTTCTTTAGCAAACAGTATTCTCCTGGAACCCACCCAAAGGGATTCTTAGCACCCAAGGATCTACTTCACTCTCTCCCAGCCTGGTGACATTCGATACCAGAACTATCATTAATGGTGAGTGATACAATGGAGATTCTCCTTTCAACTTAAACGAGAAAAATCATTTTGAATTTAAGCTCATCAATCTGAGCCTCACTTCAATGCATTGTGAATTTTTGAGATTTGCTGTTTCTAGTTGCTGTCTTCTCTTGTCTCCTTCTTTCCCTCAGATTCTGGAAGGCTGACCTCTCTAGATTTAAATTTATTGTCATATGTGCCTCTGTGAATTTCAGGGATGCCTTAAAAGGAGAACCTTGTAATCCCATCTGACAATTGGTTTTCTAGGTACCCTTCCCTTCTCAAGGCTATCTCCATGACAACATGAATCACATGGGCTGTGTATGCAGGTAAAATACTGATTAATTATCCTTTAGATGCATATTCCACCTTGAAATTAGGTGGATAGTTAAAGCATAACCATTTCCGAACGTGACATTCTTAATATTTTCCCCAAACTATGGAAATCAACAGCCTATTCCCTACTAGCACAGATGCTTCTGCCAATATCTGTAGGTGCGCCTTCTCTTCAGTAAAATAACATGGGCCACCATTAAATCTTTAGCAAATGTCACCGCTGTCCCTGAACTCCAAAATACAGTATTGGAATGCTGATGCATTGTGTGAGTTGGTCCAAGAGCAGATATAATGATGTGGTGAAGCTGGTGGTTTGCTGATGCCAAACTGAGTGGATGAAGGGTCATGGAGGATGGTGGCCATGGAAAATGCAGGGGCACTGTTGTGAAGAAGCAGTTGGGTGATAGCTAGGGCAAGCACTGAGAAAAACCATAGCTGCCAGCTACTCACTCCGATTCACATGTCAGCAATTTGCCAAGTTTCTCAGGGAGGGAGAGGTATATAAGCGATCCAAGTACATGGCTTTTTAAGATGGTTATGTTTTGGGACTGTAGTAATAAAGGATAAATTAGAAAAACGAAGTGCATTATGTAACTAGATAAAAAGATGACTGAAGTTCTGTTTCATCCTGTCTCGCCCATCTGCCATTGACTGGTATGATCTCTGTAGAGACTTTATAAATGTTAATACAAATTTCCGATGGTCAATACAAAAGAATTGCATGAGAAGATTTCAAATAGTAAAGCCGTTACTGCAACAAGCAACTAAAGACCATATTTCAAGTGGTGTAAAATAAGGCAAATTGGGGTTTTAATGAGCTGCAAATACATGGAAATAAAGTAGTCACTATCCATAAAAAAAATTATGAGATTGTGAAATCACCATGTGCAGTTTGCGGGGAACAATCAGAATAACTTTATCATTCTTTGTACTTTCTTGTTGTTCCTGATACCACACCAAGGAGTAGAAAGTTCATCCTCTTGTTTGAATTGAAGCCTGAATTAGCTGCATGCTGTAAAGAATTAGAAGTAATTGTTGAGATGAGCTGAAGGGGATATGAAGAGGGGAGCCAAGACGCCCCTCTTCTCCTGGTTATAACAACTTAAAACGTGAGATGCCTCCAGACTGAGGGCCAATGTAGATAATAAGGACAGTTTGAATGGCACGTCATGAGAATTTAGAATTCAAATAGCAAGTCTGAAGGGGGAAAGTTTGGAAGCTGGCCAAGGGAACACTGAAACGTCCAAGCTAGAGGTAACCAATGCATGGATGAAGGTTTTAGCAGCTGTTCAGATTATAACTGGAAATAAGGCAATGGTAGGCATTTTTGGTAATTGAGAGAATATGGGATCAGAAACTCAGCTCAGGGTTAAGGCTACAAGGTTGCAAATGGTCTGATTTAATCTTAGATTCTGATGGAAGATAGTGTTGGTAGCTAGGGAACCAAAATTTGTGGCAGAAACCGAAGACTGTGAATTCAATCTTCTTAATATTTAATAGAATGAATGTATTGCTCCTTCGGTAATAGATGCTGGACAGTTATGCTAAGCTTGAAGTGTTTAGAGAGAAGCTGTTGTATTGGAACTGGGTACCATCAGAATAAATGTGGAATCTGACATGCATTTCTTGCAGGGTGGCATGAGAAATCAAAGGAGTCAATACCTAGATCCTTGGGACACTTCAGACGCCAGAGTGTTACATGAGAAGAGAAAATTGGTTTAACTTGGCAATTAAAGTAATATTGCAAACTGGAAGTCATTACTGAGTAGGAGTAAACATTGCAAAAAGAATTGCAAAGCCAAGGAAAATTATCGCATAACGATAAGGTAAGAAAGCAATTTAAGAGTAACCATTATCCAAACCCTGGAAGTGCCATCAAAAAATTAGAAAATCAATTATGAACAAATAAAATATCAACCTTTCACTACCTTGATGACTGGGTTAGTAAGTGTTCTGCAGAAAGGAAGTGAGCCATTCGTAGACCTCAGCATTCAGGCATATCAATGCTATCATGTTCATACTTGTCCAGAATAGGCCATCAGGCTGTTTATGTCTTTGAGCTTTATCAGTTAATAAGTGTAGTGGCCTATCTGAAATGGTCAAATATAATGGGCTTTGTCCTCCCAGTGGTACATTGCCACTTCCTGGACAAAAAGAATTACTTTTGTCAAGATATCCTCTGCCACACTCTAAATTGCAGAAACACAAACATCAAAGATTAAAAATCATGTTGATCATTGCAGAACTTTACAAAATGCAACTCTCAGAGGTATGCTACATGCTGTCACACTGAAGTGAGTTTAAAATTTAGACACCTTTCTGGTTATCTTAGTAAAATATATATCAAAAAGACATTCATTCTATAGGTGTTTGCCTTATATGTAAATAAATTTGTGGTCTCTTTATGTCCTAGAATGATTTGGCATAGTGGGGTGGGGGTGGAGGGGCATTCAGGTCCATTGTGCCTGTGCCTTGACTTTGAAAAATCTAGTCAATTAATTCAACTCATGCTGATCTTCCCCAGTGGCCCTGCAAAATTGTTTTCCTTCAAGAGTTTTACTGAATCTTTTTTTGAATGTTACTTTCAAATTGACTTCTGCCATTGGTTTGAACTCAGGGACTCTGTGCTTTTTTTTTCTATTCATCTATTAACTGATTAATAGTGGATCAACTATCTGGACTCTAAGACGCATGGTTTCCATTCCACGTTCATTGCTTTAATATATAAAGCATGATAGTCTTCATGTCCAAATAAAATTATGTTAGTGTGGAGCAAACTTGTCGTGTTCCTTTGCTTTGTTTCCCAGGAGCCCAGAGTGGGAGAGATCTGCCAGTTAACTTAAATTCTGGACCTTGGATTATTTTCTTGTATTACAGGACCACTTGCAAAAGTTTCAATCACCAAACCCAACAGTTTCCAGACATCGCAAGTTACCAACAGCAACAAATCTTGGACTTGTCTTTTAGTGGATTATGCTACTCACACATTTCTTTCCCTATTTGCTTAATGGGGTAGATATCTTGGGGATTAGCTGTATTAAAGAGCCAGGAATCTCAGAGGTTGACTGTTTAACAGGGAAAAGCTTCCAGCCCTTTCTGTATTAATAGATGACCCAGGGATTGACTATATTAAATGGGGGCAGAGCCACTGGAATTGGCTGTGAAAATGGAAGGGGAACCACAGTTGAATTATTGGAGTTGTAAGATGAAGAAAAAAAATTGTGATCTCAATTTAAAAAGGAAGATAACAAGAAAATGTTTTTCATTCCAAAGGTTTACCGAGTTTAAAAAACACTGTATACTGCAATGAACAAAGAATAACGAACATAAACAATACAGCACAGTAGTAGGCCTTTGGCCCTCCAAGCCTGTGCTGACACATTTTGCCCTTCCATACTAAAACTGTCTTCACTTACAGGATCAGTATCTCTCTATTCCATTCCTATTCATGTATTCATTCAGGTGCTTCTTGAATGCTGCTATTGTGTCTGCTTCTCCACTTCCTTTGGCAGCGCATTCCAGGCACTCGCCACCGTTTGTATGAAAGGTTTGCCTCGCACATCTCTTTTAAAGATCTCCCCTCACACCCTGAACTTGTGTACCCTAGTAATTGATCCCTCCACCCTTCGAAAAAGCCTCATACTTTGCACTCTATCTATGCTATTCACAATCTTACAGAATGTTATCAGGTCTCCACTCAACCTCCTGCATTCCAGTGAAAACAAACCCAGTCTATCCAACCTTTCTTCATAGCTATTATCCCCCATACCAGGCAACATCCTGGTAAACCTTCTCTGTACCCTCTCCAACACTTTCACATTCTTCTGGTAGTGTGGTGACCAGAACTGTATGTCATATTGCAATACTACACTAATTATAATATCTCTGCAAGAATCTGTCCATTTAGAGTCATAGAGTCATAGAGATGTACAGCAAGGAAACAGACCCTTCGGTCCAGAGTTCAGCCTCTCCCTATAGCTCAAATGCTCTAACCCTGGCAACATCCTTGTAAATCTTTCCTGAACCCTTTCGAGTTTCACAACATCTTTCCGATAGGAAGGAGACCAGAATTGCACACAATATTCCAACAGTGGCCTAACCAATGTCCTGTACCAATAAAGGAAAGCATACCAAACACCTTCTTCACTATCCTATCTACCTGCGACTCTACTTTCAAGGAGCTATGAACCTGCACTCTAAGGACCCTTTGTTTAGCAACTCTCCCTAGGACCTTACCATTAAGTGTATACGTCCTGCTAAGATTTGCTTTCCCAAAATGCAGCACCTCGCATTTATCTGAATTAAACTCCATCTGCCAGTTCTCAGCCCATTGGCCCATCTGGTCAAGATCCTGTTGTAATCTGAGGTAACTCTCTTTGCTGTCCACGACACCTCCAATTTTGGTGTCATCTGCAAACTCATTAACTATACCTCTTATGCTCACATTCAAATCATTTATATAAATGACAAAAAGTGGAGGACCCAGCACCGATCCTTGTGGCACTCCACTGCCCACAGGCCTCCAGTCTGAAAAACAATCCTCCACCACTACCCTCTCTCTTCTACCTTTGAGCCAGTTCTGTATCTAAATGGCTAGTTCTCCCTAGGTAAAAGCTATCTCTCCACCCTTCAGGCACTCTGCCTCTATTCCTGATGAAGGGCTTTTGCCCGAAACGTTGATTTTATTGCTCCTCGGATGCTGCCTGAACTGCTGTGCTTTTCCAGCCCCACTAATCCAGAGGCTAGTTCTCCCTGTATTGCATGAGACCTAACCTTACTAATCAGTCTCCCATGGGGAACCTTGTCGAATGCCTTATTGAAGTCCATATAGATCACACCTACTGCTCTACCCTCATCAATCCTCTTTGTTACTTCTTCAAAAAACTCAATCAAGTTTGTGAGACATGATTTCCCATGCACAAGGCCATGTTGACTATCCCTAATTAGTCCTTGCCTTTCCAAATACATGTACATCCTGTCCCTCAGGCTTCCATCCAACAACTTGCCCACCACTGAGGTTATAGCTATAAAGGCATTAAAGTTATAGTTGTGTGCTGTAAATAGACTGATCATTGGTCATTAGAGTCATACAGTCATAGAGATGTACAGCATGGAAACAGACCCTTCGGTTCAACTCATCCATGCTGACCAGATATCCTAAACTAATCTAGTCCCATTTGCCAGCATTTGGCCCATATCTCTCTAAATCCTTGTTATCCATATACCCATCCAGATGCCTTTTAAATGTTGTAATGGTACCAGCCTCCACCACTTCCTCTGGCAGCTCATTCCATACATGTACTTTGGTTTGAGAAAATGTAGTTTCTATTACTGTCTTTTAGTTTTCTGTCCAAATTAATCCGAATCACTTATTTTAGATTAGATTAGATTAGATTACAGTGTGGAAACAGGCCCTTTGGCCCAACAAGTCCACACCGACCCGCCGAAGCGAAACCCACCCATACCCCTACATTTACCCCTTACCTAACACTATGGGCAATTCAGTATGGCCAATTCACCTGACCCTGCACATCTTTTGGACTGTGGGAGGAAACCGGAGCACCCGGAGGAAACCCACGCAGACACGGGGAGAACGTGCAAACTCCACACAGTCAGTCGCCTGAGGCGGGAATTGAACCCGGGTCTCTGGCGCTGTGAGGCAGCAGTGCTAACCACTGTGCCACCGTGCCGACTCTTCCTCTTTCTGGTCTTTGGAACTCTCTTCACCAAAAGGCAATCGAAGCAGAATATTTTAATATTTTAAAGACTGTAGTTCATTCCTAATAAGCAAGGGGTTAAAGTTCAGTGGGAGCAATGTACTATTGTCTCCAGTCCCACTACTCCATGCGTCACATCATAAATTCAGTATACAGTTTTATACAGTAAACACAAAACAATATCTAAAGAATTATTACTATAAGAACATGTATTCAATGAGATTGCAAATCTAATTAACACACTTAGTCAGATGAAAATGTAAATGTTTATCCTCCCAGATGTGTGCGCACACACACATGCTAAAATAAAACAAAAGCAGATTGCTCACTGCAAAGGTTCACTTTTTAAAACATGTTTGGCCAATATGTCTTAGCTCTTGAAGGCAAAAAGGATAATGGTTGAAATTCTCAGATGACTATCAGTCTGACTTTCTCACACGAAAACAGATGTTGATGAATACATGCAGTTGTCCATGAGACCCTTGGCAGATGCAATCATTCAGCCAGTATTAACAAACCCTTCCAGAGGCTTCTCATGCAAGAGCAGCTCCATCTACTACGCTAGATCCACAACACAAGGATTTTTTACCAGAAAGAAAGAAAGAGAACCCAGTTGCAAAACATTTTTTCTTCAGCTGGCTTCTCCCCTATTATTTCAAACAATATCTAAAGCAGAAACTGAAATATCACAGCCAGTAAAAAGCTGTTATTACATGACACGTGACTACTGAGATATGCCTTTTCAAAAAATAATGTTCCACTACTTTTTCATTGACCTCTTTACAAAATCAATCCAAGTATTCACAAACTTTCCAACTCAAGCCTTATCAAAATAAACAAGATTCTAAGGGAGCTTAGATGTGGAAAGGTTCCTTCTCCTTGTGGGAGAGTCTAGGACGAGACAACACAATTTCAGAATAAAGAGTTGCGAGCTTAAGACAGAGATGAGGAAAAACCTTTTTCTCTCAGGGAAGTCAATCTGTAGAATGCTTTACCACAGACAGCTGTTGGGGCTGGGTTGTTAAGTATATTCAAGGCTGAGTTGGATAGATTTTTAATCAGAAAGAGGGTCAAGGGTTATGGGGAAAGGCAGCAAAGTGGTGTTGAGGACTTCTTTATTCATTGACAGGATGAGAGCATCGCTGACTAGACCAGCATTTATTACCCATCCCTAATTGCCTAGACGGCAGTTAAAAGTCAACCACTTTGCTGTGGGTCTGGAGTCACATGTAGGCCAGACCAGCTAGGGTTGGCAGTTTCCTCCCCTAAAGGACATTAGTGAACCAGATGGGTTTTTCCAACAAACAACAATGGTTTCATGGTCATCATTAGACTCTTAATCTCAGATTTTTAAAAAAAGTATTGAATTCAAATTCAACCATGTGTCATGGGGATTCAAACCCAGGTACCCAGAATGTTATCTGGGACAATAATCCAGCAATAATACCACTCGGCCATTGCCTTCCCTTTACCAGATTATCCATTATCTCATTGAATATTGGAACAGACAGGCCCAAATGGCCTACTTCCGCTCTTATATCTTATGGCCTTATGGCTTTAAGTTTTAAATATGTAGCACCCAGAAAGGGATGCATTCCCTGGTATTCAGCAGCATTGACCTGACAGTGTGAATGGACACATTGAAACTGTAGATGCTGCTAGAATCTTCTAATCTCCTATCTTTGGATCGATCCACAATCTTGCTTCACGTCTAGAATGTAGATTTTGACCTTCCCGCTGTAATGCAGCTTCTTCCCTCTTTCCCACAAGCCCTTGCAGATCCACCACAACCTATCATCCCTCCCTCAGCCAGCCATTTCTCGATTCCCTTACACTGTCACCACTCAATCTCAGTGTGTTATTACGTTCTCTCCAAGAGTCTAACAAAGCTTCCCATGAAACAAAAGAAGTTCCTGCATGGTCCAAATCCAATAGGAACACTACCCCACCGGCTTCACACCACCTTTTACCAATTGTGAATCTGAGGTCCTCAATCACTGCAGTGTTAATTGCTAGGGAACTATTTAATCTGGTGAAATGGTGTTTTATTGATTGGGCTTGACATGCTAATGCATAACAAATAGGTTCCTATGGAAAGCTTGATCTGCTCAATCCAACTCAATATCCAATTTTATTTTCATCTTGCCTTAGAAAGCTAACATGTCATGTCCCATCAGGTTAACTGCATCCTACCAGCACCATGGTTCTCTGCTGCTTACAAATGCTGGCTTTTGTTTCCCTGATAATTTTCAGGATCTCATAGCTGTCATGATTGCAGCCAGACCACTGCTATGGAGACACAGATCCAGAACCCAGTTGAATGGTGATGGCTATGAATGACCTGGATGAACTTTACATTTCTTAGGACAGCAGCAAAAGTGAAGTGTCCAGCCCTCATCTTACATGGAGGGAAAATCCCAAAAGAGATAAGCACAGAAGATAGGTGTGGCAAAATAGTTAGTGTCTTAAGGTCCCTTCACAGATAATTACAAAGGAGAACATTCAGTTATGCACTGCTTTGCTTTTTGTAAGACTAGTTTCAGTCAGAGAAAGTGCCTTATTTTGTCTTAACTTAATCAGTCAGATGGATTAAATTAGCCTCATCATATAGAAGCAAAGAAAGTGGATATGATATGACAAAATGAAAAGGAGAATAATTTAAAAATTTCTCATTTATTTGAAGGTACAGGAGAAGAAATATTAACAGAGTTAAAAATGGTAGATGATATTATATTATTAGATTATAAAGTATATTATTAGATTAAGAACGTTTAAATGAGTCCTGATATGACTCGCGACTGCCAGAGCAGACTTCTTCAAATGATGATTCTCCTCATGCAATACCCCATGTTGCTCTGGACCATGGTCCATTGGACCATGTTCCAGGAATATACTCATCCAGGTTTTTTAAAAGGTAATAAGCAGGAAAGAGCAAGCTACAAATAATGTGTGGATCGCCATCTGAAGGATATTGCAAAGCCCAAAAACTAAGGCTGATTGATTACCCATTGAAAATCAGAATGTTCAGCTCATTGGTCACTCTTTGAGAAGTTGTACTGCTTCTCCGTGTTGTTTTTGTACTGCTTGTGGAATCACTGTTGATGGCAGCAAAAAATAGATGCCTTGTCACTCACAAGCTGTAGCTAACTTGCTTGAAGATCTCAAGAAATACAAAATTCCACTGTCTCAACTTTCAGCAATCTTGTACTGATATGAAAGATTCTCTTTAGTATGCTTTGCTAAGCATAGTTTGTGTCTAAAGTATACTTTACAATAATACGAATGTTCAAGGAACAGGGCTCCTTTCTGTAGAGGAAGTTGAGTTGGTTAACAGTTGGGGATGATAATGAGAATATTATTGCCATCTCTTGGATCCTTCACTTTGGAGAACCCAGCAACATGGTAAAACAAATGGCCTTAACCTGTGTCTGCGTGGGTTTCCTCCGGGTGCTCTGGTTTCCTCCCACAGTCCAAAGATCTGCACGTCAGGTGAATTGGCCAGGCTAAATTGCCCATAGTGACAGATGCATTGGTAGGGGAATGGGTCTGGGTGGGTTACTCTTCGGACGTTCAGTGTGGACTTGTTGGGCCGAAGGGCCTGTTTCTGCACTGTTGGGAATGGAATCTAGTTAACTTGGTATCAAGCTAAACCAGACGAACATCCCAGATCTCCTAAAATGTCTGTCAGTGACTTGATCAATGATCTCGAGAAGGCCCTTGGCTAACACTGCACAGACTTCCAACTGATTCTTGAAATGGCCCTGTAGCAAGTTAATTGTGATCAAGTCTTTCATGGTCAAGATTGGAGTGTGTGGGCAGGTGATTATAATGGTAATAGCAGAAATAGATATGATTCAGGTGGCCTGAGTGGAGTAATATTTTACAGGACAATACCTCCTTAAATGCTGCCTTACATTCCTTTCCTCTGTGCTACACTGATACTGTTCCTCTATTATACAATTAAACTATAATTACAGGGGCTCTCAACTACCATTAAAGCACTGGGCAAAATAATGGACACAACAGAATGGCAGCAGCATGAACAATTTCTGAAATGTATCTTCTTGGATTAAGTTCTTCACTAATAGGATATAATCAAGTCATGGTGTTTTTTTTAAACGCACCTCCGGAAATAAAATATTAAATGATGCATTTAATTTTACATTCTAACCTACTAAAGCAAGCAGCTGACTTTCTTCTCACTAATTTGCTGTCACTTGAAAAAGAAGAGCTCACTTTTCCGACAATGCCCAGTGGTTCCCAGTGATTGCTTGGCAAGCATAAACCTCAAACCTATCTATTTGTGCTCACTCACCAGAGAGTGTTACAATCGACTTCTGTGCTTCCAAGTGCTATTTAGTTGACATCAGAGTGTAGTATTAGCCTTTGATGTAAGGTCCAGATAAAGTCCATCTTTACAAAATGTCTCTTATAATATGTCTACAAGGCAACATTTGGAGGACCGACGAGTCCAGGGTCTTGGGTTAGATCAAACCTATATCATGGCCTTTTAAACTGAAAGTATTTACATGATTAAGAGACCTAATGACTTAGACAAACCTTAATGCATTCTGCTCATTGTGAGGTTTTTACATGTATTACATTTCTGATAGTCTCATATTGGCTATTTCTCCCAGTAAACAAATTTAGAAATGCACAAATATAGTTGAAATTTATATCAGGTCACAAAATCTTGGTTAGAGACTATTTCCGAATTTTGAGGGTAATAGTGTTTAGTGTGCTGTTGGCAATGAAATTTGAGTATGTCTGTAGTCAGCTAGCTTGTTCAACCTCATTTACATTAACTAATGACTGTCCAGCTCACTGCCACAATACCCTGCAACTGAGTTGATACAATGTGAGGGTATATTCACTGAAGTTAGATTCTAGCAGTTTTTATTATCACGCCTGGATTCTGATGATCCAATGGAGCCAAGGAAAGAAAAAAAAAGCTTAAAACATTGAATAAAGAAATAGAGATAGTCAAGGAGAAATGCAAGTTAATTATAATTGTTATATAGTATGACTATGACAACTAGACACAACTGAAAAGTTGAGGAATTTCGGTATCTCTTCTAGAAAGAGAAAGGTGGGGGTCTAATGAAACTTTTTATTTTGCTCATCTTATCAATGAAATTCAGTGTTAGAATAAAGACACCATAACCTGGAACATGGGAATTGCTTGATATAAACAGCCCATATTGATCTAGTTCTCCTTCTACTATTTGGACAGTAAAATGATATAATAACAGCTATTTTCAATCAACCTATTCAGGATGTAATAAGACATCTCTGGAATAGGTGAGACTAGAACCCAGCTCTGCTGATTCAGAGGTAGGGACATTACCACTGCACCACAAGAGCCCCTAATGAGACAATAATGTTAGTTGATTTGTCATGATGTTCCATATCCATCAATTAAGCTGTAATAGATCCAGGCAGGGGGAGAGAAACCTCTCAGTTGCAGAAAGTTTTGAGGACCCTCAGTTCAAAGTTTTCTCTCAAATCTGTTACATTTACCAGATAACAGTCTCAAATTACTCACACATTGCATCCACAAAATTATTTTCTGAACACAATGTGTTCTTTTAAATTTGAATGAATTAATGCAAACTACAGGCACCATCTCCCTGGGCAGCCTATTGTAAAGATTTAAGACTAACTGACTGAAATCCGCACCAATATGATCCCAAAAGCCTTAGTTTTGTATATTCATCTTTAAGCTGTGTATATAAATTGTAAAGTACCACTGGGAGAAGGTAGAAGAATTTTGCATTAGGAAGGTGCTGGCAACTTAGAAAGAGACAATCTACGCTGCATTATTTAAAATGCAACTGAACCCTATGGCACTTATCAGTAAATAATACCAGTGCTGATGTTAAAACTGATTGAAAACCATTAATGAAGCAGCTGAAAATAGTTGGGCTGAGAGGCTACTGGAAGAGCTTAAGCGTTGTTGTTGTGCTGTGCTAGTGACCATACCTCTGAGCCAGGATGCTCAGGTTCATAATCCTATCTGCCCCAGAAGTGCGTAATAACATATCTAAACAGGTTGACTGGCAATATCTATCCCGAAGAGCTTTGCACTCTTGTTGCACAGTAACAATGTCCTTACTTCTAAGCCTGGATTCAAATTCCACCTGCTTTAGAGGTGTGTGATAACCTTCTTCCCAAACTGGTTGCTTACACAATATCTCTTTCAGGCATGCCTGCCAGACCATAATAGACATTCAATAATAGTACTAATGAAGAAAAGGCCCAGCAGAATGAGGGCCTTTGTGGCACAGTGGGAGTGTCTTTATCTCAAAACCAGCAGGACTTGGTTTAAGTCTCCACCTGCTTCAGAGCTTTGAGAAAATATTGATCAAGAAATAGGAAGAATTCCTATACTAATGTTCTGGGGGCAAGGTGATGGGTCCTCAATGTTTTATTTTGTACCAAGAATGAGTCCCACCTGAGTTTTACCCTCCAAATCAAATTTGCACGCTTGCTACCAATATCGTAGAATCCCTCCAGCATGGAAGCAGGTCATTCAGTCCATCGAGTCCACACCAGCCCACTGAAGAACATCCCACCCAGAACCACTACCCTACCCTATCCCTGTAACTTGGCATTTCACACAGCTAATCCACTTAGCCAGCGTATCTCTGGACACTATGGGCAATTTAGCATGGCCAATCCAACTAACCTGCAGGAGTAGGCCATTCAGCTCCCAAGCTTGTTGCACCATTCAATGAGATCATGGCTGACCTATGACCTAACTCCGTATTCCTGTCTATAGCCCATATCCCTTAATACCTTTGTTTAACAAAAGAAAATCAGAATCAAATTTAAAATTTACAACTGAAAATCCAGAAATGCATCTGTCTCTTTGTGTACCTTCATCATTGTGGTACTGTCTTGTGCCATCTTTGCTTTTTCACAACATTGAGTCTATTTTCAGCTGGATTATAATTACTACTGCAATTTTAATTTTACAAAATATACTTAAAGCACTGAATTCCATCTGAATTTAAGCCATTCCTCATCTTATTGATATCCATTTTCAGTTTTCTTTGGTTTGTTGACAATTTAGTTATCTTCCAATTTTGTGATTAGCTGTAAAATTTGACACACTCCCTCTAGGCCTATATCCAAGCCATCGATAAACACAGTGGCAACGTGTGAACCTAAAATTAAACCCTTTGGACACCACAGCCCACTTCCAACCACTCTAAATAAATGCCTTAACTCCAGTTCAATTTCAAAGTCTGTGAGAAGATTTGTAGCTCGGGTGCTCGTTGTTGTGGTTCTGTTCGCCGAGCTGGGAATTTGTGTTGCAGACGTTTCGTCCCCTGTCTAGGTGACATCCTCAGTGCTTGGGAGCCTCCTGTGAAGCGCTTCTGTGATCTTTCCTCTGGCATTTGTAGTGGTTTGAATCTGCCGCTTCCGGTTGTCAGTTCCAGCTGTCCGCTGCAGTGGTCGGTATATTGGGTCCAGGTCGATGTGCTTATTGATTGAATCTGTGGATGAGTGCCATGCCTCTAGGAATTCCCTGGCTGTTCTCTGTTTGGCTTGTCCTATAATAGTAGTATTGTCCCAGTTGAATTCATGTTCCTTGTCATCTGCGTGTGTGGCTACTAAGGATAGCTGGTCGTGTTGTTTCGTGGCTAGTTGGTGTTCATGGATGCTAACGATCCACATCCATGAACACCAACTAGCCACGAAACGACATGACCAGCTATCCTATTATAGGAGGAAAGATCACAGAAGCGCTTCACAGGAGGCTCCCAAGCACTGAGGATGTCACCTAGACAGGGTACGAAACGTCTGCAACACAAATTCCCAGCTCGGCGAACAGAACCACAACATCCAGTTCAATTTGTATTCTTTTTAATCAATTGTGAATCTACATTGTTATTTTTTCCCAAAATCTGATAATCTTCACCTCCTCGAAAAATTTGCTGCGAGATACCCAGTCAAAAGCTTCTTTAAAACCTATGTAAAATACATCCACTGCATTTTCCTAATTAATCTGTTGATTATTCTGAAGATTCTACAAGGTTTGTCCATGATGTTCAGCCCTTGTGCGCTCGGTGATGGTTACTTCCAACTATTTTCTCTTTATCTAGATACGTGGTAATTTCATCTTTAATTAAAGACGTTTTATTTTCCCTCCCACAGATGTTGAGCTAACTGGCCTCTAATTACTTAGATTAGACCTTTTTAAAAATGGCTACAACATTGGCCCTTCTCCAGTCTTCTGGTGAACACCCACATTCAATAGAAGCTTCAGGGTGGATTTTTACCCAGAGTGCGCTGACAACTAACAGCATCCCCCATCTTATTTTTCAGGCCCAGGGTCATTTAATCCTCAAGCTTCCAAAACTCTTGATTAGTGGGCTTCCCATCCAACTGGCATGCTGCCCATTTTCTGGGTATAATTCCCAGCAGACCTCCAGAGTCTAACTTAACTCTTTACGGATTTGTGGAGTCATTATTCTGTTTTAGTGTTGCAGACTAGAAGATGAACAGAAAGCAAGCTCCAAGATCCTTTGATGTTCAGAAGCCCCTTTGCAAGCAATAAGGGTAAAGAGGGATACATTTTCCCACAAGTGGGAGCAAACTTGCCAAGTCTGATCATCATCAGGCCCAGGGAGAGATTTAAATGCTCAGCTTTAAGAGCATCACCTTCAGGATCTGGATCCAATTGAGGAAACATTTTATTCACATGACAAGCAGCAGAGTGAATACATGCTTCAATCCTACATGTCTGTCAACATCATATGGCTAACATTTTATGATCACTCTGGAAGTGGACATTGCCTATACTTTACTACGCTCTGATATTTTTCCAGTGGTTGGGATGACGGCCAGACTTTGCCTTCTATTTGGGCACCGTGTGACCCATAGTGTCCCCCTGAGCAGCAAGGGCAGCACCTTAACCCCAGCCTCCCACTCAATCCCCATTCATCCCATGCTGGGACTGCCTGACAGGCCCTTCTGAGGATCTTCCATTTACCTTGAATTCTCGCCTCCAACAAAACGCCTACTCAGGGTCTGGCTGCAGTTCCCATATTAGCCACAGGTTTTGGTGATGCTACTCAGTTTAGGGGAGCTGTTGACCGCCTTGACTGACTGTTCTTGAAGACAAGACATTGTATATCACAAGAGTAGAAGCAAGCAACTAATAGCTTGATGGCCATAAAATCTGGCTGTGGCATCGAGGGCCAGTGCTAGCACATTCACTCCAGACTCTTCAGCCAAGGGCATGGTTACCACCTCTGTGTAACATTTATGTAGTGTGTATGAAGCCTTGAGAAAGAGACAGATTGAATTGGACAGTGACAGTGAATAATAAATGGCAATCTGCTCCATAAAGGATAATAGCTGTACCTGGTCCATGCGCCTGTACCAGTTTAACAAAACAGACATGACTCTTTACTACTTTCTTTCTTCAGATTAGGATCATTTGGTCTGTGATGCTGAAGACCTCCAATGTGTCATTGCCTTTACTCATTAATTTGTTTAGTGTTTAATACTTACACTTACCAGTTTATAGCCTAAACCACAATCTGGTACAATGTTCACTGTACCATCTTCTAAAGTCAAGGAAGAACACCTGAAGCCATGGTTAATAACAAGTAGCTAAAATGAAGAAGGAGTTTCTATCTAATCCCTAGGGCTATTATAAATTAACCAGATGTTGTGCAGGTAAAGAAAGACTCTAGGCCATACAGATATAGTGATTACTAATAGTGGCCTGACATCCTGAATCTAAGAACAATGCCATGGGTAAAACAGTCAAACAGTAGAAATGTTCCCACTTCTAACACACATTCTTAATACAGGTTAAGATTTATTTTTACTTTTAATGACTTTTCATTAAAAATTAATTTGCCCATATTATTTCTTGCTATAATTGTCACATGCAACAATTTTTCTGTTTAGATTTTATTATGCATAAAATATGTACAAAAAAACTGGCTCTCTTACTTTCATTAAGAACTACTGTTGGCACAAATTCCAAATCAGAATTAAATCACCCCATGATGTAAACGCCCTGGAGCAGTTTCAAGAATGTAATCTTATCCCCAAATTCAGTCATTTGAACCTTTTGATCAGAGTGCTACTTAGTGATATTTCTCTAATATTTATTATTCTCCAGTGTTTTAATAATGGTTCATTGATCTTTTGTGGCCTTGCTCACATGCAAAATCCTTCTCTTTTTGTGGAATTGTTAAAATATGAAATTGCATTCAAACAGTGCAAATCTTAAGTGAAAATCTGGATGTGTACTGCATGCTTTCAGAACTCAAAGCTGCATCAAAGGCTCAAGCAGTCATCTAAAGGAATCTTTTAACTGAGGATTTTACTACTGTGCTCAGTAATCTTGTGAATTATATTGCCATTTTTAGGTCGATGTTCATCCAAAACCACTTCATATTGACACAAGTGTAACAGCATAAATGCAGCCTATATAGTAGTCTTTAAATAGAATAGCATCTACTTATCAGTGTCTTGGATACTATTTTTGTAAACTATCCCAGTCAGACTTAATGTTCCCAGCTTTCATTTCCTTGATCAAGCAAGAAAAAGAGATTCCTGGCTTATTGGAAATCATTGGAAAAAAAGTAAGCAAAGGAATTGCATTTTTCCGAGAGATTGTGGTCAGAAAGAGAAGGATATGTCAGAAAGATATGTCAAATTCTCCACTCTAGAATGTTGCATTGCTCCATTCCTAATTGGGACTGCTCTTATTCAGACCTAAGAAGGAGACTCTAGAAAATATCGTGTTAGTTTGTAATGTCAGGACCTTGAGTCTGAAATGAACAGCAGATTTCTATCAGATTGCCGACATGAATACCCGACAGCTTGTGTCACTTTAGCTCCTTTTCCTCCAGAAGGACTTACAGGTTCAGGTCTGTAAAATCCAGTGCTTTCTTAGTTGCTGAGTAACATATTGCCTATTTGACCAACATGTGAAATGGTTTCAATTTATCGAGGTTTTCTGAAATATAATGATTGAGCCAAGCCCTACTCTTGCCTGACCTTACTATTCCCCATATTCTTCTATTGGAGTGTGCAACAAAAGTACCTTTTCATCTTTATCGAATCTTCATGCACATTACATCAGCTGTCATGGAATTCACACAAATCAGTTCGTTAAGAAGTACAAGATAACTCAGGACACGTTTGTGTAAATATCTTCTCTAACCACAGGCAGATGGAAATCTTTCTCCACTGTCTCCATGAGGAAATTCTGTTGTTCCATGAAGCAATATGTCCAGAAAAGGTTGTCCATCATTGACATGGCTGCATAGTTGTCAGATGATCTCTCCTGCTATGTTCATATGGTCCAGAGCTACAACAGAATATGATAGAGCAGACCAGCACAAGATTGTACTTTAACCAGTGCTTTGGATAACCTGAGTAACAGACACTGGACCAAGCCTTTGCAGACCCACAGCTGCAGTGGGATGTAGATAACAAGACAAAGGGCCACATATCCAACTTTGCCAAAGATATAGTAAGCAGTACAGATATTGCAGTTTGATATTATTAGATGCAATAAATGAAAAACAATGTGTTAAATGGATTTCCTTGTTGGCAAGTGTACAATCATCCACTTTGGAACAAGAAAATACAGGTCATAGAGTCATAGACATTACAGCACGGAAACAGACCCTTCAGTCCAACCCGTCCATGCTGACCAGATATCCCAACCCAGTCTAGTCCCACCTGCCAGCACTTGGCCCATATCCCTCCAAACCCTTCCTATACATATACCCATCCAGATGCCTTTTAAATGTTGCAATTCTTCTAAGACTTTGTCTATTTATCCTATCCATACCCCTCATAATTTTGTAAACCTCTATAAGTCACCCCTCAGCCTCCGACACTCAAGGGAAAAGAGCCCTAGCCTATTCAACCTCTCCCTATAGCTCAAATCCTCCAACCCTGGCAACATCCTTGTAAGTCTTTTCTGAACCTTTTCAAGTTTAATAGCATCTTTCCTAGAACAGGGAGACCAGAATTGAATGCAGTATTCCAAAAGGATCCACCTCTTATCCTGAGTTTGTGATCTTTTGTTTTGGACACCTCACCATCCAAATTCTGAAAGAGTCAGTTGGACTTAAAATATTCACTCTGTGCCTCCGTCCCACAGACACTACCAAGCCTGCTGAGTTTCTCTCGCACATTCTGTTTTCGTTTTAGATTTCCTGCGTTCACAGTATTTTGTTTCCATTTTACAGTACTCTCGTTATTGTCAAGTCAGGGCTTTTAGTAACTGAAGCATGCCTTCTACCCCATTGCATTCCATATGTCTAACTATATGTGCCAACATTACAGTTGAGTAGTCTTTTGATAATATTTCTTAACCTGTCTGTGACATTTTAATGATCAATATGCAGGGACTGTTAAGACTCTTTGCAGTTTCACTGCTCATAGCTTTTTACCACATAGAAGACCAAGTGAGTTTAATCTAGATAAATATGAGGTGCTGCATTTTGGGAAAGCAAATCTTAGCAGGACTTATACACTTAATGGTAAGGTCCTAGGGAGTGTTGTTGAACATAGAGACCTTGGAGTGCAGGTTCATAGCTCCGAGAAAGTGGAGTCACAGGTAGATAGGATAGTGAAGAAGGTGTTTGGTATGCTTCCTTTTATTGGTCAGAGTAATGAGTACAGGAGTTGGGAGGTCATATTGCGGCTGTGCAGGACATTGGTTAGGCCACTATTGGAATATTGTGTGCAATTCTGGTCTCCTTCCTATCGGAAAGATGTTGTGAAACTTGAAAGGGTTCAGGAAAGATTTACAAGGATGTTGCCAGGGTTAAACTCAACGTTTAAAATAAAATTGTCATCTCACTGCAAGAGAGATAACAGCTAAAGTTATATTCCCTGAAATTTAGATAATGTAGTAATTTAATTTGTTTTCAACATGTTAAGGTGAGCTGATAAAAAAGATACAGAAAAACCTTTTTCCCCCAGGAATAGCCATCCCAGAGTAAATATTAGTGCCAGGCAGCCTGGAATGAAGTGAGGAAGAAATTTCTTACAAAGATTGGCTCGAGTTTGGAGATCTATCTGCAATTGATAGTAGATGTCGGGTCAATTATTAATTTTAAATCTGAGATTCATAGATTTCTATTAACTAGAGCTAATAAGGGATTATGAATCAACTAATAGAATATGAGCCATGAAATAATTGAATGATGCGACAAGTTCAAGGACTGAATGGCCAACTCCAATTTCTATATTCTTATAACTACTAGCCAGAACGCTGCCCGTAAAATATCAGAGCTAGGAGATTCAGCAGTGGTGGGCAGTTTAGATCATTAGGTTTGGGAGACTGGGGTCAGGAATGGGAAATAGAAAGCTAAATTGTTAGGCTGGGAGAAGGCTAATTGAGACGGGAAGCGCCTTGGGCCTAGAAAATGGAGACTGATTTTAACTAAATCCTGTCAGGCATTGATGGGTATGCAGCTGACAGGGATCAAACAACTTGCCGTAAGTGAATACACAGAACATTAACAGAAACTAATGAGGAGAGAAGCCAGGACATTGCAAGAGGGGTGTGTTGGCAGTGAACTAGCTTCTGATGAGAGGGAGTGTGAGATCCCAGAATAATATCACAGCCAAGCTGGTAATTGATTGGCTGTTTGAGGGGTGAGTATAACTCTTTAATTTTCTTAATCTGTTCAAATAACCTGTTGAAATTACTATACTTACTAGTTAACTATTAGTCTGTGTTAGTGAGAATTAGATTTAGTTTTTTTTAGTGGGTAATGTTTGGTTTAATTGAAGGGCTGGCAGGTCAACTCCTTCAAGAGGTATACTCCATCTGTAACGTGTGGGAGTTCTTGGATGCTGATTGTCTCGATAAGCTACACATGTGAAGGAGGTGCTGTCAGTATCTCCGACTTGAGCACTGGGCTACAGAGCTTGAGTGAGGTTTGGAGGCACTGAGGAGCATCTGGGAGAATGAAAGTTACGTGGATAGCACATACAAGGTGATGCTCATCCCATAGTGTAAAAGGGTGCAGGGGGATTGGGAATGGGTAACTGTCACTGGAGTTTCCAGCAATTAGGTGTGCTCAGGGTGTGGCAAAATTGCAGGAGAGCCACAATCACTCATGCTCCAAAGAAAGCTGTGCAGGTGAGAGAGAGGTGTTCAGAGGTGGCAGTCAGAATATCATGTCATGATGTCCCATGTATCTGCAATGTAACACCTTCTTCCACGGGTGCCAATGTGGGCCTTAAATGTCCACTCCAATGTGGGTCATGTTTGGGGGATACATTTCAGTGCAGTACAGACAGACAATGATGCCTACCTCTGGACAACTGGAAGACACAATCAGAATATACGATGGACCTTAAGGATCTTTTGAGAGTTGCAGCATTGTACCAAGTATGAAAGTGAGGATATTCTTTAGAAAGAACAGCACATTCAGTATCCTACAGCATAGCAGTGTCAACCCAAACAGTGCAGACAGGATAGCTTTCTGAACTTTGTTCAATGGAGCTGCATTGTGTGAATCCATCTTTCATTGAGGGTAGAACATAGAACATAGAACAATACAGCACAGAACAGGCCCTTCGGCCCACGAAATTGTGCCGAACATTTGTCCTAGCTTAAGCACCCATCCATGTAACTATCCAATTGCCACTTAAAGGTCACCAATGATTCTGACTCTGCCACTCCCACAGGCAGCGCATTCCATGCCCCCACCACTCTCTGGGTAAAGAACCTGACATCCCCCCTATACCTTCCATTCTTCACCTTAAATTTATGTCCCCTTGTAACACTCTGTTGTACCCGGGGAAAAAGTCTCTGACTGTCTACTCTATCTATTCCTCTGATCCTCTTATAAACCTCTATCAAGTCACCCCTCATCCTTCGCCGTTCCAATGAGAAAAGGTCTAGCACTCTCAACCTATCCTCGTACGAACTATTCTCCATTCCAGGCAACATCCTGGTAAATCTTCTCTGCACCCTTTCCAAAGCTTCCACATCTTTCCTAAAGTAAGGCGACCAGAACTGCACACAGTACTCCAAATGTGGCCTAACCAAGGTAAATGTTTTGATGATGAGAAGATCAGCATCCCCTCTGTAATCCCAACTGCAAATTTCGCTTTGTTTAATCCTTCCCTTGTTTTAATATAACTTAAGTAAAACAATGAGATGGAAGCCAGCAAACTGGGTCATTTCTTCCTCTGTTAGCTATGAAGATGTGGCTGTAATGTGCTCATCAGAATGTGCTCCTGACTGTTCACTGGCTAAAGTACCCAGCAGGTTGTCAGTATCTGAGCTGGTAGAGGGTGCAGGAGGCTGTCTTGTTGGTGCTTCCTCAGAGGGATCTGGGTCTTCATCCTCAGAGGTAGGGAAGGAGATGATGCCCTGAGGGGCTGATCTCTTCAGGCCAGAGACCATGTGGGTGCTGTTGGTGCCTGCAGGAAAGAAGAGAGGGAAAGAGTTGTGAAAGAGTGATCGGTTTTGTCATGTTGAGAATACATTGACAGTGACGGCGATGGGAGAGCAGTGTAGCACTTGTCAATGAATTTTACTTGGCTGCTGGAACATGGAGGTTTCAGCATCACTACATGAATGGTTGGGTCTTCTCCCGCTGGAGAGAGGACTCTCTCTTGGAGTGAAACAGAGGGAGTACTGAGTGCAATGAAAGTAACTGGCACAACCGTTAGTATTGATGCAGGTTGGCAAAACCTGGTGAGATGCCCCAAGTAGGAAGACCAGAGGGTGGCAAAGGATGGTGGTCTTGGGAGGGGGAGGGGGGGTGGTGGTGATGTGGTGGGTGAGAGCTATTGAAGGAAGATGTTGCATGCAGTGTTAGGAATGATCAGCCTTGGTGGTACAGACAGAGTGAGTGTGAGGTAGCAGAGAAATACTGGCAATATTTGGTTGGAAAAGTGCTGAAGCTCATTAAGCTTCTTCCTGCAATGCTGGATGTTACTCCACATCATTGACACTTCACTGACTCAGGTAGCAACAGGTTGACAGAGTCTGCTGCCGTGTTCTCTTCCAATAGTCCTGAGGAAAGAGGATGGCACTGGTCTCCAGCAAGTTATAGGAAGGGAGAAAAGCCACAGATACTGTCAGATTGATGGGTTAACTCCAGGAAAGGTAGGAGAGGTAGGCAGGTAGTGCAGGAGTCTTCTGTGGCTTTCCCCATTTCAAACAAATATGCTGTCTTGGAAAATGTAGGGGGTGATGGATCTCAGGGGAATGTAGCACCAACAGCCAGTGGAGGGCCACAAGGATCGGTGCTGGGTCCACTACTTTTCGTCATTTATAAATGATATGGATGTTAGCATAGGAGGTATAGTTAATAAGTGTGCAGATAACACCAAAATTGGAGGTGTAGTGGACAGCGAAGAAGGTTACCTCAGAGTACAACGGGATCTTGATCAGATGGGCCAATGGGCTGAGGAGTGGTAGATTGAATTTAAGTTAGATAAAAGCAAGGTGTTGCATTTTGGGAAAGCAAACCTTAGCAGGACTTATACACTTAATGGTAAGGTCCTACGGAGTATTGCTAAACAAAGAGACCTTGGAGTGCAGGTTCATTGTTCCTTGAAAGTAGAGTCACAGGTAGATAGGATAGTGAAGAAGGTGTTTGATATGCTTTCCTTTATTGGTCAGAGCATTGAGTTAGGAGTTGGGAAGTCATGCTGTACAGGACATTGGTTAGGCCACTTTTGGAATATTGTGTGCAATTCTGGTCTCCTTCCTATTGGAAAGATGTTGTGAAACTTGAAAGCGTTCAGAAAAGATTTACAAGGATGTTGCCAGGGTTGGAGGATGTGAGTTATAGGAAGAGGATTTTCCTTCTCCTCAGATGCTGCCTGACCTGCTGTGCTTTTCCAGCACCACTCTAATCTAGACTCTGATTTCCAGCATCTGCAGTCCTCACTTTTGCCTAGAGGTTGAATAGGCTAGGGTTGTTTTCCCTGGAGCGTCGGAGGCTGAGGGATGACCTTATAGAGGGTTATAAAATCATGAGGGGCATGGATAGGATAAATAGACAAGGACTTTTTTTTGGAGGGGGAGAGTCCAGAACTAGAGGACATAGATTCAGGGTTAGAGGGGAAAAATATAAAAGGGACCTAAGGGGCAAAGTTTTCACACAGAGGGGGTGCGTGTATGGAATGAGCTGCCAGAGAAAGTGGAGGAGGCTGGTACAATTGCAGCATTTAAAAGGCATTGGAAGGGTATATGTATAGGAAAGGTTTAGAGAGATATTGACCAAATGCTGGCAAATGGGACTAGATTAGGTTAGGATATCTGTTCGGCATGGACGAGTTGAACTGAAGGGTCTGTTCCATGCTGAATATCTCTATGACTGTCCACCATGACCTCCAGCTTACTGATGGTGAATTATATTGCCCACTTCCCTTCTGAGCTATGTTCTTTCAAGTGATGCAGCAACACCCATTTGAATGACAGTTACTGACTTGCAAGACTTGGTATACAGCTGGAATTTCAATATGGCGCTGGCTGTGTGATTCCCTGAAGATGACAGCAGCAGCAAGTACTCCCAGCCCAGCTGAAAGCAAGGTAATCAGAGAGCAATGGAGCATAGAGTGGGACATCCAGAGGAGAATTGCATGAGAAAGCTCGCAGGAGCTCACAAAGAGATTCCTGAAATTGACATTTCACTGAATTTCGGTAAATTTCTGCCCATAATCTCTGAGCTGTTTGTGTAGTATTTATTTTGTTGGCTCAGTTGAATTTCTGACCAACCACATCTGCCCGGATCCTGGGGCGACTTGCTAATATCAATGCCGTTGGGGAGACATTTGAGTGTCATTAGTTAGAGACGATCCTTGTCTGATCTTTATATATGATGAAAGTCACTTATGAATTATCATCTGAATTCTAGATATTTTCCAAGTCTTACTGCATGCAGGAATAGTCTGATTCATTAGCTGAGGAATTCTGAATGGAATTGAATACCCTACAGTCATTGTGCTCTCATAGCTTTCCTACAATTGACAAATATAAATATTTAGTCCTATCTTTGATGATCGTATCCAATGTTGATGATTACTGATAAGTTGGTTATTCCAGTAGACACATCAAAAAGCATTGGCCATTTGCTCTCTTGACAGAACCTTGTGATGAGATGCCTCAACTCATGAAAAGCACCAAACAAGATATGGAAAAATAACATTACAATGTTCTGACCCCAGGAAAGGAAATGAAAGGAATAGATATCCATTTAATTTTTATTTGCATATATTTATTTGTGGCTTGTGAACTGCCATCTTCTTGAAAAATTTAATCTTCACTCTAATTATTTGTGAAAGATAGGTGATATGCTTGATCAGACAATATACAATGGTGTGAACTCATTTCGTGCTTTGGTTACAAAGGTGTGGCTAGATTTGGAAATATTTTTAATGATGATAATTTCATACATTGGGATTTAATAACTGATTTTCACTGCCTATGTATGGATCAAGTAGGTTTTTTTTGTTTTATATCCAGGAGTGTTATTACATACGACTGAATAACTTTCCCACCACCAAATCACCGTGACTTCTTTTTTGTTTCTATTTCAGCACTAAGCACCACCAATAATCACCAAAGTAACCAATGAAACATTCACAATGGGCAATGGGATCCATTGACGGTGAAAGTTGTGCGGGGGGTGTAGGGAAAGTGGGAAGGAGCTACATCAAAATGGAGTTGGAGGGGGAAATGAAACACTGTATCCCCTGTGGTGCCCACCTCTCCCTCTGTAAAGGCGTCGGGAGCATTGATGTGTCTATGTGCTCCCTGTCCAAGGAAATTTGGGCATGAACATAATCGTGGAAATGGGACAGACTGTTGGTAGCTATGACCTCCTCCACAGCCCGCTGCCTGGAACTGATTCCAATAACCTTTTATTGAGATCATATTAAGTTAAACACTGGGAATGTTGCGGCCTTTTCAAATATGTAATTCTTGGGTGAATTTCACCTGCTGAAGGACTAAACGTTGGCTCAATTTCTCCACATTATACCTCTGAACAGGTGTGCTCGATTAATGATTTCCCGGGTTCTTCTAAACTGCTGATTTTCATTGAACTGATTAGGAGACAAGAGGAATTTCAACTGTTGCCAAATTACTGCAGGTTTCATTTCTAAACATGTAACAAAGGGTGCATTGTGCAAGATATAGCTAGCATGGTGAGAAAACTGTAAGGGGTTATTCACCAGCCGTGTGTTTCTGTCAACACTTGCAGCGTAGAAAATATCCAGGTCAGTCATTAGTTCGCTGTTGCTTCTGATCAAGAGTGGCTATCTCTGTTCAACTGGAAATGGGAAGTTTGTGTTTCAGTTTTAGTTCTGACTAGTCTGGAGTGCTGTATTCCTGTTGATTAATAAAAGTGCAATTTCTTATTCAGCTTTGTGCTGCTCTCAGATTTGGGTGAGAGGTTTATGTGCATAACATATTTTAACTGTTTAACCTTTTCATTGCTGCTATTTATAACTTAGTCAATATATTCATGTAACCTTTTGGGGGGCCTTATGGCATGCTGGTAGTGAGCGAGTCTCATTTTAGCAGCAAAGGTTTTGATCATTTACTTCCAATTATGTGACTTTCATTTTTATAATTGATGATTCAAATTGATATGGTATTTGAAAAGTAAATCTTCTTTGATTCCTGTTTGTGGTTAGTTAATCACTGTATGGAAACTGAAATTTGTCTTACACGCCAGATTCAAGGAAAGACGTTAGTTAGTGTCCATACTTCTAACTGTGCATCTATATATGATTAAAAATCTTCTATGTTGTAGATTGTTCCTGTACACATTTACTTTTTTTTTATATAATGGGAACATTAAGCATGAATTTGAAGCAGCCAAATCTTACATTAAGGTGTTTATAATATGAAAATATGTTAGCTGTCAATATATTGTTGAGGGCAGAGGATCATTCAAAATATTTTCCTAAAAGCATTTCAGGAACTGAAATTTCTAAAATATTAAATAAAATTTAAAGTATTTATTTGACATGTTTATCAATTGCATTTCATAACTTAGTATCTTTTACATTAGAGTTATTGAAGAAACTCTACAGTATGGAAAGAGGCCATTTAGTCCATCAAGTCTGTAGCAATCCTTCAAATATCATCCTAACCCAATCCCTGTAACATCACATTTACCATATCTAACCTAGCTTGCCTGTATATCTTTGGACTATGGGAGGAACTCAGAGCACCTGAGGAAACTCACACAGACACAGGGAAAACATGGTGAATCCACACAAACAGTTGCTTAAGAGTGGAATTGAACCTGGGACCCTGGTGCTGTGAGGTGCTAACCACTGAGCCACCATGCAGACTGAAGATTGTGGGCTAACCTTGAAATATCTCAAACTCTCTTAAAAACATTTAGATTAGATTTGGAGAACTAATTTTTTTTTATATTTTCTAATCAACATGTTCTGGGATGTTATTCCACACCTGTGGTGCAGATGGGACATCAATCCAGGGCTCCTCGCTCAAAGGTAGAGACTCTACCAGCATACCATAAGACTTCCAAAGCGTTACATGTTGCTGTGGGAAGGCAAAAGTTTTGCACCTACTGTTAATTAATCTAACCATTACACATCTTCAAAAGAAAAGTTGGTGTGAGAGTGAATTGATCATGGGTCCCTTGGACCAGAGTGATCAGGAAAATCAACAAGGCATCACCTTAACTAATCACATCGAAAGACTGGCAAATTCAAAAGATTTTGGAGGGATGTCATATCAGGGTCAGAAAGAAAAATAAGAGAGGAAACAAAATATTGGATTAAGAAAAAAAAAGAAGTAAAAAGAATTTGATATTGTACTGAAGATTTTAAAAATCAACAAACTGTAAGAATGAGACTCCACATGTGTAATGATTAGTTGGTAATGAGTGACTGTCATTATGAAGCCAACCATCCTTAGGAATATTTGTTCATGAAATTTAGGACAGATATTGAGTGTCTCAATCACGCACATGTTGAAAAATTCACAACTTAGTTGGACTGATGTTATTAAACCAGCCTGCCACTCATTAATCAAAGTAAATCTTAGATAAAGAATTTGAGTTTAAAGTAGGGTTTTGCAATAGTCAAAGAATGTGCCACAAAGTCTCTTTGAAGATTTAATTTATAATATGAACCATGAATCTTGGGTGAAGCTCACCCAAGATTACTGCACCTGGCATAATCAAATAAAGATTCCTTTGAATGTGAGTGAATATCAAAGGCAGAGAGCTTATACAAGTGGAAATCCCAGGTCAGCACCGTATCCAAAACTCAATCATTTATGCTATCCGGGCCCATTGCTTCAGAATCTTCCAGGCCTTGACAGTTACCTACATACTCATCAGAACCTCACAAAAGGAACAGGTCACCTTCATCTCAGAGGATGACCACAAAGGAGACTAGCCCTAAATATTTGCTTTCGGTTTACTTCATGTCTACTATTCAATTGTAGTGAGGTCATACCACTCCATTTATTACAATGGTGAAGCAATAAACAAAATATCATCTTCACAAAGTTAACCATGAACACAATGTGGACTTCAGCTTTTGGAAATTGCATTTCATGTGAAGTTGATGTACCATTTTTGCATTTATAACCAGCAAGCAAAATTAGCTTCATTGTTTTTGTTACTGCAAAATCTGTGTTGCTATTTTTATGTTGAATTGTACCTGTGTGTGTAATTTGTTGGTATATATTGGTAATAGTTGAGCTAGTCAAAACTCTGTGCTTTTCATTCTGACTCTTAATGAGATCCATTTGCCTTTCTAAAACTTCAAAAGAACAGCTAGAAATTTCAGATGTATTCAGAATGACTTATTAAGCTAAGAGAAAAAAAACAAGATAAAATAAGCACATTTTAAAAGTCTGAGCAAGATGTAGCCTGGCTTGATCTTCAGTAGCTTAAAAGATAAAATAATTGATCTTAAGAAGAAAGGAGGCCCAGGTGAGTTTATTTTTCAGGTTTCCTCTCTGTGTGTCTGATTGTCAGGTCCCCATTTAACTCTGGTAAGAATTGGCATTTGGCTGGAGGTGAGGGGTAGGGGAGGATGCTTATTAGAGTGCCCTTCTACCAAGCACTGAAGGAATTATCCCTGGTATCCAAGCCATTCAATTGGAAATGTAGGGAAGAGAAGGCTGACCTTTTCCTCATATGCCTTAGGGAGCAAGAGTGTGGAAGAGAATGGGAGTTTAAGATGAGAAAAATAGGGAGCAGCTGTAGTCAGGTAGAACCATTTGATCTTCTGGCCAAACTAAAGCCATATTACAGAGACCTCCAACCCACTTTTCTTCACCTCTGTCCCATCTGCTTTGATAGCTCCTTCCATTCCTGTGCTTTTCATGTATCTTGCTGTCTCTTCCACTGAGGATTGTGGGCAATGGACCCTCTGCTGTACTACTGTCACCCATTGCTCTCCTCCTACAAATACAATGGGCCCGACTCAGTGCTCACAGCTTCTAAGTGTGGTGGATCATTTTCTGCAAAGTCTACTACAATGCTGCTTCCCTTTTCCTTCCCTTTCAACAATTTGAGGAGATGATTTCCTCCTCAACACCTTGGTCCATATTTAAATCACCCCCTCCCCCTCCCCCTTCCCTCTTGTGGTTCCTTCCCATGAAAGTTCAGGAGGTACAATACCTGCCCTTTAATCATACCCCTTTCCATTGTACTGGGCTCATACAACTAATTCATCAGGCAGATATTACTTTTGGTATAGATTCACTGAAGAGACAGAACCCAGATTGGGTTTACAAAATACCATCTACCTCTAGTCTGCAAACATAAACCTGATATTCCAATTGCCAGTTATGTTACCTTTGTTTCACTCCCACTTTAATCTTGCTATCCTTGGCCTCCTATTCCACTGTTATAATTAAATTCAACAGAAGCTAGATGAACAGTACTTCGTCTTTCATCTGGGCATTTTCCGATCTCTGGGTTCACCCCTGAATTCAACAATTCCAGAACATAATCTCTAATCTTGCAACCTCCATTTATTATTTTTTTTTCAGACAGCAGTTGCTCGTATTGTATTCATTTCCATCAAGACCAACTTTTTTGTTCCTTCATTTGTCCTGTTCCATCATCCCTTTTACCATTTCATATCTTCTGCAGGCCCTTTGTCTTCCTCACCCTGCATTTTCCCCATCTCTTTGCTTGCTTAAAGCCTGACACAATTCTGATGAAAGAACACCAACTTGAAACGTTAGTTCTGTTTCTTTCTTTGCTGTCACCAGTACTTCCACAGACTTTTTAAATATCAAATTTAATTTTGTTTTAATAGAAGCAGATGGAAACGTTAACTTATTGGTGCTTGTGAGAGATGTGTACAGAGGAGAGGCAGGCAGAGAGACTGGCTGATACAGAACAAACAAAGATTCTATTATCATCTGTTTTGTTGGTGGTTCATAAATGAAACTATTCTAGTCATTGATATGTGAGAATTGCACAGATGAAGAGAGACAGAGGAAAATACACCTCCAAAGAAAATGTTGCTACTAATCCTTTGATCTATGCAGCTATCTTTTCCCCACCACACTTTACTGTGCTGTTTGGAACGATTGCTCACCTTATCACTGACAAGCTGGCAGGCTGAGCTGAACCCAGCAGTCCACCCCTTCATGATAACTGCCAGACTTATGCACCCTATTTCTGCTAAACCATGGGCCCCTGTTCACAGTGCTGTCAGGCTGTAAGTTTATACCATGCTGCTAAAGTCCAGAACTCCCACCACAGGGCTGTCAAAGTCCAGGATCATTCCATGCTGCTGTCTGAACTGAAACTAGTTTCCTAGACTCCCAAAGTACAGTGCAATAAAACATCACTTTCATTATTCAGTCCTGCTATCTATCTAAATCCAACTAGTACCCAGTGTATTCTCCACTTTAAACTGGGAAGTGATGCATGGATGAAGATATACTCCAAACCTTGTAGGAGGCATTTGAATATTTAATTTAAAATCGCAGAACCCTAAAAATAATGGAATTTGATTTATTCTGTCTCTGTATATTATTAGTTCTGATATCATAAGATTTTTTTTTTCTGTTGTTATGAAACAGTATATCCTCCATCTTACTGTGAACATCTGCAGGAAATGTATTCATCGTTTGTGTATAATGATCCATTTGACATTTTTCTTCATGACTATAATTTTCTAACTATACCTGTCATACCTGGGTATTACTTTCAACCTACATTGAATGTGCTAGGTATGTCCCTTTCAGTTCTTCCAAAGCTAGATGGTGCTGCTGCTCCTCAAGCAATATCTCTTATCTCTCAGATCCTTTGTAGTTCAAGGTAGCTCGACAAGTATAGATTATTTTAGCATAAATTTATAACTTACTACAGCCACAGTTCCCCACACTTTAAACTTTTATAATCCCATTTTAATTATTGGTTAGTATTTCACTTTTACAAAAAAAATTCGACTTCAGTGTCCCTTAGACCTTCAGATGGGAAATGGAGAGGAACATACAGGGGCAAGGATATGGGAGGAATCTATTTGCCAAGAAAACAGTACTCATTGGTTGGAGACAGGCAATAGGTAACAGAGCAGGCCCAGGTGGTTTTGGGTAGTTGTAGCAGAATGCCTTATGTGAAGGTGTGGGAGCTGACAGGCATGTGAAGGAATGAAAGAGGTTTCAGTAAGATGGGAGCAGTATGACCTGGATATATGAGAAGCTTAATTGGATGGGGAAAAGTGAGGAGTGAACATGGCATGGATAAAGAACTACTTACCTGATGTTGTGGTTGTTGTTGTCGTCAGTGATTTTAACTTCCCCGATTATTGACTGTGACTCTCTCACTGCCAGGAACTTAGAGGGGGCAGAATTTGTTATGAGTGTTTCTTGAAACAGCTCTAGATAGTTTAACTAGAGAAGGGGCCTGGCCAGGTGACTGAAGTTTCAATGGGGGAGCATTTTTGGAACAGTGATCATAATTCTGTTAAGTGCTAAAATAGTTATGGATAAAGATAAGATTGGTCCTCCGCTTAATGTGCTAAATGGGTGGAAGGCTAATTACAACAGTATTAAACAGGGAATGGAGAAATTAGATTGGAGGCTGTTTGATTGCTGTTTGAGGGTAAATCCATATCAGTCAGGACATACAGTATAAAAATTGGCAAGTTATCTTGCAACCGAATAAAACTTTAGTTTGACCACTTTTGGAGTAGTGTGTAGTTCTTTTTACCAAAATATAGGTGGGGCGTTGATGGTACTAAACAGGTTTTCCAGTATGTTTCCTGGATTGGAGTGAATTAACTATGAGGAGAGTTTGGACAAACTTGGATTGTGTTCACTAGAGAGTCAGAGGATGAAGGGTGACCCAGTAGAAGTGTATAAAAGAATGAGGGGCATGGATAGGCTGGATAGTTAGTCTTTTTCTCAGGATGGATGTCAAATATTAGGGAGTATAGGTTTATGGCGAGAGGGGGAAAGTTTAAAGGAAAGCATGAAGCAAATGTTTTTACACAGAGGATGATAGGTGGCACTGCAAGTGGGAGGGTGGCACAACGAAGTTTAAGAGCATTTACATATGATTCCTCATAAGATAATAGGAACATGGGTGGGCCAATTGAGCCCTGCTCTGCCCTTCAATCAGAGCATGGCTGATCTTTTCGTGGACTCTTCTCCACTTATCCGCCCACTCACCATAACCCTTCATTCCTTTGCAGGTCAAAGATCTATCTATCTTCGCCTTAAAAATATTTAATAAGGTAGCCTCAACTGCTTCACTGGGCAGGGAATTCCAGAGATTCACAACCCTATGGACAAATATGCCAACAGCAGAGAATTGAGGGATACAGACAATGTGTAGGTATAAAGGGATTAGTTTTGAATGGCATCATGCTCTGCACAGACATGATAGGCCGAAAAGCCTATTTCTGTGCTGTACTGTTCTATGTTCTACATTCTATTGGTGCCACATATATCTCTCCTTTTAAATTCAATGTGTAGTCCTGACTGGATCTTAGTTGTAACCTTCTTCCTCCATTGCCTGGAGTTATAGCCAGATCATCTCACAGGGATGAGCACCTATATTTCCCAGTTTGGGAACATATTTTGTAAAAGAATAGAAATTGGGCAAATACATCAAAATGATGAAGGAAAACAAAGTGCAAAGTAAAATTTCCTGATATTTCATTTCCTGTCCTGCCTTTACATCAATGAAAAATGAACCCAATGAGGGTAATAATCATATTAATTGAAAGCATGCTGTTCTGATGTAAAACTGAACCGATGATCTGTGATGCTTAAAGTTATGTTCAATCTTCTCAAAGAAGCATTGCAAAACTAGCTTAAAGGAGCAGCAGGAACAGAGGAAATAGAATACTTTAGCGACTTGACAGTGAGCTAAAATGTTTAAATGTTGCATGACAATATTTGGGCCATCTTGAAAGGATGTTGAAGACAGAAAAACCTGTTAGATATTGGTAAAGAATGCAGCAAGGCATGATGTACAAACAGAGATGAAAGTACCAGAGTTTCAGAATCTGGCCTGAAAATCCTACTGTATGAAATAGAACAGAAGGAAAACCAAAGACTGAGATTACAGGCAATAAACCTGTCGAAGTGGTCACATATGTGATGTGAAGGGGGTGGCTTTAGAAGAGTCATTTTTTTGTCATTTATATTTTTTACAAAACAAAATACAGTGAGAAGTGTTTAAGTTGCTATATCACAATACCTATACTAATAACAGAAAGGATAGATAAAAAATCATTTAAAAAAATGTTAAGACAAAGTCCATCTTAGTTTAATTGATGGCTCCTGGGTTTGGGAAAAGACCATACCATTGCAAGACTACCACGCAAGGCCTAGGGTATACCGGGCCACTAGACTCCACAGAAGCTGCCCCAAGGACCAATCTCGTCACCGATACCAAGAAAGAAGATGTTGCAAAAGCAATCCAAAGGATTCCTGGGCCATTGGAGGCTAGGCTGAAACCACCTCAGTGCTGACACTGCCACTGTTTCAGCTGCAGTCCTCATGATCTCCCCTCTGACAGCCGCCTCTCTGTCATCTGTTAGAGTCCTGCTCCAGGCTCACCAGCTGCCACCACGCTCCGGTCTCCAGAGAAGAAAAGAATGAAAAAAAAAAGAGTGGACAACCCTGGGCATAGAAGCCTGAATGCTGCCAACCCCACCACTGCCTCTTTAATGTAAATATGGTCATTGATGTCATTGGAAAGTGATTAACTACTAGTTCTCCCTAGCAGCCTAGTGGCAGTAGTGAAGTCTTCACCTTTTTATACAGTTAGTGTTTACTGTTTCCATATAAAATGATAACACTTGCTCCTGCATCAAAAGACTTCTACAATATTTACAAACCCCTCTCTGGACCAACCATTGCAATCCATTATGGACAGCTACTAAGTACCAAGTGAGTCATCCACAGGAGCTACTGGATTGTGCTTTTAATGCTACTGGCAGAAACTTTCTAAAAAAAATAGACATTTTACTAATTGGCCATTTGATTCCTGAGGATATCCACTGTAGACTTAGCATCAGCACACCCTGAAAACCTGCTGTGTCAAGTATTAGCTTTATTCTGGATAGCGCGATGAAAGTTAGGGAAAGTTAGTACTCTGCACTATTATTACTGTGAGTTTATCAGTAAAGTGGGATACAATTCCTGGAATGCACCAGATGATAGCTGGTTAGAAGGCTGTAGAAAATTAATTTTAGAATTTTCTTAGAAGCTGAGGTCCCCTTCTTCTTGGAAATTAATTTTCTGCTTCTACTTAATTGTGATGTGCTTAATATGTCAAAAGTTTAGTGGTTGTCATTCCACACACTCCCTTCCTATCCTTCACCCCACCCCAAATAACATTTAAAGTATGTCTTATGATGTGTGGAACATTTCACATATCTAATTTCAACAGCTGTCATTCATTTATGCAATGGTAGGCAGACTTCAATATCGTTTTTGCAGTGCCATGCGTATAGAATATTCTATGCTTGAAGATGGATGAAATTTTTGTGTTGATAAGGAAATACCATAATTTATGAATGGAGGGACATATTCTGCATGTCCTTTGAGCACAAAATTCACCATTCTTTATATTTTGATTTTAATGTAATGTTGCTATCCCCCAGCTGACTAGTATTTTAAAATTATTCCAAAACACTGTTGTAGTTAAAGTTAATTCTGAAGAAGCACCATATCTGACATTTCTTAATTCATTCATGGAATGTGGGTTTGTATCCCTAATTGTCCACAGGGCAGTTAAGTACCAATCACATTGCTGTGGGTCTGCAGACACTTGGAGGCTGTCAGTTTCCTTCCCGAATGGACATTGGTGAACCAGATAGGCTTCCCCCCGACAAGAGAGTTAATGATTTCATGGTCATCGTTAGACTCCTAATTCCAGGTATTTATTGAATTCAAATTCTACCGTGGCAGGATTTGAACCCCAGATCCCCGGGACATGACCTGAGTTTCTGGATTTAAACTCTAGTGATAATACCACTAGGTCATAACTCCGTCCATGACTGAATATGTTAACTCTGTTTCTCTGTCCACAGGGAGCAAGTGCGGCCTGCAGAAGCTGGAGATCAGAATCGAAGAGTATGGCATTGGAAGAGCACAGCCAGTCAGGCAGCATCCGAGGAGCAGGAGAGTTGACATTTCAGGCATGAGCTCTTCATCAGGAATGAGGCATGTGGGCCGGGGGCCTGAGAGGTAAATGGGAGGGGGGTGGGGCTGAGGGGAAGGTAGTTGGGTATGTGATAGGTAGATGCAGGTGGGGGTGAAAGTGATAGGTCAGTGGGGAGGGTGGAGCAGATAGATGGGAAGGAAGATGGACAGGTAGGACAGTTTAAGAGGGTGTTGCTGAGTTGGAAGGTTGGATCTGGGATAAGGTGTGCGGAGGGAAATGAGGAAACTAGTGAAATCCACGTAAATCTGATATCACTGGAGAATCCCAAAGTGGAAGATGAGGTGTTCTTCCTCCAGGCATTGGGTGGTTAGGCTTTGGCGATGGAGGAGGCCCAGGACCTGCATGTCCTTGGTGGAGTGGGTGGGGGAGTTGAAGTGTTCAACCATGGGGCATTGGGGTTGATTGGTGCAGGTGGTCCAGAGATGATTCTGAAATGATCTGCAAGTTGGCAACCTGTCTCCCTGAGGTAGAGGAGACGACGTCGGGTGCAATGGATGCAGTAGATGACATGCATGGAAGTACAGGTAAATTTCTGTCGGACGTGAAAAGATCCTTGAGGCCTTGGATGGAGGTGAGGGGGGAGGTGTGGACATAGGTTTTGCACTTCTTGTGGTGGCAGGGAAAGGTGTCGGAAGTGGAGGGTGGGTTAGTAGGAAGTGTGGACCTAACAAGGGAGTCGTGGAGGGAATGGTCTCTCTGAAACGCAGGTAGGGTGGGGAGGGAAATATATCTGTGGTGATGGGGTTTGTTTGTCGGTGGCAGAAGTGGCAGAAGATAATGCAATGTATATGGAGGTTGGTTTGGTAGAAGGTGAGGACTGGGGGATTCTGTCCTTGTTGCATTGGGTGGGGTGGGGTTTAAGGATGGAGGTGCGGGAAGGAGAGGAGATGTGCTGGAGGGCATCATCCATCATGTGGAATGGGAAAGTGCGGTCTTTGAAGAAGGAAGCCATCTGGGATGTTCTGTGGTGGAATTGGTCCTCCGGGGAGCAGATGTGGCGGAGACGGAGGAATTGGGAATCAGAGATAGTGTTTTTACAGGATGCAGGGTGGCAGGAGGTGTAGCCCAGGTTGCTCTGGGAGTCGGTGGGATTGCAGTAGATGTCCCTGTTGAGTCAGTCGCCAAAAAGATTTTGATTCGATGACTCTGATTCTGTGCAGGACTCTTGTCAGTATGCTCCATCTCAACCCAAACAGATGTGTTATTTGTACATTTAATGCATGCAAATATAATATATTACATGTGTTCAAACAAAACTTAATTAGCCAATTAGGGTCACTGCACCACATAACCCTGACTCTGAACTAAAATATCAGATTCTGGTCCACATCGTAAGACCATAAGATATCAGAGCAGCTTTAGGCCATTCTACCATTGAGTCTGCTCGATCATTCAATCACAGCTGATATGTTTCTCAACCCCATTCTCCCCATAACCCTTGATCACCTTATTAATTGAGAAACTATCTCTGTCTCAAATGCAGTCAGTGACTATGCCTGCACAACCCTCTGCAGCAATAAGTTATAGATATACCACCCTCTGGCTGAAGAAAGTCCTCCTCATCTCAGTTCTAAAGGACCATTGACAGTGAGGCTGTACCCTTGGGTTCTAGTCTCTCCTACTAGTTGAAACATCTTCTCCACCTCCACTCTATCCACGCCTCTTAGTATTCTGTAAGTTTCAATGAGGTTCCCCCCCCAACCCCCCCCCCCCCCCCCCCCGCCCCCCCAATCCTTCTAAACTCATCAAATACAGAACCAGAGTCCTCAACTGGTCCTCTTATGACAAACCCTTCACCAAGGGAACCTTCTCTGGGCCCTCTCCAATGCCAGCACACCCTTCCTTTATATAAGGCACCCAAAACTGCTCACAGTATTCCAAATGTGGTCTGACCAGAGCCTCAGCAGTACATCTCTTCACTTGTATTCTAGCCCACTCGAAATAAATGCTAACATTGCATTGGCCCTCCTAGCTGCCACATGGACATCAAATCAGCACGTGATAGCTATGAAAATGTGTCCTCACATGTACAAACAAACTGATTTTGAACAAATTGATTTCATTGACTTATTTTCAATTGGACTTTAGAAGGGGCATGAGGGGGACCTTGAAAATGTCATGTGGTTGTGTTAGAAAGTATATGCTCATAATGTTAATTTCATGAATACATATAAGGTGAGTAAAGATTGCCCTGGTATCATTGGCCAACAAGCTTTCCAGAATAGTACAGTACAGGCTCTTTTGGAGTAGCAGTCCCAAAGTCCTGGACACAGTTCACTTTACTTCATCTGCATGCTCATAGTTAAAATTTAATGGCACATGTTCACACAATATTTTTCATGAGACCTTGCTGTTTCTTCCAATTGATCATTTTAAGCACATTCCGATTGGAAATGGGATCAGGAGCTGGGAGACACCGGTTTCCTCCTCCCTAACTAAGAATAAGAATAATTACATCACAGATAAGATCCATATTGAGATGTCTTATTGACCTATTAATCAGAAAGTGAACCTGGAATTTCCAGTCTGTAGTCTAAATTTCTCTAAGTTTTGACCAATTATTTTTTTCTCTCTCCTTGTCATTTGCTAATTCAGTTCAAAATTTGGAGTTCAGTTCAAAAGAGGAGCAATGAAAATAAGTTTCCATTAGCTCACCTGAGAACTCCGACATTGTTAAGTGACTCCTTTCTCTTCTTCTTTTCTCTGGCAAAAAAAAACATCCAAAAGCACTGGAGATAGTTGGGTTCTGCAGAAGCCAACATCGATTGTATGGGATTTATACCCAAACCATGATACCCAAGCCAACAAAACTAAATTCAGTTTTGTTGCCATTTAAAAGCAGCTATCAATTTTACTAATGAATGTTGGAAATTTGAAGTTTAGTCATTTTGGGTGAGGCATTATGCGAAGCATGTTGCATGATGGATCACCCTCACTGTCACTTTGGAGAAAGATTGATGAGGGCAGAGCAGTAGATGTGGTCTATATGGTCTTCAGTAAGGCGTTCGACAAGGTTTCCCCATGGGAGACTGATCAGCAAGGTTAGATCTCATGGAATACAGGGAGAACTAGCCACTTGGATACAGAACTGGCTCAAAGGTAGAAGACAGAGGGTGGTGGTGGAGGGTTGTTTTTCAGACTGGAAGCCTGTGACCAGTGGAGCGCCACAAGGAATGGTGCTGGGTCCTCTACTTTTTGTCATTTACATAAATGATTTGGATGTGAGCATAAGAGGTACAGTTAGTAAGTTTGCAGATGACACCAAAATTGGAGGTGTAGTGGACAGCGAAGAGGGTTACCTCAGATTACAACAGGATCTTGACCAGATGGGCCAATGGGCTGAGAAGTGGCAGATGGAGTTTAATTCAGATAAATGCGAGGTGCTGCACTTTGGGAAAGCAAATCTTAGCAGGACTTATACACTTAATGGTAGGGTCCTAGGGAGTGTTGCTGAACAAAGAGACCTTGGAATGCAGATTCATAGCTCCTTGAAAGTAGAGTTGCAGATAGATAGGATAGTGAAGAAGGCGTTTGGTATGCTTTCCTTTATTGGTCAGAGTATTGAATATAGGAGTTGGGAGGTCATGTTGCGGCTGTACAGGACATTGGTTAGGCCACTGTTGGAATATTGCATGCAATTCTGGTCTCCTTCCTATCAGAAAGATGTTGTGAAACTTGAAAGGGTTAAGAAAAGACTTACAAGGATGTTGCCAGGGTTGGAGGATCTGAGCTACAGGGAGAGGCTGAACAGGCTGGGGCTGTTTTCCCTGGAGCGTCGGAGGCTGAGGGGTGACCTTATAGAGGTTTACAAAATTGAGGGGCATGGATAGGATGAATAGGCAGTCTTTTCCCTGAGGTGAGGGAGTCCAGAACTAGAGGGCATAGGTTTAGGGTGAGAGGGGAAAGATATAAAAGAGACCTAAGGGGCAACTTTTTCACGCAGAGGGTGGTACGTGTATAGAATGAGCTGACAGAGGATGTGGTGGAGGCTGGTACAATTGCAACATTTAAGAGGCATTTGGATGGGTATATGAATAGGAAGGGTTTGGAGGGATATGGGTTGGGTGCTGGCAGATGGGACTAGATTGGGTTGGGCTATCTGGTTGGACCGAAGGGTCTGTTTCCATGCTGTACATCTCTAATACTCTATATATTTGGTAGACGTGCTGTTACCCAACTCCATTAAGTTTGGAATCTAAATGGCTGGACTGGTATAGTGTAGTAGAGGAAAACCACTTCATCATCTAAACTCTTCATCTTAAACAAGATTCAGTTTATTGCATGATAGCAGACAGGTGTAAGTTACATTGGTATGTGAGACATTGAGTGGAATATTAGAAGAGTCTGCAAGCAGTGGGCTATGGTGAGATATGTGGCAGAATTGGGTAACAAGTGGGGCAAGGCCCACATCGAGATCAGGAGTATCTGACACCTTCTTTTATACTTTGCACAATCAGTGAGGCAACTTTCTTACTAGGCAGCAGTGAGGTTCTAACGAAGGGGGATTAATGCTTGTCAAATTATGGGCGGCACGGTGGCACAGTGGTTAGCACTGTTGCCTCACAGCGCCAGAGACCCGGGTTCAATTCCTGCCTCAGGCGACTGACTGTGGGGTTTGCACATTCTCCCAGTGTCTGCGTGGGTTTCCTCCGGGCGCTCCGGTTTCCTCCCACAGTCCAAAAATGTGCAGGTTAGGTTGGATTGGCCATGCTAAATTGCCCGTAGTGTTAGGTGAAGGGATAAAATGTAGGGAATGGGTCTGGGTGGATTGCACTTCGGTGGGTCGGTGTGGCCCTGTTGGGCCAAAGGGCCTGTTTCCACACTGTAAGTCATCTAATCTAAAATACCATGTTGATGGCCCACTGGCCACCATGAATATTCACCTTTCTATTTTACCAAATGTGCCAAATCATTGAGAAAGACATGGAGAAAGCTTAACATGGAACCCAGTGTGCACCTTTCAGATTCAGCTCACCACTTACTCTGATCATCATGTTTGATGTTGGGCAGCAACATCTCCGGGCAGCCACATGCATCCCACTCCCATGGAAATTAGCATCCAATATGTTCTCGCCTCTCAGAGCCCTGGTGGCCCATCTGTGATCTACCAGCAGGACATTTCATCTTCTGCATCTCAAGGTGCATCAGAGACTGTCATTGTAATGCTGCAGCAAGAACACTGTGCACTCAGGGACACACACCCAGCTCATGGACTGGAGCAGGCTGCATCTTTGAGATGGTTGCACTGTGTCTTAGCACTCAGTTTGTCTGAGCCCACCTCATGGTTGCTTATGGCACCCCTGTCTTTCATTGCCTTACCTTGTCCTTTTGCACATTGCCCCCATTGTCTTTCCTTGACATTTAATGCAGTCACAAAGCCAGGAAGCTTGTCATGGTTATCATTAGACCTCTGAGTCAAGGGGTACAGCCTTCACTAAGGGTGTCTTGGAACTATAAGTCAAGGGAGAAAGTGAGGTCTGCAGATGCTGGAGATCAGAGCTGAAAATGTGTTGCTGGAAAAGCGCAGCAGGTCAGGCAGCACCCAGGGAAGAGGAGAATTGACGTTTCGGGCATAAGCCCTTCTTCAGGAATCTTGACTATAAGTCAAGGGCAGCCTTCAATACTAGTCCAAGGCTTACTTGGGCCAGTAAGAGTTAGGATCCTCTCCATATTAGGAGTGAGGAGCCAAATTTGAGGTAGCTCATTGCCTGTCTTGACTCCTTGCTGTATTGTGGACTGTTTATCTCCTGGCAAGAGAGGGAGTCCGATATTATGGGAGATGAAAGTGGATGGCATAGCTGTTACTTTTGATGTAGGAGGCAAGTGCCCTGAGCAAGTGCATAGGCAGCACTGAGGGCATTGCAGTGTTAGTGATGTCAGGGGTCAAGGTGAGTGAAAGCAAATAGGGAAGATGTTGCAGGCAAAAGTGAGAGTGGTAGAGTATGAACCTTGGTGAGAAATGGATGCAGTAACAGAAAGAAAGAATGAGTGTGATGTATCAGAGAGAAGATCGTGGCCCTTGTCCTGGGAGAGTGGAGAAGGGCATTAGTCATTGTCTTAGAGTGCTGGGGATTCCTCTAGATGGTTGAAGGTTCTGGATCCTGAGTGGAAACTGTGCACTAGGCTGGCACAGTCTGGTGTCATGGTCCAGGGAGGAGGAGGTCCTCCCTCTGCACCAGTTTGTCGACCAGAACCTGCAGGAAGTAGGCAACAAAGCAGAACACTGGCTTTCCCCTTGCCTGCCATATCCGGGGAAAATGTCAGCTCTGGACGGACACTGCCTGTCTGGGTGTGTGATGAACTTTTAAAGATGACACAGGAACAAGTGATGCAGATCTTTCTTTCTTTCAGCGGATATCCAGTGAGTGGGGAGCCATTCCGAGTACGGCATGTGGTAATGTGAGGCAAAATCGGATGGAAAGGAAGCCTACCACGTGATAGGTACCTAATGAGGTGAGCTTAAAAATGTGTTGCTGGAAAAGCACAGCAGGTCAGGCAGCATCAAAGGAACAGGAGAATCGACGTTTCGGGCATAAGCCCTTCTTCACCTAATGAGGTGAGTTTGGTAAATTACATCAAGAGCACCTGGGCAAGGCAATATAACCTCCACAAAAGCCTCCACATCACTAGATTCAGCCCTTTGTTATTAAAAATAAGGGAGCACTTGATGTAAAATCTGCTTCAGAGCTGATCTGCCCCAACCTCCCCCCTCAGCCAACCCATTATCATTGGGCAGTGCTTAATGCAGGTTTCAGCAATAACCCTTTTAGACTTTTATGCAACAATCCTGGTGGCAATTGCTTTCCCCACAATCAGGAAGGATGGCTGCACTAGGACATCTGCACCACGACTGAAGCTGAATGTAACTGTTTTCTTCTTAATACATTTTCATTTGCCAAACCATAATAAACTTGTTGCTGTGAAGTGGATGAAAAATGCAGTTTAGACAAGAGTGTAAAAATATATCACTGGAAAGCACAGGGAAATAAGTGCCTTTTTGGGCTGGCAATGTTTCAAATTTCCAGGCCACACAGCATTATATTGAAATAATAAAATTGCAGTAATAAAACAAGTAAAGTGTCACCAGGAGCCACATTTTAATAATAAAACATCACTCTAACTAGAAAAATGATTTGCATTCTAATAAATATGAACACTGCTACAAATTTTTTGTTTTCCCTGTTGGTTCTCTCATCTTAAATTAGATTAGATTCGGCCCAACCAGTCCAGACTGACCCTCCAAGGGTAACCCACCCAGACTCACTTCCCTCTGACTAATGCACCTAATGCTATGGACAATTTAGCATGGCCAATTCACCTAACCTGCACAACTTTGGATCGTGGGAGGAAACCAGAGAAAACCCACAGTCATGAGGAGAATGTGCAAACTCCACACAGATAGTCACTCGAGGTGGAATCAAACCTGAGACCCTGGCACTGTGAGGTACCATGAGCATTGAGCTAACCACTGAGCTACCATGCCACCCCTGAAATTGATTCCGGTTAAATATTTCAAGTTGTGAAATGTAATCCATTTCTTTCAATATTCTTTTCTTTTGTGAGAGATTTTTAATCCGTTTCCTTTGGCAGGTATCCTGACACTGCTGTGGATTAAGATTTATCAATTGACAGATTTTCCAAAATATTCATTCAAAGTCTTATGTACATTAATTCAATTTTTAAAGTCCTTCTTTCTCTCTAGCATAGCATCATTTTCATTGATATTGTCTGATGATTAGCAAAGGAAAAATGTAGTACCTTATAAATATGATAGTCATAGAATCATATAGCCGTAGAGCATGGAAGCAGACTCTTCAGTCCAACTCATCCATGCTGACCAAATTTTCCAAACTGAATTAATCTCATTTGTCTGCATTTGGCCTCTAAACCTGTCCTATTCATGTACTTATCCAAACATCTTTCAAATGTTGTAACAGTACCTTGCATTTACCACTTCCTGTGGCAATTCTTTCCACACATGAACCAGCCTCTGTGGGAAAAGGTTGACCCTCGGGTCTCTTTCAAATCTTTCTCCTGTCAATTTAAAAAATGCGTCCCTAGCTTTGAACTCCCCAACTAGTTTAGGAAAAAGACCTTGGCTATTCACCTTATCTCTGCCCCTCATGATTTTATAAACCTCTCGAGTTACTACATCTGTTTAAAAGAATCAAGGAATTACTCACTGGTTATTTGCTGCTTCATGTCTTCAAGCTGTTGCTTATTTGGTTATTGCTTTCTATGGCAGTTTAAAGTAACAAAGACTTAGAGCAAATGTAGGGGAAAGTATTTAAAGGGTTTTTGCAGAGACCAGTTGCTGCCAGACATTGATGTGATAGTACACCTGTCCCTTGAAGTACAGCATTATGTGGAGAATGAATAGAGATCTCACAGAGCAGAACAAGTTTCTAGAATGTGGAGGAAGAAGGCAGGGGCAAAGGAAGAAATTCTTTACTTGAATTACAATAGCCAGAAGGAATCCAATAAGGAATTCATGAGAAGCTGAAGAAGTGAAAGTGTGAGGAATTTACTACCACATGGAGTGGGGGAGCTAAATAGTGCAGATGTATTCATGGGGAAACTAAATAAGTGTGTGATGGGGAAAACAATAGAAGGATACTCTCAGGAAAGTGACACGAAGTATGTAAAATGAGAGAAGTCTCAGTTAGAGCACAAACACCGCAATGTTTTAACACTATAGAAATCGACAAGTGCCTATGCTGGCTGTCTGAAACCAAAAGATCACATCCAAATGATGGTGGAAACTGTCAACAGGTCAGATAGCTTATGTGATTGTAGAATAAATAAAATCTACCGCCCTCAGTGATATGTTTATCAACTTTCTCACCGGGGAAACATTTTGATGGCCTGTATTTGCTGGTGTGTAGATTGAAAGTCTTGATTAGTCCATGCGTATCTCTCCAATGTGACTGCAGAGGGACATACTAATATTCTGGAGTCAAAGGCAGTTCAAATTCCATCACAGCATCGGGAATAGATTACTTGCCTCAGTGAACGTGATTGTGATGGCTGTAATTCGCCATCTTTTACTATGTGAAATCTGCCATTTTGCTTTCTTTCTGGTCTACATGTGACCCCAGGCCTACAGCAATACAGTTGACTCTTAACTGCACTCTGAAATGGCCAGGAAAGCCACTTGGGTTCAGAAAAATTGGGAAAGGACAAAGAAAAAGAAGTGAAGAATCTTACTGAGACAGGGAGCATGCAAGTTTTATGCTGCTGCTTCATTTAAATGACTGAGTGTGCAGTCCATCCCCAAATGCACTGTTGGTTGTCTCAGTTTGATGGAGCAGGTACCAAGCAGCATGGCTGGCTAATGCCTGTTTCAGGAAGACTTCTGGATGATCAGACCTGGACAAGGTTTCTCAAGTTGTCATGGTTGCCAAGCTCCAGGGTAAGAAGGGGTCATCTGATTCCTCTTCTTTTTTCTCCTGCCTCTTCAATTGGTTGAAACAAGGTTATTCCAAAAGTGATTCCTTAAATGATAGATACCGTTCTCACTCACACAATAAACTTCTATTTTAAAACGAGCAATTTTAGCCAGGTCTGTATGACGTAACAAAAAAGTGAGTTTATTAGTTCCTAAATATGAGAAAAAAATCATAGCACAGTACATTTTAAAAATCCAGATTGGGGATAAGAAGTGCTTCCAAAAAAATCAGCTTAAAAATGATTTAAAATCAATCTCCAAGCCATTCTTGAAGTTTATAGAGTAGAATATTGCAACCATTACTTTGGATGGTGCTGGTAGCATGATGTTGGCAGTTGAGCAATCAATTTCAAATCCTCAGCTTATTTAACTGAAATTCTTTTGTTCTGGTTCCTTTTGACATTGGCTGGCTGACAGCACTTGGAAAACCACTCACTCTTTCCATTTCTTGACCAGCAATGGAGGGTTTATCAATTGCTCTTCTCAAATCGTGATCTTCAGAACACCAGTCCATATATTAGGACATCAGTCCACTAATTCACACAGACCAGTGGGTATTTAGTCACATTTTTTGTATTTCCTTAGAATGGTAAAACTTAGAGAGAATAGTCCTGGAATACATCCAGGGATGTTATTTGGGTGGAACTGAGAAATAATAAAGGGATGATCCCCTTATTGGCATTGTATTATAGACCCCCTAATAGTCAATGGGAAACTGAGAAACAAATTTGTAAGGCGATTTCAGTTATCTGTGGTTATGGTCGGGGATTTTCACTTTCCAAATATAGTCTGGGACTGCCATAGTGTTAAGGGTTTAGGTCAAGAGGAATTTAAGTGTGTACAAGACAATTTTCTGACTTAGTATGTGATGTACCTACTAGAGAAGGTGCAAAACTTGACCTACTCTTGGGAAATAAGGCAGGGCAGGTGACTGAGGTGTCAGTGGGGGAGCACTTTGGGGCCAACAACCATACTTCTATCAGTTTTAAAGTAGTGATGGAAAAGTATAGATTGGATCTAAAAGCTAAATATCTAAATTGGAGGAAGGTTAATTTTGACGGTATTGGGCAAAAACTTTCAAAAGCTGATTGAGGGCAATTGTTCGCAGGTAAAAGGAACATAGGAAGCCTTCAAAAATGAATCCAGAGACAGTATATTCTTGTTAGGGTGAAAGGAAAGGCTGGTAGGTGTAGGGAATGCTGGAAGACTGGAGAAACTGAGGTTTTGGTTAAGAAAACGAAGGAAGCGTATGTCAGGTATAGACAGGAGAGATTGAGAGAATCCTTAGAGGAGTATGAAGGAAGTAGGAGTATAATTCAGAGGGAAATCAGGGGGGCAAACAGGGGACATGGGATAGCTTTGGCAAATAAGGTTAAGGAGAATCCAAAGGGTTTTTATAAATACATTAAAGACAAAAGGGTAACTGGGGAGAGAATAGGGGCCCATCAAAGATCAGCAAGGCAGCCTTTGTATGGAGCCATAGGAGATGAGGGAAGATACCAAACAAGTATTTACTGTGGAAAAGGACACAGAAGATATAGAATGTGGGGAAATAGATGGTGACATCTTGAAAAATGTCCATATTACAGAGGAGGTGGTGTTGGATGTCTTGAAATGGTTAAAGGTGGATAAATCTCCAGGACCTGATCAGGTGTACCCTAGAACTCTGTGGGAAGCTAGGGAAGTGATTGCTGGGCCTCTTGCTGAGATATTTGTATCATCGATAGTCACAGGTGAGGTGCTGTAGTCTGGAGGTTGGCTAACGTGGTGCCACTGTTTCAGAAGGGTGGTAAGGAAAAGCCAGGGAACTCTAGACCAGTGGGCCTGACCTCAGTGGTGGGCAGGTTGTTGGAGGGAATCCTGAGGGACAGGATGTACATGTATTTGGAAAGGCAAGGACTGATTGGGGATAGTCAGCATGGCGTTGAGTGCAGGAAGTCATGTCTCATGAATTTGATTCAATTTTTTGAAGAAGTAACAAAGAGAATTGATGAGGGCAGAGCAGTAGACATGATCTGTATGGACTTCAGTAAGGCGTTCAACAAGGATCCTCATGGGAGACTGGTTAGCAAGGTTAAATCTCATGGAATAGAGGGAGAACTAGCTATTTGGATACAGAACTGGCTCGAAGGTAGAGGGCAGAGCGTGGTGGTGGAGGAGAGCTGCTTTTCAGACTGGAGGCCTGTGACCACTGGAGTGCTACAAGGATCGGTGCTGGGTCCTCTACTTTTCATCATTTATATAAATGATTTGGATGTGATCATAGGAGGCATGGTTAGTAAGTTTGCAGATGACATCAACATTGGAGGTGTAGTGACAGCGAAGAGGTACAATGGGATCTTGATCAGATGGGCCAATGGACTGAGAAGTGTCAGGTGGAGTTTAATTTAGATAAATGCGAGATGCAGTATTTTGGAAAAAACAAATCAGTGCAGGACTTATACACTTAATAGTAAGGTCCTGGGGAGTGTTGTTGAACAAAGAGACCTTGGAGTGCAGGTTCATAGCTCCTTGAAAGTAGAGTTACAGGTAGATAGGATAGTGAAGAAGGTGTTTGGTATGCTTTCCTTTATTGGACAAAGCATTGAGTATAGGAGTTGGGAAGTCATGTTGCAGCTGTACAAGACATTGGTTAGGCCACTGTTGGAATATTGCGTGCAATTCTGGTCTCCTTCCTATCGGAAGGATGTTGTGAAACTTGGAAGGGTTAAGAAAAGACTTACAAGGATGTTGCCAGGGTTGGAGGATCTGAGCTACAGGAAGAGGTTGAATAGGCTGGAGCTGTTTTCCCTGGAGCGTCGGAGGCTGAGGGGTGACCTTATCGAGGTTTATAAAATCATGAGGGACATGGATAGGATAGATAGACAAAGTCTTTTCCCTGGGGTGGAGTACTCCAAAACTAGTGGGCATAGGTTTAGGGTGAGATGGGAAAGATATAAAAGGGACCTAAAGGGACCTAAAGTATGGAAGGTGCTGCCAGAGGAAGTGGAGGAGGCTGGTACAATTACAGCATTGAAAAAGCATCTGAATGGGTATATGAACGGGAAGGGTTTAGAGGAATATGGGCTAAGTGCTGGCAAATGGGACTAGATTAGGTTGGGATATCTGGTCGGTATGGACAGGTTGGACCGAAGGGTTTGTGTCCGTGCTGTACATCTCTATGACTCTGTGACTCTATGTCTGAAGCAGATGGCTTTCTCCTGATAGGAGTGATGGGGAGTGTTTAGTCACCTCTCATAATCTGTTCTTCTTTTTAGTCTTACTGTCTGCAATTACCATGTCACTGTGGTGCTGTGACAATCCGTGGATCTCCAAAACACTTTGCAAGACAGTCAGAGTTCATTTCCCAGACATTTTGAGGCTGAAGCAATCTTCTCTATTAAAAAAAAACATATTGGAATTATAAGTTCAATAAGTCCATTAGTAAGTTGCGGTTCTAATCTATCATCATTACACACTATCAGTTACAGACAAGCTCTTCTCTTTAAATGGGTGTTATGTTCATTTTATAGAAAGGTTGTCACTGCCTCTGTGGAGAATGTAGTCAAAGAATAATCACAGCAAGTAGGGCAGAGCGAAGGCTCTCTGGTTTTCTGAGGTGACACTGGAGATGTTTGCATAAAAGGTGCAAAGGAAGCGAGGAGGTCAGGATGCTCTCTGGGAGTGACTGAGCTCAGGTGGCTGGGAAAGTCCATTTCTAGTGTTCTCCCCTGTGAACCTGGGGTACTGCAAGAGATTCAATAATCTCATGAGATCAGTGAATGCAGCCTGACAGGATATCTCCTACCGACTACACCAGCAACCTCTCCCAGTGCTCAATGTGTTACTCACTCAGCAGTAATCAGGACTTGTATCTAACATTCAGAGATGCCACCTCGCCCTCCCACATGTACCAACATCACCAGCCTCATGTCTATCTGTTACAGCTTTGACATACATCCACCTATTTTCCACCCCCTCCCCCTTCTCTCTTGCAGGATAATGTGATCCACAGCAGAAGGGAACAGAGCAGAACAGGGTGGGGAAACAGGTATACCCACATCCCCTGAGTCTTCTGGAAGAGATGATGTTCTATGTCATAGGGATTGCTGTGACAGAAACATTTGCATTCACCATCATTAAAAACCATCAGAGGGACTATGTTCTTGTCTTATGCTGCTTTTCAAATTCCTCCTCCCCCAGATCCTGCTATCTCATACCAAGTGATGATATGAACTTTGACTCTTTTTTTTCTCTGTTCTACCTTCTATATCCTTCAATCAAACATCTCCCTCTGGCTTTGTATTCAAATACCTAAAAGTGCCCTTGCTCACTGAATATAGCTCATCAGGGAGGACAAGAACTATTGAAGAAGAAACAGAAGAAGCACACACAGCCACCGGTTCAGATATTGACTCTGTGTACCTTGGGTAACATAGTGCAGGGTCTACCCATGCTGAGTCAATGAGAATGAATGGGCTACTGCCAGACCCTGGGGACAGGGGAGTTCAGGTGCAGCTCCCTGGGTGGTAAGCATTCAGGTAATATTTGTTGTAGAGAATTTTCAGGATTTTGATGAATGTTGCTGATGAACACGAACACTGAGATTCTTATTACATTGCCAGGTCTGCCACATTGAGAGGATTCTATGTCAAGAAACATGAGGAGACCAGCTTTAATGTAACAGAGAGTTATTAGTTATAATATACCTGGATCCAGCCATCATGCAGTGTCTGGTGACTGACTTATTTCAAGTTTCATTGCAACACAGTAAGCAACAACATAGAATTTCAGTGCTACAGTGGAAGTTCAGACTGAGGTTACAAAATCCATACTTGATCTCATTCCGGTCCAGACTGCTGGTAGCCTGACTGTGAACTCTGTGGTCATAGCTGTTTAGGCAAAAGTGAGGACTGCAGATGCTGGAAACCAGAGTTTAGATTAGAGTGGCTCTGGAAAAGCACAGCAGGTCAGGCAGCATCTGGGGAGCAGGAAAATCGACGTTTCGGGCAAAAGGCCTTCATCAGGAATAGAGGATAAAGAGCTTTTGCCTGAAACATTGATTTTCCTGCTCCTCCGATGCTGCTTGACCTGCTGTGCTTTTCCAGCACCACTCTAATCTAAGCTCATAGCTGATTCCAAAGTCTCATACATATGCCCTCTCACAAATTACTAGGATTACGGAGTGATTGGCAAAGGAGCATGAACCTGCTGAACACTTTATGAACTATGTGTTATGATAATTGTTAATAACCTCAGACTATTGTAGTTACCACATGCTTTTTAAAAAGGAACATATAATCAAAACTTGACTGCAGTTGTTTATAAATTCAGTGGCTGCATGGGGTAGCCCTGGGAGGAAGCATGGAATGTCACACCTGAAGATGTCAAGGGAACTTCAAACAACAACCCGTCAAAGGGAGAGAAGTAATACAAAATAAACTGGAATGTGATTTTTGTGACGCTAGAGATCACGAGGGATTGACTATTCCTGTCACCAGAAAGTTGATTTCCTGATTACACCCTAACTGTAGATAATTTTGTGTTTACATGCCTCCAAGAACACACAGACAGAAAAGTTAAAACCCAACTGCAAACCCTGGTCTCTATGTTAATGGCTTGATATGTTAATGCAGTCTAGTGTGCTGTGAAAGTCACAACATTAGGATAGTCTCTCTCTCTCTCTCTCTGTGTCTGTCTCTCTGTCTGTCTGTGTCTGTGTCTCTCTCTCTCTCTCTGTCTCTCCGTCTGTCTCTCTCTGTCTGTCTGTCTGTCTCTCTCTCTGTCTCTCTCTCTGTCTGTCTGTGTGTCTCTCTCTCTCTCTCTCTCTCTGTCTCTCCGTCTGTCTGTCTCTCTCGCTCTCTCTCGCTCTCTCACTCTCTCTCGCGCGCGCTCTCTCTCTCTCTCTCTGCGCTCCCACTGTTGCCCAGACTGCTCTAGCCCACACCAAGCTGCTACAATCCAAAGCCAGGTTCTGAAGGCCTGGAGCTACTGGGCAGCATCCTGGAAGTTCACTGAAGGTCTCCTCCAGTGAAAATCAATAGCCCTCTAACAGCTACACAAGAATGACTCAGGTAGCACTGTGTAAGATCACTAAGACAAGTAAAGACCCCCACAAGACCAGCAGAATGAGTCACTGTTTGGTTTTGAAAAATTCGCATGTGTCATTGGATAAAGCTGTTCTAGTTATTTTTATTGTTTTTTTCTAAACAACAAATGCGTAAATCTTTATTTATGTTCCACCACCTGGAAGAAAGGAAACATCTGAGTGTTCAGTGCCTTTGAGAAGGGCACTGCTGTGTGATCAAACAGTGAAGGGGAGGGCAGGGATTGAACCAAAATAGAGTTAGAGGGGGAAATAATAAACTCCATTCCCTGCACTGCCCATCTTTTCCTGAAAATCTCAAGGGTTGGTGGACATTGCGTGCTCCTGCTCCAGGGACACCCGGGCTCTGACATAACCACAGAAAAGGGCCAGGCAATCAGCTCTTCCATTTTTTTTTAATTTCAAGAGGTTAGTTGAGGTCAATTAAAGGATGTAGATGGATTTAAAAGGTGCAAAATAATGGTCATCGAATGACATATCAGGAACCCAGAGTCTCATTTAGCATTTCACTAATAGGACGTTTAAAGTAAAGGGTTCCTAAGGCCACCTCCTCTTCCATCCTGAGATGGCCTCTGAATGATGGTCAAGAGATGCATCCACATGGCAATAAAGTTGTGGTTGAGCCAGGAGATCACAACAGAGAACACTCATCAATACAGTGAACAAAATAGGGTCTCTTAAGAAGGCAGAAAACTACTCTGACTTCCCTGTCAGGAACCTCATCTTCAACATCCCTCCAAGACCACACCACAGTACCTCACCAAACTTTACAAGCATAAAGGTAAGACAAAAAGCACTTTGCCCGTCATTTGAATTGCTGGCCTGTTGAGCAACATAACTGTGGGATCCCGCAAGCAACTGAATACAGCTTGAAATGACTAGAAGAGGACATTTACCACATTATACCTTAAAAAATGGGAAGTCATGTATTAAATCAGTTGGAAATTATACTTGAGGAGTCTTGTGGTCCAGTCGTAATGTCCCTACCTCTGAGCCAGGAGGCCCAGGTGCAATTCCACCTGCTCCAGAGGTATGTAATAACATCTCTGAACAGTTTGATTTTTAAAAGTATCTACACTTCCTTTGTTCTGTGTTGGCAGAATGGCTTTGGCTTTCAGTAATGCTGGGGAAGATTTTTACCTTCACTGCCTGACTACTTTTGGCTTTTGATTTCAATGGAAATGTTCTGCAAATGTAATGAAAATTAACTGGATCCTAGAAACGTGTGGGATATCCACCCGTGATGCTGTGGTCCACCCTGCTGGATTGCCACCCAGGAGCTGGAAAAGAAAATCTACCAATTGTTTCTTTCTTTACAATCTGATAATGCCACTCCTGTCGCAATGTTAACATGAGGAACAAACCCAAACAACTGTAATGTGATTAAAATGCCAGGTTATCTCTGCCAGGTCAAGAATAAACAACAACAATTCTCAGGACTATTATTGAGGGTAGACTGGGTGGCCTGGTGTTCCATCCTGTGGGATTTGAGTCTGATTCCTGTCCAGACAGCAGAGATTAAGGTCTCATCTCCCTGATGGTTGATAATGGTTCTAAATTAAATTAAATGAATGTGGACAATCTTGAGTCAATTCCCATTACACTAAAGTCCCTAGCCTGAAACCACACACAGATCGAATAGCAATTGACGTTAATTTTGTTTGATTTCAGAGTCTGTAAGAATAAACTGTGTGGGAAAAGGACATATGAAAAGTTATTCTGAGAGCCCACAAAAGTGATGAGGAACATTGCCTGATGCCGGCATATGTCAGAAAACACTGTGGGCATTGTTTCCAAATTTCTGATATGTTGATGCAGCAGGCACTCAAAGCATTGAGAATATATTTATGTGCCAATCATTGTACGCTACTAAACAAGAGATAATATGTTCACAAATCAATTTAAGGCCTATAAATCAATACGATTGGCTGAGGAATAGAAAATATGTATTTGCCTGGTGCAGGATATGGGTGAATGTAATAGTGCTCTATTTAATGTAAATTAGTAGATTGGGAATCTGGTTTTGGAAACTAAATACATGCTAATAAAATTTGTATACCACATTAAACTGGCTGAGCTGGATAATCAAGAATTTTTTTAAAAACTGGCTGATGAAATTTAGCACAGGTAAGCGTAAAGTGTTGCATATTAAAATAAAAGATTGGATGACATTGTGACGAAATTTTCTCCACATGCTCCGGTTCCCTCTCACAATCTAAAGATGTGCAGGTTAGGAGAATTGGCCATGCTAAATTGCCCATAGTGTTCAGGGAGGTGTAGGCTAGGTGCATCAGTCTGGGGTAAATATAGGGTAGGGGAATGGGTCTGGGTGGGTTACTCTTCAGAGGGTCGCTGTGGACTTGTTGTCCAAACTACAGAGATTCTAATTAATGATATTTGAGATTGAATGTGAGGAGTTAAGAACATTAAAAATGACACTTTGCATTTTCAATCATTGCTGAGCAGCGTTCAGCAGAGCAAAGAAACCAGTGAGCTAAATAAAGCTCGATGATAATGCCACTGCTTTAGTCGGACTACAAAATGTTTTTTTTTTGTCCAATGATGCTCAGCAAGTATTGCAGCATTGGAAACTGGACAAAGGAGAGAAAGCACTTCATCAATGGACTAAATGAATGAATGAATGATGGGTGAAACTTGGCCATTAAAAGATGATCTCCTCTAAAGTATCAAAGATTTAACCCAGAATCTTTAGAGATTTATTTTTTAGAAATTGCACTTTAAAAACAGCACTTGAAATGTTAATGATGCTTCTTTCTCTCCAGATGCTACCAGACCTGTTGAGTTTCTCGAGCTTTCAGTGTTTGCTTCAGATTTCCAACATCCATTACTTTTATTCTAGTCCCTGAAAGGATGATCTAACTTGAAGAGATAAGCTTCAGCCATAAGGATTTAAAATACTGTTCCTGGGAGGAATTGGTCAAAGGTTTTCAGGACCAGTTTCTAAGTGTGCTCAGTTCCATGTAGCTAAATAGTAAAGTGTGCTTGCTCTTCAGTCTAACCTGATATCTCACAAGAGACTCTACTGTAACTCTACTGTAACGTAACTATTAAGTACTATGTAATAGACCTATTCTGTTCAGCAAGACCAAGCCTTTCTCCTGCCAAAGGCTTCATGTGGGTATCTTGCTTCATTTGATCTTGTAACTTAGACCAACACCAATCAGAGAAATGGTAACAGTAAGTCTATCCAAGGCACCTCAGATGTTACAGGAGGATGCAATCACACCATATATTAGGTATTGCAAGAGAAATCCTAACTTTGCAACAAAAGACGTTTAGTTTGGACTGAGATATTTCCTGACCCAAACTGAATAATACTTGGACTGGATTTCTCAATAGGAGGCCAAAGAGATTGTATTTTATTTGAAAAGTTAAATCCTTTGTTAAGGAGCCTAAAGCTTTTATTCACTGGCTAAGTTGAAGATGAGTAGAACAACACATCTTAATTCAGATTAATCATTTAAGGTATAGTCACTCTAAGCAATTTTTTTTGTAGTTGGGGGAAATTGTTTCCCGACAATGACCACACACGCGTTGGTGAAGCAACTATTTTTGTTGAATTGTAAGCATGATTACACACAAACCTTATTCATTGCAGATAATCATATGATAGCGTGCAGTGGTGGACCACTGTGTGCTAAAAATAGTCAACATGTGGACCAATTGCTTAACACAAAAATAATGCACTGTGAGTTGGTCATACTTTTCTGTATGAGTAAAAAGGCAGCATCTTCAGAACCAGGATATGGCACAGCATGGGTTTATATATGAATACTGCCAGGCGTTACATCATGTTGTCACTTGAAAATTTGTCATGTTGAAAATGATGAAACATTATTGTTTGACACACCTACATAGATGCTATTCCTTCCCATATTTGTTTGTGGTATTTGTCAGCCAGTCCCCATTTATTCTGAGTATATCATGAATGTCCCACTGAGTCAGTTTTTAAAAATAAACCATGAAATAACTTTTGTGGATTTGCAGAAATAATTGATGAATGACATCCTTGGTGTTTGGCTGTTGCAACTGTCAAGCTTCCTGCCTTTACGAATCAAATCAAAGCTAAATATTTCATTGTGCATGATAACCTATGTCCCATGTACTAAAGGAATCTGTCAGTTATTTATTGTTACATTTATCTAGAAAGATATACTGTAGCGAAAAGTGTTTTGTCACCACAATCTGGTGCCATTTTGAGTTACAAAAAAAAAGAAATTACATAGAGTCTATCCTCTGTATAAGGGGCCTTCAAACACAGCTCCAGGTCCATCAACACAAACCCCAGCAAAACTCCATGCTTCAGGCCAACCACAGCCAAGAGACCCCACTCCGGACACTGCCTCCGCTGCAGCGACCTGGTGTCACCGCCAAGAGTCCAGGCTCTGGGCATTGTCACTGCCACAGTCAATGACCCACCAAGCACCGCCGTGGATGAGACCCCACCAAGTCCCCTGAATTTATGCTCTGGGCCTACTACAGCGAGAAGTCCTCACTGCAGACATGGCCGCTGCAGCTGATGACCCGCCCGGCACTGCTCCGGCTTCCCCTGATGTCTGAAGATGGAGAAAATCAAAAAGAGAAAGAAAAAGGAAAACGGAAGAAGGATGCATCCGGCTTAGAGCAGACAGAGTCAGGAGCCCAAACTCTACCTATAGTGCCGACAGTGCCATCTTTGGAGGTGACCATTGAGATAACATTGGGTGTCATCCTGAAATCGTCTGTTTTTGCTGGAATAATCTCAGTCAGTTGGAGAGTGACAATTGTAATCCCACTGCATTTTAAAAAGAAGTGTGGGAAGGAGAAAGCAGGGAAATACAGACCAGTTAGTCTCCAACATTTTCCCCACTTCTATTGGGTTAGTGTAAAGGATGTTAGAACAGGACAGTTAGAAAATACTAAAGGAATTAGACAAAGTCAACATAGATTTATGGAAGAAAATCATATTTGACAAAACTAATGGATTTTTTAAAGGATGTAACTGGAGGAATAGACAAGGGTGAACCACCTTGATGTTGCGTATTAGATTTTCAGAAAGCTTTTAATAATGCCCCATGTGAGAGGCTAATTTGCAAAACCAAAATGCATGAGACTGGTGGTAATGTGGCATGGACTGAGAATTAGTTAGCAGGCAAGAAATGGAGAGTAGGAATAAATGGATTTTTTTTGGAGTTGAAAGTAGTGTTAAATGGGGTGCAACTGGAAATACTGCTTGGCTCCCAGCTATTCAATATCAACTTTGGACAGGGGAATCAAATATAATATTTCCAAGTTTGCTGACGACACAAAACCAAATAGGATCAGGAATAACAATCTGGATAAGTTGGGTTGAATCTTGTCATATTTTGGCAAGTTGTCATTTTTGTTCAATTTCATGAAGGGTTTCTCTCCAGGAAGCCTAGTGAGTTTACTCTTCTCATTGATTACGCAGCATATCCCTCTTGTCTGATGTTAGCCTGAGTCGCCCACCCATTCTGGCCAGAGGTACTTCCTGCTGCCAGGATATACTGGCATCTCTGGTCATGGAACCATATTTAAAAGAGCAATGGACATAGACTAGAGCTGCCCAGCCCATTTGACATTCGCCCTGAGTATGCCTGAGAGGGGAGACTGGTGGCTTCATTGGTGGGCAGGGACCTGAAGGTACTGCTGGATGGGCTAGTGCAGAAGAGCATTGCACCCCTCCACCCCCACACCTGCCTCCCCAAGGACCAGCAAAGAAGAACATGAGACCTGACCCTGTCAGCATGGTGTGAGGTTGTCATCAAGAACAGTTCCTTCATGAGGGTCTGGAAGAATGTCCAGCAAAGTCTCACAGTCCTTGCAGGCAATAAGTGAATCACAGGTTGCCGTTACTTTGGCCATTATTCTCAGGTTTGAACATTGCTATTGTTTTCTTGGCATTCATGGAATTCACTTGTTATCTTCAAATGACATGGTCAGGAGACCTTGGGCTAAGGGTTTAGGCTGCACACAGTGGGTGAAGACATAACGTTCACAAAACTATCTCCTGCTCACGGGGTGTTTTTCAGCTTCAGTGTCCAGGTGTATGTCTGACTGTGTTAGTCACTGAAACTCGAAGCCCCACTTCCCTCGCAGAATGAAGCCCTTCCCCTTACAGCTCCATGTGTGGTTGCAGCCATTTCTATCTTTGTTGCACACTTCTGCTTTACAGCCTGATGGATGGCAGCAATGGTCACACCTCGAAGAGTGAGTCTCAGGCTCAGCCTCTGCACAGACATAAACATCCCTGTCTTGTAACCATCCCCATCAACCTCATCGGCTTTGAACATCTCCAAGTCTTCATCCGCCCACTTTGCCATCCCCCATTCCCAGGCATATTGAGTAAAAATTGACTCCTTACCTGCCCCCTGTCCCCCACCTCCCAGCTTCACCCATATGGAGGCAGGATACCACTCCCTGTCGATGACTACCTTTCCCTCCCATGCTCTATCATCTTCCCCCCCCCCCACCTTTTATATATTGAGTTTCCCCTCTTCACTATTATTAACCCTTCTGTATCCCAGCATTCTCCTGACAATTACCACAAGTAAGTTCCACAGCCTTCACTCTGCAGTAATGGTCTCTGATAGTCTATCCTTCAGTTTTAGTGGATGGATCCCCAGGTCTGACTATTGCTCACCCCCTTTAGTGACTTAGCCAGTCAGTCTCAAATGATAATTGACTAGACTCCTGAGAGAGATCTGTATAGCTTGCTCATTGACTTTATTCTAATGACTGCATGAACTGGCTGTACTGGGTCCATGGGACTGACCATGGCTCATTAGCAAAACTGCAATGATATAGACCCCCTGACCCTGACTGCTCTGACTGGCCCAACTGATAGCCCAAGCCCCTGGGCTGATATTGGAGGCTGCCCTTGACTTACTGTGCCAGCACTGGGATTGGATGTATAGAATTACATGGATATGTCTGAAGTTGTCCACTCAGGGAAAAGACAGAATAGCAGAATATTATTTAAATGATAAATTGGGAAGTATTGATGACCAAAGGGATTTGAGTATCTTTGTATGTTGGTCACTTCAAGCAAGCATACAGGTGACACAATCAACTGGGTAGGCAAATATACATAGAGCAGTACAGCACAGGCTCATTGTCCCATCATGTCTGAGCCAACTTGATGCCATTCTTAATGAATCCCATCTGTATCCCCCTATGCCTGCTTGTAAAGGTTGACTTCCATATCAATCCGTTCCATTATTGAGATTGGAAAAACTGGCCATGTGGAATTATTTCCCCTCTTGTGTATTGTTCTTACCAAAATCATTGACCCGTTCCACAGATAATTTTTGCTACTCAAAGCTCTTAAAGAAAATACCATTTACAAACATGGAAAAATACAACATGAAAACTTGTATCATCTACCTTGGTACATTTGAATTGTCTTCTGGAATTCTATAGCTACGTGGTCTCTGACACAAAGTACGTCTTTATAATATAGCAATGATGGTACAAAGTACTTCTTAAAAATATTTTGGTTAGTACATGTCTTAACTACTTTATACCAATATTATGTTCCTATGGAGTTACATAAATTTAGATGTTGTGATATCCTCCCCATGTAAAGCTTGATTATCATCACATCGGTACATACAGACCTACAAATGAATACCCCATACACTGTGCTTTCTGGAATCAATTGACCATATTGACTACTGTGAAAACCACTTTTGCTTTTGGGATTCAATAGCAGTGTAAAATAAACTTATGGAATGCATCAAAAATGCTGTTCTGTGTTCTGTTTACAAAAAAAGTTTCAATGGTTGACAATTGCAGTTAGTAATTCATCCTGGTACCACAAGCAGATTGAATTGACATTTATTTGACTGGTCGCCAACCATGGAAGATATGCTTTTACCAGATAAGATGCTGGTATGTTAATGATAAATTTTATATGTAAAACTTGAAAATTGTGTACTTTCTTTCCAATTCTTTCCCTGACTTCTCTTCTGATATAATAACCATTGTCAAGCTGCTGGTATTCTCAGCCATCCCCATCATGCCAGGAACCAACTTCCACCTGTTTTGTCCCTTGGTCAAGTAACATCATACCAGACCTTAATTGCACCTGACACTCATCCAGTTGGTTGTTCACTGCTAAGTTGGATGGATCAAAATCAAGGACTACATATTTCCTTGCTCTGATTTTTAAAGGTAAGCATTCACACCTAGTATCTATAAGAAATTAGTTTATTACTTTCCATCGTTTGAAAGTTTCTTCAAGGAACTCATGGATTCCTTCTTTTCAAAAATTCACATTGATTTGTACAAATCTCTTGGATGTCATCACCTCTACATATCCAATAGCAATTACTTCCCAACACCTCACACATCCTCTGCCTTCTTCTCTTCTATCTTTCTGTCATTCCCTCCAAATTCAACTATTCTGTAAAACACATACCAATGTGAAAGCACACAAACCCTATAGGAGTTACAGCACACAGAGCTGAGAGCCTTCAGCCTGATCAGATTGTTACTAATATTTATCCTCCCTGTATGGAGTGCTGACCCATATGTCTACTCTTCTTCCTCTTTGAGGCAATTAACCTGCTGACTTTGGGGTATTAGAGTCAATAAACTTGAACAGCTTATTCCATTTTTGTATCAACCAAAATATTTTTACAATGATTTGTACTTTGATCACTAACTTTGTGATTAATTTCAGTCACGACTTTTGTGCAGAAGATTCTCATACATGTTGTCCTAAATCATTATCATGTCACTCAGTCACTGTTATGCTTTTATGACTACAAACCTGGATTTTATCCTCTTTGACCCTCTGAAATATTTACTGCAGAAAACAACATTATTGCACTTGCCCCATTTGCCTATAAAGCCATGATTTGGAGATGCCGGTGTTGACTGGGGTGTACAAAGTGAAAAATCACACAACACCAGGTTATAGTCCAACAGGCTTATTTGGAAGCACTAGCTTTAAGGAAAGCTAGTGCTTCCAAATAAACCTGTTGGACTATAACCTGGTATTGTGCGATTTTTCACTTTGCCTATGAAACAATTCTGAAGGAGCAAATACGGCCTTCCATAACTGTTTAGTCGTTTTCCGTTCGCTTCTGAGGGAAAAGATGCCATACTTGAATATCTGTTCAAAGTGAGCCAAACATTCCATTTATTCTAATAAAACATCATTTGGTGGAAATGTCAGTATTTTTCATTTCACACTATTTATTTTAGGTTTATAAAAAAATTGCCCTGTAGCACACTTACTAAATTGGTCAGATATAACAGCCAATGGCATAGTAGTCTGTGTTTTGCCACGTTTAGCTTTGGTTTTGTTTTGGTCATATTCTACAGGCAATTTTGCTTCAATCACTAGTTAACTACTTTCAGTTGAAAAGGCTGTGAAATTTGATTATAATATGTGCTTAACTCTTACCTGTACAGTACAGTACAGTACACACTAAGCTTTCTCCGGCTGCTTATTGTATGTTTGCAGTATGGAGCCAGAATTTGGTAAACTGATGCATGGTTGCACACACATGAGCAAGTGTGCAAAGTCAAGAGAGGTTAGTACCACTTTAAAGTGGAGGTGCATTCTGGCTCGATCTGGAAATGGAACTGCATGCAGAAGAATATCAGCGAAAGAAATGCTTGTTTATGAAACAATTTGGCATCAAAGGCCTCCAAGGTCTAATGCTAAACCTAAGGCTTTTGGTTGAGAAGTGAAGAGGAGAAGTGATGTTGGGTATATACAAATATCACTGACATCTTCTAGTAGCCTTAGAATGGACACTTTACAAATGCAAATTGAGAAATGTTTATTAACTGTTCAACCATGGTACTGAGGCACTAAATTAAGCTTGGGTCCCTTGCCTATGTGATTTGCCATCTCAGATGATGCTGTTTGGCTATTAGCATACAGCTATTAATCCCGTATATTACATGTCCAAGTCTTGAACTGCCCTCTGTGGTGAGCTTAGCAGGGGCCAATTAATTTGGTTGGAGGATGGGGAAGCTCTCACTTTTCCACCTCCAACCTAACTGAAAACAATAGTAGGAAGGCCCTATCACCTGTTGAGTCACTTTAGTGTGTAATTAGTGATAGTTAATGCCAGGAGGCTATCCTGAGGACCTTGCCTCAGTGTCACAAGAAATTCAATGACCTATGTTCAAGGCCATTGCATGTGATGAGATATTGGGCATGAAGAAACTGCACCCTGGCAGTGGAACATGGTAAACACACTGGAGGACCAAGTTGCACACCGGTTCTGGCACCCAGAAGATGGCTGATATGCATATATGCTGAAATGTTTGGCCCATTAGCACGCCTGCCAAAGTGGGGGGAATTTCTGGCACCAATGCTGTACAGAATGTTGTGTAGAGATATGAAGCCCATCCTTTCTAGTCTGATGCCAAAGCCTAAAGTTCTATTGCAGCACAAGCAGAAGTCATTCAATGGCTGGTTGCTGCACTGGAAACTCAGATTTAATCCATGCAAACTCAAACTAGTGTTGTCATGACTGCCCATGCCCATGTTCAAAGAGGGCTTTCAGGATCTCAGCAATCCAACAGTGTTTTCTAGGCGAAAGTGAGGACTGCAGATGCTGGAGATTAGAATCAGGAGTGTGGTGCTGGAAAAGCACAGCAGGTCAGGCAGCATCCGAGGTGCAGGAGAATCGACTTTTTGGGCAAAATCCCTTCATCAGGAATAGGCTGTGAGCCAAGGGGGTGGTGAGATAAATGGGAGGGGGTGGGCCTGTGGAAAAGGTAGCTGAGAGTGCGATAGGTAGACGGAAGTGGGGGTTATGGTGATAAGTCAGAGAGGAGGGTGGAGCGGATAGGTGGGAAGGAAGATGGACAGGTTGGACAGGTCATGAGGGTGGTGAGGGAGTTGGAAGTTTGGATCTGGGATAAGGTGGAGGGGAGGGGAAATGAGGAAACTGGTGAAATCCACATTGATGCCATGGGGTTGGAAGATGAGGCGTTTTCTAATGCATTGTTCTGATTGCTGAGGTGCTGCCCCAGAAAATGTTATGGAATATAGACCTGCTGTCCCCTTTCAGGATGATGCTGTTGACCTCCCAATCTGCTCGAATCCAGCCTGCTGCAACCCATGCCTAGTGGTCTTAATGAGAGAGCAGGGGCTTCTAGATCTACAGCTGCCCAAGGCAAGCCTCCAAAGTTGAGTACCCAATATCTTCTACTGAAAGTCACCAACCAATGGGGTAGCACAGTACTGAAGCACTAAGGACAGCCAAAGGCAATGAAAGACAGGCACGAATAGAGTCTATAGCCATGATTAGTTGACTTTTGTATGAAATATGACAATATTTGTCTTCTAAACTTTGGTAGGAATGTTTATTCTGTGTTTTCTTTCAGCACAGTGGCCAAGTGGAAGCTCTGTTAATCTGTAACACAGGGAAGGTAAGGTGAGGTCGGTCTGTGGGGGGTTTGAGGTTTTGTTCACTGGTGCCAGAATCAATCAGAATCTGGCCACTAAAGAATGTGCTGCCTGCTCACTCCCTTCCTCATCTCCCACCTCTTCTTCACAGCCAATGCACCTCCTCCACCCAACCCCTCAGTTACTCCCCAAAAGCAGGGAAAAGACTGTTCTCAACTTGTGCTGGATCCAGCAGATCCGAAAAGACCTTTTAATCTGCTCTGTTGAATGATATAGTGCTCCACATGCTGCCCACATCTATATTGATTCAACACCAGAATCCTGAGTCATTTGGTCAGCAACTAGCTCTTGTTACCAGTAGCCACTCTCTGGGTTGCTGAATTAGTTTGAACAGATAGTAAAAGGAATGCTGCAGGAAGCCAGGCATTAATCTGCAGAATCATGCCAATAAGCTCTGGGGGTACAGATCCGAATTGATTTACAGCCATCACATATCAATGTACATGTGGTCAATGGCAGCCAGCGCCATGGGAAACCCTGAATCCCTCTGTGGAAACTGAGTTCTTGCTCCATTTGCTTTTATATGTTGCACAGTAGATATAATGTATTCGATTATAATACCCAGCCTCCATAACATTCTGCAACAATGCATAACAAGCTGGAAAATTTCCCAACTGTCACTTGCTCCAGCCTCAAAGGAGCCAGATGCAGAAATGTTCATGATGATGTCACTTCCTCTGTCACTGGACATCTCACCCTGGTCATGCCTACTGAATTAAATTGTCTGCAGCAGGTGGCAGATTTCAATGAGGATGTGTTTTGCAAAGCAGAGATTTCTAATCCACTGTTCCTTACTGAAGTTTGTGATGGATGAGTTACTCACTGATCAGTGTTGGATAATTGTCACCTCATGCTGACAGCCCTTCCCATCTTCTTTCTTCATCCAGCAGTTTCTCCTACCCTGTATCACCTCTGTTCAGTTTCCCTGTTATGTGACAGGGTTAAGGTTCGGGACTGAGGGAGATATGCAACCACACTCACAGCCTGAAGCATGTGATCCATATAGAATCCCTAAAGTGAGAACAGGTCAAGTCCTTCAACACATGCTTTACTTTTCCCTGTGGACTTTTACATCTTGAATGAACCACATTCTTCCACATGCACCAAGAAAAATCCAGCAGGAACTAAGCTGATTAGCAGCTGATGATCACTTTTAATCATGTTGGTGAAGGATGGGATCCATTCCACTGCTGAACAAATGTTCAGATGGGCAACATTTAAGAGGCAGCATGAAATGGAGTGTTGAGCTCCAAAATGGCCACACTGTCATTTCACTGTTGATGTGTGTGCTGATTGACATCATAGTCTGCATAGTTCCAGTGTACAATTCCTACGTACGTGTGTGCTAATGCCATCACCAAGTGGCCCGCAACTGAAGTACGCAAATGTATTGCAGACACCCTTTTGGAGGCAATTGTAATGCTGAAAGGACACATGCTGCGCACCCAAATTTTGTGGCCCTTGTATTTTGTTGTTAATGATACCTAGCAGGTGGAAAGTTAATGTTTTTTTTCCTGCAATGCACTTTTACAATTTAGTCAAAACTTCACACTTTCCAGAAGTGAAATGCTTTCTAACAAAATTAATAACATTATTAAATTATCTGTCTTCACCTTGTGTGATAATTTGTCCACTTATTGGCTCTAAAAGCATTGCGCTACATTTGTAGTAAACTATATCAAAATAATCCCATAAAGTAGGGAGATGATTTAGTTCCTGTCATTCAACATGATCCAGCTCCAACACTCATAAAACTACTTTGCACAGGAAGTTATTCCATTTTTACAGAGATTCTATGAGATTTCTTTAAATGGGACATAAATTGGTGCTGTGACTTGGTTAACCTGGTTTTCATTATTCTGAAACTGGCTGAATTTCACACAACATATGTGTTGCTATCCACACAAACATTTTGGAAACTTGTGGTTTGAATTATCAAATCATCACCAGCTTGATTTTTATGATTTGTATGGATTTCTTTCCTAATATACTCAAACTTGATGGAACACACCACGTAGGCTGATACGGATTGGCAATTAAACTCCTGCGGTTTAAGTGTTTTATTATGTCTTCTTACTCTGGTTTTGCTTATTTGATTAGATACTGCATTCTGCTATTCAAAAAAAATCTTTGTTTTAATTATTACATTGTTTTGTTCAAAATTAAATGTGGTTAGAATGCTTCTGTTGACTCTGACTCTAAGTAATGTATATCTATTGGACATAATTTATAACTGCTATATATGCAAGATGGTGGCAACAACAGCAGGATAGCGGTGAGATGAAGATCAACAAAGCTTTGAATCTGATCTCTTTGAATTATTGTCTATGAACTTCAGATTTAACTTCTGCACCGGATATGGTCTGGATGAATGTCATTTCAGAGACAGATCCTTATCTCCTAAACATTTCCTTTGTTTCCTTTTATTCTTTGGGTTTTACCATCTTGTTTCATTATGAGCTGCTCCAAGCTTTGATCTTGCAGTAAGTCCTGGCACACATCACAAACCTTTTCTTCAGTGATACGCACACAGGGACGTGGCCGACTCATACAAATCTAAACATTCAGCAGCAGCTTGCCTCAACTGTGGTTATGATGTGAAGTAAATGGACTCGTTCCAGAGCTGTAGGCCTCCCATTATGTTATGGGAAACAAAAAAATTCACATGAGGTTTTCAATTTTCAGAAAGACACCTGTTGATAGACTAGGGAGGGGCAAAAGAAATGCTGCACTTTGTAGCTGACTTTAATTGTTTCTGATGTCTTTGGTTTATTAGCAGAAGAATCTCATTTTCAAAATATCCGAAAGCTCAAAGATATTCTATTTTAAATCTATGAATAAATCTCTGTTCAATGGAGTCAGAAAATATATCACTCAGCAATCATGGCCTGCACAGCTCTTTCATTAGTTTTGAAGGCTCCCATTTCACTAATGTTATTGACTTACATATGTTGTGATATTTGCTGAAATCCTTTCACTCTTGCTGAAGCTGTCAACATTAATGCTCCAACTTCTTCCTCTATTCTTCATTCAGTCAGACTTCACCTATCTCTATTCAATGATGTTTCTCTTTTATTTCCCATTCAGGCCACTCAGTCTATCCACAAAACCCCTATCAGCTCCTTCTTATCCCTACTAATGATTCAATGTGCTCTCCCTCAACATTATGTTTACTAATGTCATTAATCTGTTTCACTCCTTTGCCACTTCCCCATCTCCTTTAATACCATCCACCACTTTCTATCCTCATTACATTTACTGCCTTTACATCATTACATCATTGCACTCCAGGATAGTTAAAGGAAAGTGTTGCTGTGGTGTAACTCCCGTTGCTTTTTTTTCAAGACCCTCCCCACCTATTTTGGAGAAGAATGGACATGATTCTCTGCTGCAGAGTGGAACTGCACTCTTCCGACTTTTACCTGACACGATGTGCTCCAATAGGTTCTCCTCCATCTGAATTTGCATCGATCCCATTGTAGAGCAGTCAAGGCAATGTTCGTTCACTTCTTTGGATGCTATCCTCTTGACAATATAATCGAAAATCATGATGCCGGCTTCCACAAGTAAGTTTATTAAAACCCTCCATTAGTACAAACGTTGGTGCTTCAATTTTTAACATTCTATAATGGCATCAAGAAACTGGATGTGTCAACATTGTTTACAGCTATATAGAGATTTTAAGCAAAGCCTTGCTTGCTCTCTCCTGCTCGTTTAATCTTGTGCCCGCTCTCTCATTAATATCCCCAGTTATACACGATCCTGCATTACAAGAAGTTTGACCGTGTGATATGCGAATGGGACATCGTAGACAGATTCACACAGAGTGAAGCATTGTCAAATGATCTTGCTGTCTCTTTCAACCTCGTGCCATGCTGAACCTACAGCAAGATGTTTAATTAGTAAAGTTAAGGTTTTCCTTACCTCCTCCGAGTGTGTAAATTTTGTTTTTAGTAGCAGGAGACCAAGCACATTGTTTTTTTTAAATTGTCCATTCATTGCATGACTAGGCCAAGATTTATAGTCCAACTCTAATTGATGAGGTAATGGTGAACCACTGCTGCAGTACTGGTGCTTCCATTAGCCATTAGGACCAGGAGATCAAGGTGCTGGTCACAAAATCTTGGTGCTGATAAACTCTGGCTCTGCTGGATGCTCAGTTGCTGCAACATTCTGACCCTGGAGTAGGTGAAAATGGCTCACCTTAGCCTAAGATGCATCATTAACCAGATATGATATCATAAGATCAAGGAGTTGATGAGTGAATACCAGTGATGGGTTCACCTCAAGCAGATTTGGTGGCCTTTTGGTGTGTAAATAACAGTGTGACATGAGCTGATATGTACAACAATATCCCTGGGATCCAGAGCTCTCTGAGAGGCACATTTGCAATGTATTGGTGTGTATCATAAAAGGGCTCAGACATTGCTCAGTGGCTGTCCTTCCCTGAAATCAGTGACATGGCTAATACTGTGAGACAATAAACCTGAGAGCTGAATGTGGGAAGTAGCCCTGAGGTCAGTTGCTGTGCTCTCTTGGACCACTTTACTTTGACATGCTCTGGTTGCACATGACAGAGAGCAGGTAATTTCAGGAAATTCAGAAATTGGTTGGGCCAACAGAGGCATCAGCGGTGGTTCTCTCAGGCAGCAGAGTGAGGGTTCAATAGTCCACACGTGTTGGGAGTTTACTGAGACTCCCTTCAAACTGCGCCAGTCATAACAAGGATAGAAACTCCTTTGTTAGACACCATTTCCAAAGCACCTTTTGCTGAGTTTCAAACACCATTAGAGTCATAGAGTCATAGAGATGTACAACATGGAAACAGACCCTTCAGTCCAACCCGTCCATGCTGACCAGATATCCCAACCCAATCTAGCCCCACCTGCCAGCACCCAGCCCATATCCCTCCAAAACCTTCCTATTCATATTCCCATCCAAATGCCTTTTGAATGTTGCAATTGTACCAGCCTCCACCACATCCTTTGGCAGCTCATTCAATACACGTACCACCCTCTGCGTGAAAAAATTGCCCCTTAGGTCTCTTTTATATCTTTCCCCTCTCACTCTAAACCTATGCCCTCTAGTTCTGGACTCCCCAATCACAGGGAAAAGACTTTGTCTATTTATCCTATCCATGCCCCTCATATCTTTGTAAACCTCTATAAAGGTCACCCCTCAGCCTCTGACGCTCCAGGGAAAACAGCCCAGCCTTGTTCAGCCTCTCCCTGTAACTCAGGTCCTTCAACCCTGGCAACATCTCGTAAATCTTTTCTGAACCCTTTCAAGTTTCACAACATCTTTCCGATAGGAAGGAGACCAGAATTGCATGCAGTATTCCAACAGTGGCCTAACCAATGTCCTGTAGAGCCGCAACATGACCTCCCAACTCCTGTACTCAATACTCTGACCAATAAAAGAAAGCATACCAAATGCCTTCTTCACTATCCTATCTACCTGCAACTCCACTTTCAAGGAACTATGAACCTGCACTCCAAGGTCTCTTTGCTCAGCAACACTCCCTAGGATCTTACCATTAAGTGTATAAGTCTTGCTAAGAGTTGCTTTCCCAAAATGCAGCACCTCGCATTTATCTGAATTAAACTCCATCTGCCAGTTCTCTGCCCATTGGCCCATCTGATCCAGATCCTGTTGTAATCTGAGGTAACCCTCTTCTCTGGTGTATTAAACCTTGCAGGTTTTGCAGCTTTGCAAAATCCAATGAACCATGTAGTAAGGCATCCTCACTCCTTGGGGTCTGATCACATTTCTGGGACAAAGATTTTGAGGCTGGCCTTGTGAGATGAGCCTACCTGTCCTGGTGCAAAGCTGTCCCACCCTTCAACAAATGAAGTTCCAGCCTTTCTGGGAAGGACAGACTTCCAGACTACTCCTGATTCATGTCTCCATTGGAAAAAGTACCTATCTAAGTGACGATTTACAGTGAAAAATGAAAGTCACTTTTTCAACTGCTCAATTCTTTTCATCTAGAATTGCAACGCTGGTTAGATTTTGTGAAATGTGTCAATGTGAGCTACAATGAACTATTATTGAATTTTCCCATTAAAAGTAAAGAACTCAATAGTACTCATTTATTCTTGGCAAGTATTGGATTTTAAACTCCACACTTACAACTACTGAAAAACACCTGTCTTTTTTTTTAATTTTGATTCTTAAAAAACACCATTTTTCATTGTAATAAATAAGAGCAAGATCATTGTTTCATTTTCTCAACACAATTTTTCAAGTTTCAAAGGTAACAAAACAATTTTCCATCTATAAAGTGCCTGGCTGACATAAGAAAATAATTACGAAGTCAAGTGGGAGTGACTTATCCCAAGTGCAAATATTTTACAAAGCAGCAAATCCCTATATTTTCAAGGTTTAATATTCACCATCTATAAAAAGCTATTAACCTCTTCGTCCATAAGTTTTCTCTGTGTGGGCTGCAGGACAGTGATCTGCAAAAGATAAAACTTTTTATCTATAATGTTCTTCAGGAACTGTCTTACCAAAGTGAAGATAAACTGTTTAATGGACTTGATCAAGATAATACTCTTGCTTGTCTTTTTTTCCCCTTTTTAAAGGCCAGCTGCAATGAATCTTAATTATTATAGCTTTGAAGTACCTTTCTGATTGAGATCTACACCAAAAGGAAGTTTCTGACTCAATGGCCTGTGAACAGTATATGTGATTAATGTTGCTTCATAACTATTTGCAAATTCTCTTTTTCATGGAAATCAGCCGGCATTGGGAGTTTTCCTTCTTCCCTGTGTTTGGAAAGAGCAAGTAAACATTCACTTCCCGTTTCCTTTGCTAGTGTCTGTACTGAATCATGGAACAGATGAAGTCTGTTTGTTAGACATGTGTAAATTGAATACTCTGCTGAAATTGAGAATGCATTTTGATCCATGTTTAGTAATAATTTAGCTAAGGACCTAGGACTTGGCTCCCTTTGGGTCAATCTAATACTTCATGGTGTCACCACCAACAATGTTTTCATCAGCGCCTAAGTGTATCAGGTGAGAAGACTCTGAATTTCTAACAAGCACAGAAATCATACTTTAATATCTGCTTTTCTTCATCACTTAGCATTTCAGAATAGACAAAATGGTCTGGATTGAATTTCCCTATGTCTCTTCTGAATGCCAGCAACCAGTAACCAACGTCACTGCAATCAGTTCTCAAGGCGATAAAACTTTTACAAACACAAAATAAAACCTTTGGTGTGGTTCTGTCTAGTGCCATTCATTTAAACAAAATCCCCAATTGCCAGAAATGATTCCAGGCTTTCCAAACCATCTTTTGTCACTGTCCACCTTACTGAGATTTCTGATGAAATCTGTCACCATCACTGCAATGTCAGGTCACCAGACTCATCAATTGAGTGCTTTAACTCTTTTTGCATGTGGTACTTGAAAACTGTCTCAGTACTATATTATATTAAGAGCCAATTAATGAGATACAAAGTATTTATAAAGGTAAAAATAAGATTTTAGATATTTGTTGCTAGCAAGGTTTTTGTGACAAAAACAGAAATCACTGGAGAAACTCAGCATTGACGATTCATTGGACTCTGCTTTCTTCTCAAGGATGATGCCAGACCTGCTGAGTTTTTCCAGAAATTTCTGTTTTTGTTTCAGATCTCCACTAACTGCTGTTCTTCATTTTATCAACATTTTAGAGAGCTTCTCTCCTACTTTTGGCATGAAATGCTGCTCAGATCATGAAAATAAAATATTCTGGAATGCGAGAGTTTCTTGTGTTGCTGTCCTGTTCCCTTCATGCTCTTCCTACACATTTTAATATTTAAATATTGTATGTTCCAGGTGGTGTTCTTGTACTGTGTATGCTCTGCATCCCTTAATTTCAATATAGCAGCTCTTTGCTAATGTGTAGTATTCTACTTGGGGCTGGATAAAGTGTTAAATTGAAGCAAAACTGGTGCATTGCATGGCATTTTTGATAAAGTCATACATTGAATTTGCCAATTGAATCCATGTGGTTTCTAGTAACTGACTGGCTGATGGTAAAGCTCTTGCTATCAAATTAAATAGTGCTAATAGCTGGTTTAAAAAATGCTAACTTTGTGAATTGAACATCTCTTCCCTGAACTTCTTACTTTGAGACATTTGTGAATAATTGATTTTTTTTTGTCACTGTATCAATTCTCAGTATCAGGTTTAGATTCTAGACTGGATATGGTAAAGATTCTCAGGAATGTACCCAAATAGAATTTGCTGGAGAAGCTCAACAGGTCTGGCAGTATCTATGGAGAGAAAGCAGAGTTAACATTTAGGGTTCAGTGACCCTCTCAGTTCTGAAGAAGGGTCACTGGACTTAAAACATTAACTCTGCTTTTTATCCACAGATGCTAAGTTTTTCGAGCAATTTCTGTTCGAGTGTTACTGATTTCCAGCATCTGCAGTTCTTTGGTTGTTTTGTTCGAGGATTTAATCTGAGTTTCTGCATTTTTGTGCAGACTTTTTTTTCATTCGTTAAATTCATTCTGCAGTTTCTGACTTAAAATGTTGTTATCGCTCAAGGATACTTTTCTTGTGTAATACAGGAGGAAACAATTTTCCTTTTAGCTGAGGCTAGGTTAACTAACAACTTTAGTTTCCCAAACCACAAAAATTTCTAAATGATCAGCTCTGCAGGATTTCTGTTTTTCATTGTCTTCAGAATTGACATCAGTTCCAATGGCTGAGAAAGTTATGTCCCTTTCTACTATATCTTTGAGTATTGTTGGTAATGTGGCTATTTTGTAGAGGAGCAGTCACTTTTTGCTATCTGATGATTGTTTCCATGTTTATGACAATAATAAAATTCAAACACGCAAGCAATGTTTTAGTCCTTTTTTTCTCATTCTGTGAAAGTATTTTTTGAGGATTGAATAATCAACACACCAAACCTGGTACTGGGAATAAAAAACAGCAAACTTAGAAATGTCTCTCTGTACAACTCTAAATTCTAACATTTTTCTTTCTACATATAGTACATTCAGTTTTGATCTAACACAGTAGTTCCATTCTCATGCAATCCCGTGATATAGTAAAATCATGTAATAGCAGCACCATTTAAACAAGTGGGGCCAGAATCGCGTTATAACCAATACATGCTTCAAAACTTTGCACTTTAGAAACAGTGTCCCCAATTCATCAATCGTGTTATAGCGAATTTGTGTTAACCAAACGTGAATTATAGCAGAACGACCTGTATTTAATACTTAAAATTTATGAGCATTTTTCAAAAGTCTTTTTAGCACAACTATATGAGTTTGAAATAATTATTTACTGACAAAAATTTGACAATATATGAATGCGCTTCCTGACTCAAAACATCTTTCTCTCCTTTCTCCTCCTGTATCATTACAATCACCAAGTTTGTATTAATAGCAACTATCTTTTTGAATAAGCTTTTCTAAGAATAGTCTTACATTACTAGCTAGAGCTGGTGCTATTGATCATTTCTTTGTAGGACAGCGAAAATGTTGGACCTCCACTGTACTGATCTATTTCACATATATTACTGTCATGACCACAGATCACATATGGACACATTAAACATTAATTACATGTTATTTATTTTAGAAACAGTGTATACAGTCGAAATATGACTGTGATTTTAATAAACTGGCTGTCTAGAGAGAGAGAGATCCTGAAAATCGTACCTGACAAGGTGTCTCGAAATCTTCAAAGGGACAAACCGAAAAGGGGAGAATGGAATTGCAAACTGAAGTGTAATATCCTGAGGGTTATTTCAGACTGCAATGATGTCACACAAAAAAAACAGTCTGGATGTGTGAGACATGCTTTGGGTCTTCCCCTTTCAAGACTACATATGAACAGGGGCTAAATACCAATTCAGTCTTGCTCTGTGGGGAGATGAAAGAAGGTATGTTGGTGCCTGAGGTGGTCACATGTGTCAGTGGGTTGATGTACTCTTGCACACAACTAGGTTTGAGGGCAAGTGAACTCTGAAGATTACGGTAAAAAAAACACCCACAAGTTACCCTTGTGTTGTAAGTAAATGTCTGTCGTTCTCTTTTACTCTGAGTGCTAGAAGCCAGCTAGCCAACAAGCCAGTCAAAAGGAACAGTACAAAAGGATTTCAACTAACACGCTAAGCCATAAATGCTGAAATTGACTGTTCAGTTATCAACGTTCCACTATCTACTGTTCATGAACAATTCATAGAAACTGAATAATATATAGTTTTAACTTTTATCTTACTTTGTACTCATCTCATTCTGAATGTCTGTATGTATTGTGTTATTATTTTCACTCATATTTAATAACTGACAAACTCATTGTTTTGTTAATTTAAGCCTAGTTAAATTTACTCCTTTTTGAAACACAAATTCATTTGTTCTTGGAGGAAGGTATCACATGGGAAGAGACCCTTTGTACATTAATCTTGTGATCAGCTGAGGGGATGGGTAAATAAAAGTGGGGAGCTAGTTCAACACTCCTCAAACAGTAGCCTGATAATTTGGGATCTTCATCTGAAAGTGTGATCACTTGGGGAACCTTTTTGAGGGATCTAGTCATAAAATTGTTCTCATATATGATCTGTGACTTTTTTTTGGATATATTATAGTTGAAGATAATTTATTTCATATAGCTAAATATGAGCTCGAAATTTAGCAACAAATATTGGATACTATTTTATTAATTGATGTAATTGCTGATCACAGTCATTTATTTTTAGTAATGTAGGCTATATTAACTGAATGAAACAGACAAAGAGGCAGGTCTAATCACTGCTGAATCTTTTCCAGAGAACAGAGCCAAATACTACAAGGTAGACAGTTTGCTGGCAGGTTCGTGTTTATAATATTAATTAGTATACAGCAACAAAAAAATAAAATAACTTGTCCATGTTGCAATCTTCCAATATTTTTGCAGACATAATAGGTTTAGCAGATTCCCTCTGGGTGCTTGGCTACACTGTTTCAGTTCTCTACCTGTCAACACATTAGCAACAACACTTATTCTTGCCAAAGTCCTAAACTACTTAGTTCAGTTCAGTAAGAGTGATTGTGTTCCATTTTTGGCTTCTAATTCAAATGATTTACGCCAGTGGTTCGGAAATATTCATTGCTGCATCATAGAAGAGCATTGTAAAATGAAACTCGGTTTGCAGTCCATGTTGTGACATGGCAACTAAGCAGATTCGAGTTGTATCTTTTTCTAGATGAAAAAAATGTATTCAGCTTTTATCCTTCAAAACTTTGAGGGATTTTCCTGCAGCTGGACGGTACATGCAGTTTCCCTTTTTTGTTGATTTCTTTTTCATTTAATTGACCTCATTTTTATGTTTTCTCCACTTTGTGATTTACCATTTTTGAGAACTCTCCCTTCCCAGGAATGATGAGAAAGTTGGGAAAATACAGTGCAAATGAAAAGATTGGAATCACAACATTGAGAAACACTTTCCTTTTCGTCCTTGCCATCTCCTTTTAACCAGTGACTTCAGAATCTTGCCCTTGAGTAGTGACTATCTTTATTTCCATGTATTTGCATCTTACTGGCTGATGAAATTCAACGTGAGTAAATGTGAGGTCTACCGCTTTGGAAAAAAAGAACACAGGCATGGACTATTTTATAAACGGTGAGAAAATTCTTAAAGCCAAAGTACAAAGGGATCTGGGAGTGCTGGTACAGGATTCTCTAAAGATTGACTTGCATGTTGAGTCCGTGGTTAAGAAAGCAAATGTAATATTGTCATTTATCTCAAGAGGGTTGGAATGTAAAAACAGCGAAGTGCTTCTGAGACTTTATAAAGCTCTGGTTAGGCCCCATTTAGAATACCGTGTCTAGTTTTGGGCCCCACACCTCAGGAATGACATACTGGCACTGGAGCGTGTCCAACGGAGATTCAAACAGATGATCCCTGGAATGGTAGGCCTAACATATGATGAATGGCTGAGGATCCTGGGATTGTATTCATTGGAGTTTAGAAGGTTGAGGGGAGATCTAATAGAAACTTACAAGATAATGCATGGCTTAGAAAAGGTGGACGCTGGGAAATTGTTTCCGTCAGACGGGGATACTAGGTCCTGTGGGCACAGCCTTAGAATTAGAGGTGGTCAATTTAGAATGGAAATGAGGAGACATTTCTTCAGCCAGAGAGTGGTGAGCCTGTGGAATTCATTGCCATGGAGCACAGTGGAGGCCAGGGTGTTAAATGTCTTCAAGGCAGAGATTGATACATTCTTAATCTCACAAGGAATTAAGGGATACGGGGAGAGTGCGTTGAAATGCCCATCAGCCATTATTGAATGGCAGAGTGGACGCGATGGGCCAAATGGACTTACTCCCACTCCTATTTCTTATGGTCTTATTAAATCCCTTATACATCTAATTTGTACATACTTCTGAGTTTTCTCTCCCTTCCCTAGAAGCTGGATGTCACAAATACCCAGCTTGCCGATTGTTTGTCCTGGCATTCGTTTGTCATCCTCCACCCTTTGTACATGTAAGTTGGCATCGGAAAACCACCAGCTTCCCCACATCATTCCAATTCTCGGACACACTACTTCAACCCAACACTACAACCTTGGAGCTCAGGGACACCTACGCCTTGCATGCTTCTGCCAGATCACATTGTGCACATGGACACATCTAAACTAAATGCATTGTATGGCTCTTGGATTAATTTCTCAGCATGCACACATTTGTGCTTACTTGATGGCTAACAGCCTCTCTGGCTTGTATTACCTCTTAGCAGAGAGATGGAGGCAAACAGCTTGTCACAGTGGGGAGAACTGAACTGCTCTTGCTGTGTGACATTGTGCAATGTCAGTGTCACACCCAGTATGTGCCAGCAACTTGCACAACAACACATTGAATATTATTCAACCAAGCGGCCATGTCTGAAAGGCAAAATTGAGCAGGGGTATTTAGCAAGATAATGGGATTATGGTTAGCCATAGGATGCCACTACAATCAGTAATCCCACTGCAGGTAATTGGACATGATCATTCAAATGGTTGGTCCTACCATGGTCTGGGAACCCATCCAGAGATTTGGCAATGATTAGTCCCAGTCCAGGGCTTTTGGCTGGGTCTTTCTGGGTGCTGAGCCATGCTTAGTTGGAGCAGCACTGCTATCAGTCTGGGGAATAGCCCACCATCTGTCCTGGAGGTTTTCTTGATATTGGTCAATGGGCTTATTAGGGGAATGTGCATGGAGTCCTGGGGAAAGCAAGCAATGGAAGTTTGGGGATAGATTTCACTGGAAAAGCACAGCAGGTCAGGCAGCATCCAAGGAGCAGGAGAATCGATGTTTCGGGCATGACCCCTTCTTCAGGAATGAGGAAAGTGTGTCCAGCAGGCTAAGATAAAAGGTAGGGAGGAGGGACTTGGGGGAGGGGCGTTGGAAATGCACTAGGTGGAAGGAGGTTAAGGTGAGGGTGATAGGCCAGAGTGGGGGTGGGGGCGGAGAGGTCAGGAAGAAGATTGCACGTTAGGAAGGTGGTGCTGAGTTCGAGGGTTGGGACTGAGGCAAGGTGGGGGGAGGGGAAATGAGGAAACTGGAGAAATCTGAGTTCATCCATTGTGGTTGGAGGGTTCCTAGGCGGAAGAAGAGGTGCTCTTCCTCCAGCCGTCGTGTTGCTATGGTCTGGCGATGGACGAGTCCAAGGACCTGCAGGTCCTTGGACTCGTCCATCGCCAGACCATAGCAACACGACGGCTGGAGGAAGAGCACCTCTTCTTCCGCCTAGGAACCCTCCAACCACAATGGATGAACTCAGATTTCTCCAGTTTCCTCATTTCCCCTCCCCCCACCTTGCCTCAGTCCCAACCCTCGAACTCAGCACCACCTTCCTAACGTGCAATCTTCTTCCTGACCTCTCCGCCCCCATCCCCACTCCGGCCTATCACCCTCATCTTAACCTCCTCCCACCTATCGCATTTCCAACTCCCCTCCCCCAAGTCCCTCCTGCCTACCTTTTATCTTAGCCTGCTGGACACACTTTCCTCATTCCTGAAGAAGGGCTCATGCCCGAAACGTCGATTCTCCTGCTTCTTGGATGTTGCCTGACCTGCTGCGCTTTTCCAGCAACACATTTTCAGCTCTGATCTCCAGCATCTGCTGTTCTCACTTTCTCCTCGATAGATCTCACTGGACTAGTTCACTGAGGAAATGGTGACAGTGATGAGGTGCAAATTGTGATAGAATGATGGGATCTCCTACAGCATAGTTTGACATAGTGGAGTTAAAGAGGGTGAATTTTCACGCCCATTCTCACTCTTGCATCTACATGAGAACATTTTGAGCCAAGGACATGACAAATTTCAAATTGCATGGACTGTTTGGGATATTATTTATATGATATATGTTTTATGTATATATATATATATATATATCATATGTTACATGAAGGTGTTGAACAGAAACAGAGAGAGAGGCTGAAAGGTCATTCAGGACTCAGGGACAGCAACACAAAATGACACATGAAAGATGGGGCTTTGCTTCAGATAGAGCTGCAAGTCAGTCACAGGAACACAAATTGAAATACTGCCATCTTCTATGTAAAGTCAATGGCCCAGTAATGAAACAAAATGGCTTCCTTTGCCGGCTGAATGGTGGAATAAGGTATTGTTAATTTCTTCAGGATATTAATTTCTGGCCCTTGCTGGAGGCAATTGCATTAATCATGCCTCTATGGATTCAGTAATGCCAAATTATCAGGCATCAAATTGCACTACATGGTAAATTGTTCATTGTCCAAGAATGCACATTACAGTTTATGGCCTTAAGCAATCATGACCATTACACAGTTCACATTAATTGTCTCCTTGTCAAGTCAGCTAACTAACTATGAACAGACAAGTGAATTTGAAAAGAATCATCTGGGCTTGGCATTTCTGAAACTGTTTCTAAAGCTATGCAAGAAAAAGCTGCACATTTACCACATTCGCACAGTAAACTGAAACTGTAACGTGCCCATTCTCCAAGGCAGCCAGGGATCAGCAGTGAATGCTGGTCCAGCCAACATCCCCTGAGTATATTTAAAAAACCTGCAAGTATATGGCCTGTCCTGTGCAAAGGGACATTTCCCTTGGGGTTGGGGGTCTATTATAATGGCTTACCAGCAGAATTTCACTCACAATGTTAGCATAAAAACATTGGTTATGCAAAGTACATTTGGGTAAGGTTATATACTTCTAGAGCTCCTTACTGAGGTATGACAATGGCCTCCTTGCAAAACCTTATGCCACACTGTACAAGGACATAGCATGAGGCTTCATTGTCATAGAGTCATAGAGATGGATAGCACAGAAACAGACCCTTTGGTCCAACTCATCCATGCCGACGACATATTCTAAATTAATCTAGTTCCATTTGCCAGCGTTTGGCCCATATCCCTCTAAATCCTTGCTATTCATGTACCCATCCAGATGCCTTTTAAATGTTGTAATTGTAACAGCCACCACCACTTGATCTGGCAGTTCATTCTGTATGTGCACCATCTCTGCATGAAAAAGTTGCCCCTTAGGTCCCTTTTAAATCTTTCTTCTCTCACTTTAAACCTTTGGATTCCCCTACCCTGGGGAAGAGGCCTTGTCTATTCAACCTGTCCACGCCCCTCATGATTTTATAAAACTTTATAAGGTCACCCTCAGCTTCTGACACTCCAGGGAAAACAGCCCAAGCTTCTTCAGCCTCTGCCTATTGTTCAAACCCTCCGATCCTGGCAACATGCTTGTAATTTTTTTCTGAACCCTTCCAAGTTTCACAACATCCTTCTAATAACAGGGAGACCAGAATTGAACACAGTATTCTAAAAGTGGCCTAACCAATATACTGTACAGCCACAACATGACCTCCTAATTCCTATACTCAATGCACTGACCAATGAAGGAAAGATTACTAAATGCCTTCTTCACTAGCCTATCTACCTGCGATTCCACTTTCAAGGAATTATGTGATGGATGTGAAGACTCAGGAATACCAAGAAGGAAGTGGTGCTCTCTTTCTAATGTTTCCCACAGATTATCTACTCATGTATCTGCCATGGACAATGTTGTGGTTGAAGTCTTTGTAACCTTCCTTCAAATGCAAAGTCTACGTGGAAGGAGTGAGCAATTACAATATTGTTCATAAGATCAGCAAGAATAGTAACCTCCAGTAAGTATCACCCCAGGCTCCAGAGGGAGACTCAGCAGAGGAGGATCCCTAAGGAACACGAAAGAGAATGATGTGACCATGCAGCTCCATCTCTTGTTTCCATTTTCTACAGCTCTCAGAAAGACCATGCAGGTACAGATTAGAATGTCCTGCACCATTATCACCAAACTCTCTCATCTACTGGAGCAGGACTTGTGCTCATTCCATCCCAGCAGCCATCAGTACCACAGTTGCCCTAAAAATTTCAAAGAGCCACCACTGGGGACCTGCGTGGCACTGCCCTATCATCAGTCCACAAACGCTCTGAGATGTTACTAATGTCATTTTCACCAGTTTAGACCTCTCCACGACCTTCCCTAATGATGAGAGTCAGGCAGCTTGGCTGCTGAGTTCCCCGCCAATGGTGGCCGCCCCAGATGCAAGGTGCCATCAACTGCATCCCATCACCAACCCCTGTATAGTTTATGGTCAGAATCAATTTCCATTATTTCATCAAGCTTCAAGCAATCTGTGCCCATCGATGTTGAAGATCTGTACTAGGTATCCTGGAAGCTGATATGATGTGTACGAGCTCATGCCTCTTCCCCAAAGCCTTGTGCCATACAGGAATAGTTACTGGGTGACAGAAGTCCTTTGCACTAAGCCGGGGCTATTTGCTGTGTATAGATTCTAACCTCACACCTTTAATGCATTGTCTGAGCTGAGATGTCACCTTTTTTCATAAAACCTTAAGTTATCTCAGGAATGTGACTTGAAAGAAGTTCTGGGATTTACATATTAATGAATCAAAACCTGCAACCCATTCTAAAATATGAAAAACTTAACAGCAACCTAGATTTGTTCAATATATCGCATCAGTTGTATGACACTATGATCTTTTGCTATAAATTCTGTGTCCAATGATCCTACTCTACCAGCTACCTGATGAAGGAGCGGCACTCTGAAAGCTAATACTTCCAAATAAACCTGTTAGACTATAACCTGGTGTCATGTGATTTTTCACTTAATCCCTGTAACTTTGTTCCCTTCCGCATGGATCGCTGAAGATTGTGAGTCGAAGCAACTCCTACCCAACACTTCAAACAGCGTTCGTGAACCTTCAGAGCAGCCATGCAGCTTAGAGAACGTTGCTATGTTATTCCACTGTCGAGCCCATTAATAAGGTGAAGAATAGCAGAAGCTGCCCTGAGACATGGCAGACAGACACTGTGGACCTTATTGAACAAAACACTTTAAAACAAGAAAGTTCAACCCTTTGTTTCCAAACACATCGGTGGTCATCTGCAAATGAACCATTTTGCAGTTTCAGCTAACCAATAATATTCTATAATCCACACTTGCTTTTCAAAAAAAACCTTTTCTGTATGTACAACCAAATTATTTGAAGGAAATGCAGCAGTTGTTTTTAGAATCCTAAGGATGTATGTTTCAAATATAAGGATTTTTTTTTAACTAAATACAGTCTCAGGATATTGAAGGTCTTTCATAAGCCTCCTTCCTAGAACCAGTAATTACTAAACTGTGATTGTAAGAACATCTTGGACTTTAAATAACTTATATTTTAGCTAATCTGAGATTTCTCCCTTAGAAATATCAGTTTAACTTACTACTGTAGTAAAAATACTGATGTATGCTTATTTCTTGGATGTCATCTGTTCATTTTGGCTTAAATATAAGCTGTTCACATTTCTGAAATGGGTCACACTGTGTAAATAACCTCTGCAGATGAGTGTAAAACTCCCTCCCGTACCATAGAATGAAACCACATATTTTCTAATATTTCTGCTTCAGTGGAAGAAGTTACAGTAAGTGGTGGAGTAATATTGGTAGAAGTCAGAAGTCACGATATCTTCCTCACCTCCTAAGCCTTGCCAGCGTTGTTTTATTTATTAAACACATTACTGTAATATACTGATAACTTTAATCTAAGTTCATTTTAGCATCTTCCCATATAACTGCATATATATAAAACATTAGATAAGTATAAATCTCATCTAAACTTTATCAGTTAAATCCATGATAACTCATCTGCGATTACATTCTTACGACCCGCAACATATATGATTTTTTAATTAAAAGTCTGTAACATAAGACTCCAACGAAATAGCCTCATATTCTTGGCCTTAAAGCATTCTAGGAATGTAAGCGAATTGTGATCCATGTATACCACGGTCTCTGACACATTGTTTGTGACATACACATTAAAATGTTATAAGGCCAGTACCAATCTCAGTATTTCTTTTCCGATAGTGGAGCATTTCCTCTGGTGAAAGTTGATCTTCTTCGAAAAGTAACCGACTGGCAGTTCAATCTCATCCTCATCTTCCTACAGGAGTACAGCTCCAACTCCAATGTCACTAGCACCAATGGCAACTTTAAAAGGTTTTGACAAGTTTGGTGTAGCTAAAACTGGTTTGTTGGTTAATATCGATTTCAAATGGTTGAATGCCTCCCAGCATTGTTTTGTCCACTGAAATTTTGTGTTCTTCTTCAGCAACTACACTGTTGAAGTTTGGAACAAACTTCCGATAGAATCCACTGAGCCATAAGAATTTAAGCAACTCTTTCTTTGAGGTTGATTGTGGAAATTCCTCGATGGCCTTTGTCTTTGCGTTCCATGGAGTCAACCTTTCATGACCGATGTTATGTCCCAAGAATGTCACCTCTGCTTTTGCGAATTCTGTTTTATTTAAGTTTATCACCAGTTTTGCTTTTCATAGTCATTCAAAGACCTCGGCCAGCTGTACCATGTGATCTTTCCAGAACTTACTAAAGATCACTACATCGTCCAAATAGACTGCATAGTTTGTTAGCCCAGCCACAACGCTGTTCATGAGTCTTTAGGATGTGGCGGGTGCCTTCTTCACTCCAAAGGGCATCACTTTAAACAGATATAGCCCATTTGGGGTTACAAACGCAGAAATTTCTTTCGCTGACTCTGATAAAGGTACCTGCCAGTAACCACTAATTAAGTCCAACTTGGTGATGTAACTGGCTTATCTGACTTTCTTGATACAGTCCTCCAATCTAGGAATTGGATATGAGTCCAATTTTGTAACGGTGTTGACCTTCCGATAATCCACACAGAATCATTGAGTTCTGTCCGGTTTGGGAACTAAGACGATTGGCAAACGCCACTCGCTCTGGCTTGGGTCGATGATGTTCTCATCAAGCATGGCCTCCACCTCCATCTGGGTGGGCCTGGCTTTGAAAGGATTAAGCCGATAGCATACTGTCATGTACAATAGCATTAATCCTCCCCATCTGATTCTTACATATATCCTTGTACTGCAGTAACAAATACTTCAACTGTGTTCTACGCTACTGAGACAGAGAGTTTAATAACCTATCGTACTCCTCAAGGACATCTTCATTTTTAAATCTATTTTGAGGTAGACAATCCATATTGTCTAGATTTGATGCCTCACTCTGCAGGGCAGTAACTAACACCTGTTTTTCCAGTTCTTTCTAGTATAATATGGGTTCAACATGTTCACATGACATACCCGATAACTTTTTCTATCTGCCATTATTACTAGATAGTTCACCTAACCCAACTTTTTCTCAATTTGATAGGGACCACTAAACCTGGCTTTGAAGGGATCTCCTATCACTGGTAACAGTACGAACATGTCATTCCCTCGGGAAAACGTCTGAATCTCAGACCTTTTATGATTTATCCCAATCATTGGGTAATCCTGACAGTATGCTATCAACATGGTCTTCAAAGTCTGATGCCACGTTTCTAAAGCTCCCTGGGATTCAGGATGATACGCACTGGATTTAAATTGATGTATTCCTAAGCTATCCAGAACCTCCTTAAACAGTCTAGTAGTAAATTTGAACCCTTAGTCTGACTGAATCTCTCTGGGTAGCCCATGCCATGTGAAAAACGCAACTAACTCCTCTACCAACTTTTTTGGGAATTGGCAATGAAGTAGAACATAGAACATAGAACAATACAGCACAGAACAGGCCCTTTGGCCCTTGATGTTGCGCCGACCTGTGAACTATTCTCAGCTCATCCCCCTACACTATCCCAAAATCATCCATGTGCTTATCTAAGGATAGTTTAAATCTCCCTAATGTGGCTGAGTTGACTACATTAGCAGGTAAGGCATTCCACGCCCTTACCACTCTCTGCTGGTTTTATTACCATCTGAGGCACACATGACACATTCGACAAACGTTAACCACATCCTTGTGCGTTCCAGGCCAATAAAAATGTTTTTGTACCTTAGCGTGAGTCTTTTATACCCCTAGGTAACCTCCTACAAGTATTTTATGTGCTATCCATAACACTTCCTGTCTGTATGCTACTGGCAACACAATCTGGTGCACTTCGGCCCATTTCTGCTCTGCACTAACCTGTCGTGGACTCTGTCTTTCAGATAATAACTCTCCAGAATATTCCCTGCCTCCTTTTCAGAGTCCGCATCCACATATATATCTTTTTGCAGTTGCAAACCCCTTAGCCTTTCAGGACTAAACACTTCTGTCTGACCCTCTGCCTGTTGGGGTTTTCCTGCACCATTACGTCATACAGGGTGTCTGCTAACTGAACCTTAACTCCTTCACCTTTCTATTTACATTTCGCTTCATGCAGCGACTTATGATAGTGGGATCTGGTTACTACACAGTTTGAGAAAATACCAGGATATTTCCGTTTTAACTCCTCAGCTTCTTGGTCTTCCTTGGGCTTCTCCACAACAAGGGGTAACACTCCCACCTTGGATCCTGCCAAATCATTCCCAAGAACAAACTGAATTCCTGGAACTGACACTCTGTCAATCACTCCCACTGTAACTTCCCCAGTCTTGAGTTGGCACTCCAACCTGATCTTACATCGGGGAACACTAAATGTCTGTGCATCTATCCCACAAATTACTACACTCTCGGGTAACAGATCAGAAAAAGTGCATATTCACTCATTCCTTGCTATCAACGACTGGTTAGATCCTACATATATCAAAATTATAACTTCTTGTCCTTCTCCCCCAGTTTTTTCTGAGTAAACTTTACCCACAGAGGTGAATTTTTTGTCAAGATCAGGTACTAACTCCATACCCAGACCCTGCCTCGGCTGTGCACTCTCCTGCAGCTCCTCAGCTCTTCTTGGGGTCTCTTTTACGACCTTTACTAATGCCACTGGCTTAGCTTCTTTTACCACATCCTTACCCACAGTGCCTTTCTTTAACAACCAGGACTGTGTCTTTATATGTCCCACTTTACCACAGTGGAAACACCTGAGGCCTTTCACCTCCTTTCCACTATCTTGGGTTTCTTTTTTATCCTCTGGTAAATTCTTACCAGTGTTCTTTACTCTTGGTTTCATAGTGTAGGATCTCCCCCTTCTCCCAACTTCTATCCGTCCCAGGATGAAATTCTAGCCGAAAGCTTGTCTTATGCACCAACATGTATTCATCTGCTAATTCTGCAGCCCTTCTCAATTCCTGAACGTTCTGTTCCTCCAAGCGAATTCTTACCATCTCTGGAAGTGAGTTTTTAAACTCCTCCAGCAGAATAATCTCTTGCAGAGCCTCAAAGGTCTCATCTATTTTAAAATCATCAATCAAAATGACAATGCTTAATTCTTTTAAACTCAACATAAGTCTGACCTGGTTCCTTCTTTGTGTTTCTGAGCCACTGTCTATACACTTTTGGTACTAATTCTTAAGCACTTAAAATAGCCTGTTTAACCTCTTCATAATCTCTTGGCCCCTCATCTGACAGAATGGCAAATACCTCACTTGCTGTGCCTACCAGTTTAGTCTGAATGGGCATGTCACAGAGTTTTGACATATTTGTATATATCACTACCTTCCATTTTAATCTCCATCCTGTTAACTTGACTTTGCTGACTAAGTAGCAACTTCTCAAGTTCATATTCTCTCTCTTTTCGTCTCTCCTTTTCTTTTCTCTCTCTTTCTCTCTCCCTTTCTTTTCACTCTCTTTCTTTCTCCTTCTTTTCTCTCTTTCACTCTCATTTTCTTCTCTCTCTTTGCGCAGCTAAGAACCTTCTCTCTTTTTCCTCCCTCTCTTTTTCTTCTCTCTCTCTTCTCTCTTCTCTCTCTTTCTCTCTCCGTCTCTCTTTCCGCTCTGTCTCTTTATCTTCTAACTCCATTTTCCTCAATTATAATTTACGTTTTTCTACCTCTACTGCACTGGTCTGTTTCTTTGACATACCTAAGTGTTTGAGTAATTCCCTTACAATTTCAGCTTTACTTTTGTCCTCAGTTAATACCAAATGTAACTTATTTGCAATTCTAAAAGTATGACCTTTTTCTTTCCTTCTAAACTTTCTTGGCACATTTGAAAATCATCCTCAAATCCCAGAACCTCTTTACAAATTTTAAGAGCCACTTCTATCACTTTTAATTCAATCAACCACAAGTTACTAAAATTAAACAAATTGTCTCACTTACATTTTATTTAAAGATCTAGGACACTAACCTGCAAGTGTCTAAATCTGCTTGGATTTTCCGTACCCCTAAATCTATTCAAATCTGTCTAAACCAGTTCAAATCCCAATGACGAGCCCCCAAGCTGTTACATCACAGGGTAAACCCTCCAGCTTAATTTAAACCTGCAACACAGGAAAGATTTATCCTGTGCTGTAATCTGTGAAAATTTGAGAGGCCAAGAACTATTTAAAATAAAAATTAACAACTTTATTTCTTAAGGTATAACAGAGAATAATTAACTAACAACTATTTACAACCCCTTCCTCTAACCTATCTTTTACCTTCCCCTTCTACAATACTAGTCTGTTAAAACCCCCGATTAAGATTTACGAAAAATTCAAGTTTGCAAAACCAGACAGATGTTAAATCTTCTCTTCCTTGATGTTCTTTTCTTCTTCTTAGAGATTTCTGTTTCACAGGTTAGTAATCGATAAAGGTATTTAAGAGAGCTATTCTCCAGGCAGTTGGCACATGCTGGTAGCTTGGCAGTTCTCCTCTCAACTGTTCAGTTTTCCCTGGTCTTATAGCCCAAAGCATCAGATTGTGTCATTGGCTTTTGAGATTGTCAATACACTCAATTCATACTTGATTGGAGTTTGGTATTTTGGGGGTATAATTGAAACCAAATTATACTTTGTTTTGTCATATCCAGGTAACCCAACTAATCTAGCTTTCGACCAAGTGTTACATTGTTACCTTATTCAGAACAGTTGGTGCTGTGTCAGGTAGTTCTACAAACTTTTAATTCTCTTAAAGGTACAGTACACCCACATCTTCATAAGACAAAATATCCATGGGACACCTTTGCTCAATGTGGGGTTTTATTGCTAATGGGTTTGTTACATTTTTAGTTTAGAAATTATATTAGTTTGTTTGCAAAAAGATATACGTTAATTAGGATTTTGGTTCTTAATTATTTTCCCATTTTGTTAAAATGTAAAAACACTTAAGATAATCTTTTCTATATTTCCAGACAGACTGAGTGGATTAGCTTGACAATGAGGCTGCCGTGTGAAGGACTCCTATTTTGTGCTTGGGAAACTGAGTCATATTGATGGTGGTCGGGAATGCACAGCTGCAGTCTACTCACCAAACCTCCATTTAAATAGTTGCTTTTGGTGGTTGGAACATGCAAGAGGTGAAATGAGTATCTTTCTACTGCCCCATCCAAACAAAGTCTATCAGGAAGACATACAAAAGTATGAAATGATTTTGACCTTCATCCTCAAATGTACAGCCAAATGCAAAAGAAGGGAAGACTATTTGGTGGGGTACAGTGCAGTGGGTAGTGGCTTTCCTCTGGTGCTTTCCAACCAATCATTCTTCTGAGTCTAGACCAGAAAGTCAACAGGGTCATTTCACAGCTAAACCACATCCTTTACTTCCCATCCCTATACACACTTGAAGCAGGGGCTACATTTCAAAGATCATTACCCTTGCCTGTTTTTTCTCCCAATTTAGGTTGCCTCACCAAACACAGCATAGTTAATGTTATCCTCGCTAAGATCTCACTCCACTGTTAGTCTCACTGCAGGTAGGCCTTCAGATCCATGCCTTTTATCTCTCTCACTCGCACCTCACTCTGGAGAATTTACCTCTTACAGAGCCATAAAGTCATAGAGCTATACAAATGAAAACAGACCCTTCGGTCCAACTCACCCATGCCAACAAGATATCCTAAATTAATCTAATCGCATTTGCCAGCACTTGGCCCATATCCCTATAAACCCTTCCTATTCATATACCCATCCAGATGCCTTTTAAATGTTGTAATTGTACCAGCCTCTACCACTTCTTCTGGCAGCTCATTCCAAACACGTACCACGCTCTGCGTGAAGAAGTTGCACCTTAGGTGTTTTTTAAATCTTTCCCCTCTCACCTTAAATCTATACCGTCTAGATTTTGGATTCTCCTACCCTGGAGAAAAGACCTTTACTATTCACCCTATCCATGCCCCTCATGTTTTTTATAAATTTCTATAAGGTCCCCCCTCAGCCTCTGACAATCCAGAGAAAATAGCCCCAGCCTATTCAGCCTCTCCCTGTTGCACTATCCCTCCAACCCTGGCAACATTATTGTAAATCTTTTCTGAACCCTTTCAAGTTTCACAACATCCTTCCTACAGTAGGAGACCAGAATTGCACATAGTGTTCCAAAAGTGACCTAACCAATGTCCTGTACAGCTTCAACATGACCTCTTAATTTCTGTATTCAATGGATTGACCTGTGAAAGCAAGCGTACCAAATGCCTTCTTCACTATCCAGTAAACATGAGTTAAAGCATCTCTGTCACCCTTTCGCACTAATTTCCCACTTGAAACGAATTCAGATTCGGAAACGTAGCTGGCTTCCCCCAGGAAGAGGGTGCCGTTGACTACACACACATGACGGAGCTGAAAATGTGTTGCTGGAAAAGCGCAGCAGGTCAGGCAGCATCCAGGGAACAGGAGAATCGACATTTCAGGCATAAGCCCTTCTTCAGGAAGCACATGACACTGAGAGGGCTATATCACAACATCACAGAATTCATCAGCAGGAAGGGATTCCATTCAATTAACATATTGGTGAGCTGTGATCACTGTTAGCACCTTCTGACAATGCATGCCCATACAGCCATGATTCCTACATCTGGAGCACTGTCTAGGGTGGGGATGGGGTGTTCCAGTATAGACCAGAGAGAGTTGGCCACATGTTTTTGATGTCCAGTTTCTGCACAATTGGAGCAGGCAACAAGGCGATCTGCTGGATGTGGGAACATGAGGAAGAGGCTGAGGATACTTGAGGGGTGTCGCAGGGTCGACACTGAGAAAATAGCTTGGCCCCCCCAACCACCTCCCGACACACACAGACACACACACACACACAGACACACACACACACACAGACACACACACACACACACAGACACAGACACAGACACACACACACACACACATCAGGAGGCACAGTTTCAGAAAAGTTTCTCGATTTAAGATAGAGACTGGAAATAACTTCTTCTCTTAGAAGATTGTTAATCTTTGTAATTCTGTGATGTGAACTGTGTTGTTTCAGTCACTGAATATATTCAAGGCAGAGAGAAACAGATTATTCAACTATTAAAAAGTGAAGGGCTATGGGAGAGACAGGAAAGGATGGAGTTAAGACCAATATCAGAGCAACCGTGATCTTATTGAATGAGGCATATGGCCTACTTCTTTCATATTTTTCATATTCTTATATTAGTTTCTTTGCAACATTGCTCTGTATAGTACATTCCATATATCATGTGGGTTGTAATTGTTTTGGCTTCAGCTCCTTACAGTCTCTCTGGGCATTGTGAGGAATAGCTCTATACTCATACAAGTGATTGCAACAAAACTACAGCTGGACTTCTATGAATCTTTCTGTAATAAATGCCAGAGACATAAGTGAGCTACACAGGGATCTGTCCCTTTAGACTCCAATAGATACATGTGCTTGGTTCATTTACTAACCTTTTGCATCTATCAAAAACAAAATAGCAAATTATTCTTTTTGAAGCATTTTGGTCTTTTGGTGTGACATTTGTTTACACAGAATAAGTTATCCATGAGTCTATGATGTGAACAGTGTTTAAAAACTGAAGACACCCTTGTGCATGAAGTACATAAAACTAATAGGCAGTTGGTTTGATTTTCTCTTTCAACCTTAATTTTTATTTCTGTTTTTTGTTGTCTGTATGGCAGTTGGTCAGCTTATTTGGCTGGACGGCTGGTTTATGATGCAGAGTGATGCCAACAGTGTGGGTTCAATTCCTGCTCTGGCTGAGGTTACCATGAAGAACTCTCCTTCTCAAACTTGCCCCTGCCTGAGATGGGGTAACACTCAGGTAAAACTATCGCCAGTCATCACTCTCGAATGAGTACAGTCCCTAGACCAAGTAAGACTGTGGTGACTTTACCATCAGTGAATCCACACTTGTGATAGGACACCTGCTGAGTTTTCATTAATGCTGCTCCTCTTCAACCACCTAGAACTGTGTTCAATCTGCAATCTTTATAGCAAATTTCAATATGGATAAATTTAACTCATGGTTGCTTATCATTATTCCATGAAAACTAATATCCTGTATCTTGAGAAATGCATTTTTTGAGAATAATTGAAACTTGTGACAGAGAGAAATTCATGGGTTGTGGCCTGAATCGATTGCCTATCCCTTGAGGAGGTGGTCGTGAGCTGCCTTCCTGAACTGCTGCAGTCACTAAGGTAGGCCCCTGAGGGACAGAATTCCAGGATTTTAGCACAGCGACACTGAAGGAGCAGTAATATATTTCCAACTCAGGATAGTCATGTTGGGAGGGAACTGGCAGGTGGTGATATCCCCATGTATTTGCTGCACTTGTCCTTCTCAATGGAAGTGATCGTTGGGTTTGGATAGCACTTTTTAAGGTGCTTTGGTGAATTTCTGCAGTGCATCGTTCGGTTAGTAAACACTGCTGATACCGAATGTCAGTGGTGAAGGGAGTGAAGGTTTGTGGATGTGATGCCAATCAAGCAGGTTGCTTTGGCTTGGATGCTGTCAAGCTTCTTGAGTGTTGTTGGAGTTGTATTCATCCAGGCAAGTGGGGAGTATTTGGTACTATTCCTGACTTGTAGACGATGGACAGGGTTTGGGGAGTCAGGAGGTGAGTTATTTGCTGCAGCATTCCTAGCCACTGACCTGCTCTTCTATTTATATGGCAAGTACAGTTCAGTTTCTGGTCAATGGTATCCCCAGGCTGTTGATAATGGGTTGTTCGGTGATGCTGAGGTCCCTTGACATTAAGGGGCAATGGTTGCATTTTCTTTTGTTAGAGATTGTCATTGCCTGGCACTTGTATGTTACTTACCAGTTTTCAGCCCACAACTGGATATTGTCCAGATTTTATTGCATTTGAACATGGACTACTTCAGTATCTGAGGAGTCACAAATAGTGTTGAACATTGTGCAATCATTGTCCATGTTTGAACCAAGGCTTTAATGAGGTGAGGAGTTGAGTAGTTCTGGCAGAGAAGAAACTGAACATCAATGACCTTGTCCTTGTTAAGCCAGTGCTGCTTGATATCACTGTTGATGACACCTTCTATCACTTTACTGATGATCATGAGTAGATTGATGGGGTGGTATTTGGCTGTAGTTACTGTTTGTGAACAGGATGGAATTGAGAAATGTTCCCCATTGTTGGAGAGATGCCAATGGTTTAGTGTTCTGGAACAGCTTGGTTAGTGATGCAGCAAATTCTGGAATATACGTCTTCAAAACTATTGCAGATAACTCATCGTACCATTTGTAGTATCCAGCGGTTCCAAGAATCTCCTGACATCACGTGGAGTGAATTAAATTGGTAGAAGACTGGCATCTGTGATACTGGCGAACACTGAAGGACGCTGTGCTGATTGTTCACTTGACATTTTCAGCTAAAGATTGCTGCAAATGCCACATCCTTTCAGTTTGTACCCATGTGATTCAGTGAGCTGTGATACCTGTGTGTCCCAGAGAGCTGTGATACCTGTGTGTCCCTGTGAGCTGTGATACCTGTGTGTCCCTGTGAGCTGTGATACCTGTGTGTCCCAGTGGGCTGTGGTACCCGTGTGTCCCAGTGAGCTGTGATACCCGTGTGTCCCAGTGAGCTGTGATACCTGTGTGTCCCAGTGAGCTGTGATACCTGTGTGTTCCAGTGAGCTGTGGTACCCATGTGTCCCAGTGAGCTGTGATGCCCGTGTGTCCCAGTGAGGTGTGATGCCCGTGTGACTCAGTGAGCTGTGATACCTGTGTGTCCCAGTGGGCTGTGGTACCCGTGTGACTCAGTGAGCTGTGATACCTGTGTGTTCCAGTGAGCTGTGATACCCGTGTGTCCCAGTGAGCTGTGATACCTGTGTGACTCAGTGAGCTGTGATACCTGTGTGACTCAGTGAGCTGTGATACCCGTGTGTCCCAGTGGGCTGTGATACCTGTGTGTCCCAGTGAGCTGTGATACCTGTGTGTTCCAGTGAGCTGTGGTACCCGTGTGTCCCAGTGAGCTGTGATACCTGTGTGTCCCAGTGAGCTGTGGTACCCGTGTGTCCCAGTGAGCTGTCGTACCCGTGTGTCCCAGTGAGCTGTGATACCCGTGTGTCCCAGTGGGCTGTGGTACCCGTGTGACTCATGAGCTGTGACACCTGTGTGTTCCAGTGGGCTGTGATACCCGTGTGTCCCAGTGAGCTGTGATACCTGTGTGTTCCAGTGAGCTGTGATACCCGTGTGTCCCAGTGAGCTGTGATACCCGTGTGTCCCAGTGAGCTGTGATACCCGTGTGTCCCAGTGAGCTGTGATACCTGTGTGTCCCTGTGAGCTGTGGTACCCGTGTGTCCCAGTGAGCTGTGGTACCCGTGTGTCCCAGTGAGCTTTGATACCTGTGTGTCCCTGTGAGCTGTGGTACCCATGTGTCCCAGTGAGCTGTGATATCTGTGTGTCCCAATGAGCTGTGATACCCGTGTGTCCCAGTGAGCTGTGATACCTGTGTGACTCAGTGAGCTGTGGTACCCATGTGTCCCAGTGAGCTGTGATACCTGTGTGTTCCAGTGGGCTGTGGTACCCGTGTGTCCCAGTGAGCTGTGATACCTGTGTGTCCCTGTGAGCTGTGGTACCCGTGTGTCCCAGTGAGCTGTGATACCTGTGTGTTCCAGTGAACTGTGGTACCCGTGTGTCCCAGTGAGCTGTGATACCTGTGTGTCCCAGTGAGCTGTCGTACCCGTGTGTCCCAGTGAGCTGTGATACCCGTGTATCCCAGTGGGCTGTGGTACCCGTGTGACTCATGAGCTGTGATACCTGTGTGTCCCAGTGAGCTGTGATACCTGTGTGTCCCAGTGAGCTGTGATACCTGTGTGTCCCTGTGAGCTATGATACCTGTGTGTCCCAGTGAGCTGTGATACCTGTGTGTTCCAGTGAGCTGTGGTACCCGTGTGTCCCAGTGAGCTGTGATACCTGTGTGTTCCAGTGAGCTGTGGTACCCGTGTGTTCCAGTGAGCTGTGGTACCCGTGTGTCCCAGTGAGCTGTCGTACCCGTGTGTCCCAGTGAGCTGTGATACCCGTGTGACTCATGAGCTGTGATACCTGTGTGTTCCAGTGAGCTGTGATACCCGTGTGTCCCAGTGAGCTGTGATACCCGTGTGTCCCAGTGAGCTGTGATGCCCGTGTGTCTCAGTGAGGTGTGGTACCTGTGTGACTCAGTGAGGTATGATACTTGTGTGTCCCAGTGGGGTGTGGTACCAATTTGTCTCTGTGAACTGTGGTACCCGTGTCTCCCAGTGAGGTGTGATACCTCTGTGTCCCAGTGAGGTGTGGTACTCATGTGTCCCAGTGAGCTCTGATACCCCTGTGTCCCAGTGAGGTGTGCTACCCGTGTGTCCCAGTGAGCTCTGATACCCGTGTGTCCCAGTGAGCTGTTGTACCCGTGTGTCCCAGTGAGCTCTGATACCCGTGTGTCCCAGTGAGCTGTTGTACCCGTGTGTCCCAGCGAGCTGTAATCCCCATGTGTCCCAGTGAGGTGTGGTACCCGTGTCTCCACGTGAGCTGTGATACCTGTGTGTCCCAGTGAGCTGTGATACCCGTGTGTCCAAGTGAGGTGTGGTACCTGTGTGACTCAGTGAGGTGTGATACTTGTGTGTCCCAGTGGGGTGTGGTACCAATTTGTCTCTGTGAACTGTGGTACCCGTGTCTCCCAGTGAGCTGTGATACCCGTGTGTCCAAGTGAGGTGTGATACCTATGTGTCCCAGTGAGCTGTGATACCCGTGTGTCCCAGTGAGCTGTTGTACCCGTGTCTCCAAGTGAGGTGTGATACCTGTGTGTCCCAGTGGGCTGTGATACCTGTGTGTCCCAGTGAGGTGTGATACCTGTGTGTCCCAGTGAGCTGTGATACCTGTGTGTCCCAGTGAGGTGTGATACCTGTGTGTCCCAGTGAGCTGTGATACCCGTGTGTCCCAGTGAGCTGTTGTACCCGTGTCTCCAAGTGAGGTGTGATACCTGTGTGTCCCAGTGGGCTGTGATACCTGTGTGTCCCAGTGAGGTGTGATACCTGTGTGTCCCAGTGAGCTGTGATACCTGTGTGTCCCAGTGAGGTGTGATACCCGTGTGTCCCAGTGAGGTGTGATACCTATGTGTCCCAGTGAGCTGTGATACCCGTGTGTCCCAGTGAGCTGTTGTACCCGTGTCTCCAAGTGAGGTGTGATACCCGTGTGTCCCAGTGGGCTGTGATACCTGTGTGTCCCAGTGAGGTGTGATACCTGTGTGTCCCAGTGAGCTGTGATACCTGTGTGTCCCAGTGAGCTGTTGTACCCGTGTCTCCAAGTGAGGTGTGGTAACCGTGTCTCCAAGTGAGGTGTGGTAACCGTGTGTCCCAGTGAGGTGTGGTACCCGTGTCTCCAAGTGAGGTGTGGTAACCGTGTGTCCCGGTGAGGTGTGGTACTCATGTGTCCCAGTGAGCTGTGATACCCGTGTGTCCCAGTGAGGTGTGGTACCCGTGTGTCCAAGTGAGGTGTGATACCTGTGTGTCCCAGTGAGCTGTGGTACCCATGTGTCCCGGTGAGCTGTGATAGCTATGTGTCACACTGAGTTGTGGTACCTGTGTGTCCCAGTATGGTGTAGTACCCGTGTATTCCTGGGATCTGTGGTACCCATGTGTTCCAGTCAGCTGTGGTACCCGTGCATCCCAGTGAGCTGTGATACTAGCTTGTGTTTAAGTGCTTATATGTTCTGAAGGTGACGGAGAGCCAGCCACTGGTTATCACTGGATCTCAGGTAAAGACCCTCTTGCTCAGTCTAATAGAAGCCGGCTCACCACAAAGCTCGACAATTAGAGACAGGACAAATGAAGTTCAATCAACCTGGCAAGCCAAGAATCTGAAAATTGATCACATCTTTTTTAAATTGAATTCTGATTGGTGATCTGTGTCTGTGCGTGTTGAGTGAAAGGTCAGGAATCCTTCATCGAAAACCTTGACACCAACTGATTTGCAGATCAAGGATATTTCTGGTTTTCCAGCCTACTATTTTTTTTGGGTTTGTTTGGGTTGTTCAGGCCCTTTGGGAAATAGCTTAGCTTAACGCATATGGGACTCTACAGACCTGGAAGGGAAGTCTTTTTCTACCATACCTGAACTTGGTGAGTCTGTACTTTCTGTTGGATCTGCTTCCGAAAAGACCTTTTTTTAGGATTTTTTGGTTTTTGGACAGACAGATAATGGATGCCTGACCTGTATTATTTCTTCTTACATTTAGCAACTAATAAACTTACTCATTTTTTTTAACTCAGGAACACCCGATTAATTGGATTATTTTAAATGTAAATTAATTTGGTCGAGAAGAAGGTTTTCACAAGGGAGCAATTAACTCTTTGTGTGGAACTGAGGGAACAAATGAATAAGGAACGGGAGCAAGTTCATTCATCCTCACTCAGGAACTTGATTTTGGGTCTCCTGTCTACAACAATGCTAACTTGGGGAATCTTGCCCTGGGTATGGTTGTCATGGATATACAGAGGAGACTTACCAGAATGACGTCAGGCATGAAGATTAGTCCAAGCTTCGGTTGGAAAACTGGGCTTGTTCACTTGGAGCAGTGGAGATTGAAGGGAGATTTGACAAAGGTCCACAAGATTCTGACAAGTTTGGATAAGGTAGATAAGGGAAATGCAGATCCCATTAGTTAATGGTCAAAAACTATGGGACACAGATTGAAAGTTTCAGCCAAGAGACAGGGAGGATATTTCAGAAGTAACTTTCTTTTTAGGGAGCAAATGAACTGCAAATGGTTGACCACAAGGATAGTGAAAATGTCACCAATGAATGATTTTGAATGGAAAATGGATGGGCACCTGAAGGAAATAAACATTGCATATAGTGGCTGAGTGGGGAAAGGTTTTCACAAGATAGTTCCATGAGGAACTAACATAAACCTATTGGACCAAAGGTTCTTCTATGCTGTAAATGGCTGTATGAAACAAAGTAAAGTTGGATTTTAATGAGATGCATGCATATTTAAATATTCTAAACCCCACAGAGGAATGTGAGTTAATAACTGCAAAATATGACAAATAATTCAAACTGTAATATAGTCTAGGGCTACATTCTAAATGCCTGATGCTTTAAGACAACTTTGTATCTCCAGAAACGAGAGAAACAATTTGCTTCAATTCGGGAATTAGCCTTTTTGAAAGTTGTTTCTGATAAGGGACATCTGCTAATTGAGACCAATTATATGCTGGCATTTTAAAAACAACGCCGTTGATGTCTTCTTAACAGAGAAGTTCAGAAACTGGAAGGACAGTCCTGAGGAACAGTACTTAGTGATGTATCTCCTGATTGAAAGCCATAAATAGGTTGACTACATCATAATTGTCTCTAATCTGCAAAAGCTGTGTATTCTGAGAGTTCTCTATGAATATATTACACTGAAGTGGACCTAAATTTTGGATACTCAAGAAACCCAAAAATCTTTCTTGCAATATCTGAAAAAATCTCTGGATAATGGCCAAACATTCCCTTGCAAGAAGCTCTGAATTTTGACTGTCAGAAATTATGCAAGTCTTAATTATTCAAACTAGTTTAATTATCTATTAACTTCTGGCAGGGGACCTGAAAGCTGTTACCAATTTCCAAGCTGGCTGATTTTGCTCTGGGGTTGACCTGCCATGGCCATTGAGGTGCCTGGTTGACTCCTCGCTCTGTGGTACTGATGACTGATCCCTTTGGCATATTTTGCCCTGATAGGTTGTGCACTGGCACTGTTTTTTTAATGCTTTGAATCTCTTTTTACTTTGGCATATTTGTCATCTTCTATGAAAACAAACCTTTTGTAGGGAACTTGATTTGTAGCGGTCCCAATTTTTATCCCCAAATTACAATTCAAATTAAGAATGGAAATTCCTTGTGTTTGCAAGGTGTAATCATAATGCAGACATTTCTAGTGGCTGGATTGATGGATGTGTCTTACATTCCAGATTTTCTTTTGGATATGACTATAAAGCAGTACTTGGAGAAAAAGCATCTGATGTATGGACACAAATGTGGCAACAACGTTTTAAGCACAGAAAAACGTGTTGATATGTAATCTGATGGTTATTAGATGTGGCAATCGGAGCTGTTTTAGTTTAAATACAAAGTACTAAAGGGTTGGGAAGTATTTGAGATACAAATGAATATAGCATCTGGAGCATATTAGAGGGAAAAGAGTCATAGCATTTTTGCCCATTGCAGAGTTCCAGCTGCATTTAATAGCAGCCACACCCAGATTAGTTTTGCTATACATGGAGTTAAATTGGCAGTGGTTATTGCTCTAAATTTACTAGACTATATCTTTAAAATGTCACCATTTTGTGACCAGAAATAAGTTTTTTTAATAGAACTTACTGTGTACTGTTTATGAGTTGTAAATAGAGTTTTTACCCTGTCATCTTTTTTTAATAGGAACATTAGTACAGAGCACCATTAATGGTATCCCGAGCTTATGCTCTTCATCCCTTGTACTTGGGACTGTGCACATTCAGAAGATAATTCAGGGAGTATGACTGAGATCCCTGGGAGTAGTTCAAATTCCACGTTTTTAGCTGCTGTTGATACATGACCTCGGATAATCAACAAGTGGATGCAGTTAATGTTTGATAACCCGACATGCCTGGATTCTGCACTAGGCCTGGATTTTCCGATGGCTGGACAATTGTTTCCGAAGCAGCGGTTGAAATTGTGCATGTAGATCCCGTGGAATCTGCATTGTAGCAGGCTTTGAAGGAATTTCCTGGAAGATTGAAGATTCTGCTCAGTAACTGCCTTGCGCCTGGAGATGTCTGAATATGTCTATTTAAAAGGACAATTCAGAGGGATTAAGTAAGCAGTTAATCAGAAGGCATTAGACTATTAAGCACCAAGTCTAACTCTAGGAGTGCTATTCAACTGACCCCCAAATTACCCCGCAGACCTACAACTTCACCTGCCCCAGACCTTTGGGATTCACAGTCCTTGTCCAGACACACCCCTCCTGCCAACAGCTTACTATCACCAGCTCATGTACTCCCATTACCAGAATATACATCCCAGTCCATACTCGGGACCTGACATGCCAATCAGCCCCACCCAGAATCCAGCACCCTCCTGTCCTGTCACAGCAACCAGCCCTGCCTTTCTGCCCTGGACTCAGTGGCCCTCCTATGCTCTGGATTTCACCCCAGAAAGTCCCACCCCTAGTCCTAAGGCCCCCTCCCCCACACTCTCCCAGCACCTTAGCTCTGTCACTGGAGCTGAACCCCCTTCTCCCACCAAATCACGTGACTGTCCCATGGTGGTTCTGATACACTCCCCATCTCCTGGTGGGACCTAACCACACCCACCTCCTTACTCCCCACTTCTCAACACAATCCCCTTTTCCTGAACCTGATCTGTGCTGTGGTGCCAATGATCTTCCATCCCTTAGAGCTCAAAACCCAATCGCTCTCACCACCAGACCCAATGCTTCCCCAGGTCAGGAGCACATGACCCAATACCCTCCATCCACTTGGACTAACCCTGAATACTCCATCTTTTACCTGGCACCCTTCCATGTTTCGCTCTGACACCATACTTAACTGGCACTTTACCCACATGGCATCCTAACCCTACCCACCTGGCATCCCACCTTCCTGGCACTCCAACCTCAAACTCACCTCAAGTACTTACCTTTTCACAGCAGCTGTCAAAGTGGCTGTCTGAAATGTTGGATGTTTAAATCATAGAGTACAGTCTCTGAGTGCTGTGAAAAGAAGGAGATATTGTTTAACTCACCTTGGCTGTTCTATCCTACAAGGGAGCTGTCAGAATGGAAGTCCAGCACTGCATTTCTGAAAGAGCTCTGATCAGTATTGTCTGTCATAAATGCAAAGCTCTTACAATTTGTGTAAGAAATCTGAATGAGACTGCCAGTCCCCAGAAAATCCTGCTCATTGCTTCTGTCAATAGCATGGAAATATATTCAAGCAATATCAAGTTGTAGAATTACTGTGTGTTCATGGTTGTGGAGCTTTATTTGTTTTGAAGATAAGAAACTTGTCTAAAAATCTGCATTTTCTTGAGGTACATTGAGAGCAACAGAACACATTCAATTAGCCTCAAGACTCTGGGATTAGTTCTGTCAAGTTTTACCATGGCTGATTCACACAGGTGAGTTAGCTGCTGGTAGTAAAAATGGCCTCAGCATTCCTGGTGATCAAGTGATCAAGCCAATCCATTATCTGTTCTCCAATTGCTATGCAGTGATCCCTGTGGGATCTGCACTGCCCTGGATGTAAAATAAGGGCAGGATCATTTGGGTGGTCAGACTTCTGCTGTCAAATAGCAGGTTGACAACTGTTATGTCAACTATTTTCCACCAAGTGAACAAGCTGGAAGTCTGGGAGAGTATTGACAGGGTTGAATGGGGCAAGGGTGACTTTACATGGTGAAGGATGAGTTTTAAATCCTAAATTACTCAAAGAACAGTAGAAACAGTTGAATAATACTAACAGCATTGTGGCCCTGAATGAAATAGGTTCTAATATCCCACAGTTTCCTGTGGCATACTGGACAAGATATATATATATAATCACATGATTGTTTTTAAAAGCTGTCACAGTGCATTTGATCTAAAAACTCCTCGTTTAATTAGGTGTTGTTTTCAAAATAATGGTTGAATTCTGTGATGTAAAAGAACTGGAAAAATGATATGAAATTTGCAAACGTACGTTTGTTGATTGGACGGTGGGCAAGACTGGCCTTTAATATGAAAAGATATATCTTTTGAAATCCAAACTGGATAACTTCAGTCAAAAGATTTCCTAAAAGGCAGAGTGAAGTACTATGGATAAACAGTGAGGTTGAAGAGTCCAAATACAGAAACCATTAAAATCAAATGGGCAGATGCAAAACAAAAAATATAAAAACGCTCATGGATTACAGGCCTTTATCTTAAGAAATACAAAGGGTGAAGCTGTGTTCCAACTGTATTAAAATGTCAAACAATTAAATTCATTGATGTGTGATTACAATGTTTGGAAAATTGCATTCAGTTCTGGTCACTGCACACTGAGTGCAATTTCAATTGTGTTTTTTATAAGGGAATTAGAACCAGAAAAATTATGGAAAAGTTAACAGTTTATAATGGAAAAGTTAAAGAGGCCATTCAGCCTGTTGTGTTTGCACCATCTGAATAAACTAACCACCATTCTAATCTCATTTACCAGCACCTCAACGGTGGTTTCACAGGTTACAGTTACAGTTCCAGCTTCCTTTCAATTGAGTTGAGGCTTTTTACCTCAATCACCAAATTGGTGCATTCCAGACACCAACCATCCTCCAGGTGAAAAAGCTTTTCCTTTTATCCTTCTACAATTCACCTTAAATCTTTGTCCCTGATAATTGTCTTCTCAGCTAGGGATATTAGGTTTGCCTCACTCTGTCCACACTATTCAAGTCCCTCATTGTTTTGTACACTTTGTCTAAGTCAGCATTCAGCCTCCTCTGTTCTGAGAAAAACAATCCTAGCCTTTCCGATCTTGGTCATAGAGTCATAGAGATGTACAGTACAGAAATAGACCCTTCAGTCCAATTTGTCCATGTCGACCAGATATTCTAAATTAATCTAGTCCCACCTGCCAGCAACCGGCCCATATCCCCCCAAACCCTTTCTATTCATATACCCATCCAGATGTCTATTAAATGTTGTAATTGTATCAGCCTCCACCACTTCCTCTGACGTTCTTCATAGTTGCAATTTCAAGCCCTGGCAATTCTCCTCTTCAGTCTCTCTTATGCCATTATATCCTCCCTATAGGTTGGGGACCAGAAATGTATACAGAACTTCAACTGAGGCCTAACCAATGTCCCATAATTCAATGCCACTAGATGGGAAGTGGGTTTGGGAAATGGCTGGGGTTGCACCCTGGGTGGACAGAGACAGTGTCACTGAGGGATTAAAGCAAGAAACCATGTTTGTTGGACACTACAATTTTGAAGCAACAAATATAATAGGCATTTGCTTGCAAACCCCAGCTGCAATTAATTTAATAAAAGGTCAGATGCTTGTCAAAGGTGATTTGCAACATTGGTGCTTGCAAATTGAACTTGAGTACCTTAATGATGTGGAAGTGAGCAGCAATAAAAGACCAATGCTGGCTGCAGGGAAACTATTATTCATGCAACTTCCAAGAGTCCTGTGTCAGTGACCTCACATCACTGTCATGTAAGTGTAGGAATTGTCTGTATTGCTCACCTGGAGGTGAGGCTTCAGTCTGGACTGAGTTGGAAGGGCTGTTATTCTGAACTTTTATTTCTTTATTTTTCTGATTTATTCCTAAGATCTGTAATGTGGGACTTCTACCTTCTTTATTTTTCTATAATTTTTTTCTCCTAAGAATTTGTACTTCAGAATCTGTACCATTTTTGTATCTAAGATGGCATCATCAGTGGTGACCTGTAAACGTTTCACTGCACTCGTTTGAGTGCATGACAAAAAGCTAATACTAAATAATAATTTGAAATATTTATTGACCATAATGCCAAAATTTGATTTTCATTTTTGGACTGAACTGTAACCTTTGCTGGTTTTGTTTGTTTCCTTTTGGTGACTGTCATTAAAAACTCATGTTTGGAGTTGGCCATTTTTTGATGGAATTTGATGTTGCCCTATGTAAGAAATGATGAAGAAACCTAGGAGCAGGAGAATCGATGTTTCGGGCATAAGCCCTTCTTCAGGAATCCATCGATTCTCCTGCTCCTTGGATGCTGCCTGGCCTGCTGTGTTTTTCAAGCACCACATTTTTCACCTCTGGTCTCAAGCATCCACAGTCCTCACTTTCTCCTCCATGATGAAGAAACCTGCCAAGCCTGGAACAGAGACCTCTCCAAAAAAATTCAATGCTACTTGACCAAAATTCATCCCACCTGGATAATTCAAGAAAGAGCCATGCTGCATATTGATGTTTCAGGGGAAAGTCAAAAGCAAATAAGAGAAGTAGGTGTGGAGCCGGAGCCCAAGTCCCCACACCATGACAGACCCTGATGTCTTTTGGAGGCAGTGATGGAGAGGGAAGAGCTCCTGAGAAGGTGAGAGTCAAACCAAACCAGTATGACCTGAAATGGTCAGCAGCAGGCGTGTGTGCTGGTAAAGGCTGTTGTCCTTAATTGCAAAGACAAGGTGAGTGCATACAGAGCAAGTGACAGGCCCCTGGTCTTTTACTTTCTAGCTCAGCCACCTGCTGTCCTGAACAGGGCATCTGCTGTACTTTGTTTTTAATTGGGTTATTTGTTTCCCACGTGACTTACAATGATTTCTCAGCTGTTCTACCTTATAGTTTAGGAGGAGAAAGTGAGGACTGCAGATGCTGGAGATCAGAGCTGAAAATGTGTTGCTGGAAAAGCGCAGCAGGTCAGGCAGCATCCAAGGAGCAGGAGAATCGACGTTTTGGGTGTGAGAAGAAGGGCTCATGCCCGGAATGTCGATTCTCCTGCTCCTTGGATGCTACTTGACCTGCTGCGCTTTTCCAGCAACACATTTTCAGCTACCTTATATTTTACCCACATTATATAGCTTAGATTTTGGATTACTTTTTGTCATTAGAAATATCAGAAAGCTGATATATGTTACACTTGACTTTGAACAAAGGAAATAAGTGCCAATGCCCCAACCCCCCTCAAACTGTTGTGGTCACTAAAAGTAATTGGCAAATCAGAACCACTGAGGGAGATTCCACAGTTTCATCTTCAGATCTTTACTAGGAAAGCTAAATGCATCACCTGATAATTTCAATGTGTGCCAATTTACATATATTTCAATTGTCTGTCATAGCAGTGAATTAGTCATACATAATCCTTTGTTTTCCCGAATGTAGTGCAATTTATGTGACCAAGAAAAATCTGGAATTTATGGAGAGGCTCATTTGCGTGCATGCTGTATACTGGATGCTGTTGCGCAATTACTTGGATCCAGCGGGATCTGAAAAGAAGAATAATCTCGGCTGCAAACAATTTGTAGGGGTTTAGAAGCCACTAAGGTATTTGTTGACAATGTGTTGTTTTTTTGGAATTCCACTTTCTTTCACTTTTTTTTTGTAGAATTTTGACATCGCTGCTTACCAGGGTGACTCTCATGTCAAATTAGTGCTGGGAAGTTGCTCTTGCCCCACCGCTTACATAATACGGTGTCTACTTTACAAGTGCATATCTCCTCTCGGGTTATTCCAGTGAAATAACTGTTTGAATGTTGATAGGGCAATCCATCCATGGTATTGGCTTGTAGCAAAGACACGCATTATAATGGAAACCAGTTCATCTATACCATGTGGTCAACAATGGCTCAGTGTACTACTGTTGTTCAGTGTACTACTGTTGCCTCTGAGCATGAGGTTTCTGCATTCAAGCCCCTATAGAGATGTACAGCACGGAAACAGACCCTTCGGTCCAACCTGTCCATGCCGATCAGATATCCCAACCCAATCTAGTCCCACCTGCCAGCACCTGGCTCATATCCCTCCAAACCCTTCCTATTCATATACCCATCCAAATGCTTCTTAAATGTTACAATTGTACCAGCCTCCTCCACATCCTCTGGCAGCTCATTCCATACCCGTACCACCCTCTGTGGAAAAAGTTGCCTCGTAAGTCTCTTTTATATCTTTCCCCTCTCACCCTAAACCTATGCCCTCTAGTTCTGGACTCCCCAACCCCAGGGAAAAAACTTTGTCTATTTACCCTATCCATGCCCCTCACAATTTTGTAAACCTCTACAAGGTCACCCCTCAGCCTCAGACACTCCAGGGAAAACAGCCCCAGCCTGTTCAGCCTCTCCTTATAGCTCAAATCCTCCAACCCTGGCAACATCCTTGTAAATCTTTTCTGAACCCTTTCATGTTTCACAACATCTTTCTGATAGGAAGGAGACCATAACTGCACGCAATATTCCAACAGTGGCCTAACCAACGTCCTGTACAGCCGCAACATACCTCCCAACTCCTGTACTCTATAATCTGACCAATAAAGGAAAGCATACCAAATGCCATCTTCACTATCCTATCTACCTGCGATTCCACTTTCGAGGAGCTATGAACCTGCACTCCAAAGTCTTTGTTCAGCAACACTCCCTAGGACCTTACCATTAAGTGTATAATGTCCTGCTAAGATTTGCTTTCCCAAAATGCATCACCTTGTATTTATCTGAATTAAACTCCATCTGCCACTTCTCAGCCCATTGGCCCATTTGGTCCAGATCCTGTTGTAATCTTCACTGTCCACTCCACCACCAATTTTGGTGTCATCTGCAAACTTACTAACTGTACTTCTTATGCTCGCATCCACATCATTTGTCTAAATGACAAAGTAGAGGACCCAGCGCTGATCCTTGTGGCACTCCACTGGTCACAGGCCTCCAGTCTGAAAAACAACCCTCCACCACCACCCTCTGTCTTCTACCTTTGAGCCAGTTCTGTATCCAAATGGCTAGTTTTCCCTGTATTTCATGAGATCTAACTTGTTAATCAGTCTCCCATGGGGAACCTTGTCGAACACCTTACTGAAGTCCATATAGATTACATCTACTGCTCTGCCCTCATCAATCCTTTGTTACTTCCTCAAAAAATCTCAATCAAGTTTGTGAGACATGATTTCCCATGCATGAAGCCATGTTGACTATCCCTAATCAGTCCTTGCCTTTCCAAATACATGTACATCCTGTTCCTCAGGATTCCCTCCAACAACTTGCCCACCACTGACGTCAGTCTCACTGGTCTATAGTTCCCTGGCTTGTCCTTATCACCCTCCTTAAACAGTGGCACCACATTAGCCCACCTCCAGTCTCTGGCACGTCACCTGTGACTATCGATGATACAAATATCTCAGCAAGAGGCCCAGCAATCACTTCTCTAGCTTTCCACAGAGTCCTAGGGTACATTTGATCAGGTCCTGGGGATTTATCCACTGTTGCAGACCCTTGGCTTAGATTAAGGACAAGAACAACCATTTTTAAAAATCTAATCAAAAGCATACTATCTAAGAGCTGCAATGATGTTAGTCTGGCATCTGTAATAACATAAAGCAAGGCAGAAATGCATCTATGGATATCTACACAACATGTTAGTGATGCTAAAAATTTATATGAATTAATTTTAATTTTTACACTTAAATTTGGATCTCAAAAGATTTTAGCTGTAAGTTGCTGATTGAATTGTGCTTTCTCATAAGTGCAAAACTAATTACTGTTTAATATATAGAAACAAACTATTTGATTAATTCTTTTAATGGAATAACTGCTGCTGCAGTTGTTTGGAGAGTTATTTAATATCTGGGCAACATAATGTTTTCACTCAGGCAGAATTGGAAGCCTGCACTCTTCAATACTGCAAAGTTAGTAGTAGTGAAGTTACCTACTGATACTTGGTGAATATGTTCCTAGTATCTCTCCTTGTTCTGCAACTCCTACATTGATTAGATTAGATTTCCTACAGTATGGAAACAGGCCCTTCAGCCCAACAAGTCCACACTGACCCCTGAAGAGTAACCCACCTAGATCCATTCCCCTACCCTATATTTATCCCCTGTCTAATGCACCTAACTGGGCAATTTAGCATGGCCAATTCACCTAACCAGCCCACTTTTGGACTGTGGGAGGAAACCCACGCAGACACTGGGAAGCTCCACATAGACAGTCGCCCAAGGTTGGAATCGAACCCGGGTCCCTGGCGCTGTGAGCCACCGTGCCGCCCCTTTGCTTTCTTTAATGTTTCTTCAGCTGAATAGCTTTCAGCTTCAGCTAAGACCCTATGATTTTTAGAGAACACCCCACAAGATTTGATTTGTTGTACTTAACAAATTTCTCACTGCAAATGACAGCCTTCGATGAAAGAACTGAACTCAACAAGGAAGTGAGGACAATTGCGAAGGAGAAAGCAGACAGCAGTTCTGAGGAAGGGTCACTGGACCCGAAACATTAACTCTGGTTTCTTTCCATAGAAGCTGTCAGACCTGCTGAGCTTTTCCAACAATTTCTGTTTTTATTTGTGTAGATTACAAACAGCTTTGGTGAGTCAGGAGATGAGTCCTCAGGACAGAATTTCTAGCCTCTCGTTTGTTCTTGTAGCCACAGTATTAATGTGACTGGTCCAGTTCATTTTCTAACTCCTAGGATGGTGCGAATTGGGAAATTCCCTGATGGTATTGCCAGTGAATGTCAAGGGGTCTGTCTGGCACTTGTGTGATCAAATGTGACTTGTCAAAGCCTTAATGTCGTCCAGGTTTTGCTGCAAATGAACAGTCACTGAGGAGTTGTAAATGATTGTACATTATTCAGCACAATGAATTTCCCATCTTCTGATGGAAACAAGGTCATTGATAAAACAGCTGGAGCCAAGGACACTACCCTGAGGAACTCCTGCAGCATTTTCCCAGGACTGATAAACCAGCAAAGAATTTTCCCCAGTGCACAGAAACACAAAGTAGGAGCAGGAGTAGGTTATTAGGCCCTTCCATCTGCTCCATGATTCGATATGATCATGGCTAATCATCCCACTCAGTTCCCTATTCCCGTTTTCTCCTATACCCTTTGATCCCTTTAGCCCTAAGAATTATATCGGAGTCCTTCTTGAAAGCATTCAATGTTTCGATCTCAGCCATTGAGATGCTAACTCGCTAGGTTTGATTTGTCCTACCTTTCTGTAGGCAGGAAATACTTGGGCAATCTTTCATCTTGTAGGGTAGTGGCCAATGTTGTGATTCATAAGTGATTGATTGATTGTTAAGATTAGATTCCCTACAGTGTGGAAACGGGCCCTTTGGCCCAACAAGTCCACACCAACCCTCTGAAGTGTAACCCAACCTGACCTATTTCCCTCTGACTAATGCACCTAACACTATGGGAATTTAGCATGGCCATTTCACCTGCCTCGCACATCTTTGGATTGTGGGAGGAAACCGGAGCACCCGGAGGAAACCCACACAGATACGGGGAGAATGTGCAAACTCCACACACAGTTGCCCAAAGCTGGAATTGAACCTGGGACCCTGGTGTTGTGGGGCAGCAGTGCAAACCACTGAGCCACCTTGCCACCCATAATAATTGTATATTGGAATGTTTAAACCCCAAAATGAACAAATTCTTGATGGACTTGATTTATACCACCTGAAGTGAGGGAATGAGGTGAATGCACCCACTATCTTGTTTGTTACGAATCTTAACTGTTTAGATTTCAATTCTCCCTGTCATTGAATGTGGCCACATTTCTTGATTAACCTTTTGTGGGGTGTTATTTCTATAAAGATAATCAGCACCCTTCATTTTGTCTTAAACTTAAGATGCATCAGGAAGGGATTAAATCATACCAAGGAAAAAGCTGTTGGGAGTTGGAACATAGCCCTGTGCTCATTAAAACAGCAACCTGATTGTAGTAGCAGCATCAGGTAACCCAGGAAAGCAAATTTTGAAATCATACCAACAGTTAGTGGAAATATACTGCAGGTAGCCAATGGATACTGAATCAGTCTTCTGTCATTACTTGAGAAATTATTGCTTATATTCAGAAGAAAAAATTAAATGTGTTGCAAATTAATATGATGTCAAACTTTAGAACCATAGGCCCATGCTCTACTCTACAACGTTGAGCATATAATCCCAACTGACACTTCAGCATACTGCAATGCTGAAGGCACCACTTTTTTTTTCGATGAATGTGAAAGAACAAAAGAACCAATGAGGGACACAGAGATAAGGTAGACAGGAAGAAACTGTTCCACTCTCTGCTTGTAAAGGTAGTAGGGTCAGAAACCATCATACCATTTCAGACACATTTAGATGGTCACTTGCATACAAAGCTCTGGGCCAAGTGATGGAGAATAGGATTAGAATAATTAATCGGTTGTTTATAGTGTGGGAGGACAATTTGAGCCTTTCTGAACTGGAGACCTCAATGATTCTACGACTCCTGGCCAAAACAAAATCTCAATCAATATTATGAACTTAGATTATCTGGCCATTTATCTCCTTATTGTTCAGTGTACTTTATGATGCACAAACTATTGCTTCCCTACGTTATTACAGTGACTACCTTTTTAGAGAGATTATTGGTGGTAAGGCATTTTGCTATCAGAGTTCTTTCTTTCCCTGTAATGGGAAGGGTGGATAACTGCAAATATTACAAATTACTTCAGTGACCATGATTAGCATCTGGCAGAGAATCTTTTTGCTTAGTAGGAAATCTTAGCAAGAAAGCAATGAACAGAGGGTTCACCTTGTGCAGTAATCCACTCCACGTTGGGTTGCATCCCTAAATGTCATCTCCTGAAGATTGCTATTCAGTCTGACGAAATCAAAGATTGCAGAAAATCTTCTAGCCAATTGCATTAGCACCTGACAGACACATTTGAACGGGCATTGTAAGGGACATTAAGTATGCAGCAGACTGAGGATGCCAGGGACAGAATCATTCTTGGGAGAATTGATATCTCTGGCAAGAGACCTTCAATTGAAACATTTTTTGCTGTGGTTTACTCGACATCACATTCCTCACTAGTTCTCATTGCAATTCAACTCCCCAACCAATTTTCCCCATGGGAAGAGCTAATTAAAGGGAAGTTACTCACAGAAAAAAGAAATTACTACCTTTCATGTTAAGGCTGACAATTTAATGCCCAATTAATGGGGAATTTATTTTTCCTTTACATTTGTGGCTACGTGAAGTTGAATCGAAACTTCCGAAATTCCATGCACAGAGGAATTTTGCAGTAAGATGGTTTTCATTCAGACAGCCTGGATTTTGAGTCCAAGACTTTGACAAAAGTGGTGCTTGTAGGTGCTGTTGATGAGATTCACCCCACATATCCAGTGAGTGTATTGGGGTTCAGGTTACCATCGTTTGAGTTCCAGTGAACAAACCAGCAACTGAACCTTACAAAAAAGACATTGGCATCTGAAGTATCCTGCTGGATGAATAGAAAAAGAAACACTAAAGCAATGTCACCATCAGCTTAGACAAAATGCCAGTCATCCAGATGGCATTATCTTTGTCAGTGTTAGAACACACTTTCATTGTATCTCTAGAGGGACAGCAGGGGCATGCAGGCAGAACCCTGCAAGTGTTGCAAGGTATTTTGCAGCTGCCCCTATCCATAATTTTGCAATTTTCTTTCTTGACTGTCATGGAGTCCACAAGGAAGTCCCCATCCCCCAACTCCCCCACCCCTGTCTGTCCCCATCCTGGTACATTATGCCCAGCACCATTCTCTGGAGTGTCTGGCTCCTGACCTATTCTGACTCCTTCAGGTGGGAACAGATGTCTATGTTTAAAAATAAGGCTCAGCTGTTAAACCTATCTGGGCTTTGTTCCATTCTCTTGTTAGTGGTACAATCGGAGACCCCATGTGCTGATTACACCCTGAATTAAAGTAACTTCCACTATGTTTGTGGATTGGCAACGTCGACTCCTTTTAGCTAAGAAGTGCAACTTCTATCTGTTTCATGATTTACTTTATCATTGCTAATAGTTTCCATTTACTCAGCTGGCTGAAACCTGAGTGCTTACCATCTCTCTTGCATTATTGTGATTTTTGTCCATGTTAGTTTCAGCACTGTTTCTGTATGATTTAAATATGTGACATGAGAAATATGGCAAATAAAGAACAATCAGTTCTGAACACTTAGATACAGGGAACTGCCCAAATTTAGCTAACCATGCAAATACAAAATTGCAGAATGGAAATGATTTCTGATCAGATCTGGAAATTATCAAAATAATTTTTTTTAAATTGTGCTGCTTTTTAAAGTCCCAATTAGGGCATCTATCAAAGAATGATATAAAATGAATCTTTTTCACCCTATTTTAATCCAGAATATTTTTTTGAAAGCTTCCATTTGCAATCTGTTTAATTTTTATATTAAATTAAGTGAACCATTTGGATGTTTAAAATGAACTCTTTTATGTGCATAAGAGACATAAGTTGAAACTTTCTCTTTCACTCACTAGGACTGAGATTCAAGAAAGGAGATTTAAAATGGAAAATGTTGAGTCTGGTCAGATTGGTGACATGCAGCAGGGATTAACTGTCTCCATTACACCTTTTTCACTGAGCAAAGGGCTATGTGTGGGCATGAGGACAAACTAGTAGGTTCACCCTTCACGATCAAAGGCAATCATCTATCTCCATGCCATCCAACCCATTGCAGTGGTGTCATCAGCGATCCTGCAAATAGAGTTAGAGCTGAATTTGGCCACAGTCATGAATGTCTAAGGAATAGCGTAAGGGCCTGAGTATGCAGCCTTGCCGGACACAATGAGGATTATTGTGGAGGAGGGGTTGTTGCCTGTCTCTACTGATTCTGGATCAGTGGTGCTGGAAGAGCACAGCAGTTCAGGCAGCATCCGACAAGCAGCAAAATCGACGTTTCGGGCAAAAGCCCTTCATCAGGAATAAAGGCAGAGAGCCTGAAGCGTGGAGAGATAAGCTAGAGGAGGGTGGGGGTGGGGAGAAAGTAGCATCGAGTACAATAAGTGAGTGGGGGAGGAGATGAAGGTGATAGGTCAGGGAGGAGAGGGTGGAGTGGATAGGTGGAAAAGGAGCTAGGCAGGTCGGACAAGTCCAGACAGGTCAAGGGGACAGTGCGGAGCTGGAATCGAACACTTCTTCCGTCGCCTCCGCCTCCGAGCTTACTTTCACAATCAGGACTGCCGCCCACCTTCCGAGGACCCCTTCGCTCACCTCCAACACACAGCATCCACCTGGACACCCCACGCTGGCCTATTACCTGCCCTCGACCTCTTCATTTCCAACTGCTGCCGGGACATTAACTGCCTCAACCTGTCGACCCCCCTCCCCCACTCCAACCTCTCATCCAATCCCTCTGCTCCAATCCCAACCTCACCATCAAGCCAGCGGATAAAGGGGGCGTAGTGGTAGTCTGGCGCACTGACCTCTACACCGCTGAAGTCAAACGCCAACACGAGGATACCTCTTCCTACTGCCCCTTCAACCATGACCCCACCCCCCATCACCAAACCATCATCTCCCAGACCATACAGAACCTCATCACCTCAGGAGATCTCCCACCCACAGCTTCCAACCTCATAGTCCAGGAACCCCACACCGCCTGGTTCTACTTCCTTCCCAAGATCCACAAGCCTGACCATCCTGGCCGACCCATTGTCTCAGCATGCTCCTGCCCCACTGAACTCATCTCTACCTACCTCGACACTGTCCTATCCCCCCTAGTCCAGGAACTCCCCACATACATTCGAGACACCACCCACGCCCTCCACCTCCTCCAATAATTCCGTTTCCCCGGCCCCCAACGTCTCAACTTCACCATGGATATCCAATCCCTCTACACCTCCATCTGCCATGACCAGAGCCTCCAAGCCCTCCGTTTTTTCCTCTCCCGACGTCCCCAACAGTACCCTTCCACCGACACTCTCATTCATTTGGCTGAACTGGTCCTCACCCTTAACAATTTCACCTATGAATCCTCCCACTTCCTCCAGACCAAAGGGGTAGCCATGGGCACACGTATGGGCCCCAGCTATGCCTGTCTCTTTGTTGGCTACGTAGAACAGTTGATCTTCTGTAATTACACCGGCACCACTCCCCACCTCTTCCTCCGCTACATTGATGACTGCATTGGCGCCACCTCGTGCTCCCTCGAGGAGGTTGAGCAATTCATCAACTTCACCAACACATTCCACCCTGACCTTAAATTTACATGGACCATCTCTGACACCTCCCTTCCTGGACCTCTCCATCTCCATTAGTGACGACCGACTTGACACCGACATTTTTTACAAACCCACCGACTCCCACAGCTACCTGGATTACACCTCTTCCCACCCTATCTCTTGCAAAAATGCCATCCCGTATTCCCAATACCTCCGCCTCCGCCGTATCTGCTCCCAGGAGGACCAGTTCCACCATAGAACACACCAGATGGCCTCCTTCTTTAGAGACCGTAATTTCCCTTCCCACGTGGTTAAAGATGCCCTCCAGCGCATCTCGTCCACATCCCGCACCTCTGCCCTCAGACTCCACCCCTCCAACCGTAACAAAGACAGAACGCCCCTGGTGCTCACCTTCCACTCTACAAACCTCCGCATAAACCAAATCATCCGCCGACATTTCCGCCACCTCCAAAAAGACCCCACCACCAGGGATATATTTCCCTTCCCACCCCTTTCCACTTTCCACAAAGACCGTTTCCTCCGTGACTACCTGGTCAGGTCCACACCCCCGTACGACCCACCCTCCCATCCTGGCACTTTCCCCTGCCACCGCAGGAACTGTAAAACCTGGGCCCACACCTCCTCCCTCACTTCTATCCAAGGCCCTAAAGGAGCCTTCCACATCCATCAAATTTTACCTGCACATCCACTAATATGATTTATTGTATCCGTTGCTCCCGATGCGGTCTCCTCTACATTGGGGAGACTGGGCGCCTCCTAGCAGAGCGCTTTAGGGAACATCTCTGGGACACCCGCACCAATCACCCAAACTTCCCGGTGGCCCAACATTTCAACTCCCCCTCCCATTCTGCCGAGGACATGGAGGTCCTGGGCCTCCTTTACCGCCGCTCCCTCACCACCAGACGCATGGAAGAAGAACGCCTCATCTTCCGCCTCGGAACACTTCAACCCCAGGGCATCAATGTGGACTTCAACAGCTTCCTCATTTCCCCTTCCCCCACCTCATCCTAGTTTCAAACTTCCAGCTCCGCACTGTCCCCTTGACCTGTCCGGACTTGTCCGACCTGCCTAGCTCCTTTTCCACCTCTCCACTCCACCCTCTCCTTCCTGACTTATCACCTTCATCTCCTCCCCCACTCACCTATTGTACTCTATGCTACTTTCTCCCCACCCCCACCCTCCTCTAGCTTATCTCTCCACGCTTCAGGCTCTCTGCCTTTATTCCTGATAGAGGGCTTTTGCCCGAAACGTCGATTTTGCTGCTCGTCAGATGCTGCCTGAATTGCTGTGCTCTTCCAGCACCACTGATCCAGAATCTGGTTTCCAGCATCTGCAGTCATTGTTTTTACCTTGTCTCTACTGATTGCAGTCTATGGGTCAGGAAGTCAAGGATCCAGTTGCAGAGGAGGGAGCAGAGTCCGAGGTGGCAGAGTTTGGAGATGAGTTTGGTTGGAATTATGGTGTTGAAGACATAGCTAAAGTCAACAATTTCGGAGCTTACCTTGGGTGTCCTTGTTATCCAGATGTTCCAGGGATGAGTGTAGAGCCTGGGAGATGGTGTCTGCTGTGGACCTATTGTGACAGTAGACGAATTTATAGTGGATCACTGCAGTCTGGGAGGTTGGAGTTGATGTGTATCATTACTAACCTCTCAAAGCACTTCTTAACAATGGATGTCAGAGCCAACGGGCTGTGGTCATTAAGGCACATTGCCTGATTTTTGCTTTTACACCAGATGATCGTCATGAAGCAGGTGGGAACCTCCCATCAGAGTAAAGAAAGGTTAAAGGTGTCTATGAATACTCCTGCCAGCTGGTTCACCCAGGATCTGAGTGCACAGTCAGGCCATTCACTTTCTGGGAATTCATTTGGAAGGCTGGTCTGATGTCTATGGCAGTGACTGTGGGTACAGGGGCACCCGTGGCTGTCAGGGCAGGTGGCATCATTTCACTGAACCTCTGCTCAAGATGAGCATAGAATGCATTGAGCTCACTGGGGGCGTAATGGGGTGGAGCAGATAGGTGGGAAGGAAGATGAACAGGTAAAAACAAGGAATGCAGATGCTGGAAACCAGAGTCTAGATTAGAGTGGTGCTGGAAAAGCACAGGTCAGCCAGCATCCAAGGATGGATAATTAAGACAGTTCAAGGGAGCGGTGCCGAGTTGGAAGGTTGGATTGAGGATAAGGTGGGGGGAGGGGAGATGAGGAAACTGGTGAAAATGACATTGATCCCCTATGGTTGGAAGGTCCCGAGGCAGATGGTATGGTGTTCTTCCTCCAGTTATTGGGTGGCTCAGGTTTGGCGGTGGAAGAGGCCCAGGACTGGCATGTTCTTGGTGGAGTGGGAGGGGAAGTTGAAGTGTTCGGCCTCAGGTTGGTGGGGTTGTTCAGTGCATGTGTCCCAGAGATATTCCCTGAAAACTTCTGCAAGTTGGCATCCTGTCTCTCTAATGTAAAGGAGAAGACATCAACAGCAATGAACACAGTAGATGAGGTATTTGAATGTGCAGGAACATCTCTGCTGGATGTGGAAGGACCCTGTGGGGAGGTGTGGGCACAGGTTTTACACCTTGTGCAGTGGCAAAGGAAGGTGCCAGGAATGCTGGGAGGTGCAAGGGAAGGGTGGATTGGTGGGGGGGGGGTGGATTTATGAGGAAGTCAGAGGGAATGGTCTCTGCGGAATACTGAAAGGGATGGGGAAGGCAATATGTCTCTGGTGGTGGGGCCGGACTGTAAATGGTGGAGAATTATGCGTTGTATCCTGAGGTTGATTGGGTGGAAAGTGAGGACTGGCGAGAGGGGCATTGTACCTTTGTTCCCCTTCAAGGGGGGAGCTGCGGGGAGTGAAGGAGATGCACTGGAGGGCATTGTTGACCACATGGAAGGGGAAATTGCAGTCTTTGAAGTAGGAGGCCATTTGGGATGTTCTGGAGTGGAATTGGTCCTCCTGGGAGTATATGCGGCGGAGGCAGAGGAATTGAGTAAGGGATAGCGTTTTTATGGGAAGGAGGGTGGGAGAAGGTGTAGTTCAGGTAGCTGTGGGAGTCTGGTTTGAAGTATATGGCCACGTTGAGTCTGTCGCTGGAGATGGAGAGGCCCAGGAGGGGAGGAAGGTGTTTGAGATGAGTCCAGGTGAACTTGAGGTCAGGGTGGAATGTGTTTGTGAAGTTGATGAACTGTTCAACCTCCTCATGGGAGCACAAGGTGGCGCCAATACAGTTTTTGATGTAGCGGAGGAAAAGGTCGGGAATGGTGCCAGTGTAGCTGCAGAAGATGGACTGTTCAACATACCTGACAAAGAGGCAGGCATAGCTGGGGCCCATGCGGGTGCCCATGACTACCCCTTTGGTCTGAAAGAAGTGGGAAGATTCGAAGGAGAAATTGTTGAGGGTTCGGACAAATTCAGACAATCGAATGAGTGTGTCAGTGAAGGAGTGCTGATTGGGTCAGTGGGAGAGGAAGAAATGGAAGGCTTGGTGGCCTTTGTCATGGCAGATGGATGTGTACAGGGACAAGATGCCCCCGGTGAAGATGAGGCATTGGGAGCTGGGGAACTGAAAGTCATGGAGGATGTGGAAGGCGTGGGTGGTGTCCCACATGTATATTTGGAGACCCTGAACCAAGGGGGACAGGACGGTGTCAAGGTATGCAGATATACGTTCAGTGGGGCAGGAGTAGGTGGAGGCAATGGGTTGACCCAGGGCAGTGAGGTTTGTGAATTTTGGGTAAGAAGTAAAATCAGGCAGTGCGGGGTTCCTGGACTAGGAGGTTGAAGGCTGTGGATGGGAGACCCCCTGAGGTGATAGTTTGGTGATGGGAGGTGAGTTCGTGGCCAAGGGGGCAGTAGAAGAAGATGTCCGAGAGTTGGCACCTGGCTTCAGTGTCGAGTTTGGTGCGCCAAAGTACAACTGCGCCTGCCCCCCCCCCCCAGTCTGCTGGTTTGATGGCGAGGTTGGGATCGGAGCAGCGAGAGTGGAGGCGTGGACAGGTTGAGCTGGTCAATGTCACAGTGCCATTTGGAGAAGTCAGGGCGGGTGACAGACCAGCATGGAGTGCCCAAGTGTGTGGGGTGGGTTGGATGCAGGTGGAGGAGTTCTGAGTGGGTGAGAGCCCCGATGGAAAAAGTAAGCATGGAGGTGACAGAAGAAAAAGTCAATGTCATGATGCGCGTTGAATTTGTTGATCTGGGAGCATAGTGGGGTCTTTACTGAGGACTGATTGCCCATCCTCCATGATGGGGAGGCCTCAGGGTATGGTAAAAACATGGCCGGGTTGGGGGCATGGTATGGTGGGTGACATCACCAAAGGAAGCGACCTACACCATGGGGGTCAGGGGGTGGCAGGAGGTGGAAGTGGTTCATTCAGTGGCATCCGCAGGGGTGGAGGTGACGTTCTGTGATGTTTGCGATGCTTTTGGCGGTGGCTGCATTTTTGTCTGCGGTGTTTTGGTGGGAGTGTAAGTCCAAGGATGCCCACTTTGATAACTCTAACTCTAACTCTAACTCTAACTCTAACTCACCACCCCCCGGCCATCGCCTCTGCCCTGAAGCTCTTCAGCCATCTCATGAAGACCTGTCCATCTTCCTTCCCACCTGTCCACTCCATCCTCCACTCGTACACCCCCCCACCCCCCACCTTTTTATCTACCTATCACATTCCTGGCTACTTCTCCCCAGACCCACTCCCTTCCCATCTGTCTCTCAGCCCCCTCATCCTGATGAAGAGCTTCAGCTCAAAACACCAACTCTCCTGCTCCTTGGATGCTGCCTGACCTGCTGTGCTTGTCCAGTGTCACACTTTTTGACTCTGATCACCAGCATCCGCAGTCCTCATTTTCTCCCATAAGAGATTTCATAGTTAAGGAAACTCTAAGGATAGAATTTCAAATTCAGTTTAAGGGAGAGCAACTTGGACCTTAAACTAGCATGCTTAACTTTAAATAAGGGCAATTACAGTGTAATGAAGGAAGAGTTGTCAAAGGGCTTAGAAAATAGATAGTGGATGACCAGTCTGAGACATTATGCAGATATTTCATAATACTCACTGTCCGTCCTGGGGGCTAGGTCAATGAGAGTCAAGGAGGATTATCAGGGGCCACTTCCATGGTAAGGAATTCGAGGAAGTCCATTGTAGGGGTTAGAGGTATAATGCTGGATCGACAATAGTTGAGAAGGGGGAAAAGTAAACATTTAAGGTGGGGGAAACAATAGTGTATTGGAAAGTGAGTTACAGCAGGAGGACCAGGCTATTGTTAGTAACAACCACTTATCAACGTCTGAGTCTTCACCCTCACCCCAAAATAATGGCCTGCAGTCATTCTGTGACTTAATACCATAGACTGCAGGACCAGAAGTAGATCATTTGGCCCATCAAGTTTGCTTTGCCATTCAATAAGGTGATGGCTAATCTAATAATCCTCAACTCCATTCTCTTCCTTTTCCCTAAAACCCTTAATTCCATTACTGATTAAAATCTGACTATCTCCGCCTTAATAGCCCTCAGTTATAAAGAATTCCTCTTCTTTTCAGTCTTAAAATTTTAGAGTTTGGAAACTTTCTAAAATCTGGTGAATTTGGGGAAATTCTCACTACTGCCATCTACTATCTCATTTGTGACTTCTGTTGAGACCTGAGGATGAAGGCCATCAGGAACTGGTGCCTTGTCAGCCCATCACTCCATCAGTTTCCTTCGTGTTCTGTCTGTGATGATTACAATTTCATGAAATTTCCTTCTCCTATCCAACTCCTGATTACTGGACTGTTCTTGTAGCTTCTAATGAAGATAGAAGAACAATGTATGTTCACTTCATCTGATATTGCTCTGATCTCTAATACGAAGTCCCCATTCTCTAGACTACCAACATTCCTTCACTCACTTTTTAACTTTTAGATATGTTTGGAAACTCATTACCTGTTTTATATTTCTATCAAGCTTTATTTCATGTGAATAATATTTATTATAGTGATTTTCTGCAATCTTTATATTCTGTCCAATCACTTGACCGGCCACTCAGCTTTGTGTAATTATATGCTTTTTCCTTAAGTTTGGAACTTTTCTCTAGGTAACCCTGGATAGAAAGTCCTCGCCTTAGATTTTTCTTATTTGTAGGAAGATATTTTGAGTATTCTGAAATATACCTCTAAATATCTACCTTTGCTTTTCTATGATCAATTTGCTAACCTAATATCCTGGTGAACTTTGGCTACCTCAGCTATCAATCCCTCACGAGATTATCCCCATTAAACTCCAATTTAACAGTCTTAGACCTAATCTTGTCCCCATCAACCTGAATGCAAATTCAGTCAGATTGTAATCACTGCTACCTAGCATGCTGTTACACCAATGACATTAATTCATTCTGTCACATTGCACAATGCAAATTCTCTCTGCTTGGTTCCAGAATGTGTTGCTCGAAGAAATTCTCTTGAAAGCATTCTATGATCCCCTCATCCAGGCTATTGTTGCAAATTGATAGTTCCAGTTTAAAATACCCCATTAGAATCGCCATGTCTTTAACACAAACTGCCAGTATTCCTTTTGCATGCTTGATCCTGTAGTGTGGTTACTGTTAGGTTGCCCATGGACCAGCCCTACTATTCCGCATCTCTACATCCTGATCTAGTAAACCAACTATTACCCTCATGCTATCCTTGATTAATAGTTACCCCTTCCCTTCACCACCTAGTTTGTCATTCTTCTTGAATGTCCTATACCCTTCACAATCATAACCCAGTTCTTGTTAACCTGCAGCCATGTCTTTGTAATGGCTATCAAATCTTGTTTATTTACTAGAATGTGTAGTAAGAAGCTAGAACACTGGGCTTGCCACAATTCAGGTGTAACCCGTCCCAAAGGTCCACCTCCCACACTGTCCAGTTCTGATTCCAGACCCCCATCAAATGGAACCCATTTCTAGCAGAGTAGTCATGTGTTGATTGTCCCATCCCCATAACTGACATCTGGTTTGGTAAGAATTCTAAGCAGAAGCATTTTCCAAGTCATTAGTACTTAGACTGCAACTGGATTCTCTCCACTGCTCCATCTTACTTGTTTTAGGTGCACAAACCAACAATGACTTTTGAAAATCTAAGTCAAAGCATCAGCTTCGGGGAAACCGTTCCCACTCCCATTATAAGTTCTTGTCAAACCCTGAGCAGATGCCTCCAATCCTTTCACCAGGTACCCAATATAACCTTCTGGGCTCACAATATCGCCTTCACAGACAGTGTCAATACTACACTGTCACTACGCTATCCCCTACTATCAATGCAGTCCTATTTGCTTCCCTTATTTGAATGGTCTCCAGTACTACACTGAGATCACAAATGCTGCAGTCCTCACTGTCTGCCAAAGAAGCAGAAGCAACTTCAAACTTGCTGGGCAATTGTAAACGCTGAGGTACCTGCATGAGAGAGTTGTGAACACCGCCTAGTCCATCATGCAAGCTAGCCTTCCATCTATTGATTCCATCTACATTTCCCACTGTCTCGGAAAGGCAGACAACATCAAAGACCCCTCCCAGTCTGGTTATAACCTCTTCCATCAGGCAGAAGATACAAAATCTCAAGCACACATACCAACAGGTTCAAGGACAGCTTCTTCCCTGCTGTTATTCGACTTCTGAATGGACCTCTCACATTTCAAATCTAATGTTGATCTTGCTTTTTGTGCAACTTTTACAGCCAAAACTCTGTATTCCTCACTCTGTTCACTCATCCTGTGATTTTCGTATGGTCTGCCTGTACTGCATACAAAATTAAACTTTTCACTGTACCTCGGTACATGTGATAATAATAAATCAAATCTACTTCCCTCACTTGTATCATTTGCAGTTGCTCCATCTTTCCCTGATTGAATCCGAAGACACTTTCCTAAAGGGTCCTCCTGATACAAAATATCCAGGCAACTGTTCTCCCACCCTGCTGCATAGCAATGTCTGCAGTCTCCAACTCAAAAAACACCTGAACTGACGTTGCTCAGTTTGTGAACACTTACTGGAGACACATTGGCCCTGAACAGCACTGGTGTCCTTACTGGTGTTCTTACAGTTCATGCCACATCACTGTTCCACTATTCTTATGTGTTTTTTAAATAATTAAATAATGTAATCAGTTATTTGTTTTTCTGATTTTACATATTTTATGACTCAAACCAATTGTTCCTGAACTATTTTAGACCTTGTGGATAATATAGACTTCAAACAGTTACCAGTTAGTCTCCCAATCACTGGTTGCCATCACTTTGCCTCCATGCCCTGCCTTTTCTCTGTTTTCTAACTGATGCTGATTGCCTTTGGGTCAACACTTCACTTCCTGTAGTATCGACTGAAATAATCCCAGTCCCTGCTGTCTTGAGGCTTCCACCTTCATTACCTTAGCGATCACATCCTCCAGTTCCATAATTTACCAGCAAACCTAATAAATCCCACAGGTTTCAATCTGGTAAATTGCACTGGGTTGGCAGTCACCCAGAAGTCACTTGGCAAATTTAAACCAGGCTGGAACCACACATGTAACAGGCAACGACCAGCTGCAACCAGTGGGAATCTGATCAATTGCCCCTTGATATTTAATGGCATTGCCAAGGCTGAATGCCCCACAATCAACATCCTGTGAATGATCATTGACCAGTAATTGAACTGAACCAGCATATAGAATATAGACATAGATCATAAAACAGTACAACACAGCAACGGGCCCTTCAGCCCACACTATTATACTGGACATGACACCAAATGAAACTAATCCCTTCTGCCTGCCCTTAGTCCATATCCCTCTGTTCTTTGCATAATCATGTGCATATCTGAAAGCTCCTTAAACACCCCATTGGATTTGCTTCCAACACCACCCCGCAACATTTTCCAAACTCCAACCACTCTGTAAAAAGACTTACCCCTCACATCTTTAAACTTTCCCCTTCACACCTTAAATGCCTAATACTAGACGTTATACAAATACCATAGTTAAAAAAGCAGATCAAAGGCAAGGAATTATGCTTTGAGTAACATACCTCCTAATTTCCCAAAGCCTATCCACCACCTCCAAGGCACAGGAGTGTGATGGAATACTGCCCACTTGTCTGAATGGGAGCTCCATCAACTCTCAAGATGCTTGATATCATTCAGGACAAAGCAGCCTGCTTGATTAGCACACCATTCACTATTTTAAGCACTTTCTCCCTGAAACATCAAAGTACATGTTGCTGACACTGTACAATCTACAAGATATATTCAGTAAATATGCCAAGGTCCTTTGACTGCAAATTTCAAACCCACTACCTCTACCATACACTATCTAATTCCAGCAAGTTCCCTCTGAGGTACAGCATCCTCATGTGGAGCTATATCACCATTTCTTTATTGTCACTGGGTCAAAATGATCAAATTCCCCTCTGAACAGCTTTGTGTGTGTACCTACCTCTATCCCATACCCTCAACCCCAATCCCATCCAATGGCTCACCAGCACTTTCCCAAGGCATATTGGGGATGAGCAACAGATGCTGACCTTATCATTGCACCCACCTCTCATGTAGGAATCGTAAAAATAAAAAATCACAGAAACCATTTTCTCATCAGCATTGCTGCAACAGATAGAATTCTCCACCATTTGGCAGCTAACTGTCCAACTCCACTGCGTTGTTCCTTTATATTTAACATTTGGCAAAACTGATAAAAAGTGTTAAAGTTGCAAACGTAATTCCTTCTGCCTATTTTGCTCATGAAGAGGAGTATGATCATTCATTTGAATGATAAATGGGTTCTCATGTTTTTTTGGAGTATTGGAATGCTGTCAATGTAGCATTTCTCCTTTATCTTTCGACTGGAAGAAGCTGTCTGTACTGTCAGACTTGGTAATCACTGTGAGGCTAATTCTGAGTGGGCTTTGTGTGCTACATTCCTGTGACTGCACAGGTGTTCAGAGATACGGCTAGGGCGGGTTCCAATTTGTTTATCCTTCTGCCATTTTTTTTTGTTTTTTGAAGTTGAATTATAATGAACCCCTTCTTCATTGTGAGTGGTCAAGGTAAACAATATTTTAGGGGAGAAGATGATGGAGAAACAAACAGAGGAGTATGTTCATGGGGAGAGAGAAGAAGGAAATAGAGTGGGAGGAAGCTCATATGGAGCTTCGACCCTGGTAAAAGAAGTGCACAGCTGAATTATTTTGGGTTGTATGGCTTAATGTTGTAAATTCTATTTAATTTTGAACGAGTCAGAATAAGGCTTCATTTGAAAATTAAACTAATTTTCTAACATTGGGTACAATTTTTGTTCCTAACTTTCCCAAGAGTTTGTCTTTGGGAGCTGACCTGCTTCAACTATAATAGAGTTCATTCTTACCTTGTTACCTTTTGTGTTTTACATTTGTTCCTTTTTGTGTTCTGCTTACTAGTTTTAATAATTTGAGAGCAGTTGACTTGCTAAGACAACCGTTCAGAAGGAAACTGCCATCTTTACCTAGTTTGTACCTGATTTGGAGGTGCTGGTGTTGGACTGGAGTGGACAGGTTCACCCCCTGAGGAACCCAGTGCTTCCAAATAAACCTGTTGGACTATAACCTGGTGTTGTATGATTTTTGGCTTAGTTTGTATCTAGTCTTGATGTGGAGGTGTCTGTATTGGACTGGAATGGACAAATCGAGCAAGACTTCTTCACTGCAGAGGACCTCCAACCAATGCTATACACCAGATACATCGACAATATTTTCTTTCTTTAAACTCATTGCGAGGAATCACTGAAATGACTACATGATTTGTAAGCTACAGATGTCGTAACTTCTGCCTTTCTCCTTTCCCCTTCACTACAATCTTACTCTTAATCCATTTTCCTTTCAAAGATCAATGAAGTACAACCTGTCAAAGAGTGGAAGAACAGCAACAGTGAAGATGAAGGATGCTCCTGACACTGCATGCTATTTTATGGGTTGTTACACAGCTATGTTCTGCACTTAATGACATATTGAGTATCATATTGGGCTCCTGCTGGTTGCAAGTGGGGACATCCTATTCTCTATCTGTGTCTGAGTGGCCTTCTCTGATGTTCTGAAGAAAAATCATACCAGATTTGAAACACTTATTCTCTGTCTCCCCAGATGCTGCCACACCTGCTGAGTTTCCCCAGCATTCTCTGTGTTTGGTTTAGATTTTCAGCATCAACAATATTTTGCCTTTATTAACTAACATCAGCAGTGGGCAAAATGCTCAAGTCTGTTATAAAAAATGTAATAATAGAATATCTGGAACACATTCATGTGATTGATCAAAACCAGCATTGCCTTACAAAAGACAAATCATACTTAACAAATCTGCTGGAGTTTTTTTTTGAAGATGTAACTAATGGAATGGATAAGGGACACCAGTTGATTTTCAGAAGGTTTTTGATGAGATTCCTCATAAGGGTTTAGTGGACAAAGTTAAAGCACATGATATCAGAGGTAATATTGGCATGGATTGTGAATTAATTGACAGACAGGAACAAAGTGAGAATAAATAGGTCTTTTTCTGAGTGACAGGCAGTGTCTAATGGGATACCACAAGGATCAGAACTTGGTCACCTGATATTCACGATAAATGTAAGTGACCTACATAACATTGAGGAGGATGCAAGGAGGTTTTCGGCTAATTTAGATAAATTTTGAGTGAGTGGGAAAACTCATGGCAGGTACAGTACAACATGGCTAAATGTAAAATTTTACACTTCTGTGTGAAAAACAGAAAGGAAGGGTATTATTTTAATGGTGCTGTATTGGTAAGTATGGATTACAAATGGATCTGGGTGCTCTTATGTACCAATCAATGTAAGTAGATGGGACAGTTAGGAAGCCAAATGATAAATTAACCTGATGGAGAGGTACACTGCTGAAAATGCTATCTTTCAGTTGAGACACTAAATCGAGGACCCATCTACCTGCTTAAGTGTGTCATATGATGATCATTGTCTATTATCAATTTGTCACTAAGGGTTGAACAACTCTATTGGTTAATTTATTTAAAAAAGTAAAACACATAACAAGCCATAAAGTGCACATTGCAACAAGCAAACTCAAAGCAGACCAATAGGCAGACAGCATGCACACAAAACATGGTGTCATTAAAGGTGAAGTCTCTCAAAGGCAAGGAATACATATAACAACCCTTGCCTTTTGCAAAAAAGGCTTAACTATTTGCAATAGCAAGTGAGCACTTGAGCTTCTGAAACATCAGGCCATAAGACCGAAGACCAGAGTCACTCAGCCCGTTGAATCTGGCCCTGTTCTTCAATCTGGTTGATTTTGATAATCCTCCAATCCACTTTCCTGCCTTTTCCCCATGAATGTGTAAGTGATTTGCAGATTCATCCAAACCTCATCATAGTGATTTTATTTGCTGGTGCCTTTGATCGTCAAAGATATTGTGTGTCATTCCTGTTTTGTGTTGTCAAGTTTTTCTTTCGTGGACTGTTATTGGTCTTCTACAATTTGCTTATCCTGACACAAAATATTCCAGTTTTGTACCACATGGGCCACTGACTGATCTCATTCCTCAAGTTGTTTTGAATAGTTCATGTCTTCTTGGCATTTACTGTTTGATCCTTAAGAGTTTTTAGTTCACTTTGAGCTTTTGGATTCTTCTACGTCCATCAAGAAGTGTCACAGAATCACTATAGTGTGAAAGCAGGCCATTCAGTCCAAGTCCATACCGACCCAGAACCAGTGCCCCCAACCTAGACCTGTAACCCTGCACCTCCTATTGCCAATCCATCCAACCTGTACATCCTTGGACACAATGGGCAATTTAGCATGGCTAATCCCCCTAACCTGGACACCTTTGGTCTGTAGGAGGAAACCAGAGTACCTGAAGGAAACCTACACAGACTCTGGGAGAATGTGCAAAGTCCACATATACAGTTGCCTGAGGATGGAATTGAACCCAGGTACCTGGTGCTGTGAGGCAGTAAGGCTAACCACTGAGCTACCGTGCGGTAGACGTCTATAGGTCCTGTATATTTTCTCTTTAATAACCTATTCTAATAATTGGCTTTTTATTTGCTTTTCCTTTTTATTTTCATGAAAGCATCCACTTGCTGCTTCTGTGATTGATTAGTTTCCTCTATGTCCTATTTGAATTCTTTTACTTGAACTTGATTGTTGATACTTATTTCTGAAAAAGTTGTCTCATGAATGATTAACAATTCTTTGTGTGTGTTGTGCATCTTCAGCTGTTTATGAAGATTATTATTTTATTCAGCATTATTTGAGGTCAACCCAGTGTTTCCATGGCTGTCCATTCTGAGCCTGATCTGTTTGTGTGCATTGCTCCAGGTCTTACTGAACATTAGCAATCTTTTCTGGGTCTGATTTTACATCAATCTGGATTGATGATGCTGAGATTGTGTATTTCATCGTGCTTCCTTTCTCTCTCTCTCAGCTCTTCCTTCATTGTTGTGAGCTTAGCAGAGGAATCCCTGAACGATCTCAGCATCTCAGATGATATTCTCAGATCTGGATTTATCCTGTTAGTTATTCATCATTTTCTTTTGGAGCTTTCATTTTTCCCACCAGACCAGAGAGTTTACATTTTAGCTCCACTAAATCAGAAGAGAATCAAATGTTCTACTCTTTCATATTTCATACAGAAAGTATTTCAAAGGTAGTCTGTTGCAGTTTCTGCTGTGTCTCTGATGTCTGACTGATTCCTTGCATTGTAACCAGCGTGAAGCCACAGTGCAATGAAAGTCTGCAATGTCTAAGATGGAGATCAATTGGTACATGCAGCTGAATCGATTGTACTTCACCCTAGTACTATCGATCTGTACATTATATGCAGAAAGTTGTACATCTGTAGCTTTTATCATAGCTGCTTGGTGATTACATGGATATTAACATGGATTTTTAGGAGTAGTATTTTGGCACTTGCTCCTGTTTCAATCTAAAATGATAGCCAACCGTTTGCTGAAGACAGAAAATTTAAATATTTGCAAACACTTCAGATGCTTTGATGACATTTGATGTTTCCAACGAGGTTAATGGTGCGAAACATTGTTAATCACTCTCTGTTTCATCATGTAGATTGTCACTTTTAGTTTGTTGATCATTATATGTATGAGCTTCTGACGTGATATCAAATGGGTTTTATTGCATCTTGAAGCTACTGTTTGTGCCTGGTCAGTTTGGGTCAGTGTATGGCACTATGCAGCTGCATCAGTCTTTTCTCCTTTGCTCTGTCTCTGCCAATGGCCTTTTCTGTCACATTTTGGATTAGTGGTGCTGGAAGAGCACAGCAGTTCAGGCAGCATCCAAGGAGCAGCGAAATCAACGTTTCGGGCAAAAGCCCTTCATCAGGAATAAAGGCAGAGAGCCTGAAGCGTGGAGAGATAAGCTAGAGGAGGGTGGGGGTGGGGAGAATGTAGCATAGAGTACAATAGGTGAGTGGGGGAGGAGATGAAGGTGATAGGTCAGGGAGGAGAGGCTGGAGTGGATAGGTGGAAAAGGAGATAGGCAGGTAGGACAAGTCTGGACAAGTCATGGGGACAGTGCTGAGCTGGAAGTTTGGAACTAGGATGAGGTGGGAGAAGGGGAAATGAGGAAACTGTTGAAGTCCACATTGATGCCCTGGGGTTGAAGTGTTCTGAGGCGGAAGATGAGGCATTCTTCCTCCAGGTGTCTGGTGGTGAGGGAGCGATGGTGAAGGAGACCCAGGGCATCCATGTCCTCGGCAGAGTGGGAGGGGGAGTTGAAATGTTGGGCCACAGGGCGGTGTGGTTGATTGGTGCGGGTATCCCGGAGATGTTCCCTAATGTAGAGGAGACTGCATTGGGAGCAACGGATACAATAAATGATATTAGTGGATGTGCAGGTAAAACTTTGGATGTGGAAGGCTCCTTTAGGGCCTTGGATAGAGGTAAGGGAGGAGGTGTGGGCCCAGGTTTTACAGTTCCTGCGGTGGCAGGAGAAGGTGACAGGATGGGTTGTAGGGGGGCGTGGACCTGACCAGGTAGTCACGGAGGGAACGGTCTTTGCGGAAGGCGGAAAGGGGTGGGGAGGGAAATATGTCCCTGGTGGTGGGGTCTTTTTGGAGGTGGCGGAAATGTCGGCGGATAATTTGGTTTATGCGAAGGTTGGTAGGGTGGAAGGTGAGCACCATGGGCGTTCTGTCCTTGTTACGGTTGGAGGGTTGGGGTCTGAGGGCGGAGGTGCGGGATGTGGAGGAGATGCGTTGGAGGGCATCTTTAACCACGTGGGAAGGGAAATTGCAGTCTCTAAAGAAGGAGGCCATCTGGTGTGTTCTGTGGTGGAACTGGTCCTCCAGGGAGCAGATACGGCGGAGGTGGAGGATTTGGGAATACAGGATGGCATTTTTGCAAGAAGTAGGGTGGGAAGAGTTGTAATCCAGGTAGCTGTGGGAGTCGGTGAGTTTGTTTAAAAAAAAATGTTAGTGTCAAGTTGGTCGTCATTAATGGAGATGCCTTGCAAAACTGACTGAAAGTTGAGCATTTTCTTGGTGCATTCAGAAAGCCACACCTTTCACACATCTTCTGAAGTTTAGGTGTTTTCATAATCATGTCAACCATTGTGTTGTACACAGGATGTGTAGGCTTTGTTGACTTGTAAGAATTGTTTTGATCTTATGTCAATCTTCAGTTGTTCGTGGATGCTATAAGTTTTTTATTTGTCCAGAAAATCTTTCTGGAAAGCATCCATGAGGATGGATGTGATCAGCCACTTGCCAGTTCGGTTTGCTAGCTCCCCAGCTGAAAATCACATTCAGCCATTTTTATTTTGAACCTGTTTGCAATGAGCTCTCTGTGGGTTCCGATCGAAATGACATGCATTCTAGTTAATAAATACAGAAGTTTAAGGTGATACTTCATTGGCCTTCGAAAGTGGTCCATGTCTTTTGGAGCTATTTTAACTCTTTGGTAATTAATTCTGACACAAGTCTTTTTTGATCTACATTCCCAACTGCTAAGCAAATTTTAATGGTTTCCTTTTCTGCATCAGACACACCTAAATTAGAAATCATAGTTCAGAATGGTGTTTGTACATTTTAAATAATGATAAGGAATCTGCTGTGCCTCAATTAAAGCTGGGGAGTTTTGTGAACATTCTGATAACATTTTTAACTTCCCTTATTTACTAATAATCCAGCTCACATCCTGGTCACTTGCCTTTCTCAAGTGAGTTAAACTGGTCTCCTGATAGGGATGTGTCTGTTTACGAACAAGTTCTGCTTCATCTGTGGGTAAACCTGCTCACTGTTCAGACATGATGGGTTTCATCAACACACTGTTTTTCATCGCTGTTCAACTTGTAATGTTAAAAGATAATGGTCTAATAATCCAATTGCTGATCAGAGATTAATTAACTCCATGGATAAGTTGATTTTAAACCATTGAGAAGATTACAAGTTATTAACAGCACATTGCAGCAAATCAAGTGAGGGGTCATGAACCATGATTCCAAGAAAAGCTGGCCCAACAACAAAAATATTACAGAAAGCTGGAAGATACGCGTTCCCACTGCACAGCTAGGTAGAGGGAGAGCAGGAGTGCACTGGTGAGAATTGTGGGCACTGGAAATGGAGCCAGGCAACACTTCATTAAGTGTGGCATCAAGAAGCCCTGTCAAAACTGAGCTTAATAGGAACCAAGGGTAAACTCTTTGCTAGATCGACCATTACATTGTACGTACAAAGAATGTTGTGGTTTTTGAAAGTCCATCATTTCAGCCCCAGTACAGCTCTGCAAGAGTTCTCAGCATCTTTCCTTGTATAAAGTCAGTCATTTAATCTTGGAAATATCTTCCAGAATTTTCCCCCTCACAGATCTGTGTTCAAGAGTGGGCGTGGGATTTGTATTCGATCCTATTTCTGGACAATGAGCCTCATTTTTAAAATCAAATCATTCACTATGTTTTATGGTAGAAACATTCAGGGCATCATCATAGACATTTATTAAGATAGACTTCAGGGTCAACCAGGCAGCACTGTGTGCACACAATGGCTGCTGCAAGTTGAGAAATTGGAAGTGAGCTGCCAACAATAAAGGGTTGCCCTTTGTTCAAGGTTCATTTTCTTGCAACATATGTTTGTTGCCTCATTGTTTGGAGGTCAGACTTTTGAAAATGGTGGGTAGACATCAATAATATCTGTGTTTTGTCATTGTCAAGATGATCAACAGCCCAAGCATTTGAGACTCCATCCCATGAAGCACCAAACATTGTGGGGAGCTCATCAAGAACAGGGAGGCAATCTGTGCTCACTAGACAGAACAACTGAGACTCTGTCTTCAACGTGAAACTCCTCAACTCTATTCTTTATTATCCCCCAATACTCATTCTCACTGCTATCCTGCTCTAGTGTGCAGTTGAAAAAGACATTTGGCAACTCAAAAATAACAAGCTGTCTGGAGCAGAGAAATCCCTGCTGAAGTTAAAAAATACAGCAGAAATATATTCCTAGCATGACTACATAACGTATACCCCTCATCTGGGAAGAAGGGGCATACCAAGGATCTCAATCACAATTAGATTCCGGTAACAACCGTGGAGACTTCCAATTACACAACGGTGGAAACAGTGCAAGGATCTTCCTCAGCCGACTCCCTCCAGTGGTCATGGACCTTCTTTCAGAGTTGCAGTGCAGTTTTCAATCATTGAGAACTTTCACACCCGATCTTCATTGCATGACAAGTTCAAGAGAAATACAAGGAAATTGCAAATGTCACAAATGTCCTTTTCTCAACTTCATGAAACCCTTCGACTGTGCCAAGCATAAAGATTTATGGAGTATCCCACTCACATATGGCTACTTTCAGAAATTTATCACCATTCTCCACATATTCCATGATAACATGCAAGCTGTAAGTAGAACCACCATAACTCTATCTCAGTGAAGACTGGGGTCAAACAAGGCTGAGCCAGTACATCAACTCCTATCATCTCTATCTTCCATGGATCTTCTCTCAAGCAAGTAGGGATAATCTAGAGAATAGCTTCTATTCAACTTATCCTGCCTATAATCCAAAACCAGCATTACTACAATCTCACTCATTGAGCGCTAGTATAAATGATTCCTCTCTGCACGTTCATTCAGCAAATAAGATCCAGGTCATTGTTGATCCTTTGTCAAACCACAAGAAAATGAGTCCTTCGTTAATACCCAGAGATTGAAGGGCCTCTTCTACTCAGCTCCAATTCAGATCAACTGAGATCCTGGAAAGAGTTGACCATTTTCCAGATCTTGGGAGTTTCCTCGCAACAAAGGTAGACATGCTTGAAATTCTTGATTTGTCTCCATTGTGCCAGCTTAGTCTTCTGTGATCTGAAGAAAAAAGTAATTTAGGACTAGATTCTCAACTCCAAGATCAAAGTCATGGTTTACTGGGTGGCAGTGATCCCTACTTATGTATACACTTGGACAGCATACAGGGAGTAATTCAAACCACTGGAGAAATAATATCAGTGGTGTCACTAGCAAGGAAAAGGGTCCAATAGCAATGGCATCTCTAAAGTCAACATTCTCAGCAGTGAGGTGTGAAACAATCAAAACCAACTTCAGTGGGGGGTGATAGTTCGTTTTTTTAAATGCCTGCCCCTGACTCCCAAAACAACTGTTGTACTCAGAACTTAGTCATTTCAGGAGACTCCAAGAAGGAAAATGGAAATGCTTTAACAATGTTTCATTGCATCCCTGAAGAGATCAAACATCCTTGCCCACTCATGGGCGATGCTAGCTCATAACTGAGCACATAGAGAGACATCATTTGAGAGCACATAGGGGCAAAGAGAGTGGAAGCATCTGACCACCTCATCGACCTGTGCCTTTGAGCTTCACCTCCCCGACATGTGGCAGGAACTTCCAGATTGTACATGGGACTTATCAGCCATCTCAGGACCATTAAACGGGAATGAAAGCAAATCACTGTTAATCCTGAGGAACTACCTAAGAAGGAGAATTAGACGTAATTCCTAAGACTTATAAATATGGCACTACCTATTCTGGTTTACACTGTTTAAAAATGTTTTACAAAATACTTTAATAATTGTATTTTACAGAATGTTGACATGTACTGGCATGTACATTGATGCAATAATGTTGCTTGATATATATTTCGGAAGTATGTATGGGATTGGGCAAAGCAAGCTTGTGGAAAGAATTGTTAGTACCTGAGGCAGCTTGCAGACCAGTTGCTTAACAATCAGTTAAGGCATCAGTTTAGGATTGGAATATTTGTGACTTGGAGAGGAAAGCTGTGGTTCGGTTAGAAATTCCACAGGAGGTGGTGGGGAATGACCTCTTACATCAATGCAAAAACAACTTTTCTTTAAAACTTACAAATTTATCTTTCAAAGGTTTTCCTTATATTTAAAGATTGGGGTGTGAAGATGTGTTTAACGCCATCAATAAGTTGTGCACCAATGCACTGTGTACAGTAGCTGTTTGCAGAGGTATTGAAACAATGCTTCAGATATCATCATTACTCCAGCGGCAGTGAGTGACATGCAACTAACCTTTACAGACTGAGAAACGGAGTTATTTGATCTTAGCTAGAGTGGCAGGGGGCTAGGAACCAAAGCAGCAAGTCTAGGGATTGTGGGGAAGATAGATGTTAGGACCAGAAAACAGAAAGAAAGGACAGGCAGAGACCGGTAAATGAACGCATTGGTACTAATAGTGAGAAGTGTGTTTATTTCAACGCAAGGAGTGTTACAGGTAAGGCAGATGATCTTAGAGCCTGAATCAGAACATGGGACTATGATGTGCTTGCCATTACAGAGACTTGGTTGAGAGGGATAGGACTCTCTGGTTCAGATGAGGCAGAGAGGAAAGTATAAAAGAGGTGGAAGAGGTACATTAAGAATCAGGGAGAATGTTGCATCTGCACTCAGAGTGGACTTCCTGGAGGGCTCATCCACTGAGGCAATATGGGTAAAGTTCAAAAATAAGATGGGTTATACCATAGGCCTCTCAACAGCTGCCGAGAGACTGAGTAACAAATATGTGGGCCGATTATGGAAGGATGCAATATAAACAGGGTTATCATGTCGGGTGACTTTAACTTCCCCAATATGGGTTAGGACTCCCTCAGAGCAAGAAGCTTGGACCGGGTGGAATTTGAGGGTTTCTTGAAACAGCATCTGAATAGCCCGACCAGAGCAGGGGCCATACTGGACCTTGTATTGGTCAGGTGAGTGACCTTTCAGTGAGAGTGCATTTTGGAAACAGTGATCACGATTCCTTAAGTTTTAAGATAACTATGAACAAGGATAAATCGAGACCTCACAGGAAAGTACTAAAGTGGGGGTGGGGGGAGGCAAATTATGTCAGTATTAGGCTGGAGCTAGGGAGTGTTAATTGGGAGGAGCAGTTATCAGGTAAGTCCACATTTGACATGTGGGAATTGTTTAACGACTTGTTGAGGAGAGTTCAAAATCAGCATGCATCAGCAAGGCAGAAGGTTATGGATGACAAGGTAAGGGACCCATAGACAACTAGGGAGGTTGTGAGTTTAGTCAAAAGGAGAAAAGAAGCATATATAAGGATTAGGAAGCTAGAATTGGACAGGGCTTGTGAGGAATATAAGGAAAGAAATCGATCTGGGAATTAGGAGAGCAAGAAAAGGCCATGAAATGACCTTGGCATGTAGGGTTAAAGAGAAACCTAAGGCATTCTATACATACATTAAAAAAAAGAGGATAACAAGGGAGAATCAATTAATTTAATACACGCCGTGACGTCGAACACTTCTTCTGCCACCTCTGCCTCTGAGCTTACTTTCACAATCAGGACTCCTGCCCACTTTCCGAGGACCCCTTCACTCGTCTCCAACACACTCCATCCACCTGGACACCCCGTGCTGGCCTATTACCCCCCCCTCGATCTCTACATTTCCAACTGCCGCCGAGACATTAACCGCCTCAATCTGTCTAACCCCCTTCCCCACTCCAACCTCTCACCTTCACAACGCACAGCCCTCCACTCCCTCTGCTCCAATCCAAACCTCACCATCAAACCAGTGGATAAAGGGAGCGTAGTGGTAGTCTGGCACACTGACTTCTACACCACAAAACCAGATGCCAACTCGAAATTAACTCCTTCTACCGACCCCTCGACCATGACCCCACCCCCCCATCACCAAACCATCATCTCCCAGACCATAGAGAACCTCATCACCTCAGGAGATCTCCCACCCACAGCTTCCAACCTCATAGTCCAGGAACTCCACACTGCCCGGTTCTATCTCCTTCCCAAGATCCACAAGCCTGACCACCCTGGCTGACCCATCATCTCAGCATGCTCCTGCCCCACTGAACTCATCTCTACCTACCTCGACACTGTCCTATCCCCCCTAGTCCAGGAACTCCCCACATACGTTCGAGACACCACCCACGTCCTCCACCTCCACCAAGACTTCCATTTCCCCGGCCCCCAACACCTCATCTTCACCATGGATATTCACCAGGGCCTCCAAGCCCTCCATTTCTTCCCCTCCCGACGTCCCCAACAGTACTCTTTCACCAGCACTCTCATTCGTTTGGCCGAACTGGTCCTCACCCTTAACAATTTCTCCTTTTGAACCCTCCCACTTCCTTCAGACCAAAGGGGTAGCCATGGGCACCCCTATGGGCCCCAGCTATGCCTGTTGGCTACGTAGAACAGTCTATCTTCCGTAATTACACCGGCACCACTCCCCACCTCTTCCTCTGCTACATTGATGACTGCATTGGCGCCACCTCGTGCTCCCGCGAGGAGGTGGAGCAATTCATCAACTTCACCACATTCCACCCCGATCTTTAAATTTACCTGGACCATCTCTGACACCTCCCTCCCCTTCCTGGACCTCTCCATCTCCATTAGTGACGACCGACTTGACACTGACATTTTTTTACAAACCTACCAACTCGCACAGCTACCTGGATTACACCTCTTCCCACACTACCTCCTGCAAAAATGCCATCCCGTATTCCCAATGCCTCTGCCGTATCTGTTCCCAGGAGGACCGGTTCCACCACAGAACACACCAGATGGACTCCTTCTTTAGAGACCGCAATTTCCCTTCCCACATGGTTAAAGATGCCCTCCAACGCATCTTGTCCACATCCTGCACCTCTGCCCTCAAGCCCCACCTCTCCAACTGTAACAAGGACAGAACCCCCTTGGTGCTCACCTTCCACCCTACCAACCTTCGCATAAACCACATCATCCGATGACATTTCTGCCACCTCCAAATGGACCCCACCACCAGAGATATATTTCCCTCCCCACCCATTTCTGCTTTCCACAAAGACCATTCTCTCCGTGACTACCTGGTCAGGTCCACATACCCCAAAAACCCATCCTCTCTTCCTGGCACCTTCCCCTGCCACCGCAGGAATTGCAAAACTTGTGCCCACATCTCCTCCCTCACCTCCATCCAAGGCCCCAAAGGAGCCTTCCACATTCATCAAAGTTTTACCTGCACATCCACCAATGTCATTTATTGTATTCGTTGCTCCTGATGTGGTCTCCTCTACATTGGGGAGACTGGACGCCTCCTAGCAGAGCGCTTTAGGGAACATCTCCAGGACACCTGCACCAATCAACCACACCGCCCTGTGGCCCAACATTTCAACTCCCCCTCCCACTCTGCCGAGGACATGGAGGTCCTGGGCCTCCTTCACCACCATTCCCTCAACTCCTGACGCCTGGAGGAAGAACACCTCATCTTCCGCCTCAGAACACTTCAACCCCATGGCATCAATGTGGATTTCACCAGTTTCCTCATTTTCCCTTACCTCCACCTCACCCTAGCTCCAACCTTCCAGCTCAGGACCATCCCCATGACCTGTTCTACCTGCCTATCTTCCTTTCCATCTATCCACTCCACCTCCTCTCTGACCTATCACCTCCATCCCCACCCCCATTCACCTATTGTACTCTATGCTACTTTCTCCCCACCCCCACCCCTCCTCTCCTTTATCTCTCCACTCTGCCTCTATTCCTGATGAAGGGCTTTTGCCTGAAACATCGATCTTCCTGCTCCTCAGATGCTGCCTGAACTGCTGTGCTTTTCCAGCACCACTCTAATCTAGAGTCTGGTTTCCAGCATCTGCAGTCCTCCTTTTTACCTAGAATGTAGGACCATTCAAAGATAAAGGAGGGATCTTATGCTTAGAGGCAGAGAATGTGGGTGTGATCCTAAATGAGTACTTTGTGTTGATATTCACTCAGGAGAAGGATACGGAGGATACTGAGATTTGTGTGGAGCATGCTAATATGCTATATTTGAGGTCAGGAAAGAAATGATGTTCGGTCTCTTGAAGTGCCCCAGAGTCCCCAGAGCCCGATGGTATATACCCCAGGTTACTGTGAAAGGCAAGAAAGGAGATTGCTGGGTCCTTGACTAAGATCTTTGTATCCTCACTAGCCACTGGAGAAGTCCTGGAGAACTGGTGAGTAGCTAATATTGTTCCTCTGTTCAAGGGAAATAAGGATAATCTAGGAAACTATAGACCCATGAGTCTCATGTCGATGATCGGGAAGCTATTGGAGAAAATTCTTAGGGATAGGATTTACACACATTTGGAAAAGCATGACCTGATTAGGGACGGTCAACATGGCTTTGTGCAGGACAGGTCATGTCTTAATAATTTGATTGATCACCTTTGTCACCTCCTCAAAAACTTCAATCAGCATAGAGCAGTGGATGTTGTTTATAAGGATTTTAGTAAGGTTTTTGACAAGTCTAACATGGTAGGCTCATGAATTCACTCCGTGGATTCAGAATTGGCTTGCCCATAGAAGACAGAGGGTAGTGGTGGAAGAGTGTTTTTCAGGCTGGAGGGCTGTGACTAGTGGTGTTGAACAGGGATCCATTTTGGGACCTCTGCTGTTTGTGATGTCTACAAGACTTAGATGAAAATGTAAATGGGTGTGTTAGTTAGTTTGCAGACGATGCAAAGGTTTGTGGAGCTGTGGATAGTGTAGAAGGTTGCCAAAGGATACAGTGGGATATAGATCAGCTGCAGATATGGGTGGAGAAATGGCAGATGGAGTTTAATCCAAGTACGTGGGGGGTGCTGCACTTTGGGAGGAATGTGAAGGAAAAGTAGACAGTTAATGGCAGGACCCTGAACAGCACTGATGGGCAGAGGGATCTTTTGCTTCAAGTCCATAGGTCCCTGAATGTGGCCTTGCAAGTAAAGGATGGTAAAGAAGGCATATGGTATGCTGCCTTAATTGGTCAGGAAGTTGAATACAAGAGTCAGGATGTCATGTTGCAGCTTTATAAGACTTTGGTTAGGCCACACTTAGAGTATTACTGTTCAATTCTGGTCACCACATTACAGGAAGGATGTGGAGACTTTGGAAAGAGTGCAGAAGAGGTTTACCAGGATGCTGCCTGGATTAAAAGGGTATGAGGTATAAGGAGAGGATAGAAAAACTCTTTTTTTAAACTTGAGCAGCAGAGGCTGAGGGGAGACTTGATAGAAAGGTATTACAATTAATGTCTACGTTCTTGAACTGACTGGAGGAGAATATCCCATCCATTTCCTAGACACCATTGTTAGTCGATAATCTCTCTGAAAAATCTGCTTTGGTTGTCATTTGAGGTCAGAGCAAAAATTGTCTAGTTATGATGTTTAGCATCCTGGTGACAGTTGCTGCTGAAGATCAGACATGAGGAATAGCCATTTTTAGGAGATAGTGGAATGTTGTTAAGATCTGTGAAACCACTTAACCATGAGCTGTCATCTCCAGGAGGAAGAGGAGGCAATTGAGGACGAACGGAAGCAACATCTGTGAGCAGTGGTTTCTAGCAAAAAAAACTTTGCATGTCTTTTGTTCTGTATGTCAGACCTCATTAAAATTAAACTGGATTGCATCTGAATCTCTCTTAACCCTATACTCTGTCTGAGTGTATGATGGAATTTTAAAATGTGAAGGAAATCAAAGGCAATGCTGCACTATGAGGGGAGGTTTCATTGCCCCCTTAATTACTCCCCCTTTGACTCCAACTTTTTTGAGAATCAGTGGGATAATTTGGCTTCTTCTCTTCATGTCCATTTATTTTGTCGTTTTTAAAATTTTTTTTCTGCCTACCTTCTGGAGAGACCTCAGCCATGGAGGTACTGGTGGAGACGGCATTGGGAGTCTGGAGTCTGGAGTGTGGCAGTGACTGAGCCGCCTGGACAGTGACAGTTGGCAGAGGAGTGATTGGTGATCCTGGATGGTGATCGGTGGTCAGTGGTGAGGGTCTCAGCCCAGTGCAGGGGAGAGTATGCCTTTGAGGGGGGAATGGAGACACTGACATAGAACATAGACATAAAACATTACAGCGCAGTACAGGCCCTTTGGCCCTCAATGTTGTGCTGACCTGTGGCACCAATCTGAAGCCCATCTATTCTACACTATTCCATTTTGATCCGTATGTTTATCTGGTGACTGTGTAAATGTCCTTCAAGTTGGCGAGTCTACTACTGTTGCAGGCAACGCATTCCATGCCATTACTACTCTCTGAGTAAAGAAACTACCTCTGACACCTGTCCTATATCTATCAACCCTTAATTTAAAGCTATGTCCCCTTGTGCTGGCCATCATGATCTGAGGAAAAAGGTTCTTACTGTTCACCCTATCTAACCCTTTGATTATCTTTGTATGTTTTAATTAAGTCACCTCTAACAAAAACAGCCTCAAGTCCCTCAGCCTTTCCTCATAAGATCTTCCCTCCATACCAGGCAACATCCTAGTAAATCTCCTCTGAACCCTTTCCAAAGCTTCCACATCCTTCCTATAATGCGGGGACCAGAACTATGTGCAATACTCCAAGTGTGATGGCAACTACAGCATAACCTCATGGCTCTGAAACTCAATCTCTCTACCAATAAAAGCTAACACACCATATGCCTTCTTAACTCTGCCAACCTGGGTGGCAACTTTCAGGGATCTATGTGCTGTTATAAATTAGATTAGATTACATTACAGTGTGGAAACAGGCCCTTCGGCCCAACGAGTCCACACCGACCCGCTGAAGCGCAACCCACCCATACCCCTGCATTTACCCCTTACCTAACACTACGGTGTAATTTAGCATGGCCAATTCACCTGACCCTGCACATCTTTGGACTGTGGGAGGAAACCGGAGCACCCGGAGGAAACCCACGCAGACACGGGGAGAATGTGCAAACTCCACACAGTCAGTCGCCTGAGGCGGGAATTGAACCCGGGTCTCAGGTGCTGTGAGGCAGCAGTGCTAACCACTGTGCCACCGTGCCACCCACAAATTAGGCCAGACAACTCAAAACATTCTTAAGCAGGTAGCCCAGGCCATAATTTTGCAATTTGTTTCAGTCAGTGTACAGTGAAAATTACCAAGAATAAGTTAGCTAGGTTAACTACCAGATTCTAAATATTCATTCACAAAATTTCAAACTGTAACAAAAAATCAGAATAAAGAACCCCTACTGAACTCAATCTATCCAAACTAGACTTAATTACGCAGTTCCAAATATACATACCAGTCCCAATAAACAAACCCCTGCAACACAGCAATAATGAAACAAAGGCTTACAGGTTGAAGTTAGAAGGGCAGACAGAAAGAGAGTGTAGCAGATCTTTCCACACAGCTGAACTGCCTAACTAGTTGTGGACTGAATTGCTCAGCTTTCAGAACTGACCACTCCCCTTTCATTATATAGGTCACTTCTAAAACATGACCACTTTGAGCTGAAGTCTCATCTGTTTACATATAAACAGAAGTCTTCTCAAAATCCTTTTTCATCTCTGTACCAAACTAGACGTTTTGGAGCTCGGAGGGTTTTATGATCCCTCTGAAAACAATCAAGGACACAGTATCCTTGAGAAAAGGAACTGCTTTTAGAAAAAGGACCACCTTTGTGACAGTACGTGGACACCGAGATCTCTCTGTTCATCTACTCCATCAAGAATCTTACCATTAGCCCAGTACTCTGTATTCCTGTTGCTCCTTCCAAAGTGAATCACCTCACCCTTTTCCACATTAAACTCCATTTGCCACCTCTCATCCTAGCTCTGTACCTTATCTATGTCCCTCTGTAAACTGCAACATCCTTCAGAAGTATCCAAAACTCCACCGACTTTAGTGTCATCCGCAAACTTGTTAACCCATCCTTCTACGCCTATCTGGGTCATTTATAAAAATGACAAACAGCAGTGGCCCCAAAACAGATCCTTGCAGTACACCACTAGTAACTGTACTCCAGGATGAACGCTTCCCATCAATCACCACCCTCTGGCTTCTTTCAGCAAGCCAATTTCTGATCCAAACGGAATAATCGCCCACAATCCCATGCTTCCATATTTTGGGCCATAGCCTACTGTGGGGAACATTATCAAAATGCCTTACTGAAATCCATATACACCACATCAACCACTTTACCCACATTCACCTCTTTGGTCACCTTCTCCAAGAACTCAATAAGATTTGTGAGGCACGGCCTAGTCTTCACAAAATAGTGCTGACTATTTCTAATGAACGTATTACTCACTAGATGATTTATAAATCCAAATTCTTGTAACCTTTTCCAACACTTTACTCACAACCAAAGTAAGGCTCGCTGGTCTACTCCTCTTCTTGAACAAGGGGACAACATTTGGTATCTTCCATTCTTCTGGCACTATTCCCGTAGACAATGACGACATAGAGATCAAAGCCAAAGGCTCTGTAATCCCGTCCCTGGCTTCCCAGAGAATCCTAGGATAAATCCCATCAGCCCAGGGGACTTATCTATTTTCACACTTTCCAGAATTGCTAACGCCTCCTCCTTATGAACATCGATCTCATCGAGTCTAGTAGCCTACATCTCACTATTCTCTTCGACCACATTATCTTTTTCCAGTATGAATACTGACAAAAATATTCATTTAGTGCTTCCCCATCTCCTCGGACTCCACTCACAACTTCCTACTACTATCCTTGATTGGCCCTAATCTTTCTCTAGTCATTCTTTTATTATTGATATATCTATAGAAAGCTTTAGGGTTTTCCTGGATCCTATCTGCTATCGACTTCTCATGTCCCCTCCTGGCTCTCCTTGGCTCTCTCTTTAGGTCTTTCCTGGCTAACTGAGCCTTCACTTCTCATCCTAACATAAGCCTTTCTCTTCTTCTTGTGAAGAGATTCAACTTCTGTAGTAAACCAAGGCTTCCTCGCTTGACCATTACCTCCCTGCCTGACAGGTACAGACTTATCAAGGACACCCAATAGCTGTTCCTCGAATAAGCTCCACATTTCAGTTGTGAGGCCTCGTGGGGAGAGGCCAGCATGGAGTGACTGCAGACCCACAGCTATAGAAGGAGTATAATGTTGAACTTTTAACATTTTTCTTTATTTTTCTATTTGTATCTAACATTTTGTACCTAAGATGGTGCCAGGACTGGCAACTTCGATACACTTTTCACTGTACTCCTGTATCTCTGTACTTGAATTTACATGACATTAAACCTAATCCTAATTTTTTTCATGCTGTAAAGAAAAGAGACTGAAAAGACGAGAGATTGAAAAGTTCAGAATCCTACAGGATCTATAATCTGAATAGTTAACGTTACTGAGGAAGAAGGACAGTGCTCCGTTATTCTACATATGGTTAATGCCATATCTATATGTGTGTTGAAGCTTCTTGAGCATTCCAATTTTCAGAATTTTAGAGCCCTCACCTTGCCATATTTCCCTGTCTCCTTGCCCACTCCCTGTAAATTTGGAAACCCATGGTGTTGCAGCTGTGTGATACTTTCCTCATTGTTTCCTCTTGCTGATATTTTAATCAATAACATGTTTTTTTTTAAAGTTGTATTGTTTTGTTTCTCTCAGCCCACCCAAGAACAAAGACATTGTCTTAAGTGGTTACAGTCTCAGTCTCCGTAACAATCAGGCATGTGCTTCATTTTCTGGAAATTTTTATTTTAATTCATTTACTGTGATCATTAGACTGTATAATGTTGATGCTGGAGATCAGAATGTTTTCTGTTTCAGGCATCCATTATCCCTATTGGTCACTGTGACGTGTAGCACAATCAGATATAGATTTTAGAGACATATTTTCTATCTGTCACATCAGGTTTGTCTCAGTGATCTTGACAATTAATTTCAAAATGGAATGTGCATGAAGCCTGTGTCCATCAGAAAATTAAGATTGCCCAAAATTCATTTTGCATAGTAGTGTTGCAGCCAGCACAGGAACATATCCTATTAATCTGTAAAAAGCAAAATACTGAGGAGATGGAAGTTTAAAATAAAAACAGAAAGTGCTGGAGAAACTCAGCAGGTCTGGCACCATTCATGCAAAGAGGAACCAAGTTAATGTTTCGAGTCTGATATGTCACTTCCTCAGATACTGAAATTGAAATGTTAGCCATTTAAAGTTAATGTGTTCACTCACTTTCTACCTACTTGGAAGATCAGACCTCTGCCAGGCTTTGCCTTACCTTTTTGCCCTTTGCTGCCTCATTCAGAACTTCCAACCCCATAATCCTTCATTCTCATCATTGCACACAGTCATGATGATCAAGGCAACGAGGAGCTGCAGAGATCAGTAAGAGATTTAGTCTCTCCTCAGTTGAGATTGTCTTTCCAACTCAGCCAGGGAGTGGGCCACATTCTGTCCTGAGTGTCTGTTCATTGAAAGTCAGGAGGTATTATCTTCTGTGGTCACTAAATTGAGAAAGGCAATTGTGGGAATTGAAGGCAGCATGCTGTGATGCAAGAGGCAATAATAATTGTGAGCAGAGTAACTCAACAGTAGAGGGTAGGAAGTCACAAAGTACAGCAGGGTAAGGTGTACTGTTGAACAAGTACACCTTTGATCATCACCAGCACCCTGGCTGTGATTGGGGACAGTGCACAATTATATCTACTTTGACTAAACTGTATGCTGGGGCTCAGGTAAGGGAAGGTGAGCTGTTAAATAAACAGGTTGAATGGGAATGTGGGGAAGATCGAAGGTGATGAGGTAGATGGGGAGGGCAAGGCAGGAAAGAATATAAGTGTTTGGGGGGAGGGTCACCAAGTAGAGAGGCTGAGCCCATGGCTCACTCTGAGAAGCTCTACCTGTGTTGTCTGCCTCCTCATCCAAACCATAAGGGCACAAAGGAAATGGAAAATCACTGTCTCCACATCTAAACTGCACAGAGTAAGTGTTTTACTTTTATCTGAGGGACTGGGTATCACTTTTGTGTAGTGAGGTCTTTCAAATGTCAATAGCATTGAGTCTGCACTGACCCCACAAAGAGCAACCCACCCAGATCCAGCCCCCAGCCTATCCCTGTAACCCTGCATTTCCCATGGCTAACCCACCTACTCTGCTAATCCCTGGATACTATGGGCAATTTAGCATCGCCGATCCACCTAACCTGAACATTTTTCGACTGTGGGAGGAAACCCATACAGGCATGGGGAGAATGTGCAAACTATACATAGACAGTCACTCAAGACTAGAATTGAACTTGGGTCTCTGGTGCTAATCACGGAGCCACCCCCATTGTGATGACCAAAAATCCTGTTCATGAGCAATTTTGACCACATCATTCACATCACAAATTAATCATAACAGTGGCTGTGAAGCACAGTAATGTCATACAGGCTGCAAAGATTCACCTTGCTTTCACAATTCATTATCGCCTTCAGTTTTCCATAGCCTGCACAAGCTGCCTAATTCACACCTTGTATTATAGGATATTCACACCAATGTCCCATATGCAATGCTGCCTTTCTTGGGTAATGTAGCTGTTATCGGGGGGGTTGGGATGAACTGACAATCACAATCCTCTATTGTATATGTGCACCAAAAGGCTTGAGCAGCATATGTCTGAATCAGAGCAGCAACATAGAAGTTGCGTTGTGCACATAGCTAGCAGACACCGAGCGTACTGAACATAGCTCTAGAGGTAGCCTGACATTCACTTGTCAGGAGCAGCACAGTTCAGGTAGCACTGGGAGATTCCTCCAATCTTCAAGTCAATTTTGCAAGCGCCTCTGATAAACCTGTCTGCTTGGGCATTTGTATGAAGTTATCAAGTTGAGGTTCTCTCCTGCCTAGTGCTGAGTAGCTGCCTGCTCTCGGGCAGTCCTCCAAGTGCCAGCGACCTCGGGTTTTTCTTCCTCCAACAATCTTGCTAAAATACCCACTGAAGGTCCAGTATCTGAGCTGGTGGGTGTTGCAGGAGAGAGACTTGCCATTGCTTCCTCTGAAGGATCTGTAGCTTCTTCCTCAAGAGTGGAGGAGGAGATAGGGTTCTGACAGGCTGGTCTCTTCAGGGCATGGCCTCTGCAGACATCTCTGGTGTCTCCAGGAGAAGAAAGAATGCATTATGAAATTGAAAGTATCGGCATACTAAGAATACATTCACAGTGGTGGCAATAGGAGGGCACTACAACACTCCCCAGTGAATCGTACCGGATTTACCGGGACATGGAGACCGCAGCATCATCGTTAGAGCAGTTACACTCTTCACCCTCTACAGCACGGATTCCCCTACTGTGGGGAATGAGGAGATGAATGGGCACCTCACCAGTCTTGGCTCTCGCACGCCCCCAACTGTGAGATGTTTCATCCCAGAATGAAGCAAACAGAAGGAGTGAGTGTGATGAAGGTCCATGACACAGCTGCTTTTTTTTGTTGCATAAATATACTTTATTCAGAGTCAGAAATCTTTGGTACCCGTACAGTTAATGGAGCCATTTACATCTATGCTCTCTTAACTTACAGAGAACAAATTAATTCTTTGACTTTCATCATTCTCTATGTTTACAATCAACCTCTTGGCATTTAGCTGAAGCGTCAACAGGGCCCAGTTACTGAATGAACCCCCACCTTGTTCTTCGACAGAAGGGCCTTACACGGTGGTCTTTCCCCACCACGCCTTGGCAGCAGCTGCCCCAAGATTTAGCGTGTCCCTCAGCACATAGTCCTGAACCTTGGAATGTGCCAGTCTATAACACTCAGTCGGGGTTAACTCTTTCGACTGGAAGACTAGCAAGTTTCAGACAGACCAACAAGGGTCTTTCACCGAGGTGATGGTCCACTAGGCACAGTTGATGTTTGTCTTGGTGTGCGTCCTAGGAAACAGACTGTATAGCACAGCGTCCCGCGTCATGGAGCTGCTCGGGACAAACCTCGACAAACAACACTGCATTCCTTCCTTTGCATAGGCACATTCCAGAAAGAGGTGTGTGACAGTCTCTTCCCCCCCGCAGCCGCTTCAAGGGCAGCGTGCGGTGGCACAGAGAGTCTGAGCGTGCATAAAGGATCTCACAGGCAGAGAGCCCTTCTCACCACCAGCCAAGCGATGTCCTGGTGCTTGTTTGAAAGCTCTGGCAATGTGGAATTCAGTCAAATGAGGCGTTCAGACAGTCTGCCCAGGGAATCGCTCAACAGGATCTACCCTCTCCTTTTCCCTAAGAGTCTTGAGGATGCTGACCACTTCCTGATGGACTTGTGGTCAAAGGTGTTTTCCTTCACAAATTTCTCCATGAGTGACAGGTGATACAGAATGGTCCGACTAGTTGGAGCGTTCCGCGGCAGTGAGGCTAGGCCCATCTTTCGCCACACCGAGGACAGGTAGAACCTCAGTACGTAGAGACACTTGGTGTTTGCGTATGGGGGATCCACACACAGCTTGATACAGCCACACACAAAGGTGGCCATCAGGTTGAGGGTAACGTTTGCTGTGGTTTTTCCCCTTTTATCCAGATCTTTGGACACAGTCCATCTTTGATCTCCACATAAAGTGAAAGATGGCCTGGGTGACTGTAGCAGCACAGGTTCAGTGAATAAGTCAGACCTGTGCCATGTATAACAACACTGAGAGTACCTCACACCCAATGACCAGGTTTTTATTCCCATCTATCCAGTTTCTGCCTCACTTTAGTGGCACGCTCTTCCCAAGACTTGGCGCACGCCCCAGCCCCTTGAACCAAATACCCAGCACCTTCAGGTTGTCTGTTCTGATGGTGAGGGGGATAATGGATTGATCGGCTCAGTTTCCAAAGAGCATGACCTCACTCTTGCCTCGATTTACCTTGGCCCCGAGGCCTATTCGAACTGGTTGCAGATGGACATGAGTCTGTGCACTGACAGTGGATCCGAGCACAAAACAGCGACATTATCCATGTACAGGGAGGCCTTAACTAGTAAGCCCCCGCTGCCAGGAATAGTCACCCCTGTCAGGCTCACATCCTTTCTGATGGACTCAGCGAATCACTCTGTACAGCACACAAACAAAGCAGGAGAGAGGGTAGCCCTGCCTGACTCCAGATTTGATTGGATAGCTTTCTGATTCCCACCCATTGATTGAGACTGCAGTAACAATGTTGGTGTAGAGCAGTTGGATCCAATTGCAGATTCCCTCCCCAAAGCCCCATTTTGGAGAGATCATTTCTCATGTACATGTACGAAATCCTGTCAAAGCTTTCTCCTGGTCCAGGCTGATGAGGCAGGTGTCCAACCTTCTGTCCTGCACGTAGACAATCATATCCCTGAGGAGTGTGAGACTCTCAGCGATCTTCCTGCCCGGTAGAGCACAGGTTTGGTCAGGGTGAATCACCGATCCCAGAGCAGACCTGACCCAGTTGGCAATGACCTTTGACAAGATTTTGTAATCCACATCTAACAGTGAGATAGGTTGCCAATTTATTATTTCCTCCCTCTCCCCCTTCTGATTGTAGATTAGGGTGATGGTACCTTTCCTCATGGTTTTGTTAATGGTACTTATTAGAATCATACTGACATACACCTCCAGCAGATCCTGGCTGATCAAGTCCCATAGAGCAGAATAGAACTCCACCACTCAGCTATCCCTTCCCAGGGTTTTATTCTTTTCGAAGGACTCGAGGGCCTTGGTCAGCTCATCCAGAGATAGCGGCTGGTCCAGCCTCTCCCTTGTGCTGTCGTCTAAGATCTCCGTGATAGAGGGGGGAGCGACTGGGAGGCCGCGCTGTCAGTGGGCTTTCTGTCATACAGACTGGCATAGAAGGATTTGCTGATCCTCTTGATGTCAGACTGAGATGACGTTACTGAGCTATCTTTTTCCTTCAGGCTGCTGAGCATGGAGCCTTCCTTGTGCACCTTCTGGAAAAAGAAAGGTGAGTACGCCTCATCCTGCTCCATGGAATGGTCTCTGGACCAGAAGGTTATCTTGGAGGCCTCTGAGACAAACAGTTAGGTATGCTGACCCTTCACCACCTGGAGGTCCTCCATGACATTGACCCCCCCCCCCCCCCCCCACCCCATCATCTGAAGCAGGAGTAGGTTCTGCATACTGTTCTGAAGTTTGGATAGTTTTGCCTGCCTCTCTCCCACCTTCTGCACACCTTTGGAGATAAAGAACCTCTTGATGTTCCCTTTACTGGTTCCCATCAGTCTGCTGGAGACTCAAAGAGGGGCTTCACAGTTCTCCAACCTGTGTAATCCCTTTTGAGTTCCTCAATGTTTTCTGGGGTCAACAACTTTGCATTCAGTTTCCATGTTCCCTTGCCAGCTTGCTTCTCGTCCTGTAGGTGGCATTTGGCCAGCAGGAGGCAGTGGTCAGAAGAACTGAGAATATTGGTGTCCCGCACAGGTAATGTGCTGGTGAAGATGGGGGAAATGTGGTGATGTGTCCTAAGTGGGTAAATTTGTAATCAGAGGGCATGCAAACCTAGTACTATAGTTGTGTGAGCTAGGGTGCATAAATGTAAGTGAGGAAAGATGTTGCATGAAATGTGAGAGTGGTAGACTGTAAGCTTTGTTGGGAGGTGGATGCATTAGCAGAATTAGAGTGTGTGTGAGTAGTAGAGAGTCTTGCAATGCACAGAAGGTCATTAACCATCTTCCAACATTATAGTTCAGTGCTCAGGATTGTGGATGCTGCACTGACTCTGGTGGCAACTTTAGACCAGCCTGGCAGAGTCTGGTGCCATGGTCTCCTCTGGTGATCCTGAGAAATGAGGGCTGTTCTCTTCTCTACCAGCCCATCCACCAGGACCTCCAGGTCCTCACCATCCAATTAATATGCCAACTTGCCTCTGCTGGCCATCACTTGAACAATTCTTGTGCCATAGCATTGTGAAGGACATCTACTGTCTGACAGCCACTCAGCTGGAGTTTAAACATGGCGCCGGCAGTGGGAATCTCAGAAGCTCCTGGAAGTGTTGAGTCCTTCGGCTGGTGTTCATTGCAAGATAGTGTGAGAACAGCATGGTGCCATAAAGGCTTAATATTGCATGAGAGAACTTCCTTGAACTAACAGAGAGAAATCTTCCTTAAACTCCCAAACATTGACTCTTTGCTAATTTTTATGAAAATTTAGCCTATAATAATGAAGTGTTGTTAAATGCAATGCTAAATATCTGAGCTGTTACAATGTCACAATGATCCTAGGAAGATGCTTTATGATCCATGCTTTTTATGTTTCATGTTACATTATATAATGGTTCTGAATGGGTTACTGTCACACTCCTTTGGCTCCACCCAATTGTCTGATGTCATACCCAGTCTGTAAATGAAGATATGGAGGTCTGTTGTAACTTTTTGAGGTAACAGATATATTTGTACCAGCTTCTTAAGACCCTAGCAATTAAACCTGACTAAATGTCATTGTACTTATTGCTGTCATGCAGGAGATCTCTGTTATCTAAGAACAGTGCCTCATGTAAATGTACCTTCTATCATTAACCATTAGATAGCCCAAGACAAAGGAGAATTAGTAGGAGCAAACTATCTCAAACAACCCTTATCTAGTACTATATGCTGGCGGAAGTGGTAAGCATCACATAGAAACCAAGTGTGGTCATCTGTGAAGATCACACTTGACAGGTTAAGAAGAAAATACAACTGTCAATGGTGAATACAGAAAACAATGGCTAAAATTGTGCTTTTGTTCACAATCGTAAGATGTGTAAGTGCTGAATAAGTAGGGCAGCACAGTGGCTTAGTGGCTAGCACTGTTGCCTCACAGCAGCAGGGACCTGGGTTCAATTCTAGCCTCGGGCGACTGTCTGCTTGGAGTTTGCACATTCCCCCTGTGTCTGTGTGGGTTTCCTCATGGTGCTCTGGTTTCCTCCCACAATCTAAAGATGTGTAGCTTAGGTGAATTGGTTATGCTAAATTGCCTATAGTGTTAAGTGCATTAGTCGGAGGTAAATGGGTCTGGGAAGGTTACTCTTCAGACGGTTGGTGTGGACTTGTTGGGCCAAATGGCCTGTTTCCACACTGTAGGGATTCTAATCTAGTACATAGAGAATATTCTCAGAGTATCAGTTTTACCTGGAGCTCTCCCTACGAGTGAAGATTATGATGGTTTGCTATGGCCTGAAGCCTGAGTAATTTTAATTTGCAAGTCTCATTAAAATAGAAAATGCTATTGCCTGCCTAAACTCAGGGACAATGCTGTAATGAGGTTGGAAGGCAGGAGCAGCAGTTTGTAAAGTTGGAATCCATCATTAGAGGGATCAGGTGTAAGACTTCCTAACTCTAGGGTAAGATGGTGGGACATTGTGATGGTGGTAAAGCATGGGGAAACCACTGAAGAGAACCAAGAGGTCAATTCTGGATCTTGGGAAAGCAGCGCTGCTCCTCCTAACCATAAAGCTAACAAACAAAGCTATCATTTTAAAAGTGACTTGCTGGATCTCTTCTGGCTCTGGCTGAATTTTCTGCCAACCTTCACATGTTTGTTCCAAACTCAGTAACAGTCATCTGGCCAAAATTAAATTTGCATTGCGGTCTGAGCAAAACCATGGTGAAGGCCGCCCATATGTCCTGAAAAGCAGGCACTAACCTGTCATCTATCAAGCAGCAACAAACCGAGAGTAAGTACGCTCCACCCATTTTAACACCTTGCCCCACTCTTATCTGGGACGTTTAAGTAGAGATGAAATTAAGATAGGAGTTTTAGTGAGTCTGTTGTTCCTTCAGTTGAACTGCACTAATTAACTAGTTTGAGAAATGTTATTAACTGTATAATGTGGAATTCAACTTCGATACAAGATATCTGGCATATGTGAACACAGCTTGCATGATACAACGGTTGCCTGAGGTCAAATTATTCTTGAAGTTTATTCACTAATTTGAAAATCACACAACGCCAGGCTAGATAATTTATCTCTCCACCCCCTAGGCTCCCAGCCTCATTCTTGATGAAGGGTTTTTGCCTGAAACATCAATTTTCCTGCTCCTTGGATGCTGCCTGATCTGCTGTGCTTTTCCAGCACCACACTCTTGACTCTAATCTCCAGCATCCGCAGTACTCACTTATGTATAGTCCAAAAGATTTATTTGGAAGTACTAGCTTTCAGAGCACTGCTCCTTCATCAGGTAACTATTGTCTAAGTTAGTTTCATCCTGTTCAGAGGCAGAAACACTTTACAACCTAGTTACTGCAGTATTTCTACCATGTCACATCATTTCTCCTGGGTTACTGTTGTTTCCTGAAAACAGACAACAATGAGCCCTTAAATATTTTAGTTATGATATATTCACGTGGTCTTAATTTTGAAAATGGGACTCCGTCACATTCTTGTACTCTGCACATTTCCAACTATGAGTTATAGACAGTTATTTAAGTAAGTGATAAGGTAATCCAGAATGTACTTTAGACCAAAATGAATTATCAGCAGACATCCCTGTTAAATTATCTTGCAAGAGAAGCACAAACATTTTATTATAACAATGTTGGGAGTGGGGGTGGGAAAACAGGCAGAGAAAAGTTGCATGAAAGTTGTGGGGTGTCGGAATTTAGATTAGATTCCCTATAGTGTGGAAACAGGCCCTTTGGCCCAACATGTCCACACTGACCTTCTGAAGAGTAACCCACTCAGACCCATTTCCCTCCACTAATGCACCTGATACTATGAGCAATTTAGCCTGGCCAATTCATCTGACCTGGACATCTTTGGACTGTGAGAGAAAACCAGAGCACCCGGAGGAAACCCACGCAGACAATGTGCAAGCTCCACACAGATAGTCGCCCAAGGCTGGAATCAAACCTGGGACACTGGTGCTGTGAGGCAGTAGTGCTAACCATTGAGCCACCATGCCACCCCAATGAGAGGGAGGATGTGCTGGCTATGGAAGTAAAAACTAGAATTAATTGGAGTTTAATTATTTCACTTATTTCACAAAATTGAAGTACTTCAGAAATTTTTGTCTTGGACTAAGAATTGTATTTTTCAGAAGAAACTCATTTCACTCATCCACTTTAGGTAGGTAGATATTAATCATTTGAAGTACAATGTAATGTTACACTTAATGCATCTCTATAGTGTGAATTACATTCATCCATCTTTGATTGTCTCTCTGCATGTTGAACACATCAATGCTGCAGTCACTAATGTCAATGTTTCTCCAGTCCAAGTTCCTAACTCTTTTGTAGGCAACTATGGGAATTTTAGAACAAATTAATTATTTGTAAATGAACTGTTTCAAATCTATACCTAAAAGCTAAATTAAATTGCATGACGTCGTGGTGTTAAATAGCACATATTAGACAATGTTGTTCGTACATTTTCACATATGCAATCTGACTTCATCTAATCATACTTTACACGTCTGGGAATTTTGAGCCAATGTCATTATGTGGTTAAGGAATTCTCAGTCAGACATTTTTTCTTTGCTGAGTTTACCTCTCTCAGCATTGACTCCTTGTTGTGGTGCTGATTGTCTTCCAGTCAAAGTAGCAATTATTCATTTGTGAACCCTGTCAGAGAGTCTGGGAAACTATTTGACTTCAGGCAATTTTAAGCTTGATCCACACTTCACACATACATTTAGCAAGGGCTCCAAAAAGATAGCGAGAGCAAAATCCAACATTGCTTCTCCCCCACCTGGCCTTGCTGAAATCGGCGAACCCAGCAGAGACAAAAAAAATCAAAGCTGAGACTTTCCCGGTTGGCTTGGCTGGTTACGCATAACATTTATCAGTCACATGGCGACAGCATGTACTATTCAGTGCTGAAATCTTGAGTTAAACCTGGTGAGGATTGACAGTGGGGAAGCCGCTGTGAACTGTTCAGTCTGGTGGAGCATCATCGTCTGGTCGGTTTTCTCCCTCAGTCCCAACACTGGCTGCTGTCTGAAGCCAGTGAAAACAGCATCAATCTCCTCGGGAGAATTGACCCAAAGTAAAGAGTTGTAACGGCACTGAGAGGCTATGTATCAGCAGCTAATAATCTTCAGAATGCAGCCTGAAATGGTCAAATGTTCTAAATATTTGCCACAGGTGATCAGAACATTACAAATAATTAGTAGCCACCCTGGCATCTCCAAATCATGACCCTGTACAGATAAGCCACCAATCTGTTCTACACATTGACTTTATCCAGAAGCTGTTATCAGCAGTGACTTCACTCTGGCAGCCTGCAGTCAGCATTGCAATGAAACAGACTGGGCAGTGTATCCTGCAGTCAGCATCGCAGTGAAGCAGACTGGGAAGAGTCACCATGAATTTACAGAAGGGAAACTATGCCTGACCAATCCACTGGGATGCTTCAAGGATGTAACTAATATAGTTGATAAGGAGCAGCCAGTGGATTTGGTTTACTTGTACTTTTAGAAGACTTTGGGTAAGATCCCACATTTGTGTATAATGTGATTTGTGTATAAAATTAAAGTGCATGGGATTTGAGGTCGTGTACTGAAAAAGATTGAAGACTGATTAGCTTACAGGAGTTGGAATACTTTGGTCATTTTCTGAGTGGCAGGCAATGATGAGTAGAGTAACACAGGGATCACTACTTGGACCCCAGCTATTAATAATCTATATTAATGATTTAGATTAGTGAACCAGAATAAATGTTATCCACTTTGGTAGAAATAACAGGAAGGTAGATTATTATCTGAATGGTGATAGATTGAGAAAGGGAGGTTGGGCAAGCAGGAAAGAAGTCAAATGATATTCTCAGTGAGAGGAGTACAGGATGTCTTGGTGCAATAATATTGGCCTTTGGTGAGACCACACCCTGAGTATTATGAGCAATTTGGTCTGATTACGTGATGAAGAATGTCCTGGCTATGGAGACAGTGCAATAAAGCTTTACTAGACTGATTCCTTGGATGGCAGGACTGATGTATGAAGGAACACTGGATCAGTCAGGATTGTATCCACTAGACCTTAGAAGAATGAGGTGGGAGGAGAGTAGGATCTCATAGAAATCTATAAAATTCTAACAGGACAAGACAGGGTAAGCACAAGAAGGATGTTCCTGATGACTGTGGAGTACAGAGCCAAGTGTCATGGCCTAAGAATGTGGAGTTGAGAATTGAGATTCAGAGAAATTGCTTCACTCAGAAAGTGGTGAGTGGTGGAATTCTCTGCTATTGAAAGCAATTGAAGCCAAAATCTAAATGTTTTCAAGAAGGAGCTAGATATAGTTCTTAGGGCTAAAAGGAACAAAGGGTGTGGTGAAAAAGTATGAACAATGTATTGAGTTGGGGGATCAGCCATACATGATAATCCAAATAGACACTAAATAGGCTGCTAATTCTCCATTATCCATTATACACTTCACACCAAGTCAAAGAGATGTGGTTGTAAAAGTACATTTATGAGTGATGAAACAAAGCCCTTCACAGAGTGATGGGTAATTACATGGCACAATGAACTTAGGGGTCCTCATGGGATGTGGACGTCGCTGCATTGCGTCAACAATATTGCCTGTCACTAGTTGCACTTGAGAAGATGGTAGTGGTTCTTCAACCACTGAAGTCCACATGCTGTAAGTACCTCCATATGACACTTGGAGGGAATTCCAGGATGTTGACCCAGCAATTGGAAGGAACAGCAACGTATTTCCAAGTCAGGATGGTGAGTGGCTTGGAGAGGAACTTGAAGGTGGCGGTGTTTCCATGTATCTGCTGCCCTTGTCCTTCTAGATGGAAGTGCTAGAAGGTTTAGAAGGTGCTGCCTGAGGATCTTTGGTGAAGTTCTGCAGTGCATCTTGTAGATAAGTACACGTTGCTGCCACTGAGCGTGGGTGGTGGAGCGAGTGGATGCTTGTAGGTGTGGTGCCATTCAAGTGGGATGCTTTACCCTGGATGGTGTCAAGCTTCTTGAGTGTTGATGGAGCTACAGTTAACCTGACAAATGGGATGTATTCCCTTACACTCTTGATTAGTGCCTTGTAGATGATGATAAAAATCACACAACACCAGGTTATAGTCCAACAGGTTCATTTGGAAGCACTGGCTTTCAGAGTGCTGCTCCTTCATCAGGTGGTTGTGGAGAATAAGACTGTAAGACAGAATTTATAGCAAAAGGTTCCATTGTGATGTAACTGAAATTATATGTTGATAAAGACCTGAATTGTTTGTTAAGTCGCTCACCTTTTAGAATGACCATGTTGGTATCAGTTCTTTCACATGTAAATCGCAAAACTCTTTCTCAAAAGTTACATTCTCGAGTGCACTTTAACAATTGGTGTCATGTTGGACAGTCTTTAGATGATGGACAGTCTTTGGGAAGTCAGGGAGTGAGTTACTTGCAACAGTATTCCTCACGATAGCTCATCCCTATATCGTTCTTTTTTAAACAAGCATACTGAAGGAGTATTGAGCAATAATGCACAGATAGTCCAGTATTGCATTTCATTGAGGACAATGGTATCAGACCCCACTGTCACTATCCCCACCCCCCAGAACCCCGAGGGGAGCACTACCCCTGCTCATGACTCTACCCCCATTCCCCCCACCATCACACCCATTCCAGGTACTGGCTCCGACCCCACTCCCAGCTCTACACCTACACCAGCTCCCAGCTCCCAGCCCTGCCGAGTTTTCACCATCCCCCCAACCTCCCCCTCACTGAGGACGAACGATCAGTCCTCAGCAAAAGACTCACCTTTGTCCCCCTCCGTCCACGCATCAATGAATTTAATACACGCCGTGACATCGAACAATTCTTCCGTCGCCTCCGCCTCCGAGCTTACTTTCACAATCAGGACTCCCGCCCACCTTCCGAGGACCCCTTCGCCCACCTCCAACACACTACATCCACCTGGACACCCCGCGCTGGCCTATTACCTGCCCTCGACCTCTTCATTTCCAACTGCCGCCGGGACATTAACCGCCTCAACCTGTCGACCCCCCTCCCCCACTCCAACCTCTCACCCTCACAACGCGCAGCCCTCCAATCCCTCTGCTCCAATCCTGACCTCACCATCAAGCCAGCGGACAAAGGGGGCGCAGTGGTAGTCTGGCGCACTGACCTCTACATCGCTGAAGCCAAACGCCAACTCAAGGACACCTCTTCCTACCGCCCCCTTGACCATGACCCCACCCCCCATCACCAAACCATCATCTCCCAGACCATACACAACCTCATCACCTCAGGAGATCTCCCACCCACAGCTTCCAACCTCATAGTCCGGGAACCCCGCACTGCCCGGTTCTATCTCCTTCCCAAGATCCACAAGCCTGACCACCCTGGCCGACCCATTGTCTCAGCATGCTCCTGCCCCACTGAACTCATCTCTACCTACCTCAACACTGTCCTATCCCCCCCAGTCCAGGAACTCCCCACATACGTTCGAGACACCACCCACGCCCTCCACCTCCTCCAAGACTTCCGTTTCCCCGGCCCCCAACGCCTCATCTTCACCATGGATATCCAATCCCTCTACACCTCCATCCGCCAAAACCAGGGCCTCCAAGCCCTCCGTTTTTTCCCCTCCAGACGTTCCCAACAGTACCCCTCCACCGACACTCTCATTCGTTTGGCCGAACTGGTCCTCACCCTTAACAATTTCTCCTTTGAATCCTCCCACTTCCTCCAGACCAAAGGGGTAGCCATGGGCACACGTATGGGCCCCAGCTATGCCTGTCTCTTTGTTGGCTACGTAGAGCAGTTGATCTTCCGTAATTACACCGGCACCACTCCCCACCTCTTCCTCCGCTACATTGATGGCTGCATTGGCGCCACCTCGTGCTCCCGCGAGGAGGTTGAGCAATTCATCAACTTCACCAACACATTCCACCCTGACCTTAAATTTACCTGGACCATCTCTGACACCTCCCTCCCCTTCCTGGACCTCTCCATCTCCATCAGTGACGACCGACTTGACACTGACATTTTCTACAAACCCACCGACTCCCACAGCTACCTGGATTACACCTCTTCCCACCCTACCTCTTGCAAAAATGCCATCCCGTATTCCTAATTCCTCTGCCTCCGCCATATCTGCTCCCAGGAAGAGCGGTTCCACCATAGAACACACCAGATGGCCTCCTTCTTTAGAGACCACAATTTCCCTTCCCACGTGGTTAAAGATGCCCTCCAACGCATCTTATCCACATCCCGCACCTCCGCCCTCAGACCCAACCCCTCCAACCGCAACAAGGACAGAACGCCCCTGGTGCTCACCTTCCACCTTACCAACCTTCGCATAAACCAAATCATCCGCCAACATTTTCGCCACCTCCAAACAGACCCCACCACCAGGGATATATTTCCCTCCCCACCCCTCTCCGCCTTCCGTAAAGACCGTTCCCTCCGTGACTACCTGGTCAGGTCCACGCCCCCCTACGACCCACCCTCCCATCCTGGCACTTTCCCCTGCCACCGCGGGAACTGTAAAACCTGTGCCCACACCTCCTCCCTCACCTCCATCCAAGGCCCTAAAGGAGCCTTCCACATCCACTAATATCATCTATTGTATCCGTTGCTCCCGATGCGGTCTCCTCTACATTGGGGAGACTGAGCGCCTCCTAGCAGAGCGCTTTAGGGAACATCTCAGAGACACCCGCATCAATCAACCAAATCGCCCAGTGGCTCAACATTTCAACTCCCCCTCCCACTCTGCCGAGGATATGGAGGTGCTGGGCCTCCTCCACCGCCGCTCCCTCACCACCAGACGCCTGGAGGAAGAACGCCTCATCTTCCGCCTCGGAACACTTCAACCCCAGGGCATCAATGTGGATTTCAACAGTTTCCTCATTTCCCCTTCCCCCACCTCATCCTAGTTTCTAACCTCCAGCAACTCGACTTGTCCGGACTTGTCCGACCTGCCCAGCTCCTTTTCCACCTATCCACTCCACCCTCTCTTCCTTGACCTATCACCTTCATCTCCTCCCCCACTCACCTATTGTACTCTATGCTACTCTCTCCCCACCCCCACCCTCCTCTAGCTTATCTCTCCATGCTTCAGGCTCTCTGCCTTTATTCCTGATGAAGGGCTTTTGCCCGAAACGTCGATTTTGCCTGTCCTCGGATGCTGCCTGAATTGCTGTGCTCTTCCAGCACCACTGATCCAGAATCTGGTTTCCAGCATCTGCAGTCATTGTTTTTACCATCATTTAACTTTTGCCTTGGCAAGCCTTTTGTTACTGTGAGTGTTTCCATTTCAATACTGACTAATTTTTAAAGATTCCTAATGGATCAATTTGTACACCTTAGTTTGAGCAAGTAGAGAATTGAGAATTTCAGTAAAGGCAATCTTGATCACCACTAACTGCTCTTCCATTTTAAAATTTTATTTATAATACTTAAGGACGGTGTTTAATCTGTTCCACCAAATCAATGCCTTACCATTGAAGTGTGAGATATTTCAAAACAAAAATTGAATATAAACAAAATGCAATATTCACTCATGCTATCCTGTTCTTTGCTCAAATTAAACCTCATATACTTTTCGTGTCAGTTTGTTTTTTGTGTTTGAATCTGCCAAGGTGCTACAGTGGATAATGGCAGAAGCAGCTGACAAATTTAAACCTATATTTTTATCGCCAAATGTGATGCTTTAGGGCACCTGCATTGTCCTTTTTTTGCCTTGAAATAGGAGTTTGTGCTGTAGGGAGAAAAAGCTGGAGACTGCTAGTGTTAATAACAAATTATTTTGTCTTCCAAATCTATTAAACGTTATTCACATCATGGTGAGCTCAATCAAACTAATTGTAGTAATGGAGAAAAAATCTAGCTAATACAAATCTCAATCACATTAGTGAATAAAAATAACCCAAGGAGATTTTATCTTCCTTCTTCCACAGGAGCAATTTATGCTTCCTTCCCAAAACACCACCAACAATCATTTGTTTGAATGATGAGTTTAAAAGGAACTTAACATTTCCACAACTGATTATAATAAACAACAAAAAAAGTTAACTCTCTTACTCTTGACACATCCATTATACCAATCAATTGTTGTGAGAACGTATTACTTTATAAAAAATGTTGGCTGGAATTTCACTGCAGGTTGCTGCTTTAGCTTCAGAAACTGTGCAGAAGTGGTGTTAATGGATTTTACAATGTTTCATTGCAATTTCTGCTGAATTTATTGGGAGAGTTTAGGAGTTACCCCGTGAAAAATTGAACACTTTCTTTGACTTGGCAATTCCAGCTGTAGGACTGTTCAATTTAATAATCCAATTGCCATCCTTCTATTTTCAAATTCCATTCCTTCATCATTCATAATGGTTTGCTTGTTTAATTGTCAGTGTTTGACTAAATCTGTTGAGTTTTTGTTGTTCTGCGTGCTATTGGTAAAGCCTAGGTGTGGTTACTGAGAAAGAGAGTAGAGTGGGTTCTTTTTAGGTTAGATGTTCGATTGAGATCCGTCCCTCAATTTAAAAATGTAGTCAAAAATCACATAATGGCGGGTTATCGTCCAACAGGTTTATTTGAAACCGCAACCTTTCAGAGCCCCCGCTCCTTCCTCAGGCAGCTAGTGAGTGAGAATACATCGGATACAGAATTTATAGTAAAAGATCAAAGGGTCATACAATTTATGCGAATGTATTGAACAAACCTAAATGGCTATTTAAGTCATTAATCAGTTAGAATGGAGGTGCAGGTTTCAGAAGATTAATATGTAAATCCCTGCCACCACCCCCCCACCCCCAAGATAACTTCAGGTTTTATCAGAATAAGGGTGACACATCAGGTCAGACAATGGGTTTTAAGAGTGAGGCTATGTTTCGAGTCTGTTTGTATCTCAACCTGGAGCCAGACGGTTTTATTTCCAAAGTCGGAATTTATAAAATGCCACATTGACTGACTGTCTACAGATTGTATGCTGTTTGAGTAAAATAGAATGTACCTGCAAATACAAGTCAGCAAATGCAAATTCACCCCGTAGACTTATGTGTGTGTGTGAGAGAGAGAGAGAGTGAGAGAGGGCGAGAGTGCATGTGTGGATGGATGTGTGTATGTGTGGAGGGGGGAAGAGTGTGGATGTGTGTGGGGGTGGAGGTGTGTGCGGGGGGGAGAGAGTGTGGTTGTGTGTAGGGGGGATGGGTGTGGGTGAATGTGTGGGGGTGTGGTGTGGGGGGTGTGGGTGGATGTGTGTGGGGGGGAGAGAGAGAGTGTGGATGTGAGTTGGGGAGGGGTGTGCATGTGTAGGGTGGTGAAGAAGAGAATGTGGAAGTGTGTTGGGGGAGGGGTGTGGATGTGTGTGGGGGCGAGAGAGGGAGAGAGTGTGGATGTGTGTTGGGGGAGGGGTGTGGATGTGTGGGAGGGGGAAGAGTGTGGATGTGTGTGGGGGTGGAGGTGTGTGTGGGGGGGGGAGAGAGTGTGGTTGTGTGTAGGGGGGGAGAGAGGGAGAGAGTGTGGATGTGTGTTGGGGGAGGGGTGTGGATGTGTGGGAGGGGGAGAGAGAGGGAGAGAGTGTGGATGTGTGTGGCGGGGGTAGGGTGTGGATGTGTGTGGGAGGGGAGGGATGTGGATGTCTGGGGGGTTAGAGAGGGAGAGAGTGTGGATGTATGTGAGGGGAGAGCGGGAGAGAGGGCGGGAGAGTGTCGATGTGTGTTGGGGTGTGTGTGTGTGTGTGGGGGAGTGCGAGAGACAGAGAGTGTGTGGAGGGGGAGGGCTGTGGGTGGGTGTGTGTGGGGGAAGAGAGAGGGAGAGTGTGTGAAAGTGTGTGGAGGGGAGAGGTGTTTGTCTTGTGGGGGACAGAGAGGGAGAGAGTGTAGATGTGTGTGAGGTGGAGAAAGAGGGAGTGTGTGTGGATGTGTGTGAGGGGAGAAAGAGGGAGAAATTATGGATGCATGTGGGATGGAGAGAGAGGGAGAGAGTTTGGATGTGTGTGGGGCGGAGAGAGAGAGGGAGAGAGTGTGGATGTGTGTGGGGGGGGAGAGAGGGAGGGAGTGTGGATTTGTGTGGGGGGAGAGAGAGGAGAGTGTAGATGCGTGGTTGTGAGGGGGAGAGAGTGTGGACGTGTGTGGGTGGGGCGCATGGATGTGTGTGGGGGCGCATGTGGATGTGTATGGGGGGGAAAGAGAGGGAGAGTGTGTGGATGTGTATGTGTGTGCCCTCTTGAGAGAGAGTGTCTGTGAATGTGAGGGAGTATATGCGTGAGAGAATGTGAGTGTGTGTATGGGAGAGTCTATGTGAGCATGTAAGTGTTTGTGTGAGAGAGTGTGTGTGCATGTGTCCGTGCGTGTGAGAGGCAAAGAGCAATTTATAGAAGGGAGATGTGGTCAGGAATAAAGCTGGGAGCCTCGGGGGTGAAGAGATAAATGGGAGGGGAATGGGGCTGGGGGGAAGGTAGCTGAGAGTGCAATAGTTGGATGGAGGTGGGGGTAAAGGTGATAGGTCAGAGAGGAGGTGGAGCGAAGTGGGGGGAAGGAAGATGGACAGGTGGGATGGGTCATTAAGACAGTGCTGAGCTGGAAAGTTGGAACTGGGGTAAGGTGGGGGGAATGGAAATGAGGAAACTGGTGAAGTCAACATTGATGCCATGGGTTTGAAGGGTTCCGAGGCAGAAGATGAGGCGTTCTTTCAGGAATGACGCTGGGAGCTTGTACCCGAAATGAAGGGCTTTTGCCTGAAACGTCGATTTTCCTGCTCCTCAGACGCTGCCTGACCTGCTGTATTTTCCAGCACTACTCTAATCTTGACAGCTATTTATAGGAGCTAAGAGTTACAGGAAGGGAGATAAACCGAAAATACAGTCAGAGAGATGGTTTACCTCCAGGAAAGGTAGGAGAGTGAGGCAGGTCATGGAGTTGTCTCCTGTGGCTATCCTCATCTGAAACAATAATGCTGTTTTGGAAAATGTAAGGGTGATGGACTTTCAGGGGAATGTAGCACTGACAGCCAGGTTTCTGGTACCGAGACTGGCTCTAATGTAACGAGAGGTATATCAGTTTCCAAGTGATTGATTGTGATAGGGGACTCTGTAGTCAGAGGCACAGAAAGATGTTTCTGCGGCTGACAGTGAGACATCAGAATGATGTGTTGCCTCTCTGGTGCCAGGATCAAGGATCCCTTGGAGAGAGTGCAGAACATTCTCAAAGGGGAAAGGGAGCAGCAGGAGGTCGATGTTCCCATTGAAAGTAATGACATCGGAAGAGAAAAGGATGAGATTTTGAGGAGAGAATATAGGAAGTGAGGTAGGAATTTAAAAAAGGAGGTCCTCGAAGGTAGTAATATCTGGATTACTCCCAGTGCTATGAGTTAGTGAGGATAGGAATAGGAGGATAGAGCAGATTAATATGTGGCTGAAGAGTTGGTGCAGGTTTTTGGATCATTAAAGTCTCTTCTGGGGTAGAAGTGACCTGTATAAGAAGGATGAATTGCACCTGAATTGGAAGGGGACTAATATGCTGGCAGGAAGATTTGCTAGAGCTGCTCGGGAGGATTTAAACTGGTAAGGGGGGTGGGTCCCGGTGGGTCCCAGGTAGACATTGAGGAAAGAGATCAATCTGAGACTGGTACGGTTGGGAAAAGGAGCAAGTCAAACAGTCAGAAACAAAGCAGAGAACAAGGCAAGACTGATAAATTAAACTGCATTTATTCCAATGCAAGAGGCCTAACAGGGAAGGCAGATGAACTCAGGGCATGGTTGGGAACATGGGACTGGGATATCATAGCAATTATAGAGATGTGGCTCAGGGATGGACTGGACTGGCAGCTTAATGTTCCAAGAGACGTATGATTTGTTGACTGACTTGAGCCAGTCAGGCAGATCAATGGGTCTTTAAACGTGTGAGAATTGAAATTTTGAGGAAGAAAACAGAGACTGAAAGGATCTCCACAAGCAATTCCTTGATTATTTACTTTATTTGTGCGACAATGATTTATCAAAAGTTAGCAGTAGCATCCCAGGAATATCCTCCTTAAATACAGCCATAATATTATCCCTAATTGAAAATACCACTCTCCCTCCTCTCTTGCCCCCTTTCTGTCTTTATACCAGCCACAGAGGAACCTCTTGGAACATTAAGGGGGACCTCGATTATCCAAATGTGATGGGCGGGCACTATTTCATTCGGATAATCAATTATTCGGTCAATCGATTAAATGCCTTTTCTCGGGGGCTCGGAGTTTTTAAAGTCTGCTCCTCATTCAGGAGACTGCAGCAGTACACAGCGGGCAAGGCTCCCCGCTCCTAAATCACCAAACCCCCGCACACCACTCCCGTGTAACCCGCTTCCACCCCCAACCCCATCCATCACTGCCCCCGCCTCCAACCCCGTGCAACACCTTCCCCGCCCCCGACCCCATGTAATACTGCCCCCTTCCCCAACATCCCCCCTGCCCCCAACCCCGTCCAACATCCCCCCCTCCCCCAACCCCGTACACACCCGCCCCCTCTCCGGGTACAGCTGGACTGGACACCAACAAGACTGCTGCTGCTGCCTTTGTGGGGTAAGTTTCCAAATAGTGCGTGCGCGCACACGCACACAATGTTTGACTGCAACTTTTTGATAGGCTCCACCTTTGCCCTGTACAGGTCAATGCTGGAGAGATTATCTGGGGAAGGGGAGGTGGGTTTAGGGTACTCCACTCTGTAAACACCAGGGAAAGTATTGGGAGAGAGAAGCCGGGCAGTCAGTCATTTGGAGATGGTGCATGTTTAATCACTGTTAACCAAAAGACACAATCAGTGTTGGAAACGTGTCTTTGATCTAATGTTTCCATTGGGACTTCGAGATCTCCTTCGGATAATCCAATTTTCAGATAATTTATATTTGGATAATCAAGGTTCCCCTGTGGATGGTATAAGGACAGAAAGGGGGCAAGAGAGGAGGGAGAGTGGTATTTTCAATTAGGGATAATATTATGGCTGTATTTAAGGAGGATATTCCTGGGATGCTACTGCTAACTTTTGATAAAACATTGTCGCACAAATAAAGTAAATAATCAAGGAATTGCTTGTGGAGATCCTTTCAGTCTCTGTTTTCTTCCTCAAAAGTTTCAATTCTCACACGTTGAAAGACCCATTGATCTGCCTGACTGGCTCAAGTCAGTCAACAAATCATACGTCTCTTGGAAGCCATCTTGTCAGTTAATATGTGTCCATTGTAAATGGTCAGATTTAGTCTTTTTATGGAATAGTAATAGTGGAATTCTTCAATTTAAAGTGTTTTGGTGAGTGAAATTCACGGTGAATGAATGAATTAGCTTTATTGTCACATGTACTCAAATGAGTACAGTGAAGTCGCTACCTACAATGCCATCTTGGGTACTAAGGGACCTTGGTACAGCCTTTTCAGTTGCAGATTTGTTACATTGTAACAATGTCACCAACACATGGTGCCACCTTCAGTACAGAGTACCTAGTGCCCAGTCCACTATGGATTGTAATGAGGGTAGGAAGGGGTACCACCCAGCAGTGCAAGGAAAAGCTCAATGATCGTTTTTGCTGCACAAGGATAAATGCTATCATTGTCTCTCTGCTTGCTCACACTCACAGGGCCAGCACTGACTCTAACACTGCCACAGCTCATGCCTCTCACCAAGGTTCATGACAATGACCCTTTCTATTGCATATATCACATCTATTCAACAGCACTCATCGTCTTCCTCCCAAACTATTAACTCTTCTTGTCCTCTGCGCCGCCTCCTCACTCCGTGGCAATACCTCACCACCTCTCCTACTTCTGCATCACCAGTAACTGCTCTTTCCAACCACTTCATTTGTGTCATTGCTGGAAAAACATTGTTCAATTAGTGGGCTGAGATTGGGGCGGGGCCATCAGGTTCATACCCCACACAATGAAAAGATTCTCAAATTAGCCGAAAAGAGCTGACAGCTCATGTGTGGATGGGGAGATCTCAATGGCTAGTCAACCTGTAAGCTTCATATGTTGGTCTGCCATTAATCCCAGTTTGAACTCATTCTTAATTCACACAAGCTTCTACTCCTCTTTAGACAATTCATTCCCCTCTTCCTCTTGGCAGGTACTTATAGCACTCTGCCTGGAAGTGGCCAGGGCCAGAAACCCTTAGCTCCACGTCCAACTTTGAGGATGAAGCCACTGAATCCTCAGAGGATGCACAGCAACAGGTTCACCTGCTGTCTGCACTGACTTGGAGACTTTCACCGTTGTGGTCTCTCTCTCTCTCTCTCTATCTCAATTAAACTTGGGAGCACAATGTAAAGAGCACATCACTGACACTCCTGAAGAAGGGCTCATGCCCGAAACATCGATTCTCCTGCTCCTTGGATGCTGCCTGACCTGCTGCGCTTTTCCAGCTACACATTTTCACCTCTCCTTAGCCAATTGAGGTGAATGCCCCAAGTCCCGGGCTCACAGATAACTGCCAGAGACCAGGCAATTTCTCAGCCACAAGCAGAAGATGATCCCATGGTCTCAGCCCTAATGACTTTATCGAAATGCCCGGACAGGTAAAGGAACAACAGGCAGGTTTGTCAGAAGCACACAGTAAACTGAATTGAAGGAAACACTTCAATGTTACCAGGACTGTGCTGGCTCCTGTGTATGGATTTTCCTGGCTGTCTTCATGTAGAGCTTGATGCTCACCATGGAGACCCAGTCTCTCCACAGACCCACATTCCAGCACTGTAGCCAAAGGTGCTCAGCATGGAGGTCACAGGGAGAGTGCACAAAGGAAGGTGGTGTGGTACCCACAGGGAGGAGGAAGGGTCAGGAAGAGTAAAAAGCTTCCTCTCAGGAACAGAGTGAGCCTCCAGCTGGACAGGAGACTCTACGTAGGTGTGGATGCTTTGAGTCCAAAGGCACCCAACGATGACCCACCAAGTCTTAGAGGCCAACAAAGCCAACTGCATAGCAGGCTCCCTCCATCTGACGTCAGGACTGCATTTAAACACAGTGGGTGGCAAAGGAGGAGAAAACTTTATTGAGGCTACATTGCTGGCGCCTGTGGTAATCATTGTGAATACACTGCACTTTAGTAAAGAAACCTTCACTTGCACTCTTCAAACCTCTGCTCTAGTGTCTTTGTTGCTGTCAGTCCTGGTGAAGTCACACTCATGAGAGACAATATAGGAACATAGAACACCACAGCACAGGAACAGGCCTTTTGGCCCACCATGTCCATGCTGAGTATGATGCCACTCTAAACTAACTGCCCTCTGTCTTCTATGACTAAGCCAGTTTTGTGTCCAACTCACAGTGAATCCCATGGGACTTAATCTTCTACACCAGCTTACCATGAAGGACCTTGTCAAATGCTTTAGTAGCAGAGTACATGGCATGAGAAATGAGCATTCTATAGCCATTCCAAGGATGGAGAAGTTTGCAATTGCCAAACATTACTCAAGTCCAACAAGCAACCAACTGTTGGTACAGGATCAGGATCAGGATCAGGATCAGAGAAGGAGAGGAGATTCAGAAGTGTACATAAGGTAAGGTGGGGATTTAATGAGATGCAAACACATGGAAATAAGATATTCACAGTTCAATGGAGGGATTTTGGAGTCATCGTTTTGGGCTTAAGTGGAAAATGGCAAAATGTTACCTTGATGTTGAGATTTTAATATCTCTATTCTTTCTGTATTTTCCTAACTTTCTTGCTATTTCTCATATAATACCAGGGAAGAGCAAACTCCCCCCATTGTATTGTATACACAGTTGTGACATCACTAACATTAAAAATCTTTGTGCACAAAATGGCGAACATTCTCAACTAATTTGAAGAATGAGGTGAATTTAATTTGTAAGTTAGATCTGTTCTTTTGAATTGATAGTACAGAGAACGAAGCTAAATCTCCTGGGAAAGGCAATATTAAAACTGATTACCATTAAAAAGGTTATTATGAACAGTGATTCTCATGGCAAGCAAAATATAATGTACTCTGAAGCTATTAGAAACCTATTGTTCTTACAAATTCAAGAATAGTGCATGAAGTAAAATTGACTATGATATTGCCATGAAACTTCTCAAGAAGTCTAATTCCTTTAGAACTAGATTTTAGATCTGAAATATTTTCCATGTTAATTATTTGACATGAGAGAAATGCTTTGTATTGTCCAGCGTGTTTATTAATCTGTGAAAACTGATGATAACAAACTGTGTTACACCACGTTTTATGATGCTGCTATTTATGCCATGTCTAGTAACAGCTTAGCTGGTAACATTTTTGGCCACAGTAATCATTTTAACTGTCTCTGTACTGGCAATCTTCGCTTTTCTGGCAGTCTAATTTGCATCTTCTAAAATATTTAATCTTTAAAAACAAATGTGCATAAATCTAATAGTAGTATAGAATGTTTCATAATTAGGTACTTACTGATGAAATTAATTTTGACTTCCACCAAACTCTTTTTCTCCTTTCACTCCACTTTCACGTCCTCCTCCTACTGACAGCTGATTCACTGTGAAATGCCCACTTAAGAACTGATATTTCTGGTGTCTTAGACCAGTGTCCATTAGTTTGTGTGCCTTGACTAGATGGATGAGCAATGGTTATTTTGTGTGCTACTGGTTAAGAAAACACACATTAACTCATGTGTATAACACAACAATGTGGTCAACATGAGGGATTTACTCAAGTGGGCTTAAGGTGTGCACACCTACACCATGGTACGGTTTCCAAGACTATTGCAAATTAGGGACATTTGTACATGATTGTATTTCAATCCAAACATTCCCCTTTTAACACCAATAAAGAGAAAAACACTTACATACATTATCTTATACATTTTGAGTTTCCCAAGTTAGCAAATACATACATGACTATTGTGATGCATTAGTAGCTCATTATTCCTGTAATCTATGCACATGAATTGCACACATAATCCTTAAATCACGCTGGTCTCTTAATGAGAAAGATGCATGATGTTGTTGGCTGTTCATCTATGTGTTGTTATACCTATTCTTTGAATAGTTCTGATGTAGTATTGCTTGAACCTCTGGGTCTGGTCTGATGTTTGATGTGTCTCCTGTGCAGTGGTGCATTCACCTGTTTCCAATTAGCCATCTGCAGCTGAGGAACAGCTTCTGTGGTTGAGTGTATGTGGTCAAGTGACCATGAGCCCAAAATTGGCCATTCTAAGAAGACCAACAGCTGGAGAAATTGGCCCTGAGAGATAATTGACCAAACTAAATTAAATAATGGCCAGGAGCTATTGACCACTGAGAATGCAGGGAGCAAGATCAAAGAGGCCATACAGATGGGAACCAGTTACAATCAATCCAAGAGCTACATGTGACAAAAGAAAGCATAGAGCTGATTAGGGCCAAACAAAATCTATATATGGAAGTTGACAGAAAGCTGAGGTATTAAACATATATTCAAGGGAAAGTCCTGCTTGACTAACATACAAGAGTTCTTTAAAATGCTGAGAGAGAGTGTTGATGAGGTTAACGCTGTTGATATAGCGTGTGGACTTCCAGAAGTCATTTGACATAGCATTTGTTTGTTAGATTTTTTTGTTGTCACATGTACAGAGATACAGTGAAAATGTTGTTTTACATTCTATTTGGGCAGATCGTACCATACAAAGTGCATCAGGGTAGCAGAACAGAGGGCAGAATATAGTGTTACAGCCACAGTGAAGGTGCAGAGAAATGTTACAACTCAGAGGTAAAGGATTAATAACAACACGGATACAAAATTGGCTGAGGGATAGAAAACAGACAGTGATTATGAATGGATAACTCTCAGACTGGAGGAAAGTTTGTAGAGAAGTTCCCCTGGGATTATAGAGTCATAGAGAAGTACAGCACAGAAACAGAGCCTTTCGGTCCAACTCATCTATGCCGACCATATATCCTGACCATATATCCTAACCTAATCTAGTCCCATTTGCCAGCAATTGGCCCATATCCCTTTAAACCCTTCCTTTTCATGGATCCAACCAGATGACTTTTAAATGGTGTAATTATACTAGCTTCCATCACTTCCTCTGGCAGTTCATTCCATACATGTATCACCATCTGTGTTAAAACGTTGCACCTTAGTTCCCTTTTAAAACTTTCCCCAAAACCTATGCCCTCTAGTTTTGGATTCCCCACCCCAGGGAAAAGACCTTGTCTATTTATCATATCCATGCCCCTCATGATTTTATAAACCTCTATAAAGTCACCCCTCAGCCTCCGACATTCCAGGGAAAACAGCCCCAGCCTATTCAGCCTCTCCCTATAGCTCACATCCTCCAACCCTGGCAACATCCTTGTAAATCATTGTAAGCATAGTGTTGAGACCCTTGCTTTTATTGATTAATATGAATTATCTAAATTTTGGAGTTCAAGGGACAATTTCCAAATTTATGGATGGCACAAAATTTCAAAGCTTTGTAAAATGTGAGGACAGTGGTAAAACTTCAAAAAGACATTAAGAAATTAGTGGGATGAACGAATAAGTAGTAGATGAAGTTCAAATCAAAGAAATGTGAGGTGATATATTTCGGTAAAAAGACTGTGGAGAGACTGTCTAACCTAAAGTGTATTTCTCTAATGTGTGTGCAGGAGCAGAGAGATATTGGTGTAGATATAAGGCATTAAATATTGCAGTTCATGTAGAGAGCACAGTTCATAAAGTACACAATGCTCTTGGTTTTATTAATAATGTCATTGAATGTCAAGGAAGTTATGCTCAACCTTTATAAAACACTACTTAGACCTCAGCTGGTGTTTTGTATACAGTTCCGTGCACTACACATTAGGAACGACATGACTTTATTGGAGAGAGTACAGAGGTAGTTTGTGAAAATGCTTCCAGGAATGAAGAACTTCAGCTATGAAGAGAGATTGCTGAAGGTGGGTCTGCTTTCCTTGGAGGGGAGATAGCTGAGAGATTTGACTCCAGTTTTGAAAAGTGCATGATGTTGGACAGAGTAGATAAGCAGAAACGTTTCTCCATGTTAGTGAATCAAGAATGAGCAGACACAGATTGAAAGTGATTTGCAAAAGAAGGAAATGTGATATGAGAAGAAACCTTATCAGACAGTGTGTGGTGTAGGTCTGGAAGGCACTGACTGGATGCATAGTTAAATCAAAGCATTCAAGAGGGCATCAGATGATTATATAAATAGAAATAATGTGCAGGGTTATGGGGAAAGGGCAGGAAGATGTCACGAAATCATAATGCTCATTTGAAGATCCAGTTGCTACATGATGGGCCAAATAGCTTTCTTCTGTACCATATCAGTTGGTGATTCTATGAACTCAGCAGATTAACTGCTCCATGGGTTAGGTCTTGGCAGCCTGTGGCTTGAATTAATTTCTTCTTTGGGCTTCATTTAATTGCAAATTAGACATATCACTGCAGCCTGAGGCATGGCAGGAACCAATGTGACTCAATGTGGGAATGGATCCGCATTAGATTTGGGATGGTGAAGCAATTCTGGGGATGGCACAATCTCTATCATGCCAGTACCAGCCCAGGGTAAGATTCTGAGCTTTGCCAGGAGGATGCAAATTGAACTCGCCCCGCAAATATCCACATTGGAGCTCAATGATGCAAACTTGTTCAAACTCATTAAACCACATGAATCATGTCTCTTCTACAATAATTTTGTACTCTAGTTCCATGTGACTTCCTTTGAACTGATTACAGATTCCATGTTAATTCCAGCATTACGCAGCTCTTCTTGTCTAGAAAATATATCAGAGGAATTGCTGCAGTGTACAATTCCCATAGTGTTGTCTCTTTACCTTCATCTCACTCAGATTATCATTACAATAATTGTATTGAATTCATAAAGAAGAATCCTCTATTTATTTTAAGTATGCATACGGATCTAAATAGAGGAATCTCAGAAGATGGGAGAGATACTAAATGAATATTTTAAAGCATTTGTTTCTCCTTGGAAAAAGAAATGGAGGCTAGAAAGCACAGAGAAATAAATATTGATGTTTTGGAAACAGTTCACATTATGGAAGAGGAAGTCATAGAGTCATAGATGTACAGCACGGAAACAGACCCTTCGATCCAATCCGTCCATGCCAACCAGATATCCCAACCCAATCTAGTCCCACCTGCCAGCACCCGGCCCATATTCCTCCAAACCCTTCCTATTCATATACCCATCCAAATGCCTCTTAAATGTTGCAATTGTACCAGCCTCCACCACATCCTCTGGTAGCTCATCCCATACACGTACCACCCACTGCGTGAAAAAGTTGCCCCAGGGAAAGACTTTGTCTATTTATCCTATCCATGCCACTCACAATTTTGTAAACCTCTATAAGGTCACCCCTCAGCCTCTGACGCTCCAGGGAAAACAGTCCCAGCCTGTTCAGCCTCTCCCTGTAGCTCAGATCCTCCAACCCTGGCAACATCCTTGTAAGTCTTTTCTGAACCCTTTCAAGTTTCACAACATCTTTCCAATAGGAAGGAGACCAGAATTGCACGCAATATTCCAACAGTAGCCTAACCAATGTCCTGTACAGCTGCAACATGACCTCCCAACTCCTGTACTCAATACTCTGACCAATAAAGGAAAGCATACCAAACGCCTTTTTCACTATCCTATCTACCTATGACTCCACTTTCAAGGAGCTATGAACCTGCACTCCTAGATCTCTTTGTTCAGCAACACTCCCTAGGACATTAGTATTAAGTGTATATGTCCTGCTAAGATTTGCTTTCTCAAAATGCAGCACCTCGCATTTATCTGAATTAAATTCCATCTGCCACTTCTTAGCCCATTGGCCCATCTGGTCCAGATCCTGTTGTAATCTGAGGTAACCCTCTTCGCTGTCAACTACACCTCCAATTTTGGTGTCATCTGCAAACTTACTAACTGTACCTCTTATGCTTGCATCCAAATCATTTATGGAAATGAAAAAAGTAGAGGGCCCAGCACCGATCCTTGTGGCACTCCACTGGTCACAGGCGTCCAGTCTGAAAAACAACCCTCCACCACCACCCTCTGTCTTCTACCTTTGAGCCAGTTTTGTATCCAAATGGCTAGTTCTCCCTGTATTCCCTGAGATCTAACCTTGCTAATCAGTCTCCCATGGGGAACCTTGTTGAACGCTTTACTGAAATACATATAGATCACATCTACTGCTCTGCCCTCATCAATCTTCTTTGTTACTTCTTCAAAATACTCAATCAAGTTTGTAAGACATGATTTCCCATGCACAAAGCCATGTTGACTATCCCAAATCAGTCCTTGAAGTCTTGGAGGTCCTAGCAAATGCAAAGGTGGATAAATCTCCAGATCTGATCTAGTGCATCCCAGGAGGTTGTGGGAAGTTAGGGAGGAAATTGCAGCATCCCTTTTAGAAATATTTGTATCATCTATAACTATGGTTGAGGTACCGGAGGACTAGAGTGTGGCTAATGTTGTAAGCTTGCTGAAGGAAGGATGTAAGGAGAAGCCTGGGAGCTCTCGACCTGACTTTGATGGTAGATAAATTGTTGGAGGTGATTCTAAAAGATAGGATTTATGTGCAAGGATTGATTAGGGATAGAACACACCAGATGGCCTCCTTCTTTAGAGACCGCAATTTCCCTTCCCACGTGGTTAAAGATGCCCTCCAACGCATCTCATCCACATCCCGCACCTCCGCCCTCAGACCCAACCCCTCCAACCGCAACAAGGACAGAACGCCCCTGGTGCTCACCTTCCACCCTACCAACCTTCGCATAAACCAAATCATCCGCCGATATTTCCGCCACCTCCAAACAGACCCCACCACCAGGGATATATTTCCCTCCCCACCCCTCTCCGCCTTCCGCAAAGACCGTTCCCTCCGTGACTACCTGGTCAGGTCCACGCCCCCCTACGACCCACCCTCCCATCCTGGCACTTTCCCCTGCCACCGCAGGAACTGTAAAACCTGCGCCCACACCTCCTCCCTCACCTCCATCCAAGGCCCCAAAGGAGCTTTCCACATCCATCAAAGTTTTACCTGCACATCCACTAATATCATCTATTGTATCCGTTGCTCCCGATGCGGTCTCCTCTACATTGGGGAGACTGGACGCCTCCTAGCAGAGCGCTTTAGGGAACATCTCCGAGACACCCGCACCAATCAACCACATCGCCCAGTGGCTCAACATTTCAACTCCCCCTCCCACTCTGCCGAGGATATGGAGGTGCTGGGCCTCCTCCACCGCCGCTCCCTCACCACCAGACGCCTGGAGGAAGAACGCCTCATCTTCCGCCTCGGAACACTTCAACCCCAGGGCATCAATGTGGATTTTAACAGTTTCCTCATTTCCCCTTCCCCCACCTCATCCTAGCTTCTAACCTCCAGAAACTCGATCCCCTGACCTGTCCGGACTTGTCCGACCTGCCCAGCTCCTTTTCCACCTATCCACTCCACCCTCTCCTCCCTGACCTATCACCTTCATCTCCTTCCCCACTGACCTATTGTACTCTATGCCACTCTCTCCCACCCCCACCCTCCTCTAGCTTATCTCTCCATGCTTCAGGCTCTCTGCCTTTATTCCTGATGAAGGGCTTTTGCCCGAAACGTCGATTTTGCCTGTCCTCGGATGCTGCCTGAATTGCTGTGCTCTTCCAGCACCACTGATCCAGAAATTGATTAGGGATAGTCAGCATGGTTTTGTGGAGGGAAATCGTGTCTCACAAACTTGATTGATGTTTTTCAGGAAGTAATGAAGAAGACTGATGAGGGCAGAGCCAGTAGACGTTGTTTACTTGGACTAGACGGAGGTGGGTACTGCAGATGCTAGGGATCAGAGTCAAGATTAGAGTGGTGCTGGAGAAGCAAAGCAGGCCAGACAGCATCAGAGGAGCAGGAAAAATCAATGTCTTGGGCAAAAGCCCTTCATCAGTAAGGGCTGCCCATTTCCTGTTGAAGGGCTTTTGCCCGAAACGTCGATTTTTCCTGTTGTTTACTTGGACTTCAGTAAAACCTTTGACAAGGTTCCACATAGTACGTTAATTAGTAAAGTTAAATCACATGAGATTCAGGGTGAACTTGCCAATTGAATATAAAATTGGCTTAACAACAAGAGACAGTGAGTAATGGTGGAGGGTTATTTTTCAGAGACCTGTGACCAGTAATGTTCCACAGGGATCAGGACTGGGCTTTCTTTTGTTTGTAATTTATATAAACGATTTAGATGAGAATTTAGAACACATGGCTAGTAGGTTTGCAGATGACACCAAAATTTGCTGTATAGTAGACAACGAAGAAGGTTACCTAAGATTACAAAGAGATCTTGATCAATTGGTCATTGGGCTGAAGTGTGGCAGATGGAGTTTAATTTGGATAAATGCGAGGTATTGCATTTTGATAAAACAAAAAGAGTAAGATTTATACAATTAAAGGTAAGGCCTTAGGTAGTATTGTAGAACAAAATAAGTTCAGGTACATAATTCTTTGAGGTTTGCATCACATATAAACAAGGTGATTGAGAAGGCTTTTAGTACACTTGCCTTCATTGCTCAGACGTTTGAGTATAGGCATGGAACATTATGTTGAGGTTGTACAGGATGTTGCTGAGGTCTTTTCTGGAGTACTGTGTCCATTTCTGGTCAGGAGAAAGTGAGTATTGCAGATGCTGGTGATCAGAGTCGAAAAATATGATGCTGGAAGAGCACAGCAGGTCAGGCAGCATCCAAGGGGCAGGAGATTCAGCAAGTCAGGCATTCAACGAGGTTCCCCATCGGAGACTGATTAGCAAGGTTAGATCTCATGGAATACAGGGAGAATTAGCCATTTGGATACAGAACTAGCTCAAAGGTAGAAGACAGAGGGTGGTTTTGGAGGGTTGTTTTTCAGACTGGAGGCCTGTGACCAGTGGATTGCCACAAGGATCGGTGCTGGGTCCACTACTTTTTATCATTTATATAAATGATTTGGATGTGAGAATAAGAGGTATAGTTAGTAAGTTTGCAGATGACACCAAAATTGGAGGTGTAGTGGACAGCGAAGAAGGTTACCTCCGATTACAACGGATCTTGATCAGATGGGCCAGTGGGCTGAGAAGTGGCAAATGGAGTTTAGTTTAGATAAATGTGAGGTGCTGCATTTTGGGAAAGCAAATCTTAGCAGGGCTTATCCACTTAATGGTAAGGTCCTAGGGAGTGTTGCTGGAGTGCAGGGTCATAGCTCCTTAAAAGTGGAGTCGCAGGGAGATAGGATAGTGAAGAAGGCTTTCCTTTATTAGTCAGAGTATTGAGTATAGGAGTTGGGAGGTCATGTTGCTGCTGTACAGGTCATCGGTTAGGCCACTTTGGAATATTGCATGCAATTCTGGTCTCCTTTCTATCGGAAGGATGTTCCAAATCTTGAAAGGGTTCAGAAAAGATTTACAAGGATGTTGCCAGGGTTGGAGGAGTTGAGCTATAAGGAGAGGTTGGGTAGGTTGTGGGTGTTTTCTATGACTCTATAAGCCATTCATCAGGATGGATCTGGCGAGTCGACATTTCAGGCATAAACCCTTCTGGTCACCCTGTTATAGGAAGGATATTATTAAACTGGAGAGGGTTCAGAAGAGATTTACCAGGATTTTGCCAGGAATGGAGGGTTTGAGTTATGGGGAGAAGCTGGATAGGTTGGTACTTTTTCACTGGGAGCGAGGGAGACTGAAGGGTGACCGTATAAGGTTTTATAAAATCATGAGGTGTATAAATAAGGCGAATGGCTGGTGTTTTTTCCATAGAATGAGGAATTTCAAGACGAGGGGGGCACATTTTTAAGGTGAAGGAGAAATATTTAAAAAGAACATGAGGGGCAGTTAGTTTACACAGAAACTGGTTCGTGTGTGGAATGAACTTCCAGAGGAAGTCGTGAATGCGGGTCCAGTTACAACATTTAAAATACATTTAGATAAGTATATGACTAAGAAATATTTGGATGGATATGGGCCAGGCACAGGTGGGGGGGGACCAGTTTATTTTGGGATCATGGTCGGCATGGACTGGTTGGACCGAAGGGTCTGTTTCCATGCAGTATGACTCCATGAGTCTATGACTGTAAATTAGCACTCCCCTCGCGCCCCCCACCCCGCCCCCAACCCCAACCGTCTCCCCCTCTCTCCCCAAGGGATCATGGAGTGTAAAAGCTGTCATAGCTTTCATCACTCTTATAGATAAATCTCAGCTTCTTAAACTCGACGCTCTTATTGAGATTTCGATGAATGTTTGCAAATATGCTTGTCAAAGCCTGCACCAAACTAGTTTGCAAGTATTTTGAGGTATTTATATGGCCTGGTGACATATTTTGACTTGCAATACTCCTGTAAGGAGCCTTGGGGCATTTTAGCACGTTAAACATCCTATATAAGATGATGCTGTTATCATCTAAGTTCTAAGATCACCAAGAAAATAACAGAATTTTTTCTAGAATGGTAGGGCACGTTAAAATACTCTTAGAGTGAGTTGACTGAAAAGCTAAGCTGAAAACCATTGTCTATGTTATAGTCATCCTGGATGCTACCTGCTTTTTAAAATTTGGCATTCCTTGAGGCAGAAGACTTCTGACTTCATTTTGGTAAACATACTTCTATTTAATGAAAAAGCAAAGATGGTCTCTGTCCTGGGAGATTCTCCATGGTGAGAAAAAAATTCTGACATGCTGACAATGATGAACTAATCTCTCGAAGTGAAGAATGTACTTTTTTTCATGGCCATCAGGATTTTCAATGTGTCCATTCTTTCCAAAATGTCTCCTGTTGTCTTTTATTAAAGATTTCAGAATTCCTTCGCCTGCAGGGATTTTAAACAAGTTTCATATCGAAAATGATAGAAACCGGCTTTTATATATCAGAAAAGATTTGCTGGAACCTCATGGATTTTGAAAACTGGCTCCTCAAATTCAAAAGGGAACTGTTAATCAAGCAGTGATGATTTCTGTATTTACATGAAAATTATGTGCTATGCCCCTGTTAAGACTGTTACCAGGGGGACTAGAGCAACAAACTTCACAACACTGCCTCTACATAGGCTTGGTCAAATATACTGGGACAAGAAGTTTCCGGTGCACTCGCAGAGTAATTTCAACAGGAGTCTGTTGGGAGCGACAAATGAGGTCCCAACTTTCTGTTAAAACAATTCCGTTTCCATGGAGCCCTTTTGGAATTGCTACATGTCCTAAACATTGCCATGCAAGGCAGTTAATGCCCACCTGAGATATCTCCCTTATAATCTGGGCACTTGTTGAGCAGAATTAAATGAAGTTAACTTCCTCTGACATATTTTGGTGGGCCCACAATTCATGTAAACTAAGACCCAAACAAGACTAATTAGCCCTTGAAGCCTATTCTACCATTCAGTCAAACCATGGCTGACCATCCACCTCAATTCTACTTTCCTACCTCACTTCTACCTTCCTGCACTTACCCAATATTTCTTAACTCCTATTACACTCAATAATTTATGAAACCCCCTGTCCCAATCATGGAGCATAGCCTTTTAATTTTGTAAAAGAGGTTCACTTTGTCTTAATTCTAAATGTCGAAACTCTTACTCTGAGACCATAGAACCCTTACAGTGCTGAAGGAGGCCATTCAGCCCATTAATGCCACATTTACCATGGCTAGTCCACCTAGCCTACTCATCCCTGAGCAGTATGGATAATTTCAGCATGGCCAATCCACCTATCCTGCACATCTTTGGACTGTGGGAGGAAACTGGAGCATCCGGAGGAAACCCACACAGACACAGGGAAAAGGTGCAAACTACACACAGATAGTTGGCTGAGGCTGGACACAAACCTGGGTCCCTGGTGCTGTGAAGCAGTAGTGCTAACCACTGAACCACCATGCTGCTTACAATGATGACCCACTGTTCTCAGCTAAAGGAAATATTTTCTCCGCATCAACTCTGTCAGATTCTTTAAGATAGAAGTAAAATCTTGCACATATTAGAAACCTGAAATAGAAATAGCTTGCACTGGACTTCCCTGGAACACTGCAGCAGCTCTAGAACAGAAATGCAACTATGAGAGCATGTTGGAATATTAAAATGGCAAGTGATCAGAAAGTCAAGGTCATACTTCCTGATTCTTCCTCCTTCCTCAGTTTTCAAGGTCCAAGGACTCCAGAGAACTGCAGTTTACTTGAACTTCTTTCAATCTTGTGTACTGCATTTGCCATTCTCAGTGGGATCTCCTCTACATTGGGGAGTCCACTTTACAGAACTCCACCTAATTTTGTTCTGTGATCTCTAATCCCTAAGTTTTCCCTGACTTACCTTCTGTTCAACTTGCTCCTCCCTATCTTTTTCAACATTATAAAAGTTATCATCTCTCTTTTCAATTCTGAAGAAGTATCATAGTGTGGATGTAAGTTTGCTCACTGAGCTGGAAGGTTCATTTTCAGACGTTTTGTCACCATACTAGGTAACATCATCGTGAGCCTCCGGTGAAGCACTGGTATTAAGACCCACTTCTATTCATGTGTTTAGGTTTCCTTGGATTGGTGGTGTCATTTCCAGTGGTAATATCATTTCCTGTGGTGATGTCATTTCCTGTTATTTTTCCCAGAGGGTGGTAAACGGGGTTCAAGTCAATGTGTTTGTTGATAGAATTCCAGTTGGAATACCATGCTTCTAGGAATTCTAATGCGTGTCTCTCTTTAGCTTGTCCTAGGTTGGATGTGTTGTCCCAGTCGAAGAGGAGTCCTTCTTCATCTGTATGTAAGGATACTAGAGATAGGAAATGGCATCACCACAGGAAATGACACCACCAACCCAAGGAAACCTAAACACAAACAGAAAGTGGATCACCGGAGGCTCACTGATAATGCTACCTAGTATGGTGATGAAACATCTGAAAATGAGCCTTCCAGCTCAGCAAGCAAACTTACATCCAGAACCTCAACCTGTGCTACAAATCTTCCCAAAACTCACTACATATCATATTGGATTTGAATAATTAACTCTGTTTCCCTCTTCACAGATGATACCAGACCTGCGAGTTTCTCCAGCATTCTCTGTTTTTGTTTCAAATTTTTTAAGGCTTGTAAACGTTTCAATTTGATCACACAATTTGATCACACATCATTCTTCAAACTCCAGGGAATATAAGCCTATTTTATTCAATTTCTCTCTGTATGTCATGAGAGGACATTGGCACTGTAGCCTGGATGTCAGTTCCAACAACTTTCAGATACCTCAGATGTGGCTTTCTAAATGGGTTTTAATGAGACAATGGCTTAAAGTTTGGACAAAAATATTTTTTTTAATAATGAGAAGTAGGATTTAGCCATATAAAATTATCCTAGAAGAGTGATCTCCCAGCTAAAGGAATCATGTTGTGAAACTTGAAAAGGTTCAGGAAAGATTTACAAGGATCTTGCCAGGGTTGAAGGGTTTGAGCTGTAGGGAGAGGCTGAGTAGGCTGCGGCTATTTTCCCTGGAGCGTCAAAGGCTGAGGGGTCACGTTATAAGGTTTATAAAATCATGAAGGGCATGGATAGGATAAATAGACAAGGTCTTTTCCCTGGGATGGGGGAGTCCAGAACTAGAGGGCATAGGTTTAGGGTTAGAGGGGAAAGATTTAAAAGTGCCCTAAGTGGCAACTGTTTCGTGCAGAGGGTGGTACGTATATGGAATGAGCTGCCAGAGGAAGTGGTGGAGGCTGGTACCATTACAACATTTAAGAGTCATCTGGATGGGTATATGAATAGGAAGGGTTTGGAGGGATATGGCCAAATGCTGGCAAATGGGACTAGATTAGGACATCTAGTCGGCATGAACGAGTTGGACCGAAGGGTCTGTTTCCATGCTGCACATCTCTATGACTCAATGACACTAAGTTTCACACCTTGTTACAGTTACCAAAAGAGTTCAATGTGGCAATTGTGTGTGCAGGTTCAACCTGTATTAATGTATATTGTTCACTGTCAGACCTTCTGAAAAATTAGATATTTAACATGTCAGATGATAAGCTCAGTCAGTATTCCATAGCATCATGGAACTTGCAGTAGTGCTATTTACAAGGCGTCTTATTAAAGCAGAATTTGTTGATTCTTTGGTTTATGCTATGTCTATTTAAGCCTTGTAAAACTATTAAGAACTTCTCTAATAAGAACTTTGGCTAGTGTTGTCTGCGATCAAAGCATTTTCCAGCAGCTGTCCTTCGTCTGGCAGATGTGCCTTTGCGGCTATAGGATCAGAAGAAGGAATACACCTCTCTGGGCTGGGTAGAAGAGAGAAGGAGAAGTACAGCATGCAGGAAATTATACACAGACTTCTCAAAGATCCTTTGTGTTCATTGAGAAGGAGCTTTCCTTCATTAAGGAAGTTACCAGTGAGCTTGCCTGTTGTGGTCCCACTTTTTACCACAGCATGGGCATTGCTGACTGTAGTTGTCAACATGACTTGGCTGAACCAGGTGGCATTACTAATATCCCCCAGGTTTCTGTTCATAGTTTGATCAGGTACTTTAGAGTTTTGCTATGCCAGAAGGAAGACTTACATCTGTTTTCCAATGTACATGGCAGGAACCAAGGTGAAGACAGTACCTCTATTGCCTTGTGCACTCCTAATCCCCACTCAGGCATCTTTCTGAATTGAAAAGGTTGCAAGACGCTTAGCATCAATTTGCCTGTGAGAAAAAGGGAGCAGATTTCTATGTAATAAATTTTCTGTAGAATCAGTACAGCAAAAAGAAGGAATTGCCCCTATGAGGCTTCCAATCAATTTGTCAGAAAGAACCAAAGCCGGTCTCTCTGTAAAATGACAGTGCAAAAGTGAAACCAGGCCTGGGGAGATTCGGGATCAAAAAGAGTAGTTTACAGTTACAGCATTTTTGTTTCTTGCTTCACTTTTTATACTCTGCTGCCAGTATCTTACCTTAAATGTGGTTTTGTTCTCCCTATGCTCACTGATCTACATTCGCTGTCAATTGAGAAACTCTTTGATTTCAAAATTCTTATCCTTGTTCACCAATCCATCTATGGCCTTGTTTCCTCCCTTTCTCTGTAATCTCTTCCAGCTTTGCAACTCTGAGATATCTGTACATCCAATTCTAGCTTATTGTGCACTCTGATATTAATAGCTTTACCATTAGTACTGTCTTTTCCAGCTGGTAAGACCCTCTGGAATTCTACCTCTCACCTCTCTGCCTCTCCAGCTACCCTTCCTCCTTCAAGGCACTCCTTAAAATCTATCTATTTAATCAAGTTTTGGGTTATCTGTCCTAATATTTCCTTATGTGGCTCTGTGTCAAATTTTGTTTGATAAATCTCCTGTGAAGTGCCTTCAAATGTTTTACTATGTGAAAGATGTTATGTAGACACAAATTGTTTGTACTTTTAAGCTGTAATGCTTTGTCCCTTTTCCTACACCATTAGTCATTCTTGAAGACCTGTGCCCAACCTTTTGTTATTAGTGTTTGTAGGTACTTAAGTAGGCACATTACCACAGCTCAAGATAAATTGTCTGACTTTCTATTTTGCTACCTCTGGATGAGGGCCATGATATTGTTCCACAACAGCACCCATGCCTTCTCTTGATAGAGTACTTATAGTAGGAATCTGAAAACATGAAGAAAATGGATCTGGATCCATTTCCACTTAAACCCACAAACCTCAGAATCTGGGAAACAGTACCACTGACTGAACCAAGATGACTTTCTGGCATATAATTTGATTTTTGATGCCTGGCTGTGTAGTATCAATGAGATCATGCCCTTCATGACTCTGCGTTGCAGAAATGCAACACTCCCACCAATAAAATTACCACATCTGGAGTGAACAGTGCCAAAAGACGTCAACTGAAGTTCTATTGATATTTAACAACAATGTAAAGATATAATAAAATGAAAGATATCCAATTATATATTTTGCCAATCATTTTTGAAAATCCTGAACCAAGTTGGTGTCTTGTTTTCAGATTTTGTTTAAAGGGAAAATATGGACAAATGAGCAGTTAAATTCACTAGGTGACTTTTTTTTTAATGTCCCGCATGGGTACTGCCATCTTCAGTTGCAATCTGGATCCGTGATCAAGCATCAAGGACAAAAACCAGAAAGGTGGTTCTTCAAGTATGCAGATGTCCCCACTGGTCTCCTACTCTAATGTTAACTGTGTCCTTAGTGGCAAATTCAACATGGCTTATCCATCAGGTGAAGACAGCGGGAAGAGACTTCAGAACCAGGAGGCCATTTAAGTTAAGAACTGTTTTCCATTTTGAGGCTATAAGGTGGAGGAATATTCCTCCAAATTGCTTTAACATAAAAGTGGACTAGTCTTCTTAAAGATGTATCCACCCACAAAGCACAGATAACAAATGGTGGAGGATTGAAGTTGTAGAAATTGCTTTCTAAATCAAAATTACAGATAGCACAGGAGCTGGATAATATCTATTTGTTTTAAAGTATCTGTTAGATTCACAAAGAAAGCAGATTTGTGGAGAAAATATAATTGTTGTGAATACACAAACAGAAAAACACACAACAAATGCACTGTTCATTATTTTTTCCATCTGCAAAATTAACCTGGAACCCAGAAGTCAACCATAATCTGGCATTACTAATGCTGTGTAGTCATTATGATGCAAAGTTAGTGAATTATTGCATCTGGCAACTTTTAAGAAAAAACATGAGATAATTTAAATTATTGTAATTTAAATTTCTCAATTTAAAATTGATAAAATTGCTTTTCACCTGGATATGGCTGTTTTTTTAATCTTATCTGCTATATATTGACACGCTTTCCCCAGTCTTCCTGAAAGCGACTTATAATTGGCCATCTTGAGTTTACGCAGATTGCTCACTAATACATCACAACATCTCCAGTACAGAATGCTTGAGAAAAGTCATTTCTGCTTTTCAGAATTTTCTGGATTATAGAATGACATGAGAATGTATGCACTGGAAGACACCATTAATAAAATTATTTAACGGAAATATTTAGTGAGACATTTTCAGAAACATTAAGGCAAAATGGGACCATGAGATAGCTTTGGCTGGTAAGGTTAAGGAGAATCCAGGGAGATTCAACAAGTATATTAAGGCCAAAAAAGTAACTAGGGAGTGATTTGGGCCCCTTAACTATCAATGAGGCCATTTATATGTTGAACCACAGGATATGGATGAAGTCTCAAACAACTATTTCACATCAGTATTTCTTGTAGAGAAAGAGATAGAAGCCAGGGAACTTGGGGAAATAAATCCAGATGCTTGAAGAGAGCTGACATTACAGAAGAGGAGGTTTTGGGGAGTAGATTAATCTCCAGGACCTGATCAAGTGTATCCCAGGACATTATGGAAAGATAGGAAAGAAATTGAAAGGCCCCTAATAGAGGTATTTGTATCACAGACAGCCAGGGGTGAGGTGCTGGTAGGCTGGAGGCTGGCTAATGTGGTGCCATTATTGAAGAAAGGCTGCAAGGAAAAGCCTGGGAAGTACAGATCAGTGAGCCTGACTTCAGTCGTGGATAAGTTGTTGGAGGGATTCTGAGAAACAGGGTCTACATACGTTTAGAAAGGCAAGGACTGATCAGGCTTTGTAGGTGGGAATTCATGTCTCACAAACTTGACTGAATTTTTTGAAGAGGTGACCATGAAGATTTGAAGATTTCTTTACTCAGTGAGTCGTGAGTTCTTGGAATGCCCTGCCAGTAGCAGTGGTGGACTCTCCCTCATTATGGGCATTTAAGCAGGCATTGGATAGGCATATGGAGGATAGTGGGCTAGTGTAGGTTAGGTGGGCTTGGATCGGCGCAACATCGAGGGCCGAAGGGCCTGTACTGCGCTGTATTCTTCTATGTTCTAAGACAGATGAAGGCAGAGTGATAGACATTGTCTATATGGACTTTAGCAAGGCCTTTGGGAAGGTTTTACATGGTAGACTGGTTAGACTGGTTAGTAAGGTTAGATCACATGGGATATAAGGAGAGCTAGCCAAATGAAAACAAAATTAGTTTGATGGTTGGAGATAGAGGGTGGTGGTAGAGGGTTGTTGTTCAGAGTGGAGGCTTGTAGCCAGTGTGTGCCGCAAGGATCAATGCTGGGTCCACCGTGGTTCATCATTTATGTAGATCACTTGGATGAAAGTATATAAGGCATGATTAGTAAGTTTGCCGATGACACCAAAATTGGTGGTATAGTGGACAATGACGAAGGTCATCTAAGAGTACAATGGGACCTTGATCAACTGGGCCAGTGGGCCAGGGAATGGAAGATTTTTAAAAACTTAGTTAAATGTAAGGTAAGATTTTGTAAGATAACCAGAGCAGGATTTATACAGTTAGTGGTAGGGCCCTGTGGAGTGTTGTTGAACAGAAAGAACAAGGGGTGCAGGTGCACAGTTCCTTGAAAGTGGTGGCACAGGTACACAGGGTGGCAAAGAAGCCTTTGGTACACTTGCCTTCATCGGTCAGAGCACTGAGTATAGGAGTTGGGACATAATGTTACAGCTGTAGAAGACATTGGTTGGGCCATTTTTGGAGTACTGCCTGCAATTCTGGTCGTCCAGCTATAGGAAGTTTGTTACTAAACTGGACAGTGTGCAAAAAAGATTTACAAGAATGTTACCGAGACTGGCGAGTTTGAGTTATAAGAAGAGTCTGGATAGGCTAATACTTTTTTCCCTGGAGCATAGGAAGTTGAGGGGTGACCTTACAGAGGTTTATAAAATTGTGAGGGGTATAGATAAAGTGAATAGCCAAGGTCTTTTCCCCAGGGTAAGGGAGTCCAAAGCCAGAGGCCATATGTTTAAGGTGAGAAGAGAAAGATTTAACAGAGAACTGAGGGGCAACATTTTCACACAGAGGATGTTGCGAAAAAGGAACAAATTGCCAGAGGAAGTGTTGGAGGTGAGTACAATTACAACATTTAAAAGACATTTGGACAGGTACATGGATAAGAAATGTTTAGAGGGATATGGGTCAAATGCAGGCATCTACATCACTTGTCTTACAGCAATTTATTGCTGAAGCAGCTTTGTCTAGTTTCTTAATGACTTCTACATTTCCAATAACTTTGAGTAACATGCTTACATTATGGTACACTTTACTTACATATAACCTTATGAATCCAAAAAAAAACATTGTTATGGTAGGAGAGGAGGGGGAGACAGAGATAGAGGCATACTCATACAAAGAGAAAGTCAGTAAGAAGCAGAGAGATAAAAAAAATGGATTGACAGAGAGACCAACAGAGAGTATCATAGGCAGTAAAGATGTGGAGGTGCCCATGTTGGACTGGAGTGGACAAAGCTAAAAATCACACAACACCAGGTTATAGTCCAACAGGTTTACTTGAAAGTACTAGCTTTCAGAGCTACCCGATGAAGGAGCAACACTCTGAAAGCTAGTACTTCCAAAGAAACCTGTTGGACTATAACCTGGTGTTGTATGATTTTTAACATAGACAGTGAAAAGAGAATTAATGCCTTCAAACAGTAGCCATTCAACAGACTGGTGACTCAGTGAGTCTGCTTAACAAATTCCGGACAACCACTGTTTCCTTTCAATTTAGAAGTTGGAATGTCATGTGAGGTTGTACAGGATGTTGATGAGGCCACTTTTAGAGTACTGTGTACAGTTCTGGTCACCCTGGAGGAGGAAGGATATTATTAAATTGGAGAGGGTGCACAAAATATTTACAAGGTTGTCATCAGGACTGGAGGGTAAGAATTATGAGGGCAGGCTGGATAAACTGGGACATTTTGCACTGGAGCAGAAGAGGTTGAGGGGTGACCTCATAGACATTTATAACACCATGAGGGGCACGGATAAGGTGAATAGCAAAGCGAGTTCAAAACTCGTTTTAAGATGAAAGGAGAAAGATTTAAATGGGACCTGAGGGACAACGTTTTTACACAGAAGGTGATGGGGAAATGGAATGAACTGCCAGAGGCAGTAGTTGATGCGGGTACTGTTACAAAGTACTTGACCTTTGGACAAGTATATGAATAGGAACGTTTAGAGGGATATGGGCCAAATGCAGACAAGTAGGATTAATTTAGTTTGGGAAACTTGGTTAGCATGGACGAGTCGGACTGAAGGGTCTATTTCCCTGCTCTCTGACTCAATGACTGTATATGTGTTAAAAAATGTGGTGCTGGAAAAACACAGCAGACCAGGCAGCATCCGAGGAGCAGGAGAATCGACGTTTCGGGCATAAGCCCTTCTTCAGGAATGAGGGTCCTGGTTCAATGACTGTATAGTTAGTGTTTGAGTTTTGAGAAGATTTGTAGCTCAGGTTGAGGTTCTGGATGTAGGTTTGCTCACTGAGCTGGAAGGTTCATTTTCAGACATTCCATCACCATACTAGGTAACGTCGTCAGTGAGCCTTCGTCTGGAGGCCTAGAGAAAATGTTACCTAGTATGGTGACAAAATGTCTGAAAATGAACCTTCCAGCTCAGTGAGCAAACCTACATCCAGTTGGTGTTTCTGAAATTCTGATTTCAGGATTGGAGAGGACATAATGTACTTGATCTAATTCATTCTTTACTATCATCGTACTATTCCTGATAGATTTTACAACATCTTGTTATTTCACTTCCTCGCATATTTTCTCTATGCCTCCTTCTCTCTTTTGACCTTCTTCATATTTTTTTCTGCAAATGTTCATTCCAACCTCCTGTCTTTCTGAGATCTAGATATCAATTATGGGAGCAATATCGCATAAATCTCTGTCAGAAAAATTTGGTTGTCCAAAGGGATTTGAGTGTCCTGGTTCATCTTTTTCAATCATCCATGTGATCAGGGCATCACTGGCTAGGCCAACATTTATTGCCCATCCCTCAGAGTCAACCACATTGTTGTGAGCCTGGAGTCACATTAGGCTAGACCAGCAGTATTCTTCCCTAAGGGGGAACCAGATGGTTTTCTCAACAAGTGACTATGGATTCATAGTTATCATTAAACTCTTAATTCCAGACTTTTTAAAATCAAATTCAAATTCCACTATCTGCCATCTTTAAACCCAGGACCCCAGAACATTACCTAGGTCTCTGGATGAACAGCTCAGCGATAACAACACCAGGCCATTTTCTCCCCATGAATCATTCAACGTTATAATTCAAGTGCAGCAAGCAATTAGGAAGACAAGTGATTAACTAGCCTTCATTATAAGGAGATTTGAGTACAGGTGAAAACATGTCTTAATGCCTTGTATAGAGCATGAGTACAATCTCAATTGGAGTCATAGAGTTGTACAGCATGAGAACAGACCCTTCGGTCCAACTCGTTCATGCTGACCAGATATCCGAAATAAATTTAGTCCCATTTGTCAGCAATTGGCCCATATCCATCTAAACGTTTTCTATTCATATAACCATCCAGATGCCTTTTAAATCTTGTAATTGTACCTGCTTTCACCACTTCCTCTGGCAGCTCATTCCATACACTCACCACCTTCTTCATGAAAATGTTGCCTCTTGGGTCCATTTTAAATCTTTACTCTCTCACCTTAAATCTACGGCCTCTAGTTTTGGACTCCCCCACCCCGGGGAAAAGACCTTATCTATTTACTCTGTCCATGCCCCTCCTGATTTGATAAACCTCTATAAGGTCATCTCTCAACCTCTGACACTCCAGGGAAAATACCCCCAGCCTATTCAGTCTCTCTCTGTAGCTCAAACTCTCCAACCCTGGCAACATCCTTGTAAATCTTTTCTGAACCCTTTCAAGTTTCACAACATCCTTCCTATAACAGGAAGACCAGAATTGCATGCAGTTCCAACAGTGGCCTAACCAATGTCCTGTACAGCCACAACACAAACTCCCAACTCCGATACTCAATGCAGTTACCAAGAGAGAAAAGCATACTGAGCACCGTCTTCAACACTATCCCATCTACCTTCGACTCCACTTTCAAAGAACAATGAACCTGCAATCTAAGGTCTCTTTGTTCAGCAACACTCTCCAGGCCCTTACCATTAAGTGTCTAAGTCTTGCCCTGATTTGCCTTTCCAAAATAAAGCACTACACATTTATCTAAATTAGACTTCACCTGCCACCCCTCAGCCCATTGGCTCATCTGATCAAGATCCCATTGTACTTCAAGATAACCTTCTTTACTGTCCACTACATCTCTTAATTTTATTGTCATCTGCAAACTTACTAACTATACCTCCTATGTTTACGTCCAAATCATTTATATAAATGATAAAAAGTAGTGGACCCAGCACTGATCCTTGTGGCACTCCACTGGTCACAGGCCTCCAGTCTGAAAAACAACCCTCCTCCACCACCCTCTGTCTTCTACCTTTGAGCCAGTTCTGTATCCAAATGGCTAGTTCTGAATTCCATGTGATCCAATCTTGGTAACCAGTCTCCCATGAGGAACCGTGTTGAACACCCTACTAAAGTCCACATAGATCACATCCACTGCTCTGCCCTCATCAATCCTCTGTGTTACTTCTTCAGAAAAATCACTTAAGATAGTCAGACATGATTTCCCATGCATAACGCCATGCTGACTATCCCTAATCAGTCCTTGCCTTTCCAAATACATGTAAATCCTGTCCCTCAGGATTCCCTCCAACAAATTATCCACCCACCAATGTCAGGCTCCATGGTCTACAGTTCCCTGGCTTTTCCTTATCACCTTTCCTAAATATTGGCAACACATTAGCCAAACTCCAGTGTTCTGGCACCTCACCTGTGGCTATTGATGACACAAATATCTTAGCAAGGGGCCCAGCAATCACTCCCCTAGTTTCCCACAGAGTTCTCGGGTACACCTGATCAGGTCCTGGGACTTTATCCACCTTTATGCGTTTTAAGCTGTCCGGCATCTCCGCCTCTGTAACATCAACAGTTTTCAAGATGTCGCCATTTATTTCCCTACATTCTATATCTTCCATATCCTCTTTGACAATAAACACTGATGCAAAATACTCATTTAGTATCCCCCCCATTTCCTGTGGTTCCACAAAGGCTGCCTTACTGAACTTTAAGGGACCCTATTCTCTCCCTGATTAATGTATTTGTAGAATGCCTTTGGATTCTCTGTAACCCTACTTGCCAAAGCTATCTCATGTCCCCTTTTTGCCTTCCTGATTTCCTTCTTAAGTATACTCCTACTGCCTTTATACCCTTCTAAGGCTTCACTCACTCTCTGCTCTCTATACCTGACATATGCTTCCTTCTTTTTCTTGACCAAAACCTCAATTTCTATCATCATCCAGCATTCCCTGCACCTATCATTCCCTTCACCCTAACAAGAACATACTATTTCTGGGCTCTCGTTCTCTCATTTCTGAAGGCTTCTCATTTTCCAACCATCCCTTTACCTGCGAACATCTGCACCCAATCAACCTTTGAAAGTTCTTGGCCTTCCTCCAATTTAGAACTTCAACTTTTAGATCTGGTCTATCCTTTCCCATCACTATTTTAAAACTAATAGAATTATGGTCGCTGGCCCCAAGGTGCTCTCCCACTGACACCTCAGTCACCTGCCCTGCCTTATTTCCCAAGAGTAGGTCAGGTTTTGCACCTTCCTGAGTAGGTACATTCACATACTGAATCAGAAAGCTTTCTTGTACACACTTAAGAAATTCCTCTCCATCTAAACCTTTAACACTGTGGCAATCCCAGTCCATGTTTGGAAAGTTAAAATCCCCTACCTTAACCACCCTATTATTCTTACAGATAACTGAGATGTCCTTATAATTTGTTTCTCAGCTTCCAACTGACTTATTGGGGTGTCTATAGTAAAATCCCAATAAGGTGACCATCCCTTTTTATTTTCAGTTCCTCCCAAATTACTTTCCTGGTCGTATTCCCAGGAATATCCAAAGTATAACCGTAAGGTTAACCCTAATCAAAAACACCACTGCCCTTCCTCTCTTGCCCCTTTTTCTATTCTTCCTTTAGCATCTATACCTTGGAACATTAAGCTGCCAGTACTGTCCATCTGAGCCACGTTTCTGTAATTGCTGTGATATCACATGGTGGCTCAGTGGTTAGCACTGCTGCCTCACAGCACCAGGGTCCCAGGTTCAATTCCAGCCTTGAGGGACTGTCTGTGTGGAGTTTGCACTTTCTCCCCGTGTCTGCGTGGGTTTCCTCCGAGTGCTCTGGTTTCCTCCCATAATCCAAAGTTGTGCAGGTCAGATGAATTTGCCATGCTAAATTGTCCATAGTGTTAGGTGTGTTAGTCAGAGGGGGTGGGTTACACTTCGGAGGGTCGGTGTGGACTTGTTGGGCCAAAGGGCCTGTTTCTACACTGTAGGGAACCGAACCTAATCTAATCTAATCACAGTCTCATGTTCTCAACCATTCCCCCAGTTCATCTGCTTTACCTGTTAGGCCTCTTGCATTGAAATAAACGCACTTTAATTTATCAGTCCTACCTCATTCTCTGCTTTGTCTCTGTCTGCCCTGACTGTACCAGTCTCAGACTGATCTCTTTCCTCATCATCTATCCCCACCCCCTCCCTTATCAGTTAAACCGTCCTGAGTAGCTCGAGCAAATCTCCCCACCAGTATATTAGTCACCTTCCAATTCAGGTCCAATCCATCCTTCTTATACATGTCACATCTACCCAGAAGAGATCCCATAATCCTTATTCCCTGCACCAGCTCCTCAGCCACACATTCATCTGCTCTATCCTCCTATTCCTACGCTCACTAGCTGGTGGCACTGGGAGTAATCCAGATATTCCTACCCTCAACGACCTCCTTTTAAAATTCCTGCCTAACTTTCTGTATTCTCCCTTTAGAATCTCATCCTTTTCTCTTCCTATGTCATTAGTTCCAATGTGTACAACAACCTCCTGCTGAGAACATTCTGCACCCTCTCTGAGATATCCTTGATCTTGGCACCACACCTTTCTGATGTTTCACTATTAGTCACAGAAACATCTGTCTGTGCCTCTCACTAGAGAGTCCCCTATCACAATCTACTACTTGGAACCTGATGTACTCCTCCCTATATTAGAGCAGTTTCGGTACCAGAAACAGGCCGTCAGTGCTACATTTTCCTGTGAGTCCATCATCCCCTACATTGCCTCGCAGCGCCAGAGACCCGGGTTCAATTCCCGCCTCAGGCTACTGACTGTGTGGAGTTTGCACGTTCTCCCCGTGTCTGCGTGGGTTTCCTCCGGGTGCTCCGGTTTCCTCCCACAGTCCAAAGATGTGCAGGGCCAGGTGAATTGGCCATGCTAAATTGCCCGTAGTGTTAGGTAAGGGGTAAATGTAGGGGTAGGGGTATGGGTGGGTTCGCTTCGGCGGGTCGGTGTGGACTTGTTGGGCCGAAGGGCCTGTTTCCACACTGTAATGTAATCTAATCTAATCTAACATACTTGTTTGATATGGGGATAGGAGAAAGTGAGGTCTGCAGATGCTGGAGATCAAAGTTGAAACTTTATTGCTGGAACAGCACAGCAAGTCAGGCAGCATCCAGGGAACAGGAGATTCGACGTTTCGGGCACAGGCCCTTCTTCAGGAAAGTGGTGATATGGGGATAGCCACAGGAAACCCCTGCGGTACTTATGTCCATCTCGCACTTTCCTGGAGGTAACCCATCCAATCGATAGGAGTTACAACCAAACACATTTCCTGCCGAGTAATCATCAATAACATGGAAACTCTCCCTAATCTTCCACATCCAACAGGAAGAGCACATTACTCACAACCTACAGACCCAGAAAACAGCACTGCTCCAGAGTGGCATGGTGGCTCAGTGGTTAGCACTGCTGCCAAACAGCACTTGCGTCCCAGGTTTGATTCCAGTCTCGGGCGACTGTCTGTGTGGAGTTTGCACATTCTCCCCGTGTCTGCGTGGGTTTCCTCCGGGTGCTCTGGTTTCCTCCCACAGTCCAAAGATGTGCAGGCCAGGTGAATTGGCCATGCTAAATTGTCCGTAGTGTTAGAGGGAAATGGGACTGGGGTTACTCTTTGGAGGGTCGGTGTGGACTTGTGGGGCCAAAGGGCCTGTTTCCACACTGTAGGGAATCTAATGTAATCTAAAAACTTAGTACCTCTATTTTTAAAGCTTACTCAAGAGACAGATCTCGATTAAACATGTAATCAAAAAGGAATCCACTCTACTCACTTTGTAAATTTACAAAAAAAGAACAGTAAGGTTACACTTTTTAAAAAAAACACTTAGCTGCTCCCCTGCAGTCAGCTCTCTCACATAGGTTTCTCCAAGGTCAGCCATGAATTTCACTGCTTATTAATTTTTCTTAGAAGAGCTCCTATATCCAGAGATACTTGAAATCAAACATCAAAACAGTTAGCTGTGCAGATTCACTGCTGGAGCAGACAGCAGTGCAGATTTATTCTCATCCCATGTGGCCACTGCCTTTATTTGACTTCCTCCTTTTTAAAGTGCCGTTGTTTTGATTTTTTTTCCCCGAAGTTCCAAAACAATGCAACAGCTTATAAAACAGTAATTACTGCTCCTAGAATTCGAGGAAATCAGCTCCAACACTGAAAATACCTGAAAAAAAGGAGCAGCTCTTGCAGTCACAACTTTTCCTATCCTCCATCTTGGATTTCCCAGAATCCTCTTATTGTGTATAGTTTGGTTCCCCCTTTTCCAAGGAGGGGTATATGTGCTATAGAGACAGTGCAACGTGATTAGCACCTATGTTAGCAGGATTGTCTTATGATGTGAGATTGAAAAATGAGGGATGACTTCAGGGAAACATCAAACTTTACATTGCAAGGCAGAGTGGATGTCGGTAAAATGTTTCCTCGAACCGATGAGTTTAAAACTGAGAGACATAATCAGAAGATAAGGGATAGACCATTTAAGATGATGTTGAGGAGGGATTTAAGATGATGAAGATGAGGAGGAATTTCTTCATTTAGCAGGTAGTGTATATTTGGAATTCTCAATCTTAGATGGGATCATGTTCAAAACAGAAATCAATGGCTTTCTGAACAGTAATGACGTTAAAGAATATGGAGGCAATACAGGAAAGCAGCATTGAGGTAGATGATCAGTCAGGATCTAGTTGAATGTTGGATTAGGCTCAATGGGCTGAATGGTCTCCTCTTGTTCCTGAAAGGGTGGACAGCTGACCATCACCAAAGCATACATACTATCAGGTATTTTCATGTTTGAATATAAGAACAGGAATACAGTAATAGTGGTGAGAAATAATTGGGAAAATAAAGTTGATAATTTAAAAGGTAGGAAAGAAAATTTTATTGATTTGAGTCAGAAATACTTAACATTCATATTTTGAGTGCCTTTTATCCTAGCCTTGGCTACTTATCTCTCATATTCATACTGCTTAGGTTGGTTTTCAATCGCTTGATGTTTCAAAATTAAAAATTAAGCTTGAGTATATTCTGACCTCAAACCACCCATACTCTGTAATCTTACCAGTCCTACCATCATGTCCAACCCCTTCAAACCACCAATTTAACTTGTGCCTTTTTTGCATCTTGCCTACTTTTGCTACAGTTGAGCCCCTCCCACACACACACACGCAATCACTCACTCACTCATTCACTCAACCTCTGGAATTTTGTCCCTAAGTTCATCCACTTCCATCCTCCAATAGGATCCTCCTTAAATGTATTTCTGTGACGTTCTGAAGACATTCCTCATTTCTTCCTCTCTAGCATAGTGTCTACTTTTCTTTTATATTTCTGTGGAAAATTGCCCTGGTATTTCCTAAGCACAGAAAAACAGAATAAATCCAATCACTTCAATTACCACCCATCAGTCTACTCTCAATTATGATTGGAAGGATGGAAGATTTAATTAACATTACCAATGGAGTAACCCTTTGTCAGTGATAACCAACTCACTGACACCCAGTTTGGGTTCTGGGAGGACCACTCAGCTCCTATCCTCATTATGGTCATGATCTAAGCATGGTCAAAAGAGCTGAATTCCAGAGGTGAGGTGAGAGTGACAGCACCTGACATCAAAGCTGCATTTGACCAAGTGTAGCATCAAGGAATTCTAGGACTTAATTGGAGTCAATGGGAATCAGGGGGAAATCTCTGCTGTTTGGACTCATACCTGGCACATAGAAAGATGGTTGTGGTTGTTGGAGGTCAGTCATCCCAGTTCCAGGACCTCTCTGGAGGTGTTCCTCAGGGTAGTGTCCTGAGCCCAACCATCTTTAGTTGTTTCAACAAGGATGTTTGCTGATGATTGCACAATGTTCAGTATTAATCATGACTCCTCAGATACTGAAGCAGTACATGTCCAAATATGCACTACAGAAGTACTAGTAAATGAGCATCTCCAATAAAAGACAATCTAACTATTGCTCCTTGATATTCAATGGTGTAATGGAATCTCCCATTATCTGGAGTCTTACCATTGACCAGAAACTCTCGTCATGTCAGTACTGTGGTGACAAGAGCAGGTCAGAGTTCAGGAATCTTGTAGTGAATAACTCACCTTCTGATTCCCCACAGCCTGTCTCCCATCTACAAGCACCAGTTGGAATTGTGATGGAATACTCACCACTTGCCTGGATAGGTGCAGCTCCAGCAACATTCAAGAAGCTTGACAGCACCCAGGGAAATGCAGTCCACTTGATTAGCATCACAGAGTGGAGGTTGAGAGGGTTGAGAGCATCAGGTTCCTAGGAATGATGATAACTGACAACTTGTCATAGAGTCATAGAGTCATAGAGATGTACAGCATGGAAACAGACCCTTCGGTCCAACCCATCCATGCTGACCAGATATCCCAACCCAATCTAATCCCACCTGCCAGCCCCCGGCACATATCCCTCCAAACCCTTCCTATTTATATACCCATCCAAATGCCTCTTAAATGTTGCAATTGCACCAGCCTCCACCACATCCTCTGGTAGCTCATTCCATACACGTACCACCCTCTGCATGAAAAAGTTGCCCCTTCGGTCTCTTTTATATCTTTCCCCTCTCACCCTAAACCTATTCCCTCTAGTTCTGGACTCCCCGACCTCAGGGAAAAGACTTTGTTCATTTATCCTATCCACGCCCCTCATAATTTTGTAAACCTCTATAAGGTCACCCCTCAGCCTCCGACACTCCAGGGAAACAGCCCCAGCCTGTTCAGCCTCTCCCTAGATGCAATGGTCAAGAAGCCACAATGATACCTCTTCTTCTTCAACTAGGAGAAAGTGAGGACTGCAGATGCAGGAAAGTCAGAGTCGAAAAGTGTGTGCTTGAAAAGCACAGCAGGTCAGGCAGCCTCCAAGGAGCAGGAGAGGCAATGTTTCAGACATAAGGTAAATGAAGAGCTTATGCCCGATACGTCGACTCTCTTGCTCTTCGGATGCTGCCTGACCTGCTGTGCTTTTCCAGCACCACACTTTTTGATTTCTCTTCTTCCTCAGGCAGCTTAGGAAGTTTGGCATATCCATAAGGACCCTTACCAACCTTTACAGGTGCACCATACTGATTGGGTACATAAAAGCCTGGTATGGTAACTGCTGTGCCCAGGACCGTAAGAAACTATAGAAGAAGGTGTGCACAGCCTAATCCATTATGGAAACCAACCTCCTACCCATGGACTCCATTTACACCTCTCATTGCTGCAGGAACATCCTCTTCCATCAGGCAGAAAATACAGAAGGTTGAACACACATCAACACGTTCAAGAACAACTTCTTCGCTGCTGTTGTTAGACTGGCAAATAGACTCTCTACCTCCAAATGATGTTGATCTTGTTAATGCTGTTCTTGCCTCATGCGTGTTCTGTGCCATGAAACCTGTATGCCTCACTCTGTCTCAGCATCCTGTGATCTCTATGTCCTTGCTTACTCTGGTCTGCCTGTACTGCTCACAAACAAAGCTTTTCACTGTACCTAGGTACACATGACTACAATAAATCAAATCAAATCAAACCTCCATATTGGGCACTGGGCACAAACATCTTACGGCATGACACGTAGACCCAGGCCACGTGCTCCCCATTGGCATCCAACAGGTGGCACCCTCTAAGAATCTTATGACACGCTACTTATTTGGTGCCAATGCTATTAGGGAGTGAGTTCCAAGATTTTGCTCTCATTACACAACCTGGCCTTCTTACCCTTACACCTGCTATTGAAAAAGGATTAGCCTTGGAAATGGTCGTGTAGCCAAGAAGCAGCCTTTTGGGAAATGAGAAAACAGCTGTCATCATCTCAGGTGTTGGCCCACTATGACCCGAAGTGAGAAGTAGTGCTGACATGCAATGCCTCCCAGCATGTATCAAGGTTATGTTGGCTCACCGGTGGCCCAATGGAGAGGAATGCCCGATAATGTATGCTTCCTGGACTTTGATTAATGTCGAACACAAGTATATCCAGATAGAGAAGGAAGTCTTAGCAGTCGCCCTTGGTGTGAGGAAGTTTCACCAGTACTGTTATTGGCAGGAATCCATCAAGGGAACAGATCATATCACCCTTCTAGAGCTACTGAAGGAAGACAAGATGGTGCTGTCAAGACCTTCTGGTCGAATCCACCAAAACTAAAACAGTTGGTGGTAATGAGGCAAACAGAAGGGCCACTGTAACCCGATTTAAACCTTTCAGGACCTGGTGAGACCAGAACACTGTAAAGGACTGCATATTACTGTAGGGAGCAAGGCGGGGGGGGGGAGCAAGGTTGGGGGGGGTGTTGTCCCAAATAAAGGTCACCGCCAGGTATTGGCTGAACTCTACCAGGGTCATCCATGGGTTTCCAAGATGAAGATGTTGGCAAGAAATTATGTCTGGTGGCCAGGGTTGGATGCTGACATGGCTGTGTTGGTGGAACAGTGCCCAGAGCGCCAATAAGGACATAAGTTGCTACCAGCAGCATCACACATTTGTGGGTAAACCCTGGAGTGCATGTTGATTGTGCCAGTCCTTTCATGGGCTTAATGTTCCTGTTCATTCAAAGTGGTTGGATGTGCATAAAGTTCATTCAGGAAACTCAGGGATAACGATTGAGAAACTGCGAGCATCATTCATGATGCACGAACTCTCAGAGGTATTGATCACGGAAAATGGGACGTCATTTACCAGCAGGGAATGCAAGTATTTCCTAAAGTCCAATGACATTTGGAATGTTTGGACAGTTCCATACCATCCATCATTCAATGGTCTAGCGGAAAGAGGCAGGCTTAAAGTATCAGCCGACAGTGTCAATTCAGACCAAACTGTCCTGGTTCCTGTTCAATTATAGGTCCACCCCACATGTGACTAAAGGGATAGCTCCAGCAGAGTTACTGATGGGGAGAAAACTCCACATCATGTTAAACCTGATCTTCCCAGACCTAGAGGAGGAGGGAGCAGGGTGAAATGGCAGCAGGAACAGCAGTGCCAGCCAAATGCCTCCTCTACATGGGAGAGACAATTTAATAAAGGGGATAAAGATTGGTGTTGGAACCATAGAAATGGTCCTGTATGGGTACAAGACGAGGTTAAATCCCATGACTTACAAAGTTCAGGTAGATAATACAGTCATGAACAAACACGTGGATCACCTGAAAGCTGTTACCAGGCAATTAAGACAGGAGCAAAACATACTTGATCTCTCAGAGCAGCCAGATGGCCTGGCAGAAACCATAGGTTCTCGCCCTCTGTCTAGTGTCGAGGAAATCTCAGAGTCCAAAATGGATGGAGCCTCAAAACCATTACTGCCAGAAGAAGAGGAGGAGACTTTCTGAGACCCTCCAGACGCAAGATGCAAGCCACAGTCCAATACACATTGCCAGTGTCTGAGTCCAAATCAGAAAAAATCCCAGTCCCCGGGTGTAAATGTCGCAAGAGAAGCTATAAATGAAAGACTAGGCCTCCATCCCCGCGCTTGGGGTGGGTGGGGAGATGGATTGGTGGGAGGAGGTGGTGGAAGGATGTATTGATTGGGACCAGGTGGATTAGATTAATTATGAGGTTCCTGATTGGGGTTGTTAACCCGGGCCAACTAGGAAAGCCTTGGCTGACCAATATGACCAGGAGAAAGGGGGTATGAGGGTGGGGTGGGAAGAGGAGGGGGAATATGGGGAGGGTAGGTGGTGTTGGGGACTCATCAGATAAGTAACAACACAGAGTACAGGGAAGGTGACATGTTTGGCGTCATGAGCAAGGTAAAGAATTCAACCGTTACTCATGTATACTCAGCCCGCTATTGAACCCAAAATTTCAGCCCATACGAAGAGGCCTGTTAGACTTTCCATTAAGAGTCATCTATGAATGTCAAGGGGTAGTGACGAGTGCTGTATTATCTGTGAGGGACTATTTGTCTTATGCATTGAGGTATTAGATTGTCACTGTTTAAATTTCCAATAAACTTTTTTGGTCACTTAAAAAAAAGACCAGGAGATTATAATCTCTTCAGTTGAGGACTGACTCCAAGCTGGCTGGGCATAGCCACTGCACTGCACATCAGTAAATAAATGAGGACCTGGCCTCTGTGCAATTATTTCAGGGAGCATCCTTTTATTTCACAAATGTATTATTCATACTCTTCATCTCAACCATCTTTCTGGATATTTTGCAAAATAAATTTGTTTGTATCAGATATTGGACAGTTTTGTGCAAAGTCATTATTCACTCAGAACGAAATGGAAACTGGCTGAACCCATGTCTCACATGTCCATAAAGTTAGCAGAGCAGGTAATTTCCATGTGTGTTGGCCAGATTTGAACAAGAAGCCCAATTGTAAGTTTATGTCATGTCTGGTTTCCAAATTTGTGCTTTGTTGTGTCAGAATTTTACATTCCATTTGAAGATGAGAAATGTGAATGAGTCTTAAATGTAAACAAAGGCAATTATAATGGTATGTAAACAGAGTTGCCTTAAATTGAATGAGAACAAAGCTTAAAAGATAAGACAGCAAAGAAGCAGTGGCATACATTTAGGGAGATATTTTGTGATTCAAAATATAGATAATTCCATTCAGAAAGGAGGACTCCAGGAGAAAAGTTCATAATCTGTGACTAAGTAATATAGTTAAGGATGGCATCCAATTGAAAGCAAAGATGTACAATACTATGAAGATTAGTGGAACACCAGAAGATTGGGAAACTTTAAGAAATCTACAAAGAGTGACAACATAAGGAAGAGATTGGAAAATGAAAGAAAGCTGGCCAGAAAAATAAGAATAGGGAGGTAAAACATTTTCAAACTTATAAAAGGAAGAAGAATAGTAAATTTGTGTTGGTACCTTCAAGGTTAAGTTGAGGGAATTAATAAAGGGAAATGTTTAAATGGCAGAGAATTTGAGCACAAATTTTATTCTGTTTTCACAATCTGACACCAAATGTAGAATAGTGAAAAAAGCAGAGAGGAACTGTGTGAGAATTGCAATCACTTGAGAAACAAAGTGTTGGGTAACCTAAACGCAATAAGCTCCTTGGAACTGATGGTCTACAGCCTGGGATATTAAAAGCAATGGCTACAGAGATAATAGCGGCCTTGATAGTCATCTTTCAAAACTCTCCAGATTCAAGAAAAGTTTCAGTGGATTCAAAAACTGTGAAATTAACAGTTTTATTCAAAAAAATGAAGGAGACAGGAAGGAGGAAAATATAGGCCAGTAAGCTCAACATCTGCCATCAGTTGTTGAGGTAGTAATATCAGAATAATTGGAAAATCATAATAAATCAGGGCAGACTCAATATAGCTTTGTGAAATGAAAATCACATTTGACATATTAGAGATTTTCGAGGATGTAAAGAGAAATTTTGTAGGTAGGATGTTTTTGGATTTTCAAACACATTCAGTAAAGTGTCACATGAAAGGTTTGTGCAGAAGGTAAGCAAGGATAGAGGATTAATTAACTGGAAACAGAGATGGGATAGCTGAACCTTCATGTTGCAAACTGTAACAAATGGAGTGCCACAGGAATCAGTGTTAGTATCTCAATTATTTATGATTTGTATTAATGATGTGGGTAAAGTGACTGAGTGTATTACAGTTAAATTTGCTGATGATATAAAGATAAATGGGAAAACAAGTTGTGAAGAGGATACGTTGTGACTGCAAAGGGGTACAGAATTGAATTAAATCGAATTGAATTAACTTTATTGTCATATGGTACTCACAAGAGTTCAGTGAAAAGTTTATGTCATCAATTAAAGTGCCATGTTAGGTACAATGGTACCAAGCTATAATTCTTTATTACAGAATAGAGAAATGCAGAAAACAATGTTACATTACAGCTGTACACAGTGTGACCATAGGTCAGAAAAAACAAGACGTAAAGTTAATAAGGCAAACATCACAGTCGCTCTCCAAAGGCGCTCTGCAGCAGCCCAGTGCAGGGGCTTCCACATGGTCTGACTGCTGGCTGCCACCATACTCTGTGCTGGGCCATTATCCCACTCTACACTGGGCTGCTGGTCACCAGCATGATTGGTCTGACTCCAGGCATCCCGGCTCCATCCGCTGGCATCACCAGCATCCCCGCTCCGGTCACTGGCATCTCCAGCATCCCCGCTCCGGTCACTGGCATCTCCAGCATCCCCGCTCCGGTCACTGGCATCACCAGCATCCCCGCTCCGGTCACTGGCATCTCCAGCATCCCCGCTCTGGTCACTGGCATCTCCAGCATCCCCGCTCCGGTCACTGGCATCTCCAGCATCCCTGCTCCAGCCGCTGTTGTCTCCGCCGACTGCAAACCCCACTTCCGAGGCTGGGATTTGGAGGCTGGAGCCAGGTGTCTGAGGCTGAGAGAAGGGAGCGAGGGGAGGTAAGCGAGGGGAGGTAAGCGAGGGGAGGTAAGCGAGGGGAGGTAAGTGTGGGGAGGTAAGTGAGGGGAGGGAAAAAAGAAGAGAAGTAAGAAAACGAATGGGCAGAGCGAAGTAGTTCCAGCTAGAGCATCTTACTCTCTGCTGCCATCTTACCGGATATGATGGGTTAACTGAGCATGGGCAGATGGAGAATGGTACGTGGAAATGTGAAGTTGTCTACTTTGGCAGGAAGAATTGAAAAGGAGAATATTATTTAAATAGTGAAATGCTGCAGAATTCTGAAGCATAGAGGGATTGGATATGTTTATACAGGAATCTAAAACGTGAGGCAGTACAGCAAATATCCAGAAGGCAAATGGAATGCTGGCTTTTATTGCAGGATGGCAGAATGTAGAGGTAAGGAGGTCTTGCAACTGCTATTGGCAATACTACACCTGAAGGAATGGGTTTCTTTTGGTATCCTTACTAAAGAAAGGAAATTCTCGCTGTGGAACCATTTCAGAAAAGATTCATTGGGATGTGTCAGAGGCAATACAGCTCTGGTACCAGAAATCCTCATTGGTATCTGTAATTAACTGACAGCTGAGAGATATCTTTTGGAGATGTCAACCACTTAATCTCTTCATGACTGCCCTCCACAGCAGCAACCTCACAATATTAATGGAGACACATAGAATCACAAGGTGGTTTTTCCTCCAGCAAAGGGCAGCACAGCATTCATTCACTTGCAGCAGTGGAGCCTTCCCTAGGCCCTGATCTCACAACTCCCTCTCTCCAGGCTGCTTTCATCAGTCAGCATGTTATTTCCGGCAAGAACATCTCTCCACGGCAGCTTTAGGGGACATCACTAAAACGTAGTACTGCTTTTTGTCTGCTATCTGACATCCCTAGAGCTGGGTGGCAATGCTGAACAGAGGTTGATTGATTGTCCTTGAAGGTTTAATATCACATCCAAAAGTTATAAGCCACTGGAGTAAGATCCCAACAGCTTTCAGAGCATCCTTACCATTAACATTGGTGTTGTTCTGTACCTATATCTGCCTCTGAGTGGAAGTCCCTCTTGCTTTTAGGTCCACCTCCACACTTACAGTCAAAATAAAATATTTTTTGTTAAGTCCTGACACACCGTCCAGTTCCATAATTTTCAATGTCCATTGCCCCAGACCTTCAAACCACAGTTAACGGAAAATATTGCTCTGTATGTCAAAAGGACTCTAAAGCTTTGTGTGTTCATTTTTAAACCTGGTAAAAAGCACACATTGCTACAGCATTTGAATGTTCTGTTTTACATGTCAGTCCAAAACTTACACTTTAAGGCTATAGTTGCTGTACCATGGGATGAGGAGGATAAATGGATTTATCAGGCAGACTGCCTGAGAAAATTAGTCAACATCTATGAGTTTGATTTCTCAAAGTGTTTGGATCACTAACCAAATGGTTTCATAGCGTTACAAGTGTGTTTGGATTGATATCTCAAATGGGTAATAATTTAACAAACAAGAAATCACAGAACATTTTTGAAATAACAGATCTCTCTCTGCACTAAAGCTAATCTCCATAAGGCATGATACAAATGTCTTATTTTCCAGCCTCTGGTGTACTCCTAAGTTAATCATTAAGAGTTTAGCATCTACTTTTGATTTTAAAAACCCAACCTTCAAAAAACATTTTTTCTGACATGTCCACATGATCTTTAAATTGGAGGTCCATGAATTGGAACATGCTATAAGCCAACACATTTCACACTGCATGCATTTGATGAGGCCATGATATTACATTAGGACTAAATCTGGAAGGGTGGACAAATTCCTCTCTTTTCATTCCTGAGGCTGATATAACAGTTTTAAGTTTTTAAACAGATGTGTTTTCTTCCCAATTCAATATACGTTTGAACATGTGTTCAAGCTATGAAGAACAGGTTAGAGAGATCTCCTTCAGTTAATCACAATTAAGGATTAGTTTACTGTAAACTTACTCAAGTTAAGTATAAATTTTATTCAAGGCTAAAAACCCATACACTAACATGCAAGCAAACTGAATGAGGGGAGGTCAAATTGAACGAATAACTCCTGTTCTTCAGTTAGTGAATTATATGTGAGCTGGTTTGGTTGTTCATCTGAATGTAGTTGTATGGAGCAGATTTCCATATTCTAAAAGATTCCAGCTTTCAGTCAGTTTTCAACCAGAGTTGATCACTTTTGCAGATCCAAATGCATCAGTTTCAAAAGGAAAGGGATTGAAGTATTTGTTCCAGAAATACCTGCAGCTGAGGAGTTTCTTCACCAGAGACATTTGAAAGTCTCACTGTGAGCTATTCATTCCAAAATATGCACTTTAATATTTTCATTTTCTCTTTATTATGTGTGAGATGTGAGCATTTCTGGCTAGGCCAGCACTTATTACCCGTCCCTAGTTGCCCTTGAGAAGGTGGTGGTGAACTGCCTTCTTGAACTGCTGCAGTTCACCTGCTGTGGGTGGACCCAAAATGTCATTAGGGAGGGAATTCCAGGATTTTGACCTCGTAACAGCGAAGAAATGGTGATATGTTTCCATGTCAGGATGTTGAGTGGTGAGGGGAATTGGCAGTTAGTGATGTATTCCTTGGGATGTAAGGGAGGGTGGAGGAGGTAAAGAGTGTATAATTGGTGGTGTACAAGAGTGAAATAAAGATGTAGCTCCTTATTAACATAAGTTAAAGAAAACTTAGAAGTTATTTTTCAGGTGGCAACCATTGGCATTCCCTTTAAGAATCACTGGTTTAAAAAAAAATCACACGCATGTTCATATGCTGTTATAATTCACTCTTAAATTTCATAAAATGTCCATGACAGAATGTTGGACTCCTACTTGTATTTACCATGAACCTAACTTTGAAACATACCTTCTGGATATCTATAGAGGAACTCTAACAATACTGCGGGTGGCACAGTACTCTGTTGAATGAGCAAATGCCACCAGATTGCATCCTTAGGTGGCTGCATCTTTAGGTGGCCATTTTGTAAAAGAAACTGATTCAGTTTCCAAGCCAAGATGTCTAATTGGTAAAAATAGTGTACTATTCAACTATAAAAACCAGGGCCGTGGTCATCGGCTTATATTGATGACTATATATCAACTAGGGTAGCAGTAAGGAGCTACTTTGAACCTCTGCACCGAAGAAGCAAAGGTCAGCTTTACCTCCTTGTGACTAGCCAGGAATCCTTACAGGAATTAAATCTGTATGGATGTTGAGTGAGAACAGGAACCGAATCATCTTTGCTGCTACCTTTCAATGTCAAGATCATGACCAACATTTTGCCATCAATGGAGAACAGCTACAGGAAGGAAACAGTATACAGCTGCTGTTATGTAGCTACTGCCAGGAGAACTGTTGCCATGGACTGCCACGCTCATTTGACTAGTACCATCCTCATATATCCACTGCAGCTTGGCTGTATTAATCTTTAACATCACTGGTCCAACTACACCTAGGTCAATCCCTCTCTCTGCTGCCTCCACATTTCCATTTAGGTGCCTAAACTGGGGAAAATTAGGATGGACTTCAGTCCAGACAGGAACAACCTTCTGCTTTTTGTACTCATATCAAATATAGAAAAGACTATTCTGTATTTTGTCTCAGCAATGTTTTGAAATTAAGAAAAGCTTCATACCATAACGTGAAGTATCTTTCAGCATTGTTTTACAGCTTTTGTTCAATTTTGGTCGGTTTATGTTGAGAATTTCTGAATTAATTTCAGCCAGGAGGGCCTTTCATTCAATTGGGAATTGAGATCTTAAAATCAGTCATTATTCTCCTACTTATGGTGCTAGCAAGTCCATCGCTATCTTTATACTGACCAGTTCATTTCAGGCACATTTGATTGTCAACATACTCATGCTGTAAATTTGTCAAAATCAGGTCCGAACTTATTCAGTGTGTTTCGACATATTTTTCAACTTTTTTTTAGATGATAAGATATTCACCAAGGACTGGTGATACTCTGTCATTAAATACCTAGGACCAAGAATCAAGAGATCAGGTAAGTCATAAAGACTAGCTCCTGAGCAGGTAAAATTATCTTTTTTTGGTCACATTGGTCCTTTTTTCTTGATATTTTTCTTGCAATAAATAACTCTGAGGATGGTTTAGTGGTGTGCATGAAATAAATTCAACTGACAAATCTGCAATTAATTGATATTTGATTAACCATATTGTGGTCAAACTATAGGCAGTACCAATCCTTCAGCAATAATTCATCTCTAAAGTATGAACCATCAACACTCTTGCGCTCCTTTGACTAAGGTTACATCAAGATGATTTATCCACATATTTAGAAAATTACTCATTTAAGGAGTTTTAATGTTGATTGAAATTAGCATTGCTGAATTTGTTCCAGAACGCTACGGTGCTTTATTGAACTAACAAGGGAACAAACCCTATAAACAACTACATGGTAATAAAACCTCTTAAACATGAAAGAATTCCAATGTTTTATGAGGGGAAGTGACACTTGGGTAAAAATGTTCTTTTGAATTCCTTGTTGTTGATTCTGAACAGAACGATGAAACACAAGATTTACAACATTTCTTTTAAGTAGTTAAGGTCATGGAGAGGAAAGGGGCATACAGTACTAGATTCATAAAAATGAATCACAGAAAACATTTGGGATGAGCTAATGGCTTCCCAACAATCTGGGTCAGATCTGAACCTCTGAAATGTTTACTTCTTCCTCCAGCTCAATAGTAAAGTGAAAATTTGGCTCATCTTCAAGTTTCCATTTTCCAATTGGAAAACAGATCTACACAATTATGACCCAAGCAAAGGTCAGGTTAGACTTGGTTTGACCAAACACTTCTATGGTGTCTGCAAACCTGAAATACCAGTTGCTCTTCAAACACTTAGTTTTCAAATCAGCCTTTGTAATGTGTAGATTTGGTGATTCAGTTTTTAAAATTTAATTTAAAGCTTGGAATTACATTGTATAGAAACTTTATTCTCCCCAAATTTTTAATTTTGGATTATTATTTGTTTAAATTCTTGTTTTTACCATTCATTAGGTAGTTTTTACTCCATATGCTTATATAAACTAAATTCTGTTGTTTCTTTAAACAGTTATAATTTCAGTGCACAGCTGGTATGTGACAGATGTTGGACAAAGAAATACAGCTGTTTTTTTCAAACAGGAAATAGTAGACGTTTGTGCAACGACTATGAAGTTCCTGCCTGAACTTTAATTACTGAAGTGAAGGAATTAATTAAAGTGTTTATATTTGGATGTTATAGAAAATATCATTGGCAGAGCAACAAGTTGAATTTCCTTTTACAATGGGGGGGCGGGAGGGAAGGGGAAATGAAAATATATACACTCATCAAGATGAAGGATGACAGTGCCGGGGAATGGAACATTTGTAAACATTTACAGAGTTCCCCAGCCTAAAATATGCATAAAAGGTGTTAAAGTCCCAGATCAGAGGAGAATACCTCCTGCACATTTATTTTTCCACACTCAGATTCTTCATGCCCCAGAGAAGGATGGCCAAATTAATTAATCCCAATTAATAATGAAGTTGAAAGGATTTTTGTGTTGTAAACTCCCATCCACTGGGACTTGAATTGTCCAAATACATTTCACTTTTGACCTTCATCTGACTACAAAAGGAAAAATCCTATTTCCCAACTATTTGAGTTGGGTTTAAGCCGAGAAATGAAGATCTACTCTGATAAGTATCCAGCTTTCATGTCTTTTTCTGACAAATTATTTTTGAAATTTATTAATGAATTACTATTTTCAATCATAACGTGTAGCTGAAGTGCTAAAGAATTAAAAGGGGGGATCTTGAACAGCAAAAATTGATTAACTCACATTTAATGCAATACATCATCTTCATAAAGAAATTGTATGCTAGGTATAACTGCCTCTGGACAGATTAAGCCACTGATCAACAATGGCTTCTACTACTCCTTAAAGGAGTTGCTTGCTATTTTGCCTGTGCATGCAGCAAGTGTTGTCCTGTTCTAACAGTGACTAGCTATATAGGAGTAGCCATTGGTAAGAATTGCGAGTAGCGTTAAAGCCATCCTCAGTTTTCACTGTTCATTGGTTAGTGAATTTAAAAGGAGTTTTGGTTACGCCATTGGCTTAGTTGATAAGGCTACAGGACTGGATGAGATCCATCTGAGGATATTGAAGGAAGGGAGTGCAAATAGCAGAGGTATTTACAATAATCTTTCAATCTTCCCTAGATTGAAGGGTAGTGCCAGTGACTGGAGAATTGCACACATTACACCCTTATTCAAAAAAGGTTGTAACAATCAGTCAAGCTAATACACACAGTTTGTTTAATTTCAGTGCTGGGTAAACTAAAAAGTTGGCTGATTTGAATGAGTCAGAATGGAGTTTTTAAGGGAAGATTGTGTCTAATTACTTGCTGGAGTTTTTCAATGAGGTAACAGATTGAATTGATGAGGGGAAGGCTGTTGATGTATTGTACAAGGACTTCCAAAAGATACTCAATATAGAGTCACATAGCAAGCCTGAGAGGAAAGCTATAAGTCATGGAATAAAAGGGACAGTAGCAACATGGATATTAATTGGCTTACAGATAACAAACAGAGAGTTACAGTTCTGAAGCAGGGTCATTGGACCGAAAACGTTAACTCTTCTTTCTCTCCACTGATGCTGCTAGCCCTGTGAACTTTTCCAGCAATTTCTGATTTTGTTTCTGATTTTCAGCATCCGAAGTTCTTTGTGTTTTTTTTTGCTTTCCAGGGTATCTTTCCACCTGGAAGAAGGTTTATGCTGGAGTTCTTCCCTTAACTTGGTGTGCAGGGGATAATTTCAAAATTTGTGAAGACACTTAACTAGGAAGAGTTGTAAACTGTGACAAGGACAGAGTAAGACTTCAAAATAACATTTACACATTGGTGGAGAGGGTGGATAGGTGAGAGATGATGTTCAATGTGGAGAAATGTGAATTGATACATTTTGGTACAAAATGGGGAATCAGTATAAAATAAAGGGAAATATTTTGAATGATGTGCAGGAGCATGGTATTTAGCAGAGAAGTGCTAATGGTGTGTCATTAAATGTAGCAGGATAAAGTAGAGAGAGAGAGTTGTTAATAAAGCATACAATATTCTAGGATTATTTTCAAGGACACAGAGTACGAAAGTAAGGAGATTATGATGAAATATATATGTGACACTAGTTAGACCTCAGCTGGAGTATTGTATATAGTTCTAGATGCCACACTATAGGAAGGATGTGAACACATTAGAAAAAGTGTACAAGAGGTTTATGAGAATGCTTCCTGGGTGAGGCACCTCATTTAGGAAGATAGATTGGAGAATTTGGGACTATTTTCCTGGGAGAGGACAAGCTAACAGGAGAGTTGATAGAGGCTGTCAGAATTATTACGGGGTCTCTACTGAGAAGGTAGGGAGAAACTGTTGTGACTCATTAAAGGATCAAAAATCAGAAGGCAAGATTTTAAAGACAAATGTAAGTTGCACAAAAGCTTTCTCTCCCAGTAGGAGCTAGGGTTTGGAATGTTTTGGAAGCAGGAGGCACATTCAGTTGAGGCATTCACCAGAGCATTGGTGATTAATGACTCAGAAACAATTCCAAGTTACCAGAAGAAGGCCAGCAATTGGCCCAAAATTGAAATGCTTTGAGATATGATGCTGACACAATGGACCAATCTGCTTCAGTCTGCACCGTAACACTGTGTGCCCTGCTGGTTAAGATCAACTGACCAGACCAGGCTTGCCTGACAGGTAGCCCCAGGGCCCGAATGTGACTTCCCCAAAGCTGTGTATATGTGGTCCCATCCAAGGCATGTAGAATAACACGGAAGAACATGGATTTGAAAAACATATAGCGGTGCTTGTCCCATCATAGATTCCTTTCTCCTTGCAATGTCATATGAGCCTGTCAACAACAAATACTGTGCAGGTGAATTTAGTTTCCAAAGTGTCCATTCTCACTCCATATGGTGGGGTTTGTGGTGCAGTTTTGGTGCCCCTACCTCTGGGTCACAGAACTTGAGTTGAAATCCTATGTACTCCTGAGGTGTTTTTTTTTTAGATTAGATTAGATTAGATTACTTACAGTGTGGAAACAGGCCCTTCGGCCCAACAAGTCCATACCGACCCGCCGAAGCGCAACCCACCCATTCCCCTACATTTACCCCTTTACCTAACACTACGGGCAATTTAGCACGGCCAATTCACCTGACCTGCACATCTTTGGACTGTGGGAGGAAACTGGAGCACCCGGAGGAAACCCACGCAGACACGGGGAGAATGTGCAAACTCCACACAGTTAGTCGCCTGAGTCGGGAATTGAACCCGGGTCTCTGGCACTGTGAGGCAGCAGTGCTAATCACTGTGCCACCGTGCCGCCCACAATGTATTATAACACATTGATTAAAAACGTGCCTCTCCATGTGTATGAGGGCTGTTAGGGCACACTGGTAGTGCCCCTACCTCTGAGCCAGGAGACCTGGATTCAGGTTCCGTCTGCTCCAGGGGGTGTGCAATAGACTTCAGATAGTGCAGTTTTGAGACAGCTGCCTGTCTGCTTTGACCTGCTTGTATACATTCTGTTTAAGAAGAAATCTTCTTTTCTCTGTATCTTTTCTGCTATTCCCTGTCTGGTAAGAATGTTGAACATTTGGAGTACTTTTGAATTTTGTCTGCTGTTACCCCCCATGATCTGCAAGCTATATCATTGTCTTCTTTGTTCTGCTTTTCAAATGAGACAATGGCTGCTGCTCACTGTATCGTGATTGTACTACTTATGTGGAACACAAATGGAGTATGACAATTCCATTCACATAAACATCTCTGGGCTTATTTGCAGCTAAACAGTACAGACTAATCTCTGGACATATCCTTTGTTTTGGTACTGCAATGCAAAGTGACCATGGTTCCCCATTATTTAATTGCATCCATATACTTGACTCAACAGCGTGCTGAACCTCTTAAAGGGACATCATTCTTAAAACCAGAACAAACCAATTATCATTTCCATGGGCCATGCTGGCAACACAATAGACTCTATTTGGTAATCTGCGCAGCCACAGCCCACAACTTCTCCGGTAAGGCATTCGTTGTATATAATATTTAGTTTATTGCAATCATTAGCCTTCTGTTGAAGCTTGGCCCTGTGAGGTCCTCACCTGATGCCTCTGCAGTGAAACCTATGTGAAACCTTACCCCCACCTCCTCACCAGCAAGGTGGCACCTACAGTGCCCTTAACATTGAATGTGACCTGCAGCCAGTCTAGTGCTAGTGCAATGTTAACAATTGGTGCAGTGGAGTTTTCTGCACTGAGCCCCTTCTCCAGTTGCCTCATATAATTGAAGAGTTGAGAGAGTTGAGTGAGATTCAATTGGTGCCTGTGGAGGAATATTATGGGCTGTATGAATGTCAGTCTAAATGATGATCTCCTCCTACATTTGCTGCATTAGTGAACTTCTCCTCCAGCTCTCACCCTTCACATCACCACAAGTCAAATGAGCGCAGGATATCCTTCTTCCACCAACACTCCAAAGCCACATCAGAAAACCTGGCACCTTTCTGATATGTGCCATTGTCTGTCAGCCAGTGGGCTGTTCCCCTTCAGTGCAAGTGCATATATGGAAGCTACATAACCTGCTCCAGGCAAATTGCCCCTAAACTGTGCCCCTAAACAAATATGAAGGTTTCCATTTAGTACCACCAAACATCTTTAAATCATAGCGATCAGCAATTAACCTTGAAATTATCAGCTTAAACCAAAATTTTAGACAAACTCTATTTAATTAGCATGGCATGCACTTCATGCTCATTTTCACCCTTTCTCCAAAATAACTGCTCCAATTCTTAGCCAGTCAAAACCAGCAGGGAGATTCAGATGCCAAGTAACTGCTGCAGTGTAATTTTCCTGCATGTGAAAATAAAGGGTTTGCGTTGAATTTTTTTCACAAAATTCAATGTAATATTCTGAACGTTATGAGGAAAAAAGCAAAATGTAGAAAACAGCTGTTCTGTATTTCCACTGTATGAAAATAATTTGTGTCACACTCTTGTACATAAAAACCTGGCCACCCAATGACTGACTCTTCCCTCCAGCCCTCCCCCTCAGTATTATAAGTAAGGCACATTGGCAGAGACAGTATTCCTTGAAAACTACCATCTGTATTTGAAAAGGATTTTTAAACTATATCCCTCCTAGTGGTGCATTATAACAAACATACCAATAGGTACATCTAAACAATGCTGTAAGATAGTTTTTAAAATGTTTGTAGATTTTCCAACTAAAAGAAAAATGACTTTGTGTCCAATGAGAATTTGTTAAGTATTTTGAAAGACCCTATAAAAAAGTCTTAAAAGACCTTTATGGATTTGTTTGGAGACACACTATAACAGGACTCAGTAGTTAGCACTGCTGCTACACTGTGCCAGGGACCTGAGTTTGATTCCAGTCTCAGGCAACTGTCTGTGTGGAGTTTGTACATTCCCCCCATGTTTGTTTAGATCTCCTCTCGGTGCTCCAGTTTCTCCCACAGTCCAAAGATCTGTAGTTAGGTGGATTACCCATTGTGTCATGGATATGCAAGTTAGATGAATTAGCCATGGGAAATGCAGGGTTACAGAGGTAGAGTAGGGGATCAGTCTGGGTGGGATGTTTTTCAGAGAGACATTGTGGACTTGATGAGCTGAATGGTGTGCCTCCACACTGTAGAGATTCTATAATGAAATAATTGATGTGAAATACATTTGCCATTTCGTGACACAACAAATAAGTACATGTTTTAAAAAATCTCTGCTCATTCCGCAAAAATATTTTCTGAGGTACTCTAAATTCTCTTTCTATTAATAATAAAGGAAAATGTATCAAATTTAAAAAATAAATGTTCATGCAGTTCCACAATGACCATTAACAGCAGACGTTAAAGCATCTTTAATCTTACATTTATCAAACCTTCTAAACTAAGAAACTTTAAATTATGAGGAGAATGAACACATTTTGTATTCTATGCTTTGAAAATTATTTGTGATTATAATCTCAGGACATTGTCTAAAATTGTTGGGTAAACTGTTTTTTTAAATTTATGCTCACCCTCCAACTTCCTGTGGACGATCAGACAATTTTCATTTATATAACAGCCTGAGATGAGTTGCATTTAAATTGATTTTCTTGTCATCTGGCATTCAATCTTACTTTTATTCTGTTAATGCTACAAATGCCTCCCATTTTCCACTTGTCCTGTCCAAGTTAGTCACATTCCTATACATTTCCTTTCTCCTGTATTTTAAAACTGAACCCAACTTCCCCTCCTTTCAATGTGATTTCTCATCCTAGCTTAAATGGAATTCATATGAGACTTGTTTTTGATGAAGGGAATGGACTGATTGAAGTTTCTGACCATTACAAATGAGATGGACTTTCTTCAACAAAATTTTAATTCTCCGTCTACTTTACATACAAGGTTGAAGTAAGCATTTCACTCCTACTTTGGTGAAATGTTTTCAATATACCTAAATTCCATCCTTTGTGAGTTTTGAAAGAATTGTTAAGTCAGTTGCTGGCTGGCATGGTTGAAGCAGTGTAATGTGGAGAAAGTAAGTGTGAAAGTTGAACAAAAACAAAGCTTAACAGCTAAGGTTTGGAATTTGCTCCGTGCTTGGGAATTAGAAAAGAATGTATCAGTTTATAGGCATGTGGAAGGTGATGGAAATGACAACTGAGAAGTGAAATTAGGTGCTAGAAAAATGGACGCAATGTATGAGCATATTATCCCAAGTGTATAACGAGCATTTGTTTTGCTAATTTTCAAAGTGTACTTAATGCTGCCATTAAATGTACACAATAGGGAGATCACTCATACATCAATCTGACAGATTTAGTTCTAGCCCTTGGTTTTAAGTACTTTAGTCCAGTCTTTGCAGCTGATCAGTGGAAGTCATTACATCTTGAAAGATTTAAATCTTTATATCCAAACAAAGGATAAGGGAAAGAACTGCACAATTTAAAACAGTGATCTAAGCTTTCTACTCTCTCACTGCTGGCTTTCCAACATCTGGGGGTGGGATGGGGGAGGAAGGGGAGAGGCAGATAACCATTCAGGAACAAACTCCACTATGTCCCGGCACCTCTGAGCTGGTGTGAATCACATGGCTCTATGGAATCAGTTGATTACTTGAAAACTGAAGAAGGTCTGAAAGGTCACATTTCTACAGAATCGCAGGCAATATTTGACAGCCTGATGTGAAAACCCATTCCGAGAATGATTCAAGTTAGGGTTGATAGTGGAGACACAGACCTCAGAATTGTTCTCCACAACAATCACGAAAGCCCTGCTGTCATGATTCACCCTCAAGATGAAGTGGGAAAATCCTGCCCAAGGCCTTTGGTGATTATTTTAGTCCAAGCTATCCATTTAGTCATTAGGCTTTTACTCAAAAATCTGTTTGAGATGTTATTGCATAACATAACTGTGAAGGGAAAATGGATTGCAAATAGTGATTCACATGGTCAAGGCTGTATTTTTTTTGCAGGTGTGAGACACAGTGAAAGACAACAGGTGTACAAATCTTTATTCAGTTTCCACCACCAGGAAGAAAGGAAACACCCAAGTGGCCAATGACCTTTCTCATCAAAGGGCAATGCAGCGTCATCAAATAGTGAGGGGGAGGGCAGGGATCAAATCAAATAGAGTTGGAGGGGGAAATAATACACTCCACTCCCTGCGGTGTCCACCTCTCCCTGAAAATCTCAAGGGTGTTGGTGGACCGCGTGCTCCTTCTCCAGGCACACCCAGGCTCTGACAAGGTCAAGGTTATATTCAATGGTTTGAATACTTAGTAAATTCTGTATCAATTATCCTATTACTTCATCACTTCCTGCTGATATTAGTTTCCAATTTAAATTCACAAATGTCAAGGAAGATTGTAGTACTCCAAAAAATATTGATGAAGGCTAAAACTGGAGGCAAGCTTTACAATTTTTTTATTTTCAGAGTTACGCATTGCAAATGTACACCTCCTAACCTAAGAACTATCAATCTTGTTTGTCCAATTATTAAGCGTTCAAGTGAATCTCTAAGTAATACTCGCCACCTGCATCAAATCATCAAGAAAAGGACACTGTTGGGGGTCGGGGGAAATGAGCCCAAGTACTATCTGTTCCATAGGTGTTCCATAATATGCCTGAACCTATTGATTAAAGGTATTGTAAAAAAGACCATTGTTAGGAGGCAAGGGTTCTTGTGGTGCAGTGGTATTTTCCCTATGTCTGAGCCAGGAGGCCCATGTTCAAGTCCCACCTAGTCCAGAGATGTGTAATAACATCTCTGAACAGGTTGATTACAAATATCTACTGTTAGGAGCATTCTCATGGCAGAATGATGGAGTGGTAGTGTCCCTACCTCCAAGTCAAGAGGCCTACATTCAAGACTAAACTTCTCTAGAGGGTTGTAATGTAATTTCTGAGCAGATTGATTAGAAAAATATCCCCTGTTATAATCTAGAAAGTGCTGAAGAAACTCAGCATGCCTGGCAGCATCTATGGAAAGAAGAACATAGTTAACATCGCGAGTCTAATGTGACTCTTTTTGGGACTGATATGGGTCTTGAAACATTCAAGTTTGTTTCTTTATCCACTGACACTGTTGAATTTCTTTAGCACTTTCTGTTTTCTTTCCGACTCACTGCATGTGGTTTAAGCAAATGGCCATGTCTGAAAGTCAAAGTGGAGCAGTTCTTAGTGAGGTCAAGGGGCATTATAGTCAATCAAAGGGTAATGTCACAGTTAGTCAAAGGGCCCATCCCATGCCAGCCTAGAGGTTTGACAATGGTCAGTTGGTTTATTAATCCGAACAGAATTCGTGGATCTATGTCCTGGCAGTCCGGGATTGGGCCATATGCAAACAGACTAGGGATTGCAGGTAGCTCAGTCAGGTTGCTTGGAGACATTGGTCTGAAGGGTGGGCCATGACCAATCTGGACCATCCTGCCAAGTCAGCCCTGCAATTTGGTCCTTAATGGTCCAGTGTCTTATCAAAGTGCAGTCCGTGGATTCTTGGGCAAAGCAGGCAACTCATGTTAAGCTTTGGGCTTCATTGTGCTGGCTTGCTGGGGAAATGGTGACAGTGATAGAAAACTCAAGACAGTAGAATGAAGCCTCACAGTGAATTGGGGGGGACTGAGAGCTTTGGAAATAGATTTAAATAAGCCACAGGAACTCTGAACTCTACATGAGTGGACAGCAAGGTCAACAAGAGCATGGCAAGTTCTAAAATTGTGGGTTCTGGTGGTAAAGTGGGGACGTTAATAATCATTTAAGGGACTCAATGGAAGTAGAGTGAGGCTGAGTCAGCATAGAGGCTAGAGGGATAGCAACACCAGAGGGAACATATGTCACAGGAAGAGACTGCCAGTCATTCACAAATGAAACAAAATTGGAATCTTGCTACAAAAACAAAGTGCTGAGGAAATTCAGCAGATCTGCTAGCATCTGTGGAAAGAGAAACAGAATTGATGCTTTGAGAACGATATGACTTCTCTTCAGAACTTCAGTTCAGGAGCGCTGTCCAAGAGAAGACAACAGAACAATGCCTCATCAAGCTCCCGAAGTTAGAGCTCACCTCTGTAAGGCATGCTTCGCGAATGAATACCCTGGCTTTGCACTTCTTCTAATTCTTTATCATGTAGTATCTGCAGAGATGAAAGTACGGGCTACTTTGGGTACTCCTGTGCCTAGGACAAAATGTGACGTTTCGTGTTATGTTGGCATGGGTCATTTTATCGTAAGCTTGTTCCAAACTTCAACACTGTCATTACATCTTTAACAAAGTTGTTGAAAAGTGCAGAATGTTTGAATGAATGCAAGCGCGTCAAAATGCCTTTGAAAACAAGAAAGCTGGGCTGACAGCTGCACTGGTTTTCGCTGTGTAGAGTTATTCAAAGATGTTCAAACTAGCTGTTGATTGTCAAGGACCTCAGTGTGGGGGCAGTTTTTACTGCAATGTGAAAAGGTGAGGGTTTGAATAGTCTGTCAGTTCTGTTTGAAGGAAACTGACTGACTGTCAGCAAAAGTATTCCACGGTGAAGAAGACATTGAGCCGAGTGCCGGCGCGATATCATTTTTACATTTAGGTCACCAACTATGTGGAAGACACTGTTCTTTGTAAGGACCATGATCCTTTGATTTTCTTGGAGAACCTTTTACAAGAATTAATGACTATTTCACTGGAGCTTTATTGTCCAATCATATCATTTGAATATCATTCATGCACCTAGAAAATAAAACACCATAGCAGATGCTTTCTTGAGAGCACATGTGAAAGACATTGGTGCTGATGGACTTATATCAAACCTGATTGTTGTATAACTCATTGTATGTTTAGTGTCAACATGTTAGTACTGTTAGTGAGCCATAGATGTAGTGTTAAGGTCATTTCAATGAGGAATAGCAATGCCTCTTAAAAAGACATTTTCGTTCTTCTTTGTGGAGAGGTGTAATGTGAGGTGTGTGATTTGTATCTGTATTTCTATCACTGAGTTTTGATTCTTGAATTTTGAACTAGTGACATATGGGTTTTCTGTGTGTTTAAAGACATTTCATGATTAATTTGTAGGTATTTCCGTAGCTATGGTGAAAGAGGATTGGCCCGTAACCAGACCAAAAAGGTCCAAGACCAGCAACTTTTTTTTAAAACAGTCTGAGAAGAATCATTTGGGGAAGATATTAGGAATTTGGTTACATTGGGAGAATTTTACAAGTGACCAAAAGCAAAAATTGTGCATTTGATTCAGTTTAATAAGTTAAGAATGGATTATTTTTCTTTTGATTAAGGGAAACACCCATGGCCTGGGAAGGAAAGCCTTTCAGTTCAATTTGAGCTGTTTTGCAGAAGCTTTGGCTGAAGTTGGATGAATAAAATAACTGCTCTTAAAAAAGGAAGGTGGTTAGGGCTGTTAGGAAAGAGATTACCATAATATTGGAAGTTAAAATCCATATGTTCAAGATCAGAAATGTTTGTTTAAAACCCTGAAGAGTGTTTTCGAAGCTAAGAAAATATAAGCTCAGCTGAATGAAGGCTCCAGAACAGCCTATTGGATTGACAACCACAGTTTAAGTTAAACCCTGTAGATGCAAAATCAAAGGGAATTCTCTTTGTTATGCAAGCTGCAAAAGGATTTTGTGTTTTGCTATATAGCTCAAAGCCTTTAAATTTTTAAGACATGTAAATTGGTTTAATTCATTTTATCTTCATTTAATTTGCTTAATATATTCTGTTTTATTGCTAAAAGCAAACCTGGAGTGTTCTGCACTTATGTTTCAGTGAGAACCATAATATATCAAGCCAGATTTCAGTCTGGGATCTGACCTGTCCAGTTATAACATTGGCTGATATCATAACCCTGTTGTCCATCGAATTCAAGAATCTTCACTTCACTTGGAGCATGGAGTTTAATCTCTGCCCCCACCCCATGTTGGTCTTGGATCTTTTGGCCTGGTCATGAGCCAGTCTTTTTGCAATGACACAGAGGGAGGGATTGAGCATGTTGGAGGTGGATGGAAGAGCAGTTAGAGGTGATGCAGGAACAGGAGAAGTGGTGAAGTGCTCCCACTGAGAGAACAGGACGTGCAGAGAGCAGGAAGAATTAGTAATTTAGGAAAATGAGGTGGTGGAAATGCATTGAGTGTAAAATATGCATCCAGCGGTGAGCATTGTAATGGTCTTGGTGAGAAATATGTGTAATGACAGCGTTAGAGTCAGTGGGAGGCCCTGTGACTGTGAAATAGCAGTGGGAAAACAGTAGCACTTACGTTTGGAGAGCACAGGACATCATTCATGTTGACCCTGCACTTGAGATAAAGCTGCAATCTGGATCCAAGTTCTCTTGGTCTGCTGGTGTGGCCTCCTGTGGGACAGTGTAAGAAAAAGGATGGGCCTTCTCCCCAGCACCATCCCATCTACCAGCACCTCCAGGTCCCAGATCAAGAAGAGAGGAGTGAACCTTCCTTTCCTATGGCCATATTTCAGCATCACACCATGTGAGACAGTTCTTGGCGTGATTGTCTATGTCAGGTATAGCTGAGCTTTAAGTAGAGGCCTGAATGCTCAAAGGTCCCAGTAATGGTGGGCACTTCTACCTTTCCTGCCGTATGATTCCACAAGGAAGGTGTGACAGTGCCCAGTTCCATAATTAATGTGGTGAAGAATGTGCGAGAAAATCTGCTATGTGTCATGGCAACTGGGCACCACAAATTGCACTTGATGAAACATCTTAACTGAAAATGGGCAAGATTCTGCCTCCTGCTTCCTGTTAGCCAGCCAACCTCCCACCCATGCCAAACTAGAACACCTATGTAAGCACCAATAAAAACAATGGAATGAAGTCCTGGTTCAGAATGGACCTCACCGAGGGTATATATATATTTTTTTCTTTTTTTTAACCCCCACACTTCCACCTAACTGCGGTAGTGCTTATTTTTTCCCCCAGCACCCATGTTGTGTGTGTGTGTGTGCAGGTGCACGAATCTTTATTCAGTTTCCACCACCAGGAAGATAGGAAACACCCGAGTGGCCAGTGACAAGCAGTGCCCTTCACGTCAAAGGGCAATGCTGTGTGATCAAACAGTGAAAGGGAGGGCAGGGATTAAATCAAAATAGAGTTGGAGGGGGAAATAATGCACTCCACTCCCTGCGGCGCCCACCTCTCCCTGAACAACTCCAGGGTGTCCGTGGAGACACCTGGGCTCTAACGTAACCGTGGAAGAGGGGCAGGCAGTCGGCCCTAACGACCCCCTCCACGGCCCGCTGCCTGGACCTGTTTATGGCCAGTTTGGCCAGGCCCAGGAGCAGACCCACGAGGAGGTCTTCAGACCTGCCCTCCCTCCTCCGTACCGGGTGCCCGAAGATCAGGAGTGTTGGACTGAAGTACAACTAAAAGCAAAGGAGGAGGTTTTTAAGAAAATCAAAAAGGGAGTGCAAACACCCACACCCAATATATCACCGAGGGTATATTCTGACATAATAAAATGTGTGCAAATTCAAGACACTAAATGTAACTAGGCAACAGGGCTCATGGTGGCATGGGGGCTCCATCAATTGCACTTGGTCCTGTCCTTGCACAGTTCCTGTGCTGATCCTGGTGACCCACACCCAGAACTCCAGGCTAACCAGAATTCCATTAACCAGAATTGCTAAACTCAGAAGTCACAATTTTACTACCATCTTAGATAAGATAACTTTGTGGGAAGCTAGGGAAGTGATTGCTGGGCCCCTTGCTGAGATATTTGTATCATTGATAGCTATGGGTGAGGTGCTGGAAGACTGGAGGCTGGCTAACGTGGTGCCATTATTTAAGAAAAGTGGTAACGAAAAGCCAGGGAACTGTCGACTGCTGAGCCTGACATCAGTGATGGGTAAGTTTTTGGAGGGGATTATGAGGGACAGGATTTACATGTACTTGGAAAGGCAAGGAAAGTCAACATGGCTTCGTGTGTGGGAAATCATGTCTCACTAACTTGATTGAGTTTTTTTGAAGAAGTGACAATGAAGTCTGATGAAGGGGCTTCAGCAAGGCCTTCTACAAGGTTGCACATGGTAGAATGGTTAGCAAGGTTAGAGCACATAGAATATAGGGAGAGCTAGCTAGCCATTTGGATACAAAATTGACTCTAAGATAGGTGACGGAGAGTGGTGGTGGAGGGCTGCTTTTCAGACTGGAGGCCTGTGACCAGTGGGTGCCACAATGAACAGTGCTGGGTCCACTACTTTTTGTCATTTATATAAATGATTTGGATGTGAATATAGGAAGTATAGTTAGTAAGTTTTCAAATAGCACCAAAATTGGAGGTGTAGTGGACAGCAAAGAAGATTATCTCAGAGCACAATGGGATCTTAATCAGATGGGCTAATGGACCGAGGAGTGGCAATGGAGTTTAATTTGAATAAATGTGAGGTGCTACATTTTGATTGCTTGACTGATATAATTTAATGTCATGTGTACCTAAGTACAGTACAGTGAAAAGCTTTGTTTGCGAGCAGTACAGATAGATCATAATAAGCAGGGACAGACAGATCATAGGGTGAAACAAACTTGGACAGAGTGAGGCATACAGGTTACACCACACAGGATGTGTGCGAGGCAAGATGAATTAACAAGATCAATATGATTTGAAGTTAGAGAATCCATTCATCAGTCTAATAATGGCAGGGAAGAAGCTGTTCTTTAACCTGTTCGTGCGTGGTTCAAGCTTCAGTATCTTCTGCCTGAAAGAGTGCATTACCAGGGCGGGATGGATCTTTGATGATGTTGGCAGCCTTTCTACAGCAATGACAGGTGTAAATGGTGTCGATGGATGGAAGGTTGGCTTCCATGATGGCCCGCCTGTACACACAATCTTCTGTAGTTTCTTACAGTCCTGGCCAGAGCAGTTGCCATACCAGGTCTTTATGCACTCGGACAGTATGTTTTCTATAGTGCATCTGTAAAGATTGACGAAGATCTTAATGGACATGGCAAACTTCCTGAGCTGCCTGAGGAAGAAGAGGTGTTGTTGTGTCTTTTTGACCATTGCATTGACGTGAGAAATCCAGGACCGGTTGTCTGTATTCGTCACTCCGGGGAACTTGACATATTCCACCCTCTGAACCTCAGCTCTGTTGATGTAAATGGGGACATGTCCTCCTCCTTTCTTTCGGAAGTCAGTGATCAGTTCGTTGAGAGAGATGTTGTTCTCATTGCACAACGTCACCAAGCCATTGTTCCTTTGTGTGTTCTGATTCATCATTGTTTGATATCCATCCGATCATGGTGGTGTTGTCAGCAAACTTGGAAATGGCATTCATTTGGAATTTGGCTACATAGTCATGGGTACATGAGTACAGTAGGGGGCTGAGAGCGCATCCTTGGAACAGCTCCAGTGTTGAGTGTTATCATGGATGATGTGCAGTTGTCTATCTTCACTGATTACAGTCTGTGGGTCAGGAAGTTGAGGATCCAGTTAAAGAGGGCGGAGCCATGACCTAGACCTTGGAATTTTGAGATGAGTCTGGAAGGAATTATGGTGTTGAAGGCAGGGCTCTAGTCGGTGAGCAGGAGTCTGACATAGGTGTCCTTGTTGTCCAGATGTTTTAGGGATGAATACAGGGCTAAGGATATGGCCTCCGCTGTGGACCTGTTATGCCGATAGGCAAATTGCAGGGGATCAAGGCAGGCAAGAAGACTGGAGTTGATGTGGGCCTCTCAAATCACTCCATGATTATGGAGGTAAGGCCAACCAGGGGCTGGATTTATACAGTTCATGGTAGGGCCCTAGGGAGTATTGCCAAACAAAATGTACCTGCTTCCACCACCTATAAGACCATAAGACCATAAGACATAGGAGTGGAAGTAAGGCCATTCGGCCCATCGAGTCCACTCCGCCATTCAATCATGGCTGATGGGCATTTCAACTCCACTTACCCGCATTCTCCCCGTAGCCCTTAATTCCTTGTGACATCAAGAATTTATCGATCTCTGCCTTGAAGACATTTAGCGCCCGGCCTCCACTGCACTCCACGGCAATGAATTCCACAGGCCCACCACTCTCTGGCTGAAGAAATGTCTCCGCATTTCTGTTCTGAATTTACCCCCTCTAATTCTAAGGCTGTGTCCACGGGTCCTAGTCTCCTCGCCTAACGGAAACAATTTCCTAGCGTCCACCCTTTCCAAGCCATGTATTATCTTGTAAGTTTCTATTAGATCGCCCCTTAATCTTCTAAACTCCAATGAATACAATCCCAGGATCCTCAGCCGTTCCTCGTATGTTAAACCCACCACTCCAGGGATCATCCGTGTGAATCTCCACTGGACACGCTCCAGTGCCAGTATGTCCTTCCTGAGGTGTGGGGCCCAAAACTGGACACAGTGCTCCAAATGGGGCCTAACCAGAGCTTTATAAAGTCTCAGTAGCACAACGGTGCTTTTTTATTTCAACCCTCTTGAGATAAATGGCAACATTGCATTCGCTTTCTTAATCACGGACTCGACCTGCATGTTTACCTTTAGAGAATCCTCGACTAGCACTCCCAGATCCCTCTGTACTTTGGCTTTATGAATTTTCTCACCATTTAGAAAGTAGTCCATGCTTGTACTCTTTTTTCCAAAGTGCAAGACCTCGCATTTGCTCACATTGAATTCCATCAGCCATTTCCTGGACCACTCTCCCAAACTGTCGAGATCCTTCTGCAGCCTCCCCACTTCCTCAGTACTACCTGCCTGTCCACCTAACTTCATATCATCGGCAAACTTCGTTAGAATGCCCCCAGTCCCTTCATCCAGAACATTAATGTATAACGTGAACAGCTGCGGCCCCAACACTGAACCCTGCGGGACACCGCTTGTCACCGGCTGCCATTCCAAAAAAGAACCTTTTATCCCAACTTTCTGCCTTCTGTCAGACAGCCAATCCTCAATCCATACCAGTAGCTCACCTCGAACACCATGGCCCTCACCTTGCTCAGCAGCCTCCCGTGTGGCGCCTTATCAAAGGCCTTTTGAAAGTCTAGATAGACCACATCCACTGGGTTTCCCTGGTCTAACCTACTTGTCACCTCTTCAAAGAATTCCAACAGGTTTGTCAGGCACGACCTCCCCTTACTAAATCCATGTTGACTTCTTCTAATCCGACCCTGCTCTTCCATGAATTTAGAAACCTCATCCTTAATGATGGATTCTAGAATTTTACCAACAACCGAGGTTAGGCTAATTGGCCTATAATTTTCCATCTTTTGTCTTGATCCTTTCTTGAACAGGGGGGTTACAACAGCGATCTTCCAATCATCCGGGACTTTCCCTGACTCCAGTGACTTTTGAAAGATCTCAACCAAAGCCTCCACTATTTCCTCAACCCCCTCACTCAGAACTCTAGGATGTAGCCCATCGGGGCCAGGAGATTTATCAATTTTAAGATCTTTTAGCTTTTCTAGCACTTTCTCTTTTGTAATGGCAACCATACTCAACTCAGCCCCCTGACTCCCTTTAATTGTTGGGATATTACTCATGTCTTCCACTGTGAAGACTGACGCAAAGTACTTATTAAGTTCTCCAGTTATTTCCTTATCTCCCATCACAAGCCTTCCAGCCTCAGTTTGAAGTGGCCCAATGTCTACTTTTGCCTGTCGTTTGTTTCTTATGTATTAAAAGAAACTTTTACTATCATTTCTAATATTACTGGCTAGCCTACCTTCATATTTGATCCTCTCCTTCCTTATTTCTCTCTTTGTTATCCTGTTTGTTTTTGTAGCCTTCCCAATCTTCTGATTTCCTAGTGTTCTTGGCCATTTTATAGGATCTCTCTTTTTCTTTAATACATTTCCTGACTTCCTTTGTCAGCCATGGCTGTCTAATCCCTCCCCGGATAATCTTTCTTTTCTTGGGGATGAAACTCTGTACTGTGTCCTCAATTACACCCACAAACTCCTGCCATTTTTGCTCAACTGTCTTCCCTGCTCGGCTCTGCTTCCAGTCGATTTTCGTCAGTTCCTCTCTCATGCCCTCATAATTACCTCATAATTAACTGTAACACCATTACATCCGATTTTGCCTTCTCTCTTTCAAACTGCAGACTGAACTCTACCATATTACGATCGCTGCTTCCTAAGTGTTCCCTTACTTTAAGATTTTTTATAAAGTCTGGTTCATTACATAGCACTGGGTCCAGAATAGCCTGCTCCCTTGTGGGCTCCATGACAAGCTGTTCCAAAAAGCCACCTCCACTGGGAGTGTATTCCAGACGCACATCACCCTCCCCACACTGTTCCCCTAAACTTTTCCCCTCTTGACTTGGACCTGTGCCCTCTTTAGTTGACCTTTCTGTCCTGGAATAAAGCTTCTCACCTTCCATCCTATCTAGGCCTGTCATAATTTTGTAGACCTCCATTGGATTACCCACTCAGCCTCCATCTTCCCAGTGAAAACAGTCCGACTTTAGAATTAGAATTAGAATATCTTTTATTGTCATGTGTACTCAAGTACAGAAGTACAGGAATACGGCGAAAAGTTTTGCAATGCTGCCTTTTATGGTTCAATCTTATGTACAAGTGCATAGGAACAAATCTTAGACTCAAAAAGAGGAATAAAAAATAAAATTAGTTGCATTACTTTACAGTGTTTAAAGAATAAGTTGGAAATGAGACATAGTTAAAAGATGGACATTACTGTCAGATAAATAAATTACACATAAACATGACACTGTGGGAGCTCAGCACTGTCTGCGCCAGACCACAGTCTAACAACCATCCCAGCTCTGGCCCAAGCCTCCAGTCCTCTCCGCACCAAGTCCCAGCTGCTCCTGGGTACGTTTCCCACAGGACTGCTTACCCTTTCTGACCTCCCTCCTCATAATGGCCTTTGTTTTGGGTATCACTCAGCGCCTACCCTGCACAGGACAGGCTCCCCACACCAGCCATTACTCCAGGACTGTTTCCCCACACCAGCCATTACTCCGGGACTGCTTCCCCTCACCGGCCATTACTCCGGGTCTGTTACCCCACACCGGCCATTACTCTGGGTCTGCTTCCCCACACCGGCCATTACTCCGGGTCTGCTTCCCCACACCGGCCATTACTCCGGGACTGCTTCTCCACACCTGTCATTACTCCGGGACTGTTTCCCCACACCGGCCATTACTCCGGGTCTGCTTCCCTACACCGGCCGTTACTCCGGGAATGCTTCCCCTCACCGGCCATTACTCCGGGACTGCTTCCCCACACCGGCCATTACTCCGGGAATGCTTCCCCACACCGGCCATTACTCCGGGACTGCTACCCCACACCGGCCATTACTCCGGGACTGCTTCCCCACACCGGCCATTACTCCGGGAATGCTTCCCCACACCGGCCATTACTCCGGGACTGCTACCCCACACCGGCCATTACTCCGAGACTGTCTCCCCACACCGGCCATTACTCCGGGTCTGCTTCCCCACACCGGCCGTTACTCCGGGAATATTTCCCCACACCGGCCATTACTCTGGATCTGCTTCCCCTCACCGGCCGTTACTCCAGGACTGTTTCCCCACACCGGCCGTTACTCTGGGATGGCTTCCCCTCACCGGCCATTACTCCGGGTCTGCTTCCCCATACCGGCCGTTATTCTGGGTCTGCTACCCCACACCGGACATTACTCCGGGACGGCTTCCCCTCACCGGCCGTTACTCCGGGTCTGCTTCCCCACACCGGCTGTTACTCTGGGACGGCTTCCCCTCACCGGCCATTACTCCGGGTCTGCTTCCCCACACCGGCCATTACTCCAGGCCGCTACTCTGGGACCGCTTCCCCATGTCAGTTACTCCTCTGGGACTGCTTCCCCATGTCAGTTACTCCTCTGGGACTGCTTCCCCATGTCAGTTACTCCTCTGGGACTGCTTCCCCATGTCAGTTACTACTCTGGGACTGCTTCCCCGTGTCGGTTGCTACTTCGGGACTGCTTCCCTGTGCCGGCTGCTAATCCGGGTCTGCTTCCCCGTGCCGGCGGCTACTCCGGGACTGCTTCCCCACACCGGCTGTTACTCTGGGATTGCTTCCCCATGTCAGCCTCCAGTCCAGGACTGCTTCCCCACACCGGCCATTACTTCAGGATTGATTCCCCACACCGGCAATTACTCCGGGATTGATTTTCCACACCGACCATTACTCCGGGACTGCTTCCCCACATTGGCTGTTACTCTGGGACTGCTACCCCACACTGGCCGCAACTCTGGGACTGCTTCCCCACGCCGGCCTTTACTCCAGGTCTGCTTCCCCACACCGGCCGCTACTCTGGGTCTGCTTCCCCACACTGGCCATTACTCCGGGTCTGCTTCCCCACACAGGCCATTACTCCGGGATTGCTTCCCCGCATTGACCATTACTCTGGGTCTGCTTCCCCACACCGTCCGTTACTCCAGCTCTGCTTCCCCACACCGGCCGTTACTCCAGCTCTGCTTCCCCACACCGGCCGTTACTCCGGGATTGCTTCCCCGCACCGACCATTACTCCAGGATTGATTCCCCACATCAGCAATTACTCCGGGATTGCTTCCCCGCACTGGCCATTACTCCAGGATTGATTTTCCACACCGACCATTACTCCAGGACTGCTTCTCCACACCGGCCGCTACTCCGGGTCTGCTTCTCCATACCGGCCACTACTCAGGGACCGTTCCCCACACCGGCCATTATTCCGGGACCATTTCCCACACCGGCCGCTACTCCGGGCCTGCTTCCCCACACGGGCTGTTACTCTGGGCCTGCTTCCCCACACTGGCCATTACTCTGGGACTGCTTCCCCACACCGGCCGTTACTCCGGGTCTGCTTCCCCACACCGGCTGTTACTCTGGGATTGATTCCCCACACCGGCCATTACTCTGGGACAGCTTCCCCTCACCAGCCATTACTCCTGGACTGTTCCCCACACCGGCCATTACTCTGCGACAGCTTCCCCACACTGGACATTACTCCGGGTCCGCTTCCTCACACCGGCCTTTACTCCGGGAATGCTTCCCCACACCGGCCTTTACTCCAGGTCTGATTCCCCGCACCGGCCATTACTCCGGGATTGATTTTCCACACCGACCATTACTCCAGGACTGCTTCCCCACACCGGCCATTACTCTGGGATTGATTCCCCACACCGACCATTACTCCGGGAATGCTTCCCCACACCGGCCTTTACTCCAGGTCTGATTCCCCGCACCGGCCATTACTCCGGGATTGATTTTCCACACCGACCATTACTCCAGGACTGCTTCCCCACACCGGCCATTACTCTGGGATTGATTCCCCGCACCGGCCATTACTCCGGGATTGATTTTCCACACCGACCATTACTCCAGGACTGCTTCCCCACACCGGCCATTACTCTGGGATTGATTCCCCACACCGGCCATTACTCCGGGATTGATTTTCCACACCGGCCATTACTCCGGGACTGGTTCCCCACACTGGCCACTACTCAGGGTCTGCTTTCCCACACCGGCCATTACTTCGAGTCTGCTTCCCCTCATCTGCCATTACTCCGGGACTGTTCCCCATGCCGGCTGCTACTCCGGGACTGCTTCACCATGCCGGCTGCTACTCTGGGGCTGCCTCCCTGTGCCAGCCACTACTCCGGGACTGGTTCCACACACCGGCCTTACTCCGGGATTGCGACCCCACACCGGCCGTTACTCCAGGACTGCTTCCCCGCACTGGCCGCTACTCCGGGATTGATTCCCCACACCGGCAATTACTCCGGGATTGCTTCCCCGCACCGGCCATTACTCCGGGATTGATTTTCCACACCGACCATTACTCCGGGACTGCTTCCCCACACCGGCCATTACTCCGGGACTGCTTCCCCACACCGGCCGCTACTCCGAGTCTGCTTCCCCACACCGACCATTACTCTGGGATTGATTCCCCGCACCGACCATTACTTCGGGATTGATTCCCCACACCGACCATTACTCTGGGATTGATTCCCCGCACCGACCATTACTTCGGGATTGATTCCCCACACCGACCATTACTCTGGGATTGATTCCCCATACCGGCCGTTACTCCGGGACTGCTTCCCCACACCGGCCGCTACTCCGAGTCTGCTTCCCCACACCGACCATTACTCTGGGATTGATTCCCCGCACCGACCATTACTTCGGGATTGATTCCCCACACCGGCCATTACTCTGGGATTGATTCCCCGCACCGGCCATTACTCCGGGATTGATTCCCCTCACCGGCCATTACTCCGGGACTGCTTCCCCACACCGGCCGCTACTCTGGGACTGCTTCCCCACACCAGCCGCTACTCCGGGACTGGTTCCCCACACCGGCCGTTACTCCGGGTCTGCTTCCCCACACTGGACATTACTCCGGGTCTGCTTCCCCACACTGGACATTACTCCGGGACTGCTTCCCCACACTGGCCATTACTCTGGGATTGGTTCCCCACACTGGCCATTACTCTGGGATTGGTTCCCCACACCGGCCATTACTCCGGGATTGCTTCCCCGCACAGACCAGTACTCCGGGATTGATTCCCCACACCGGCCACTACTCCGGGTCTGCTTCCCCACACCGGCCACTACTCCTGGACTGTTCCCCACACTGGCCATTACTCCGGGACTGCTTCCCCGCACTGACCATTACTCCGGGATTGATTCCCCACACCGGCCATTACTCCGGGATTGATTCCCCACACCGGCCATTACTCCTGGACTGTTCCCCAGACCGGCCTTTACTCCGGGACTACTTCCCCACACCGGCCATTACTCCGGGATTGATTCCCCACACCGGCCATTATTCCGGGACTGGTTCCCCGTGTCGGCTGCTACTCCGGGACTGTTCCCCACAGCGGCCATTACTCCGGGACTGCTTCCCCGCACCGGCCGCTACTCTGGGATTGATTCCCCACACCGGCAATTATTCCGGGATTGCTTCCCCGCACCGGCCATTACTCCGGGATTGATTTTCCACACCGACAATTACTCCGGGACCGTTCTGCACACCGGCCGCTACTCCGAGTCTGCTACCACACACCAGCCGCTACGCTGGGACTGCTTCCCCGTGTCGGCTGCTACTCCGGGACCGCTTCCCCACACTGGCCATTACTCCGGATCTGCTTCCCCACAGCGGCCACTCCTCCGGGCCTGCTTCCCCACACTGGCCGTTACTCTGGGACCTCTTCCCCACACCGGCCGTTATTCCGGTCTGCTTCCCCACACCGGCCGCTACTCCGGGTCTGCCTCCGGGTCTGCTTCCCCGTCCCGGCTGCTACTCCAGGTGTGCTTCCCCACACCGGCTGCTACTCCGGGTCTGCTTCCCCACACTGGCCATTACTCCAGGACTGCTTCCCCACACCTGCCGTTACTCCGGGCCTGCTTCACCACACTGGACGTTACTCTGGGACTGCTTCCCCACACCGGCCGTTATTCCGGGACTGCTTCCCACACCGGCCACTACTCTGGGATTGATTCCCCACACCTGCCGTTACTCCGGGCCTGCTTCCCCACACCGGCTGCTACTCTGGGTCTGCTTCCCCACACAGGCCATTACTCCGGGACTGCTTCCCACACCGGCCACTACTCTGGGATTGATTCCCCACACCGGCCATTACTCCGGGATTGCTTCCCTGCTCTGGCCATTACTCAGAAATTGATTACCCGCTCCGACCATATCTCCGGGATTTCTTCTCCGCACTAACCATTACTCTGGGATTGATTCCCCACACCGACCATTACTCCGGGATTGATTCCCTACACCGACCATTACTCTGGGTCTGCTTCCGCACACCGGCCGCTACGCCAGGACCGTTCCCCAGACCAGCCATTACTCCTGGACTGCTTCTCCACCCCGGCTGCTACTCCGGTCCTCATTCCCTACACTGGCAGCTACTCTGGGTTCTGCTTCCCCACACCGCCCGCTACTCCGTGCCTGCTTCCCCACACCCACTGCTACTCCAGGCGTGCTTCCCCACACCCGCCGCTACTCCGGGACTGGCTTCCCCACACCGGCTGCTACTCCGGGACTGCTTCCCCACACCGGCTGCTACTCCGGGCCTCATTCCCTACACCGGCAGCTATTCTGGGTTCTGCTTCCCCACACTGCCCGCTACTCCGTGCCGGCTTCCCCACTCCCCCCGCTACTCCGGGCCTGCTTCCCCACACCGGCCATTACTGCGGGACTGCTTCCCCGCGCCCGTCGCTACTCTGGGACTGCTTCCCTGCGCCCGTCGCTACTCTGGGACTGCTTCCCCGTGTCGGCTGCTACTCCGGGACTGCTTCCCCGTACTGGCTGATACTCCGGGACTGCTTCCCCATGTCGGCTGCTACTCCGGGACTGCTTCCCTGTGCCGGCTGCTACTCCGGGACTGCTTCCCCGTATCGGCTGGTACTCCGGGACTGCTTCCCCGTCCCAGCTGCTACTCCGCGACTGCTTCCCCGTATCGGCTGCTACTCCGGGACTGCTTCCCCATATCGGCCGCTACTCCGGGACTGCTTCCCTGTGTCGGCTACTACTCCGGGACTGCATCCTTGTCCCAGCTGCTACTCCGGGACTGCTTCCCTGTGTCGGCTACTACTCTGGGACTGCATCCTTGTCCCAACTGCTACTCCGGGACTGCTTCCCCGTATCGGCTGCTACTCCGGGACTGCTTCCTCGTCCCAGCTGCTACTCCGGGACTGCTTCCCTGTATCGGCTGCTACTCCGGGACTGCTTCCTCGTCCCAGCTGCTACTCCGGGACTACTTCCCTGTATCGGCTGCTACTCCGGGACTGCTTCCCCGTGTCGGCTGCTACTCCGGGACTGCTTCCCTGTATCGGCTGCTACTCTGGGACTGCTTCCCCGTGTCGGCTGCTACTCCGGGACTGCTTCCCCGTGTCGGCTGCTACTTCGGGACTGCTTCCCCGTCCCGGCTGATACTCCGGGACTGCTTCCCCGTATCGGCTGCTACTCCGGGACTGTTTCCCTGTGTCGGCTGCTACTCCGGGACTGCTTCCCTCGTCCCGGCTGCTACTCCGGGACTGTTTCCCTGTGTCGGCCACTACTCCGGGACTGCTTCCCTGTGTCGGCTGCTACTCCGGGACAGCTTCCCTCGTCCCAGCTGCTACTCCGGGACTGCTTCCCTGTGTCGGCTGCTACTCCGGGACTGCTTCCCCGTATCGGCTGCTACTCCGGGACTGCTTCCACATGTCGGCTGCTACTCCGGGACTGCTTCCCCGTATCGGCTGCTACTCCGGGACTGCTTCCACATGTCGGCTGATACTCCGGGACTGCTTCCTCGTATCGGCTACTACTCCGGGACTGCTTCCCCGTATCGGCTGCTACTCCGTGACTGCTTCCCCGTATCGGCTGCTACTCCGTGACTGCTTCCCCATATCGGCTGCTACTCCGTGACTGCTTCCCCGTATCGGCTGCTACTCCGTGACTGCTTCCCCATATCGGCTGATACTCTGGGACTGCTTCCCCGTATCGGCTGCTACTCCGTGACTGCTTCCCCGTATCGGCTGCTACTCCGGGACTGCTTCCCCGTATCGGCTGCTACTCCGGGACTGCTTCCCCATATCGGCTGATACTCTGGGACTGCTTCCCCGTATCGGCTGCTACTCCGGGACTGCTTCCCCGTATCGGCTGCTACTCCGGGACTGCTTCCCTGTATCGGCTGCTACTCCGGGTCTGTTCCCCGTCCCAGCTGCTACTCCGGGACTGCTTCCCCGTGTCGGCTGCTACTCCTGGACTGCTTCCCTCGTCCCGGCTGCTACTCCGGGACTGCTTCCCCGTGTCCGCTGCTACTCCGGGACTGCTTCCCTGTATTGGCTGCTACTCCGGGACTGCTTCCCCATATCGGCTGCTACTCCGGGACTGTTTCCCTGTGTCGGCCACTACTCCGGGACTGCTTCCTCGTGTCAGCTGCTACTCCGGGACTGCTTCTCCATGTCGGCTGCTACTCCGGGACTGCTTTCCTCGTCCCGGCTGCTACTCCGGGACTGTTTCCCTGTGTCGGCCACTACTCCGGGACTGCTTCCTCGTGTCGGCTGCTACTCCGGGACTGTTTCCCTGTGTCGGCCACTACTCCGGGACTGCTTCCTCGTGTCGGCTGCTACTCCGGGACTGCTTCCTCGTGTCGGCTGCTACTCCGGGACTGTTTCCCTGTGTCGGCCACTACTCCGGGACTGCTTCCCTCGTCCCGGCTGCTACTCCGGGACTGCTGCCCTGTAATGGCTGCTACTCCGGGACTGCTTCCTCGTGTCGGCTGCTACTCCGGGACTGTTTCCCTCGTCCTGGCTGCTACTCCGGGACTGCTGCCCAGTAATGGCTGCTACTCCGGGACTGCTTCCCCGTGTCGGCTGATACGCCGGGACTGCTTCCCCGTGTCGGCCACTACTCCGGGACTGCTTCCCCGTGTCGGCTGCTACTCCGGGACTGCATCCCTTGTTCGGGCTGCTACTCCGGGACTGCTTCCCTGTGTCGGCTGCTACTCCGGGACAGCTTCCCCGTATCGACTGCTACTCCGGGACTGCTTCCTCGTCCTGGCTGCTACTCCGGACTGCTTCCCCGTGTCGGCTACTACTCCGGGACTGCTTCCTCGTGTCGGCTGCTACTCCGGGACTGCTTCCCCATGTCGGCTGCTACTCCAGGACTGCTTCCCCGTGTCGGCTGCTATTCCGGGACTGCTTCCCCGTGTCGGCCACTACTCCGGGACTGCTTCCCTCGTCCCGGCTGCTACTCCGTGACTGCTTCCCCATATCGGCTGATACTCCGGGACTGCTTCCTCGTGTCGGCTGCTACTCCGGGACTGCTTCCCCGTGTCGGCTGCTACTCCGGGACTGCTTCCCGGTATCGGCTGCTACTCCGGGACTTCTTCCCCGTGTCGGCTGCTACTCCGGGACTGCTTCCCCGTGTCGGCTGCTGCTCCAGGACTGCTTCCCTCTTCCCGGCTGCTACTCCGTGACTGCTTCCCCGTGTCGGCTGCTACTCCGGGACTGCTTCCCTGTATCGGCTGCTACTCCGGGACTGCTTCCCTGTGTCGGCTGCTACTCCGGGACTGCTTCCCCGTGTCGGCTGCTACTCCAGGACTGCTTCCCTCTTCCCGGCTGCTACTCCGTGACTGCTTCCCCGTGTCGGCTGCTACTCCGGGACTGCTTCCCTGTATCGGCTGCTACTCCGGGACTGCTTCCCTGTGTCGGCTGCTACTCCGGGACTGCTTCCCTGTATCGGCTGCTACTCCGGGACTGCTTTCCCGTGTCGGCTGCTACTCCGGGACTGCTTCCCTGTGTCGGCTGCTACTCCGGGTCTGTTCCCCGTCCCAGCTGCTACTCCGGGACTGCTTCCCTGTGTCGGCTGCTACTCCGGGACTGCTTCCCTGTGTCGGCTACTACTCCGGAACTGCTTTCTCATCCCAACTGCTACTCCGGGACTGCTTCCCCGTATCGGCTGCTACTCCGGGACTGCTTCCTCGTCCTGGCTGCTACTCCGGACTGCTTCCCCGTGTCGGCTACTACTCCGGGACTGCTTCCTCGTGTCGGCTGCTACTCCGGGACTGCTTCCCCATGTCGGCTGCTACTCCGGGACTGCTTCCCCGTGTCGGCTGCTACTCCGGGACTGCTTCCTCGTGTCGGCCACTACTCCGGGACTGCTTCCCTCGTCCCGGCTGCTACTCCAGGACTGCTTCCCCGTGTCGGCTGCTATTCCGGGACTGCTTCCCCGTGTCGGCCACTACTCCGGGACTGCTTCCCTCGTCCCGGCTGCTACTCCGTGACTGCTTCCCCATATCGGCTGATACTCTGGGACTGCTTCCCCGTGTCGGCTGCTACTCCGGGACTGCTTCCCCGTATCGGCTGATACTCCGGGACTGCTTCCTCGTGTCGGCTGCTACTCCGGGACTGCTTCCCCGTGTCGGCTGCTACTCCGGGACTGCTTCCCGGTATCGGCTGCTACTCCGGGACTTCTTCCCCGTGTCGGCTGCTACTCCGGGACTGCTTCCCCGTGTCGGCTGCTGCTCCAGGACTGCTTCCCTCTTCCCGGCTGCTACTCCGTGACCTCTTCCCCGTGTCGGCTGCTACTCCGGGACTGCTTCCCTGTATCGGCTGCTACTCCGGGACTGCTTCCCTGTGTCGGCTGCTACTCCGGGACTGCTTCCCCGTGTCGGCTGCTACTCCAGGACTGCTTCCCTCTTCCCGGCTGCTACTCCGTGACTGCTTCCCCGTGTCGGCTGCTACTCCGGGACTGCTTCCCTGTATCGGCTGCTACTCCGGGACTGCTTCCCTGTGTCGGCTGCTACTCCGGGACTGCTTCCCTGTATCGGCTGCTACTCCGGGACTGCTTTCCCGTGTCGGCTGCTACTCCGGGACTGCTTCCCTGTGTCGGCTGCTACTCCGGGTCTGTTCCCCGTCCCAGCTGCTACTCCGGGACTGCTTCCCTGTGTCGGCTGCTACTCCGGGACTGCTTCCCTGTGTCGGCTACTACTCCGGAACTGCTTCCTCATCCCAACTGCTACTCCGGGACTGCTTCCCCGTATCGGCTGCTACTCCGGGACTGCTTCCTCGTCCCTGCTGCTACTCCGGGACTGCTTCCCTGTATCGGCTGCTACTCCGGAACTGCTTCCTCATCCCAACTGCTACTCCGGGACTGCTTCCCCGTATCGGCTGCTACTCCGGTTCTGTTCCCCGTCCCAGATGCTACTCCGGGACTGCTTCCCCGTATCGACTGCCACTCTGGGACTCCTTCCCTGTGTCGGCTGCTACTCCGGGACTGCTTCCCTGTGTCGGCTACTACTCCGGGACTGCTTCCTCGTCCCAGCTGCTACTCCGGGACTGCTTCCCCGTATCGGCTGCTACTCCGGGACTGCTTCCCCGTGTCGGCTGCTACTCCGGGACTGCTTCACCGTATCGGCTGATACTCCGGGACTGCTTCCTCGTGTCGGCTGCTACTCCGGGACTGCTTCCCCGTATCGGATGCTACTCCGGGACTGCTAACCCATATCGGCTGCTACTCCGGGACTGCTTCCCCGTGCCGTCCGCTTCTCCAATACTGCTTCCCCGTATCGGCTGCTACTCCGGGACTGTTTCCCTGTGTCGGACCACTACTCCGGGACTGCTTCCCTCGTCCCGGCTGCTACTCCGGAACTGCTGCCCTGTAATGGCAGCAGTTCCCCATATCGGATGCTACTCCGGGACTGCTTCCACATGTCGGTCGCAACTCCGGGACTGCTTCCCCGTATCGGCTGCTACCCTGGGACTGCTTCCACATGTCGGCTGATACTCCGGGACTGCTTCCTCGTATCGGCTACTACTCCGGGACTGTTTCCCTGTGTCGGCTGCTACCCTGGGACTGCTTCCACATGTCGGCTGATACTCCGGGACTGCTTCCTCGTATCGGCTACTACTCCGGGACTGCTTCCCCGTGTCGGCTGCTACTCCGGGACTGTTTCCATGTGTCGGCCACTACTCCGGGACTGCTTCCCCGTATCGGCTGCTACTCCGGGACTGCTTCCCCATGTCGGCTGCTACTCCGGGACTGCTTCCCTCGTCCCGGCTGCTACTCCGGGACTGTTTCCCTGTGTCGGCTGCTACTCTGGGACTGCTTCCCCGTGTCTGCTGCTACTCTGGGACTGCTTCCCTTGTCCCGGCTGCTACTCCGGGACTGCTTCCCCGTATCGGCTGCTACTCCGGGACTGCTTCCCCATATCGGCTGCTACTCCGTGACTGCTTCCCCGTATCGGCTGCTACTCCGTGACTGCTTCCCCGTATCGGCTGCTACTCCGGGACTGCTTCCCCATATCGGCTGATACTCTGGGACTGCTTCCCCGTATCGGCTGCTACTCCGGGACTGCTTCCCCGTATCGGCTGCTACTCCGGGACTGCTTCCCTGTATCGGCTGCTACTCCGGGTCTGTTCCCCGTCCCAGCTGCTACTCCGGGACTGCTTCCCCGTGTCGGCTGCTACTCCTGGACTGCTTCCCTCGTCCCGGCTGCTACTCCGGGACTGCTTCCCCGTGTCCGCTGCTACTCCGGGACTGCTTCCCTGTATTGGCTGCTACTCCGGGACCGCTTCCCCATATCGGCTGCTACTCCGGGACTGTTTCCCTGTGTCGGCCACTACTCCGGGACTGCTTCCTCGTGTCAGCTGCTACTCCGGGACTGCTTCTCCATGTCGGCTGCTACTCCGGGACTGCTTTCCTCGTCCCGGCTGCTACTCCGGGACTGTTTCCCTGTGTCGGCCACTACTCCGGGACTGCTTCCTCGTGTCGGCTGCTACTCCGGGACTGTTTCCCTGTGTCGGCCACTACTCCGGGACTGCTTCCTCGTGTCGGCTGCTACTCCGGGACTGCTTCCTCGTGTCGGCTGCTACTCCGGGACTGCTTTCCTCGTCCCGGCTGCTACTCCGGGACTGTTTTCCTGTGTCGGCCACTACTCCGGGACTGCTTCCCTCGTCCCGGCTGCTACTCCGGGACTGCTGCCCTGTAATGGCTGCTACTCCGGGACTGCTTCCTCGTGTCGGCTGCTACTCCGGGACTGTTTCCCTCGTCCTGGCTGCTACTCCGGGACTGCTGCCCAGTAATGGCTGCTACTCCGGGACTGCTTCCCCGTGTCGGCTGATACGCCGGGACTGCTTCCCCGTGTCGGCCACTACTCCGGGACTGCTTCCCCGTGTCGGCTGCTACTCCGGGACTGCATCCCTTGTTCGGGCTGCTACTCCGGGACTGCTTCCCTGTGTCGGCTGCTACTCCGGGACAGCTTCCCCGTATCGACTGCTACTCCGGGACTGCTTCCTCGTCCTGGCTGCTACTCCGGACTGCTTCCCCGTGTCGGCTACTACTCCGGGACTGCTTCCTCGTGTCGGCTGCTACTCCGGGACTGCTTCCCCATGTCGGCTGCTACTCCAGGACTGCTTCCCCGTGTCGGCTGCTATTCCGGGACTGCTTCCCCGTGTCGGCCACTACTCCGGGACTGCTTCCCTCGTCCCGGCTGCTACTCCGTGACTGCTTCCCCATATCGGCTGATACTCCGGGACTGCTTCCTCGTGTCGGCTGCTACTCCGGGACTGCTTCCCCGTGTCGGCTGCTACTCCGGGACTGCTTCCCGGTATCGGCTGCTACTCCGGGACTTCTTCCCCGTGTCGGCTGCTACTCCGGGACTGCTTCCCCGTGTCGGCTGCTGCTCCAGGACTGCTTCCCTCTTCCCGGCTGCTACTCCGTGACTGCTTCCCCGTGTCGGCTGCTACTCCGGGACTGCTTCCCTGTATCGGCTGCTACTCCGGGACTGCTTCCCTGTGTCGGCTGCTACTCCGGGACTGCTTCCCCGTGTCGGCTGCTACTCCAGGACTGCTTCCCTCTTCCCGGCTGCTACTCCGTGACTGCTTCCCCGTGTCGGCTGCTACTCCGGGACTGCTTCCCTGTATCGGCTGCTACTCCGGGACTGCTTCCCTGTGTCGGCTGCTACTCCGGGACTGCTTCCCTGTATCGGCTGCTACTCCGGGACTGCTTTCCCGTGTCGGCTGCTACTCCGGGACTGCTTCCCTGTGTCGGCTGCTACTCCGGGTCTGTTCCCCGTCCCAGCTGCTACTCCGGGACTGCTTCCCTGTGTCGGCTGCTACTCCGGGACTGCTTCCCTGTGTCGGCTACTACTCCGGAACTGCTTTCTCATCCCAACTGCTACTCCGGGACTGCTTCCCCGTATCGGCTGCTACTCCGGGACTGCTTCCTCGTCCCTGCTGCTACTCCGGGACTGCTTCCCTGTATCGGCTGCTACTCCGGAACTGCTTCCTCATCCCAACTGCTACTCCGGGACTGCTTCCCCGTATCGGCTGCTACTCCGGTTCTGTTCCCCGTCCCAGATGCTACTCCGGGACTGCTTCCCCGTATCGACTGCCACTCTGGGACTCCTTCCCTGTGTCGGCTGCTACTCCGGGACTGCTTCCCTGTGTCGGCTACTACTCCGGGACTGCTTCCTCGTCCCAGCTGCTACTCCGGGACTGCTTCCCCGTATCGGCTGCTACTCCGGGACTGCTTCCCCGTGTCGGCTGCTACTCCGGGACTGCTTCACCGTATCGGCTGATACTCCGGGACTGCTTCCTCGTGTCGGCTGCTACTCCAGGACTGCTTCCCCGTATCGGATGCTACTCCGGGACTGCTAACCCATATCGGCTGCTACTCCGGGACTGCTTCCCCGTGCCGTCCGCTTCTCCAATACTGCTTCCCCGTATCGGCTGCTACTCCGGGACTGTTTCCCTGTGTCGGCCACTACTCCGGGACTGCTTCCCTCGTCCCGGCTGCTACTCCGGAACTGCTGCCCTGTAATGGCTGCTACTCCGGGACTGCTTCCTCGTGTCGGCTGCTACTCCGGGACTGCTTCCCTCGTCCTGGCTGCTATTCCGGGACTGTTTCCCTGTGTCGGCTACTACTCCGGAACTGCTTCCTCGTCCCAACTGCTACTCCGGGACTGCTTCCCCGTATCGGCTGCTACTCCGGGACTGCTTCCCTCGTCCCGGCTGCTACTCCGGGACTGCTGCCCTGTAATGGCTGCTACTCCGGGACTGCTTCCTCGTGTCGGCTGCTACTCCGGGACTGCTTCCCTGTGTCGGCTACTACTCCGGAACTGCTTCCTCGTCCCAACTGCTACTCCGGGACTGCTTCCCCGTATCGGCTGCTACTCCGGGACTGCTTCCCTCGTCCCGGCTGCTACTCCGGGACTGCTGCCCTGTAATGGCTGCTACTCCGGGACTGCTTCCTCGTGTCGGCTGCTACTCCGGAACTGCTTCCCTCGTCCTGGCTGCTATTCCGGGACTGTTTCCCTGTGTCGGCTGCTACTCCGGGACTGCTTCCCTGTGTCGGCTACTACTCCGGGACTGCTTCCTCGTCCCAGCTGCTACTCCGGGACTGCTTCCCCGTATCGGCTGCTACTCCGGGACTGCTTCCTCGTCCCAGCTGCTACTCCGGGACTGCTTCCCTGTATCGGCTTCGACTCCGGAACTGCTTCCTCGTCCCAACTCCTACTCCGGGACTACTTCCCCGTATCGACTGCCACTCTGGGACTCCTTCCCTGTGTCGGCTGCTACTCCGGGACTGCTTCCCCGTATCGGCTGCTACTCCGGGACTGCTTCCTCGTCCCAGCTGCTACTCCGGGACTGCTTCCTCGTCCCAGCTGCTACTGCGGGACTGCTTCCACATGTCGGCTGCTACTCCGGGACTGCTTCCCTGTGTCGGCTACTACTCCGGGACTGCTTCCCCGTATCGGCTGCTACTCCGGGACTGCTTCCTCGTCCCAGCTGCTACTCCGGGACTGCTTCCCTGTATCGGCTGCTACTCCGGGACTGCTTCCCTGTATCGGCTGCTACTCCGGGACTGCTTCCCCGTGCCGGCTGCTACTCCGGGACTGCTTCCCCGTGCCGGCTGCTACTCCGGGACTGCTTCCCAATGTTGGCTGCTATTCCGGGACTGCTTCCTCGTCCCAGCTGCTACTCCGGGACTGCTTCCCCGTGCCGGCTGCTACTCTGGGACTGCTTCCCAATGTTGGCTGCTATTCCGGGACTGCTTCCTCCTCCCGGCTGCTACTCTGGGACTGCTTCCTTGTATCGGCTGCTACTGCGGGACTGCTTCCCCGTGTCGGCTGCTACTCCGGCACTGCTTCCTTGTATCGGCTGATACTCCGGGACTGCTTCCTTGTATCGGCTGATACTCTGGGACTGCTTCCCCGTATCAGCTGCTACTCCGGGACTGCTTCCTTGTATCGGCTGATACTCTGGGACTGCTTCCCCGTATCGGCTGATACTCCGGGACTGCTTCCCCGTATCGGCTGATACTCTGGGACTGCTTCCCCGTATCGGCTGATACTCCGGGACTGCTTCCCCGTGTCATAGAACATAGAACATTACAGCACAGAACAGGCCCTTCGGCCCACGATGTTGTGCCGAACATTTGTCCTAGCTTAAGCACCCATCCATGTACCTATCCAATTGCCGCTTAAAGGTCACCAATGATTCTGACTCTGCCACTCCCACAGGCAGCGCATTCCATGCCCCCACCACTCTCTGGGTAAAGAACCCACCCCTGACATCCCCCCCATACCATCCACCCTTCACCTTAAATTTATGTCCCCTTGTAACACTCTGTTGTACCCGGGGAAAAAGTCTCTGACTGTCTACTCTAACTATTCCCCTGATCATCTTATAAACCTCTATCAAGTCACCCCTCATCCTTCGCCGTTCCAATGAGAAAAGGCCTAGCACTCTCAACCTATCCTCATACGACCTGTTCTCCATTCCAGGCAACATCCTGGTAAATCTCCTCTGCACCCTCTCCAAAGCTTCCACCTCTTTCCTAAAGTGAGGCGACCAGAACTGCACACAGTACTCCAAATGTGGCCTTACCAAGGTCCTGTACAGCTGCGACTTCACCTCATGACTCTTGAATTCCATCCCTCTGCTAATGAACGCTAATACACCATAGGCCTTCTTACAAGCTCTATCCACCTGAGTAGCAACTTTCAAAGATCTATGAACATAGACCCAAGATCCCTCTGCTCCTCCACCTTACTAAGAACCCTACCGTTAACCCTGTATTCCGCATTCTTATTTGTCCTGCCAAAATGGACAACCTCACACTTGACAGGGTTGAACTCCATCTGCCACTCCTCAGCCCAGCTCTGCACCATATCTCAGTCCCTTTGCAGCCGACAACAGCCCTCCTCACTATCCACAACTCCACCAATCTTCGTATCGTCTGCAAATTTACTGACCCACCCTTCGACTCCCTCTTCCAAGTTATTAATAAAAATTACAAACAGCAGAGGACCCAGAACTGATCCCTGCGGAACTCCACTTGTAGCTGGGCTCCAGGCTGAATATTTACCATCTACCATGGACATCCAGTCCCTGTACACCTCCATCCCCCATCACGAAGGACTCAAAGCCCTCCGCTTCTTCCTTTCCAGCCGTACCAACCAGTACCCTTCCACTGACACCCTCCTTCGACTGACTGAACTGGTCCTCAACCTGAACAACTTCTCTTTCCAATCCTCCCACTTCCTCCAAACCAAAGGAGTAGCCATGGGCCCTAGCTATGCCTGCCTCTTCGTAGGATATGTGGAACAGTCCATCTTCCGTAGCTACACTGGCACCACCCCCCACCTTTTCCTCCGCTACATCGATGACTGTATCGGCGCCGCCTCGTGCTCCCACGAGAAGGTTGAATAGTTCATCCACTTCACCAACACCTTCCACCCCGACCTCAAATTCACCTGGACTGTCTCAGATTCCTCCCTCCCCTTCCTAGACCTTTCCATTTCTATCTCGGGCGACCGAATCAACACGGACATCTACTACAAACCGACCGACTCCCACAGCTACCTAGACTACACCTCCTCCCACCCTGCCCCCTGTAAAAACGCCATCTCATATTCTCCCAATTCCTTCGTCTCCGCCACATCTGCTCCCAGGAGGACCAGTTCCAAATCCATACAACCCAGATGGCCTCCTTCTTCAAGGACCGCAATTTCCCCCCCAGACGTGGTCGACGATGCCCTCCACCGCATCTCTTCCACTTCCCGCTCCTCCGCCCTTGAGCCCCGCCCCTCCAACCTCCACCAGGACAGAACCCCACTGGTCCTCACCTCCCACCCCACCAACCTCCATGTACAGCATATCATCCGCCGTCATTTCCGCCTCCTCCAAACGGACCCCACCACCAGGGATATATATCCCTCCCCTCCCCTATCAGCGTTCCGAAAAGACCACTCCCTCCGTGACTCCCTCGTCAGGTCCACACCCCCCACCAACCCAACCTCCACTCCCGGCATCTTCCCCTGCAACCGCAAGAAATGCAAAACTTGCGCCCACACCTCCCCCCTTACTTCCCTCCAAGGCCCCAAGGGATACTTCCATATCCGCCACAAATTCACCTGCACCTCCACACACATCATTTACTGCATCCGCTGCACCCGATGTGGCTTCCTATATATTGGGGAGACAGGCCACCTACTTGCGGAACGTTTCAGAGAACACCTCTGGGACACTCAGACCAACCAACCCAACCACCCCGTGGCTCAACACTTCAACTCCCCCTCCCACTCCACCAAGGACATGCAGGTCCTTGGACTCCTCCATCGCCAGACCATAGCAACACGACGGTTGGAGGAAGAGCGCCTCATCTTCCGCCTAGGAACCCTCCAACCACAAGGGATGAATTCAGATTTCTCCAGTTTCCTCATTTCACCTCGCCCCACCTTGTCTCAGTCAAATCCCTCAAACTCAGCACCGCCTTCCTAACCTGCAATCTTCTTCCTGACCTCTCCGCCCCCACCCCACTCCGGCCTATTACCCTCACCTTGACCTCCTTCCACCTATCGCATTTCCAACGCCCCTCCCCCAAGTCCCTCCTCCCTACCTTTTATCTTAGCCTGCTGGACACACTTTCCTCATTCCTGAAGAAGGGCTTATGCCCGAAACGTCGATTCTCCTGCTCCTTGGATGCTACCTGACCTGCTGCACTTTTCCAGCAACACATTTGCAGCTCTGATCTCCAGCATCTGCAGTCCTCACTTTCTCCTCGAAGATTTTAACCTACTGCAAATCCTCTTTTCCAGCAACACATTTTCAGCATCTACCACCACTCTCTGACTTCGACCGGTTAGCCAGTTCTCTATCCAACTGGCCAAACGTCCCACTATCCCATGTCTCCTGACGTTCCGCATAAGCCTACAATGGGGAACCTTATCAAATGCCTTACTAAAATCCATGTACACTACATCCACTGCTCTACCCTCATCCACATGCTTGGTCACCTCCTCAAAGAATTCAATAAGACTTGTAAGGCAAGACCTACCCCTCACAAATCCGTGCTGGCTGTCCCTAATCAAGCAGTGTCTTTCTAGATACTCATAAATCCTATCCCTCAGTACCCTTTCCATTACTTTGCCTACCACCAAAGTAAGACTAACTGGCCTGTAATTCCCGGGGTTATCCCTATTCCCTTTTTTGAACAGGGGCACAACATTCGCCACTCTCAGTCCCCTGGTACCACCCCTGTTGACAGTGAAGACGAAAAGATCATTGTCAACGGTTCTGCAATTTCCTCTCTTGCTTCCCACATAATCCTAGGATATATCCCGTCAGGCCCGGGGGACATGTCTATCCTCAAGTTTTTCAAAATGCCAAACACATCTTCCTTCCTAACAAGTATCTCCTCTAGCTTACCAGTCCATTTCATACTCTCCTCTTCAACAATACGGTCCCTCTCATTTGTAAATACTGAAGAAAAGTACTCATTCAAGACCTCTCCTATCTCTTCCGACTCAATACACAGTCTCCCACTACTGTCCTTGATCGGACCTACCTTCATTCTCGTCGTTTTCATGTTTCTCACATACGATAAAAGGCCTTGGGGTTATCCTTGATCCTACCCGCCAAAGATTTTTCATGCCCTCTCCTAATCCCTTTCTTCAGCTCCCTTCTGGCTATCCTGTATCCCTCCAACGCTCTGTCTGAACCTTGTTTCCTCAACCTTACGTAAGCCTCCTTCTTCCTCTTTACAAGACATTCAACCGTTCCCTCACACAACCATCTCTTTCCTGCCTGACAGGTACATTCATATCAAGGACACGTCGTATCTGTTCCTTCAAAAAGTTTCACATTTCCACGACATCCTTCCCTGACAGCCTATGCTCCCAATTTATGCTCCTCAGATCCTGTCTTACAGCATCGTATTTACCCTTTCCCCAATTGTAAAACCTACCCTGTTGCACGCACCTATCTCTCTCCATAACTAAGGTGAAAGTCACAGAATTGTGGTCACCATCACCAAAATGCTCACCCACTAACAAGCCCATCACTTGTCCCGGTTCGTTACCTCCCCTCTGGTCGGACAATCTACATACTGAGTTAGAAAAGCTTCCTGGACACACTGCACAAACACCGCCCCATCCAAACTACTTGATCTAAAGAGCTTCCAATCAATATTTGGGAAGTTGAAATCGCCCATGACTACTACCCTGTGGCTTCTGCACCTTTCCAAAATCTGTTTCCCCACATCTCTGCTGCTATTGGGGGGGCCTATAGTAAACACCCAACAAGGTGACCGCACCTTTCCTATTTCTGACTTCAGCCCATACTATCTCCAAAGGCAGATCCCCCTCGAACTGCCTTTCTGCAGCCGTTATACCATTTCTAATTAGCAACGCCACCCCCCTCCTTTTTTACCACCCTCCCTAATCTTACTGAAACATCTGTAACCAGGAACCTCCAACAACCATTCCTGTCCCTCTTCTATCCAAGTTTCCGTGATGGCCACAACATCGTAGTCCCAGGTACCGATCCACGCTTTAAGTTCACCCACCTTATTTCTGATACTCCTTGCGTTGAAGTATACACACTTGAACCCATCTCTGTGTCCGCAAGTATTCCCTGTCAGTGCTACCTTCTCCACAGCCTCCCTACATTCTTGGACATCCTGAAAAACAGCTGTGTCGGCTGCTACTCCAGGACCGTTCCCCACACCGGCCGCTACTCCGAGTCTGCTACCACACACCGGCCACTAATCCAGGACTGCTTCCCCGTGTCGGCTGCTCCTCTGGGACTGTTCCCCGTGCCGTCTGCTTCTCCAGGACTGTTTCCCTGTGCCGGCTGCTACTCCGGGACTGCTTCCCCGTCCCGGCTGCTACTCCAGGACTGCTTCCCCGTGTCGGCTGCTACTCCGGGACTGCTTCCCTGTGTCGGCTGCTACTCCGGGACTGCTTCCTCGTCCCAACTGCTACTCCGGGAATGCTTCCCCGTATCGGCTGCTACTCCGGGACTGCTTCCCTCGTCCCGGCTGCTACTCTGGGACTGCTGCCCTGTAATGGCTGCTACTCCGGGACTGCTTCCTCGTGTCGGCTGCTACTCCGGGACTGCTTCCCTCGTCCTGGCTGCTATTCCGGGACTGTTTCCCTGTGTCGGCTGCTACTCCGGGACTGCTTCCCTGTGTCGGCTACTACTCCGGAACTGCTTCCTCGCCCCAACTGCTACTCCGGGACTGCTTCCCCGTGTCGGCTGCTACTCCGGGACTGCTTCCCCGTGTCGGCTGCTACTCCGGGACTGCTTCCTCGTCCTGGCTGCTACTCTGGGACTGCTTCCCCGTATCGGCTGCTACTCCGGGACTGCTTCCTCGTCCTGGCTGCTACTCCGGGACTGCTTCCCCGTATCGGCTGCTACTCCGGGTCTGTTCCCCGTCCCAGCTGCTACTCCGGGACTACTTCCCCGTATCGACTGCCACTCTGGGACTCCTTCCCTGTGTCGGCTGCTACTCCGGGACTGCTTCCCTGTGTCGGCTACTACTCCGGGACTGCTTCCTCGTCCCAACTGCTACTCCGGGACTGCTTCCCCGTGTCGGCTGCTACTCCGGGACTGCTTCCCCGTATCGGCTGCTACTCCGGGACTGCTTCCTCGTCCCAGCTGCTACTCCGGGACTGCTTCCCTGTATCGGCTGCTACTCCGGGACTGCTTCCCTGTATTGGCTGCTACTCCGGGACTGCTTCCCCGTGTCGGCTGCTACTCCGGGACTGCTTCCCCGTGTCGGCTGCTACTCCGGGACTGCTTCCCCGTATCGACTGCCACTCTGGGACTCCTTCCCTGTGTCGGCTACTACTCCGGGACTGCTTCCTCGTCCCAACTGCTACTCCGGGACTGCTTCCCCGTGTCGGCTGCTACTCCGGGACTGCTTCCCCGTATCGGCTGCTACTCCGGGACTGCTTCCTCGTCCCAGCTGCTACTCCGGGACTGCTTCCCTGTATCGGCTGCTACTCCGGGACTGCTTCCCTGTATCGGCTGCTACTCCGGGACTGCTTCCCCGTGTCGGCTGCTACTCCGGGACTGCTTCACCGTGTCGGCTGCTACTCCGGGACTGCTTCCCCGTGCCGGCTGCTACTCCGGGACTGCTTCCCAATGTTGGCTGCTATTCCGGGACTGCTTCCTCCTCCCGGCTGGTACTCTGGGACTGCTTCCCTGTATCGGCTGCTACTCCAGGACTGCTTCCCCGTGCCGGCTGCTACTCCGGGACTGCTTCCCCGTGCCGGCTGCTACTCCGGGACTGCTTCCCCGTGCCGGCTGCTACTCCGGGACTGCTTCCCCGTGCCGGCTGCTACTCTGGGACTGCTTCCCAATGTTGGCTGCTATTCCGGGACTGCTTCCTCGTCCCAGCTGCTACTCCGGGACTGCTTCCCCGTGCCGGCTGCTACTCTGGGACTGCTTCCCAATGTTGGCTGCTATTCCGGGACTGCTTCCTCCTCCCGGCTGCTACTCCGGGACTGCTTCCTTGTATCGGCTGCTACTCCGGGACTGCTTCCTCGTATCGGCTGATACTCCGGGACTGCTTCCCCGTCCTGGCTGATACTCTGGGACTGCTTCCCCGTCTCGGCTGCTACTCTGGGACTGCTTCCTTGTATCGGCTGCTACTCCGGGACTGCTTCCCCGTATCGGCTGATACTCCGGGACTGCTTCCCCGTCCTGGCTGATACTCCGGGACTGCTTCCCCGTCCCGGCTGCTACTCCGGGACTGCTTCCCCGTCCTGGCTGATACTCTGGGACTGCTTCCCCGTATCGGCTGCTACTCTGGGACTGCTTCCTTGTATCGGCTGCTACTCCGGGACTGCTTCCCCGTATCGGCTGATACTCCGGGACTGCTTCCCCGTCCTGGCTGATACTCCGGGACTGCTTCCCCGTCCCGGCTGCTACTCCGGGACTGCTTCCCCGTCCTGGCTGATACTCCGGGACTGCTTCCCCGTCCCGGCTGCTACTCTGGGACTGCTTCCCCGTCCTGGCTGATACTCTGGGACTGCTTCCCCGTATCGGCTGCTACTCCGGGACTGCTTCCCCGTATCGGCTGATACTCCGGGACTGCTTCCCCGTGTCGGCTGCTACTCCGGGTCTGCTTCCCCGTCCTGGCTGATACTCCGGGACTGCTTCCCCGTCCCGGCTGCTACTCCGGGACTGCTTCCCCGTCCTGGCTGATACTCTGGGACTGCTTCCCCGTATCGGCTGCTACTCCGGGACTGCTTCCCCGTGTCGGCTGCTACTCCGGGTCTGCTTCCCCGTCCTGGCTGATACTCTGGGACTGCTTCCCCGTCTCGGCTGCTACTCTGGGACTGCTTCCTTGTATCGGCTGCTACTCCGGGACTGCTTCCCCGTATCGGCTGATACTCCGGGACTGCTTCCCCGTCCTGGCTGATACTCCGGGACTGCTTCCCCGTCCCGGCTGCTACTCCGGGACTGCTTCCCCGTCCTGGCTGATACTCCGGGACTGCTTCCCCGTCCCGGCTGCTACTCTGGGACTGCTTCCCCGTCCTGGCTGATACTCTGGGACTGCTTCCCCGTATCGGCTGCTACTCCGGGACTGCTTCCCCGTATCGGCTGATACTCCGGGACTGCTTCCCCGTGTCGGCTGCTACTCCGGGTCTGCTTCCCCGTCCTGGCTGATACTCCGGGACTGCTTCCCCGTCCCGGCTGCTACTCCGGGACTGCTTCCCCGTCCTGGCTGATACTCTGGGACTGCTTCCCCGTATCGGCTGCTACTCCGGGACTGCTTCCCCGTATCGGCTGATACTCCGGGACTGCTTCCCCGTGTCGGCTGATACTCCGGGACTGCTTCCCCGTCCCGGCTGCTACTCCGGGACTGCTTCCCCGTCCTGGCTGATACTCTGGGACTGCTTCCCCGTATCGGCTGATACTCCGGGACTGCTTCCCCGTCCTGGCTGATACTCTGGGACTGCTTCCCCGTGTCTGCTGCTACTCCGGGACTGCTTCCCCGTGTCATAGAACATAGAACAATACAGCACAGAACAGGCCCTTCGGCCCACGATGTTGTGCCGAACATTTGTCCTAGCTTAAGCACCCATCCATGTACCTATCCAATTGCCGCTTAAAGGTCACCAATGATTCTGACTCTGCCACTCCCACAGGCAGCGCATTCCATGCCCCCACCACTCTCTGGGTAAAGAACCCACCCCTGACATCCCCCCCATACCATCCACCCTTCACCTTAAATTTATGTCCCCTTGTAACACTCTGTTGTACCCGGGGAAAAAGTCTCTGACTGTCTACTCTATCTATTCCCCTGATCATCTTATAAACCTCTATCAAGTCACCCCTCATCCTTCGCCGTTCCAATGAGAAAAGGCCTAGCACTCTCAACCTATCCTCGTACGACCTGTTCTCCATTCCAGGCAACATCCTGGTAAATCTCCTCTGCACCCTCTCCAAAGCTTCCACCTCTTTCCTAAAGTGAGGCGACCAGAACTGCACACAGTATTCCAAATGTGGCCTTACCAAGGTCCTGTACAGCTGCGACTTCACCTCATGACTCTTGAATTCCATCCCTCTGCTAATGAACGCTAATACACCATAGGCCTTCTTACAAGCTCTATCCACCTGAGTAGCAACTTTCAAAGATCTATGAACATAGACCCAAGATCCCTCTGCTCCTCCACCTTACTAAGAACCCTACCGTTAACCCTGTATTCCGCATTCTTATTTGTCCTGCCAAAATGGACAACCTCACACTTGACAGGGTTGAACTCCATCTGCCACTCCTCAGCCCAGCTCTGCACCATATCTCAGTCCCTTTGCAGCCGACAACAGCCCTCCTCACTATCCACAACTCCACCAATCTTCGTATCGTCTGCAAATTTACTGACCCACCCTTCGACTCCCTCTTCCAAGTTATTAATAAAAATTACAAACAGCAGAGGACCCAGAACTGATCCCTGCGGAACTCCACTTGTAGCTGGGCTCCAGGCTGAATATTTACCATCTACCATGGACATCCAGTCCCTGTACACCTCCATCCCCCATCACGAAGGACTCAAAGCCCTCCGCTTCTTCCTTTCCAGCCGTACCAACCAGTACCCTTCCACTGACACCCTCCTTCGACTGACTGAACTGGTCCTCAACCTGAACAACTTCTCTTTCCAATCCTCCCACTTCCTCCAAACCAAAGGAGTAGCCATGGGCCCTAGCTATGCCTGCCTCTTCGTAGGATATGTGGAACAGTCCATCTTCCGTAGCTACACTGGCACCACCCCCCACCTTTTCCTCCGCTACATCGATGACTGTATCGGCGCCGCCTCGTGCTCCCACGAGAAGGTTGAACAGTTCATCCACTTCACCAACACCTTCCACCCCGACCTCAAATTCACCTGGACTGTCTCAGATTCCTCCCTCCCCTTCCTAGACCTTTCCATTTCTATCTCGGGCGACCGAATCAACACGGACATCTACTACAAACCGACCGACTCCCACAGCTACCTAGACTACACCTCCTCCCACCCTGCCCCCTGTAAAAACGCCATCTCATATTCTCCCAATTCCTTCGTCTCCGCCACATCTGCTCCCAGGAGGACCAGTTCCAAATCCATACAACCCAGATGGCCTCCTTCTTCAAGGACCGCAATTTCCCCCCCAGACGTGGTCGACGATGCCCTCCACCGCATCTCTTCCACTTCCCGCTCCTCCGCCCTTGAGCCCCGCCCCTCCAACCTCCACCAGGACAGAACCCCACTGGTCCTCACCTCCCACCCCACCAACCTCCATGTACAGCATATCATCCGCCGTCATTTCCGCCTCCTCCAAACGGACCCCACCACCAGGGATATATATCCCTCCCCTCCCCTATCAGCGTTCCGAAAAGACCACTCCCTCCGTGACTCCCTCGTCAGGTCCACACCCCCCACCAACCCAACCTCCACTCCCGGCATCTTCCCCTGCAACCGCAAGAAATGCAAAACTTGCGCCCACACCTCCCCCCTTACTTCCCTCCAAGGCCCCAAGGGATACTTCCATATCCGCCACAAATTCACCTGCACCTCCACACACATCATTTACTGCATCCGCTGCACCCGATGTGGCTTCCTATATATTGGGGAGACAGGCCACCTACTTGCGGAACGTTTCAGAGAACACCTCTGGGACACTCAGACCAACCAACCCAACCACCCCGTGGCTCAACACTTCAACTCCCCCTCCCACTCCACCAAGGACATGCAGGTCCTTGGACTCCTCCATCGCCAGACCATAGCAACACGACGGTTGGAGGAAGAGCGCCTCATCTTCCGCCTAGGAACCCTCCAACCACAAGGGATGAATTCAGATTTCTCCAGTTTCCTCATTTCACCTCGCCCCACCTTGTCTCAGTCAAATCCCTCAAACTCAGCACCGCCTTCCTAACCTGCAATCTTCTTCCTGACCTCTCCGCCCCCACCCCACTCCGGCCTATTACCCTCACCTTGACCTCCTTCCACCTATCGCATTTCCAACGCCCCTCCCCCAAGTCCCTCCTCCCTACCTTTTATCTTAGCCTGCTGGACACACTTTCCTCATTCCTGAAGAAGGGCTTATGCCCGAAACGTCGATTCTCCTGCTCCTTGGATGCTACCTGACCTGCTGCACTTTTCCAGCAACACATTTGCAGCTCTGATCTCCAGCATCTGCAGTCCTCACTTTCTCCTCGAAGATTTTAACCTACTGCAAATCCTCTTTTCCAGCAACACATTTTCAGCATCTACCACCACTCTCTGACTTCGACCGGTTAGCCAGTTCTCTATCCAACTGGCCAAACGTCCCACTATCCCATGTCTCCTGACGTTCCGCATAAGCCTACAATGGGGAACCTTATCAAATGCCTTACTAAAATCCATGTACACTACATCCACTGCTCTACCCTCATCCACATGCTTGGTCACCTCCTCAAAGAATTCAATAAGACTTGTAAGGCAAGACCTACCCCTCACAAATCCGTGCTGGCTGTCCCTAATCAAGCAGTGTCTTTCTAGATACTCATAAATCCTATCCCTCAGTACCCTTTCCATTACTTTGCCTACCACCAAAGTAAGACTAACTGGCCTGTAATTCCCGGGGTTATCCCTATTCCCTTTTTTGAACAGGGGCACAACATTCGCCACTCTCCAGTCCCCTGGTACCACCCCTGTTGACAGTGAAGACGAAAACATCATTGTCAACGGTTCTGCAATTTCCTCTCTTGCTTCCCACATAATCCTAGGATATATCCCGTCAGGCCCGGGGGACATGTCTATCCTCAAGTTTTTCAAAATGCCAAACACATCTTCCTTCCTAACAAGTATCTCCTCTAGCTTACCAGTCCATTTCATACTCTCCTCTTCAACAATACGGTCCCTCTCATTTGTAAATACTGAAGAAAAGTACTCATTCAAGACCTCTCCTATCTCTTCCGACTCAATACACAGTCTCCCACTACTGTCCTTGATCGGACCTACCTTCATTCTCGTCGTTTTCATGTTTCTCACATACGATAAAAGGCCTTGGGGTTATCCTTGATCCTACCCGCCAAAGATTTTTCATGCCCTCTCCTAATCCCTTTCTTCAGCTCCCTTCTGGCTATCCTGTATCCCTCCAACGCTCTGTCTGAACCTTGTTTCCTCAACCTTACGTAAGCCTCCTTCTTCCTCTTTACAAGACATTCAACCGTTCCCTCACACAACCATCTCTTTCCTGCCTGACAGGTACATTCATATCAAGGACACGTCGTATCTGTTCCTTCAAAAAGTTTCACATTTCCACGACATCCTTCCCTGACAGCCTATGCTCCCAATTTATGCTCCTCAGATCCTGTCTTACAGCATCGTATTTACCCTTTCCCCAATTGTAAAACCTGCCCTGTTGCACGCACCTATCTCTCTCCATAACTAAGGTGAAAGTCACAGAATTGTGGTCACCATCACCAAAATGCTCACCCACTAACAAGCCCATCACTTGTCCCGGTTCGTTACCTCCCCTCTGGTCGGACAATCTACATACTGAGTTAGAAAAGCTTCCTGGACACACTGCACAAACACCGCCCCATCCAATCTACTTGATCTAAAGAGCTTCCAATCAATATTTGGGAAGTTGAAATCGCCCATGACTACTACCCTGTGGCTTCTGCACCTTTCCAAAATCTGTTTCCCAATCTGTTTCCCCACATCTCTGCTGCTATTGGGGGGGCCTATAGTAAACACCCAACAAGGTGACCGCACCTTTCCTATTTCTGACTTCAGCCCATACTATCTCCAAAGGCAGATCCCCCTCGAACTGCCTTTCTGCAGCCGTTATACCATTTCTAATTAGCAACGCCACCCCCCTCCTTTTTTACCACCCTCCCTAATCTTACTGAAACATCTGTAACCAGGAACCTCCAACAACCATTCCTGTCCCTCTTCTATCCAAGTTTCCGTGATGGCCACAACATCGTAGTCCCAGGTACCGATCCACGCTTTAAGTTCACCCACCTTATTTCTGATACTCCTTGCGTTGAAGTATACACACTTGAACCCATCTCTGTGTCCGCAAGTATTCCCTGTCAGTGCTACCTTCTCCACAGCCTCCCTACATTCTTGGACATCCTGAAAAACAGCTGTGTCGGCTGCTACTCCAGGACCGTTCCCCACACCGGCCGCTACTCCGAGTCTGCTACCACACACCGGCCACTAATCCAGGACTGCTTCCCCGTGTCGGCTGCTCCTCTGGGACTGTTCCCCGTGCCGTCTGCTTCTCCAGGACTGTTTCCCTGTGCCGGCTGGTACTCTGGGACTGCTTCCCCGTCCCGGCTGCTACTCCAGGACTGCTTCCCCGTGTCGGCTGCTACTCCGGGACTGCTTCCCTGTGTCGGCTGCTACTCCAGGACTGCTTCCCCGTCCCGGCTGCTACTCCAGGACTGCTTCCCCGTGTCGGCTGCTACTCCGGGACTGCTTCCCCGTCCCGGCTGCTACTCCGGGACTGCTTCCCCGTGTCGGCTGCTACTCCGGGACTGTTCCCCGTATCGGCTGCTACTCCGGGACTGTTCCCCGTGTCGGCTGCTACTCCAGGACTGTTCCCCGTGTCGGCTGCTACTCCGGGACTGCTTCCCCGTATCGGCTGCTACTCCGTGACTGCTTCCCCGTGTCGGCTGCTACTCCGGGACTGCTTCCCTGTGTCGGCTGCTACTCCGGGACTGCTTCCCTGTGTCGGCTGCTACTCCGGGACTGCTTCCCTGTGTCGGCTGCTACTCCGGGACTGCATCTCCACACCGGCCGCTACTCTGGGACTGCTTCCCCGTGCGAGTTGCTACTCTGGGACTGCTTCCCTGTGTCGGCCGCTACTCCGGGACTGCTTCCCCGTGCGAGTTGCTACTCCGGGACTGCTTCCCTGTGTCGGCCGCTACTCTGGGACTGCTTCCCCGTGCGAGTTGCTACTCCTACCAGCCACTGATCTGGGACTGCTTACCCTCCCGCAGGCTTGCCACTGCTCCATGATTCGTCTCCTGTGCTCACTAGCTCCTCCATTCCTGAAAAGGAGAAAAAGAAGGAACGAAAACAGCAGAACGGGTGGAGCAGAGGAGCTCTGGCTGGAGCGTCTTGCTCTGCTGCCATCTTGTTATATTATCCAACCCCTTCTCATACCTGAAACCCTCCAGACAGGTAATGTCCTGGTTAACATTTTCTACACCCTCTTCAAAGCATCCTCATCCTTATGCATTTAATATTCCAAATGTGGCCGAACTAATGTTTTTGACAGCTATAACAATAACTCCTATATTCAATGCCCTGGCCAATGGAGGCAATGGTGCTGTTTGCCTTCTTGGCCAGCTGTGTTGCCACGTTCACAGTGCTGTGCATCTGTGTGCCCAGATCCCTCTGTACTTAAATGTCCCTAAGGGTCCAAACTTTTATTGTATAATTTGCGCCTAATCTTGATCTTCCAAAATGCATTACCTCACATTTGTCTGGTTAAACTCTATCTGCCGTTTCTCTTCCAAAATCTGCAATCTGTCTTTATCCCTGTTGGATGCTTTGACAATACCCCTCACAATTTGCAACTCCACCACTTTTGATGTCATCCTCAAACTTGCAAATCAGACCACCTCCATTTTTCTCCAGATCACTTATAGGTACGTTATGTAGGTTTAAGGTGAGAGGGGAAAGATTTAGAAAGGACTTGAGAGATAAATGTTTCACACAGAGGGTGGTACATGTATGGAATCAGCTGCCAGAGGAAGTGGTGGAGGCTGGTACAATTACAACATTTATAAGGCATCTGGATGGGTTTGGAGGGATTTGCTGGCAAATGGGACGCAGTCAGATTGACCTGTCTGGTCGGTGTGGGCGGGTTGGACCAAACGGTCTGTGTCCATGTTGTATGACTCTAACCTTGGATCTTGGCATTTCACTTTGAATTCTGATTAATTGAAGAAAAACAGCCAACTTCAAAATTAAAACAAATCAATTCCATTTCTGAAACCATTTGATGTTGATATCTTCCGTTTGATTAACTAATAAAGGTTAAAGACATAGGAGCCAGTGTAGTCCTTTTCGCTCCTTGAGATCATGGCTGGTTCAAATTATGGCAGCACTTTCTTGAGAGGTCAGTTAAAAAAAACTACACTGGGTTTTTCCTTCAGTACAACTTCCTGTACAACTGATTCAGCTTTTGACTATTGACATAGCTTGGGTATGAGAACAAGTGGTATTGGATTGATTTAGAGTATAAACCATCACAATAAAGAGAAAGATCTGAGCCACCGTCAAACACTGGAGATGTTAGCATGGTTACCCAGTCTGTACTGAATTAAAGTATAACTCAAATGAAAAATGACAGAAGGACACAATGGTTCATTGAGAAAAAACAGGCTTTAGACTAAAATGTTTTTGATGAAAACTAATCTTTATAATTTCTTCATTTTTCAAGAAACAAAGCTTGCCAAACCCAACTGCATTGTTGGCAAGAGGCACATTGTATTCAAAAGAAATTTAAATGTGGTTAAGATTTGGCAAAATCATAGGAAATGCAGAAAACCTGTTTCAAACCTCAGAATGCATGAGCTATTACCAGCTACCAATTACTACAGAAAATGGAAATATAACACAAAACAAATAAACTTCATTTCAGAATAGCTAAACTGTGCTCAATCTTACCTTCCATACTTCTGCAATGTGGTGACAGGATTGCATAAGTTGCCATTATGTTAATTGAAGTGGACAGTGGAGGATAAAGCACTACTTCCAATTGGGAAAGAGCTACAAACTTACATTAAGAAAAAAATTTCCAGAGTAAACCATCATGGAGTTTTTTTATACGCACGCACACATACACACACAGATACACACATACACATACACACACACAGATACACACATACACATTCACACACACACCGATACACACACATACATACATGTGCACTCACACACACACTTAAATCATTATCTTAAAATAAATCACATGTGAGTTTTTACAGGAGGATGAGAGCCTCCCAAGCAATTTATGTCATGGTCTGCTAACAGCAATTTCTTTTGCTAATTTCTATTGTTAATTGCAAGGAAAACTGCTGTAAACATAAGAGGGTGGCTTCCAAGCACCATTTAAGGTGAACTTCATGACACTCAGAAGTATGCAATGCCATGAAATAAATCACAACTTGTATTTTATGTGGGGAAACATCCAACAGAGAGAATAATGGAAAATGCATGTTTCTCAGAGCACAACAAAGCAGGAAAATAAAATCTCATCAAATCATTTTTAGATTTAATATAGGACATAAAATTTCTGACTCCTCTCCCCCAAAATATCTATGCAAAACAAGTTGTGCAGGGGATCAATGTTGAGTTGCTGTGCTTGCAATGTCTGCAACAAGTAAACCAATGCTTTCTAGTACTGTACCTTGTAAAAATGTCAGCCAATTAAAGAAAAATAATTATTTGACCTTTTCCCTGATTTTCTGCTTAAACATGCCTGGAATTTGGGCTACAGAGGATAAAGCTCCGAACTATGCTGGAATGAAAAAGTCATTATAAAGATCAGACATGACTGACAAGGGCAGAAAATTGGGACGGAGGAAAAGAACTTCTCAATAATGTTAATGTACTTGCACCATGTTAGTGGTCAAATAGTCTGCTTAAGGACGAAGGATCTGACAGCAGCACCCCCTATAGGAGATGACATCAATGAACCTAATTGTCCTTCATGTTGTTAAATATTGCATTAATTGTAAAATAAAATATTAGTACTTCACTCCCCCCTCATCCAATTCAGAAGTTTAAACTTATAAGTTTATAAGTTTACTTCTGCTGTGATGTGCTTCAGTGAACAGTCATAACAGAAAGATTGATGTCTGATAGGATCAAATTTATCCACTGCTTTTCGTCACTTATGTAAATAATTTGGAAGTGAACATAGGAGATATGGTTAGTAAGTTTGCAGATGACACCAAAAGTGGAGGTGTAGTGGGCAGCGAAGAAGGTTACCACAGATTACAACAGGATCTTGACCAGATGGTCCAATGGGCCGAGGAGTGGCAGATGGAGTTTAATTCAGATAAATGTGAGGTGCTACATTTTGGGAAATCAAAGCAGGACGTATACACTTAATGGTAAAGTCCTGGGGAGTGTTGCTGAGCAAAGAGACCTTAGAGTGCAGGTTCATAGCTCCTTGAAAGTAGTCACAGGTAGCTAGGATAGTGAAGAAGGTGTTTAGTATGCTTTCCTTTACTGGTCAGAGTATTGAGTACAGGAGTTGGGAAGTCATATTGCGGCTGTACAGGATGCTGGTTAGGCCACTGTTGGAATATTGCATGCAATTCTGGTCACCTTCCTATCAGACAGATATTGTGAAACTTGAAAGGGTTCAGAAAAGATTTATAAGGATGTAGCCAGGGTTAGAGGACTTGAGATACAGGGAGAGGCTGAATAGGTTGAGACTGTTTTCTCTGGAGTGTCTGAGGCTGACAGGTATCCTTATAGAGGTTTATAAAATCATGAAGGACATGGATAGGGTTTATAGACAAGGTGTTTTCCCTGGGGTGGGGGAATAGAGGGCATAGGTTTAGAGTCGACAGTGACCCAGGTAATTATAGACCAATGAGCCTTACTTCTGTTGTAGGAAAAGTTTTGGAAAGGATTATAAGATAAAGGATTTACACTAATCTGGCAAGCAACAATTTGATTGCAGATAGTCAACATGGTTTTGTCAAGGGCAGGTCATGTCTCACAAACTCCACTGAGTTTTTTGAGAAGGTGACCAAGCATATGGATGAGGGTAGGGCAGTTGACATGGTGTACATGGACTTCAGTAAGGCTTTTGATAAGGTTCCACATGATAGGCTGTTAGAGAAAATGCAGAGGCATGGGATTGAGGGTGATTTAGCAGTTTGGATTAGAAACTGGCTTTCTGTGAGAAGGCAGCGAGTGGTGGTTGATGGAAAATATTCAGCCTGGAGTCCGGTTACTAGTGGTGTGCCTCAAGGATCTGTTTTGGGACCACTGCTGTTTGTCATTTTTATAAATGACTTGGACACACGCATAGGTGGATGGGTTGGTAAATTTGCAGATGACCCTAAAGTTGGTGGAGTAGTGGACAGTGTGGAAGAATGTTGCGGGTTGCAGGGGGACTTGGATAAACTGCAGAATACTGGGTCAATGGCAAGATTCTTGGTAATGTGGATGTGCAGAGGGATCTTGGAGTCCATGTACATAGATCCCTGAAAGTTACCATCCAAGTTGATAGTGTTGTTAAGAAGGCAAACAGTAAGGTAGGTTTTTCTGGGAGAAGGATTGAGTTCCAGAGCCGTAATGTCATGCTGCAACTATACAAAACGCTAGTGCGGCCGCACTTGGAATATTGTATACAGTTCTGGTCGCCCATTACAGGAAGGATGTGGAAGCATTGGAAAAGGTGCAGAGGAGATTTACCAGGATGTTGCCTGGTCTAGATGGAAGATCTTAAGAGGAAAGGCTGAAAGACTGGATCTATTCTCATTGGAAAGAAGAAGGCTAGAAGGGGATTTGATAGAGACATACAAGATGATCAGAGGATTAGATAGGGTAGACAGTGAAAGTCTTTTTCCTAGGATGATGACGTCAGCTTGTACAAGGGGGCATAACTACAAATTGAGGGGTGATAGATTTAAGACAGATGTCAGAGGCAGGTTCTTTACTCAGAGAGTGGTAAGGGCGTAGAATGCCCTACCTGCCAATGTAGTTAACTCAGCCACATTAGGGGGATTTAAACACATGGATGATAATGGGATAGTGTAGGGGGATAGGCTTAGATTAGTTCACTGGTAGGCGCAACATCAAGGGCTGAAGGGCCTCTTCTGTGCTGTATAGTTCAAGGTTCTATGTTGTTTGCTGGAAAAGCACAGCTGGTCAGGTAGCATCCGCGAAGCAGGAAAATCAACATTTGGGCAAAAGCCCTTCATCACCATGTGAGCATAGGTTTAGGGTAAGAGGCAAAAGATTTAAAAGGGATCTAAGGGTCAACGTTTTCATGCAGTGGGTGGTATGTGTAGGGAATGAGTTGCTAGAGAGAGTGTTGGAGGCTGGTGCAATTACAACATTTAATGAATAGGAAGGGTTTGGAGGGATATGGGCCGGGTGCTGGCAGGTGGGACTAGATTGGGTTGGGATATCTGGTCGGTATGGACGGGTTGGACCCAAGGGTCTGTTTCCATGCTGTACATCTCTATGACTCTATAATTGTCGAGCCACTGAATCCTATTCTGTTACAATTCACAGACAGAACACAATGTGGTCTGTGTAGCCAGCTATCTAAACCACACTAAATCAAGAGAGTATAATAGGCTCAAGTTGCTTGGACTACTATTAATATTCTATGTTATTTCTGAATCTGTTAAGTCAGGACATGTGCAGATCTCAGTTTATGGGTGTGCCTGTCTCTGAATATTGAGTGTGATACTATTGTGGTTAAGATTCTGGGCCTGATTGCAATATTGTTATCACCCCTACCTCTCCCCTCACCCCCCCATGTAATGTCAGCATTGGTAAAATAATTATGTGAAAACTGCTGGGACAACCACAATTGATGACATTTAGTCTAAATACACTATTAGTGATAATTATGTTTTGAAATATTGAAATCCCAATTTTGCTTTCTAAACATTTATCACTTACAAAGGCATTTATTCCTCTGTTGGGGAAAGGCAAACATTTCATTGTGTGGCGAAAGTCGAAAAGAGTTCTGAAAAAGATATAGAGCTCTGTCTTCAGGTATTGCAAAGTAAACATTTAGCCTTTAAAGGGTTGGGTGCATCCGGTTAACGTGAGAAACAAGAGATGGAGCTGTTTTAAAAGCAGCTTGTGATTATGCTGTGGTGTATATAAGGAGCAGTGAGGTGCAAGAACATGCCCATCTCTGTTCAGCAACATAGGGAGACAGCTCATATAAACAGGTATGAGATACTTCTCCAGAGTGAGGGGAAAAAAAGAACCCACATAGCTCTGTGGCACCTCCTAGTGCCCCGTTTAATCAGCAATGGCACAGAATTGAGAAAAGGAGGCTACCAGGTCATAAGGCATCGGAGACTGAAGCAAGCATGATTCGCTGGCAGCTTTTTAAAGACTATTTTACTGACAGCATTAAACTCACATAAGGCAACATATTTCCATCTGAATAGCAAATTGCTAATTCACATTTTTTGATTGCAATTAAACATTGAAATGTAAACATGAATAATTGAAATGGTGGCAAATGACTATGGGAAGGGAAATGGAAATTAAAATAAATAGGAGATCCTGTATGTAGAAATTTATTAGAATAAGGTAAGCTAGTAAACTCAACAGTCAATAAAAAACATTTACAAAGAAGATCAGGTTTCATTGGGTGAGATTTGCAGCTATGTGTCAAGTTCCTGTCATAAAACCAGGGCAGAGCCAGATTGCAGGCTACGTACAAATGAGAAAATGTGCAAATGAACTAACTATTGCACAGCAGCGAGATCTGAACATATCTAATACCTAACTGCTATGGCAGTAAGAAATCTATGTATAGTATTTTCATTTTGCTATTCGAGGTGCAAACATCCATAGTGCAAAAGGAAATAGATAGTCCATTAGCACTTTTTAAAGTGGTCACATGGGTGACTGAGAATGTCAAACATTTCTGCACAAGAATTATACAAGAATCAACTGTTTAATAATCACGAAAACTATCTCTGTGCATTTGGGATACAGATGAATTAAGTATGTAATATAGATCTGGTAGTGAGGAAAAATTAGTTTTCTCGCGAAGAATTCTGATGAGAGATTGGATATAATGGAGTTATATTTGTTTGGAGGTGAAGGGACTTAAAAATGAACCAATTAAGGTATCTAACATGCCAGATTGGAAAATGAGACCTTATTCCTTGATCTGTGCTGGAACACTGCATCAGACTTCATACAGAAAGCAAAATTGCGCACTGAAACAGCAAGTGACTGGAAGGTCAGAGGTGTTTGACAAAGTAGTCACTCAGTCTGTGTTTGGACGCCCCAGCATAGAGATGGTGAGCAATGAATATGGTAAATTAGATTGAAAGATGTACAAGCAATTTTCTGCTTCACCCAGATGGAGTGTTTGGGGCCTTGGACATGTAAAAGGACATGTGTTACACCTTGAGTAATTGTAACAAACATTGCTATGGATAAGGATGAAGTGCTGGGATGATAGAGGAGTAAGAGATGGAAATGTGTTGCTGGAGAAGCGCAGCAGGTCAGGCAGCATCTAGGGAACAGGAGAATCGACGTTTCGGGCATTAGCCCTTCTTCAGGAATCAGGGCATTAGCCCTTCTTCAGGGCTAATGCCCGAAATGTCGATTCTCCTGTTCCCTAGATGCTGCCTGACCTGCTGCGCTTTTCCAGCAACACATTTCCATCTCTGATCTCCAGCATCTGCAGACCTCACTTTCTCCTGATAGAGGAGTAACCCAGAACTAAACTGTCTCTTCAGAATGCAGACAGTGAGCGCAATAGAAGATGTGTTCGATAATAGCACCATGTTGGTGGTGACATTTTATAGCCTTCTTAACTTAACATTGCATTCAACAGCTTCAGGCACTGAACATTGTCCTCCATTTTGACATTATTTTTCACCAACATGTCTGCACCATGTTTTCACATTTTGGATTTCAGTTACAGAGCTGAGCTTTATTCTGGCATTAACACCTACTCTGGACTAATGCTTTTCATTTTCCTACAACCATTACCACTCCCTTTGCCTTTAGTTCTATGATATCTTTGATCTCAAGTCTCCCTCACCCTCTAACATTTACCCAACCTTCCCTTTTGTTCCATTTGTTCCTCTTTTACTTTTCAACAACATAAAACCCATCATGCTCCACCTCTCTTCAGTTCTGAAGAAGAATCATATAGGTTTCATGCTCTCTTTCAATTTCCACACATGATGCCAAACTTGCTGAGTATCTCCTTTCTGCTTAGAACCAGGTTCTGGGAGTGAAGGCAGGGAAGCAACTTTACATGCCCAAGGTCTAAGGCTGATTGAAATTGGACCAGATCTAACATTCAGAGTGATCAACTAGCGATGGTCTGATAGACAATATGTTTTTCTACAGATATCACTTTGAGCCTTGCCGTCTTACTTAGATCAGCCTCAGGAAAGGAGCAGGGAGTGGTCGTGATTGAACTGGTGGTTGTATTCAGGAGTGCTGCAGAGTTGAAAGAAAAAATTCTGCTCTTCCTGGCTCCTCATCTAAATTTATTTTTAGAAGTTTTCGCTAACCTTTTTGATGGCAATTGTTTGCTTGGATAGATTCATGTTAATAAAACATAGAGGAGAGTGCTTGGGCAGTCTTGGGGCTGCCAAAATCAGAGGGGTCTGAAATCTGGCATTAACCCTAGGATTAATATATGCAAGGACCCATAACTGCTATGTGGCACCCTGGATACCTGAAAAATTGTTCAATCTACGATCAGGTTGGATGTCTTTAAATAGGTTCCTGGACTACAGGCTGTCAGTACTGTAATACGGGTGCATTGCAGACCAATTACTATAATATTTTAAATGGAATCAAAAATTCAAACAGTTTCACACAAAGTATACAATGGTTAAATACTACAAGTTCATGGATGCACAATCATTCCTGGCTATAAAAAGGGAGATGGGCCCATGGATGTAAGAACATTACACATAAGAAGAAAGGACAGCAATAAAGTTGGTACAATACAGCCAAAGGCCTAATGACACAACAAATGCATGCTCAATGGACTAAATGGCATGTTTTCTTCAGATGTGGACCCTTCAGATGGAAGATGGAAGAAACTGGAAAGTAAGTTTCAAAAGCACACTTCTTGGGAGTATAATAATCAAAAGAGTGTGCGACACCTAACAAAATTAAATGAGAGTACATCCTGATCACTGTTTTTGGTTTGTGGTCCAGCATTCTTGAAAAAACATAGAAATTTACAGGTAATAATTTTGTTTGTATTGGAGCTCGGTATTAAACAGCAAAGCAACAAATCAGACAAGGTCATCCACTGGCACATTCTGGATGTATCACAGTATGGCAGGAGAATAGTTACTGAGCAGCAACAACTGAGTAAAGGACTCCTGGCTTTTGATTGTAGACTAGAAGATTTCAGGTGTATGATGTGACACCGGTGACTGTGTTGAGGGATAATAATAGGCATGTGTGCATTGTGCACATTTGTACTAGGAGGCAATGGGGACAAACAGCAAAGGTTTCAGTTTTAAGCTTTTCATTTTAATGCTGGCCTTCCCTTCAGGACCTATTCCAAACTGGCAATGTGCAGCTGCAGTGCTGCTTAAACATTCCAGCTATGTTACAGGACAGCTGGTTAATGAACATAGATGTAAAGGGTCTAATGAGCAAAGTGCACAGCTTGTGCACAGGTTCCTGCCTCTTTTTGTGCTCATCACCTGCACAAGCATATACTGAGAACCTCAAGCACACTTAAGGCTTTGGGCTTCTGAGCTCAACTTTTCAGGAATTAAGTGCCCATCATGAAATTATTATACTCAAAGTCAAAAGGATGCATTTTGAAACTGAAGATATCTATGTTAAAGAAGGATATAGAAGCTCCTTGGAAATAGATTTCACAGCACAAAAGGAAGGCATTTGGAGAATTGAGCTGTTGCAGATGCTAAGTTTTCAACTAGTGCCACCCAAATTAATCTTATTTCACTACCCTTTCTTTCATTTCAAAATGTTTATTCATTTTTCTTTCAAGTTTCATTTTCTTTTCAAGTTATGTTATAATCTTGGTTTAAATAGCTAGAAATGATGTATCCATACCTTATTAACTTTTATGTGAAAAAGTTTTCCTCTAACTTCTCTGTTCTCTCTTTCAATCGTATCCTATTGGTGTTGAGTTACTGGCTGGCCATATTCCACAAATTTCCATCTCATTTGAATGTATTTAAAGTAAAATCTCATGACGTCAGAGAAATCCCAAAGTTCTTACAAGCATATTGAATTTTTTTCTTTTCAAATAAAAAGGATATTCAGCCAAAAGATGATTGTGGATATAAATTCAGTGGCTGTGTAGAATGTTACGCATGATGAGCTGCCAAGGAAGCTTCAAAGTGACAGACTTAAATATTATCTCAGATTGCAAACATGATGGAAAACAAGTCAGTCGAATGGAAAATGAAAAATGTTTTGTCTTCCCCTTTCAAGAATGCATTAGAAAAGTGGTTAAGAGCCTTTTCAACCTTTAGCGAAGTGTGCTAGTGAATGAATGTGTTAATCAGCTCAGCTGCTCATGTGTGCCAGTGGACTGAGATATTTGTACACACCAACCTGGCTTTGAGTGCTAGTATGCTGTGTAGGTCACAGTCAAAGAACAGATCACTAGTCAGCCTTGCATTGTAGGTAAAGGACTCTCACTCTGGGTGCTGCCCACCAGCTACCATCAAAAGAAAAGAGAATAAAATGATTTCAAATGACAAGAATTGCAAAGTTCAACTTTCAACATTTCACTACCTACTCTTCATGAATAGCCCATAGAGACTGTTCTGCATATCTTTTAACTTTCATCTGCTTTTGGACTTAATTCTTAATTCTAAGCTGTGTGAATATATTTCATTTTAACATTTCTTCTTGTGTTTAGTAACTCGCTATCTCTCATTAATTCAGTTGGTTAAACTGGTTCCCTTTTGAAACATAAATTCATTTCATGCGGGTGAAAGGTATTGACAAGAGAGGGGATCCTTCCAAAAATGAATCTTATTGTAACCAACCAAGGAAGCAGGGACATAAAGAAGCAGCTTGACAAATTGGGGTAACCCAGCTGGAAATATAGCAACTTGGTGAAACTCCTGGTCGTAACAAAAAAAAAATTCAAATTATATCAAGGCATTTATAGTTTTTTCAAAATAATTAGCAGACTATAAAAACTTTATATTCAATGCAGATTTTAAAAGTGCAAAATGTGATTGCGTTTGATGCTTGCTGAATACATTTTGACTTTGAAGGGTTACCAGTTTACCCAAGAGGAGTAGTGAGCACAAGGAGAAGAGTGAGTTTGAGATCCCTTGGAAAGCACAGACAGCATTTCCAAAACTTCATTGTGTTAAAACTCTCGAATTGGTTTGATAAGAATTTGTAGCCAGGATTAATGAATGGATACTGTGTGCACACTATTTTTATAAAGAACTATTGTATGTCAAAAGAACTTGTTTGCAATGAGAGCTGTGCAGTCGCTTTCTCTTCCTATATCAGCTATTAATTCTCACAATCTCATGAATTCTTAGGAAAGAATTAGGGTGGATCAAAGTGTATAATTTTGCTCTAAACCTCACCCAATGAAATGAGGAATCCAAGACAGATCATTAAACCATAGGTACTTGCTGACAGGAAGGAAACCATCTGGAGAACAACTTCTGCTAATTATGTTGGAACGTACTAACAGGAATAAAGAGTAGCCCTTCATGACCTTTCCCTTGGTGGCAGAATCCACTGCAAAGTGGATGTTCCTGGACTTGAGCCAACAACTAATAGCTGGTAGTGGCATAAAGGGCTCACACCAGCAGTTAATAATCACTCTTTACTTATAGAAGTATTCCAGGCATCCTCTGAACAAATCCCTCTCGCACCTGCATATGACAGATGTCTGAAAATATTCAAAATGAATAATTTACAATGGCTGATATGATTTTTGAAAAGAATTTGTATTTCCCAGGCCACTTAGAATGAGGATTTGCATGATCCCTTGGGATTAGTCAGACTCTTAAGAATGAAACGCTTTTTAATAGGGTAAGCTTGAAAGGATGCTCATTAAGGAATTGTTATAAAGTTTATTGAAGTTATCAATTCAATTCCAGTTGCTCTAAAGTAAATAAGTCAATCAGAAGGCTCAATCCTAAAATAAAACACTAAGGAATGCATGCCCTGAAAGTTACTGTGTTCAAATCATTATATAAAGAGAATTTGTAATTTCTAAGATATATAACTATTTTTTGTGACTTTTTTGCAAACTTTTTCCATTGTTCAGATTTTTCCTTCATTCTTCCAAATTGTCTTTCTGTGTCTAGCCAGCCAGGAAAGAGATGTGGTATCATAAAAGTTGCTACTATTTTGTAAGTAATTATCTAGAAATGCAAGAGTTGTTGCATTTGAATTTTTACTGGTTCAACCATGGCCTACACAAAAATCTGCAATTATTTCATGACACCATATTCATTAACTAATATCGTTAAAGTGCTCTCTGAGTGTAATATTTTAAACAACCTTCTTACCATACACTAATTTATTCTTTCACAAGATCTCCTAATTGTAAAATACTCGAGTGTCCCTTCTCAATCAGTCTTACAATATTCTTAAACCAAACATTTTCAAAACCCGAACTCCAAGTCAAATGATTATAATCTTTTGACATATTTTCTACTTCGTTCATGTCTTTATAACCATGGCACTGTGTTGCTGCCATGGCCCCCTTCAAATTATTCAGAAAGACCAAAAGTTAATGCTTTAGCTAACTTTACAATTGCTAGTCCATGCATTTTTCAGTATATATCATGAACATCTATGCACAGTTGGCATCAACCACAGCATTCTGTGTTAGTTGAAATATCTACTAGTACAGCAGGTTGCAGCTAATCAGTTTCTTTAGTCAGCCTGATAGATGCTTGATTTCAACAGTAACATTGGAAAGGGGGGCTAACACACTTTCATGGTTAGCTCTTGAAATCATGATCATTCTGGATTCAAGCCACCCATTTTTGAAGTGGGAAGCACATTATAATGTCTGTCCCAGCTGACAACGCAAAACAGTCTCTATAAAAACACAATAGGAAATGAGAAAATGTTTAATTGTAAATCATTGACTTGTTGCAGTGTTGCAACGGCATAATGAAAAGAGAGGGCCAAGCAAATATGAAAGTGTATCCACAATGAGTTGCATTAGCCATATAATCTATGCTGAAAGCTATTTGTTTTGTTTGTAGTTTCATATCTCTAATGTTGAAATATATATATATATATTTTAAATTATCATGTAAGAATTCTGAGAGAGAAAAATCAATATTCCCACCCTCCCAGTTTTCACCCATTATTTCTAGACTTAGCACAATCCAATGATACTCATGGCCGAACTCCTGAGAAGAATGGTTTCATCAGTTGTATTTTACCCCCCAGAAGTGAGGGGCCATTTTCTAAACAAGGAAAGACTTCAGAAATCTGAAGAGGTTTGGGAGTTCTGGTTCAGGATTCTTTTAACTTGCAGGTTCATTTGGCAGTTAGGAAGGCATTCATTTCAAGACATCTAGAATACCAGAGCAGAGATCTACTGCGGAGGCTCTGTAAAGCTCTAGTCAGACCATAGTATTGGGCCCCATAACTGACGAAGGATGGATTGGCCTTGGAGGGACTGCAGAGGAAGTTTGCTAGAATTATCCTGGGGATGAAGGGCTTGGCTTATGGGGAGCAGTTGAGGACTCTGGGTCTGTACACAATGGAGTTGGAAGGATAAGGGGGGAATCTAATTGAAACTAACAGGATATTGAGAAGACTATATAGAGTAGACATGGAGAAAATGTTTCCACTCGTAGGAGAGACATGGACCTAAGGCCATAGCCTCACAGTGAAGTGACAGCCCTTTAGAACAGAGATGAGGAGGAATTTCTTCATTCAGAAGGTGGTGAATCTGTGGAACTCAGTGTCATTGAAGGCTGTAGAGGCCAAGTCATTGGGTGTATTGAGAGGATTCTGGGTAATCCAAGATGGAGGACAGGAAAAATTTCTGACTGTAACAGCTGCTCCTTTATTGAGGTATTTTAGGTGCTGGAGATGATTTCCTCGAATTCCAGCAGCAGCAATTACTGTTTTATATGCTGTCGCATTGTTTTGGAACTTTGGTAAAAAAAGTCAAACCAACAGCAATTTTAAAAGGAAGAAGAACAGACAAAGGAAGCACATGGTGAGGTCAGTGCAGGAGAGAGAGAGAGAGAGAACCTGCACAGTTACTGCCTTTGCTGTTTGAATTCGTGTATCGCTGGGCATCAGAGTGCATCTGGGAAAATAACAACAGTGAAATTCACAACTAATCTTGGAGGAACTGTTGGACGAAGTTCACAGCACAGAATCAGATAAGTTAATTGTTGTTTTAAGTGTGGCCTACAGGGAATCTGCAGCTGTGAGTAGAGTGGGTTCTTTCTTGATTATATATTTTTGGAGATATGTCTCTTGATTAAACTTAAAATATGAGCCATAACTATTAATTTAACCTGGGGCAGTGTTTGTAGAGGAATAAGATGGTGTTATTTTCTGGATCTGTAGATTGTGAAGGAGCAAAACTGGCCTTTAATAGAGTGATATGTACTTCTTGTCAGATGTGGGAGTTTAAAGAGAGTTTAAGGGTTACTGTGGATTGTATCTGTCATAAATGCTGCTGGCTGCAAATCTTATCAGATCGAATGGATTGGTTGGAGTGACAGAAGCAATGAGGAATTTGCAACAGCAACAGTATGTGATGGATGGCAGTTATAGGAAGGGGGGAATGTCTCAGATACAGTCACATAGATGGATTAACTCCAGGAAGGGTAAGAGAGGTAGGCAGCTAGTGCAAGAGTCTTTTGTGAATATACCCATTTCAAACAGGTATGTTGTTTTGGAAAATGTAGGGGGTGATGGATTCTCAGGGGAATGTAGCACGAACAGCCAAGTTTCTGGTATTGAGACTGGCTCGAATGGAATGAGGGGTAGATGGGGTTCCAAGAGAATAATTGTGTTAGGGGATTCTCTAGTTCAAGATACAGACAGATACTTCTGTGGCCAGCAGCGATAAAGCAGAATGGTGTGTTGCTTCCCTGGTGCCAGGATCAAGTATGTCTCAGAGAGGGTGCAGAATGTTCTCACGGGGGAGAGGGGCCAGCAGGAGGTCATTGTCTACATTGGGGTCTTGAAACGCATAGAAGTGGCTAAATCCACAGGACCTGATCAGGTGTACCCTAGAACTCTGTGGGAAGCTAGGGAAGTGATTACTGGGCCTCTTGCTAAGATATTTGCATCATTGATAGTCACAGGTGAGGTGCCGGAGATAAGGACTGATTTGGGATAGTCAACATGGTTTTGTGCATGGGAAATCATGTCTCACAAACTTGATTGAGTTTTTTGAGGAAGTAACAAAGAGGATTGATGAGGGCAGAGTGGTAGATGTGATCTATATGGACTTCAGTAAGGCGTTCAACAAGGTTCCCCATGGGAGACTGATTAGCAAGTTTAGATCCCACAGAATACAGGGAGAACTAGCCATTTGGATACAGAACTGGCTCAAAGGTAGAAGACAGAAGGTGGTGGTGGAGGATTGTTTTTCAGACTGGAGACCTGTGACCAGTGGAGTGCCACAAGGATCGATGCTGAGTTTTCTGCCTTTTGTCATTTACATAAATGATTTGGATGCGAGCATAAGAGGTACAGTTAGTAAGTTTGCAGGTGACACCAAAATTGGAGGTATAGTGGACAGCGAAGAGGGTTACCTCAGATTACAACAGGATCTTGACCAGATGGGCCAATGGGTTGAGAAGTGGCAGATGGAGTTTAATTCAGATAAATGCGAGGTGCTGCATTTTGGAAAAGCAATTCTCAGCAGGACTTATACACTTAGTGGTAAGGTCCTAGGGAGTGTTGCTGAACAAAGAGACCTTGGATTTCAGGTTCATAGCTCTGTGAAAGTGGAGTTGCAGGTAGATAGGATAGTGAAGAAGGCGTTGGTATGCTTTCCTTTATTGGTCAGAGTATGGAGTACAGGAGTTGGGAGGTCATGTTGTGGCTGTACAGGACATTGGTTAGGCCACTGTTGGAATATTTTGTGCAATTCTGGTTTCCTTCCTATTGGAAAGATGTTGTGAAACTTGAAAGGGTTCAGAAAAGATTTACAAGGATGTTGCCAGGGTTGGAGGATTTGAGCTATAGGGAAAGGCTGAACAGGCTGGGGCTGTTTCCCTGCAGCGTCGGAGGCTGAGGTGTGACCTTATAGAGGTTTACAAAATTATGAGGGGCATGGATAGGGTAAATAGGCAAAATCTTTTCCCTGGGGTCTTTTTCACACAGAGAGTGGTACGTTAATGGAATGAGCTGCCAAAGGAAGTGGTGGAGGCTAGTACAATTGCAACATTTAAGAGGCATTTGGATGGGTATATGAATAGGAAAGGTTTGGAGGGATATGGGCCGGGTGCTGGCAGGTGGGACTAGATTGGGTTGGGATATCTAGTCGGCATGGACGGGTTAGACCGAAGGGTCTGTTTCCATGCTGTACATCTCTATGACTCTATGAGTGTATTTAAGACAGAGATAAATAGGTTCTAGTCGAGTGACCCTTCCTCATAAATCTGCTACTACACACAACCAATTGTTAGCCACTAACAGTCCCCATTATTAGCTATTCATCCTTCCAGCCAGATTGTTCTCCACTCCTTCGTGCACTGTTCTTCTCTCTCTCTTTTGGGTCTATCCCCACTGTCGTTTACTTTGTACCCCACCCCATTTTCTGCACATAAACTGACCAGTTCTGAGGAAGGGTCACTTGACCCTAAATGTTAACTCAGATTTCTCTCCACAAATGCTGCCAGACCTGCTGAGCTTTTCCATCAATTTCTGTTTTTGTTTTTGATTAATAACATCGCCAGTTTTTCTATCTTTTGTCCACTGATGACTGAGCATGCCAATTCCAGAAGGACGCAGATGCTGGACTGGGTTTATAGCATGTAATAAGGGAACCAACAAAGGGGAAAGCTTACATGACTTTGTCCACAGCAATCAGCCTGTCACTGATGGATTTGCCCATGACAATACCATTAGGATTAATTGACAGACATCTCATGTGGAGACAAATTCTCATCTTCATGTTGAGGAGACCCTCCATCATGTTGTGTGGCAGTATCTCCATTACAAATCAGACAAATTTTAAGCAGATCTAAGAATTCAAAGCCAGGTATCCATGATGCACTGTCGTGAAAGCAGCCGAATTGTTTATAATTGTAACCTCATTATCCGGCTTAAGCCTCACTCACTCATTACCATCAAGCCAGGAGATCCAAACTGGATCAATGAGGAACTCAGTTGGGAATGCCAGGAGCAGTGCCAGTCATGCCTAAAAATGAGGGGTTAACTTACTGAGGCTAAACATAATTCTGCAGACCTGCCACATCCAGTCGTGAATGGTGGTGAGCAATTAAGGAACTAAAAATACATGGAATCTCCACAAATATTCCCATCCTGAACAATGGATGACATCAACCTTGCACCTTCAACTAGAATTCCTGAATGGATCATGAAGGGCATGGATAGGGTAAATAGACAACGTATTTTCCCTGGGGTGGGAGAGTCCAGAGCTAGAGGACATAGGTTTAGAGTGAGAGCGAAAAGATATAAAAGAGACCTAAGGGGCAATTTTTTCATGCAGAGGGTGATACGTGTATGGAATGAGCTGCCAGAGGAAGTGGTGGAGGCTGGTACAATTGCAACATTTAAAAGGCAATTGCAACATTTGAATGGATATATGAATAGAAAGGGTTTGGAGGGATATGGACTGGGTGCTGGCAGGTGGGATTAGATTGGGTTGGGATATTTGGTTGGCATGGATGAGTTGGACCAAAGGTCTGTTTCTGTGCTGTACATCACTATGACTTTATGACTCTCAGCTGCCTTCAGACATATCCGACATCACAGATGCCAGCTTGCAGCCAAATAGATTCACTCTGCATGATATCAAGAAATGGCTGAAAGCACTAGATACCACAAAGACTATGGGCTCTGATGATGGTCCTTCAATAATATTGACAAATTGTCTCCCAGACTAGCCATGTTCACAACAGTCACAATACCCGTACAATGTGGAAACTTGCTATGGTATGACCTGTGCATGAAAGTAGCCAGTAATTTCCTGGTCTTTCAGTCTACTCTCAACCATCAGTAAGTGTTGAAAGGTGTACTTGCTTACCAATCACCTGTTCACTGATACCCAGTTGGGTTCTGCTAGGCCACTCAACTCCTGACTTCATTACAGCCTTGGTTCGAATGTAGGGTAAAGAGTTGAATCGTAGAGCGAATGGTGAGAAGGATTGGTCTTGGCATCAAGGTTTAACTTGACTGAGATACAGGATTTATAATCATCTAGAAAGGAATATTTGATTTGGGATATTCAACGTGGTTTTGTGAAGAGTAGATTATGCCTCACAAACTTTATTGAGTTCTTTGAGAAGGTGACCAAGCATGTAGATGAGGGTAAAGCAGTTGATGTATTGTATATGGACTTCAGAAAGGGATTTGATAAGGTTCCCCACTGTATGCTATTGCAGAAAATATGGAGGCATGTGATTGAGGGTGATTTAGTTGTTTTGATCAGAAATTGGCTTGTTGTAAGAAGACAGAGGGTGGTGGTTGATAAGAAGTGTTCGTCTTGGATTCAGTTACTCCAAGGATCTGTTTTGGGGCTGTTGCTGTTTGTCATTTTTGTAAATGACCTGGATGAGGACATAGAAAGATAGGTTAATAAATTTGCAGATGACACTAAGGTTGGTGGAGTTATGGACAGTGCGGAAAGCTGTTGCAGGTTACAGAGGGACAAAAATAAGCTGCAGATCTGGGCTGAAAGGTGGCAAATAGTGTTTAATGAGGAAAAGTGTGAGGTGATTCACTTTGGAAGGAATAACAGGAATACAGAGTACTGGGCTAATTGTAAGATTCTTGGTAGTATAGATGAGCAGAGAGATCTTGGTGTCCATGTACATGGATCCCTGAAAGTTGTCACCCAGGTTGATAGGGTTGTTAAGAAGTTGTGCAGTGTGTTAGCTTTTATTAGTAGAGGGATTAAGTTTTGAAGCCATGAGGTCATGTTGTAGTTGCACAAAACTCTGGTGTAGCCACATTTGGAGTATTGCCTACAGTTCAGATTGTCACATTATAGGAAGGATGTGGAAACATTGGAAATGGTGCAGAAGAGATTTACCAGGATGTTGCCTAGTATGGAGGCAGGTCTTATGAGGAAAGACGTTGGGGTTTGAGGCATTTTTATTTGAGAGAAGAAGGTTTGAGAGGAGACTTAATTGAGACATACAAGATGATGAGAGGATTAGATAGAGTGAGCAGTGGGAGCCTTTTTCCTCAGCTGGTGATGGCTACCACGAGGCACATAGCTTTAAATTGAGGGGTGATAGATATAGAGCTGAAAATGTGTTGCTGGAAAAGCGCAGCAGGTCAGGCAGCATCTAAGGAGCAGGAGAATCGACGTTTCGGGCATAAGCCTATGCCCGAAACGTCGATTCTCCTGTTCCTTGGATGCTGCCTGACCTGCTGCGCTTTTTCAGCAACACATTTCAGCTCTGATCTCCAGCATCTGCAGTCCTCACTTTCTCCTGGGTGATAGATATAGATCAGATATCAGAGGTAGTTACTTTACTCAGAGAGTAATAAGGGTATGGAATACCCTGCCTGCAACAGCAGTAGACCCACCAAATTTAAGGGCATTTAAATGGACAATGGATAACATATGGATGATAATGGAACAGTGTAGGTTAGATGGGCTTCAGATTGGTTTCACAGGTTGGCACAACATTGAGGGGCGAAGGGCCTGTACTACACTGTAATGTTCTATGTTCTATGTTCTAACTCACAGCCTCTACCAGAAGAAGTTGAAGGACAAGGGCAGCAGTTGTCTGTGAACATGACCACCTGTAAGTTCTCCTTCAAACCACACACCAATCTGACTTGGATACGTATTACCATTCCTTCACTGTCACTGGCTCAATATCCTGGAACTTCATCCATAACAACATTGTGCTGTCCCTACTCTAATGGGACTGCAGCAGTTCAAGAAAGCAACTCACCACCACTGTTTCAAGAACAATGAGGGCTGGCCTATCTAATGGTGCAGACATCACATGAATGAATAAAACAAAATCCTTCTCTCAACTGCCTCCAGTTGTGTTTACATTGTTTCTCAAATTAGAAAATCAAAATTTTACACAATACTCCAGGTGTGGACTCGCCAATGCCCTGCATAACTGAAGCATAACATTTTTGCTTTTATGTTCCATTTCTCTTGTGATAAAAGGTAACATTCCATTAATTCCTCTTAATTATTAGTTGTACTGGCAACCCAATATTTAGTAAACCATGCACTAGAACACCTTAATGCCTCTGAACCTTGAAATTCTGCATTTTTCATTAAGTAATACTCTGTCTGTTCACTCTTCCTCCCAAAGTGAACTTTATGGGATTTCTGAGAAAGGATCACTCAACCCAAAACTCTGATTTCGCTCCACAGATGCACCCAGACCTACTGAGCTTTTCCAATAATTTCTGCTTTTGTTTCTGATTTACAGCATCTGCAGTCTTTATTGTTAACTACTTCGTATTTTTCCCAGATTGTATTCCATCTGAGAGATTTTTGCCTACTCACTTAATCTATCCATATCCATCTGCAAACTCCTTGTTTCCCCTTCACAACATATTTTCTTACCTATCTTTGTATAATCTGCAAAATGAGTTACAATGCCTTCACCGTCCTCATCTAAGTCATTGATATAATTTGTAACATGCAGAGACATTAATACAGACCCCAGTGGATACAATCTGCCACATCTTGCCAATCAGAAAAATATGTATTTATGTACAACTTCTAATTCCTGCCCACCAGCTAATCTACCTGTTCTAAACTGTAAAACTCTACAAGAGTATCCACTTTCTGCAAGAACCTGTTATAAGACAACTTGTCAAATGTTTCCTGGAAAATCAAATACAGCATGTCTAAACTCTCCCCTTTATCCACAGAAAATGTTATTCTTTCAAGGAACTACAATTGGTTACAAATGGTTTCCCTTTTACAATTGTTGCATTTTCCCTTTCTATATCTGTGCTCCACGTCAGTCAGGGTCTTGCACAATGATATCATCAGTAACGGTCACAGTGGGGCAATCTTTATCACCCAGAAAACAACCTTGTTAGCCACTGGACCCTCAAATGCAGTGGGTACTTAAGAGTGCTCCAGGATAGAGGAATGGTTGCTACATTAGCAGTCAAGCACGTACGAAAAGTGATTGCAGATTATGTGTGAATGGAAGCCCTTCCTGTTAAGGAGCTCCACAGTGTTGTGATGCAGCTGTGCCAGAAATGTTCTAATCAACGTGTTCAGCGGTGTTATTATATCTCTGGAGCAGGTATACTTGGTCCAGAGGTAGGGACTGCAATACCAGAGTCCTGAGGCTGACGTGTCAGCAGTCAGTGTCATTGACACTGATCCAGCTCTCAGAGTGAACAGAACCTCTGACACTGTTGCTTATATCTGGCAGCCAGGGCTCTCTGACTGAACCAGATTAACAGCCCCGATCAAGGAACTCATTATCTATGAGGTCAACCTGGCTGACCTTGTTATCATCACTACAAATGCTATCGCAAAGGAAAATGGATATAGTTGTTGGAGGTCATTTATCTTACTTTCACTCACAGATCTGCAGAATACTGTTTACAACTGCTGCCCCCCACTTTACCTGCCATCAGTTACCTCATGCCAAACATCATCCAATCCCGACTTCTCATGACTTTTCAATGTGTCTCATGTTCCACTTTTGAATGTATATCACCCCATCTTTGGAAGAGATGGGAAGGAAGGGGTTAACTCACTTTTTGTCACATTAAAACAAGCCACTTGCAATAATATTGCCTTAAAGCACAAATATTCCATCATATAAGTATCCCCAACAATTTAACCCAGTAAATTATAAAGCTTAATGAACCTGTAACTTTTGAACTGAGGAGGAATCTATTAGGTTAAGATTTCTCATTGCATTTTGTCTCTTCGTATGGTGATATTTCTTGCCCATTAGAATAATCTCAATTTGTTCAAAAGATATCCTTTCACTATAAAATCATCCCTAAAGGTTTTGTTTGCAGTTTTTGTTTCCCATGATATATACAGTGGTAGCTGCAGCAGGCAATATTTTAGAGAGGGTTCCAAATCACCTAGATGTTAGATTAATCAGATTTGTAGTGTTTTCAAAGCCACAGCTGTTCTTAAAATCTTATTTATTATGTAAGGGCTAGCTTTGCATTAAATAGACTAACTGCTTTAGTAAGTCACGTACATGCATTATATTCACTGAATTTAATTTCCATTGCAATTGCATTCACATCTGACAAGTGGGGTGTATTATAGTTCTACAGTGAATAACATTTATATAATTAACATCACTTCTAACGTATGGCACATTTATTCACTTCTGCCATGATCTTCTTTTTATTTTGATGAGCATTTCTGTTCATGTAAAAATTGGTTTTGGATTATCTGCAAAATCAGACAGTAATGGATACTGGACTTATTGCTTATTTCTTAGATCTCTTTCTGTTAAACAACATTGTTTTTGCAGTTGGATTAAACAGTGGCTATTACTGTAAATGCCTCTGTGGGGTCATCTTAGCTGTATAACAACAATAAGTTCCATACCCACTTTTAATAATCTCCAGACTTGTTCAAATTCAACATGAAAGTTATTTTTACATTATTAAAACCAATGTCATATTTAATGAAATTCAGAACTAAACATTTTTTTTTATTGCAAACAAAAACTATTCAGACTTATGAAGGAATATGTCCTACCTTGTCCATGAAGATAGATATTAGGATGGAAAAGCATGAACCAAAAATGTTCATCAAATCAAATAGAACAAACATTTCATTCCACAATTAACAATGGTGTTCTGCTCTATTTGAGGCTGTATCTCAGGGTGAAGTCCTAAAGCATTCAGATCTGGGATTTTTGGAGTTTACCATCCCTCGGAAAGATGGTGGTGAGCTACCTTCTTGAATACTGCTGTGGTGTTGGTAGACCCACAATGCTGTTAAGAATGGATTTCTAGTGTCAATGTTAGTGAGGGAACTGTGTTATAGTTCCAAGTCAGGTTGGTGTCTGGCAGATGTGCAGATAGTGGTATTCCCATGGATCCAGGGCCTTTGTTCTTCTAAGTGGGAGGTATTATCTAAGGAATCTTAACTAAATAACCTTCATTAGTTATTGCAAAGCATCTTCTGAATGATACACACTGTTGCCATTGTACATCAAGGGCAGAGGAAATGAATATTTAAGGTGTTAGATGGCATGCCCACTAAGTGAGCAACATTTCCTGGATGGTGTCAAGTTTCTTGATTATGATTGGAACTGCATTCATCCAGGCAAGTGGAGGGTATTCCATCACATTCCTGATTTGTACTTTTCACATGGTTTTGAGGCTTTGCAGAGTTGTGAATTGAGTTTCTTGCCTCAGACTTTTCAGCTTCTGACTTACCTATTGTAGATACAGTCTAAATGACTGGTGCTCAGTTCAGTTTCTGATCAATGGTAACCCGTCTAATGTTGATAGTGCGATTTTCAGTGATGGTAATGCCATTCCAATGTCAAGGGATGACTATTGGATTCTCTCTTGTTGGTGATGGTTATTGCCTGGAGCTTTTGAGGTTAATTACCATTTAACAGTCCAAGCCTGAATGTTGTGCAGGTCTTGTTGCATATGACATGGATGGCTACAAAGAGATGTCATGCATGTTGTTGGATATTGTGCAATCGTCAATGAACATCCCTACTTCTGACATAATGATGGAAGAAGTCATTGATGAAGTAGCTGAAGATGTTTGGACCTAGGATACTATGTTGATGAAATATAGGAGGAACGTTTGTAAGTTTGCAGATGACACCAAAACTGGCGGTGTTGTGGACAGTAAAGAAGGTTATCTCAGAATACAACAGGACCTTGATCAGATGGGCCAATGGGCTGAGGAGTGGCAAATGGAATTTAGAACATAGAACTTGGAACGTTACAGCGCAGTACAGAGCCTTTGGCCCTTGATTTTGCGCCGACCTGTGAAATTGATGGATGTCCATCTAACATACACCGTTCCATTATTATCCATAAGTATGTCCAATGCCTGTTTAAACACTCTTAATGTCGGTGAGTTTACTACCATTGCAGGCAGGCCATTCCACACCCCAACTATTCTCTGAGTAAAGAAACTACCCCTAATATCTGTCCTAAATCTGTCACTCTTCAATTTAAAGCTATGTCCCTTCGTGTTAGCCTTCAGCATCCAAGGAAAAAGGCTCTCACTGTCCACCTTATCTAACCCTCTAATTATCTTATGCATCTCGATTAAGTCACCTCTCAACCTGCTTCTTGCCAATAAAAACAGCCTGAGTTCCCTCAGAATTTCCTTGTAAGACCTTCCCTCCATACCAGGCAACATCCTAGTAAATCTCCTCTGAATCCTTTCCAAAGTTTCCACATCCTTCCTATAATGCGGTGACCAGAACCGTACACAATACTCCAGGTGCGGCCTTACCAGTGTCTTGTACAGCTAAAACATGACCTCGTGGCCCCGAAACTCAATCCCCCTACCAATAAACGGCAACATAACAAATGCCTTCTTAGCAACCCTATCAACCTGGGTGGCAACTTTCAGGGATTTATGCACCTGGACACCGAGATCTCTCTGTTCATCTACATTGTCAAGATTTTTACCATTAGCCCAATATTCTGCATTCCTGTTACTTCTTCTGAAGTGAACTACCTCATAGTTTTCCACATTAAACTCCATTTGCTACTTCTCAGCCCAGGTCTGCATCTTATCTATGACCCTCTGTAACCCACAACATTCTTTGGCACTATACACAACACTGCCTACCTTAAAGACATCCACCAATTTACTAACCCGTCCTTCTATGCTCACATCCAGAACATTTATAAAAATGACAAACAGCAGTGGCCCCAAAGTAGATAATTGCGGCACACCACTGGTAACTGAGCTCCAGGATGAGCATTTCCCATCAACAACCACTCTTGTCTTTGCTCAACTCGCCAATTTCTGATCCAAACCACTAAATCACCTTCAATCCTGACACTCCACATTTTAAGCAAGAGCCTACTGTGTGGTACCTTATCAAACACCTTACTGAAGTCCATGTACACCACATCAACCACTTTACCTTTATCCACCTGTTTTGTCATCTTCGCGAAGGACTCAATAAGGTTAGTGAGGCACGGTCTAACCTTACAAAACCGTGTTGACTATCCCTAATCAAATTATTCCTTTCCAGATGGTTATAAATCCTATCTCTTCCAACCTTTTCCAACACCTTACCCACAACCGAAGTAAGGCTCACTAGCCTATTATTACCAGGGTTGACCCGACTCGCCTTCTTAGACAAGGGAACAACATTTGCTAGCCTCCAGTTTTCTGGAACTATTCCTATCTACAACGATAACATAAAGATCAAAGCCAAAGGTTCTGCAATCTCCTCCCTGGCTTCCCAAAAAATCCGAGGATAAATCCCATCCAGCCCAGGGGTCTTATCTATTTTCAGATCTTCCGAAATTGCTAAAACCTCCTCTTTGTCAACCGCAATCCCATCTAATCTAGTAGATTAGATTGCCCTTTTCCAATGTGAATACTAATGAAAAGTATGCATTAAGCACTTCCCCTACGTCCTCAGTTTCCACACACAACTTCCCACTGCTATCTTTGATTGGCCCTAATCTTACTCTAGTCATTTTTTTATTCCTGATATACTTGTAGAAGGCCTGAGGGTTTTCCTTGATCCTATCTGCCACCAACTTCTCATTTTCCTCAGTTACCAGTTACAGCTCTGACTTCCATGTTGAGAATTCTCAGTGCGCATTTTTTGTGCCGGGTGGTCGAATAGGAAACTGAATATTATTGAGGCAAAATCTATAGTTAATAAGGTCATTAACCAGCAATAATTCCCCCTTAATAGGCAACTTGCTGTTGCTGAAAGTTGCGATGCTTGAAAGTTAGTTACAAACTGCCGTGAGTTGGTCCCAATGTAAAGATAAGCCTCGAAGAACATCTCACCCAATTCTGCCCCAACATAGCCCACAACAATCAAGTGTATGTAAGATGGCTGTTACTGAATGGCTGTTTAGCAAATTGTGACCCATTAGTCAATAGGGAGAAAATAGTGAGGTTAACTATTCATGATGGGTAGTGGGGAGAGGGCAGCAATGGTCTGTGGAGTTATTTGTTGGGAATTCTACAAATGTATGTACTTGTTTTGTTGTCCATGTATAAGAAGTCACAGAAACAGTGAAAGTACCAGCTTATGAATGGACCTCACCAATAACAATTGACATGTTATCCTAAATCACTTGTTCCAGTTGTGATGACAGTTTCCCTCTATCCTCGCGATATGACCTTATCTGATTTCCACTGTGATAGATAACATCTTAGAGTCATAGAGTTATACAACAGAGAAGCAGACCCTTCAGTCCACCTCATCCATGCTAACAAGATATCCTAAACTGATCTAGACCCATTTGCCAGCATTTGGACCACATCCCTCTAAACCCTTCCTATTCACGTACCTGCCCAGATGCCTTTTAAATGTTGTAATTGCCTCTACCTGACAGCTCATTCTATACATGCATCACCCTCTGTGTAAAAATGATGCCCCTTATGTCCCTTTAAAATCTTTCCCCTCTCACCTTAAACCAAATCCCTCTAGTGTCGATTTCTCTGCTCGGGGAAAAAAGACCTTGGCTATTCACTCTATCCATTCTCCTCAAAATTTTATAAACCTCGATAAGGTCACCCCGCAGCCTCTGAGGAAAACAGCCCCAGTCTATTCAGTGTTTCCCTATAGCTCAACCCCTTCAATCCCAGCAACATCCTTGTAAATCGTTTCTGAATCCTTTCAAGTTGAACAACATCTTTCCTATAGCAGGGAGGCCAGAATTGAACGCAGTATTGCAAAAGTGGCCTCACCAATGTCCTGTACAGTGTAACATGACATCCCAGCTCATATACTCAGTGCACTGACCAATTAGGGCAAGTGTGCCATGCCTTCTTCATTATCCTATCCACCATCAAGGAATGAAAATATCTCAGTAAGGGGCCCAGCAATCTTTTCCCTAGCTTTCCACGAAGTTCCAGAATACATCTGATCAGGTACCAAGGAGTTATCGACGTTTAAGCATCTTAAGACGACCAGCACGTCTTCTTCTGTAATATGGACCTACTGTCCCTTCAACCACAACCTCACCTCCCATCACCAAACCTGTCCATCACCTTTCCCACCTATCCACTCCACCCTCCTCTCTGACCTATCACCTTCGCCCTCACCTTCATCTACCTATCACATTCCCAGCTACTTTCCCCCCAACCCCACCCTCCCCCCTCCCATTTATCTCTCAGTAACTCCCGGTCCACAAGCCTCATTCCTGATGAAGGGCTTATGCCCAAAATGTCAATTCTCCTGCTCCTCGGATGCTGCCTGGCCTGCTGTGCTTTTCTGGCACCACACTCTCAACACTTTTCAAGACATCACTGATTTCCTCAAGTTCTCGAGCTTCCATATCCTTCTCCACCATAAATACTGACACACAATGCTCGTTTATTATCTCCTGTGGTTCCACACATATAAGGCTTTGTTGATCTTTAAGGGGCTCTATTCTCTCCCGAGTTACTCATTTTCCCTTAATGCATTTGTAGAATCTCTTTGGATTCTCCTTCACCCTATTTGCCAAAGATATCTCAAGTCACGTTTTTCCCCTCTTATGTGTTGTAGCAGTAATTTTGATGACATATCCTAATTATTCACATCAGACTTAAACATAAATCTATCATTAGATAAATGGCAACATACTGTACAATTGCAATCTTTTTAAGTAAGGTCTTGATCATATTTTGCTACAAAAAATGGAAGTGCTTTGTATTAAAATCCCGACTTAAATGACATTTTAACCTTATTTCACATTGAGGGATAAAAGTTTATTGATGGTCAATAACGTTATGATGAGTGATCTATTAATGCAGCATTGACAGGGTGATTGAGTTTAATCCTTCATGGCTTAAGAACTCTTATTGAGAGGAGGACACACAAATTGCATCTTGCATGGTACACCAATTCACAACATTATTATTTTTGGAAAGGAGGCCACTCAGCGTGCAAGTTATTTGTGAGGGCACATTAGGGGTATTGCCACCTTGGTTTTACTTCTTTTTCCTCCTCGTTCATTGGCAAACTTTGATCACTTTAAAGGAATGTAATAAGAATTGTGAGGAATATAACTTGGGACCTCTGTCTAATAGTTTTAGACTTGACATAAGGTCAAAGTGGTCTCCATTGTCATTTCATAGTATTTTGCTTAGTGTTAAATATAACTCTCAGCAACCGCATGAGTGCCAGCACAAAAACATGGAGGCATATTCAAAAAAATGAAGATTGAGAAGATCAAATTTGTCTAAGGAAAATGTGACTGATGTAAAATTGCATTTTACGTAAGATCACAGATTTTGAGGATCTTTTTGTGGTCTTCAATCTGCTCAAGAATATTAGTCACATAGGAGTTTTCCATTTTCAGTACTGAAAGAATGATTTTGTTCTTGCACCTTACACGGGGACAGAATCTTCTAGTGACTGGGTTAGTAAAAAATAGAAAAGCCATTAAGATAAACATTAGATTATTGAATCAAATTCTTTTGTATTTATACAAAGTTGTCGTTATTGGGAATAACAGGAGAGGCAATGGGTAGTGGTATTATAGCTGGACTATTAATCCAGAGACCCTGATAATGTTCTGGGAAACCAGGTTTGAATCCTGCTATGGGAGATGGTAGAATTTTAATTCAATAACAAATCGGTAATTTAAAGTCTAATGGTGACCATGAAACTAATGTTGGTTGTTATAAAAACCTAGTTGGTTCACTAATGTCCTTTAGGGAAGAAAGACCGCTCTTTTTATCTGGTGAGGCCACAGATATGTGACTCAGACACACAGCAATGTGTTTGACTCTTAAAACTTTGGGTAATTAGGGTTAGGCAATACAATTCTGGATTAGTGGTGCTGGAAGAGCGCAGCAGTTCAGGCAGCATCCGAGGAGCAGTAAAATCAACGTTTCGGGCAAAAGCCCTTCATCAGAGGGCTTTTGTCCGAAACATCGATTTTACTGCTCCTCGGATGCTGCCTGAACTGCTGCGCTCTTCCAGCACCACTAATCCAGAATCTGGTTTCCAGCATCTGCAGTCATTGTTTTTACCTTAGGCAATACAATGCTGGCCTAGCTGATAACACCCATATCTAATGAATAAAATAAAGAAATTGGTCAAAAATCTAACAGAGGGCAGTAATGAGAAGGAGGAGGATTCTGGGAAAGATTTTCCTTCAAACCGATAGTGGTTAAAGCTCAAGTTTTAGTGGAAGCTGCCATTTTGGAGATGGGCTGTTAGGGTCAAAGTGCAGCTATTGAGGTCAAAGTGTAGGCTTTTTTGAGAGTCAGGTGTTGCTGAGGAGGACAAGCGGCATTAATGTATGGTAAAGTTTATCCCATAATCACTAGAGGGATGGAAATGGCAGTTAGTGGAGTGGTATGCTCCTCCTGTGACATGTGGGAGATCGGAGAGATATCAAATGCCCCGACAGCTACATCTGCAGGAAGTGTGTCCGCCCACAGCTCCTCTCAGACCACATGGATCAGTTGGAGCAGGAAGCTAGACTCAGTGAACACCATACAGGAAGCAAGAAAGTTTTCTAAGTAGGAGTTTCAGGGATGTGATCAGCTAGATAGGTGGGTGACTGGCAGGAGTGGCAGACAGGCGATGCAGAAGGATGCACCTAACAATATGTAGATAATCCAATGAGAGAAGGGATCATATTAGACTGTGTATTGGGGAATGAGCTTGGCCAGGTGATCAAAGTTTTTAATGGTGGAGCACATTGGGAACAGTGATGATAATTCCATAAGTTTAAAAATAGACATGATTTGAAGATGCCGGTGTTGGACTGGGGTGTACAAAGTTAAAAATCACACAACACCAGGTTATAGTCCAACAGGTTTAATTGGAAGCACACTGATGAAGGAGTGTCGCTCCGAAAGCTAGTGTGCTTCCAATTAAACCTATTGGATTATAACCTGGTGTTGTGTGATTTTTAACTTTAAAAATAGAGTTATGGATAAGGATAAGACTGGTCCTCGGGTAGAAGTGCTAAACTGAGGGAAGGCTAATTGCAATAGTATTAGACAGAGACTGGCAAAATTAGATTGGGGTGGCGGTTTGAGAGTAAGTCCACATCTGACATGTGGGAGTCTTTCGAAGTCCAGTTGATCAGAGTTCAGGACCAAGATGTTCCTGTGAGGATGAAAGATAAAGATGGCAATATCCAGGAAACCTGGGTGATGCGGGATAACAGAAGTTCAGTCAAAAAGAAAAAGGAAAGCATATGTAAGATTTAGGAAACTGAAATCAAATAAGACCCTTGAGGAGAATAAAGGAAGCAGGGAAGAACTTAAAGGAGCCACAAAATGTCCTTGACAAGTCAGATTAAGGAGAATCCCAAGGCATTTCTTCTGACTATTAGGAGCAAGAGGGTGGCTCAGGAAAGGGTAGGACCACTCAAGGACAAAGGAGGGAATTTACATGAGGAACCAGAGGAAGTAGGTGAAGTCCTAAATGAGTACTTTGCATCAGTATTCACTTATGAGAAGGATGGAGATGATTGTAAGATTAAGGAGGGGTTTGTTGATATTCTAGAACATGTTGACATTAAGAAGGAAGAATATTGGGTGTTTTGAAAATTATTAATGTAGGTAAGCCTAGTTAGGAAGATTACCAAAGGATGCAGCAGGATATGGTTCAGTTGGAAACATTGGTTGAGAAATGGTAGATGGAGTTTAATCCAGCCAAGTGTGAGGTGATGGTCAAATGCAGGAGGAAAGTATACAGTAAATGGGAAGACTCTTAAGAGCATTGATATACAGAGGGGTCTTCGGGTGCAAGTCCCTAGCTCCCTCAAAGTGATTCCAATAGGTGTACAGCGTGCTTATCTTCATCGATCAGAGCATTGAGCATAAAAGTTGGTAAGTCATGTTGCAGCTGTATAAAACTTTAGTGGGGCCACATTTAGAGTATTGTGTGCAGTTCAGATCCCCACAGTTCAGATCCCCACACCACAGAAAGCATATATAGGCTTTGGAGAGGGTGCAAAAGAGGTTTACCAGGATGTTGCCTGGAATGAGTGTAATAGCCATAAGGAGAGGCTGGACAAATTTGGATTGTTTTCATTAGAGTGTTGGAGACTGAGGGGCGAACTGATAGAAATAGATAAAAATTATGAGAGGCTTGAATAGGGAGAATAGTCAGAGTTTTTTTCCCAGGGTGGAAATACCAAATACGAGGGACAAAGGTTTAAGATGAGAGGTGGGTAAATTGAAAGGAGATCTGCATAGAAAGTTTTGTTTTACATAGACAGTGGTAGCTGAATGGAATGCATTGGCAGCGGAGGTGGTAGAGGCAGATACATTCTCAAAACTTAAGGGGCATTTAAGCAGATACATAAGTGAGCAGAGAATAGAGGGATATGGTTCATGTGCGGGCAGATGGGAACAGTTTAGAATGGTATTGTGGTTGGCAGAGACACGGAGGGCCAAACCGCTGTACTGTTCTATGTTCTATGTTCTGATTGTTTGGATAAGTGTTTGTTGATCGTGATGTTTCAATTATAATCAGAATACAGTCATCTTAGGCTGAGTGGGAGGTGATGAAAAACTAGGTCCTGCTGGTAAGAGTAATTGTTGCTTCTGTGAAGTGAGGGAGGGACAGCAAATAATTCAACAAATGCATTTCTCAGTGGTTTGCTGGCACGCAGAAACTATGGCCTTTGTTCTCTTCCAACAGCTTTGGCATTCCAGTTTTCTTCTTGGTCCTGGGTCTTTATATTTTCCTTCACATTTTATCAGATGTGTCCTGGTAGCAAATGAGGTGGCCAAGTTGCCTACCAGTTTTAAATTGGTGACACTCATATACTGGTAAAAGGGTCGCAATCAATTGAAAATTTCAATGATTCTCTCCTATCTTCATCAAATACTGCTGTCGCAGGTGAGGAGCATTCCAAGAAAAGCAGTGAGGGTGATATTGAAATTGGAATATTTCGTACAACTTTGTGTTCACTTTTTGTGAAGTCAGTGTGAAAATATTTGGATTCCCTTTTTATCGAATTAGGGTTAGAAAGAAAGGCTAAACACCTTCACGTACAGGAACTGTCATGTGTCTTACTTATAAAACACAAGTATGACCATTGTAATCGCGTACAAGGATATAAATTGTTATTGTCACAATAGGATTATAGTCTCCAATATTATTCTTAAAGGTCTAAAGAATAATAGATGCACAAAAAGTAATTATGAAAATCTACTCCCATCTACGAACTATGGGGAGGCGATAGCCTAGTGGTATTATTGTTAGACTATGAATCCAGAAACTCAATTAATGTTCTGGGGATCCAAGTTAGATACTGGAGTTTAAATTCATAGAAAAAGCACAGCGCAGAACAGGCCCTTTGGCCCACGATGTTGTGCCGAGATTTAATCATAATCTAACATATAATAACTTAACCGACGTACTCCCCACTCACTGCTATCCATGTGCATGTCCAGCAGTCGCTTAAATATCCCTAATGACTCTGCTTTCACCACCACCGCTGGCAACGCATTCCATGCATTCACAACTCTCTGCGTAAAGAACCTACCTCTGACGTCTCCTTTCTACCTTCCTCCTAATATCTTCAAACTATGACTCCTCGTGACAGTCAATCCTGCCCTGGGGAAATTCAATAAGAAAAAATCTCAAATTAAGAATCTACTAGTGCCCATGAAATCATTGTCAATTGTCTGAAAAACTGATCTGATTCATTAATGCTCTTCAGGGAAGCAAATCTGCCACCCTCAACTGCTCTGGCCTACACATAACTCCAGTACAATGTGGTTGACTCTCAATTGCCCTCTGAAAGGCCTAGCAAGCCATTCAGTTCTACCAATCGCTTCAAGGGCAACTAGGGACTGGTAATAAATGTTGGCCATCCAGCAATACCCACATTCTGCAAATGAATAAAAAAGCTCTGCTTTGTATTACTTATTCAAAAAAGGAATGAACCATAGAGAAAATGTTTTCTGTTCTTGATAGGTTAAATTTTCAGTATCTAATTTGTGCTACTGTTCAAACTCAGTGTTGAGAAGAAAGTATGAATTGATGGTTAGTCTCCCTGTGACATTTACATATTTTGTCTGATTACCCAGTGAAATTAAAATTTGTGGAAATAATGATATTTAATACATTTTCCTCTAATCTCTATTATCAGTCTTAAACCAAAATAACACTAATTTATATATTCAATAAAAGTAAAACAGAAGAGTATATGCCAAAATGGATTGATCCATCCTTCCAGCTGAACTATGCAGTGAAGAAAGAAAATTAAAAATGTAATTAAAATAAAATTAGATAGTAACAAAGCTGGTATGGCAACGGATTTGTCATAATTCAACTTTTAGAGTAGTCCTCTTGCTACACTTTCCATTAGTTAGGACAAGATTTTAAATTTAGCGATAACTCTTTCACTGTCCAGATTTCACTTTTCAACATATTTCTTTCGTCTTACCTATGTGTAATGGCCTTATATAAATCCAGTAAGCAGGGTTTCATCTTAACATCTCATCTCATCTTAGAATAGTTTAGTACAAACAATGTCTATGTATTATTTTAAAGAATTTTCCATTTGTGTATCTCCTTTTGCAGTTTTTATTTTTCTTACCTTTCAACAAGAAAACATCTATTTGTAAGTTGCACAATTTCAGAAGAAAAGTGATTTGCTTCAGCTTTTTAATCCTTAATCTTTTCATTCTTGATCCTTCCAGTTTTTCACTGTTTCACTGGTACAAAATTACATCAATTAATCCCACAGGCTTTCCACTTTGCATGTAATTGTTGTATAGCTGAGGAAATAACAAATTTCAATGTAACACAAGAGGTTGCTTCAAAACAAATGCAGCTAATTCTTCAAATAAAGTGTTTTCATCACAAAGTGATCCACTTTGTGCATTGAAACCAGGTTGACCGTATTTGACTTCAGTCTCCTTTTCTCTGAGGCTCAGGGGACTTGTGTATTTGCTTAAAGATAAGTTGATTAGATCTAAACATTTTAATCTGTGATACATGCTCTGCTTTGTATTATGATTTGGAGATGCCGGTGTTGGACTGGGGTGTACAAAGTTAAAAATCACACAACACTCGGTTATAGTCCAACAGGTTTAATTGGAAGCACTAGCTTTCGGAGCGACGCTCCTTCATCAGGTGGTTGTGACAAAGCTGGTGCTTCCAATTAGACTTGTTGGACTATAACCTGGTGTTGTGTGATTTTTGCTTTGTATTACTTATTCAAAAAAGTAACAAACCATCGAGAAAATGTTTTCTGTTCTTGACAAGTTAAATTTTCAGTATCTAAAAATTAATTGTTCTATAGAATTATTTTCATAAGCATTAAGTGATTTGATTGTAATAAATACCTTGTGGAAATGGAAGATGTTAGCAACAGGAAAACTCAAGGCTGTGACAAGTAAAGTACTCAAAAGTTGCTACCGTCTATGCAATTTCCTACATGCCCCAGAAACCTGAATAATGAGTACAAGTTTATGGAAGAAAGCAGAGGCCTTTGCAATGTGGATGCGAGGAAGCATGTTAAAAATTCCATATACAAATCAAAGGACGCATGGAAAACTACATGAAATTGCAAAATCAAAAAGAACAGCTAAAAGTGACCTGCATGAAATGAAGGGTCATTATTTTGGCCATTTTATCGAAGCTGAAAAGCTACAGATATCTCTTCTTGCGACAAAGTGTGGGCAGCAAAACAAGGAATGAACCTCGGCGTCGCTGGTTAATGGATGTTACAGAGTAGTTGTCACCAGTCTACAGTGGATGGGTGAAGATGGTGCAAGACCCACAACTGTAGCAGACCATAAGAGCAGACCACCTAGCAGGAGCAGTGACGAGCAGCGGCTGCAGTAGCAGATTAAAATCCTGACATTCCAGAATAAGAAACAGGCCATAAAAATGAAGAAGCCATTCACAGAGTTCTGAAGAAAGGTAACTGGACTCAACACGTTGACTGTTCTCTCTCTCCACAGACCTGCTGAATTTCTCCAGCAAATTTTGTTCTTGTTTCATATTTCCAGAATCTGTAGTTCTTTGTTTCATTCACACAGTCTGTTGTTTTGTGTTAAATTTGAATGTTAAAGATACTTTTTTATTTATTTTTTCTGGATCTGTACAACAAAATTATCCTCCATGCTGGATTAAACCAAATTTAGATTAACATGAAGAGATCCATATGAAACAAATTCTGAAATGGATACAAATATAGGATTATTTGTGTAATAGAGTCATAGAGATGTACAGCATGGAAACAGACCCTTCAGTCTAACCCATCCATGCCGACCAGATATCCCAACTCAATCTAGTCCCACCTGCTAGCGCCCAGCACATATCCCTCCAAACCCTTCCTATTCATATACCCATCCAAATGCCTCTTAAATGTTGCAATTGTACCAGCCTCCACCACTTCCTCTGGAAGCTCATTCCATACGTGTACCATCCCCTGCATGAAAACGTTGCCCCTTAGGTCTCTTTTATATCTTTCCCTTCTCACCCTAAACCTATGCCCTCTAGTTCTGGACTCCCCGACCTCATGGAAAAGACTTTGTCTATTTATCCTATCCATGCCCCTCTTAATTTTGTAAACCTCTATAAGGTCACCCCTCAGCCTCCGACACTCCAGGGAAAACAGCCCCAGCCTGTTCAGCCTCTCCCTATAGCTCAGATCCTGCAACCCTGGCAACATCCTTGTATATCTTTTCTGAACCCTTTCAAGTTTCACAACGTCTTTTCGATAGAAAGGAGACCAGAATTACATGCAATATTCCACAAGTCGCCTAACAAATGTCCTGTACAACCGCAACGTGACCTCCCAACTCCTGTAAGTCTCTCCAATCCCTCCCCATAATTGTGGTTCATCAAACAGGGAACCATTCTCGTGAAACTAAACTCAGAGGGAGTGACAGTCAGTCATTGCCGCAGAGGCAAGCAACAAGGAAAGGGCATTGGATTGGTATCGTACTAACACTGTTTGTGATTGTAGTAGTTTCAGTTTTGTCTAGAGATTCGAGCTTTTTCTCAATTAGGTACAGAAGATCATAGAATCTATACAGTGTGGAAACAGGCCATTTGGCCCAACAAGTTCACACTGACCCACCAAAGAATATTCCATTCAGACTCATTCCCAACCCAATTACTCTACATTTACCCCTGACTAATGGACCTAACCTACATATCCCTGAACACTATGGGCAATTTAGCATGGCCAATTCACCTGACCGGCATATCTTTGGACTGTGGGAGGAAATCCACACAGACATGGGGAGAATGTGGAAACTCCACACAGACAGTTGCCTGAGGCTAGCTCCCTGATGCTGTGAGGCAGCAGTGCAAACCACTGAGCCATCATGCTGTTTGTTTCAGTGGATTGATGGTGTACTCTCTTCCTGTGTGATCCAGCTGACCAAGCGATAGTCCCTCATGACTTTATTCTCGCCCTGTCTCTGTAGCCTCTGCCAGTTCTCTGGGATATCTTCACTCTTCAAATTCTATATCCTCTTCGGTGGCCTTATTTTTAACCTTCACTGGCTGCACTTTGAACTATCTGAGCCCTATACTCTGAAGTTCCCGCTTTAACCCCTTTACCTTGATCTCTCCTTTCCCTCTTGCTCTTAAAAACCTACATTTTGGATCAAAGTGGTCCACCTGCACCTCATGCTCACTGCCCTGATATCCCCTTGCACCAGTTTCCATTTCTATCAAAAATCAGACTTCTGTAGTATTGAGGGGGTGGTGTGACTGGTTAAAGGCACTACATGACTGCAAGTTGTTGCTGTTTTTGTGAGGTAATGTCGGAACAGATTTCCAGAAAGGAGCTAACTTGTGAGATTGAATACATGAGGGAGAGTGGTCACTGCTCATTGAAAACCTTGGTCTCTGCTCAAAAAAGCCACCTCATTCAATGGTAACTTTGCGACTGGCAAATAGTGCAATGGCAAATAATTTACACTATTTCCAACCTTAAACAATCATTTAAAGTGGAGGGATGTGGCTGGGTGACATTTAGCCTGCTGGAGTGAATGAGACTCGATTCACGAAGGGATTGTGAGTCAGAGCTCATTAACGTTTTGGGCAATGCACCTTCGGAAGGATGTACTGTTGCTGGAGGGACCTCAATACAGATTCACTAAAACAATATTAGGGTTAAAAAGGATAAAATGATGAGGAAAGGTTGGACAGAATAGGCTTCTATTCCCTCGAGGGTAGATGATTAAGATGATTGATGTGTTTAAGATGATTAAGAGATTTCACAGAGCAGCAAAACAGAACATAAGAAAGAAATTGATGCCAGGATGACTGCAAGAAATTCTTCAGAAAAAAGGACGATAAAGGTTTAGAAACCTCTCCTTTTAAGAAGCTATTGAGGCTTGGGGTCAATCGACAGATTCAAAATTGAGATAATTTTCTTTTGGTTAATGGTATTTGAAGTAACTCCTCAGAGGCCCGTATCCTGTCACCAAGTCACCCTTTACTTACACATGTGTGGTGCTTGACACTGGTCCAGCAACATGACTGTTTATACCTGTCAGCCAGGGCTCCCTGATTGGACCAAGGATTCACTCCATCTAGAATGAAAGCTTGGGCAATTGTCAAGCTATTCAGGTAATCAGATCCCAAGACAATTACAACACCAAATTCTTGTCAGCTCTGACGAAGGGTCACTGGACCTGAAACATTAAATTTGTTTTTTCTCCACAATGCTGCCAGACCTGCTGAGCTTCTCTGGCAATTTTTGTTTTTGCTTCTGATTTCAGCATCATCTGCAGTTTTTTTGTCTAGTATTTATCTGGAAGTGCCACAACTTTTCCAGGTATGACCACCTTGTAGAAGTTTTGCTCCACTCTCTGACAGGATTTCCATTCTAATCTTTTTTGTTGTTCACCATCACTCATTTTGCTATCATTTCTAGTGTTTGACCAGGTATTTGCCAAGTTAAAGTTCTGAAGAAGAGTCACTGGACCCAAAACGGTAACTCCGCTTTCCCTCACAGATGTGGCCAGACCTGCTGAATTTCTCCAGCAATTTCTGTTTCTGATTTCCAAACTCCTGTTAGGTTTCTTATGCTTGGATTACCAGAATATTTATTGACTTGTGATTTAAGGGATTGCTTGATCAATCACTCCAGGAAGCAAAAGACATGAATTTGACCTCTGGTATACAATTCCCATTATTGGGGTGACTTCCACTCTTTTACTTTTCCACATTTCCTATGCAATTGTAATTGATATTTAAAATGCAGGCAGTATGCACAGGAAACACATGCAGTTTCATGGTGAGGGAAGATTTTGAGAGGTGAAAGTAAATAAAATTACCTGTTTGGAATTCCTCTCACTCTGGATTCCCAGCCCCCCAGTCTTCACTTGGTTGGTTAAGCCAGCGGCTTCCCAACTCAGGCTACAGTTTAATGTGCAGTTTGTGCCCAAAGTTGTCACTGAGAGTCCCAGTTAAAGACCTGTCGGAATTGGCAAAATGTCTCAAAGGATGAGAAGTTTGAAGTTGCATTCGTTATAATTTTCTACAGCTGTCTCAATTCAGTAAACCTATTTTTGGTTTGAAAAACTGCGACATAACTTCATGATTTAAGAAAAGAGGGAAGGAGAGACCAGATAGCTGCAGAATTGGCAGTTTAACATCAATTCTATGGGAGTTGCTGGAATCAATCATCAGAGACAGAGTGACTGAGCACTTGGACAAGTATTAGTTGATCAAAGAAAGTCAGCATGGATTTGTCAAGGGGAGGTCATAGCTGACTAATCTAATTGATTTTTTTCTTAACAAGGTCACTAGCATAGTTGATAGGGGAGTGTGTATGGATGTTATCTACATGAACTTCCGGAAGACATTTGAAAAGAGTCTGCAAAAGAGATTATTAAAACAAATGAGAGTGTACAGAATTGGAGGTAACCTTGTGACATGGGTCGATAATTAGTTGGGAAGCTGGAGACAGTAGGGAAAAAGAGTTAGTTCTGTTAGTGGGGGATGTGACAACTAGCATTCACCAGCGATCTGAACATAAACCTTAGCATTTCACCACGAATATTAATTACTTGATTTAAATATATCCAAGTTTTCAGATCACACCTCAGAAGGCAACAAATAGGTTGTATGGATGGAAGCAGGAAGTCATAAGGCAACATTGGGCAATTATTTTGTATTTCAAAAATATACTTTATTCATATAAATCTTTGGTACATGTACTGTTGATGTCGTTCAGACATATATTGTCTTTACTTGCACAGAACAAATTGAGTTGTAGATGTTTACAATTCTTTATGTTTACAATCAACCTCTTGGCATTTAGCTGAGGTGTCAGCAAAGCCCAGTTACTGAATGGACTCCCATATTCTTTGGCAGAAGTACCTTACATGGTGGTCTTTCCCCACTGCATCTTGGACTGCAGCTGCCCCAAGTTTCAGCACATCCTTGGCACATACTCCTGGACTTTGGAATGTGCCAGTCTGCACCACTCAGTCAAGGTCAACTCCTTCATATCTACTGGAAGTGACGGTGGTTATGACTGCCACACAGAGAGCTGGTGAGGACTGCACTTTGTCTCTTTTGAGGAACGCCTTCACCATTAAGTGCAAATCAGATACTTAACCTGGCAGCAGCAACCTTCCCTGGGATCAAACGGAAGTAGCCCCTCCTGCCAAAAATTCTCAGACAAGCAAAGGCTGGCAACTCTTTGTGGCTTGAGAGCGCCACCAAGAGATTGCTGCTAGAACTACATCTTCCTGAAGCCCAGGATCATCATTAAGTCAGGCATGGGTGAGAGATGGCAGCTCATGGGATAAAGAGCATGGAGGAGGAGCAGCAAATCAGTGCTGGTTCTTAACAGGCCCCTTTCTTCCCAATTTGGGGAATGAATTTTACCAGAAATCAACTAAGTGTCAATGCTGGCAAGTTTCATGAAGGCTTTCTCTCCATGAGGCCTAGTGTGTTTTCTCATATTGTTCCCTTAAACTTGCTTTAGTAACTGTGTACCTTGCCTAATATGGTGCCCTGATCCTCATTCTTTGTTGCAGGTGGAATGACTCACCACTGTTGAGACCTCTCGGGGAGTCTTGGTACTGGAAATATTTAAAGCCCAGCCATGCACCCAGTCAATCCCTGCCAGTCAAGGGCTGCCCTTCAACATGCACACAGTGGCCAAAGGCAACTCCTCTCAGAGTATACAGTTCCACAGCTGACACGTCTTTGCAAATACAAGTGGACATTCATAAATGCATTGCTATTCAAGAAAGAAGCTCCATAGTTTAACCGCCCTTAGCATCTCTCCATCTTAGAACCCTGACTAACAGAGCGTTACTGTTTCCACAATGCCCAATGTCACCAAACATCTTCTCATAGTTCAGTGTGGGACCATCACATAATGAAATAGTTCCAAACAATCACTCCCATTCACATTCATTCAACAACACCTGAAGGTCCCACCTTCTCCACTTTGCCTGAGGCATGGTGACCCACAGCTTGTTGGTGTCTCTCCCTGTGGACTACAGTGGTAGTCCTTTTACTGTGAATGTGCCTGATCATTGCAATTACTTTTGAAGTCCATATCACTCATGAGTTCAGCTTGCCTGCTCAGCCAGAAATAAAAACTTACTCCATCCGCTCTGACTGTGGTGTGGCAGCCATTTTCCGTTTCCAGTGTGCATTTGTGATTTTCATGAGTATGGCAGACAATGCAGTTTGTGCTGGGTGCTGCAAGTCACAGGCTCAGCCTGTTAATTAAACAGCCTTCCTGAATCTCCATGTTCCTTTCTTCTTTGTACTCCAATTGAGTCCATTGGTACGGATCCTCCACACATGCCTGCAAACCTCTTTAAATCATGACTTCACCTCTTAACATTCCCCCCTGAGCTCCAACCCTATAGCTTAGTCACACCATCCATCGGGTTGCACTGTCCCTCCATCGTGGCCAGGCAGCACCCCTGTGTTGTTCACTGTGTAACCAAGATGAGGGCTCAGAGGATCAAGCAGAGCTGGAATGGCCACATAACCGTTCTGACTTTCATGTTGGGAATTGTCAGTTCTAGTTTCTATCATACGTGGGAGAGAATGCGAATCTACTTATAAATGAGGTGAGATTAGATAGCAATGAGATGTTAAGGCACACAAATTAATGAAAATGAGCCTCTCAATGCAACTAGCGAGATTCTCCTCTCACCATTCAACATGGAGTATAGAACTTTTTTCTCTCCAAGTTGAGAATTTCATTCTTGCTGATCTCAATCTATTTTCCAAACTTTCTTGCTAAAGCCCATGTTTTTCAGGTGCTGGGATGATTCTATGCTGGATCCTTCAATCTGACACTGAAAGCCTAGCAATGAGGTACACTTCCTACAGGATGATTCCCCTACCTACAATTGGGTGCATAACAGCATTGGTGGTCCACAGACCTAATCAGAGTAGCGGTGAAAAAGCAACAAGCCCCATGTCCCTGCATCCTGCCTGATTAATTCCTCTACCTGCCCCCACACTCCCACCCTCTTGACACCCAATACTCAACTTTCCACAATGGACAGCATTAAAATTCATTCAAAGACTTACTTAGCAAGTGTGTAACACTAAGGCAGATAATCTTCAATGCAAAAAGTGCTTATTTATTCATTTAGGATCTGATAAAGACAAATCAAAATATCAATGATGAGAGATTAGGCACTGTGACAAACAGAGGGATATGGGTGGCCATGTTCAAATATCCTCGTCAGCTAATACAGCTACAAAAATAATCAGAAAGGTAGATGGAATATTGGTGTTCATTTCATGGGGGTTGGAATCCAAAAATGAAGAAGTGACTCTTCAGTTGTTCAGAGCCTCTGCCAGGCTCCTTTTGGAGATCTGTGCTCTGTTTTACTATGGAACTTTAAGAAAGCTATTGGTCTTGGAAAGGGCACTGCACAGTTCAGCAGAATGTTAATAAAGTTGAAAGGCAATATGATGAGAGCCTGCATAGGTTTGGTTTGTGTTCCTTTGAGTTTAGGAGGTTACAAATAACTGATGTGCTTGAAATGATAAAGTGTTTCAACAGAAATAACTGCAAAAAAATCTTTCCCCTGCCTGAAGAAACCAGAATGTAGAGGTATAATCCCTACATTAGGTCAAGGTACTTATGAATAAATTGAAGACCTTGCATATAAAATGTAGTGGTAATCTGGAACTAGCTGTCTCACAAAGCAGTAGATGATGAATCAGTTGTAATTTTCAGAGGGCGTCAATCAGCTTTTGTTAGGTAAAAATATTAATCGATATGGAACAAAGCTGGATAATGGAAATTGAAATACAGAGCTGAGGAGTGACCTTATAGAGGTTTATAAAAGCATGAGGGGTATGGATTGTGTGAATAGCCAAAGTCTTTTTTCTAGATTAGGGGAGTCCAAAGCTAGAAGGCATGGGTTTAAGGTGAGAGGGGAAAGATTTAAAAAGACCTGATGGATAACTTGTTCACGGAGGTGGGCAGTGTGCGTATGGATCGAGCTGCTGGGCGAAGTTGTAGAGGCATTTGGGTATATGAGCAGGAAAGGTTTCTAGGGATATGGTCAAATACTGGCAAATGGGACTAGGTCAAAATGGAATGTTTGGTCAGCACAGACAAGTTGGACCGAAGGGTCTGTTTCCATGCTGTACGACTCTACGGCTCTAAGACTTCATGAGTAGTAACGATTTGCATGAATAATTGAAGAAGCCTGATGGGACTGATTAGTCTGCTCCTGGTCCTATTCTGCTGTATGTTTTCCCGTGCCAACTCCTCAGTAACACAGATCAGTTCAAAATTCAGTGAAGTAGATTCTGATTTTGTACACTTGTGTAATAGCAAATCTCTCCCATTTTTAATCAGGCATGATGGAAAGCAGATTGATGATTAGCTATCAGTTACTTTACACTGTTGCACAAAATTAAATTCTATCCCAATGTGTATACACTTCTAATGATCTCATTGGCAAGCTACACAGTGCTTATCTGAGCTCAACTCCAGATTTTAAAAGAAATAAAGAGCTTGCCAGTTTAAATGAACTACCATGCCAGTGAGGCTGAATACACAGGCTGATGGATAGGGTAATTGGGAGCTACAGATCACTGATTATCTGTTGCAGTGTTAGCTGATCTTGCTGTCAAAAATAATTGGGCTGAGCACCACTAGATAGCACTGAGATAGCCAGGCAAAAGGAAAGGCAGAACAAATACCAATGTGCATTAGGGGCAGAAACTGGAAGAATTGCACAACAACTTAGTTATCCTGCAAAGGGAAAAACAACAAATGAAGACATTACACCATTTTCTTCTGAAACACACACACATAAATGTTATTTCCTTTCCCTGAAATGTCCTTTCTCTTTACAGATTTTGATTTTGTTTTCTGCAAATATAGCAAGTCATCTATTGTTCTCACTGTTTGTGGCCAATAATCAGTGTTCCGTCATACTTTGGAAGATGAAAACCTTTACAAAACACATAATCTCCATGTGCCTTAAGCAAACATGGAGGACGCTGGAGAAAGTCAACAGGTTCGGCAACATCCACAGAAAGAGAAACAGTGAAAATTTCAAGTCTGGTATGAACTTTACAAAACTCCTAGCAAGAAAACTGGAAATTATGGAACTGACGTAAGGCATCAGAAGAATGTAAGTGACGAAAGACTGAACAAGAGGGGATAAACAAAGTTGAGATAGGAAGAATTACATTCAGTTGTGGCAGGAACAGTTTGAAATCATTCTGAAGAAGAGTTATACCAGCCTCAATGCATTAACACTGTTTCTCTCTCATAGATGCTGCCCCTGACCTGCTGAGCTTCCCTAGCATTCTCTGTGTTTGTTTCAGATTTCTGGCATCCACAGTATTTTGCCTTTATTTCTATGGGGTTTGAGTTGTGCTGCGTCTGGAATTGTAACATGTTTAATAATTAAAATGTCTTTAAAATAGTGGTGCAGCCTTCTCTGAAAATGGCATATGAAGAGATATATTAATTAAATAACTAAATACATATAAAGAGAAAATGATCTAATGTGTTTATTAATTGTGAAGCAGCAACTCTCTTTTGGAAGAAAATAGTCCACAAAGGGGAAGCAGATGAGAATATAAAGTAGGGGTTGTGAAACCTTAATTACTGTTCACTTTATGATTAGGAACCATGTTTATTATAATTCGGGGTTCAAAAGCTTGAAATCTTGAAAGACTATATCTGTTTTGTCTACTGTCCAGATGAAATCATTTGGAGAGTTTTTTGATCTTTATCTTAAACAGTAAAGGAGAATCAGCTAAAATGAATTCTAAACTTTTCCGTTAGACACAGAATATCAAGGCACATTATAGAAATATTGTTATAATTACACCCCAGGTTGAAAATTTTGTTGGGGAATTTACCTGCACTGCTTTCAAGTCATCTTTCATGAGACAACAATATTTCAAGTGAAACCAATTCTGCTAGATTGTATTGTCTGTGGATCAAACATTTATTTCTAAGTACTAGCCTTGTTCCAGAAGCAGATTTTTTAAAAATCATGGTTTTACGAAAATACTCATGTCTAACAGCAGCTTTATCTTTAAAAACTGAAAGACCACTGCAACACTTTGCACCCATGCCCCCTTCCATAACTGTTTGATATAAAGGCAGTGAGTCGATGCTGTTAACTGATATGAAAGATGAATTGCATTTTTATGTGGAAGTCCGAGATCGCCAGGTGTCTGCTATAGCAGGATAATGCATCTAATTGTTCTCAGGTTTTTAATGAGAAATTGAGTCCCTGGTTGTCTTTTAGTGCCAGGAGATAGAAACTAAGTACAATCTGTCTATCAAAACCCTGTTTAAAAGTATGTGTTGGTCCAGTTAAGCCTCCATATTATTTCTGCTCATATATCCAAACACAAGCCGCGAGAGAGTTAACATTTTCCCACAGGCGATGAGCACTTTATTGTGAGGCAATGGAGTAAGTTCAAGGAGCAAGTTCAAGGCTACAAAGCAAGGCTGATCAAAATGTGACAAGGTTTTTGTTAGTTCTGAAGTGTCAAACTCTGTGTAGGGAAAAAAAGGTCAATAGCAAGCACTTGTAGAGAATCATAAGGGTGAGAAAATGAGCTGTCTTCTTTAGTTCAATATGTTTGCTCAAGATGCGATTAGAAAATAATCTCTTACCCCATCATGGCTTCCTCTTTCAGAAGATGGAAAAGAAAACATTAGTCAGATTCTATTTGAATATTTTGGAAGAGGAAATCATAATCAAATAAGGATTACATACTTAAGGATTGTAAACTAGTGCTGGAGTACACTTATCAATGAGAATATACATTAATATTTTGAAACATGTGCTGACAATAATTTAGAAGAATTTCTACCCATATTAAGCAATGAAGAGCAATACAATCTCTACACATTCAAAATTCTGTGTAGTCTGAACCATCGAACAGTAGTTATTTCACAACAGTCAGGCATTTCTGCAATATCTCCTTCCGCAGTGACCAGCTAGTAATTTGCACCTGTGTTGCATCATGAAATATCTTACACAAAAATGTATTTTTGTGAAATACAGTGTTGCATAAAGTTACAGTGCAGCAACAGAACACAAATCATCTTGACTCTTTTGGACCATAAATAAGGCTGCATGTGAAGTAATACAGACTTTGTCTGTGATACATTTCCCAAAGTAATGCTAAAACATCCACTTTTTTTTTCTACTTGTTGTGTCAAATGGTAAATGCTGATGGGGGCTGTATTTATTTCTTATTACAAATTACCCTGAGGGTATTAAGATTTAATAAGAGTGTGGAAAGAGAGTGACAGATGAACAGGTAGAGGTACCAGATTTCCTTTCTGGAAAGATATTTGTGAATCAGTTATATTTTCATAACAATGGAAGCAGTAGTGTTTCTCATACTAGCTCACAAATGAACAGAATTTTCAATTTTATAATTTATTTTATAATGTTATAATATTTCATAGGCAGAATTGAACATAAGATAGCTATTCCAGTATCAAAACAAGTAATTTCTCCATATCATTTGTCATTTGATTTTAAAGTCCAGTGTGTTCTTTTTGTTTCCTGCAGAGAACATACTTTCAAAACAATTTTCTGTGTTAGAAATCCCAAAACTAGAGGACATAGATTAGAGCTGATCTATTTAGGAGTGATATCAAAAACGCTTATTTTTACAAAGTTATATCTGGAACTCTTGCCCCTGCTCCCCTCCACAACATTCCTGACCATCTCAGCACCAAAATATTTGGAGATTAGGGGCTGGATTTCAAGGCAGATAGTTCAGTTTGGAAATGTACAGACGTATCTCATTTAAAGTTCCAATTTTTGCTCTGGGAACTGGAGGTGAGATAGGATGTTGCCAGGGTTGAAGGATTTGAGCTATAGGGAGAGGCTGAATAGGCTGGGGCTGTTTTGCCTGGAGCGCCAGAGGCTGAGGGGTGACCTTATAGAGGTTTACAAAATTATGAGGGGCATGGATAGGGTAAATAGACAAAGTCTTTTCCCTGGGGTCGGGGAGTCCAGAACTAAAGGGCATAGGTTTAGAGTGAGAGGGGAAAGATATAAAAGAGACCTAAGGGGCAACTTTTTCACACAGAGGGTGGTACGTGTATGGAATGAGCTTCCAGAGGAAGTGGTGGAGGCTGGTACAATTGCAACGTTTAAGATGCATTTGGATGGGTATATGAATAGGAAGATTTTGGAGGGATATGGGCCGGGTACTGGCAGTGGGACTAGAGTGGGTTGGGATATCTGATCGGCATGGATGAGTTGGACTGGGAAGGGTCAGTTTCCATGCTGTACATCTCTATGACTCTATGCCATGCCTTGGAAAAAGAACCTGGATGGTCACAAAGTCAAATGTCCATAACAGCCTGATTAGAAGGCCAGTTGTGGAATTTTAGCTCAGGTTTTAAAAATGCTGTTACTCTCTTTATCCTTTACCCCTCACACTCCCACCCACATGTCATAGCCTGTCATACTCCCATGCAATCATTACATCCACACATGTCTACCCCCCACACACTCCCATGTCACCTCATATATACATATTACCCCAATAGCCACTCACCCATGATCCACCTTAGAATGACCTCAGGAGCCATGGAGAGATGAAAAACATAAATCTGACAATCTCATGCAGTTTGTTTCACACACAGTTAATAGACTAAAGAATTCCTATTCAAGACATCTATTCTAAATGTATGTGTCCTCAAGTAGTTAGTCTCTTATAAAAAGAAGCAAACTCCTTTTCAGATCCCATTTCAAAGACATTTAATACTTTAATAGCTCTCTAAATGGTCCAACTGTGAATTCAGAACTCTCTCTGAGATAATTGTAGTGTTTGAAACTCAGCCACGTGTTCATTATGACATAATAATAGCCCTTGGGAAAATAACAATGGTGTTAGTAGAGATGGTGATTTTGTTTTATATAACCTACATGAAATGGTCAGTCAATCAAAGGAGTGCTTTTTATGCTTAGATAGTGGGAATTTTAAAAATGCCAGACCATAACACTGAAACAGACTACATCCATTCTTAAAAAATGGTAAATCTACTCTCTCAATCATGAAGAGCTGGCAATAAAAGGAACCAAAGACAGTCAGCATCATTTTGAAGGGCAAATGAAAGAAGCACCTTCTGTTTGGAACATCTTCCTTCCAGGAAACTGAGAGAACCCGAGACCTACAGAAACACTTCTACTTGGGAAAGGGCTGAGTTTGAAACATCACAAGATAGCCACAAGTTCATTGCTTGAGGAGCAGACAGCAGAGAAACCTAGCAGTGAGCAGCACATGCATGAGCATTTCTACTTTACAGGATTTAGAGTGAAAACATGGTTTTTAGTTTAGATTTGGTTTAGATAAAGGAGAATTTAATATATAACAAGTAAGGTAAGGACACTCATATTTTTAATATGCTTTAAGCTATATTAAATAATTGGGAAGGGAGTAATTTAAGGGTAACATAGCTCAGGCAGATAGAATCTTCCTCCTGTGTGATGTGGAAAACCCCAGGGACACATCCGATGTTTAGGGTGACAAGAAATGTCTCCTGATGTAGCTAATCAAAATTCTCATTTTGACACTGGAATAGTGGCTGTGGAGCATCCGTAGCGCTGAGACCTTTGAGGATAGTACGTACAGTGAGGTGGTCACATGGCAGATAAATATTGCTCATGCAGAAAAGGAATGGGTGACTACCAGATGGAGTAAAAGCTCTGTCTAGTATAGGAGCCCCTCTTGGGTCCATCTCCCTCTGTAACATTTCCGGTTTTGGATACTGCTGGGGGAAATGGTTTCTCAGGGGAATGCAGTCAGATGGTGATAGATTAAAGATGGTTGATATAAAGAAAGTGTCTTGCTTATCCTTGTAAACTAGTCACTGAAGGCAAGAGTTAGGAAGGCAAATGGTCTGGTGGCCTTCATTGAGAGAGGGTTTGAGTAAAGATGTCTTGGACAGTGACTTCTTGGGACCACACCTGGAGTACTGTGTGCAAGTTTGATCTTCTTACTTAAGAAAACATATACTTGCCATAGACAGAGTGCATCAGAGAATGATTCCTCAGGTGGCAGGTTTGTTGTATGAGGTGAAATAGGTTCAACTGCACCTGCATTCATTGGAGTTTAGAAAAATGAGAGGGAATTTCATTGAAATAAATACAATTCTGACAGAGTTTAGAGATGTTAGGGGGATCCTGAACAAGAAGGCATGATTCCAGAATATGCAATAGGCCAGTTTGGACTGAGGTGTGGAGAAATATATTCACTTAGAGAGCAGTGAACCCCTGGAACTCTTTACCACATGTAATGGTGGCCAAGTCACACATTTCTAAACCTTAAAGATGTCATTGAGTCATACAGCAGGGAAACAGGCCCTTCAGTCCAACTTGTCCATGCTAACCAGTCATTGCAATCTGTCCTAGGCCCATTTGCCAGCATTTGGCCCATCTTCCACTGAACCTTTCCCATTGATATACCCATCCAAATACCTTTTAAATGTTGTAATTGGACACACCACTTTCTTAGCAGCTCATTCCATACACACACCACCCTCTGCATGAAAAAGTTACCCCACAGGTCCTTTTTAAATCTTTCTCTTCTAACCTTAAACTTATGCCCTCTAGTTTTGGACACCCCTACCCTGCGAAAAAACACCTTGGCTATTTACCCAATCTGTGCCCCTCATGATTTTATAAATCTCTGTACAGTCACCCTTCAGCCTGCGATGCTTCAGGAGAAAATAACCCCAACCTCTTCAACTTCTCCCAACAGCTCAAACTTTTCAGTTCCAGCAACATCCTTGTAGATCTTGTCTCAAGTTTAACAACATTCTTCCTATAGATGGGCGACCAGAATTATAAGCAGTATTCTAAAAGTGACCTTGCCAATGTCCTGTACAGCTGCATCATGATATCCCAACTCCAATACTCGATGTTCTGACTAATGAAGGCAAGTATGCCAAACGCCTTCTTCCCCACCCTGTCCAGCTGCGACTCCATTTTCAAGGAACTATGTACCTGCATCCCGAGATCTCTATGTTTGGCAACAGTCCCCAGGGTCCTACCATTAACTCTGTAAATCCTTCCCTATGCCAAGAGGTATGGGGAAAGAGTGAGAGTTTGATATTGGGATAAAGGATCAGACATGATCCTATTGAATGGAGGATCAGGTTAACTAGACCTAATGGCCAAATCTTGCTCCTAATCTCCATGTTTCCATATGCCTCCCACAATTGGGCTCTTGTAACAGTTAAAATAAAGTCTATTGGAATGTAGCACTAGATTCAAATATCCATGCTGAGTTTGGGCTTCCGTCCTGTTTGAGTTACACCCTATTTCTTATCAGCTTGTCAGCAAACTTTAACCAGTTGGAAATACTGAGAAACATCCATATCTGGGTACCACCTGCAATATGTTAGAAGTCTGTAGAGTCTTTCCAATTCCATAAAAATCTGGCCCTAAATGTATTAAAGCTTTTAATACCATGAGCGATTGATTTTTGTTAGGCAAGGGTATTAAAAGTTGTGAAATGAGGCCAGTTCAAATTAAGGTACATATCAGCCCTGACTTAAATGAATGGTGAAACAGGCTCAAGAGACTAAATGGGCCTATACATGCATTACACCAATGTATACCAAGCTGAATGAGGACAGGATCAGACCGACATACCTGTGATGTCTACTGGAGCTGAAAAACCTGGGCCACATTTTTTATTGGACTCTGATTTTAATAACTTTCTACTGAAGTGGTTAGACAAGCTGGTTTCCTTGATTTAAGTCAATTCACTGTTCATTAATTTAATAATGTGTTCACATATATTGTAAATAAATATCTATTTAATTGAAAGCAAACATTGCTTTCAATTTAATGTTAATGGTACTGCAGTCTCCTTTTGATAAAACACTCGAGATAAGTAAAAATCATTACAAATTGGGAAGAAGAAGACAGTTGTCTGGTTGCATTTAGGCCGGGCAGTAACATAGATCAAGTAATTAAAACTTACACTTAGCCAAAGAAAATGATTTATGTTTTAATCAGAAAACTTGCTGCTGTTCACAGAGACCTGTGGCTGAAATCTTACTGTCTACTTCACTGTTTTATGATCATCTTCAATTTATGGGGGAAATGAAACAAGTTGTCTATATATTTGGCTACAAGTAAGTGCAGGTTATAACTTAATTTAGGGAGTTTGAGGATTGGAGAAACCACTTAAGCTTTGCTCTCACAGTTTATGATGCTGTCTGCTTGCTGGACCATGTTTACATAGAGGGTATTTCACAGAGGACTGTATCATTTTAAAGCTCATTTTCATAACCTGGCTGGCCCCTCATCCTGCTTAACATTCCACTTTGATTTTAATATTGCCTGCTTGTGGTCCTTTTTGCATTATATTTCATAGCAGGGGCCACTCACATGAGTGAAATCAGTTGGCACATGTGTGGTAAATTACTGAATAAATAGCAAGGGGCAGGTGATGTCAGATGTCAATTACATCATGGTGAAACTCTTGAGGTAAGCAAATGGTGGCTTTGTGAAGATACTTTCAAATAGACACATGGTTTATAATTTCACAAATACAGTAACCAAGCAACATTATCAAGAGTAGGTTTTTATATTTTCTCAGATTCATATTACCTAGGCTTCACTAAATGGATGCAATGTTGCTTTCATTGCAGTGAAAAGTTGCTAGTTAGACGATCATCCTACGATGGTTCAGAAAAAAATAAGAATTTGCTGATTATCTATTTAAATAAAAGTATTTCTTAGCAAAATTCAGTCTTCTTGAAAAGTTCCAAGTAGAGTTAATTTATCTCAACATAAATCCATTTTTGAAATGTTTACTGCAAAAATTGTAGAATACTTTGACCTTTTAAAATGTATTCTTCTTCCCATCATAAAATAATCATTCCTATGAGGTGATGCATTTTGACAGATATAACACCATTTGAAAAATCAGTGTCTAAACGGAGAAATAGAGAATAGAGAGATCTAGAGGTACAGGTATACAAATCACTGAATGTAGTGTTTCAGGTTACTAATACCAACAGAATGTAAGCAGACCATAGAGATGCATATTGAGGTAAATAGCATTGAAAAACAGAGAAGTTATGTTAAACTGGTACAGAACTTTTGTTAAACCATGCTTACAGTACTATGCATGGTTCTGGTTTTGGATTTCCACCCCTCTGAGTTTGAAAGCCCAAGTTTAGCCATTTCTTGATCCCATGTTCCTGACTGCTGAAAGCCAGTCCATTTACATAGAATTTTCATCTTCTAAATATGGAGCAGGCTGTTGTTATAAGCGCCCCCTCCTGAAGAAATGCTGAACTGGGAATGAAGGTGTGCAAACCTCCTCCATTCACTGGCGGATCAGCCCCTGTTCTCTACATGACTTGTGGACCTTTTAGCATGTACTCCTCACCCTCTCATTTCCCCAATGCACCCTCAGCTCTTCACTCCCCCTCCATGCCCCTTGTACATCCTTTATGCACCCCTCCCCAACATATAACCTCCATACTCACTCATTCTGCATCCATAATGCATTGATCTCATGGTTCATACAGTAACACAGAGAAGTCTTTGAAATGTTCACAAATCATTAAAAGAAAATCCACCATTCAAGCACCATTCAAAATTTGCCTGTTAGAAACTCAGGATTATCAATGAAATGCAACCATTGAAAATCTTTGGAAACTATGCTCTCTTCTCAACTGCTCATTAGTCTTTAACAATAAATTCCCATTCAAAAATCTCTTTGAAACTTTTAATCCTATTATGTGCTCATAGACCTGTCAATCAAAGTGCACAGTGCCCTCAAAAGCTGTGTCATTTACCCTGGGTGAGCTACGTAATTTCGTGTGGTTTTGGAACTCAGCCACCAATTCATAATTGGGTTAAATTTGGACTGCTAAACTAACAGAACCTATAAAGCTCAATACAGTATAATTTTTGATGCTACCAGACCAAATGTTCAACTATCTACTCTTTTCATTGACATGCTCAAAATAATCTCTGAATTAGAAGTCTGGAATCTGTTCAGGACCTTTTCAAAATTTAACAGGTCCTGATTTTAACTCAATTTAAAATTAAACCACAGTGTCAACATGACCCATTTAATACGATAATAATGTTGCGGTAACGTTGTATTATTTGCTCTGTTCTTTTACCCTAATGCACTTTGTATGGTATGATCTGCCTGTACTGCTCACAATATGAAACTTTTCACTATAGCTAGGTACATGTACAATAGTAAATCAAATTAAAGCAAACCATAACGGATTTTCAGAACTGTTAAACACATAAGAGTACTTTTATTGCTATCCCCTCTGGATAGTGGCCTCATCTGCTGCTCTGCCTCTCCCTTCCACCAACAAAAGCTGTCTCCCTGTGTTTCAGACACAAACATGGCCAAAATGCTGTCTGAGGTGTGCCATGTACATATGACAGGGCTAAAATGGGCGCCATTAAACAGACAGGTTTAAAGATTTATTGAGCCGCAGGCTATAAACTGTGCTTCACTCAATTTTAACGGCACAGCACAATTAGTCGATCAAAAAACTAGGAGTCAGATGTCCTGGCTAGCAAACTGAAACATACAAAATCATTTGACTGCAAGAGCATGCTGTACCATTCAATTAAATGATGGATTACCTTTAACTGATCTTATGCACCTTTAATACCTTGACTGATTCTTTTGTTAGTTTAAGGCTTTGGATCTCAGGTTTGATGTGGAGGAGCCAGCGTTGGACGAGGATGGACAAAGTTAAAAATCGCACAGCACCAGGTTGCAGTCCAGAGGGATTGTTTGGAAGCACTGGCTTTCGAAAGGGGCCTTGGATAGGAGCGGCGCTTTGGGGGCTGGTGCTTCCAGGTGGACCTGTTAGACTATAACCTGGTGGTGAACAATCTCAGGTTTTGGGTGGGGAGAATTCTAGAGCTATCCTTTGTGTGAAATAGCCAAGTTATTAAAGATCAAATCCAAACCTATCAACAAAAAGGACCTTTATACTACTGGATAAAGTATTCAAATACATGTGAGCACCTACATAATGCTGGTTAATTTACTGGCCATCAAAGGTACATCCTCCAGTTTCATAACAATTATTAGTAGTAAGGCTTTCTTTTCCTGACTTTGCCAGAACAAATCTGAGTTATTTCTTTCCATGCAATGACCTTCCTCCTTCCTGCATTCTGCTTGTAGCTCAAAGGGACCAAAAGCTTTCTCCCCTTCAGTTGCAGTGTCTATCCCTGAATGATCTCTCTCTCTGTCCAAAAATGTCCAGAATCAGCCCAACTGCTCCTGTGAACATTTTGCTCTCAGTAAGTCTCAACCTGGGTCCCCCCCACTTCCTGCTAACTGAGCCATACAAGATAGTTGTCAGGCAGAGCTGATAGCAGGTTACATGACTCTCATTAACACTTTTACCTTGAACTAAAGAGACATTCCAAAACATATTGATCTTTTAAACATTAGATAGATACAACAATAGGAATAAAAGGATTCCCATTATGAAATCTGTGTTCCCCATCCAGAACTACAGTTGTGTAGAGCTGATATGAAAGTACCAGTTATGGTCCTGACAAAATATCAAAATTGCAAGTGATTTGAATTGTTAAGTAATGTCATGGTCAAAAGAAAATGGCCTCTTAAGTGCCTTGCTATGTTTTAGTGGTGCTTAACCACCAGTTAAATAGCGGTGTAATAATTTGATGTGGAATGTGGGGAGATGGGTCATTCCCATATGAATACATTACAACATGGTTGTGCTGTGAGTTAACGCAAATACAGAGTCAAAAGCTTTTAGAATTTGTGAACATTTTGTTTGTGCTTTCTGAATTGCTTAGTTGCTGTAGACATCATTCACTTTGCAAAAGCACAGTACCTTTCTCTCAAAACCCTTGCATTTGTAATACTGTATTACATGGAATATTAATTGCTCCCTTGAGCACTCTTGTCTGATTGATGACCATTTTGGACTGTTTCTTATTTACGTTGCAGTAACCTTGGCCAAAGAGGAATCCCTTTAGCAACAAGTTTCACTGGACATCAATCCTCGGGCAGCTTCTATTCATATTTGGCTGAACTATTGCAATGTCATGTCTACTTCCAGATAATGGAAAGAAAGTGTTCAATCTATTTCCAACATTGATCATCACTTTAAAAAATATGGATACCTGAAAATTCAGGAGCCTGAAATATACAACAAAGACCCTTTGTTGTTTGATTACTTCAACTTCATATTAATAAATCTATCATTAAACAGAATTCTAATTATCAAATATAGATAGTATGTCTTTAATGGAAATTAGCACTAGAAGGGTTGGAAGAATGAAAAATAATGTAATAGAAACATGCTGCATTAACCTTTAACCAGACCTGGAAAACTATCCTGCTTCAGGCTTGTGTTTGACCCACATAATGGGCCATTCTGGAGCTCATTACTGCAGCAAAGCTGCAAAACCCCGTCAATGACAATGACGTTCATCTGGCATCTGTATATAATAAGGGAAGTATTTGGGCCATAAAAAAATTCTATGCTATTTAAGCTAAACAATATTGCCTTTTTTCAAACTAACTGCCTTTGGCATTTCAAGTTAATGCTTCCGTTCAAAAACACAGGCTTGGATGCCTTTATTAAAATGAATAGGCACTTAAAGGGAACATAGAGGAACGAGTGTAAAAACGAGATAACATCTATTAAATTTGTTACTTTACAAATTATTAGTGGATGACTGCATGGAACTATTTAACCTCCAGTTTTTCTTTTGCTTGGAATTATATATATATGACACTAAAGTCTATCTGTAATAGCTATGTATTAAAAACTACAATAGGATGAAATACGAATCACATAGAGTCATAGAGTCATAGAGATGTACAGCATGGAACAGACCCTTCGGTCCAACTCATCCATGCTGAGCAGATATCCCAACCCAATCTAGTCCCACCTGCCAGCACCTGGCCTATATCCCTCCAAACTCTTCCTATTCATATACCCATCCAGATGCCTCTTAAATGTTGCAATTGTACCAGCCTCCACCACTTCCTCTGGCAGCTCATTCCATACACGTACCACCCTCTGTGTGAAAAAGTTGCCCCTTAGGTCTCTTTTATATCTTTCCCCTCTCACCCTAAACCTATGCCCTCTAGTTTTGGACTCTCCAACCCCAGGGAAAAGACATTGTCTATTTATCCTATCCATGCCCCTCATAATTTTGTAAACCTCTATAAGGTCACCCGCTCAGCCTCCGACGCTCCAGGGAAAACAGCCCCAGCCTGTTCAGCCTCTCTCTATAGCTCAAATCCTCCAACCCTGGCAACATCCTTGTAAACATGATAAATGATAGGAAATAATCTTTATTGAAATTATAAATTTTTGAGCTCAATTGTTCTCCAGATGCTGAAAAGTTGCTCCATAGTTATTGTTTGTAGTTTCTGATAATATCCACACTTCATCAGTGTGGTGATGACGTGTGAATGCAAAAGTCAATTTTAGCGGTCAGTAAAATTTTACAAGCAATGGACCAATTGCAAACAGTGTAAATTTAGCTTTACTGCTTAAAATGTTAGCTCCAAATTTACTTGCTGTTTTTTTGTGAGCTTCCGTTGTAAATCAATATGCTGCCAATTGTTTGAGTGGTTTCTGGTATGGAACCTATTTCTGCTTTGTGATGATTGTTCTTTAGTTCAGAACACTATCTGACTCCTTCCTTCTGCACAGTCTTAGCACTTTGTACAAAATCAAAGATAATCACCTATTGCCAGCCTCTCCTCCAAGTTTAGCAGTACAATAGGGTGGATTGTGGCAAAAAGATGAGGAGGAGGAAGAACAAAAAGAAAATAGATTCTTCCTTGTGGGCAATGAAGATGCTGCTCTGGAAATGGATGGTGTGGAGGACAAGGCCACATGAGACTCTGGGAAGAGGAGCCTCCCCCATGTTCTACTGCCGCATCCTCTCATTCAAAACCACAAACTAATTAGAGCAAAAAAGAACTTAACTTGCTGGGGAAAGGAAGAGAAGGGAGTAGGGACTACAAAATAATGCAGGAGGAGGGGAAATAAATGATTCTACTTTGAGCAGTTAGGGAATACAGAAGAACCTCTGCGATTAGTATGAGGCTGTCAGTACCAGCTATACGACAAGCCCTTCAAAGATCAAAAAACCCTACAAAAATGAGGAATCATATTTGTACTCGGTTTGGTAGATCTGTTTTGCAATTTATCCAGTTTCAGAAAGGATTCCCCCTACCACACCTAGATATTTAACTAAGTTCACACCATAAAATGCAGGATGAAAAGGTAGTGATGTAATGCTATTTATTACATGATTCAAGCCGCAATTAATTACTTTAATGATTAAACTTTTCTGTTCTTCAGTGCCAGCGATATGGAATGGTGTATTTGTTTGTCATTTGAAAATAGCTTCAATTTAACTCTTTACTATCCCACCAATCAATCTCCTGTTACCTGCTAAATTTGTATGTCACTTTTAGTTGCTGCTTCATTGTTACGTCTTTGTATGTTTTTATCCTATTATTTAGTCTGTATTTGAATTATTCAATGTAAAGTCATATACAATTCATATTTAAGGCTACAACCATGCTTCTTAAATAAGATATTATTCTTATTAATAAAAAGGAGAGATCTATAGAACTGGATTTAGTTGAACTCAGGAGGTGAAACCCAATAGGGATGAGTGGGTAGTTGGAAAAGATGTAGTGGAGAGAAAAATGTTTGTCTGCTGGCAATCTGGTGTATCCAGACTATTTTGCAAGAGGCTGCCTTAAGTGAGAGTATGTGCAAATGGAGGGTGGTGATGACTACTTACCCAAGGAGCAGATAGTTAGTTATGCCAACCAAATGGCCCTTTGAATGCACTGCAGATAGCAGACAAAACTTTCCAGTCAGCGTGCAGAACTCCCAGGAGGCCAAAGCCTTATTGTTCAGGAGAGACAACCTGCCTACAGACTGGCACCCAATACTCCATCATGAGATGTTCATTCTTTCTCCTCTCTACATTGCATTGAGTAACTGTGAAAGTGGGTCTGCTATTGTTTCAGTGCTGGAGAATCTCTTATTGATCTGTCCGTCCTTAATTGAATGATGAATGCACCAGCCACCTTTCTGAAAATTGTGTCAAGTGTCAGGTACTAACGCAATGTAGGCCTGGGGCCTGGAAATACTCCTAATATCAGGGTTCTAATACAAAATGAAAATTCCGTTCATAGTATTTTCCTCCTACTCCATTGCACTTAATCGAGATTTCCTGAGGTGCTCCCAGTTCAAAGATTTGGTATAGGCCATCATTCACATCCAATGTAGATTTGGCCTAGTGGTAGCATTTTAATAAAGGGGTGAATATTCCTGACTTCCTGGTGCAGTTTCCTTCCAATAGCGAAGTTCTTAGGGAATCCCTTAGGGAAGCCAGAGATAACTCTGGATTTACACCGATTAGACATGTCTTTGGAGATTCTAAAGTAGGCCAAAATAATTCCTGTCCTCCCTCGCAACTTATAAACCATATGAGTCTGCAAAGTGACATAGCAACATGCAAACATAAATCCAAACCATCTTCTAAAACCATTACCTGAAGAGGCTAGTTGATGACAACCCAACATATTTTGAGTTGAACATAAGGAAGTGCGGGAAGTAGTTAATATGATACATAATTGTGTCATGGAGAGTGGAAGGTGACAGCATAGATAGGAATTTGACAAAAGGACAGAAGTAATGCCTAACAGGTTATTTTTTGCTGTAGGAATAAACAGCAATGTCTACCAAGGATAATGTCAAAACTAATGCTTTGGTTTGCACATGACCTTGTCTATATCAAAAAGTGACAATTCGTGTAATAAACTGTGAAAGGAAACATCCTAGGGAACAAAATCTGAATCAGAGTACTGTTAGATTTTAAATTAAAGATAAGGTGATGCATTTATACATCAATAACTTGGACTTGGGAGAGGAGGAAAGAAATTCAAGGTTTGCAGGTGAACATGCAAATTAGGAACAGGAGTCGGCCATTTGGCTCCTTGAGTTTCCTATACCATTCTGCAACGTCATTGCTAATCTGATTACTCCACATTCCTGCAGTAACCTTTCCCAACACTTTGTTAAGAATTTATCTATCTTTGCCTTAAAAATATTAAAAGACTGTTTCCTATGCCTTTTGAAGAATCATAACAATTTCAAAGAATCACAACACTGTAAGAAAAAAAATTGCCTCATCTGTCTTAAACATACAGCACCTTATTTTGAAACAATCAGCCCTAGTTCTCAAATCTCCCACAAGAGGAACCTCCGTTCCACATACATTTCATTAAGGTCACTCGGGATCTTGCATGTTTCAGTTGAATTACCTCTTATTTCTAAACTCTAGCAGATACGAACCTAGTCCAACCACCTTTTCTCATAAGAAACAATGTGCATTTCTGATATTAGTCCAGTAAAGGTTTTCTGAACTGCTTTAAATACATTTACATCCTTCCTTAAATAAGGAAGTTATCTCACCAATGCCTTGTACAACTGAAATATATTTTTCCCTTCGATTCCTTTTGCAATAAACAGTAACATTCTATTAGCTTTCCTAATTACTGCTGCACCTGCATACCAACACTCTCTGCTTCATGCACAAGGACACCCAGATTTCTCTGAATCTCAAAACTTTGTCATCTATCACCATTTAGATAATCTTCCTACAAAAATAAACCACATTTTCACATTTTCCACATCATTTCCCATTCTATTTACCTGTCAATATCTTTGGTTTAGCCCTCACATCATCTTCTTACTTTCCCATCTGTCTTTGCGTCAGCAGCAAATTTGATAACCATACCTGAAGTCCTTTCCTTAAATCAATCATAGACATTGTGAACAGTTGAATTTCCAGAACTAATCCCTGGGATATTTGGTATATCTTAGAAAGCTGAAAAAGACCCATTTATCTTTATTCTCTGCTTCCAGTTAGCCAGCCAATCGTTTTTACATGCCAGTACCCTCTATAGCATGAGCTTATATTTACCACAATAGCCTTTGATGTGGCACCTTATTAAATGCCTTCTTGTAATCTAAGTACAGTACACCCATTGGTTCCTTTTTAGCCACAGCATGCATCACCTCCTCAAAGAATTGACATATATTAACACCATTGCAAAACAAAACTGAGGGGGAGCAAATTGTTTTAATCTAGAATGGTTTCCTGGCACTGTTTTTAAAAGGCTGGTGTGGACCTGGAGAAGCACTGTCAGTCCACAGATACCCTGCACATTACCTGATATCTGCTTCAGACAGGGCAGGCAAGGGGAATTTGGTGTGCCACTTTCTGCCAGGAGGTCCTGCGGGACAAGATGCTGCAAACACATGATTTCCCTTCTTCTAGGCAGTCATGATGCCAGACCATGTCTGCAATTGCCACCTGGATCAGAGCAGTCTCAGCTATCTGAGGGAATGCACAGCCATGCAGGGAGAAGACCACTCTGTCAGTTGAAGTGTCATCTTCTTCTGTCCAATACCTCACATTCACTCTGTTGCAGCTACTGGGCCCACCTCCCAACAAGGCTCATGTTCCATCACTATCGTCATTGCTTGCAACATCTCCTCCTACTTGCCCTCACTCACCCTAACTTCTGACACCATTCATCCAACATGCCCTCTGCTATCTATTCACTCCCTCAGAGCACCTCCCACCTGTGCCACCTACTTTCATCTCCCTTAGTGGAACAGAGGACGTGGAACAGTACGGCTCAGGAACAGGCCCTTTGGCCCACCATGTCAGTGCCCACAATGATGCCATTCTAAATTAATCCTATCTGACTGCACATGCTCTGTATCTCTGTGTTCCCTGTTCATGACTTTTTAGCTTTGCGAATCCATCTGTTTTGACCACCTCCCCGGCAGCATATTCCAGATACCTATCACCCTCTGAGTACTCTCTTAAACATTTCCCCTCTAACATTAAACCTATGCCCCCTCATACTTGACTTTTCCACCCTGGGAAAAAGACTCCATATATCCACCCTATCCACGCCTCATTGTTTTATACACTTCTGTCAACCTCTCGTGAAAACAATCCCAGTTGTCCAACCTTTCCTTTTGGTTAATACATTCCAATCCAGGCAACATCCTGGTAAAACTATTTTTCACCCCCTCCAAAGCCTTCCTGTAGTGTTGTAACCAGAATTGCGCACATTATTTTAAATGTGGTGCTACTAAAGTTTTATGCAGCTGCACACGACTTGCTAATTTTTATATTCAGTGTCTTGACTTTTAAACTCAACACATTAACAGCAAGCATGCCATCTACCTTCTTTACCACTTTATCCACTTGTGTTGTCACTTTCAGGGAGTTATGTACTTGGACCCCAAGATCCCTCTGAAATACCTGCCTCTCTCTCATTCCAGGAGTGAAACACAATCAGGTCTGATCGCATTAATAAGCAGCTTTCTATTGTACTACCTGCCAAGAACAATCTGGACCCTGAGAATTCTCAACATGGACATAATTGTGGACACCTGGAGACTGCAGCTCAACACTTTGCTCCAAAGGACCTCTATGAACCAGGCACCAATATCTCAGAGCCTGCTGCATGGGCTCCAGGACATAGGCATCCAACATGTGCCAGCCTCTAAGAATCCTCATAGCACTACTTACAAACTGCTTTGGCACTTTGAAGTTGCCTTGAAAGAGTCAAGAGAGGTAATTGGCAGTTCCTCACCCTTTATAACGAGAGCATCATGACTCTGGCCATTCCAAGTGGCTGATTGACCATGTCCAAACCCATGGACTGGTATCAGAGGCTGCCCTTGACTTATAGTCCCAGAAACCCCTGACCGAAGGCTATCTCCCTTGCTTGGCTGAGGATCGCTGACAACAATGACCAACTTCCTGCTTTTGGGTCTGTGCTAAAGAACAAGATGATACAACAGTCCTGTATGCCTGGTACCTCTGGCTAAGGGATAAGGTGCAGCAAGTGTAATGCAAGGCTGGGATGCTGTGAGTGTCTAGTTAGGCTCAAAGTGACTAGGCACTAAGAGAGCAAGTGAACAGCTTGGAGGTGCAGTCTGCTTTAGTCCATGAGCCAGGCACATGGCCCTGAGTGTTCCTTGCAGCAGCAGAACAATTAGAGTTGCTATTGTGCCCCCAAGGTGCAACTTCAAGGTGCCAAAACAGTTTGTAAGTAGTTCTATAAGGATTCTTAGAGGCTGGCACATGTTGGATGCCTGTATCCTGGTGCCCATACAGTGGGCTCTGAGATATTGGTGCCTGGTTTGTAGAGGTCCTTTGGAGCAAAGTGGTGAGCTGCAGTCTCCAGGTGTCCACAATTATGTTCATGTTGAGAATTCTCAGGGTCCAGATTGCTCATGGCAGGTCGTACAATAGAAAGCTGCATATTAATGAGATGAGAGGTGCACTTATGGTCAGTCACAAACAATAAAAACCCTTAATACGCAACTCACTGCTGCTGAGCCTGAAAGTCGTCTCGATGCCATAATGTAGTTAAAAGATGCAGCAAGTTGTTCCTGACACCAAGATAAGCCTCACTGAACTTCTTAGATTAGATTAGATTAGATTTAGATTAGATTACTTTACAGTGTGGAAACAGGCCCTTCGGCCCAACAAGTCCACACCGACCCGCCGAAGCGCAAACCACCAATACCCATTCTTGTGTGATCTGCAACATTTATTGCTATAGCCTATGTCGTTCATGCCCATTGTTACAAATTCCATAGAGAAAAACTGAACTTCCGATTGATTGTCAACTGAAAGGGTGATATGTTAAGATTTCACATTTACCACTTTTTACTATAATAAGCAAACCAGGAGCAAGTCCATTTGTATATGTAACTTGTCCTTTCAATTACTGAGCAATCACTTTTAATACAACTGAAAATCCCATTTCATGATTAAACTTTAAATTGTCCCTTAGGTAGAAATTCAATTCTCCTAAAACCAAGGCAAAGTAATTTTCAACTCTGAAGTGTTTACTTCTGTTCTGTTCCTTTCCTAACCTGGTAATTCTGAACCCCAGAACTCCCTTTTATAGTGAAGGGTTGTTTTTCATGGATATTCTCCCTCTACAATAAAGTAGAAAAATATCCCAGTCTCATCCCAAATTTTCATGAATTTTGTCTTTTCCAACTGAGCAGTCTTGCAATATGTACGAGAGAGCATTTTGGCCTCTAGCCTCTTGCTTGTCATCCAAATTTCAAAAGACTGGGACTAAATAGATGCTTTTAAGGACAAGTCATAGAGTCAGCGTTCGCAATCCAACATTATTAGCCTTCTTGACATTTTGGTCACTAGCAATCTAACACCTATAGGCCCAAATGCTGCTACCATTGTCTCCAAACCTTACACCTTCTTTCCAGCAAAAGAATCCAGACCTCCCTTCAGTCTCCAATCAGCAGATCCTTCAGGCTTTTTATTGTGCTGACTTCAGAACAGATAGCTGGTTTCATCTTATTCTAAATTAAAGACTCAGTCCCAAAATATAACAATCTTACAGCAACTGCGTATTTGAAACAACATAATAACAAACAATTTATGTGAATTTATTGAAAATAAAAGAGTCTCATTTCGAAGTAAATGTGTGAAACTATGAAATGGTCAATGAATTATGCTTCACTTATACAACACAACCATAGTGGCCTTTGCTGCTCCAGGGACAAAGCTGTAATATGAAGGAGGTGCAAGAGAAATGCCTATCTCTGGAAGCTCTGATTGAGCCTAATTAAACCCGGGGCAGGCATAAATGCTAGCCGTTATACCACAGACTTTCATTTCCGAGAGCTGCAGGCGGGTTTAGTGATTTCTTTTGAATCGCTGGCCTGGATAAAATTTTCTGCTTACATCAAGGGAGGTCTATGGCTAGAAAATTAAAGTTGTAACTGAGATTTTCAAGAAAATTGTGCAGGGATCTTGCCACAGGTGTTTTGGTATCACCCCACAGCGTGGATATCAGCCCGCAGAGCTTCTGCTTGAAGTGGTTCTGCTCATGGAATGCAAATGTGCCACTAGTGAATAAGAAAAATGTTTCCTTGGTTTTGGTAACTGATTTTGGCTCCAACTCCTTCTACCAATTTATGGAAAATTCCCCAAACACCCAGTTTGTAGCTGATACTGTTGTTTATGTATTTAAATGCAAATTCCTTATAAGGTCAATCTAAAATCAGATCAGTTTGAATTTGCTTTGCTGAGGCCAATCTTATAATTAGAGCTCAAATAATAAAGTATATTTAATGAAGGAAGGAAGGATTTATAACTACTGAGAAAACAGCACATTTTTCTTGGGTTCATTTAAAATTATAAACCGTTTTCTGCAAAGATTAGTTTGTGGCAATAGGCTCTGTTGGACAGATATAAAAAAATTATTTAAGAGTGTATCTACCTATCAAGAGGTAGTCATTTTACTACAAAGAACATAGCGTTATTGCCAAGTGAAAAAAAACAGTACGTTTGTGCTTGTATTATGACTTTAACTTTTAGTATAAATTCCCCCTGCTGAAAGGAAAGAGCTGGAGCAAAGTAATAGAAAAATAAAAACCATCTTTGTTCAGAAATGAGATTGCAGCTGTGTAACTGGAGCACACAACCATAAATCAGAATGTCAAATCTGAAACACATGATCTTTGCAAGTTCTCCATGTGTGCTATAATGTGATTACAGCCTGGTTACTATTATGATTTAAAACAACATCCTTCATGCTAGAAACAAAATGTGGAATGTGAGCAGCCCGGGGGACAGTACACTAAGCTGGAAATTTGGCCCCTTACAGTTAGAAGGATGTGCCCGTGGTACCTCAAGTGTCAGCCTAGCAGGTGTGAGGGTGTAAGAGGCTGGATCTTAGGTAATGGCAGTTAAAAAGAATAAGGCACAAATTAGCTAATGGATACAGTGTCCATTTTTTGACTTTCAGTTTTTGTCTTTTATGGAATCCAAAAAGCATGAAGAAAATGGACCCAGGTCATTCTGGACCTGCCGATCTGTCAGACAAATACATGCCTAAGATAGTATTGTCATTGACCTCGCAGTAAATTAAAATTCCAATAAATAAATCTGCAAAAAATTTTAAACATGTCATGTTAGTCAAAACGGACACTTAATCCCAGAAATACACAGCCCGGCCTGTTGCCTAGAGTTATTAAGAATTCTGAATGCAGCTGTGTTCATTCAGCAGTTCAATTCATCTTAAAATGGGCTTCAGTCCAAAATTGGGTTAAGCAATAGAAATAAAATGTGATAGTAAGGAAATCATTTTTTGTAGTGTAACGTTTTACTTTGGAAATAATTTATATGAGATACCTTCAATTGAATTTAAAACAGCTTGGTATTAAGAGACAACTGCTCTCTAATTGCTCATGCTCTGCTCCAGTGTGGTCCTGTCAACACTTTCATGCTTTTAATCAATAAGAGTCTGTTTCACACTTCAATTTACACAAGAAATATGTTATTTCTGTATTAGTTTTCATCCAGAATAACATGTAACTCTATCCACACTCTCTATTGGAAGAGAGTGTCAGTTCCGAAAAGTATGCTTTCATTCCCACTTCATTAGAATGCAACCTCAATTTTACAATTGTGTTCACACCATCACAGTTAACATTCAGTGCTCAGTACATTAAAGTAAAATTGGAGTTTACATTTTAAACTAAGTGGCATTAACGTAAATAAAAAAAATGTTTCCACCCTCTTGATGCTGCCTTTACAATTGGTTTTGCCAACTTATTCTACACATAGTCCATGAGGTTTAGTCATATGAAACCCAATTACAAAGCACCTTACCATATATGATCTAATCATGTGATATCTAGTTTGCTGCCGTTTATAAATATTATTGCACTTACTCTTTCCTTGCACTTTCTTTCTTCTTAGGCAAGTGCAGAGGAAAGGGATGGAGAAAGAGAAAGAGGAAGATCCAATTTGTTTTATGAATAAAACAAAGATTGTGTTTTTGAATTTATTGGGCACACAACAGGAGGTGATTGTTATGATTGCATCTGCTTTCCCCCTTGTAATTTAGCTAATCTACTTTAACTATTCATGCATTCTCTGCATCTAAAATGTCCATTTTATTCCTTCATCTCTATCTTTGTCCATGTTACCTACTGTCTTGTGTCATTGTCAATTTTGAATATCAACCATCTTGTCTTCTCCAATTCATTTTTTATGTATATGTTCCTCCACTGTCTTTCCCTCGACGCCTGCCAAGTTCGTTTGTGTGCTACAATGAGACTCATGCAAATCAAGATGACTTTGGCATCAGTAAGAGAGAAGACGCCAGTCCAGAATGAGCATATGAAGCGTCTTTCCTGTCTTTTTCTAGTCTTTTACCTGAAAGCAGGATTTGAGATCATACTATGATGATTATGATGGTTCTCTTTCAAATTTAAAGATGGTGATAGATGTATTAAATGAACACAATGAACACAAACATGGCTATGAAAGCAGAAAATACTGGAGAAACTCAGCAGATCTGCTACTATCTGTTAAGAGAGAGATAAAGTAAACGATTTGAGTCCAATATGACTCTTCATTAGAATCCCAGTCTGAGCTCACAGAGTCAGAAGCACCTAGGACATTATAACTAATATTTTGCAACATGGACAATCGCTTCTTGACGATGATATTCACAGACAGCAACAAAATGTTGAAATTGATCCTTTTCAAAAGTAACAAAGGTCCCACAGGTTATGACTCTCCAGTGAGTTTCTTCTCACACTGATTCGTCCAACTCCTGATGCTACACAAATTCAGGTTTTCCATGAGGATATCTTTGCAGTGTTTAAGTGGCTGACCTTGGTTTTTTTAACCAGGTACTCGTTCTTCATACAGCAACAATCTCAGAATGCAATTCTAAGTGTCTTACCCAGAGGGGTTGGGCTTTCAGGAACATTGCCTCAATACTTGCTGACCAGGCTCAGCCTAACATTTCTAGATTTGGTCTTGACAACAGAGAATAAGGTTTGAACTGTCTCATGTGTTTACGGTATAGCACTCACAGCTATAAATGACAGAAGTGAGCAATGTACATCTTGTACAATGTACAAGAACAATGTACATCTTGAATCTTTGTGGATTGTCCAATGCTGTGGTGGTTTAGTAATCTGATATGAAGCCTTCTGACTGTCTGGTTCACCTTAATATCCTAGCTGATATCTCTACATCAAGCAAACTGTTGTTAGAGATAATGGTTCCAGGGTATTTAAGGCAATCAACATTTGTTGGATTTGTCTGGTTAAAGAGTGCTGGAATTTAGCAAGGGCTAATCTCTCCAAGATTGATTGCCAATGTAGGATGCTTTGACACCTTTGAAAATCGGTCAGCTAAGATCTGCAAACCTCTCTGGCTGTGATCTGTCAGGGCACAATGATGGGCCAAAAGGGTTTCTTTGATGAGTTTTTTTGCAAGGTTTGGTTTTACACTGATATGTCATGGGTCAAAGAGTGTGCTGTCAAGACAATATCAAGGATACATTCCCTCATAGAGTCATAGAATCATACCTGAGCTGAAAATGTGTTGCTGGAAAAGCGCAGCAGGTCAGGCAGCATCCAGGGAACAGGAGAATCGACGTTTCGGGCATAAGCCCTTCTTCAGGAATGAGGAAAGTTTGTCCAGCAGGCTAAGATAAAAGGTAGGGAGGAGGGACTTGGGGGAGGGGTGTCGGAAATGTGATAGGTGGAAAGAGGTCAAGGTGAGGGTGATAGGTCAGACTGGGGTGGGGGCGGAGAGGTCGGGAAGAAGATTGCAGGTTAGGAAGGCGGTGCTGAATTCGATGGATTAGACTGAGACAAGGTGGGGGGAGGGGAAATGAGGAAACTGGTGAAATCCGAGTTCATCCCTTGTGGTTGGAGGGTTCCTAGGCGGAAGATGAGGCGCTCTTCCTCCAACCGTTGTTTTGTTGTGGTCTGGCGATGGAGGAGTCCAAAGACCTGCATATCCTTGGTGGAGTGGGAGGGGGAATTGAAATGTTGAGCCACAGGGTGGTTGGGTTGGTTGGTCCGGGTATCCCAGAGGTGTTCTCTGAAATGCTCCGCAAGTAGCCGGCCTGTCTCCCCAATATAGAGGAGGCCACATCGGGTGCAGAGGGTGCAATAGATGATGTGTGTGGAGGTGCAGGTGAATCTGTGGCGGATATGGAAGTTTCCTTTGGGGCCTTGGAGGGAGGTGAGGGGGGAGGTGTGGGCGCAAGTCTTGCACCTCCTGCAGTTGCAGGGGAAGGTGCCGGGAGTGGAGGTTGGGTTGGTGGGGGGTGTGGACCTGACGAGGGAGTCACGGAGGGAGTGGTCTTTACGGAATGCTGATAGGGGAGGGGAGGGAAATATATCCTTGGTGGTGGGGTCCGTTTGGAGGTGGCGGAAATGAAGGCGGATGATGCGCTGAACATGGAGATTGGTGGGGTGGTAGGTGAGGACCAGTGGGGTTCTGTCCTGGTGGCGGTTGGAGGGGCGGGGCTCAAGGGCGGAGGAGCGGGAAGTGGAAGAGATGCAGTGGGGGGCATCGTCGACCACGTTGGGGGGGAAGTTGCGGTCCTTGAAGAAGGAGGCCATCTGGGTTGTGCGTTTTTGGAACTGGCCCTCCTGGGAGCAGATGCGGCGGAGTCGAAGGAATTGGGAGAATGGGATGGCGTTTTTACAGGGGGCAGGATGGGAGGAGGTGTAGTCCAGGTAGCTGTGGGAGTCGGTCGGTTCTACTACGGTTTGTAGATGCTGCCTGACCTGCTGCGCTTTTCCAGCAACACATTTTCAGCTCTGATCTCCAGCATCTGCAGACCTCACTTTCTCCTCATAGAATCATACAGCATGGAAACAGACTTCTTTGTCCAACTCATCCATGCCAATCAGGTTTCCCAAACTAAACCAGTCCCATTTGCCTGTGTTTAGTTGTTATGCATCTAAACCTTTCCTATTCATGTACTTGTCAAATGTCTTTTAAATGTTGTAACTGTATCTGCATCTACCACTTCCTCTGGCAGTTCATTTCACAGAGGAACCACTCTCTGTATGAAAACGTTGCATGATAGCATGGCTAATGACACAGGTGAAGAACAGATTAAAGAGGTGCCATTTAAAACGACTTAGCCCATCATTCCATCATGGTTAAAGAGTGCTGGAATTTAGCAAGGGCTAATCTCTCCAAGATTGATTGCCAATGCAAGATGCTTTGACACTTTTGAAAATCATCATGGAACATGGGTGTGCTCTTGACATCTGTTGTTGACAAACTATACTGTACCAGGATTGTTCAGAGGACCACCTATTAACTGTGCCTTTGCAAAGTCAACAAAGATGAAGTGAAGGGCTATGTTCTGCTTGAGGCATTTTCCTGCATTTGTCGTCTCATGTCCATAATGCTGTAACCTGAGCAAATGATACACCAAGGCTCTGGTAGATTTATTCCTGTCACAATGATGAGACTGTTCAGAGTGATGTGAGAAAAGATTTTTCCTGCTATGGACAGAAATGTGATATCTCTGTAGTTGCCACACTCTGCTTTGTAGGCATTGACCTATTGATGCAAATAAAGGAGTATTATTTTACATAAACAGTTGAAGATCCTTATTCAGGATACCTCATGAGTAAGCAGCTACAAAGACAATTGCTCATAGCCTAGAAATATGCAGTTAGCTTAAAGAACTAAAGTGCAGGATTACATGTGATAGCAACTAAGGAACAAGGATCTGAAGTTGAAATAAAAATTCACAGGGAACCTCAAAGGAAGGACAGGATCTCAAAACTTCAAAGGTACAGTTGAGTTAAAACAGAGAAGACTCAAACAGCAGGCAAAATCAAAGACTTTGATTTTGGGAAGATGTCGATGGGCAGGAGAAACAACTTTAGAAGATTTCTAAGCTTAGCCACCGGCCAGCAATATTCTGAAGATTACAAGCAAAAGATCAGAACACTTCCATAGCAAGAGGTGGAGAAAATGAAGTATCCAACCCAAATCAGTCAGACGTGATAGTAAGCATCCCTATGGACTCCAGTAGAGACTTTTTCCATTATTTCTATCACTTGATTATATGGAAGGCCAACAATGAGTCCTGAAGTGGGAGTGACAGTCCTTATCCCATAGAGTGGCTTCAGGCTTCAGTTATGCAAAGGAGCGATACCGTCAAATCAACATGTTTCTATCTGCTGTAGATCTATTAGCTCACGATGTTCTGATAATACTGTGTGGAACAAAAAAAAACTACATAGTATGATGCATACTTTTGCATTTAATGCACCAAGAGGTGAGGCTTAGTCAGTGATCTTAGCATTCAGAGAATCAATAGAATCAACGAGCAACGAGCAATAATTTCCAAAGTTATTCAAAGGTGTAGTAAAATGGAAGCAGGAGTATCACATTACACTGTAATAAGATGCTAAATTTATCTGCATGGACACACCCAGGAAAAGTTCCCATCTTTCAATGGAAAACGTAAAATCTCAGTCAGTTATCATGAATGAAAGTGGGGTTATATCATCAGTGATACAGCTGACACATTAGTACTCGGGATAGTAATTGTTCCCAAGACAAATGGAGTACTATATTTGTGTATGGATCTCAATCAGTTAGTCAATGATGTTCGAACAGAAATCTATTCTATTTCATTAGAATGGGCAGCATGGTGGCACAGTGGTTAGCACTGCTGCCTCACAGTGCCAGAGACCCGGGTTCAATTCCCACCTCAGGCGACTCTCTGTGGCGGAGTTTGCACATTCTCCCCGTGACTGCATGGATTTCCTCCGGGTGCTCCGGTTTCCTCCCACAATCCAAAAATGTGCAGGTTAGGTGGATTGGCCACGCTAAATTGCCCATAGTGTTAGGTCAAGGGGTTAATGTAGGGGAATGGGTCTGTGTGGGTTGCGCTTCGGCGGGTCGGTGTGGACATGTTGGGCCGAAGGGCCTGTTTCCACACTGTAAGAAAGTAATCTAATCAAAACAGTAGTTTATCAAAATTGTCAACAAAACAAGTTTTCATACAACTGGACATCAAACAGTGGGTTCTGCCAGATACCCTCAAACTAAGAGTCAAGATTGCTGACTACATTCATTACATCATTCTGGTGATATTCCTTCAACCATTGGGATGTTCTTTGCATGAGAGATTTTTCCAAAGAGCAAAATCTCGATGGGGAACAGCGGACCATGTGCCATGTGGTGACATCCTGGTACGTAGTAAACAAAGCATTAAATTGACCCGAGGACCAGAAATATACAATCTAGGCCCTAAACAAAATGTGAAATGCCAGTTCTGTAGATGAGTAGATTCCTACAACACATTATCCAAGAACTAGGCATCGCAGTGGAGCCAAGAAGACAAGAGCCATTGTGGAATTTCCAACATTGAAGTTTTTGAATAACGATCATAGGTCTCAGTAAAACAAGCGGGTAAGTTTATCATGAAGGGCTTTTGCCCGAAACATTGATTTTACTGCTCCTCGGATGCTGCCTGAACTGCTGTGCTCTTCCAGCACCACTAATCCAGAATCTGATTTCCAGCATCTGCAGTCATTGTTTTTACCTTATCTCTAACATTGCTGGTTTTACTCAATCCATGAGAAAGCATTTGAAGAGAAGGGCAGCAATGATACTGGAGTCAGGAACTGACTGCAACTTTTGAAAAGATCAAAGAGAAGTTGCTTTCCATTTATTATTATAGTGCATTAGCTATGATGCTCACTTAGTTGCATCATCCACAGGACTCAGAGCAGTCCTTTTTTAAAAGCAAACTGATGAAATACAAACCTGGTCTATTTCACATCAAAAAGGTTTAGTGGATCCTGAACAGAGATGCACAACCATAGAGAAGGCAGCGTTAACATTTTACACTGGGATGTGAAATGTTTACAGTCTACCTCATGGGATTGAAAATCCAGATCGAGATGGACCACAAGTCTTGTGTAACAAAAATAATTACAAAAATACCTTTAGAATATACAAAGATTCAGGCCTAGATTAGTGAGATATGGCTACTGAATACTCTGTTCCAGGCAAACAGCAAATAATGGCAGATACACTCTTGAGATAATTCCATGAATCAATCAGTAAAAGATCTCATTCTTGTAGAAGAGTACAGCCTTATTCTAAGGCAATGATGAACACCTTACTGGCAACTGAGGGCAAATGCGTGCAGTTCAAAGGCATGCACAAGATCTGACTACTCGATTTGCAGGGTGGTTGAAACATAATCCAGCAGACCAAAAGCTGAAAAGCAAAACATAGACAGAAACAACATTGGACAATTTTGAACGATCAATTGTTGTACTGAATACCCATAAAATTGTTTTACCAAAGTTGATGCAAAGAAAAATCCTACAGAAACTCCGGGGGCATCTAGATATCAAAATGCAGAGCAAAAGCCCAACAAACTGTGCCAGGCACTTCAAGAGGTGTGCAGGATTATTTTCATTTGGCCAAATGTGTGCTACACACAACCATATGCCTTCAGAGTCAATGATCTCAAGGTTTCTTGAAAGGCTAGCAATACGTTGTTTGTTTGGTTTTAGAGTCAACATGTATTTATGCCAATTATTCAAGACGGATCAAAGCACCAAAATTTCATTCAACCATTTCAGTGACCAGGACACTTGAAAGGATCTTTTCCATATAAAGTTTCCTGGAAGAATTAGTACAGGACATAGGACCTCAATTCTTGAATGAGGATTTCAGCAAATTTGTGTTAACCAAGTAACAAGTTCTCCACTTGTTACTGACCCATTAGAATCCAAACTGGGAATTAGCTCTACTCAGTGACTGAGAAATACCTTTGAATAATGAATATTTACCAGTGCAATTATTAATCAGGAGATGCTAAAAGCAGACATATCAGTTTTAGAAAAGCCTATAAGGCCACCTATAACCTCTGAAGGCCACAAGAAGGTAAAACATTCAGAGAAAGTCCACAGTAAAAACCAGCAGTTCAACTCATGACACTGAGCAAGAATGCTGTCAATCTTAAAGCCAAGCCAAAGAGTCTGATTTGAAGGGATAAGAAGTCAGAAGCCACAGTCATTAAGCAAACACATCAACTGAGTCCTTTTTGTTGTCCGAATGCTGAGAGTGCTTACAGGGGGAACAGAAGCCCAAGCTCAAGCCCAGAACTGAGACAGAATATGATTATCACAGGACCTGAAACAACCAGGCCCGATAGAATATTTGATAGTGATAGAATTATTCCAGACACCGATAACACCATCGCCCTAACATTAAATGTAAGTGAACCAAATAGGGCCATCCAGTCAAAATTCCAGATCATTTTGCCCCGTGAGATTCAGACCTGTGGAGCAGGGGGAAACAACAATAATAATGTGAAAACAGTGCTAATGATAATTATGTCAATAATGACTTTAATTACAAAGACTATGTAAGAAAAAAATAAATTATTGGAATAATGTAGATCAATTAGAGAGAAACGTAAGAGGACATGTGGTATCATGAAATTCATGTAAATCATGTAATGTCAGTAAGAGAGAGAGAAGACACTAGTCAAGGGATGAACATTTGAACAACTGGCTCCCAGACACTATACTAAAGATCTGTGTATGTGAATCTATTCTGTATAGACCTAAACAGTAAGGAGTTGAAGTAAATTCAACTTAAAGATGTGAGCAAACAGACTCCAGGATTGTATATGTGCAGACATCAGTCCATGATGTTCCAGACCAACATCTCAAGTGTAAACTCAAAGTGTAAGATGAAGTACTTATTATTTACTTGTACCTATGGGTTAAGACAGAAACATTGATATTTTTCATGGTTAAGTCAGGCAGCATCGATTTTCAATGTTATTGACATTGTCTATACAGTAAGTTATGCTTTTTGTAAGAATTCTGGTTCCCTGCCATGAAATTCTCCCTTTATGGCTTGGTGTGAGCAGGAATTGAGAATTCATAGAACATTACAGAACAGAACAGGCCCTTTGGCCCTCGATGCTGTGCCGACCTGTGAACTAATCTAAGCCCATTCCCTTACACTATTCCGTCATCATCCATGTGTTTATCCAAGGATTATTTAAATCCCCCTAATGTGGCTGAGTCAACTACATTGGCAGGCAGGGCATTCAACACCCTTACCACTCTCTGAATAAAGAACCTGTCTTAAATCTATCACCCCTCAATTTGTAAGCTATGCCCCCTCGTACAAGCTGACGCCATCATCCTAGGAAAAAGACTACCCTACCTAATCCTCTGATCATCTTGTATGTCTCCATCAAATCCCCTCTTAGCCTTCTTTCCAATGAGAACAGACCCAAGTCTCTCAGCCTTTCCTCATAAGACCTTCCCTCCAGACTAGGCAACATCCTGGTAAATCTCCTCTGCACCTTTTCCAATGCTTCCACATCCTTCCTGTAATGGGCGACCAGAACTGTATACAATATTCCAAGTGCGGCCGCACTAGCATTTTGTATAGTTGCAGCATGACATTACGGCTCTGGAACTCAATCCCTCTATCAATAAAACCTAACTTACTGTTTGCCTTCTTAACAGCACTATCAACCTGGGTGATAACTTTCAAGGATCTATGTACATGGACTCCAAGATCCCTCTGCACATCCACTCTACCAAGAACCTTTCCATTGACTCAGTATTCTGCCTTCCTGTTATTCTTCCCAAAGTGAATCACCTCACATTTATCTGCATTGAACTCCATTTGCCATCTCTCAGCCCAATTCTGCAGTTTATCCAAGTCCCCCTGAAACCTGCCATATTCTTCCACACTGTCCATTACTCCACCAACTTCAGTGTCATTGAATGTAGTGTTCAGGTCATGAAGGCACCCAGGCATAAAGCATGCATTAAAACAATTTCTCCTGGGTCCCGATGTAATTCTTTTCAACAGTTTTTTAAAATGGTAATTCCACTACCCCCCCCCCCCCCCCCCCCCCACCGCCCCCGCAAGTTAAAGATAATCAAAGTGGCATTGTGAAAGGAAACAGACAGGTATATATTTACCCCGCAGACTGGCTGCATCAAACATGCAGTACACTGACGTGTTCCTTTTTAGCTTCAGAAAATTGCTGATACTTCCAGCTTGGGTCCTGGCAAAACTGTCTCATATAAATTCTTTTGCCTCCATTCCAATCCGTTCTCCTACTCCCTGCTCCACAGCTGCTCTGTAACCACCAGCCACACATTGTAAATTCACTGACCTTGCACTCTTGGCAAACCAAGCAACCTCTTCCAATTGGCACCAATGTAACTGGAATTATAACAGGTTTGGGGGGTGCAGGGTGCGAAGCCAACTTATTGCAAGTGCTAATGCTCGGACTATGCTTGCGCATGACTTGACCTTATGATGAACTCTTCTCCAGAGTTGCCAGCAACAGCACTCTGAAGACAAATAGCCAAATTCAGGATTCTCCCAAGCAAAGTTGGCAACTTAATTCCAATGGTCATTTCACTCAGTGAGTGAAAGCACTTGTTGCTTATCACAACTAAGTCTTTACACCGGAAAATTAAAACCAAGAAGCCAAATCTTTGATAGCCCCGAGAGTATTATTAACTTTTCATCATTACTCCTTTGTCTTGCTTCTCTTGGGAGTTCACTTCTGCCACTGATAACTTTTTCTGCTTTGAAACACTTGGGAAGATTTTTGACATTATAGACACCATAAAATGCCTGGTGATACTTTTTTTTAAGGAAAAATCCAGATGTTCTTTGAGCAAGCTTTTCTTTAAAATCTGGCACTGTTCCGTAGGAACACTCGGTAAAACTAAATCCAGACTCTCTCAAAGATTGTACTCTCATTTGAAAACTGTAATTAGGCATTTGAGTTGAAGCTAATTTAAGACGACATATCTTTGTACACATATCCAGCTTGGTACATTAAATATACGGAGAAAGTGAAACAAATATTCCTTTCTCAAAGTGCATATTAATACATCACGATTGTGGTTTGTTGATAAATGCACTGACCAAAATCAGCAAACAGGTTAATGAATCGGCTAGGCGTGATTTAAATCCCACTGTCAATAGCTGAAAGGAATCCAAGCTAAGTGTGGTTAAACTACAGAGTTTGTGCAGATAACCAGGTGGATTTTAACTCTGAGTAGGTTTACTTGGTAGACTGTAAACCCGTTCAGAGCATGGTTTAATCTGCTTCAATCAGACCATCCCAGTTTCTCTCTTCAGAGACAAAGAATTTTTTACTGACCTAATTAGCATACATTAGAGACCTAATTATGTTGGCTGCCCTGATGTCAGAACATGCCCTATCCAATATCAGTTCTGGAAATCATCAGGTGCTCTTTAGATAGTCTCCACAACTGCCATTTGGTGTGCGTGTTGTACTGAGTCAACTTCTACCCCATACTATTGCAGATATAAACATGATTGATTATTTTTTCATGTATAGTACACTGAAATAGAACTCATATTTCACCCTTAGCTCAAATTGATGGATTTACAGTCTCTAACTTATGATTAGTAAGTGATATCAGTGAAATGAATCTGCATAGTCTCAACCTAGTTCCAGGGTACAAAAATATCCATGATTCATTACTTTGGCATTTGCCCATGGTTTGATAAAACTGATGGAACAAAATGTGATGACTGCTGTGCTCTTGCTAAATATAATTAACACCATAATTTGCTGCATCTTTCATTGGGGCACAAAACCTTTGGCCTGTATTTTGTGGTCAGCTGCAAATGAAAAGTACCTTCAGTTCACTTACGTGAGCACGAACCTTTTAACGATATTTATACATTGCCCTCTAATTGACAATCCCCTTGTTTAAATAAGACAAGCAACAATGTAATTGCCTTATCCAATCAGAATCCTTCCTAGGATACACAGGGCATTGAGATCCCGATGTCAAGATAAAATTGACTGTTCGGCCTGTACCTGACAGAAACCAGATCAGAGGATCTATTTTCCCAGAGGTGGCCCCCTTATTGGGGATCTGTGAGTCTGTCGTCCAATTAAGGATAGTGGATGGATTCCTGCTGCTGCATGCCCAGTCACGGCAGCTTCAGTGTGAGAATTGGCACTGCTCAAGAATGTTCATAGACTGGGAGGGCACATCAAAATGGAAGGGCTTTTGGCTTAGATAAATTTAATAATAGCTCTCAGAGATGGCAAGCTGATAGTTCTCAGGATTTGGAAAGATAACATCTCTGGTGGAAGCATTTGGCTAGTGGGCACTCTCCTTGCCAAAGACCACCTCTTTGAAAAGGAATTCTCTGGCTTTGATGGGCCACCAATCTGTTCTAAGGAAGCTACCTCCATTCAGGTGGTGACTCCCTATACAACGGGAGACCAGTCCAACAGAGGCAAAATGTTTGGCGAGTATTAATAATTGGGGTCTTGATTATTTCAATTGGCTACCACCCACAACTGAACAAGCGATTTATCTGATGCTGGCCACCTTCAAAAAACCAAACTAGGGGGAGGAAATGTGTCAGGAAGATTCAAGCCCTACCACACTGGAAATGGGAACATGATGATCCCACCCCCCTCCCCCCGCCAAGTGTCTAAAGCTGGAAGTGTAAGCTAGACTTTTGGAACACAAAATCATGTGCTCAGGGAAAGTTAATTAGAGTAAGATTGGATTAAGACAGAAAGATCCAGGAGACAAAAATAAGTTTTAAAATTTACTAACAAAATGTAAAAGCAGAAGGACAAACCTTTTAAACTATGTAGCTCAATGCGAGACTAGCTTTTTGGATTTCCTGAAGAAGGGTGTTTGCCCAAAACATCGATTTTCCTGCTCCTCGGATGCTGCCTGACCTGCTGTGCTTTTCCAGCACCACTGTCATCTTGACTGTAATCTCCAGCATCTACAGTACCCACCTCCATCTAGCTTTTTGGATACTCAACAAGCGATCCACGTTGTTAAAAATAATTGCTATCTAGAAAGGAAAAGATAAATTATTACTGGTATGTTAAGTGACTATGTTGTGTCTGTATTCATTTTCTGCTCAGTCACATTGTGATTAAATCCTCTAAGTGTGTCCATTGTTTGTACTGAGCAAGCCAGCAATCCAAAACTGGTAAAACTTGTAATACAGGCAGTCCAAGAATTGCTAGGTGGCAACATTAAATTCTGCCCAGCAATGGGGAGGTGCCTATTTCCAGACTTTTGATTGATCACTTAGGCATCTGGTCCCTTATGTCCTGAAGAGGTGTTCAAAGGACAGAGGGTTGGAGAAATTTGGAAAACATTGGACTGAAAATAGATTCCATATTAGGAATGTTGCTTTTAGCTGAACTGCTGAGAGGGCCACTGAACAATGTAGGAGACCTGGGATGCAGCGAAAATAAGGGGACAGTTCTTGCTGTTAGAACCTGAGAGGAAGTTCAAGGAATTATTGGACAACTAATAGCAGAGTCAGGATGCAGACATTCCAAGGAGCTGGGAAAGTGGGAAGGTGTGAGGAGAAGCCCTGAGGTTCTTGGAAGGAGCCAGTAAGCATTAATACTTCAGTACAGCTGAAGTAAGGATCGAAAAGTGCATAAGCAATATCTCCTGGCTGCAAGCTTAGAACTCAGAAAAATCCATGACTCGCACTGGCTGGGTGAAGCCTGTTTTCTTGAGAAAAGTTAGGGTTGTGCCTGTAAGGGAACCCAGTTTCTGGAGTCCTGGGGTAACAGACTCAGGAAAAAAGGGTGATTGATTTGAATGGGAGCATTCATTGAGGCAGTTCATGATGGAATGATTTTCGAAAGAGAATTTCAAGAGCAGATCAGCCGAAGTGAAGAATTTTAAATGCCTTGTGAAGTTTAATTAGATTTAATGACCCATCGCGTCATTAACAACTGGGGGGAGAAACTTGTGGGATTGATCTTCTTTGCATTTGATGTGCTCTGTGGGGTGTTCAATCATAATCTATTACCCAAATTTACCGTATGGTAAGTCTAGGTGTTAGAAAGGAAGTTGTACATGTATTATAAGTTTACTGTTGATTGTTTAAAGTTGTGCAATCTTGTGGCTTTACTCTCTTAGTAAATCCCTGGGATCTTTCACTTTGTTTCGAAAATAAAAGTTACTGGTCCTTAGCTTGATCACACCATAAATTTGATTGTCAGATTTGGGATAACAACAATCTCTGTTTAATAAAACGCACAAACCTGTAAAGATCATCTTAAGAATTAAATGAATAATGTATATATTGACTTTCTGAAAGGGATCAGTTGCTGGAACTATTGAAACTCTGTTCTATATCAGGATATGGTTTCAGTGGCAAATATAAAATACCATCCTGACTTTCTGCAGCAACATAATTGCAAATGAATGTACAAACGGAACAAATTCATGAGACTCATGGGGAATTTGAGGGCCAGTAACTTGTGGCAATAGGAAATTCCTGGGTAGCTTCACTGTTTTTATGGATGATTTGCTCGGTGGTGGTGAGCCACATTAAACTTATTGTTTGTACAGCAAATTCTGAGCTACTCTATAGAAAGTAATTGAAGAAGGAAGCTCTAGCAATCAATGTTTCAATGTTAAGAAGTTGCTGCCATATCTGCTCTGCCAACTCAGAGACCTGGGTTTCTCAGTCACTTCCAGAGTAAGAGAACTCTAAGGTCTCTAAGAAAACATTGCTGAGAGATTTAGTAATCTGTATGGCGAGAGCTTTACCTCTGTCACCTTTGTAGTGGATTACAGCTTTCTTTAATGAGCCATCTTAGCACTGAACAGTAGTGCTATCAAGAGGCTGAGCAGCCAATCAAATGAAAGAATTTCCATAAGCAGCTAGCCAAGAAATGAAAAGCATTTCAATATTTACGAAGCAATTTTATTTTACGTATAGTAAAGATTGGGACAAGGCATAGGTTAAGATAAAAGCTGAAACATCACAAAAAAAAACTTTTATGAATTTGTTAAAGATTTAGTTTAAAAAATCCAGTAATTGACCTGAATATGGTGTTGTACAAACTTGCAAAATGTCCAAATTTATTTTACCTCAAGGCTAGGTCTGTTGTTCCACAATATCTAATGTACAGATCACCGATCACTGGGTAATCGGACTTTTAAAAATGTCTAAGCTTCAATAGATTCATAACTGGTGTGAGAGTAGAGAAGAGCTGACCTCACTGATGACTATAGGTGCAGGAGGAACAAATGGGGGAACAATGAGAGGCAAGACTGGAACTTTGGGAATTTTCAATAATCTGCATTTATGTTATTTCCTGAAGTGATTTTGAGAGGGTAATGACAGAAAATGCTGACAGTTCATCATCAAAAACCACTCAAAATCCCATTAAGTCCTTAATATTTATTGCTGATATTATATTTTAAAGCTTTTCCATGCAGATCTGAGTCAAGTCATTTGCCTTTTCAGAAGGAATTTCAGCAATAATACCAAGTGAAATTCGCAGATTGAATCCACTACCTCAGCATTGATGTCATGGTGTTGAATTCATTTCAAGAGTGATTAAGGGCTGTCTCTAGTTAAAAGAAATAATGAGTTCCTGCCAGGAATTTATGGCAATGTGTCAGTCCGAAGCTATAAAATGTAACACTTTATCTGTCTGCAACTCTTCCTATTATTTATACACTTTATTCAGAAATGGCCAACAAAAGATACCTCCACATTTTGAAATGGCACTGGGTCTAGTTTAAGGTTTTAATACTACAAAAGCTTGCTGCCTGAAACATGCCGACTGCTTATTTTGGTCACTATTTAAATCTTGGAATAATATTTCTATTGGAATGAACATTGATGGCTCAGTAAAATACGACACTTTTTATATCCTACACATTTATAAACATATATTGCACTCATGAAATGGATTTTTATCATTCCTTAAAATCTCAAAATAGCTGCTAGCACAACCTGAATGGTTAGAAAATTAAAATTTAAAATTTTCAAAAGGCAGTTGGACTCGTATTTGAAGAGGGCTAGTCTGCAGGGCTATGTGAGAAAAGCTAGGCTTCGGTCTAAATTGGACACTGTTTATGAAACCAGCCCAGGTGTTCAGGGCCAAATGGTCTCCTTTTGTGCCGTAGGATTCTCGGATGCAGTTAGAAGTGAGATTCCTGATGGCTGGAGTACTATGGCCCATGCCAACTTTACCCACACAGTTTTCCACCTTTCAGCTCATTAATTATACAACTGTCCTCTTTGGAGTCCATTTTGTGGAATTGTATCATAGGAGAAGTGGAAGTGCTCACCACTGTTGGATATTGTGATGTCCATCTCACTGGTGCCACTTTTAAAGCCCAGCTAAGCACCTCTTTTAATACTCTAAACCTGAACCTGGTCCTCACACATTGGTGCTCCAGCATTACCCCAAAGAAAATGGCCTGGAAAAGGAAGTTAAATATGCACTTTGCAGAAAGGGATCTCGAAGCACTGGCAGACAGAGTGGTGGAAAGATGGACCATCTTTCTCATGCTGACCACCAAAGAAGGCCACACCCTCAGATCCAGCCAACCTGGACATAAATAGTGACTTGTGTCAGTGCAGGAAAAATGTCTCCATCCCAAACTGAGAGAGCAAAAACTAATAATAGTGTGGTGGCAACATAAGCTTTCCAGCTCCTTATGATTTAGAAAGAGAAGCGCACAACTATTGATGGAGATAGTGAGACCTACATGAGCAACCAACCAAATAACCTTCATTGTTCTGTGCTGCCCTCCCATTAACACCAAAGTTAACTTATTCTTCACCCCACACAAGCTTTTATCCTTTTCACACAGCTAATTTTCTCTCCTCTTTTGAGCATGGACTAGCACAACCCAGCAAACCACCGTGAGAAAGAGGTCAATACTGGAGACCCAAGATTACACATCTACCTATGAAGAAGAAGATACTTAACTCACAGAGTGTGCCTGGCAAGGTTTTCACCTGCACTTTCCATCAGCTCAGGTACTTTCAATTCAGTAGGCACTCTATCTGGATTAGATTCATCAACAGAGTCTGATCAACACATTGCTGACATGTCTCCACAGCTAGTTGAAGAAGAAAAGCCCAGGCTGGCTGACTTTCAGGCATCTGCTCATTCTCAGACAGAAGACTATTTCTTGGCTCAGCCAGTAATGACTTTGTCAAAATTAGTAATAGGCACAGAATATACTAGCCGCATTTCCAGAGGCAGTTGGTAACCAAGATCAGTGGCATCCAGGGTTATGAGAATGGAATGAGATAAAAGCTTTGAAGTGTTCAGCCAGCCATGATCGTATTGAATGGTGGGGCAGGCTCAATGGGTTGAATGGCCTACTCCTGTTCCTATGTTCCTATGTCCCCATGGATTGAAGGATGGCACCAGTGACATGCCAAGTGAATTGTCTGTCGGGCATTATGACTTTCTACATAGTTCCTTTCTACATAGTGCCTCCTTGGGTTGAGCTCCTTATAAATAAATTCCAGCAGCTTTAACATTCACAACACTGAGATGGGATGGCCACCCATTCTTTCCGAGGTGCATGCCTTGCTCCAGCAGATACCACTGTTCCATGGTGATAGCCCGGGTCACCCTTTGCCTGAATCTGCACTGGGTTTCTGAGAGTTGTGGAAAATAACAGCAAGCATGGGCACATCCAGGATCCAGTCATTCTCTTTATTCTCTTCACCTGCAGCTGGGCACTCTGGGGGCTCTGCAGCAGTTGCTGGATGGGTACTGTTCTTACTGGGCTTGCTGTCCACATTGTTACTGCTACTGTCTTCACCAAACTCACAAAATCTGTGCCAACTGCAAGGTCCATGTCAAATGCTTGAGCTAATTAATCTGAGGGCAATGTCAGAAATAGAACCCGTTCAGTATCAGTCCTCCTGAACCCTCACCCCAATCACAATGAAGCATCATATTGTACCCTGACGCTATCTGCCAAAGAGGCTTTGCATAGGGGTAAATGTTATGCCTAAATAAGGAGCTATGAGCTATGTAACATTACTTAAGTGTAAGTTGGAAAGCCCATCCTTCATGCTTTCTTTTATGTTGCTATCCCTGCATCCCTGATGACCTTTCAGCCTCCCCACATTATATAACCATTAAGCCTTCAATTTCCCCCGATCTCATAGGTTTACAAATTGCCATGACCTTGTTGACCGTACACACTCATCATTTTGAGTCCAAGGTGATTGTCACTTGGAAGATGTCCCTTACTCCTACTGTTCCTATCCATTCCAATGCTCGCTGATTCCAGCCTTCTATCTTGAGCTCCCCTTCAATATAATCATTCTCTCAGTGACCCAGAATCACAACCCCAGACCTGTTCTTCTCAGAGTTTCACAAACTGTCTCTGATGAGCTTCCTAACCATTCATGCCCAAAACCCCAGGACAGACCACACTGAGTGCAGTCTAGGCCCTGGACTGATGTCTCCACAGGAACCCAACTGACCCACCTTCAATCCTTGAAGTGGTAGCACTTGACTTGAGGACTGATCGTGTCCCAATCCATGAACTGAAATCAGACAAGCCCCTTTATTGGGTTTGGTGGTGACCCCTGACTATCCTTGTCTTTCACGCCACTGAAGATTGTTGACATTCAAACATGACCCTTTGGTTGATGCACATACAGTGTACTTGCCACATAAGCTGCTGGCACATGCTATTAGTGTGACATTGATGTAGCACAGTGCCATACAGCTACATGTCCATTCTTTTGACTGTTCATTGCTCCAAACTGTGACACCTACTCCCTCTGTGCTCAAAAGCAACATAAGTCGCAGAGGCTGGCAGCCTCAAAGTAAATGCAAAGTGAGTGAGTGCTAAGAAAGTGAACTATGAGCCATAAGAGGCATTGCGTGTATATATGAGGCATATGTATCCTGATGCACAAAACAACCTGGCAGAAGCATACAAATCTGAAGTACCAGTGAGGTCCTGAAAGTGGTGTGTAAGTTGATCCAAAAGCAGCTATGATGATGTGGTGAGGATGGCACTTGATCAATGCCCACTTGCATGGATGAAGGGTGGAAGTGAATGGAGGCCAAATATCATGCAGGAAGATTGTGGTGAGGAAAGAGGAGGAGTATGAAGGCCTAGAGAAACCAGGAGCAAGCTGCCTGCATCGTTCATGTCAGCAATTGGCCCCCCTCTGATTTCTTGGAAGGATGGGTGAATTGGGAGATGCATAGATATGAGATGTGTTCACCTAGTAATGAGTTAAAATGCATGGAAATAAAGTACTTTACACTCATCGAGATTCAGAACTGTTTAAACCTTATAGGGAAAACAGAATATTTTTCTCAAACAAATGATTTCTTTTTTCATTTTCAGCACATCATCGCAATGTTCTCACCATTGTCTGTAATGTTAAAAGGAGCAGTGAATTCCACTCATAGTTTCTGGGGTTGCAAGGGGTGTCAACAAACACTGTCTGATTTCCACAATGTTTCTCCATTCCTAACTACATTGAAGCCTTTCTTCATGTCATTCATTACAAAAGGCAGGATGAACTGAATGCATGATTCTGGGACCTGGAAACATAGCAAGTTTATATCTTGATAACACTAGATCTATCTTCAGTCATTTTTATCAGGTGAGTACCAAGTGGCTTTCTGCAATGCCTTCTACCATAGCAGCATGCTGTCTGCTAACCTCCTGGGTGCAGAATACCAGAAAATTGCTGCATCTTTTTTTCAATGTGTAATATGAAATAGTTACAGTCTGTTGGGACATATCACTTTTCAAACTGAATTGTTTTAATTAATCGCTGTTTAAACAGCTGGGTATAGCACATACTTGCCCGAGAGTTCAGCATGTTTTTGAGCACGAGATAAGTAGGACTCAGCAAAACAGTCTCCCTTAGCAGAAACCATAGGCTCTGTTTCTTTAAGGTTCATGTTAGGAGTTAGTTAGCTTTAAAAACAAAAGTATGTTAATGGAGTCAAAAGGTCTGTTATGGTTTGTCACTTTGAAAGATTTCTATAAAAATTGAACAGAATACTCAAACAATACTGAAAATATTCTAAATATTCTACCGTTTGAATTCTACTCTAACATTCATTTTTTTTAACAGACAACAGGCTTTTTAAAGCATTTCTTACAATCAAAGCCCTTGTCGGAAAACTGCAAATTTACATAAAGTTGACCAAATATTTTGGTCTATGGTCACTGCACAAAGTGATCTATGACTAACAGAAAAGAATTGGTTCTGCTGGGTGAAGTCATGAAGCTAAGATCACTGATCACTGGTGGCATCAAAATAAACAAGACCAAACAGGAAGAAAATGCTTAGGGCTGAATCTTATCATTTTTTGGCAACGTGCAAGCTGCAAACTTCTGTGGAACGATTCAGACTGACATAAGGCAGGATGCATGAGCCCTAACTGAGCACTGCTACACAGCACTGCCATCTGCATGATTGTGTGACAGATGCCATGCAAGGCAGGGCAGGATAAGGCAGGCATGCAGGGGGCTTGTCTGCAGACACCAGGTGAATGCATATTGAAAGAGCAAAGGAGCAGCCCTGGTAGATACCATCAGTGTGCCCTCCTAGACTAGTCTGCCCATGCAGGGCACAGTGCTGGTGCATTGAAGGATACCAGGATGGTGTTGATGGTTCTCTGAAAGTGGAGTGTCAACATCTGTACTGGAAGGATACATACAGCTGGTGCTGGTGGATCAGACTCTGCAATTTAGTTGTGGCCAACATGGATCTCTTGGGACAAGCAGCGGGTTGAACCCACCTAAGAAACTACTCTAGTTTCCATGTTGAGATTTCCTGCTGGCTAGTTTGTATAGTGAGTTTTGTAAGATCAAACATGTGGTGAGTTGGACTGTTAACAAGCCATTTAACAAGCAACGAACAGTATCAATTGGGAACCCACCACTCCCTGGTGAGAATCCAATCACACTGCCTCAGAAAAGGGGGTAGGTTGCAGCGAGATGATTGTGACATTGAGATGACCATCTTGTCCAATTCTATTATGCATCTCACCATAACCCGTATTGTTCGGAGCCAGGTAAGATTCTGCCCAATGTCTATCTCCACCATCAAATATTTCTATTGACATGAACTCAGTTTCTTCGAAAGATAGCTGACAGATCAGTTTTTTCACAAGGTAGCTGACAGGCTGTTCAATCACCAATTCCTCCAGTAAAACAGCACCCACATCAAAACCACTTTGAATGGCTTCTCATAATTTGGAAATGTTAAAAGCAGCACACTTGTCAGCATAGCTTTCAGCTTGTGAAAAACACTCTGATATTCATGTATCCATTCAAATTTTCTACCCTTCTTCAGTAAATTTGCCAAAGAAGCCTCTACAATACTGAAGTTTGGTACAAGCATGTGATGAAATTCACTCATACCAACATTTCATAAAGTTCATGTTTTATCTTGGGAACAAGAAAATCTAATGAGATTTTACTTTAATTTCTGTAGGTGCTATAAAGTCACTTATGTTTTGATAAACTCACTTTCAACTGGATTTATAACTAAATTAGCTCTTTGTAACCAATCAAACAGTTTAGTCCAGTGCTGTAAACTTTCTTCCCAGGCTTGCCTGAGCGTAACAGATCATTGATAGTTCCATGTAGTTAAATAGTTTCTCTGCGTCTTTACAGGTTGATCATTGGAATGTTGCTGGTGTCTTTTTCAATCCAAGTGACATGACCTTCTATTTCCATTTGGTTTTAGAAAACTGATTTTGCTCTTGTTCTATTGATCAATTAAACTTGCCAATATCCTTTTAGTGAGTCAATTTTGGTGATGAATCATGTGTGTCCACTTCTTTCAATGTAATCCTAATCAAAAATGGAAAAACATGACTCTGCATTCGCCGCTGTGTTTAGACTATGCTGATCAAAGCAGAATCTTTGCAACCCATCTATTTTCAGCATTCTTACAATAGGTGAGCTTCAACAACTGTTACTCAGTTCAATAATGTAATTGTCCAACGTGAGTTTAATGTCTTCTCTCACCTGAGCTAGTTTTTCTGCATTGAGTCTAAGGATGTGGTTTTATAAGTAACATGTATGGAATATATGAGTATTATGAATATGAAATATGAGTAAGTTACATTGTAACAGTGGGTATGATGTCTCCCCTTTGTGTTGGGATGTTGCACAATAGTGAGGTCTGTTTTGCACCCCTAAGTTCGCTTGCGGCAGGAGCACGGTAGAGCATGGCACCGCCTGTCATGTGATAGATGATGAAGCAATGTATACAGCGAATGTTGTAAGATAACTGTGGCATAACATGATAGACTGACTGTATACCAGAAGACAATTGTGGCAAAATGTGATTGGTTAGGGGATATAACATAAACTTAGTGCGATTGTCTATGCTAATGTAACGGGGAGAGGGTGCGACTATTAGAAAACCATAAAAAGGGAGTAGCCCCAGTGCTCATGGGCAATCATCAAGTACTTCTCTGGTTGTCACAACTTTTGTTCGCAAATTACGTCTTGAGGAATCTTCTGCGTCTCCCGGCTGTTTCTTACCGGTGTGACTCACCAGAACACATGTCCCCTCCATCAGAACTGTCAAAGGTGTTCCTGGCTTATTCATGCAAATTAATTAGAGTCTTTAACAGCTTTTCTAAGTCTAAAACTTTAATAGTTTTCTAGAAAACAAAAAAATCATGGTATTAAACCTTTTAAGTACATCTGCATTATGCATCCTGTTTGCTGAAGGATCAACTTTTGAATTTGCAATTTCTGATTCATTCTCCATTTGTTCTGAAACTTTTATTTCAATCCCTATTTCTTCCTTAAGTGTAAATACAATTTTTGCATGATTATCCACTACCTCAGTCTTCATACCTTCAACCCTTTTATTTAAATTTTCAAAAATTATGTCTGATATCTGAATTGCCAAGTCAGCTTACATTTTTATGGCCTCCTCTTCTTCCTGTTTATTCGCATGGACCTGGGATCTAATATAACAGTTAGAAAATCCAACATCTTCCTCCTGAAACATCAGAGTTATTTTCATCTCTGCTGATTGTTCCACCGCCAGTGAGCCCAAACTTTTAAACCAGCCAGGTCATTGCCAGGATTAAATTAATTTCCTCTGATAGAGATTATTTTCACTGCTACAGCTACAATTTCTCCCCTCACTTTACCCCACCCTCTATAATGAGACTGTTTTGTACTCTCCATGTACACATTCAGTTAGTAGTAAAGCAAACATTTTATTCACCGGTGCCTATGGGACCAGGAGTGCGCCTGTTGATTAAATATTCCGGATAATCAAGAGGTGCGCATAACTGCATTAAAACCTGACCAAGCAAAGCTATGAGGCATCAACATCTCTCAAAAAATCTATGTGAAAATAACAACATACCTCCTAATATCAATGTAAAAGCACAAGTAAGTAATAGGAATGTAATCATCTGCAGGTTGTTCTATTGACAAATATGCATCACAGACATAGCTGTACCTGCCAAAAAGGCCTAAGTATCAGTTGTTCAATTTGACTGTCTGGTTACCTTTTCAAATGATGTGAAATATCTTTCAACTCCACCTTCAATAAATTTAGACACTGAGCATAGATTTTTAGTTACATCAAATCTCTCACCAGAATCAGAATCATCCTCTGAGTTACTATTTCTTCTTTCCTTCTGCACTCTAAACCTTCCTGTAGCCAAATCATATTGTTTGATCTGTATCTCTCTTTGAAGTTCAAGATTTTCATATTCCAGTTCCCTTTTCAAAGAGTCATACAGCACAGAAACAGGCCATTCGGTCCATACTGAACAGAATCCCAAACTAAACTAGTCCCACCTGCCTGCTTCTGGCCCATATCCCTCCAAACCTTTGCTATTCACATACTTATCCAATGTCTTTTAAACATTGTAATTGTATCAACATCCACCACTTCCTCAGGAAGGCCATTCCACACGCAAACCACCCTCCATATAAAAGATTTACGCCTCATGTCTTTTTTAAATCTCTCTCCTCTCACCTTAAAAATGTGCACCCCAGTCTTGACATCCCCCATCCTGGGGAAAAGACAACTCCCATTTGCTATATCGATACCTCTCATTATTTTATAAACTTCTATCAGATCACCTCTCAACTACCTACACTCCAGTAAAAAAAGTCCCAGCCTATCCAGCCTTTCTTTATAACTCAAACCTTCCATATCCAGCTACATCCTGGTAAATCTCTGCTGAACCCTCTCCAGCTTGACAATATCCTCCCTATAACTGGGTGACACATTATTCCAGAAGATACCTTACCAATGTCCTGTATAATCTCAACATGATGTCCCAACTCCTGTAGTCAAAGTACTGAGCAATAAAGGTAAGTGTGCTAAATGTCTTTTTAACCACTCTGTCTACATGTGATGCAAACTTCAAAGAATTATGTACCTGAACCCCTCGGTCCCTCTGTTCTATAACACTACTCAAGGCTCTACCATTAATTGTGTAAGTCCTACCTTTGTCCATTGTACCAAAATGCAATGCCTCACATTTATTCAGATTGAAATCCATCTGCCATTTTTCAGCCCATTGACCCATTTGATCAAGATCCTTTTGTAACATTAGAAAACCCTCTTCATTGTCTACTACGCCACCAATTTTGGTGTCATCCACAAACTTAGTAACCATGCCTTCTATATTCTCATCCAAAACATTTATATAAATGACAAACAAAAGAGGGCCCAAAACCGATCTCTGTGGAACACCGCTGGTCACAGACTTCCAGTCTGAAAAACAACTCTCCATCACCATACTGCGTCTCCTGCCATTAAGCCAATTATGTATCAGTTGGTACATTCTCTTCCATTTCCATTTCTCTTTGTTTTCCTTTATCCCTTTCCATTTTTTTTCTTTCTTTTATTTTCCTTTTGTCTCTTCTATCTTCCAATTTATATTGTTCTTAGATTAGATTACTTACAGTGTAGAAACAGGCCCTTCGGCCCAACAAGTCCACACCGACCCTCCAAAGAGCAACTGACCCAGACTCATTCCCCTGCATTTACCCCTTCACCTAACAGCATGGCTAATTCACCTAACCTGCACAGTTTTGGACTGTGGGAGGAAACCGGAGCACCCAGAGGAAACCCACGCAGACACGGAGAGAATGTGCAAACTCCACACAGGCAGTTGTCTGAGGCAGGAATTGATCCCGGGTCTCTGGCACTGTGAGGCAGCAGTGCTAACCACTGTGCCACCGTGCCGCCCATATATCTTTTATATAGAGTCATAGTCATAGAGATGTACAGCATGGAAACAGACCCTTCGGTCCAACCTGTCCATGCCGACCAGATATCCCAACCCAATCTACTCCCACCTGCCAGCACCCGGCCCATATCCCTCCAAACCCTTCCAATTCTCGATCACTTTTCTCTCTGACTCAAGTTTTCTCATTTCTAATTGCATTTTCAACTGTACTTAACGTATACATCAAGGTGGGAGAAGGTGAGGACTGCAGATGCTGGAGATCAGATTCGAACAGTGTGGTGCTGGAAAAGCACAGCAAATGAGTAGCTCAGATAGTACGGGGTGTGGAAGACATCGTTGCCTGTTGCTTCCTTTTAGACATTCCTGAACTCTTTTTCCTCAGAGCTGAGGAAGAAGGTGTTTTGCAGTACCCACTATTCAGCAGGGAGCATGTGAACATATTACTTATGCCTGCAGGAGATATAAGAGAAAAAATGTTGCGAGCAAGGGGTCGAAGTTATGATAATAATAATAATAATACATTCACAGTGGAGGTAATGGGAAAGTAGCACAATAATGAACAAGGCTTCTTACTTGGTGGCCAGAGCATGGAGGTTCAGTCTCCTCAAGAGCAGTCCCAGTTTTTATCTGCTAGGGTAAAGATCCTCACCTTGTAGGGAGCGAGGACACAAATATCGCTATCCACCACTCACTGTGGCTCACTGAGCTCACTGTGGCTCATTCAACCCGATTATGGGGGTGTTTACTCCTCTAATGAGAAAAAAGGAGGTATTGAAAGATGTAAGTGAGTGGCACAGCTGGCAGTGCCAATGGAAAGGTACTGCAGTGTCCTCAGTGACTGATTAACAGTGCAGAGACCGTGCAGAGTTAATGGTGTGGGGGTCTTGACATGGTTGAGAGTGAATGAAGGAAGATGCTGCATGTAATGGTGCTATATAAAAGTAGGGAGGTTTTGCTAAAATTATACAAGACACTAGACAGACCACAGCTGGAATACTGTGAACAGTTTGGGCTTCTTGTCTAACGGACAAAATATTGGCATTGGAGGCAGTCAGAGACGTTTCACTGGGCTGATTCCGAGTATGAAGGGAATGTCTTATGAAGTAAAATCAAGTAGATTGGGTCTGTACTCATTGAAGTTCAGAAAAATAAAAGGCAACTTTATTGAAACATATAAGATTCTTACAAAACTGTACAGGCTCGATGCAGAAAGGTTCCTTTCAAACATAGTAATTAGATTACCTACAGTGTGGAAACAGGACCTTCGGCCTAACAAGTCCACACCAACCCTCTGAAGAGCAACCCACCCAGACCCATTCCCCTACACCTAACACTATGGGCAATTTAGCATGGCCAATTCACCTAACCTCCACATCTTTGCACTGTGGGAGGAAACCCACGCAGACATGGGGAGAATGTACAAACGCCACACAGACAGTTTCCCGAGGCGGAAATTGAACCTGGGTTCCTGGTGCTGTGAGGCAGCAGTGCTAACCATTGAGCCACCGTGTCACCCCAAATAGAAGAAAATCTAGGACCAGAGGGGCAAAATCTCAGAATAAGGAATCATCCATTTAAAACAGAGATGGGAAAGGATTTCATCTCTGCGAGGGTAGTGAATCTGGGGATTTCTTTAGCAAACAGGGCTGTGGGTTCTGGGCCATTCAGTATATTCAGGCTGAGGTTGACATTTGTAATTACAGAGAGTCAAGGGTTATGGGGAAATGGTGGGAAAGAGGAGTTGAGGCTTATGGTATTAACCTGATCCCATTGAATGACAGAACAATGGGCTGAATGGGCTAGTTCAACTTCTATGTCTTATGGTCCGATGGTAAGTGTGGTTGATCATGACTTTGATGGGAGTTGGATGTACTAACAGAGATTGAAGTAGCTGAGAGAAGCTGGTAGTACTCACCCTAGCTAAGCAGAGAAGATTACTGGCCTTTTTCCTACTATGCTCAGAATTTCTCCAGACTGTGGGGACAACACTGACTCAAGTGTCAGCTTTGGACCAACCTGACAGAATTTTATGTCGCAGCCTTTTTGGTCAGTCATGGGGCAGAGGACGGAGCTCCTCTATAGCAACCCATTTACCATGACCTCCAGATCCAGTCCACAAAAAGGGGCATTCATTCCTCCATGTCTTCCATGTCTGGGGCGAATGTCTCCAAAAAAGCAGGATAGCTCTGGACAGCCAGCATTTGCCTCAATGACCTTTTAAATGTGGCACTGGCATCAGATATCCCAGGATACTATGGGATATTCCAGCAGTGGTGAATGCTTCTGGCTCAGGTGACTGGGAGACTCGGGCTAACATTAGACAAGAGGGACACTGCAAGGTTGTGGCCCCTAGTTAATGAGGCGAGTCTGGGACAATAGCACAACAAATCTCACTAGGCCTCACGGAAACAAACCTTTGATGAAACTTGATGAAAAGACACTTAGCAGAAGATTCAGCCCAGTGCCTCCAATTCATATTCGAGCCCAATGATTGTGAGCCAGAGCTCGAGATGGAGATATTTACAGCAGATGTGGTCACTCAGGACAGTCCCGCTGTGCACAAGCTCCCACATACTGCAGTCCAGACATACTCAGTAGATCTTATCAACTCACTATAAACATGTGGATCATTATTCTTTTGTAAAATTCAGGACACAAAGTTAGTGTTTTGACCTTTGACTCTCTCCCTGTCTGGGGATTGGACTGTAGGTCTGTAAATTAATTCAGCTACTGCTCTAACCAAAGTGAAGTCCTATAAGATAACATATTAAACCCCTTTTAATCTCAATAAAACTGACTTTCCTGTTGATAGGAAACTAACTCTTTAAGAATCTACAAAATATTACCAATATCAACAAATAGAAATCTTCAAATCATAAATATGAGTCCATATCAGAAGTATTATATCATCTAATCAGTAAATACCTGCTTTTTCAAATAATCCCATAAATAAAAGTCATGAAAAATCACCTTGCCATTGCTTAAGAGTTCATACACTGCTTCATATTCAATGAATTAATTGTAAAATTCTGCATTTTGTATAGGCGCATGCAGCAACCAAGTAGTGGACAGCAAGATTCCACAAACAGAAATGAATAACTTAAAAACTTGTTTCTATGATCTTGTTACATTATTTTACTAAGTTTTCAAATCCTACATTTTTCTTCAGTTAATATCTGTAAAACCTTCTCTAAGATAATTAGGCATTGTGGAATATTTAAATTTCATAAGGAAATTTCTTCAGTGGGCTTATAAACGTCATAGCGTTACATTTCTATACTATACAAGTCGGACTGATATTCTAGAAAACCCTGTAAATTCAAATTACACCATGGCAAGTTGTGAAATTCAGTTAATCACCACAATAGCTGCTATGTTTATCATAAAACAACTAGATTTACTGACAGAATCTGTCTCCTCAAAACCTTCTCCATTCATTAGCCTGGTCTACATGCGGTTACACATACACACTGTATGATTAACTCTTGATGCTCCTAGGCCAGTTAAGGATGGAACTTTTTTTCCCATATTCCAAGGATTTTATGTTTATATGAGGGCAGTTTACTTTGTGTCACACTGAAAGACCATCAATATATACTTCGGTGATGTCACTAAGTTATTAGCCCCATAAGACTTGCATTGTATGCCTTCTTTTTCGAAGTATATCACTTTCCTTGCCGTGGTTTCCATATTTTCTTCTCAGTTTGATCAGCAATCATTCCAATTCCTCCCAAAATTTGTTAGTGTGAATGACATTAACGTATAGAACTATAGAACAATTGATCTTGGCAGCAAAGACAACCACTTGGCTCATTGTGCCAGCTCCTTCCTACAGAAATCTCAAACCTAACTGTGTCAGACCGTACAAATTGCTGAGTGAAAAGATGGCAATGTCCATCCAGCTCTCAATCCCCATGTGTCTAGCAGTTGCATGATGCAATAATAGGGCTGTTGACTAATTATAGCAATCAATTTCAATCAATTATTGAGAACAGACCCAGGCATGAGTTGACAAAAACACCCAGTAATGGAAATCTTTGAGAACCATATGTTCAAACCCACCCATTCTTTCCAAGCATACTACACTGACCATATGTCATCACATTTCCACATCTTTCCCAGAGCCTTTCCTCTGCTATAAATGTTTATGCTCTTTTTTTTTTAAAGAAGATGATATGATTTAGCCTCACCCACTCCCTCTGGCAAAGTAATCCATGCTTCATCAACCACCAGTGTAAAATACATTGTTCCAAATGGGGTGTGGTGGTTGGCGAGGACCCTTGGTGTTAATGCGATGCCCGGAGGAGTACTCCTGCTCCTTCTGGCTCTGCATTCTGGTGAGTGAAACATCTTAATTTATTTAAAGAGAATTGGTTTGGCTACTGTTTACTTGGCCACAGCACAAACAAGGTGTGAAACACAAGTGTTGAATGATCCAAATTCTAGAGATTATTGTGAAAAGTGAAAAGGAGCTAACAGAAGGACACAGATTACAACAAAAAGGGATTGAAATGTCTGGAGAATTTTGTAGGAAGCGGAAAGGGAGGTCAAACCAATTACCAAAGAAGCAAAGTGCATGCCTCAAATAACCTACTGCAATGTTCTATTAAGTAATGATACATTAAAATCTATAAAACAAATATAACTAATTTTAAAAATTAACTCATAATCACCATTCTTTGAGAGTTTCTATACTCTTGTGTATATTAACAATTCAAATACAGGAAAGGCTTTATATTTTCGTGAAAAGAAAGGGGGTGTATTCATTTTTAGTGGAATTCTATTACACTGAATTATTTTATATATATTAAAATGAGAGGAAAGCTGGAATATTTAATGTGGTATTTTATATATGTACATTTTTATACATATTACATAAATATGTTTATGACAATCATATATTAAAATAGATATATGCATGTAAATATGCAATTGCTTACATTTATCTAGTTTTAATTTTCAATTAAATAAAATAATTTCTTAAACTTACATGTTAATAACATAATTAGGTAATCTTTCTGAGCTTTGCTCCTAAAGATGTAATCATGAATGGTATTTTAAAAACACTTGGATTATGTACTCCATATTTTCCTATTCTGTAAGCCAAGAATGCTAATTGTAGAATAGCCTGAAGAGAACACAGATACTTCCAGAATTTCCTGGTATTTTGATGGTGGAATGTTTTTATTAGAACACAGATGTCACTTGGAAAAGAGAAAGGATTTGGTAACATGTTCGTACCAGTAACATACTTATCCTCTATTTCCTGCTTTGTTGTAAGAAAACACATCAAACCTCATTGTTTGTAATATGGAACGGATTGAGTAAACCAGAAATTTCTATTATAAATACTCTGTATAATTTCCACAATGTTCTAGTTCAATTAAAGCTGAATTCCATAACCCAGCAGTACAGCTTCAAGCATTCTTGCATTCCCAAGTAGTGGACATCAGAGAATGCAAATAACAAATGACGGGCAAGCAGGGTTAAGCAAAACTGTTTAATAACTTCTGGAGTGCGTGGGCTTCAGGAGCAGTGTGTGCCTGCTTTTCCTCTCCTAGAGAGATTGCATGCAAAAAAAAATCCGACAGAGAAGCACAAGGAAAGCATAGAGCAGGTTGTTGGCCCTCAGCTGTGTTTATGAACAAATGGTCCCTGGATACTCCTCTTCTGAACCCTGCAGCCTGTGTGCATTGACTCCCTGCCAGCATCTAGGGTCTGTGCCAACCCAGAGCCCCAACATCTGCTTCAGCTCCCATGCAACAAACAGCAGAACTATCTATTGTGTCCAACCTGCCAGACCACAAGCATTCTCAGTATATATGTACACTTCATCTGCAACAACAGGGTGAGCTTTGCATTCTAGCTTGCTTGATAATTAAAAACAAAGACATTTCATTTGTGAAATGTAAAGCAGACTAAAGTAGGAATCATGGTTTGTTAGTTAAAATATAAGCATGATCTTGTTACTATCTATAATTACTCAGAAATTGCCAATGCAGTTTTATGTATATACGGTATATGTAAAATAGCTGTCAAAATTCATAGACTGATTTCAGAAAGGTGGGAAGAGTTCCTTTCAGCACCTTGGTCACCAACCTAACTTTTTCACTATTCTTTGGGATTTTCAGTCATCATGTATTACTGAATTTCCAACTCTCATTTTACATTGTACATTTTGTACCGGTGCCTCATGGGAGCAATGCCAGCCCAGATACCCAGGTTGTAATTCCATCTATATTGCTGCTTCTATATTGTTGACCGCACATCAATATCTTGTTATGCAAAACAGATTTGTGTGTTCATGGTAGAATACATACACAGATCTCTGTTCACCAACATCTGCAGTGTGATTATGTTTTCAATGCTAACAAATAACTGATAGGTTAGTGGGCTTTCTGTTAACATCAGTTAAACATCCTGAAAGAAGTCACTGCCTGAAGGCAATGCGCAGTGTGAGACTAGATCTTGTTTGTGGTTTTAAAATTCTCACCTGAAATGTGATCAATGAGGTTTTGCATTAGATTAAGTGGTGCAATATAGCTGGCCTATAAGATAGACTACTGAAGATAAAAAGCTCTGAACATTTCCTAGCGATAGTTTTCTTGTTCTGTTTCCACGGCTTTTGTACTAAGAAGGCCAAGCTGAGCTGAAACCTCGAGTTTCCTTTTCATATGGAATAAACATACAATTCCTTAATGAGCTGTCATGGTCTGACCTTAGGAGGACCTTCTCTGTTTAAACAAACCATGTTGGTCCTCCTGAAAATTGAAACCCCATCATTAAACCTCTAACAATAACAATGTATTGACTGGTCACATGGTTTCCTACTGAAACATAAACAAACAGAATGAGAATGGCAGCTTGAACTATCCCATAAAGCTCCGTCTGATTGCTGCCCACTACTTTTCCTTGTCAGCTGTTTGATGACAGAAAGGTGTACACAGCCTGTCACACAGAGCACCTGCAGAAGTGCAATGGCAGGAAAGTGATTAAATGCCACTAATTTAATGTGCTGCAGCCCTTTTGACCTGTGACCTATTCTCAATGTAAAGGTCTGCATAAATAGTTTAGTCAAACTTAATTCATTTGCATTCTAGAATAATTTATGTTGCTTTATTGCTAAACACATTATTCTTTTTGAGAACCACAATGTTGATGCATCATAAATTTAAGAGTGTTTTTTTTAACAAAGATCATACAGTCATTTTGATGGCATAGCACAATGAAAGAATGAGCTGTGCTACATAATAGGCTATTTTGAGGCAGGATCATACAAATTAACCTTTAGACAGGGTGGGGGCTTCATTTTAACATTACCATAGAGGGGAAAACACACCTATCAAATCTTTATAAATGCAATATTGATAAACTAATTGCACATTTTACTGCATACTGGTCTTTTTGTGTATTTACAGCAATGTCTTATTTCCAAATTAAGATGCAGAAGGACTATAAAGATAATATTGCTTTTCAAAACACAGAGAAGGAATGTGTGGAATCCTGCTATTTTCAACTACTTGGTCATCCTGCTATGATAGCATTTTGTAGCAATTCTCAATAACAAGAATAAATAATATTCACACTTTACTGCACATACTATAATTCTTGAAATTCGCCAACATGAATAGAAGAAAATATTGAAAATTGTTTTGTTGGCAGCTGTATAATCTTGCCTTTTTAACTTGAACTAACATTGCATTACCTGACCCCAAACATAATGACAAATATCAGTTTGTGAATGACCCCCAAACAGAAAGCTATATAGAATTAATTTTTTGTTTAGAGTAATATACCAATACTTTGTTTTAATGGAGTTGTACATGTGATCCTTTTTACTACACGAACGTTGAAAATGGTTTCCAGATTTTCATTAGTTGTTACTATATGTTTTGAAACCTAAGTGAAAAATATGATAAATAAAATGATGCTGTTCTTCCAACCATTATTTGAAGTGTCACGTGTTGCTCACGGGGAGTCAAGATCTAGTTCAACTGAAGAGGAATTTGAAGGCATGTGATAATTGGGACCATAGTGAGCAAACCATTCAATCACCAGTTTAAAGTACTCCAATGTATTTATTTTTATATGATATTTGAACTTGTTTGTAGTTATTTGAGAAGTGAAGGTTGTTCACATGAAAGAGTTGTCCTGCAGTACAGGTCTAAGGAGTTCAGAGACTCAAAACTAAGGCACTAGAGCACTGCCTCTGGCAGCACAGTATAATTATATTTTCTTTAAAAAAAGATGGTCTTTATTTCCCTCCCCTAGTTGTAATGAGCAAGTTTTAAACCACCTGTAGAGATTTGATAGACTCAACCAGACTGGCGTGGGACTGGAGTCAGATACAGGTCACGTGTCGGAGAGCAGGATCCCTTTCTTGAATGGAATTTGTGTACCAGTTAGGTGTTTATAACATTCACACAGATTTATAGACACTTTTATGTCTGTATTAATGGAAGACAAAGTCTCAAACTGCCTTGGAATGATTTGAGCACACATACATCAAGTTTCTCGATCACTCATCTATTAATTAACTTAACCCCTACAATACTGGACAAGTTCACATAGCTAATTTTAATTATAAACAGGGAGATATGTATTATAATAGAAAGCTGTCAGAAAGGATATACTTATATTAAACTTATAGTATATGAGGAGTCTTAAAAGCACAGATAATTGTTTTGAATTGACCTCAAGAAGTTAAAGGTAGCCATAATTGGGCAGTGGTCTTAAAGTGGTCTTAAAGAAACAGGGATGTTTAGCAGTTAACTATACACAAAATTTTGCATACGCAATACCTAAGGAATTCAATCTATAAGATTATACACTGTAATTAGTTCATCCCAAGCCTTGTTTGTTCTTCTATCATTGCACTGCTTTTGGTTTAGCAACAGCTTTAAGTCTTAAACAAACTATTTTTGCAAGAAATTCAGAGGTAACATCCTTTTTAGCTGAGAATTGTGATAGAAGTGTGTTATTCTAAAGATGAGTTTGTGTTACACGATTAAATTTTGACCAAATATACCTTTGAAGAACCATCCGCCCTTTACCAATTTCACGAGACCATTGTTTCAGAAGAATTTTCACTGATTGAGATTTTCTGTTCGGATTTTCTGCTGCAGATATTTTAGTCATTTTCTGACTATGTGTTAGTTGTGGGTTAGATATGGAGCATGTCAATACCAGCAAATTATCAGTTAAAAAGTTTACAGAGTAAAATAGTGTTTACTGCTTTTCTGACATGACAGTCCTCAGATTTTCCTAAACCTTTCTTTAAATTAGAAAACATTATTGCAGAAAGAAAATAGATTGTGTGATGATGCCTGAAGAACTGACAGCTCATGACCAATTAGCTCATATTAGCATTTAGGAAAATTATTCTTGGGACATACTGGTCATATCCAGCAGTAACTATACAAAGCAGCTGGAGAGGTTGGTCCTTTATATGTATGATTAATCGTGAGGTTATGCTGTGTTACACGCTTCATCAATTTTCTTTTGGGTTTGAAGTGCCTTCTGTATGGCCGCCACTATGACTCTATTACGCTTGGATTGTCAGCAGGAAAAGCTGTACTAACACAGCTGCTGATGAACACTATACACGTAAAACTCTGCGGGATGTTGGACCACTAAGATACTAACTGACTGGTGGGATTGACCTGTCACGTCACTGCTAGTCCCCTGACAAGATTTTAGACCTGCCACGTCCATTGCTTTGACAGACTGACAAGAACAGTGGAATGCTGAGCTTGATCAGAGAGGTTTAGAGTAGCTGGCTGTGCAAACAGTGGCTTCTATATTTTGAGGCAACGTGATTTCAGCCGAAGTTATTGTAACACTCACGGAGGTACACTTCTTCATGCAGCTTTGGAAAGACGATCACAGATTTAAAGGCAGTTATTGAAACATCCCTTTTTGCCATCTTCTGACCTTTAATAGTTATAGCTGTGGCAGGAAACAATGAAAAGAATTATAATACTACAATGGATAACTATAATTTAGCTATAGAATTACAAGGGCGTTGGTTTAAAACGTGAATACACTGACATGAAAAATGAAGAACAGCAGCAGAGTTATCCCTGTGCTCAACTAAATAGTCACTCAATTAACAATATAACAACAGATTATCTGATCATTAGTACGTTCCTGTTTGTGGAAGTTTACCATGTGCAAATCACCTGTCAGGTTTCCATTATTACAACAATGATTGCACTTCCAAATTACTTAATTGCTGTAAAGTGCTTTTAGACATCCAAAGCTCACGAAAGGCACTATATAAATACAACTCACTCTTTTTCACACTGAACTGCAATGAAACATCAAACAGGTGGAAAAGCTCCTTATAAAAAAGAAGCTTGAGAAGGGACCTAATAGCTATCTTTAAAGTTCTGAATTCACTCCAAATACAATATATCAAAAATATGTTCTAATTCGTGTGGCAATTTAAATCTAGGGGGCAAGAAGTGTAAGATTGTCACCAATAAATCTAATTTTTCAAACTTCATTTATTCATGGAGGTGGGTATTGCCAGCCTTTATTGCCCATTCTAATTTGGTTCTGAGAAGGTGATAGTAAGCCCATGCAGTGTAGGTACACCCTGTTAGGCTGGGATCCAGGATTTTGCCCCACTTACAGTGAAGGGCTGGACATTTGGTTCCAAGTGCATGTCTCGGAGATGGGCTTGCAGGTAGCAGTGTTACCATGCATTAACTTAGATTAGATTACATTACATTACAGTGTGGAAACAGGCCCTTCGGCCCAACAAGTCCACACCGACCCGCCGAAGCGCAACCCACCCATACCCCTAACCTAACACTACAGGCAATTTAGCATGGCCAATTCACCTGACCTGCACATCCTTGGATTGTGGGAGGAAACCAGAGCACCCGGAGGAAACCCACGCAGACACGGGGAGAACGTGCAAACTCCACACAGTCAGTCGCCTGAGGCGGGAATTGAACCCGGGTCTCCGGCGCTGTGAGGCAGCAGTGCTAACCACTGTGCCACCGTGCCACCCACTAACTTACCTTGTCCTTCTCCTGGTAGAGGACAGGGGTTTCGAAGGAGGTGTTGAAAGAGCTTTGATGGGTGTCCGTATGCTCTGCATCGTTGGTGAACGTTTGTGAATGTAGTGCCAATCTAGTGAATTGCTTTGTCCTAAACGGCATTGAGCTTTTTGTGTACTGTTGGAGCTGACTTCATCTAGGCAAGTGGCTAATCACATCTCTGACATATGCCTTGTAGGTAATCAACATAGTTTGGGGATTTAGGATGTTAAATGTTTGTCTTGGAATTCCCTGATTCTGACCTGCTCTTGTCGCAATACTTATTTGACTGGTTCAGTTCAGTTTCTGGTCAATGGTAACCCCCAGGATGTTGATAGTGGGGCATTCAACATTCATAATGCCATTGAACGTTAAAGATGGTGATTAGATTCTCTCCTGTTAGAGATGTTCATTGCCTGGCACCTGTGTAACATGAATTTTATCTGCTACTTATCAGCCCAGGTCTGGATCTTACAAAGTCTTGCTTCATACGGACACAGCTCATTTAGTACCAGAGGAATCACAAATAGTGCTGGACATTGCGCAATCATCAGTGAATATCCCCATTTCTCACCTAATGGTGGAGGAAAGGTCATCAAAAAAGCTGGTGTAGCATGTTGAACCCAGGACCAACCTTCCCTTTAATTTGTTTTTTCCTGGCTGCATGACCTCTGAGATCTATGTACAGCAGCGATCTGAGATCCAGAACAGGACATCAGTGGTGTATTCAGCATGTCTATGCCAATAGCCATAAACCTTGGAGTGGCTGCATATGCAGCTGTCCAGCTTAGAGTGAATATTGCCCAGGGCACTCCCTTGAAGAAGATGGAAAAAACAATACAACCTTGTGACTGATGAGAATCTTGACCTCCATACCACGTGGAGTTGTTGAGATGAATACCACAGCTGCCTTGAAGAAGAAGTTTGATAAACTCGGATATGGGGAAAGGCATGGAAGGAAAGTTGAGAAGGTGAGATGTAGTAATGTGGGAGCAGAGCACAAGCAGCAGTGTATAGCTGAATGACATGATTCTGTTATTATTCTATGTAATTTTATTTAATATTGGACACATAGAGAACAAAGGAAGGTTATCCTTCCTGACGAGTGCGCATTGGACTCTTTCAGTCAGCAATTCAATATGGTTTGCTCTCCCAGCAATAATTTTCCTCTTATAATTTACCCAACCTCCTTTTGAAGGCTACTATTGCATCTGTATGCACCACCCTGTAAGGCAGTGCATTACAAATAACTCACTGCATAGAAAAATTGTTCCTCATGTAGCTCAAGGCTCTTTTGCCAATTCCCTTAATTCATGTCTTCTGATTATTGACCCTACAGATATTGCAAACACATTTTGTTTTAAACTTAGTCTGTCTAACCTCTTAATACCATTAAACACCTCTAGCAAATCTCCTCTTAACCTTTCTCTGCATTGAGGAGAAGAACCCCAGACTATTCAGTCTATCAACATAACCGGAACTATTAAAACTTGTTGATGACCTGGTTGTTTTGTGTGTTTGTGAATGCATTTTCTGTTTATATATTCTATTTAAACTCATCTTGACAAATAAAATGAATAGCTGAAAATGTGATGCTGGAAAAGCACAGCAGATCAGGCAGCATCCAAGGAGCAGGAGAATCGACATTTCAGGCATAAGAAGAAGGGCTCATGCCCGAAACATCGATTCTCCTGCTCCTTGGATGCTGCCTGACCTGCTGCGCTTTTCCAGCAACACATTTTCAGCTCTGATCTCCAGCATCTGCAGTCCTCACTTTTTCCCAAATAAAATGAATAACCCTTCCAAACATTTAAATATGAAGCAAAACATGTTTCAAAGATATTTACCATCGATATAGCCCAAAGAGCAATTAGTGTGGGAAAGTTTACTTGGTACTTTACAAAAGCAGGCATTTTCCTTTCAGAGATATTAGTGTACGTGTTTGATTTACTACGGATGTTTTGTCTGTAATGCCATAATCTCAAACTCTCCATTATTCTCTGCACTAAATTACTGTTTATATTTATGAACATTTTCAGCATTCTGATCCTTTTGAAGGCAGATATTGTCACATGAAGACAGGGATCTTGCCCCCAGCTGTATAGCTTGGAATAAACTAGTTATTTATCCAAGAAATACTGTATGAGACTGCATATGTTAATCATAGGTTTCTGTTTTTTTGGTGTGTTCATATTCAAACAAATGCATTCTTTTCCATACAGTAAGATTGTTAGGTTACAAGTCCATGTGTTCACTTACATTTTTTGAAAGTGTCTACATTTTAAGTTGCTGCCTGTAAATCTTGTGACTTCACAGCAGTGTATTTTTATACTTTAAATCATATGTAATTTATTTTAATTTGTGCATTACTAAAACCTAATTTTTAATTCTGCATCCTCTGATTCCCAGCAATCATTGAATAGATTGGAAGCAGGTGTAGATAGTGAGGTCCCAACAGCAGTGTGCAGTGAACAAGTTTAATGTGTTCACCATCTCATAAGACATAAGAAGGAACAGGAGTGTTTTTAAGGGGTGAATTTATTATTCATGTGTTTTGGTCCTCTGGCTTGTAGAACATTTGCACTTTGTTCAAGAAGAGATATGGAAAGTTTTGACAGCACACTGTCTGGCACAAAATGTCACTGCATTAAGTTCAAGATCCTCTCTTGCAGAAGTGCATATTTTCCTAAAACCACGCAACACTATATACAGGGCATTCTACCCTAAATGTCAAAAGTGAAACCATGTGAGGTATAAATTGCAAATGCCATTCAATCATTTACACAACTTTTGAACAACTTCTGGTTATGGGAAATCTAGTTATTATAAATATTTGTTTAAAATAGCATCACTTGGACTTTTGCCTGAAATGTCTATCAGACAAGTAATTACCATTTTACAAAACCACACATACTGCTTATTTGAAATGTGCATTTTTTGTTGTGCAGCACGCATCTGTTTCCCATGAGGTGAATGGAGATTTCAGATGATTCCCACCATATTTTGGTAACTGAAAAATATCTGATTTCAAACTTACTTTCATTACCTTTTCAACCTCACCCTAACCACATTTATCATCTTATGGCTTTGTAGGTCAACATCATTTCAGGGCTCGAGCACAATTTGGGCTATAAATCTTCTCTATTGCCATTTTAGAGCCATTTCTTAATCAGTTGCAAACGGCAAAATCCACTAGGATGAGGGTGAACTGTGCTCTTCCAATATTTCTTACATTCTATATTGGACCTTCATTCTGTGTGTGTTAGTATTGCTCCGGGAATTTTACCACTGAGGTTCATCACTGTCACGATTGATGAAATCTTAGATATTATAAAACGTAGGATAAAATAAAGAAAGGAAAAGGGTAACGGTAAAATGAAAGCAGTTGCTGCTGTTCAATGACTGTGTCAAGTTTTGAGTACCCTAATTTAGAAAGATTATCAACGATGTAAAGAGCTGGCAGAAGATCAGGACTGATATCAGGACTGATAGACTTTAGATATGAAAAGAGACTAGTGAAGCTGGGACGGTCCACACAGAAAATGAGAAGGGTTAAGTGGAGAGCTAGTAAGATGGTCACTATGAAGGATTTTATGAAGGAACATTATGAAGAATTTTAGTTCAATAACAGGCATAAACTTTGCATTCGCCAGGAATGAAACAAATATGTATCTTATTTATGTTATTTTTTTACTACCTAATAAAAAGAAATCACACCCCAAAATAATCCAAATTTGAGGCAATCTAATTAGATTTCACATAATGTTTGGTTTGTCAAATGATAAAGTAAATTTTTGTTACAAGCATGTCACCCAGCAATGCCATCATGGTCTAATGGGTAATGGTGTCACCCTAATCTTGTACTAAACTGGGTGTCGCTGAAAAGGTTCCCACCTCAACTGGATATAAACCTTGTCATGATAACAGACTGTAACCCTAGATTGCTTATAGATATACTGAAATTATACAGTCTACTTGCAACTTCTTTGGAAAATAAAAGACTGCTAGAGCAAAACAAACGACTGCAGAAGCAAATTCAGTGACTGTCTGGAGACAGAGACTCTGGCATATCATACCTGATAAACATGATGTGGAGGTGCCAGTGTTGGACTGGGGTGGACAAAGTTAAAAATCACACAGCACCAGGTTATACTCCAACAGGTTTATTTGGGAGCACTAGCTTTCAGAGCGCTGCTCCTTCATCAGGTAGCTGTGGAGCAGGATCATAAGACAGAGCAACCTAGGTTTGTTCAATATATTGTTTCAGTTGCATGACACTGTAATCTCTTGCTATAAATTCTGTGTCTTATGATCCTACTCCACAGCTACCTCATGAAGGAGCAGTGCTCCGAAAGCTAGCATTTCCAAATAAACCTGTTGAACTATAACTTGGTATTGTGTGATTTTTAACTTTTGTACACCTGGTAAAGTGGCCAGGAAGCTTCAAAGGGATGGAGGTAAAATGAAAGAAATGCACTACAGACTGAACTGTAATCTCCTGGGCACTATCAACACTCTAAGCAAGAGGCATGTATTCTATCTGCCACGTTCAAGAGTACACAAGAACGGGGTTAAAGGCCAGTTCAGTCATGGTCTGAGTGCTAATGAAAGGTTTTCCAGTGAGCTAAGGTGCTTGTGGGTACTAGACTAGGTTTCAGCACAATTGATGAACCATCCACTAGTCATCCCCTCATTGCAGGGAGAGGACTCTGTAGCACTGAGTGCCCGAAGTTAGCTAGCCAACAGGTCAGTCAAAATGAAACAGGAAAAAAGAATTTCAACTAACCTGCAAAACCTAGAATCTTGAAATTGAGTGTTTAACAAGCAACATTCTCCTGTCTATTCTCTTAAACAACCCATAGAGACTGATCTGTATATCTTTTTAACTTTTACCTTTCATTAGACTCATTCTTTGTATCTAATCTGAGTATATTATGTTGCATTTTTATTTATAAAGTCATACAGTCATAAAGATGTACAGCATGGAAACTAACCGTTTGGTCCAACTTGTCCATGTTCACCAGATATCCTAAATTAATCTATTCCCATTTGCCAGCACTTGGCCCATTTCCCTCTAAACCCTTCTTATTCATATACCCATCCAGATGTCTTTTAAATGTAGTAATTGTACCAGCCTCCACCACTTCCTCTGGCAGCTCATTCCATTCACCTACCACCCTCTGTGTGAAAAAGTGCCCCTTAGGTCCCTTTTAAATTTTTCCCCTTTCACCTAACATTTCTTTCCACATTTCGTAATCAATAAACTCACTGTTTTTATGGCTCAAGAATGTTTAGTTAAATTGGCTCCTATTAAATCATAAGTTACTTTAGTCTATGAGAAAGAAGGAGGATTCTTCGCAAATGAGCCTTGTTGTGACCAACTGAGGGGGTGGCTGGATGAAAAAAATGGTCAGTTCATTCCTCCTTACTCGGGGCGTTGACAATTTGGGGAATCTTGCCCAGGTTTGGTTGTTACAACATAGACATAGTCCTAAAAGCAGAATATGGAGAACTAGGACAAAAGTTGAGATGAAGGACCTTAAAGGTAGTTATCTCAGAAATACTACCAATGCCACAAGCTAGTCAGAGTAGAAACAGCAGGATGTATAGGATGAACACATGGCTGAAACAATGGTGTGAGGGGGAAGGTTTCAAATTTGTGAGGCATTGGGACCAGTTCTGTGGGAGGTCAGACTTGTACAAACTGCACAGGGCAGGGCCGGGACTGATGTCTTTGGGGACATATTAGGTAGAGTGGTTGGGGAGGCTTTAAATTAGTGTGGTTGGGGATGGGAATGAGAGCAGTCGAGCAGTAACTGCATAAATTGAGGGAGAGGTAGAAACCAAGGCAAACATTAGCAAGAACAGGCAGGGAAACGCTGCTGAAAAGAGCAGGAGAGGTTGTCTGAAATGCATGTGTTTCAATGTGAGAAGTGTTGTAGAAGAGGTAGATGAACTTAGTGCTTTGGTTAGTACTTTGAACTATGACATTATTGTGAATTCAGAGACTTGGCTGAAAGAGGAACAGGACTGGGAGCTGAATGTCCTGGGATTTGGATGTTTCAGGTGTGAGAGAAAGGGATGTAAAAGGGATGGGGGAGTTGCATTACCGATAAAGGAGTATCTCACAGCTGTACTGAGGGAGGATACATCAGAGGACTTGTTCAGTAAGACAATATGGGTAGAACTCAGGAATGAGAAAGGTAAAATCACAATACTGGGGGTATACTACAGGCTTCCCAACAGCCAGCGGGAGATAGGGGGAGAATATGTAGACAGATCTTGAAAGATGTAAAATCATCAGGTTTGTCGTGATGGGTGATTTTAACTTCCCCTATATTGACTGGGACTCACTTCATGCTAGGGGCTTGGATGGGGCAGAATTTGTAAGGACCATTCATCAGGGTTTCTCGACACAGTATATAAACAGTCCACCCAGAGAAAGGGTTGCACTGGACCTGGTTTTGGGAAATGAGCCTGGCCAGGTGAGTAAATTTTCAGTTGGGGGAACATTTCAGGAGTAGTGACTTATAATACTGTGAGTTTTAAAATACTCTTGGATAGGGACGACAGCAGTCCTCAGGTCAAGATGTTAAATTGGGCAAAGGTGAACTACAACAATATTAGGCAGGAAGTGGAGAATTTTGATTGGAGGTGGCTGTTTGAGGGTAAATCTACATCGGACATTTGGGAGTATTTCATATGGCAGTTGATGAGAGATCAGGAGTGTCACATTCCTGTCAGAATGAAGGAAAGTGGCAAGTTACCTTGGATGACCAGGGATGTTATGACCTTGGTCAGAAAGAAAAAGGAAGCATATATAGCTCTCAGAGGATGGGAACTGATGAAACTCTTGAAGTTTATAAGTAGGAAAGAACTTAGACAAGGAACTAGAAGGGATAAAAGGGTCATGAAAAGTTGATAGCAAACAGGATTAGGCAGAATCCCAAAGACTTTATATATATATAACAAGTAAGAGGGTAGCCAGGGAAAGGGTTGGTCCACTCAAGGACAAAGGAGGGAATTCATGGGTGGAACCAGAAGAGGTAGGTAATGTCCTAAATTAATTCTTTGTGTCGGTATTCACCAAACAGAAGGAATTGATGGAGAATGATCTCAGGGAAGAGAGTGTCAAAACTTCTAAACCAAGTTGCTATTAAAAAGAATTATGCGTCTTAAAAATATTAAGGTAGATAACACCCCAGAATATTGAAGGAGGCAATAGAACAAATTGCTGGAGCAGTGACAGATATCTTTGTATCCTCTTTGGCCACAAGTGAGGTCCCAGAAGAACCAATGGAGAAGAACCAATGTTATCCCACTGTTTAAGAAGGGTAGCTGGGATAATCCTGGAAATTACAGGCCTGTGAGTCTCACATCAGTGGTAGAGAAATTATTGGAAAAGATTCTAAGGGACAAGATCTACACATTGAGAAACAAATGGACTTATTAGCGATGGATAGCTTGGTTTTGTGAGGGGGTGGCCGTGCCTCACTATCTTGATTAAGTTTTCTGAGGCAGTGACAAAGACGATTGATGAGGGAAAAGAGATTGATGTTGTCTGTATTGACTTCAGTAAAGCCTTTGACAGGATCCCTTGTGGCAGACTGGTACAAAAGGTGATGTCACATGGTATCAGGGTAAGCTGGCAAGGTGGATACAGAGCTGAAAATGTGTTGCTGGAATAGCGCAGCAGGTCAGGCAGCATCCAAGAAGCAGGAGAATCGACGTTTCAGACATGAGCCCTTCTTCAGGAATGAACTGGCTTAGACATAGGAGACAGAGGGTAACAGTGGAGGATTTTTTTGGAATGGAGGGTTGTGATCAGTAGTGTTCCACAGGGATCAGTGCTGGGATCTCTGCTGTTCATGATCTACATAAATGATTTGGAGGAAAACATAGCTGGTCTAATTTGTAAGTTTGCGGACTATACAAAGACTGATGGAGTTGCAGATAATAAGAAGGATTGTCAGAGGATACAGCAGGATATAGATCAGTTGGAGGCATGAGCAGAAAAATGGGAGTTGGAGTTTATTCCAGACAAATGTGAGGTGATGCATTTTACAAGGTCAAGCACAGGTGGAAATTATAAGTGAATGGCACAATCTTTAAGTGTACTGATATGCAGAGGGATCTGGGTGTGCAAGTCCACAGATTACTGAAGGTGGCAGTGCAGATAGATAAGGGAGTAAAAATGGCTTATGGCATGCTTGCCTTCATTGGAAAGGGCATTGAGTATAAGGATAGACAAGTTATGTTGCAACTTTATAGAACTTTAGTTAGGCCACACTTGGAATATTGCATACAGTTCTGGTCACCTGAATGTGAAAAAGGTACAGAAAAGGTTTACCAGGCTGTTGCCTGGTATGGGGGATTTTAGCTATAAAGAAAAGTTGGCTCGACTGGGTTTGTTTTCTCAGGAATGCAGGAGGTTAAAGGGTGACAGATGTTTATAAGATTGTGAAAAGCATGGATAGAGTGGAAAGTATCAGGGTTTTTTCCCAGGGTGGAGGAGTCAATTGCTGGGGGACATAGATTCAAGATGTGAGGAAGGGGGCATCTTTAAAAGAGATGTGTGGGGCAATGTTTTCACACAAAGGGTGGCTAGTGCCTGGAAGGTGCTGCCAGAGGAGTTGGCGAAGCAGACACAATAACAGCATTCAAAATGCACCTGGACGAATTCATGAATAGCAAGGAAATAAAGAGATATGGATCCTGTAAGTGAAGACCATTTTAGTATGGAAGGCCAAAATGTGGCAGTGCAGGCTTGGAGGGCCTGTTCCTATGCTGTATTGTTCTTTGTTCTATGCTGTAAAATGGGAGGCTATCTATAAAAAGCAATATCATTAAACAGCAGCAGAAGAAATATGTTGTAATGTAAGGCATTCTAAGCATAATCTTCTCATTTTCCTTTAAATGGTGATTTTCAGGAAGCTCAGGAACCCAGTGCACGTGATGTCGAATTTAAATACCAATGAAAATCTAATTCCAATGGCCTCATTTAAATATTATAAGTAATTAGTTATCTTTACAGAGGGGGGAGTATTTATGTATCAAAATGCACCTGAGTTAATCCCTGCTCCCAATGGGCTTGCAGACAGCTTCTGCTTACTCTGTCATTTCCATCAAATTAACAGTGTTCCCTAACACTCTCTGTAACTGAATTTCTGATGCACTTTGGAAAATCATTCTCCAATCTGCTGAAATAAATTGCCAACCATCTGACCGTGTGGTGCTGAAAAAGCACAACAGGTCAGGCAGCATCCGAAGAACAGGAGAATCGACGTTTCAGGCTGGAACCCTTCATTGGGAATCCCAAAACGTCGATTTTCCTGCTCCTCGGATGCTGCCTGACCTTCTGTGCTTTTCCAGCACCACACACTCAACTCTGATCTCCAGCATCTGTAGAGCTCGCTTTCTCCAACCGTCTGACAGTCACTATTTGAAAAATCTAACCAAAGGCTTCTCTTTAACTATTCCCTACCAATTCACACCAATGGCAACAGGAAAATATTTCCGTTTTGATTTATGATCAGCAGCACTTCTACTTGTCAATGACAGTGTTGCTGCTTTAAATGTTTCAGGAAAAAGAGTCCTCAGCACATGAGCATGGATCTTGTCAGTGGTGCCAATGCACATCCATGAAGATTCTCCCGACCTGATGCTTCTGTGCATTTTTCCCAGACTCTCCTGGCCCCAACTTTCATCAAATTGTGGAAACAGCATCTCCAGGGGAAATTCTGGCAGGGCACAGTAATGTCAGGGAAAGAGAGGACATGTCCTTTTTCCAACACTCACTGCAGTATTCAGGTAAATGTAAAGATCCTGTCTGTAAGTGTCAATGAAAGGATGATTGACAGATGGAGGTGGTTTGGTGGATAAATAATGGGGATTAGGTGGGTATGGATGAGTGGGTAGGCATGTGAGGTGGTTTGGTGGATGATTGGATGGGTGAGAGGTGTGTGTCTCCTTGGTTGTAGATGTATGGGTAGGTATGTGAAGTGGTTTGGTGGATGAATGGGTGGGGATTGGATGGGTATGTGGATAGGGTGGATTGGTGGCTGTGGTAGGTGGGTGAGTTAGATGGCAATGATTGATAAGGAGCTTTACTAGGGGAATGTGGATATTTGCATGGTCTGGGAGGAGAGTCAGGTCAGGATGAAGAGTCATATTGAGTCAGATTGGGGGTTTGTCAGATGATTGGGGATAGTTAGATCTGACTGGGTTGGGGTCAGATAATCAGTTTCTGGACATGTTATCAAATTGATTGAATCAGGGATGGTACTTGGATGATTGGGGAAATGCCAAGTCCCTAGGATAATTGGGTCTGGCTGGAGGTTTAGTTGACCCAAGGGTGTGGCTGGGTTGGGCCAAAGATTGGTGGCAGGTTGAAAGGGTTATTCACTTGTAAGACCATAAGGCCATAAGATATAGGAACAGAATTAAGCCATTCAGCCCACTAAGTCTGCTCCACCATTTGATCATGCCTGGTATGTTTCTCAACCCCATTCTCCTGCCCTTCTCCCCATACCCCTTGATTCCCTTACTAATCAAGAACCCATCTATGTCTGTCTTAAATACACTCAATGACAGCCTTGTGCGGCTATAAGTTCCACAGATCAACCACCCTCTGGCTGAAGACATTCTTCCTCATCTTAGGTTCCCAGGAAACAGGGAATTATCCATTAAATATCTACATTTTCCAGGCAATTCCGTGTAGGATTGAATTTCAGGACTTCCACAGGTACCTGACACTCATATCCCATTTTACATCTGATTTCTTGACCTAAAGGTATTTTGTCATGATTTTGGGCTTGAGCATTTCACTTCTTAATTTACATTATGTGCATGTCAACAAAAATGGAACTCCTGCTATCAGCAACTGTGAGGTGTAAAATAACATTGCAAAGAAATATTATATTGAGAGTTAATTGTTACCTAACTCCCCATTGTGTACGATCACCCCTCACTCTACATGGATTCACTACCCCTGGACCCATAAACTCACGAGGTCAGTCCCAGACCAATTGGTTTCTCTTAAATGACCCATCTGACAGATCACATAGCGAGAGGATTTTTTATTATACTGGTATCTGCCTTTTTGTATTATCCATAGGAGGTCTGTATCCCTTTCTCCTACCAATTATAAGGATTTGTTGTGGTGCCAGGTCAAATTGACCAGAAGGTCCAAATTGTAGTTTCTCGTGTTAATGTGATTTTGCCTCCAGCAGGATATCCCCATAACATAAAAAACTGGGTGTGGATATTGTGATATTGAAGAATCCAAAAGTTAACTATTACATCCAAACATTAAGTAATGATAGATCAGCATGCTTTCAGTAGCATGTCATGCCTCAAACAATTCCAAGGTAAGATGGATTATGAGATCTTTAAATCATCCAAAACGATACAGTGATGATATCATGAGCATGTCTCTTAAGGGTATGCTCAAATACTGACTCTGAGTTAGGACACAACAAATCTGATTTGGCTAATGTCAGCCAGAAGCTATATTTGTCTACACCTTTCTCTCATTTAATGAAGATAAATATCAGCCAGATATCCACTGACTATCTGCTTTCCAGTAGCCTCTGCTGGAAAATGCATGTTGAAAATAAAATCATTTTTTGTTGTTACACTATCTACAGTTAAGCAGTTACTGCCACTCACTAATTTAATACACACATGAAAATTGGTTACTCGAGAAAAGAAGGACACCAGGCATGTCTGATACATAAATATCGAAAAGTGTGTTTTTAGGAGGATTGAGGAGAAATTTGAAATAATATTAAAAGCTTCTGGTCACTGGTATGTCAGAGCAGAAGCTATTTCTTGCTTACTTAATAATTTGAAATTATTATCCTCTCTACCATTCACAAAAGTTGAATGAAGGCATTCTGTATGTTTCAAAATGAATTAGTCTGAGTTAATGATAAAACAAATGTGACATGATGACCTTTGGCTTAGTATGATAGACTATAACCTCTTTGGTAGCAGAGGTTATCCTTGCATGTGTACTAATGGGCTGACCCAATGACTTAAGGCATCATAGCACACACTGTGAATTCTGCAGCCCCAAAGTTTTAAATTTACTGCTTCAATTTCTAAACACAGTCAACGCTTGAATTTTATAGAGCAACAAAAACAGGATATGAAGCCTCCTAAATCAAGTTCCTAATGTTAAATGTCAGTATTAAAAAATTACAATTCAAGCCATGTTATATGAAGGAAAAAAAACCAAGAGAGTTAAGAACAAGAGATGGTAAAATCTGCTTCTCTGGACAAGAAAGTGCTGTTTCAATCACCTTGTCAAGAACTAATGCGTTCCACTGTTCTAATCTCTTCCCAAGGACCTGTTAAGAGAGAAAAAAAACTAGCAAGTCTGCACTAATGATATATTGTCACTGAGAGTCAAAAACAAAATCTGGGTTTGATATCTGGCATTTAGCTTTTACAGTCAAAGCTTTCACTAGAGTTGAGATGGTCTGCATATAACATCATGTAAAACCCTGCTGTCTAATTTATTGCATCAATTTCACACTGTGGGGGTCAGCTGGTGAAGCAAAGGCATATATGAAAACAAAACTCAGTGTAGTCATAAATATTTAAATTCAAGAACATGGTTGAATAATAACTCTAACCATCAATCTCAACCACACATTTTAGTAGAAATAATCACATTAGTGTTTATGGTACTCCCAGCTTCACTGATTACATTAAATCAGCTGGTAGACTTGCTACAAATTAAGCCTAAAACAAGGGAAAACCTGAAAACTTTACCTTGAACCAATTCTTTAATCACACCTTATTTAGCCAGATTTTTCTCAATGCTGGTGTAAAAGTGGTTCCTTTTCTTTCCTTGATGACATTACTCAGGACAATGTAATTCTTTGCTGCTCTGAACTTGTCAAGGTGAATAGTGCTGGAGCAGACTTTATCTTTGTCATTGTCTTTCTGTTTACCCAACAGGAGGTACAATGCAAGATAATTGCTTTATGCTTTATTTTCATCTGCTTGCTATTTTTAATGAAGCGGTAGCTATGTGCCAACAATAAAAAGGATGAACGGCCCATTTATCCACGTTTAATGTTATTCCGAAGACTGTAACTACTGAAAAATAGTTCATGAAAATCCAAGTGATGGGGAGAAAAGTAGTTAAGGCCTTGTTATGGATATTCAAAGAAAACTCAGACGGATGATTCTGAAGCATTCAAGCATACTACAGTGTTTTGGAAGGAAACTAAAGATTGCTATCCAGCTTCTTGAATATACATACTCCAACCATGGTGTCGCTCCATAATCCTCCTCGGCCAGCAGCAAGCAGGATTTAATGAAGCATATAAGTATACCATGGCCAGAGCAATGTTCAAAATACTGGAACATATCATTGATATTTATCTCATATTCCAGTGAAGATTTGCAAAATAATAACAGAGTGTTATCAAAGGCCTAAACCTCATGAAGATACAGAGCAGTTTCAAGAACATGGAAAAACATTCCCAGAACTTCCTCCTCCTCCATCATTGTTTGTATTCTTTTCTGATTCCTACTATTATAATGGGCCTAAAGAAATGGACTGAATACAAAAATTGGATGAGTTTTACTCTTTCATAAAGAATTCAGAGAAGTGGATGTGGGGATGCTATTTGCTTCACAGGGATTCTAGGGCAACAGTATAGATCTTCAGTTGTAACTCTGCACCAGCATGCTGCTGCTGAACACATCATCTCCCACAATATATAAGATGAGTGGGTTTCAAGAGCTCAATGACCTTCTCTTCATGGGTACAAAGAGTTAAAGAAGGGATCAGTGCTGGGATTCTTGCAGTTTGTTATGTACATGAATGACTTAGATATGAATTCAAGTTATAATTGGTATGTTTGCAGGTTGACATGCAAATCAGTGGTGTCATTGATAGTGAGGAGAATGGCCTCATGCTACAGTCTGACATTGATCAGCTGACACATTGGCAGATGGAATTTATCCTGATAAGTTTAGGTGATGCGTGTTTGGAGGTCTAACAAGGGAAGGACATACACATTGAATGGTAGGTCCCCAGAGAGTACTGAAGAATAATGGGACTTTAGTGTACAAGTCCATATATCCCTGAAGGTTTCAGCACAGGTAGACAGTGGTAAAGAAAGCTTATAGAATGCTTGCCTTCATGAGTTAGGCTGTAGAATATAGAAGCGAGGAAGACTTGATACAACTTCATAAAACATGTGAATACTGTCTGTGGTTCTGGTCAACACACTATCAGAAGGACTGGAGACGTTGCAATGGAGATTCACCAGGATGTTGCCTGGGATGGAAAGTCTCAGTTATATGGAGAGACCAGATGGCTTGGTCTGTTTTTCTTGGAGCAGAAGAGGCCTAGAAGCTTCTGATTGAGATACAGTATTAAAAGGGGCATTGATGAAGTCGATCATAAGAATCTCTTCCCCTGGCAGATGAGTCTAAGGGCACAAGTTTAAAGTGAGGAGTAAGAGGTTTAGAGGAGGTTTGAAGAAATGTTTTCTCAGTAGGAGGATGGCAGAAATATGGAATGTCATACCTGAGAGATTGGTGGAGGCAGATACTCTTGCAATATTTCAAAAGTATCTGAATGGGCACTCAAAATACCCGGGCATAGTAGGCTATGGATCGAATGCAGGTAAATGGAATTAGTATAGTTTGTTGGTCGGTATAGAGATGATGTGCCTAAGGGCCTGTTTTTATGCTGTATGTCTCTATGACTATGACTACCAATTTGAGCCAGTTTGAACCAAAATTAACATTGTTTTCTAAAAAATCTGGAATTCGAATTCATTTGTGAAAAATTAGAAATTGAGAAAAATTGCAATACAGTAAATGGTGTAGGGGAACTAAAATGTGAAATGTGTGGGTATAAGGTCACTAAAGTAGTTTGCTAAGGTTTGCGTATCAAAGTATTTACGATGTTTTGTAGCCAAAGTGCAAAAAGGACAAGTTCTCAACTTAACTAGAATGCAGTATAATGGCTTAGTGTGGTAGTGTTGCTTTAAGAAACTGAAGAATGGTCTATCACACAATTCCGTATGACAATTGCATTGTTTGTCCTAGCATGGACAAGTAACAGGGTGCCAAGGGGTTACCTTGCAAGACACCACTGCTCTGCAGCTGTGGAGATGAGGAAGACACATGCTATACTTCTGGATTGCTTGGTGCCCCCCACATCCAGGGGTCTGTGCCTCCTGTCTCTGTGTTACTTGAGGAGGGAACGGGAGTCAAAAACAGTGATGTTCTGTGTTTTTCTCCTCCACCTTGGTACCCTGTGCTGCTGCCCTCTGAGTATGATGTCATATTTCTGTACACATCAAATAAAAATGTTGCAAAGATGTACAATAAAGTTACTGGTGAATGAAGTGAAAAGAGTGATGTTTTCCCTGCCCTTCAGCTGAAGCTGGGAACAACCCTTAGGAGGTTGAACTTTTCGCAGACAGCTTTCCAGGCAATTCAAGATCTTATATACATTTTACACAGACTTTACACCAATTACAGTGCCAATGTGGTTACAAATGATCAAACCCAGGAAACTTGCATTTATCTCCCTCTGCAGGCCATGGCTGGATGCAATTTATTTTAAAAGGGGTAAGAGAACATAACTCAGTCCAAAGAAATTCGAGGCCACAATGATTTAATTTGACAAAAATGCTGCATTCTTTCCTTTAATAAACATAACCAACTCACTGATCCAATTTTATTCATGACAAATGCAATTAGTTGATCCATCTGCAAGATATACTTGTTAGTTCTATATATTTGTATTCACCTTAGAAACCTTTAGTACATTGCCAGTTGTTGTTAAATGACATATTAGCAGCAATATTCCTGTTACAAACTGCAAAGGCCAAATGCCATACAATGTAAGTCAGAAATTTTTTATTAGTGGTTTTGTAAATATTAAATAAACATAAATACATAGTTAAAATTTTACTTGTAATATTTCTGTGTAAATATCACATGTTTACCACATCAGAAAGGCCAAGGAACATTCATAAATTGTACAATTTACACATGAAAGTAATAGGACAAAGGGTATGGAAAGTGTTAGGAATCTAACTTCAGGCACAGCAGAAAAGGAGACAATTATGAGAAAAGGGGAAATCAATGCAGGATGATGTACTTAAATGCATGCAATTAACAAAAACAAGGTAAATAAGCTTGCCGTGCAGATCAAAATTGGCAGGTACGATGTTCTGGGTACCACAGAGACATGGACTGGGAACCCAATATCCAAGGATACACATCCTTTTGAAAGGACATGCAGAAAGGCAGATGGGGTAGGGATGCCTTGTTCTTAAGAAATTAAATCAATAGTAAGAAGTGATATAAAGTCGGAAGGCGTACAATCTGTGTGGGTTGAGTTGAGGAACCACAAAGGAGAAAAACAGCCTGACAGGATTGCGTACAGGCCTCATGGCAGTGATTAGAATGTGGGGCAGAAAACAAATCAGGAGATAGGAAAGGCATGTTAGAAAGGCACTATTACAATAATCATGCAGGACCTCAATGTGCAGGTGGACTGGGGAAATCAGCTTGGTAGTGGATCCCAAGAAAAGGAATTTGTAGAAAATCTGCGAGATGGTTTGTTTGGAGCAGCTTGTGGTAGAGTCCACCAAGGAACAGGCAATTCTAGGTTTGGTGATGTGTAGTGAGTTGGACTTGATTAGGGGGCTTGAGCTGAAGGAACCCTTAGGAGGTGGTAACTATAATATGATAGAATTCACCCTGCAGTTTGAGAGGGAGGATGTAAGGCTATTACAATTGAGTAAAATTGAGTAACTACAAAGACATGAGGAAAGAGCTGGCCAGAGTTGATTGAAAGGGGAATCTAGCAGGGATGATGGTAGAACAGCAAAGGCAGGAGTTTCTGGGGTAATTCAGAGGTACAACGGAAATTCATCTCAAGAAGATGGAATATAATAAGACAAGCATGGCAGACAGGGGAAGTTCAGGGGCAGCATAAAAACAAAAGAAAAAGCATACAATGTTGTGAAGATTAGTGTGAAGCCAGAAGCCTTTGAAAAAACCAGCAGAGATTAACTATGAAAGCAATATTGGGGACGGAGGGAGATGAAATATGAGCCAGCTAGTAATAAAAAAGAAGATTGCAAGAATTTTGTCAGATATATAAAAGGTCAAAGAGAGGTCAGAATAGACATTGGATCACTGAAAAATGAAACTGGAGAACTAGTAATGGGGAGCAAAGAAATGACAGAGGAACTGGATAGGTACTTTGCATCAGTCTTCACAATAGTATACAAGAAGGCACAAGTAGCATACCAGAACTTCACGAGAATCAGGGGACAGAGATGAGTGTAGTGGCCATCACTAAGGAGAAGGTGCTGGAGAAGCTGAAAGATCTGAAGGTGGATAAATCACCTGGACTGGACAGACTACACTCCAAAATTCTGAAGGAGATAGCTGAGGAGATTGTCAAGGCATTGGTGTGATCTTTCAGAAATCACTGAAGCCTGGGACCATCCCAAAGTACTGGAAAATTACTAATGTAACAACAGTGTTTAAGTTAGCCTAATGTTGATCATTGGTAAAATTTAAAGTCAAAAAGTGTGGCGCTGGAAAATCACAGCTGGTCAGGAGGAGGAGCATCCAAGGAGCAGGAGAATCGATGTTTTGAGCATAGCATTCCTGATGAAGAGCTTATACTCAAAACATTGACTCTCTTGCTCCTTGGATGCTGCCTGACTGGCTGTGCTTTTCCAGTGTCACACTTTTTGACTCCAGCATCTGCAATCCTCACTTTCTCCCGGTCATATTTTAGAGCCCATTTATTCAGGATGAGATCGCGGTGTGCTTGGAAGTCCATGATAAAAATGGGGCTAGGTTAGCATGGCTTTGTCAAAGGGAGGTTATGCCTAACAAATTTTTTTGAATTATTTGAGGAGGTAATGAGGCAAGTTAGATAAAGGTGAGCCAGTAGACATGATCAATTTGGATTTCCAAAAGGCATTTGACAAAGTGCTGCATGTGAGGCTGCTAAATAAGAGGCTATGGTGTTAGGAACAAGGGGCTGACATGGATAATGAATTGGCTGACTGGCAGAAAGCAGAGAGTGGAGAAAAAGGGGTCTTTTTCGGGATGACTGCCAGTGACTAGTGAAGTTCTGCAGGCATCAGTATTGGGATCACAACCATTCACATTACACATCAGGATGAATGAACAGAAGGCATTGTTGCTAAGTTTGCAGATGACACAGAAAAATAGGTGGAGGAAGAGATGGCGCTGAGGAAGCAAGGAGGCTGCGAAAGGACTTGGATGGACCAGGAGAGTTATGCGCTTTGATAGGAAGAATAAAGGTGTAGACTATTTCCTAAATGGGAAAGGCTTTGGAAATCTAAAGCACAAAGGGACTTAGGAGTATTAGTTCAGAATACTTTTATGGCTAGCATGCAGGTTCAGTTGGTATCTTGTAAGATAAAAGCAATGTTAGCATTAATTTCAAGAGAACACAAATACAAGAACAGGGATTTACTGCTGAGGCCGTGTAAGGCTCTGGTTAAATCGCATTTGGAATATTGTGAGTAATTTTGTGCCTTACATCTCTTGAAGGATGTGTTGATTTTGAAGGGGTTCCAGAGGAAGTTTACAAGAATGATCCCAGGGATGAAGGGCTTGTCACATCAGGAATGGTTGAGGACTCTGAGTCTGTACCCAATGGAGTTTAGAAGGATGAGGAGTGATCTCACTGAAGCTGATAGAATAATAAGAGGCCCGGATAGAGTGGATGTGGAAAAAATGTTTCCACTAGTAGGACAGACTAGGACCTGACGGCATCACCTCAGAGAGAAAGGACTGTCCTTTAGAAATGAGATGACAAGGAATTCAGCCAGAGGGTGGTGAATCTGTGGAACTCCTTCCTGCGGAACATTGAGGAGGTCAAGTCATTGAGTGAATTTAAGATAGCGAGGGAATCAAGGGTTAGAGGGAGGAGAATGGAGTTGAGAAACATATCAGCCATGACTGAATGATGCAACAGTCTCCATGGATCAAATGGTCTATTTCTGCTCCTCTATTTTACAACTCCTCTCAGACATCCTCAGCAACAACCTTAAATGAGCTGGTGTTCATCTGAATGCACAGCAGCCTTTTCAAGATGGTGCAGGTGAAAGAGAAACTGGTCTTTCAGTGGATAACCATCGAGTGATGAGTTGCTCTGAGAATACACATGGTAAGATAGGGATAGGATCAGTTGTGATGGGCACGGGAGGGCTGAGGTGAGTAGTTAAAGAGGTATTTGGTAATAAACAGCAGGAAATCCTATTGGGGATGTGCCAAAAATGTAAGATTCCGCCTCTTGGAATGAAGGTGTTATTTCGAGGTCCCTTGCTTCCTATAAAATGTGGAATATAGATTTCACCAATATATACATTGTCCAATTTTGCATTTTTTACTCTGATAAAACAAAACTATGTAAAATATTCTTCTATATTTGAAAGGCAGTAGACAAACATCATAGTGTTATATATCGAATCTTTTGTGTAGTACAGATCTCTTGGCTATGAAATATATTTTATTTTTAAACGTACTCACTCATAATAGGTTCTAAGTGGTTATATTAATTTACATTATGATTACTTTTATCTTATTTTCGAGAGATGCTTGTTTCAATCTTGCACTCTATCTATATAGCATTTACTGGTCTGAACACTGTATTGCTCCCTACTGTCTGGAATTCCGGGAAAGTGGCCCATAATGCCATTAGATACATGTGTAGAGCCCATCTCCCAGAAGGTGGCAGCACCTACACTGTCTATCCATATAAATTAAATTCAGGTAGACTGAGAAAGGTAAGCAGGAGAGGTAGCAATCATTAAACCTATTATAACCTTCCCTCAAATTCCATATGGTGTTGAAGTTCAGGTCTTGGGATTGCCTCCACAGTTGGCTGGTCTCACACTGCTTCTTGCTGAAAAAGTCAAGCCTCAACTCCAGATTAACGCTATCGCTGTGGCATTCCAGCAAACCATTTTACAATCACACCAAAGTTGGAGAGTGTAACCATAAAAAAGCACGGTTTGGGAAAAGGTTATTAATGCCGTCATGCCTATAAAGTAACATTTATTTTTGTGTTTCTGCTTTTCTGAAGACTGATCATATTTACACAGAATGTCTGCCAATGTTCTAAGTAAGGCCCATTCTCTTGAACTCTCTCATTCAATGCTTCCTAGCTCATTTTTCTCTCCTTATAAAAGTCTTTTCAAAAGTCATAATTACATCCAGACACCTTACCACACTCCTCTATGGCAGGATATCCGTTCCCCACTTATTCCCAGGTGCGAAATTCTTTGAAATATTTTGAAAATGTTGAATTGCATACTTATAACATCGAAATAGGCTATTCAGCCCAATACTTGGTGGATTTTTATGTAGATGATGATGGTCCTGAGAGATTGTCACAATCGTGATAAATTATGGACTATCAATGTTTAACTTCCATCATCTGATTTTATGGAGTGAAATGATTTCAAAGATGAAAAGACATTGACTTAACAAATAGTTTCAGTAATCACCTGTCCACTGGTTGACCAACTATCATGAAACCATCAATAAATAAAAACAAGTCTGAATTGAAATTAATACTTCCATTAAAAAAAAATGGAAACCAATCAGGTACAAAGAAACCCGGATCTCCTGTTCTATTTACACCTATATGATTAGGTTCACATACTGAAGATGAAAGACATCACCTCAATTTATCAGACTTGGAAATAAGGAACTCAGTCATTGGAATACCCAAACTAGCTGAATTTTGGGGAGTTGCCTTTAGCAAAGAAGAAGAGATGGACATGTACCTAGAATGTGTAGTAGTCATCCACATCTTGTCATTGTTCAGTAGGAACATACTGACAGGCATTCAGACAAGTCCTGTGATAAACCATGGGCTTTCATTGACAGCCAGCAAAAGGGAACATAAAGAAAATGTAATTGCAATGTCAACCAAAAGTTGGCATCTTGACCTTGACAATAAATTATGGTCTCCTGCACCTACCTCACATCTATTGGAACTGGATGTCGATCAGGCCCTGTTTGCCTTATAGGGCTCAGTGCAGATGATCACTCTCATTTACAAGGAGAGCTTCCTTCAGATCAATGTCCCCATCCTTCTCCTTGGACAACTGCCCCAAATCCCCCAGCTCCTCAGCATCTATCACATCACCTCGTTGCCAGGTCCAATTATGCAGAACACAACACATTAGGATGATATAGCACACTCTGAGTGGATTATACCAGGAGGTCCTCACCCAGAGTTTTCTGAGCAACAGGTGGATCACCAGCAGCCTTACCATTTGCTCCATCTCAGCCCTGCTTGAGGCACAGATACCAACTTGGAGAAGGTGCCACAATGCCGGGTGACCAACACATTACATCAAAAAGCTGCTGTAAATACCTTCCCATCCCAGACCCACCCAAACCACTCCCCTTTCCATTCACCAGAGGCTTTTGTCACACTTATAAGATTTATGATGCAGCAATGTTTCCCTCGTCCAACAGTGCTCTCAAAAGATCCACAAGTGATGGGTGCTTTTGCCTAGCATTCACCTCCGTTTTGTTGATAACTTCTATATCAGAAATGACAATGTTAGATTAGTCAGCACCAATGCTATGTTGCTATCCATCTTTGACCAGCTTTTGACACATTAGTACATTCATTATGCATGCAATGCAAATGTACAAATGAATATTGCAAATTGAATATAGCTGGAATTAGTAAACCCATGTTTCATGAATTTGCCCCATCAATATCTTTACAGCCAGTAGACATGGATCCTGTGCTTTCACCCATAAAAGTGACACTGACTCCATCCACCCTGGGGCATTGGCCCAGCCATTTTCCAATTGCATTTCACTGTATAGCTCATGGTGGGTACTGTCAGGCCAGGCTCTGCCTGGTCACCAAACAGTTCCTAACCACTTTCCACCCCCCCAAACCCACATGATCCCTTTCACACTGACCCTCCCTTTATTATTCCTTTCACTAACCCATTTCCAGCCATCCTCATTGCACACTGCAATGCAGGCCTTTGATTCTGACCTTCTGCAAGTGGATTGGAGATGAGCCATGATAGTCATTAGGATTGGCATAGGTTGATGCCAATATCTATGGACAAGGGGTGACATGTGAAGTGAGGTGAGCCTCATTCCTGATGAAGAGCTTAAGCCCAAAACTTTGATTCTTCTGCTCCTCGGATGCTGCCTGACTTGCTGTGCTTTTCCAGCACCGCACTCTCGACTCTGTCTCCAGCATCTGCAATTCTCACTTCCTCCAAGGGGTGGCATGTGGCTGATGCCCATGGATCGTGCCCTAAGATATGTTTGCTGCTGATCCACATGGACAGCCCTTGCAGCCAGATATCACCAGGTACTTGCTCTGACTTCCATGTCGAGAATTTTCAATGTCTAGTTTGTCAGAGTGCATTTAGTAAGAAAGGACACTGAATATTACTGAGGAGAGCTTTGGTGTTAATAAGGTGTTTAACAAGGTATAATTCCCCCTTTCAATGGTGACTCACAGCTGCCTAGTGAGAAATCTACCTTGTTATTTGGCAAAAGATGGAGTATGATGCTCACTGAGACGTTGTGGTAGTCTCGCTAGTCTCCTCATCCATTTCTACCACAAATCCCACCTTAGCCCATGTCACTCAGACCACCCTCTGTTGCAGATAACCCAAGTTTCTGAAAAGAGGAGAGCTTATTCACTCCTCTCAGCTGGTCTTAACAATTGAGCCCCTTACATTCTTTGTCTAAGCTCTTTGACACTGTCTCCTATTCATTTCGCTTTTGTGTAGTTAACTATGTCGCACTTAAATACCTTAATGCTAGTTTCAACAACTATCCTTAACCATTGTTCTTGAAGAAGCCTCTTCTAAATTCTTTACTGAATTTATTGGTGATTGTGTTTCATTGTTGGCCTTTAATTCTGGACTGTCTACCATCTCCCACCCCACCCCAACTCCACTATCAAGTGGCAACGTCTCAACTTTCAACTCATCAAACCCTAAAGGAGTTATCTATGAAGGCACGTGGTTGAATCATTTAAGTGCTGTGTTGTGCTGATATCGCTAACTTTGATCTGAGTGGGATTATTGTTAAAGGGAATCTAGCTGTTTAGCTCTCTGCCTGCTTTAATGTAATATTCAGACTTTGCACAGGCTTTGACATCTTTCATCTGCATAAACATAAGAAATTCAGTTCAGAAATTTCCTGTTTTAGTTTGTTTATTTTAGACAGTTTTCTCATTTTATTTTCAGAAATAATTATTTCTTATTCTACTATTTGGAAAGTGGCGAACTCAACGGGAACAGAATTATTTCTGATAATGTCTTTAAAAACAATGTGTCTAATGCTGCCATGGATGTACAGTACTGGAAACTTTTTGTAGTAACTTTATGGTTTGAACACTGTTAAATCCTGTATCCTTCTTATAGTCATTTGCAACTCAAGTGCATCCATTTTCCATCAATATCCAAGTCCACTGTGACAAGAAAAATTATACAAACTCTTATATAAAATGATGCAGATTCTGGCAGACTTGATTTTGTTGGCAATCTGTAAAATTCTTGAAACAGGATAAAATTTGAGCCAGCGTCCACTTGAATGCAAGTCAGTATGGACCAGCCAGTTAGAAAAAAAGTATTTTTGAGTCAACCTGTTCAGAGATGTTATTACAAACCACTAGAACAGATGGCACTTGAACCTGGGCTGCCTGGCTCAGAAGTAAGGACACTACCACTGCAACATAACAGCCAAAACATTGGGCTGAATTGTGTGCATCTCCCTTGGTGGGCAAATAACCCATGAATGAGGGCATATTAACCTTAGCAGCATCTTCACCCACACCAACCCAACTGTTCCTTTTCTACAATTTGATAGGTAGCTGGAGGGGTTCCCTGGTCACGTACTAAACGAGGAACCTAAATAAGTCATTAATGCACAACTAAAGACCACTTCCTGCTGCCTCATTGATATAACAGGCTCCCAGTGTGCAGCTGGATAGGTTATAACTCAACAGGTCACTGCTCACTGGAAGGGAGCATGGATCCTTCCCATGATCCCAGTGTCAATTGGAAGCCCGGGTCACATGGTTTTTCCTTCCCAAGTCTACCCCTCACCCTTGTCCTACTCTGTATGCAGCCTGAACCCAGTGAGATCTCAGTCTTAACTGAATGTCCAAGTCCATTGCTGGAGATCAACCTCTTCAGCCTATCGGCAGTGTCTACTCCTCCTGCCTGATACTGCCACTTTCTGATTGGTACTTCCTTCTGGAAATGAATGGACATCCTGCCTCACACTAATTTAAGGGCCAATGCCTGAAAAATTAACTCGAGTAGAGCTGGCTGAGTGAAAGCAGTAATTTACACCGGGGTGTGGGGAATATGCCCCAGTCTAAAGTCCAGCCAATGCCTATTGCTTTACTCTAGGTTACATGTATCCCTCACAAGAGATTCTTTACTTTTAAATTTCTTGCACGTCTGGAAATATCCCTTTTATTCCTTTCCAGAAAGGATTTGCAGTTCCTCACTCTTGAAACTTTGAAATTTTATATTCACACTCTCCTTATGTTCTCGCTTGATCTCTTCATGCCAGACCCAACATTTAGTTAGGTTGAGATTTTTAAACATCTAAGGTACCATGAGTACCTATCAGTTGTAGAAATCACTGTGCTGAGCTCATATTACTTTCTAATATTTCTCACAGGAAGGATAAATTGTGGTATTATACAGTTTGGCCTCAGTTTTGGCAAAAATCCCTTTGTCTTCCGTGACAATTTGAAGAAACATTGTGGGGCATCATTGATCAAATTTTCACAGATTTGAGAAGACTCCTGGACCTTTAAAAATGGGGACGGGAGCAAGATGTGGATGTTCCATCCCCGTTTCCAAACCCCAGTTTCTTCTGATGGGGGAAGAGGTAGGACTTGCATTACCCCAAATTCAGCTGGGGCAGTTTGATTAACAGTTTAAACTGGCTATCGATGGATTAGCTGAGGTTGAAGTGGATTCTGAATACTATCACTCCAGAAACCCAGGTAATGTTCTGGGGACCTGGGTTTGAATCCTGCCATGGCAGGGTGGTGGAATTTGAATTCAATAAAAATCTGGAGTTAAGAGTCTAATGATGACCATGAAACCATTGCCAATTGTTGGAAAAACTGTCTGGTTCACGACTGTCCTTCAGGGAAGGAAACTGCCATCCTTACCTGGCCTGACCAACATGTCATTCCAGACTCACAGCATTCTGATTGACCTCTAACTGCCCTCTGGGGAATAAATGCTGGCCTAACCAGCAAAATCTACATCCCACCTGCTCTAGAATTGTGTACTAATAGTTCTGAACAGTTAATATAAAAATGCCATTTACTAATACAGGAGTGGAGTCAGTAGATGTACACCTGATCACTCTGTGAATAAAATGATTCAATCTGATTCTTTCATATCAATTGGTTATCAAGAATATAGCAGATTACTACCAATTATAAACATTAATAAACTTGCATAATGGAAAAAATAATTGATAGATGAATTTCAGCATAAATAAGAGTGAGATTTTATAAAGTACAATACTGCAAATGTTGGAGATCTGAAATAAAAACAAAATGTTGTCAAAACTCAACAGGTCTGGCAGCATCTGCAAAGAGAGAAACAGCTAACATTTCAAGTCCAATATGTCTCTTCTTCGGAGACTTTACACTATGGCAAGAAAAATAAGGAGGACATGTTGGTTTAGGAACAAAGAGGGAAATGCATAAATCAATAAAAATTATTTTACGGGTTTTAAGGTCATTTAAGAAAGGCAAGTAAAGCATGAGGAATGATTTCTAGAGGAATGGAGTTGAATGGTTATGCTAAGCTTGTTTCAAACCTTGGTTAAGATAACATTTGGAGCATTGCGAAAAAGATGGAGAGACATTGGAAAGAGTGCAAAAAGATTTATCGAGCTACAATGTTATAATTGTCAGGAAGGGATGAGCAGGTCTGCTTTCCTTTTCTTCAAAGGAGATGGTTTAATGATGACTTAATGGAAGTCTTAAAAATTCAGTACAGAGGGAATGTTTACACTTGTGTAGAAGGTAATAATTAGAGGCCATTAATATAAAATAGTCACAAAGGAATTAAATAGGAAATCCCAATGAAACATCATTAACTAGAGATTAGTGAGGATGTGGGACTTAGAATCACAGTGTGCTGTTGAGACACATAGTATAAGATACATTCAGGAAGAGGCTAGATAAACAGTGGATGGAGCATGGAATATAGAGTTATGCTGATCTAGATAGGCACAAAATGTTGGGAGGAGGCTTGAGTGGAGTATAAACATCCCCATCCTCAGTGATAGTGTCACCCAATACATCAGACTGGATGATCCATCTTAACCATCTCCTGAAGTCCCCAATAACAAAGTGCCAGTCTTCAGTCAATTTGATTCAATGCATTAGAAAGCAATAAACAGCTGAAGGCATTGGATATAGAATTGACTATGTGGCCTTACAACATTCTTGCAGTGATACCGAAGATCTGTGCCCCAGAAACAAGCCACTCCCTAAATAAAGTGTTCCAGTGCAATGCTGGCATCTACCTGACAATGTGTAAAATTACCTGGATATGTGCTCCCAAAAAGAACATATCAAATCCAATCTCACTCATATACCATCCCATTTGTCTACTCTCAATCATCAGCAAAGTGATAGAGATATTGTCAACACTATTTCAAGTAGCATTACTCACCAGTAGCCTGCTCACAGATTTACAGTTTGGGTTCCACCAGGACTTTTCATTTATCACAGTCTTAAATCAAGCATGCCTAAAATTTTATTTGTCAACTTTGTCTAATTATTCACCTGTGAAACACCACCAAACATTTCACTGTTAAAGTTGCTATAAGAATGCAAATTGGTGTTGCATTTGTTGTTTGAATTAATTAAGCTCAGTAGAGAAGACAGAGTCAAGCAAAAATAACAATAATTCATACAGCATTAACTTTATACTGACCCAACGTTTGTAATCTAGAATATTAACATATTCATCTGGGGCTTTTGAATTAATGCCATTATCGTGAAGTTTTCAGGTCAATCCTTTCTTCAATACATCTGATTGAACTATCTGGGAGTTTAATATTCATTTTCAGATTTCTAGTACACGTCACTGAATTTTGAAAGCTTTAATTAATTAAGTCCTGTCATGACATAAGACTGTAAAAATCAGGTTAGTGTACTGTGAACAAAGAGGACATTGATCAGATGTATTGAGAACTTAGTTCATGTGCTAAGTATCAAGGGAGCAATGTTTAACATCTGTCAGAATGGGATGTGAACTCAATGGAGCGACCTCTCTGCTCACTTAAAGCTGAACCATTTTCAGGTACTGACCTCATTAGCAGGCTCCCACATGTTTCATGGGCCGGCAACTCACTGCACCAGCAACTGGAAGTTCAGTGGCTGCTTAGGAGAGCTGACCCAAGCCAGCGGGGCAGTAATGAAGCAAGTGTTGGGTGTAAAGGGTGAGAGGCAGGGGAGTTGTAGACCAGGGAGGGCATCAAGTAGCTAGCAGCAGAGCACAGCACGTTTGTGGAGCCAGGAGAACCATTTCTGCTCTCACTTCTGAAAAAATAAAAACCAACAAAAGTCAGCCATTTCTCGAGTAATCAAAATCAACTTCTAGAAGAACAACAGCACTTTGTGGAACTTTTGTAAGATTCAAACTTCAGTTTATATATTCTTAAATTAAAAGATGGATTAATGTAAATAATATTGTGGCTTGAATTCACAACAATTTTCTAACCTTAGTATGGTTTGATTTTCATAGCAGAAATATTAGCAGTTACATTGAAATCCATGTCACAAGCATTTTTTAGTGAATTTTGCTTATTCACTCATATTATTCAAACAAGTTTTTAAATCCCTTTGTGGTAGCTAATGTGAAAAATAATGGAATAAAAATATGTGGATGATCGCAGAGCATGCTCAGGTAAATTGAGCATAATTTGGAGATGTATAGCTCACAGAAAGACGTGCTACTTATCTTAACTTTAAGTATTTTACTTGCATGCTGCAGAGCTGTATCTGAAGATAAACTTGAAAAGCTCTTATTTAGTTCACAATTCACTGAGGTGCTTACGACTGCAGGCAATACTTTAAAGGAATTTAATGTACCTGTAAGTGGAAGGATCAAGGCAACAGTACAAAGAATCAGTCCACTATTTCACTGCAGGTGTGGGAGATGCAAACCAGGTGGCTGAAAGATTGCTTTGTCTGAAGCTGTCAGTCGGGAAAACCGATTAATCTCATGCCTCATCCCCACATTCTCTTTTAACCATGTTAAGAGATCTCTTTACATCAGGAAGTCCAGAATGACATGGCTGTGTACTAAGCCTAGTTAATGTGTTCCAGGGTTTAAACAATTTACGCTAAAAGTGGATAATTGGTCAAAGCAGATTTTAAAAGCACACACAGGTGCCTTTGAAATCAAGGTCACAAGTCAAGTGCATCTTATGTCAGTACCAGCGAACCTTTCCTAAGAAGATCAAGATTTCTTCCCAGAATTCCACAGAAGCCTCTAGGGCTCTGCTGCTGATTGGTTGTGCATGTTCCAAATGTTGGAAACTGATATCACATGTGTATATTGTCAGCAACACAAGCACTTTCCCAGCTGATTGCTGGGGAGAAAGTAAAGCATTGGCCACTAGCTCGGGGTTTAATTGACAAAGCTGAATCCTGACCACTAGCTGAAGTACAATATTACAATTGGGTGGAGTGTATGGTGCCATATATATATAGATGTGATTCGTTAGGATTAAAGCTTTAAAGATTAACTTTACAGTCTCAAAATAATATAATGTTAAATAATTATATTTATGAGCCAGTTGTTGCAGTGAGTTAACATGACAGTTTTTCTGGAATATCAGATCGAACTCCTAATTCTCAATGATAAGGACCACCTTTCATGTTTGCCAGCTATATGGTACTACAGTGAAATGCATTGACACAATGGGGAGAGAGTTTATTTTCATCAAAGGTGCAAAACATAATCAGCTGTAGTAGGCATAAACAATTTGGCCCCTCAGATCTGCTCTATCATTCAGTAAGATTATGGCTCAACTCCAGCTTCCTGCAGGTTTTTGAGATGCAAACCAGGCTTCTCGCCAACTTCTCATACCTCATGATTCCCTGAGAAACCAAATATCTGTCCATCTCAGCTTTCTATTCAATAATGGAGCATCCACCAGTCATTGGGATAGAAGATTCCAAAAACTAACAACATTTTGAGTGAAAAAAGTTCTCTTTATCTCAGTTCTAATTGGATTGGCTGTTATCCTGAAACTGTGTTCCTAAGTTCTAGACTCCCCAGTGAGGGGAAACGACATCTCAGTATCTACCTGTTAAGCCCATTCAGAGTTCTATATATTTCAGTGAGATCATTTTTCAATCTTCTCATCTCCAGACAATATAAACTTGATTTACACGGTTCAATTCATAGGACAGCCTCATGCCAGAAACTAACCTACTGTACGTTCGCTATGTCACCTCTAATGCAGGTATATCCATCCTTAAATATAGAGACTAAAGCAGCACACAGTATTCCAAGTATGGTATCACCAAAGCCCCATAAAATTGTGCCAGAGTTCTTATTCTTGTGCTTTAATCCCTTTAAAATATAGGCTAAAATTCCATTTGCCCTCTTAATTCCCTGTTATACATGTATACCAACTTCCTGTTTTCCTTGTATGAGTACATCCAAGTCCTTCTGAACATCAGCATTTATAAGTTTTATCCTAAGTCCATAAGATTGTATTTTGTGCCTTAACATTTGTGTGGAAATACATTTCAAAATTCTAGTATAAAACATCTGTTGGCTCTCATTTATTGACCCTATTATTGCATCCTGAACAAACTCTTAAAAAGCTTGTCAAGCATGATTTCCTTTTCTCAAAACCACATTTACTTGTCTGAACGTGATCTTTTCTGAAACATTTTAACACTTCCATAACAATATTTCACAGCTTTTCCCCACAACTGTTATTATGCTTTCTGGCTTGCAGTTCTCATTTTCTCTCTCCTTCCTCTCTTGAATAACTTTATTTCATTTACTAATTTCCAGTCTGCTGGGATGTTTTGGAACCTAGCAGGTTTTGGAATATTATAACCTACACATCCATTATCTTCACAGCCATCTCTTCCATTGCCCTGTAAATCCTCAGGCCCTGGAAACAAGTTTGCTCTGCTAATATGTGGTGCTTTCATTTCTTCATTTCTTTGAATCCCCTTCACAACTGTGTGAAGGTAGATGGTTCATGTTATTCAGGGTCTTTGCCATTTCCTCATGATAATTTCTTCTGTCTCTGCTCCTAAAGTTGCTCTCCTTTTTAAATATTTGTTAAACCTCTTACAATATGATGTTATATTCCTGGCTGGTTGACCTACTTTTCTTTTCAGTTTTGGTAGCCCTTTTCTGGTTCCTAAAACATTCCTACTCCTCAGGCTTCCCGCTTTTATTTGCAGCATTTTAATCTGATTCTTTTAACCTAATGCTGTTCTTAACTTCCTGAGTGAACCATAAATGGGTCTTGCTTGCTGAGTTTCTTACTTTTTAATGAATGTTTGTACATATTTTTGGTTTATTTTTGTATTTAATAAAAATGTGTTTTTGCTAAACATTTGAAATCGTTGCATTAAGGCTTTCCCTCAAATCATTTGCCACCAAATCTTTAGTGCCTTTGCCCAATCAATGTTATCCAGCTCCTTGCTCTCAAGTCAACTTCTCGAATTTGACGCAAGATCTAAATTGTCAATTGTGCTCAGGGAGGCCACAAGGATGAAACATCCACAGTCGGTTGCTGTGAATTTTGGATGAAGCCGACTCATTGGTGAAAAGTGGATGAAGGTCCTTCCACTCCCACTGCCCATTCCTCTCACAGATCCTACCTTACCCCTCGACCTGACCTGGGAGGTCCTGCCACTTACTTGGATACAGTTCTATGCACCAACATCTCATCTATTCTTCATGTACACTCCATGACAATGCTTGTCAACAGACTATTTCACTCTGGAAAGGAACAGTGTTGAGCTTGATTGTACTCACATCTGCTGTCCATTCATGCACATTTTCCAGCAGGAATCACTGGATTGTGATCAGGAACAGGAATTCTGGATTATCTTTCCCACTACCTTCTGATCACTGGGTAGTAAACTCATGAATATAAATGTATACTTATAGTAGCAAACTTCTGCCCTGGTTGAGATCAGATTAACTTGAAGAGTTCTTGAAAATTAGTTAGTAGCATAAATAGTCATAATTAATGATTGTGAATAAGCATTTCAAAAACTGCAAACCTCAGCTCAAATTCAGGGTTAGTTTTCAGTTTCAGACTAATAAGTGAAAAATCTTTTGCTTTCCACACATTCTAAAGTGTCAGACATGATGTTAGTCTTGGCACATCAATTCCTGCAAATATTCTCTACACCTGAGAAGGCATTGGTAAAAGAATGTTGACAAAATTGCATCACTTTTTACTATTAAATTGCAACTGGGAGTAACTTTGTGTAACTGGGGATGAGTGGCTTGTGAATTTGTGTCTGACAGCAGAGAGACCTGACACACCAACTGCAAGGCAGACGTTTCTAACAGCCTATGACATGCTCCAGGAACCTTGATTGCACAGCAATGGACTTTGGACTTTCTTATTTGGACTTTGACCTATAATGGAATCAGGTGGCAATGCTGCATTGGAAAGGGTTTCATAAGCAGGTGAAACACTGTGAGCAGCATCACTGTTAGTAACCTCTATTGAGATTTAAGCTGGCATAGAATCTGTAATACAGCTGTTGTTGTTAAATAGTAACAAATTGTAATGTTCCTCCCAATATTATCTTGTAGAGAACTAGCACTCCAGCTAGGTCCATTCAGTGTTGCACAAGATGAAATCTTGTTTTTAATCAGCCATCTCGGCCCATCTAACACTCGATGTAACTGTGGACTTTGCTGTTGTTTTCTCCAGAATTGATTAAGGTATCTGGAAGTTCACTGGGTGGATACAACTTTACTGAACTCCAGATGTGTTGAAAAAATAAAACAGATGTTTTCAGCCAGGTCTTACAGAGCTGAATAATTGCCATGGCACATTCAAATTTTCAGTAAGAATTTTTCAGTTAACTGGATTATAAGCCCCACTGAGCTCCATGAAGTATAAGCATGCAAGGCCTTTCATTCCTTTTCTTGGTGTTTTTTCTTGAACCTTTGATATAATTAGAGAAAAACATCTGGAGTATGTGCTGGATATGAGCCTTGTAGATGCTGTAGGCATAGTTGCCAAGAAGGGGGATTCACAAAGAGGTTTAATGGCACTAGCACATGCAACATGTTGGTAAATACAGTATAAAAAGAAACTAGTTGATATTTCTCGAAATGTCCCATAATGCCCAACGATCATACATTTTTACAACTAAAATATTGTTTGACCCAACCACTAGCTTGACCACATTCTTTAAATGGAACTCCACACAGGAGTCATTACAGAATGACGTTTCTTTCTTGTTAAAGCAACTCTGTTAAATACTTAGCTTTCATATGTGACAAGCAACTCCATTTGTTCTCATAGCTGTCAGTTTTTATTATCTACCTCAAGTAATTATTCAGTAAGCTTTCCCTGTTCTGTTTGAGGTTCGCTTTTGTGTATTGCAAAATAGTGCAAGATGATCAATGGGAAACCTGAATTGGTTTGTCTCTTGTTTGGATGTTACTGATGCTGTTTAATGTCTGAAAGAGGATCACAGCATGCATGGCGCACTGTTGGGGCAAATCACACTGGACACTGCATAGTGATAGCATTAGTGCTTATGCACTGAATGGCTGTTGGAAGGACACTGAGCTGGACACTCAGTGTACACCACTGATCGACTCCACTGCCATCATTCTGGAGCTCAAGACTCCAGTGAACATCCTGCCCTAACCTCACACATCAGATCAGGTGCTCTGTAGCAGGAGGATCTCCCAGAAGCATGACTTTAATAGATACCTAATAATTTATAGCCTAGATGCTCATTGCTTCAGTCTAACAGGTTTTGAGTGTTTTTATTGGATATATAAAGTTAGTAAAGTCTATAGGGAGAGGTCTGCACGGTGCTTAAGGAGTTTTTGCTGATTTCAGGGCGCCAGTACAAATCAGTTGCTCCCAGACATGGGAACAAAAGTAATCATTCCCCTGAGGTTGTAGCAAGACTTGAAAAAAGAACAGTGGCAGCACAGTCCAGGCCAAACTGCTAGAAGAGCAAAACAAGGGCTCTCTACAGAAAATCACATATGCCCAGTTCATTCAGGAATCAATTGTCCTACTTGAAACTCAGCAAGCAACCATGTATAAATATCTTTGCTTCATTAATTATATCCTCGCTGAAATCTTCCATCAGCTACAGCTGCAATTCTAGAATAGAGCATGTACTGCATTGCTAGTAGCTGTGCAGGTAACTGTAGTGATGTATTTTCATCTGTCTAGTTCCTTGCAGGCTAGCTGGAGTGATGCACCACATGTCATAGCTTGCTATCCACCAGCATATGAGAGAGTTCCCTGGTACATTCTATGCTCTCTGGATAACTCTGTGTATTGACACTTAGCTACTTAAAATGTTCCTTGTGTGAGAGAAGCAGAAGGAACAAGTACACAAACTTGATGGCAATACAGACATTATTTCATTTCAGGGTGCCACTGACAGCATCCACATTAAGTGCAAACGCCAACTCTGCCCAATGTTGCATCTGCAGAAATTCCATTTCTTCAATGTTCAGCTGTTATGTGGCCATGAACAGACAATCATGTGCATCAATGCTTTGTGTCCTGGTAGCTTTTGATCTGCAAAGGTCCATTGTATGACCTGCATTTGAACAAACCTAGTAACCCAAAAGGTGACTACCGGGAGACAGCAGTGAAAATGGCAGACAATTCGAGGCCACAATTTAAGCACATGAGAACACTGTGCATTCAATAAAAGCTGTGTGGCCACAAAGAATGTGATGGGGAAGATCCAGGCGGAAACAATGCCCAGCCTGTTCTGGAGGAGCCCTGCAGTGTTCAGAAGTGTGGGAGTCAGAACTTGTAAAGATTTACTGATGCTGTGCAGTCTTACCGTTATGAGGGGATAGCCTTTGCCATCAATGTTAAGGAGAATACCTGAGCAACTGAAAACAACTGACCAGAGAGGGATAAACACACCTGAATGTCCTAACAGCATGTTCTGCAATCGGAATGCATTGGCTGCAGTGGTTGAATAACTGGAAGTGTTTGCAAGTTTGTAAAGTGGGACTGTATGCTTTCAGCAGTTCCAATGTGTGGGCTGCAGTGAAACACTTGAGCTCTGATTGACAGAGATTATTAAAGATAAATGATGGAGCTGTGGTAATCTGAGCTGTATAAGGCTAGTGATGCTTTTGGTAGGGTAAGGCATTTGACTGTGTGGAGTTTGCACGTTCTCCCCGTGTCTGCGTGGGTTTCCTCCGGGTGCTCCGGTTTCCTCCCACAGTCCAAAAGATGTGCAGGGTCAGGTGAATTGGCCATGCTAAATTGCCCGTAGTGTTAGGTAAGGGGTAAATGTAGGGGTATGGTTGGGTTTCGCTTCGGCGGGTCGGTGTGGACTTGTTGGGCCGAAGGGCCTGTTTCCACACTGTAACGTAATCTAATCTAAAAAATCTAATCAATTGTAGATTTTTTTGTTCTGTGTATTGTCTCACTCTGTTAAATCCAAAGTACTGTTGCTCAAATCCATGGAACTCTCTGCAAGAATCTTTTCTTTACAGCTTGATCTACACACACACACATTCTCTCAAGACTCTGTTCCAGTCTCTGCTTCCTTCCAGCTGTTTCCACATAATCATGTGACATTGCCATTATATCATGCTCCAGTATATATACTGTTGATGTTCATTGCTTGACACTGGTTGCATTCTCCAAACCTGACCACTCATATAATTGAAATGCGTGCAGCACTGTAGCAAGATCCATAGAAAAGGAAAGCAACAAACACATCAAAAGACTTAATCAAGAAAAGCGGAAGCAGAGTCGTGGTGACTGAGAGTGTGCACAAGATGACAACTCTCCAAGCACCACCTCCCCGCACGTGGCAGTCAGCTGACCATGTATTGACATCAGCCATTTCAGCCAATTGTGGGTGGCATGGTGGCACAGTGGTTAGCACTGCTGCCTCACAGCACCAGAGACCCGGTTCAGTTCCCGCCTCAGGCAACAGTCTGTGTGGAGTTTGCACATTCTCCCTGTGTCTGCATGGATTTCCTCCGTGTGCTCTGGTTTCCTCCCACAGTCCAAAGATGTGCAGGTTAGGTGAATTGGCCATGCTAAATTTCCTGTAGTGTTAGGTGTAGGGGAATGGGTCTGGGTGGGTTGCTCTTTGGAGGGTCGGTGTGGACTTGTTGGGCCGAAGGGCCAGTTTCCACACTGTAGATAATCTAATCTGAACCAGAATGGCAGCAAGTCCCCCTCCATGCCACGGGACTACCACAGTATAAAAAAATGAAGATGAAAAACAATGTTTCACATTGCTTTGCACTGCCTCTCTGTGATCAACAGGTAGAACCTATAATTCAACTAAACTGAGCTGGGAGGTATCTTTTCCTCCATTAAGCTAGAAAATATTGTCAGTTCACTATTTGCAAAATGAATGTGAATGTGTGCAGCTTTGTTACTAGTTATAGCACTTTGTTTAATCCCGCTATAGAACTAATAAAACTTCCAACTTAATTAAACAGAGTTTGAATGACAAGTTTGAACTTCAATTTGCTGATTGAAAATCCAAGTGTTCCTTGCATGTGGAATTTCCATTTGGCATTATTTTAACCCTGGCAATAATATCTGAATGGCCAGAATGAAAATCAAAAAATCAAAATTCATATTTCTACAATACGGATAGTACATTTTTCAGTTCAAATTTTCAGAGGTTGAAAGAATTTTACAGAAGCAGAATGGAAAGACTACTTAGAACTACTTCAATCATAAGAAACACTGGCATAATTTTAAAACACTTTATTTCCTCTGGAATTGGTAGTCTGTCTCCCTTCCCTTGTGAAACCACATTTTGATGTAAAAGTTCAGGTACGATACACATTAACTCCCACACATCGCTACACTCTCCTGTGTGTTACTGGAGTGTAAAGTTTATTATTCAAAGCAGCCAACCTTTTACAAGACGAATTCCTCCGGCTGAGAAATGAAGTGGAGAATATTTGAAAGTTCCAGGATTACTAAATAAATACTTTTAGTTGTATATACAGCACACTGTACCTTGGCATGAAGCCAAGTCTCAACTCCCCACTGAATCCAGAATCTGTCCATTTGTCATGTGCATATTCAGCTGAGTCAGCATTCAGTGTGTTCGGTGGAAAGCTGTTCAGTAAGCCTTCAAAGCTAAGTACATATACTGTACTTAATTCATGGTTTCCTTCACCCAGTCTCATTTTCAATTTCTATATACTTACCGCTTTCAAGCTCATCCATTTAAAACCTAGGATTGTCTTTGTTATGAGAGAGCTATTGTTTTAACATAGCATTCTTGAAACATTTGAGTTCTATTGTGGGAAGTTCTGGTGAATAGAAAACAGAATATAGGGGTCAATTTTAAGTTTTCAGTACAGAGCAAGAGCAAATAACATGGGATACTCTCCCACCAACACCAGCGCTAGAGTAAAGGTTGAGTCAGAAGGATGTCGGGGACTCTTGGGAATACTGTTGGTCTCTCTATGGCTTTCAGTGTCGACAGTATGGTGCTGGAAAAGCACAACAGGTCAGACAACATCCAAGCAGCAGGAAAATCGACATTTCAGACAAAAGCCCTTCATCAGGAATCTGCTCCCATGAGGAGGTTGAACAGTTCATCAACTTCACCAACACATTCGAATTTCCTGCTCCTTGGATGCTGCCTGACCTGCTGTGCTTTTCCAGCACCACACTCTCGACTCTAATCTCCAGCATCTGCAATCCTCACTTTTTGCCTAGTTGGCTCAATGGCTTTCAGCATAGTCTAGTTGTCAGGGTTATTTTATGCTCCTGAATCCAAAAATTAAAAATGCTTTCCCAACACCAATGGGTTACAAGTTGCTTTGTGGTCTTTAAATACTGGGTTGGTATCCAACAAGACAAACACCCCAGCTTGTGATCTCAGGCTCATATTAATCTTCCCCGCTCTGAGTCAGAATTGTTAAGGAAGACAAAAACTTGCACCTATATATTGTCTTTCCTGATTTCTGAATGTCACAGTGAGCCTTACAGCTGAAGAAAAGTTAAGAGATATATAATGCAGGAAAGAGCAGCAATCAGTTTGCCCACAGCAAGATCCCCCAAACAGCAAAATAGTAATGAACAAATGATTTGTTCTTGTGATATTGATGGAAAGATAAATATTGAGTAAGAAGAACGGTATTGGTCAGTGCATTGAGTATAGGAGCTGGGATGTCATGTTGCAGCTATACAGGATACCGGTTAGGTAATTTTCGGAATACTGCATTCAATTCTGATCTCCCTGCTATAGGAAGGATGGTATTAAACTTGAAAGGATGCAGAAAAGATTTACAAGGATGTTGCCAGGGTTGGAGAGTTTGAGATTTAGGGGGAGATTGAATAGGCTGGGGCTATTTTCACTGTTGGTGACTGAGGGTTTTTTTTAATTATAGAATCCCGACAGTGTGGAGACAGACCATTTGCCCAACAAGTCCACACCGACCCTCCGAAGAGTATCCCATATTAAATTCCCCTACCCTTACACTCTATATTTACCCCTGACTAATGCACCTAACCTACTCATCCCTGAACACTATGGGCAATTTAGCATGGCCAATTCACCTAACCTACACATCTTTGGGAGGAAATAGGAGCACCTGGAGGAAACCCACGCAGACATGCAAACTCTACACAGACAGTCGCCCGAGGCTGGAATCGAGCACGGGTCCCTGGCACTGTGAGGCAGCAGTGCTAACCACTGATGAACCATGCTAATTTTATAGACGTTCATAAAATTGTGAGGGGCTTGGATAGGGTGAATAGCCAAGTTCTTTTCCCCAGGGCAGGATAGTCCAAAATTAGAAAGCATGGGTTTAGGGTGAGATGAGAAAGACTTAAAAGGGACCTAAGAGGCAACTTTTTCATGCAGATGATGGTTAGTGTATGGAATAAGCTGCCAGAGAAAGAGGTGGAGGCTGGTACAATTACAACACTTAAAAGGCATCTGGCTGGGTACATGAACAGGAAGGATTTAGAGGTATATGGGCCAAAGGCTGGCAAATGGGACTACATTAATTTATGTTATATAATCGACATGGACCAAATGGACCAAAGGGTCTGTTTCCATGCTGTACATCTCGATGACTCTATGACTATAACGCCATTGTTCTTTCTTGAATATTGCCAGGGAATCTGTAGGGTTCACCTGACCAAGGATATGGGAGTGCATTTTAATAACGTTCCAAACGTTTTCTGAAGAAATGCATTGAAGTTGCAGCTGGTTATATTCTCAAGTCTGTGGAGTGGGACCTATAACTGTACCCATAACTGTTGGCACTACATTAGTTATATGAATTGACAATGTTTTTGAAACGCTGATATTATGTCTCCTTAATGGAAAATATGTAAGTGTGTAGAGGTCTTAAGGCACAGTGTATGAAAGTTTAAATAAAAGAGGTCACAGGAAGATAATAATGCAGTGGAAACATTTTTCAAGTTAATGACTCTCTGGTGTGAGAGTTGCTTAATGGCTTTCACAGCTGGCATCAGCTTATTTTTGACGATCTCCTCATGCTGTTCCTGTCCTTGATCTTTGTGGTCTTAGGGCTAGTTTTGAAGGAGGTTGGGTGTAATGAATTACTAAAGGAAGACTGCTGGAGTCTGAGGTATTTTCAAATTAAGTATTTCTTCACATCTTATTAACTTTATACATTTAGCCTCTACGGCATGGACAGGTTGGACCGAAGGGTCTGTTTCTATGCTATACATCCCTATTGCATTTATCTTCAGTGTCTCTCTGTCATTGTGATTGATGATATGTGACATATTTTTCCATAGTTAGGTGTTCACTCCTAAGTCAGTATCTTTATCTAATTGTTACCTCACCTTATATCTTCCCCCATCTCTGTTTTACAAGTTTTAATGTTGGGGTGTATTTTTCACTTATCCAATCTTGTTTGAAATTCCCTCTGAAGTGGTTGGGAATCTATGCTCTCCAAGTTTGTATTTTCACTCTGATAATCATTGTAGCCATAGCTACTAATTATACAAAGCTATTCATCCTCCCAGGCTGATTGTTATCCATTTCTTTGTCTGTCCAACTGTTTTTCTCTCTCTTTGGGCTCTATCTCCACCTCTTGTTAACTCCTTATCCCTTCTCCCCAACCTTACCTTCTGCATAAAAACCAACCTTTTCCTAGTTACCATCAGTTCTGAAAAATGGTCACTGTACCCGAAACATTACTCTAATTTCTCTCCACAGATGCTGCCAGACCTGCTGAGCTTTTCCAGTAATTTCTGGTTTTGATTCTGATTTCCAGGATCTGCAGTGATTTTGGTTTTTATCATGAAATAGAATTTTTGATAATATCAACATTTCCTTTACTTTTCAAAGTATTGCTGCTGAGTTTCATTCCAACACCATGCCTGGTCCCGTCTGAGGATTTGTCTTAATAGTTCATTGATTTTTGCAAGATTGGTAAATATTTGTCTGTTCAGCTTATTTCCATAAACTCCTGCAGTTCTGTGACATTTCTAAATGATGGAAACTTTTTAATAGCGCCTTTCCTCTGTACATCAGCTGTTATGCCAGTTTGTTGAACAATATGGCCCAAGAATATGATTGTCGACTTTGAGAATTCACATTTCTCACTTAAAGGTTGTGCTGCTTTCTACAAGGTTTCCAGTACTGCCTTTATCCTATTGATGTGCTCTATTTTGGTTTTACCTTGGATTAAAATCTATGTGGCAAATAATACATTCTCCCTGTAGCTGCGCGGGTTTCCTCCGGGTGCTCTGGTTTCCTCCCTTAGTCCAAAGATGTGCAGGTTAGGTGAATTGGCCATGCTAAATTGTCCATAGTGTTAGATGCTTTAGTCAGTGGGAAATGCGTCTGGGTGGGTTACTCTTTGGAAGGCCGAAGGGCCTTTTTCCACACTGTAGGGAATCTAATCTAATCTGATCTAAACACCTTCTAATTCCCCTAAAATATTTGTTATTGTCCTCTTGAATATTTCAGGAACTGAGTGATTTCAAATGCACTTTTACTTTAATTGGATTCCTCCTGATCTCTGGAGTCAAGCTGTGAATGGATTCTTGATTCAGTCTTCCACTGGATCTGAGGGGTCTCCACTATCAAGTTAGAAATGCAATTGGTGCCCGTTCAGCATTCTAACTGTTCCTTTCTGATGTTTTTATTTCCTCCAGGAACTTAATTTCGCTGCTATCCAGCTCTTCAATCTCTTGAATGCTGCTCATTCTGATTGTTTTTCCTTTCTAGGTTGAATCCTCTTATTATGACAGACTGTTTGAAAGTGATCAGCCTTCCCAGGAGTGTGGCACTCCATGGTTTTGGCAGGCTAATTTTCAGAATGGTGTAGCCTCTCCCTGCCACAGTGAGAACATTGTGTAATGGCACTTGCCACCCCTTCTTCACATGTTTTCTGCCCCATTTATTGAACTGCCCCAATAAGAAATATCAATCACCTTGAACGAAGACTCCCTGCTCTCACTAATTACACTGCATTTATTAAAGTTAAGTTTTCCATGGACAGTAAGAAATCCAATAGCATTTCCTCCAAAACTCCTATTGTGATCCAATCTTCAATCTAGTCACCTTTTAAAGTCTTGTATTTGCTTTGATAATTGATAACCAAACCTATGTCCTCTCCTTGCTTTTGCTTCTGTTTATTAAATTCGAATCTCACAATGAATGTTTTGCAATGTAAAGCTCTGATAATCTCGTTGGAATCACCTGTCTCTTCATTTAACCCATGTCTTGTAAAACATCATCCTCGATTTTTTCACTACACAGTGTAGGGTATCGACTTGGTCCTTACTTTTGCCATCAACCATGAATTGTTCCTGTATCAAGTCAATTGTCTGCATCAGTTCTGCCATATCTCAGCTTTCTATGGGCCTTGCACATGCTCAAAACATTCTGATAGTGATAGAGTCTGATCTGTGGCTTATGCTCATTTAAACATGAGTGTAGTACTCACCCACGGTTCTCCCACCCCATTAAATGCATTCCCTAGTATATGTTGTGGTTGTTTCTACCAGAACCATCTGAGATACCTTGGGTTGATTCATTGTCACCAGTCTTTCTTCGTGGTATTAGCCTAGGTTACTAATGCTACATAGAACATAGAACATTACAGCGCGGTAAAGGCCCTTTGGCCCTCGACATCGCACTGACCTGTGGAACCAATCTGAAGCCCATCTAACCTACACTATTCCATTTTCATCCATACGTTTATCCAATGACTATTTAAATGCTCTTAAAGTTGGTGAGTCTACTACTGTTGCAGGCAGTGTGTTCCACGCCCCTTATAACTCTCTGAGTAAAGAAACTACCTCTGACATCTGTCTTATATCTATCACCCCTCAATTTAAATTGTGTCCCCTCATTCTTGTCATCACCATCCGAGGAAAAAAGGCTCTCCCTGTCCAACCTATCTAACCCTCTGATTATCTTGTATGTCTCAATTAAGTCACCTCTAACCTTCTTCTCTCAAACGAAAACAGCCTCAAGTCCCTCAGCCTTTTATCATAAGAGCTTCCCTCCACACCAGGCAACATCCTAGTAAATCTCCTCTGAACCCTTTCCAAAGCTTGCACATCTTCCTATAATGTGGTGACCAGAACGCAATACTCCAAGTGTGGGTACACCAGAGTTATGTGCAGCTGCAACATGACCTCAAGGCTCTGAAACTCAATCCCTCTACCAATAAAAGCTAACGCACCGTATACTTTCTTAACAACCCTAACAACCTGAGTGGTAACTTTCAGGAATCTATGGACCTGGACACTGAGATCTCTTTGCTCATCTACACTACCACGAATCTTACCATTAATCCAGTACATTTTATTCCTGTTGCTCCTTCCAAAGTGAACTATCTCACACTTTTCTGCATTAAGCTTCAATTGCCACCTCTCAGCTGAGCTCTGCAGCTTATCTATGCCCCTCTGTACCCTACAACATCCTTCAGCACTATCCGCAACTTTACCGACCTTTGTGTCATCTGCAAATTTACTAGTCCATCCTTCTACACCCTCATCTAGATCATTTATAAAAATGACAAACAGCAGTGGCCCCAAAACAGATCCTTGCAATACACTAGTAACTGTACTCCAGGATAAACATTTCCCATCAACCACCACCCTCTGGCTTCTTTCAGCTAGCCAACTTCTGATCCAAATGCTAAATCACCCTCAATCCCATGCCCCTGTATTTTGTGCAATAGCCTACCAAAGGGAACCTTATCAAAAGCCTTACTGAAATCCAAATACACCACATCAATCACTCTACGCACATCCACCTGTTTGGTCACCATTTCAAAGAACTCAATAAGGTTTGTGAGGCACGATCTACGCTTCACAAAACCATGTTGACTGTCCCTACACGAGAAAAGATATTATTGGAAGAACAAGGCTTGGTCTTGTTGAATAGAATATATTTGTTACATGCTACTAAACAACTAGTTCTATTACATTCAAGTTGCATGATCGTCTCTTGTGAGACATCAGGTTAGATTGAAGAGTAAATTACATCTTACTGTTCAGCTATATAGAACATAGCATGAGAACAACAACAATCAAACAGGTAACACCACACACTGGCTGTCTCCTCCTAAGAACATGATTTGGAGATGCCTGTGTTGACTGGGGTGTACAAAGTTAAAAATCACACAACACCAGGTTATAGTCCAACAGGTTTAATTGAAAACACACTAGCTTTTGGAGCACCGCTCCTTCATCAGGTGGTTGTGGAGGACATAATTGTAAGTCACAGAATTTATAGCAAAAATTTATAGTGTGATGTAACTGAAATTATAGATTGAAAAATACCTTGATTGATTGTTAAGTCTCTCATCTGTTAACATGACCATGTTAGTTTCACTTCTTTCATATGTAAATTGAAAGGTATTTTTTAATATGTAGGAACAAGCTCCTTATATTCTGATGGGGAATGTTTATCTTGAGATTTCGGTTAACCCTTTTGAATACTAATCGCCTTATACAAAGGGCTCATGCCCGAAATGTCGATTCTCCTGCTTCTTGGATGCTGCCTGACCTGCTGCGCTTTTCCAGCAACACATTTTCAGCTCTGATCTCCAGCATCTGCAGTCCTCACTTTCTCCACAACACTTCCCACGTCAAACATACCACTAAGGAGAGTAGAAGATTTGCATGAAAAGATAAAAGTTGACCTTTAACTTAATATGTTTCAAATAGGAAAATTAAGAAGTAATGCTTTTGTTATACAGAGGTTTATTCAGAATACATGAGGAGTACTGTGATCAGTGTTGGGTACTACACCTGAGTAAAAATACATTAAAGAAAAGAATGTAGGACATGCATTTCTATAAAAGCTTTCATGGCCACAGAGCACTTTACAGTCAATTGAATATTTTAATAGTCTAGCCTGTTGTAATGTAGGAGCACAATAGCTAAATTGTGCAGCAAGGTTCCACAAATAACAATGAGATAATGACCAGATAATCTCACTTTTTTTGTGATATCCTTTTTTGTCACTCTTTTAAAGATCTAATAACCTCAAGGAGAGTTGTGTCAATGATTTTGATTGTGTGCAAAGTCTTGACATGTGAGAAAGTGGAAAGGGAATTTTATTTTTACTCAGGTTGATTATTATTTATCCTATTCTGCCTGCTTTATAGCTGACAATGGCAGGTGCTAAGATGGAAGTGCTTCAAGTCAAAATGATCCAAGTGTACAGTTTTATTTGATTTGGATTAAATCATTGATAACTTCCTCAGGTTCTCATTTTTTGCATTCTATTTTAATTTAGATTACAGTTAAGAATTGTAATGTAGAAGTTATTTGTCCAAAAAACTCTACACTGGGTTCAACTCTGGTCATGCTGGGTTCCACGTTTTTATTGTTGAAACTTTAGCTGTTTAATCTCAGTTGACATTAAGCAAAGGTCTGTAAAAGGCCATTACTTTGCCCAGTGGAATAGAAATCTAATAGTTCTGTCATGTAAACAAATGGTATATGTGTTATGTTGGTAGTGTTGCACAGATTTGCAAGGTCCCAGATGATTCGGTCATTTGGTATCATGTTCCTCATTTTCCTGGCCTTGAAGGACTGGTCAGAATGTCTGCAATAATGACATCATCACTCCTTGTTCCAAGAGCACATTTTATGCATGTGTTTTTATTTATCCAGAGAATAATATTTACATTACCATAAACCAGGTTTTCAGGAACATGGCTTTCAATGAAATTATATTATTTTCTTCAGTCTGTAACTTAACAAGTTCACCAAAAACCTGTGTATTGATTGGAAAAGGAGTCATTCCAATTAGTATCAATGTTGTTAAAAGAAATCTAAATGCTTCTCCCTGACTGCCCCAGTGAGGGTTAATACTGTTATTCACTGAAAATCAATCCTGCTCTGCACCTTAACACATGGACATTTTCAGCAAAAAATCACTATAGAGTAAGCAGGAGTGGAAAGTCCAGATCATTTTTCTCTTTGATAGCATTAGGATACTGTGAACAATCAGCTGAAATTTGTTAACCTAACTTCTGATCAGGATCAGACCTGATGCTTCGTGGGAGTAAGACATAATGTATTATACATTAGCATTTTGCGCATTTGTTCTCATTGTTTGTATGATTCTAATGAGAATGAAGGTGGTGCCCATATCCAGTTGCCCTGAGAAGATATCTGTCAGTCTTTTTTTTGATCCACTGAAGTCTTTATGATGAAAATGCTTCCACACTATTGACATGTAAGATTTGCTAAGTTTTTGACTCAGCAACAATGAAGAAATACAATAAATATCCAGTTGAGGATGTTATGTCAATTTATTGGGAACTTCAAGGTGACACTGATGCCTATAGAACTGCCATACTTGGTGATAGAAGTTGCAAAGGAATGAGATGCTATCAAAGCAACATTACTGAATTCCAGTAATGAAGCCTATTCATTCTGCAACCATGATGCACTAGTGATTGAAAAGGTAAATATGAGGCAAGGGATGATATTGCTGGCCAGGCAAACTACTGTGTGTTACACAGCACCTCTCATCCAGGCGTACTACCATTTTCCTACCTCGAGCATCATTGAGGATGGCAAGACATTGAGAGGCAAGCAGATGAGCCACTACCTAGCCTCTGTTTCCCTTTGTATGTGTTTATAGTTAAAAATCACACAACACCAGGTTATAGTCCAACAGGTTTAATCGGAAGCACACTAGCTTTCGGAGCGACACTCCTTCATCAGGTGGTAGTGGAGGGCTCAATTCTAACACACAGAATTTATAGCAAAAAATTTGCAGTGTGAAGCAACTGAAATTATACATTGAAAAATTGATTCTCTGTTAAGCCTTTCATCATTAGAGTACAGTGATAGTTTCACTTCTTTCATGTGTAAATCACAAAACCATTTTTTAAAAAAGTTGCATTCTCGGGTTAGCTGTTAAGAGTAGTGATAGCTAGACAATATGTTGAAGGTGTTGGCCCCCTGTGTTCTCTGCCTATGCCATGATGTTTAGATTGATTCTAATCTAAAAAGTGAGATAACGGAGTTTTACATAAATTCATGCAGTTTTTGGGCTCAGAGTTCTACATGAATGCATGCAGTTTTTGAGCAAAGTACAATGTAACTCTGCAAGTACAAATTCACCCCACAAAATATATGTGTACATGTGGGTCTTTGTCTGTCTGTGTGTGTGTCTGTCTGTCTGGGTTGGGGGTTGTGAGTGTGAGAAAGTGTATGTGTGTATGTGTAAAATGAGTGCAGAGTGTCTTAAGTCTGTGAGGGGGTGCATGTGTGAGTGTGTGTGTCTGTAAGGGTGTGTGTGGGTGCTATAAATTCTGTGTGTTAGAATTGAGCCCTCCACTATCACCTGATGAAGGAGCTTCGCTCCGAAAGCTATTGTGCTTCCAATTAAACCTGTTGGACTATAACCTGGTGTTGTGTGATTTTTAACTTTGTACACCCCAGTCCAACACCGGCATCTCCAAATTATGTGTTTATACAGCTAGTGCAATTGAGCTTCTGAGCAATAGTAACATCCAAGACTTTGATAGTAGACAACTTTGTGACGAGATCATTATATGCCTGTCTCTTATGTGAGGTGAACATTGCCTGGCACTTATCAAGCTGGAATGTTGTACAAACTCGATTGTAAATTGGCATAAGCTGCTTTGTTAGTAGAAAAGTTGTGAATGGAGCTCAATATTATGAAATTGTTAGCAAACAGCCAATCTTTGACACTATGATAAAATAAATAGATCAAGAGAATGTTCTTGCCTTTGTTGCAAACAGAGGTGCCTTGTCAACTGATGGAAATGCTCTCGGCAGTGAGTGCTGTGTCTCAGTGGAAAAACTTTTGTTTCTTTTTTTCATAACCTTGCCAAACTGATGGAACTGTGGACTGACAGGTCTTTGTTAAAAGTGTAATGTGCAGTACTTACAGTAAAGGAGAACTTATTGACGTATTGTACATGGATTTCTGAAAAGAATTCAATAAGGTGCCACACTAAAAGGTATTGATCCAAATATTAACTCACGGCCAACTGACAGAAAACAGAGAGTATGCATAAAGGGTCCTCATCTGATCAGCTGGACGAGTGGAGTTGTGTGGGGGTCTGTGCTGAAGCCTCAATATTTTACAATTTACATTAACGATTTAAATGAGTAGAGCAAAGACTTGGTAGCTAATTTTGCAGGTGACACAATACAGGTGGAATGTATGTTATAAAGAAGACATTAGGAGTTTGCAGATGAATTAAGAGAGTGGAATGTAGGAGAATGTGAAATTGTTCACTTTGCAGGAAGAACGGAAACACAGAATGATCTTGGAATTCTGAGATCCATTGGAATCTAGGTGAGCTGATGCATGAATCACAAAATGTTAGTGTGGAGGTGTAGAATGTAACGAAGAAGGCTAATGGAATGCCATCCCATACCAAAAGGAATTAATCATAAACAAAGGATATTATGCTTCAGTGATTTAGGGCAATGGCGGGATCATATCTCAAATACAGTGTGCAGTTTTGGTCTCCTTATTTAAGGAAGGATGTAGATATACTGGAAGCAGTTCAGAGAGGATTGTTGGATCGACACCTAGAATGAGCGAATTGACTTATGAAGGTAAGTTGAGCAGGTTGGTGTGATTCTACTGAAGTTTGGAAGACTAAGAGATAACTTGATTGAACTGTCTAAGATCCTGAATGAGTTTGATAAGGTGGGTGCGGAAAGGATATTCTCTTTTGTGGAAGTACAAAACTAGAGAACTGTTTTAAAATCCAAAGTGACCCTTTTAGGAACTAGATGAGGAGAATTTGATTTCTCTCAGAAAGATGGGCAACTTTGCAGTTGTAGGAGGCACTGCAGGAGGAGCTATTCAATACTTTTTGTTACATAGATGAAATGTAGACAGATAGTTGTTCGGCAAGGGAAACAAACATTAGCAGTGCCGATGGGAATGTAAAATTTGAAATTCAATTGGATCAACCATGATCTTGATAAATAGTAAAGCAGGCTTGCAAAATGGCCGATTTCTGCCCCTATTTCATATTCTTTCCTTCCCTTTGTATATGCTTTTACAGAAATGCTGGTTGCATAAACGACTGAACTAAAATGATAGATTTGAATACAAAGGATTTTTGTTTTGGCAACGATGATTTGCTTAATGTGTTCACAATTATGTGATCATTCTGCTAAGGTCAGAAACTTACATACGATGTTCCAAACTAAAGCAATTATATATTTCTCAAAACATTGCATAACAGTGAAAGTAAATTACCTTATTAATTAAATGTTTCATTTTTTAATGTCTCTCTCTTCACCACAGCTATGCCCACATCCAGGATATCCTGCTTTACTGAAGGGACTCTCTTAATGCTGTTCTGGATTCAGTCACTGCTAAATATTACAATCATGTAGGTTGGTTGCCATCTCTGATTTCCTCTTCCACGTCCAGTATAAACAGGCCATAAGTCAAAGACCCATGCAAACTACATTAATATGCCACTGCTAATTTGAAGCTTATGGTCCTGATATTCATGTTTTAGGATTAAATGTTTTAATCATTTTAATCTTTCAGGGATCGCAGCCCACATTTTCTTCACTTTAATTCATATGTTGGCATTCAGGAATGTAGCTCCTGAATATTTTTGATAAGCCCCCTGATAATTCAACCTCAAAAAGTCATTTTTCGCCGCTAGAATATTGCAATTCTGAAATTTACTCCTTCTTACATGGCTCTGCTTAGATAATGAACACTGCTTTTGTTGTGTAAAATCAAACTTTTAAAACATCTTCAGATACCTTGTGTGTTATTATTGCAGATTCATTTATATACAGCAAACATCAAATGAGACATATCTGCATTGATGTATCCACTTTTCCTTGCAATATCTTCGTGATCTTTTGCCCAGATTTTTACCCACTTCCCTTTTAATAGCTTTTCTAGGTTCTGCTTCCAACTCTTTCACTGACTGGGTACTGCATGTGTCAACAATATTCTCCAGAAAAAATTATTATGCTAGTCTTTTGGTGATGATATTCAACCAATCACGCCATGGGTCAAGTCCCAAATAACCACTATAACTTCATCAGAAGGTTGGTGGAAGCCCCTTCTTCAATCTGGTGTTTTACACAAAATTACAATGGTCAATCAGTGGAATTCCCAAGGAAATTCCCAATGATTGTTTGTCTACTTACCAACCCATTAACCAATGGGAAAGGTTTCTTGTTGTCCATCTTATGTAAACCATTCAATTTGAACACATCTATTCAATTTCATAATCTCACTTGTTCTACTGAAAAGAGACCCAGCTTCCGTATTCTTTCCTCACAATTAAAGCCTTTCATCTCTGGAATATTCTTAGTGTCTTAGTGTATCTATTCAGCACATCGACCTGGACCCAATATACCGGCCACTGCAGCGGACAGCTGGAACTGACAACCGGAAGCGATAGATACAAATCACTATAAATGCCGGAGGAAACATCACAGAAGCGCTTCACAGGAGGCTCCCAAGCACTGAGGATGTCACCCAGACAGGGGACGAAACGTCTGCAACACAAATTCCCAGCTCGGCGAACAGAACCACAACATTCAGCAACCTTTATATGACCTTTGCAAATTTCCTAAACTAGAGAGTCAAGATCTGCATCCATCATTCAAGCTCAACCTTCTATAGTGGCTTCTATAGTTCTAACCCTGATTATAAAGCTTTAGATCAAGTGTGTTTTTATGGAGGACACCATTAAATTATCATAGAATGAAATACGTAGAATTTTTTTTAACATTGGGGCAACAGGAGAGAGGAATAAGTAAAAACAGAATTGTCATGGTCCTGTAAAAATCATAATTCAGAATTATCTGATTCTGCATAAAATGGTCATATACTATTAAGAGAGGACCAAGAAAGTTAACAATTTTCTTTTGTGATTTTCTTATAATAAAACATTGCTCATATTAAAACAAGAATGGAAACTGAGGACATTTACCCTGTGATAAAGAAGAATGAATAGGTTGTATAGCACTTGTTAAATTCCTAGATGAGACTACAAATTTATGTTACTGTTTGGCTAGGGATTAGTAACTTCTTTTTTTAAAGTAGACAAAGTTTGAAATCCGAAGTACTCACTAAAAGAACAAAGCCACAGCATACCACAGTGTCAAACAAACAAAAAAACTTTACATAAAGTGAGAAAAGCACTAGACAAGCAACATGATATTGAAGCTAAACTCTAATATCTAAAATTAACATGAAGTAAGTATGTGTTAACAGACCAAATTATTGTTGTATCCTATGTTTCCGCACTTGCAAGCACCCCTGGTTTGGTGCCAGGTGTCATTGACCCTTCAATGTCATGCTGTAGTCTTCATCCTTTCCATTGAAAAAAAATGACAATTCTTGCTTCTGATAACCAGTGATGGAGAGGCAGTTTTTTCTTACCTGCAAACGTATTGACAGGGTATTCTTCAACTGTTGCAAGATTTTCCTGCTCCTCGGATGCTGCCTGGCCTGCTATGCTTTTCCAGCACCACTCTAATCTTCAACTTTTGCAGTGCAAACTGATCCTATAGAACAAGATAAAGACTAGTAAACTAAATTGCAGATGTTTCCCTTTTTTGTGCACTCCAGGAAGGAGAAATTCAAATGTGCCTTTCACCTAGAACTGTTTTCTTTTACCTCACATTTATGTCAATGACCTAGGATATAACACACAGGAGATAGTTTCAAGCAATCTCACAATGAGTCTCCAGTATCTTTGCAGTAACAGGAATCTACAGTTCAGGTTTTACATTGCATCTCTTTCTTTGTAGTGTCTCTGTCTGAAGTTCCTTGATACCCTCCAGGTGTGAAATTCCATGTTCCTTTTGGGACTGAATATAATCCATGTAGGAATTTTTCAGTCACTAAATTGTACTCTCAGAATTTGCATTCTGAACCATCTTTGACTTTTTAAAAAAAAAAACAATTCACGGTTAGGATCATTGTCGTGACATTTCCATTGTTATTAGCTTTCTCAGATTCTCAAAGATCTGTTCAAGTTTCATAGCCCGAAACTACTGATCCCACAACATTTCTTTCTCCAAGCAAATTCTATCAATGTTTCATTTGGTATTTTCTTAATGTCTCAATTCTTAACTGATATGCGTCAGGAATATGATTATAAATATTAGGTCATACATCGCAGTTTTAGCAATTTCATAATCTGAGGGCTGTTCTGTCAAAATAAGTGCCAATAGATGTCCTGACAAAAATAGTCTGTAAAATGAGAGGCTGTATGTGTCATTTGGCCACGTTAACATTATAGCCACCTTTTGGAGTGAGATAAAATATCTCAACAATGTCCTCAATTAATTTAGACAATAGAGACAGGTTTGTCATTACAGTAAAGTTTAGAATGGGATGCAACTCATAATCCCAACTATTTCCCTTTAATTTGCCCTCTAATCTGAAGTGTTTTTGACTAAATTCATGCTGTCTGGCCGTTTTCTCTATTTGAAGTTCTGTCTTTTCCTCTTCGTCTGGAGATCATGTTCAAACTTTCCTCTTTCATGTTCACACTTTTACATTTCATTGTTCTTTTTCTAGTTTGTGTAGCTTAATTTGTTTTTTCATTTCAAGCTGTTTCATTTAGAACTGAATTCTAGCCAAATCAAATGAATTCCTATATAGATTAACTTTTCCTCCATCCACTTCTAAATGCTCTGCTATCACTTCAATTCGTCAGCTCTCTTAGCCCCTAATTTTAACAAAAACTAATGCTAATACTACTAACTTTTGAAAATCAATCGGGGTTTAATCTTCCCTTTCCAGAAATATTGCCGGAACTCAAAAATATTGTGCTTTACAGTAAGTATAAAATTGACTTGTTCAGAATCTTGTCAGCCTTAATCTCAGCAAGTCCCAACACTCTCGTCCTACAAGTGGCTCTTGTTAAGGACTAGCAACTATAATCTAGTTAAGGACTAGCAACTTTTTTTATGTTTAAAGAAGACAAAGGTTGAAATCTCAGGAATGTGCAAGAGAATAAAGCCATGAGATTCCATAAAATATAAACAAACAAAGTTTACTCTCCAAAGTTAGACAAGTAAAACACTGTGCGACTCTGATCAACCTGCTATAGCAAGGAAAGTTTTCAATTGCAGAGGGTTCAGAAAACAATTACCAGAATATTGCCAGGAAAGGAGGTTTGAGTTATAAAAATAAGCTGGATAGGCAGAGACATTTTTCACTAGAGTGTAGGAGGTCGAGAGATGTCTCAATAGAGATTTATAAAATCATGAAGAGCATAGATATACTGAATAGCAAGGATCTTTTCCTTAATATGGGGAAGTTCAAAATTAGGGGGCATATTTTTAAGGTGAGAGGAGGAAGGACATGAGGGACAATTTTTTTTACACCAACAGTGGTTCATGTATGAAATGAACTGCCAGAGGAAGTGCTGAATGCAGGTACAGTTATAACATTTAAAAGACATTTAGATAAGTACATGAATAGGACATGCTTGGAGGGATTTGGGCCAAATGCAGGCAAGTGGGACTAGTTTAGTTTGGGAACACAGTTGGTATGGACTAGTTGGACCGAAGGGTCTGTTTCTGTGCTGTATGACTATATAATATGTAAATAAATAATATATATATTATACAATTTATATAAATATACTCTAACATCCAGAACTAATATGAGATAACTATGGGGTTAACTTAAAACAGTAGTTGAATACACACAGTGTACATTAATTTATAAATGTAGTCAAGGCAGATCCTACAGATTTTTCAGTGAACCACCCAATGTTAGTGACATTATGGGTCACCAAATATCATTAAAACTTTGTCTCCTTCACAAGAGTTTTCAAACCTTTGCTTTCAAAGACCTACCATCTGAATTTCCTTAATTGCTGTTTCAGCGTGACCTACCTCAAACACTGCTTTTGTCTTGGTAGTTCAATCCCTTCCACTGAGACTACATTTCCCAAAATCCCCGAGGCAGCACTCTAGTACATATGAGCAAAATTTCACAGTTTCATAGCTAACCAGTTTCATGAAGCTGACATTACCACTGGGCTTCTCTGAACACCAGGTTCCCAAACTGCACCAAGCAAGTACAACATGTGGGCTTCTTTGAGCCCCAGCTCTATGCTATCATTGACACCTAGGGTTTCAATGAACCACTAGCTCCTCAAGCAGCTGTTATACAGACACTTTCATTGGCTTCTTTTTTTTTCTCCAACAGAGAAACAGTGATCTTCTGCTAATATCCCTCTTCCTCAGGACGATGTCCTGGCTGCTTGAGACAGCTAACAACAGCATTGCTACTGCCCAGATGCTCATTCCTCTGCTTCTAAGCACCTTACTAACCAGCAGATCAAAGCCCAAATCTTCTGCATCAAACATCTCCAACCAACTGACTTGGTCCTATGGTCTGCACTTTCGTACTTGCCACAGTACCATGGTCAGCATTTCACACGTTTCTAAAACTCAGGCACTCTGTGCCCATTCAACAGTCGGGTCTTCCAGCTATAAAAAAGAAATAAAGAAACAAAAAAGAAAGCCTGTCACGCTGCCACTCTGCACATGTATCTGAATGCATGGCCTAACAGGGAATCAAGTTCGCACGATAGCCTGAAACCATTACGTTCCTATTTCATAAAACACTCCTGAAGCTCCAAAGGAACAAAACTGCAAAGTTCCTGACAGTAATTTGTTGATTCTGTGGGCACAGTGTCCAAGTATTGCAACATTTCCATGGAAACAAATACAAATATTTGACATTTTATTCCATAAATAATAACTGTTATTTAGCTGTAATGTAAACAGTTGCAAAGCTGTTCAATGATGTAGACTTGATGGCGCAAGAAACTGAAGAGAAAAAAGCACATGGGTTATTGAGTGACACCCCCTGACTGACAGTTAAATCTTTATCGGACTTGCAGTTTGTATCATAATTCCTATGATAAACTTTCCATGATGAGAGAGTATTGTTGAAATCTTCAACCAAGTCAATATAAAATAAGCAATTCTACCACAGTGGGTAAAGTGTGAGCTTCTGTCTTTCCTAATACTTGCTTAAATTTAATGAAATTGCTCAAAGTACATATGCTAAATGCATCTTAATTTGTGAGTTTAGTGTGTACATTGGTCTGATTTACATCCAAACATTAGTTCATCCGGTGTGCTTGATTCAGATAAAATGACCCTGTCTGAGTTCCAACATGGAAACATGAAACCAGTGTTTCAGCTACTTTAAGCATTCCTGAACAATTGTGAAAAATGTAAAGGGAGCTGCAAAGCACAACGGGGTAGCTTTTTCACAACTGGAATGTATCTATAGATCCTTCTGTTAGCTGTTGAGAGAAAATGTTAGCAAAATGCATTGGAGCAGAATTGATCTTTCTGCAAATGAATATGTGTGCATACTGCAATAGCATCTAGAACCATTTCAGCATAGATTCATAGAGTCATAGAGATGTACAGCATGGAAACAGACCCTTCGGTCCAACTCATCCATGCTGACCAGATATCCCAACTCAATCTAGTCCCACCTGCCAGCACCCGGGCCATATCCCTCCAAACCCTTCCTATTCATATACCCATCCAAATGCCTTTTAAATGTTGCAATTGTACTAGCCTCCACCACTTCCTCTGGCAGCTCATTCCATACACGCACCACCCTCTGAGTGAAAAACTTGTCTCTTAGGTCTCTTTTATATCTTTCCCCTCTCACCCTAAACCTTTGCCCTCTAGTTCTGGACTCCTCTACCCCAGGGAAATGACTTTGTCTATTTATCATTTCCATGCCCCTCATGATTTTATAAACCTTTATAAGGTCACCCCTCAGCCTCCGACGCTCCAGGGAAAACAGCCCTAGCCTATTCAACTTCTCCCTGTAGCTCAAATCCTCCAACCCTGGCAACATTCTTGTAAATCTTTTCTGAACCCTTTCACGTTTCACAACATTCTTCCGACAGGTAGGAGACCAGAAATGCACACAATATTCCAACAGTGGCCTAACTAATGCCCATACAGCCGCAACATGACCTCCCAACTCCTGTACCCAATACACTGACCAATGAAGGAAAGCATACCAAATGCCTTCTTCACTATCCTATCTACCTGCGACTCCACTTTCAAGGAGCTATGAACCTGCACTCCAAGTCTCTTTGTTCAGCAACACTCCCTGAGACCTGACCATTAAGTGTATAAGATCTGCTAAGATTTGCTTTCCCAAAATGCAGCATCTCACATTTATCTAAATTAAATTCCATCTGCTACTTCTCAGCCCATTGACCCATCTGATCAAGATCCTGTTGTAATCTGAGATAACCTTCTTTGCTGTCCACTACATTTCAAATTTTCATGTCATCAACAAACTTACTAACTTTACGTCTTATGCTCCCATCAGTGAGATAATTGCCTCAAAAGTGGATCACATCCAAAATGGGGATGATTTGACAAAGGTGGGGCAAGGGAGGGCATTATCTACCCACATCTATCAATGCAGATTGCACACATTACCCATGCTGTCTGCTACTTACAGCAAATTAGCAGCAAAATCCATTGGTTGCACACTTACCTGGAGGAATGATATTGAGTCTACTTAAAGGCAGCTAGATAAAAGGGCCTGCACATTCTGGCTGTAAAGACAGTGGGACAAACTGAGGAACAAATGACTGAAGTAGGGATCAAGCAGGCATCAATGTTCTCTTGTCCTGTACTGGAAAATTCTGTCCAGACAATGGAGTGGTGGAGAGATATCTCCCTCACCCATGAAGCCCTTGGGACATCTACAGAAGAGACAGTGGGAAAGAATTGCTGAGTTTGTTTCTGCTGGAGTATTGCACCAGGAACTTGGCTGCAATTGAAAAGAGTGATTTCACAAACTGGTGCATCAAAGCTCAGACTGCAGGCATCTTGGCTTTTGGGGCCATGCCTAAAACAGATCTTTCAGGATATCACCTGTTCCTGTTCTTTAACAGAGTCCAAAGTGTGTTAAGGTATTTAGTCAGGAGATTGTCTGTCATGACTCCATAAGAGAGGCCACTTCTCAGCACGAGAGTAAACTGCTCACTTCAGCAGTTTCTTAACCAGTGATACTGCTGATGCCACTCAAGTCAGCCATTTTAGACTGTTGGGTCCATGTTGAGAGACTGCAATCCACAGTCAGGTTCCCTCAATCTTCTTCCCATGTCAGCTGATGTATTGATTGTGGAGGCTCAGTAACCTTCTAACTCCTAAACTGTAACCATTGGAGAAGACATCAAACTTCAGGTCAGGAAAACAAGCTCTCAAAACAACCACCAGGAGAGACATCAAGGTAAGGAAAAGATCACAGTGAAGTAGAGACCATAGCCAGAGTGAGGGAGTGAATGGGGACCACCTGAGGGTCAAGACTTGAGGTTTGCTGATCATGGGGCATCGAGGAGCACTCCTGCTTCTCGGCCCACAACAGGTGCTGGAAAAGAGCATACAGGTGGGATCCAACTGCTCCCAACTCCTTTTAGCTGCTGAGTTTCATGAGCTTGAGAAACTTGACCTGTGATCAATGTAAATGGAGGCCAAAATTTGAGGCATCAATACTAGAACCTCCAACACATCTCACCAGAGTAGCACATTCATTTCCATCCAAACATAGTTTTCAACTCAAAGTGGCTATATTCACAATGGTCGCTGGCCAGATTTCAATCTGGTTATTCTAACCAGTAACATTGTCTCCTAATTACACCATGTAATTGATTAACCAGGACTATTAGTAATAATCTCCAACCAATAGAGTATACTGTATATAGTTCTGTTATATGAAGTATTTCAATTAAAACTGACTTTAAGCTGAACTCATATGTCTTAAATGAAAATAAATTATATTTACATTTATCATTTTTGGAATTTGTAATATGTATTCATTTTGGGCACCCCACCTTCTAACAGGAATTGATCCATTGGAGACTTCAGAGAAAAGCAACATGGACATTTCTGGGACATGGGGATCCAAGTCATATTCATAATATTGAGTTTGTTTTTACTAGAATAACGTTGACAGGAAACATAATTCAGGGCTAAGAGGAATGGGTAATATTGATGTGAGCAGGTTATTTTACTTGGACTGTGAGCACAGAACTACAGGACATAAGCATAAAATTAACAAACCTCAAACAAGACTTGTGATTAAAAGAAATTGTTTTTTTCCCATGGAGTTAAAACAAAAAGAGTCAAACTCCAAATAAAATAAGCTACTGCTGTTGATTAACTCCTTTAAAAGAGGAACTTGAGAATATAGAGTTAGGAACAAACTGCAGTTAGACCATGCTAAGTACAAATGGAGCTAATTAAATGCTGTGTAGAACATGATGGTTCCTGAGCTGCTGGCACCAAGTAAGTGTCAAGTTCCAGGAAGATAACAAGCCTACAGCGTTGGATAGGAAAAGAGAGGTATTTTGGAATTTTGCTGAGTTATCTTTGCAAACAGGAAATGATTCAAGAATGCTTGCTCAGGATGTTAAAATAGACTGACTGAAGATGAGAATAGAGCAGATTGTTCCACAGCTGGGGATACAATAAGCTTGGTACAATGAATCAGGATTAGAGTAGTGCTGGAAAGCACAGCAGGTCTGGCAGCATCCGAGGAGCAGGAAAAGCCCTGATGAAGGACTTTTGCCCGAAACGTCAATTTTCCTGCTCTTCGGATATTGCCTGACCTGCTGTGCTTTTCCAGCACCACTCTAATCTTGACTCTGATCTCCAGCATCTGCAGTCCTCACTTTCGCCTTGGTACAAATGATTGATCTTTTTATCAGCTCTACAATGTTATAATTTTAACAAATTTACCTGGTGGAGAACATCCAAATTCTAGCTAAATTCATGGAATCCTGTGACCACCTCATGGGCTCCCACAATCCCACTACAATATCCCTAGATGCCCAATATCCACGTTACACTCAGTGGAGCTTTTTCTGTTACTTAGAGAACATAAGACTTGCTTTAAAATGGAATTAATTTATTTTGTGCCAATGTAATTAGATTGGCCTTGGTGTAATCTAAGGAATTGTTTATATTTCAGTTAAAAAAAATTATATCAACATGTACAGAGATTGTAGCAATAGTTTTTATTTTGTCATTTATGGTCTCATGAGCCACCGCAGACACTATGGGTAGAATCTCACAGGAACCTGAGTAACAGGGGCTATGATGAGGTTTGAGTCAGAATCAGATGAGAAGCCCAGCAAGGTTTAGCTCAACAACTTACTGGATCTTTTCTGCTTTTTCCAAGTGGCGAGGTGAATTTCTCACTTGACAGCAGCAAGCTACCAATTAAGGGGAACTACAACTAGTTAAACAGTTTATTAATGACACAACTCACCTCATTTACTTACCAAATGGGCTAAACAAGCAAAACATAGAGAATTTGTGGCAAAGCTCGAAATCCAAGCGAATACCTGGTAACTTCAGCTCGCTGTATACAGCAAAGGAACTCTCTGTTGGATACCGACACAACATGTTAAGGATGTGCACTCTGCTCATTGACTGCAGCGGGCTGCATCTCCAGGATATTCAGTTGCTGTCACAGCACTCACTGTCTCTCACAGCATCCCTGACTTGCATTGCCTTGCCACTCCCTCAGCATAGGTACTTGGCTCACAGTACTGCCATCTTGCCTTGCTGTCTAGCACAAACACAAAGTCAGGGAGCTGGTCCTGGTTGTCAGCAGGCTGCAGTCAAGTCAAGGGAGATAGCCTTCAATCAGGAGGGTTTGGCACAGGCAATAAGGGACAGTCTCTGATACTAGTCTGGAGGATTGGACACGGTCAGCCAGCCACTCGAGGTGGTCAGAGTCAGGATGCTCTCCATATAAAGGCTGAGGAGCTGAATCTCGGCTGCTGACCAGCCATCATGACTCTTTCTGCCCTGTTGTGGGCTGCTTTCCTCATGGAATAAATGAAAGGCGAGTATTACAGAAAATGAAAGTGGGTGACACAGCATTACTTTTGATAACTTCTCAGTGAGAGAGTAGGCAGCTCAGAGGTCATGTTGGGTTAGTGCTATTGACGGTTGGGAATGTGACAGTGAGCGAGGAAAGATGTTGCAAATAATAGTGAGAGTATTAGAACATAGGCCTTGTTGGGAGGTGGGTGCAGTAGCTGACAGAGAGCATGCAACATCGAAAAGAAGATTATGGCACTTATGCTGGTGGAGTGGGGAAGGGCATTGACATTGCTGAGACTGCACTGATCCAGTTGGAAACCCTGAACCAGCATTTGTGCTGAATGGGACCTGACTATACATACATTGGCTGCTATGTTTCTAAGATTACAACAGTGGCTGCATTTAAATGCATCACTGTCTCTAAAGCACTTTTGGGATTTTGAGATCATGAATAGGGCTACATAAATACAAGCCTTCCTTTTCGATTCCGTCTGGTTTCATGGCATCCTCTTCTGGTCCTGCGGAAAGAAATCCTTTATGAGCAAGCTAACAAGGTCCCAATAAAAAGAGATGCTGTATCACTTCACCTTGTGTAATCAAATACATCTGAAAATTGAAAGGGATCAAAGCTGTCAACTAAGCATGGGTGTTGCAACAATCTAATGATTCTCTGGGTTCTCAGCCCATGCCTCTTTATGTATCCTGAGCCATTGCCTACAGTAAGCTATGCCTATCTCTGCAATCGAGCTGGCCAGGCCAGGAATGCTGAGCATGGGCTATAGCCCAAACAAGCACAAACTCTTAAAAAGCACTCCTAAAAATTGGATATCTGGGAATAGGGTCAGGAATCCCTGAATAGTGTCTCCACTACTATTCTTAATGGGCTACCAACCTGACTTGGTAAAAGTCCAACCCATTGTTTCAGGACCTTTCACGAGAATTGAGAAAATTACAAATGTAACATGTTTTGAATAAGTGAAAAGGGGTGGAGGGAAAGAAAAACAAAAAGTGCTTTATCCAGCAATTCACCAAAAACATTTTTATCCTCCTTTCAGATGTGAAGGATCACAAGCTTCAACAATTCATGGAGGTAACCATCCCACTGAAATATTCTCCACCTTCTCTTCCCTCTGATCCACTCTTGGCTTTGTACCTCAACTCTTGCCATGGATTGATGGTACCCTCTAAACTATACACTCTTCCAATCTGAGAGGTCTGTACATGGCTTTCTGCTTTATTCTCCCCATTCTAATATCTCAGTTTTAGCCACAACATTATGTTTAAACCTGCTGACAAGAGATTTGTACTAACTTCTATCAGACAGAGGACAAAAAGCAACTCTCTGTGAATGTCCTCCTTCCTCCCTTTATCCATGACTCAATCATCAAAGTGAAAGCCCTCAATTCCAGGACTGCTACTGACCCTTTCACCTCTAGAGATCTTCCCTCTATGACCAACAAATTTAATAGTCCCCCAACTCTAAACAGTTCGCTTCTGCATCCTTACCAAAGTGCTTAAACAGGACTGCCCTAAATAAACCATTTTCTCAGCTAGTTCCTAACCACTGAACTGATTTCTTCCAATTTCAAATCTACTTTTCCATTCTCATCTGAGCAACATCTGTGACTCAAGTGATGTCCTGCATCATTTCATTGCTTTCCAGTTTCCTGGCCATTTCTCTCCCTCCGTCACAATCGATGTCCAATCCCTCTGCATTTCTTTCCCCTGCCAAGAGAGTTTGAGAGGTCTCTATTTTTCTTTGTACAGACAGACTACAATTTTCCATCCATCAGTGCTTTCCTCGCTGAACAACGTCTCACAGTGAACAACTTTTCCTTCAACTCCAGTCACTTCTTTCTGTTATGGGTTGATGCTCTGAGTATCTGCAGGCTCCCAGCTATGCTGCGATTTTTTTGTGGGATATTTCCCTTATTCTCAGGAACACTCCTTCTTCCAGTCCTACTGAGGCCCAGCTCCCTCACCACTCTTTTTCATTATGTTGATGAACCATATATTTATCAGTGCCATACATTGCCGAAACTGGAAAATTCATTGACCTTGCTTCCAGTTTCCACTCCTTCACTTGATCCATTTCCATCCCTTCCCTTCCTTTCCATGACTTTCTCTGGCTCCATTTATGGAGAGATGTTATCAGCCAATATCATTATAAGGCCACAATTACCTTGACAACACTTGCTCGCAGTCCACTTCATTCCTTTGTCCCAGTTTGCCCGGCTTCATTACATCTGTTCATTTGGTCAACATTCTATGCTAGCACTTCTGATATGTCTTTTCTCCTCACCTGAGGAGTCTCCTACTATAAGAAAACAAAGAAAGCAGATGCTAGAGATCTGAAACAAGAACAGAAATTGTTGAAGGAATTCAGATGATGTAGCAGCATCTGTGGAGAGAAAGGAACCAGAGTTAATGTTTCAAGTCCGGTGACCCTTCATCAGAACTCACCGACTATGGTAGATAACATCCTCAACTATATCTGTCTTATTTCATGCACCACTGCTTTCACCCCTCATCTCCTTTCCAGATAGGCATAAGGTTCTCTCTGACCTCACCTTCAACCCCGGCAGCCCCATCAGTTAATGGAGCATCCCTGACTAGTTCCTGCACCCCCAGCACAATGCTAGCATCTGTCCACATTTTGTTTTGTGTTTTTTTTGCCAATGCAATGTTTTCTTTTTTGGTTCTTAAGGTCTTAACTGCTTGGATTGCTGCTATCCTGCCAATCACACCTCCTTGGAACTCATCTTTTGTTTCATTAGCTGTCGCATTACCACTCCCTTTGTCTTTGATCATTTTTGAAGATTAACCCCTTTGTGAGGTTCATAGGAACTGTTTCCTGCACCAACAAACTATCCCCTTATGAATCAATGCCTTATGAATCAATAGCTTTTGGAGAGAAGAGTATTTAACATTGATGGATTTATTTTTAAAATTAACTCTTTCCCCTTTCTCTGGATGATACTATCAGCAACTTTTAATAGTACACAGCTGCTGTTACATCAGCAGTTTCAATGAAACATACTTCCAAGTCCATTTTTATATTAAATCCAATTTCAAGTTGAACTAAATCCCACTAGTGGCCTGCCCTATGCCAGCTACTCCCTGCCATAGCCAGCTGGGCCTCTCCAGGAGCTGTTTAATTCCGTGTCCAGTGAATGTTAAAGAATTGAACGTGATGACTATGCTCGAGTGGCTTGACAGCAATGTTTTTGTGCCAGTTGTAAATGTTTCTGCCTAAGCTGGATTTCACCAACTGGAGGGGCCACACCCTGCAGAAGCCATCTCCAGGCCACATTGTCTGAACTGGAAGTTGGACAAGCACCCGTGGTGGCTGTAATGGTTTAAAATAGATTGGTTGAAAATGAGTCAGCTCCTTTGCGTGTGTAGAAAGGAAAATTGATTCCAGACAATCATTTCGCAGTTTGGGAAGGCATCTAAATCTCTACAACTACAGAATGGCTCATCATGCTGACATGTCAGGGAGGGTTGCTGAATCAGTAACAGAATTAATAGTAAATCCCATTCTCATTTCAGTACGGTGAGTGAATTCCATTTACCCTTGTCTCTTAATTTAGAAATAGAAATCTGCTATTGATCACTATAAAAACAAAATAAAACGTCACTACTTCCATAGAGACTTATTAGACTGAAAACTTGTCAACCTTACCTAGTTTGACCAACATTTAGGGTTGCAACCCTGGTTCAGCCAGTCAAAGAGTCACAGAGTCATACAGCACTATTCTGAACACAAAGCCAATCTAAACTAGTCCCACCTGCCTACTCTGGCCCATATACCTTCAAACCTTTCCTATTCACGTATCTATCCAAATGTCTTTTAAACGTTGAAATTGTACCCACATCCACCACTTCCTCAGGAAGCTCATTCCACACTCGAACCACCCGCTATATAAAAAATTTGCCTCTTTTTAAAAATTTTTCTCCTCTCACCTTAAAAATGTGTCCCCATCTTAGAGAAAAGACAACTACTGTCAAGTCTATCTATACTGTCATTATTTTATAAATTTCCATTAAGTCATCTCTCAATCTCCTGTGCTTCAGCGAAAAAAGTTCCAGCCTGTTCAGCCTTTCTTTTTAACTCAAACCTTCCATATCTGGCAACATCCTGATAAATCTATTCTGAACTCTCTCCAGTTTTGGGAGGTTTTATCATGTGACATTCTGGCCACATGACATCTTCATGTGATGTCTGCCCATAGGACACTTGATCAAATTATTCATATTACACGTGATTACATTTCTCTTATCATTGTTGGGTCTCCGAGAGCTCATTAACTTTGCGTTGGTTTCACAGCAGCTACTGTGTCAGAAGTTCTAAGTTCTAGGAGTATCCCCCATGAGCAGACAAAAAGAGGAGGTTGAAGATGGGAAATAAGCACAACTGAAGGGAGGAAAGAGAAAAAACTGAGAGGAATCCCTCTTTCTACAATACTCTTGGTAACACAAGAGGATTGGGTACCTATATGAAATCCTATTAAAACATAAGGACAAAAATATAAGATTAGAAACAGGCCTTTAGCTCTTTAAGCCCATGTCCACTTTGCCATTAAATAGTTCCTGTGCTGATCTTATCCATCAAGTCCACCTTCCTATCTTCATTCTGATACCTATGTATGTTTATTATCAGTAGTCTTCTTGGTAAGGAATAAGAAATCCAACTGATCTTTCCCTCCTTAATGAGAGACAAATAACAATATCAGCCATAATCCTAGTTAACTCAACACAAGCAGGAAAATGAAGCTTGCATCTGGTCTGCAGGCAGCTCCTTTCTTGTCTAGGAAAACAAAATTGAGAAATTAAAACATAAACCAGTCTTGTCCAATTTATTTCTGTAGTACTTTCATGACTGTGCTCTCAGCACCATCTAAAGTAACATCATTATCCAAGAGAAATGAACTCCTCCCAACTTGCTGACATCCCGTGGTCATACACTGTGATTAGCTGTTGCAACTTTTAGATTTGGGGGTTTCACCAATTTTTTTTTCATCCCTGGTGGCATCTTTGAAACTATACCCAAGTCTAGCTTTTCCACTTTAAACAAATGGCAGAAGGCCTTTGCAGAGTCAACAGTTTAACAAAAGGCCAAACTATTTATTTGTCTCAATGACAACGGCTGTGTTATACACAACATGTGAGCCTGGCTCTAATATGACAAAAATGTAGTAATAAATTTAGTAGCTGAATGCTGTCCCTTCAAACGTTTCTACTACTCCCTTGATCTGATTGATGAGAACAGCATATGATAGGTTCACATCAGCTGTGTTAACAGGGTACAGAGCCAAAATGAGATGAAAGCTGAACTTTCCCATAAAAGACCTTACCAAAATGTAAAGGGTACAGTCTAACAAAGTCTGTGTGTACAATACCACAGACTCTTTCCAGTAGAAACAGGAAGGGCATGTCATAAACAGTAATCTTATTGCTTACATAAAGAGTTTATCTGCATTGGAATATATTCAGTTAGACTGACATCTTAATGTTTCATTGCCCACTGCCTTTTTGTTCATTCTATTTTTACCATATTTCAAATCTGCCAAAAAAACAATCTCACAGGTCAATATTTCGGAAAGAGAAAAGAACATTGATAAATAAGAATATATACACAACTAAATTTGCAGTGCCGTAAATTCACAATGTATAACGTGGAATGATGACTGAAGTATCAGAAAATAAAATGGATGAATGAGCGCTTTATAGTATAGTTAGTTTACTTACCTTATAATGTTCTTACAAGATGCCAATTCAATTTTAAAACTGTCTTTATACCTTCAAAAATCTCATTAATGTTATAGCCAGTTACAAATTAAGGATTCTGAAATCATAATATACTAGTAGGTCTAGCTAGCAGCCATACATAGAACCTGTAACTTTACTTAATTGCCTCTGAAGTCTGTCAGCCCACTTTACTGACCTCTTAAGTGACTGCAGGAGGTCACAAGTCATGTAAACATGACAAGAAGTATGCTACAGCGCCCCTTTTCTACTGATGTACATGTTAATTATTCATTTCTTTCCCACTTGAGAAAACCCAGGATTTGTTTTTATAAAACATAAATGAATATTAATAACTAAATTTCCATGAAGATAATACTTTTGATAATATTAATGTTTTTAAGACGCATCTAAAAGGGAAGGTGCAGTAAAAGAAAGGTGCAGCTTGGGCATCATCTCCCTTCCAGGGGTCGGAATGGACTGTTCCCAGATCCTGAGTCCACCCCTGAGTCAGGGAAAGCAGTCACAACTCCTGGTTCTCATAGGAAAGTTAATTGGCTGGAATGTTGGGTGATCATGGGGACAGGGATAGAGGTTGGACTCTGATCGGAGCAAATTTAAACAGACCATCTTACCTTGGCTGCTCTTTTATAGATCGAATTGCTGCATAACTTAATGCAGGAAAGACACAGACTTGGAACATTTGTTACCAACCTGGAGACAGTGAGGGAGGGAAGTAAGGCATCCTATTGGAGGATGGCTTTCCCATCCTGAGCAGGCTTGGTTAGATGTCTTAGAGAAAGTGAGAACACGTGGTGAGGAAGAACTGGCTCCAGTGCAGGAAGACTTCAATGATCTTCTTTGCTCTAGCAAGGTAAGTACAATAAACACTCAGAGGAAGTTTCTGAAAATTCAATCTCCATAAGGCACCTAGCTGAGTAAGAAACGTGTGCCCAGGTACTTAATGTGTGCCCAGGATGTTGGTCAAACTAGGTAAGGCTGGCAGGTTTTCTGGCTAATAAGCTGCTAAGGAAGCAGTGAAGTTTTTATTTTGTGGCTCAGTGGTTAGCACTGCTGCCTCACAGCTCCAAGAATCAGGTTCAATTCCTCCTTTGGGTGTCTGTCTGTGTGGAGTTTGCACATTGTCCCCACATTGTCTGGGTGCTCTGGTTTCCTCCCACAGTGCAAAGATGTGTAGGTTAGGTGAATTGGCCATCTGAAATGGAGGGTAACAGGGGTGTTCTGGTTGGGATGCTCTTTGTAGGGTCAGTGTGGACCCGATGGGCCAAATGGCCTGCTTCTGCACTGTAGGGATTCTAAGATTCTGTGATACTAACCCCAGAGCAAGGCTGAGTCCTGGCAGTATGAAGGGCCTACCAGTACATTCATGCACTGTGAGCATTGGTGGGTGGGCCAGCATGCAAAGCCTATCCGTAATTCCTGAAGAAGGGCCTGTGCCCGAAACGTCGAATCCCCTGTTCCCTGGATGCTGCCTGACCTGCTGTGCTGTTCCAGCAATAAAGTTTCAACTTTGATCTCCAGCATCTGCAGACCTCACTTTCTCCTATCCGTAATTTGACCAATGGACAGAGTGATTTGCTAGGGCGATTTCAGAGGACAGTTAAGGGTCCTTCTAGATGGTAGTGGTTTTGAATTTGGAAGGTATTATCTGGATAACCTTAATGAATTTCTGCAGTGCATCTTGTACATGGTTCACATTGTTATGGTGGAGTGAGTGGATGATTGTGGATGCTGTGCCAATCGCACATGTTTCTTTGTCCTGGATGTTGTCAAGTTTCTTGAGCATTGTTGGAGCTCCAACCATCCAGGCAAGTGGGGAGTATTCCATCACTCATCTGATGTTTGTCTGGTAGTGGACAGGTTTTGGAGAGTCAAGAGGTGAGTTACCCACTGTGGTGTTCCTAGCCTCTGACCTGCTCTTTTGGTGACAACATTTATATCGTGAACCAGTTCAATTTCTAGTCAATGGGAGCTTCCAGAATATTGGTAATAAGTGATTTAGTAAGAGCAATGTCATTGAATGTTCAATAGATGATAGTTAAATTCTCACTTGATGGAGGTGATCATTGCTTGACATTTGACTGACACAACTGTTACTTGCTATTTGTCAATTGAAGCTTGAATATTATCCAGGTCTTGCTTCGTGTGGACATAGACTGATTCAGTATCTGAGGACTCTCAATTGTGCTGAATGTGCAGTCATCTGTATACATCCCACTTCTGACTTTATGATGAAGAAAGTTATTGTTGAAGCATCTGAAGATGGTTGACACTGTTCTGAAGAATTCCTGCAGGGATGTCCTGGAGATGATATGACTGAATTCCAACATCAACAAGCCTCTTCCTTTGTGCTAAGTATGGATCCAAACAGTGGTGTGTTTTCTCCAATTCCCATTGCTTCTAGTGTTGCTAGGGCTCCTTGATGCCACACTCAGTCAAACTTGACCTTGATGTGAACGGCACGTTCACCTCACTCTGGAGCTTGTTTGTTTTTTTGTCCAAGTTTGAACGAAGGCTGTAATGAAGTCAGGAGCTGAGGGGCCCTGAAGGAACCCTAACTGAGTGACATTGAGCAGGCTATTGCTGAGCAATTGCTGCTTGATAGCACTGTTGATGATCCCTTCCATCACTTTACTGATGATCAAAAATAGACTGATTGGGTGGTAATTGGCTCAAGCACTTTCTGACAAATTGGTCAATGGTCTCTTGGGTTTTCTGCCACTATTTCTATTACTTTTAGCTGAACCTTGAGAACTTTCTACCTTTGTTTTGGATCTTTATGATCGTCCATGGAAAAACCCAATGTATCAATTCTGTAAGCTTTACACTTTACCTGACAAGGGGCTATGCTCCAAAAACTTGTGATTTAAACTAAACCTTTTGGCCTATAGCCTGGTGTTTTGTGCCTTCTGACCTTGTCCACCCAGTCCAACACCAGCACCTCCACATCAAAGCTTTTCCTTGACAATGGCAAGCAGGATTATAAACTAAATCTGAAGGGAGTGTTTAAAAATTTTAGCACAGTAATATCTCTTTGGTTGCTCAGTCCATAATGAAGTGTTTGCCTTTTTTGTTGCAGACTTTTACTCTTTTTTAACCAGTTTGAGTGTTGTGCAGTGTTTGTTTATTTCTATAACTAATCTTGCTTATCTCTCTTTTATTTTTTGATTTTCTCCTTCTGCTTCCTTTTACTTTTCATCATTACTGGTCTTAGCCCCTTTAAAACTGCAGTTTTTCCAATTACAGGTTTATAGGTGAAAAGTTTCAGACTTGTAGTAGCAGGTTTCAGCCTCTCGATGGCAATTGCACTAAATCAGGAGTGAATTGTCTTGCTGGCTATTATTTTTATTTTGACAGTGATTTGAAGTAAGCAAATGGCAAACCAATCAAGGTCTCAACAAAGGGCATCCTTCACAGTGTAGAAAAATGCATTTTTAGTATTTGAAAAGTTTAATTTTCTTCCAGGAGAACTTTATAGCTGCACTTTCAGGACCATTTTGCTGCCTTTTTAAAAATCAGCACTGCAGGAACTTATGTTCTTTTTATCTTTTAAATAAAGTGACAGAGAATTGAGTGGCACAGGTCTCTCACATTTACAACTTCAGCTTCTTTCATTTTTAAATGAAGCTCTGTTGGAAATTTCTTCTGACTTGAAAGATCTAAACTTAGATTTTAATTAAAAAAAGGATTGACTCCATCATCTGGCTGGTCAGTGTCCCACCTAAGGATCCATATGGCTGTCTGTACACACAGAAGCTGATCCTGCTGATTGTCTGAATTCTTTGATGGAAAGCAGGGAGCCTTTAAATTTGTAGCCATGACTGACTCCCTGATAATGATGTAATGCCTCAGTCATTTGACCAACCTTTACGTCTGAGCAAGGAGACCTGATAGTTGGCCATCTTGCCACCAAACAGCCAATAATTAGTTAGGACAGCAGGACTAGGATTGAGTAGTTTCTTTGCCTCTCTCATCTCACTGAAGAACATAAATTCCAGCTCATTATCCCCGACCAATGCCGCCACCCTTCCTACTTTCTTTTCTCTCGCCGTATCCCTCCTAAATGCTTTGTGGCCTGCGTTTAAGCCAGGTTTCCACTATATCTTAAACTCATCTGACAACTTGCGCCTGCAGCTCATCAATCTTATTTGTAACATTCCTCACATAAATCCACTTGCATTCCAACACCATACGAGCCACATTCCCCTTTTTTACCTCCATCAAATTCTAGTTCTTTGTACCTTACTCTTTATTCCCCTGCTGTTTGCACTTTTTGCACTATGTCTCCCCTCTTTGCTTTTACATCCTGGTTCCCTTCCCTCTGCCATATTAATTGGGACCATCCCCTTTGCACTGGTTAACCCCCTATTGAGAAGATTACCTTCAATACTATTTAGGTGTAAGCTGTCATAGAACTGTTTACAAGGCCCTAGAAATTGGAACCTTCCCTCTCACCATTCCATTAACCACACATTTATCTGCCATGTCTTCCTGCTTCTCACATACCTTGTTTGGTGGCAAGATAGGCAAGTATCAGTGTGAAGAGGTCTCCTTGCTCAGACGTAAAGGTTGGTCAAATGACTGAGGCATTACATCATTATCAGGGAGTCAGTCACGGCTACAAATTTAAAGGCTCCCTGCTTTCCATCAAAGAACTCAGACAATCAGCAGGATCAGCTTCTGTGTGTACAGACAGCCATATGGATCCACAGATGGGACACTGACCAACCAGATGATGGAGTCAATCCTTTTTTAAATTAAAATCTAAGTTCTTTCAAATCAGAAGAAATTTCCAACAGTGCTTCATTTAAAAATGAAAGAAGCTGATTACCTCTGAAGTCCTATTCCTTAAACTTGGAATTCTTAAAATTATATTTCTGAAAATCTTCCTCTAGGAATGCAATTCTTTTCCAACATGAAGCACAACTCCGTTTGTTTCCCCCACCCTCATAGAATGTTCTCCACAAATTCACTGATGCCCTTTACTCTGGAACCAGGAAGGCAATACACCTTTCAGAATTCACATCTTGATTGGAAAAATTCCAATCTATCTCCAATTATCTAATTCCTTACAGCAGCTACATTATTGTATATTCTTATGCTCCCCTATGTAGGTAGGCTTTCCACTGAGAGGTGACCACATTTCCCCTGAGTTGTCATCATTTCACAACACCAAGTGATCTTATGCATCATTATTTTGGAAAACAGCATCTTGGAATAATTAAAGACATGGAATATCGTAAGCATGCTATGCTTAGGAGGATCTATGTTTATGATATGATCTATAGACCTTCCCAAATCCTTCCATCAATGGCTAGATGTGCTGTAAACTATTTGATAGAGATTGATTGCTCAGATTTATACACTAGTATATTATGTGCCCACTCTGAAGACAGTGAGCTAGATGATTCTTTCTCTTTGTCTAGCAATTCCAGCGTTCATTTCTGAAGGGTAATATCTTGGACACACATGTGGCATTCACAACATTATGTGACCATATTAATCCAAACAATTTGCATCTGTTCCAAAAATTTTCTATCCCACTATAAATACCAGGGTTAGGTATTAATGTGGCAATTGTACAGTGCCAGTGCAAGCTATTAGATTGCTAAATTTTGGTTTCAGTAAAAATCAGAGGCATGGTCTTGACTGGAATTTAGGTTTTCCACTCATAAACTCCTCTTCGCTGAATTCTTTGCAAGCTGACATTGCTTCTCAGGCAGCCAATTTAATAACATCAAAGACGACAGATTAAATCTGCCTTTTTTTTTACTTTAAACATAAAGACATTCTTAAAAATGAGCTAAATCAAACTGCGATTTAAAAGCATTGGTGAACTGCAGTTAGCTGGCACTTCAGACAAGGTATTAGTGAACTGGCTACACTTGTGAGCAGCAACATCAGCATGCAATTAATTTTTTTTGTGAGCAGGAGAATTTGGCTTCCAGCCACAAACTTCTGGTGACACACACGGCCTTTAAAACCCCAGTGTCATCAGGAATGTCCGTTTTGCAAAACAGAAATTCTTGACTGTAAACAAAGCAGCGGAGAGGCACAATCGAAGATAGCAGTGGAAATACACGTTCATCACACAGTTTTCAAATGAGAATTCAGCCTTCACTAAACTTTTAAAGCCCTCAACACACAGTCAAAGAGATTAGGGGACTTGAATTTTCTCTGCTGCCATCTTTGGTTTAGCCATTCAGTCAACAATATTTGTTTCTCTAGATAATTGGACTCTAAATATAAGTATCAATGGCATCAACCACATATTCATTTCCAAAGAATTTACATTTTCCATTAAATTCATAAAAATAACATGGATACCTTTGGAATAAATGTATCCTAGTTACCTCAGGTGCTGCCAGATCAGCTGAGTGTTTCCAGCACTTCCGGTTTTTTATTTATAAAAATAAATAAATTTTCTAATCGGTATAACAAGACCGAAATCTTTTATAGTATGTCCTCTACCAGACACTCTTGGTGCAAACAGTGTTTCCATTTATAATGTCTTTAGTTTATTCTTTAACTATCTTCCATCACTTCAAATCAAAAAAAGCTAGTGTCTCTGTATGTAGGCATCCATTTCCTCCTGGTATGTTTGTGAGAGAATTGCCAAGTTTATTAACTAAACCAGCAGGGGTAGTTCCATGGGTTACCTTACAGCTCTTCAGCCTGGCTTGTGTTACACGCAAATTTATAAAGTCTTATTGTAGGATGATGGGCTCAATTTAATAAAAATAACTTCTTGAGTGATGTACCTATTTTTAAATCACTTTTCAAACATTTCAGTGGCTTTCACAAAAGAACGTTGTAAAAATGGCCTTCATGGGAAAACAGGCAGTGATCTATTGTCAAATTCAACATATGTTTTGAGCTCTGACCCACTTTCTCCACCATTTAACACCCACACAGAAATACCTCTGGCTAAACAGCAGCAGCAGCACATTCCTCAATCTGATGGGGTTCCCGGTAAAATAGCAATTTCTCAACTTGTTACAAGAAATATATTAACTCAATAGTCTCCCAAATCTGCCTGAGCTGGGTTCATGGTCTGCAGAAGAAACGTTTGGTGTAAAATTCAGATCAGCAGTGACTATCATTTAATACTGAAGGCGTTATTTGTTATCCAAATGCCATCTGCAAATTATGGGTACAATTTTGTGGAGACTTGCACCAGAGACTATATTGGTAAGGGCATTAGCAGTAAACAGTAAATGTCCAGAGCAGAACAGGCCATGACAAGTATCAGTGCACATACTGATTTGATGTCAGTGGTGGCGTCTTAAAGCCCAGTGTACCACTGTCTCTTAGTCTCACACAGTAGAACACACATTCAATATTAGGAAGAAACCACCACCAGCCATATTCAACCAACTACTTACAACTTCATGGCTGGTTGATTTCTTCAGGCTGTGGCTATAATTTTAAGAGTGTTTGATGTTGTCTATAATTTTTTTAAGGTCTTCATTAATGTTGAGTAACACTTTTACAGAGTTCAAAGCATTTGCACAAAAACTATCATCCAGACCTGGATGTACAAGCAGTAATTTCCCTGAGAACACATTACTCAGAGAATAGACAGAGACCATGCAAAGCAGGAAGAGGTGCTGAAAGAGGGAGGAAAAGAGGGAGGAAAAGGGCAATCATCAGGATGCTACATCCATCCAGAGTATGCAGGCAATAATTCCCTTGAATGAGTCTCAGGAGGAACAATGAGCAGAACCTTCCTAATCACACAGACACAGGTTTTGCAGAAAGATAGGGATAAATTTACATTAATGGGACAGTCTTCCTGAGGGATTCTTGCTTCCAAGCAGTCTAGTTAAAGATGTGGTCTGTCCAGAATCACATGCCTACCTGACAGTAGTGGGTAGCTACTTATTATCAGCACGGTGGCACAGTGGTTAGCACTGCTGCCTCACAGCGCCAGGGACCCGGGTTCAATTCCAGCTTCGGGTGGCTGTGTGGAGTTTGCACATTCTCCCCGTGTCTGTGTGGGTTTTCTCCCACAATCCAAAGATGTGCAGGTTAGGTGATTTGGTCATGCTAAATTGCCTGTAGAGTTAGGTGCATTAGTTAGGGGGAATGGGTCTGGGTGGGTTACTCTTCGGAGGATCGATGTGGACTGGCTGGGCCAAAAAGGCCTGTTTCCGCACTGTAGGGAATCTAACGGGATAAATTGGTGACTCTGTCAGCATTTTTATGATGGTGGATAGGACCCACTGTGACCAAAGCTCGGCAGGTGATTGAAGCAGTTTCCATTCCCCAGCCTCCCTGAGTGGATGAAGCAGGGCTACTGATTTGGTCACAGGCTGTCCCTTACATAGTTGGCCTGGTGGTTATGGCCTCACTTACCTTCCACTACCTAACAAATCTTCAGAAGGTTCCTGTACTTTAAGGCATTTCATAGTACCCCACGGATATCAGCAATGCCCACCTCTCCCGGTGGGATTGCTGACCATCCACAGCATCAGGCTCTCCGTCATGGGAGTGTACCCTCTATCCCTAATTTAAAGGGGATCCAGGAAGTGGCTTTTGGAAAAATTGCTGGGACGGTCAGAACCAGACACCATTTGGATAAGGATCTGCATATGGTACCAAAGTGCAGAATCTTCTAAGAGGTGAAGATTCAATCCATTGTGTGAGATGTCTGATCTTCAGTAAGAAGGTCCTCACTAAAAGCTGCCACTTGCTGCAGTCACAAATGCAGTGCAGAGAAAGTCAAGGACAGCAATGCTGGTGACGGTGAAGATGACCGATGAAAGTGAGCCTTAATGTAAATGGTTCCTTCCTGGCTGAATCTGAGGATCTTTCCAACACATCACGGGTTGCTGACCACTTCTGCATGACGTCATTGATGCTATCTGTATGTTGACAGCTAACCGCAGTCATCATCCTCGTAGAGAGAGACAAATGAGGCGAGCACAAAGTTTCACCGGGATCTGCAGATCTTCCCCAATGTGCAGGATTCCATGAACTGCAGAAGTATTGCTTAATGGGCACCTCAAGCTAACCATGTGATGCACAGCAACTGAACAAGATTCCACTGTCTCAACATCAACCTGATGGGTGACCATACACAGAGAATATTGCAGGTCAGTATCCTGGCAGCAGTTGTCCAGTCTTCATTTTGTAGCAGTTCAGTGTGGCACATACATCTAAGTCACCATGAGGAACCAAAAGGAGACAACTAAGTGATGAGACATATTTACTGACCACATGGCTAATGACTCTACAGTTTTCCCCAGTTCTATGGATAGACTTCTGCCTAATAACGATCCTTTAAGGCACTTTGAAATTTTTGCCACGTTCAAGGCACAATCGAAATGTAAGTTGTGCTTCAAAGCAAAATAATCAAACTTGTCAGGTTATGTTTGAAGTCATTTGTCATTAATTTCCTCCACAGAAACTTAACTCCAGTAAAACTTTGATTTAATGGTGTGGCATTAAATTGAGGTTTTCCAAAACAATAGTGTTTTTCTGCAATGCCATCGTGAATTACAGTTTGGCTGGATGTTGGCAGATGTAAATGTAATTTAACCCACCGTGAAATCAGACACTGCATCCTTTCAAGCATGCATCAAATATTGAAATACATGCACCACATAGTGAGATGCATGTTATACAGAAAGAAATACATTTTGCTGATAGCTATGCCGATAGGGTTATACTATGTAAATTTGGAGGAGGGTTTTGAGGAGCATTAATACATAAACTGGTTTTGTGCTGTAAACTACATGTGATGCGATGTACTATCAATAATATATTTTCAAGTTGTGAGAATACAGGACAGGTACCAAACTGAAATTATCAACACGAGAGGAATTGAGGTTTTAGTTAAGACAAAGAAGGAAGCGTGTGTCATGTATAGACAGGAGAGATCGAGAGAATCCTTAGAAGGGTATAAAGGCAGTAGGAGTACATTTAAGAAGGAAATCAGGAGACAAGAAAGGGACATGAGATAGCTTTGGCAAATAGAGTTAAGGAGAATCCAAAGGATTCTATCAACACATTAAGGGCAAAAGGGCAACTAGGGAGAGAATAGGGCCCCTCAAAGATCATCAAGTGGCCTATGTGTGGAGCTGCAGGAGATAGGAGAGATACTAAATGAGTATTTTGTATCAGTGTTTATAGTGGAGAAGGACATGGAAGATATAGAATATGGGGAAATAGTGGATGACATCTTGAAAAATGTCCATGTTACTAAGGAGAAGGTGCTGAATGTCTTGAAACACATAAAAGTGGTTAAATCTCCAGGACCTGATCAGGTGTACCCTAGAACTCTGTGGGAAGCTAGGGAAGTGGTTGCTGGGCCCTTTGCTGAGATATTTGTATCAACGATAGTCACAGGTGAGATGCTGGACGACTGGAGGTTGGCTAATGTGGTAACACTATTTAAGAAAGGTGGTAAGGAAAAGCCAGGGAACTATAGACCAGTGAGCCTGATGTTGGTGGTGGGAAAATTGTTGTAGGGAATCCTGACGGATAGGATTTACATGTATTTGGAAAGGCAAGGACTGATTAGGGACAGTCAGCATGGCTTTGTGCATGGGAAATCATGTCTCACAAACTTGATTGAGTTTTTGAAGAAGTAACAAAGAGGATTGATAAGGGCAGAATGGTGGACATGATCTATACGGACTTCAGTAAGGCATTTGATAAGGTTTCTCGTGGAGACTGGTTAGCAAGGTAAGATCTCATGGAATACAGGGAGAACTAGCCATTTGGATACAGAATTGGCTCAAAGGTAGAAGACAGAGGGTGGTGGTGAAGGGTTGCTTTTCAGACTGGAGGCCTATGACCAGTGGAGTGCCACAAGGATCAGTGCTGGGTCCTCTACTTTTTGTCATTTACATAAATGATTTGGATGCGAGCATAAGAGGTACAGTTAGTACGTTTGCAGATGACACCAAAATTGGAGGTGTAGAGGACAGCGAAGAAGGTTAACTCAGAGTACAATGGGATCTTGATCAGATAGATGGGCCAATGGGCTGAGCAGTGACAGATGGAGTTTAATTTAGATAAATGCAAGGTGCTGTATTTTGGAAAAGCAAATCAGAGCTGGACTTATACACTTAATGGTAAGGTCCTAAGGAGTGTTGCTGAACAAAGAGACCTTGGAGTGCAGATTCATAGTACCTTGAAAGTAGAGTTTCAGGTAGATAGGATAGTGAAGGAGGCATTTGGTATGCTTTTCTTTATTGGTTAGAGCATGAGTATGGGAGTTTGGAGATCATGTTGCAGCTGTACAGGACTTTGGTTAGGCCATGTTTGTAATATTGTGTGCAATTCTGTTCTCCTTCCTATCGGAAGGATGTTGCGAAACTTGAAAGGCTTCAGAAAAGATTTACAAGGATGTTGCCAGGGTTGGAGGGCTTGAGCTATAGGGAGAGACTGAACAGGCTGGGGCTGTTTTCCCTGGAGCATCGGAGGCTGAGGGGTGACCTTACTGAGGTTTATAAAATCATGAGGGGGTATAGATAGGATAAATAGACAAAGTCTTTTCCCTGGGGTGGGGGAGTCCAGAACTAGAGGGCATAGATGACAGCGGAAAGATATAAAAGGGACCTAAGGGGCAACTTTTTCACTCAGAGGATGGTGTATGTACGGAATGAGCTGCCAGAGGAAATTGTGGAGGTTGGTACAATTGCAGCATTTAAAAGGTATCTGGACAGGTATATGAATAGGAAGGGTTTAGAGGGATATGGGCCAAGTGCTGGCAAATGGGACTAGATTAGGTTGGGATATCTGGTTGGCATGGACAAGTTAGACTGAAGGGTCTGTTTCCATGCTGTAAATCTGTATGACTCTATGACTTAATGTTAAGTTTATCTAAGAGGGCATCAAAATTGGGACAGGAGAATAAATTGAGGACTATTGAAGGGTGTGGGATAAGGATCTGAGGAGGTAGAGTACTGAAAATGGAAGAAATACTCAAGATGAGAGACTGAAGCAGGTCATGTACAAATGCAGCAAGATCTGGACAATATCTATGTTTGGGCTGACATGTGGCAAGTAACATTTCTTTCCTTCCTTTCTTGCATAGTGATGTTCCTTTTGCTACCTTTCAATTCGCTGGAATTTCTTCAAAATCTATAAAATGTAGGGTATTTTAAAGTTCACAACTGGTGATCAAACATCAAGCTCTGGCCAACAAACTCCAAACTGATACTTACAACATTCATCTGAACAATTAGATTTTACTTCAAACAAACACAGAAAATGCAGGAGAAACTCAGCAGGTCTGGCAGCATCTGTGGAGTGAGAAAAACAGATTTGATGTTTCGAGTCCTCATGTTCTGAAAAAGATTTATTGCAAGTTTGGAATGTTAACACCACTTATCTCTTCCATGCTTGCTGACTTCTGCCAACACCTTCTGTGATTGCTTCAGATTTCCAACATCTGCAGCATTTTGCTTTTAGTCGAGAGTTTCCAACAGCTTAGTATCTCTTCTGGAATATAACACACACTGAAATTCGAGACTCAACCTTTTTATGTCCTGGAATAGGCCTCACCTTGAACCATGAGGTGATCTGACACTTGGTCTGATCGCTGCTTCATGGTCTTTGCATTGCTGTATTTCATGGCACTGAACTTTTGTAAAATAGAACACAGGTACATCCAAATATGTATAAGATACAGAAATCACTTTAATTCAGGATTATTGTGCAGATAATATAGAAATGGGTATATGAGTAGAGGAGTGAGGCAGCACAGATCAATGGGTTGACTGGCCTTCTTCTGTGTCACACCTATGATTGTTAAACATCTATGATTGTTAAACATCTACTATACACTGAGTATCAAATTGGCTATAAATTTTGATTGCACAGTACCTCACAGATTTTTTTAGTGCTACAGCTCCCAGTTATAAAATGGCATCCATGAAGCAGCGATCAGACCAAGACCCCGGCACATACTTCTGGTACGACTGCTCCAGATGCCATTTGGATTTGGTTAGTGGTGCTGGGAATGTACATCCAACACTGCCTTCACTCCAACAGTGTCTCGATGCTCCAATGACTATTCTTCCTAAACCTCGCCCAGATGAGCATACATTTTGCTTTAGGAAGAATTTTAAGGGATTATCAACTACTTTCAGGTTAGTTATTGATTTTTCACACTCTAAACTTGTTTAATATGTATGTATTGGGTAGCTCTGATATTTTCCAATTCTAATGCAAGATCATCAAATTGAAATATTAATTCTGTTTCTCCTAATGTAAGTGCTCCCTGAGAACTTTTGGCATTTTGTTTCAATCCACTGACATGTGACCATTTTACATGTGTAATGTCAGTCTGTTTGTCTGATATCTAATCTTGAATGAGATGTAATTTCTTCCACTTAAGCCACCTGGATGTTTGAAACCAACATTGTCAGCTGCTGTCACAAACTTCATCCCTTTGTCACTAACATATTCAATTCTGTGCTAAACTTACAATGATGTCAATTGTAAGTAATTGTTCCTGAGTTACTTAATCAATTAATACGTTGGATCAAGGACTAAGTCAACTTTACACTTTGAGACCTTCTTTCCAGGCAATATTTCTGTTCAGAGTTAATAGTTTTCTGATGACAACAAATCTATATAAAAATGTGGTGTTAACCACTTGTATGTCACTTCTAACAGACCAAAGCAGGTTGAGAATCTTTCTCTCATCGAGGGCCCGAGACACATGGACAAAATCAATCGAGGAACACAAACCAGGGAGAACAGCTCAATTTAGATTTTTAAGAGAGAAATCTGAAACATTCAATTCACCACTGTTTCAATGCAATGGTTGAGATTGTTTTGCCTTCATGAGCCTTCCAATGTCTGCTGACAATGAAGACATTGTTCCTTACAACAGTTTTTCCAAATTAATGCCTGTTAATCGGGATTGCAAATGGTTCTTCACTAAAAGAAAGCTCCAAACAGCAATGCAATATTTAGCACGTGCCCCCTCAAATTTGGGAATTAGCAACACCGAGAAGGAGTCTGCAGAATTCTAGCTCCGGCAGGTTACTGTATTTGGCCTTCAATTCGTGGTCATTTCACAGTTCTTTGCCTTTAAGTTGAAGGTTTTCAGGTACATCAGCACCTTCAATATTGAATGGCAATGAAACAGCTCAGTCAGGCACTGCATAAATTCGCCGGGGAATGCCATGCCACATGGCTTTTTGTGTTTAATTCGCACAGCCACAGTTCCTCCATTTGCTTCGATGAAAATTTTCTTTCAGTCCCCCAGTTCATAAAACCACATTAGCATACTCCCCCCTGAGCCATCTTACTTCATTCTAGTGAACTGAATCCCTGTAATCTGATTTAAGGACTTTCAGTAACTCTTCAAACTGACAGCTGCTTAAACCTCTACTTTTAACAAAGTTAATGCTTGATACTACTTTCAACATTACATTGCTCAGCCTCAAGAGCTGCATGCACAGATTCTCTAGATGAATAATGCAGTGGTATACAATTAACTCACTCAGATTAAGATTGACGTTGTCCATTTCTTTCTTGACTGTAGCATCTAATGTTTTCTTAGATCCGAAAATGGCTGGAGCACTATCAGTAGTAAGATCATGTAATGTTTTCAAATGAGGTCTGTGCCCAGCCGATACAACCCTCTCAAAAATATCTTCCCCTTTGGTGGTGTCATCCGTTGCTACCAGAAAAAGCAAATCCGTTCGAACTTCAGAATCTGCTGTTATTTGCTGCACAAAGTCACCCGTTAGCCTGTATTTGTTCTGTTCTGTTGTCTCATCAATAACTAGAGAGTAGAATTTGAAATCAGCTGCAGAACCTTTCAGAGACTTTTCAGTGTCCTGAGCCATTTAAATAATTTGATCTGACATGTTCCTGTGAGACAAACTCGCATGCTGAAACAATGTTTGAGTTTCTCTGGAGCCAGTGAAGCTGCAGTCACAATGATGCACTGCTTCACACACTCTCCCTCCAAATGAGGCCTAGGTTTTTTTGTGATGAGTTCATTCACCACATAACTGGCTTGTGTAACACCGTCCATCCCCTTTCTTGGTCTTATGAAATTTGCTTGCTGCCCGTCCAAATTCTTTCCAAGTGCACACTGATTTTGTCTTCACGCACCTGCCCTTGAAATTTTCTAAATTTAATATGCATTGTGGTGTAATGTCCTTCCACCTTGGATTTTTTTTTGGTGCCACTAAATCAGGCACATGGGTTTGCATTTCATCTCCACAAAAAAAGTCAGTTGTCCATTTTTCATTAAAACACAACACCCCACATCCCGTTTTCTACTTTTGTTGCAGGTGGCCATTTTTGTGCTTAATCTGTGGTAGGTCTTCTGACAGTGTCTCTGCTGGTGACTCAAACACTCATGGACTGCTCTCCTCCAAAGGCTTGGCCTCTGCATTGGGTAATGGATCCCAGCTTCCAGGCTGCTCTCCTTTGATGTACACTTGCACGTTGTCTTTTGCTCATAGATCTCAAACTCACAAGCTCCTCCCTCTGATCTGCTTTCACACTGCTCTTTGCCCTTGGTGCATGTCTTCTCAAGGTCCTCTCCCTGATGTGCAGGAGTCCTGCTTGTGCTCTGAGGTTAAATGCCTCTTTGTGGCAAATGTTTGCTCAGTGATCTTCCAGAGGGCTGCTGGACTGGATTAAATCTAGCAACAGGCCAGATTGACCCACAGGCCAGAGGTTCCCAATCCCCGTTTGACACTAAAGCTTAAAACAATGATAAATATGTGCACTTAATATTAGGTTACTAGCGGTAATATTTGGGAGAGACCTTTGCTGATAAAATAACTGTCAATTTCACGTGTGTACTGTTATTAATGAAGACCTATTTGTAGCAAAGAAGAGAGATAATTGTAAATTGCAAACCACCGTAAATTAGAGAATAATTTCCATCTATATATTGATAAACTCGGCTCACCCTCAACCACTTTCTGATTTTCACTAGATTGCGATAATTATTCATTAATTTATAATTAAGCAAACCAAATAAAGTTAAAGCTGGTTCTTAAAAGTTATTTGTAACAATGCAATTTACACTTCTGCAATAGTATTCAACTTCCAACTCAAAAAGGAAATGCCTAAAACTGTGTACTATCATTTCTACACATAGATTTTAACGATTTTTAAAATGTGATTTTGTTTCTGTCTTTCTTTTCTCTTGTGTACATTTTTTGCTCTTTCTTAATCCAAACCTTCCATCCCCTCTCTTTATTTGTCTTTCTGACCCTTATTTCTCCCTGATTCATCATATTACCATTTCTGTGGCTTCTCTATTTTTACTCTAATCCTTAAATCAGATTGGCTAAGGGGATGGACTGTTAGAGTTTTATCTTTCACTAAGGTCGTAGATGTCTCATTTTCCTCATGGTGCATTTATGAGCTTACACTTGGAGCACATGATAAAATCGCACTAAACTGTGGGAAAGATATCTAACTAACAAACTGCACCATGAGTTGTCCTCTTCCAAAAAATTCTGGATCATGAAGACATAATCAAATAAGACCAGGGATAATGGCCAAATTATTCTTCAGAAAGCACAGTGGTTAATCTTTTCATATTTTAATAAACATTTACTCACACAATTGCAGATATCGGAAGAACAGTAATATGTGGTAATGTCACTGAATTAATAATTCAGTTGCCCAGAGAAATGCTAAGGAGAGATAGTTAAAATTCTACCAGCTGGCAGAATTCAAATTCAATTAATTAATGGAACTATACTAAAATACTTGTCTCATTAATAATAATCATGAAACCACAAGATTGTTCTAAAAACTGATTCTAGCATGTTCACCAATGTCCTTCAAAGTATGCAGGATCTTCTGTCCTTCCCCTGTATAATCTACATGTAATTGCTGCCACCACAGCTAATTGATTGACTCTTAACTGCCCTCTAAGATGGTTTAGCAAGTTACTCTGATATATAAATTCAATACAGATTTCTAGTATAAAGAAAAGGGAGGAACAGCCATCTGTGGTTAAGTAAGGAATTTAGGGAAAGCACAAAACTTAAGGAAAAAGCATATAACTGTGCAGAAAAGACTGACAAGGCAGATGATTGGTCAGAATATAGAGACCAATGACTAAAAGGTGAGCCAGGACAAAGAAATTAAGTGTATGAGAGGAAACTTGCTATAAATGTAAAAATCGATAGCAAGAATTTCCACTGGCATTTAGAAAGGAATAAAATGAGAGTTCGTCCTCTCGTATGAGAATCAGGAATTAGTAGTCGATAATAATGAAATGGCAAATAAAATTAACAAATGTCTTCACTACACAGTAACAGTAATAGCTATAAATCAGGAGGTGGAAGAGAAAGAGGAACTCAATGAAATTACAGTTGTGAAGGAGGTGTTATGAAACAAACTGATGCAGTGTGGGTTGACAGGTCTCCAGGTCCAGATTAATTCTGTCCTTAGGTTTCATGACTAATAAGGTAGTAAATGTGTCGGTACTAATTTTTCAAAATTCGTTTAAGTTCAGGAAATGGTCCATCAGACTGGAAAATAGCAAATATCTATTCAAGGAGGGAAAGAGGCAGGAAACAAAAACATTATAGGCTAGTTTTTTTGAGGTCTGTCATGGAGAAGGTGACTATCGATTGTTAAAGAGATTATAGCTGAGCACTGAGAAAACCTCAAAATAATCAGAAAGAATCAGGATGGTTTTGTCAAAGCAAGATGATGTTTAACAAATTTATTAGACTTCTTTGAAGGAGTAATGTGCTGTGGATAAAAAGAAAGCATTAGACATACCGTACTTGGGTTTCCAGAAGGCTTTTGGCAAGGTGCGAGATCACAGATCATTGTGAAAACTCAGCACAGTGTCTAACAAGAAATATGGTTCTGCATTTGGGCACCATTTGTCAGATAATCCTGGATGTGTAAGGAGTTAATGCCACCAACCAGTTTTGGATTGTCAGCCAGGATCCCATTGTGTTGCATGTGCGTGTACTGGAGGTTACATATTTAACTTCAACATTGGGCTGCTGAACAAGTGGAACTCACTGATATTCCCAGGTACAGCTCTTAGTGCTCTTCTTCAAATGGTTTACTGAGGACGTAAGAAAACATTGGACGTGAAAGATGATGTTTTACCAAGTAAAGATTGTTGTTCCACAGACCAAATTCCAGTGTGGGTTGGACTCCATGCAGCTAACCCTCTGAGGTACAGTTTTGAAATGTTTCTTCCTGACTTCTCTCCTCAAACCAGGAAAATCAAATGAAACTCCAAAATATCATTGTGCTCTCCCATCCAACATCCTAGGTTCACTGTCTTCCTAGAAAGTGACATTTCTATTTGGTAGCATCGGAGAAGCTATTGTGTTGCAAATAACATTCAATTAGCTCCAACTGTATTTATACTTGTAAACTTAAATTCCATTCCTTACCATTTGTTCATTCAGTTCCTTTTTTCAAAGAGTTAATTAACAGTCATAACATTTCTTTTGCTGTTTCAGAAACTTACAGCTCCATGGGAAAAAAAAATCCTTTTAATCTCAAGTCTTGCTTGAGGCTCGTTAATTTTGGTCTTACTCTTGTGGTACTGTGCTCATAGTCCAAGTAAAATAACCTGCTTGCATCAGCATTACCATTCCACGCGTTATCTATTTGTTTAATCAAAGGGACATTCTCTGCTTATCTCTCATGAGAAACCAATTTTAAAGCAGGAAGGAAATCCAGTTAAGTTTAACTAAATCTCTAGGCAGTCTATGTCAAATCTTCTCACTAGTTTGAGGTGACTGGTTATGCTGAACCACTTTGGATCCCCAATTTGCATTGTAAGATTGTCAGCAGGAAGACAAAAAGGTCATCAGTAAGAAAAATGTTTAACTCACTCACGACCAGGATAAATTGAGGTTTGCAATGCTTCCTCCTTCTAGAGTTTACAGTTACCACTGTACTCAGTGACAGAATTAAGCTCATTTCACCCTGTGTCTATTTTGAGCTGTAAACTACATGCTTCTGACATATTTCTTTTGTAATATCATATCCTCTCTTCAGTTTTTCTTTGTGTCTTCCTTCAGCGGTCCAACACATGTTGAGTTAGAGTTGCATGTTAATGCTTTCTAATATCGATAAAGTGTGGTGATGGAAAAAGTACAGCCGGTCAGGCAGCATCCGAGGAGCAAGAGAGTTCACATTTCAGGGACAACCCTTCATCAGGAAGCTTTCTAGTATCTCCAGCAAATTTAAGCTTTGACGCATTGACCTGTGATAACTGTACACATAATCTAACCCCTCTAGTTCTGGTATGATTCTGATGAGTCTGCACTAAGAATGCTAATGTTTCTTTCCTGGGGTGCTACGAGCTGGTTGCAATTCTAAATTATAGGAACGGAGGAACATAGGAATAAGAGAAGGTCATTCAGCCATTCATGCCTGTTCTGCTTTTCATTGAGATCTTGGCTGAACTGTGGCCTAACTCTATAGACCTGCCTATGGCCTATATCCCTTTATACCTTTGTTTAACAAAAAAAAATTATCTCAGATTTAAAACTAACAATTGATTCAGCATCAACTTCCCTTTGTGGGAGAGAGTTCGAAAAATCTGCCAGCCCTTGTGTGCAGACATGCTTACTAACACCTCTCCTAAACTGTCTGGCCCGAATATTTAGACAATACCAGCCAGTCCTAGAATCTCCAGCCAATGTAAACAATTTATCTTTATATCCCCTGTCATTTCCTATTAGTCCCTTGAAGACTTCTGTCACACCTTAACCTTTTAAATTCTGGAGAAAACAGGCCTAATTTGCAAAATCTCTCCTCATAACTTAACCCCTGAAGTCCAGGTATCATTCTTCCAAACTGAAGATGTGCTTTCTCCGATACTAATTGACACTTATAGAATTTTACAGTATAGAGGAAGCCATTCAGTCTATTGGGCCTGTGCTGAACAGCTAACCAAGCTAGTCCCATTATCCAAACCTAACTGTGTAGCCCTCTAAATTCATCACTTTCAACTTGAAACGTCCTATAGAATCTGCCTCCTCCACTCTCCCAGGCAGCACATTCCAAAGTCTAACAACTCTCCAAATATAGATGTTTCTCCTCATCTCACTCCGAGCTCTTTTCCAGACAATCTTGAAATTGTGGTCCATAGTTACTGACATACCAATTAATAGAAGCAGAATATCCTTCTTTAGCCTGTCAAATTTTTAAAATAATTTTGAGCACCTCAATAAGGTCATTTCTTAATCTTCTCTGCTTCAAGGAGAATACGCCCAATTTATCATACTTTTCCTTGAATCTAACATCCCTCATTCCTGGTATCATTGTGGTAAATCTCCTTCAAACTGTCTCTCGGGCTTTAATGTCTTTCCTTAAATGAAGTGCCTAGAACTGAACCCACTACTCCAAATGTGGTCTGACCAATGATTTGTAGTGGTGTAGCATCACTTCCTAAGATGTGGTCACAGTATAACCAACCTGGCAATATCGGTACACATAATGAATCCACACTGCTGATTCTTGACTTGGAACTATGTTACCCTTCCTTCAGTGTCACTGGATCAAAATCATGGAACTTACTCCCTTACACCATTGTGGGTCTACCTGCAGCAAATGGACTGCAGCATTCCAAAAGGTAGCTTCCCACTAGCTTCTCAAAGGCAACTATGAATGGGTGATAAATGCTGGGCCAGCTAGCAATGCCTGCAACTCGTGAACTAATGTTTTAAAACCCGAAATGAATAAATCTTACAAAATTCACAGAGGTGCACATGACCTATTCAAATAGGCATTTCCTGGATGGTTAAAACTTTCTGTTCCAAATCAAGGTCATCCCCATCTTGCTGCATTCCACATTTGTTTGGATTTGATTTTATTTGACTTATGATTGTTACATGTACTAAGATACACTGAAAAGTATTGTTTTGCATGCCAACCGCACAAATCATACCTTACGTAAGCACATCAGGGTAACAGGACAGAAAGTAGATTATAGTGTTGGCAATGGTTAATATTTACTCCATGAAAAGAGGTGAGATTGAATATTCTATTTGGAGGCCTTAACAAGTTCAAATTATGCAATATCAGGTTATTGTCCAACAGGTTTATTTGGAAGCACTAGCTTTCGGAGCGTTGCTTTTTCATCAGCTACCTGATGAAGAAGCAGTGCTCCGAACGCTAGTACTTCCAAATAAACCTGCTGGATTATAACCTGGTGTTGTGTGACTTTTAACTTTGTCTACCTCAGTCCAACATTGGCTCCTCCACATCAAGTTCAAATGAGGAAGAGAATTCATGAGAAACTGGTCATTTGCTTTTCTTCATTCTTGCAGTGTCAGTCTCACTGACAAGGTCAGTACTTATTGTTATCTGAGAATACTGTTAAAACTCTGCAGTCTGTGTGCTGTAATCAAGTGCTCCAACAATGCTTTTAGATAGGGATTTCCTGGACTTTTATCCAGAAATAAGGAAGAAACAATGACGTATGTCTGAGTTAGGATAGTGTATGCCATAGAAGGAACTGGGTGGCAATTGTATTCCCATGCAGGGATTCAAATCTGAACTTGTTGTACACAGAGAAGAGGTAATTGAGCTATTTCAGCAGAGATAACCAGGTTTGGAGAGATTACAGGCTTTACAAGTTGGATATAGAGAGGTTGAAATCAACAATTGTTTGTGGAAGTTCAAAGGTGAGGCAGTTGGAAGACCAAAATCTCAATTTCAAGTGACTTGAGGCAGATGTAAAGCAAATGGTGTTAGAGGGAATACAATAAATACAGTGATGGGTTCAGTGACAGCTTTGTCACCAATTATATTTATCAGCTTTATATATGACCAATGAAAATTAGAGAGGCTTTGTGATTATAAGAACATGATGCTGAAGTAGGCCATATGGTGGCCATTCAGTATGATCATGGTCTTGACTTCACTGTTGTTCCTGTTCCCCTCCATGATGCTTCATTCCCTTGTCAATTAAAATTCTGACTAACTCAATCTTGAACATGTTAAATGACCCAAAGTCCATTGCTGTCTAGGGAAGAGAATTCCAAAGGTTAATGACCCTCTAACAGAAGAAATCCGTCCTCATCACTTGAGTGATTGTAACAAAGTCAGCAAGATGGACCTCATAGAATTTGAGTTCCCTGATTGGGGTGTTAATATGGTCCAATCAGGGAACACTGGCTGACAGATATAAACAGGAGTGTGTGGGGTTCTGCTCTCTATGAACTGGCTCTGAGCTAGGTGGATCAGTGCCATGTAAATAAAGGGTGACTTGGTGCTGGCATACTGGCCTTGTGGAGTTATTTCAATCACCATTTTAAATGGGAGACCCCTAATTTTGTGGCTGTGTCTCCTGATTTTAGATACCTGTACATCTCTATGACCCTATGACTCTATACCCTCATGTGGGTGAATATCTTGTCAGCATTCATCCTGTCAAGCCCCTTGGCATCCTGATGTTTCAACAAGAGTACCCTCTCACTCTTCTAGACTCCAATGAATATGGATTGTTCGATTTTTCCTCATAAAACAATGCCTTCCTTCCAGGAATCAGCCTAATGGACCTTTCCAGAACTGTCTCCAATGCAAGTGGATTCCTCCTTAAATAAGTAAGTCAGAAATGCGTGGTATTCTAGATGTGGTCTCATTACTGCATTGTACAGTTGCAGTAAGACTCTCCTATTTTTATGCTCCATTCCATCAAACAATGGCTAACATTATCCATCCTTATTCATATGTTACCCTAACAATATCAGCCTTTGACTTGTATAGATGGTAATCTCAAAGCACTGGCTTGACTTTGAATGCAAGAGCTCAAATGGAGTTAGAAGGCTAGGAGTGACAGAGAGTAGTGAAATCAGAGGAGGCAGGGCAGGGTGAGTTACATTCTCACTGATGTATATATTCTTTTACTTGTCCTCTCAAGTTTGAGCTCATCAATTCATGGAAAAGACATGGTTCAGAAAAATGAAGATTGACTCTGGACTTGTTCCATTTGCCTCGTAACTATGGCTTACTTTCATATTGGACAACAGCTGCACTAACTAACCCATCGGGGAAACTGACAAACAATTCATATGTTTCTTATACTAATAGCATCACCAGATCAATCTAAAGATTTAATCTCTTTGTTTTGGTGAGCTGATAAATTTTCCACAACTGTATATAGAGAACTTCCTCTTACAGTTTATCTTTCAGTAAACCTCATGAATATCATAATGGCTGATTTTCTTTCCTGAGAAATATACCTTTCACTGATGGTTGGCATCTGAAGTAAGATCCTCTGCTGGCACAAAAGCTGTCAAAAACATAATTAAAACCCCGTGTAATATTAAAACTATATACTTTATAAATGAAAGCAGATTCCAAGGTTGTAATTGAATCCCTGTTTCTCAGGAGGTCACCTGAACCTCTTGATTAGATTACTGCCTTGTAATCATTCCCAGCTCTTCATTGTTCTGTACTATTTCACCCCATGGGAAACACAGGACAACTTTATAATGACTAAATAACAGGTAACTCAGGTGACAAATGTGGAAAATAGTTTCATTTTACATACTCTGTGCTTGGTGTTTGATAGCAACACAGTTCCCAGCTACCCTGCAGGAATATAGCATGGACTTAAAAGTGAATTGTTTATCCTGCAGAAGCACCAAAAATGAATATATACCCAAGAGGGTGTTGTGATAACCGGTGGACACAGCAGTTACCTGATGAGGATGCAAATGACTTTACCTGAGACCTCTGCCATCAGGATTTGTCATCTTGGGGGTTGGAGGGGCTGCTGCATCAGAACCTTAATGGGCAGTGCACACCTAAGTCATTCATGCCCACCCACCCTACAAAATCCACTTTCTTTGACCTCTGTGACAGAAGAAAGACATGAGAGATTAAACTGCAAAGTGTATGATGGTATGAAATGAAAGGAGATGGTACTGGGATAAGGAAAGATAATCAAAAAGGATTTGCCCAAAGGAGGGGTAAATGGGCAGAATCATTACCAACTTCAACCATCTGAAAAATATGGGAAGAGGTTACAAAATGTTTTTCATAGAACGAAGGCCAGCTTTTATTGTCCATCCATGATTGCCCTTGAGATGGTACAAGAGAGCTACCTGTAAACTGGGGCAGAAGAGCATCACAGCCACATTGAGGTGGGCCCAGTGGCAAGAGATGTGATCTGACACTGGTGAATTGGCATAGGTGGCATCGAGGCAGTGGCTGTGGACAATGATCCAGCAGCAAAACATGGCACCTGAAAAGTGGCAACTTCAACATTGGTTGGGTCCGGTGTAGAGGACAGTGAGGCAGAGGAGGCAGGATCCTAGAGCAGGTGTTGTTAATGATGAGCTGGCTCAGGACTGGTGGACTCTCGTTAAGTAATATCGTTCTTTTATTTTCTTATTCTTAAACTATTAAAAATGACACTGGATTGTGGCAACAGTGGAGAAGTTTTTCACTGAATTTTACTGTTTTTCTTACTGAAAAATACGCATGACAGTAAAATCATGCATTCATTAAAAAATTATTGAAGTCAATGTGCATTTGGAATGTTGTAAAGTGCAGAACTAAAAGGTGAGGTGCTGTTTCTTGAGATTCCATTGAGCTTCATTGTCAGAGGCTGAGCACAGAAAGCACAGAACGGATGGAGGGTAGAAAATTAAAATTATAAGCAACTTGAGAGTCTTACATAAAGACTGAACAGAGGTGTTCCAAAAGGTGATCACTTAATCAGCATTTCATCTCAATGTGAAAGAGGCTTAATTGTGAGCAGAGAATGCAGGAAACAAAATTGAAAGAAGTTTGTGCGAAGATTTGTAGCTCGTGTGCTCATTGTTGTGGTTCTGTTCGCCGAGCTGGAAGTTTTTGTTGCAAACGTTTCGTCCCCTGGCTAGGCGACATCATCAGTGCTTGGGAGCCTCCTGCGAAGCGCTTCTTTGATGTTTCCTCCGGTGTTTATACATCAGGAGCATCTTGGAACTGACAGCTAGACTACTGCGACCCCTAGGACTCATAACGGCACACAAACCAACAGCCACGCTCAGACAACAACTCACCAGAACGAAGGACCCGATACCCAACATGAGCAAAACTAATGTAGTGTACAAAATACCATGCAAGGACTGTACAAAACACTACATAGGACAAACAGGAAGACAGCTAACAATCCGCATACATGAACATCAACTAGCCACGAAACGACACGACCAGCTATCCTTAGTAGCCACACACACAGACAACAAGCAACATGAATTAGACTGGGACAACACTACTATCATAGGGCAAGCCAGACAGAGAACAGCCAGGGAATTCCTAGAGGCATGGCATTCATCCACAAACCCCATCAACAAACATATCGACCTGGACCCAATATACCAACCACTACAGCGGACAGCTGAAACTGACAACCGGAAGCGGCAGGGACAGACCACTATAAACACCGGAGGAAACATCAAAGAAGCGCTTCGCAGGAGCCTCCCAAGCACTGATGATGTCGCCTAGCCAGGGGACGAAACATTTGCAACAAAAACTTCCAGCTCGGCGAACAGAACCACAACATTGAAAGAAGCTCAGTTTGCACCTGATGGTCTATTTGGCACTTTGGATGGAGAAGATAAAAGATAGACGAGGTGTTGCAGCTATATTGGCATTCCTTCACTGTTGCAGGATCAAAATTCTGGAGATCCACTCCCAGTGGCACTGTGGATGTAGCTGCTCCTGCAAGAAGCTTCTCAAAGGCAATTCAGGGTGGCAGCAAAGGCATACCTTGGACCCATACAGGTTTCACAGAACATCCTTCATTCAGAGAAAGAAAAGAATGTTCAATGTTCAGTAAGGAGAGGAGTATGAAGGTGGATGGTTAGACACCCATTCAAGGTAAAGTGGAGAGATCTTCATTCTGCTGGGGAATGAGCTATAGAGAGATTTGGTGTCTTTGGTGAAAAGGAGATGGTTAGGTGCAGTAAATTGAAATCCTTTAAAGTAACAAAATACATTGGAAAATTCAGGGATATAAGTGGGAAAAGATTAGAAAAGTGAGTATAAAAGTGTTCAGACAGGAACAATCAGTTCTATGGATCAAGAACACAAGGAAAATGATGCTTCTACTGAGGCAATCCTGTTTGTAGATCTTCGGAAGTGGTTCAAAGCAGCACATTTGTGGTTGGGGGGCAGGAAGTTAGTGGCAATGCAGGGAAGCTCTCAAGAAGAGGAGGCCGGTGACTGGGAAACATTGGCCTGATGATTGATGGTGGGTAATGGACAAGGGTGAAGGGGGTGTCAGAGAGCTGACACTTAGTCTCCAAGGTAAACAAAAAACAAGCCACTTCTTAATCAGGCTAACTGTGGCCAGAAAAAGATGTAAAATCAAAAATAGTTAACAGGACTTTCACAAAGTCCATATTTGTAGGCTTTCGGTCACTGCAGTAAAAACAAGGACTGCAGATGCTGAAACCAGAGTCTAGATGAGAGTGGTGCTGGAGCAGGTCAGGCAGCATTCGAGGAGCAGGAAAATCGAATTTTGGGCAAAAGCCCTCCATCAGGAATAGAGGACACTGCACCTACCCCCTGCTCCTTTACCCTGGATTTCTGATCTTTCGATTTCTCTTGATTCACCCCTTAGGCAAGCTCCTAGTGTTTGTACATTACACCAAAATCTTTAGCAAAGAAGGGGAGGGAAAGGAAAAACTGAGGAGCAAGTTCCATATTCACTCAAAAGTCAAGGATTTTGAATGGAATGATGCGATTTATTTTTTAAAGATCATAACCACATCTTGTGACAAAACACTCACTTCCTCTTTCCTGAATCTTTGCTCATCAAATTACTGACCAAACCACAATGGCAGTGTGCATTCCATGGGTTTCTTATTATGGAAACAGTAACTTTGCAAAACTCTTTGTGGAATTTGCTGTTTCACATTTTTTTCTGATTGTACCCATTAGTTCCATATTGCTCCCAGACTTTTTCCATTCACCAGCACGAATTTGGTAGTCCAGCGAAAAACCTACTGCAGGAACTATTCATTACTGATTCAATGAACCATGTCAGTTCATCCGCCTCACATAGAGTTTTTTTTTTGGGTAATGTACTTGCTCTTTGAACTTTTCACATCAGGGCATGACGTAAACAGCAAAATTATAGAATTAAAGGAATGGAATGTATTTACCCCAACCATGCTCAACCAAAGTGATTTTCTTCAACTCTTTTGTAAATAAAGAGGTGGATTTTTACTTACAGTGCAGTCAGATTATCTGGAATTGCCTTTGTATGCAACTGTACAGGGAGTTCCCGATTTATGAACGTCCAACTTACAAATGCTCATACTTACAAAAGTGATCTCCTATAGGGATGTAATTTTAAAGACCTGACATATAAATATTTCCTGTGCTGACAACCAGCTGCTTTACATTGTGTTCTGACTTGTGTACAAATTGACTTGCGAACAGACTCCAGGACAGAACCCGTTCACAACACAGCCTCTGCCTTTAAGTATTTATTTGCGTTTTGTTTTATTTGTTACTTCATGGGAGGTGAGTGTTGCTCAAAAGGCCAGAATATGATTCCCAAGTCTAAAAATGCCCTTGAACTGAAAGGCTTGTCAAGCTAATTTAGAGGGTAGATATGAGTCAACCATATTACTATGAATCGAAAATCACAGGTAGGTCTGGTGAGGTAAGGATAGGAGGACATTAAAGATCATTCAGGGCTTTAGTGAACCATATGGATTTTAATTATAATTGTTAGTTTCATGACTCCCATTAACAATGGCCTGTTTTCAATTTTGTTAAATATAGTCAAGAGGGAGCTGGTCTTGGCCCTTGTGGCTAAAGAGATCGAGGGGTATGGAGAGAAGGTGGGAGTAGGATACTGTAATTGTATGATCGACCATAATCATATTGAATGGTGGTGCAGGCACAAAAGGCCAAATGGCCTACTCCTGTACCTGTTTTCTGTAATACTATGTTTCTTAATTCCTGATTCTTATTAACTAAATTTAATATCCATCAGTGGTGAGGACGATATTAGAACCCATGCCCCCTGACCATTGGCCTGGGCCACTGTACTACTAACCCAGTGTGGTCTCTACCCCACTACATGTCCCTGTATTGTTATGATGAATGGCAAGTGTAATGGGAGGAACAATCATCCACCATGATGATGATGATGTAATGATGTCAGGGTTACATAATGAAAAAGAGTGAGCTAAAAGGAAGCAGGGGTTTGAACCTGAAAAGCTGGAACATCTGGAAGAGTTGGAAGCGAACATGTCTGTAGATCAAGCTATAAATCAAGAGGTCCTACAGAAAGCTCCCTGGTCCCTAGCAGCATTATTTTGGGAGACTAAACAGAGCTAGATCATAAACACACAACAAAACAGCTTGTTTAGCAATCAGATGCCCCTAGCTGTGTTCAAAGGCATAATAACTCATCAATGGTGTGACATGTAACAAAACAAAAACATTTCAATCATCAGCTCACTAAACTTTAGTTGTACCTTTTTTCATAATAGCCACACCTTGTACTTTTGTATAGAAACTTGGTATTGATATGTCATAGCATGGACAAAGCAACACGTCAACTACGACCAGCTCAATGAGGACTTCTCTACTGTGGGGAGGGAATGGGACCAAGATTAGTCAGAAAAACTTAATTGTTGGGAAAATCTGTTCAACACACATCAGTGAGGCTTACATATCAAGTTATATTAGTGGAAGCCATGTTCTAGAACCCTAAAAATAGCCAGAACCTTCAGGAAAAGATGAGGAAATTGTTGGACAAGGTGCAGAAAAATGGTTTTGGATTTTCCAGGACAGTTATCAAATATACTATTTAGAATATCACATCTATTTCTCATGATAAATGTTCTGAAAAATATTTAGAACCAGAACAAAAAATTGTGTTTGATGAATTACTATCATAGTCTTGATTAAAGTTACTTTAATTACTAACATTAAGAATATTTTCTAACTTATAAATGGCCTTTATTGTCTGTATAATTATACGTAGCTGATAGTGAGTTACATGATTGAACTTTGAGCAGCTACAATGACAGCAGAAACTGCAGCAGCAAAGCTCAAGTAGGTTATGAAACTGGACAGAACCTGAGATTGAATTACTGCCTCAGATTCATATTAAAGTTCCCTGGAGGCCCATATACTAAAGATGCTTGTTTCAAATTCAAGTCTGCTTTCAATTCTTTCTCAGATTCAGCAGCATCAATCCCTTCTGAAAGAGGCATGAGCATCTTACCTTTATGGGGGTTAACTCTCACTGATCTAAATAAATGATAGTATGAGCCACGGATGTGAAAGTTACATCCTTTTGTGACCTAAGCCAGATACTTGAGTCCATTAGACACGGACTGCATTAGTCCCCCTTGAGGACCAAGAAAACACTTGATGAGTGCTTAGGCAAGCCAACACAGCTTACCTTCACATAATAATCTAACATTAAGATCATACCACACCAGTGGCAGTTTGTCTTATTTGATCTAGGCTATTCCTGCAGCATTTTTGACCTCTTTATTTCAGTTTTAAGATCATCCAGCATTCTTTTTAAAAGTTTAGCTATTTGTGCAGCATTATATTTCAAAAGTTTCCCCACCAGACTGCATTTCATTCACTGTCCATTTCCTAAATAAGAGACTAAAGATTTTCCAATAAAATGGGGGCATGATGTTTATTGAATATCAAAACCGGCTAATTCATGCTGATTATTTACAAATTGCACAAAGCCCCAAGGTTTTCTCATTACCTTGCTCATTAGCACATCCCATCACCCACTCCCATTCCCTCCTCTTCTTGATGCTCGCTTCTTCTTCCCACGCTCTTTTCCTATTCCCTCCTTTTTCGATCCTCATGCTGGCATAGGATGCATAGCTGAGTTGGTAGCACTCCTACCTCTGAAGTACAAGATTTCAGTTTTAAATCCCACTCGAGAGATTAAGAATGAAATGCAAGTCTCATACTGTGGGGATGTTGCACTGTTGGAGGTGGCACATTAGATAAGTCATTAAACCTATTTGCTCTATCAAATGAAAAGAAAAGATCCCATGACATTATTTTGAAAATTGGCAATTGAATTATTCTTGGTGTCCTGGTCAATTTTTATCCTTCAATCAACATCACAAAAAATGATAATCTGGTCATTATCAGACAGCAGTTGGTGGAATCTTGCTGTGCACATATCAGATGCTACATTTCTTGTATTACAGGAGTGATTTGCACTTTAGAAGCATCTCATTGGCTATAAAATTCTTTGAAATGTCCAATGGTTACAAAAAGCATGATATGAATACAAGTCTTCCTTTTACTTCACCTGTCCTCTCCCTCCCCTGCATCTCCTCTTTTCCATCCCCCGCCAACTCCTCCTCTTCTTTGCTTCCTCCTTCTTCCCTCTTCCATGCTCGTGTTTAGTCTGGTCCCTACTTTTCACCATCACTGACTTGGGTAGCACTAACCAAACCTTTACTCCTCCAACATAGCTCTCAGGATTAAAGGATCATGAAAATCGTCCCACCAGACCTGGGAGGAGCTCAAAGCACTTGAACCGCTTATGAAAACCACTCTATGTGATAACTTCAAAACTAAAGTGTTGGAAGAAAGCCTAACCATAACAGTCAAATCCAACAATTTGAACAAAAACAATTGAACATGACTCCTGCAAAAATCTAATAGATCTACCATCAATGACATTATGAGAATTAGATTACACACTCCATAATATATGTGAAACTAACCAGGTGGACCACTGTCAAGAAACCACTATTACAACAGTGCCGAGTCAATAATTATCTGCAAAATGATGAAAAGATTAAAACCAAAACACAAACTGCTCCCATCAGCAGCACAAAATACCAACCTATCACTATCAAACTAATATTTTGGAATACTGCATTCAATTCTGGCCTCCCTGCTAAACGATAGAAGTTGTGAAACATGGAAGGGTTCAGAAAAGATTTACGAGGATGTTGTCAGGGTTGGAGGGTTTAAGCTATAGGGAGATGCTGACTAGGCTGGAGCTGTTTTCCTTGGAGCGTAAACTACAGTTCATAATTTTCTCTCAGTTACCCCAAGCATATATCAAATACATCTTAAATGGAGATTTTTGATGTACAACAAATAAGCATTCAAGAATATATTTTGATGTAAATATGGAACATTTGCACAAGCTGCAGCATCTGAAATTTTATAAATACGGAGGGCCTTGCATTTATTGAATGTGGGAGCTATTCACTACTTGAAGGCTGGTATATACCCTTGTATCTCTATAACTTTTTAGCACGGAACCTTTCATCATAACCTTTGCATAGAAAGATGAGAGTACATGTGGCCACCACATTTATATATTTTTTCAGTCTAAACAGGCTGCATCCTTTCTCACTGATTACAATTTTGTAATTCCAGTCATTACTGAGACTTTAAAAATAATTCTAGTCCTAAACATTAAACCACAGAGTCCAGAATGAAGAAGACTGCACAGTGTTCTGATTAGTGTATGAAAGAAAGAGTTTAACCGAATAAAGGCAAATGTACACCCTAACACAATCTGGTGTTTTCAGTTGTGATATTTTGTAAAGTTTGCATGTAAACTAATTGTGAGTTTGTTAAAATGCTATGCTTTTAATAAATTGAGAAACATTGCACATTTCATGGCATCGCAGGAGATGTACTCTTTATGAATGTTGGCACTGTTACTGACATTCATTTACAACAGAAATGTAAACCATAAAGCAAATGATTGTTGTAAGCATGCCAAACCCCAGGGTTTATTTCCAGCAGTCATTGTAGGCAACTGATAAACCACAGAACACATAATACATTAAATAGCACAAAATGATCAAATCCAACCAGGCCAAAGTGAACTCAGCAACAGAAAACCGAACTGAGTCTAAATACAAGGACTAGTTTTTATTCTCATGGTTCTGGTGGCAAAGGCATCATAGATGATAGAATGAATGTATAAGGATATTATTGTCTAATGTTTGTTTCCTGGTCTATGCTCAGTTAGCTAATTTGGCCAGGCTGGCAACAGGGATAGTAAAATTGCCCTCAGCATTCCGGGGTTTGGGAAGAATCATCGAACAAGTTTTCACTGCCTGATTTCTATCTACTGACCCCAAGAAGCAGACATCAGGTGGAATTAAGATCAGGCTCAGCTGAGATGCTAGCCTACAATTGTCAGTGCTCAATATCTATGTTCGTATAAGGAAAGTTTCATATAGGCAAGGAGCCAAACGGTGAATAACACCCCCTGTAACTATATCCTGGCAAGGGTAAGCACCTTAAGGAGAGGTAATGAGAGAATTTGGAGGTTAAAATACAAAAGAAAAGCTTTAATTGTAATTTGATCATGTATTGACTCATTGAAATTTGACCTGTTCAACTGATGTTGGTAAATCATTCTCACAGTTGTTTATTAGTAGTAGTTTACAGTGAAAATTTATTTCCAGCATTGTTACATACCATACTTGTAGGTTATAGATAATTCAGTTATACAAAGCAATTTTTACCAATCTGCTTCTAGTTATCAATTACAATAGCCTGTTAGAAAATCAAAAGTTCAGAACAAGACAAAGTATTCAGTGACACAGGAAACATTCCATGCTATGTAGCATCAACCTGCAGTCTGCAGATGAGAGCTTAAGATTTTGATTGTACACTTTTAAAAGATTTGCTTCTTTATTTTTGCAGCATTACCATAGATGGACCTTGCACTGCAGACATATTCTGATGAATAGCACTAATTTATCACTGTGCTGACTAATTTAGAAATTTTTTTCAAATTATGTGTACAGTTAGATTTAATATTTAAGTATTTTAAATCATCAAGAGTGTGATAAAGTTCCTAGTTAAGCACATGTTTAACTTTTTGCAAAGCATTATGTTAATACTGTATGACATGGACTTTGTGTTATGGGACTGCATTTTCAGCGACTATCCAGTTGAGCACTGACAGGTTATTCAATTACCCAACTAATAACACAATATTAAATTTCAGTTCAGTGTTTGCTTTTTTATTACAGTGGTCGTCATGTTTAGAAAAGAATGAAAACACCTGACTTAGTGGCAATATATTGAGTTCAGTATCAAACCATTCTGTTGCTGGAAGGCAAGTCAATTGATTGGCTGTTAAAAAAAATGGATTTGGATCAGTTGATTTTCTAAGTGCTGGAAGATTTTCACCTCCTTAACTCATGAATACTAAAATACCTTCTCAGTTCATGCCCTGCCAAAGGTCATTCAACTCAGCGCAGGTCAGAAATGAAAACTGAACTTGATATAATTAGCCTGATATTAGATCACACCTTTGTTACATCACCAGGACAATGTACATTTCCTAATTTCTTGTTTTTTTCTGGAAACAAGCAAAGAGTGTTGCAATACTGTCATACTCTAGGTTTGATATTGGAAAGGAGATTTTCTTGCCTGTCTCCCTCTCTGTCATCGATTAATGATTGAACAATCCTTGAAACCTACCTCTTTGACCAAGCTTTTGATCACTTGTTTCTGTATGCTCTTCAGTGACTCAGTGTCACATTTTAGAGTCATAGAGTCATAGATATGTACAGCACAGAAACAGACTCTTCGGTCCAACTCGGCCATGCTGATCAGATATCCTAACCTAATCTAATCCCATTTGCCAGCACTTGGCCCATATCTCTCTAAACCCCTCCTATTCATATACCCATCCAGATGCCTTTTAAATGTTGCAACTGTACTAGCCTCCACCACTATCTCTGGCAGCTCATTCCATACACGCACAACCCTCTGCGCGAAAAAGTTGCCCCTTAGGTCCCTTCTATAGTTTTCCCCTCTCACCCTAAACCTATGCCTTCTCATTTTGGACTCCCTCACCCCAGGGAAATTACTTTGTCTATTTTCCCTATCCATGCCCCTCATGATTTTATAAACCTCTATAAAGCCACCCCTCAGCCTCTGATGCTCCAGAGAAAACAGCCCCAGCCTATTCAGCTTCTCCCAATAGCTCAAATCCTCCAACCCTGGCAACATCCTTGTAAATCTTTTCTGAACCCTTTCAAATTTCACAACATCTTTCTGATAGGAAGGAGACCAGAATTGCACGCAATATTCCAACAGCAGCCTAACCAATGCCCTGTACAGCCGCAACATGACCCCCCACTCCTGTACTCAAAACTCTGACTTTTGTTTGATAATGTTTCCCCAAAGTACCTTGGGAAGTTGGATTACAACAATGGCGCTATAAAATGTAATTTGTTGTTGTGCATTGCAAAATGTACAATGACCAAACGTTCTGGATCACATGGATCCAAAGAATATTAGAATGTTTCAGAGGTCATCGTTGTAAAATAATTCTCTGAACTTTCTTCTGTTTAAATTTTTGAAAGGAGAATTAGCTAACTTGTTAGAAAGCAACTCCCATCTAATTCTGGATTGGGGCTCAAACCCAGAAGCTTCCGACTCACAGGCAGGGGCACTACCCATTCTGCCTCAAGACCTCCGATACGAAAGGGTTCCTATAACGAGAAATAAAAGTTTATAAAGTTAGGGTAATGTATCTAAGAATTCATCCTGTCTAATTTGTTTTTCAGAATTAAATTGAAGATAGAGTTAAAAGGCTGCAAACATCTGGAGAAGGATCATTACTAGTAATCGTGAGCCTCTCTGTTAATGCACCCCATGAGAAAGAAGTCAACAGCCTGCATATTTCTGCAAACTGTTCCCAGAAAGAACCAATTTCCTGACCTCCATGTGGTGTCAATAACATAGGCATGAGATGGAGCAGTCCTTATGAAATATTAAATCTACTTGCAGGACCAGTATGAACAAATTCAGACCACCTGTGAGGAGATTTGTGGTAGGTATATTATTTAAAACTTTGATACACATGGTACCTTGAATGACATGACCAAGTCAACTTTTTTTAGCTTCATAATCTACCAGCAATTCTGTTAAAGTTTAAAAAAAATCATTATGTTGCAGATTTCATTGTAGCTGCAAGGGGTGAACTGAACCACATATTTTAGGAACTTGGTGTGATATGTGGCCAAAGGTCTTGTTATTAATCAACAGAATGAATTTGTACTTCATGGCATTTGAATTAGATCATTCAAGATAATGCCAACAAAAGCAAAAGAATTGTGTCTTGATGTTTTAGAAGATTGAATCAATTCATTTATTGATATTGGAACCAGTAAGTTTAACAAATATGTACCCTGCAATACAATATTAACGCAATAGTGCAGCCTTCAAATTATTAAAAATTCCCCCCATGGGCATTTAACTAGTATTGTGTGTGTTATGTTTGACAAGAGTGACTGTTACGATATGAGTTCATGCTTTTTTAATACAGAGAGTTTGAAATTGTACTGGTAATGGTATATTTTAAGAAACAGCATCTACATTGATCTCCAAAGTTTGATATTAAATGGCTTTAACAGATACACATAGGCATCACAAATTTGATGTGTCCAACAATCTAGACTTGTATATTTCCAGTGCCTTTACTACTTATAAACCGTTCCAGGGTGTTTCCGACTACAGCTATCAAAAAGAAAAATTGAGATCTGAACAGAAATAGATTTTCAAGACACTCTTAATGAAAGCAAAATAATAGTTTACAAAAGCAGTATATTATTTAAATAGAGAGTGATTGGAAAACTTGGAACTACAGAGGGATTTGGAAGCCTTGGTAGATGAATCATATAAAGTTAGCTTGCAGGTTCAGCAAATGATTAGGAAGGCAAATAGAATGTTGTCATTTCTTGTAAGGGGAATGAAATATAAAAGTAAGGATGCTTGTCTGCAGTTGTGCAATGTCTTGATGAGACCATATCTGGAGTACTGTGGACAATTTGGATCTCCTTAGTTAAAAAAAATTAGAACCGTTCAGAGAAGGTTCACTCAATGTATTCCTGAGATTAAAGGTTTATTTCATGAAGAAAGGTTGAACGTGTTAGAGTTATTAGAACTTTGAAGAGTGAAAGGTGATTTTATTGAAAAATATAACACCTGAAGGATCATATATACAGAGTGTTTTCAATTGAAGGGAAGACTATAACCAGGGGACATAGATTAAGAATAAGAGTTCTTATTTGTAATACAGAAATGAGGAGAAAATGTTTCCCTCAAAAGTTATTAGTATGTCGAGACCACTTCCCCAGAAGGTCATGGAAGCTGGGTGCTTGAATTTAGCCTGAGTTAGATAGATTTTTGAGTATCAAAGGAGTCAAGGGTTATCTGATACAGACAGAAAGGTGAAGATGAGACCACAATCAGTCATGATGTTATTGAATGGTGCAGCAGACTCAAAAAGTCAAATTGACTAATTTTGTCCTACGTTCCAAGAAAAGAGAGGTAGCGAAGTGGAGCTGTTTGGGGTGAGAAGGCATAATGGGGGGAACCATTGAAACCGGAGTGTCATTAGAGGAGGCAGAAAGTTTAGGAAAATGATACACAGGAAATTGAAAATAAGAGAAAATAGTCAAGGTATTAATGATTAGGAATCAGTGTGGGTTGGCGGACAAAATTTATGGTTTAAAGAGCAATGGTCAAAGTTACAATAGGCCAGCAGAATTATGAATAAACTCAATTTTATGTTGTTGAAAATGGAAGACTGACCAAGAGAGTACTTATAATTTTCGTTTATAGAATAGAGCAAGAACAACATGAGATATGATTGAAAGAGTTTGCTGATGCTTACCTCAAGTGGAGAAAGTGACGGGGGAAAAATGCTTTCATTTAGCTCTTAATTTCTTTATAAAACAAATGCCATTTCAAGGCTGGCCTACAACTGAGATGAAATAGATGATAACTTCACAGTTATTACAGTCATGATGTGTAGGAAACAAAACAGAAAAAAACAAGTAATGAAAAATGTCAAATTGTGACAAAGGAGTATTTTTGTCTAAAAAACAGGTGCATTGAGATATGTTAACATTTTTATTTGACAGTGATTGTGTGAGTGATGTGAACTTGGTGCACTTGACAGAATGTTGGTGCTTTATGGCAGCATTCCAGATGTATTGACATTTTTGCTTTGAAGCTTCAATCAGCAGGAGTACAGACCTTGCCAAGTAAGGGGAACTAAATCTGGTTACAGTAATACTTGTATTCATTTGAAGGCTTATAGCCAAGCTCTTCATAGCCAGATCGGAAACTACCACAGAGGTTTCTTAGAACAACTAAATAATGAAGCGTAAGTGAGACTAAAGAATACAGTAAAGACAGCAGCAATTTTGTCATGCTTAACAACGGACTAAAAATGTTAAAATTTAGCAAAGACAAAATTGAAGTCTGTCTTTGATTTTTGTTGGTTTTCTGAAACTGCCCACTTGGTGGCAGGATTTTGTTTCCTATTGCTTTGGCAATGGTGTTAAGCTCACTTGACATCCGTTAACTTGAGTGTTGAAGATAGAGGTCCGGAAACATTACAGGAAACCTGGTCTCTGAGTAAATCCATGTGGGATTCTGGTTCAGTGACCAAGAGATATTCACAGCAGACTCTGGAAATATTTTACATTGTTCCAGTTTTATTCTGGTCTAGGCAACTGAAACTTTTCTCACACTTCTTCAACCATTCTTTTCAAAATGCGGCCTTGTTCATTAATCTGTTATATTCAGATTGATCATTTTAATTTAGAAATTAAGCTTTGCAAAGACTTTATTGTTTTTCTACCATTACATTGTACAGAAGATTTCTAAATGATTGGAGGTTTGGACAAACAAGCTTTAGATTAGAAATCTTGAAAAGTTAGGTATTAGATTAGAAATCCTAACAAAGGTTGGTTAGGAAGCAGTCAATTATCTTGCATCTTTCAAGGATTTGTGAAAATGGATTGCAAGTACGTAAGTTCTGAATCACACCATATTGTATGCAAGAATAGTGCATACATTTTTTTTAATTTTCAGAGACATAAATCATGCTGTTAAGTGTATATTATCATTTCTTAGGGTATTTATAGTACTTATAAATCTCCTGTTGCCTAGATCATTGTTAAATGGAAGAATTGCCTTTAGCTATGTTTGATGTCCAGTTGGGTCTCTGGTGCACCCCAAACTTCCATTGGTGACATGCATTCAAGGGGTTGGTAGTGGTGTAATGATAATATCACTGGACTAACAATCCAGAATGCCATGCCAATATTTTGGGGACATGGGTTCAAATTGCACAGCTGATGGTGAAAGTTGAATTCAATAAAAATCTAGAATAGAGACCTGACCTAATGGTAACTGTGTGACCATCAATTGTTAAAAATCTATCTAGTTTGCTAATAGTCTGCTTACCTGGACTTGTGTATATGTAACTCCAGATCCACAACAATATAGTCAACTCCTAACTGCCCTCCAGGCGATGAGTGATGAACAATAAATGCTGGCCTAGCTAGTGACACCCGCATCTTGCAAATAAATAAAAAATAAAATGAGGCTTTAAGCTCACAAATTTCCTCCTGCTCTCCTTCATCTTTTAATATATTGAATAATCCTTGAAATCTGCCTTGCTGACTAAACGTTTGATCACTAGTCTGTATATCTCCTTCGGTGGATCAGTATCAAATTTTATTTGATAATGTTTCTCTGAAGTATCTTGGGAAGTTGAATTACAACAACGTTACTACAAAATGTAGTTTGTTGTGTTAAAAAATGCACAAATTTGTAGCATCTTAATACTGAACAAATCTCACAGCACTCTTTCCCTATAAGGCAGAAAAAAATACTCTAGTGCCCAAAGTTCACCCCTCATCTAGTACTATCATAACAGATTATCATTCACTCAGTTGCAGTTTGTGGAATCTGATTGTGGATAGATTAGTTGCCATCTATGTATATAGTGGTTCAAAATTAAAAATAATTAATTATTGGGATGTGCTAAGGTCTTAATATATGCTATGTTCAGACAATTTTTTTCACAAAATCTAACAGAAACAAGTGCAACAACAATAAATTCTGAGATGTGGTGACATTTTACTAAATTCACTCGATCTGTTTCAAATGAAAATAATCATTTGAACTGTAATTGATCTAGAAAATGTATCTTAAATAAGATATTAATTCTATGAAGTTTAAGGAATTGGATGTTCCTGCAGTGTTAGACCAGCTCCAGCTTTGTAACAGTGAAATTCACTGAAACATTGCTGACACAGAGGTAATAGTTATGGCTGCTTTGGGGTCCACATTTGAAGATGCAAAGTAACCTTCTCAATTATATAACCATTTACAAGAATGTTGCCAGGATTGGAGGATCTGAGCTACAGGGAGAGGCTGAACAGGCTGGGGCTGTTTTCCCTGGAGCATCGGAGGTTGAGGGGTGACCTTATAGAGGTTTATAATATTATGAGGGACATGGATACGATAAATAGACAAAGTCTTTTCCCTGGGGTTGGGGAGTCCAGAACTAGCGGGCATAGATTTAGAGTGAGAGGGGAAAGATATAAAAGAGACCTAAGGGGCAACTTTTTCATGCAGAGGAATGAGCTGCCAGAGGATGTGGTGGAGGCTTGTACAATTGCAACATTTAAGAGGCATTTGGATGGGTATATGAATAGGAAGGGTTTGGAGGGATATGGGTCGGGTGCTGGCAGGTGGGACTAGATTGGGGTGGGATATCTAGTTGGCATGGACGGGTTGGGTCTGTTTCAATGCTGTACATCTCTATGACTCTATATATATGTTTTACCTCAACTCCATGCACTTACCACTGCTGCCAGTTTCATTTCAACATCTTGCAGATTGCATATGCTGTCAGCTATTCAACTATGACAGCCTTATCAAACAGAACGGGCCACACTCTAGCAGATTAACCTCTCTCTTACAAGACAAGGCTGTGGCAAGCAGCAGAAACTAATCAGAAAGTAGGAGGCACACTTACAACCTCTAATCCTCACGGAGGAGAGAGCGTTGGCAATTTTCAGAATTATTAGTCATGCTCTATTCCAAAAAAGGAGTCTATTATTGCTCCCATATTTGGGCGCATCTGTTTGAGCAGAAGCATTGAAGTCAATAAAACCTGCCGCACCGACCTTTTTCGATTTAGATAACAGCTCAGATAATCATTAATAATTTTAGAATTGTAGCAACAATGAAAGGAAATACAGCAGCAACTCACTTGTCAGCTATCTGATGATGCTTTTAAACAGAGCCAGTGGTCAATGCCTTCTGAGCTGCTGGAAATCTATTCAGCTGCTGAGGCTAGGAGACAGCATTGACTGTAGCATTAAGTGCCAAAAAGGCAGAACTGATGTCAGATCAACATTGCACACTGATTGACATGGCAGTCTGTCAGTGCTGCATACCTCCAGCAGAGATTAACTTTCTGTGCAATATGACTTGGCCAAGACTTGGTGTGTATTCTGTATGGTGATGGTTCGAAAAGAGTTCATGTAAAGCTCAACCTGTACTATTAATGTCCCACAGTGCCTGGGGGTGGAGACAATGAAATCTATACCAACTTTCATAGGGAGCACATGTATTCAGTACAGCTCCCGAGAGTCCTTGCAATCATGTCTGAATATAAGATGTATTGACTGATATCAGGTGTCAGAACAACAGATCACAACTTGTCAATAAGTCAGGGGATGGAATTTTATTGGGGTCTGGACAATGTGGACGATGGTGAGATTTTTGGCACAAACGGATGAGAGCTCTAGTGAGGCTGATCATGTTATCCGAAAGATCTCACTGCATGTCTTATGTATTTGACAAGTGGCATAATGATTTATTAATTAAGGGAGATTATTGCTCGTTAAATACCTTGTCAATGACCCAGCTCACCACATTAATATTCAATTTTATCTATCTTACCAAACTTACCAAACAAGCTAGACATTAAGAAAATATGACAAGGAATCCATTGTGTGTACCTAGCCACTTCCACTTGCTGCTTGCTCTGAAAGAACTCCATGTTGCCTATAACCAAAATGCAGCCCAGGATATGATCCACATGCTCCAGCCACATATACCCCTCATCCACCTACATTTGCATCCAGAATTTGTCAATGCCTCACAGCTATCATGAGACTTCTACAATGCACTAGCAGACAACTTAGGAAGCACTGACCCACGTTGCAGAGTGCACCACCAGTAGGAAACTATATTTGGAAGATCTCCAAAAGAGATGATGTTTGAGGTTTGGGGGCAGGGGGAGTGGGACGACATTGGTACCTGTGAGATTTTGGAATTTGTGTTCCTTAACACCTGAACAAAAGGGAAAAGGTTTTTGTTCAGTTGGTATAGATTCCAGTCAGGGATTTTGTGTGAGTCATGGAGGGCAACCATACACCCGCTGCCCTTGCCCTTCTCAGTGGCAGAGTTTGGAAGGTGCTATCTGAGGAGTCATATGGAGTTACTCCAATGCATCTAGTAGATGGTACACACTGCTGCTACTGTACATAGCTGGTGGAGGGAGTAGATGCTAAATGTTGGTTGGGGTGCCAATCAAATGCACTGTTTTGTTCTGGATGATGTCAAGCTTCTTGAGAGTTGTTGGAGCTACACTCAGGCAAGCGGAGAATATTCTATCACTCTCCTGACATGTATGTTATAAATGGTGGATCAGCTCTGAAAAGACAGGAGGTGCTCACTACAGAATTCCTAGCCTCTAAACCACTCTTGTAACCACAATATTTACAGGATTGGTTCAGTTCAATTTCTATTGTCTGATAACCTGCAGGATGTTGATTGTGGAGGCTTGAGCAATAGTAGTGCTATTGAACATCGAGGGACAATGCTTAAATTCTAGCTTCTTGGAGATAGTTGTTGCCTGGGACTTGTGTAGCATGAGTGCCATTTGCCATCTCCCAGCTCATGCTTGATGCTATCTAGGTCTTGCACTGCATGAAATGGACTGCTTCAGTATCTGAGGAGTTATGAGTGATGCTGAACATTGTGCAAACATTGGTGAAAATCTCCATGTCTGACCTTATGATGGAGGGAAGGTCATTGCTGAAGCAACTGAAGATGGTTGGGTCATGGACATTACCCTGAGAAACTTTTGCAGAGATGTTTGGGAGTTGAGCTGACTGACCTTGAGAAAGATAGGATATCGGCCATCTTAGGAGTGAGAACTCTGAATGAATGGTGATGCTGTATCATCATGAAAAACAATAAAAGACTGTATGATGTGTGTGACGGAGAAACCACTGAGATAGCCAGATGGAAACTATGGCTATGTTTTTGTCCCATGTAACCATTAAATGAAAATGTATTAGACATGTACACTGTCTTAGTTGAAAGGAACCATCAATGGACTAATGATGCCTGAGCAACAGAGTGTTGGAGCTTCCATTTTGTTTTAACTGTGAGCCCTGGCACATGATTGCAAGGCAGTACCATTGTGTGCAACTAGTGTTACATTGCTAGCTCTAGTTAGTTGAGACACATTCAGTGCTCATGAAGCGTCTGACCAGGCAAGACAGGTACCCAGTCTTGTGTGTGACAGTCTTCTGCAGTGACAACTTGCAATGCTTATGCCTCTCTGAGTGTGAGTTAGCATTGAGTAGAAAGCGGCACTAACCCTGGTGGAGCACAAGACAGCACTCATCCTCTTGTGACTCTGAAGCCAGGTTCTATGCCCTCCTCAGCAACCTCAACTCAGGCTGCCTTTATCAACTGGGATGTCTCCTGTTGGATCCTACAGAAATAGTACACCCTTTTTCTCCTGATGGAGAATATATAGAGGAGCATTGCTGAAGTGTGAAGCTACATTCCATCTGGTGTCAGACATCTCCAAGGGTGGCTGAGAGCAACTGATAGAGGTTGAGTAATGTTCCTTATGTGCAAAGAATAAACTTCTTTTCATATACCTTTTCCATATGCTGTTCAAAGCTGATCCCTGGAAGGTCCTGGTGGCCTTCAGAACCTTCTGCCCATCTGCTCGGGTTTTACTGTTCTACTCACGTCTGTGTATGCAATCAGCTGAGAAGAACAGAATCATGCAAAATAAACCAAGCCCAAATTCACATCTAGTCTCTCGAAAAAACAAGATTCCATCAATTGTGTTTAAAGGCTTTATTTGAGCCAGTAGAAAACAGTAGCTGATTTTTTCAACTACAGATCAATTTAATGCGCCGCACTAGATATAGAGGCCTTGTTGTAACTTGAAATGTCATGCAATTGCTGGAAGTTTAGATCAGAGTGGTGCTGGAAAAGCACAGCAGGTCAGGCAGCATCTGAGGAGCAGGAAAATTGACGTTTCGGGCAAAACCCCTTCATCAGGGATCCCTTCAGGGCTTTTGCCTGAAACGTTGATTTTCCTGCTCCTCGGATGCTGCCTGACCTGCTGTGCTTTTCCAGCACCACTCTGATCTAAACTCTGGTTTCCAGCATCTGCTGTCCACACTTTTGCCTCTGCAATTACTGAAATGTTGGCCATTTGCATTTATTTGATTTTGAAAATAGCAGTAGAAGTATTTAAACAATGTGGAAGGGAGTGAATATTTAAGATGATGGATGGGATACCAATGAATTTGGCCTGGATTATACCAATTTCTTAAATATTGTTGAAGCTGCATTCATTCAGTGTAGAGTTTTCAATAACACTCTGTGTATCTCTGTGTTTGTTTCAGATTTCCAGCATCTGCAGTACGTTGACTTTATTCGCAGTTCTGAAAAAAGAGTCATACCAAACTTGAAACATTAATTCTCTTTCTCTCTCTATTGATGCTGCCAGATAAAGATGTGCAGGGTCAGGTGAATTGGCCATACTAAATTGCCCGTAGTGTTAGGTAAGGGGTAAATGTAGGGGTATGGGTGGGTTTCGCTTCGGCGGGTCGGTGTGGACTTGTTGGGCCGAAGGGCCTGTTTCCACACTGTAAAGTAATCTAATCTAAAGTAATCTAATCTAATCTAAATCTGCTGGGTATCTGCAGTATTCTCAGTGTTTGATTCAACAATACCACTTACAATAGGTGATGTGCAGGCTTTGTGAAATCCTCACTGCAGAATACTCTGCACTTGTAGTCACAGAATTTATTTCTTGGCCTAGTTCAATGTCTAGTTAATGGTAACCCCTCTGGATGTGGTAATTCCTTCAGAGAACTGGCACAGGCAAGATTGACCAGATAGCTCACTTACTGCTGCTTCATTGTTTGGTTCTAGCATTGAAATTAAACAACTGTTAAACAAAGAAAAGTCAGGCTGATGATGTAGTGACATAGGTTTGGCAATAACCTACACTGGAAATATACTCAATCTTCCATCACTTGTATTGCAGTATACAAAAACACAATTAGCAGTATCAGTGACTGAGAAATTACTCTCAGCAAGAATGCAGCCTAGAAAATTTTGATCTTTGATACCTCTTCCGGTACTTACATTTAGACTTGAGAATCTGCTGTAATTATCGGTATGAATCACAGTGTAATTCTTCTAATTTTGAAAAATGCATTAGTGCTGTACCTTTTGCTTACATACTGTGACAGAAATCGTCAAACCAATTTAATGATTTCCTAAAAGAGAACATCACTCCTATTTTAAAAATGCAACTGTGCCCAAACTGAAGAAAATAAACCTATAATACCAGGCATACCCAATAGAATTTGTTTTGAAGAAACGGTTTAAGTTTCAAAGCTGTGTTTCAGCAACATATTTGTTTATAAAGTTTATTTTTCACAAAACTGGCCCATTCAGATGCTTTAGAGCCTTCAAGGTGTCCAGGATGGGATTTCAAGATGAAATGCCAGTTCAGCCCATATTTTACATATCATTGTAAAAAGGTCTGATATAGGACCAGGACTGGGTCAGTTAGTCCTTTAATTCTGCTCTACCATGTTAGTGTTATAAAGGGAGCTCCGAGGAAGGGTCACCGGACCCGAAACATTAACTCTGATTTCTCTTCACAGATGCAGTCTAATCTGTTGAGCTTTTCCAGAAACTTCTGTTTTTGTTTCTGAACCAGAGCATCCACATTTCTTTCAGTTTTTATCTAGTGTTGTAAATGTTGTGTCTCTGCTGGGTGTGGACATGTTCATTCACTAGATGTGTTTGAGTATCTGATACTAACTGGGGCAAGGTTAGGCATGTGTATAAGAATCAGTGGAGGAGCTCTTGTGGAGAAATGATCTTGTTCCTAGCAGAAGGTCTCAGTTCAGGTCCCACCTGTTACACATGTCTGAACAGGCCAACTAAAATTATATTTTCTATAAGAAGCAGTGGCGTGTGAACAGGTTCTCTTTTGCTAATGTACAACTTATTCCATTTTAATGTAATCTTAATTTTGTTTTGATCATTATTTTTGTTACACTATTCCTTTCAGAGATTAATCACACAACACCAGGTTACAGTCCAACAGGTTTATTTGAAAGTACAAGCTTTCGGTGCACTGCTCCCTCATCAGGATCATAGGACACAGTAAAAGATCAAAGTGTCATACAGCGGATGCAATGTATTGAACAAATCTAGATTGCTGTTAAGTCCTTAATCACTTAGAATGGGCAAGCAGGTTTCGATTGATTGATTGAAATTGATTAATTCCAGAATTTTCTTCAAGTCACAGCCCTGAGATAACTTAAAGTTGTATCAGTATCTAAAACAAAGTGACATCTCAGCTCAGGCAATGCATTAAAGATGTGAAGTTAGAGTCTGTCTGTATCCTAACCTTGAATCACACAGGTTCTATTTCCAAAGAAGGGATTTATAAAATGTCACATGGACTGACTGCCTACAGCTTGTGTGCTTTTTGAACAAAATACAATGTATCTGCAGATGCAAACCTGCAAATGCAAATTCACCTCATTGACGTGTGTGTGTGTGAGAGAGAGAGAGAGTGAGGGAGGGTGTGCGTGTCTGTGAGAGTATGAGTCTGTGCATATGGGTCAGAGTGAGTGAGAGTTTGAATGTGTGTGTGTTTGTCTGTCTGTGAGAATGTTCACTTTTTAATTTGGTCCAGTTTGGTTCTTTTAGTTTTATTGGTTTTGTCAAAAGAATATTTAAGATTAAGATTAGAATGAGGGATTTGAGACTAGGGGGCACATTTTTAAGACACAAGAGACTACTATTTCTTTCCACAGAGGGTGGTCACATGTGGAATGAAATTCCTGAGGAAGTGGTGGATGCAGATTCAATTACAACGTTTAAATGACATTTGGATAGGTAAATGAATAGGAAAGGTTTGGAAGGATATGGGCCAGGAGCTGGCAGGTTTGGGATTATGTTTGGCATGGACTGGTTGGACTAAAGGGTGTGTTTCCGTGCTGTATGACTCTATGACTCTATAAGAACTAGCTTCCATCTGGGAGGGACCAGTCTGTGGAAGGGAAAAATGAGTTGCATTTATACTGTCTTGGCCCCTGTAAATAAAGCTATGTGGAAGGCAGACTGGCTCGTGTGCCAGACAGATGTTTACGAAATTGTCACACCATTCCAGTATATCACAGTGGATCTCATTGTGGTCTGAACTCCACTTTCCTCCCTGTTCCCTATAACTGTGGACTTTGATATGGGTTTTGCCTCCGAAAATTGTCTTACCTGATATGGCAATGCTTATGCTATCCTTCAAAACAAAAGACAACAGGCCTAGAAAACATGGTATTAAAGATTCAAGTAGACATTTATTAAAGCTCACTAATACATACAAATATTACATTCACAGGCATTCCATATCTGGGCACAAATTAAATGTTTAAGTTACATGGAGCAGCGTGCTTCTACAAAATGTTTCAAAAGATCTGAATTAAGATGGAGTCTGCAATTTTGATATCATCAGATCCTGTGCCATGTTACAGACTGGTATCTTGAAAGTATACACATAAGTTGTAAGACATAACACAACATCATACTTCTTCTAAAGGTTAAATAAATCCCAAATAAGTATATATGGTTGTACATGGACCACATGTTGTCAACTAGGTAATTATATAAACAGGTAAACAGAGTTTACATATTAACATTTCAAATTTCAATGCAATGCTTTGGATATTTGAAAACTTGTCATGATCTGGTGGTTAACTAATTATCGAAGGAATATGTGTTGTCCTGTGTTGCATTAGTTTGACGATTTGGTTGCCTTGGTTGCTACCTATCCCTTCATCCAAGTTATTTATGTATGTTGTAAGCAACTGAAGTCCCACTACCAGTCCCTGTGGAAATTATATCTTGCCAATCTGATAAAGTCCCATTTATGCCTACTTTCTGCTTCCTGTTACCAGCTAACCTTCTATCCATGCCAACATGGAATGCCTTTACCATGAGCTTTGATGTGGCACTTTATCAAATACCGCTGGAAATACAAATACAATGTATCCCCTAGTTTGTCTTTCTCCACCACACATGCCATCTCCTTAAACAACGCCAATGGATTTGCAAAACATGATTTCGCTTTCACAAAACATGTTGATTCTCCCTGATTATCGTGAACTTTTCTAAGTGCCTTGCTATAAACTCTTTAATAACAGCTGCTAGCATTTTCCCCATGACAGATGTTAAACTATCCTGTAGTTTCTGTTTCCCTCTCTTTTTGAGTTACATTTGCTTTCATCCAATCCAATGGGGGCATTCCCAAATCAAGAGAGTTTTGGAAAATTAAAACCAATTCACCAACGATCTCATGATCCACTCTTTATACAATCCTAAGATGATGTCTCTGCACTTGTCACACTGCTGGTCCAGTAATTTATTCAGCACTGATACTGGGAGTTACTCGTATTCTCTATATTGAAGACCAAAACTGTCTAATACCTGTAAAACACCTGTTCTATTCATCTGCTATTTGCTTATTTTCCAATATTTATTCAGCAGTCTCAGTTTTATTGGATCAATGCTCACTTTATTAATGCTTTTCTTTATAAAATATTTATAAAATCTCTACTATCTGTTGTTATATTTCTGACTATCTATATCTTATTTACAAATTTTCCTTTCATGTTAATATTTTGGTCATTTAAGATATCAACATTTAATACTATGAGGCCTTCCCTAAATAATGATCTTTTGCAACTCTTGTAGTTGCCCATCTTCTGCAGTTGAACTGTTCACACAGGCTCTGGCCAAAGTGTAACAGATCAAACTTGAGAACATCCTCAATTTTAACAGTGTGTGTGGTTTGAATTTCATCAGCTGTGATTACACTGAGATATATGCAAATTGAGTCTTGCTCTGCTGGACCAGCGGTGTCTACCAGACTGATTATTTCAGGAAGTCAAGGTGAACTTGCATATTGGCACTGAAGTGTGATTATATGAATGCATGGAATTAATGATCTGTCATATGCTGTGAGATGGTCTTTCACAGGCTATACCATGGAGTGTCATTTGTTGAGGTATACGCCTTTCAGGATGAACTGTGGTAATATGCTGGTACTGGCCCTTGTTCATGGATGAGGTTGCCTAACTCATTATCAATTGGTTCCAGACAGGATATCCAAAATTGTCAAGCTTTGGACCGAGGAGGGATGAACTGGCTTCCCTTCTTTATTCACCTTGCCACAAGGTTAATTTAGACTGGATCACTTCACTTGTGGGTACCTTTCTCCCAGACCAAATTAATTTATATTTTAAAACTGGCCAATTTAACCAGGTTTTCTTGAGTTAATGATAGAGCAATCATTACAGCATGGTGGCTCAGTGGTTAGCACTGCTGCCTTACAGCGCCAGGGACCCAGGTTTGTTTCCAGCCTCGGGTGACTATCTGTGTGGAGTTTGCACATTCTCCCTGTGTCTGTGTGGGTTTCCTCCCACAGACCAAAGATGTGCAGGTCAGGTGAACTGGCTATGCTAAATTGCCCATAGTGTTAGGTGTATTAGTCTGACGGAAATGGGTCTGGGTGGGTTATTCTTTGGAGGGTCGATGTGGACTTGTTGGGTCGAAAGGGCTGTTTCCACACTGTAGGGAATCTAATTTAAACAAGTTTATTAGTTACTAAACAAGAGAAAAATAATAACACAAAACCAATATACACAGGGTAGAAATGAGAGATGAGTGCAAAAATGTTAAAAATGGCAAAAGATACACTGATCAGTGACTGAGTTACATGACAAGAAACCGTTTGGATATTGGTACTATCGATGACACCAATGTTAGTAAGTAAGTATGACTTCGAGATGCTTGACTTTGCAGCTCTGCTGAAATCCTGTCCTGTTCCCTTCCAGCACATAGCTTTATTAAATTTGTCAAATACGATTTTATCTTGGTAAAAAAGTTGAAGTGTGCACTAGGAATGATTCTTCAGAGAATTGTTAAGCTGCTAAAGTAATTACTTATATAGTGCCTGTCATGACCTCAGGATGTACCAAAGTACTTTACAACCAATGAAGCTCTTCTCAAATATAGGATTGAATCTGCGGCTAAGTTCAAGTTGTGGTGAGTCTTTTGGGGAGATTCTCATAAGGTCTAGTGAGTTTTCTCACCCTATTTTACAACTCTCGCCCTATTAGTTACCGACCGTGTCTTTATGGCAACTCTTACTTCCAATTTCTACCCCATCTTCCTTTCCTGGAACCACTGAATGAATACTTCTCGCTGACATCTCTTGCAAGTACACCACACTTAAAGGCCACTTTGTCAAGCACTGTCATACCAGAGCTTCTTGAATTTAGGCCTGGACATGACAGGCAGTGGGCCATTTTGTGGGCAATGTCCTGCTGTATGGGGTAGTGTATGCATTGGAAATCCTTTTCCCTTAAGACCAGTATTGTAGGACATGACAACATAATATGCCTGCTTGGTCTAAGGTTGCCACCTGAATTAAAGCTGTCTCAGCCAGCTGGAGAAATGTCAGTATTAATATCCTTCCCCACTCTGCATCTTATTTCCAATACCTCATACTCACTCTTTTTCTGCTACTGTGTCTATCTCCCACCAAGGTTCGTGCTCTACTATCCTCACTATTATCTGTAGTATCTTGCCTCATTTGCTGTCACCCACCCCAAACCCCAATGTCACTAACCCTGCAGGCCCTCTGCACTGCCTCATCACTCATTTGGGGATACCTCGCCACCTGCACCATTCGTAGTAGCTGTGCCACTCATGTTCACCTCCGATAATATCTGTCTCTCTCATACCATGAGGAAGTTGAAACTTTATTGCTGGAACAGCACAGCAGGTCAGGCAGCATCCAGGGAACAGGAGATTCGACGTTTCGGGCACAGGCCCTTCTTCAGGAAACCAACCCATAATAGGCCAGAAAGAGTCAAGATGGCTGGTGTGTTGCCCATTATTAAGCTAATTATGAAGAGAAAATCTGAATCTGGTCACTCTGAGCATGGCCTGGAAAGGTTGTGGATGCCATCCTTGATTTTTCATGCCAGAACCCCTGAGCAAAGGTTATTCTCTATTCAGCCTATATATTTGAATCCATGAGTTAGAACTGAACTTGAAGCACCCCCCACCCCCCCTCCAACCCCAATTTGACATGGAGGAGGTTTTGAGCCAAGATAAAGTAGCACCAGGTCCTCTGGAGAAGAGGACAGGGAGGTACATTGGGGGACCCATTCCCCAAGGATGTACAGACCATCCCTCCTGCTTTAGACTTTGGCCATCTGCATTTGCTGTCCTGTAGCTGGCAGGTGCTGTACACAGTCTGTATCAATTCCTGTGCCATCCTGAAAACTGCTGCCTGTGCCAGCCAGATCACCTCAATGAAAGTGGGTGTAAGGAGACCACCAATACTGCTCCATGAAAATAATGTCCAATAGGTGTCTGAGCACTAAACTTGCAGAAATCGTTTTTTTTAGCATATCCAGCAAAGTTCACATAATGAGAATCAGTCATTAGCAATTTCCATTTCACCAAAACTGCCCCTTACTTTAGAAAGGACAACTCGAAGACAACTCATTAAAACAAGAAGTTGTACCAAGTCTGTATGCATTAAAGAATAGGAGAAATTTATATCTGTTGGACTTCACTCCTGACTGTTGCTTTAACAGGTCTGACAGTTCCATCTTGCGGATGATTTGAAATATTAATGATAGTCTCCAATGCTAGTGAACAAGGCTAATATTACATAGCTGACATAGGCTGAAATGCTAACAGTTATCATAAAGGTGTAATTTTTAAAAAATTGTTTGGATGGCATGTTTATGAAATATACTGAGGCTGTTATTCCCAGTCTCAGTAAATATAGCAAACATTATCTATCGGTTTTTAAAGAAAAATGCAATGTAGGTAGAAAGTCCAAATGGTCGACTTGCCAATGTTTTGGACTAATCTGAGAACTCCTTCATGTCTGTAAATGAATTCATAAAGATTAGTGAAAAATGGGAGTAAAGGTTCTTGTTACGGTCATTAACAATGAACTTATGACGTGTTCTGCAGCTGCACAATTAAATCACAAACTTCTGTGTATTTTGAGTCAGACCTGGCATAAGTAAGTTTATGAAAGACAATTTTTCAAAATTACTATCACAGCAGTGACAGAAGGGGTTAGCATATGGAAGGGATTTTTAAATTTGTTTTGTAGCGAGGGCCATTCGTTTCTATATAATATTGAAGTAGCAAGAGCACAAGATGGCATAGCACATCTCAACCACTCCTCAAGATATCAAATTTCCTTATTCAGCTCCTTGTGCTAGAGAGAAACAATGGAAAAGTGGGTGCAGACCCCACCATAGAGGCTGCAATTGACATGCAATCTGGCCCACAAAGAGCAGGATAAGCATTTACCTTCGATGACGTCCATCAATACTCTCAATTCAAGATGCTAATGCACCACACAGTAACAGAAACAATACAACTGACATAAGATGACAAATTTAAGAAGTTTACCTTAACTATTGCAAACTGTGAACTTGTGTAAGGTGAAGCCATGCCCCCTGTTTTATCACATTATTTGGAAAACATTTCTCCACAAGTTGCTGACTTCCTGAAGCACCATATATTTCATTGAAGCAGAGGAGATGAAGCATATTGATTCCCGGTCCCATTTGGCGGAATTGGCACCATACAGCTTCAACAGGGAGAACATTCTGTACAAGATGTACCCATTCAAAGTATCTCCTTTGTAAAGTAGAATTACTTCTACTAATCTTTCATCACCTTACAAACCAAGCAATAATTTCCATGTTTATAATTTCTGTCAACATCCTCCACCCCCATGCTTATTATAATCAAAGACACATAAATTACAAACTCATAATTATATCCTCTATGCTACAGATCTGATTAATAGATCATATTCCAAATCTCTTTTCTTCCTCTAAATTAACTGCACATGAATAAAAATCAAAAGCAGTTTGAATCAATTTAACAGGATTACAGTGCCAAAAAAAATCCACTGCCTGTGCAGCACTTTCTCATTTCTTCCTAACTGGTGTCCTTCCATTAATGTCAATAGGAATATAGCCAAAGCTTACAAATAGGTCCAACTGACAGAATTCAGAAGCATAGTTTATTTGTTTTTATATTGTACACTGTGCATTTCATATCAGTAGTTTATTTGTGGTGGATTATGTCTGAATTTGAAAGATATGTGTGCGTAACAAATTGCCTTTCAGTGGTCCTTCCTTTTGGCAATATTTTTATCTCAGTTATACTGCTTATTTTTTCAAGACTATTGCTAGCCCTTCAGTTTTCTATGGTGATTTTTCAAGATTAAACCACCTCCTAGTAAAACAGTTAATGTAAGGTTGCTGGGATACTTGCAGTAGGCCAATATAAGACCATGAGACAGAGGAACAGAAGTAGGCCATTCAGCCCTTAGGCCCATGAGATCAGGCTGGATCTGATAACCCCCAACTCCACTTTTCCCCATACACTTGATTCCTTTAATGATTAAAAATCGGTCTCTCTCAGCCTTGAATATACTTAATGCCCAATCTTGACAGCCCTTTCAGGTAGAGTCATTACCTTTGACAGTAGAAATCCTTCTTTATCTCTACCTTAAGTGTGTGATCCTTATTCTGAGATTATGCCCTCTAGTCCAAGACTATCCCACAAGGGGGAATGCCTTTTTCTATCGACCTTGTCAAGTCCCCCAAAGGATCTTAGGTGCTTGATTAATGTCGTTGTTCATTCTTCTAAATTACAATGAGTACAGGCTGAACCTACTGAGGGCCTCTCTTCATAGGCCCTCCATACCTTGGACCTGTAATGGACTGCCTCCAATACCACTATATGTTTCCTTATATAAGGGGCCCACAACAGTTCACAGCATTCCAGCTGTGGCCTGACTAGTGCCTCCTTTACATTTTGCAAAACCTTCCATTCCATTTGCCTTCCCTATTACCCATTGAACCTATACACCAACAGCAAGGACTCCCAAATCCTTCTGTTCTGCTCACCTTTTTTTTAATATGTGACCTCAAGTAGTGAATGGCAGGCACATTTGGTATTCAACTTTGTTGATAAGACACTTTCCCATCCTCACAGGGCAGAATTTGTGTAGACAAAAGAATTAAGTTCTGGTGGAGAGTTAAATCCCCTGAAATTGACCTCTCCTTGAGATCCCATGATCATCCCACTCTGTTTCACTAGGGTTGGATGGAAAGTGAGCAGGAGAATCCCCTTGGATCTGTTGAGTAAGCAGTGAGAGCACTTAAAAAGCAAACTACAAACTTCTTAATCTTTCATCTGGATTTAACAACTAGCCCAGCCAGGACAAGTTAGCAAATTGCCAGAGTCATCAAGGAGAGTGCGCAATGTGAAGTGCTTCTTCAGCGAAACTGACAATCTGTGAAGACTTTGATCAGTTACATTTAAGAGCTCAGGACTTGACCATTGAGCTATTGCCATTCACCTCTGTTCTCAGAGTGTGTTAAGACTTCTTGAAAGACAATTTATCTATCTAGTACATTTCTTGCCATCACTTCTCTGCCACCATCCTTCCCCATCCTGCAGATAGACCCATTAGCAGATTCTCAGTTGATAAAAGTATGTACTAACTTGTTTTCAGATGTATGCACTTTCCAGCAGTGGTTCACAGGTTAATTATCAGGAAATAGAACCGAGGCTCAATCATCCTCTAACTGTCCCCAGAGCATTGAAGCCAATTTTCTTTCATTCATTCACACGACAAGGGCATCACTGACTGGGCATTGTTCATCCCTAATTGTCCAGAGGGCAGTTAAGAGTCAACCACATTGCTGTGGGCCTGGAGTCACTTGTAGGCCAGATCAGGTCAGGATGGCAGATTTTCTTCCTGTAAAGACATTGAATTTCAGACTCTTCCTGAAGTCCCATCTCTGACAGTTAACTGAGCACAGACAAATAGATTTACTCAGCTTTCCATGCTTTACAAAGGTCAGTAATATACTTTGTGATGTGTTTACTCACTGAACTATCAGCAGGACTTGAGAAGCAACTTCTCAAACAATTGAGTCTATTATTGAGACAAAGATTTACAATTGAGGGCTTTGCTGCAGAGTGGCATTCTTTTTTTATCAAATTAAGAATACCTTTTTGAGTAACCAGCTGCTCTGATGTAGTGATGATGTGGCTTCTTGAATTACCGTAAACCTGTGGTTTCATAGCAAATCTTTTATAACTAAGTGATTTTTAATAATAAATATTCACATGTGCACAAGAACCATCCTTCAATAATACAATGATTGACAGCTGTTACGAATTGACTTTGCTATATTTAATTATTAATAATTATCCACGAAATATGTCCCAAAATCAAAATGTACAGACAGACCACATTCTCTCAGAACATGCAACCAAACAATGAGCTGCAATCCGGGAGTTTTCTAATCCAGATTTTCAGCAAGTTAGGTGTTAGCTTCTATTTGTTTGATCAGATTGGAAAAGAAAGGCCAAATATGATAAAACTGAAGGAAGTTTAAAAATGTTGTAATTAGAAATTGTAATAACATCTCATATATTCGAATAATCCAAACCATGCAGCACAACACTAAATTTGAGACTGCAACATTCCCTGCTCAAAAAGCACAGTAGTACTAATGTGCAACGACATGTTAAACTGAGTACTCACTACTCATCCCCAATGGCTAAATCAGGGCTATTTTCAAACTTTGGTGCCTGTGTGTGTGCCTGACACTGTACGTTTTTAACCAGGCCAGCAAATCATGGCATGGAGTTGTCTGACACGATCTTTAAAGGCATCCTCACCATGATTAATTTAAATTGTTTTAGGCCTCTTATGGATGTTTTTTGGTCCATTTGACTACTGCCTGGCTCTAAAATAGTTCGCCATCTGGAATGAGCAGCAATTATTTTTCTGAATAGTCATGTTCAAAATTACTGACATGGGACTGCTGCTGGGTTTACACTTAATATTCCAGGTGAAGAGGAAGGGCAGCAGCAGGAAGGCAGCAAAGATCTGGAAAGACTGTAAAGAGATGGCAAGGGAGCAGGAGCTCTTAAAGCCTGCAGGTCTTCAGAAATCAAGGAGCATAAGTGGATCTCACACAGCAGTTGTTTCTAAAGAATCTGCATTTCAACTGGGAGCACGTTACTTCGCCAAGTCACTTGTTGCGGTGGGAATTAGAACCCAATACTGAGCTCTGCACTAACACAAAAACAGAAATTTCTGGAGAAACTCAGCAGGTCAGGCAACATTTGAGGAGAGAAAGCAGATCCAGTGACCCTTCTTCAGGCTCTGTACTGCATTGCTTGTGGCAATGCTGTGCATTGTTTCTTTTAACTTTTATTTGATCCTTCTGAGTTTCTTCGAAGAACATTTGTGTATCTGTCGATTTGCTTTGTACATGACCAAGCAATAGGTCACTGACACAAAGTCAGTGAAGAATCAACCACCCATGAGGAAGCTGATATGCAGAATAATCCATTGAGATTGCTGAATTCCCAAGGGGTGCAATGATCAGTAAGCAATGGTCAGGAACTATGTATCATTCAATAAAGCACATAATGTTTATAGCCCTGTATATTCCTTACGCAGGAACAAGCTCTGTTTTTGAAAAGGAAAAGGTTCCATTCACAAAATGCAATTTCTGATGAAGAGCGCATTGACTTCAACTCAAGAGGAGCAAGAACTTGGACTCATCCCTTAGTGGCCAGTTGCTGAGATATGTGCTCCAATCTGGGCATCCATTCTGCACTCAAAGCAGTTTCTACCCCTGCTGCATAAAAATCCCCCAAATTATCGACCATCAAACATAAAATTATCTAACATCAAACACCAACATCAGTGATGTTCTGGATGTGAAAGCAAAAGTTAGTCTTTTGGTTGGAGCCCCATTCATGCCCAATTAGCCCCTTTTGAGATATTTTCAATGATCCTTTTTCTATCTATGCTCGGTTCGAGCAGAAAGCCAGCAGGCGCAGTGTCACCTGCCCTGACACACCTGTTCCCTCAGTCACTGCTGCAGATGCCATATCCCTCGCCCTGCACTCATCCCTGGAACATCTGGGCAATGAGGACAGTTACGTCAGACTCCTGCTCATTAGCTACTGCCCGCCTTCAATACCAGTATCCCCTCCAGCCTGAGACCTAGATCACAGCTTTTCCCTCTGCAATGGATCCTCAGCTTCCTGGCCCACACACTGTCATCAGTGAAGATAGACAACTGCACCTTCTCCACGATAGCACTCAACACTGGAGCAGCACCCCCCCCCCCCCCAAGGTTATGTCCTCAGCCCATTACTGTATTTCCTGTACACCCACGTCTGTGTTGCCAAATTTTGAATGAATGCCATCTACAAGTTTGCTGATGACACCACCGTAGTAAGGTGGCTATCAAACGACGATGAGTCAGAATACAGATGGGAGATAGAGGGCTTTGTGATGTGGTGCAGTAATGACCTCAGTCTCAAAGTTGGAAAAACTAAAGAACTGATTATTGATTTCAGAAAGAGAGGAGGAGAACACATCCCCACCTACATCAATGGAGCAGAGGTAGAGAGGGTGGAGAGTATCAAGTTCCTCGGAGTGACAATAACCGACAACCTGTCCTGGTTATCCCATGTAGATGTGCAGGTTAAGAAGACACAACAACGCCTCTTCTTCCTTAGGCAGCTCAGGAAATGTGGCATATCCATAAGGTCCCTCACCAACTTGTACAGGTGCATAATGGCCTGGTACAGCAACTACTCTGTCCAGGACCATAAGAAACTACAGAAGGCTGTGTACATAGCCCAGACCATCATAGAAGCCAACCTTTCATTCATGGACTCCATCTGCATGGCTTGTTGCTGCGGAAAGGCTGCCAATATCATCAAAGACCCATCGCACCCTGGGTAATGATCTCCTACAACCTCTTCCGTCAGGCAGAGGATACAAAAGCCTGAATACACGCACCAGCAGTTTCAAGAACAGCTTCTTCCCTGCTATTATTAGACAGATGAATGGACTCTTTAGTCTCAAACAATGCTGATCTTGCTAACGCTGAACTTGCCTCGTGCATGCCCTGTGCACTCTTATCTGTATGCCTCTGTCTAAGTCTTTTTGATCTGAACATCCTTGCTTACTATGACCTGTCTGTACTGCTCGTAAACGAAGCTTTTCACTGTACTTCGGTACACATGACAATAAATCAATCAATCAAAAACTTCAATGATCTAACCTGTTAAGGTTAAATGGTACATGGCTGAACCTTTGTTTATTCTTAGTTTTAAATGAATGAACATTTGGGATGAACTGATTAAAGGATGATGATCAGGGTATATATTACTTATTCTGGCAATTCTCGCTTTCAGTAATGACAGGCAAACATGACATTGAAGTTTAAAGCCAATTTCAATTTGCAAATTTTGTTTTGGTTTAATGTTGAAGTTTAGGTTGGTGACCACCAGGGGACAGATGACAGCAATTAAAACGCAGGAGAGGGGTCCCTCCACTGGCTGAAAAAACAAATTACAAATCAGAAATGGACTGTCAATTGCGATCAATGCCGAAGACTTCCGAAATGACAAGTATTTATTATATCAAGTTGCAATAATTATAAACATTGGCATTTCATCCCAAGAACCAACTTTTGTGTGAACCAAATGTCTACTTTAAGTTTATAACTTGTTAAGTTTATGTGAAGAAGGCAAACAATGGAGAGTTGTCAACATTGGAGAAATAATTGGGCAATCAATTGCATTTATATACCTTTCACAACCTGACAACATCCCAAAACAGGTTACAGCTAATGAAATGTTTTTTGGAGTGCAGTCAATATTGTAATACAGGATCAAAATAAGTGAATCATTTTTCAACCCCACTTAAACTTGTGCAATAATGCTTATTTCTCAGGGTGACACGTTCCAAAATATATTTTAAAACCAGAATTAATGAGATTTGATATTCCACGATAATCCAATGAAATGTTGCATGAATGTGATTTGCAATGCAATGGAAACATCTGAGCTCTGGTTTGTGATCCTCTCATTCTTACCGCAGACAGAGGGACAAATAGCCCCTCATTCTTTCCTCCCAAAGTGGATCTGTTTTTCGTTGCTGCTGCTCCAAGCAATTCGAGCGGAGTCCGAAAAAGTGTGTTATCTACCTAACTTCTTCAGATGGCCGAATTGTAAATGACAGAAGGAGCAAAGGCTGGAAATTCATAGAAATAATCTGTGTAGAAATGTTGGTTTCTGCTACCTTTGAGATTTAACAATTCATAGAAGTGAGGATAAATTTTATCTGAATTTCAAGTTTACAGCAGAATCAAAATAAGGAACTCAAGCTCATTGAGAGACAACAGTGACAGGTACAATGATCTTTGTGGTGTTTGTCCGTATTCCTCACTACCCAAAAAGAGTCCAATCTTCAGTGCTATCCACTTCACATCACCACCTTCCACCAAGTCATGCCATCGACTGATCAATAATCTGAATAAAGAATAACCACTCCCATGGAAGTGAAAGGTGCCACAGCATGATATTGTCACTGCACCAGCTAATTTATCTTCCTCCAGGCACCAGCACCCAAGCTTCTTTTGTAGCTATGAGGAAGCTGTGAATCTGTGATCTTCTTCCTTATAGATGGCATCCTTGTTCTGTACCAAATAGGACCACTTCCTTTTGGCACACTTCCTGCAACGGTACCTCCAACTGTTCAAATATTTTTATATCAACCTGTTCAAACATGTCATGACACACATCTGCAGTGGGTGGGACTTGTACCCAGACCTGTGCAAGAAACAAAGTTCTTTGGACCAGATTTTTATTCCTATCGCCTATTTAAAATAGAACAGGGTTTATGTTACAAAGTTCACTGATGTCTAGATTTCTGAACGATGGGCATGGAGTGGTGTTTTTTTTAATCAGTGATCAGATGCATATTTCACTGGCTAGGCATCATTTATTGCCCATCCATGATTGCCCTGGAGATATTGGTAGTGAGCTCTCTTCTTAAATTGAGCAGTTCCTGGGGCACAAGGACACACAAAATAATTTAGAGGGAGTTCCAGGATTTTGTTCCAGCAACAGTAAAGAAACGGCAATACAATTCCAACTCAGGATGATTTGAGACCTAGAAGGGAACTTGCAGATATGGTTTTGTCATGCATCTGCTGAACTTATCCTTCGAGATGGTAGAGATCATTGGGCTTGTACGCTGCTGTTTGGGTAGTCTCAGTGAGTTACTACATTGCATCCTTTACATAGCACACTCTGTTACCACAGTGCATTGGTGATGAAGGGAGTGAGTATTAAATAGGTGGATGTAGTGATTGTAAAGAGGTCAGCCAGGTGGACCTCATAGAATATGGGTTCCCTGATTGGCTGTTAATCTGGTCTAATCAGGGAGCCCTGGCTAACAAATATAAAGAAGAGTGTTAGTGGAGTGCATTATTTCTCCCTCCAACTCTATTTTGATTTAACCCCTGCCCTCCCTTTCACTGTTTGATCACACAGCATTGCCCTTCGATGTGAAGGGCACTGCTTGTCACTGGCCACTCGGGTGTTTTCCTATCTTCCTGGTGGTGGAAATTGAATAAAGATTTGTGCACTTTGTGTCTCTCACTGTGTCTCACACTTGCACACGCACACCATGGGTGCTGGGGAAAGAAAAAAAGCAGTACCACAGTTAGGCAGTAGTGTGGGGGTCAAAAAAAGAAAAAAAAAACAGGAATGTCTGATCACACAGCATTGCCTTTTGTGAAGGACACTGCTTATCACTGGCCACTCGGGTGTTTTCCTTTCTACCTGATGGTGGAAATTGAATAAAGATTCGTACACCTTGTGTCTCTCACCGTGTCTCACACCTGCACACACACACTATGGGTGCTGGGGAAAAAGTAAGCACTAGTTTAAAAAAATATATAAACAGGAGTGTCAGAGATTCTGAAAAAAAAGAAAAAAAGTATTAAAAAAATAAGAAAAAAAACCAAGTGTTACTGGAGTGCATTATTTCCCCCGCCAACTCTATTTTGATTTAATCCCTGTCCTCCCCTTCACTGTTTGATCACACAGCATTGCCTTTTGTGAAGGGCACTGCTTGTCACTGGCCACTCGGGTGTTTCCTTTCTTCCTGGTGGTGGAAACTGAATAAAGATTTGTACACCTTGTGTCTTTCACTGTGTCTCACATATGTACACAGAAGAAAAAAAAAGAAAAAAATAAACAAGAATGTTAGAAGTTCTGTCGCTTGAAGAGCTGGCTCTGAGGGAGGTGGATAAAAGGCTCTCCACCAGTAAATAAAAGGGAACTTAGTGATGGGATACCTGTCCCTGTGGAGTTATTTCAGTGGTAATGAGGGAAAAGCACACTCCTGAAGAAACTTGCTCACAACAGTCATCTTTGAGTTGGAGTAAGCATTTCTGGCATCATGTCGTTATTTGGATCCAGCCATCGAAGACTGGGCCCAGTATGTGGAAAGAATGTGTTTTTTTTCTGGGAAAATAACATTGGGGCAGATGGAAAGCAATGAGTAATTCTCCTGACAGCCTCTGGACCTGCAGCTTTTTCAGTTATTAGGAGCCTAACTTTTCCTGAAGCACTAGATACTAAAATTGTTTTGTTTAGTTAAGGAATATTATGACCCCAAGCCTCTTCTAATTCTGAGTTGCTATCATTTTATTTGGCAGTTCAAGAACCACAGTGGCTCAGGAGTGGCATGGTGGATCAATGGTTAGTGTCGCTGCCTCATAACGCCAGGGACCCAGGTTCGACTCCCACCTCGGGCAATTGTCTGTGTGGAGTTTGCACATTCTCCCCGTGTCTGCGTAGATTTCCTTCAGGTGTTCTGGCTTCCTCCCACAACCCAAAGGTGTGCAAGTTAGATGAATTGGCCATGCTAAAGTGTTCATAGTGTAGGTTAGGTGCATTAGTTAGGGGTAAATGTAGAGTAATAGGGTAAGAGAAATGGGCCTGGTTGGGTTACAATTCAAAGGATCAGTGTGGACTGATTGGGCTGAAGGGCCTGTTTCCACATTGTAAGGATTCTATGATACTAACCAGGGAACTCTGTATTGGGATTTTTGACTTGAGTAAGATGACTGACAAAGGCATGTGACTTTGGTTTATCCCTGAAAGAGATGCTTGAGAGACCATTTGCTACGGTGCTTGCACCATGCAAAAGCACCTACTAGCTGAAGCCCAATTGGACTTCAGACGCTACAACTGGATTTATCATTGGAAAATGCGGGAAGTGAAATGTATAATACACAGGGTGTAACAATGATAGTATACACCTTGCCAGTCCGACTGAGCTTGGGTAACTCCACCTGAGTGACCGTGATTCCATAGCCTCACTCAGGACATACCCTGTACAGAGGAACTCTTGATCAGCCCACAGCAAAACCCCAAAACAAAGCCAAGCCTCAGCCCAATAGTTAACATCATCTTCAGGATCCAGGCCAACAAGCCACTGTATTTGTTGTCGGTATGCAGACTCAAAACAGCAAAAGAGTTCCACTTGAACTAAGCAGAGTAAAAAAACTCAATTTAGGTCTAGTGGGTATCCAAGAGAGTGCACACCCTGGAAAGTCCACCTATAGCTGGTTTGAAACAGTTAAATTGCCTAGCAACATCCAAACCAGAACCAATCAAATAAACGTCTAGTTAAATAGTCACCCGTTCTAATTGACATTGATTCCAGCGTGGCCATTTCGGTGATTGCAGAACCAGTCTTTAACAAAATTCACTCTCTACTCTAATCTTTAAGTTGGCGCAAGATCTCGGCTAAACTGAAGACTGGGGAGCTTTTAGAGATTAAGGGTAAAACTTGGGTTCCACTCTCATTTGAGAAGTAGCTGGTTCAGTTACCACTGACTGTAGTAAAAGGCTCTGACTCAAGATTGATGCGATGAAATTGGTTAAAAAAGATTGGTGAGGAAACCTTGATTGGCTCAATGTTTTTCAATTAGGAAATGGCTGCCCGAGTGAAGTCCTAATTAAATACTTGGAGGTTTTCCAGGGAGATCTAGGGACTATCAACGGAGACTAGGCCATCTTGCATGTTGACCAGGGAGCAATTCCACAATTCTACAAGGCCATTTGACTTACGGGCAAAATTAGAGACAGAAATCAGAAGAATGGAAAGTGAAGGAATCATCAAATCAGTCTGGTTTGTGGGATGTTATACCAAATGTGAAGCCCGATGGGTTGGTTTGTCTATGTAGGGATTTTAAAACAAACGGTAAAGTGGTTTTCACAGCTGGATATACAGAGGAATCTTGATTATCCGGAAGAGATGGGCTGACACAATTTCATTCGGAATAATTGATTATTCAGATAATCAATTTTACCTTAAACAAGGGACGCCATGCTGATCTAATGTTGTGCTCTACCAGAGAATTTGTTTAAATCTATAATTTAAATGTATTGAGTGTAAGAGGACACAGATTTCACATTATGAACAAAATAAAGCAATGATAACATGAGAAAACGTTTTTAAAATGCAGCGGTAGTTAGCATTTGGCAAGGAGTGGTGATGACAGCATTAAACAAGGCCCCAAACTATTTCTTCGATCACAAGAACATTTGTCAGTTTCTGTGAACTCAGTCTTGCGACAAACAGACAGAAGCACCACCTCGCGCATGCATGTACGTTCTTGGCCATTTTTTTCATGAACAGCCTGGTAAAGTGATGGGAATATTGTAAAACACTTACTTTTGCAAAGGGCTGTGTAACTAATCCTTACCTAAAAAAAAAAAATCCAGTCACTGGTGCTTGAGTTTTGCATCAGTATTTATTGTGGAAAAGGATATGGAAGATATAGACTGTAGGGAAATAGATGGTGACATCTTGCAAAATGTCCATATTACAAAGGAGGAAGTGCTGGATGTCTTGAAATGAGTAAAGGTGGATAAATCCCCAGGACCTGATCAGGTGTACCCTAGAACTCTGTGGGAAGCTAGAGAAGTGATTGCTGGGCCTCTTGCTGAGATATTTGTATCATCGGTAGTCACAGGTGAGGTGCCAGAAGACTGGAGGTTGGGCTAACGTGGTGCCACTGTTTAAGAAGGGTGGTAAGGACAAGCCAGGGAAGTATAGACGTCAGTGGTGGGCAAGTTGTTGGAGGGAATTCTGAAAGACAGGATGTACATGTATTTGGAAAGGCAAGGACTGATAACGGATAGTCAACATGGCTTTGTGCGTGGGAAATCATGTCTCACAAACTTGATTGAGTTTTTTGAGGATTGATGAGGGCAGAGCGGTAGATGTGATCTATATGGACTTCAGTATGGTGTTCGACAAGGTTTTCCATAGGAGACTGATTAGCAAGGTTAGATCTCAAGGAATACAGGGAGAACTAGCCATTTGGACACAGAACTGGCTCAAAGGTAGAAGACAGAGGGTGGTGGTGGAGGGTTGTTTTTCAAACTGGAGGCCTGTGACCAGTGGAGTGCCACAAAGATTGGTGCTGGGTCCTCTACTTTTTGTCATTTGCATAAATGATTTGGATGCAAGCATATAAGGTACAGTAAGTAAGTTTGCAGATGACACCAAAATTGGAGGTGTAGTGGACAGTGAAGAAGGTTACCTCAGATTAAAACAGGATCTTGACCAGATGGGCCAATGGGCTGAGAAGTGGCAGATGGAGTTTAGTTCAGATAAATGGGAGGTGCTGCATTTGGGAAAGCAAATCTTAGCAGGACCTATACACTTAATTGTAAGCTCCCAGAGAGTGTTGCTGAACAAAAAGACCTTGGTGTGCAGGTTCATAGCACCTTGAAAGTGGAGTTGCAGGTAAATAGGATAGTGAAGAAGGCATTTGGTATGTTTTCCTTTATTGGTCAGAGTATTGAGTACAGGAGTTGGAAGGTCATGTTGCGGCTGTACAGGACATTGGTTAGGCCACTGTTGGAATATTGCGTGCAATTCTGGCAGAGGAAGTAGTGGAGGCTGGTACAATTGCAACATTTAAGAGGCATTTGGATGAGTGTATGAATAGGAAGGGTTTGGAGAGATATGGGGCTGGGTGCTGGCAGGTGGGACTAGAATGGGTTGGGATATCTGGTCGGCATGGATGGGTTGGACTGAAGGGTCTGTTTCCATGCTGTATATGACTCTATGACTCTAAGTGCTTGTGTTTCTATGTTTTTGCCAGCGTTTTCACATGTTCTTCAATACAGGTAAATCGAATACACTTACCTCTCTGATGTAACGTTTTTGTGGGACCTTGAGATCTTCTTCAGATAATCTGAAATTCGAATAATCTTTATTTGGATAATCAAGGTTCCTCTATATACCATCTCCCTCACAAAGAGGACTTACACACAAACTGGCAGGGGGAGCTGTCCTTCACAAAACTGGACATGAGCCATTGTTGATAGATAAGGATTCCCAGAAGTATGCTACAATTAATACCTGTAAGGGTTTGTAGCGACATATAAGACTGCCATTTGGGGTTTCATCAGCCTGTGTCATTTTTCAGTGGACAAAGGAGAACATTTTACAAGGTCTATCCTGGTTGCCATTTATCTCAATGATGTGCTAATTGTGACAATGCTGTCACTTTAAGAAGGTTATTTTATCCTTGGTTTTTTGAACAGAAATCGTGCCGAAGAGTATAGGGAGTAACAGTTTAACAATGGAAGGGGAGTGGCCAGTTCTACCAGTTCAGGTTATTTTTGAGTATTTTTAGCTGTGGCAAACACAAGATGGTTTGAGACCAGAAGTGTTCCAAGTTTCAGTAAAGAATTCCTGACTGACCTTCTCTGAAATCTCTCTCTGGATGTTATTCCCTCCTGCCTGTAAGAATCTGTGTTTGAATTTACCTTTTTGCCATGGGATATGTTTATGGGATGTTACTGTATTGGAACAGTTAATAAGTAATAGTTACTGTATTGGGTCAGTTAAGTTTTCTAACAATTAAGTTATTCTAAATTCAGCTTTCCTTTGTGTTTTAACTGTAGTGTTTTTTTTAAAGCTAAGTGGTTTGACTAGACGCATCACACCTGGAACACCCACTTCACATCAGCCTTTAAAATAAGAAAACGTTAGGGTCTAGGCTACCTTCGTAAAATATTTTGAGGGGGTTGATCTGGTCCATAACAGGGAAGACTAATATGGAGCACTTAGAGAACTTGAATACAGTCCTTAGACGTTTCCCCCGGGCAGGTGTAGGCCTTAGAAGGGAATAATGTGCATTTCAGGCACCCCCCAAGTGACATACCTGGGCTATGGAGCCAACAAGGGTGGGTTACACTAGGTGGAAGATAAAGTGAGGGCGATCAAAGGTGCCCCGGTTCCCATGTCTGTACTGGAGTTTAGGTCTTTCCTAGAACTGGTGAATTATTACGAAAACTTTGTATGTAACCTGGCCTCCATCCTGGCACCTTTGCATCAACTCTGAAAAAAGAGTCAGCCTTGGAAATGGTTGCACAGCCTAAACAATAGTGTTCAGTGAAGTGATGAAGCAGCTATCATCCTCTAAGGTGTTGGCACACCATGATCCCAAGTGAGATCTGATATTGACATGCGATGCCTCCCCAAGTGCCATCTGGGTAGTATTAGCTCATAGGTGGATCAATGGAGAGAAATGCCCAATAGTGTATGCATCCAGGGCTTTGGCTATTGCAGAGCGTAAGTACACCCAGATAGAGAAAGAAGTTTTGGTGGTCATATTTGATGTCAGGCAGTTCCACCAATACCCTTACAGATGTAAATTTGGAATAATAACGGATGACAAACCCCTGCTAGATTTACTTAAAAAGGACAAGACCGTGCTGCCCATAGCTTCAGGCTGATTTCAGCGGTGGGCTCTAATACTAAGTACGTATAATTACAAATTGGAACACCATCCAGATGGCCAAGTAGCAAATGTGGATTCATTGATCTGCCTCCCACTGGCAGGTACACCACCAGTAGTAGTACCATGAGAAGTCCGTAATGGTTTTTAATTTTCTGGACACACTTCCAGTCACAGCTGACAATATTAGACGGTGGATGCTGAAAGATCCAGTTCTAGTAAAACTGTAACAGCTAGTGGTGATGGGGGCAAACCAAAGGCCCATCACAACCAGAATTGAAAGCCTTTTGAACCTGGAGAGATCAGATCAAAGCAGAGGACGGCAATTATTATGGGAAGTGAGACTGCTTGTCCCAAGCAAAAGTCGTTACCAGATACTGGCTGAACTCCACCAGAGTCATCCTGGAGTTTCCAAAATGAAGATGTTGGCCAGTGGCTAGGATTGGATGCAGACATAGCTGCATTGGTGGGCAGTGCCCAGCGTGCCAGCAAGGACAAAAATTGGAGCCAGCAGCTTTCCACATTCTTGGGAATGGCCTGGTAAACCCTGGACTCGGTTACACATCAGCTATGCTGGCCCTTTATGGGCTCAGTGTTCTTAGTCATTATGGACACCCACTCAAAATAGCTGAACATGCATAGAGTCAATTCATCAAACACTGGGATGCCTAGAAAACTGTGTGCATCTTTTACAATACACGGACTTGCGGAAATATTAGTCACAGATAAATCACCATCGTTTACAAGTAGGGAAGCTGAGTATTTCCTAAAGTTGAATAATATCAATTGTATAAGGACAGATCCATACCATCCATCATCCAATGGTCTGGCAGAAAGAGCAGTCCAAACTTTGAAGGCAGACTCAAAGAAACAGCCTACAGGTTCACCAGATACCAAACTGCCCCGGTTCCTACTACATTATAGGACTATCCCTCATGCAACTGCAGGGATAGCTCCAGCAGAGTTGCTAATGGGAAGAAGACTCCACATCAGGTTAAACCTGATCTTCCTGAACCTGAACAGGGGGAGGGTGAAATAGCATCAGGAACGCCAATGCTGGACACAAGGTTCTATCAGTGAGAGAGAAAGTTCACTTCAGGGGCCAAGCTTCATGTAGGACTCATGGGAGTAACCCTGCATGAGTAAGAGGCGTGGTTGACGTGAGGTCAGGTTCAGTCATGTATAAGATTTGGGTAGGTGTGACAGTTCTGAACAAGCACATGGACCATATGAAAGCTGCAAACTCAAGTGTTGAACATACCTCAGAATCTGAAATGGACACAGCAGAAGAGGTGAATGCATTTTCTTCTGAGATGCTCTGGGTGCCGGGGCAAGCTACTGTGTGTTACCCACCGCCCATATCAGAGGCAGAGTTGAAGGAAACTGACAGGATACAAAAACACCCCAAGAGGAGTGACAAAAAAATAAGGAACAGCCTATCTCCTTGGTCTCCAAGAGAGAGGGCTGACACAATTGGACAGCCCTGGACAAGAAGTATCCAGAGCCCTGACTGGTGGCTGTATATCTCCCATATTGTCTGCTGTGGAGCCACAGGACTAACCTTGATCCACTCCCTGAATTGTAGATGCATGGATTCCCTGATCAAAATCATCCTGAGTGGACAGCTGGCCATGGCCAATTCTCTGGGCTGGTATCAGAATCTGCATTTGATTTACTGACCCAGCACCCCTTGACTGACCATCCTTCCATGGGCTTCAGTAAAGCTTATTCATTAAGGCTTTGAAACATGGCTGCCTATGTGCTGCATATGCCATGTGTTTTCTGCATAAGCTCCTGGTACTTGGAGTGGGTGTGAGATTGACAGAGCATACAGCAAGATATCCACCCGCTTCACTGAGGACAGCTGAGCAGCAAAGCAGGCTTCCTGGTTGTGTGACTGTGCAGATTGGCATGACACGATAAGGCAAGGCACGCAAGGCATGGAAAGTATGAATATGCAGATCAGAATTAGATAAGCAAGTGCTAAGAGAAAAGTAAGCAGCCCTGAAATTCAGCTTGGTCCAATCTGTGAGCTGAATGCCTGCCCCTGTGCACAAAAACTCCTTGCTGTACCTTGTTAATGCTAGTTGGCAGTGAGCCTTGTAATGCCAGTCTGTGATTCCAGAGTGCCTTGCCAGTGCAATGGAGAGATGCCATGATGGTTATGACCAGTTGGCAGATTCCCACATCACTCACACCCCTATTAGCTTCCACCCTGCCACAAATGCAGGCAAGCCAGCAAGTATCAGTGCCAATTTCCAATTCAGATAAATGAGGAATTGCAAAACCACTGACCAAGTGGTGGTTGAAGTGAAAAGGTGATCAGCCAGCAATGGGGTGTATAATATGAAGACATTAAAAGTATTAGCATTCAGGCAACTTTGGGAAAGATTGAGGCAAAGAATATTGTATCTTCTACAGGAATCTTGGATAAATGTTTGAACTAGAACCAAAACACAGGGCTATGGTGAGACAGTAGAACTGTCTGGTTCGATTTTGTGTTATATAGCAAAGACACAATGGGCCAATGGGCTCTTTCTGTGTTGTAAACCTCTAGGTTCCAAACGATAATGGGATGGCAATCAGTTCTTTAAGAAGTGCTGCAACATTTGTGGTTAAGGTTCAACCACAACTGCGTTAAATTGAAAAGCAAACAGTAGTTTATGATTTAACTTTATTGTCTAATCCTCAAGTAATACATTTTTTTACAAATCCATGCTCCTTAAGATTAGCTTGTTTCTTCAATAAATTGATATGTGCTGCCTTCAGGGACTCAGGGCTCACCTATGCTCATTATCAAGCACACCAGAAATTGTTTTCTTACGCAGCATCTGTGAAATTCATTCCAGTCAGCTTTTCCTGTGCTGAAGCATATCCACTAAGAGTATTCCCCAATGAGTTGCAGAATAGGTTGGTGAATGCTAATGAGGCGCATGTTTTACAACTACTTATAATGCTCTTACTACAATAGATCATTATGGCCCTGCATTACTAATCAGTCCTCTCCTACTGATAGAATTTCAGATCATTCAATGGCAAGTTATTTTGAATTATTCAATTTTATTTCTTTAAAGCTGAAAATGAATTGCTTTTTTTTAGTATAAATGAGAGCAGAAACATTAAGAAGTGAATACCAATTATAGACTTAACTCATGTAATTTTATAATTCCTTCAAGGTCCATTATGTGTTGTTTGATCTTGAGATTAGATAGAAGAGTCATCTAATTGGGGTCCTCATAAATGATAAAAGGTTTCAGCTTGTACATACAGTAAACTATTTCCTCTGAAGAGAAAATCGAGATCAAGGAGTGCATAATCTTAAAGTGAAATGTTAGGTCATTCAGTCTCGAAATGTTCAAGTATTTTTTCACTCAAGAAGTCCTGAAAATGTGAAACTTTACAATAAGTAAACAATGGATCCTGGGTCAATTGCAGTTCCCAAGTACAGATTACTCACTCGACATTGTTAATAGTTGCTCATCTGATGTATGGTGCTCAAATCAATTTAAGGACACAATTATGTATTGCAAGCACATTGTAATAACAGAAATAATGTCAAAAATGTAAGTGTGTCGTATTTTTAAGTGTTTCACATTTTAGACAGGGGAAATAATTTTTTGGAGAAGGATTCTAAAGAGGAGTGTTGAGTTCTGTGTTCAGCAGCACAACTCAATCTTTATTCAGAACTCTTTAACAACAAAGTGTGGGAGAGGTCTCTAGGACACTCTCCATTTCCCAATAAAGTGCAGGGTATTTATACATACCGCATTACAATCGTTACATGCAACACCAGCGCCTGCCATGTGCCTCCTAACCTACACATCTAATCCTGTGAATACACAATCAATAATGGACAACATTCTGGTCAACCCTAGGTCCTCCCATCATCTTGTGATGTTTGCCAGATTCCCTATCGCCTGTACATGGGCTCTTGCAATACAGCTTATTGACTATAGTCAATAATTCATCTTATTGACTATTGTCACCTTTCCCTGATATCTGCCAGCTGCATTATATGTTTGCTTATTACTAAAGACTTTTCAAATTCTGTTATGCAATTTATAATCCTCGCTAATCTTAGTACATAAGATTAGAAAGGATGTTAATTTCTACCAATAGAGTCACAGAGTCATAGAGATGCACAGCACGGAAACAGACCCTTCGGTCCAACTGATCCATGCCAACCAGATATCCTAACCTAATCTAGTTTGCCCTTATCCCTCTAAACCTTTCCTACTCATAAACCCATCCAGATGCCTTTTAAATGTTGTAATTGTACCAGTCTTCACCATTTCCTCTGGCAGCTCATTCCATACATGCACCACCTTCTGCATGAAAAAGTTGCCCCTTATGTTCCTTTCAAATCTTTCACCTCTCACCTTAAACCTATGCCCTTTAGGTTTGGACTCCCCAACCCCAGAGAAAAGACCTTGTCTATTTATCCTATCCATGCGTCTCATGATTTTCTAAACCTCTATAAGGTCACCTTTCAGCCTCCAATGCTCCAGGGAAATTAGCCCCAACGTCAAACTCTCCAACCCTACTTATTCATAGGTATTCATAGTTACACCTAATATTACAATTCTGAGACAAAGCTGACAGGTTCGGGAGCAGCTTCCCTCTTACCCGACTTTTAAAGGTCAAGCAAACACAGTCTCTCTGTCTAACAGCTCCCATTTATAACCTCTTCTATTTACGTGCTGTAAGATGTTTAAAACAGAAGTTTGATACCAGGATACACTATATTCTCATTACTTTAATGAGTGATTTATTTATTATCACTTGCGTTTTACAGTGAATAATACAGTAAAATATAGTGAAACCTCCAACAGTCACCATATTCTGGTTCCAATGTGAATAGTTTTACTAAATAAGATAGCTCCTATTCAAATCCCCTTGCTGGGAATGAAATTCAATCAATTTTACTGTTTTATCAAATCATTTGAATTCTTGAAGGTTCTAGGAGACATGACCTCTTTCTGTCCCTTTTCTTATCACTTTTCTCTGCCATTCTTCCCTGTTCTTTAAGCTGTTTGGTAGATTGTGAAGCCATAATTGTTTATAGTCATAGAGATGTACTGCATGAAGACATGCCCTTTGGTCCAACACATCCACGCCAACCAGATATCCTAAGTTAATCTAGTCCCATTTGTCAGCACTTGGCCCATTTCCCTCAAAATCCTTCCTGTTCATATACCCATCCAGATGCCTTTTAAATGTTGTAATTGTTCCAGTCTCCACCACTTCCTCTGGCAGCTCGTTCCATACACGCACCATCCTCTGTGTGAAAAAGTTGCCCCTTAGGTCCCTTTTATATCTTTCCCCTCTCACCCTAAGCCTCTCTAGTTCTATACTCCCCCACCCCAGGGAAAAGGCCTTGTCTATTTACCCTATCCATGCATCTTATGATTATTCTCTTGAGGTCATTGCGACCCTGTTTCAGAAATGTTTCAGCACTATTGCTATGTTATTTGTCTCTTGGTACTCTTACGAGATTATCTTGTTTATATGTTTTTGCTGTTCTGATTGTCCTGCTAACAGAGCAGAAGCTTCTCTATACTGACTATAACTATTTACTTCAAGAAAATTCAGCTGAATCCCTTAATGTTATTTTTCAGTTGAATTTATAATTTTAACACACCCATATAGGTGTATTTCATATGTAGTAACAGTTACCTAAAAGTTGATTATTGTGGGATCAGACTTTTCCTCTAATTTGTACTAAATAACAAACTTTGAACTAGCTGATACCAGGTTCTTATTAAGATTCTCCAAGGGTGTTTGTCAGTCCCTGCATCCAAGACTGAGTGCCTACTGAAATCTAATTAAACTGCCCAATGTCTAATACATTTTAACTATTATTGTTGTATGGATGCGTCTACTCTCATACATAACTATAGTTATTTAAAAGGCCTCATTTAAGTGGGTCAAACTTCCTCTTTCCATTTCATATTAGAATAGGAAATTTCAAATCAGACAGTTTCTATCGAAGGTACTGTTGTCAAAATAGGTGAGTCTTACTGTCTGCATTCTAGCCCTAACTTACTAAGACTCTGTTGTGATTCTCAGTTTGTGAAGGCCAGTGATTGAGCTATGTGAAATGCTGCATCAGCTACAGTTTGCTTCAGTCTTGTATCAGCTAAAAAAAAGCACAAGCAGCCATTTTGTCACATTCACCAGTGGGCAGCTGCAACAGGAATATAAAAATTTTTCTTCACAGTAACATATGGCTTTACAACTTTCTGAGTGCCTTTGCATATGAACAAATGACATGGTGACTTAATGCTCAATTATAGGATTGTATCTGAGTACTTAATCCATTTTTGTTTTCCTTAATAACAAGTGGACAGATGGCATAAGATGTCTTAAGGCAAAAAAAAACTCATCATCACTTTCAGCTGCAAATCCTGCTATGAATTTCATTAATTATTTAGACACCTTGCACAGCTTTGCAAATTCCATTAGCATCAGAAATGAAGAGCACAAGGAGGTTTTTTTATTTAAAAATTATGAATACAAGAACACTTCCATAACAAGTAATTTGTGCACCTGGGGACATCAAAGTTAATTCTTCCATCTCTGTCAATCCATGCATCCATTTTACAGAACATTATGCCAAGGCATTATGGGGACATGTCACAAGGAAGTACTTTATCAGTTGCTAAATGAATGGGTGGAGGAAGCTTGAATTTAAATCAGGCAGTGGCCTTGCAAATTAGATGTCAATCGTTCAAAAGTATTTTTTTAATGCTGTCTATTATTATTTTCCAGTCCTTATGCCATTTAAGATCACATTAATTGGATACCAATCAAGTTGAGCACATCAATCATTAAATTTATAAGGCCAAAATAAAAGATTATTGCACTGGTTTTGAGGCTAAGTCTGTCTGGTTTTCCTACTTTTTAAAAACATTTTGGCACTTACATTCTTGTAAGACGTCCACTGTCCAATTCCTTTCATGTGCAGTACTATTACCTGCATTAATTTATTTCCCATAGGAATTGCTCTTTTAAGAATATGAAGAACAAGAAGATGATGGCCAAAGGAGTGCAAGCAGTTGGGATGTATGAGAGTGCTCTGTGATCACCCAATGGTTTCCACATACCTGCAGTGGATGGTTTAGTAACAGCACAGAGTCAAACTCGGAATAGAAATAGTGACAGAAAGGCTCATATACATCTGTAGATCTGGCCTACTGTTATGCTGCATGATCCTTCAGAAAAATCCAATTATAACATACAATTTGTTACAATGTACTGCATGGGAAAAACATGTCATTGTGATGAACAGCCAATAAGATATCACAAGAATGTAAGATAGTTACAGATGTGAAAGGCTGTTTGTCCCATCTCATTTTGCCAATCATTTCACCCCATATTCAAAACTAACCATGTGGTTGTACCTGGATATTATAAAGATCATATTGATCACAAAGTTATCTAGATTCACTCAATAGTGAGGATCAAGGTAAGATCAGGGAATATCAAAGCTCTGCTTATTTCAGGTTTGAGGATGACAACACATTGCAGTTGTTTAAAAGAGTCATGAGTCCATGTTCTTTGACAGGGACAGAGCATTCTAGCTGGTCTGTTACTATACTAAACATTTGTCTATTCGTAGTCACCAGCCTTTTCCTGAATGCCACCTCATCAGGGTCCTCATCTGCATCCTCTAAGCAGAATTCAGGCATGACTGCAAACTCTGGCAAACTCATTTCTGCTCCATCTTTCTCCCGTCGCAGCTGAAGGCCACTTATTCCAAGTGACTCACCATTGTGCAGATCTCATCTCTACACTAAGCTCTAAAGTACAGGTTTCATCATCATCAGTCTCACCACAGACTGGCCAAGTTTCACTTCTTGGGATTTTGAAAGGAGAAAGGCAGGAAAGTAGAGTTACGGTGAAGGGAAGAGATACAACAAGAGATGCATGCTTACATTATCTGCAGCCTGTAAATCAGAAGAGACTGTGTGATGCTGGTGGGAGTAATTGGGAACATACTATAATTTTCAATGCTTTCAGTGGCACTGCTGGTCATGGTTTTAATCATGGCTGTTCCAATAATAGGAAGTAGCGAGTTTTGAGAAGATTTGTAGTTCAGGTTGAGGTTTTGGATGTAGGTTTGCTCGCTGAACTGGAAGGTTCATTTCCAGACATTTCGTTACCCTAGTAGCTAACATTTTCAGTGGGCCTCAGGCGAAGCAAGCTGAAAATTCCTGCTTTCTATTTATATGTTTGGGTTTCTTTGGATTGGTGATCTCATTTCCTGTGGTAATGTTATTTCCTGTGAAGTCACTTCCTGTTCCTTTTCTCAGGGGGTGGGAGATGGGGTCTAACTCAATGTGTTTGTTGATAGAGTTCCTGTTCGAATGCCACGCTTCTAGGAATTCTTGTGCATGTCTTTGTTTGGCTTGTCCTAGGATGGATGTGTTGTCCCAGTCGAAGTGGTGTCCTTCCTCATCCGTATGTGAGGATACTAGTGAGAGAGGGTCATGTCTTTTTGTGGCTAGTTGGTGTTCATGTATCTTAGTGGCTAGTTTTCTGCCTGTTTGTCCAGTGTGGTGTTTGTTACAGTCCCTGCATGGTATTTTGTAAATGACATTAGTTTTGCTGGTTGTCTATATAGGGTCTTTCAAGTTCATTAGCTGCTGTTTTAGTGTGTTGGTAGATTTTTGGGCTACCATGATGCCAAAGGGTCTGAGTAGTCTGGCAGTCATTTCCGAGATGTCTTTGATGTAGGGGAGAGTGGCTAGGCTTTCTGGACATGTTTTGTCTGCTTGTTTGGGTTTGTACATCCAAAATAATAGGAAGTGCCAGATCCACCTTTTGGCTGAGGACATCTGCTCATGCCTGCCCCCTTCTGGTTGGCTACTGCTGCTTCCAGTTATGCATCAGCTTGTCCTGCAAGAGAGTGAAATGTGTCAGTGCCAAGAAGTTCAGTGCTACAGTGCGACTTGTGAGAATGTGAGGTTTGCAATAGAACTAAGTTATGTGTGTGCGTTGGAAGGGTGAGGTGAAACTATGAATTTAAGGTATGAGCTGTGTATGAGAGATTGTTGATAAGTGAGTGATGAATTAAGATGTGTGTGAGGCGAGTAATGCACTTGGTGGAAAATGGCAATTGAAGATGCATTTGCTGACATTGACCACTCGTAGCATCTCTGAGCTTCTTTCAGCACTGCATCCAGGTCCTTAGATGACACTGCTGGTACAGACCTGCATGTCTACATGTTCCAATTGTCTCCCTGTCATCTGTGGATCAAGTATCTCCTTGCTCTTCTTTCACAACCACCTTTTTAATAATAGGAGCATAGAGTAACAGAGCAGGGAGGTGATGTTGAACTTGTGCAAGGCATTTATTAGACATCATCTGGAGAATTGTGTACCATTGTGGGAGTCATGTTATTGGAAAGATGTGAATGCATTGGGGAGAGTGCAAAAGTGATTTACAAGAATGATTTCAGGAATGAGAAATTTCAGTTATGAGGATAGGTTGAAGAAATCAGGACTTGGTGAGAAGGCTGAGAGGAAATTTGATACAGGTTTTCAAAGTCATCAGTGGGCTGGGCAGAGTAGATAGAGTGAAGCTGTTCCCTCTCAAAAGATAAAAGAAAAAGAGGGCATAGATTTAAAGTGATGAAGTGCCAATGATGTCAGGGTGAAAAACATTTGAAAGCTTGTAAAAATAAAACTTTTGACACTGAGCGCGTGTTTGTTGTATGGAATACAATGCCTGGAAATGTGATGAATGCAGGTTCAACTGAGGCATTCAAGGGGGCATTGGATGATTACTTGCATAGAAAGGGTGTGCAGGGATATGGGAGATTGGCACTGAGTAATAGAACTGGTGCAGGCATAATAGACTAAATGGCCTTATCTCCACCCAAACAATTCTGTGATTCTAGGCTGCATCAGAAACCATTGGAGCCTATTCCTTGTAATGTTTTACTTCACCAAACTGACTGCTAAAATGATGTCCAGCATGGGATTTGGCTAAACTCCTTTTAAGAGTTGCAGCCTGTTATAATGTGATTAAGGACAGTTTTTTTTCACTGGGCTACTACTGAGGGTAGTTAAAAGTCAACCACATTGTGTGGATCTGCAGTCATATGTAGGCCTGATAAAGACAGCAGGTTTCCTTTCATAAATGACCAAGAAGGGTTTTGATGATAGTTTCAATCATTACTGAATTTAAATTACACCAGATGGTATGGTGGGGTTTGAACTCATGTCTCCATGAATACTAAGCCAGTCACATTACTGTTAAGCTACCACCTCCCCTCACACAATTTTGCATTTCCTGCTCAGATATACAGCCACTCAGCTGGCTGGACACAACGACCAATTGGCTAAGCAGGCATTAAAAAATTTGTGTGATGACTACATCTGAAGCAAAGAGGCACAGGTTAACTGAGTTTGTTTTCAGGCCTAAACAATTTTTTCCTTTTATGATTCTAACATTAACTTGCATGAATTTTTTTCCCAAAATGCTGCACATTGATGAAAAAAAAAATTAGTGTTGTGTTGACATGTGCAGTCAAAATTAGCACTGCAGGAATGGTTGAGCTGTCTTCAAAATATGCTTCAAAACATTCAGTAATTTTCTCTTTGCTTGTACACATACACAAATTTGTGGGTGTTGGACTGCCATATATTGCTGGTAAGGCCAGCATTTATGACCCATTCCTAATACCCTTCAAGAAGGTGGTGGTGAGCCACTGCTGTCTTATCTGACAAGCTATAACCGAAAAACTATTAGGTTTTACAATTTTGATCTAGTGACGATGAAAAAGTTGTGATAGTATTATGGCAAACTTTATTATTCTGAAAATCTATAATTAAGTTTTCATAACCAAAGATATTTTTCAGCAGTAGTTATGAACTTACTACGCTATCATCTCATTTAACACTCTACGACTTTTTAATGAGTATTTACAGTGAAATTTGCAGCTTACAGGGGCAACTTCACATCAGTTCAGATATTTGCATGGAATTCAACAACACACTCAGTGACAAAGTTCAGAATCACCAGCAACAATTTTTGGATTTCTATGATTAACTATGCTTGTGAGAACCTCACAAGTAATTTTCAGAGAAGTAATGATGCCAAAGACTGACAAAATCCTGGCCAGTATATTGGCTGTACACAAAAACTAAATCAAACTAGGACAAAACAGAAATCTATTCTCTCCATGGATGCTGCCAGACATACTGAGTATTTTTCTTTTTATGTTAGGGAGTTTGGTACAGAGAAGTTGATCTGGCATTAAAGCATGAACTTTTTTAAAAAGTTGGAGGTCCTGGCTAGTAGAAAATGAATCTTCCTGTTTGACTTAATTATTTTAGATCAAGTTTGAGATTTAAGGAAAGGCAAAAAATTAGGACAGGAATAAAATTAAGTGGGCGAATGTTACACTAAAGCTTGTATTGTGTGAGATATCATGAAGCTAGTCTATAACAAACAACATAATTATTTGCTCTGGTATTAAGGGTAAAACAATTCCCTTCATTATAACTTATTCATTTATTAAATGCCTAATTCTACAATTAGGTCATTCCAGTGAAGAGCAAGATTACACTTGCGTGGGAAGCAATGTTTATGGCCTTGTAATTAACTGATTTGCATTCATGAGAATGTCTCTCAATGCTTGAAGTGTCTGATCACTGACTCATCCTCAAGTTATTCACAAGAATACATAACTCTGTTGTGTATATTTTCATCTCGCTAATGTTATGCAATAGAGAGAAGTTCACAATACATTACTTTGAATAGCACAATTTAACTGTTGCTAGTATTTGGAACCAACAGCTAGAAAATGTGATTATTGCATTCCACAAACCTACATTTCAGACTGGCGTTTAAATTAGCAACAGTACTGCAGCTGTGTTTCTTATTTGTCAGTTGTTTTTCAGCTTTTGAGAGTTCCCTATTTGGAATGAATTCCTGTTGATCTCTTTTCAATTACTTAGAAACAAATGAAGGATTTTTGAAAACTTCTCTTGTGGTTGTCGGTGCCTTAAGTAAACCTAATGGGTTTCATCTGACATTATTCATAAATAATCCTGAATTTGAAATATAAATCACAGTATTTATGCTGGCATAGGGAAGGAGTGTGTTTGGGTGGGTACGGGGGAAATGGGTGAAATTCCCAGAAATTGCTGAAAGGCAGAAGTCCTGTTGAGTTCAATGGCAAGACCTCATTGCTATTTTGGTCACATTTCCTGCTAGATGACCAAAGTAACAGGCTGGCAATCAGAAAAGACTGGGACTTGGTGGTAGGCTATTTAAAATTCTGACCCCTTGCCAATTGAGTGGGGTCAGATCCTTTGAGTAAGTAGACATCATTCAAGACATCTCAGAGGAGGTGTGAACCGGGGCCGGGGGGAGCTTGGGTCCCAAATGGGGAATGAAACATAAGTCAATAGGTCCTGGAATTTTATATTTGACAGACTTTAAATTTTTTTAAAAAGGAGCATGGTTGGTAGTAATTCAAGGTTGGAGAATTGAAAAATGGGAGGAAGACAAAGGCCCATATTTTGTCAAGTCAGGTTGACTCAGCACCCCTTACACAACAGCAAGGGAGAGCTGCTTCTGACCCCTATTTTTTCTGGTCATTTTCACCAGTGCAGTTTAGCCCATATGCAGTACTCTCATCCTTGTTTGGCTATTTAACACCCTGGTCCCTCGCCAATTGAATGGGGTCAAATCCTTTGTGTAAGTAGACATGGTTCAAAGCCTCTCAGAGGAGGTGTGAACTCGGGGCCATCCCAGATCCCAAATGGGGAACAAAACTTAAGTCAACAGCTCCTGGAATTCTATATTTGACAGACTTTAAAATTTAAAAAAAGCATTATTCTTTCAATTTCATTAATAGATGCTGTAAGTTACATGTGATTTCATATCAGTGATCTCTAGTTTAATAATCTGAAGTGATCTAAATGCCCAGACTATTTCTAAAATGAGAAAATGTCTTCAACAGCATTCAGGATTAAAAAACCTATCTGCCCCTGGAATGCTTGGATTGTCACAACATCTGGTGTACTTTAGGAAAAAAGATTTTTCAGATTCGTTAAGTTATTGTTATACCTGAGCTTATGAATGCTTGTCTAAGACTCAAAGTGCTCAAAGCCACTCATCTCAGCAGGAGATTGAGTTCAGAATTTCCATGATAGTTTTGTGGATTTTCGAAGGATTGACCTTTTTTGGCTTGATTAGTGAAATAGATGTTTTTGGTAGTTTGCTTTTTACAACAGATTGACGACTTAAGGGTTTTTTACAAAGTTTTGTTATAATGGACTTTTCACTATTACCTGTGTTTGAATAACACCTCTATAGTAGATACTGAGTGAAAGCTATGGAGGATACATGTGAGGTATTGGAAATAGGAGGGGAAATGGAAATGACATCAGAAATATGAGGGAACATGGGCTATGCAGCATGAAAAGGACACATGAGGTGAGGTGGGTGGGGCATGTGAGATGAAGGTTTAACGGCCTGACATTCCTCATTGAGATTGGGCCAGAGTCCAGGAAATGAAGGTGGTCATTCCAGCCTGCCTGTCTGGCCTGGCCAACTCCCTTCCTCCATTATTGCTTTGGGCTGGACTTCACCTTGCCTCTGCCTCCTCAGAACAAAAATATGACAGGCAGGGCCTTCTTTTTCAAAAGACAAGTTGGTAAGTTTCTCAAACTGCCTTTCCAATTGCATCCAGGAAAATCCTGTCCTAAGTCTAGAACAGAGTGATGGGGGGTGGAGTACTCCAATTGAGAAGGAGTAAAATATTGGGACATAGTGAGAGGAAATGTGTTAGCATTCAGGAGTTGAGAGGTGGAACAAAATTGAACCATACTGTGGAGGTTAAAGATGGCAATCAGAAAATGAAAGATAAAAATTGGGATATGGTATTGGGTTAGATAATGCAGTCTCAAGGTGGGGAGGCAAAGGTGAGAAGTTTGGTCAATCACAGCAGCAAGGAAAGGCTGTGATCTGTGAGAGGCTTTTGTGAAAAGTGGTAGATGGTTTGTGAGTGAGAGGTTATCATACCCATTCTGGCATAGTGAAACATTTAATGGTCAGATCTGGCTGCTTCCATCTCCACTTTGGTAGAGCATGGTGGCAGCCAGCAGTCAGACCATGTGGAGGTACCCTCTGCTGGTCTGCTGCAGAGAGCCCTCGGAAAGAGACTGTGATGATGTCTTTTCAACTTCTTTCTTCTGACTATCTGTCCTATGGTTATACTGTGTACAGCAGTAATGTAATTTTTTTCTTCACTTCTCAGTACTGTAACAAAGGATTGTACTTAGGTACCTTTGTACCTGAGATGGCATTGTAAGTGATGGCTTGTCAATTTTTCACTGTACCTATTTGAGTACATGTGACAATAAAACTAATTCAATTCAATTCAATTCAGATTTCCCAAGCCTTCTGAAACATGGCCAGTTGGTTAGCATTTAATTTAAAATCAGATTGCTACTGCACTGTCATTCCTGATCAAGTGCTTTTGCCTGAAACGTCAATTTTCCTGTTCCTCAGATGCTGTGCTTTTCTAGCACCTCTCTAATCTAGGCACTGCACTGTGGGAACCTACTTTAAATATCATAATAAGATGACTCCTCTCAAAAAAGGTTACACGATCTATTGCCGTGCAAACAGACATTCACACTCGTGGCAGTGGGCCACATTTCAACCCATGCCCCATCTCACCATTACAGAAAGGGGTGATTAATTTGATGTGCTCTGCTCCACATGGATTCTGCAGTCGTGCAACAACTTAAAAGTGACTGTGCCTGTCCAGAGACGTAATAAAGTACTTCAGCAATAGATCACAACTCACAACACTTTAAACTAACTTATTGCATCTCTTAGAAATTTTCCACAGTGTTTCAATGGAAGGAATTTGAAAGTGTGACACAAGATTTAAGATATTATTCAATTTACTGAAACAGAAAGATACAGGTCTCACAGATAAATTATTTGTAAAATAGTTGTAGATAAAGGTGAAGATTTTCAATTTGTAAAACTATTTTTAGCTTTCCCTCATAGTTGATTTGTAACATTCTCTTCAGGTGAAAATATTTTTATTTTCACTTTTATTTTTTAACCTCCTCCTCACATGACTGAAAAATTGTTTTTAATCATTTATATGAGAAAAGCTCCCCCCACCCAGCCGATTGATTTTCCATGGGGGGTTGTTGCCCTTCGTGAATCCAAGATCGTTGTAGCACTGCACAAGAGAGGTAGTCACTTGAAACAAAAATAGAAAGTTAGTTAAGATCTGACTGCTAGGGATTTCATTTGCCTTGGGCTACTGACAAGGCTACGTAAGAGTATGTCTAACAGTTCCTCCTTCTTTGGGCACATTTAATGAAAGAGGAAGCAACACAGAATAGATTGTTGTAGAACAGAGTTCACTTTTTTTTTCCCCATAGGGACTAATACAGTAGTCCCATGATATAGTTTATGATCAAGCCCATGAGGATTGAGAAGGAAGAATAGAAAATGTTCACCAAAGTCTGTAGCTGCTACTTGCTCTTCTATTTCACCATCTCCAACTCCCTCTGTTTCCACATCTGGGAACTGAGTAGCTTCTTTGTTTGAACGGGTGAGCAATCGCAGATCTGGGGTCCACCATCTGTTGTGAGCCTCTCTGTTTTCAATTGTCTTGTTTTTGAGAAGTTGCATAAGTTGATGAAGCTATTTGGCTGCATGTAATAAAAGCCAGGTGTCAGCTTGCAGTCTATAATGAAGTGAGAGCGGGTACAATTACGTATCATTTGACACTTTTAATGAGGCGAATGCATGCAAGGCATGGATGAAGGAGCACTTCCAAATAAAGGAAGAGGGTGTAAAAGACATTTTAGTTTGGTCTCAGGATGAGAGAGTCTTGAGCAAGGCCAAGATTTATTTAACACCCCTTACTGCCCTTAAGAAGATGGTGATGAGTTTCCTTTGTGAATTGAGATAAGCCTTTCATTTGTAAGTACGTCAATAGGGAGAGAGTTCCAGGATTTCAACCTAGTAACAGTGAAGGAGCAGTGGTCTCATTCCAAGTTAGGATGGTATGTGTTTTCAAAGGAAACTTACAAGTGGTGTTCCAATGTATCTGTTGCCTTTGCACATCCAGTTGGGAATGGTTGCAGATTTGGAAGGTGCAGTCACAGGAACTTTTGTCAATCACTGCAGTATGTCTCATAGATGGTACATGTTGCTGCCACTGCATTGGTGGTGAATGGAGTGAAATATTAATTGGAGTGCAGATTGAAAAATGGAGTAAGCAGACACAAGGTTAATCAGTGGAGAGCTTATTAAAGAGGGGGAGAGGTGCTTTTATCCCACTCCAATATTTGGTTTTTACTTCAGTGCAGAAGGAGGAGCTGGTTGGTCAGTAATTGGTAAGCTATTCTACTCATAATAAATAATGTGCAAAATTACTCTACAGTTAGTCAGTTCGGCCAAGTGGAATGTGACATGTGAGAAGGTATAAAGAACTGTGTGTCTGAGACAAACACATCTGCAAGAGGTGTGACTACATCTGCATAATATTTAACTTCAGGTTTCAGAACTTGAGCAGTGGCCAGAATTACAATGATGCATTTGTGAGGCAGAGAACAACTTGGATAGTATGTTTAGGGAGGTTACCTCACCATAGATTTGAAACATACGGACAGTTTGGGAATGAGGTGAATGATAGACAATCCAAGAGAACAAAACAAGTAGTGGAAGACTCCCCTGAAATAATCGCACCCTCAAATTGTTTTTAATTTTGGGATTCCGGTGGCGCTGATAGTTCCTTTGAGGAGCACAACCACAGCCAAGTCCATGGCACTATGAGTGACCAGCTGCACAGAAGAGAAATGTTATATTGAACTTGATTGCAAGAGGATATGATCTTAGAAGTAGGGATGTCTTAATACAGATATATAGGGCCTTGGTGAGAGCACATCTGCATGCAGTTTCAAGGATAGACTTGCTACAGAGGTTCACTAGGCTGATGTTGAGGACGGCAAGACTGTCATTTGAGAATGGGTTGATTCAAGAGAGCATGTATTCATCAGAGGTTAGAAGGATGAGAGGGCAACTGATTGAAAGTATAAATTTCTAACAGAGCTGGACAGAGTAGATGCAGGAAGAGGATGTTTTCCCTGGTTGGGGAGTCTAGAACCAGGAGACATAGTCTTGGGATATGGGGTAGACCATTGAGAACTGGGCTGAGGAAACGTATAGGGTAGTGAAATTTAGAAGGCTATAGAGACCAAGTCACTAAATATATTTAGAAAAAGGTTAGATACTATTTTTTAGATTTAAAAGTCTCCAAGAGGTATGGGGAGAAGATAAAGACATGGCATTGAGATGAGTATCAACCATGATCACATTGAATAGCAGAACAAGTTTGAAAGACTGAGTGGCCTACTCCTGATCCTATTTTCTATGTTTCAAAATGATTACAGGGTGGATCTAGGTAGGATGTTTCCTGTGACTGGTGAGAACCAGAACATAATTTCAGAATAAAGGTATAGTCCATTTAAGACTGATATTGAGGGGAATTTCTGCAGTCTGAGAGTTGAGAGTCTTCAGTAGTAGGGCAGTATTGGCATTAATTGCTACCAATCATTCAGAATGACAATCACCTGTCCATCAAGCTGCATCATACTTTGGCTTACATTTTTAGTTATGAGATACAGTGTAGCTGTGGTGAAAATGAAACAAATCCAGGACTCTAGCTCCTACTATCCTGTACCCATACGCCCAATGATTCACAGGTCACTCATCTGCCTGTTCAGTCACATGAATATGCATTGAAAAGACTCGTGATTCTAAATAGGCATCATCCCCAAATTCAGACAGAGGTAGATTGTCATTTTTTAATTGGATAATTAGCTGAAGTGAAAAAAAAAGCATGAGAAAATGCACAAGTTGAGTTGTTCTTGCAGAGAGTTGGCATAGTCACAATGAGTCAAAAGGTACCACACTGTGACCATTCTATTATTCCTGTTAAGTTTTTAGTCCATGGAAACTCCAGAAAGTTTGAACTTCAATTATGATAGCGTTTCGCTTCTTGGCCTTTTGGCTCGGAATATGTGTAGTTCCTGAGGACCAGAGGAAGAGATTCTGCTCGAGTGCTGTCGGTTCGACGCAGCGGACGTGTGCTGGCGGGGGGGAAACCACGGGGATCGTGTTGCGAGTCGTCGGAGCTGCTGTAGACCATTGCTGGATTGTGATTGGACGTTGGAGGATCGTTTGGTTGTGCTGACCTGCTCTTAGTGGATCTTTATGCTGGCTTCGGCCTAACGCCAATTCAGGGTACCAGCCAACCTCAGAGCTATGGCCTCAGCAGCCGCTCCCAGCCCTGGCCAGGGCATTCGCAACACAGTCAGGGTGACTTGAAGAAGGTGGGGGAGCGCACACCGGTCGATCGGACGGTGTTCGTGAAGAAGATTTTGCTGGAGTGCTGCGGGTTTGAAGCAGCGGACGTGTACTGCCTGCAAGATTTCCCTGTGGCAGGCTATTTCGATGTGACCTTCAGGAGCGTGAAGAATTGCGAGCAGCTCCTGAAGATCTTCAAGGAGAAGGAAGGGGAACCTCTGTTCTCCATCTTGTCGGCGGTCCCGTTGTGTGTGCTTCCTGCGCAGAGGAGTCGAGTTGTAACAATCCAGATGTACAACCCACACGTCCCAGCAGCAGATGTCCTGATCTTCTTGAGAAGATACGTCCAGGTCGAGGGAGAGAGTACCGATGTGGTCGATCCTTTCGGGATCTGGACCAGCAAATGACAGGTCAGGGTAACCCTGAGGGTCGATGCCAGTGGGAACATTCTCCACCCACCCTCCAGCTTTGCCATCGGAGGAAGCAGAGGTTATCTGACATACGCAGGGCAGCCGAAAGTGTGCCGAACCTGCGGGAGATCAGGCCACATGGCAGCGGATTGTAAGGTGACCGTCTGCCAAAACTGCAAGCAGGAAGGCCACCCGACCAAGGAATGTAAGGAGGCCAGGAACTGTAATCTGTGTGGAGAGGCGGGCCACATGTACAAGGCCTGCCCAAGACAAGGGGCCGCCACCTACGCACAGATGGCCGGAGGTGGCAACATGAGCCGTGGACCGCCCAAGACCAGCAAGGTACCACAAAACAGCACGGGAACGGTGTCTGGAGGCACCCAGAAGGAAGGGCAGGCTGTAGCGGAGCAGACGGCAGACAGCGGGGAGATGCAGCAGCCGATCCAAGCTCCTTCAGGACAGACGGAGGAAATGGAAGAGAAGGGATCAAAGGAGGCAGAGGATTGGATTACTGTGAAAAGCAGGAAGAGGAAACCTCCCAAAGCAACCCAGCGAGGGGGGAAGCGACACCTACACGGCGAGGATACAGGCAGCTCTTCTGACGGAGAGGACGGGCGCAAGGAGGGTCGTCATCAGAGGAAGAGACAAAGCGCCGCGGGGAAAAAGGAGGGCAGCACCGCCCAAGCAGGAAAAGACGATCCCTCTGAGGGGACGGGTAAAGGACTCCCCCCACCTGGTGAGAACCAAGAGGTACCCACCGGTCAACAGCTCCAGGTAACTGGGAGCAGCGATCCTGTGACAGCCCCACTGTCAGATGGAGAACTGGACTCTGCGGACTCTGGGCCCGACCCGAAGACACCAGAGCGGGGAAATGGCTCCAGCGTGGAGCCGGACAGCTACCTCAGCCCTGGGAGGGTCCACCAGTTTGCCGTCACCACGGGGATGCACACAACTACCCCAGAGGGGCAAGACCAGCAGCAAATGGACAGTGTCAACCTTGTAAACTGTTAAAATGGGGTTAAAAATTGCCAGCATCAATGTGCGTAGCATCAAATCGGCTACGCGATGTGTTTCTACGATGGCCTTCCTGGCCAACGTTAAAGCCGACGTCCTGTTTCTGCAGGGGTGTGGGATACCGCACCTCAGCAGCTACAGGAGATGGTCGAACTTGTGGGCCCATGGACCGTCAGTTTGGTCGGGGGTAACGATAGCCGCACCTCCGGCCTGTGTATCCTGTTGTGAGGAGGCAACTTCACCATCTCCAAGGTTAAGGAGGTGGTGGGCGGGCGCCTCCTCGTTGCCGACGTCATGTCCCGGAATGCTCCCCTGAGACTGATTAATGTGTACGCCCCAGTGGGTAAGAATGAACGGTTGGCCGTCCTGCAGCAGCTTCCACTGTTGCTGGCTACGTCCAGGCCGGTCATTCTGGCCGGAGACTTCAACTGTATCATTGATGCAGATGGACGATCCGGCGGGGGGGGACAGTAAACTGGACACCAGGTCCAGAGCCCTGATGGACATGGTAAAAGATGCCAAGCTGCACGACGTCTTCAGCACCCCTGCAGACGGAGCGCAGCGTAGATACACGTGGTCACGGGCAGACGGGTCTATCCGCTCAAGGATAGATTACCTGTTTGTGTCCCGAACGCTCTCGGTCAGAACCACCTACGTCAAGCCGGTGTTCTTCTCTGACCACTGCCTCCTGCTGGCCAACTGTCACCTACAGGACGAGCAGCGGGCAGGTAAGGGAACGTGGAAGCTGAACACAAAGCTGTTGACCCCGGGAAACATTGAGGAGCTCAAGAGGGACTACGCAGGTTGGAGAACCGTGAAGCCCCTCTGAGTCCCCAGCGGACTGGTGGGAAACAGTAAAAGGGAACATCAAGAGGTTCTTCATCCTCAAAAGGTGTTCAGGAGGCGAGAGAGAGGCGGGGAAAACTGTCCCAGCTCCAGGAAAGTATGCAGAACCTGCTCCTGCTGCAGACGATGGGGGTGGATGTCACGGAGGACCTCAAGGAGGTGAAGGGCCAGCAAGCCTCGCTCTTTGCCTCGGAGGCCTCCAAGATAATCTTCCGGTCCAGGGTCCGCTCGGTGGAGCAGGACGAAACGTGCTCACGTTTCTTCTTCCAGAAGGTGCCCAAAGAGAGCTCCGTGCTCAGCAGCCTGAAGGAAGAAGATGGCTCGATAACGTCATCTCAGGCTGACATCATGAGGATCAGTAAATCCTTCTATGCCAGTCTGTATGACGCAAAGCCGACCGACAGCACGGCCTCCCAGTCATTCCTGTCCTCTATCACGGAGGTCTCAGACGACAGAGCACGGGAGAGGCTGGACCAGCCACTATCTCTGGACGAGCTGACCAACGCCCTCGAGTCCTTCGAAAAGAATAAAACTCCCGGAAGCGACGGCTTACCGGTCGAGCTCTATTCCGCTCTGTGGGACTTGATTGGCCAGGACCTGCTGGAGGTGTATGTCAGTATGATTCGGACAGGTACCATGAGTGAATCCATGAGGAAAGGCATCATCACCCTCATCTACAAGTGGAAGGGGGAGAGGGAGGAACTCAGAAATTGGAGACCAATCTCACTGTTGAATGCGGATTACAAAATTCTGTCAAAGGTAATCGCCAACCGGGTCAGGTCTGCTCTGGGGTCGGTGATTCACCCTGACCAAACCTGTGCTGTGCCGGGCAGGAAGATCGCTGAGAGTCTCGCACTCCTCAGGGATACGATCGCCTACTTGCAGGACAGAGGGTTGGACACCTGCCTGATCAGCCTGGACCAGTAGAAAGCCTTTGACAGGATATCACACAGGTATATGAGAGATGTTCTCTCCAAAATGGGCTTTGGGGAGGGAATCTGCAATTGAATCAGACTGCTCTACACCAACATTGTCAGTGCAGTCTCAATCAATGGGTGGGAATCAGATAGCTTCCCAGTCAGATCTGGAGTCAGGCAGGGCTGCCCTCTCTCTCCTGCCTTGTTTGTGTGCTGCATAGAGCCATTTGCCGAGTCCATCAGGAAGGATGCGAGCCTGAGAGGGGTGACTATTCCTGGCAGCGGGGGCCTGCAGGTTAAGGCCTCCCTGTACATGGATGATGTCACCGTTTTCTGCTCGGATCCGCTGTCCGTGCGCAGACTCATGTGCATACGTGACCAGTTCGAACGAGCCTCGGGGGCCAAGGTAAACCGAGGCAAGAGCGAGGCCATGCTCTTCGGGAACTGGGCCGACCAATCCTCGATCCCCTTCACCATCAGGATCGACCATCTGAAGGTGCTGGGTATTTGGTTCGGGGGGGACTGGGGCATGCGCCAAGTCTTGGGAGGAGCGTATCAGCAAAGTGAGGCAGAAACTGGGCAGATGGAAGCTACGGTCGCTCTCCATTGCGGGAAAAAACCTGGTCATCAGGTGTGAGGCACTGCCATTGCTATTATACGTGGCACAGGTCTGGCCTATTCCCAGAACCTGTGCCGCTGCAGTCACCCGGGCCATCTTCCAGTTTATATGGAGGTCAAAGATGGACCGGGTCCGAAGGGACTCGCTGTACAAAGATCTGGGCAACGGGGGAAAAAATACACCCAACGCCACCCTCACCCTGATGGCCACCTTTGTGTGTGGCTGCATTAAGCTGTGCGTGGATCCCCGGTACGCAAACACCAAGTGTCACTACGTACTGAGGTTCTGTCTGTCCCCGGTGTTGCGAAGGATGGGCCTGGCCTCGCTGCCGCGGAACGCTTCAATAGTTGGACCGTTCCGTATCACCTGTCCTTCGTGGAGAAATCTTTCATAGAACATTACAGCGCAGTACAGGCCCTTCGGCCCTCGATGTTGTGCTGACCTGTGAAACCAATCTGAAGTCCATCTAACCTACACTATTCCATTTTCAACCATAGGTCTATCCAATGACCATTTAAATGCCCTTAAAGTTGGTGAGTCTACTACTGTTGCAGGCAGGCCATTCCACGCCCCTTACTACTCTGAGTAAAGAAACTACCTTTGACATCTGTCCTATCACCCCTCAATTTAAAGCTATATCCTCTCGTGCTAGTCATCACCATCCGAGGAAAAAAGGCTCTCACAGTCTACCCTATCTAACCCTCTGATTATCTTATACGTCTCAATTAAGTCACCTCTCAACCTTCTTCTCTCTGACAAAAACAGCCTCAAGTCCCTCAGCCTTTCCTCATAAGGCTTTCCCTCTATACCAGGCAAAGCTTCCACATCCTTCCGATAATGCGGTGACCAGAACTGTACGCAATACTCCAAGTGTGGCTGCACCAGAGTTTTGTACAGCTGTAGCATGATCGTATGGTTCTGAACTCAATCCTCCTCCCAATAAAAGCTAACACACCATATGCCTTATTAACAATCCTTTCAACCTGGATGGCAACGTTCAGGGATCTATGTACATGGACACCGAGATCTCTCTGCTCATCTACACTACCAAGCATCTTACCATTAGCCCAGTACTCTGCATTCCTATTGCTCCTTCCAAAGTGAATCACCTCATACTTTTCCACATTAAACTCCATTTGCCACCTCTCAGCCCAGCTCTACAACTTATCTAGATCCCTCTGGAACCTGCAACATCCTTCCGCACTGTCCAAAACTCCACCAACCTTAGTGTCATCTACAAATTTACTAACCTATCCTTCTACACCCTCATCCAGGTCATTTATAAAAAAGACAAACAGTAGTGTCCCCAAAACAGATCCTTGCGGTACACCACTAGTAAATGAACTCCAGGATGAAAATTTCCCAGCAACCACACCCTCTGTCTTCTTTCAGCTCGCCAATTTCTGATCCAAATCGCTAAATTACCCTCAATCTCATGCCTCCATATTTTGTGCAGTAGCCTACCATGGGGAATCGTATCAAATGCCTTACTGAAATCCATATACACCACATCAACCACTTTACCCTCATCCACCAGTTTGGTCACCTTCTCAATACTGTTTCTGAGGCACAACCTACCCTTCAAAAACCATGTTGACTATTCCCTAATCAACTTATTGCTCTCAAGATGATTATAAATCCTATCTCTTATAACCTTTTCCAACATTTTACCCACTATCGAAGTAAAGCTCACAGGTCTATAGTTACCAGGGTTGCTTCTACTCCCCTTCTTGAACAAGGGAACAACATTTGCTATCCTCCAGTCTTCTGGCACTATTCCTGTAGACAATGATGACACAAAGATCAAAGCCAAAGGTTCTGCAATCTCCTCTCTGGCTTCCCAGAGAATCCGAGGATAAATCCCATCGGGCCCAGGGAACTTACCTAGTTTCACACCTTCCAGAATTTCTAACACCTCCTCCTTGTGAACTTCAATCCCGTCTAGTCTAGTAGCCTGTATCTCAGTATTCTCCTCGACAACATTGTCTATTTCCAGTTGAATACTGATTAAAAATATTCACTTAGTGCTTCCCCAGTCCTCTGACTCCACACACAACCTCCTACTACTATCCTTGATTGGCCCTAATCTTAATTGTCCTTAATGGGCAGCACAGTGGCACAGTGGTTAGCACTGCAGCCTCACAGCGCCAGAGACCTGGGTTCAATTCCCGCCTCAGGCGACTCTCTGTGGAGTTTGCACATTCTCCCCGTGTCTGCGTGGGTTTCCTCCGGGTGCTCCGGTTTCCTCCCACAATCCAAAAATGTGCAGGTTAGGTGAATTGGCCAGGCTAAATTGCCCGTAGCGTTAGGTGAAGGGGTAAATGTAAGGGAATGGGTCTGGGTGGGTTGTGCTTCGGCGGGTTGGTGTGGGCTTGTTGGGCCGAAGAGCCTGTTTCCACACTGTAATTTAATCTACTCTCGTCATTCTTTTATTCCTGATGTACCATTTGAAAGCTTTAGAGTTTTTCTTGATCTATCTGCCAACAACTAAGATAATAAGATGTAAACTTCAAAAAGAATAATGTACTTGAATCCCTAGGTCCCTCTGTTCTACAACACTACCCAAGGCCCTACTTTTAATTGGTTAAGTCCTGTCCTTGTTTGGTTTACCAAAATGCCTTTCATTTATCAAAATTAAACTTCATTTGCTACACTTCATCCCATTAACCCAACTGATAAAGATCCCTTTGTAATTTTAGATAACCACCTTCAGTGCACACTATACTACCAATCTTAGCACCATCTGCAAATTTACTAACCACGTCTTCTATACTCTCATCTAAATCACGTATACAAATGACAACCAAAAGTAGACCTGGCACTAATCCTGGTGGAATACCACTGGTCACAGGCCTCCAGTCCAAAAAATAACCATCCACCATCACTGACTCCTGCTGTTAAGCTGATTTTGTACCCAATTGCCAAGGTCTCCCTAAATCTCATGTCATCTAATGGTACACAAAATTATAGGTTGAATGTGAGGACTGCAGATGCTGGAGATTAGAGTCGGGAGTGCGGTCCTGGAAAAGCACAGCAGGTCAGGCAGCATCCGAGGAGCAGGTGAGGTGAGTCAATGTTGCAGGCAAAAGCCCTTCATCAGGAATGGACAAATCTATGCCAAGTTTAGATAATGATAAAAGAAAAGCTGTTCCAATGTATCTTACCACCCCCTCGGCTCACAGCCTCATTCCTGATGAAGGGCTTTTGCCCAAAACGTTGATTCTCCTGCTCCTTGGATGCTGCCTGACTTGCTGTGCTTATCCAGTACTACACTCTCGGCTCTAATCTTATACAGATATCTGTGATAATGCAATGTGGTTTTCTATTGTTAATTTTTCCAACACAAGGAACAAATGTAAGTGTTTTAGGCAAGAGATGCAAGGGGATGTGAGCAATAATTTTCTTTTAAAGAAGTGTAGTATGTGTATTGATCTGGAATAAGTTGCCTATGTGAAGAGGAGTTAATGAATGATGTCAAAAGATTTTAAAGGAAACAATCTTTCAGGACTAAAAGGGGGACTGGAACTGGCTGCATTGCTCTACAGAGAAAAGAGAAAATTTATGGGCTGATTTCTGTATCATTATGGTTTTACAATGCTTTTGAGGACTCTATAAGCTTCCTAATACTACTCTATATTTCCTGACCGTCAACTAATCATTTACTCCAACTATTAGATCAAATTTTGTGCAACAAGCTTTTACTGTGGTAGCTAATCAAATGCTTCATGAAAATACAACTAATACAATGTCCACTTGTTTCTTTTTATCACAGTGTAAGTTACATCCTCAAAGAGTTCTAACAATTGAAGTAATTATTTTCAGTAAATTATTTAACTGTATTAATTACATTCATTAGCTGTGTGCAGTTGGAAGCACATGCTGAAAGGGTTACAGGAAAATGAAGAGAGGTGGTTCAAGTGGAACATACATACCAGCAAACACAAGGAAGGCTGAATGGCCTTTTTATATACTGTAGATTCTGTTTACATTCTCTCCAGGTAGCTACCTTATAATGCAAATATTTTTGTGCCTTTCCTCTAAGAATTGACAGAAGTCACAATGATAGTCTTCAGTGAAATCTGTTGATAGCTAAGGCATACCTGGCAAAGTTCCTGGGATATTCTAGAGACTCCATTTTCACTCCCACAATTAACATGGGGAGGAGCTCCAACAAACTATTTGCCCTCTTTCACCCTCCCCAAGTGCAACATTTCTCAGTTGTCCAAATGGAATAAAATCCTAGCAGAAACCATTTCCATTCCATTTTCTAATCCCTGTTGTGGAATTCACGAAAAGGATCACTTGGAATTTTAGATCAGTGTATTTTATACACTAATATTCCATGCGCTGTTAACAATCCATCCTCAAACTCGAGTAGCACTGCTACTTACCACTTAATTAAATGAAGAGGAGACAAGAGGGGAAGTTGTGGAATTTACTAACTACTTCCGAAACAGGTGGCACTGCAGCCAAAAATCCCAGTAAGAGCAGGGATTTCAGCAATCTGTCTGTATCCGTACTGAAACCTCCTGGAAGCAACAGGGAGCATCTGGACTACAAATTGGAATCAACCAAGTATGTGCATGGATAGGGTTGACAAAATATTCACTTTTGTCTTTAAATTCAATTCCAGTCGAGCACATTCTCCCAGTTGCTTTCCTTTCACAGAGATAGGGAGTGAGGGGTGGATGCTCTTTGGAAGGTCGGTGCAGACTCGATAGGGTTGAATGGGGAATTAATTGAATTGTAGAACCACTACAGTGCAGGCCAATCAAGACCAGTCACTTTCAAATCTCTCAAACCCACATTTAGCTCATCGTCTATTCAGTAGAATCTAACTAAACGTACAGAAAAATATCAACAGTTATGCCACCTCTTTACTCTCATGAGTGTTATGCCAGTGCCCATCAGATTTACTAGGTCTGACTCATCTTTCGCAAAACAGTTATTTTCCAACCCCAAGGACATCACTTCTTGGGTGTACTCTTGCAATTTTCTACCCTTCTGATGTTAAGTTAACTAACTTAAAAAGTTTTTATTTTCATCTATTTTGTTTTTAATACCTTCAACCCCCCCCCCCAGCATAATCCATAAACGCAACCAGCTCTGGAAAATTGTAATGAATGTAGAGCGTGTGTCTGATCATTAAATGGGAGAATACTTTTCCATTGTCCAAACAGCTGAAATACCACATACCTACCAAGACAGCAACGGCGATTCGCAAACAGTTTCCATCTTGGAGATATTTCTCTTGGATATTTTTGACTGTTTATGTATCTACCACATATCAATTTTGAAGGCAAACCTCCGAAATCATAATTTGAAGACCAGGAATAAAATAAAGGATGCAAGGTTCCAGAGATATTACTTTAAACATGAAATTGTTACATTTACCTGCAGGCCAGTAGCAACAGCTTCCACACTTTCCCAGTCCCACGTATGTTTCTCAGAAATTATGCCAACTTTCACAAGTAAAGCAATCAAAGCAGCTTGCTATTTGCGAAAGGTTTATGAAGAAAAACACCTTTGACCACAAGTCCATCAGGAAGTGGTCAGCACGTAGTGTCCTTGAGACCCTTCGGGAAAAGGAGAGGGCGGATCCTATCGAGCGGTTCCCTGAGCAGATTGTCAAAGCCATTTGGCAGAATGCCTCATCGCCAGAACTTTCCAACAAGCACCAAGACATGGCTTGGCTGGTGGTGTGAAGGGCTCTGCCTGTGAGATCCTTTATGCACGCCCGGACTCTCAGCCACAACGCACGCTGCCCTCGAAGCGGCTGCGGGGGGGAACGAGACTGTCACACACCTCCTTCTGGAATGTGCCTATGCAGAAGACGTCTGGAGAGGAATGCAGTGGTGTTTGTCGAGGTTCGTCCCGAGCAGCGCCGTGACGCGGGACTCCGTGCTCTACGGCTTGTTCCCCAGGACGCACACCGAGGCGAACATCAACTGTGCCTGGAGTATCATCAACTCGATGAAGGACGCTCTCTGGGTGGTCCGAAACCTGCTGATCTTCCAGCTGAAGGAGTTGACCCCGACTGAGTGTTGCAGACTGGCACATTCCAAGGTCCAGGACTACGTGTTGAGGGACGCGCTGAAGCTTGGGGCAGCTGCCGCCAAGGCGCGGTGGGGAAAGACCACTGTGTAAAGTCTGCCTGCCTAAAGAAGAACAGGGGGCCCCTGCAGTCATTTGGGCTCTGCTGACGCCTCAGCAATAAAATATACTTGTACAAACCTATAAATAGGAATGATTACTCTGTTTTCGGTATGCAAACAAATGGAATGTTTACATATGTATGGCATGTCCAGTTGTACAGATCATCAAAGTATTTTATGAATAAAGTATATTTTTGAAATATAAAAAAGAGCATGGTTGAACATTAAAGAGAGATGTTAAGCTTTCTACTATTGGAAATGTGTATTGCCTGTTGCTTATGAGGGACAAATTTTACTTGCAATTATTAAGCAAATTAAAATATTGTGAGTGTTCTGCTGTTGCAGACATCAACTGCTTCAGCCAATGCAAAGTTGTGAATGGTACTGAACAGGTTTAACCATCAGCAAACAGTCCCACATTAATGAACAGTTGAAGATAGATTAGATTATATTAGATTTTTTTTTAGATTACTTTACAGTGTGGAAACAGGCCCTTTGGCCCAACAAGTCCACACCAACCCGCCGAAGCGCAAACCACCCATACCCCCACATTTACCCCTTACCTAACACTACGGACAATTTAGCATGGCCAATTCACCTGACCTGCACATCTTTGGACTGTGGGAGGAAACCGGAGCACCCGGAGGAAACCCACGCAGATACGGGGAGAATGTGCAAACTCCACACAGTCAGTCACCTGAGGTGGGAATTGAACCCGGGTCTCTGGTGCTGTGAGGCAGCAGTGCTAACCACTGTGCCACCGTGAGGCCTAAGACACTGGTTTGAAGAACTTTCATAGTGACAGAATGCGGCTAATAAGATTGGCCTCCACGAAGACAACCATTTCCCTTCTTGCAAAGAATCACCAGCCAGTAGAGAATTTCCCTCAATTTTTACCTATTTATGTTTAGCAAAATATGCTTCATTATATTTGGAGCTAAAATGAAAGATTCCCAATGGTAACTGAGTAGAAGAAATTAATTGCTTTTAAACAATCATTAAAAATAACCAAAGAATCATAGAAACAGACAACAGAGAAAGAGACTGTAGGCCCAACATATTTGTGCCAGGTCTTTGAAGGAGGTATCCAATTAACTCTACTCCCCTGCTCTTTCCCGTTGATTCTGTATACGTTTTTTAAACCTTTTCATATTTGGTTTGACTGTAAGATATTCTGTAGAAAATAATGTTCTCATATTTTAATGGAAGGCAAAAAGAATACAGACAGAACATCATGACTGAACACAAATAGAAACAGAAAATACTGGAGAAACTTAGCAGATCTGGTCACATCTGGGGGCAATAAAAAGAGTTAGCATTTTGAGTCCAGTCTGTTTCTTCTTCAAAATGTTAACTCTGTTTCTTTCTCTGCAGATGCTGCCCAACCTGTTGAGATTCTGTAGCACTTCCTGTTTTCATTTCAGATCTCCAGCATTCACAGTACTTTTATACGGGTGAACGCAATGGTGTTAAAGGTTTGATCTACAAGTGTTACAGGGACAGGCAGGAAAATTGAATTAGGCCACAGTCAGATCAGTCATGACCTTATTGAATGGCATGACAGACTCAGTGCATTTTCTGACCTATTCCTGCATCCATTTATTATAATTTTAATAAAGAATATCACTGCAGCCTCAGTTTAAATCTGAACTAAAATGTGACAACTAAGAAATTTGCTCTGCTGCCTACACTTACTGAGATAAGTGTGAAAGCATGGTAGCACATCAATTGCTATTTTCTGTTTTTCGCTGTAAACTCACTGTACTAGCAAAAGAGGTGAATGCTATGCACAATGCTAAATATTCACCTTATTTCATCCAAACGTATTTTCATGCAAGACACCTTTAGATGTTGCCATGTTGATCTGTTGACAGATGTAGCTAATAAATAGGGAATGTAGGTGAATTTAAATTATTATTGACTTTCTTCTCTTCAGCCTGAAACATCAAGGTATGATTTGGGTTACTTCTTCCCCTTTTTACTCTGGCCATTACTGAGAAAGACCAAAGGGCATTCCCCAAATTGTTGTTTTAAATGTAAATCTTAGAAATAAGACCTTGGAGTGCAGGTTCATAGTTCCTTGAAAGTGGTGTCACAAGTAGATAGGATCGTGAACAAGGTGTTTGGTATGCTTTCCTTTATTGGTCAGAGCATTGAGTACAGGAGTTAGGCAGTCATCTTGCAGCTGTACAGGACATAGGTAGAATATTGTGTGCAGTTCTGGTCTTCCTCCTATAGGAAGGATGTTGTGAAACTTGAAAGGGTTCAGAAAAGATTTACAAGGATGTGGCCAGGGTTGGAGGATTTGAGCTACAGGGAGAGGCTGAACAGGCTGGGGCTGTTTTCCTTGGAGCATCAGAGGCTGAGGGGTGACCTTATAGAGGTTTATAAATTTAAAAGGGACATGGGTAGGGTAAATAGACAAGGTCTTTTCCCTGTATGGGGGAGTCCAGAACTAGAGGGCATAGGTTTAGTGTGACAGGGGCAAGATTTAAAAGGTACCCAAGGGGCAACCTTTACATGCAGAGGGTGGTGCATGTATGGTATGAGGTGCCAGAGAAGTGGTGGAAACTGGTACAATTACAGCATTTAAAAGGAATATGATTAGGAAGGGTATGGAGGGATATAGGCCAAATGCTGGCAATGGGACTCGATTAATTTACAATATCTGGTCGGCATGGACTAGTTGGACTGAAGGGTCTGTTTCTCTGCTGTCCATCTCTATGACTAGTTCACAGCAAAATGCCTCAAGTGAAATAAAAACCTTCTACATCTACTCTATCAAGCTCGCTAAGAATTTTGTGTTCTTCAATAAGATTGCCTCTTATTCTTCTAAACTCCAGTAAGTGCAGGCTCAACATACTCAATCTCTCCTCATAAGCCAGTACTTCCATACCTGGGATCAGCCTAATAAACCTTTTTCCTACTCCTTGTCTGCCAACAGCATAAAAAATTTACTTTTCAGTTCTAAGGAAGTCGTATCAGACTTGAAACATTATCTCTGTTTCTCAATCAACAGATGCTGCCAGACCTGCTGAGCTCCTACTCCATTTACTGTTTTTATTTCATATTAGTAGCATTCATAGCATGTGACAGTACTACAGCCAAGTTTTCATAATTTCAGTAGGTTCCTTTTATTCATAATCTCATGATTATTACTATTTCTTATGCCATGTTTGCTCACATCTAAGTGAAGATTCAAATAGCTTGTGTTAAAGAGATGAAGAGAACAAACTTAAACTTGTTTGTGCTCTTTCCACATGATTTATACCTTTGCTTTCAAACTCTATCACATATGCCCCTATGTTCCAACCCTTAGGCTTCTACTCCTCCAAAACTCTGTTTGCCCACATTCTATGTTTTCTTTATCCATCACCTCTGTCCCTGCTGATCTACATTTACAGTTTAGGTGTTGAACTAAGGAGCCAAAGTCTAAATGTTCTTTCAAATGTCAGAGTGTTGAGTACAGGAGTTGGGAGGTCATGTTGCGGCTGTACAGGACATTGGTTAGGCCACTGTTGGAATATTGCATGCAATTCTGGTCTCCTTCCTATCGGAAAGCTGTTGTGAAACTTGAAAGGGTTCAGAAAAGATTTACAAGAATGTTGCCAGGGTTGGAGGATCTGAGCTATAGGGAGAGGCTGAACAGGCTGGGGCTGTTTTCCCTGGAGCGTCGGAGGCTGAGGGGTGACCTTATAGAGGTTTACAAAATTATGAGGGGCATGGATAGAGTAAATAGACAAAGTCTTTTCCCTGGGGTCAGGGAGTCCAGAACTAGAGGGCATAGGTTTAGGGTGAGAGGGGAAAGATATAAAAGAGACCTAAGGGGCAACTTTTTCCACAGAGGGTGGTAGTGTATGGAATGAGCTGCCAGAGGAAGTGGTGGAGGCTGGTACAATTGCAACATTTAAGAGGCATTTGGATGGGTATATAAATAGGAAAGGCTTGGAAGGATATGGGCCGGTTGCTGGCTGGTGGGACTAGATTGGGTTGGGATATCTGGTCGGCATGGACGGATTGGACCGAAGGGTCTGTTTCCATGCTGTACATCTCTATGACTCTATGACTCTAATCCTTCCCCTCCTTCTCAATTCTTCTGATCAGGCTTTCATAAGCACGGAGCAGATTCTGTCCATTACCAATCGCTACTATCTCTGCAGCTGCCTAAATTCATGTACTAGAATCTCCTGTAAATCCCACCTGCCTTATTCCAACATCTAGCTTTTTGACCAAACCTTTGGTCACCCCCTAATATCTCCTCCTTCAGCTCATTTTGTTTTAAATCCTAAGGGAAGGACAAAGACCTGAAACATTGCTACTATTTTCCTACAGTTTCAAATATTTTTATTTTTATTTTTAGCAATGCCCCATGAAGCACTGTGGAATATTTTTGCTAAATTAGAGGCATTAACAATATAAATACAAATTGTTGAATATACTGCAAAAATACGTACAGCATAGTTGGGAAAGAAATGGAACTCTATCTAAACTAGCATGAAACTCTAACTAAGAGTTGATGAGATTATAAATAAAAAGAATCTACTGAAATTATGAAAACTTGGCTATAACAGTCACTTTCCTCATCCAAGTCATTAAACAACTGTGGCCCCAGTACTGATCCCTATGGCACTCCTCTAGTTAAAGGTTGCCATTCTGAAAATACCTTCCTTATCCACATTCTTATGAATTAAGAAATTCATAATTAAGAATTTTATTCAGCTTTATATAAAATCAGTGAACTTTATATTCCTGCCGTAAACCAATGGGCTAATTATAAATGGATTCCAGTTTGTCAATTTTTAAAAAATGAAACGTCTGAAATACTGCATAGTAAAAATGAAATTTGATTTATTTGGTCATTGTAAAATACTGGGCCTCCCCTTAGTCAAATAGGTTATTGATAAATCATGTTGGGTAATATATGAAGACTTTAAGAGAAATACTGAACAGCTATTAATGGTTGAGGTTTAATTCATTTCAACAAAAATTCAAAAAATTCCTATTACTGTTGTCTTCAGTACTCCTCCATTTATAAAAGATGGACACGTAGCAAACAATCTGTTTCAGATGGGGTACAATATCTTCAAATAGTGCACCTTTGCTGATGGCTAAAGATGTCAAGCCTCAAAAGTCAGGTTCTGTCACTAGTGTCACATGAAGCTTCCAAATGTTATTGTGGATTGTTTCCACATTGTCACATGTTCCAAGCTGCTGAAGCTCCCAGTCATCATAATCCATTTATAATCAGCAGCCGACATACAGTCATAGAGCTGTGCAGCACAGAAACAGACCCTTCGGTCCAACTCACCCATGCCAACCAGATATCTTAAATTAATCTAGTCCCATTTGCCAGCACTTGGACCATAATGGGCGGCACGGTGGCACAGTGGTTAGCACTGCTGCCTCACAGCGCCGGAGACCCGGGTTCAATTCCCGCCTCAGGCGACTGACTGTGTGGAGTTTGCACATTCTCCCCGTGTCTGCGTGGGTTTCCTCCGGGTGCTCCGGTTTCCTCCCACAATCCAAAAAGATGTGCAGGTCAGGTGAATTGGCCATGCTAAATTGCCCGTACTGTTAGGTAAGGGGTAAATGTAGGGGTATGGGTGGGTTGCGCTTCGGCGGGTCGGTGTGGACTTGTTGGGCCGAAGGGCCTGTTTCCACACTGTAATCTAATCTAATCTAATCATATCCCTCTAAAACCCTTCCTATTCATATACCCACCCAGGTGCTGTTTAAATGTTGTAATTATACCAGCCTCCATCACTTCCTCTGGCAGTTCACTCCATACACGCATCACCCTCTGTGCGAAAAATTTGCCCCTTAGTCCCTTTTAAATCTTTCCCCTCTCACCCTAAACCTATGTCTTCTATTTTTACATTCCCCCAACGCAGGGAAAATACCTTGTCTATTTACCCAATCCATAACCCTCATGATGTTTTAAACCTCTATAAGGTCACCCCTCAGCCTCTGATGCTCCAGGGAAAACAGCCCCAGCCAATTCAGCCTCTCCCTATAGCTCAAAGACTCCAACCCTGGCAACATCCTTGTAAATCTTTTCTGACCCCTTTCAAGTTTCCCAACATCCTTCCTATACATGCTACATCACCATTTCCCTCTCATTAGCAAGTAACTTCAAGGTGGGATGATTAGGACCTTCATGTCACACACAGAGGCATCCTTGAAATGACACTCTGTGCATACCACAGGTCATCTGGCTCAGATTTTCTCAACATACATGAAGCATTTTGTGGGCATGCCTGAGCCTATGTGTCATAGCCCCTACTCTGTTTGCTATCTTCTTTTCCATGATCTTGACCTTTGCCTTCTCTGTAGCTGTGGAGTCTACTTGCACATATGGCAAGCTCTACAATCCAAAAATTGAAACCAAACCAAAAACACATCACATCCTGATCAGAGAAATCCTCTACACTAAATGGTGAAGTACTAGTTGCCCAACAGAAACTCAGCCACTAAGACTTATGGATTGTCTTTTCCATGCCTGTAACTTGTTCTTCCCAATTATAAATGTTTTTAAAAATGGTAATATGACAAGATGTTGCATCTCTGCTCCTGATCATGTTAAGCTGCAAGTGCTTATCAAGTTATGCTACCTTGGTATCACAGTGACAAACCATCATCTGACATTTGATGCAGAACTTGGTACATGCATAAAGCAGCTACTACTTTTGGCCAGCTTGCAAAACATGCATAGAATGTCATCAAGCTGTGTGTATGGGAGGGAGTGTGTGTGTTGGGTGGGTGTGTGTGTGTGTGTGGGGGGAGTGTGCGTGGGGGAGGGGAGTGTGTGGGCGGGGAGAGTGTGTGTGTGGGGGGGGAAGTGTGTGTGGGGGGGGGACGAGTGTGTGGGAGGGAAGAGTGTGGGTGGGGAGTGTGTGTGTGGGGAGAGTGTGTGTGTGGGGAGTGTGTGTGTGTGGGGAGTGTGTGTGTGTGGGGGAGGGGGGAGTGTGTATGGGTGGAGGAGAGTGTGCTTGTGTGTGGGGCAGTGTGTGTGTTTGTGTGTGGGAGGGGGGAGTATGTGTGTTTGTGTGTGGGAGATGGGAGTGTGTGGGGGGGTGGAAGTGTGTGTGTGTGTGTGTGTGGGGGGGTGTGTGTGGGGCAGGGAAGTGTGTGTGTGGGGTGTGTGTGGGAGTGAAGGAGTGTGTGTGTGGGAGGGGAGGAGTGTGTGTGTGGGGGGGTGGTGTGTGTGGGAGGGTGTGTGTGGGGGGGGGGGGGGGAGTGTGTGTGTGTGGGGTGTGAGGGGGGGTGTTGTGGGTGTGTGAGGGGGGTGTTGTGGGTGTGTGTAGGGGGGGTGGGAGGGTGTGTAGGGGGGGTGGGAGGGTGTGTGTGGGGGGGGGTGGGAGGGTGTGTATGGGGGGTTGTGGTGTGTGTGGGGGGTGTGGTATGTGGGGGGGTGTGGTATGTGGGAGGGTGTGTGTGTGGGGGTGTGTGAGAGGGTGTGGTGGGGTGGGAGCGTGTGTGTGGGGTGTGAGGGGGGTGTTGTGGGTGTGTGTGTGGGGGAATGTGTGTGTTGTGGGGGGTGGGAGGGTGTGTGGGGGGGGGAGGGTGTGTGGGGGGGGGAGTGTGTGTGGGGGGGGGAGTGTGTGTGGGGGGTGGGAGGGTGTGTGTGTGTGGGGATGGGGGGGTGGGTGTGTGTGGGGATGGGGGGGTGGGTGTGTGTGGGGAGGGGGGGTGGGTGTGTGTGGGGAGGGGGAGGGTGTGTGGGGAGGGGGGGGGTTGGTGGGCGGTGCCGGCCCTGGGGGGGTCTCCTTGCGCTGACACGCAGCGCGTTGTGACGCCGACTTTGGCGGGTCCCCGAGCTCGGCCAGGGCCAGGCCGGGGCCCGGGGGTAAGGGAGCAGGGGGGAGGGGATGGAGGCACGGGGAAGGCCAGATAGCCCGTGTGTGTGCCCGAGAACCCAGGAGAGAGGAAGTACCTACCGGCCGTGAGGAAACTAGCAGGCGGAGGGAGGGAGTAAAGGCCGGGCACCCCGCACCAGGCCCCGCCCGAGCCCGGACACCCCGCCCCAGGCCCCGCCCGAGCCCGGACACCCCGCCCCAGGCCCGGACCCCTCCCTCTCCCTCTCCCTCCCCCCGCTGGAGTGCCCTATGAGCGGCTGGAAGGCGGAGTCGGAGTAACAGCAGCAGTTTGTGCAGATCGGGGGCTGTGGGGAGAGGGCCGGTGATAGAGCAGCACGGAGCAGGAGGCGGGGGTTGGGGGGTGAAGGAGCCTGGGGCTCAGCATGGAGCCTCCGCCGCCGCCGCCGCTGCCGCACGTTTCGGTGCCGAGCGACGAGAAGCCGTCGTCCACTCGGTCGTCACCGGGCGCCTCGCCTCAGCATCACCGGCGCCGGCGGTCGGGCCGCTTCGGCCTGGAGATGTACCGCTCGCTGAGTGAGGACACCTTCGACCTGTTCACGGCCGAGTCGGAGGCGTCGCTGCCTTACCTGGACAACGACGAGGCCGACTTCAGCGAGAGCGACACCACGGTGGACCGCAAGCGGAGCCGGGCCAGCAGCATCCGGCACCGGTACGATGTGGTCGGCGAGCTGGGCTGCGAGGAGGTCCGCTGGTTTTACAAGGAGGACCGCAAGACCTGGAAACCCTTCATCGGATATGACTCGCTGCGGATCGAGCTCATGTACCGCGACTACCTGAAGCTGGCGGCCAGGGACTCGGGGCTGGACAGTGTACGCACCGTCTGTGTCCGCGGGGGCCTCTATGAAGTCAACGTGATAGACAAGGGCTGTTACCCCGTCTACTGGTATCGTGAGTATCACCTCTCCTTGTCTTAAACCTCACCCCCTCCTCCTCCTCCTCCTCCTCCTCTATTTAGGAGAATATCAGCTCCGGGGCTTCTCTTCAATAGGACTAGACTGAGCTCACACTGTCCCATTGCCCCTGGAAGAACAACCCAATTGTAAAGCTTCTCGCTCACACGCTTCTTTGTTAGAAAGCTACTTCGATTTCACACCTCTAGATGTGTATTTTTCAGATGCTCCGTTTAAACGCGGCTAAAAGTGCCGCAAAGAAGCATAACACTTTCTCTCCCGCTTTGCTGCCCATCCCCATACCCATACTTTGTCAATGATGAAGCTCCAAAAAACAGCGGTGTTGTTTTTCTGGGTTGAGTTGTATGTTGTTCTCCTTCGTTATTGGAACTAATTACACAATGCAAAAGTGGTTTTTACTTGGAGAGTCCCAAGGATCACGGGCCTGCATCATCTCTGCATTGCTGTAGTCGAATAGGGCAAGGAATGTCTGAATCAGAAGCACAAATTTGGGCAAGCATTCCAGATAGAAAAGCAAAATGGGATTTAAATGTCTACAAGTTATAAAAGTAAATTTGCTGAGATTTAGGATGCTAAGTTAGTTGAACACTATGGAACCATGAGGTGAGAAAGGCTGGTGTGGAAGGAATTAGTGCAATGAATCTAACGAAAATAAAAAGGAGAAGCATAAAGAGGCAATGTTAGGATGTGTTGCATTATACCTGCGGTTCAAGTCCCAACGGCTACAGATAATATGTATAATGTGTCCAAAAAAGGTTGATGCTTAAAAAGGAATGATTTAGTGGCAGAGGAATGAGGGAAGAATCATGGGACTGAAAAGCTGAGCTCGGGATCAAACTGAGATTATATAAATGTCCACATGTTTAATTTGAATGGATGGTGGAAATGTTGACCAACTCAGGATCAGAAATTAGTGGTGATAGCAAAAAAAATATATTTGGTATGACAGTTCAGCCACAAAGTGTCATTCAATTTATTTCAGTAGTGGTAGATAGTTTTCACATATGAACACCAGCATTGTGGGTGATGTTGCAGAAAGGTAATGTTACTGATTGATTAGGATGGTGCCAACGTTGAAGCTGTGTTTGGTGGGGCTGATAATAAAAGAACAGAATAAAAATAGTTTTTAAGTACACGTTGAATACGTAGATAAGTGCTGTGGAGAAAGTTCAAAAGAAAGATGGTGGAAAATGTGTTGAACGTAAGAAAGTATAAGTACAAATGAGGCTTTTAGCTGCATAAAATGTTAATGATTTTGACTAAGACAAAAATGACTTTCTTAGCACCTTTTAACAGGTTACCTAACATACTTCTCAAAAAGGTGCAATGGAAGTAGTCTATGTTGAGGGTGAGATAGAAAATAAACTAAAAGGAATTGTTTGAGGAAGATGAATGTTTGTTTGGGTGACAACGAAGAAGAGAGACTTACATTTATATAGTGCTTTTCATGACTTCAGGATATTAAAAGCACTTTGCAGCTAATTTAGTACTTCTGAAGTGGAGTCACTGTTGTAATGTAAAAACTATGGGGCGATCAACTTGTGCTCAGCAAGATTAGCTAAATAGCAATTGGATGAGCAGAGTTTTTTTTTGTGATGTTGATTGAGGAATAACTATCAGCCAGGACTCCAGAGATAGTTTACCCACTACTGTCTGAAACAGTGCCCTGGGAACAGGTGGAGCTTTGGTTTAATGTCTCAGCCAAAAATCGATTCGCATTTAATACAGCTTTTATTTTTGTACATAGATCACAGAATAGGATTAAAACACAGAACCTTCTGACTCTGAGCATTAAGCATTAAAGAGCATCAAAGCATTAAGAGATTGAGCAGATTGGAGAGACTAAGTAGGCTCTATCTTCTTTACCAGATTATTATTTAGACAGCAGTGCACCTGTTGAGGAACCTTCCTTATGTTCTGCTATTAAATGGAAATGAAAGTCAGGCTGGTTTTCTAACCTGTATGTAACTAGTTCTGAATCTTATTGTGTAGACAGTAAAGTTGCATGTTAACACTGCTGTAAAGTGAATGAGAAAAATAGAATGGTTAAAGTGCTAATCAAAGGCAATGATAGTTTTATGAAATGATCCATCCTATTTCTTTGCATTTTTCCAACAATTCCCTTTTCTTTAGGAGTTAAACTGGAATGTTCTTGAGAGAGAATAATGGCCTAGACTTTGCTGTCAAAATGATGGTGCGGTAAATATATTTGCTGTTAGTTAGGATGATGATACAGTAATTTAAAGCAATGGACTAATATGTGATAAGTTCCAAATATCCATTATTTTTGGTCCTGTTGTTCCACTTTGGCATTGCAAAAAGAGGATCTTGTCATTCAAATACATTAAATGTGTGCTGTATTAAGTAAACTTGCCTCAGAATTAAGTCATGGGTATCCCAGTGTATGTACCTTTTCATGAGGTGGGGAATGTTAATTATTGCCACAGTGTGACATTGAAGATTAATTTTCACAAATTTTGGAGTCTCATTCATTCATTCATTTCAATGATTGAAGATTTTTAAAATGTCATTTGTCTCTCACTGTTATTCTTTCTTTCCTTCTCTTTATTTCTCTTTTTGTACCTGATTTGACATTGAATTCATCCATTTTAAGTTGCCTTTCTTCTCTGTGTGCTGTTAATTTCATAATCTTTCAATCTGATTGGTTAAGGAGATGCACCGTTGGTGGCTTTGATCAGTTGGGTCCCAGATGCCCTGTTTCCCTCCCTGTGCCATTATCGATCGCTCTTTCAGCAACTTGCCACGCAAAAAGTATAAAAACCTAAACAAGGGTAAGTCCAACTAATGGCAGATGCTATTAGATTCTGACTTCAACTCAACGAGTTCAAGTGCAGGATTTGAGTATGGATGGAGGGAGTGGATTAGAGGAGATGCAGCTGCAGAGGCAACAATATAAATGGTCTTAGTTTTGAGTGCAAAGGTGCACAAGCATCTTGTATTTAATATCAAAGGTGAATATTAAAGGAAAGGGGAAGATGGTTTGCGAATAATATAAAACCTGAAGAGATGGAGTAGTGTTGCTGATTAAGCTTATGAAACCAACTAGTGTATGCAAGTTGAAATTCTCTGTGAACTGTGCAATGTATTGGGGCTCTTTTTAGAAGGGGGAAGGCAGGGTTGGGAGACTATTTGGGACCTATCGAGGAATCAGTTGTAAAGGTTGTGACTGTACATCTGCAAATCCTGTTAAAATATGCCAGGAGGATGGTTCCAGAGGCATTTTAAGAGAACAAGGTAGTATTTTCCACCTGTTGAAGATGAAGGGGCAGAATTGAGGTGGATAAGAAAATAAATTAGTGACTCCCAAAAATGGGTCTTTCATGATGGCAACCTGTTATGAAGAAGAAATTGAGGGGTGCGGCCATTGGTGTACAGTGGTGAAGCTGGAGGGGTGTTGGAAATTTGGAGATCTGGCAGTGAGCTTAAATGAAAATTAAAGCAGCAAAGAATAAGTTGATTGAGTTTAGAATTGAGAATAGTTTAAAGATCATGAAGGAGCAGTGAAAATGGTAGTGGAAAGTGAAATACCTAAACATTAAAAAAAAATTAGTACTCGTATAATAGGACTTTTAACCTTTATTGGCTTTCTAACAATTTAGAAAAACTCTCCTACTGGATGTTTTGTACTTTACAACAAGTTATGAACTGTTTTTTTTGATTTTGTGACCATAAACAAACACGCCACTCATCATGTCAACAGCGTTTAGCTTGGATGTTATGTTTAATAACATTGAGAACTTTGTGAAAGGGCACTTCATTAAACTGCATGGGTATGTCGAGCTATTACTTTAATATTGGCTCAGAGAAGATTACAGGTTTTATAATGTGTATCTATATATGAGGAGACTGGAAATGACGATTAACTGTGTTTCTTTGTACTATGCACCAACTGTCTTTAACTGGGCATTGTTCTATTGTCATTGTCCTGTGTAAGATTTAAAATGATTAAACAGATGGGTGCAATGATACAATTCTGACTTGGAGTCATGCTTCAGTGGCAACATCTGTCAGAAGAAATTTGCAACTCTGAAATAAGGAATTGAAACAAGCATCATGAAATTTGTTATCATACAGTACATATGCTGAGTGTAAACTCAACATACTGTTCAATAATGCGTTCGATATTTAGACAGTGATCTGTTCCAAACTCCACTGTCTAGTAGTAAGTTCCTTCTAAGAATTGAATGCAGAAAGTTTATTTCATATTTTGGATAAAGAAGTTTTTCTAGCAGCCCTTCTGTTAAAATTAGCCACATTACTAAACGTCAGTTGGTATTGATGATAGGTGACTGTACAGTTTTAATGGACGTGGTGAAGACATTTGCAGTGAGAAGTGTCTTTCCCTCCTGGCATTGTTAACTTTGAAATTCACATACAGAAGTTGAACTGAATCCAGTTATGCCATCATAATTTCATTGATATGCCAGCAATGACATCTGTCACTTCTGTGGGCTATAGAATGCTGCAACTAAACTAAGGGCTTTTTCTGGTGACATGTAGGTTACTTGGGGGGAAGTGTACATGTATTTGGAAAGAAGGACTGATTAGGAATAGTCAACATGGCTTTATGCATGAGAAATCATGTCTCTCAAACTTGATTGAGTTTTTTGAAGAAGTAACAAAGAGGATTGATGAGAGCAGAGCGGTAAATGTAATCTATATGGACTTCAGTAAGGCATTCGACAAGGTTCCCTATGGGAGACTAGTGAGCAAGGTTAGATCTCATGGAATACAGGAAGAACTCACCATTTGGTTACAGAACTGGCTCAAAGGTAGATGACAGAGGGTAGTGGTGGAGGGTTGTTTTTCAGACTGGAGGCCTGTAACCAGTGGAGTGCCACAAGGATCAGTGCTGGGTCCTCTACTTTTCATCATTTACATAAATGATTTGGATTTGAACATAGGAGGTATAGTTAGTGAGTTTGCAGTTGGCACCAAAATTGGAGGTGTAGTGGACAGCAAAGAAGGTAACCTCAGATTACAACAGGATCTTGATCAGATGGGCCAATGGGCTGAGAAATGGCAGATGGAATTTAATTTAGATAAATGTGAGGTGCTGCATTTTGGGAAAGCAAATCTTAGCACGACTTATACACTTAATGGTAAGGTCCAAGGGAGTGTTGCCGAACAAAGAAACCTTGGAGTGCAGGTTCATAGCTCCTTGAAAGTGGAGTCGCAGGTAGATAGGATCATGAAGAAGGCATTTGGTATGCTTTCCTTTATTGGTCGGAGTATTGAGTACAGGAGTTGGGAGGTCATGTTGCGGCTGTACAGGACATTGGTTAGGCTACTTTTGTAATATTGCATGCAATTCTGATCTCCTTCCTATTGGAAAGGTGTTGTGAAACTTGAAAGGGTTCAGAAAAGACTTGGAAGAATGTTGCCATTGAGCTTTGGGAAAAGTTGAATAGACTAGGGCTGTTTTCCCTGGAGTGTCGGAGGCTGAGGGGTGACATTGTAGAGGTTTATAAAATCATGAGGGGCATGGATAGGATAAATAGGCAAAGTCTTTTCCCTGGGGTGGGGGAGTCCAGAACTAGAGTGCATAGGTTTGGGGTGAGCGGGGAAAGATATAAAAGAGATCTAAGAGGCAATGTTTTCACTCAGAGGGTGGTATGTATATGGAATGAGCTGCCAGAGAAAGTGGTGGAGGCTGGTGCAATTGCAACATTTTAAAGGCATCTGTATGGGTATAAGAATAGGAAGGGTTTGGAGGGATACGGGACTGGGTGCTGGGACTAGATTGGGTTGGGATATCTGGTCAGCGTGGACGGGTTGGACCAAAGGGTCTCTTTTCATGCTGTACATCTGTATGATTCTATGACCACTGAAAGCTCTATTATATGTGCATTTGGTTTGTTGCACTTAAGTTCAAATTTCCCCAATCTTTTGCACTGGCTTGGCCATTTTCAACAGGGTGGTGCTAATATTATGGTTGTAAACAAATTTAAACTTGACCACAATGTGATCCATGTTTGGTCCCAACAATTATGAAGAGGTATCACTGAGCAAGAAAATCTTTCGATTTCCTTTTCTCTTGAAAGATTTGTCCTGTTTTTTTTTCCCTCTGTCAGAACAGGAGGAGTATCTGACCATTCCTCCAGTGAAACATGACACATGTTCTGGTGCATTATAGATCATTTGGATAGTACTTTTTTGCAATCATTAGATATTGTTTACCATTTTAACTCAGGATTTTTGAATCTAATTGTAGAAATCAAAATGCTGTCCATTGAAATCTAGTTAACTTGGTATGGCCTTGATCATTTAAAACTATACAGTACTGCCATTTTTAAAAAAATACCTATCATTTGTTTTTGTCATAATCTATCTTATCACCAACAAAATCACAAGTGACCTTTTTCTTCATAAACTGAGATCAATAGATTTTTAGTTTCTTGGGGAATCAAGGTATAAGGGGAGAGGACAGGCAAGTGAAATTGTGTATTATCAACCATGATCATTTCAAATAATGGAGCAAGCTTAGTATAGTTTGGAACAGATCACACTCTCAACAGTGAGCGCCTTATTGGATAATACATTTTGAATAATGGAGCAAACTTAAGGGACTATAAAATCTACTCTCCTATTCCCCAAGTTCTGCTTTTCATGTGTGTAACTTGAAGTTAAATTTTATATAATATATCTTGCAGATATTGTCATTCAATTCCTAGAGTGCATACCCACAGCAGGAAGTTATCTGTAATTTGGTGCATTCATCTGAGGAAATGCAGATGCATGACTGATGTTTGAACTAGATTCAAGGTCAGTGTAAGTTTGTGCATGTGTAGGCAAGAAAATCATTGAGTTTGGAGGTTTCAAGACATTAAAGCTCTTTGGGAAGAAAACAACACTGGTGATAGGTGGAAATTATTCTTTCTTTGTTGAAAGTTTTCATCTGTGGTGAAACCCACAAGTAAGGACATTTAAAGAGGTGCAATATTCAGTCACTAAGTTACAGCTTGAATAAAGCAACAAGGTTTACATATACTTTCAAAATGACAGGAGTGTGGAGACGGGAGAGGTAGGGAAGAACAAATTAAAATCTGATTTTTCGGGGGATCCAAGATGGCGGCGACCCAGTAAGACTGAGTCTATAGTGCTCCTCCCAAGACCTGGGCACAGTGGGTCACCTACCCCCTACCAATCTCACCAAATCATTTATAAATCATTTATAATAGTTTAGTAACTGAATTAGTGGTTTAATATTACATTTAAGCAACTTTATCCTAAGTTAAAATGACTAAAGGGAAGGGAGCCCGCAGCTCTCAGCATGCAGCAACCCCTCCCCCACACTCTCCAGCTGCAGCAGAGGCGTCCACAGCCGCCCCGGGGGACTTACCTACAGTAGCAAGCCTTACAGAAATGATTTCCAAGCTTGACTCGAAGATCGATGCTTTTATCGTCGAATCCAGGAACCGTTGGGAGTCGTTGTCGGCCGCGCTGAAGAAGCACGACCGTGAAATTGAAGAAATTCAACGCCGAGTCGGAGGGGCGGAGCTAAAGGCCGCGACCTCGGAGACAACCGCTCAATCGGCCGTGGATCAGGTCCGGACTCTCGAGCAGCGAGTCCGGACCTTGGAAAATCATATTGACGACCTCGATAATCGAGGTCGTCGAAAAAATATTCGTTTGCTGGGCCTTCCCGAGCAGGAAGAGGAAGGCCAGCTTACAGCATTCCTGGAGCAGTGGCTGCCACAACTTTTAAATCTGGAAGCTGGATCAGGCCAGGTAAGGGTGGAATGGGCCTACCGGGTAGCAATACGCGGGCCCGGCTCAAACCAGCGCCCGCGCCCGGTCCTGTTCCGGCTGCAGAGCTACAGAGAGAGGCAGATACTCCTGGAAGCCTCTAGAAATCTCGGAAAAGACCCCCAAGCTATGATCTACAAAGGATCCAAGATCATGCTATTTCAGGACTTTTCCCCGGCTCTGGTTCGAAAGAGGAAAGCATTCGACGAGGCGAAGAAGCGTTTAAGGGACTTAAATGTACAGTACTCCTTACGCTACCCAGCGATGTTACGCTTTAACCATGAAGGTTCTGTATATAACTTTGGATCACCAGAAAAGGCTAAGGAATTCTTGGACTCTCTTAGATAAACTGTAGGACATAATGGATGTTGGTCTGCCTTCCCCCCCGTTTTGGTTTATATCCCCTCCCTTTTTTTTTCTTACCTTATTGCTTAATATTATTATGGGGGGTGGGGAGAGGGATTTGATTTTCTCCCCCCCCCCCCCCTTGGAGTTGTTTTCTGTTATTATTTTATGTATATATGAGGGGTGTATGTACATGTGTGTGTATGTATGTATATATATATATATGTATGTGTATGTATATATATGTATATATAAGTTGGGGGATTTGGTTAATGTTGGTGGGGGGAGGTGGTTACCTTATTCGATTTTACCTCTGTCTTTAGGAGCGGGGTTGTTTTTCCCTTCGTTATTTTGTATTATCATATTTAATTATTATTTGTTGAACTGGTAATTTTATAGTTATATGTTTATATATGGTATTAACATTACCAAATATACCCAGGTGTTGGTAGGGGTGGGGGTGGGGTGCTCACTGTTAACTCTAGCTTTGTATTATATTTGAATTTTCCTCACTTTATTGAGGAGTGCCTGGGTCAAGGGTGGGGCATTGGTTGGGAGAGGATATGAGGGATTTTTGGAGAGGAAGTGATGCCCCCTGGGAACAAGGGGGAAAGTCTCCACTTAGACACGTTTTATATTTTTTTTATTTAGAAATAGTTTTTTACTGTATTGTTGTGGGTGTATTAAAGAGGGTTTATTTTTGTAAATTTTACATGTTCCATGCTCGGGATGTTCTGGATAGGGTTCCCCCTCCCGAGGGGTCTCGGATTGGCCCAGAGGATTATGGTTGATCAATCGGTTAAGTGGTGCACCTGGAATGTCAAAGGGAGTAATTCGCCACTTAAAAGGAAGAAAATATTATCAAATCTTAAGAAGGAAAGAGTTGATATAGCTCTCCTACAGGAGACGCATCTGTCAGATAAAGAACACTTGAAATTACGACAGGGCGGATTTGATCAGGCCTTTTTTTCTTCTTTTAGCTCAAAAAGCAGGGGAGTTGTTATTCTTGTTCGGAAGAATTTCCCTTTCAAAATCCTAAAGCAGATAAAAGACGAATCTGGACGATATATCTTGATTAAAGCTCTCATAAATGGAGAGGAATATGGGATTTTAAATTTGTACTGCCCCCCGGCACACCCCTTTAAATTTATAACAGAAGCCTTCTCAAAATTGATGGCTTTTAATGCCCGTCATATAATTATAGGGGGAGACTTTAATTGTATTATGGATCCGGAAATAGACAGGATTCCCAAGAGTACTGCAGGAGTATCTCCCAGATCTAGACAATTGATGGATCTGAACAAAGAATTAGGATTAGTAGATGTATGGAGATGTCTTCATCCACAGGGTAGAGATTTTTCTTTCTACTCTAATCCACATAAATGTCATACCAGAATTGATATGTTTTTTGCCCCCTCAATTTTTTTAAATTCCATATCATCCTGTAAAATAGGTAATATAGCAATTTCTGACCACGCTGCTGTATATATGGAAACTAAGGCGAGGAACAGTGGGACATCCCCTCGGCATTGGCGTATGGACCCCTTCTTAATGAAAGATAGTAAATTTGTAAAGTACTTCTCTCAAGAATTTAAAACTTTTTTAGAAATTAATTCAGGTACAGCTAGCAACCCGTCAATGATGTGGGAGACCATCAAAGCTTACACGCGAGGCTTGATCATCTCCTACTCAGCAACCCAGAAGAAATTAAAAGGAGAACAACAGCGTTTGCTTGAAGCCCGCTTAAAAGCGGCTGAAACAGCATACACTGATAGACCCTCTATTATTAAATTGCAAAGGATTACAGCTCTTAGGACAGCTCTAAATACTACACTTACTCAAACGGCTAAGAGGGAAATATTATTTGCAAAGCAAAGATTATATGAATATGGCGACAAACCGGGTAGATACTTAGCATTTCTTGCAAAGAAAAAAAAAGGCCCCTCAGACGATTATGTCTATTAAGGAAAGTACGGGTATTTTGACTCATGATCATAAAAAGATTAATGCGACCTTTAGAAAATTCTATTCTGAGTTATATAAATCACAGGATTGTGAAGATAGGGCGAAGAGGATGCAGTCATTTTTTAAAAATTTGACTTTTCCAGACCTAACTCCGGAACAAGTATCGGTCCTAAATGCTCCTCTTACACCCCAAGAAATAGTTGATGCAATTAGGCACCTTCAAAATGGTAAGGCGCCGGGCCCAGATGGCTTTCAAGCTGAATTCTATAAAGAATTTACAGAAATACTGGTTGGTCCACTTATGGACATGTATAACTATGCATATAGTCAGGGCTGTCTCCCGCCTTCGCTGAAAGAGGCAAATATCTCTCTTATCCTCAAAAAAGGAAAGGACCCAGAAGATTGTACATCATACAGACCAATATCCTTGCTAAATGTAGATTTTAAAATCCTCTCTAAAATGTTAGCACTGAGATTAGAAAGGATACTGCCACATATTATAAAGGAGGATCAGACGGGGTTTATTAAGGGCCGTAGATCATCTAATAATGTTAGAAGGGCTCTGAATATGATTCAAGCTTGTCATCAGGGAAAGATACCAGGAGTAGTGGTTTCATTAGACGCGGAAAAGGCATTTGATAGGGTCGAATGGTCATATTTGTTTTACACATTGGAGAGGTTTGGTGTTGGACAGGTGTTTACCAAATGGATCTCAACATTGTATAGTGATCCCAAAGCAGTTGTGGTTACCAATGGATTAGGCTCGGATAGCTTCAGTGTGGGTAGGGGCTGCCGTCAGGGATGTCCCCTCTCGCCATTGTTATTCACGCTAATAATTGAACCACTAGCAGAAGCTATACGAGCTGATCCTAACATAGTGGCCCCAAGGATTGGTACAGGTAAACATAAAATTACCCTTTATGCAGATGATGTTCTTCTATTCCTCAGTAACCCTTTGATGTCCATACCTCGCTTAATCCAAGTTATTAATACATTTAGTGCATTCTCAGGCTATAAAATTAATTTTTCAAAATCGGAAGCTATGCCAATGGGTGGCCTTGCTGTGATACCCCGCTTAGCGGACGGTTCCCTTTTTCCCTTTCGCTGGTCCCTGGAGGGTTTCTTATATTTAGGCATTTTTATTACTCCAGTATTTGGTCAGTTGTATAAGGCTAATTTTGTGTATTTATTGGAAAGGATAAGGCAGGACCTCCAGCGATGGGGAGACCTGCCAATTTCCTGGCTGGGTCGAATAGCATTAATCAAAATGAATATCCTGCCCCGTCTCCTATATCCTATGAGAATGCTTCCGGTGATGCTGCCGAGGACAGCTTTATGTAAATTATACGGCTGGCTGAGTTCCTTTATCTGGAACCATAGGCGACCCCTCATTAAGCTGAAGAAGCTACAGCTTCCACAGGCAAGGGGTGGATTGGACTTCCCAGATTTTAGGAAATATCAATTAAGTTCCCTATTAAGTTATATAGCTGATTGGGCCTTGTCTGATCCACAATCAATCTGGTTGGACATCGAGGCTTCTCAAGTAAAATACCCACTTATTAACCTTTTATTCTCAGACAAGAGGAAAATCATTACAGATCACTGTAAAAACCCTATAATACTGAATACAATCAAGGCTTGGAATATAATGCGGCAAAATGAGGGTAATTCACATAAAACATCCCCCTATGCACCGATAGTGGGAGCATGGGGATTCCAACCGGGATTAACAGATGCCACTTTTAAACTCTGGAGAGCCAGGGGTATCTCATGTCTTGGGGATTTATTTAAAGATGGGGTCCTGATGTCTTTCGGACAGCTGCGTCAGAAATTCGGATTACCCAATGGAGACCTCTTTCGATACTTCCAAATTCGAGATTTTATACAGAAGAAGACTACGTTATTAGATAGTCTTTATAAATCCGATAGAGAATGTAGTGTCCTACGACCAGTGGGGGTATCTTCCGTCAGTAATATTTATCATTTGCTACATGATGAAGTATCGGGAGATATGGATAATCTGCTTAAAACATGGGATCAGGATCTGGGACTAGAAATCTCCACAGAAACGTGGAATGATATCTGGGAAAATGCTAGAAGAATTACTATTTGTAACAGAACCCAGGCTATCCAGCTGAAGATACTTCATAGGGCCCATATAGCACCGGTCCGATTGGCAAAATTTAAGGCAGGAGCATCTCCAATGTGTCCTAAATGCAAAATAGAGGTGGGCACTCTTGTACATTGCTTATGGACCTGTCATAAGATCCGTGGATATTGGACTAAAGTAGCAAGTACCCTGACAGAAATTTTAGGAACGGAAATAAAAGTGGACCCCGTATCTCTCCTCTTGGGCTTTTCGAACTTTCCCTCCCTGGACACGTACGGGAAGAGACTATTTTCTATTCTTTCTTTCTGTGCAAGGAAAAATATTTTGATGAACTGGGTGGCGGAGGGCCCCCCTGGACTTTCAAATTGGCACAGACTAATTATGGAATGTATTCCCCTTGACTTCCTTACAAATATGGTGCACCGAAAGACCGAATTATTTTATAAAATATGGCAGCCCTTTTTGAATTACATAAATACAGATATTTCGGCTATCCTAACAAGGGCTTTTATTTAATTGAGACCACGAACCTGGCTGGTCCGCGGCCCCTCGGGGGAGGAATCCCGCACGAATACGGGTTTTATCATATCTGATGTTAACACATCCCGAGCATGTAAGAGACTTAAATATACACCCTGATTAGTTGTAGGTTAGATTAGTAGATAGTTGAGTTTTGTCTGTTTGTTTTTTTTTGTTGTTTTTTTTTGGGGTTTTTTTTTGTTGTTTTGTTTTGTTTTGTTTTTTTTTTGTTGTCAAATTTTGGCTATTGTATATTTGAGCTAATTGTATATCAATGTTTATATCTGAGAGTTTTGTTTATTTTTGTAAACTTGTAAAAATGTTAAATTTCTAATAAAAATATCTATAAAAAAAAAAAAAAAAAAAAAATCTGATTTTTCTGTAAACTTTCAAACATATAATGGATGTAGTGCAGATAATATTTATGCCAACATGTAAATTACAAGTACGAATCTGGACCATGCACTTAGATGTGTTCATGTTTTCTAAATGTTTGTGGATTATTGGTAGATCTAATGAAGTTGATTTTGCCGTAATGAGAGAGAATTAAATTTTAATGTCAAAGACATTCATGTGTTGGCAATGGTAAAAGGTGAAGTATTAGTTTGTTCAGAATATGTGCTATGTTAGGATAATAATACTATCTGCTGTTCAAGAACCATGATAATGATTCTATTGTCACCAAACTATGCAGCTACTTTGAGGTGTCAAGCTGCTAAGTACAGAAAGCTACAGTTTTTAAAAATCTTGCCTCATGTAAAGTTTAGTTATGCTGGGGAATTACAAATGGATAAATGGCATCAGCATGATGTAACATGATGTGCTTAAACAGCTAGCTGTAAATAGATCAGTTGGCATATTGAGTACTTGGGGAATCAAGGTATATGCGGAGGGGACAGGCAAGTGAAATTGAGAGTATTATCAACATGATCATTTCAAATAATGGAGCAAACTTAGTGGAGTTTGGAACAGATCACAGTCTAAATAATGAGCACTTGTCTTTAATTTTGATAAACACGCATTATATTCAAACAATGTTTTCCATGTTCCAATGCAGTGAATATTTAAGAGGGTTGCTATGTTTAGAAGACTTGAAGAAAAGTTTCCCAATTGGACATTTTATTCGCTCGGGGTGTGGTCATTGCTAAGCTAGGTCAGCATTTATTGCCTATCCAAAGTTGCCGTTGTGAAATTGCTCACTAGAATACCTGTTGTCCATGTGGTTCCAGTGTTCACATTGAATTGTAAGGGAGGGATTTCCAGGATTTTAACCCAGTGATATTCGAGGAATGGTTCCAAGTCAGGATGATGTATGGTGATGTTCCCAGATATTATTTGCCCATGCCCTTCTAGCTGACAGTTTGCGGGTTTGGAAGATGCTGTTTAAGAAGTCTTAGTGATGGTACTCACTGCTGCCACTGTACATCGATAGTGGATGAAGTGAATTTTGAAGGTGTTAAATTGTGACAAAGAGTGGCCTTTTTAAAATCATGGATGATGCTGAACTGCTTGAATTTATTGAATGCACACATCCAGGCAGGTAGAGAGTATTCAGTCACAATCCTGACTTGTGTCTGACATGTGGTGAGGTAGGTGGTCAGTTACACCTCACCAAATTTCTAGCCTGTGACCTAGTCTTGCAGCCTCAGTATTTACACAGCTAGTTTAGATTCTGCTCAGTGAGAATTCCCATATTTAAGGATTCTGTGATGGTAATACTATTGAATGTCAAGGGGTAATGGTTGTATTTTATCTTAGAGTTATAGAGATAGACAGCGCAAAAGCAGACCATTCGGTCCATCTCATCCATACTGACCAGATACAGTCAGTGCTGGTATAACGTGTGTTTCTTCAACACAAACTGGCTTTAACACAGTTGAAGAATTTAGACTATCATTTGCAGAAACTTCCTTACCTGTATTGGCTACAACACGATTCTGGTCCCATTAGTTTTGATGGTGTGGCTATTGCATGATTTTCTTATAACATGAGATTGCATGAGAACAGAACTATTGCATTATATCAGAACTGACTGTATCCTAAGTAAATCTAGTCCAATTTGCCAGCATTTGGCCCATAATCCTCTAAACTAAGCCCTTCCTATTCATGTACCCATCCAGATGCCTTTTAAATGTTGTATTGTACCAGCCTCTGCCACACCTCTGGTAGCTCATTCCACACATGCAACACCTGTGTGACAAAGTTGCCCCTTGGATCCCATTTAAATCTTTTCTCTCTCACCTTTGGACTCCCACCCCCTCACCCCCACTCTGGAGAAAAGACCTTGTCTATTTACCCTATCCGTGCCCCTCATGATTTTATAAACCTCTGCAAGGTCATCCCTCAGCCTTTGATGCTCCAGGGAAAATAGCCCCAGTCTATTCAGCCCCTCCCTATAGCTCAAATCCTCCAACCTTGGCAACATCCTTCTAAATCTTTTCTGAACCCTTTCAAGTTTGACAACGTCCTTCCTACAGCAGGGAGATCAGAACTGCATGCAGCATTCTAATAGTGGCTTAACCAATTTCCAATAGTGGCCTCACCAATATTTCATGTAAAGGCTGGTGCACATAAAATGGGTATATGAATAGGAAGGGTTTAGAGGGAATTTAGGGTACCTGGTCAGCTTGGATGGGTTGGACCAAAGGGTCTGTTTCTGTGCTGTACATATGACTCTAATTACAACCATCTTTATTATGCTCAGTATGATTCCAATCAATGGAAAGTTTTCCTCCAAGTTCCATCAACCAGTTCGATGCTACACACACAGTTGGAAGCTGCCTTGATGTCAAGGGTAGTCACCCTCATTTCCTGTCTTGAGTTCAGCTCTTTTGTCCATATTTGGGCCAAAGCTGTTCGGAAGTCAGGAACTGCTTGGGCCTTAATGGTTCACTGAGCATCAGTAAGTAGGTTACTGTTAAATGCACTTGGTGACACTGTCAATGACACCTTCCATCAGTTTGAGAGTTAACTGGAATGATAATTCGAACATTTGGATTTGTTCTGCTTTTTGACATGATGTGAATATTTTCCATATTGGATGCCAGTGTTCAAACTGATTAGAAGCAGCTGGCTTGATGTGCAAATGGTTCTGGAGGTTTTAATCACTTTGCCATTGTAGTATCCAGTTGTAATATCCAGTGCCTTAAGCCGTTTCTACATGTCATATGGAGTGAATCGGGTTAGGTGAAAGCTGGCATTTCCAATGTTGGAGATTTCAGGAGGAGATAGAGATGAATTGTGTTACTGAAGAGAGTTGTAAATGTTTCAGCATTTCTTACTGAAGACAGTTGTGAATGTTTCAGTATTGTCTTTTGCACTGAAGTGCTGGGCTCCCCATCACTTCGTAGATTTCCTCCTCCTATGAGTTGTTTTAATTGTCTACCACTGTTCACAACTGGACGTGATAGAACTGCAGAGCTCGTTTCCCGTTGGTTATGGGATCAGTTATCACCTGTTGTCTACAATGCTTCACCAAATTGACACCTCATTTTTAGGAATGATAGGTGCTGTTCCTAATATGCCTAACTGTACTGCTCGTTGAACAAGAGTTGATCTCTGGCTTGTTGGTAATAGTCGGATGGGGCATATGCTTGACTGTGAGGTTATAGATGGATTGAATACATTTTTGCAGCTGCTGAAGGCCTGCAGTGTCGTGTGATATCACTTGAGTTGTTGGGTCTGTTTAAAATCTGTCACATTTAGCATGGTGATGTGCCGCACAATATGATGGACAGTATCCTCAGTGTGAAGATGGGGACTTTGTCTCCATTAGGATTCTGCATTAGTTATCCCTATCAATTCTATCATGAGCAGATGCATTAGTTTCAGATAGATTGAAAAAAGGCTAGGTCAAGTACATTTTCCCTTTTATTGGTTCCCTGACCACCTGCTGCAGACAGTCCAGTATCTGTGTCCATTTGGCCTCCACCCAGTTCCTGGGTTGCGAATGTATTCCATTCCTGAGTTTGCATGTGAGTTGGCACACTATACAAGAGAACATAAAGCAGTCATATGTAAGTGCTGAAAATGTTGATTGGTTGAATATTAAAATTACACCCCTTAAAGGGATGGCATTTGTTAATATGAGCATTTGTAAATCAGATGTTTGTAAAATGGAACCCAAGTACGTTGCAGGCGAATGCCAACTTCAATGCATCGTCCAAATGATGGATGGAGGTAGGATTTGGATTGGGCTTGGTTAGCTGGTAATTAGCACAAGGTTTCTTGCCCAATGATTTTGCATGGGATCTGGAGTCAATGTCGGTGCCTCCAAGAGTAACTCCCTCCTAACTATATACTTCTGTCATCTCTGGATTTGTCCTGTCCTTGCATTTGTACAGTACTTCCAAATCTAATTAATGTAAATACTTTACTAATGCCATTGATTTGCTTTTTCAACCTCTGCTATTATGCTGGAACTTCAAAAGAATTTGTTTACTTTCAAATAGACGTTTTGCAACTTGCTGTGGAAGTTTTCTCTGCCAACCATCTGTCGTGCTTGGGGATCATATTTACTCATGTCTTTCAGATTTACTTGGGGATCATATTTACTCATGTTTGATCTGCAGAGTTTTAATATTAGTTTTCAATTCATTTGATTAATTCCCCAAACTCTGATCTAATTTATAAAAGTATAAGTTATTTTGACCTTCGTCTCCTTCAGCTCCTGCTCCAAACTAAAACAATTGCTTTTCCTTTATTCCCTGAAGGTATCAAAAAATGCGACGGGAAGGGATGAAATGGGATCATTGGTAACCTGGGAAGTTTCCTGAAAAATATTTATTCTGTCTGTACTTCCTTAACAAATGAATGATATATTTATGATCAAATAGAATGTGGATAACATTCATAACTTTAATGTTTTTGTAATTACTGAATAGATTATATTTAATTTTAAGATTAGATTCCCCATCTTGGGAATTTTGTATTTACTGGCCACCCCTACTTATCCAACCTGGTTTCCCTATGACTCCAGTCTGACGCCAACATGATTAGATTCCCTACAGTTTGGAAACAGGCCCTTCAGCCCAACAAATCCACACCGACCTTCCGAAGAGCCATTCACCCAGAGCCATTCACCTACCTTATATTTACCCCTGACTGTGGGCAATTTAGCATGGCCAATTCACCTAACCTGCACATCTGGAGAATGTACAAACTTCACACAGACAGTCACCCAAGGCAAGAATTGAACCCGGGTCCCTGGCGCTGTGAGGCAGCAATGCTAGCCACTGTGCCGCCCCTCTTAACAGCCCTCTGAAGTGTCACTCTGTTGTGTCAAATCACCACAGAGTTTCAAAGAGGCAGCCATCAGTATGTACTCAGGGATGGGTAAGAAATGGTGTTTCATACAATAGCTGCATCCCAAAAAATATTGTCCTTTAGAGCCCTCATATGGCACTTCCACTGTGGTTTTAAAGTGGTATGTGTGGATTAGTCTTTCTTGTACAAAGTCCTATCTTATTCTTCTCCTATCACGTTTCCAGTGCTTCTTTGCTGAATGAAAATCATTCTCTCCTGTCTTTCCAGCTGAGGCAGAGATTTCTAAAATCACGCAGCCCTCTGAGAGGATAAATATCTCCATACATTTTTATAAAAGAGTGATCCTAATTTTAAAGCATTGCCTCCTAGTTCTGGACTTATCAACAAGAGAAAACATCCTTTCCATGTCCACCTTGTCAAAATCATTCACAATTTTGTTTACTTCAATCAAATCGCCAGTCACTGTTCTAAGATCCAGTGTAAACAAGCCCATCTGTCCAACTTTTCCTAAGGTAACCTTCCAGGTATCAATCTCATAAACATCCTCTGAACTGTCTCCAAAACATTTACAGCCTTCGTTAAATTACGGAGACCAAACTGGCCACGGTATTTGAGATGTATTCTTGCCATGATGTATGCACTTGGGCACCAAGATTAATGCTTTGCAATCTTTTTTTCTCATTGTGACTACATTTTAATGGACAAACGTTAGCGCAACCTCAGAACTGCGAACATTGGAGCTAGGGAGAGAGTGAGATACCTGAGAATGGTTGGTGGTTAAGGGAGCAAATGAGGGACCTATGAGAGTGGCAAAAGAGAGAGCTGTTTAATCCACAGGGTTTATAAGTAAAAGGCATCTATTTTCTCTTTAGGTTTTTTTAAGGACATGGTTCAGCCTACACAATCCGATCGATCGTTGAGCACATTATTTTGAAGTAATGGGGCCTCGTAGCTGCTAGCACTTAGTCGAAGTTCCATGGCAGCCATTGCAGTGTCAGAATCCACAACCTCAAACTATTAACTGGCAATGCTACTAGAAGCTGTGGCCCACAGTTTCAAAGCCCTGATCTGGATTCTCCTGCACCTTGAAGTGATTCTTTGTTTAAGTAAGAGTCACGTTTTTCAAAGTGAACAACTTCATGGTTTCCCACAATATACCCGGGATCTGCCAGATTTTTGTCTGCTCACTTAACCTATCTATATTAGTCTTCAATCTTATGTCCTCATTAAAACATACTTTGCAACATATCTTTTAACATGCCTTCAGTCGCCTCATCTAAGTCATTGATATGAATTTTAAAAAGTTGAGGCCCCAGCATAAACACCTTTGGAACCCTACTTATTACAACCTACCAAGCAGAAAAAGACCCATTTGCATAAATTCCATAATTCCGTTATTTGTCAGCCAGCCAATCTTCTGTCCATGTTATTATGTTGCCCTTGTACTCTGAGATCCTACTTTTGTGTAATAGCCTTTCATTTGGCACCTGATCGAATACCTTCTGGAAATCCACATATTGGACGTAAGCGGGGTTCCCCTTTATCTATGGTGCGTATTACTTGCTTAGAGAACTTCAATTAAGTTGGTTAAACATTATTTTCCTTTCACAAAACTACATTGACACATTCCAATTACCTTGGATTTTTCAGTGTGCAGTTATAAACACCTAAATGATTGATCCTAAGACCTTACCCACAGTAGACATCAAGTTAACTGCCTATAATTTTCAATTTCTTCTTCTGTCCTTTTTTCTAAAAGAAAAACAAGGTTATATTTGCTACTTTTCAATCTGATGGAAGCTTCCTAGAATCGAGCATATTTTGGAAAATTAGTACCAAAATATCTGTTACCTCATTAACCACCTCTTTTAAAATACAAGGCTGATGCCTAATCAGGACCTGAGGAGTTTGTCAGCCCACAGTTCCATCAGTTTGCACAATACCACTTCCCAAGTTACTGTAATTCCATGAAATTCCTCTCTACCTTTCATCTACTGATTTACAGCCAATACTGTAAATAGATATTTTTAATGTGTTATCGTGAATACCGTTGGCAAAATGTTTATTCATTTCATCCATTTGTTTTATTTGTTTATTTTATTCGTTAACTCCCATTCTTACCCTGTAGAAAAAAACATTGTTTTTTTCATCTTCAGATATCTACAGAAACTCTTGCTTTCCACTTTTACAGAACTGAAGACAAAATCTGATCCGTACTGCACAGTTGATTTCCTCTTACTATTTTCACTACAAAATTCAATATCTAATTGGTTTTAGTTGCTGCCAGTGCATTGGTTGAATATGTTGAGATTGTGAGGACTTAGAGTCATAGAGATATACAGCATGGAAACAGACCCTTCAGTCCAACTTGTCCATGCCGACCAGAAATCCCAACCCAATCTAGTCCCACCTGCCAACACTTGGCCCATAGCCCTCCAAATCCTTCCTATTCATACACCCATCCAAATGCCTCTTAAATGTTGCAATTGTACCAGCCTTCACCACATCCTCTGGCAGCTCATTCCATCCACAGGTCACCCTCTGCATGAAAAAGTTGCCCCATAGCTCTCTTTTATTATCTTTCCCCTCTCACACTAAAGGTATGCCCTCTAGTTCTGGACTCCCCCACCCTAGGGAAAAGACTTTGTCTATTTATCCTGTCCATGCCCCTCATGATTTTATAAATCTTTATAAGGTCACCCCTCAGCCTCTGATGCTCCATGGAAAACAGCCCTAGTCTTTTCACTCTCCCAATAGCTCAACCCTGGCAACGTCCTTGTAAACCTTTTCTGAGCCCTTTCAAGTTTCACAACATCTTTCCGACAGGAAGGAGACGAGAATTGCACACAATATTCCAACAGTGGCCTAACCAATGTCCTGTACAGCCGCAACATGACCTCCCAACTCCTGTACTCAATTCTCTGACCAATAAAAGAAAGCATACCAAACGCTGCCTTCACTATCCTATCTACCTGCGACTCCACTTTTAAGGAGCTATGAACCTGTGCTCCAAGATCTTTGTTCAGCAACACTCCCTTGGACCTTACCTTTAAGTGTATAAGTCCTACTAAGATTTGCTTTTCCAAACTGCAGCACCTCTCATTTATCTAAACTCCATTCCTGACCTCTCTTTACTGCAGCTATTTTAGCACTGTTCATAGTATTTGTGATGCTTTGTTTTCTTTCCTATGTAGAATACTTACTGTCTGCACTAAATTTCATCTGCCAGTGATCATCCCACTCATCTAATTTATTTAGCTCAATCTACACTTACTGGGATGATTTCTTTGATTTGCTGCCCTGCACAGTTTGATTTCATCTGCAAATTTGATCTGTTTCCATTGACCTGCTACTATCAAAGCATTGACATAAATTAGAAACAGCAGTAGTCTCACTACTGAGTTCTAACATACTCAGTGTCCCACTCCTTTTACTGTTACTCAGTCAAACCTGTATCCATTATTTTTGGCATTTTGGCGAAGGTTTACCCCTAATCAATCCTGTTGTTTACACACAACTGATGATAATGGATTTCAGTTCCCTGCATCTGTTTTGTCACGTTTGTTTGAATATAAGGGGCAACTTTTTCATGCAGAGGGTGGCCTGTGTATGGAATGAGCTGCCAGAGCTTGAGATAATTACCCGTTGTCTCTTAAGGATTTAATTCTTTCAAGTCTTATCAGTTTTTTAAAGAATTTCCATTGCATTCACACTAACAACCTGAATTTTGATGTGATCATTTTGTTTGGGGAGTACAGGGCAACGGAGGCGTATGGTGTCTGGACTGGAAGTGTTCTTCATGTACAGTAATTGTTTGAAGGATGTAATCATTCCAGTATATTTGCTACTTTTTAACATTCTCACCTCTTCTGCTATTTTACTGTTGAAATTACTTTTTGCTCTACTGCATTTTGCCTCTGCACCTGTGTTTTTATTAAATCTCTCTTTCTTGCTGACTACTCTTTCAACTAGTTTTTGAACCATCGACATTCGTCCCAATTAGTCCCATCTCCCTGCAGGATATAAATATTTAAAATTTGTATTTAGTTCAATTTTTAATTATTTAGGTAACATTTAGTCTTTTTCAAAGTTTATAACCCTTAATTCCTTTACTCTTCAATAACCTATCTATCTTTGCCTTTAAAATATTGCTTCAGTCGGCAAGAAATTCCATTGATTCACAATCCTTTGGATGAAGAAGTTTCTCCTTATTTTGAGACTGCCCCCTAGTTCCACTTATCAGTGGAAACAACCTCCCTGCTTCTATCCTATCTATTCCCTTCATAATTTTATATGTTTCTATAAGATCCCCCCTCATTCTTCTAAGTTCTAATAAATATAGTCCCAGTTTACTCAATCTCTCCTCACAAGCCAACTCTCACAAATCTGGAATCAACCTCGTGAACCTCCTCAGCATCCCTTTGAATGAACCCAGGCCTCATATTCCAGAGGTAGTGACACTACCAATGTGCCACAAGAGCGTGTTTTTTAGTTATAAGCCTGACTTCTGGTCCTGGGGTTAGTTGGATCCCATACCACAAGTTACTTGCCTCCAGTAAAAACATCCCCAAAATCCTGTAAACCAAGCAATGCTATCACCTTCGTTGTGCTGTGAAGTTTAAAGAGCTAGAGATAACCAAAAGAGCTTCTTCATAAAGCTGTTGAATTTGGTAAAGTTATCCAAAAAGAAGTGGAAATATTCCAGGAGATTCAGCTAATTTTTTTTTAAATTCAAAAATAGGATATTTGTTTTTTGTAAATATCCCACATCATGTTGCATTGATGTGGGATATCAATAAATATCAAAAAAAAACAGGCAATAAACTTGGTGTGACAGAGAATAGAAACAGATAATAATCTCTAGGGTTTTCACCTGCATAGATCTGCATGAACAAAAATCATACTCAAATGTTTGAAATCGAACATAAGAACAGTGCAGCTTTGATCCACCATGTGTGGTGACTATGATGCCAAACGAATCCAATCTGTATGCACATGGTCTGTATCCCTCTATTCCTTGCCTGTTCATATCCAAATGCCTCTTAAACATTGCTATCATATCTGTTTCTACCACCTCCCCATCAGCACGTTCCAGTTACCTACCACCCTCTGTTTTAAAATAAATCTTGCTTTGCACATCTCCTTTAAACTTCCCACTCTCACTTTAAAGCTCCCCCCTTCTAGTATTTGAGATTTCCATCCTGAGTAAAATACTCCAAATATCCACTCTATCCATGTGTATATTATATTCACATCTAATATACTTCTATCAGGTCATCACTCAGCCTCCAATGCTCGAGCAAAAACAATCTAAGTTTGTCCAACTTCTCTTTGTAGCTAGTACACTCCAATTTGGGCAATACCCTGGTAAACCTCTTTTGCATCTTCTTCAAAGCCTTCACATCCTCCTTTAAAGTATGATGACTTGAATCATGCACAACATACTTTAAATGTGTAAATCAGACAGACTTCATTCCTGAAGAAGGGCTAATGCCTGAAACATCGATTCTCCTGTTTCCTAGATGCTGCCTGACCTGCTGCGCTTCTCCAGCAACACATTTCCATCTCATACTTTAAATGTGGCCAAACTAAAGTATTAGACAGCTACAACATGACTTGCCAACTTTTAGATTCAATGCCCTGACCAATGAAGGCAAGCATGCCATGCAGTATGCCTCCTTTACCACCTTATCCACTTGTGTTGCCACTTTCAGGGAGCTATGGTCCCCTTACTTGAGGGATGTTGTTGCATTGGAGGCAGTTTGGAAGAGTTAACTAGATTGATTCCAGAGAGAAGCAGTTTGTTTTATGAAGAGAGATTAAAAAATTTCTTTGGAGTTTAGAAGAATGAGAGGAGATCCAATTGAAATATATAAACTGCTGAAAGGAATTGACGATTGACAGTTGTAGAAAAAATGTTTCTTCGTGGGCAATTTAGAATGAAAGGTCATAGTTTTAGGATAAGGGGTAGCAGATTGAAAACAGATGAGAAATTACTTCTCTCAGGATTGTAAATCTGTAGTAGACACTGAGACATTGAGTAAATTTAAGGATAAGATGGACAGATTTTAATTAGTGGACTGTAGGATGTTGGAAAGTGGAGTTGTGGCCAAGATGAGATCAGCCATGATCGAATCAAATTGTGGATCAGGCTAAAAGGGCTGAATTGCCTACTCCTGCTCTCAGTTCTTGGGTTCTTGCATCTGTCCAAGGTCAGTTCTCCTGTACCTGTAAATGCACCAGCAATGCCTAAGCTGATTATGGCAAAATGTAGGAGAAATATTGAAAACTTTCTAGAAACGTGGAGGAAAATGGGAGCCCCTCAGTGGTGCATTGTTGTCAGGTTGCAGAGCTGCCAATGAGTGCCACAACCTGAAGGTCCAGGGTAGGTGTAAATCAGACATTAATAGGCCATTTGCAGCAGTTGGTAGGTGGAACACCTTTTGTCCATAAGACTCTTGTAAAAATTATTTTGTGGGATACAGGAGTTGCAGGCAAGGCTGACTTTTATGGCCTTTCCCCAGTTGTCCTCGAACTAAGTGGCTTGCATAGATATTTTAGACCGTAGTTAAGTTTCAACTACATTGCACTACTGTTGATTTTGTTCTTAAAATCTAATGGAAAGTTGCATGTATTGGAATATTTAATCATGGTGAACTGTAGATATTTACTGCTTTTTGCTGTTCAGTTTCCTATTCCAATGTCTGTGAATGAAAAAGTTTAGAACTTCTTTAGATGTTACTTATTTGCTTTTTTCAGGAGATATTTTACCAATCTGTTTTTTATGGCAGTTGGAAAGATTTACATTTTTACTTTTTAACAATGTTAGGACAAATGTTACAACATTTTATTGTATTGCCAGAAATTATGCATTTAAGTTGATGCTTAGTTTCACCGGTTGATAGAATCATAGAATCCCTACAGTGCGGAAAGAGGCCTTTCAGCCCATTAAATCTGCACCCATCTCTGAAGAACATCTCACTCAGACCCAGCACCTCCCACCAATCCCTGTAATCCCGCATTTACCATGGCTAACCCACCTAGCCTGCACATCCGTGGACATTATAGGGCAATTTAGCATGATTAATTCACCTAACCTGCACATCTTTGGACTGTGGGAGAAAACCAGAGCACCTAGCAGAAACCCACACAGAAAACGTGCAAACTCCACACAGACAATCACCCAGGGCTGGAATCAAACTCTGGTCATTAGCACTGTGAAGCAACAGCTAACCACTGAGTCACCATGGTCTCCTTTTAAGTGGAATTATTTACTGTTAGTAATAAGTAGTTATTAGTCTTAATTAGTGTATGAAAAGCATCTTAACTAAATTATGTCTTCAGGTGGCCACTGCTATACAGTAAGATTACCAGTGGATGATTTCAGTTCACAAAACAATGGCCATCTCTCTCATTGAGTTGATATCTTCAACATGCTTTATTTCATTAGTGCATTGCAGATTATGTAACCCTGCTCAGTTAGTTTAGTTAGTTGATTTGAGATGAAACCAATTTGATTTTGATTCTCCAATGGGATCTAGAAAATGATGAGTAATCTTCATGATACAGGGCTCAGATGAATGGTTTTAGCTTAAATAAAAGTTGTTCAGACACAGTAATTAGCACTGCTGCCTCACAGTGCCAGGAACGCGGGTTTGATTCCAGTCTCGTATGACTTTCTGTATGGAGTTTGCACATTCTCCCTGTGTCTGTGTAGGTTTCCTCTAAGTATCCTGGTTTCCTCCCAAAATCCAAAGATATGTAGGTTAGGTGCATTAGTCAGGGGTACACGTAGAGTAATAGGGGAATGGGTCTGGGTGGGATACTCTTTGGAGGGTCGGTGTGGACTTGCTGGGCCGAAAGGCCTGTTTCCACAGTGTAGGGGTTGTGATTTATGAACAGAAAAGTTTGAAGCAATATTTGTGTGTGTGGAGGATTTTATATTCAGTGTGCTTGTTGCTCTTTTAATTTGTGATTTATTACTTCATTTAGTTAACTAATTTGTTTAAAAATCTGTACAAAGTAGCCATTTTAAACATTATTATGTAACTACTCTTGTGCTTAATATTGCAAGAATACAGCCTAACCTATAGTTGCTGTCAAAAACCTACGGTTTGTTGTGGGTATGTGAGGTAAATGTCTCAGGAATTAAATGTAGTAACGCCTACGTGCTGCAATGCCCAATTTGGTGTTGCTCGAAATTCGGTTTGTGCTAGCATATATCAATACAATATAAATAATAGTTATTAAACTCACACACTTATCTAAATGAAGTGTTTGTAACTTTCCATCCACGGTCGCCATAGGTTTACTGACCGGGAATGATTCAGAGTTCAACCTGAAATGGAGTGTTCGGGGTTTATGATAAATAGAGCAGTCTCAATATTAGCTCTTTCATAAGTCATTTTTGACCAAGGGTTTTATTATATTTTAAAGTACTAGCTGCCAGAAGTGGATTAATTTGTATTGTCAAGTAAATGGGGAAGTAATTTGGTAATTGAGAACATTGGTGGTACATGTTAACCGACAGGAGCAGGGTGCAGAATCTTCACCCGAGCATAAAGTGAAAACGAAATTGCAGATCTCCAGGGAAAAGACGGTCACGTGACTGTGTAGCTCTAATTTAGAGCTGGAATGGACACAATGGGCCAGATGGCCGCCTTCTGTGCTATAAGCATTCTTTAATTTATAATGGTTCACAGCAGTTCAGTCAATGTGTGAACTGCTCTGCCATTGAGAAGATATCCCCATCTATGAGCTGATTTGGAGGCACTTGAAATCTGGCAAGTATGAACTAGCAAATGAGCTTCATTGTCGAAATAATAATGGCGTACACAAGTACTATATGAATGTAGAAGCCTTCTTCATTCTCTTTACCAAATAGTGACATTCAGAAATGAGAGAAGAAAATATTCTGCACGTTATCATTGAGTTTGCTTGCTGATTGGACAAGTTCTTTTCTTTTCATATCGGTTCTGAGCAGCAGAATTTTGTTATCTACAGTAACTTGCTTTTCTAAAATATTGCCAATGTACAGAAGATGGCCCCAAGTGTTTCATATTAAGAAGTCAGAGGCAGATGGCAAACGGCAGGTGGGAAATATAAATGTCTAGTAAACAAGATTGATTTTTTTCCATTGCTGTGTGAATAGCTCTTTGCATAGTTTATTATTTTAACATTGTAGTTACAAATTTGCGAGGGGGAGTTTGTACATTTATGATAGTGACAAATTCTAATGCAGGGAATTACAACATGACTGGGAGATTTTGACGCTAATAAAATGCTGAGTAAAGTCCACCCATTTTGCACCACCAATATGCCTGAGTCCCAACCGAAGAATGCTACCATCAACTGCACTAGTAACACAGGGTGGCATGGTGGCTTAATGGTTAGCACCTACCTGGGACCCAGGTTTGATTCCAGCCTCGAATGACTGTCTGTGAGGAGTTTGCATGTTCTCCCTGTCTGTGTGGGTTTCCTCCGGGTGCTCCAGTTTCCTCCCACCATCCAAAGATATGCAGGTCAGGTGAATCAACCACGCTAAATTGCCCAGAGTGTTCAGGGATGTGTAAGGTAGGTACAGTAGGGAAACATAGGGTAGGGGAATGGGTCTGGGTGGGTTACTCTTCAGAGGGTGGACTTGTGGGCTGAAAGGCCTGTTTCCACACTATGGATTTTATGATTTATTTTTCTCTCTGGGATGTGGGCATTGCTGGCTGGGTCAGCATTTATTGCCCATCCCCAGTTGTCCTTGAGGGTGGTGGTGAGCCACCTTGAACCACTGCTGTCCATGTGCTGTGGGTGACATACAATGCACTTAGCGAGGGAATTCCAGGATTTTGACCGGGTGACAGTGAAGGAATGGCAATGTATTTCCAAGTCAGCATAGTGAGTGGCTTGAAGGGTAACTTGCAGGTGATGGTGTTCCCATATATCTGCTGCCCTTGTCCTTTTTAGATGGAAGTGGTTGTAGGTTTAGAAGCTGCTGTCTAAGGACCTTTTAGTGAATTTCTGCAATGCACCTTGTAGATATGACACTGCTGCTACTGAGTGGCTGTGGTGGCCGCTTTATTCTGGGTTGTGTCAAGCTTCTCAAGTGTTGTTGGTGCTGCACTCATTCAGGCAGAGTATTTCATCACACTCCTGACCTGTGTCTTGTCAATGGTGGCTTTGGGGAGTCTGGAGGTGAGTTACTCACTGCTGTATTCCTAGCCCCTGACTTGCTCTTGTAACCACTGTAGTTATGTGGCAAGTCTAGTTGACTTTCCAGTCACTGGTTAACCTCAGGATGTTGATAGAATGCCAACTCTCTGAGACTAGCAATTAGTTAATATAACATAGAGCAATACAGCACAGGAACAGGCCCTTTGGCCCATCATGACTGTGCCAACCATGATATTCTAAACCAGTGCCATTTGCCTGCACATGATCTGAATCCCTGTATTCTCCATCTGTTCATGTCTGTCTGAATGTCTCTTAAACTTTGATAACATTTCTGCTCTATCACTTCCCCTTGCAACACGTTCCAGGCACCTACTACCCTCCATGTAAACAAAAAACCTAAACTCAAATATCTCCTTTAAACTGCCCCCCCGCCCCTCATTTACCTTAAACCTTAAACCTTTACCCCTAATGACACTGAACTTCATGTAATCTGTCACTTCAACACACTACTATGTTCCCTGGCCAACATCTGTATGTCGGGCTTACTGTAGTGCTTCAGCAAAGCTGAAGAACAACATCTCCTTTTCTGTTGGGGACTCTGTGGTCTTCAGGACTCAGTATCAAATTTTAGGGCCTTAGCATGTCCTCCCATGTCCTTCCTCCAATCCTCACACACCAGACCTTGTCATTACACGGGCTGCTACCACAAACAACCTACTGTCAGCTGCTAATGGCCCGCATTAGTAGCTATTGACTCTTCAGGGCTGACTACTACTAATTCCTTTATCTGCCCACTCACCGTTCTCCCTCTCTGGGTCATTTTCTTCTCCCCCATCCTCCAACCCATCTTCAGCATATATACAACCTTTTCCTAACTACAATCAGTTCTGAAGAAGGGTTAATGGACCTGAAACTTTAACTCTGCTTTCTCTCCACAGATTCTGCCAGACCTGCTGAGTTTTTCAAGCAATTTTTGTTTCTGCAATTCTTTGGCTTTTTTTCCAGTTAGTTTCATGTTGATTGAAAATATGCAAACTCGTTTGCTGTTAGATCCTTGAATTTTGCAGATTGAGAAGGCTTTCACCTCAACAGGCAGGTCAAACTTGAACAAGTTACGGAGGTGAAAACCTAGTGACCATAAACAACTGCATCAACAAGACTCCTTCATTGATTGATTGTATTTTATGGACAAGGTGTTAGTGCACCAGTTTGCTGGACAAAGGTAAACAATTTGAAAATAACAGATTGAATTTTACCGAGCCCAGAAGGTGGGCCAGGAGGCATGAGGAATCAGGGAGTTGGGTCAGATTGACACCCCAGCGTGTGTTGTCGCTGTTGAGGCATTTTACTGATGGCATGCTGTCATCCCAGACGAATGAGTTGTGTGCAAGGAAGAAAGGTAACACCTATGGCTCTGATGACATCCATGAAGGGATTTGTTCTCCAGCCCTGAGCCTAATATTTCTTTTGCCCCGTTAACTAAAAGAGGCTTCCTGTATTCCTCCAAGAACTATCTCTCCCGTTGGTGTTGCTAAGCATTCAGAGTTCTGTGATTGTGTGAAAACATGGTGATCCTGCCTACATTCCATCTTTAATTGGATGGTAGGCCCACAGGCAGCCAATTATGAAGCTGCCTGAGATAACATTATTACTGTGGCATCTGTGTCCCCACTGGCTTGGTAAAACATTTCTTAACACTACTCAGTGAAAGGGGGCTTCTCCTTAAATGGATCTCTCTCTAGCTTGAAAATAAACTGTTGATCTTGCTGGAATGCCAGAATAGTCAGTACAACTTAACAACAAATGTCTGTCTATTTATTAAAAATGAAGTAATGTGAGAAAATTAATATTAAAATAGCAAGGCATTTTCTATTCTGTTCAGTACAGTTTAGTTTCAAACTCTGTTTTTCTCCCTCATCCTCTCTTCTGTCTTCCATTGTTCCAATAACATGAAACTAACAGAAAATCCAGAAAGCACCCACAGATCATGCAGCATCTGTAGAGTAAAACAATCACAAAACTTTGTTGTTCTACTAGTGAATTTAAGAAGGAATGTTCATAGATTGTTTTCTGTGATTAACTATGCTTGTGTTGTCCTTCGCTTTGCAGAACCCGATAAGATTGTAGTCATGCGTGGCCAGTGGTTTGTTGATGGTACATGGCAACCTTTGGAAGAAGAAGACAGTAATCTCATTGAAGCTGAACACCTAAAGCGTTTTCGGGGTCAACAGATGCAGGATGCATTTGAACTGGATGTAGCTAAACCCATGGATAGTAAAGATGGTAAGACAAATAAAGCCTGTAATCCCAACTGCAGTTTCACAATGCATTCTTTCTAAACTAATGGCTGGCATTTTTCAGCCTTGTTTAATATTTGAATACACAGTAGCTATTCATTATGTATGCTATGAAATGAGAAATATTATATTTGAGAACCACAACTCTGACCTTTGAATATATTACGAAGCTGAAGGTTGACATGTTTCATGTAAGACACTAAAATTATTGCAGGGCCGTGGCTGTGACTATTAGTGGGATCTGCACATTGCTGGCAAGACTAAACTGTAATTCTGAATCCCTAATTAACTCTGAAAAAGACAGTGGAGAGTCCTTGAAATGTTCATTTGGGAAAATGCTCCCATTGTGTTCTTTGAGCGGAATTTCACCCATTGAAACTAAATTACCGTTAATTTGTCAGTCAGCGTGGTGTATGACATAGAAGGAAAATTGAAGACTGGTTTCCAAGGCTGTCTAGAATCTGGTAACAGTAATGAAACAGGATTATTTTATTTTAGTCATATTTTTGAATTAAAATAAGATTACTTTCATCCTATACTTTAGTAACTATCTAGGAAAGCATCTTTTGAGATCAGCAAAGAAGTTACATAATGTATTCCCTAACTTTGCATCCAATTTTGTTCTTACTACTTACCCATCTAACCAGATTGGTCAAGGGTTCACATACTCACTGCCATCTTTGTCAGTGCTTAGCCAATAAGTTAACTAGTCTTATTTAATTTTGCTTAGTTTACTTTAACGTTTCTTAAGTAAAAAGTAACACAAGCTACAGCAATGTTTGAAAACTATAGAAGTTTGCAGGCTCAATAGAATTCTAAAACTGTACTATTGATGAAAATAAGATGAAGATCTTAAATAAACTTACAGAACAAATAAAAATTTACTAGTATTTCACCATAATCACTCCATGTAAAAAGGGATATTATTGTAAACAAATTGTGATCTTTTCCGAGTAGGCTTTGGAATTTGGTTTTGCTGCAGATATCTTCCCTAGTTCAGTGCTGTTATTTACTCCTGTTCAGTAATCTGGTTGTCTGTTTCTCATAGACGTTGACTCCCACTGCTCCACGTCTACTAGTGTGGTAACAGCATCCGGGACTGTAACAATGAAGCTCCTTCATTCTGGACTGGGTCTACCTCACTTATGCATATGCATTCTTCCAACTTCTCTAATTACGGACTGAATTAACACTAAATACAATGTTGGCTTAATTTGCATGTTGCTTTATTTTTTACTAGACAAAACTTAGAATAGAAAATGCTGGAAATACTCAGGTGGCATCTGTAGAGTGAACAACAGTTTGTTTCAAATTGATGCCCTTTAACTTCTGAGGTTCTTCAGCCCCCATACTACGTTTAAAAAATTGCAAAAAACAATCAATTAGTTTTTTTAAATTTCAGTAAGTTTTAATTGAATTACATCTAAATACTGGATCATTTTGACGATGATTCATTTCAAACTATATCAACTTGTTTTCTATTTGCATCTCTTCAGAAATCATGGGGCAACTCCTTAAATTTGTTTTTGACTTTCGACAGGAAACTCTTTTTGTTTTGAATTATTTTTATGAGCGGGAACATTATGAATCAAATCGATTGTGCATGGGACTAAATTCTCACACCACCTTTAAAACCTAATGATCAATCCAAAGCTGTTCTGTCTAATTTGTGAATTTTTTTTGTTTTCTACAAATCAGGCAGATTCTGTTGCAGATTTGCCTTTTTAATCATTAACCTCAGTGCATTATCTTAAACATCTTTTCTCAAAAGTGATTTCTTATTGGATTCTGAGTATGTATTTAGAAAACTGGCAAGATGGGGAAGTCTTTTTCAACTTTACATAGATCAATAACACTTCACCCACTAAAAACCTGGTTTTGCGATTGTCACAGATGCCAATGCTTAGGTTCACTGTTGCTTTAATTTAGTGTTTTTTAAATTGAAGCACTTGCCTGAACGCCAAAGCTTTCAAAAATCCTCCCATCAAAAATTTCAATCAAGTAAAACTGTTTGCTTTTAACAAATGCAAGTTTGCTCTCTTCAACCCTGTTTGTCCATTTGTTGTTTTCAGTACTATGATTAAACTGGCTGGCCAGTGGTTACGGATTCTTGTCCTTGCGTTTTTTTAAAAAAATGTGATGAGCCTTGGAAGAGTATGGCCAGTATCTCCACAATTTCGATCTTTATTTCCATGAGCATCTTCAGAGCATTCCATTCTATGGTAGTGACTTATCAACCTAAGTAGATCTAGCCTTTCTAATTCCCCTTCTCTATCAATTTTCTCCCTTTGGCTATGCAATGTCAGCATCTCTTTGCCTTTGATAAAGTCAAATGCAATGTGCTCATTTATTTATATCAGCCATTCCCTGTCTCCCCATGCATAGGTTCCAGTTTAAGTCTCTAATAAGCCTACCAGTCATCTTACTACCTGTACACTATTTAGATGCTCATATCATCTTTTGGATTGCCTGTTTAATGTTATCTACCAGTCTCTCTTCATACTCTTTGCCCCTTCAAATTCTGTGATAATTAAGTTTATTCTGGTCACTTGCATGGATCTGTTTGACATGTGCACGTTGTGAAACTTCTGCCATTAAAGGTAGAAAAACTTTTTTTTTGTGTCAGTCATTTTAAATGTACTGCCAAGTAGGCAGACTTTTTAAATTAAAAAAATGCTTTGTATATGAAGCATAAGGATTATAGAAGAATCCCACATAAATTAATAGAAGTGCTCTTATATAAAATGGGCACAGCATGAATCAATTTTATAAAAGTTGTTAATAAATATGCATGATAGTTGGTGAAGTTGTGCTGTGAAAATGCTTAATTTGTTTTGTATAGCTATTTGCATGCACATTGCCTGCCTATACCATCAACTATATTTTAAAGATAGAAGTGAGATTTTTCTGTAATTACAAACCTAAGATAACCAATACCCACAATTTGAAACATTTTTTAATGTTAAGGTCTCAATTTTAAACGTTTAATTGAAAATAAGAGTTTCAAATGATCAGCACAGCAAAAGGCTTAACTTGTTGAAGGATGCTTGAATTTAAGATTTTAATAGCTTTATTTTTCAGTTCTGCTGCTACTGTGTAGTATTTGAAATACAGTTTGTTGCAGTTTTTATCATCGATAGCTAGGAACGATGTTAATGCTGCTTCCTTTGAAGATTTTCTGGATAACTCTGCATGATTTTACGTGTCATCAGTTTTGTTTTATAAATTTGCTTAGAATTTTGGATGTCAAACAAAATGTAACTTGAAAGGGTGCAGAAAGGATGTGCAAGGATCTTGCCAGGGTTGGAGGATTTGAGCTATAGGGAGAAGCTGAACAGGCTGGGGCTGTTTTCCCTGGAGCGTCGTATAAGGGTGACCTTAGAGGTTTACAAAATCACGAGGTGTATGGATAAGATAAGTAGATAAAGTATTTTCCCTGGGATGGGGGAGTCCAGAAATAGAGGGCATAGGTTTAAGGTGAGAGGGGAAAGATATAAAAGAGACCTAAGGGGCAACCTTTTCATACTGAGGGTGACACATGTATGGAATGAGCTGCCAGAGGAAGTAGTGGAGACCTGTATAATTGCAACATTTAAAACGCATTTGGATGGTATATGAATAGGAAAGGTTTGGAGGGATGTGGGCCAAGTGCTGGCAGGTGGGACTAATTTGGGAAGGGATATCTGGTTGGCATGGGCGGGTTGGACCAAAGGGTCTGTTTCCATGCTGTACATCTCTATGACTAAGTAAAATGTTAATTTGGTTATGATCATTGCAGTTGAGAAGCATATTATTTGTTTACTCTGTTTTTCTTATGTGAGGGAGTAGATTTAGTTTTGGATAAACCTACTGTATTTGATTTATTGTGAAATGTACTGAGATACAGTGAAAAGTATTGTTTTGCATGCTATTAAGGCAGATCATGCCATATAAAATGCATTAGGTTAGCAGAACAGAGTGCCGAATTACAGTCGCAGAGAGAGATCAGAATTAACGTTTGAGAGGTCTGTTCAAAATCTGATAGCATGGAAGAAACTGTTTTTGAATATATTCGTACATGTATTGAAACTTTTATATCTTCTACCTGATGATGAAAGAGTGGAAGAGAGTATAACAGGAGCGGGAGGGGCCTTTAATTAAGCTAGTTGCTTTCCCAAGGCAGCAGGAAGTATAGGTGGAGTCAATGGATAGAAGGCTGGTTTGAATGATGGGCTAGGCTGCATTCACAACTTCTGTAGTTTCTTGTGGTTTTAGGAAGAGCAGTTGCCGTATCACGCTGTGATGCATCCAGAGAGGATGCTTTCTATGGTGCATCTGTAAAACTTGGGAAGAATATTTGTGGACATGCTGAATTGCTTTCTTGATTTAAAAGCTAATTTTTTAGAGGTCAGTTACTTTGAAGAATCTAGCACCTACGTGCAAAACAGCAACTTTGTTTTGTGAATTTAAAAAAAAACAGCATTTGACCAGTGTGGATCTTAAGCACACAAACAGAAGATATAGAACCAATTTCACATGCCGCATTACTTGATCACTACTCTTGTAAGGATGCTTCAAATAACATCAGTGTCTCTAGGTTTTCAAAAGGTTCAGTTATAGTTCTCCGCTAGTCTGCTTAGGCTTATATAGTCTGGTCACTTGTTTGTTTCTAACCCTCCAATATCTCAATGTATTCATATCTCAACTTCTGTTAACACCTTGCAAGAGCTAGGGAAGGAAATTAAGAGGGAGATGGTTGGTGAAGTAATAAACAAAATGAAGAATTTTGAACACAGCAAAATAGACAATTAATTAGTGTTGATGTACAAATAATGCCATAAGTTATCTTTCTGAAAATCAACAATTGAATTTCAGATTGGACAGAGGCACTACATGCTGATGGAAAGCAGTAACTGCTTGGGACATTCCTTTAAACCATGAGTGGATTGGCTTTAACAATAAGAAAAAAATGCAACTTGTCTGGAAAGCAATATAGAATCATTTGGGATTCCAGTATGCAGATCACTGCTTAAAAAGCGAATTAGTTTTTTAAATGCTTTTTTTTCTTAAATTACTGACTCCATTTGTAATGTGGCAAAAGTGAGGACTGCAGATGCTGGAAATCAGTTTTAGATCAGAGTGGTGCTGGAAAAGCACAGCAGGTCAGGCAGCATCCGAGGAGCAGGAAAATCAACATTTCAGGCAAAAGTCCTTCATCTGGAATAGCGGCTTTTCCAGCTCCATTTATAGTGTGCCAAGCCAGAGGGCACTTCATCCAACAGGTTATCTAGCCAAAATTCAGTGTTATGCAAATGATTAAAATGAAGTATCTTGAGTAAAAAAGTGACCAATTCTCCAGGAACAAGGGATATTAACATGAAGTGCTATAAGAGTGGGAGTTAAGTTTTGCTGGTGAAACACATGAAGCGGGGTGCTGCCCAGGATGTTGGAACAGGAGGAGTGTGCATTAGCATAAAATGAAAAACATAGGACAAAGCAGCAGGCAAGTACAAAATGACCACCTCAAAAATGGGTGGTCACACAAAATATGAGAAAGTGACACTTGTAATGGAAGATTCATCCAGCTGGTATACAATGCATAAATGTGACTTGCTAATAATTTTTAAAAATTTATTCATGAAATTTGGGCTTCACTGACAATACAAGCCTTTTTTTTTGCCCATTCGTAAAAGCCCTTCATAATGGGGTGATGAACAAACTTTCATATGTACTGCAGTCATATGTGAAGATACTTTCATAGTACTGTTGAGGGAGTTCTAGGATTTTTAATATCGACATTGAAAAACAAAGGTTGTATTTCCTAGTCAGCATTTGTAACTTGGAGAGAAAGCAACTTAATTCATGTTTCAATGCACCCGCTGTTCTTGTTTTTTTAGGCAGCAGACTTCAAATGTATTGATGAAGAATACTTGGCAAGTTGCTGCAGTGCCACTTGTAGATTATACTTGTACAGCAAGTGAATGGTTATGGGGATAGATGGGTTGTGAACCAATGTGGCTGCTTTGAACTGAATTGTGTCAAGTTTCTCGATTATTGTTGGAGTTATATTTGTTCAGCAAGTGAGCGTTGCATGACACTTCAAATATGTGCCTTAAATATGGTGGCTAGATTTTAGGAAGTCATCACCAAATACTTAACTTCTGACCTCCACTTATAGCCACACTGTTTCTATGCCTTGGCCCGTTATACCTCTGGTCATTGGTGAGTCTCAGAATGCTGAGTGGGGGGAATTTGGCAGGGAAATGTCTAGCCATCAGTGGTTGACATTCAAAGACATGCTTGTAATGAGGGTTATTATGCGGACTTGCAACCGATACGAAAATCCCCACTTCTAATCTTTTGTTGAAAAGAAGACTGTTGATGCAGTCTTAGCCATTGCCCTAAACAACTCCTTTTGGGATACTTTGAGATGAAATTATTAGTCTGCATTAACCACATCAATATGCCCTATCGCTTCAAACAGCCTGATTTTTATTGATATCACGTTTACTTGGACTCCTTGACGCAACACTTAATGAACAGTCTTTTTGATGTTGAAGGCATTCATTCTCCCCTCACCTCTAGAATTTGCCCCATTAAGATCAAGGCTGTAATGAGGTCTGGAGTGAAGTTATCCTGATGGAATCCATACTAAGCTTGGCTATTGCTACATAAGTGCTGCTTGCTGATGATTGAGAGTATTCTGGGGCAGTAGCTGAACGGATTACGTTGATCCTGTTTCTTTCCTTATCGCAAAAGGTCTGGAAACCAAAAGAGAAATTTAAATCCAGTGCAAGAAAGGTGATCTATTAAAAGATCCCCCACTGATAGATTCTGTTTGATAAGCAGCAAATATGCAAAACCAGACTCTCCTTGATCATTCCACAAACGTTAAGGTTTTAATTAAGGTTACTTCTGTAGTAGCCTACCTTGAAGCTGTTGAATTGGGAAGAGAGGAACACAAAGTGCTATGGACCTGTAAGTTATTGCAAATAGGGAATAACCTATTACAATTAATTGAATATGGCAGGCATTTATGGGGTGGAGAAGAATTACTCAGTCATCTATACTTGTATTGGTCTCAAGTTGTAAAATCTAGTTTCTTCTGATTTATCAATTAGATAAAAATTGTCAAAATGACTTGGCTGAAAGGGGACAGAATTTCAAGTGAAGAGCAATTAATTTAAAACTGAGATGAGCAGGTTCAAGCCAAATTAATACAATTTTTTTCTAGTCATCAATGGTCTGATATGTCATTCAAAGAAATTGTCTTTCTTTGAAGTCACTGCCTATCTTCTGAATGTATAAAAATGTGAACCTAGGAAACCATAAAAGGTGAAAAGTCATATAAGTTGGTTTTTGGGATGAGGAGATAGTCAATCTTAATACTTGGTATTCTGTTTTTCAAATCGCTTTCGCTGACAGTCATTAAATTGATTGTATTCAGAGACTTGTGGTTATTTTTTCCATTTGAGATGAACAAAACGGGCAGAAGCGAAGGTTTATGTCTGGAGGCCTGGCTGCTGTTGAAATTGAAAGAAAATACTGAGTAATTGGATAACCTTAAATAAAGTATTCTAACTGAACAGGCTAGTACTTTTTGTCAAGCATTTGAATTTTATTCACTCATTCTGGTTTTGAGTAAGAAGCAGTTGAATTACCTTCCTTTAAACAACAGCTATTTTCAGAATTTGAAATGGAGGTAAATGATGTGTTTTTATTTCAAATTTGAGCCATTGGTGTGCTGATTATCTGATTTCTTGCTGCATTTTATTTTAAAAAGCTGAGACTAATGGAATTCTGATATTAACAATTGTATAACTTGTTAAAAATGTGTCTGGACTTTTGGTGGAAATTGCATAATTAAAATCGTAATGTGATGACATTATGCTATTAGAATAGGTGTTAAAAAGTCAAATATTATCGATTATGAAGCAAATGTCAAATTGTGTCTCTTCTCATTTGTAGGCAAGATATAATTTGTATTTAATATTTTAATGACTTCCTTAGAATTAAATCAGGAATACTACACAGGTTCACCAATATGGTGGAAGTAGAACATTTTAATTACCAGAAAGCATAGAATATATTTTGATTTTGAGACCTTACTGTGAAGATCATTTGAATTATCACAAAATCCATGAAGCTCACTTTTATTACTTTGTTAGTCTTTTACCAATTCCCTCCCTTCTACCTTCCTTTTCTGTTCAAATGGAGACGCTTTAAGGAAAGTACTGACACTGCATGTAACAAAAGAAAGTATTGCCAAGGTATAGTACCGATTACTCTGTAACAGCTTTGTTATTGATTAGAAGAGCTTTTCAAGTTGCATTTACTCTCTCCTGACTTGAATCTGCAGTGGTACCCAGAGTAAGATTGTTCTTGAATTTGAATTATTTCCCCACTCTTTCATTAGAAGTGTCCATAGAAAACCTGGGTAAAATCATTATTTAATGTGCCTTATTTGCAACCTTTAGGGAGTTGTGGCTGCCAGATAGATTAATGCATGCAGTTTGGCTTTTAGTGCATGTTTAAATCATCAATACTAACTTTGCTACAGGATTATAGAATTAGCAAGTAAATTACTGAAATTAAGAGTTGCACATCATGAACTGTTCATCCAGGAATGTTTATAATTGGTCAACGTTACTGATACTATTAAGTTGGAATTTGTTTATGGCTGGTCTTGTAAACTGACTGAACAGATAGACATTTTATGCTATCATTAAGGCTTTGAAAGAATTAGACAGCTCCATTATGTACTGAAACACACTTCCTTTGCACAAGTTGTCATCAGTAACTTATTTGCGACATATTCATTACTTGTCTGTAAATTATGGTGTTCTACTGCAAGAGACTTTTGTCTCTTCAGTCTTAATTTGTCGATCCCATACCACCACCAAGCACATCCACAATGAGTTTTGTATGTGTACAGTATGTAGAGGATTAGTTATGTGGCTGTGACTGGTCTGTTTTTCAGATTTGTTTTTGTTCTGTTATCTGACTTTGCTCCCATCAGCCACGAAACTGCTGAAGAACAAAGCAATTTAATTGTGCAAGAAACCTGGAAGTATTTAACAATTCATGTAGTGCTCCTCCTTGTCTATTTTATTTACTAATAAACTTCTAGATTTGAATTGTCACTTAATCACTTCATGCATTTTGAACGCTTTTCTCAGTATAAAAAAGCTAAATGTTCTACGTGCCAGCTTTATAGTGAGCAGATAAATCTGTGTCCTGTGTTTTATTAACATATGAAGTGTTTATTGGCCGCAGCTATACATAGTTTAAAGCTCAGACGCAACCATGTGGACTGGTATAGTGTGGATGAAGTTTACCTGTACAGTGACGCAACCACATCCAAAATTGCCAGAACAGTTACCCAGAAGTTGGGATTTTCTAAAGGTACTGTTCTCAAAAGCATTTTGCATGACTGCTGTCTATTTCATTATACCTAGTTTGCAATTAATATTTTTACCGTGTGTCATACTCAAACTTGAGTCAAACAGTACCCGTAATATTAGTATGATGACATATGATTTTTGTATTGATGATATATCATTTTGCAAATGTAAGTTATAAAGCTAAACGCTGGCTGGATTCATCAACTTAACTGTTTCTAGCCTAAGCTGTTCAGTTGGTAGTGAATTACAGTACCTGCAACCTCAATCCAAACTCTCTTCCTGCATACCCTCTTGTGCGTAGTGTCCCTACCCCTGGGCTCAGCCTTGAACTCAAGTCCCAGCTACTCCAGAGGTGTGCAAAACATCCCTGAACAGGTTGATTAGAAAACCAGGTTAAACTTTTAAAAAACTTTGGTCTATCCAGAAAAAAAATTCATGGTGTTTATTGATGAACTATCACAAATGATATTGTAACAGTTCAATGTGGCATAATAGAGGCATTAGATCTATTGGTCTGTTTTGATAGAAATAATGAATGTACTGGAAAATTGAGGCACAGCAGCTTAGAGTTTTTTTTTATATGAATTGGCTGTCTTATAATTAACAATTTGTTAGAAATCCCATTGAAATCAGGTGAGATTCAGACCTCTTCTGACTAGTGTGATTTCACTGAAGATCAGTAGCATGAACACCAAAGGCACATTGTTGGAAAGGCATTGCTCTAACATTTTGAAGTGCATAACCCAGGAAATGCATTGTCGATCTCATGAAGGCACATCATATTATCTAGCCTTCCAGTGAAATCATAAGATGTTCTACTGCTACAGACAACATTGGGAAAATGCAGAAGGGAAGAAATTTTAGAAATTAAATAGATCAGAACTTTTTTAACGGTGTTTTACTGAATCGATTTTTTTCAAAGTATGCATAATTTGCCAGACTTGTAGAGTAATTTTACCACTTAAAATTTGACATAGTTACCATACAACTTTGTTGTTTGCAAAATGCTTCTTTGTTTTACATGCCAAATTTCTCAATGTTGCAACTATGCATACATCTGTTTATACACAAGAATGTGTTTTTTGTCAATGCAGCATCAAGTAGTGGAACTAGACTTCATAGAGGATATGTAGAAGAGTCTTCACTTGAAGACAAACCTCCACTCCCTACTCATATAGTTTTTGTTGTACATGGAATAGGACAAAAAATGGACCAAGGTCGAATTATCAAAAATACAGGCATGTAAGTATCTCATTTCAAAGCACCTGTTCCATCACTGCACAAACATTTATTGATTAACTGAAGTGTTTAGAAATGAACAGCATGTTTTGATAAGTGGACATTGATTTCACCAATCTGCCCCCACACCAGTGGCCTTCATTGTTCTTTTGGGGTCACTTGTCCCAAATCCTGAAACGAGCTCCCTTTCACTGGAAATCGGCACTACGGGAAGCCGTCTTTAACAAACAGCTTCACTGAACTGGGAATTCTCCAGAATGTGCACATCCGACCTGGGAACCAAAATCCAAGCAGTGATCATACACGAAAAATAGAAGGTGAATGCGAAAGTTGCCAGAAACTTAAAAATGAGTTTGATGTAATTAAGTAGGTGGAACAATAGAAAGTGCAGTGAAGTGCAGGTGAGTTGAAGTTTTTCTTACAAGTAGGGAAAATGTCACATGACACCTTTGTCCAATTCTGTTCATTAACACTTCAGGAAAGCTCTTGAAGTGAAACCTGCCCCCAGTGAAGTGAGGAATAAAGAACACTTGAAGCAGTTAGTCCTGATCCATGAGAAACTGCTTTGTGGTATACATGATAAGAAAGCATGAAAAGGTGAAACTGGGACATTAAGTCATAACTATAGGACAAAGGATAATTCTCAACCAGAATTTTTTGCCATTATTCTTTACTTCCTTGCTTTTACTTTTCTGGTTTCCTTGTTTTTTTCCCCTTTTTTCTTGAATTTCTTCCTCATTTATTTTCTTATGCTCGATCCGTTTTTTTCTTCATGCCTCTTCTGGTTTTACTTTTCTTTGAGTTTGCGTTACTTTTACTGTAATTAGTGTTCATTCTGACTGACAAACTTTCAGAGTGTATTCTGAGACACTCTTAAATGAGTTGCTTTTTTTAGTGAAATATTGGAGAGACAAAAGCCCATTGTCTACAGCTCTGCAATGAGCTCCACTCTCTCCATGAAATTCCATTTTCAGCCCAACTTGAACTGGAGTTCTGAAGAGTCATATTAGATTCAAAATGCTAATTCTGTTTGTGTCTACACAGACCCTTTTTTTTAAATGTAAATGGTTGGTTTGCTGGCTAGGCCAGCATTTATTGTTTATCTCTTGTTGTCCAGAGGACAGTTATGAGTCAGCTTTGGGTCTGGAGTTAATTGCATTCATTTCAAACAGTATGAATGTGGAACTTTACTTGTCATAATTAATGACTTGTAGTTCCTGGAGGTTTTAAACCTTGGTCTGGTGTACAGTTGTGATTTTACTCCAGCAATTAACTGATATTCATAACTTCCACTGAACTTTAATTTTTAAAATGAGTTTGGGCACTTGATGTTTATGCATCATTTGGCTTGCGAAATGTCAGTCAGTGAAAAGAATTATTCAATTGTTCTCATGAGCTACAGAAAAGAGTAATTGTGAAGATGCCATATACATTGCTTATTTATGTAACTGATCCAGATGCAGTTATGATAAATTAGTCATTCATTCTTGCTTTACGATAGATTAAAGCTTCTAAAATTGAGATATAAGTTTTTAAAAAAGCAGCGTTGATTTATTAACCTTACTAACTAGTTGCGAAATAGTTGTATTATGTTGGAATATTGTGTGAATCTGGAGATAGTTGAAAGATACAGGCAAAAACCCATTGATATACTAAATTAACGAAATATACGCAAGGTTTAGATAACATGTTTTAAAATGTTAAATTTAGATTATACTGGTAATAAAGATGTGTGCAGTGCTCTATCTTACTTTGTTCTTGTCTGAAGGTGTGCAGGACACTAATGAGCCAGTTGGATTTTTATACTCAATGGAACTTTTATGCCTCTGCTTTAAAAATAGCCAGTGCATTCATTCTTTCCACATTCTTTTGCATTTCTTTAATAGAATGGTGGATTAAATATGCAACTGAATGATGAATATCGTTCATATATTACTCAATTCAGTGTATTCGTGCTTCATTTGTATGTTTTGCCATGGTGCAAAATTATTCTACACCACATTAATGGATGGGCATTGATTTTGGAAGAAGAATTGACTGTTTTGGTTTGAACCACTTTTATACATACACAAAGGAGAGTTCCTGAAAGTGACATTTGAGGTTTTTTAACCAAATATATATTTTGTCCCAGTGCCTTTTTCTGGGCTACATTTGTGTTTTAGGCGTTATCACTTCATTTTCACTGTCTTCTTTCCATATTGTTATACCTTCTGGAATCTGCTGTTTCTGCATTGGCAGGACTATTTATAGAGCAAAACTGCGGAATCAGCCGATCCTCGTGAATACTTTGAAGACCTTGAGCTTGTCGTGCACCCACTGATCAGTATAGAACCCAAAAGTTATGCTTTAGGCAATCAATGGCATGTTTTATATTGGTCTTGGTGGTAATATAAACTTCATTCTCTGTACTCTGCTTCTATTAATATTGACTAAGAACATCCTTCGTACATTCTGAAGCGAACCACCTTTTATTTGTTTTTATCTATGTTTTCCAAGTAAGACTAGCATGGAGTACTGATGAAAAATAATGGTGTAGCAGTGTGAATTGCAGAAGGTTCAGAGAAAGTTTACTAGACTGACACCTGGTATGAGAGGCTTGAATAGACTAGGCTGGTTTCCCTGAAGCTTAAAGGACTGAGCAGTAATTTGATTGGAGTATATAAGATCCTGAATGGTCTGTTTGGAAAGGGTGTCTCCAAGAGAACTAGTGAACACTCTTGTAAAATTTGGGAGTCTCAGAAACATAAAAATTGGATGCAGAAGTATTTCATTCAACCTTTCATAAAGTCACGCCATTCAATAAGATCATGGCTGATCATCCAACTCCGTTCACTTTTCCCACTTTCTAAACTATATGCTCTGGTCCCTTTAGATCATAGAACATAGAACAATACAACACAGAACAGGCCCTTCGGCCCTCGATGTTGTGTGCACCTGTGGACTAACCTAAGCCCATTTAACTTCATGAAAACATTCAATGTTTTTCCCTCAACAGCTGTCTTTAGCAGAGAATTCCACAGGCTCTTCATTCTCTAGGTGAAGCGATTTCTCCTCATCTCAGGCTTACATGGACTACCCTGTATCCTTGAACTGGACCCCCTAGTCATCTGAAACATCCATCCTGTGTTTACCTTGTCTAATTATGTTGGAATTTTATCGTTTCCATGCGATCCCTTCCTATTCTTCTGAACTCCAGTGAATATAGTCCTGACCGATCTTTCTTCTTACATCAATCCTGCCATCCCAGGAAATCAGTCTGGTAAACCTTTGTTGTGTTCCCTCCACAACCAGAATGTCATTCTTCAGATAATGGAACCAAGACTGCACGTAATATTCCAGGTGCATGCAGCAAGGCTTTTCTTGCTGTGAACAGTGTTGTACCACTTGCTTTCAATGCCTGCTGCACTTTCGTGATTATTTTCAATGACTGGTGTACATGCACAATCAGGTCTTGAAGCACTTTTCCCTTTCCTAATCATTGCTTTTCAGATAATAATCTGCCTCCTTTTTACTAACATTACACAACAGTTCAAAACAGAACAGCCAATTTGTCCTCCATCATAATCAGTGCCCATCTATTAATGTGATGTGAATAATTTTGCAAAATGAATCTCCCATTTATCCATTTTATACGCCATCTGCCATGCTTTTGCTCACTCAATAAACTTGTCAAAACCACACTGAAGCATCTCTGCATTCTCCCCATAGTTTTCCCTCCCACCTAGCTTTGTATCATCTACAAACTTGGAGGTATTACCATTTAGTTCCCTCATCTAAATCATTAATACATATTGTAAGTGACTGGAGTCCAAGTACTGATACTTACTGGACATCATGTGTCACTCCGAAATAAACCTGCTTATACCTACTTGTTGTAGTCTATCTGCCAACTAATACTCTCTCATGTTAGCATACTACCCCGAATTTCAAATGCTTAAATTTTATGAGATCTTATTGAAAGCCTTCTGAAAGTCCAAGTAAACCACATTCCCCTTTATCAACTCAAATGATTACATCCTTTCAAAATTCCAGTAGATTGTCAAGCATGATTTCCCTTTCGTAAATTCATGCTGACTCTGTCCAATTCTGTCTTTAAAGTGTTTTGCTCTAATATCTTTTATAATAATTGCTGGCAATTTTCCCACTACTGATGTCAGGCTAACTGATCTGTAATTCCTGTTTTCTCTATACCTCCATTTTTGACATTAGCTACCTGCCAATCCATGGGAAATGTTCCAGAGTCTATAGAATCTTGAAAGGTAACCACTTGTGCACTTGCTACTTCTAGGGTCATTTCCTGATGTACTCTGGGATGTATATTATCAGGCCCTGGGGTTTTTATCGACCTTTAATCTCATCAGTTTCTCTAACAGCACTTCATTATTAATATTGATTTCCTTCAGTTCCTCACTCTCACTAGGCCCTATATTTTTAGAGCAGTAAAATCGATGTTTCGGGCAAAAGCCCTTCATCAGGAATACAGTCAGAGTGCCTGAAGGGTATTCCTGATGAAGGGCTTTTGCCCGAAACGTCGATTTTACTGCTCCTCAGATGCTGTCTGAACTGCTGTGCTTTTCCAGCACCACTAATCCAAAATCTGGTTTCCAGCATCTGCAGTCATTGTTTTTACCTATATTTTTGGCATGTATTTTGATTTTGATATATCCCCAAACATTTTGGTGAGCTACCTTCTTGAACCTCTGCAGTTCATCTGCTATAGGTTGACCCTCAAAACCCTTGGGATTTTGACCCAGTGACAGTGAAGAAAGTCATCTATTTGCCAGTCAGGATGGTGAGTGGCTTGGAGGGAACTTGTAGGGGGTGCTGTTCCCATGTATCTTTTGCCCTGTCATCTTAGATTAGTGTTTGTGCTTCTGTCTAAGGATCTTTGGTGAATTTCTGCAGTGCATCTTGTAAATAGTACACAGCTACTATTGAGCATTGGTGATGGAGTGAGTCAATGTTTGTGGATGTGGTGCCAATCAACTGGGCTGCTTTGTCCTGGATGTCGTCAAGCTTTGAAGTATTATAGGAGCTTCACTCATCCAGGCAAGTGGGCAGTATTGCATCGCACTCCTAACTTGTGCCTTTTAGACTGAAACAGGTTTTGAGGGATCAGGCGGTGAGTTACGCATTGCAGTATTCCTAGCCTGTGACCTGCTCTTGTAGTGACGTGTTTGTGGCAAGCGCAGTTGTATTTCTGGTCAGTGGTAACTCCCAATGATGTTGCTAGTGAGGAAAATTCAGTGAAGGTAGCACAATTGAATGATAAAGGGCATTTGTTTGTCTCTTACTGGAGATGGTCATTGCTTGGCATGAATGTTACTTGCCACTTGTAAGGCTAAGCCTATATATTGACCGAATATTATTGCATTTAAACACGGACTGCTGTAGTTTCTGAGGAGTCATGAATACACAATGTTCAGTGCCAAGCATTGGTAAAAATCCCCACTTTTCACTTCATGAAGAGGTACAGTGAAAAGCTTTGTTTATAAGCAGATCAAAAAGACTTAGAGGCATACAGGCTACATTGCACAAGGCGTGAACTAGGTGAGATCATATCCAGTGGTGATGATGTCTGGGACATTAAGGTATGATTCCATGAGTATGATGATGTCAAGCTCTTGCTTGACTAGTTTGAGGGATAACTCTCCCAATTTTGGCACTAGCCCCCACATGTTACTAAGGAAGACTTTTAAGGGTTGATGGGGCTGTTTTTGCTGATGTCTTTTCTAGTGTTAATGTTGATGCTAGCTGGTCCGTCCAGTTTAATTTCTTTGTTGAGACTTTGTAGTGATTGAGTGGTTTGTTAGGCCATTATAAAAGGTAGTTGAGAGTCAACCACATTGCTGAGAATGTGTTGCTGGAAAAGCGCAGCAGGTCAGGTAGCATCCAAGGAGCAGGAGAATCGATGTTTCGGGCATGAGCCTTTCTTCTCATGCCTGAAACGTCGATTCTCCTGCTCCTTGGATGCTGCCTGACCTCCTGCGCTTTTCCAGCCACACATTTTCAGCTCTGATCTCCAGCATCTGCAGTCCTCACTTTCTCCTAGTCAATCACATTGCTATGGGTCTGGAGTTACATGTAGCCAGGCCGGATAAAGACAGCTGATTTTCTTCCCTGAACAACATTAGGGCGTTAGGTGGGTTTTTCTGACGTCCGATAATGGTTTCATGGGTGGTTGTAGATTTTTAATTCAAGATTTTGTTGTTGGATTCAAATTCCACCATCTGCTGTGGTAAGATTTGAACCCAGGTAATTGTACCTATGAGCATTTAAACAAACTCCTATTCCAGTCAGTGTGACAAAAAAGGGCCTTTCAAGTGGCCCACCTCAGTGGGCTAATTGGCAGGACTTTAACCTAACAGTGTAGCTTTGCCTTCCTCCAAAGAATTGCATGTATGGTGAGGAGGTAACTGAAAAGCATTAGAGTCAATTTTATTATAGTGCAATTTGATGATTTCCTCCTGACTGGAGGCTTGTCTGCAAGGGCTTTGTGTTAGCTCTAGTTGAAATATCTAAACAATCAAGTTCATACTTCTAGAAGTTTCTGATTATGGGATCAGCCTCAGCATTTAAGAAATAATAAATTTAAATACAAAACTGCAGAAGCAAATGCAAGAGAAGAAAATGTTTTCTGGGATTTCTCCTTCAAGCCCTCTGACCACAACACAGGAAAGGATTGGCAAACTGTATTTCTTTTCACTTGAAAGAAAAAGACCAAGGGGTGACTAAGTACAGATGTTTAAAGTTAGGAAAGATTTTGATAGGGTGAATGCAGAGTCAATGTCTGGGGAAGAGCTTAGTAGAGGCCATTGATACAAGAATCACTGAGATTTCTATTAGAGAATTGGAAATTCAGAAAAAACCTCTGAAGAGTGGTAAGAATGTGAAACTTGCTGCCATAGAGAGTCATTGAAGCAAATAGTACTGATAAGCTTTCGGAAAGTAATGAGCGAAAAGAGAATATAGATGATTTCAGTTGTTTTTAGTGGAGTATAGATGTTGCTGTGTATCTGTTGGGTGAATGATCTGTATTATAATCCTACCCCTACCACTGTAGATTGTAGTGCTATGTTTGCATATTACACTATCAAGTATTTTATCAGTGTGGTTTTCGGTCCAAATTTTATAGACCTATCCAGTAAATGATTAGTCTCCTAGCACTATAATGATCTAGTTATACAGTTTACTAAAACAATCCTTGTACGTTAGTTGTTTAATGCGCTTAGTGTTGCTAAGTGTTTATCATGCAAATGTTACAGAACTTCTTTGTATTAAACTATGTAAAATGTTTGTAACAACAACATTTAATTTTTGATAAAACCTCTGTGGAAAAAATACAAGGTTTAGTGAGGGATGGATCTCCGCTTTTCTCCATGACAGGACCGTTTAGATCAATGAGCCTGGGATATATCTGATTACAATCCATTAAAACAGTCTTTATGTTACAAAGTACCTTCCTGCTTTCAGAAACAAATATCTTTTCTGAGAAATTGATGGCATCCATTCAGTGTATCAGCTGTTATCGTAAAGTATTGTGGTTACTTTGCAATCATTTTAGTTTTCACTGTGGTTCCATCATAATACCTTGTACATCAGAAAACATGGTCCGATCTGCCCTGAACATTATTTATGCTGAGTTCCCAACAAAACTTCTTGGTCACTTCCGTTGAAAAAACTGCAGTCTATTAGTTACAAAGATAGCAATATGTTAAATCACATGGTGCTTTTGGTTTACACTTGTCATTTTCTCTGGCTTATTCTCACCAATCACTAAGGTATAAATGAAAATTATGGTTCCTACAATGCCCAATACCTAGACGAACAGTAGCATGACCAAGAAATTATGAAAGAGAACTCTTCTTTGTACTTTGCTTAGTGTATCCTGAGGAACTCGGGACACATTCAGAGGTGAATTGGATATATATCTTGTATAAATGCTGCCATTTGACCATTTATTTCTATGATGCAGGTGAGCAAACCAAAAAAATACAGTAAGCTCTGTATATGTGTCTCACATACTTGTTCACTTAATGTAAATTTTAAACAGCAGTCAACTTGCAGAAGACAATCTAATGTACTTGCTAACTTTAGAGCATGGTGATGGCACAATAGATTTCTAGTCTGGTGACATTAACAGAAATCTTGCAATATGGGTTCAAGTATTACCAAGACAGATGGAATTTAAATTCTATTAATAAATCTGGAAGATAAAGCTTGTTGTCATGATCATGCCATCCATCATCAATTGTCATAAAACCCATTGGGTTTATTAATGTCCTTTGGGAAGGAAATCTGCCATCTTTATCTGGTTTGACCATGTGTGACTGTGACCCATGGCAATGCAGCTGTCTCTTAACTGTCCTCTGAAATAGCTTGCAAACCATTCAGGGGCAATTAGAGCTAGGTAACAGATGCTGCCTTGCCAGTGACACCTAGGTTCTATGAAAGGGAAATTTGGCACAGGCTTCTGTAGTTGTTGGCTTTGAAAATGAAACGGACTTTCATAGAAATACATTCTTACCTTCTTCCAAAGCATCCAGAAACAGGAAATTAAAAGGTGCTTTTTCTTGGTTACTCCAAGGTTTCTTGGTTGCGAGTGTGGCATGGTGGCTCAGTGCTTGGCACTGCTGCCTCAGGGTTCAATTCCAGCCTCAGGAGACTGACTAACTGACTGTCTCATGAGACAGACGTGGGTTTCTTCCCACAATCTAGATTAGGTGTGTAGATTAGGTGGCTTGACCATGCTAAATTGCCCATAATATCTAGGGATGTGCAGGCTAGCCATGGGAAATAAAGGGTTACAGGGATGGGGTAGGGGGTGGGTTTGTGTGGGATGCTCTTTGGAAGGCCATTATGGACCCAAGACTGAATGGCCTGCTTCCACACGTCAGGACTCTGATTCTAAATTATTCCAGATTTAGTACCCACTTAGGATTGTCATTTTACAAAGGGAAATTGTTTTTTTTTAATTATTTGTCTACCATGCTCATCTCAAACGAAATAAAATGGTACCTCAAGTTGCTCAAAGTATTTGAGGAAAAAAGTAGGCATATTTTGACAGCAGGAGGACAGTTTATTTCTCACACCCAATCTCTGTGAAGGATTAGAACTGAAAGTTTAGTTTGCAACAATTTTGTTTCTGGATTCAGAAAGTATTAATCTAAGTTAATATACCGTAGCATATGTTTTCTGCAAACAATATTTGTGCAGAAGTTGACTTGTAGGAAACCATAATTAATCAAACAGAATTGCACAATTTTTTTGTAAACTTCGATTATTGGCTGTTAAATAGTCACTCTGAAGGAACTTCAGTCAGATTTTTACAGACTTGTATTAATCAATTGAAACATAACTTGTATACTGCTTTTGAAATTTTCTTTGTGGTTTAGTTTTTTTTAACACTTGTTAAGCTAATGTTGAAGGAATACCGTTCAATGCCATGCAATTCAACTTATTTTTCCTTATTAAACCTAACAAAGGTTAAAAGTAAAAATGTTAAACTGCAACTACAGCTGATCTGAAATTGCTGGATAAACTCAGCAGGTCTGGCAGCATTTACGGGAAGAGCGCAGCATTATACTACACTGAGTCCAGTCTCTCAAGTCTGATGAAGAGGCACCATATTCTAAATACTAATACTGCTTTCTTCCCACAGATGCTGCCAGAGCTGATGAATTTCTGCTTGTGTTTCAGCTCTCCAGCATCCCCAGTTCTTGTTTTATATTTATTACAAAATGTACTATTTTATTTCTAAGATTTATTATACCCTCACAGAAGATTATTTCTTTCCTACTTGATAGGATGAGAGAAGCTGCAAGGAAGGTTGAAGAAAAACACTTTCCTTATGCCACAAATTTGGAATATGTTGAGTTTCTGCCTGTGGAGTGGAGATCGAAGCTATGCCTGGATGGGGGTAATTAAATGTAAACAGGGTTACCCTTTGGATAATGGCATTTTGTAGATGTGTGTTGAAATGAAATGTGTATGATTTTATGACTTGCATTCATAGTTCATAAAACTGAATAAAATTGAATGCAAAATCTACTACTGCTATTAGAAGTGAGTTTACAGACTTAAAAAAAAACTGTCATTTCGCAGATTTGCAAATTTTAGATCTGCTGGAGAATTAATCAAGAGGATGGTTTGAGCTCTAGGGAGAGGCTGAGTGGGCTGGGGCATTTTTTCCCTGGAGCGTCAACCCAAAGGGTGACCTTTTGGAGGTTTATAAAATCATGAGAGACATGGATAGGGTGAATAGCCAAGGTCTTTTTTTTTCCCCCTTAGGGTGGGGGAGTCTAGAGGGTGTAGATTTAAGGTGAGAGGGGAAAATTTTAAAAAGGACCTGAGGGGTGACTTTTTCTCACAGGGTGGGGGTGCATGTATGGAACAAACAGCCAGAGGAAGTGGTGGTGGTGGCTATCATTTAAAAGGTATCTGCTTGGGAATATGAATAGGAAGGATTTAGAGGGATATGCGCCAAATGCTGGCAAATGTGTCTAGGTCAGATTGTGGTGTCTGGTTGACATGGATGATTTGGACCGAAAGGTCTTTTTTCTTGCTGTATGACTTCATACAATCTAATTGACAGTTTGGTACACCAGTGCACTGCAATCCCACTTTCACCATGCCAGGCTCAAACCAAATGATTTCATGCTGCTATGATTAACACCATTGGTTTGGGGATTTTGCACCTTATAAGCAACCTTATTTTTTGGCCAATGGGCCAAGGAGTGGCAGGTGGAGTTTAATTTAGATAAGTGTGAGGTGCTGCATTTTGTAAAGGCAATTTAGGCACTTAATTGTAAGGTTCTGGGGAGTTTTGCTGAACGAAGAGAGACCTTGTAGTGAACGTTCATAGTTCCTTGAAAGTGGAGTTGCAGATAGATAGGATATTGAAGAAGGCGTTTGATATGCTTTCCTTTATTGGTCAACACATTGAGTATAGAAGTTGGGAGATCATATTGAAGCTGTACAGGACATTCATTAGGACATTTTTGGAGTGCAATTCTGATCTCTCTGCTACAGGAAAGATGTTGAAAGGAAAGATTTTCAAGAATATTGCCAGGATTGGAGGACTTGAGCTATAGGAAGAGGTTGAATAGGTTGCGTTTTTTCCCCAGAGCGTTGGAGGTTGAGGGGTGACCTTACAGAGGTTTATAAAATTGAGGGGCATGGATTGGATAAATGGACAAGGTCTTTTCCCTGAGATGCAAGAGTCCAAAACTAGAGGACATACGTTGAGAGTGAGAGGGGAAAGATTTAAAAAGGACCTAAGGGACAACTTTTTCATGCAGAGGATAGTGCGTGAATGGATTGATCTGCCAGAGGATGTTGTAGACGCTGGTGCAATTACAAGATTTAAAAGGCATCAAGATGGATACATGAATATGAAGGGTTTAGAGAGATGTGCGCCAAGTGCTGGAAAATGGGACTAGATTAATTTGGGCTATCTGGTCAGCATGGATGAGTTGGACCGAAGGGTCTGTTTCCATGTTGTACAGGTCATTCTGCTATAATGCGTGTTTCGTCAGCATGAATTGGCTAGAATGGGATTGACGAATTGTGAATGTTGTTTGGATAACATCAAATTTCTACTTAATAGGTATAACGCTTTTCTGTTGGCAGTCTTCTACAGCGCGATTTTCTATAGCTGTTTTCTATAGTATGAGGTTACAGAAGAACTCACCTGTTGAGTTATAGTAGAATGACCAGTACATCTGTGACTCTGGTCAAAAATAATCTTCAAGCAATGAGAAATAGGGCTAATTGAATACTAGTGTAAATTAATAAGCATTCCATTCTTTTATAAACAATGTTCCTGAAAGTCTTTATTTTATTATTTAATTGATCAAATTACTTGTCAGTGAGTTACTGATTACATATTTGCTCAAACTTTCCAAGGGAAAGTGTTTAAGAGGGAACTGCCATTTTAAAGTGTGGTAAGCTCTGTAAACACAACAGTAAACACGACCAGGAAGGAGCTGTTTTATGTTGTGCTGAGTGAAGTGGTATATAAATTAGGTTATTTTTGGGGATCTAGGATTGGCATTGAAATCTCTCAGTAAAATACAGTGAAAGCTCCATACCTATCTGTCAATCTGTTGGAAGTGTGTGTGGATGCCAAATGAGAAAAATACTGGGTTTGCTGTGGTTTACCCCTTCTCTCTCTCTCTCTCTCTTTATGTTAATTGATTTGTTAGCACACAACTCCAGCATCACACAAAAGAATGACCAGTAAGACAGGGTGCTAGAAACAGTCAATTCAAGTCATAGCCTTGACATAGACATGAAATCTCTAGAATCAGCGTTGAAGTCAATTGTCTTTGCAGAGGTTTTTCAAATATTGTCTCGCTGAATTAATGAAAATAAGCCTTTTTCTATTTTTGTTTCTAGATACTGTTGAATCCATTACCCCAGATAAAGTACGTGGACTTCGTGATATGTTAAATAGCAGTGCTATGGACATCATGTACTACACTAGTCCCCTTTACAGGGATGAGGTGTGTCCCTTGGTTTTCTCCTTATAAATGGTTTTAAGTGGACAAAGCAATAATGGTTTAAGAGAATCATAGAAACTCTATAGTGTGGAAACAGGCCTTTCAGTCCATCGAGTCTGCACTGACCCTCAGTGTCCCAGCCAGACCCATCTTCGTAACCCTGCATGGAATTTTTACCTTGTCTAACCCACCTAACCTGCACATCCCCGGACACGAGAGGGCAATTTTTAGTGTGGCCAATCCACCTCACCTGCACATCTTTGGACTGTGGAGAAAATCTGAGCACCCGGAGAAAACTCGGGAGAATGTGCGAACTCCTTATGCGGTTGGCCAAGGCTGGAATTGAATTGACCGTGATGTTAGCAAGCAAGTAGGCAGTTAGTCACATTGGGATATTTTGATGGACAAAGCACTAGAAAACTAAAACAACAAGGTGCAACCTCTTTACAGGATCCTGCAGTGAGATTTGCTAGTTCAAAGTGGTATATTTATCAAATTGCTGATTGCTTTGGGGGAGGGGGAGTCTTCAATAGTGCAGCTTTTGGAGATATGTGGAATCACTGATTGGAAACCTTTACATTTCTCACGTTATGCTCAGCATAACAAATTAGGAGCAGGAATTAGGCCACCAACCCCTCCAGATTACTCCATTTTACATTTGTCTGACAAAAATCTGCCTTCACCTTAAAATATTCAGTAGCAATGGAACTCTGCCTCAGAAAGTGGTGGAAACAAAGTCTCTCCACTAAGAGAAAAAGAATTCGCTTCACTGTTATAAAAGGATGAACATCAATTGTAAAACGCTGCCCCCTATTTTGGACTTGCCTCTAGAAGAAACATCCACCTTGACAAGGCCATTCAGGATCTTGTTTACTTCAATTACTTCACCGCTTAATCTTCGAAACTCCAGTTAATAAGAAACCCGGCATGTCCAACTTATTCTCTTAGGACAACCCACCTCATTCCAGGTACCAACCTAATCAACCTACAGTAATCCATATGCAATACATTTAACCTCAATCCTTAAATAAGGGGATCAAAACAGCACACAGTATACTGAGGTCTTACCAATGCACTGTATAACTGAAGCAGTAAAATCCTTCCTTTTACGTTCAGTTCCTCTCCTAATAAAGGATGCCTTACATTTCTTGAACTTTTCGTGACTACTGTATTAGAACAGATAGATCCTGCTGTACTTTGGAAGTCTGCCGTCATTCTCCATTTAGGTAAAAGTTCCACTCTTATTCTCTCACATTTTCCAACATTGTACTTCAACTGCCAGATTTTTGTCCACTCAATGAACCTATCTGTATCCTTTTGTATCGTCCTTCCATCTTCTTCACAATATGCAGCATATGTGAATTCCAGACATTGCTGTCCATTTCATTGGAGTTTTTCGAGTCAAGCATATTTGAACGTTTGGAGATCTATCACAAGGTAAAAGATATCTGACAGAAAAAAAAACTTTTTATTGCAGTCCTTTATCAAATGTAGGAGAAAAATGTCTCATTTTTTGTTGGCATTCTCAACAGTTAATCCTTTAGTTCTTTTGTCTACAAAGGATAAAAAAAAAAATCAGGTTTAACTTATCCTTGAGCAACAGCACAAATCAAAAGCATTGCATTAAACATCCATAACATACATGCTGAAAAGTCAATGCCATTGAAATCTATGGCAGTGATTGGTGGAATTTGTTAACAGATACCACATTGTGTTCTGTTTGGTACTACAGCAAAGGCAGTGTTTAATCTCTCTGTTCGTTTTTTCATAATACATATTCAACAAAGATAAGACTGAGATTTTGGGAACACTGTTGATAGCAATTAAATTGTAATGTATATTGGATTTAACTGATCACCATGGCTGTCAACTCTGTGGTCAGTAATTGGATTGAGATTTTTGCGTTGATTAGTGTACCCTCCCATTGTGTCCTGACAGGTTTCCTTAAGGAGCCAATTATCCATGGATCATTCCTCCTCTTCATGGCCTGATATTGTTACTTTTATGGCTAAGAAAAGCCCATTTGTTTTGCAAAGGAAGACGTATGCTCTCAAGTCCCCATGATAGTCAGCTCATTGTCTGAATTTTCACTTAATTGGCAAGAGTCACTCATTAACTCAAACATTTATCACTGTTTGCTTGTTCTTTTTTAGCTGCCAGTTGTCAGCTGATGTTTTTGACTCTGGTTATGGGTGCATGGAATGAGTTTTTTTTTGAGACAGATAGTGGCAAAGCTGCTTATACCTTCAAAACTTGAAGATACTGATGTAGAAGATCATACTGCCATAAACAAATTACTACACACTATAAAGTGAAGTAATGAAATATCCTTATACATTCAGTCGATATCTAGTTCTAAAGGTTTAAACATGTTACAAACTTCAATGCACTTTGTTGCACATTAGCTCTTAATACAAAAATTACATTTAGTCAGATTGCATTGCTTCTCTTCCAAAAAACTGCAAATTAAAACAAAACCTGTGTAAGCTCAGCCAGTTTGATAATATTTCTTCCCGCAGTAATTCCCTCCTTGCCTACTTCCTTGGGATGATATTAACTCATCATATTGAACTTTGAAGATCTGGCCCTGTCAAATGCAAATGTGCAATACAGGGGACTCTTGTAACATACTATTGCATTACCTTCATTCTGTTAAATCCCACAGTGTGTTTTATGCCAAGTAAGGCTAAGCAAGGTCATGTGATATTAAAGTACTAAAATCTACATCGGCTACAGTTAAGCAGAATAATCTAATATTATATATTATAACTAAACTAAGTTAATTATGAAATTTCAATTTCCCTTTGAATCTCTCTCCTTGACAGGTTTAAATGTCTTAATTTAGAGTTATATTTTCATTCATCACATGGTAATAATTTTTTTCATTCCGGCCTTACATATGCAGTATTGTAGCGAAAGCTAGGCAGATTATTATGTTGTTAAATTTTTCTTTCTTCAGATTGTGAAAGGCCTTCAGCAGGAGTTAAATCGGTTATATGCACTTTTCTGTTCTCGGAACCCAGATTTTGAAATCCAAGGTGGGAAGGTTTCCATAGTAGCCCATTCTCTAGGCTGTGTCATCACATATGATATTATGACTGGGTGGTATCCAGTGCGATTTTATGACAAAATGGTCCAAGAGGAAGAAGAGATGACTGAGAATTCCATGAGTTTTGAGGAGCGTGAGCTTCTGGATGAGATTCTCAAGACTAAAGAACGGTAAATATTTATATATGGTAAAATGCTAAACTTGCTGTTTTCAAGGCTCGTGACTTAAAGTACTGAATATATGTTGTAGTTAGTTCAGGTTTTTGCAGTGGTGATTTTTAATTTTTGATGTGTGTTGTATCATATGGAAAAAGGATTCTAATTTCTATGTTTAATGGAAATGTAGTAAAGATCGATTTCCAAAGCGTGAAAGAAAAAGAGACTGTAGAACTCAATGTACTCATGTTTGAGCAGGAAGAGGGAGTTTAGAGACAATGAAAGACTAAAAGAGGGATTTACTCTAGAAGTAAGAGGCATGACTGAGGTACAACCTACAACTCAGATGCTGCACAGTCCAAGATGACAGAGAAGGAAACTCACCAGAGGGTTTTAAAATTGATAGGTATTGAATAGGCTGTTGTTATTTAAAGGTCATAAGACATTGGAAGTTGATGAGATGTGTCCCAAGGATGTTGGATATAACCTGGATTTGAGGGTGGTGCTGGAGGGGCAAATAAGATTCTTGGATTCAACAGGCTAAATGTGGAGAGGCTGTTGCACCTGGGAGATGCTAGGATCAGAGGGCATAACCTGAGTTTGGGGTCACCCATTTAAGACTGAGATGAGGAGGAATTTTTTATGAGAATAGTGAATTTGTGGAATTCTTTACTACAAAGGCTGTAAAGACTGAGTCGATAAGTAGATTAAGGCTGAGATAAACAGATTTTTATTCAGTAACGGAGTTACGGCATCTGGGGGAAAAAGCAGGAAAATGGAGTTGAGGGTTGCCAGGTCAGCCATGATCTCTCTGAATGGCAGAGCAGAATCGATGGGTCAGATAGCGTTAGGACCAGAAATAGGCTTATAGTCTTAAGGATTGGAGAATTACAATGAATGTTCTGAAGAAGGCTCACTGGATGTGAAATGTTAACTCTGATTTATCTTCGCAACTGCTGCCAGACCTGCTGGGTTTTGCAAACAATTTACTGTTTTTGTTCCTGATTTCCAGCGTCTTGGTTTTTATTTTTGCAAAGCATGATACATTTGTTCAAAATGGTTATACTTACAAGCTAGACTGTTTAATTTTGGTGGAGAAACTTGTGGAACCAATTATTTGGGATAGAATTATTAGTCACTTGGATTAATTCCCAGACAATCAGCATGGATTTGTTAAGGGTCAGTCATATCTCAGTAACTTGAGTTTTCTGAAGAGGCAACAGAGAGGGTTGACAGTGTCCAATATATTGGCGCACAATAGACTTGAAGAAAATTATAGGTCATAGAATAAAAGGGACAGTAGTAAAGTGGGTACAAAATTGACTGAGGGATAGGTGGAATAACTCCACAGAGACCGGTATCCTGCCAACAAACCATTGTTTGTTTACAGGTGGAAATTTCCCTAACTCTGGCATAGCCTCATCAGAGTCAGCACCCAGAATGTCAGAATCTCTGATACTCCTCGATATATCTGGCAGCTAGGATTCCCTGATTGGGGATTCCCTGTTAATCTAGACCAATCAGGGGACTCCTATTCTGTGAGGGCCAGCTGGCTGACTTCATTACAATAAAAAGTAAAGTATAAAGCTGAATGGATTTTTTTGGGAGCTGGAAAAAGGCTTGAAGTGATATATTTGGGGTTTGCCATTATTGAGAACCTGAACTAGACCAACTGTTTGGAGACTGGATACTCGATATCAAATAACTCCTTTCCTGATGTCCCCAAACCCTTCCCACCATCTACAAGCCAAGTGCCAGTGTGTTGATATGCTTTTAATTACATAGCTCAGTGCAGCGCCAGCAATACTCAACAAGAGTAATACTGTTCAGGCTAAAGCAGACAGTTTGTTCAGCACCATATCCATCACCTTAAATATTCATTCTCTTCCCAACTGTTGCGTAAGGCAACAATGTGGATCATCCATAGGTGCACAATGATGACTCCTTCAGTCTCCCTTGACAGCACCTATGCATGACCTTTACAGTGCAGAAAGACAAGGGAGCAGATGTGTAGGAACACAACCACCTGCAAATTCTCAAATTGGAACTCCTTACCATTTCTTCACTATCACAAAGTCAGATCCCTGGGGCACTCTCCCGATAGAGGTTCATGAAAGTGGCTCACAGTCACCTGCTCAAAGGCAATTAAGTACAGACAACAAGTGAAGACCTTGTGTGCTTAGACACAATGAACAGATTTTTAAAGAAAACTGTGAAAGAATATGGAAGAGAGCACAAAAAGGAACTAAGTACTTTTTGTTAGAAAACAGGCTCAGTTACAATAGAGTGAATGGTCTCAACGTTTTGTGGAATACTCTTTAAGCAAAATAAGGGGGAGGAAGTTAGTAATGTTATCATGGCACTTCAGTCTTCCTGCATAGCTGCAGCCCGAAGCAATCTTTCTTCTCTTCCATTGTTCTCTTTGCCCACCTTGCGCTCTCTTTGCCTGTCTCTTTTTATCTGCCTCTCTCTCGATCTCTGCCCCCATCTCACCTGCTCTCTGCCCCTTCACTCCCCCCGCCCCCTTCACTTCCTCGCCCCCGTCTCCTCTCTCTGACCCCGTCTCCTCTCTCTGACCCCGTCTCCTCTCTCTGACCCCGTCTCCTCTCTCTGACCCCGTCTCCTCTCTCTGACCCCGTCTCCTCTCTCTGACCCCGTCTCCTCTCTCTGACCCCGTCTCCTCTCTCTGACCCCCTGTCCTCTCTCTGACCCCCTGTCCTCTCTCTGACCCCGTCTCCTCTCTCTGACCCCGTCTCCTCTCTCTCACCCCGTCTCCTCTCCCTCACCCCGTCTCCTCTCCCTCACCCCGTCTCCTCTCCCTCACCCCGTCTCCTCTCCCTCACCCCGTCTCCTCTCCCTCACCCCGTCTCCTCTCCCTCACCCCGTCTCCTCTCCCTCACCCCGTCTCCTCTCCCTCGCCCCGTCTCCTCTCCCTCGCCCCGTCTCCTCTCCCTCGCCCCGTCTCCTCTCCCTCGCCCCGTCTCCTCTCCCTCGCCCCGTCTCCTCTCCCTCGCCCCGTCTCCGCTCCCTCGCCCCGTCTCCGCTCCCTCGCCCCGTCTCCGCTCCCTCGCCCCGTCTCCGCTCCCTCGCCCCGTCTCCGCTCCCTCGCCCCGTCTCCGCTCCCTCGCCCCGTCTCCGCTCCCTCGCCCCGTCTCCGCTCCCACACCCCGTCTCCTCTCCCACACCCCGTCTCCGCTCCCTCACCCCGTCTCCGCTCCCTCTCCCCGTCTCCGCTCCCTCACCCCGTCTCCGCTCCCTCACCCCGTCTCCGCTCCCTCACCCCGTCTCCGCTCCCTCACCCCGCCTCCGCTCCCTCACCCCGCCTCCGCTCCCTCACCCCGCCTCCGCTCCCTCACCCCGCCTCCGCTCCCTCACCCCGCCTCCGCTCCCTCACCCCGCCTCCGCTCCCTCACCCCGCCTCCGCTCCCTCACCCCGCCTCCGCTCCCTCACCCCGCCTCCGCTCCCTCACCCCGCCTCCGCTCCCTCACCCCGCCTCCGCTCCCTCACCCCGCCTCCGCTCCCACACCCCGCCTCCGCTCCCTCACCCCGCCTCCGCCCCCTCACCCCGCCTCCGCTCCCTCACCCCGCCTCCGCTCCCTCACCCCGCCTCCGCTCCCTCACCCCGCCTCCGCTCCCTCACCCCGCCTCCGCTCCCTCACCCCGCCTCCGCTCCCTCACCCCGCCTCCGCTCCCTCACCCCGCCTCCGCTCCCTCACCCCGCCTCCGCTCCCTCACCCCGCCTCCGCTCCCTCACCCCGCCTCCGCTCCCTCACCCCGCCTCCGCTCCCTCACCCCGCCTCCGCTCCCTCACCCCGCCTCCGCTCCCTCACCCCGCCTCCGCTCCCTCACCCCGCCTCCGCTCCCTCACCCCGCCTCCGCTCCCTCACCCCGCCGCCGCTCCCTCACCCCGCCGCCGCTCCCTCACCCCGCCGCCGCTCCCTCACCCCGCCGCCGCTCCCTCACCCCGCCGCCGCTCCCTCACCCCGCCTCCGCTCCCTCTCTGTCTGCCCGCATTGCTTCCTCTCCCCCCTCTTTCCCCCCCCCCCTCCCCCATCTCTGCCTGCCTCTCTTTGTCTGTCTGTGTCCCCCCCATCTAATGTATCTTCTTCCACACCTATTTTCCTTACTTGTCCTTCCCTGGATATACATCATGAGTCTTGCTTGCTTTGCAGCTCGAATAGTAATAGTTGGATTTACATTGTGCCAGAAATCTGTAATAGGCAATGCAGAGTTGCACTTTATCTGGTAATGGGGATAGGTGATCAGTGCTAGTTTTTCCCTCATTTGCTGTAATTATTTGCCTCCTTTCATGGCAATTGACCTCTGTTTCTTATCAATTGCCTAGAGTCTGCATTTTTAGAGGGTGATTGAAGTTATTCAGTGATTTGCATTTTTGATTTTTACTTTTGTGGCTTTGCACGTTACGTGGGTGGGCTGTTATTACAAACTGACCATGTCATTGGAGAGCATATCAGTAACATACATGACCCTAGGTTTGTCCAGAAGTTGCCAGAAGAATATGATGGGTGGCAGTTTCTGCGCATGTGCATATTTATTTCAATTATCTTGACTGGGGGCATATCCCAGTTGGTTAAGAGAGAGATATAATTAAGTATTGAACTGTGAGTATTGCTTGTGGCATGGACATTGACAGCAGAGAATAAAAATGCAGTTGAAGGTTCGTGGTGCTTTTATAAATTTGACTTTTATTTTTAAAAAATTACACCCCACTTCTGTATGGCATCCATTGATATTTAAATTTTGTTTTGCAGATTAAAAAAATTGGAACACCAGTTGCTTCAAGTGAAAGCTTCAGAACCATTCAGATTACCTGCTTTGAAATTTAAGGTGAGTTTAGATGTAGGTTCATTATGTGCAATTTAAAATTTTACATAAGTCTAATGTATTGAGGTAAGACTTCTGTCCCTTACTAACAAAAAAAAGCTAAGTCATTTAAATTCACGAAAGATATTGTTCTCAACAACATTGTACTTTTGGTGTAGTGCCTTTGTTTTACCAGTGCATGTTTTTTTAATGGCTCGTGTTGTCAAAACTGAGTGCAACTATAATTTCAGCTCAAATCCGAACACAAGCAGAAACTTGCCTTCTCCACTGGGTCCTGAGCACACTCCCTCTGGTTTAAAAAAAACACGCACAGTAAGTAACTTGCTACACTGAATCTTAAGCAGACCCTCTTCAACAATACACCAAACTGCAACTTAAACAGGGTCCTAGGTAGGATCACTTAACTGGAATCAATCAGAATCCACTCTACCAGACCACTGAAATGTAAGAAACCTGCAAGGACGTGGGGTAAGTATGCCATCCTACTACTAAAACTGAGACTATGCGATTTCAAAACCCTCCCCTTCCTAGCTTACTCTGAGCAAATGTACAACCTCTGGAGAACAAAATGGACGAACCCAGATCATGGCTCAGCTTCCAGCGTGAATTGCGGGGCTGCTGCGCACTCTGCTTCACAGAAACCTGGCTCAACCCATCCATTCCCATCTGCGCACTTCAGGCTGATGGACCGCACAGCGTCCTCGGGTAAGACAAAAGGTGGAGGAGTTTGCTTTTTAATCAACAACTCATGGAACATGGACATTGCAACCCTCGGCTGCTATTGCTCCCCAAACCTTGAATTCCTCACCATCAAGTGCCGCCCCTTCTATCTACCATGGGAACTTATCACTGCTATACTAACTGCTGTGTACATAATGCCACAGGCAAAGGTTAAGGAAGCTCTGGATGTCCTATACTCCTCCACTAACACCCTGGAGGTGGAACCCACTGAGGCCCTGTTTATTGTAACTGGCGACTTCAATCAAGCCAATCAAAGGAAAGTGTTGCCCAAGTACCACCAGAATATTACCTGCTCCACCAGGGTGCCAAACATTTTAGACCATTACTACACCACTGTGAAAGATACCTACCGCTCCATCCCCCTCTGGAACTCCGACCACAATGCCGTGCTTCTTCTCCTGGCTTATGGGCAAAAGCTCAAGCAGGAGACCCCCTCACGGTTACCGGTCCAGTGCTGGTCGGAGGAGGCAGAGGATTAACTTTGGTGCTGTCTGGAATCGGCTGATTGGGCCATGTTCATACAATCCAGAGGTACCTTGGATGAGTACACCACCACTGTCACAGACTATATCAACAAGTGTGTGCATACCGAGGAAGTCAATCTGGGTGTTCTCCAACAGGAAACCCTGGATGAATCAGGATGTACAGAACCAACTAAAAACCAGGCATGCGGCCTTCACATCAGGAGACCCAGTCAAATATAAGGAATCTGAGTATGACCTTCGCAGAGCCATTAAGACAGCAAAGGATCAATACTGATCCAAACTAGAGACTCAGACACACCTGGCAACTATGACAAGGACTGAACGACATCACCGATTCTAAAAAGAAACAGTGCAAGATAGCAGATGATGACATATTTCTCTCAGATCATCGCAACACCTTCTATGCTCGCTTTGAGCAGAATTTCGGCAGAGAGGTAACACCTATTCCGACAAGTCCTTATAAACCTATCCCAATAGTCACTGCATCAGAGGTCAGATCAGTTTTCCTTTGTGTAAATCCAAGGAGAGCGATGGGCCCAGACAGAGTACCAGGCCGTGCACTCAGAGCATGCGCAGATCAACTGGCAGAAGTCTTCTCGGATATCTTCAACCTCTCCCTGCAGCAGGCCACTGTCCCTGCCTGTTTCAAGAGGGCCAACATCATCCCTGTGCCTAAGGCAGCATGCAGCATGTCTCAATGACTACCGCCCAGTGGCCCCAACTTCGGTGGTCATGAAGTGCTTTGAAAGGTTGGTCATGACATTAATCAACTCCAGCCTCCCCACTACTCTTGACCCATTCCAATTTTCCTATCGGACCAACAGATCCATGTCAGATGCCATATCACTTGCCCTTCACTCCTCCCTAGAACACCTTGACACTAAGCACAGCTTCGTAAGAATCCTACTCATTGACTACAGTTCAGCCTTCAACACTATTAACCCCTCAAGACTGATGACTAAACTTAGCAATCTCGGACTAAGGCCCACTCTCTGCAACTGGATCCTCAGTTTCCTGACCCACAGGCCACAATCAGTGAAGATTGGGAACAATATTTCATCGTCATTAACACTCAACCCTGGAGCCCTCCAGGGGTGTTTACTTAGCCCCCTACTGTACTCACTGTATACTCATGACTGCGTTGCAAATACCATACTAATGCCATTTACAAGTTCGCTGATGACGCCACCATAGTCGGTCGAATCTCAGATGGCAACAAAACAGACTACAGACGGGAGGTGGAAGACTTGAAAAATGGTGCACTGAGAACAACCTAGCAAAACCAAGGAACTCATTATTGACTTTTGGGATGTTACTCATAACCCCCAACACATTAACAGCACAGAGGTGGGATGAGTGTCAAACTCCTGGGAGTGGTTATCTATAACAAGTTTTCTTGGACCTTCATGTGGATGCACTGGTTACAAAGGCCCAACAACGTCGCTTCCTCAGGCAGCTGAGGAAATTTGGCATGACGGCGCATACTCTTGACAACTTTTATAGGTGTGCCATCGAGAGCATTCTGTCTGGATGTGTCACTACCTGGTATGGTAGTTGTACCATTCAAGATTGGAGACGATTACAGAGAGTGATGAACTCAGCCCGGGCAGTCACAAAGGCCAACCTCCCATTTATAAAATCCACCTACCAGGCCTGCTGTCAAGGAAAGGCTACCAGCATTCTTAAAGATCTATCCCACCTTGGAATGTTTTTCTACAACCTCTACCATTGGGGAGAAGGTACAGAAGCCTGAACACACGTACCAGCTGGTTTCGCAACAGTTTCTACCCTACTGTTGTTAGAATACTGAATGGACTCTCAAACTCTTAACATTCACCTGTACCTGTGTTTACCTGTGTTTTTGTTTTTGCCACTGTTTACCTATTATTTACTTATCTATGCTACTTAACTATGTGATTTGCCTGTATTGCTTGCAAGACAAAGCCCTTTCACTGTGCCTCGGTACACATGACAATAAATTCAATTCCATTCCATTTAGTTGAAAGTGGTACATAGGGGTAAAGTGTCTATAATATATATCTGTTCCCTTTCCCAGCCTAAGATAGCACTGCCACCAGGAGCAAATCATTAGAAGCAACCAGTGAATGATAATGAACCAACTCGTGCATCTACTAGATAAGATGCCAACAATGCTGTGGAGAGAATTTTGCACTCTCTGATAACATCCTCAGACATCACCTACACTAAATTGTTTTATTCTCAAGGTTCACACTATCTGTAGTGGTGCTTTATGTGGATCATAGCAATTCACGGAGCTCAGATTATCTATGGTACATTGAGAATTCAGCTACTGGTTTGATTTCAGTTATTGGCCTGGTTCGAGCCATCAAACAAAGATGCATGATAGGGAAGGTTTGCCTGGATGTACAAGGGAAAGAAATAGAATAGATGGCCTTGAAATGACGAAGTCCATGAGCTCCATGCAATTGTTGGACAGTGCAACCCGTTCATTATAGTGGATTCATAAAAGAAAATGGTTTTGGCTTGTTGGATTTATTTAAATTTGAGACTTAAATTGATATTGCTTATGCATCAATTAAAAAAGTATCCATTCCAATGTTGAAAAATAACGAGCTGAGTTTTCATTGTAATCCAAAATGTTGGTGATCATTGTGATGATGATTTTCTGGTTGTAAATTCATAATAGATTAGATGTTTCTGCATTTTTGTTTTGTGTCATTTACTTTTAGTACTATTTGTCAGTGTGAAAATTAAATTTATTTTATTTCAGGTTGAAAATTTCTTCTGCATGGGATCCCCTCTAGCAGTTTTCCTAGCATTGCGTGGCATACGTCCTCAACATACTGGTAATCAAGATCACATTCTACCGAAAAGTATTTGTGGTCGATTGTACAATATATTTCACCCGACAGACCCTGTAGTAAGTTCTCATTCTACATGTAATGGCCCTTGCCAATGTCTGTGGTCTCTTGAACAATGAAATAATCATAACTGTAACTGTAAAATTGCATTTATTTTACATTTTTTGTGCTCTCGTTCCCAATCCCAAGTTTTAAACAACTTTCTCTCAGGCTTTCACAGTAATGTTCACACATTTAGGTAATAAGAGATTAGAGAAGAATTGAAAAGCCATGAGGTATATAACAGTCTTTGTTTCATTTTTGAATAATCAGTTGCAGAATTGCATGTTGTAAATTGGTGTTTCATTTTGGTTCTTATCCAGTTCATATTGGCATGTAAATCTTATCCGATGCCGTTTTAATGGCTCGTGAAATGGATAAGTTCAATCTAAAGGAATATCATACTGTTTAGAAGAAAAGCAGATTAGAAAGAGATTTACTTGCATCACAGAGTATGAGCCAAGAGTATGTACAATATTAGCGTGCTGAAAATGCAAAATATTTCATTTCTCTGTTTATTCTGATTAGTATAAGAACTAGTTAAAAGAAATAGCGCATCAGTTTCCGTTTCCCAGATTGTGCAATGATTTAAGCATTACTTTATAAACTGAGCCACAGTTTTGGCTATATGAATGGCTTTGTTGCAAGTAAAATGAGTGAAATGACAGGTGCTCTCATTCTATTTTCTGCAAGATACAAGATAAACAAAAATGCCACAGGATCTGAACTAGGAATATTGATATAGGCATTTGAGTGAAAGCATTATGCTTATTTCAAATACCAGCTCAGTATGTTGTACAAGCTGCCATTCTTGATGGAAGATTTCAGGCACCATCCTCTTTAAATGTAGGAAAAGTATAGGGCCTGCTTGGTAGAGGAAAACTACTTCCTGGCCTGACTCAGAGTCTCTTGTATTTAACAAGATGCGTTATTTTATATGTTAGCAACTAGTTACAGATTAAGCCGTGGTAGACATTTTTACAGAAGCATTGAGGAGGGACAGATGGTATATGTCACTCCTTTGAGATCCTACGCTGTTTTACCTGCATGTTGGTGCAATGATGTCATAGTGAATGCTACTAATGGCATTGCTCAGTATTAACCAGTATTTCACATCATTTCAGAGCCATACAAAATGCATTGAATGAATATAACCACAGGGTACTAAAAATAAAATGTGATCTCTTCTCATCTGTGATTTCTGTGATACATCTAATGTTTTAATTAGTCTGTCAACTCCTTTTTCGCATTTAATAGATGTTCTGAAATATTTTGCCAATTCAAGTGTGTAAAGTACAGAAAATGAACAGGGTTAGAAACTTAACAAGTGTGAAATCTTAATTTATTTGTAGGCCTATCGGTTAGAACCTCTGATCTTGAAACATTACAGTAATATTGCACCCCTCCAAATCCATTGGTACAACACACCTGTCTTAACGAAGTACGATGACATAAGACCAACCTACATCAAGCCTGCCAAAGAGTCGATGAGTCCTTCAATGCCTCCCTCAGCATCTACCTCACATACAGAAATTGAAAACATGCCAAGTCCAAGTTCCTCGCCAGTTATACCTCGACGAAACTATGGGGAATCAATAACCAGTCTAGGAAAAGCAAGTATAATGGGTGAGGTATTAAAAATGTATCTGTTTTTAAATGTGTTAAATAACAAGAATGTAATAGAGCAAATCAGATTCATTTTATGGCTCCTAAAAGGCATTTATTATCAGTACTTAATGTATTTGTCATAAATTTATAGGGTTGTGTAAATAGTAAAAATGACCAAAATACTAATGGTTTTCCTTTATCTTGACCACAAAATGTTTCTCTGCTAGTGTGGAGTTTGTTTAAAAGGTGTCCGCAAGTACAACATTTTTTATTAAAAGTATGTTATTGAACCATATTACTAATGACAGAAGTTTTGTCTTTAAAACTTGTGTTTGTTTGCCATGAGGTTAGAGTTTTGACCTGTGAAACAACAGAGGGAATTGTGATGGGATATATCCTTGGGGCACTCCACTCCATGGACAGGATTTTCCTTGAAGGTGTCTGAATTCTGCTGTAATTAGAACCAGTTTCTCTTGCAGCGTGGTTTCTATCACTTGTAATTTTCCCCACGGCAGGCATTTAATGGCCAGAGGGTGTACTTGTCATTTGACAGGTAGGTGATGAAGAGGGCACCCTCTGTTTTTGTTTTAAAGTTGAAAATAAAAATAGATTTAATAACCTGGCCACCATTGTGGAGGTAGGAGGAGAGGAATGTGGGAGTTTCTGCATCTGGCATGTGGAATTGCCTGAAGACTACTCTCTTTCCTCTCTTCAATCGCCATTGGGCGATTTCCAGGCAGCTACTGTTCTGGGGACATGAAGACCAATTGGAAAAATGCCAGCCAGCCTTAATGGGCTTTTAAAAGGCCTTCAACAGGCTAATCCACTTACAGGCAGATAACCCTGTTTTGCCCAGCTACCTCTGTTCCTGTCCCCTGCAGGGAAGAAAAATCTAACTCCATATTTGTTTTGTGTGAGGTTGACAAAGAGCAAGGAAGATATGTAAGGTTATTCGAGCAGTGCTAGAGGTATTTATGGCACATCTTGTTGGTGCCTTCTCACAAGGATATACAGGCCAATATAATTGAGCTTTCACCGGTTCCTAGGTTGGAAAGTGAAAGACAGCATGCCAGGAGCAGCACCAGGTATATCTAAAGCTAAGGTGTCACCTGGTGAAACTACAGCAAAGAACTACTCACATGCCAGAAAGTGAAAACAAAATGCAGGATAAAGGGCGAAGTGATCCACAGCCAACAGATTCTGCCCTGTCACATCCAGTTATGAATTATGATGGACAATGAGAAACAACTAGCAAGAGAAGGAGGCTTCACAAAAATTAAATTTTCAGTGACGGGAAAACACACCATGTTAGTGCAACACACATGGCATTTACATCCATCTTCAGTCAGAAGTGCCCAGTGGATGACCCAACTCATACTCTTACTGACATCCCTAACATCACAGTTACCTGTCATCAGCCGATTTGATTCATTCCCTATGTTTTTATGCAATAACTGATTGCACTGCATGCTACAAAGGCTATGGGCTCTGACAACATTCCAGTAATAGCACTGAAGGCTTGTGCTTCAGATGAGCCGTGCCCCTAGCCAAGCTGTTCCAATGCAACTACAAGCACTGGCATTTACGTGACAATGTGGAAAATTGCCTAGGTATATCCTGTCCACACAAAGCAGGACAAACCCAACCTGACCAATTACCACCCCATCAGTCTACTGTCAATTGTAAGTGAAGTGATGAGTTATTGTCAACAGTGTCAAGAGGCACTTGAGAGGAATGACCTCCTCATGGATGCTCAGTTTGGGTTCTGACAGGGTAACTCCGCTCCTCTTCTCATTACAGTGTTAGTCCATTAATCAACAAAAAAGTTTAATTCCAGAGGTGAGGTCAGTGTGACTGTCCTTGATATGAAGGCTGCATTCGACCAAGCATGGCATCGAGGAGTGTTTAATAGAAATCGGGGGATAACACTCTACTGTTTGGAGTCACACGTAACACCAGGAAAGATGGTTATGGTTATTGGAGGTCAATAATTTCATTACTGTAGGAGTGACTAACCCCATCTGTCTTCACCTGATTTACCTATGACTAACTTTCCACCATAAGGTCAAAAGTAAGGATACTTAATATTCAGCATGATCCGTCAAAATCCGATCCATAAATAAAATCACCTAGCCTTAGGCTGCTATATGGCGGCTAAAAGTTGTGCCTCATGTGCCAGGCAATGACATCTCCAACAACAGAAAGTCTATCCATTGCCCCTTGACATTCAATGATATTGCCATTGCTAAATTCCCCACTATCAACATCTTGAGGTTTAGCATTGACCAGAAGCTCAACTCGACCATCCATATATAAACACTGGCTACAAGAGCAGATCAGAAGCTAGGAATTCTGCAGTAATTAACTCCATGTTTCCAAATGTCTTGATGGCACAAATCTGGAATATGGTAGAATGTCCTCCAGTTGTCTGGATAGTGCAGCTCCAACACCACAGGGCTCAACACTTTCCAGAACAAAACAACCCACATTATTGATATCCAACTGATTCCTTCAACCTACAGATTGTGCCATTGACCAAATGCAGTGTAGCAACTTGCCAAACACTTTGGCAGTGCCTTACAAACTTCACCTTTACCATCTCGAGGAACAGTCATAGCAGATGTATAAAATATCACTGCCTGTAAGTTGTCTTCCAATCTAACACTACATTCTGCATTCCATTCTCTTACCCCGATATATACTCTTATAGGGTATGATTTGTCTGCTGTGCACCAAAACAGAATTTTTCTTGTACATGATACCACAGTATTAAATCAAATTTAAAAAAAAAGCTACACCCCATCCTGACTGCTGCTCCTTCACTGTCACAGGATTAAAATCCTGTAACTCCTTTTATTCCTAATAATATTGTGGATACACCCAAACCCCTTGGACTGCAGCAGTTCCAGGAGACAGCTCACCACTACCTCAAAGGGAATTAAGGGGAGCGAATAAATGTTGACCTGGCCAATGATACCTACATCCTATGAATGAATTTTTAAAATGGCACTTTAGACACTGCGCTCGTTGAGAAAATTCATTTATGAATTATGCAACAAGGCCTTTCCTGTAGGTCGTCACCACAATCCGAATTCCGGCTGAATGATTAAATTTTTTTACTATATCTAGTTATCTCTAAAATGGTCAAAATCTCAGCATTGTAAGTGTCAATGGATGTTCCTCCAAGCTAACCTTTACTTCCGAGTCTCAATTAACCTCTAGGCACTATCATGGGAGTAAATTTCAATTTTAAGGAATTGCAGGATTCTTAAAACTACAGGGAAATCATTAGTGTGAAAATGTGGAAATAGTGCTCCATTTAATTATGAAAGTTGTTTCAGTTGTTATAGTTTTTATACCCTCAAAAGTACAATTGGTTTCTGATGAGCAACTGTGACTCCACGGACAGCTTTTTTGCCCAAGTTAGTTCAGATCCCACTCCAGAAATTTGAGGACAAAAAATCCAAGCTAACATTCTAATGCAGGACTAAGTAATGCTGTACTGTTGAAAGTGCTGCCTTCTAGATGAGTTCATACGAAACCCCATCAGTGCTCTCAGATGGGCATTCAAAATTCCTGTGGGGTAAAGAGCAGGGTGTAATGGCTAATATTTACCCTTTAGTAAGCATCCTAAAAATATTATCCAATCATTATCTCATCAGATTTTATAATAGCTCACTGTGCCCCAATTAACTGCTGCATTGCTGACATTGTGTCAGTCATTACATTTATTATAACCAAGTTAGGAGGATTAAATCTTCTCTTTTAACCCCCTTGATTGACCTCAACGTATATTTTTAATTATTCTCAGCATACAGCTATGCCACACTTGAATTAAAACATAGTTGGCTGGTTCAAGAGTGCAGATGACAATTACAAGGTTTTCTTCAGTGGAAGAAAGTGGAATTTTATTTGTTGACGTCGAGAATAATAATAAAGCACAATATCAGAGACCCTCAGACACAGGTATAATGTTTCAAAAGGGGACGGTGTCTTGTACGAAAATGAAGATCAGGAATATGCACTTTGAAATGTCCCTAGAGTCCTCCAGATGTTAGGTTTAATCAGAGACCACTGTTTTAATTGATGACTTGTATCCTCATCATAATGATATTTGTAATTATATTTGCATTATCGTAAATGGGTGTTTTTCTGATTTGTTCTATCACAGGCACTGTCTTTTGAGAGGCATGGAGAGACAGCATACCTTCTGTTCCATGCCTGCTATTACAAATCCATTTCCTTTCTCTCTGCTCTTCCCAAAAGCAGCTGTTTGAAATATAATTAATTTGTATATTCCTGTGTCTGCCTTCTGTTTCTCACAAGGTGGATTATCTGCAGACGAATCTTTCAATAATACAAAAATCCAACGGGAGATGCAGATCTAAGCAACTGGTTTCAGTCAGTTTAGTATTTTAATTTCAGTTTTGACTCTCTCTTGTTTACTGATTGTATCATGAGCTTGGCTCAGCCTGGTCAGGTGATCACTGGATCGCTGAGGTTAAAAATCACACAACAAGTTATATTCCAACAGTTTTATTTGGAAGCACTATCTTTCGGAGCACTGCTTCATGTAGATGTGCAGCAGGGCCATAAGACAGAATTTATAGCAAAAGATTGCAGTATCATGCATCTGAAAATATATATTGAACAAACTTAGATTGTTGTTAAGTCTTTCATCTTTTGGAATGGGTTGCAGGTTTCGCTTCATTAGTATGTAAATCCCAGAACTACTATTAAGTCACATTCTTGAGATAACTTAAGGTTTTATTTAAAAAAGGTGGCACCTCAGCTCAGCAAATGCATTAAAGGTGTGAGGTTAGAGTCTGTATCCCAATCTTGAGTCAGACTGGTTCTATTTCCAAAGTGAAATTTATAAAATATTACATGGATTGACTGCCTGCAGGTTGTGCATGTTTTGAGCAAAATAGAATGAATCTACAAATATAATTCCGCAAATACAAATTCACCCCATAGACTTGTGTCTGCGCGTGCATAAGAAAGAGAGTGTGTGCGTGTGTGTGTGTGTGCACGTGAGAGTGAGTGTGTTTGCAAGTTTGGTAAACTGGGTGTGTGTGTGATGGAGTATCAGCCTGTGAAGGGGTGTGCGTGTGTATGACAGAGGGTCTGTAAGAGTGTGAGAATATGTAAGATTGTGTGTATGTGTGCTTGTGTATGTGTTAGAGAGTGTATAGTGTAGTGGGGTCACCTGTAGTGTGACATGAACCCAAGGTCCCGGTTGAGGCCATTTTCATCGGTTCTGAACTTCGTTATCAGCCTCTGCTTGGCCACTTTGCATTGTTGCCTATCCCAAAGTTCGCCTTGGAGGATGGTCACCTGAAGATCCGAGGCCAAATGTCCCAGACTGCTCAAGTGTTCCCTGACTGGGAGTGAATGCCACAGTCTGGTGATTGTTGCACAGTGTCCATTCATCTGTTGTGGTCGAGTCTGCTTGGTCTCACCAATGTACCATGCCTCGGCATCCTTGTCTGCAGCATACGAGATAGACAACATTGGCCGAGTCACATGAGTACCTGCTGCATAAATAGTGAATCATGTCCCCATGTGTAATGGTGGTATCCGTGTCGGCACTCTGACACATCTTGCAGTGGTTGCTATGACAGGGTTGTACAGTGTTGTGGTCAATGTTGTCCTGAAGGCTGGGCAGTGTGCTGTGAACAATGGTCTGTTTAAGGTTTGGCGGTTGTTTAAAGGCGAGAAGTGGAGGCATAGGGAAGATTTTGGCGAGGTGCTCATCCTCATTGATAATGTATTGTAGGCCGGGAAGAACATGGCGCAGTTTTTTGGCTCTTGGGAAATACTGGACAACAAAGGGTACCCTATCGGTTGCAACCCATGTCTGTTTCCTGAGGATGTCATTACGGTTTCTAGCTGTGGCATGTCAGATCGGGCAATCAGTGAGTTGAGCATTGTACCGTGTCTTATGAGGGCATCCTTGAAACCAGGTGTCCATAATGTTCCTTCTCATTTGAACAGATCATGTGTATGCGTAGGGGATGGTTGTTTTAATGTTTATAGTGGAAGCTAGAGAAGTGTAGCATTGTGAAGTTATCTGTGGGTTTGCGGTGGAGTGTGGTGCTGAGGTGTCCAACCTTGGTGGAGGTGCATATGCCAAAGAATGAGGGATACTAAAGAGTAGTCCATGGTAAGTCTGATGGTGGGATGAAATTCGTTGATAACATTGTGTAATTGTTTCAGTGACTCCTCACAATGGGTCCAAAGGAAGAAAATGCTATCAGTATATCTGGTATATAGTGTTGGTTGGAGATTCTGCGCAGCTAAGAAGCCTTATTCAAACTTGTGCATGAAAATGTTGGCATATTGGGGTGCAGATTTGGTCCCCAAGGCTGTTCCATGTGTCTGGATGAAGAACTGGTTGTCAAAGGTGGCCAAGTAATATTTTGTAAATTCCACTTTGGGAGTAAAGCCAGTCTGACTCAAGAGTGGGATACAGACAGACTCTAACCTCACACCTTTAGTTCATTGACTGAGCTGAGATGTCACTTTTTTTTTAATAAAGCCTCGAGTCATCTTGAATGTGATTTAAAAGAAGTTCTGGGATTTAATTATTAATGAACTGAAACCTGCAACCCATTCTAAAAGGTGGAAGACTTAACAGCAATCTAGGTATGTTCAATATATCATTTCAGTTGCATGACATCGTAATCTTTTGCTGTAAATTCTGTCTTATAGTCCTACTCCACAACTACTTGATGAAGGAGCAGCACTCCAAAAGCTAGTGCTTACAAATAAATGTATTGGACTATAACCTGGTGCTTTGGTTTTTAACTTTGTCCACCTCAGTCCAACACCGGCTCCTCCACATCATGGATCTCTGAAGTCAGTGTTTTCCTTTCCAACAATCATGACACTCATTCAAAAAGGGACAATCATGACACTCATTCAAAAGCTCTTAATTGGTTTAAGACATCCTAAAGTAATGAAAAGTCAATATAAAGTAAATCTTAATTGCAAAACAAGCAGTGTTTCTTGGAAGTTGCTACAATTAATACAGTCAGCCTTCTGTACACTAGGTGGCTCTTTGAGATCAATTATACTGTGAACAACACTGGCAAAAATATTCCGTTGGTAGATAACATTGCTTGAATGAAAACACCAAGTCTGTAACACTCTTTCCAGACTTATGACAGAGTTTGTGGAATTAAAATATATTGAATTTGAACACAGAGGAAAAGCTGTCACGGACAACAATCCATTCCCCCTCTTTCTCTGAAACCCCTTTCATCAACTTCATTGAGTGAACTCAGAGTAAGCACATCACTACAAGAAAAGGGTTTTAAAAGAGGAAGTCTGTCTCCAGCCAGATTCAGGAAAAACTCCAGTACCAATAGCTTAAGTAAAAAGATTTTGGCTGCAGACCAAAATTTGAATAATCTGTGATTTTTATTGTATATTTAACTGTTATTGGTGTTACGACATGGGCTAAATCCTTCTGCTAATTAAACAAAATACACAGGAAAACTCACTTCGCCTCAGAAGCAGTGAAAGTATGAGTGACAGAGAACTACCCCAAATTTCACTATTTAAAGAAAAAAAATAACAATTTTATTCTTTAACTCCAAAAGTGAACATTAAACAATAACTATTCACAACCCTAATCCTCCTCTCTCTTTAAAAAAAAATATCTACCTCCCACTCTATGACAATATGCTGATGCAATAAAGCCCCTATTAAATTTACAGCAAATCAATTTTCTAAACCAGCCAGTTGTGTCAATCCTCCTCTAGATCTCCCTGGGTTGTCTTCAGTCTTCTGCCACACAGATATTTCATGTAAAGAAAAGGAACCATTTAGAGAGCAGTCATTCGATGGCAGAAGCTGCTGTTTTTCTGGCTAACTGTCCAAAATGCCTGCTTTTTATACACCAAAACATCAGATCGTCTCATTGGTTCAAAAACATCACCTTTGCTTTCACAAGTTCAGTTTTCTTTAAGTTTATCACCAGTTTTGCTTCTCTTAATCATTCAAAGAGCTCTGTCAACTGTACCGTGTGATCTTTCTGGGATTCACTAGAGTCATCATCAAGATAGACTGCACAGTTTGTTAACCCAGTCACAACTCTGTTCGAGTCTTTGCAATGTGGTGGGTGCGTTCTTCATTCCAAAGGGCATCACTTGGAATTGATGTAGCCCATTTGAGGTTACAAACATAGAAATTTCTTTCGCTTTCAATGATTAAGGTACCTGCAAAAAATCATGCAGTCAGTCCAACTTTGATATAACTGGCTTGTCCAAATTTCTCTATACAGTCCTCTAATCTTGGTATTCTGTATAGCCCAGTTTTCTTAGACGTTGATCTTCCAGTAGTCCACACAAAGTCGTTGAGTCCCGTCAGATTTGGGAACTAACCACTTGCTCTGACTTGGTTCAATAATATCTTCTTTGAGCATCACCTCCATTTCCTTCTGGACCTGTCTGGCTTTGAAAGGATTCTGTCGGTGTGTTGTTTTGTCAGAACGGCATTCCGTATGTCTACCTCATGCACAATAGCATTAATCCTTCCCATTTTGTTCCTGCATATGCCCTTATACTGCTGCAAGAAACCTTTAACCTGCATTCTTTGTTCCTGAGACAGTTCACTAACCTTTCCCACTCCTCAAGGACTTCCTCATTGTTTAACATATTTTGAGGCACATCAAAATCCCCATCATCTGGATTTGATTCCTCACTCTGTGGAGCAGTAACAAACACCTGTTTCTCAAGTTCCTTCTCCCTATTATAATAGGATTTCAACATGTTTACATGACGTACCCAATACCGTTTCTTTTCTACCCGGCATCTTTTGATAGGGCCCACTAAATTTGGATTTGAAGGGATCTCCTACCACTGGTAACAATACTAATGTTATCCCCATGGGAAAACATCTGAATCTCAAAGATTTTATCTGCCACCTGTTTCATTCTATACTGTGCCCTCTTTAGGAGCTGTTTAGCTAACTCTCACCTACTCAATTTAATTTATCCCTCACCTCCAATACGTAATCCAAGTGTGAAGTCTCTGACTTTGGTTCTCACAATTTCTCTTTAATTAATTTCAAAGGCCCTCTCACTTCATGTCTGTATACTAACTCAAAGGGAGTAAACTGAATAGATTCATTTGGGGCATCTCTAATGGCAAACATTACAAATGAGATACCTTTCTCTCAATCATTCAGGTAATCCTGACAGTATGCCCTCAACATGGTCTTGAGGGTCTGATGCCACCTTTTTAAAGCTCCCTGGGATTCAGGATGATATGCACTTGATTTAAAGTGCTGTATACCTAAGCTATCTAGCTCTTCCTTAAACAGCTGAGCAGTAAGTTTAACCCCTTAGTCTGACTGAATCTCTTTGGATAACCCATACCACATGAAGAAAGCTATTAACTCCTCTCCCACCCTTTTTAACTTAATACTCCATAATGGAATTTCCTGCGGAAATCTGGTAGGCACATCCAATATGGTAAGGAAGTACTGGTTCCCACTTTCAGTTTTCAGGAGGGGACCTACACAATCAACCATTACCAGGTGAAACGTTTTTCAAATGTAGGAATTAGCAACAAAGGTGCAGGTTTTATTACTGCCTGTGGCTTACCTACCATTTGGCATGTATGACACCTACAGCAAATGTTAACCACATCCTTCTGCATTCCAGGCTAATAGAAATGTTTTTGTATCTTAGCCTGAGTCTTCCGTCACCTAGGTGACCTCCTACAGGTAGTCCATGTGCTACTCATAACACCTCCTGTCTGTATGCTACCAGATTGTATGGCAACACAATCTGGTGCACTTCTGCCCATTTCTCCCCTGCACTAACCTGCCATGCTCTCCATTTTTGTCTTAGGATTCTGTCTTTGGATTCTGTCTTTGAGATGATAACCCTCAGGAATATTCTCCACCTCCTTTTCTGAGCACGCATCATAAATATATATTTTATTGTCTCATCGTTCTGTTGCAAGTCTATTAGCCTTTCAGGACTAAACACTTCTGCCTGACCCTCTTCAGGTTTTTCCTGCACCATTATGTCAAACAGGATGTCTGCTAACTGAACCTCAACTATTTTAGTTTTTGCTTTGTGTTATGACTTATGATAATGGGATCTTATTCCTACACAGTCTGGGAAAATACCAGGGTATTTTGCTTTGAACTCCTCAGTTCCCTATCTTTCTTCGGCTTCTCTACAACCAGGGCTGTCACTCCCACCTTAGACCCTGCTAAATCGTTCCCAAGAACAAACTGGATTACTGGAACTGACACTGTCAATCACTCCCACTGTTACTTCCCTGTCTTGAGTTGACACTCCCACTTGATCTTACATAGGGGTACTCTAAATTTCTGTCCATCTACCCCACAAGTTACCACTCTTTCGGGTAACAGATCAGAAAGAGTGCAAATACTTTCATCTGTTACTTTTAGAGACTGGTTAGATCCTGTATTTTTCAAAATTAGAACTTCTTTCCCTTCTCCCCCTGTTCTTTGAGTAAACTTTACCTGCAGACACACATTCTTTATAGAGATCAGTCACTAACTCCGTACCCTGCCCTTGCTTAGGCTATACACTCCCCTGCAGCTCCTTGACTTTTCTTGGGGATTCCTTTATAGTAGAAATGCCTGAGGCCTTCCTTTTTAACCTGTGGTAAATAATCACCAGTGTTCTCTACTTTGTTTTGTAGTGTAGGATCTCCCCTTCTCCCAACTTCTATCTCTCTCGGGATAAATTATTGCCGGAAGCTAAACTTTGTCCTTTGCACCAATGTATATTCATCTGCCATCTCTGCTGCTCTTCTCACTTCTTGAACTTTCTGTTCATCCACATGAATTCTTATCATCTCTGGAAGTGAGTTTTTAAACTCCAGCAGAATAATCTCTCTTGGAGCCTCATAGGTCTTATCTATTTTTGAGGTCCGCACCCATTTATCAAAATGACTGTTTAATTCTTTCAAACTCAACTTGCAGCTTTTCCACTTTCACTCTGTCTCAAAGGTACAGTACACACCTTCAACTTCATAACACATAGTTAAAGCTTAAAATGATACTGAGTAGACTTTATATTTTTTCAGGTTTGGAAGAGGTGTGTACATTATTTTTGGACATGTAGTTGGACATGTTTGCACATTTTAAACCTGTTGTTCATAATGTTTGCAGCCTTGGTTGAGTAAGTTTATTGCAATAAAACTAATTCTTTATTATCTAACTTAAGGAATTTGCCTGACTGGTTTATGATACTGAGCTATATACAGTTTAGTCTTTATAATTAGCAATGTCACCTCCCCTTTAAATTCAAACATTGTTGTGGCCACTGGAAGAGTGGAACAGGGAAAGGTATCAGTCCACTTATCCTCACTTGGTCATAAGTAATAAAAGGAACAGTAGAATGGTCTTAGTCCAGAGAATGACATTGTTCATTCTGAGGCACTCTGTGTGGAGAGGAATCTCTGCAACATATCCTAGTGAGAATATTAAGGATTTTGGAATGCTTTTCTTTGCAACTTTACCCTTAAATAATTCCATTTGACAATAAATAGGAGGAGAAAGAGGAAGGGGCCAAGAACAACAGGATCGCCAAGCTAAAAACGTGCAACAGTTGGCCAAATAATCCTTAAGAATATCTTCCCCTTTTTTCCAAAAAGGAAAAATACATTCATGTACTGATAATTCACTGAAGACACTTATCAAATTACTTTCTCAAATTACCCAGAAACAATATCTATATGCACGCCTCTGCCACCATAATGACTTTGCCCATTGCTTTTGGCTGCACTGTTTCCCTTTGGAGTCAGGTAATGCTTTTCTGCCTTCCATGCTGTTCATACCTTTTACATTTGTAATACGATTTGTTATGGTGAGGTGACTGTTGATCTCATGTTGTTTCAAATTTGAAGCCTTTTCAATGTGAAATTCCAAACCATGCCCTGAGTCTGATAACTCAATATTTTACAGACAGCTTTATTTTTGATCATATCAGTATGCATAGTTTCTTAAGGTCAGTCAAAGCTTGCCTGTGGGGTTTTACATATCTTTGACAAGGTATGGCATTTTCCTAAGTTTACTTATTTCTCAGTTTTGCATTCATTTTAGGAGCTGCACACATTGGAAAAGGTATTGGTGGAATATTGTTTGCGAGATTCACACGTTCTTCTTCAATCAGTGAGGAATACAAGGATGAACCAGTTGTAGAAGACAGGAGAACAACTGAAGCTCAGTATAGTCCAAGGTTGTTGTCACGCAATAATTCTGGTCTTTTGTATGGTGCAGGTTAGTATATGCAAGTCTTAATTTTAGAATTTGGCATTTTCAAATACTTTGCCTGTTGACACTTTGTACTGTATTTGATGAAATGAACTAATATATTTGCTACATTTCTTTTCTAAAAACTTGATAATTTTCAAGGATTCCCAAGAAATATTTTGAAATATTGGCCTTCTGCTTCTGGCATTTCAACATTTGATGCTGGAATATAATGGGCATGAGCCAATGGCTATAACAGTATTCTCCAAATCTAATTGAATGAGCTCCTCCAATAAATGGAGGGTGAGCCTTGGGTCCTTCACTACCTTTAAGGAACCAGACCTGCAAAGAATCGCCCATAATTTTGGGTAATACAATGTGCTTTAAGATCTAAAGTTTTTAAAAATAGAGGCACGATTAATATCCTTTTCAGTTTACTTCAATCTGCTGGTTGACAGTTGCCTGAATGTGCTTAAAGAGGAAGGTTTCGCAATTTACCTAATGGTAAAATTGGCATAAGGTCAATGTAACATTGGCTGAGGCCATTGTCTCTTCTGACTCCCAGTGAACTGAGCAGTTCAGCCAGCTCAGAGTCAGCAGTGCAATCTTTAATCGTAGTCTTTATCGTATTGATTTTAACCCCCTCTGCGCAGAAATATATAATTGAGACCTAGCTGTGCATGCAATGTACAACTTACGTATGCATAATTTAATTATTGTTTGCATTCTGAAGCATTGGCAATAATTTTTATTTTTCTCTGTTAGTGGAGTTAGAGCATCGCCTTGATTTTGAACTGCGGGAGGGCCTTGTGGAAAGCAGGTATTGGTCTGCAGTAACATCACACACTTCTTATTGGTCATCTCTAGACGTCGCTCTTTTCCTCCTATCATTTTTGTACACACAGAGACCACCTGTTGGTGTCGACCAATCAGAAGCCATCAGATTTCCAGGAGAATCTCCACACAAGTGACGAACTGTATAGAGACTGTTGTTACTCCTGCTTAAAGTGCAATGAAAACAAAGGGAATCGCAGCTTTGTTTGTGTTTTTTATTTATTTTCTAAAATCCACAATGAATATTGGAAGTACGAGCAACCTATTTCTAAATAAAGTACTCAGATTAGAGTCAAACCTGTTCTTTTCCTACTCTTTAACAAGTTGTCATTATTCACTGTATAATAAATATGTAAAATACTTCTTTACAATTATGGCAAACTAAGGTTAATACTAACATTGAGGCTGGAGCTTATAATGTTATAAACTTTAATTTTTATTTATGTTTCAAATGTGCAAACCATATCCAGATACTAATAATGTTTTGTACTAGTATAACCTCCTAAGAATGTTGACATGAAGTTTGCACTTTATATCTCCAGTGATATCTTACAGCTAGTCAGTGTGGCTAACAATGAACTGTTTACACATTTGAAGTATAAAAAAAGAAGTTTGGTGCTTATACTTATGTTAATACAAAGTTTTTCACTTTTTTGTTGATTTGTGTATTTTTTTAAATTTTGCCACAACTGTTTTGCTTCACTGTGCTGTTGTATAGTGCAGGGTTTAGATCAGTGTGGTGCTGGAAAAGTGCAGCAGATCAGGCAGCATCCACGGCTCCTCAGATGCTGCCTGACCTGCTGTGTTTTTCCAGCACCATGCTGATCTAAACTCTGGTTTCCAGTATCTGCGGTCCTCACTTTTGCCTATTATATAGTGCAGAAGACATTGCAATGTCATTCTCTTAGTGCTTTGCATTTTTTTTGTCAATAAAAGCCCTGGTGGTTTTATAACACCAAGTGGTTGATGCCGTGTAATTTCAGATGTCGCTGCTGAAACGTTTTTATCTCAACCATTTAATGCTGAAACCATTTAAACCAGGCTGAGGTCATTTTCAGACCTTCCTTCGTAATACTTTTCAACATTCAAGCCCTCTTCCACTTCTCCAAATTTCAAGGCGTAATTCTCAAAACATTGTAATTTAACAATTTTTTGTCTGGTAATCGGGCATTTTCAGAAAACTCCCCAAGTATCTTAATTTTTATACTACCAAATGATTAAACACTTCAATATTTTATTTTTTTTTCACATTTGCCATGATTATTTGACAAATGAAAGGAATAAATTATCTGCTGAGCTCAAAATTATTCTCTGATAACCGGTTCATTTTTAATTTAAAATCTTTTAATCTGGCTGGTTTGATTCAAAATGTACATCAGGTCTTTCTGGTGAGCGTATTATTTGCTGCCTTTGATCTATCCACAGCCACAGATCAGATTTCAAACAATCTCCAAATAAGATAAAGCATAGAATCTTTTGTAAATAATCTCAAGAAATACTCTGAATTGATGCATTGTTTTTCTACACATGAATTAAGAAACCACAAAATGAAACTGAAGAAAATTATGCATCCAAGTTGAGTCTGCAACACTATCATTTTAGACAATTTAAGCATTTCACAAATAGAAAATGGGGAAAAATGGATGATAGCCATTGAAGTGGCCACTGGTCTTTTGCTCTCTGTAATTCTAAATGGCAATACTTCTGGCGCATGTGTGCATGGAGGCTGGTAATACTTCCAAGAAGATTAATCATTGTTTGAGAACTGCAAATCCTAAAATTAAGTGGTTTCAAACTAGCTTTGTTACTTTGGAAAGCTGCTCACCATGTTTCTAAAACCTAATTGTAAAACCTTGTTACCTATAATTAATGTAGGAATCTCCCAACTTGGTGCTTCTAGTAACTATAATGGATGAGTGAGCTTTGTATATATGATGTCCAAACACTTGATTATGGGCTATATTCAGAATTGTTTGTCATTGGTCTGGTTGAAGAGGTCAGAAATACAAGTTGCCTGTTTGACTCAAATCAGAAAAAGTCGAAGCCATTGGTGTCTTAAGGAATCTTTCAGTCACCTTGTTTAGTCCTTAATGCGTCTTCGACTCCAAACATAGCTAAGATGATTGCTGCTGGTGTCCACAATCCTTGACTTTGTAATGATTCTATAGCCATTCCAATTGTAACTTTTGTTACTTCTCATTTTAGATTTTATTTTTGCACAGTATATTCCAGTGCATTAAAAGTTTTTGTTTCAGTCTAAGTCCATGCAAAGATCCTTTCCTGGCCTCCCCTCCTAGGTCCCTACTTTCTGTCTCTAGACAACGTTATCCAAAGAGTGTTGTCTTTTCACATTGTGCTCAGTGAGAGGTTTGGGCCAACTCCCAACTTTGGAAGCCCAGCTCTGCCCATACCCACCATATTTTGTCTCCTTGAGGAAGTGATTGCCAAAGAGATCTGAGTAACAGCAATAGAAAAGATGTTTGACATCTTAAGGTAAATTGCATTTCTAGGCCATACGGCATGTTTATATACAAATTTGTTTTGCATTGGCAAAGATTAAAATGTTGAGATAAACATACTTATATTAGTATTGAGAGGTTTCATTTCCTTCCCTTGATGGAAGGTATTCAGGTCCATACAAGAGACCATTTTCTGCAGCTTCAGCACTTTAGAGAAATGTTTTAATTCTTTCAGCTCAGCTTTACTAGTTAGGAACAAGCTTTTACTTTGAAAACTTCCTGGTAAAGTCAAAGGCAGACCTCACCCACAGCACTGTGACCTCCAGCATGGATAGAGCAAGGAGGCAGGTCCGTAATTCATCCCAGCCAAATTGAGGACCAAATCCTGTGCTGTTGGCACCAGTCACATTGGCTTCCCAACCAAATGACTCTTTAATGTGTCTAAGTTGTTGTGATAATCTGCACTTTCACCTACATGTTTTCCTCTGACCTATGAATAGTAATTGTAGAGGCTGCAACTTTCCTTTCCATCACATTGCTGGCAACGCATATCTCTTGCTCCTATTTCCTGCCATTGGCATACATTGTGAAGATTAACAAGCTGATACTCTACCTGTTTGGTCATGTTATGAGCACACCTTCTTTGGCCACCTAATTCTGGAGTGAGCTTGGACCTGGAACTTTAGGCTCAGCAGGAACATTACCCATTCTGCCACAATCCCTTGTCAGATTTTAATTATTGTTGGAGATTAATTATAAAAAGTGTAATATTGTAACTTGTTCTTTCTGTATCTTTCACTCCTCTTAATTCCATCTTGTTACTTTCAGTACATAATTTGGTTTGGGGTTAAATGTTTACCTCCTTAGTCTTGTAGATATTGATGAGAACATCAACCTGTTCAGAAATGTTATTACACACCTCTGGAGCAGATCGGACTTGAACTTGGACCTCTTGGCTCAAAGGTAGGGACATTGAGAACCCCTAATATTTACCCCTTTGGTTCAGATTGTGCATTTTATTAATAATCTTCAATTTAATTGTTTAAGGAAATGCATTATTGCTTGACCAATTCATAAAATTCTAAGATTCCCTGTAGAGGGACTGTGCCAGATAGCTCTGGAATCACTGCAGGTTCCAGTCCGAAATGTCATTGAACCTATTCAGGTATGTGCTGGTGTCTCACCATGAATAGCAAATTCAAGCCAAAGGTTTGTTTTTTTTCCCTGTAAGAGATAAGATGGCCGTGAACATTTTCAGTAAAGCACACATCTGCATTAAACATTCAACGCATTTGCTACAAACTCTGGTAGCAGTAGTGCCCGTACAAAACATACTTCAAGCTCCTTTGATTGCACCTTCCACATCTGTGATCTCTACCACCTAGAAGGATAAGGATAGTGAATATGTGCGAAACACCACCACTTGCGAGTTCCCCAGCAAGCCACTCACTCGGCCCTAACTACATTGTCACTCCTTCATTGGTGCTGGAGCAAACTCCTGGTACTCCATCCTTACAAATAGGACGAATATCAGACAAACTGCAGCCATTGAAGAAAGTGGCTCTCAACCACCTCAAGGCCAAGTAGAAATAAGTAAATTCTGGCCTTGTCAGTGAAAGAATATGTTTTAAACCCTGACCAGTAAAATCAATATCCTCAATGCCACTAAATGTTTTGATGGGTTGAGGTTCTGTCAAGATTTGACCCACCCAATTATGATCTATTCATCCGGCAGGAAATTTCATGATGCCTTCAGTCTTTCAAGAAACCTTTGTTTCTCAAAATCTGTATTATAAATATTACCAGAAGAGGGGGATGTTTCCTCCAACGTCAGAATGAATAAATACAGTATGCTAACAATTAGAGTAAAGCATTTATTTATGATATAAAGTATTACAAAAGTAAAAACATTCTTTTATTGAAAACTCCAATTTAATGTTTGAGGTGAGCTAGATATAACTTTAGAAAATGAGTTCTGCACACCAAAATAAAACAGTTTCTTCAGTGAAAATCATAAACCAGAATAGTGGATTATCATCTTTGAGTCCGTTGAAAATTTAATCTTAAATGATCCAACTCCATTCACTCACTGGATGTAAATCATTGAAATGTACACAACAGCTGGAAATTAGCAATGTTCAAAATAAAGTACTTAACATTAAAAGGCATATACCTATACATATCTGATGTGTGAAATGTTTTTGAAGCAATATTTTGTTTTTTTTGGGAAGTTTTTATTAGAAATATAATTAATGTGATTATTCATTTCATTGAGATTCATTGCCGTATTGAAAATTCTGTCTGGTTGCCAACTCATGAGCTTGAGAATGAAATCATGAAGTCCGTGAAAGCTGCCAAGTAGAACAATCGATCCCACACTCTATCCTCTCAGTTCAGAATGGGCTAATTCCTTCCTGTATGAGATTAAACTTCATTTTCAGTTTTTCACAGAAGCACATTGTTAACTATATAGCTGAAGAATTGAATAACAACAGAAATAATTTCTATTTGAACTTTATTATTGTCTTCAGAATTCCACTCAGAATTCAAGAGGCTAACATTTCTGAATTATATGAATTGATGTATGATTTCAAATGTACACTTTTGAAAAGCAATCATCCTAAAAAATTGGAGGAAAATATATTATTAGAGATTCAACTCCCGCTCAAAGTTTGCCTTTGACATTTTAATAATCACAACATGGGATTTAATTTTAATCTGGTCATTTTGTTTATTGCTGAATAATTTTTTGTAACTTTGGACTACTTTGGAATTTTTGGTACGTATAAGTTTGGCAGAAAAGGGGTACAGTGATTATTGATATCAAGCGGTTTTATTACTGTAATATAACACTTTTTAGTGTGGGAGATATGATTATTTGTATATTTCAATTAACAGGATGATTTATTAATATAAACCTACAAGTTTAAAACCAGGGTGGACCATTAAACTCTTCTAGCCTGCTCAGCCATTAAATAAGATCAATGCTGACCTGATTGTAGCTTCTACTTTCATATCTAATTGCTAAACTTCTTGATTTCATTGTCAGTTAAGACAGTTAACTCATATTAAATGATCCAACCTTCACTAGTCTCTGGGGAAGAGGTCCCACTGACTAACAATTCTTAAGGGCATTTCTGTCTTAAATGGCAGACCACTTATATTTAAACTGTATTCCCTAGTCCTAGTCTATTCCAAATAGCGACACATCCACCTTGTTCAGTTCCCTCAGGAGCTTGCATATTTAAATAAGATCACCACTCGTTCTTCTAAACTCCGATTGGTACAAGCTCAATCTGCCTCATCTTTCCTCATAAGAGAATCTTTCATGTCAGGAATCCACTGAGTAAATCTTTTCTGCACTGTTTCAAATGCAATTTCATATTTTAAATGAAAACAAAATTGTACATATTACACCAGATTTTGTTTCATCATATCTGTTAACAACTGTAGCAAAACATTCTCCTTTCAATCAATAACATTGCATTTGCCCTTCCTAATTATTTGCTGTACATGCAGACTAACTCTAATCCCTTTATCAGGGCACTCAGCTCCCTATATACCAGAGTTCTGTAGTCTCTCTTCATTTAAATAATATACAGCTTTCCTATTGCTCCTGAAGAGTGGACAAGTTCATATTTTCCAACCTTGTACTCCATCTGTCAACGTTTTTGCCCACTCAAGCTCTCCGTGTACATTTCAGAGTCCTTATGGCCTCCCCATAATTCAATCTCCTACCTATCATTGTGTCATCAGAAAATTTAGCAACTGTACATTTGGTCCCTTCATCCAAGTCATTAAATATACTGATTGTAAATAGTTGAGACACAACACTGAACTCACCTAAAGCTTTTTGGAAATCCCTGTATATCATATCTACAGGTTCCATTTTATCAATGTTGTGTTGCCTCCTCAAAGAATTGCACTAAAGCGTTCCAACAAGATTTTCCTTTCACAAAATTGTTAACTCATTGGACGTAGGAGCAGATGTTGGCCATTCAGCACTTCGAGCCAGCTCCACCATTCAACCTCTCTGGAGACTTGTTTAATTATGGTCTCATTCCATTTTCTTGTCTGCCACCATAATCCTCACTCGTGCCTATCAAAAAAAAAGGAACTCTGCCTTGACTAAATTCAATAACAGCCTTCAGTGCTTTCGAGGGAAGAAAATTCCTCAAACTGACAAGCCTCCAGAGAGAAGAAAAATCTCATCTCTCTGTTAGAAGGTAGATCTATTATTTTTAAACTGATACCCCTCGTTCTAGATTCCCACCCGCCGGTAAACAGCCTCCGGCTGTTGTCTTATCGAGGCCATTTAGGATGCTCAATGTTTCAATAGGATTTCCTAAAACTTTAAACTCTAATCAATATATGCCCCTTTTTTTTCCAACATGAATTCATAGGATAAGCTGTTCATCCCACGAAATAAGTCAAAGAAACCCTCTGATCTCTGCATAACACAATTATATCCTTTTTCAAATAAGAAGACTGAAACTACTCAGTACTCCAGATGTGATCTCATCATGCCCCTATCCAGCTGCAGCAACATTTTCCATACTTTTATGTTCCATTCGCTTCGCAGTAAACACCAACATTCCATTTGCCTTTCAAATTAGTTGCATGATTCTGCCAAATTGCATTAAGATTTTCTAAGAGCCCTATTATAACCTCCTGAATAAAGACTAGCATTTTCCCTATGACAGATGTTAAGCTAACTTGTCTACAGTTTCATGTATTCTGTCTCCATTTTTACTTGAATAGAGAAGTTTGTTTTCCAATCTAATGGAAAGTTTCCAAAATCAGTGGATTTTTGAAAATTTACAATAATGCATCCATTGTCTCATCAATCACTTACTTTTTTAAGACCCTAGGATGAGATCCATCAGGACCTAGGGAGTTATCAGCCTTTATTTCCATAAATTTACTCAATACCCTTATAGTTGAAACTTTATTGCTGGAACAGCACAGCAGGTCAGGCAGCATCCAGGGAACAGGAGATTCGACGTTTCGGGCACAGGCCCTTCTTCAGGAATGAGCAGAGAGTGTTCAGCAGGAGAAGATAAAAGGTAGGGAGGAGGGACTTGGAGGAGGGGAGTTGGAAATGTGATAGGTGGAAAGAGGTCAAGGTGAGGGTGATAGGTCGGAGTAGGATGGAGGCGGAGAGGTCAAGAAGAAGACTGCAGGTCAGGAAGGCGGTGCCGGGCTGGAGGGATTCGGCTGAGACAAGGTGGGGGGAGGGGGGATGAAGAAACTGGTGAAGTCCAAGTTCATCCCCTGCGGTTGGAGGGTTCCCAGTCGGAAGATAAGACGCTCCTCCTCCGACCGTCGGGTTGTTGTGGTTTGGCGGTGGATGAGTCCAATGACCTGCATATCCTCGGTGGAGTGGGAGGGGGAGTTGAAATGCTGTGCTACAGGTTGGTTGGGTTGGTTCGTCCGGGTGGCCCAGAGGTGCTCTCTGAATCGCTCCGCAAGTAGGCGGCCTGTTTCCCCAATATAGAGGAGGCCACACCGGCTGCAGCGGATGCAGTAGATGATGTGGGTGGAGGTGCAGGTGAATGTGTGGCGAATATGGAAGTTTCCTTTGGGGCCTTGGAGAGAAGTGAGGGGGGGAGGTGTGGGCGCAAGTGTTGCACCTCCTGCGGTTGCAAGGGAAGGTGCCGGGAGTGGAGGTTGAGTCGGTGGGGGGTGTGGATCTGACAAGGGAGTCGCGGAGGGAGTGGTCTCTACGGAAAGCTGATAGGGGAGGGGAGGGAAATATATCCTTGATGCTGGGGTCTGTTTGGAGGTGGCGGAAGTGACGGCGGATGATGCGCTGTACATGGAGATTGGTGGGGTGGTAGGTGAGGACCAGTGGGGTTCTGTCCTGGTGGCGGTTGGAGGGGCGGGGCTCAAGGGCGGAGGAGCGGGAAGTGGAGGAGATGCGGTGGAGGGCACCGTCGACCACGTCGGGGGGGAAATTGCGGTCCTTGAAGAAGGAGGCCATCTGTGTTGTACGTATCCTCCACTTCCCGCTAGTGCCCTCCACCGCATCTCCTCCACTTCCCGCTAGTGCCCTCCACCGCATCTCCTCCACTTCCCGCTCCTCCGCCCTTGAGCCCCGCCCCTCCAACCGCCACCAGGACAGAACCCCACTGGTCCTCACCTACCACCCCACCAATCTCCATGTACAGCGCATCATCCGCCGTCACTTCCGCCACCTCCAAACAGACCCCAGCACCAAGGATATATTTCCCTCCCCTCCCCTATCAGCTTTCCGTAGAGACCACTCCCTCCGCGACTCCCTTGTCAGATCCACACCCCCCACCGACCCAACCTCCACTCCCGGCACCTTCCCTTGCAACCGCAGGAGGTGCAACACTTGCGCCCACACCTCCCCCCTCACTTCTCTCCAAGGCCCCAAAGGAAACTTCCATATCCGCCACAGATTCACCTGCACCTCCACCCACATCATCTACTGCATCCGCTGCAGCCGGTGTGGCCTCCTTTATATTGGGGAAACAGGCCGCCTACTTGCGGAGCGATTCAGAGAGCACCTCTGGGCCACCCGGACGAACCAACCCAACCAACCTGTAGCACAGCATTTCAACTCCCCCTCCCACTCCATCGAGGATATGCAGGTCATTGGACTCATCCACCGCCAAACCACAACAACCCGACGGTCGGAGGAGGAGCATCTTATCTTCCGACTGGGAACCCTCCAACCGCAGGGGATGAACTTGGACTTCACCAGTTTCTTCATCCCCCCTCCCCCCACCTTGTCTCAGCCGGATCCCTCCAGCCCGGCACCGCCTTCCTGACCTGCAGTCTTCTTCTTGACCTTTCCGCCTCCATCCTACTCTGACCGATCACCCTCACCTTGACCTCTTTCCACCTATCACATTTCCAACGCCCCTCCTCCAAGTCCCTCCTCCCTACCTTTTATCTTCTCCTGCTGAACACTCTGCTCATTCCTGAAGAAGGGCCTGTGCCCGAAACGTCGAATCTTCTGTTCCCTGGATGCTGCCTGACCTGCTGTGCTGTTCCAGCAATAAAGTTTCAACTTTGATCTCCAGCATCTGCAGACCTCACTTTCTCCTCAATACCCTTATACTAGTGATTGTAATTCTTTGACGTGTATCCCTTTTACAGCCCACTTCAGCTCTTGCTTTGCAGTTATTTCTGAATGTTATACGTAGATTCTCCAGTGAAGACAGATGCAATATATTAGATTAGATTACATTACATTACAGTATGGAAACAGGCCCTTCGGCCCAACAAGTCCACACCGACCCGCCGAAGCGCAACCCACCCATACCCCTACATTTACCCCTATACCTAACACTACGGGCAATTTAGCATGGCCAATTCACCTGACCTGCACATCTTTGGACTGTGGGTGGAAACCGGAGCACCCGGAGGAAACCCACGCAAACACGGGGAGAACGTGCAAACTCCACACAGTCAGTCGCCTGAGTCGGGAATTGAACCCGGGTCTCTGGCGCTGCGAGGCAGCAGTGCTAACCACTGTGCCACCGTGCCGCCCACAATGGTTCAATTCAATGGTTCTGTAATTTTCTTATTTCGTATTATAATTCTCCAGAACTCACTTCCTTTGTTCTTTTAACTCTGGATACCTGTTTGTGATTTATTTTTATAGCTTTCTGTCTGTCTAATTTTCCCTCATTTATTTAATCATTCTTTATTGTTTTTAGATCCTGTCTGATTATGGAAAATATCTATCTTAGCTTAATTGTAAAATATTTATTTGGATTTAATACAATCTTTAACATCCTTAGTTTACCTCAAACAATGCATCCTTCTCCTAGAGTCTTTTTTCTCTCTGTTCACCAAAGATATGGTCTATTATGTGGAATATCTCTGAAATGCCATCTATTGTGTCTCTGCTGGCACACCCTTTAATGTTATCTATCAGCTCATTTGAGCTCACTCCACCTTCCTAATCTTATACTTGCCTTTATTTAAGTGTTAAATACTAATCTTAGATCTACTCTTTGTTTCCTTCAGCTCTGAAATAAAATTCAATGTTAGGATCACTGCTACTGCTACTCAGGGGCTCCTTTTCTTGGAGGTCATTAATTAATCATGTCTCATTGCACATTACCGGGTTTACAAAATCTTCTGTCCACCTGTAAAATGTGCTACTTTAAGAAACAGTTTTGAAAACATTCTCTAAACTTATTTTCCAGACTATCCTTGCTAAACTGATACATCCAATCCAGGTGTAGATTAAAATCTTCCATTATTACCACCATACTCACCCTTTCTTACAAGCCTGCATTATTTCTTTCTGTCTAATTTAACATGTTGTAGATTCATAAGACATGGAAACAGACCGTTCAGTCCAACTTGTCTACACCAACCATGTATCCTAAACTGATCTTGTTCCATTTGCCACCACTTGGCCCATATCCATCTCCACTCTTCCTATTCATGTATCCATCTAGAAGCCTTTTAAATACTACAATTATACCAACCTCCAAAACCATCTTGTTCTATACACACATCACCCTCTGCGTAACAAAGTTGCCCCTCAGGTTCCTTTTAAATTTTTCTCCTCTCACCTTAAACCTATGCCTTCTAGTTTTGGACTCCCCTACCCTTGGAAAATGACTATGGCTATTCACTGTAATCATGCCCCTCATGATTTTTAAATCTTCATAAGATCCGATGCTCCAGGGAAAAAAGCCTCTCCCTATAGCTATCTCCAATCACAAACTTCCTTGTAAATCTTTTCTGAAGTCCTTCAAGTTTAACAACATATTTCCTATAGTAGGGAGACCAGAAATGAACACAGTATCCTAAAAATGGTCAAACTAATGTCTTGTATAGTGCAAAGTGATGTCTGAACTCCTATATGCAATGCGCTGACCCATGTCACCTTCACCACCCTGCCTACCTTTGACTCCACTTTCAAGGAACTATGCAGCTGCGCCCATAAGTCTCTTTGTTGGGGAACATTCCCCAAGGCCTTGTACATCCATGACAATGTAACTAGTTTGTGAATAAAAATTTATTGTTAAAATGTACACAACCTCTTTCAGTCATGAAAGAGAACCCAAAAGCAACAAGTACTGAAGACAAGCTAGCAGACCACAAAAAACACTTTGGCAGGTCAAAAGGAAAATGTTTTTAACTCACCTGGGGAGCAGGATTGGAATCCCCTTTCAGAAAACAATAGCAGTGCCACAGATCCTGAGCAGGCATCAGTCCGGATCTTTCAGAGGATTTTATAGAATCATCTTTATGACTTCCAGTGCCATTCCCAAATGGGCCCAGATCTGGGAAAGATTGGGGGAAGTGTTTTGCCAAGTATCAAACAGCCTCAGGGTTGAAAAAACAGGTCAGCATGCTGCACTGTACAATCCATACCATTATGAATGATTGTTCACAGGACAAGGTATGGATGAGACTTCATCTTATGACAAAAATCTGAAAGCGTCTGGCATACATTTTAAACCCTGATCATTGAATGAACTAAATATATGAAATGGAGGCAGAGAACAGTGAAGTCTATTGTTTCTTTCATTCATGACTTTTCTCGATTAATTGGAATTGTGCACACAGTGATCTAAGGAACATAGTATTACAAGATGACATAGTTGTCGGTGTGATGGGTGAGGGTCATTGTCTGTCATTTGCAATCAAGGGAGGATTAACACTGACGATGGCAATATAGTTTGTGAGGCAGATCCAACATAAAATTCACGGGATAGTTTGAAGAGACTTCAGAACTCTGTATAAAAAGCCAAGTGTGTCTGTGCAATTTATTGACCTGAAAGCAGTAAGTGTGCCAACACAAAAGTCTGCAGAAAATGGTATTAGTGTGCAAACTGCCATTTTGAAAGCGAGAATAAGGAAAATGAATGTGATGATTTGCACAGTAGGGGGAGCTAAATGCCACAATTGTGGTAAAAGTGGTCATTTAAAATATATTATTGTTCTAAACATGCAAGTAATGGAATTAAATGGCACCTGAGTATTAAATGTAGCCAGATCCAGAAAACAGAAGAATAACAGCACCAGAATTTAGACATCTTAAGAGAGATCAATAATCCAGATAATCAATACCATTTGGTAAATCTGGAAGTAGAGGGAAATATGCAGCATTTAAAGTAGACACTGGAGCAGGTGTTCAAGTACTGTGATTAATTATGATGGTTAAAACAGATCAAATTCAAACTTTCTTCAACCAAACTGCAAGGCCAAGATGGAACAAGTTTAGAAGTTAAAAGTCTGATTGTGGCAAAATTAAAACGTAATGATAGAGAAATAATTGGAAAAAAAATTATATTTTTGAACCAAGGATCCTCATTTAATATGATGCATGGCTCAACAAAAAAGAAGTGTGATCATATGGTTGGGGAGGTTCTGAAAACATTCCATGACGCAGGACAAGCATTAAATGACAAATGTGAATTTGCAAAGCCTATGATTAAATTCTTAAGCTACATAGTATAAGCCATGAGAACGAAGATTGATTCTGAGACAATGAAGGTGATCAGAGAATGCCTTCAAATCTCAAGAACTTAACAGAACTCTGAATGTTTCTAAGAATACTTAACTGAGTAGGGAAATTCAGAATTAATCTATTAATAATCAATGTACTGTTGGGAGAACTGTTGAAACAAGACCAACAGTATCCCTGGAATGCCAGTCAGAGTAACTTATTGAAAGGAATCTTTAACTAAGAGTTAGTGTGTTACAACTCAGTCACTAACAGTAACTTCTGCGAATGTAGTTAAAAATCTCACAACACCAGGTTACAGACCAACAGGTTTATTTGGAAGCATTAAATGACTTGGATGTGAGCATAAGAGATATAGTTAGTAAGTTTGCAGAATTCACCAAAATTGAAGGTGTAGTGGACAGTGAAGAAGGTTACCTCAGATTAAAATGGGATCTTGATCAGATGGGCCAATGCGCTGAGGAGTGACAGATGGAGTTTAATTTAGATGTTGCATTTTGGGAAAGCAAATCTTAGCAGGACTTATACACTTAATGGTAAGGTCCTCGGGAGTGTTGCTGAACAAAGACTTTGGAGTGCAGGTTCATAGCTGCTAGAAAGTAGAGTCACAGGTAGATAGGGTAGTGAAGAAGGCATTTGGTATGCTTTCCATTATTGGTCAGAGCATTGAGTACAAGAGTTGGGAGGTCATGTTGTGGCTGTACAGGACATTGGTTAGGCCATTTTGAAATATTGCATGCAATTCTGGTTTCCTTTCTATTGGAAGGATGTTGCAAAATTTGAAAGGGTTCAGAAAAGATTTACAAGGATGTTGTCAGGGTTGGAGGATTTGAGCTTTAGGAAGGGTTGATTAGACTAGGGCTGCTGTCCCTGGAGCGTTGGAAGCTGAGGGGTGACCTTAGAGAGGTTTATAAAATCATGAGGGGCATTGATAGGATAAATAGACAAAGTCTTTTCCCTGGGTGGGGCAGTCTAGAACTAGAGGGCATAGGTTTAGGGTGAGAAGGGAAAGATATAAAAGAGACCTAAGGGGCAACATTTTCACGCAGAGGGTGGTACATGTATGGAATGAGCTGCCAGAGGAAGTGATGGAGGCTAGTACAATTGCAACATTTAAAAGGCATCTGGGTGGGTATATGAATAAGGATTTGGAGGGATCTGGACCGGGTGCTGCAGGTGGAACTAGATTTGGGTTGGGTTTTCTGATCGGCATGGATGAGTTGGACCGAAGGGTCTGTTTCCGTGCTGTACAGCTCTGACTAGCTTTTGGAGCGCTACTCTGAACTACCTGATGAAGGAGCAGTGCTCCAAAAGCTAGTGCTTCCAACTAAACCTGTTAACCTATAATCTGGTGTTGTGTGATTTTTAACTTTGTCCACCACAGTTCAACACCGGCTCCTCCACTTCTGTGAATGTGCCATTGACAGCCCTTGGTGCAATGTTGCGACAAGCCGTGATTATCGATGCTGGTATTCCTACCTCTGCCAGTATGTGGCACAGTGTGAGACCAATTCTCCTTTTTCTGTAATGCGCCTGTTTACAAAATGGTTGATTAGTAATGTGAACTATATTCATTTCCATCATGTAATCAGCAGCATTCCCTCTAAGTTGTGTAACTGTACAGTCATGCAGCTGCTTGGAGATTCCAGTCCTGTCGATCAGGTGCCAAAGAATTGTCTCTGGTTCCAGAAGTTACTGCCACACAAGGAATCGGGGAAGTGTAGTTATCGGGCATAATTGGCAAGGATTTGCAAGAGCTATATGGATTAAATCTGTTCCTTGAATTCTGAGAGTTGCTGTTTTTCAGGGTCCTTGGCACATTGGTAGTCTGAACAAGGAGGCCCAAGTTCAGGTCTGGTCTGTGCCAGAAGTATGTAATAATATATCTGAAGAGGTTCATGAGAAAATATCTGGAACTCACTGTCTTTATCCAAAGATTGTGTGTGACATTGTCAGTCTGGCTGGTGCTAATGCACGTTCAACCTTAACTCTTTTTTTGAACCATTACCTGATATAGCTCTACAAAAGGTTGGAAAATGTAGATCAATTTTTTTCTACTTCATAGAGGAGTGACTGTACCATAATACTCGTCAGCATCAGAGAAATAAAAATGGAATACATGCATGAATGTCTCCAGATAGCAAGGTGTTATTGGAATGGGTGGCCAACATACATCCCCAGCAAAGCTATACTGAGACAAACATTCGATCAACAAAATATCTCATAATTATCCATGATTTGTTAGTTTGTAATGAAATATTGTTAATACGTAAGACACACAATTGATATTCTCCATAAAGTGCATCAAGGTCATTGTGGATATCAAAATTACAAGTAAGAGGCCAACAGTTAGTATGGTGGCAAGGGAGTGGTCATCTGACTAAGGAAATTATATCCAGCAGTAACATCTGAGTCATTAACAGTCAGAAACAGAAACAGCCTTTACTATAATCGTCATTTCCATCAAGGACTTGGGAAACATTACGAATGCCCTTGTTTGAATATGAAGATATTCATCCTTATTGTTGACTATTACTGAGGCTGGATTAAGATAAATCATCACCAGACACAGTGATAAGATCATCAAAACAAATCTATTCAACTCTCAATGTTCCTGACATGATTGTACTTGGTAATGGACCACAGTTTGCAAACAATTGATTTGGAGAATTTGCCAATGATAATTTGCAAATTGGTTCAACTCACTACCTGCACTGAAATGGCTGAATCATAAAAAACAGTCAGAACTGTAAAAGGACTTCTGAAGAAAAATAATGACTTTAATTTGGCACAAATATAGATTGACAAAAGGTTGGAAAATGTAGATCAATATTTTTCTAATTCATAGAGGAGTGACTGCACCATAGTACTCAGCATCAGAGAAATAAAACTGGAATACATTCATGAATGTCTCCAGATAGCAAGGTGTTATTAGAACGGGTGGCCAACATACATCCCCAGCAGAGCTATACTGAGACAAACATTCGATCAAAAAATATCTCACAATTATGCATGATTTGTTTGTTGAAGATGAAAAAACTGCAAATGCAGCTACCTTTGTTATCTGGAAAAATAAACCTCACATTAACATTGATCATATTAGAGTAGGAAAACAAGCAGAAGTTTAAGGAGAACAACCTATTAGGAACTTCAACCACTGCTGTCGAATGAGGGAGTTGGGAAATTTTCAACCAGGGAAAGTGTAAGTATTGGAAACTGGCAACAAGAAGCAACTATTGTTAAGAAACAGAATGGCCAAGATGATATTAGGTGGAAATAACACAAAGTGTTTGTTATATGGAGAAATCAGAGAGTATTAACATTGATATCATTGACAAGAAAATCATTTCAGATATTGACTTAGAACTCTGGTTTTTTGAGAAGACGTGAGACTCACTGAAAGCTCTATGAATCCCTCAGAAATACATGCATGAGGTGAGAACAGGGAGAGTGCATCAGACCATCAAATTCAGAAATAATTCTAAAAGCGATTAGCAAGTGTATTAAAACTGCCTCAGCCACTAATGCTATGATGTTTGAGACTTTGGACGTAGATGGAAAAAGTGCAGAAAATGAAAAAAAAGACTTGAGGGGAGAATTGGAATAATGGATTAACAGTAACAGTCTGAGAAATCAAAATTTCATAAATAGAAAGAACTTAAAGAGAGATCTCATGGAGGAAGCAGTACTCTGAATTTAGAAAGATCCATGACTGTAAATATTTAGTGAACAAAAGGTTCTGATCAAAATGTACACAAACTGTTACAGAGTCATTTGAGAGATATTCAGATCCCTATTCCCCTCAACCAGAAAATGAGCTCAGTTCTAATCCATCAGTCTAAAAGTCTTGCTGTTTTAAATTCTCTCTCCTGAACTCATACTGTTTTAGCCTCTGTCTCAAAATTTTACTTTTAACTATTCCCTTCTTAAGTCTTGTTGTTTACATAGTTTTATGACATTTTTCTGTATATGATTTTGAAGCTAACTTGCAAAGTTCTAGTATTTTTTGTTTTGATAAACTCTCTTAACCTTTACCAAAGACACTTAATGGAATAACTTGTTAAAAAAAAACTGTCTACAAAATGTATAAATACAAACTGTATGCTGTATATGAATAATTTAGAAAGCTTCAGGAGAACAATAAACTATTAACAGAATTTGTCTCATTCTGCTCTCCAGTAATTTCCAGGACCCTCAATTCCAGAGCTCATTAACACCTTTGAGGGTATTACTGAGAATCAGTTAAAACACAGAAGACAGAGTTGGGATTAATGAGTCTTTTTCAGGTTGGAAATATGTAACTAATGGTGTGCTAGAAAGAACAGTCCAAGGGCCTCAATTATTTATCTTTGTGACTTGCAAGAGGGGCACACTGTAATGTATCCAAATTAATTTGTTGATGATACAAAAATAGATAGAAGGGCAAATTGTAATGAAGGCATAAGGAATCTACAATATATTGAGATTGTGGGCAAAAACTTAGAAGATGGATTTAATGTAGGAAAGTGTGACGAGCAAAAGTAGGCCATTCAGCCCATCAAGGCTGCTCTGTCATTCAATAAAATCATGGCTGATTTGTTAATCTTCCACTTTCCTGCCTTTTCCCCAGATCCTTTGATTCCCTTACTGATTAAAATTCTGTCTTCCTCAGCCTTAAATATACTTATGACCCAGTCTCAACAAGAATGCCATAGATTTAGAATCCTCTGAGGAGAAATTCCTCTTCATCTTTGCCATGCACTTTAGTAGAAAGAATCAAAAAGCAAAGTATTATCTAAATGGATTTAGGTATTCTTGTTAGCATGCAGGTGTAACAAGTAAATACGAAGGAAAATGGAATTTTTTTTTTTTTAGATTAGATTACAGTGTGGAAACAGGCCCTTCGGCCCTACAAGTCCACACCGACCCGCCGAAGCGAAACCCACCCATACCCCTACATTTACCCCTTACCTAACACTACGGGCAATTTAGTATGGCCAATTCACCTGACCCTGCACATCTTTGGACTGTGGGAGGAAACCGGAGCACCCGGAGGAAACCCACGCAGACATGGGGAGAACGTGCAAACTCCACACAGTCAGTCGCCTGAGGCGGGAATTGAACCCGGGTCTCTGGCGCTGTGAGGCAGCAGTGCTAACCACTGTGCCACCGTGCCGCCCAAAATTTAGGCCTTTATTGCTAAGGATTGGAGTTTAATAATAAGCAAGCCTTGTTACAACTGTACAGGGTGTTGGTGAGGCTGTACCTGAAGTACTGTATATGGTTTTGGTCCCTGTATATGTTGGCATTGGAGGCAGTTTAAAAGTGACTCACTAGGTTGACTCCTGGGATGACATATCAAGAATGGTTAAACTGGTTAGGTCTTTATTCAGTAGAGTTGAGAAGAATGAGAGGTGATCTTATTAAAACATTCATAAAAAATTCTGAGCGGGCCTGACTGGGTAGATGTTGAGAAGATGTTTCTATTGCTGAAGGAATCTCAAACTATAGGAATTGGTTACAGACTAAGCGGACGTATTTCAAACTGTGATATGATGGAATTTCTCCTCCCACACGACAGTGAATGTCTGGAATTTTCTATCCCAGTGAGTTGTGGAGACTAAATGTATTTAAAATAGAAACAGGTAAGTTTTGAAGTATTGAGTGAAAGGCTTTGAGGAGCTGGAATGAAAGAAGAGTTGAGACCTGGGCCAGATTAGGCCATGATCTTGTTGAATGGTACAGTAGTCTTCAGCGGCTGAATGGTCCAGTTCTGCTTCTATTTCTGATGTTCGGTGTCCAAACATGGGCAAAAGAGCTGAATTCAATAACTGTGGTGAGAGTGATTGTTTTTGACATTAATTCTCCAACACTCTTATTCCTTAATGCATTTTATTCCTCTTTTCTACTTTATTTGTTGGAGTCTATCCTCCTGCCAATTTAGTATAAGCCTTTCTTGTCACTAATGAATCTTTCCGCAATGACATTGGTTCCAGTCCTGTTGAGATATGACCCATCTCTTTTTAACATATGAATTCTGCCAAGGATTTGCTCCCAATTCCTGAGAATCTGAAAGCCTCCAATCTACATCATGCTTCAAACTTTGCAATGATCCTCCCTACCTTCCTGTTTCTACTCTAGCTGGTGCATAGCACAGGAAATAATCCACTGATTACTACAATCGGGATCTTAATCTATAGCTTCCTCCTTAGCGCCTAGAAATCTACCCACGTGGCCTCAATAACAGCCCTCTCTACAGCATTGGTGCTGAAAAACTTCTGGTTCCCCTCCTCCCTGCAAAATATTTTGTCCTTTACTCAACACCAGGGAGGCAACACACACCATATAAGTGACCATGATGATGGTCTGAAGTCTCCAAACTGAATTCCAGTTTGACAGTGCCACCTAAACCAAAGCGATCTGCATTTCCTCGCTTTTCCTACAATCCCAGATGGTCACTATCTACTAACCTGAACTTTTCTCTGCCTGTGAGGTGACAGGCTACTGGAAAATTGATACACAAAACTCTCAGCCTCCTTGATTCTCTGCAGTGACTTAAGCTGCTTTTCAAACTCTGAAACTCTGAGCTCCAGCTCAAACTGAGACACATCTGACACACATGATGTGTCCTGAAGTTCCAAAGTGGTGCAGGAATTACAAGCAAATGGTCTCAGCTGCCTTTCAATGAACTAAGAAAAAAAGTCTCAATCCCCTCTTTTAGAATCTGCTTTAAACTATCAATTTTAATTAATGCCCGAGACCTCAGTTCTCAAGTCTCTCTCTATTGGACTATCGTTTTTTTTAGAATAGGAGCAAAACAGCACTTACTCCTTACTGCGCCAATTGCCCCACTCAAGAGATTCCCAGAGTTTAGTATTCAGTGGAAGTAGCTCTCCATAACACTAAATTATTTGCTATTTCCTCCACAAGCCCCCATGATTTCCCAACCCCAAACATGGTCTGACTTTGACTTACATGGGATTAATACTAATTGATATGATTGATTTCCAAAGGCCATTTTGCAGAAATTATTATTTTGCTCATAACCTAAAAACATAAAAATGGGTTGCCCCTTTCAGAGTTTGTTAGAGGCTGTCAGATCATCAACATGATTACTGCCATCAAACATGGGAACATCACCCATCAAATACACTGCAGATACTCATGTGACTCGCCCAATATTGTCTACCTCGTATGCTCAGGCAAGGATGTCATGAGGCATGGTATATTGGCGAGACCATGCAGACACTACAACAACGGATGAATGGACACTGCATAACAATCGCCAGACAAGAATGTTCCCTCCCAGTCAGGGAACACTTCAGAGGACAAGGACATTCAAACTCTGATCTTTGGGTAAGCATCCTTCAACACTTCGAAGATACACAACAATGCAGAATCACTGAGCAGAAACTGATAGTCAAGTTCTATACCCATGAAGACGGCCTCAATCACACTATATGTGACCGCATCCAGGAAAAAAAGCTGTCTAAGGCAAGAGACATGTTTTGTGTTTTCCCGTTTCAAAAGCCAGTTCAACTCTAGTTTGTGTGTTAGTGGAAGAGGTGTGCTACTAAGCTGAAGTATTTACATGTACCAGCCTGGGTTTGAGCACTAGTATCCTGTGAAAATCAGAGTTGAAGAACCATCCATAAGACATCTATGTATTGTAGGTAAAATAACTCAAGAGTGCTGGAAATGTGTCAGTCAAAGTGAAACAGAATAAAACAATTTCAATCAATCTGCAATGTCAAGTATCTCAAAATTCACTTTTCAATGAGCTATATCAACGCTGCAGGATACAACAACTGAAACAACCATAATAGTGTTCCACGTACACTTCACAAGTGACCCAGAAACTGACCTGTGTATTTTTTTCTTAAATTTTAACTTTTTTGACTTAACTCTAATTATTAATCTGTATATACATATATTGAATTATTATTTCTTCTCACATTTAATAACTACTAAACTCACTTCTTTGTTAACTCAGGTAAGATTGGCTATTTGGCTTCTTTTAACATCAATTCATTTGGTCCAAGTTCATCCTTCCTCAACTGGGACCTTTACAATTTGGGGTATCCCATCTGGAACCAGAATAAATTGGGTATCTCGCTGGGTTCTCCTAATAGCTTTTAACTGAAATTCAAACTTCCAGTTAATAACTGCAAGAAAACATGAAAGAGCCCAGAAAGCGCGGCGCCAGGGACCCAGGTTCGATTCCAGCCTCGGGCGACTATCTGCATGGAGTTTGCACATTCTCCCAGTGTCTGCGTGGGTTTTCTCTGGGTGCTCCGGTTTCCTCTCACATTCCAAAGATGTGCAGGTCAGGTGAATTAGCCATGCTAAATTGCCCATAGTGATAGGTGTATTAGTATGGAGTAGGGAAATGGGTCTGGGTGGGTTACTCTTCAGAGGGTCGGTGTGGACTTGTTGGGCAGAAGGACCTGTTTCCGCACTGTAGGAAATCTAATATGTGAAAAGGAATGCAAGGGTGGAGAAAAGAACATTGCTGCAGTTGTGGTGCGGGGGTGGGAGGGAGGGGGGAGATGGTTAGGTGTTTGCTAGTAGAGAGGGGAATAGGCAGCACGAAGGCCAAGGAGACCTCAAGTGGAAGGGGAGAGGGAGGTTGCAATGTTGGGGGAGACCAGAAGAAGGCTACAAAGAAGACAGAATTATTTTAAATCTATCAACAAAGGGATACTTAGCTACATCGGAGTCAGGAAGAATGAAATCACTGAGGTAATGAATTCACTGAAAATGAACATGAAATTTCTAACTTAAAAGTGAATATGTTCAGGAGCTTATGGGTGGTATTGCATCAATTATTAAATTTAAATCAAGGATTGAGTTCAGTCACGCAGTGAGAGTAGTAACTGCTCATTTAAAATTTTTCAGCTTTGTGCATATGTGATGAAACCTTATTAATATGTAAAGGTGTGTTTTGGGTATTAGTTTCTTTTTCACATGGAAATGTGTAACAGTTATTTTGAAAAGAAGGTTATTGTTAACTTATGGCTGTTGTCTTTTGCAATTTAAATTCTATGGTTTCTAGGAAATTAATACATTCCTCGTATGCAGTGACTTTAAATTTAATGGAATTTAACTGATAACTGAGGGCAGGGATGAATTCTTCTGGTTCAGCTTCTGTTTAAGTCTAAATGCCCCATACGTCAAACAAATACAAAAAATATTGTTACTATGCACCTGCGTAAATAAATTGGTAAGAATGAAAAAGGAGACCCCAAAATCAAAAGGAAGATCCAAGTAAAATCTCAAAGAGTTCTCAAAAAAAAAATTGAGCCATGTGTTTCATATTCTGATCTGGCTCCTGTGACTTAGAGTCTGCAGTCTTTAAAGCAGCTAAAGTCAGTTTGTTTAGATGTGACTTTAAACCACTGTCATTAGTCTGAGGCATTATTGTCTCTTGTTAGAAATTTGAACTTTTGATGTTTAATTGAAACTACATAATAGATTCAAAGAGAAGTATATGTTCTTTCAAGTTCATTGTAAGGATTGACACCCGGTATCATTAATCAAATATTCTTTCTACAACAGGATTACACATAATCTCTGATTCTTAAAGTACTTTAAGTTCAGTAGACTTGTCTCCCAATGCCAGAGATGGAAACCTTATCCCCTGTGAGGTAAGTTCCTAATGTAAAAATTGATATTACCTATAGGAAATTCAGAGACTACAACAATAACTGATCCATTGAATAAAGCCATATTCTAAATTCACTCTACACAATGGAACAATTAAAAAGTTTCTATCAGTACTCTGATTCAATATTCCTTATTTAACAAAATCACTAAAGTTCACATCTATTGCAAAATCAAAGTTTGAGCCAAAGCTGTATCCTTCATAATATTAATCTTTTCGGATCTTTAAACGTACAAACATGCTGTCACTTCAGCTTCAAACCAAACATCCCATAATCTTTCATGCTCCAATTTGTACCCATTGTAAGTTGGCATTGGTTTTTCACCTAATCAGACGTCATTCTTTGGAGAAACATTAGACCACACTGACAAGAGTATAGTCTTATTTCAAATTTCAGAACCTTGCTTTTCCATTTCTTAGTCTTTTTGAATCATTTTTGGTTCCCACATGGTCTCTTTTCCTACACAGGGAAGCATTTCCTTTCATTACTGCCACTTCCCTCCTGGTCATTAGTGTTATGTTCACTCCCAGAATGCTAGGTAGATGTGCCAACAAAGCTACTACCTAGGTAGTTGTCAGATATAAGCAAATGTTTTATTAACCAGCACCTGTGGGACGTGGAGCATGCCAGTTGATCAAATATTCTGATTGATCAAGAGATCCAAACAATCAATGTAAAACCACACAGACTAAATAATAGCAATGTAATGTGGGGGTATATATATCACTGTCATATTTTATGTACTGCATAAATCACAGCAATTTTTTAAAAATAATACACTTTGGCTTGAAATAAAACTTATCGGCAGAGAGCCTTCTCACTCGCACCTCAGCTGACAACATGTACATCGCAGAGATCACGATAATATAGTAAACATCTGATATTTCAGGTTTTTAGTTTTGCAGGTGAATCAAGACTGCCAGTTTATAAGATGCTAATTAAAATAAAAACATAGCAATTAGTTCAAAGACCTGCCTCCCTTATATTATAAATTTCACAGTCTTCTAGGTGGGATTTGATTGCTGAACGATAAAGGTAATTTTGCCATAGTCTTACTGGACCAAATGTCTCTCCTCTCATTAGAGCCGGAGAGAAGGAGAACCCTTTGTGATAACCTTAACTGGGGAATTGAACACATGCTGCTAGTGTTTCTCTGCAATACAAACCAGCCAGCCGTCCAACTTGAACTGAATTGAATTTAACTGAATTGAATTGAATTTATTGTCACGTGTACAGAGGCACAGTGAAAAGCTTTGTCTTGCGAGCAATACAGGCAGATCACAGAGTTAAGTAGCATAGATGAGTAAATAATAGGTAAACAGCGGCAAAAACAAAAACACAGGTACAGTTGAATGTTAAGGGTTTGAGAGTCAATTCAGTATTCTAACAACAGTAGGGTAGAAACTGTTTCAAAACCAACTGGTGTGTGTGTGTTCAGGCTTCTGCACCTTCTCCCCAATGGTAAAGGTTGTAGAAAAACATTGCCAGGGTGGAATGGATCTTTGAGAATGCTGGTGGCCTTTCCTTGACAGTGGGCCTCATAGATGGATTGTTTTCTTTCTCTCTCTTTCCAATTTAAGTTGCTGTAGTGACTATAATGAGGTCAGCCAGTTGGACCTCATAGAATATGAGTTCCCTGATTGGGTTGTTAATCTGGTCCAATCAGGGACCCCTGACTGACCGATAAAAAGAGGAGTGTCCAACTCTATTTTGATTTAGTCCCTACCCTCCCCTTCACTGTTTTGATCACACAGCACTGCCCTTTGATGTGAAGGGCAGTGTTTGTCACTGGCCACCCGGGTGTTTTCCTATCTTCCTGGTGGTGGAAATTGAATAAAGATTCGTGCACTTTGTGTCTTCCACTGTGTCTCACACCTGCACACACACACAATGGGTGCTGGGGAAAAAATAAGCACTACCGCACTTAGGTGGTAGTGAGGGGGTTAAGAAAAGAAGAAAAAAATAAAAATAAAAAAAAAATAAACAGGAGTGTCAACATGATGTTCTGGCTTAGTTGGTTAAAGTACTAGCTTGGTAAACAGTGAAATTTGGGGTTCAAATCCTAGCTGAAAAAAAAAAGAGAAAAAAAAAGAGGAGTGTCCAACTCTATTTTGATTTAGTCCCTACCCTCCCCTTCACTGTTTTTGATCACACAGCACTGTCCCTTGATGTGAAGGGCAGTGTTTGTCACTGGCCACCCGGGTGTTTTCCTGTCTTCCTGGTGGTGGAAATTGAATAAAGATTCGTGCACTTTGTGTCTTTCACTGTGTCTCACACCTGCACACAGACACCATGGGTGCTGGGGATAAAATAAGCACTACCGCACTTAGGTGGTAGTGTGGGGGTTAAAGGGGAAAAAAAAAGGAATGCCAGAAGCCGGAAGGTGGGTAGGCCGTCCTGACTGCTGTCACCCTGGGCGGGAATAAAAAAAAAGTGTCCAACTCTATTTTGATTTAGTCCCTACCCTCCCCTTCACTGTTTTTGATCACACAGCACTGTCCCTTGATGTGAAGGGCAGTGTTTGTCACTGGCCACCCGGGTGTTTTCCTGTCTTCCTGGTGGTGGAATTTGAATAAAGATTGGTGCACTTTGCGTCTTCCACTGTGTCTCACACCTGCACACACACACCATGGGTGCTGGGGACAAAATAAGCACTACCGCACTTAGGTGGTAGTGTGGGGGTTAATATTTAAAAATAAATAAATAAATAAAAAATAAACAGGAGTGACGTCCCTCCCCTCCCCTTCTAAAAAAAAGAGGAGTGTCCCGCGGTTACGTTAGAGCCCGGGTGTCCTTGGAGAAGGAGCACGCGGTGTCCACCAACACCCTGGAATTGTTCAGGGAGAGGTGGGCGCCGCAGGGAGTGGAGTGCATCATTTCTCCCTCCAATTCTATTTTGATTTAGTCCCTACCCTCCCCTTCACTGTTTTGATCACACAGCACTGTCCCTTGATGTGAAGGGCAGTGCTTGTCACTGGCCACCCGGGTGTTTTCCTATCTTCCTGGTGGTGGAATTTGAATAAAGATTCGTGCACTTTGTGTCTTTCACTGTGTCTCACACCTGCACACACACACACACCATGGGTGCTGGGGATAAAATAAGCACTACCGCACTTAGGTGGTAGTGTGGGGGTTTAAAAAAGAAAATAAAAAAAAATAAAATAAAAAAAAATAAATAGGAATGTTTTGATCACATTCCTTTGATGTGAAGGGCAGTGTTTGTCACTGGCCACCCGGGTGTTTTCCTATCTTCCTGGTGGTGGAAATTGAATAAAGATTCGTGCACTTTGTGTCTTTCACCGTGTCTCACACCTGCACACACACACCATGGGTGCTGGGGAAAAAAAAATAATAAAAAAAAACAAACAAAAAAAATAAATAGGAACGTTAAACATCCTGTAAAATAGAAAAGAAAAAAAAAGAGGAGTATCCGTCGGTTACGTTAGAGCCTGGGTGTCCTTGGAGAAGGAGCACGCGGTGTCCACCAACACCCTGGAATTGTTCAGGGAGAGGTGGGCGCCGCAGGGAGTGGAGTGCATCATTTCTCCCTCCAATTCTATTTTGATTTAGTCCCTACCCTCCCCTTCACTGTTTTGATCACACAGCACTGTCCCTTGATGTGAAGGGCAGTGCTTGTCACTGGCCACCCGGGTGTTTTCCTATCTTCCTGGTGGTGGAATTTGAATAAAGATTCGTGCACTTTGTGTCTTTCACTGTGTCTCACACCTGCACACACACACACACCATGGGTGCTGGGGATAAAATAAGCAATACCGCACTTAGGTGGTAGTGTGGGGGTTTAAAAAAGAAAAAAAAGAAAAGAAAAAAAAATAAAATAAAAAAAAATAAATAGGAATGTTTTGATCACATTCCTTTGATGTGAAGGGCAGTGTTTGTCACTGGCCACCCGGGTGTTTTCCTATCTTCCTGGTGGTGGAAATTGAATAAAGATTCGTGCACTTTGTGTCTTTCACCGTGTCTCACACCTGCACACACACACCATGGGTGCTGGGGAAAAAAAAAATAATTAAAAAAAACGAACAAAAAAAATAAATAGGAACGTTAAACATCCTGTAAAAAAGAAAAGAAAAAAAAAAGAGGAGTGTCCCGCGGTTACGTTAGAGCCCGGGTGTCCTTGGAGAAGGAGCACGCGGTGTCCACCAAAACCCTGGAATTGTTCAGGGAGAGGTGGGCGCCGCAGGGAGTGGAGTGCATCATTTCTCCCTCCAATTCTATTTTGATTTAGTCCCTACCCTCCCCTTCACTGTTTTGATCACACAGCACTGTCCCTTGATGTGAAGGGCAGTGTTTGTCACTGGCCACTCGGGTGTTTTCCTATCTTCCTGGTGGTGGAATTTGAATAAAGATTTGTGCACTTTGTGTCTTTCACTGTGTCTCACACCTGCGCACACACACACACACACACACCATGGGTGCTGGGGATAAAATAAGCACTACCGCACTTAGGTGGTAGTGTGGAGGTTAATTAAAAAAAAAAGAAAAATAAATAAATAAACAGGAAAAAAAAATAAGCAGAGGAATGAAGGGCAGTGTTTGTCACTGGCCACCCGGGTGTTTTAAAAAAAAAGAGGAGTGTCAGAGATTCTGGCACTCTAGTACTGCCTCATTCCGAGTCAGTTCTCAAAGTCAAGGACTGTTTCTGTGTAGATAAAGGGTGACTTAGTGACAGGATATTGGCCTCTTTGGAGTATTTTCCATTGTTGCATTTATAACTGAAATCTGGCTAACTCAACCTGTGTTTTATCTGGATTACCTTTTCCTTTGCCAAGATTCACATGAGCCCCAAGACCTCAATTATTTCTACTTATATTGCCTACTGTTTACTCTATTTCCAACTTTCCTGCCACTCCTTTCAAAGTAACCTTTGTTAACTGTTGAAAAGCACTCAAAGACAAATCTTCTGTTTAAATAAGTGAGTTTGCAATCGACATTACCATTCTTAACTTTTCTGTTATTAAAGCAAAAGTAATTGTGCTTTAATTGTGACCAAACCCTTTGTACCTGCCTCAGCCTGTGGATTTGGAATCCTGCAGGTGTCCCATCTTTGTTATGATCTCTGTAGAGATTGATAACTTTTAAAGAAAAATTCAAACTTCCAGTTAGCAGCTGAAAGAATCAGGCTCTCACATTTTGAAACTTCCTCTGCAACAAACAACCAACAAACACTTTTGAAGAAGGACGGATTGCACCTGAATTGGAAGGGGACTGATATACTGGTCGGGAGATTTGCTAGAGCTGCTCAGGAGGATTTAAACTAGTAAGGTGGGGAGGGGCAGGGAAATAGTGAGGAAAGAGATCAATCTGAGACTGATACAGTTGGGAAAAGGAGTGAGTCAAACAGTCAGGGCAGGAAGGAACAAAACAGAGAACACGGTACAACTGATAAACTAAACTGCATTTATTTCAATTCAAGATGCCTAACCGGGAAGGCAGATGAACTCAGGGCATGGTTAGGAACATGGGACAGGGATATCATCACAATTGCAGAAACGTGGCTCAGGAATGGACAGGATTGGCAATGTAATGTTCCAGGATACAAATGCTATAGGAAGGATGGAAAGAGGGACAAGAGAGGATGGGGAGTGGTGTTTTTGATAAGGGATAGTATTACCGCTGTACTTAGGGAGAATATTCCTGGGATACATCCATGGAGTTTATTTGGGTGGAACTGAGAAATAAGAAAGGGATGATCACCTTACTAGGATTGTATTATAGACCCCCTAATAGAGGGAAATTGAGAAACAAATTTGTAAGGAGATTTCACTTATCTGTAAGAATGGTAGGGGATTTTAACTTTCCAAACATAGACTGGGACTGTCATAGTATTAAGGATTTAGATGGAGAGGAATTTGTTAAGTGTGTACAAGAACGTTTTCTAATTCAGTAAGTAGAATTTCAACTAGAGAAAGTGCAAAACTTGACCTACTCTTGGGAAATAAGGCAGGGCAGGTGATTGAGGTGTCAGTGGGGGAGCACTTTGGGGCTGTTAGTTTTAAAGTAGTGATGGAAAAGGATAGACCAGATCTAAAAGTTGAAGTTCTAAATAGGGGGAAGGCTAATTTTGATGGTATTCGGCAAGAACTTTCAAAAGCTGATTGGGGGCAGATGTTCGCAGGTAAAGGGACGGCTGGAAAATGGGAAGCCTTCAGAAATGAGATAACGAGAGTCCAGAGATAGTATATTCCTGTCAGGGTGAAAGGAAAGGCTGGTAGGTGTCGGGAATGCTGCATGGCTAGAGAAATTGAGGTTTTGGTTAAGAAAAGAAGGGACCATATGACAGGTATAGACAGGATAGATTGAGTGAATTCTTACAAGAGTATAAAGGCAGTAGGAGCATACTTAAGAGGGGAATCAGGAGGGCAAAACGGGGACATGAGATAGCTTTGGCAAATAGAGTTAAGAAGTATCCGAAGGGTTTTTATAAATACATTAAGGACAACAGGGTAACTAGGGAGAGAACAGGGCCCCTCAAAGATCAGCAAGGCAGCCTTTATGTGGAGCCGCAGGAGATGGAGAAGATACTGAATGAGTATTTTGAATCCGTGTTTACTGTGAAGGACATGGAAGATATAGAAAGTGGGAAAATAGATGGTCACACCTTGAAAAATATCCATATTACAGAGGAGAGGAGCTGGCTGTCTTGAAAAGCATAAAAGTGGAGGATCTGAGCTACAGGGAGAGGCTAAACATGCTGGGGCTGTTTTGCCTGGAGCGTCGGAGGCTGAGGGGTGACCTTATAGAGGTTTACAAAATTATGAAGAGCATGGATAGGATAAATAGACAAAGTCTTTTCCCTGGGGTCAGGGAGTCCAGAACTAGAGGGAATAGGTTTAGGGTGACTGGGGAAAGATATAAAAGAGACCTAAGGGGCAACCTTTTCACGCAGAGGGTGGTATGTGTATGGAATGAGCTGCCAGAGGATGTGGTAGTGGCTGGTACAATTGCAACATTTAAGAGGCATTTGGATGGGTATATGAATAGGAAGGGTTTGGAGGGATATGGGCCGCGTGCTGGCAGGTGGGACTAGATTGGGTTGGGATATCTGGTTGGCATGGATGGGTTGGACCGAAGGGTCTATTTCCATGCTGTGCATCTCTATGACTCTATGACCTGATCAGGTGTACCCAAGCACTCTGTGGGAAGCTAGGGAAGTGATTGTTGGCCCCTTGCTGAGATATTTGTATCATTGATAGTTACAGGTAAAGTCTGGAATACTGGAGGTACGCTAACATGATGCCACTATTTAAGAAAGGTGGTAAGGACAAGCCAGGGAACTATAGACCAGTGAACCTGACATTTTTTGTGGGCAAGTTGTTGGAGGCAATCCTGAGGGACAGGATTTACATGTATTTGGAAAGGCAATGACTGATTAGGATTGTCAGCATGGCTTGGTGCATGGGAAATCATGTCTCACTAAGTTGCTTGAGTTTTTTGAAGAAGTAACAAAGAGGATTGATGAAGGCAGAGCAGTGGACGTGATCTAAATGGACTTCAGTAAGACGTTTGACAAGGTTCCTCATGGGAGACCGGTTAGCAAGGTTGGATCTAATGGAGTACAGGGAGAACCTGCCATTTGGATACAGAACTGGCTCGAAGGTAGAAGACAGAGGGTGATAATGGAGTGTTGCTTTTCAAACTGGAGGCCTGTGGCCAGTGATGTGCCACAAGGATCAGAGTTGGGTCCATTATGTTTCGTCATGTATTGAAATGATTTGGATGTGAACATAGGAGATATAGTTAGTAAGTTTGCAGATCACACCAAAATTGGAGGTGTAGTGGACAGCAAAAAAGGTTACCTCAGATTACAATGGGATCTTGATCAGATCGGCCAATGGGCTGAGGAGTGGCAAATGGAGTTTAATTTAGATAAATGTGAAGTGCTGAAGTTTGGAAAAGCAAATGAGAGCAGGACTTATGACTCTAGGACTCTCATTGCCATCTTAATTTTGGATGCAACTTATAAGTTAAACTACCAAAAACAGAGATCATAATTTAACTTATACCTCAACCAAAAATCCCTCTCTACTTCCACTGGCCCTCGAGTAGACACTTCATCCTACAGGAAGTAGTCACTACCAAAGGCTTGCTCCCTTAGGAGCTGGGAAACTTCTGATGTCAGAACAAAATTTCACTCTATTCCCAAGCAAAGCCACTCTTCTAGCCTCCTTTACTTGATCACAAACTATTCAAACTATGTATGAGCTCACACATCTATATTATGGTCTGGTCAACAATATAGAATTCCTACAATGTGGAAATATGCCATTTGACCCATCGGTCTACACCGATCCTCGAAAGAACATCTCACCCAGACCGGTACCCCCATTCTATCCCCATAAACCTGCATTTCCTCTGGATAATCCACCGAGTTTACATATCCCCAGCCACTATGTGCTGCTTAGCATAGCTGATTCACCTAACCTGCACATGTTTGGTCTGTGGGAGGAAACTCACAAGGACATGGGGAGAATATGCAAACTCCACACAGACAGTCACCTGAGGTTAAAATCAAATGGTGCTGTGAGGCAGCATGCTAACCACTAAGCCACTGTGCCACCCTATATAGCCAGCATTTCATCTGCTTCATGAGCAAGACTGATTTCCTCTATCTCAGCTTTCTGCATCTCTGATAGCTGCAGACAAAACTGCTGTCTGTCTGTGATATTGCTGTATTAGCAGGGAAGCCTGTAGAGTCTGATATCAAAAATGGCTTCTTCTGCCCTTTTTTCCCCATGGCAATCTGAATAGTTATATCCAAGTAGAATTGCTGACCAGCTAGCTTTGATCCCAATTCATCTTCATCTTAGAAGTAAATGTATAAGTTAAATGAACATTGGGAGAAGCACAGTGGTACTATTGCTGAACTATCATCTATAGACCCGGGAAATCTGTCATTCTTACCTGGTCTGGTCTACATAACATTCAATGTCCACACCTTGGTTCAGACATATACAAAAGTTGCTGTGGTTCTGTTCGCCGAGCTGGAAGGTTTTGTTGCAAACATTTCGTCCCCTGTCTAGATGACATCCTCAGTGCTTGGGAGCCTCCTGTGAAGCGCTTCTGTGGTGTTTCCTCCGGCATTTATAGTGGCCTGTCCCTGCCGCTTCCGGTTGTTAGTTTCAGCTGTCCGCTGTAGTGGCCGGTATATTGGGTCCAGGTCTATGTGTTTGTTGATGGAGTTTGTGGATGAGTGCCATGCTTCTAGGAATTCCCTGGCTGTTCTTTGTTTCGCTTGCCCTATAATGGTAAGTGTTGTCCCAGTCAAATTCATGTTGCTTGTCGTCTGCGTGTGTCGCTACTAAGGATAGCTGGTCGTGTCGTTTCGTGGCTAGTTGATGTTCGTGGATGCGGATCGTTAGCTGTCTTCCTGTTTGTCCTATATAGTGTTTTGTGCAGTCCTTGCATGGGATGTTGTACACTACATTAGTTTTGCTCATGCTGGGTATCGGGTCCTTCGTTTTGGTGAGTTGTCTGAGAGTGGCTGTTGGTTTGTGCGCTGTTATAAGTCCTAGTGGTCGCAGTAGTCTGGCTGTCATTTCAGAGATGTTCTTGATGTATGGTAGTGTGGCTAGACCTTTGGGTTGTGGCATGTCCTCGTTCTGTTGTCTTTCCCTTAGGCATCTGTTGATGAAATTGCGCGGATATCCGTTTTTTGCGAATACCTTGTACAGGTGTTCCTCTTCCTCTTTTTGCAGTTCTGGTGTATGCAGTGTGTTGTGGCCCTTTGGAATAGTGTCTTGATGCAACTTCGTTTGTGTGTATTGGGGTGGTTGCTTTTATAGTTCAGGACTTGGTCTGTATGTGTGGCTTTCCTGTGTACCTTAGTGGTGAATTCTCCATTTGGTGTTCTCTGTACCATCACGTCTAGGAATGGGAGTTGGTTGTCCTTTTCTTCCTCTCACGTGAATCGGATTCCTGTGAGTGTGGAGTTGATGATCCGGTGTGTGTTCTCTATTTCCGTGTTTTTAATGATTACAAAGCTGTCATCCACATATCTGACCCAGAGTTTGGGTTGAATTTGTGGTAAGACTGTTTGTTCTAACCTTTGCATTACTGCTTCTGCTATGAGTCCCGAGATCGGTGAGCCCATGGGTGTTCCATTGATTTGTTCGTATATCTGGTTGTTGAATGTGAAGTGTGTTGTGAGGCACAAGTCCAGTAGTTTAAGTATGCCGTCTTTGTTGATGGGTTCAACGTCCTGTTGTCTGTTATGTCTGTTCAGCAGGTTGGCTATTGTTTCTCTGGCTAGGGCTTTGTCAATAGACCTGAACAGTGCCGTTACGTCGAATGAGACCATGGTTTCTTCCTTGTCTATGTGTATATTTCTGATGATGTCCAAGAATTCCTGTGTTGATTGTATAGAGTGTCTGGATCCACTGATCAAGTGTTTCAGTTTCTGCTGTAGTTCTTTCGCCAGTTTGTGTGATGGTGTCCCTGGTAGTGATACTATGGGTCTGAGTGGGATGTCTGGTTTGTGCACTTTAGGTAGTCCATAGAATCTGGGGGTGTTGTTGCTTTCAGGTTTCATTCTTTGTAGGTCAGACCTGGTTATCTGTCCATTTTTTTGTAGGTTCCTCAGTGCGTTGTTTATCCTATTGGTGAGCTGTGGGGTGGGGTCAAACTCCCTCTTTTGGTAGGTGTTGGTATCTGCAAGTAGTTGTTGTGCTTTTTGGATGTACTCTGCTTTGTCCAGGATGACCATCATTCTGCCTTTGTCTGCTGGTAGTATGATTATGTTCTCATCATTTCTTAGTGATTTTAGTGCTTCCCTCTCCTTGGTGTTGAGGTTATGTGTTTGTCTTTTCCTTGTTATCAGGGGTACGATACTTTGTCTCACTGTTTGTTGTGTCTCTTCTGTCAGTCCATTGTTTCTGAGTGTGCATTCTAGTGCTGCTAGGAAGTCTGCTGTCTTGGCGTCCCTGTGGTTGTAGTTGAGTCCGTTGGCCAGTATTGTTCTTTCCGTGTCTGTGAGCTGTCTGTGGGAGAGGTTTTTAACCCAGGTGTGTGTTGTGGTGTCCTCTTTGTTGTGTGTTAGTTTGGCCATTTTTTCTTTTAGTGCTTTTTTTTGCGGTATGTAGTCCTGTTCTGTCCTATGGTGACAGCCCGTTCTATGGTCCGGGTCCATTCCTGATTCGTGGTTTTTGAAATTAACGACTTTTGGCGCGCAATTTCTTGTCTGTATCTGTGAAGTCGGTTGTGAGCGTCTGTAATCATTACCTGGATCATCCTGAGTCCGTTCTGTCTGGCTGTGTCTCTGGCTTGTGGATTGTTGACTGGTGGTCTGTATCTGACACTTGGTGGAAGGATTCGATTCTTTCGGCATTCATGCAGGAACCGGAGTTGTTCGTATGTGGCGCTTAGGCGGTTAGCGCAGGATTCCCATTTCCTGGCTTGTCGTAGCGTCTCTCGCCCGTAGGTATTCAAAGTTTGTGAGAAGATTTGTAGCTCGGGTGCTCGTTGCTGTGGTTCTGTTTGCCGAGCTGGAAGTTTTTGTTGCAAACGTTTCGTCCCCTGTCTAGGTGACATCCTCAGTGCTTGGGAGCCTCCTGTGAAGCACTTCTGTGGTGTTTCCTCCGGCATTTATAGTGGTCTGACACCGCCGCTTCCGGTTGTCAGTTTCAGCTGTCCGCTGTAGTGGCCGGTATATTGGCCTTCCACCAAGTGTCAGATACAGACTACCAGTCAACAATCCACAAGCCAGAGACACAGCCAGACAGAACGGACTCAGGATGATCCAGGTAATGATTACAGACGCTCACAACCGACTTCACAAACTTTGAATATACAAAAGTCCTGAAGTCCAGAGAGGAGGAGAGATTGATTGCCCTTGACACCAAGGTCCTATTTAACTGAGTGTAGCATCAAGGAATTATAGCAAAACTGAATTTAATAATAATCAGTGGAAAACACTCCACAGGTTGGAGTTATACATCGTACAAAGGAAGATAGTTGTGGTTGCTCGAGGTCAGTCATCTCAGGTCCAAGATCAGCACAGGAGTTCCTTAGGTTAGTATCATATGCTCAATCATTTTCAGCTGTTTCAATGACCTTCCCTCTATTATAAGATTAGAAGTGGGAATGCTTGCTAGTAATTGTACAATGTTCAGAACTATTTCTGACTCTTGAGAAACTTTAATAGACCACTTTCAAGTGCAGGAAGACCTGGACAATATCCAGGCTTGGACTGGCAAGTAATGTTTGTTTTACATAAGAGCCAGGGAATAACCATATCCAACAACAAAGAATCGAATCATCATCCTTGGATATTCAAAAGCATTACCATTACTGAAGCCCATACTATCAATATTCTGGGTGTTGCCATTGACTAGAAACTGAACTGGACCAGTCATATAAATATTGTGGCTGCAAGATCAGGTCAGAGGCTAGGAATCTTGCAGTGAGTAACTCACCTCCTGACTCACTAAAGTCTGTTCACCATCTACAAAGACACAAGGCAGGAATATGATGGAATAGTTCCCACTTAGCTGGATGAATGCAGCTTCAACAACACTTCTAAAACTTGACACCATCCAGTAAAAATCTGACCTGTTTGGCATTATATCCTCAAACATTCACTCCCTCCACCACCATTACACAATAGCAGCAGTATGTACAAGCTACAAGATGCACTGCAGAAATTCACCAAGGCTTTTCAGTAGCATACACCATACCTAAACCATCTAGAAGGTCAAGTGTGCAGATACATGAAAATGTCACCAGCTGCAAGTTTCCCTCCCAGCCATTCACCAGCCTGATTTGGAAACATTTCACTGTTCCGGGGTCAAAATTCTGGAATTCCCACCCTAACAGTATTGATAATGTACTTATACCAAATAAAGTCATACAGCATGGAAACAGACCCTTCAGTCCAATTAGTCTATGCCAACCATGGTCCCAACATGAACTGTAGCGATTCAAGAAGACAGCTCGTAACGATCTTCTCAAGGGAAAGTAAGTATGGGCTGTAAATGCTGGCCCAGTCAGCAAAGCCCACATCTCCTGAATAAAACAAAAATTTCTAACTTGATAATTTAGAGACTGTAAGATGTTTTTGTTTCCAAACCTAAATATCTTGGATCTTCATCTCATAAAATGATCAGACTCCTCTTTTGATATGCAACAATCAAATCACCCAGATTTAAGGCAACAAAAACAGGAATTGCTGGGGAGGTCTGGCAACATCTGTGGGAAGAAAGCAGAGTTAATGTTTAAAGTCTGGTGATTCCTCATCAGAACAGATTTACTATCAAGTCGATGGCTGATGAAGGGCCCGAAACGTCGATTTTGCTGAAGCTCCTCGATGCTGCCTGAACTGCTGTGCTCTTCCAGCACCATTGATCCGGAGAACAGACCAAACAACTCCCTTCATTTACACGAAGTTTAATGCTATAACTCAAAAATATAACAAACGTACAAACCAAAAGACGTAGTCCCAAAATATATTTGAATGAACCTCATAATGGTAACAAATGCAATAAAATTAAAAGGGAAAAACTTGGAACTGATGTAAATACAATTTAATTAATAAATATTTTTCCTTGAATGTAGTATTTGTTACTTATAAACTTGACTGTTTCAATCCTGTCCTTACTTCACTGTATCTTTGTAATGTCTTGGAATTGTGCTTCTCTAACTCTGGTTAGTCGAGCATCTTGATTTTAATTGCTCCATTTTTGGCGGTCATGATGTGGAGGTGGTCGTGTTGTACTGGGGTAGACAAAGTTGAAAATCGCACGAGACCACGCTATAGTCTAACAGGTTTGTTTGAAAATACAAGCTTTCGAAGCACTATTCCTTTGTAAGGTAGCTCGTAATACTATACCTTCAAACGATGAGACCTAAACGTCTACAAAGTTCCCTCCCTAAACTCTGCCTCTCCCTTCTGCAAGACTTTCTTAAAAGCTACTTCTTTGATTTGGTTGGCTGTACTCGTCTCTCCTTATGTGGTATGGTTTGAAATTCTGTTTGATAATGCCATTGATTCGCCTTGCTCTGTGAAAGATGCTATTTAAATGAAAATCCGTAAGAAGACAGACCCTGAACGGTTACCCAATTAAACAGAGCGTGGGTATTTTTTTCGGAGGATTGTGATAACTTGGGACGTTTCCTGATGAAGTGTTGGAAAACATGCCTTTCAATATTTTTAGGTCAGAGGTGGATAGATTTGTGTTAAATAAGGGATAGACAGGAATGCATAGTTGAGTTTGCAATCTTGTTGAATGATGGAGCAGGCTTGAGGGGCTGAATGGCCAGCCTGCTCCTCGTTGGTATGCTCATAAAACTGTATTTATATCATCGAATGGGCCCACACATCTCTCTGCTGACTCGAACAAAATTACACCCGCGTGGGTTAATTCCTTCTGAATTACAGTGCAGTTAAAAAGCTGGCTCCATGGCAACGCCGAATAATGAGCTGGACGTCGCAGGGGAAGGAAGAGAAATGGGGAAAAGTGCAGGAGTGGAAATGTTTGCAGCGGAGTCTGGGGTTTGAGCGTCCGGCTCTCGAGCGCCGTTGGTCTGCTCCGTGCAAGACGGGCCGTGCTAACGGGAATGCGGTCTCGGGATCAATCTGGGGCAGCTCGAGGCCCGGATGTGCGGCGCTGCTGCTCCTCATTTCCATAAAAGGCAGCGGAGGCTCGGCTTGGGCTCGAGCTGGATCCTGAGCGCGGAGGAGGGAAGGAAAAAGGGAGAGAGAGAAGGAAAAAGGGAGAGAGAGAGAGCGCGCGAGGGAGGAGGAGGAGGGGCGGTGCTGCCTGGTGCCTGGGCACTCACTCACTCAGACATGGACAGCGGGCTGTGAGTGCCACAGGCTGAGATTGAAGTTTACGGCGACGCTGAGAGAGACAGGGAGGGGGGGAAATCCCGCCCCAGGAGTGACTCCATTAACCGTCCAGCCAACGGCCGCCAGCTTGGACCCCTGCGCCCGTGGGAAAACTCTATTCCTCCATCGCTCCCCCGCCACCCGATATCGCTGGGCTGTCACCAACATTTACTTTCGGAGGTAATTTTTAATGTTTACATTTTCGGATTATTACCCCCCCCCCCGTCTATAACTGTTGCTGTCGAGTTAAATCCCTCGCCACACTTTAGAAACCCGGCCTGCATATTCGCTTTTGGTGGACTTTGGTCCGGCTCCGCTCTGGTGAGGGCAGATTTTTAAATAATTCGTTTGTTTCTATTTTTTTGTTGTTGTTGTTTGTTTTGTGTGTGTGTGTGTCGTGAGGGTGGCGGGGGGAGGAGGAGGAGGGGGGGGGGGTGAATTTGTATGGAAGCGCTGTCCCTCGCCACCATCTGGATCGAGTGACAAACGGGGAGGGGTCTGACACGGTGGGGTTTCAGATGGAGGATGGTTGGGGGTTGGGGGGAGAAGGGGAAAGAGACGCCCAGGGGTTTGGTTTGCATTGTCGGGCGGATAGGCTTCGAAGCCCCTTCTATCTCTCTCTTCCCTCCCCTTCCCGTGCTGATCTCTTTTATCCTGTAGACTGTGTCTTTTTTAATCCGTTTCAGATTGTGAGCTGCACGGTCGTAAATCAGCCCTTTTGAAGTGTAGTTAGTTTCTAGCCGCACACAGTCTGAGCAGTTAGGGATCGCGAAGCCTCGTTTTGTTCCCGAGAATGTGCAACTTTTAAGATACATCTATATGATAGCGTGTAAAACCGATTTCAGCAGGTTTGCAGCACCGCCGTGAGTATCAAGCTGTAATTTGAAGCCCTATAACGGAAAATGCGTGGCCCACTCCTTGCAGTTGCTTTGTACGTGCAAAGACCTTCAATTCGATTTGATCTTTGTGTTCACTTTGACGCCTGTTAATGCTTTCAATCTGCATTGGCTGCAAGATCTGTATTGCTGCGTCTCTTGCTGTGCTGTCACCATTTCAGTTAATGACATTGCTTCTTCCAAAAGCCGATTATGTAACGTTATCGTTTAGTTCTAACCAGTTAATTTAACTCTTTCACTGTCCCCAGGTGAAAGATGGCACTGGACGGAATTCGAATGCCGGATGGCTGTTACGCTGATGGGACGTGGGAACTAAATGTTCTTGTGACCGACCTGAACCGCGATGTTTCCCTCCGAGTGACCGGAGAGGTGCATATAGGAGGAGTGATGCTCAAGCTGGTGGAGAAACTGGGTAAAGTCTTGATTTTTGATGGGTGTGCCGTCACCACTTTTGCCAATTCTTTCCCCCACCCCACACACAAAACAGCATGAATGCTGTCGACATCGCGGTTACACGATGCCTTGTATGGTTTCCAGTTTCGACCGAATGATGCGCTGGCTCTGCTGAGAGAAAATTTCACAATGTTAAGCTCAGCCCCAGTTTTTTTCTCTCTAGCTGCTGCGGGGGCTGCGTTGTGTTGAGCTTCACTTGGATATTCCTTATATGTTCGAAAAAAAATCGTCTTTGTTCAATGGTTTCAGGTCTGATGCTGTCATGTTGCATAAATCGGATCAGAGACTCCCTATCCACCAATATAAAGAATAGCAACTTGTAAAGTACTAGTAGAAGGCTTGCAAATGAATATTACTAATTTTGCTTGAATTGGAGCAGTGAATATCTTTCAGAGGCTGCACTTAATCACTAGAAGATAAAACTCTGGCTGGAGAAAAATAAAATTTTAATTAATATTTTCTAGTCATGACTGTAATGGTACATGGCAAGGAGTTTGAAAGAGTCACAGTCTTTTTCTTCAATGTTAATTTTTCTACCATGGTGTGTGTTCCAAGGTATAATTCTTAAAAGAAACAGAAATTTGTCTGAGCTTTAATTGAAGTCTTCTGACCAATCTTTCCTTCCCACAGACTTTTCTATTGTTTTTCTGAACAGAAGGTGGTATTGTTTTAATGGTTAGCATAACTAATGAAGCTTACTTGAAATATCAACACTTTTTATGTAGTGCCATGACAATGTGGTGTCCCAAGGTTCTTCATAGGAGTAGTAGAAAGGAAAATATGATACCAAGCTCATAAGGCAGATGGTCAAAGGTTTAGTTGAGGAAGGTGAGTGAAGGAGGCAATTCCACAGCTTGGCCCTTGACGGTTGATGCAAGGGCATCAATGAGGGAGCAATTAAAATTGGATGCTCAAGAGACCTGAATTAGATGAATGCAGGTATCTTGGAAAGTTGTGGGGCTGGAGGAGGTTGGTGAGGCCATGGATTGAAAACAAGAAAGAGAATTAAAATAATGGCAATTTTAAAATAGAGGTATTGCTTGCCTGGGTGTTGTCATAGATCAGTGCTCACAGGGGTGATGGATGAACACAATGGCTTACGTACAGACACAGGTGGCAGAATGGATAACCTACATTTTTTGGAAGGTAGTATGTGGGAGACCAGCCACAATTTGGTTGAAGCAGTCATTGTCTAGAGGTTCTAATACCATGACCATTTTTATCAGCAGCAAGTGAGATGATGCACGTGAGAAGTTGAGAAATATTAAGGAGATGAAAATAGATCATCGAGTGCCAAGGTTATGCGGTCAGAATGTCATCTCTGGGTTAGATATGACCACAATGCCGTAAACAATCTGGTTCAGCTTCAAATCTGCAAGTGAAATGAATGTAGTTTGTGGTGGGGTCCAAATACAATGGCTTCCTTCACCATTCATTTGCCTCTTTTTTTTAATATATAAATGGATTTTTCTAAAGCTAGGTTACAAATGATTTTATTTTGCAAAACTTGGAATAGAAACAAGTGAATTTGAATAACAATAAACACATTGATCTTTAAAGTGGCTTCATAAGTAGCAGTGTATACTATACTTTTAGAACCTTTTTGTTTTATCTTAAGGAGTGCTTGTAGTATGTAAAAGACCATCATGGATAAGCATTTGTAAAGAACAGGCACAAATAACCTTCTGTGAAGGACTGTAATGTTAAAAGGTTCTGTCTGTATTGAAATAGTTAACCTTTGTTTTAGCAGCACAAAAACAATGAGCTGTTAACATAATCTGGATTGGAGATGCATATCCAAGAAGGTTTAAAGATGAGCAGTGCAGCTTTCCGTGTAATAATGGAAGACTCCGACAGCGTGTCTGTTTTGTGCCATGTATGATGAGCTATCCAGAACCAATGTCCAAGATGAGTGAGCTCATGTAGCACTTCAGAAGAGTCATTGCGTTTGAGGACTATTTGACTAATATAATGTGCAGAACTTGGAAATTTCTCTGCAACATGCATTTCCATAATGTGAGTTGGTCTACAATAATTTGATCAAGGAGGAAAGATTTTGCATAACCACCAAGCAACATTTGATAATGATGTAAGACAGTTTAAATGACTAGACTTGTACAGGTGGCACAGTGGTTCAGTGGTTAGCACTGCTGCCTCACAGAGCCAGGGACCCAGATTTGACTGTGCGCGGAGTTGGACATTCTCCCTGTGTCTGTGTGAATTTGCTCCAGTTTCCTCCTGCAGTCCAAAAATGTGCAGGTCAGGTGGATTAGCATGGAAAATGCAGGGTTACTGGCATAGGATAGGGAGTTGGGTCTGGATAGGATGCTGTTCGGAGGTTCGAATGGATTCAATGGGCTGAATAGCCTGCTTTCACACTGTAGAGATTCTATGATACAGTATACAGAAAGGATCATTTGGAACAAAAACGTTCATAAGACTATACAAAGTTAGTTGGTAGTCTGGCACAATACATACCTTGGAATTTCGGAAATTTCTTGAGTGCTATTCTGTCAACCAACATATCTCTCTGTCTGTCTGTCTGTCTGTCTGTCTTTCTCGTCCTGTGTTCTTTTAGCTGACCCAGTCCACTCCTAATGGGTAGTGTACAATAGAGCTGAAAATGTGTTGATGGAAAAGCGCAGCAGGTCAGGCAGCATCCAGGGAACAGGAGAATCGACGTTTCGGGCATAAGCCCTTCTTCAGGAATTCCTGAAGAAGGGCTTATGCCCGAAATGTCGATGCTCCTGTTCCCTGGATGCTGCCTGACCTGCTGCGCTTTTCCAGCAACACATTTTCAGCTCTGATCTCCAGCATCAGCAGACCTCACTTTCTCCTCAAAGTGTACAATAGAGGGTTTGTTAAGTACAGATTGTTTCAGACACCAGGATAAAAAGAATCATTTGGGCTGGTGAAAAGTTTCCTGAGTTTAAGTGGGAGGACAGTCAAAAATTGTGGTTCATGTAAGATCCATCAGCCTGATAAAGAATGGATATGTGTGCTTGAGGAGTTGATAAGTAGATTAATAAGTCATTGCTTCTGGGCATATTACTACGTTAGGATATTTAGCCATTTTAAAGGTGCTGTAATAATGCAAGCCGTTTTTAATGGAATGCTTAACATTGCTTATGTTAGCGTAAAACCGTTGATGTATCAAACAGTGCTTGAGGAATGTATGTAATAAACTGTAATTTCCCCCAAAGTTATAAAGCATTTTGGAACAAGGAAAACCGATTAGATGATGAGTTTTGCCTGGTTTTACTGCTTGGAACCAGTTTCCTCAATAAAGCCCACAGATACAGTGGCAAATATTTGAGGAAAAAGAGGGGTAAATGATTGAGAAGGGTGATAATAAATAAAATTAGAAAAGAATAGAAGTTGGTTGTGTGGAAGACTGGATGTCAGATGTCAATTTGAGGACAATAATGCAACAGATCAGCCGGTTAAGTGTAAGCATATACTTATGTAGCTAAAATGTGTACAGTTCTGTTTAGATTGAAGTGAATTATTGGAGATGAATATGTTTTAATGACTACATGGTGAATGCAAAGTGTGTGCGTAGAGCACTTAAAGTATAGTGATTTCAAGCTGAGTTTACTGTGAAAATTGGTTGGAATGCAATAATGTCTCCAAGGTTTTAGACAGGTGCATTTTGTGAAATGCAGATCTTCATGTGTAGAATAAACTTTCAGAGGAAGTGGTGGATGCGGGTATAGTTACAACGTTTAAAAGGCATTTGGATAAGTATATGAATAGGAAAGGTTTGGAGGGATGTGGGCCAAGCGCAGGCACGTGGGACTAGTGTAGTTTGGGATGGTCTGGCTGGACCGAAGAGAGTCTGTTTCCCATGTTGTGTGACTCTATATAGAACTTTATTTTTGGGAAGAAGAATTTATAGGAAAGAATACTCGACAAGGAGTTTAAGAAGGATACTTCATCGTGCCTCCCCTCCCTCTTCCCACCTTTCATCTATCTTTTACTGCTACTGTTCTTGTTCTTGTTCTTCTTCTTGTGAAGAACAAGCTTCAGAGTCCTGTCAACAGTATAGGCAGAAAACATTTCAATCTTCAGATGGCTAAAGCCAAGAAGAAAACTACACCACAATCACTTATGGAACTTCAGTATGTGGATAACTCTGCTTTTCAATGGCTGTGACATCTATGCTGCTACGATCAAGATCCTTCCAACTCTTCAGTATGACTCCAAAACTTGGACCACATATAGACACCACTTCAGAGCACTTGACTTACCATTGATGTTGTTTTACACATCAGCAGTGAGGACTGGCATATTAATATCCGGTGTCATTGTAGGAACCAATAGCACCAGCATAAATGCTGTGATCATCCAAAACCAACTTGCCTAGGATGCCTGGGTTCCAAGTACCAAAGCAAATCTTCACTCAGTCCAAGGAAGGCACTTGATCAAGAGGAGAACAAAGGAAGCATTTCAAAGACTCCCTGATGTATTTCCTCAAGAAATGGATCATAGATGTCAACGTGTGGGAAGCCCTCTTCTGGAAGGAACTGACTTCACAGAATCCCTACAGTGTGGAAACAGGCCAGTAAGCCCATCAAGTCCACATCGACCCTCCAAAGAGTATCCCACTTTACATTTACCTCTAACTAATGCACCTAACCTACACATCCCTGAACACTATCGGCAGATTAGCATGGCCAATTCACTTAACCTGCACATCTTTGGATTGTGGGAGGGAACTGGAGCACCTGGAGGAAACCCGCGCAGATATTAGGAGAACGAGCAAACTCCCCACAGGTAGTTGCCCAAGGCTGGAATCGAACCCAGGTCCCTGGCGCTATGAGGCAGCAGTGCTAACCACTGAGCCACAGTGCCTCCCTTGGCAGAAGCGCCCGTATGAAGGGACACCTGTTGGCAAGACCAAATACAGAAATGGAATCCGAGAAGAGAATGCCAGCATTCTCAAAGCCAAGGACCAGTTCTTACAGCCACGTGTTTCCAGGTGTAAGATTGGGCTAATCAGCTGCGCAAAGAACCATTGAACCTATGACCAGTGACATGGGATTCTCTCGGTGGGCTATCATGCTCGTTAGTGAGTGATTGCCGATGACTACTTGACATGGAATACCTCATGCAAAAGTTGCATTTCCAGATCTGAAATAAAAAACTATTTGGAATTGTTATCATTGTGAGCAGTTTTGGGTCCCATATCTCAGGAAGGATGTACAACCTTGGAGTGTGTTCAGAGGAGGTTCACGACAGTGGTCCCAGGAATGAAAAGCCTATGAGGAACGATTGAGGATTCTAGGTCTATACAATAAGGAGTTTAGAAGAATGAGGCAGGGATCTAATTGAAACATACAGAATACTGAATGACCTGGACAGAGTAAATGTTGGGGAGATGTTTTCATTGGTAGGAGAGACTAGGACCTGAGGGCACAGCCTTAGAGTAAAGGGAAGATCTTCTAGAACAGAGATAAGGAGAAGCTTCTTCAGCCAGAGAGTGCTGAATCTATGGAATTCATTGCCACAGAAGGATGTGAAGGCCAGATCATTGAGTATATTTAAGATAGGTTCTTGAGAATCAAGGGTTACAGGAAGAAAGTGCGAGAATGGGGTTGAGAAACTTATCAACAGTGATTGAATGGCGGAGCAGACTTGATGGGCTGAATGCCATAATTTCTGCTATGTCTTGTAGTCTTATAATCCCAAGGGAAGTTGAATAGATTATGTGAGCCAAATTTAGATTAATGCATAACTTGGATAAGTTGCATACTCTGCTTAAGAATCATGAACTCTCTCTATTGGATATGTTTGAGAAATAATTGAAAATTTGTGGTGCCATAGGATTAGACTATTGACAATATTGTTCACTTGTAGGCTAGTACAGGTGACCATAAAGAACAACCAGCCTGATGTTCAGTTAAGTATTAAAAAAAGTCATGAAGGAGGTTATATTATGAAGTTTTAGATAAGTATATACCGAGTTAGTACAGTTTTATAGAAATGAGACATCTATAGACTCTTATGAGTTTATTCTATAGAGCAGAGGTGGGGAACCTTTTCATGTTGGAAGGCCGCATTATGTTAGTTGTAATCTAATAAGGCCACATCCAAGAAACTTCAATTATATATTCTTCAAAATTCACATTTTTAAAATTGTGGCGGTCAGTCTATGAGGATTATTTCATTGAATTTTCTTTTATTCTCTGGTATTTTAAATACATTCATTTTAAGATTAAAATAAAAATAATAAAGGACAAAAAAAATTAATAAAAGATTTGTTCTGCAAAATTTGGATTCATTCAAAAGACCCCACACAATGGCCTAGAAGGCCGCAGGTTCCCCACCCCTGCTATAGAGCAACCGCAATGAGGCAATTCTGATTCCAGTTCAAATGGAAGGAAGGTGATTGCATAGTGTAAATATAAAATATGCCAGGACTACCTTTTGTAGAGTGTCAATTGACACAAAGGGGAAATTGAGAAATAATTTTATCTTTATATTTTAGGTGGATCTGAAGTAAATAAAGCAACTAGCCTAATTAATTGGGCAAGGCAATTTTTAAAAAATCTGTTTTATCAGCTTCAATAGAAGTCGCAGCCTTAGAAGCTCTGAAGAGCCATCTAGACTCTCAACTTTTAGCTTGCTTTCTCTCTGGACACTGCCTAACCCACTGATCTCCAGCAATTTTTGTTGTCATTGCAGCCTAAGATGTATGTTTCTATCAATACTCTGGGCCATCTGCTTCCCTGTTCACTGACACTCCTTCACCTGCAAATCTAAGCTGTGTGTAACAGGCTGTGTGGCCTGTGAAGCCTGATTCAAGACATCACTAAAAAATGAGTGGAGCTAGACTGTTTGCTCCTTTTTGGGACGTTTGCAATTCCCCTACTAAAAAATTGAATGTAATTTGGTATAGAACAAAGATCAAACCTACAAGATTTGTAGCCTTTATAGTTCAGTGGAATGCCATATGCATTTGTCTCTGAAACAAATGGAGGGGCATTGTTTTCTTTTTGTCATAAACATATCTCATAAAGGTTTTTATTTACTCCAGATGTTCCTTTTGTGTCAACTCCATTTGAATAATTTGCATCTGACAGCTCAGTTAATGTAATTCTATCGAGAATGAAGCATTTAAGTGTTCTTGGCATAAAAATATGTTGCTGGAAAAGCGCAGCAGGTCAGGCAGCATCAAAGGAGCAGGAGAATCAACGGTTTGGGCATAAGCCCTTCTTCAGGAACATTTTTAAGCCTTGATCTCCAGCATCTGCAGTCCTCACTTTCTCCTAAGTGTTCTTGGCAACCTGTTATTGATCATCCCTTCCTTTACAGATTTGAGCCACAGTTATTCAGAACAATAGCACACTTTTATGTGGATTTTTTGAACACCAGCATTGAGAACTGAAAGCAATGCATGGGACTGAGGAAAGGGAAACAGAAGCCTGGTATTGAGAAAAGTGCATTCAGGATTGAGGTCTAGGAAGAGAGCTACAAAAGTAGCAATGTGAGGCTGAGAAATTTCAAACTTGACCATTTCTAAATCAGCATGCAGAAACCCTGGGAATCAGTTTTGAAAGAGGGTCTGCTGATAGGAGATGTGGGAATCGGTGCATGATATGCTCAGGAAACTGGAACCTTGAGTGATGAAGATCCTGGCTAGAGTTTGGGAGCAGAAGCGGTGAGTTTGAAAGCTGACTGACAATGTTGCAGAGGGGCTTGTATGGAACTGGATTGTGAGAAGAAACCAAATTTGGCATTGAGCCAGTCATCAAGGTTCTGTTTGACTCTGAGCTGGATGGATTTGTGGCTGGAAATGATTATGGATCTATAGGCCAAACAATGCATTCTTATTTCTGATTGTATGACTGTTTCAATAAATCAGACATATGATACTTAATAAAGGGATGAATGTATAGCACAGGGTTAAATACTGCCCTCCTCTCTATCGAACCAAAGATTTAATCCAGTTTAAACCTTATCTGGAGAAGCTGTGTGGAGGCTTTTAGTGACACACTTGACCTTTGCCTACTGTGTTCTGCAAATGTTCTGTGATGCAAAGCATTGCGATGGCCTTATTGATGCAGAACGCTCCAAGTTGTTGGACCATACAATTATCATCTTTCCCTTATAGAAAAAGTTATTTTTGATTACAAGTTCATCAGGCAGTGGTCGACTTATGATATTCTTGACATCTTGAGGAGAACGCCTCATTACCAAAACTTTCCAGCAAGCAGAGGGACTTAGCTTGGCTGGTGGTGAGAAGGGCACTATTCATCAGAGTTTTCTTGTATACTTGGACTCTCTCTGCCCCACCATATGCTCCTCTTGACGGCTGTGCTGCTGAAGAGACTTGTGGAATATGGTTTTGCAAAGAAGGTCTGGAGAGAGCTGCAGTGTTTTTAGTGGAGTTTGTAGAAGCAACTCTGTACTGCAGTACTCTGTGCTGTATGGATCGTTCCCTAGGGTGCACACTGAGGTAAACATCAATTGCATCTGGACCACCAGAAGACCACATCTCTTATGGAAGATGCTTCTTGGTCTGGACGTCACCGAGTATTGCAGAGTGGCATGTTTCAAGATCTAGGACTACATGCTGAGGGGCACACTGATGTTTGGGACAGTCAGTGTCAAGGCACAGGGAAAAGCCCACCATGTACACTCTATCTGGCATGATAATTCAAAGGTCTGTTAATCTTGAGAACCCCTCATAGTTTATATTTGAAATGTAAATAGTATGTATTGGTCAATGTTCTCATGTTTATTTTTGCATTGAGTATTTGCACTTTTAGATGCCTCAAATGAGGAATGTGAAATGCTTACTGTATTTTTCATAATATCTAACTTGACCTGCTTGTAATGTACTTATAATTTATGAATAAAGCATATTTTTGCAAAATGAAATCCTTACCCTTTTTTCTTCTATTTAAAGTTAAAATTGTTTTATTTGGTCCCATTTTGTCTAAAACTGCAGGAAATGCCCTCCAGCTTCATGCATTGACACATAAATGGCTATCCTGAATAGAATTAATGACCTCCTGAGGAATCACCCAGATGTTTCCTGATTTAGATTTCCAGATCCTAGAATATCTAACAAATGACTTTCTCCCATCTCTTTGTGCATCTTTAATCTTGTCACGAAGTCTTTGGCATCTTCTAACAGGTCTTGGATATCTTTACACCTGCCCCTTGTGTTGAGCCTTCAAAACTTCTGGAGTTAAATCCTGTCCTGACTCGTTGTGCCCAGTGCTGAATTTCACTCTGCTGTCAATTTAGCACACTTTCGTGTGTGTATGTGTGTATAAGATTACACTGGACCTCTGAAAAGTGTACTGTACCTGAAAGTATAGAAGTCTGAGTATTGGTAGTATAAAGAAACATGCAGTGATTCTTTAGTTGCTTACAAATCCAGAGTGCTTTGTTCTAGTTGTTGCACTTAATCCCTTTCATTAGTCACAATTATGGATAATAATTAGTTTGTTTAAGATTTGGTTTGCTGAATTAAAAAAATATTGATTTGGGAACATATAAATGTTCTCTTGAAGGAACCAGTTTAGTTTTTTATTTTACTTTTAGATTGTTTGTTTGCATAGCAACTGCCCCGGACCACATGACATTTATTGTTTCATTCCCTATCTGCAGCAGGACTCTTGGAAGGTGATTTATTTTGTCATTGTGTAGTTTCATTGAACATTCTGTCAACAAGATTCATATGATGAAAGGTTTACTGTACACCATGAAATGGAGAAACATTTGTAATATTAGCAAAGTATTTATGCAAAGTATGATTTGATCTGTTTGAAGCATTATAGTTGATACATTTCCTGTATTTTCAAAACTCAACAGGATGTTTTAGTCAAGATTTTCTTTCTTAATGGTATTTTGTGTACTGGAGTATGCTGAGTTATTACTGTCTTTGGAGGGGGGTGGGAACGTAGATTGTGTATGTCCCTGTCCCACCTGGAGGCAGTGGTTGAAGGACTTGAATTAACTTAGTCAATGTTCCTTAAGTAACGATACTTCTTTTAATTCAAACTTTGAGATTAATGCATCTTCTGGTTCAATGCACACTTCTTTTGAAATGTTTTTGGATATATGTGAACAGAACAGAACTGATAATTTTGAGACTACGGGATATAGGCATGAATTGAGGATTGGTGAATGAACAAAATAGAAGCAATAAATGGGACATTTTTGAGGTTGGCAAGAAATAACTGAGTATTGCAGCGATCGATATATTGACCTCAACTATTTGAAAAATCTATTATTTGCTTAGATGAACATACCCAAATGTACTGACAATGTTAATTTAGATAAGAAAATGAGCATTAGGCGTGCATACAAGGAAGCTGCAGAAGATTATATGACAGGTTGAATATATGAGCAATAAGTTTCCCACCTTTTTAGTAGGAAAAATAAAAAATTGAATGGTGAGAGACTGGAAAATAATTGTGTTCAAAAGCAACCGATGAAAGTTGATATGCAGGTATAGCAAGCAATTAGGTAGGCAAGTAGTCTGTTAGCAAAGGGATTGGAGTACAAGAATAAAGAAGTCTTAATACAGTTTGTATGGTGACGCCATACATGGAATACTTTGTGCCATGTTTGTCTCATTATCTAAGGAAGTATGCACTTTCCTTAGAGGAACTGTGAATTTGTTAGACTAAATGAGAAGGTTTTCAACTGATTTTAAAAATGACTATTTCCTGAAGTTTAGTAGCATGAGAGATGATGCAATTGAAACATAAGGGGTTGGTAGGAGAGATACAGACAAAATGTTTCCTTGGGCTATGGAATTTAGAAAACTGCTTAATTTCTGAATAAAGTGTCAGTCATTTAAGACATGGTGGAGGAAAAATTTCTTCACTCAGAAGATTGTGAATCTTTGACATTCTTGTTGTAAACTGTGGAACTTCAGAGCTCAACGTTTCTTTGCATAATAGGGATTACGAAGATAGTTCAGGAAATTTTTGTTCACAGAAATATGAACATTATTTACAGGGTCAGTTGTTGTCCATCTCTTAATGTCTCTTGAAGGTGAAGTTGAAGTCATAAACTTTGCTTTGAATGCCTTATTGTGGGGCAGTCGAAAGTCCGAATTCCCCACTCCCAACTCCTGGCTGTTATGCACTTGAGTGTAAGAGAACAGTTTAATGTTGAAGTGGCGAAGGCAAAATGTCACATTTCTACACTTGCCCTGACAGAAATTGTGTTTTACAGTAAATCAGGTGGTGATTGGAAACTTCCTTTTTTGGCCCCTCCCATACCCCTTCTCTAGGTAAGTAACATGGATATTTCAGTTTGTGATTCTTGATGCTCTTTTAGGTTGAGAAATGAGCAAAGAAGGAGCACATGATAAGAATGGAAGTGTACAATTGCTTTCTGGTACATATTAGATGTGAAAGAAATTTTGTCTATTTATCAATATCATTTTTAAAAAATGATTAAATCAGATTGATTGAATTACAGCAACTATGTCATTGTAAAATGTTCAACCAACCATTTAATTGATAAAATATTGGGTAATAGAATGTACTCAGCCTATGATATTACTTTGCAATCATTTCAAAAACTAGTATTTTAAATTTGTGCAGACATGCTGGTTTATCTACAGCTAACCTGAAAATCCAGAAAATTAGCTGAATAATGATCATGTTCCTAAGCTTCACTAGTAAACAGTTTATAGTATATTTAAAAATAACAACTGTTTTTCGGAATCAAACTTGCTGGACACTTCTGCTGTGATACATAATTATTTTAATCAGAAGCATTTTGTAAATTTTAACATTTAGAAAAAAAGTGTACATTTATCACTATTTTAGTTTTGGGGCGTTATTTTTGAGTATTTCTGATTTAAATTCTTAATCAACTGCTATGATCTAGTCCTAGCCAGAGAGACTAGCCACTTGCAGTCTCTGGGCAAGTTTCTGTGGATGGAATTTTAAATGTGGTCTATAAAACGCAGTTCAGATGGTGCAATACCTTTGTGCTTTCCCAGGTCTGACTCCTCCAAGTCTAGGACAAAGACATTGCACAGTCTTACTGTCAGTTGAGATCCTCAATTGGCAATTAATATACAACCCATGGGGAAATAGGAGTGTTGCCAAGAAGGGAATGGAATAAAAGAACTCCAGTTTCTTATGCTCCCAGGGGTGGTGTTCTACTAGAGTACCTTTTAAGATAGAGTTGGCATTGGGAAGGTTTGGGTCTGCTAAAGCCCTCCCGCCCCCTGCCTCTCACAACCCCTGCTCAACTTTGGAGTCTTTTAACAATCCTGGAGTTTTTCTTCTAATCAACCTGTTATGACATACTTCTGAGCAGGTTGGATTTGAACCTGGACCTTCTGTCGCACAGGTATGGACACTACTATGCCTCTAGACCCCAAAACCTACTAAAACTGATATAATAAGAAGTTCTCCTATCTAAGTAGGCAGAAATCTGAAATGAGATTGGGTGTCTTCAGACTAGAATGACAGTTGGCTTCAGCAGTCCTGGATCTCAGGTGGATGTGTTGCCAGCAGTTATTGATGCTCACAGTGGCACTGATGAGCAATGGAGAGTTGCCATCCTCTGGCAAGATTTCCAACTTAAGTCCTAAATGCCAAGATCCCCTCAGGGTGGCCTCAAAAGTAGGGGCTCCTGCTTGTTCACAAGCCAGGAGATAAGACTTCTGTTGTGAACATTTAAAATCTGCTCTCTGTACATGTGATTTGTGTTACAAGCAACTTAAATATTACAGTAGAATTATCATGTCAAATATCCATCTCCACAGATGGTGCAGACCCTGGTAGTTATAATTGACTGTATTTCAAAGCACACTTTTTAATGATCAGTAATTTTATTTTTCCAAGTCTGATTTATATTTTTATTACGTAAAGATTTATACTGATGCTTTGGAGTCTTGGTTCTGCAATTTGTTTATAATTGACTGCTCTAGCTTATGTTTAAGTTTTGTGTTTTTTTTTGACCTCGTGCTGTCATTCTGTGGCCAAATTAAAATCAGGTGATTTTCCTTATGACCATCCTTGTGCAGTCTTTCGGGTAGATTATTTTAAATCCTGCATAAATCGATCTTTATTTCTTTCTGACCCACCACCATCGACTACTCCCTTCACACTCTTTTTCTTCCCTGCTCCACCCCCAAAGCATCCCCTTTCAGTCACATCCAGTCATAATGATGATTACTTGTGAATTTAATAAATGCAAGAAGAAAAAACATTTCTTTATACTTAACCTTTGGTATCTAAAGCTGTCGAAGAATTTTATTTGCTTTCATTTGCTACATTTTTAGCAGCTGAATAGAACACGTTAGTAGAAAACAATTTGAAGCAAGCTACTAAATTATGAATTCTGCATATGTTGTAAATATTTTAAACTTTTGTGGAATGACTTTCGGAAGAAAATCTCAATCTGTTGCATGATATGATTCTGCATAACATGGGAAAAGCTGCTGCAGCTAAAATTGCTGCTTCCTCTAGGAATGCTGCTGCTGAGTAGTAAAACATGCCAAATTGTGCAAGTCACTTCCTGTCAGGAAAGTTTATAGATTTCTGCTGCACTGAGCCATTTGTGATTCTTGTGTATGTAGTTTCTGCAGTGCATCTTAACACTAGTAATCGGATTTTTTTTGTCGGTTTGCAAAACCGTTTCAAGCTTTTACATTCAGTAAATATTGGTGTCCTGGAGGCATGTTGAGAGACTGATTTTAATTGGAATAGCATTCATGACTTGCAGCTTTGTCAGGAATTTAAAGATAAATTTGTTTTCTGGTCCAATTTGCTGATTGCAGAAACTGATACTTTTTTATGGCCCAAAAGTGCCTCTGATTTTGTGCTTTTAACTGCTCACTGCAATTATTATGCTCCCTGCTGTTTTTTCAGGCACAGATAGCAGCCTCATAAATATTTTTCTTAGCTCTGGGTGTAGTTTCTAGTGTTTTTTTTAGTTGAATAAAACAACACTTGAAGACTTCTGATTGAAGTTTTTTTTTAATATTTATGAGGGTGTGGTGAATGTTTTTTTTCTCAGTGTTGAAACTTTGATTCTATTCCGGTGGCTGTAGTTTTGGCATTGCTAATAAGCAATGTTTTTGCGTAGTATTTTTTTTAATAGTCAAGTAGCGACTTTGCTTATCTTCTATTGAAGTGTGAAACTACTCTTTTTGCATTCTGAAATGAACAAGATTATAACTTGTTTTAATGGTGAGACTATTACAAAACGTGACTAATTTAAATCAAAATCTCCAGTATAGTTCTGCTAGTCTTGCAGAGCTTTGTCTTTTTGTATTTAAAAATGGTTGTGAATTTGACTTTGCATTAAATCTTTATAGCCTGAATATTATTGCTGTGACAACTTTTTTTGAATCGTATCTCTATATATTAAAATGACTCCAGTGTTGCACCCATGTGGAATAATTATTGCCTTTTCAGACTTTTTTCCTTTCACCTCTGCTTAATTGTTGAACAGACTGCTTTCCTCTTGCATTTTATTATTTTTCTACTCTCCAGGTGTTTGTAGACTTTCTAATTTATTGACAGTAAATCAATAATCTTTTTCTCCACTAATTTCTTCAGTGCAGAATAAACAAATAGTTAATTTTCATGGTTTTGTTGCAAATATTGATTCACAACCGAATTATTGTAATTTTAAAATATTCTTTTGAAGCAGTCCATTGACTCATCGGGATATTTATACTGTTTAGCAAAATATATGATGCAGGAGGTAGGTATCTGTTTACTTTACTTTAGTTATCAATTATGTAATACCAACACTTTGAGGTGTTTTAACTTACATATAAAGCTTGTTTGTCTTAAATGCCCTTACTTGTTTAACCCAATCTCATACTATAAAGTTGGACAGGGATGAGGATTTGAAATTTCATTCTGAGAGATCCATATATTTTCATTGTGTGATTTTACTGAAAAATGTCCTTGTTTTAAATGCAATTTTATTCCTCCTTGAATGCAGGAAGCAATTTGGTCAGAATTGCGAGCTGTGCCCAGCCCAGTGGTTTCCGGTTATAAGGCTGTGTTCCGTTATGATTTTGAATGCAACCAAGTTTTTCACTTTCTGCTTTCAGTAACAATGACTGTGTTCCCACAAGAAAAAAGGGGAAAGATTCAATCTCTACAGAGATTTAATTTGCATTCCTGTTCCTAAAGCACAAATCTGTTGCTTGCTTTTTTTTTACTGTTGTATTGAATGAGACCCAATTATTAAGTATCAACAGTTCTACAAATAAAATGTGATGTAAAAATACAAACAACATTTTAGGAATGAATCCTGCTTTTATTACCATGGTATGTAAACTCCTGATGCTACTGTGATATTCACCACTGGTTTGTGCTGTTTTAGAAAAATTAGGAGCAATTTAGCAGGTAAAACTCAAGATCTCTTGCTGCTAAAGAATAGTTTGTATATAATTAGAAGGTGCAATTGCTGTGTCTTCCTGAAGTCATTTGGATGTTTTTCAGCATTTTTTTTTTGTTTTAATTTTGTTTTCAGGATATTGATGAGATGGCATTTCAGCATTTATTATATGCCTCTTGGATGGTATTGCTGTAATTGACTTTCTCTTTGATCTGCTGCAATCCTTGTGTTAATAGTGTTCCTACAATTTTTTTACAGTTAACTAAGTAATAGTGAAGGATTTATGATAACATGTCCAATTTAGAAAGTTGAGGGCTTTCGGATGGGACTTTTGAGGTATTAGCAGTAATTTTGCTTATCACCTCAAAACTGAAAGTGAACCAAGTAATTTGGTCATGATGTGGAGGCGCTGGTGTTGGATTGGGGTGGGCAAAGTTAAAAATCACACAACACCAGGTAATAGTCCAGCAGGTTTATTTGGAAGCAGTAGCTTTCGGAGTGCTGCTCTTCATCAGGTATGTATGGAACAGGACCATAAGATACAGAATTTATAGCAAAAGATTACAGTATCATGCAACTAAAATGATATGTTGAACTAACCTAGTTTGTTGTTAAGTCTTCCATCTTTTAGAATGGTTTGCAGGTTTTGGTTCATTAGTATGTAAATCCCAGAACTATTTAAGTCACATTGTCGAGATTACGAAAGGTTTTATTTTTAAAAGAAATGACATCTCTGCTCTGTGCATTAAAGGTGTAAGGTTAGAGCATGTCTGTGTCATACTGGTTCTATTTCCAAAATGGAATTTATAAAATATTACATGGATTGACTGCCTGCAGGCTGTGCATTGTTTTGAGCAAAATAGAATGTATCTGCAAATATAATTCTGCAAATACACACACACACACAGGGTGAATTTGTGTGTGTGTGTGTGTGTGTGTGTGTAAAACATGAACCCAAGGTCCTGGTTGAGGCTGGCCATGAGGATATAGATACTGCATCTCATGATCATTCTCCATAACCACCTGATGAAGGAGCAACACTCCAAAAGTTATACTTCCAAATAAACCTGTTGGACTATAGACCTGTTCCTGAAGAAGGGCTTATGCCCGAAACGTCGATTCTCCTATTCCCTGGATGCTGCCTGACCTGCTGCGCTTTTCCAGCAACACATTTCCAGCTCTGATCTCCAGCATCTGCAGACCTCACTTTCTCCTGTTGGACTATAACCTGGTGTTGTGTGATTTTGTTTTTTTTTAACCAAGTTATTTGGATTTGAGTGTCTTTTTAATATACAGTTTGTGTGCATGAGTTGTTTAATTACTTGTATCAGCAGATAATTTAAGGGAGGTAATAAGGTAGCACTTATCCTGGATAGATTCATCCTGTTTCTTGTTTTGTTCTTGTGAATAGGAAGTCTTCCATTCCCTGAAACTTAACTTGCATTTATATCTAGAAAGCCTTTCATGGGCTTTATAATTAAAAGTGCTTTATGGCCACTAATTTCTGAAGTGCTGTAATGTAGAGGAAAATATATTAGAAGGTTAGATTAGATTACTTACAGTGTGGAAACAGGCCCTTCGGCCCAACAAATCCACACCGCCCCGCCGAAGCGCAACCCACCCATACCCCTACATTTACCCCTTATTACCTAACACTAAGGGCAATTTAGCATGGCCAATTCACCTAACCTGCACATCTTTGGACTGTGGGAGGAAACCGGAGCACCCGGAGGAAACCCACGCAGACACGTGGAGAACATGCAAACTCCACACAGTCAGTCGCCTGAGGCAGGAATTGAACCCGAGTCTCTGGCGCTGTGAGGCAGCAGTGCTAACCACTGTGCCACCGTGCCGCCCATAAAGCGGCAGGTATTAAAGCTGTTTTTAAGTAATGGTTTTCTGTTCTTTCACACATGTTGTAAGCCTGGTTGTGAGATATATGTCCAATGGTCACAAGACATATTTGAAATGGTAGGTTTATTGCTGTATTAAAGTATTTAATATTTGTTGTAGCACACTTTTTTAACTGCACTGTGGTATGACCAGTTCAGGCTCGAATTTTGTGATGAAAGAAAATTTTAATTCAAACCTAACAAAAGAAGTATAATGTCTAAAAAGTGAGATTAGATGAACATACAGTAAAACCAATGCAATAGAATAAATTTCCTGGAAGAATAGGAAAAAGGATCTGGTACTAATTTAACTGGCTAAAACATTGTGCAAACAGATCTGCATCAAGTAAGCTTCAGTACAAGATCCATAAAATAATAGGAATGCTTACTGTGTAAAAGCACTTAAATCATGCAGTAAGCAGGTGAAAAGGAAGTTAGAGTTAGAATTGAAAAGAAAAAAATGCTATTTTACTACATGAAATGAATTGCAGGTGTTCAAAAAAATAGCTCAACACCACCGTCTCAAGGGCAAATAGGAATGGTCAATAAATGCTGACCCAGCCAGCAAGGTCTACATCTCTTGAATGAATTGAAGAAATGTCATGTAGTAACCTGGTAAAGAAATATTAGTGAGGATGGAACTTCTTGAGGATGAAGTGATGCATTGTGAAAGATCATAGTATGCTTGTTTTTTTATGTGACGGAAAAACATAGTTGTACTAGAGATTGATAATTAACTTTTGAGAGTTCTTTGTAGAAAGTGAATTAATTCAGAAATGGTTATTAGAGTCTAAAGTTGATTAATCAACATGGCCTAATGGAATGCAGCCTAGGTTGTTGAAAGAAATCTGTGTTTTTAAAAAAGAATGTATCAAATATTTAGTTCTCAAATGTGCAAATTGTGTAGTTGGTGATTTCTGGTTAACATTAGGAAGGAATCAACTAAGGTAACTGTAGACCACTTAGTTTAAAGTCAGTGTGAGCAGTCTCCAATTTACAATACTGATGATGTTGAAAATCTGAAAAACCAATGCCTTGACGTATGAACACTTGTGTCTCCTGCTACAGGTGCTGTCTAATCTATTTTGAAGATTTTCTGTATTTCTTTTAATTCAAGGACTTGGAAGGCAACTATTAAATGTATTCGACTTCTAGGATTTAAAAAAAAATTGCACTTGCATAGGTAGCTCTTTAGGGAAGTTTGACTCAATGTTAGTCCATCAATCGTCATTCAGTCATATCTATTGCTCCTTTCCCTCCTCTAAATCCTCACTTCGGTTGATTTACACTCCTATGATTCTAATAGTGGATGTATTGCGTCTTCAAGTTAGCTGATAATTTAAATGGTCTCTGTGTGATAGTTTAAATGTTGTTCCCCTGCGTAACCTTGAGATCTGACGAAGACTTAAAATCTAAGAGAAAATAAATTGTTATTTCACATGCCTGGACATCAATACCATTGGCTGAATTTTATGAAAAATTGGCTAAGTTGTATCCGGGAGAGGTTTCATAGAGGGTTTATCGCTGTGTGTTCCCATCAGTTACTGCATGCAGTTCTCCTCTACTTGCCTTTAAAATGTATATAGGCTCATTGGTGCCACATTCGTGTGCTTGCCAGCAGTGGAAATAGTCACTGAGGACTCCTAGTTGGTATGGCTGCCACTTCATTGGATGTTTAATATGATATTTGTGCATGGTTTGCTATTTTACATCACCTGTCTGACTGACTGTTCATAGTAACTGCAACACCCAGCATAACGTAACATCTTGCTGTTATTCAGGATTGACTGTGGCTCATTTCCTGAACAACTTAGCAGCAAAAATATATAACCAGTCTGGAAAAATCTATATGAACATCTTCTTCAGTTTGGTTTCAAACTCCTGGAAGCCCTGCATCAAGATGATGTTCTTCTGTGGATTACACTGGTTATATGGTAACGCTAACTCTAATTTAGCTGCTTTTTAATTTTCGCGATACCTGATAGATCTTTGGGTCAATCTACTGCACATCTACCACTTCTGTGATTGAGAGACTTCAGCTTCTTTCTCCTCCTGACCAAAATATCAGAAGAGCAAACTTCTGTATCTTTTGGATTTAATGGTGTTCTCCAACTTCACCATCTGGCTCTGGACATGTTCTGGATCTTTGTTCCAACAAAAATACTTCTATCCATGGGTGCCCTAATGCTCCCATTTCAAGTAGTCTTTGGACAACACTCACTGTATTTGTCTGCAAAGTCAGAAAACAGCTTGTTCCAATAGCTACCAGATGACCTCAGACTTCAACACTGGACTTGTTTTTGTATTATCACCATCTCCCATTGTTTGTCTATTATCATGGTTCTTAAGAATCCTAATTTTTATGGAATTAGACTTATGTAACTGATTCACATGTACATCTTGGCTGCCAGACCAGGCTCAAATGCATCATTCTGTTTACATTACTGCTCTTTCTTTTCACTTTTTTTTTTGTTTCTCTTAATCCCTTCTCTAATTTTCTGAAAATTCCAAGCAGCAAGTGTTTGACCCTCTGTTTGCCACAGCCTTTTTGATAGACTTTATTCTGCTTCCATTGTAGCCACCTCCTCCTCCATGTTCTAAATTTCCATTAAAACATCTTTTTCTTGCTCCCTGTGTTGCACTCTTCTTTCCACGACCCCAACCAATTAAGTTCACACTTCAGAGTTAAAAGGATATGACTAAAATCTAGTCACCCACTGCCAGATCTGGCCGAACCTATTGAAACCGTCAGGTCTCGTTTTGTCTGCATAATCTGCTCACTATTCCAGAGTCATCCTGCAGTGGAGAAATAATCCCCATTTTCTTCAACTGCAGAGCATCTTCCTAAATCTGCTTCAGCTTTGCCTCCAATGTTAAACTAGTCCTCATGGAACTTTTGTCTCCATTTCTTTTCAGCTGATTCTGATGTGTGTCATAGAGATGTACAGCATGGAAACAGACCCTTCGGTCCAACCCGTCCATGCCGACCAGATATCCTAACCCAATCTAGTCCCACCTGCCAGCACCCGGCCCATATCCCTCCAAACCCTTCCTATTCATATACCCATCCAAATGCCTCTTAAATGTTGCAATTGTACCAGCCTTCACCACATCCTCTAGCAGCTCATTCCATACACGTACTACCCTCTGCGTGAAAAAGTTAACTCTGTGGTCTCTTTTATATCTTTCCCCTCTCACCCTAAACCTATGCCCTCTAGTTCTGGACTCCCCCACCTCAGGGAAAAGACTTTGTCTATTTATCCTATCCATGCCCCTCATAATTTTGTAACCCCTCAGCCTCCGACGCTCCAGGGAAAACAGCCCCAGCCCGTTCAGCCTCTCTCCTTAGCTCAAATCCTCCAACCCTGGCAACATCCTTGTAAATCTTTTCTGAACCCTTTCAAGTTTCACAACAACTTTCCGATAGGAAGGAGACCAGAATTGCACGCAATATTCCAACAGTGGCCTAACCAAAAGTAGCCGCAACATGACCTTCCAACTCCTGTACTCGATACTCTGACCAATAAAGGAAAGCATACCAAACACCACCTTCACTATCCTATCTACTTGCGACTCCACTTTCAAGGAGCTATGAGCCTGCACTCCAAGGTCTCTTTGTTCAGCAACACTACCTAGGACCTTACCATTAAGTGTATAAGTCCTGCTAAGTTTTGATTTCCCAAAATTTAGCACCTCGCATTTATCTGAATTAAACTCCATCTGCCACTTCTCAGCCCATTGGCCCATCTGGTCCAGATCCTGTTGTAATCTGAGGTAACCCTCTTCGCTGTGCACTACACCTCCAATTTTGGTGTCATCTGTAAACTTACTAACTGTACCTCCTATGCTTGCATCCAAATCATTTACGTAAATGACAAAAAGTAGAGGACCCAGCATCAATCCTTGTGGCACTCCACTAGTCACAGACCTCCAGTCTGAAAAACAACCCTCCACCACCACCTTCTGTCTTCTACCTTTGAGCCAGTTCTGTATCCAAATGGCTAGTTCTCCCTGTATTCCATGAGATCTAACCTTGCTAATCAATCTCCCATGGGGAACTTTGTCGAATGCCTTACTGAAGTCCATATAGATCACATCTACTGCTCTGCCCTCATCAATCTTCTTTGTTACTTCTTCAAAAAACTCAATCAAGTTTGTGAGACATGATTTCCCATGCACAAAACCATGTTGACTATCCTTGTCTTTCCAAATACATGTACATCCTGTCCCTCAGAATTACCACCAACAACTTGCCCACCACTGAGGTCAGGCTCACCGGTCTATAGTTCCCTGGCTTGTCTTTACCACCCTTCTTAAACAGTGGCACCACGTTTGCCAACCTCCAGTTTTCCGGCACCTCACCTGTGACTATCGATGATACACATATCTCAGCAAGAGGCCCAGCAATCACTTCTCCAGCGTCCCACAGAGTTCTCGGGTACACCTGACCAGGTCCTTTGGATTTATCCACCTTTAACCGTTTTTGCCCTTCTGATTTCCCTCTTAAGTATACTCCTACTTCCGTTACACTCTTCCAAGGATTCACTCGATCTATCCTGTCTATACCTGACATATGCTTCCTCCTTTTTCTTAACCAAACCCTCAATTTCTTTAGTCATCTAGCATGGGTTCTCCATACCCTTTTTCTAGTTCAGCTGGCTAATCTTCTAATATTCCCCCTGTCCCTTGCCCTAGTCCTGAATTCCTCTATTCAGTTTCTGTTTTCTCTCTCCTCATGCTCCCTCTGCGCTCACCTTGTCCATGAGGCCCACTTTCTGTTCCTCACAATCCTATTAAATTGATTGGTTACAAAACTACCCTCCCATGTTGGTGATTTTTAATGGAAATGGTTCTTTCCTTTGCAGTTGTTGTTCTGCGCTTTTTAAAAATTTCCATCTTTTTTTTTAAAAAGTCTTCATTCCACAATCTTGCATATTAACATCTATCTCCAACCTTTCTTTCTCTCTCAAAACACATTGTTGCTACTCAAATCCATTCCACATCTGCCTTGGCACTCTATTTGAATTACTTTTCCAAACCTGCCAGAATATTAAAATGGCTCAGATCAAGGTTACAAATTCTCAAGTCTTTTGATTCCTCCACTTTTGCTAAATTAAAGCTACGTATCCAACACCAAATTAGCATAAATTTCCTCGAATTTAAGTATTGGGAATAGTGAAGTTGTTGTTACAGTCCCCAAACTCTGTTCCCTAGCAAATGACTTAAGCTGTTTCCCTCGCAACAGTCAGTTGAAACTGAGCCAGTTCCTTCATCATCTTTGGTGTCACTTTGATCCCTAAATAAACTTTCAACCTCTTCTTTCCATCAAAAAAAGTTACCTACTTCAATCTCATTGATCAGCTTTTCCATGTTTCAATTTTCCTGTCCAAACTTTCATTACTTCACTGCTTGACTTTTCCAAAGTACTCTGCTAGCCTCCCCATTCTACCCTCTAAAATTGAAGTTATCCAAAACTAGGCTTCAGTCTTTCTTGTAAGTCCTGTTCCTTAACATCCTTGTGCTTACTGAATTTATTTTGGCTGTCAGTCAAGAAATGTTTTAACTTCCAAATTCTCATCCTTGTTTTCCAAATCTCTCCATTTCCTTGCATCTCCCAATCTTTATAATCCCTGTAACCTCTGGGGTTTACACAGTGCTGTATTTGTGACCTATTGTGCATTCTTAGTTACAATTGCTCCACCATCAGTGATAATGCTTTCACTTGCCTTTGTCTCCAGCTCTTTAATTCTGAATTCCCACCAACCATATCCCTTTTACCTCGATTTCTTAAGCTACTCCTTTACTGTGCTTATTTCTTTGACCAAGCTTTTGGTCATCCAGCCTAACATCTCCAACTGCAATTGTCATACTTAGTTATTTGTAATGTTCTTGTGACGTGCCGTTAAAGCATTTTCTTACAGCTACACCTAGGATGTTGTTGAATAATGAAAAGTGACCATCTTAAAGTTAGCTCTTATTTAACAAAGTTACCAGTTTTTTTTCTCAGCTAAACTTTAATTTTCGTTTGTTATTTAGGTTGGCACGGTGGCTCAGTGATTAGGACTGCAGCCTCACAGTGCCAGAGCCCTGGGTTCAATTCCAGCCTTTGGGCGACTGTCTGTGGGGAGTTTGCATGTTTTACCCATGTCTATGCGGGTTTCCTCGCACAATCCAAAGATGTGCAGGTCAGGTGCGTTACTCAGAGGGAATTGGGTCTGGTTGGTTTACTCTTAGGAGGGTTGGTGTGACCTGTCTCCACACTGTAGGTAATTTAATCCAAAGGAAGATTTTTATAATTGCCCTACTCAAAGCAACATTATACTCTAATCTTGCAATTACACACCTTCCTCTGTTGCTGTTTTCTGGCAATCATGCCTCTTTCTCATGGAGGAATAAAGGTAAAACAAGAATGTTCTTTTCTCAGTGTGGTATCTTTACTACAGAAACCTGTCTTGGTTGGGTTGTTAAATATATTTAAGGCTGAAATAAACCAATTTTCTAATCATTGAGGGAATCTAGGGTTATAGGACTGAGACAAGTAAGTGAAGTTGAGATTAGCAGATCAGCCATGATCTCATTAAATGGGGGAGTGGATTCATTGAGCTGAATTGGCTTACTTTATTCCTATGTGTTACTGTTACAGAGTCGAAAGAGTATATGTTCATTCTTAAGATAGGAAGTGTTTCCTGACTTTTAAAGTACAGCTGCCAGAACAGTTAGCTAAGAGATGGACTGTTCCAAAATAGATATGTGTAAACAAATGGCTGTTAAATGGATACCCTAAGTTTTGGTTGCTATTTTGATGACAATACAAATTTATCTAATTAATTTAAATTATGCCCAGGATACTAAAACCCAATTGAGTTTGAATTTATTGTGTTGACAACATCGGACCAATGAGAGGGAATGATGTTGGGAGTATAAAAAATGCAGGCATTTTGAAAATTCAGAGCAACTGCCAGAGCCCTAACTCCCATCTAATATCTTGCTCTCAAAGAAATTTCAGGAGGCACTATCTATCAAAAGGTACCTTTTCCTGTAAAAGCAGTGAAAAGAAGGAAGCTGACCCAGGAAGAAGATAGCAGATTCAGGAAGAGGAAGGAAGACTGAAGGGAGAGGAGAAGACAATCTGTATGTACTTTGAGAAATTAATTTAATGTAATATTTAATACTTGTGTTATTAGGGCAGCATCTTTATCGAGTTGGGGTCGGATAGTAATTACTTAAAAAAAGGGGGCTTGAATTTCTTCTGGTTTTTTTTGTTCACTATTAGAGTTTTAAAAAATTATGTTTCTTTAAATAGTGGAAATTAGGAGTTCTCTTTCGCTCATACTTTAACAGGTTACAAGGCGAGCTTTTCTGGGTGTTTGGTTTTAATTACCTCAGGGTTGTAACAGTTATGTTATTCAGGCAGGACTGTGCCGGACCCATTTTGGTAATGGAAGGTTTAATTTATACAGTGTATAGCAAGAAAGAGGTTAAAGCAAATAACAGAATATATAAATGATAATGTGAAATGACTTATGCAATTAACTGCTTTCTGCCATAAGATAGGAATGGATATCTTGTTCATGGCTTTCAATTTACTATCTCACTTGTGCAATATTGGCATCCTTTGTGGTGTTGCTTGTGGGATTTTTTTTGTGTTCCCATTCATGAGTGCAAATTGCTGAATGTCAACTCTGCTTATCAAAATACATATATCAAACATGTAAAGATGTGTTCTCATGTATAGGATGCTATAAATCAATCATAGATTTATTCTACTTTGTGCATGCTATGCTAGTTATATTATCCTTGTGTGAATAGACCCAAGACAGCCCAAAGAAGCAAATTAGATTAATGAAGTGTACCTCTATTTTGTTGAGGATGTTTGCTGAAGTGAGCTGATGCTGTTTTGTCAGTAGTTAGTAAATTTATGAACTTTTCTTATGGAGGCATGATTACAATGTATTCCATATGGCATTTAGGAAACGCCAGTATTTTTTTGAGTAATCAGACTGAGTAATTGGGTGAGGTGGACATGTGCGTCATGTAAAACCAAAATATTGCAGACATTGGAAACTGAAGTAGAAACAAAAGTGTTGAAAATACTCTTCTGCCCCCCCGATCTCCCCCCTTTTAATACTCAAACGTGCACAAAAGAACTGCAGAGCTTGCAGTTGTAAGCTTACTCGGTGCTTTCTTTTCGGGAAAGAATGAATAAATGCCCCAGAAAGCTTTCAAAACAAACTTTCAATTTTATCAATGCTCCACTAAACTGAACATAAGGATTTTGCATTTAAGAGACTACGTTACATTCAACTCTGCTTGTTTAATTTTAGGAGTCTTAGTATGATTTTCTTCTTGTTTTAGTTTTTCAGAAATTTAACATCCATCATCCATTCAATCTCTTAGGTTATCTGAGTTTTTTGTGTATAAAAATTAGTGGAAGTAATGCTGGTGCTACAAGAAGCTACTGATAATTGCCATAGGAAATAATACATGGAGGAAGGGATTCCTGTTCTCATGCAATATGTTCAGGCATACGTTTAAAAGTCTGCTGACCAATCGAAATAAGCTCAGCTTAATTTCCGCTATATATGCATCCACGCCAATTATTTTATCAGTGTCTGAATGAGCTCTTTTACGTGAAATATTCTACTTTGGGGTGCTATGAGGTGTTCCTTTGTCAAGTTTGTTATTCATTCATTGAGCGTAAATGTTGCTTGCTGGGCAGCATTTATTGCCCATCTCTAGTTGCCCTTAGGTGGTGGTAGTGCACTGCCACCTTGAACTGGTGTAGTCCATGTGCTGTAGGTTGACCCACGGTGCCATTAGGGAGGAAATTCCAGGATTTTAACCCAGTGATAGTGGGTGAATAGTGATCTATTTCTAAGTTAAAGATGGTGAGTGACTTGGAGGGGAATTTGCACGTAGTGGTGTTCCCATGTATCTGCTGCCCTTGTCCTTCTAGATGGAAGTGATTATGTGGTTGGAAAATACTATTTAAGGAGCTTTGAATTTTTGCAGTGCATCTTGTAGATTAATGGGCTACTGAGCATTGGTGGTGGATGTGGTGCCAGGAGTGAGTGGATGTGGTACGAAACAAACAGACCACTTTGTCCTGGATTGTGTTAACTTGAGTGTTGTTGGAACAGCACCCATCCAGACAAGTGAGGAGTATTCCATAACACTCCTGACTTGTGCCTTGCATGTGGACATGCTTTGCAGAGTCGAGAGGTGAATTACTCGCCACAATATACTTAGCCTCTGACCTGTTCCTGTAGCTACTCCACTGTGTGGTGAGTCCAGTAGAATTCCTGGTCAATGGTAACCCCAAGGATGTTGCTAGTGGGTGATTCAGTGATAGTAACATCACTGAAGTTAAAGGGTGGGGGTGGTGATTTGTGATGTGCAAATGTTACTTGCGACTTCAATCCAAGCTTGGATGTTGTGCACACCTTGTTGCATTTGGACATGAATTACTGAATATTTCTACCATTATTGGTCAACATCTCCACTTTGGACTTTTACAAAGAAGGTAATTGATGAATAGTTCAACCTAGGACACTATTCTGAGGAACTCCTGCAGCGATGTAATGGAGCTGAGAAGACTGACCTCCACCAACCACAGCCATCCTCCTATGTGCCAGGTATGACTCCAACCAGCAGAGAGTTTGCCCCTTGATGCCCATCGATTTCAGTTTTGCTAGGCCTCCTTGATGCCAAACCTGGTCCAAAGTGACCCTGATGTCAAGGGCTGTCACTCTCACCTCACCACTGGAATTTGGTTCTTTACAGCCTTTGCTCAAACATAGAAATAATGAGGTCAGGTGCTGACTGCCCCTTGCAGAACACAAACTGGGCATTGCTGATCAGCTGCTGATAGCACTGAAGATGACCCCTTCCATCATTTTACTGATGGTCAAGACTAGACTGATGGAGCAGTAATTAGCTGGGTTGGAAGTATCCCACATTTTGTGTTCAGGACATACCTGGACAATTTACCACATTGTCGCGTAGATGCTAGTGTTGTAGCTGTACTAGACCATTTTGGCTAGGGGAGCACAAATCTTCAGTATTATGACTGGAATGTTGTCAGTGCCCATAGCCTTTGCAATATCCAGTGCCACCAACCATTTTTGATCTGAGTAAATCAGATTTGTTGAAGATTGGCATCTTTGATACTGTGGATCTCTGAAGGATGCCCAGATAGATTATCCAATCGGCACTTCTAGCTGGGGATTGCTGCACATGCTTCAGCCTTATCTTTCGTACTGATGTGCAGGGGTCTTCCCTCATTTGAAGATTGGAATATTCCACCGCTATTCACGACTGGAGTGGCAGAATTGCAGAGCTTAATTTTGATTTGTTGGTTGTGGGACCGCTTGGCTCTGTCTATTACTTGCTGCTTGTTTGGCACACACAGCCCTATTTGGTAGCTTCACCAGGTTGCCACCTCACTTTTAGATATGCCTAGTGCTTCCTGGCATACCCTCCATTGAACCAGGATTGACCCCTAGCCTGATGGTAATGGTTGAGTTGGGATATACTGACCATGAGGTTGCGCATTGTGGGTTTGGAGTATAATTCTGCTGTTGATGTCCACACCGTCTCATGGATGCCCTGTTTTGAGTTTCGAAGTCTTTCCCCTTTTAGCCTGATTTGTGCCACCCACCATGGTGGAGGGTATTCTCATTGTGAAGGCAGGTCTTTATCTCCACAAGGACTGTGTGGTGGTCTCTCTCAACAATACTGTTACAGACAGGTGCAGCTGGTAGATTGGTAAGGATGTGATAGTTTTTTTTTTCCTCTTGGTTCCACCCGCTGCAGACCATTTAACAGCTATGTCCTTTAGGACCCGACCAACTCCGTGAGGAGTGCTGCCACCAGGGCCACTCTTAATGGTTGACATTGAAATCCTCCACCTAGAGTATGTATTGCACCCATGCCACCTTCAATGCTTCCTCCAAGTTTTGCTGAACATAGATGAGTACTGCTTTATTAGCCAAGGGAGGAAGGTATGTGGTAATCATTGCCCATGTTTGGCCTGAAGGTATGAGACTTCAAGGGATCTGGAGTCAGTGTTGAGGACGACACACCCCAGATGGTCAACAGCCCTTTTTCTGCTGTTGTCTTTTCTCGTATCTAGGTCGATGCCAAGTGGTGCAGTTTCATTTCTTTGTTGAGACTTTGTAACAAATCTTACAACTGAATGGCATCCTGGGCCATTTCCAAGGATAGTTGAGAATCCACTACACTGCCGTGAGTTTGGAGTCACAGTGAGAATAGCAGATTTCCTTCCATGAAGAATATTAGTGAGCCAGATGGGTTTTTTTCCCCCTCAACAATTGGCAATGACTTCGTGGTCATCAGTAGAGCCTTAATTGCAGTTTTTTAAAGTGAATTCAAGTTCAACCATCTGCTGTGGCAGGATTCAAATATTAGCTGAGTTTCTGGATTAATAGTCTGGTGATAATACCATTAGGTCGTAATTTTCCCATTAAAGAAACAGTGAAACTTTCTGAAATTACAGTAGCTTTTTTTTAATTTAAGTTCATGCTACCATTTTAAAGTACCAGCCTTTTCAGTTTGCGTTATGACCTTCTGTTATATCTTTGCCTTTCTCATTCTGCTTTTATTTTCCATTCTTCCCTTCTTTCCCTCCACTTGTATTTCTCCTTTTTTCTACCTCTTTGTTCCCAAGGATAATAATGGCAGATTTCCTGATGAAGGGCTTATGCTCCTCGGATGCTGCCTGACCTGCAGTGTTTTTCCAGTGCCACACTCTCAACTCTGATGCTCCAGCATCTGCAGTCCTCACTTTCTCCCATGATAATGGCAGGTGACTATTCTTTTGAAGCTCTTGACTTTTGGATCAGAGTTACATAATCATGTGAAAGCAACAGGAATTAAGTTCCAGTCTTATTCATGTACTCATGATGTGTGTTCCACAAAGCATAGGTTTTTTTTTAAAAGCCTTCCTAGACTTGGGCTCATGCAATCTATTTAACAAAAAGGTGTGTCTTTTTTTTATCAATAACCGCCATCAGTTTCTAGCAAATTATGAGAGAGGGAGAACCTACTAAATTGTTATCTTTAAATCTGTCATTATAATTTTCTGTAGAGAAAGAACCTATGCAATAGATGATGAGTTCCTGGATCAGTGGTGCTGGAAGAGCACAGCAATTCAGGCAGCATCCAATGAGCAGCGAAATTGACGTTTCGGGCAAAAGCCCTTCATCAGGAAGAGTACTGTATTGAATACAGGATATATAATACAGTAATACAGTAAAGCACTGCTTGATTGCCATTTAATAAAACAAACTTTGACAATTTTAAATTTTACAGATGAATTACGACTTTGGATTTGATGCAGAACTTCCATTGTTTTGGGATGACTAATCATGAGGAGAAAGTGAGGACTGCAGATGCTGGAGATCAGAGCTAAAAATGTGTTGCTGGAAAAGCGCAGTAGGTCAGGCAGCATCCAAAGAGCAGGAGAATTGACGTTTCGGGCATGAGTTCTTCCTGAAGAAGGGCTCATGCCCGAAATGTCGGTTCTCCTGCTCCTTGGATGCTGCCTGAGCTGCTGCGCTTTTCCAGCAACACATTTCCATCTCTAGATTAATTTAGGATATCTAGTCAGCATGAACGAGTTGGACAGAAGGGTCTGTTTCTGTGTTGTGTGTCTCTATGACTCTATGTTGAGGTTGTATAGGATATTAGTGAGGCATCTTTTGTAATACTGTGTCCAGTTCTGCTGGTTCTGATCACCCTCTTAAATATAGGAAGGATATTATCAAGCTGGAGAGAGTTCAGAAGAGATTTATCAGGGTATTGCCGGGTATAGAAGGCTTCGTGTTATAAAGAAAAGATGGGACATTTTTCACTGGAGCGTAGAAAGTTGAGAGGCGGTCTGATAGAAGTTTTAAAAATAATAGGGGTATAGATAGATAATGGTAGCTGTGTTTTCCCTAGGATGGGGGAATTTCAAGACTAGAAGTCATGTTTTTAAGTGGGGATGGAGGAGAGAGGCATAAAAGGCATAAGAGGCAAACTTTTTACACAGAAGGTGATTCATGTGTGGAATGAACTTACTGAGAAATTGCGGATGTGGGCACAACTACGATGTTTAAAAGACATGGATAGATACATGAATAGGAAAGGTTTGAAGGGATATGGGCCAGGAGCAGGCAGGTTGGACTAGTTTGGTTTGCGATTATGTTTGGCATGGACTGGTTGAACCGAAGGGTCTGTATCCATGCTGTATGACTCTGATTTAATTGTACCAACGTTAAATCAGCTAACGAGAGAGAGAAATGCTAACATGGAGAGGAACAATACAACTGCAAACTATGTAATTGAGGATGTTGGTGAGGAGATAATTATGATTTTTAAGCAGAACCTGCCATTTCTTGCATACAACTTGTCCAAATGCATACAAGAAAAATTTTTACTTATGTGGTGCTGGAAAAACACAGCAGGCCAGGCAGCATCAGAGGAGCAGGAGAATCGACGTTTCGGGCATAAGCCCTTCTTCAGGGATGATTCCTGAAGAAGGGCTTATGCCCAAAACGTCGATTCTCCTGCTCCTCTGATGCTGTCTGGCCTGCTGTGTTTTTCCAGCACCACATTTTTCAACTCTGGTCTCCAGCATCTGCAGTCCTCACTTTCTCCAAATTTTTACTTATGTAAGCATACCTGCCAATGATTATGGAAAATCCAGAGTTGTACAGTTTGAGGTGTGAGAAGTTCCAAGCTGGCACAGGTTACACAAATGGGGAGAGATTTAAATACGCAGATAAACATTTGAAAGTGAATGTGTTTGGAGCCCCTATCAGCAAGGCAAGGGATAGATTGATTTAGTCTTGGTTGCAGATTTTTGGATAAGGTGATGCGTAAAAGGCATTGAAACAACTGAAGTGGGGGTGTCACCTGTTCCAGTTGGCAGAAAGCACCATTTAAAATGTGAAATTACAAATTTTCCCCTCAAATTGATCAAATTTTGCATATGCTGTTTGTTGGTATTAGTAAAACAAAAGATAATTCACCTAAACTAACCTGATTAAAATATCTACTGCCATCAAGAGGTTTTAAAATATAAATTCTCCTAGAGGCCTGGCACTCCAACCACAACACCATAAACAAACGCATAGATCTAGATGCCATCTATCAACCCCTCAGAAAACGAACAGGAAATGACACCACCACAAACCCCAGGAACCCCATCCAGAAGAAAGATATAAATAGAAAGCAGGAGAGAACAGCTTCGCTTCACTTGAAGGTCCCCACTGATGATGTCGCCACAGGTAATGAAACATCTGGATACCAAACCTACAGCTCAGCGAGCAAACCTACACTCTAAATTCTCAAATGGCAATTAATCATTTGCTGTAAAATTTATGAAATATTTAATTTTTAATTGTATTTTAAAAATCAGTATTAAAAGGGTTGTGTACGACAAAATCTGTAAACCTGACAAAGGCTGAAAATACTGAAAATATTCAGATCTGTGTAGGGGGAGTGTTGATGATCTGAGACAGGGACATTGGGTCATTCAAGATCAGATGTATAACTGGTTATGAAGGTTGGGATTCTGCGTGGAAGTCCTGTTGTATGAACTCTGAAAATTCCAGGGAATCTTAAACTTCCAACAAGCATTTCTGCTTCCCAGGACCTTCTGTGAATCTCCAGTTCTGAACTAAAGACTTTAGACAATTCTTTGGTGCTTACCCAGTTAATTGCATAGGATACATGACAGATTAAAACCTAGCCTAATACCGAGGTAACTACACAATTGACCCCTTCCCCCAGCTAACTGTTATACCCATGACTGGAATCTGGTTATCTTCTTGACCAAAAGCATACCACACCTGAATATTCACTCTCACCTTGAGCCTCTTACCCATTTGTCCATTCATTCACTCACGTTCAAGCTAGATATTTAAATTTGCCAAACAACAGTCAGTGCTATTAAAGGTGTATCATGAACTAATGGCTCAAAAGGTTGCAGTAAAAACATGCAATGCAGTCTGGTTGGATTAAGTTGTGAGCGTGGGAATATCCAACAGTCATTGCTGCTGCATAGAAAATTTGGTCCACTGTTTTCCAATTGGTGAATTTCCATCATGAAAACCTATCTAATCACAGTGTTTGTTGCAGAATCTCCTTTATTCAGCCAGGTCCAGGCCAGTTCTGCTTCGAGTTTGGATAAAAGTTTAGTACTTTTTTGGTACATCTTGAAAAATCCTGTTATCTTATCACTTTAATTTGGAGCCACATGGTGACTCAATGGTTAGCACTGCTGTCTCACAGCGCCAGGGACCTGCGTTCGATTCCAGCTTCGGGTGACTGTCTGTCTGTGTGAAGTTTGCACATTCCCTCCGTGTGTTTCTTCTAGGTGCTCCGGTTTCCTCCCACAATCAAAACATGTGCAGGTTAGGTGCTAAATTGTGCTGTGCTAAATTGGCCATCGTGTTCAGGGGTGTGTAAGTTAGGTGCATTTGTCAGGAGGATTGTAGGAGAATGGATCTGGATGGGTTACTCTTCGGAGGGTCAGTATGAATTTGTTGGGCCAATTTGCCTGTTTCCACACTGTAGAGGTTCTATGAATTATGTTTACACTGAGTATATATCAGACGGAAGCTGAGCTTTTCATTAACTTAAATTCTTCGTGCATTTTATTTTGTTTACTTTCTCCTCCTTTAAAGTTGGCAAGACACATTGGTATGAAGAATTGTATCCAAATGTCATCATGGACTCCTGCTTTCTGCACTGCACCACCCTTTTTTTCCAGAATGATGCTTTGCTTTGCATAATAAGTCATGCACCTTGCAAAACAATATTTGCAATAGTGTGCATTTGATTCCGTTAACTCATGGTAAAGTTTTAATGTAGAGAGTGTGTCATAGAGTCATAGTCATAGAGATGTATAGTATGGAAACAGACTCTTTTGGTCCAATCCGTCCATGCTGACCAGTTATCCCAACCCCATCTAGCCCCACCTGCCAGCACCTGGCCCATATCCCTGTAAACCCTTCCTATTCATATACCCATCCAAATGCCTTTTAAAGGTTGCAATTGTACCAGCCTCCACCACTTCCTCTGGCAGCTCATTCCATACATGTAGCACCCTTTGTGAAAAGGTGCCCCTTAGGTCTCTTTTATATCTTTCCCCTCTCCCATCTCACCCTAAACCTAGTTCTGGATTCCCTGACCCCAGGGAAAAGACTTTGTCTATTTATCCTATCCATGCCCCTCGTAATTTTGTAAACCTCTATAAGGTCACCCCTCAGCCTCCAACGCTCCAGGGAAAACAGCCTGTTCAGCCTCCCCCGATAGCTCAAATCCTCCAACCCTGGCAACATCCTTGTAAATCTTTTCAGAACCCTTTCAAGTTTCACATGTTTTGTTTTAACATTTTATAAATTAATAAGACTGCAAATCTCTGACTGCCACTAGATTCATTACAATGTTCCTTTATAAAAAGTCGCTATGTTGGCATGACCTCTTCTCCCTCAAACGTGAGGCTTCTCCCTGTGCCAACTGCTGCTCAAGATTTTTGCCAGGATCCCTCCAACCAACCAGGCCTCAAATCACCTGCTGGAGCCACCATGACTCGGCCCAACAATAAACTCCGAATCTGAGTCTGCACCAGCCCAAGAACCTGTCCATACATGGTGATGGCACCCCTCCCAGTCTGCAAGGAACTAAGTGTAGTGATTATAATGAGGTCAGTTTGGTGGACCTTTATAGAATGCAACTTCCCTGAGTGGACCAGATTAACATCCCCTAGTAGGTAGCCCTGGCTGACAGATAAAAACAGGAGTGCCAGACATCCTGACGCTTTGAGAGCTGGGTCTGAGGAGGAGGGACCAGTGTCAAGTGCTCTCACATGTAAGTAAAGGGTGACTTGGTGACCAGATACTGACCTCTGTGGAGTTATATCGCAAGGCACTTCTGAGTTTGAGAAACCCCTCTTCCCTTGGCCTGCAAAGCACCAGTGTCTTTGAAAACCACCCATTCCTGGCAACTTCCAAGCTCAGGAGCTCCTCACCATGTTGCCACAATAACTTTGGAGCTCATCACACACACCTCTCCCGTTCGTGAGGCAGAAATGGTTGGGAGTAGTGGAGAGGTGTAATGACAGCTGGTAGAACAATGCAGGAGGACCATCAAGCTCCAACTAGACCTGTGGAGCAGTTCCATCCAGCAATGGCTTGTGTGGATGCCAGAGGCAATTACAGTCAAAGAGTAGCCACCGTAGCTCTTCAAAAAAGAGACCATCAACAACTGTGATGTAGCTAGGAACAAGGAGGGCACCAGGAAATCACCTGTCACCCCCCACATCAGTAATAACCCACCTCACATCACAGTTGGCTGGTCCACTGCTCAAGATACTGTAAGGAAAATATAATGTTCGTTTTCGATAGATATTTCACATTTTAGTTTCAACAATTATTTCATTTACCAATGTCATTAACAATACTGTGTTTTAACTTTGAGGGTAAAGGAATAATGCTGTTTTTTTTCTGCACAAAGGATGGGCCCCGGGAAACTTATTCAATCCCAACTTTAGATGAGAACACCCTGTACATGCAATAACATTTTCACATCAGTAGATATCTCAAATATTGGCACATTACATTTCTTCTGTAGCTATATTAATCAAAGATGCATTCCATTACATCTTGAAAAGGCCGGTTACCATTGTGGCACGTTTTTCAGTCTATTTTTGGTTGGCGTTACTGATCAATTCAATATCATGTTGCAATGTTAAAAGCTTGGATTTGCATACTCTTATGAAATCCCCTGAGGATTTCATACAATGTTCCCCATACACTGTTATTTAGTGGGAAGATGCACAAATTTACTCCTCTATTGGAAGATCCTACAGCAACACTCGGATAATTGACCACTTAAATCAGTATTGGAGGTTGTTGGAAAAGACATCTTGACCAGAGCACTGAAAGCTCTTCCTACTCTTAAGATGTTCCATGTCCATCTAAACTGTTGCGACTTCTCTTTCAGAAACACTTTGGTTTTGTGTTGAAAATGACAACAAGCTATTGTCTGTAGAATAACTTGGTAGTCCAGAATTGTCAATAATTCTTCTTTTCTATAGTATGTGCAGTTGAAATTCTCTTCCGACAAACTGAAATCAGTGGAAATCAATTGAATTGATAGAGAACTGCCAATTTGTGCTATAGAAAACATTAATCTGTATTTTGTTGATTGAAGTTTTCAGACTTTTTAACAGCCTTATACTTAGTGCTAAACACCCGATTTTGCCCTGAAAAGCTAACTTATATTTGTTGAATGTCAGATATAACCTTGTCTGCTATGTGAATATTCATTGAGAGTGGGTTCTTAAGCAAGCAATCACGTTGACTTGAAGACAGATGTTGTTGGGAAAGGAAAAAGACAACGCGCATTATAGATTGCTAAATATTTATGGACAACTTTCGTCAACGCTTGTGGTGAATACGGTTGTTTCACCTCTGACTGGAAAATTTAGGTCAGTTTGCCTTGAGAACAACTGAATAAACAGAACTCATGAGCTCAATTCCTGGAGTAGAATTGCAGTGTAAATCTCTGACTTAAAGGCAAGATTAGCTGTTGCATTTAAGTTGTACATTTCAAGGATTGATAATTCACTAATCTGAATATTAGCTTTGTGAACAAATGATCATGAGGCACACTGATCATTGAAAAAGATTTTTTTTGAAGAGACTGCTTTACCTGTATTTCAAGAAGGTTTCTATTTTTAACTGCTGCTGGCTTGAAAACTAGCAATAAAAAGTCGCAGGAGGAAAAATGTTTCCCTTGGGCACAAAAAGCTGAGGTTTAAAAAGTCAAGAAATGGGAAGGTGGTAAATCCTGAATAGGTTAAAAGCGTGTGACCAGTGTTTATAAAAGAAAGAGTTTGAGAAGTTAGGTAAACTATATGCATTAAAGATACAAAGATGCAATGGGAAGTAAACCGTGGAGGCTGCTCAAGAATGGATGGAGGGTGGGATAACAAATTTGAATTTTGATGATGAGATATAAAATTAAAGAAGGATGGGAATAGGCTAAGGAGCCATGTAGAATGTAAGGGATGTAGGAAAAATCCTTGGTGGGATGGGGGAAGTGGGTAGGGCTGTAACCTGTACCTCATGAGTTTAGTGACTGAAGCTGAGGACATGACACAATTTAGGAATTGTTACACTTGTGAAGAAAAAGGAATTCAAATTTTATGGATAGAGTAAACACAAAAAACTGGGACTAAAGAGCTCTTTCTGTAGTATCCCTACCTCTAGGTCAGACTATTTGGATTCAAGTCACATCTCCCATGGAGTCATAGAGATGTACAGCACGGAAACAGACCCTTTGTCCAACTCGTCCATGCTGACCAGCTATCCCAACCCAATCTAGTCCCACCTGCCAGCACCTGGCCCATATCTCTCCAAATCCTTTCATTCATATACCCAATCAGAAGTCTTTTAAATGTTGCAATTGTACTAGCCTCCATCACTTCCTCTGGCAGCTCATTCCATACACTTACCACCCTCTGCGTGAAAAGGTTGCTCCTTAGGTCTCTTTTATATCTTTCCCCGCTCACCCTAAATCTATGCCCTCTAGTTCTGCACTTCCCTACCCCAGGGAAAAGACTTTGCCTATTTATCCTATTCATGCCCCTCATGATTTTATAAACCTCTGAGGTCACCCCTCAGCCTCCGACGCTCCAGGGAAAAGAGCCCCAGCCAATTCAACCTCTCCCTATAGCTCAAATCCTCCAACCCTGGCAACATCCTTGCAAATATTTTCTGAACCCTTTCAGGTTTTGCAACACCTTTCCAATAGGAAGGAAACCAGAATTGCATGCAATATTCCAACATTGGCCTAACCAATGCCCTGTACAGCCGCAACATGACCTCCTAACTCCTGTACTCGATACTCTGACCAATAAAGGAAAGCATACCAAACTTTGCTATCTTCTTGCGATTCTGCTTTCAAGGAGCTATGAACCTGCACTCCAAGGTCTCTTTGTTCAGCAACACTCCCTAGGACCTTACCATTAAGTGTATAAGTCCTGCTAAGATTTGCTTTCCCAAAAACTAGCACTTCACATTTATCTAAATTAAATTCCATCTGCCATTCCATCTTGGCCCATCTGATCAAGATCCCATTGTAATCTGACATAACCTTCTTCGCTGTCCACTACACCTCCAATTTTGGTGTCATCTGGAAACTTACTAACTATACCTCTTTTGCTCACATCCAAATTATTTATATAAATGATGAAAAGTAGTGGACCCAGCATCGATCCTTGTGGCACTCCACTGGTCACAGGCCTTCAGTCTGAAAAACAACCCACCACCACTACCTTCTTTCTTCTACCTTTTGAGCCTATTCTGTACCTAAGTGGCAAGTTCTCCCTGTATTCCATGAGATCTAACCTTGCTCACCAGTCTCCCAATGGGGAACCTTGTCAAACGCCTTACTGAAGTCCATATAGATCACATCTACGGCTCTGCCCTCATCAGTCCTCTTTGTTACTCCTTCAAAAAAACTCAAATCAAGTTTGTGAGAAATGATTTCCCATGCATAAAACCATGTTGACTATTCCTAATCAGTCCTTGCCTTTCCAAATACATGTACATGAGGACTCCCTCCAATAACTTGCCCACCACTGACATCAGGCTCACTGGTCTATAGTTCCTTGGCTTGTCCGTACCACTTTTCTTAAACAGTGGCACCACGTTAGCCAACCTCCAGTCTTCCAGCACCTCACCTGTGACTATCGATGATACAAATATCTCAGCAAGAGGCGCAGCAATCACTTCCCTAGCTTCCCACAGAGTTCTAGGGTACACCTGATCAGGTCCTGGGGGTTTATCCACTTTTATGCATTTCAAAGCATCCAGCACTTCCTTCTCTGTAATATGGAAATTTTATTTAAGATGTCTATTTCCCTACATTCTATATCTTCCATGTCCTTTTTCCACAGTAAATACTGATGCATAATACTCGTTTAGTATCTCCCCCATTTTCTGCGGCTCCACACAAAGGCTGCCTTGCTAATTTTTGAGAGGGCTATTCTCTCCCTAGTTACCCTTTTGTCCTTAATGTATTTGAAAAAAGCCCTTTAGATTCTCCTTAATTCTATTTGCCAAAGCTATCTCATATCCCCTTTTTGCCCTCTTGATTTCTCTCTTAAGTATACCTCTACTGCCTTTACTCTTCAAAGGATTCACTCAATCTATTCTGTCTATACCTGACATATACTTCCTTCTTTTTCTTAACCAAACAAGAGTCATTGGATAGACCAACATTATTGTCCATTGTAGGTTATCCGTGAGAAGTAGTCATGAGCTGTCTTCTTGAACCTCTGCAGTCCATTTGAGTCAGTATACACGCAGCGTTGTTAGGAACTTGTAGGATTTTGATCTGAATGAACAGCAATACTTTTCTGAGTCTGGATAGAGGGTGATTTCAAGATGAGCTTGCAGTTGGTGTTCCCATGTGTCTGAAGCCCTTGACGTCTAGTTGGCAGTGCTCATGAGTTTGGAAGCTGTTATCTGAGGAGTTTTAGTGAATTTCTGCAGTGCATCTTATACATAGTATATATTGCTGCTACTGAGTGTTGGTGATGAAGAGACTGGATTTTTCCTTGTGGATGTAGCATCAATCAAGCAGGCTGCTTTGTCTTGAATGTTGTCAAGTTTCTTGAGTGTTTGTTGGATAGCCATCCGTCCAGGCAAACGAGGTATATTCCAATACGCTTCTGACTTGTGCCTTGTAAATGGTAGGCAGGCTTTAGGGAGACATGAGGTGAGATGCTCGTTAATAGATTCCAAGCTTCTGGCCTGCTCTTACAGCTGCAGGACTATGACTAGTCCAGTTCAGTTCCTGGTCAGTGGTAACCCACATGATTCCCGTATTGGGTGATTTGTTGATGGTGATGCCGTTGAATGTCATGGGGCAATGTATCATTGCCACAAGTCCAAAAGATAAGATGTTCAAAATGTTTCTGGAACCAAGACCATTGTTGAGTTTGAGAAGAAATACCAAAGTAAACTGATTACTTCTATGTAATTGTTGTTTCATAATGATCTAAAATAAGGAATGAGACAAGAGATTGAAAACCATTCACCTTCAAGAGCAAATCTGTCCTTGTCAACAATGGTAGCTAATTCATTTTCTTGACTTAACAAACTTACTTTTTAAAAAAATCCTCATGCATCATTGTAAAGAGATTTGAATATTGATTTTTTTTATTGCTCGACCAGTATTAAGGTCAGATCTTTTTGCTAACTAAATTGCAGAAATTATGATGAAATGCAGAATAGGATACGATCTTGAGCACCATGGAGCAGATGTACAGTTGCAAGTTGGGGCTTGAAATGCTGAATGTTGTTGCAAAAAACAAAAGAAAGGCTTTCTTGTGGTCAAGGAGTACTTGGATGCAAAATGCCCATGCACTTCTTCTAAGATCAGGGTCCCCATAGTGAGGATCACAGAAAGAAATGATATTTCTTCTCTCAATTCATTCTCGCATATTGCTGTAAATCTCTCCATCTTGGATAGTTCATGATTTAAGAAAACCGGTTGAGGAGTCAGGAGTGCTCTGAAAAGTAAATCTAAAATGTTTTGACACCTTAAATTTACTATATTGGATCGTGTATTGCGATGCAAATGTATTTTTTAGTCTGTGGTCCATCAAAAGAATGTGTCCGACATTTGGCTGCTTCATTGGTTGTCAGAATGTAAGTGTTGTCATACATCCTAATACTTTTCAACTGGAACAAGAACTATATCCATGGGAAATATTCTTTTTAAGTTCTGTCAGGCTCTGAATGGCTGATGGTGTTTTTAAAATTTCAGACAGTTTGAGTAAATAAAGGCATCTAAAGGAGCTAGGGAGTGTTGCTGAACAAAGAGACCTTGGAGTGCAGGTTCATAGCTCCTTGAAAGTGGAGTCGCACGTAGATAGGATAGTGAAGAATAGTTTTGTATACTTTCCTTTATTGGTCAGAGTATTGATTACAGGAGTTGAGAGGTCATGTTGCGGCTGTACAGGACATTGGTTAGGCCACTGTTGGAATATTGCGTGCAATTCTGGTCTCCTTCCTATCGAAAAGATGTTGTGAAACTTGAAAGGGTTCAGAGAAGATTTACAAGGATGTTGCCAGGGTTGGAGGATTTGAGCTACAGGGAGAGGCTGAACAGGCTGTGGTTGTTTTCCCTGGAGCTTCGGAGGCTGAGGGGTGACCTTTATAGAGGTTTACAAAATTATGAGAGGCATGGATAGGGTAAATAGTCAAAGTCTTTCCCTGGGGTGGGGGTGTCCAGAACTGGAGGGCATAGGTTTAGAGTGAGCGGGGAAAGATATAAAAGAGACCTACAGGGCAACTTTTTCACGCAGAGGGTCGTACATGTATGGAATGTGCTGCCAGAGGAAGTGGTGGAAGCTGGTACAATTGCAACATTTAAGAGGCATTTGGATGGGTATATGAATAGGAAGGGTTTGGAGAGATATGGGCCGGTGGGACTAGATTGGGTTAGGATATCTGGTCGGCATGGATGGGTTGGACCCAAGGGTCTGTTTCCATGCCTACCACAGCTTTGTGGTAGGCATTATTCTGTATTTGGACTGTACTTTTCAGGAAAGTTCCTGATTCTAATGCTACTGATATATTTTCTCTAATTTTTTGTTTTTGAGTTTGCAACTACTATGCTAGTTTTGTCTCGCTGCCTGGATACTTATTATGGAAGACCTATTGGTATTCATTGGTTATATTATGGATGACACTTATGCATTTTTAGGAAGAAGGTGACTCCTCTCTAAATCTAATTTAACAATCCAAAGCATGAATTTGTTTTTGTTTTGTTTAATGATCAACTAATTTACTGGCAGGGTTGAGTTTGGAGACATTATTTTGTCCTGCATAACAAAGGTAAATGAAAGGACTGGCATTTACTTCAGAAAAAGAAAGTCTAAATCTATTACTGCCTTTGTGGACCAGAACAAATAGCAGTTGGCTGCAAATAAACCTTTCCAGTTGAAACTTCAATTGACTTTGCCACTGAGCTGACTGGTTAGTTCATCAGCCTTATTTTAGGGAAGCCCAATATCACGTCTGTTTTGGGAGTACTTGTTGCTTGACTTTTTTTTTGCTAGCATGAATCGTTTTCCACACTCTAACTTGTGGTTGTTGTTTAACAGAAGTCCACATGAATTATGGCTATGGCAAGTGAATCATTTGTATACTCATTTGCCTAAGCCAACAGAAAAAAACTGTACAAAATCTAGTGGTGGAACCAAGCACTACACTTGCATATTTTTTCCCCCTGCAGCCGGAATGGATGTCCATCCACATTTCTATAGAAAACCCTTTTAATAGATTTTCTGCATAAAGATGTATCAAGTTTCCTAAGATGCAGTGTGCCCTTGAGGTTGCTGCCTTAAGACATTTTTGTATTAGAATGAATAGGGCTCTCAGTCTGATTCTTGCAAACTTTTGGCATAGTTCTGCATTAATTGTTGAATATTATACTTGTCCAATATTTCCCTGTGATTCAAGTAATACAGTAAAATAGGGGAAGACCTACAAAGAGGAAAGAAAGCCTTGAAAATTGTTGGTCCTTTGCCAGTGACCAGTTACTCATACCTTGCAGCTTCATGTTGCCCATAAAGTTGCAAGCTTGCTTTTTTTTATCTACAGTTCTATAAACTTTTAGATTACATCTGCCATTTCTGATGTAGGTAAGCAATCAATACACTTCACAAAAAATTTAAATTGCTTTGGAGGGATTTTGGTTCAGATCACAGGATTTCAAATGTAAGTTACACAAACTATTTATATCATAGATCTTAAATGCGTAAAGACAAAGCATATGACATTGCTTGTCATAATTTCAGTTTGTGGAATTTTTATCCAAAGGTTTTTGGAGGTTCATGTCCATTTTGCAGCTTGAATTTTATTTTTTTTCTATTCGTTTCATGAATCATTACCTAGGAAACATGCCATCATCATAACTGTCGAATTCCTTCAACTGTGCTACTATCAGCTTGCTTGCTGTTCTGCAATTGACTGCTGTTCTGCTGGCCACCGTACTCATGGGACAGAATTTTAATGTGGCATGCAGGAAGGGTTAGAGAGAAAGAAAGGATGAGTTGCTGGAAAAAATCCTGACCCAGTAACTGGGAAGGCAGAGATGGTCATTCTGCTAGAAGCTGATTGGCCAATTAAAACCTTTTTCTGCCATTGCTGCCATTTAACCAGTAGTGGCCAGGCCCTTCACTGTCCAGAAGTGGACAGATGAATCCTTTGGAGGCATCAAATTTGTCAGTCTCTAGCCCATAGGAGCAGCCCTTCTCACCACACCCCAACCCTTCTCCCTCCAAAGCTCATTTAATAATTATCCTTTTTCAGGGCTGAGCTTGACCTTGGTTCTCAGGTGGTACTCATTCTACTACACTGGGCTTGTGCAGCCCCAACCACTGTCGGCTCTCTGTGACAGAAGAAATAGATTATTTTTCTTGTTAAAAAAAAAAGAATGGGTGCCTTAATGGCAACACATCATGTTGCCGTATTCACACAGATTTCAATCAGGGCTCTCTCAAATGTGCCTGTTGTTGGGGTCATTGCTTGCTCAAACTTTATTCCTTTCCTGTTTTGACCATTTTCTACACACGCAGTTGTACTTTCTCTCTTCTGCTCTAAGATTTTCAATGTGTGACAGATGCTGGAGAAATATGGGCTCTTGCATTGTTGCTCTATGGAAATCTAGCTAATAAATTTCTGTTGACCGTGGAAATGAGAACATGTGTTTTATGTCAAGCAATGTGTGTGCATTGAGCTGGTGTTGATTATGCATAGTTCCATCTGCTACACAGGTGTTGTCAAAGGAAATTCTCTGATGGTTGAGTTTTTTTTAATTTAAAAATTCCAGAGAGTTTAAACTTCAGTTTTATATTTTAACACTGAAAAGCAGTCTGTCTCTGAATATATCTTGGATTTAATTTCATTGATTTTAGATGAACCATAGCATGCCTGAATACCAGTATGTGAACTAGATTCTTGCCTAAAAGATTTGTTTAACATGGAAATAGAGCTGAAGTTCATGAGAGGATGTAATGTCTGAAAACAAGAGCAGAATGCTTAGAAAGAACCAAGTATTCAAATGAACATGTTTAATTAACGTGTTTGAAAATGCTTTAACATTATAGCAAATTTTTTTTAGGTTCATTTTGTAATGACTTGCCTTAAAAAAAAGTATAAAAATGGTAAAGACCATGTTAGAAAATTGTTGCACAGTGCTGCCTGGTGGCAAGCCAAGAAAGACAACATCATTAACATTTCAAAATGATTGCTTAGTGCCTCGTAGCACCAAGGACTCAGGTTTGATTCCACCGTCTGACAATTGTCTGCGTGGAGTTTGCATATTCTTTCCGTGTCTGCTGGGTTTCTCCTGGGTGCTCAGGTTTCCTTCCGCAGTCTAAAAATGTGCAGGTTAGGTAGATTGTCCGTGGTAAATCAGCGATTTACAGTGAAGGGGTGGGTCCTGGATTGGAGGACCAGTGTGGACTTGATAGGCCAAATGGGAGAAAGTGAGGACTGTAGATGCTGGAGGTCCGAGTCGAGAGTGTGGTGCTGGAAAAGCATCCGAGGAGTAGGAGAATCGAAGTTTTGGGCATTAGCCCTTCATCAGGCATGAGGCTTGTGAGCCAGGGGGGTGAGCCGAGTCAGCCCCTGGTCACGAGCCTCATTTCTGTTGAAGAGTTTATCCCCGAAACCTTGATAGGCCGAATGACCTGCTTCCATGCTGTTGTGATTCTATAATTTCCACTAATATTCATGTGATTTCAATCATAAGTTTTCCATGGGCAGCGTTTTACAAAATTTGATGTTAAAACATCATAAATGATGGAAATACTTTGGATGTACAGAATCTTTCCAAATGCATTATTTTAAAATACAAATCCATCATCCCACTGTGTGACATATGGAGACAAGTGATCATGTTGGAGTGCAAGATGTAATCTAATCATAACATTTGGACATGATTCATTTCTCACTGTAAAGACACATCATCTGTACATCTTGTATTAATTCAGTTTATTTGTTTTTATAATGCAGTAAATACATGTTCTACTCTGTCACTTAAGAAGATCTAAGACAATTTTCCTTAATTCTCATTTTGTGGAATGTGCGTTTTGCTGGCAAGGCCAGCATTTATTGCCCATCTCTAATCACCAATGAGAAGGGGTAATAACAGCATTCTTGAAATGCTGTAGTCTGTGTGGCATAGGTATACCCATATTATTGATAGGGTGGGTTTTCCAGGAATTTGCCTGAGTGACAGTGGCAGGACAGTGATAAAGTTCCAAGTGTGATTTTTAGAAGTTGCCATTGATACTGTTCCCATGTGTCTGCTGCCCTTGTAAATTGTGACCATGGGAGGTTCCATCAGAGGAGTTTTGGCATGTTGCTACAGTGCATCTTCCAGATGGTGCGCACCCCTGCCATTGTGCATCAGTAATGGAGAAGTGTGAATTTTTTGAAGCTTGTGGATGGGGTGCCAATCAAACAGCTGCTTTGCCTTGAGTAATGTTGAACTACTTGACTGTTGCAGTTTCATCCATTCAGCCAAGTGGAGAGAGAATGTTCCTTCATACCCCTGACTTGTGCTTTGTACACATTGGACAAGCTGTTGAGAGTCTGGGGTTGAATTCTATGCCTCCACCTTCCCAGTCTCTGACCTACTTTTGTAGCCACTATTTGAGATGGCTAGTCCATTCCAGTTTCTGATCAATGTAACTCCCTAGATGTCAGCTAATGTGAGTTTTGGTGATGCTATGGAATTTTAAGAAGAGATAGTTTGACTTTCCCTTGTCAGAGATGGCCATTGCCTGGTACTTGGGTAGAGTAATATTCACTGTGGTGTGTCACTTCAGTTAGGAGTTGTACTTTAGAGGAATGAGTGACAATAATAGGTAATGTGTTAAGACAACTATTTTATTAACTACAACACTGAACATTTGAATGTTTTAAAAAAAACTTTATTGAATGTATAAATATCAAATCAAAGAAATAAAAGCAACTTTATTATAATACAAAATAGACTTTAAATTGGTCTGGTAAAATGATTTTTGGGGCATGCATTAGAAATTCTGAATAGCTTTATGGAGGTGGACTCCATTTTCAGTCGCTTTGCCAACCATCTTTTCTTGTAATGAAATGTAAAAGAAAATAAGTTTGCAAAATATATGGTTACTGGTTATTAGCTCACGCTTGTGGCACGTCAGTTACTCATCAAACGTTAATCAAGCATGAATATTGTTTTGCTTATTACCTGAACTAGTGGAAATTTCCACCCCCATCTCCCATTGACCAATTTTGCTTGGATTGCTTGATGCCATGCTCCTGAAGTCGTACCTGATGCCAGTTGCAGTCAGTCTGTCCCCTCACATCTGTAATTCAGTTTTTAGATGATATTTGGGTCAAGGCTGAAATGAGATCTAAAGCTAGGGAGAACCTTTTGATTCCAAGCTGCTCTTTTGCTTTGATTCTGTTCTTGAAGTAGGGAACTTGTCCCCACTGAGTGAGCAGAATATATGCATTATCTTGATTTCTAATGTAATGCTGTGGCTTATTTTCAAATCTTTAGTGTACTTAATCTCTCAAAATCCAGCATAATATGGAAAAATCGCAAGGGTGATTAGCCTTACGTTTGTAGATATCCTGTAGAATTGATTAAAGAAATGGTGTGAATTCTGAAGAAGCCCCTTATGTGGTACTGGTCTTGATGAAGTTTGCCAAGGCAATCTAATCCTGTATGTGATTTCATCTTTGATTATTAAAGTTAATTTTATTTAGAAAATTAAATACTGGTTTAAAAAAAATGGTCAGTATGGTACTTCATCATGCTGTGTGGCACTATCACTCTGCTAAGTGGGACGACTTTGAACAGATGTAGTAATGCAAGACTGGGCATCCATGTGGTGCTGTGGGCTCTCAGCAGCAGAATCATACTCAAACATGTCTGTCACCTAATGGCCTGGCATATCACCCACTCAGCCATTACCATCAAGCCAGGGGATCAATCCTGATTCAGTGGAGAGTGCTGGAGGACAATGCCAGGAGCAGCACTAGGCAATGCTAAAAGTGAGGTGTCAACCTAGTGAAGCTGCTAAACTGACTATTTTCTTGCCAAAGAGCATAAGCAGCAAGTGATGGATTAAGCTAAGCAATCCCACAACCAACAGATCGGATCTAAGCTGTGCAGTCTTGCCACATTCAATCGAGAATGGTGGTGAGACAATTAAACAACTCGCTGGAGAAAGAGAAGGAAACACCACAAATATCCCCAACCTCAATGGTGGAAGAGGCCAGCAAATCATCAGAAAAGATGAGGCTGCAACAATCCTCTGCCAGAAATGCGTAGTGGGTGATCCAGCTTGGATTCCTGCAGTGGTCCCCAGTGTTACAGATACTAGGTTTGAGTCAATTTGATTCACTCCACTTGATGTCAAGAAACAGTTGGAGGTAGTGGATATCACAAAGGCTGAGGGCCCTGCCACAATTCTGGCAATAGTACTGAAGACTTGTGCTCCAGAGCTTGTCACTCCCCTAGCCAACTCTACCAATACAATGTGGAAAATTGCCCAGGTGTGTCCTGTGTGCATGTAGTAGTAATTGCCTGGGTTGGATCTGTACTGCTCTGTCTACTCTCCCATCAGTAAAGCGATGGAAGGTGTCATTAACAGAACTGTCAAGTAGCACTTGCTCAGCAATAACCTGCTCAGTGACACCAAGTTTGGGTTCCACGAGGGCCACTCAGCTTATTACAGCCTTGAGTCAAAGGTGTGGTGCTGGAAAAGCACAGCAGGTCAGGCAGCATTCGAAGAGTTGGGGAATTGATGTTTCAGGCATTAGCCCTTCATCATGAAAGAGGATTCCTGATGAAGTGCTTATGCCCAAAACGTCGATTCTCCTGCTCCTCGGATGCTCACTGACCTGCTGTGCTTTTCCAGCACCACACTCTTGACTCTGATCTCCAGCATCTGTAGTCCTCACTTTCTACTACCTTATTACAGCCTTGATGCAAACATGGAAAAAACAGCTGAGTTCCGAGGTGAGGTGAGAGTGATAGACCTTGATATCAAGGCTGCATTTAACAAAGTTTGACATTAAAGATAATTTTATGGTTCTTGGAGGTCAGCCATGTCAGCTCCAGGGCATCTCTGCAGGAGTTCCTCAGGGTACTGTTCTATGCCCAACCATCTTCAGTGGCTTCATTAATGACCTTCCATCCACCATAAGTGCGTAGAGGAATGTGATACTTTGCAAAGCGAGTGGGCAAAGGAGTACAATGTTAATAAATGTGATGTCATCCATTTTTGTAGGAATAACAGTAAAAAGTAACAGTAAAAATAACAGTAAAAATTGCTTGAATGGTAAGAAATGACGATATTGCTGTGCAGAGGAACCTGGGTGTCCTTGTGCATGAATCACAGAAGGTTTGTCTGCAGGTTCAACAAGTAATTAAGAAGGCAAATGGAATTGTGTCTTTTGTTGCTAAAGGAATTGAGTTTAAACACAGAGGGATTATGTTGTCGCTGTATAGGGTGCTGGTGAGGCCACACCTGGAGTACTGCATGCAGTTTTGGTCTCCTTACTTAAGAGGATATACTCGCACACTAAGGGGTACAGAGGAAGTTCACTAGGTTGATTCTGGAGTTAAAGGGGTTAGGGGTTTGGAAGGTGCTGTTTTAAGGATCTTTGGCAATTTTCTGCAGTGCATCTTACAGATATTACACACTGCTGTTACTGAGCATTGGTCATAGAGGGAGTGGATGTTTATGTAATGTGGAGCCAATCAAGTCGACTGGGATTTATTCATTGGAATTTAGAAGAATGGGGGATCTTATAGAAACATATATAAAATAATGAGAATAGATAAACTAGAAGTAGAGAGGATGTTTCCACTGATGGGTGAAACTAGGAAAAGAGGGCATTGCCTCAAAATTAGGGGAAGTAGATTTAGGACTGAATTGAGAAGGAACTTCTGCACCTAGGGGGTCATGAATCTATGAAATTCCTTGCCCAGTGAAGTGGTTGAGGCTTCCTCAGTAAATATTTTTAAAGCGAAGATAAATAATTTTTGAACAGTAAAGGAATTAAGGGTTATGGTGAGAAGGTGGTAAGTGGAGCTGAGGCCATGAAAAAAATCGGCCATGATCTTATTGAATGGCAGCGCAGGCTCAAAGGGCCAGCTGGCCTAATCCTGCTCCTAGTTTGCATGTATATGATCAGAAGTGGGGTGTTTGTTGGTGCAGTGTTCAGTACTATTTGTGTGATATCTTAGACACTGAAATACTCCATGTTCAAATATAACAAGACCTGGACAATACCTATGCTTGAGCTGACAAGTGCTGAAAATGTGTTGCTGGAACAGCGCAGCAGGTCAGACAGCATCCAGGGAACAGGAGAATCGACGTTTCGGGCATAAGCCCTTCTTCAGGAATGAGGAAAGTGTGTCCAGCAGGCTAAGATAAAAGGTAGGGAGGAGGGACTTGGGGGAGGGGTGTTGGAAATGCGATAGGTGGAAAGAGGTCAAGGTGAGGGTGATAGGTCAAACTGGGGTGGGGGTGGAGAGGTCAGGAAGAAGATTGCAGGTTAGGAAGGCGGTGCTGAGTTCGATGGATTTGACTGAGACAAGGTGGGGGGAGGGGAAATGAGGAAACTGATGAAATCCGAGTTCATCCCTTGTGGTTGGAGGGTTCCGAGGCGGAAGATGAGGCGCTCTTCCTCCAACCATCGTGTTGTTGTGGTCAGGCGATGGAGGATTCTAAAGACCTGCATATCCTTGGTGGAGTGGGAGGGGGAGTTGAAGTGTTGAGCCACAGGGTGGTTGGGTTGGTTAGTCCGGGTGTCCCAGAAGTGTTCTCTGAAACGCTCTGCAAGTAGGCGGCCTGTCTCCCCAATATAGAGGAGGCCACATCGGCTTAGAGGATGCAATAGATGATGTGTGTGGAGGTGCAGGTGAATTTGTGGCGGATATGGAAGTTTCCTTTGGGGCCTTGGAGGGAGGTGAGGGGGGAGGTGTAGGCGCAAGTCTTGCACCTCCTGCGGTTGCAGGGGAAGGTGCCGGGAGTGGAGGTTGGGTTGGTGGGTGTGGATCTGACCAGGGAGTCACGGAGGGAGTGGTCTTTACGGAATGCTGATAGGGGAGGGGAAGGAAATATATCCTTGGTGGTGGGGTCCGTTTGGAGGTGGCGGAAATGACGGCAGATGATACGCTGTACATGGAGATTGGTGGAGTGGTAGGTGAGGACCAGTGGGGTTCTGTCCTGGTGGCGGTTGGAGGGGCGGGGCTCAAGGGCGGAGGAGCGGGAAGTGGAAGAGATGCGGTGGAGGGCATCGTCGACCACGTTGGGGGGGAAATTGCAATCCTTGAAAAAGGAGGCCATCTGGGTTGTATGTTTTTGGAACTGGTCCTCCTGGGAGCAGATGCGGCGGACACGAAGGAATTGGGAGAATGGGATGGCGTTTTTACAGGGTGCAGGGTAGGAGGAGGTGTAGTCCAGGTAGCTGTGGGAGTCGGTCGGTTTGTAGTAGATGTCCGTGTTGATTCGGTCGCCTGAGATAGAAATGGAAAGGTCGAGGAAGGGTAGGGAGGAATCTGAGACTGTCCAGGTGAATTTGAGGTCGGGGTGGAAGGTGTTGGTGAAGTGGATGAACTGTTCAACCTCCTCGTGGGAGCACGAGGCGGCGCCGATAGAGTCATCGATGTAGCGGAGGAAAAGGTGTGGGGTGGGGCCAGTGTAGTTGCGGAAGTGCCAAGTTGCCAAGTTGCGGAAGAGCTGACAAGTGCCAAGTAATGTTTGCACCACACAAATGCTGTACAATAACCATTTCCAATAAGAGAGAACCTAACCACTGCTCTTTCCATTTAGTAGTATCATCATCATCATTATCAACATCTTGGGGTTTTCATTGACCAGGACTGGACTAGCTATATAAATACAGTGGCTACAAGAGCGGGACAAAGGCTAGGAACATTGCAGTGAAAAACCCCCCTCCTGACTCCTGAAAGCCTGTCCACTATCTACAAGGCTCAAGTCAGGAGTATGATGGAATATTCCCCACTTGCCTGGATGGGTGCAGCTCCAAGAAGGCTTCAGAAGCTTGACACCATCCAGGACAAAGCAACCCATTTGATTGGCTCCAAATCCACAAACATCCACTCCCTCCACCACCAATGTTCACTAACAGCAGTGTGTAATATCTATAGAATGCACTGTATAAAATTGTCAAAGATATTTAAAATGGTGCCTTCCAAACCCCCAACGACACCTATTTAGAAAGACGAGCAACAGATACTTGGGAACACCACCACCTGTAAGTTACCCACCAAGCTACTACTCATCCTGATTTTGAAATATAATGCTATTTCTTCACAGCTGGGTCAAAATCTGGGAATTCCTTGCTGATTGTATTGTGGATCTACCTATAGCATAAGGACTGCAACAGTTCAAGAAGGCAGCTTACCATTACCGTCTTGAGGGCAATTTGGAATAGGCAATAAATGCTGGCTAGCCAGTGTCTCTCATGAGAGATTAAAGAAAACTTTGGAAAATGCATAATTTTCATTTAGAGCACCAAAGTAAAGTGGCATTTGAATACTGGCCCTGAAGCAGCTGCTACCTTAAGCTGCAAATTGTGTTGGAGGATAGTTACAGTTATCAAAAGTTGAAAGTCTGGTTGTTTAGAATTCCAGTGACCACCCAGAAGCACCAGTTGTATGGATGGCTTATCAATTCATGATTAACTGGACTGGAGGTGACTGAATACTTTTTTTTATACAGACTGCAGCAAACATGCCATTGAAAAGCATATAACTACTAAATGATGGTAGCTATATGAACAGCAATGTTTCCTTAAAATTTGCAGATTCAGTGTTTTAAATTTTGGGCTAATCTATCAATTAAAACCTCTCTATTAGCGAAGAATTGATAAAATTGCAATACAAAAATTTGAAAATTAGGACTTAAACAATTTAATCTGTTGGCAAAGAGTGCCTGGGACATCTGGGTTTGAGGAGATGGGAGTTAAAGTGAACATATCGCTTTCCAAACAGACCTTGCTACATATGACTCAAATGATCTTTAGGAAGCTTTGAAATTCTCAGTGAGAAATAAATATTCCTGTTCAGGAACCTCTGATCACACAGGGTCTGCTTTTTCTCACTCGGTTGACTGCTGAGAACACAAACATATGATGGCGTGTGTTGGGGCATAAGTGGAATTCCAGAAGCAAGCAGCTTGTTTGAAACTATTGAACTGTGGTGATTCCTATCCTTATGTGATTATGATCTTGTGCACTTTTTAAATTTTATCCTCTGTTTTCAATTCTGAAAAAAAACTTGATTTCAAACTTCTCTGTTTGGAACTCAGAAAAATATTGATTCATTCTTGGAAGCTCCCTGCCGTAGCTTATGAAAAAGTGTATTGGCATTGTTCAGTTTCCCTCACATTCTTTCTTTCTAATGCAGAGGCCAATAAATGGCAACATTTGTTTGCCATTAAGGCTCTTCTTAAAGAGTAGGGACCTCAGTTTGGAAACGTGTGTGTGGCTGGTTTCTGTTGCACTGAGGCAAAGATCTGCCTTTTCGATGGATGCTTTTATTGGAATTTCTCTTGTTTATCAGATGGACCAAAAAATAAACCTGACCTGTTGTTGTGATTTTTAACTAAAAAGCAATGAGTGCCTAATAGTTTCAGAGACAGTATTTTATATTTGCCCCGAAATACTTTTACCCAAACATATATTGAAAGCTAATTGTCAGGTGTTTCTTGTTTTGTCCATTTGTCCTCGAATGACAGTAGCAAGTTAAATATTACATTGCTGTTTGCATACAGATAACAGCTGCTTGTTATGTTAGTGCATTTTAGCATTTATAAGATATTCCAACGTGCTTGAGGGAAAATTGTTTTTACCAATCTGGTGTAAAAAGCAATTATTGTTATTGCAGTTTCCTTACAGTTATGTCCTAAATCTAACCAGCAAATTATTTTTCTGCAGATGTCAAGAAAGACTGGTCAGATCATGCATTGTGGTGGGACAAGAAAAAAACTTGGCTCCTGAAAACTCACTGGACCTTGGATAAATATGGTGTGCAAGCTGATGCCAAACTAATGTTCACACCTCAGCATAAGGTACTTCGTCTCCAGCTGCCTAATATGAAGACTGTGAAGGTGAAAGTCAACTTTTCGGACAGAGTCTTCAAAGCAGTCTCTGATATTTCCAAGACATTCAGTGAGTATCCTTTATACAGTTCTTGGAATGTGACTGAGCAGTAAAGGTGTTCTAGGTGTTCTTGTACATCAGTCAATGAAAGCAAGCATGCAGGTACATCAGGCAGTGAAGAAAGCTAATAGCATGCTGGCCTTCATAACAAGAGGAATTGAATATAGAAACAAAGAGGTTCTTCAGCTGTACAGGGCCCTGGTGAGACCACACCTGGAATATTGTGAGCAGTTTTGGTCTCCAAATTTGAGGAAAGACATTCTGGCTATTGAGAGAGCGCAGCGTAGGTTCACGAGGTCAATTCCTGGAATGGCGGAACTGTCTTACGTTGAAAGATTGGAGCGACTGGGCTTGTATACCTTTGGGTTTAGAAGGCTGAGAGGGGATCTGATTGAGACATATGAAGTTATTAAAGGATTGGACACTCTGGAGGCAGGAAGCATGTTTCCGCTGATGGGTGAGTCCCAAACCAGAGGACACAGTTTAAAAATAAGGGGTAGGCCATTTAGAATAGAGCTGAGGAGAAACTTCTTCACCCAGAGAGTGGTGGGTGTGTGGAATGCTCTGCCCCAGAAGGTTGTGGAGGCCAAGTCTCTGGATACTTTCAAGAAAGAGTTGGATAGAGTCTTAAGGATAGTGGAATTAAGGGTTATGGGGATAAGGCAGGAACAGGATACTGATTTGAGGATGATCAGCCATGATCATAATGAATGGTGGTGCTGGCTTGAAGGGCAGAATGGCCTACTCCTGCACCTATTGTCTATAAAGTTATATCCATATCTATGCTGAAAATAGCAGTATTTTACTTATTATCAACATGGACTGAACTTAAGAGTATGCTAGCATTCCAGCAAACATTTTGTTCTTAATGACCTGATATTATATGCAGAAAGAGTGAGGCTGTCAGAACCTGCAGCCATTGAAGCAAATGGAGTAATGCAGAATTCATTTCCATATTACCTGGAGTTCTGGTGTTGTGAGCATGTTTTGCAGATGGTATTTGCATGTATGTGCAATGAATGAACAAGCATCCAGGACAACTGCTGGCTGTCTTTTTATTTTGTGTGCCATTCCTGGGAGAATTGCAGATAACTTTTGCAGGATGTCTGTGAGCAGCTCTGGGCCTAGAAGACCCGACTTCAGACTAAACCACATCAGCATGGATGACAGTGGCCTGTGAGGATGACTGACTGAAAACGGTAATGATATTGACTCAATGGCAGTGGTGAGAGGATGAATACTGTTATTCTGAGAGGACAGTTGGTTTGTTCTTCGCAAACCATGACCACTTCACCTGTTGAAATCTTAAATTGTTGAAGGATGGATTGCAGTGAGACTCTGCAGACGTGTTTGATCAGTGGTGCTTGCAGCCATAGTGGCAGCAGTTTTAGCCTGCATGTCAACAAAGTGAGATTTCGTAGCCTCTGTCTGTGCTTCCACTGACACACTTTGTGCGCCTGAAGCAGAAGTTACCCAGTGAAAGCTGAGTCATTGGCTGTCAGGCAGTCATCAAGATTGGGACCAAGGTATTGTTGTGGAGTCAGCTGCCACTTCCAGACAGGAAAGAATGGGCTCCGAGCTGTGCAGAAAGCTTCGGTCCAAATTTGATGCCAAACCCACCCGTGTTCCTTGGGAGTGACAGCAGGCTTTCTGGTAGACCTGCCAGTGCACTAAATGGTTAATCTCTGCATCTTGGAATCTTCACTCTGATTGAGAAAACATGTCATTGCTTTCCATTTTACACAAGTCTCCTTTTCTATAGAGGAATTTTGTGCTGTTTCTGCACTTGTAATTGCCACAAACCACAACATGAAAACTTAACACGTCTGTGGGCAAATATGCACGAGCAATGAGTGGCGAGTGCTGATTTTGTGTTGCTGACTACAAAATTCAGGCTGTCATGTCTAGACACTTGCTAGAACTGGATTTGAAAAGTGACATTCGACATTTGGGGCAAATTTCCCCCAATCCGCGTCTTTAAGGCAAAATACTAATTTTCAAAAACTTTGTTAACAAAATACATTTGAATAACTTTGCTTCTCATTTGCTATATTTTAATTTTTCATTGTAACAAATGGAAATCACCTGATTTAAACTTCCTTTGTTTCTGGTCCTTATACCAATTAACCAGATAATACTGGAAGTGCTCTTGATTCCATAGTAGTTCAATTGAACAGAAATATTCAATCTGAGACCCAATTTTGTGAGGCCTTAGAATGTGCTGTTTCTGTTTGAAATAATTAAATATTGGCAAAGCTTTGCTTAATGTTTGGGGAATTTGGACTTTTCCTTTTTTCAGATCAATGAAGAATGATATGAGCCTTCTAATCACTGCCTTCATGTGAACAACTTCATTTCGAAATACTATATATTCATGATTCAAAGCCTTTTGAAGTAACTAATTATTTACAAACAACAATTATTGATTGAGTTGGCTGCCTTTTAATAGTTGTCCAGATTTAGCTTGTGCTGAAATGTAAAAACAAATCTAACATTTAGCATTGAATTCAGTGTTTCAAAACAACAGTGTTTTAAGTAAATTAATAATTTTGATACATAGTGACTTTCTACTTAGCACTTTGGCCACACTTTGGAAAAACTAAATTCCTGCTTCATTCATATTCAACAAAAAGTAGTATGTTTATGTTGACTCTGTTTAATGAACAAAGGATTCCATATTTGCAGGATTCAATCCCAGGAAATGGTGGTTTGCTGGCTACTCCAGATGCTATGTAAAGAACTCCAGCTGTTGTTTGACAAACTTCCTGTTTGACAACATTACTTGCAGAGAGCCATGAACTTGTAGAGTGTAGCTGTGAGGATACTGGAGAACTGAGAGAAGGACTTTGCCTTTTCTTCTTCACTAACTCTCACGGGTGGTATCCTAGTTCCCTGAATGATTTAGCTGATGCTGTGAAGCTACATGCAAATTTGCTGACTGCAGCAAACCCAATATTTATGCATGATTTGAATGCCCAATGTAGAATTTGTGCTGAATGGGGCACTCCTGGACCAATCAGAATTAGTGATGCTATACATAAGAGTCATAGATGTACAGTATGGAAACAGACCCTTTCATCCAACTCGTCTATGCTGACCAGATATCTGAAACTAATCCAGTCCCATTTGCCAGCACTTGGCCTATATCCCTTTAAACCTTTCCTGTTCATATACCCATCCAGATGCCTTTTAATTGTTGTAGCTATACCAGCTTCCATCACTTTCTCTGACAGCTTATTCCATGCATGCACTACCCTCTGTGTGAAAAAGTTGCCCCTTAAGTCCCGTTTATATCTTTCCCCTCTCACCTTAAACCCTTTTAGTTCTGGACTCTCAGACCAAGGGAAAAGACCTTTTCTGTTCACCCTATCCATGCTCCTCATGATTTTATAAACCTCTATAAGGTCACCCCTCAGCCTCCGATGCTCCAGGCAAAACAGCACCAGCCTATTCATCCACTCCATGTAGTTCAAATCCTCCAACCCTGGCAACATCCTTGTAAATCTTTTCTGAACCCTTTCAAGTTTCCTATAGGATACATGGAAGGATCCAAGACTGGGATCTTCAGGATACCATTCTTTGTATTTTGACTTGGATCTCCCAGATAGCTTGATACTGCAGCAGTCATCTTGTCGTCTTAAGTGTCACTATAAAGACTGTAAGGATTATGATGTCTCTCAATGTAAATATGACCATTCGTTAGCAATGAATCAGCAAAGTCCTTGTACAGAAGTCACATACCATTAGAAACTAGTTCAATTTCAGATGAAAGTAGATTTTTAAAAAAGCAACCGTATCTCATTGGGGTTTACTGCACACAATGAATTTTGAAATTTTTTTTATTGTATTCAAAATGCATTATTATCTGCAATGTCAAGTGTAACTTTTTAATATTGATACTTTCTTATTCTGACTGGTGGAACTGAATCAAGAATGTCTTTGTATCTTGTGCATCTCAATTTCAACACTAGGGGTGGAACCTTTTTATAAAAGCCTGAACAATGTGGGCAAGGATAAGAAATGTGACAAAGTTTCACTTCAAATTTTAACTACATTTCAGTCATCAAGAGAAGATACTCACGAGCCAGCAGCAAAGTGGGGATTATTGCTTGTTAACAACATTATTAGGTGCAGATCTTGCGACACTTAGTATCAGCATTCCATCAGATCATCGGCCATGAATAAACTAGGCACTGAAGTCAGCAGATTCCTAGCGACTTCAGCTCTCTCCTGTCTACAAAGAGGCTCCATCTTAATCAACACACATCTCCTGAGCATGATTGCTGGCCACAAGCCACATGCCATCCGCATCCACAGATATTGGCACTTGATAATTACCACCCTCTCAGAATCCTCATGGCACTACTTCAATCAGCTTGCAGGACACTTAGGAAGTAGAGACCTGCATTTCAGGATGTACCAATAAGTAGCACTGAAAGGCTTCTGCAAGGACACTACAGTCAGGGACCGGCATCAGGCTAATGGTGATTCGACATTGCTGCATCTCTGGCCTGCTCACTTGCTGTCTTCGTAATGACTACAATCATGCTCATAGTCTACAATCATGCTAATAGCCTTGCATATTAGCGCAGTTACACAACCAAGCTGGTCGGTGGTCCTCACTCAAGGGAGTGTGCATCTTACTCTATGGCAGTGTACTTTGTCCCCTTGTGATGAAGGGGCAGCTGGAATTGCTTGAGGTTTGCCATAGCTCCATTGTCATACCTTCAGACCTGAGGGCCAATGGCTGAGGTGATAGAGTGCAGATCTCTGCACAAATCCAGCAGACATTGAGCCTGGCTCTCCATGGCAACTGCTAACCTGTCTGTGGGGGCAGCCAAGCGATCACAGCTGGGTCCCCATAGCATAGCTGTGGTCCTGCATCCTTTGGGCTATGAGACACATTGCCTCCCACTTTCCTATTTGCTGTTCCTGTTCATTTGGATGAAGTCCCTGATTGCCGATTCCATGGATCATCCCTTCTGAGGCAGTGCAAGTACCTGGGCTGTAGCAGCAGCCTAGTGAGTCTTCATAAGCCAGCTGTGGAGCTGTCGCAGTGAGATACTCATCAGCTTGGGCTGTGAAGCATTCGCAACCTGATTGTTCCCACTAAGGTATCAGTATCTAACCTGTTGGAGGCTTCAGGAGCCAGCCCTGATAGTGCTCCCTCTCTGTGAATTGTCTTCCTCTGAGGTCAAGGAAATCGCTCCTGGGGGAGCAGTCCCTTTCTTTGCTGGGACCATGGCCATCCCTCTGGTATTCGCATGGTACAAGAGAGAAGGCACCATAGCCAATGGTTACAAGTGTGTGTAATGCATGACACTGACAGTACGGTTAATGTGAGAGTTGCAGTGGAATGAAGAGTGATACATACTCAGTTGTTGAATACAGTTGTCACACTCCCACAGGAGTGGACCTAGTCTTCTGCAAAGGCTAGAAATCCTCCCACATTTGGCCTAGTGTCAGGTACCCTTCTACTCTAACCCTAACCCTTCAGCTATTGTGGCTCTTTCTGCCCTATTATAGAGTGCTTTCTCCTATAATAGGAGAAAAGAAGGGATTCAGTGAGGTGAAGTGGATAGCATAGCTGTTGGTGCACGTATGCAAAAGTTAGGGAGGAGTCCTAGGTGAATTAAAGGCAGTGCAGGGTTAGTGTTATGAGGCCTGAGATAGGGACAGGGGAAGCAAGGGAAGATTTTGCGTTCATACAGAGAATGGCAGAGCATGAGCCTTGATGGGAGCTAGATACAACCCACCCTCCCTTCCTGGCACTTTCCCCTGCCACCTGCGCCCACACCTCCCCCCCTCACCTCAATCCAAGGCCCCAAAGGAGTCTTCACATCCATCAAAGTTTCACCTGCACATCCACCAACGTCATTTATTGTATCCGTTGCTCCCGATGCGGTCTCCTCTACATTGGGGAGACTGGATGCCTTCTTGCAGAGTGCTTTAGGAAACCTCTCCGAAGCACCTGCACCAATCAACCCTGTGGCAGAACATTTCAACTCCCCCTCCCACTCTGCAGGTCCGAGGCCGCCTCCACCGCCTCTCCCTCACAACCCAATGCCTGGAGAAAGAACGCCTCATCTTCCGCCTCGGAACACTTCAACACCAGGGCATCAATGTGGACTTCACCAGTTTTCTCATTTCCACCCCCCCCCCACCACTCTTAGCCCAGTTCCAACCTGCTAGTTCAGCACCATGCTCATGACCTGCCCTACCTCCCATCTTCCTTCCCACCTATCCGCTCCACCCTCCTCTCCGACCTATCACCTTCATCTCCACCTCCATCCACCCATTGTACTCTTAGCTACCTTCTCCCAAGCCCCACCCCCCCTCCCATTTATCTCTGCACCCCGCAGGCTCCCTGCCTCATTCCTGATAAAGGGGTTTTGCCCGAAATGTTGATTTTCCTGCTCCACGGATGCTGCCTGACCAGCTGTGCTTTTCCAGCACCACTCTAATCTAGACAGTAGTAGGGAAAGGAGAGTTAGAGGCATTTACCCTAATAGAATGGGGAAGGTTCTGGAATTTCTTTTAGCACTGCTGGCTGTTCCTTCAGACTGTGGAACCGGCACTGACCTGGATGGTGATCTCGGAACAGGTTGCCAAGGTCTGATAACTTCACTGAGTAGGTATGTTTTGGAGTGCCAGTGCTTATTTGGGTATACTGCAGCATTTTCAAGATGGTGGAGACAACAGCAATGCTGGTCTTTTGTGGGTTATCCAGGAAGTGGCAGGTTCTTCCAGGAATGGTGGGTAGTGGAAAGGGTCCAGAATCTGGTGAGGAGTGCATCATAGGGGCAGGGTTGGTGGTTAGTAAAATATGGTAAGTACTCATAGGTCTTATTGAGGGACACTTCTATGAAACCTGACAGAACTGGCAATGAAAAAAATGGAAGAATCAGCCATAGATTTTTACAATGGTGTGTTAAAACCAAAAGCGCTATTGCCTTTAGGATTATATAGTATCAGACTTAGCAGGAACTTAACCTTCATTTTGCTGTGAAAAGAAAACATACTACAAGTCACGAGTAACTTGTTCATTAGAAATACGGAGGAGGAAATTAATCCAACACTGGTCACTTTGTTAATAATGTGTGATCGCTAATGTTGCGCATTCTGCATCTCTCAACAGATTTCTGAAGTACAGTGGTGCACTTTTCTTAAAATTACATTTTGGGAGAGTTGAGGCTGCCTACATGGTCAAGTTAAAGTCCGATATCTGTGATTTAGCTTTCTTGAAGGTTTTTTAATTGGACTTCTGGTTAACATTGAAATATAATCACCTGAATTTGTTATCATTTCAATCAATCATTATTTAATGGACATACTTGTGAATGCTACCAAAATAGATCCAACTTAAAGTTCATAATCAAATATCACATGATCAAATCTGCACACAAACAGATTTGGCAACCTTACCAACACCAGAGCTATCTAATTGCATTTCATAGCTTTTTCTCTATCCTTTTTTTTATCAACCTCTTCTGAAATATCAATCTAATGACCTCTTAAATATTGTGATTGACTTGATGGCTGTTTAAGTTAATGATTTCCGTATTTTACTATTGTTTCTCTGTCAGCCTCCTCCTAAAGTTGAAGCAAGGTGGCAATCTTTTGGCAAGAATAAAACCCAGAATAGCTTTTTCTGAAATGCAGTGTTAGAAAAAAAATTGGATTCTTTAAATCTTTGTGACCCAATTAAATATTGTTCAGAATCGCATGTGTAATGTGTTCCTGATTGGACATTTTTAACATCAGCTATCTATACACCTTTCCTCATACTGCTTCCTCCTTCCAATTTTGTTTCTCCATTCTACTATGAATCTAAGTTTAATGCTAGAGCTTCCTCCTGAATTTTTCACTTATGAGATTCATGGTCAAATTGTATTTGATAGGCCTTCTGTGAAATACCTTAACTTAATTGTTTGAAAGGTTTTTAATGTAATTAATTATAAGCTGTTACCATTCGCCTGACTTCAGTACTTTGCATGTATTTCATAACTGGAGTTGATAATAGAAACAAGAAAATGAAAGCAGGAGCAAGCCATTTGGCTCTTGGAGCCTGTTCTACCATTCACTATGACTGATGATCCAACTAAGTACCTGATCATTTTTCCCCATACCCTTCAATCCCTTTACTCTTAAGAGCATCATCTTAACACTTGAAAACATTCAATACTTTGGCCCAACTAGTTGCTTTGGTAGACAATTCTACAGGCTTTAATACTCTGGGTGAAGACATTTCTCCTCGCCTCAATCCAAAATGGCTTAGTCCATATCCTTAGACTCTCAGTTCTGGACTTTCCAGCCATTGAGACAATCCTTTGTGTTGATCCTGTCAAGTCCAGTTAGAATTTCAGAGGCACCTACTGCACGCGCACACACCAATGAATATGGCCCACACCAATCCTATCATTGCAAAAATCAGTCTGGTAAACCATCGAGTGCATGCCCTTATCTAGAAATCCTGCCCTGGATAAGGAGACCAAAACTGTGTACATAATCCCAGGTGTAACTGGGTATAAGGAATTGGGGAACAACATAGGCTGACTTAAGAAGACTCATAATCTTATGACAAAGAGTAGACTCTACATGGGGAGTGACAAGGGAAAATAAGTCTTCCAATGAAAATGAATGAAGTCTGAAATTCGTTTGAAACGTTAAGTAACTATAACATTTGCTGATTTGTGGTATGCTGCAGTGAGGGAATTAAATGAATATCGGGTGCAAAAATGGAACTTGAAACAATCCACTCCATGGGAGCTGTCCAAGACCAAGTACCTCATTAGTACAGGGACTGGCCACTAATCTTCAGAATCATTTTATTACAAAATAAAATTTTGTGTTCTGAAATCCTTCCATTAGCTTAATTATTGCGTGAACAGCAATGAATGTAAATTGTTCAAATCCAATCCAAAGTCCAGCAAATATTGCAGAGCAACAGCTGGTTAGTGTAGCTACTTTATGGAAAGAAAATACAGGTAGTTCTCTTATAAAACTAGTTTCAGCAGTGAAATTTGGCTGTAACGTCGCTGAAGAATTAGGAAATGATATTTTCGAGAACAGTTACCTCTGTTCATAGTAGCTTGATTCCAGCAGCAGTCGTTTTGTGCACTTTGTTCTGTGTATGTGCCGATGTCAACAGCCATCAGAGCATGAGAGGTACTATACATTGAGCACTTTCATCTCAAAAATTAAACTAATGAATGTTCATTACTCTTTCTCTGAGACAAGAATATTCTTGAGGGGGAAATGGAGATGGGTGGAAAAGATGAAGTCTCGGATGCAACACCAGAACAGCTTTCCACTTCTCCCTTTTGTCTTCTATCCTGAGGGAAATTGAGAGGCAGCTGCAGCTCTTGGAGGACAATGATTGCAATGCAGAATGCAGCAGGGTAATAGTTCATTCAGTAGGATATCATCTGGAACCCTATGAACAGCTTCTTCAAGGCAGAAGAAAAAGGGCAAAGCAGCAAATACTGGATGTCTTTCTTTTAAACCAACCCACAAGAAACAGTCGGAAGACAATGAACCACAGCCATCCACTTCTGCCACCACAACTGCACCTGAAGGTGGTGCTGATGATTACCTCTGTCCCTGCATTAACAATATTTTTTTCAATGTGATGTGTTAAATTTACTTTTACTTTTGTTAATAAGTATTATTTAAACCTTCATTCAGGCTGTGCTATAACGTGATTCCAGCGGCGATCATTTTGCACACATAGTTCTGCACATATGTTGATGCCAGCTGCTGTCAGAGCATGAGAGGTACTATACATTGAGCAGCTTCATCTCAAAAATTAAACTAATGACTGCCTCTTAAACTAAGTGAGTTATAGTGTTATGCTTTTGGGTGATTTTTGAGCGATTGAGTGATTTTTTTTTTTGTTTTGCTGTTCTGCTCCCATTATTTCTATTGAGCGATTTTCTATTAAGCAAGGTTTCACTGGAGCGGAACTACAGTGCTATAGGAGAACTACCTGTATCTATTATTGCAGCAGAAGAGCAAGATTGCTCTGAGACTCCAATAATTACCTTGATGCTAAAATTCTGTCTTCAGCGATTCATCTTCAGACATGGGTAGAAAAAAATGAAAATCTGTTGTGTCAAATCAGCAATATGGATGAAATGGTCATGAATTATGATAGACCCGGCAGCCAAACAATAGTGTGGAGTGAAAAGGTTCAATTGTTCTTGTGAAAACCACATAACATGAAGACTAGATTCACAGTGGTTTTGACCAGCATAGTTGAGGGAATGAAATTTAAAAACTCAATCAATTTTGTGTAAAATTATGCTGAAAATCAAGTTTATGAACAGGATTTTGTGTCAGTACGGGACATTTGTTTGGGTGAAGGTAGAATGAAGTTAGGAATGGATAAGGTACAGCATATGCATCCTGATGAGCAGTGTAGAGGACACAGTTTATCAGTGTGGGACATGTTCATGTCCTGTATAACCAATGGGATAGAGAAAGCATATGCAAAGAAATAATACTGACATTGTATTATACCAGAGGAGTGTGATGTTTTGTAGTTCAGCCCTTTGGATGTGTGCCTCAACAATAATTCATTCTGCCGAATGGATTAGGTGGATGGATGAAGGAGAAAGTATCTACAAAGTATAGAAATATGCACAAATGTCCTGCATTATGTTTGTGTGGTTTTGTCACTTACTCGTAGGATACTATTAGGTGCACAAAATATAAGATCACTCAAAAAGAATAGATGGAGGGAAAATGATTAGTTAGGGAGGGGTTATTCTGAAATTGAAACTATTACATTTAATCTTAATTGTTCCATAGCCAAACTAACTTGAGGTTTTCATTTGTTATGCAATCAAAATCCTGGAACATCCTTCAGAACAGCACTGTGGGTGTACCTACATCCTAGGAACTGCAGATATTCAAGATAGCAGTTAACTACCACTACTTCAAGAGCATTTAGGGGTAGGCAATAAAGGCTGGCCTAGCTAGTGATGCCTCATCTTGTGAATGATGATATGTATGGGAAAAGATTTGCTAACCCACTATAGGCCCATAAAAGCAAAATTGGCCAAACTGTACCAGAACACCCAGAATTCCCGAGCAGCTCACAAGCTGGATCAGACCACACGCAGACAAGAGGAATACACTGTAAGCTCCCATGGACATGACGGAGCACCACAGATATGTCAAAGCCCTAAGGGCAATTTCATAACCCAGCAATACCAAGCCACACAAAGAGCAGGACAGACAGGCAGGCACCAGCAAAGACATGCTCAAGGAACAGGACAATGGAAGCACCTCACCACTTTAGAAGAGACTTTAACACCTACCTGTGAAGATGAATGAAACCATGATACTGTCAGGGTGTTGCATTGTGTGAAGGAACAGGACATTCATTCAATAAACTGTTTTCCAATTAGCATCCTTGCAACTAAATTGCTCCATTTCCAGAAACGTTGTAGTTTCCCATTTCTTAATCAGTGTCATTGTGCAGCCTTACTATAAAACTGGTCTCATCCTCAGCTCTGGGAGGATAAATCTCATCTACCGGTGCAGACTGTCAGTTCTGTGTCAGCCTAGTCAACTTCTTGTCCAGCGATATTGCTTGCAATAAACTGTTCGTCAATTTCACTTTGAGCTGTGTTTTGTGATCTGTAACCCATTGGGCAAATTTCTCCAACATTAAGTCTTCATTCAAAGCTCCCAGCAGAGTTTTTTTAAGAGACTTTGTGACAGATAGCTGCAGCATTTCTTTGATGTTTGTTTGAAAGTTTTACAGAGTAGGGATTTCAGAAGATCTTCATGTCCTCCCAAGAGCATTTTATGTCTATTCCTTCAAGTCATGATCCACATTAGAGTTTGAAGCCCTTGAAATGGTCAAAGTAGGGTTTATTTGAACCTGGATCTAGGTTTAAATTGCCCTGCTGGGTTAAGCTTTCCTTTTCGTGTGAATCTTGCCCCAGTCTCATTCCTCATTTGCAAAAAAATGAATCTGTGAGAAATGTGCAATGGGACAGCTGAATCCAGGTTCCATCTGTTACTGTACTTTTAAATGTATGCACAGTTTTCCAAATATCTGCCCCTGAATACCTGCTCACAAAACCTTTTGCATACTTTTGTATACTTTGAAGACTTGATGGCACTGCTCAAGGTTTCCAAAATAGTATTACTGAAATTTGAAGCTTTGCCATTGTGGATTTCTTTTTGGGGGATGTGTCATAGCTGTGTGAATCATAGCCGTGTTAACATGATCACAAATGGTTACAGTAGACTTTCTCAAAGTTTACAACAGCCAAGGAATCTTTCAATATTGTGTCAAAATGTCTTGCAAAGTTTCAATCATTTCTGAGAACACCTAATATTGTACCAAAACCAGAAATTGCTGCAGAAATTTATCAGAACTGTGAAGAAGGGTCACTGAAGTTAAAACTGAAACATTGATTTGGCTTTCTCTCTACAGATGCTGCCAAAACCTGTTGAGTTTCTCCAGCAATTTCTGGTTTTGGATTTTCCAGATTTTGCAGGTCTAGGCTTTTTTGTTTAACAAATATTATACATTTTTAAGAGGGCCTCCACCTCCATGAAAAGTTTTTTTGCACCTCATGTTCTGCTACATATGCCTATTTCATTTGGTTTCCAACCCAGATATTGGATTTTCTTTCTTCACTGCTTAAGTTGTGATCCACTGCCTGGTTTACTGGCCTGTCATCTTCTGTTATCTTGAATTAACTCAGCATTCACCATTTAAAAGCGGCTAATCAGCTTGAACCTGTTCCCAATCAGAACTGAGATAAGACATGTGTCGATGGTCTTGCCTGAATGTCATACTTATGAATTGTACCTATCAGGGTGTAGCTTAATTAGCCTGTGTGGCAGCACTAAGTTTTGGCGCTACCCCCAGATGTTTTTAGGGGAACTTTACAGTGTCAATATGTCTGAGTTTGACATTGTTGTTTCTGATGCCAAGATTGATGCCCGATGGTCTGACAAGATTCGTACCTTTTAGACTTCATAGCAGTTGTGCAACTGAATGGATTACTAGGCCATTTCAGAGGGCAAGTGACAGTCAACCCACATTGCTGTGGGTTTGGAATCACATGTAGGCCAGAGCAGGTAAGGATAAGACGTTTTCTTCCCTCAAGAACAATAATTAATAGATGGGTTATTACAACAATCAACATTTTTCTTGGATGACATAAGAGAAATCTGGGATTAAAAGTCTAAAGTTCAGTTTACACTATCTGCTATGGTGGGTTTCTAACCCAGATCCCCAGACCATTACCATAAGACATAGGAGCGGAAGTAAGGCCATTCGGCCCACTCAATCATGGCTGATGGGCATTTCAACTCCACTTACCCGCATTCGCCCCGTAGCCCTTAATTCCTTGTGACATCAAGAATTTATCAATTTCTGCCTTGAAGACATTTAGCGTCCCAGCCTCCACTGCACTCTGTGGCAATGAATTCCACAGGCCCCACCACTCTCTGGCTGAAGAAATGTCTCCGCATTTCTGTTCTGAATTTATCCCCTCTAATTCTAAGGCTGTGTCCACGGGTCCTAGTCTCCTCGCCTAACGGAAACAATTACCTAGCGTCCACCCTCTCCAAGCCATGTATTATCTTGTAAGTTTCTATTAGATCTCCCCTTAATATTACCATTGGTCTTTGAATCATAGAATCCTACAGTGTGTGAAGAGGCCATTGGGTATATCAAATCTGCACCGACCCTCCAGAGAGTTTCCCATTCAGACCCAGCCCCGGCCCCAATCCTATTCCCATAACCCTGCATTAACTATGGCTAATCTACCTAACCTGCACATTCCTAGTCATTATGGGATAGTTTAACATGGCTAATCCATGCTATGGGAGGAAACTAGAGCACCTAGCAGAAACCCATGCAGATACAGGAAGAATGTGCAAACTCCACAAACAGTCAGTCAAGATGGGATTAATCCCTGGGACTGTGAGGCAGCAGTGGGAACCACTGTGCCACCCTTTGGGTTTCTAGTTGGGCAAGTCATCACTAACCCATTGCCTTGCTCTGCTCTATTCTGACAAAACAGCTATCTTAGCTTAGATTGGTCAGCACACCTGGGACCCTGATTGAATTATTTTTAACTTCCTCAAACATGTGTTTTTGTCCTTAACTAAAACCTGACTTCATCAATAACAATGCTCTGAATTGACCTCTTATTCATTTTTAGTAATAAGCTATTCAGAGCATTCATTGTATTAATTTCATGTTTCATGTTTGTATTTCAGTCCAACTTGTCATTATCTCTCTGTTTTCGCTGTGAGTTTTGTTTTGCCATGACAGCTACAGATTTTGAGTCTTCTGCACTACTCCCTACATTTGGATTTTATCTAATCCCAAAGCATTTTGCTTGCATACCTGGGGCTGTTATAATTTTACAGATTTTCTGTTCAAATTACATTGATTTCTTTAAGTATACTTTATGGTTTAATTTGTTTTTTAACTACTAAGAACTGAACTGAATCTATGTATATGGGCTCAGTGAGCACATCTTAAAGGGTATGCCTATCTCTTGGTCGGGACTGGATTCAAATTTGGGTCTTATGATTACAGTGCTGTTCTTTCATTGACATTGCCATTTTACTGGTCACTTGGGAAAGATTCCAGTATTACGAAACCTCTAAATGTGTTTAGAAATGCTAAACAGATTTGGCATCATCATGAAATTCTTATGGCTTGTTCCTCGGATTTCTATACTTTGATCTACAAACTTCGTTTTGAGTTTTTATTATAATGAGCATTATTTGTCACTGATTTACTTAATGTCTTAACCACTCCCAATTATCTTGTATATTACTTATCTATTCTAACAGATATAAGGCATCCTGAAGAACTCTCTCTCTTGAGAAAACCTAAAGATCCAACAAAGAAGAAAAAGCGAAAAACTGAAGAAAAAGACCAAGGTGAAGATGAGACACTAGAGTTGGAAGGACCTTTAATTACTCCAGGATCAGGTCTGTAAAAGTGTGCTGTATACAAAAAAGATAAGCAGTTAGGGGCGAAACAATGAATTTTTGACCTCCAGTCTGATCGTAAGATATGTTCTAGAATTTATTGCCAACTTCCTACCTATTGATGAATTGCATCAGTCTACAATTCTATACTAGAGGGAATCTAGATGTGGACATGTATGCTATAATCATGATATAAACACGGCTGTTCAGTGGTATTTGAGCACACATGGAAACCTTTTTGAGATGTGGGGAATCAGGAAATAAAGGAATTAAATGCTGATTACTTGCATAACTAACTTAATTTTATTTTGAAAAGCATGAATTTGTGCTTGAACCAATTCATTTTTTTTCAGGCAATCTGAATTATGCTTGCTAATGCAAACTAATACATCTTTAAAATAGCAATTCTAATATGCAAATCTGAAAGAAGAATGCATTAGCTTCTTGGATCCTTTTTATTAGTCTACATTATTCTATATTATTGTCCTCATAAGTTTAGATGACTTAAAATACCTCTTCAGGAAAAACCACACCATTGTGTGATGATTAGTATTATTTCTGAGTTCCTACCTGGGTGACCACTTGCTCTCCTGACACTGTTTCAGCAAACACATGGCACTGAATGTGTCTTGTAAACATGCACAGAATTGTTATATGAGAAGTCAGAAAGGAAATGACCTTTTAAAGCTATTCTTTTAAAGTTCTAGTTCAGGAAGATTGCAAATATCGGCAGTGCAAGATTATTTCTGCTCCCAGCTCCACATAGTGTCATTGATACTACGCAGTCTTCAAGTGTAAATGTTTAAGTTGTTTAATGCATATGTAGCAGTAAATTGTAGCTGTTGAGACTAGAGTGGCACAGTGGCTCAATGGTTAGCACTGCTGCCTCATATCACCAGGGACTTGGGTCCAGTTCCAGACTTGGGTGTCTCTCTGTGTGGAGTTCTGTCTATGTCTGCATGGATTTCTGCTAGTGCTCTGGTTTCTTGCCACAGTCTTAATGATGTGCAGGTTAGGTGGATTGACCATTCCAAATTTCCCATGGTGTCTGGGGATATGTAGGCTAGGTGAGCTAGCCATGATAAATGTAGGGTTATGAAGAATGCTCTTCAGAGGGTTTGTGCAGACTCAATGGTCCGAATGGCCTCTATCTGCATTGTAGGGATTCTATGATTCCTTCAATATCCTGGAACTCCCTTTCTAAAGTATTGTAACTTGAATGGATTGCAACGGATCAAGGCAGTTCCCCCCCACCTTCTCAAGGGCAATTATGAACAGGCAAGAAATGTGAGCCCAGCCAGCAGTGCCCACTACCCATGAATGAATTTTTTAAAATAATTCAATGCAGAACCAGCTAAAGGTCTAAATGAATGAGAGAACTTTTGTGGCATAATTATTTTAAAGATTTTAAAGTTCAAAAGTACATCAGCAAAATTTCCGTATTTTATCTTTAAATACAGTAATACAATACGCACAAGAACAGGCCCTTTGGCCCACCAAGCCTGTGCTGATTCCTATTCCTTTATTTAGATCCATTACTTATTTCTCATGTGCAGCTTCTATCCCTCTGGTCTCCTCCTGTTCATGTCTATCAAGATAAGCCTTAAATATTACTAAAGGGCCTATGACCACTACCTCCATTGGCAGTGCATTCCAGGCACTTACCACTCTCTGTGTGAAACATTCTCATCTAAACTTTCCCCCTTTCACCTTGAACCTGTGCTCTTCTGTGATTAACCTCTCCACTCTGGTGGTGGTGGTGGTGGTTGGGGGGGGGGGGGGTGGTTGGGGGGGGGAGGTGGGGGGGGGTGGTGAGCGGGAGAGCAGATATAGATCTCTATCAGGTCACTCCTCAGCCTCAGTCTTTCCAGTGAAAACAATCTGCGTTTATCCACCTGGTCCTCATATCTAAAACCCTAAAGATCAGGCAACATCCTGGTAAACCTTTTCTGTGAGCTCTCTCTAGCATCCGAGTCCTTCTGTCAGTGAGACAACCAATTTTCCTTTGTTGAGATAACTGCAGATGAACCTTTACAAATTTTGAGTTATATCCTGCATCTGCTCAATAGAGATTTATAAGTGTTTATTTATCCCTGTTTTGATAGCACAAATGTTGAATAAATATCCCACCATGGAAGCTAGAATGAGAAATGAAATGAAGGGCCTTTGCACTGTACATCTGGGTACAGAATGCAGCCATCACCAGAGCAAAGTTGGGCTCTTCTTTCATGAGAATAGCAGATCCGTTAAATGAATTACAAATATCTAACCACAGTCCTCAATGCTCTGTCTTCCTCAAAAGTCTAAATATATCTTGATTCAAAGAATTTACAAATGTGTAATGTCCAGCTTCCCTTGAGCCAGGCCTCTGAAGCATGGATGCAAAACAGAGACAACACTTATTTTTTTGCTAGCTCCCCAGTAAACAGTGTAAAATTATAGAGTCATAGTGATGTACAGTGCGGAAACAGACCTTTCGGACCAACTTGTCCATGCCAACCAGATATCCCAACCCAATCTAGTCCCACCTGCCAGCATCTGGCCCATATCCCTCCAAACCCTTCCTATTCCTATACCTATCCAGATGCCTTTTAAATGATGCAATTGTAGTAGCCTCCAGCACTTCCTCTAGCAGCTCATTCCATACACATACTATTAGGTCTCTTTTATATCTTTCCCCTCTCACCCTAAACCTATGCCCTCAAGTTCTGGATTCCCCCACTCCAGGGAAAATACTTTGTCTATTTATCCTATCCATGCCCCTCATGATTTTATAAACCTCTATAAGGTCATCCCTCCACCTCTGACATTCCCAGGGTAAACAGCTCCAGCCTATTCAGCCTCTCCCTATAGCTCAAATCCTCCAACCCTGGCAACTCCCTTGTAAATCTTTTCTGAACCCTTTCAAGTTTCACAACATCACAAAATTAATTTAGTAAAGGGGTTCTTTCTCAAGTTAGTTTAATGTTAATTAACAATTGAAATAAGTATGATTATTCATGATATTATGTCTTTTATTTGATTGGTAGTTATTTAGAGGGCTTTATTTTGACTTGCTATCTCTGTTTGGATAAATATCATTATAGCTAAGGTCAAAAGTCAAAAAAAGGCCCTAAAAACAGTAATTTAATCATCTTGTTTAAGCAGTTCTGAGTATCATCATGCTGTTAAAGTAGTTTTCTTGTATATGTTGACTAAGTGAACTTCAAGTTTATACATTGGTTGTGTTGTTTGGACAAAGGTATTCTTACCATTACCACTTTGTTCATGCTAAAGAAAGGGATCATAGTTAGGTGAAAATTGTTCTCGTAGGGCAGAATCCCATAAGGGTCTGAGAGATGTGGACCAAGGCAAGATATGTGGTAGAATTGGACAGCAAGTGCAGCAAGGCACATCTCAATGTCGAGTGCAACTTCCACCTCCATGCTTTTCACAAGTGGCTTTGCAAGGTCCTCACTGGACAGCAGTGAGTTGCATTTGACAATCATTATTGCTTGTTAAACTCGTTGTTAACAGTCCTCCTCACCTCATCTTCCATCTTGCCAAACAAACTTGGCCTGGAAAATTTAACAAGGAAATGAGGCAGATTCAGCCCACCGCATGCTGGAAACTGAGCACCAACATTTCAAGTTATGCTCCATGAGCATTGACCTCAGGAACCCAACATCCACAGAATTTGGTGTCTGACATGCGCCAGCCTTTGAGAATCCTTGCATGCATCTCCATTTCATTTACAAGATGCTTCTGCACTTTAATTCTGCAACTTGATGTGCCGCAGTTATCAATTGTCATGCTGCAGCAAGGACATGCTGACCCAGTGCTGTGCACTCAGCTCCTGGACTGGACTAGGCAGAACCTCCAAGCTCTTCACTTGCTTCCACAGTGCTAACTCTCTCTGAGCATTCCTGAATGCTCAGAGAATCCTTTACCTTGCCTTTTTTGCACTTCGCCTCCTTCAACCAGAGATCTCCGGATTATGTTACTGCAGTTCTCCATCAATTCGGGGACATGGTTTTCGCTCACGAGTTTCAGCACATGGTCGGAGTCAAGATCCTTTCTGGATAAGTGGTGAGGAGCTGAATAGCAGCAGCAGACCATCCGTCTGTAAAGTTTTGGGCTGTTTTCCTCATGGAGTGAAGGAGGACCAGTTATTACAGAAGATTAGAGTTGATGGCAAATCAATTACTGTTTGCAGTGGAGAGGGCATGCAGGGTCAGTGGTGTGAGTGTATAGAACAAACAGGGGAAGATGTTGTAGGCAGTAGAGAGTCGTAGAGCATGAGTTGTGTTTGGAGGTGGGTACAGTAGCAGAAATTGAGTATGTTTGAGGTATCAGGGAGAAGATACTGGGACTTAACCTGGCAGAGTGGAGAAGATCCTTGACATTCTTCCTATAGTCTGGATCAGTGGTGCTGGAAGAGCACAGCAATTCAGGCAGCATCCGAGGACAGGCAAAATCGACGTTTCGGGCAAAAGCCCTTCATCAGGAATAAAGGCAGAGAGCCTGAAGCGTGGAGAGATAAGCTAGAGGAGGGTGGGGGTGGGGAGAGAGTAGCATAGAGTACAATAGGTCAGTGGGGAAGGAGATGAAGGTGATAGGTCAGGGAGGAGAGGGTGGAGTGGATAGGTGGAAAAGGAGCTGGGCAGGTCGGACAAGTCCGGACAAGTCAGGGGATCGAGTTGCTGGAGGTTAGAAACTAGGATGAGGTGGGGGAAGGGGAAATGAAGAAACTGTTGAAATCCACATTGATGCCCTGGGGTTGAAGTGTTCCGAGGCGGAAGATGAGGCGTTCTTCCTCCAGGCGTCTGGTGGTGAGGGAGCGGCGGTGGAGGAGGCCCAGCACCTCCATATCCTCGGCAGAGTGGGAGGGGGAGTTGAAATGTTGAGCCACGGGGCGATTTGGTTGATTGGTGCGGGTGTCTCGGAGATGTTCCCTAAAGTGCTCTGCTAGGAGGCGCCCAGTCTCCCCAATGTAGAGGAGACCGCATCGGGAGCAATGGATACAATAGATGATATTAGTGGATGTGCAGGTAAAACTTTGATGGATGTGGAAGGCTCCTTTAGGGCCTTGGATGGAGGTGAGGGAGGAGGTGTGGGCACAGGTTTTACAGTTCCTGCGGTGGCAGGGGAAAGTGCCAGGATGGGAGGGTGGGTCGTAGGGGGGCGTGGACCTGACCAGGTAGTCACGGAGGGAACGGTCTTTGCGGAAGGCAGAGAGGGGTGGGGAGGGAAATATATCCCTGGTGGTGGGGTCTGTTTGGAGGTGGCGGAAATGTCGGCGGATGATTTGGTTTATGCGAAGGTTGGTAGGGTGGAAGGTGAGCACCAGGGGCGTTCTGTCCTTGTTGCGGTTGGAGGGGTTGGGTCTGAGGGCGGAGGTGCGGGATGTGGATGAGATGCGTTGGAGGGCATCTTTAACCACGTGGGAAGGGATATTGCGGTCTCCAAAGAAGGAGGCCATCTGGTGTGTTCTATGGTGGAACTGCTCCTCCTGGGAGCAGATACGGCGGAGGAATTGGGAATACGGGATGGCATTTTTGCAAGAGGTAGGGTGGGAAGAGGTGTAATCCAGGTAGCTGTGGGAGTCGGTGGGTTTGTAGAAAATGTCAGTGTCAAGTCGGTCGTCACTGATGGAGATGGAGAGGTCCAGGAAGGGGAGGGAGGTGTCAGAGATGGTCCAGGTAAATTTAAGGTCAGGGTGGAATCTGTTGGTGAAGTTGATGAATTGCTCAACCTCCTCGCGGGAGCACGAGGTGGCGCCAATGCAGTCATCAATGTAGCGGAGGAAGAGGTGGGGAGTGGTGCCGGTGTAATTACGGAAGATCAACTGCTCTACGTAGCCAACAAAGAGACAGGCATAGCTGGGGCCCATACGTGTGCCCATGGCTACCCCTTTGGTCTGGAGAAAGTGGGAGGATTCAAAGGAGAAATTGTTAAGGGTGAGGACCAGTGCTGGGTATTCCTCAGGCAGTTGAGAGTGCTTTAACGTGGTTGATAACTTTTGGAAATTTTTCAGCAACCTTAGATGAGACCCGCATGATCTGGTGTCATGGACTGCTGGTCCTAGGGGATGAGGAAGTCTTACATTGACTCCATCATGTTCAAAGCATCCCCCAGGTCTCTGTGCAAAGTAAATGTTCATTTTCTTGGTGTCTGTTATGTCCAGGTAAAGATTAGGAACTGGGTAGAGCAGCTTTGGTTGACTATATATATCTTTGTGCTTTTGGTGGGGTGGAAGGGATGCCTGTAAATTCTGGGATACATTCTGGCTAAATGGCGAGTTATTCCCAGAAACTGGCTTCCCAAGAAGCACTTAAAGTTTCATGTGCCTTGCTAGAAGATATTATTTCCTCAAAGCTGAGTAATTTTTATGATACTTATTTTCCCTTCTGTATTCCAGTTGTTAACAAAGTTTAATATTGCACTATATAACATAAGCTAATGGTAGTCATAGAGTAGCTGGAGCCATGTGTGTTGTTGTGAGCGAAGCTCATTCTTGATTTCAGCTATAACATTTCAACAATATCAAACTATATGAAAATTCCACAAGGCCTGAAATTTAAATTTAGAACACTTTGTATTGTAAATATTTTAAAAACAGAACCATCTTGTGTAGAATGATAGAATCAAGGCTGTAGATCTTGGCTACGTTGCTTGATGGTATAGTGTGACTGTGCTTCACAATTAAAATCCAATTCTGGTTTATAAATGTCATCATTAAGGAATGTGTATGTCTGTAATTGATGTCTCAGAAGGAAGGAATTAAGTTGATTTGTTTATGGGGATGTGTCTGAAAACATTTTTTGCAGCCAGAATCTGTGAAGAAATATTTAATAAAAGCAGAAGTTGTTGCAAGTGTATAGCAGCTCTGAGGAATACATTGGAAAATACATGTTACTTGGCAGAAGAAAATTGAGTTGGAAACCAGCTCGAGTTTTGGAGCTGTAATCACATTGTATGGGCTAATTTGATTAATTGCAGAACTCCTTAACTTCACTCAGGAGGCAACTCTGGCTTCGGGAGCTGCCAGCTGCACTTGGTAATACAACATGTCAATAGTAGGCACAGTCATTGCATCATTGCTGCCTCAGAAAGGTGAGTCTTGTCTTTACGTGGGGAAGGAACATGGAGCTGGGATAAGGTGGGGGATTAGGTTCTGTTGGGCAGGTGGTGGGGAAGGATGGATGTCTTGTGGGGTGACCCCAGTATTTAAAGGGCTCCCCTTTCTATCAGGTGTCTCCCTTCCTTCATTCCTTTCTTCATGTAGGCATTTCAAAGCAGGATGATCACTCCTCCCAACTGCACACATCGGCCATATTTTTGTATTGGCAGCATATTGGGAGGGTCACTTGAGTTTTATTTATATATGTTGGTGAATTGATTCTAGCACCTCTCCACCCTCTGTATTATGGTGATGAGCTGTAAGATGCACTTAAAAGTTATGGGCTGGGGACTTACTTTACATAACCTCTATCCCTGCCAAGAACATCCTGGCAGCGCATGTAATATTCAGTCCATTGTGTATCGGTCCTAAACGTGAGGTGAGAAATGGCGGAGTCCCTTGTTAGGAGTTAGCAAAATTTGAAGCCTTTTATTTGTACTGCTGCAATTTTAAACGGGAAGAAGTTGCCTTCTTCCATAAACGCATTTCAAAATTAATCAGTATGGGTGAAAATATACCCAGTTTGTTCAAGAGAACTTATTACTGACAAATCTTGCCCAAATTCTCAGAATAAACTTTAAAAATTTTAATTTTTAAACCAAAACGTTAGTTTATTACTGAATAATGGTCTTCTCCACATGCCAATGACGACAGTGTATCTATAAAGTGGTTGGGTTTTATTTTCTTCAGCCTCTTGGACAAGTTGGGCCAAAGGGCCTGTTTCTGTGCTGTATACCTCTGACTCAATAACTGTTCTTCAAAACTACATATAAAATATGTACCTTAGTGCTAACATTACATGATGGTGACGATCTCTTCTAATATTAGAACAGTATATTTTATATATTTGCATGTTTTGTTTTGCTAAATTCGATAATAATCATAAGATGAAGGCCTGCACTAATGGTTTGCAAGTTTTGGTCATCCCTGAAAACTTTTAGAACTGTTATTTAAAAGGCTGCATTAGGAAATATATCAAATCTCATTACTAATGCTTTGTGTATCCACTCACGTGATATTACGTAATTGCTAGAGACCAGACTGTGTGGTTCTTTTTTTTTCTTCCATATATAGTATACGAAGTGAATTGCAGAAAAAACAATAAGCTAATTTAACCCAGTATCATTCAAGCTATAGAATGAATAATTTCTTTTTCTTTTACTGACCATCAATTGCAGGACACATTGTTTTTGACAAAATTAAACTGAGTTATTTTAAACTACATGGAGTTTAATTGTTGAGTTTCAATAATGGACCTTCAATAAGACAGTGTAAGATGCATACTTTGAAAAGGTTTGGATGTTAACATCTCAGAATTGAAAATGCTTTGTCAGTAATTAATTGCTAAACATTTTGTGTCTTTTAAAACTCCAGTTAAATTCTTGAAATTTATTGTAAATCAAGTCCACTTCTTTCAATAAAGACTTGCTAATCATTGTTGCTGAGGGTTCATTCACATTCATATCTTAAGTTTTTATGTATTCTTCCTAGTGGAGATTCTATATAAAAACAAGCTGATGGTGGATTTTGGAATTTCTCATAGCGTAGAATTGAAGACTGGTGGGAATCACTATTGGGTACTATGTGTAGTGATGGTAGAACGTATACCGGAAGAGTTAGGGCATGGAAATTAATAGGGCAGCAATACTGAAATCTGTGTTGCTCTCTTCATTTCCAGGTCTGTCGCTAATAGTTGTTTGAAGTTGCTGTCAGAGAACTTCTGAGAAAATGTCTGATCGCTGTTCATGGGATGTGCACTTGACTCCAACTTCTTGTTAATGGTTAAAGAAGTTTTTTGAGAGGGCTTTGCAATTCTATTCTGGTTATAGTCCTAGGCAATACTCCTGGAACTATTGATTTGCCCATGGAGCTGTTTTCCTGGAACTAGTAAACAGGTGTCAGCACAGATGTGTTGTGACTGCAGGATGTAAAAATCTCTGGGTACCAATGTGAACCAGAACAAACATGACTGCAGCTCAAGGAACTTCTGCTTAGTATTTGAATTGCAGTTATTGCAAAGAGAGGGAAAGTTACCTGGATATTTAGTCCAGGAGGCAGTCACGCCCCTTAGAATAACCACCTTCACAATCGACTATACCACCATTTTGGTGTCTTCTGCAAACTTACTAACCATGCCTCCTAAATTCTTATACAAATTATTTATATGAACTGAAGAAGAACTTTCAAGTGGGATGAGACAGGATCCTAATGGTTGTGATCTGCTCACAGAGTATGAGCACTAGGAGGATAAGTTTTTAAAAAGCAGAACCTCAAATGTAATAATCTTTGGGCTATTACCAAATCCACAAGGAAATAGCAATAATGTAAGCAAGAGAGATGAATGTGTGGCTTAAAGGTTGGTGTGGGGGCAATGGGTTTTGATTCCTAGGACACTGACACCAATAATGGAAAAAGTGGTAACTGTTTGGATGGCCTGTACCTGAACAAAGCTGGGTCCAGTTTTCCTACTGGATTGTATAACTAGGTCATGTCAGAATGATGGCAGTCTACTTGAGCATGCCTGTTTGTGGACTGTCTTGTCTCACTTATGAGAAGTTAAATATATTTGTTGACCTAATATTGAAAGTTTAAACTCACCTCAGTTATCTGACTGACGACAATTTATTGAATATTTTGTTTTACTGGGTGGAAGCATAGTCTCTCAGGGATTGAGGTGAGTTTAAAATTCAATGCCTATCAATGAAAGCTCAGGCCCAAATTAACACTGCACTAATGGCGTCCAAGCACATCTATAGTTCCACACACCGAAGTTAGTTGATAAATCGAACTCCTTTAGACCTGAAGGAACAGACTTGTTAGCACAGGAACTGCCTGGTGAAACTTCATGCCTTAAAGTTAGTGAGATACAAACTGGAAAGAAAATTGCAAGCACTACTTTAAAAATTCCATTAGTTGCTGATGCGAACTTGAAGGCACGTAAGTCTTCTGGACATGGATAAATGGAGAACGTTTCTGTGGGACACTCCCGCAGATTATGGATGGATGGATATTACTGTTTAGTTATTTGGAAGACTCTTAACTGTAATGGATTGCCCCTCAAAAAAAGGTCTAGTTCCTTGTTAGGTTTATGGGCCTGGAAATAGTTTCATGTATCCTTTATTAAATGCCAGTATGAGAACCTTGCAGCAGAAACATTACTAGAAATTGAACAATAAAGAGCTATTGGGACCATCTGGTGTTTATTGACTGTACATAGAATAGTACAGCTCAGTACAAGCCCTTTGGCCCTCGATGTTGTGCTGACCTTTTTATCCTTCTCTAAGATCAAATTAACCTACGTACTCTACATTTTACTGTCATTCATGTGCCTATCCAAGAGTTATTTAAATGTCCCTAATGTATTAATATTTTAACTCTAATGAAAAATAGTTTGTCATTTTGTATATGCAATTCCTGCAATCTGTATTCAAATCGTGCTTGTAATTAATGTGCAACATGAATATTTTTTATTATGTTGACTTGAAAGAAATAAGGAGTATTCAATCTGACTCAGTGATACAAAATTGAAAGCTACTTTGTTTTGCTGCAACTTTTCACAGAACATACTGTCTATATAAAGTTCAGTTTATTGCCTAGAGCCTTCTAATCAACAAGAATGAATCACAGAATTGTGCAGCACGGTTCCTTTTGATTTTCAGAGTTTCAGACTTCACTGATGCTCCTACTGCCTGCCAACTGAGAGCTATCAGGGACAGTTGTGTGTACACCAGCAGCCACAGTGTGGATAAAGTTCTTCTGGATTCCTTTCCAATCATCTGAAGAAGTTACAGTGGCTAGATTGAGTGAGTGGTCAATAATTTGGAATAGGTGTATAATGTGGGAAGATATGCGAGACTATAGAAGCTCCCATGCAGAGAGACCAGTGTATCCTTCAGATGGTTTAGAAAATCTTCGCAGGTGTATCAAGTAATTAGGAAGGCGAATGAACTGTTAGCCTTTACTTCCAGGACAATGAAGTAAAAAAGTAGAGAACTTTTGTTGAAACTGTACAGGGCAATTTGCACTTAGAGTACTGTGTGCCATTTTGCTCTCCGTGCTTAAGGACAGACATTCTTGCATTGAAAGCAGTTCCGAGAAAGTTCTCTAATGATTCCTGGAATGAAGTTATTTTTTTAATGAGGAAAAGTTGGGCCCATATACTTGCTAGAATTTAGAATGTAAACAACCCTTTTGAAACTTGGGGTAGATGCTGAGAGAGTTTTGCCCCTCATGAGGGAATCTAGAACTAGGAGACACAGTTCAAAAATAAGGAGACTCCCATTTGAGATTGGGTGAGGTTGAATTTCTTCTGAGGGCTGTTAGTCTTTGAAATTCTATTCCACTGTTAACCTTGGACAGTGGTTTATTTAATATATTCACGACCACTGAGTTAGGATCCTCCTATGATCAGAACAAAGTTGAATTTAAAAGGAGAAATGACATTCAGTTATACCAACTATATAAATCTATGCCCGAAACCAGTCAAACCGGTTCCTGAAGTAATGAATAGTGAGTTTATTGCAAACAGAACTTATTCATACAACCATGTACAGTTTATTATTGACAAAAGATTCAAATTATTAAGCTATATACAACTACCCTTCTTGAAACCTAACCCACTATCACCCTTGCTTCCCAAGTGTGATGTGGGAAATAATAAAAACTCTGCAGAGTGTTATCCTAAAAGTACTTTAACCAAGTAACAATTAAATTTAGAGAAAATGATTATGCCCAGATTGTGTCCTATAGCTAACGTCACTTTGCATACAAACTGTTGGCACTGCGATATCTTCCTGAGTTGGTTATGTCTGGCTGAATTAACTTTCCTGGGTTCAGTATGGAGTTTTCGCATTCCCTTTCAGCAAGTCCCACTTACACAGCACGGTGGTTCAGTGATTAACACTGCTGACTCACAGCACCAGCGACCCAGGTGCAATTCAGCCTCTGGCAACTGTCTATGTGGCGACTGCATGTTTGCCCTGTGTCTGTGTGGGTTTCCCCCAGGTGCTCCAGTTTTGTCCTGCAATCGAAAAATATGCAGATTAATTGGATTGGCAAAGCTAAATTGTCCAGGAATGTGCAGATTATGTGGATTATCCATGGGAAAAGCAGAGTTATAGAGTAAGGGGGATGAGTCTGATGGGGATGCTCTTCAGAGAGTCGGTGTGGACTAGTTGGGCCGAATGGCCTGTTCCCACACTGTAGGGATTCTATGGATGCAGCGATGAGCTTTTGCAGTTGAGTGTCGTGCTGGAAAAGCACAGCACATCCTGTTCGGCTTATGATCGAAACATTGATTTCCCTGATCCTCGGATGCTGCCTGACCTGCTTTTCCAGCACTATGCTCTGGACTCTGATCTCCAGCATCTGCAGTCCTCGCTTTCTTCTTCTGATTAGCTTTTGCAGACTGTTTTGAACTCTCAACTTTGAAAGGGGTTTCAGAAAGAGGGCACGAAAGTTCTTGATTCTTAGGCAAATTATCTCCTTCTTCCTGACTGTTCAAATCCAGTAGCTTTATTACATCCACAAGCTGGACTCTGTGACTTTTCACTGGAAGTGTTACAGATGTGACATCTCCAGTCAAGCAGTTTGTGTTCTTTTTATTTTTTGCGAATGAAGCAACTGTTTCCAGTATCCTTGACTTTAGTAAGTATTCTTTAGAAAAAGTTCAAGATTAATATATAATCTTTGTCCTGTCAGTGACATTTCAAATTCATTTTTTAGCTGCCTTGAATATGTGAAGATGATGTTTTGAGTTAGACTTCATTGTAGATCAAAAGATATGTCTATGTTAATGGTGCACAGGCAAGGAACTGGAATTAAGACCATATTCAGACCGCCTTTGATTTGGTTGAATAGCAGAGCGGTTTTAGTGAGTTGAATTGCCTGCTTTTTTTATTCTTGCCATTCTGCTCAATTGTGTCTGCGTTGTCCATTTGATAGAGCTGTCTATCCTATAAACGCCTATTCTTTGTACATTACCCTCCAACTTTAACATATATTGTCATCCAAGGATCCTAACAGCATTGTTGGAGTACCTTCACTTCATGAACATCGGGGATTCAAAAAGAAAGCTGACTTCTCAAAGACAATCTGGAATGGGCAATCAATGTTGATTTTTCAACTTGGGAATTAATTTTTCAGGAATGGAATTTGAAATTACAGTGGAAGCTGCTTCCAAAACCCTTTGAACTTAGTACATTCCATGTCATCAATATCATGAACAGAATTTCTTTAAGTTCTGTTAACGCTGTGTCCTCTGTTCGCCAACCCATGTGTCACTTGAAACAGTTTATCCTTGTTCTTGTTGAAATATATGACCATGCTACTTTCAAAATGAAAATGTTTTGAAGATTCTGAAACGTCTCAAATGGAAAAATAAGTTAAGAACAAGCAAAATGGAGCCACGTGAGACACTTTTTCTTTGCAAGTGTATAGGTTGAAGATTTTTGTGAATGAAAACTTCCATATATCTGTCCTTCATGACCTGTTTTGTAGTCACTGGACATTTTAGACAATGTAGTTTGTCTGAAATGTTAAACTTGCTCGGCCACTTCGGAAATTGTCAACTATATATGTATGAAGCAAAATTTTGGCAAAGTAAGGATACAAAATGGGTCTCCAAATTTGTGCAAATTTATTGAGTTCCTTGGGGATCAGAAACTGCAAAAAATAGTAACATAGCAACTAATGTCGAATGAGGAGGGACAGTGGATTTGGAAAAGACAGCTTGGAAATTCCAGAACATGTTGAAAAATGTCTCTTTGTGGGCAACAAAATGAAAATTAAGCAAATGTGTTGGAAAAAAATGCACTGCAGACAACTTCTGGATTGGTGGTGAAATTATAAAAGATGAAGCTAAAAGAGACAAATATGTACTTGATGTTAAATTTCTCCAACCAGTACCGAACACTTAAAGCTAGGGGGATGCTGTCTTTATAACAAAGTTTGATCATTGCGTCTTGTGGTAAATGCTTCAAGGACAAAGTCCAATTGGTTGACATTTTCATACACCAACTTCAGCCCTTTACCACAAATGCACCGTAGCAGCCATGTATACCATCTTGAAGAAGCACTGCAGTAACTTACGACTGCTCCTTCATCAGTAGCTTTCAAACCTCAAATCTGTACTACCTGGAAGGACAAAGGTTGTAGCCCCCACATGGAAATGGCCACTAATCGCAAATTCCCTTCAAGCCACATACCTTCATGACTTAAAATTATTTTGACTACCTTTACTACTACTGGCTCAAAATCCTGGAATTCCCAAGGATGGTAGCATTTCAAGAAAGCAACTCCTAGCTACCTTATCCAAAAAATTAGGGATGAACAATAATTACTTGCCCAACGACTGATGCCCACATCCTACTAACAACCATTTTTTTTTAAAATGCCGCAGTCATATATAATCAGTGCTCAATCTGACCATCAAGGCACTGAAGTAGCAGAAGCAATGTAGTTAATAACCACAGGCTTATCCAATGCCTGAAGCAGTGGTATTCACTGTACCCCTTACTTTTCTTACCTGTGGACTGCTCATTAATCCTCATTCTCCATTTCCCTCCCAAATGTCCACAGTGCAGCCCACATCATTTCCTCCCACCAGTTCTCACTTGCAATGATGGTTCAGAAAACAGAAACAGCACACAAGAGGGAGAATCAGTGAATGGGAGACACATGGCACGGTGAGGATCACAGGAAGCAATTTCATGAGCATCTCCAAGATTTGCCAGTATATTTGCAGGACTCATGAGATCTGACCATTGCGGATATAAGGTTGGTGGCCATGAGTGTTTGTTTGGCTGTGCAAATGATTTGATGAGGTTATGGGTGTCCAACACATGTATTGAACTGAGCTGGTATCCCACTGAACAGAAACAGTCTTCTATCCTCCATCTTTTCCTGCTTTGGGAGATGGCAATCCAACTTCAGCTCAGCCCTTCAGCCACCATAAAAATAGCATAGATTAGCAGTTCAAGCAGGAAGTGAGATTGCAACAACAGGAGCTGGCCTGTCTAGTTCTTCTGCCTGAATAAAAGCTTGATCCCAAGTCTCCAATAAAGCATAGTAACTATTACGTCTTATTGACCACTTTGTTGAACTGTCCTGCTACCTTCAACAATTTGGGCACATATACCTCCAGATCTGTAGATCTGTCTGCTCCTGCATTCCTTTTGGAATTGTATCCTTGTATTTTGTGGTGCTTTCAATCAAAATGTATCACTTTACATTTCTTTACATTAGATTTTGCAGCCTTCTGCCTAATCCATAAACCTGACTGTGTCCTTTTAAAATCTATCCCTATCAAGTTCAAGATACTTGCAGCTCATCTAAAATTTTGAATTGTGTTCTCTACACCCAAGTCAAGGTTACTAATGTAGATAAAGAAAATTTGCACGTTGTCATACTAATGTCCTCTGAAGAACCCCACAGCTAATCTTCCCAGTCTGATTTACTACTACTTTGTTTCCTGTCATTTGACTGACTTTATATCCAAGTCACCACTGCTCGTTATACTCCATGGACCTCAACTTTTCTGATTAACCTATAATGTGGCACTACTTTAGAATGCCTTCTGGGTTTTTAGATGTCTGTGTATGCCACACCAGCTCTTTCCCTTTGCTGCATCTAAAATCTCAAATTGTTACTTAAAACATGATTTCAATCCATGCTGGTTTTCTTAAATAAGATGACCCTGGATGAAACAATCCAGGTGGGTTAACTTCCTTCCTGATCCATAACTATAACCTTGGATGTCCTAAATATTTAAAATTACTACTGTGTTTGGATGTTCCCCTGTTTAGGTCATACAAAAGTCAGATGGTAGCTTTATCGTGTGATTTTTTTTTTTAAAATCTAGTTTTCAAAAGTTCCTTCTGTTATTTAACTCATTAATATTAATTTCATCTGTTAAATTTTGAAGCCAACTGTTTGCTTAACACCGGCACTTGAATTTTCTTACAGGTTTTGCAGGAATTTTTTTTTCTAAGTACAGTAATCATGTTGCAATGGTAGTAAACAGTTCAGTAGTGCTGCTTCTTATTCAAAGAACAGAACCTTGCAGTAAACCAGTTTGAATTCGGGGGTATTTAATAGTGAGTTTGTTGCACAAAAGCTGATTGTGCAAATAGAGTAAGGTGTGAGCAATTTGCCATCTACTCTAAACACAGATGAAGGGCAGGCTTGAATCTTCTGAATTCTGAACCATGTTTGTTAGCATGCAGGTATGGGAATGTTTTTAGGACTTAATGTTCAAATAAAGTCAACTTTCACGTTCCACACAATGTAATCAAGATTTTAAATGAGAGAGAAGAAAGGTAATGGGTATTTTTCTTTAATGGTTTTCAAGCTTTGACATCCTGCTCCTCAGATGCTGCCTGAACTGCTGTGCTTTTCCAGCACCACTCTAATCTAGAATCTGGTTTCCAGCATCTGCAGTCCTTGTTTTTACCTATGTTGCCTATGTTATGCTGCCTTCCCCAGCTGTGCAAAGATGTCTGTCTCCAGTTAATTCACTTTGGTTGTTTGGGAAGAGGAAATTGGAGAAAGCTTGCATGCAATTATGTAATTAATTACAAAATAAGTTGCAAGAGAGTCTGTGGAGAAAGATGAATGGTAATTGGAGGGAATAATTTTTTTGCCTTCAAGATCAAGATTTAGTACTGGAAATTCTATCCAAAATGTGAAATAAAATTTAATTTTATTCATATAGTCATTCTAGACAATCAACCTTCTGAGCAGATTCTGTGGCCCAGAATTAGAAGTAGACCTGGCTTTATAATCCCAATCTTCAAAAGCTGCTGCCCACGAGTTGGATATTTGGTCATTGTGAAAGTTGTGCCAATCGGCAGGAAGACCGTACATGTGTTCCTTGATGTGGGTTGGGGAGAAAATCTGCCTGGAGAAGCATATTAAATTTAAAAGTAAAGATTTAAGCAAAAACATTTTTCCTAATTTCACAACCTCCTTCCTCAGCTCACTCTTTGAATGATTTTTCAAAAAAAAATTAACACCGGTACTTGAATTTTTTTACAGGTTTTACAGGAATTTTTTTTATAAATACAGTAATCATGTTGCGATGGTAGTAAACAGTTCAGTAGTGTTGCTTCTTATTCAAAGAACAAAACCTTGCAGTAAACCAGTCCATTCTCCCAGATTCCATTCCATTCTCCCTGTTCCCCCACCTCCGTTGCTTATGTTCTGATGAGACCAGCATTGACAAGGGAATCTCTGAAATGTCCATCTTCTTCCTCAACCAAGGATTCCCCAGCACTGTTGTTGATAGGGCTCTTAACTGGGTCCGGCCCATCTCCCGCACTTCTGCTCTCACCCCCTCTCTTCCCTCCTGCAACAGCAATAGGGTTCCCCATGTCCTTTAACTCCTCCTCCCATTCCACCAAGGACAGCAGGTCCTTGGCCTCCTCCATCGCTAGACCTTGGCCACACGACGCCTGGAGGAAGAGCGTCTCATCTTCCGCCTAGGAACCCTCCAACCACACGGGATGATGTAGATTTCTCCAGCTTCCTCATTTCCCTTCCCCCCCCCCCACCTTATCTCAGTCCCAACCCCCGGATTCTGCACCGCCCTCTTGATCTGCAATCTTCTTCCTGACCTTTCCACCCCCAATCCGTCTCCGGCCTATCACCCTCACCTCCTTCCACCTATCGTATTCCCAGCGCCCCCCCCCACCCCACCTTTTATCTCAGCCCGCTTGGCACACCAGTCTCATTCCTGAAGAAGGACTTATGCCAGAAACGTCGATTCTCCTGCTCCTCGGATGCTGCCTGGCTTGCTGCGCTTTTCCAGCACCACACTTTTCAACTCTGGTCTCTAGCATCCGCAGTCCTCGCTTTCTCCTTCCCCATGTCCTTATCTACCATCCCACCAGCATCTACAAGATGATCAACAGCTGCCATTTATGCCACCTCCAGCAAGATATCACCACCAGACACAGACCCCCTCCAGTCTCCCCTTGTCTGCCTTCCACAGGAACTGTTCCATCTGGGACCCCATGATCCACACTTCCGTCATTCCTAACATCCCCCACAACACCTTTTCCTGCAATCATCGAAGATGTAACACCTGACCATTTACCTCTTCCCTCCTCAGTATTCAAGGACCCAAACAAACATTCCAGGTGAAGCAGGACTTTCAGGACTTTACCTGCACTTCTCACAATCTGGTCTACGGCATTCGCTGCTCACAATGTGCTCTCCTCTACACCAGGGAAATGAAGCAGTTGCCCAATCTGTGCTTCGCAGAGCACCTATATTCTGCCTGCAAAAAAAGGACCCTAAGCTTCCAGTTGCCTGCCACTTTAACACGCCACCCTGTTCCCAATAGCAAGCATCTGTCTGTACTTACTAGAGTACTTCACTGCAGTACTCTAGTGAAGCTCAGTGCAAGCTGAAAGAACAGTACCTCATATTCCATTTGGGTCCCCTGCAGCCTCCTGGACTCCATGTCGAATTTAATAATTTTAGGGCCTGAACTCCTCCATGTCCTAGCCCCCTATCACCAGGCCTTGTTATCACATAGTCTGCCATTACAGAGGAACCTCGATTATCCAGCATTCAATGAGCTGAATTTTGGATTATCCGAAGAAGATTGCAAGTTCCCAAAACTTGGCTAAACTGTGTTATCCAGCATTCGATTATCCAAAAATTCGATTATCTGAACAAAATACTCCCTGCCCGTGTCATTCAGATAATCTAGGTTCCTCAGTACACACTACCTATTCTTAGCCATTTTCAGCTATTCACCCTGCTAGTCAGATCATTATCAACTCCTTTGTCTGTCCAGCTGTAGTTCTCTTTCTTTGGGCTCTATCTATAACTATTGTTTACTACTTACCCCTCCCTCCATTCTATTTTCTGCAAATAAACCACCATTTTCCTAGCTACCATCAGTTTTAAGGAACGGTCACCGGACCCGAAACATAAACTTTTATTTCTCTTCACAGATGCTGCCAGACCTGCTGAGCTTTTCCAGCAACTTCTGTTTTTGTTCTTTGGTGAACAACAGTGATTTTGTCAATGGAATAGTGGACATTATAGACATTTAAGTAAAGAGGTACATTTTTTTTCCTTGTGGCTTTTTTCATTCCTTGTTCTGATACCGACGTGGCTGGCTAGGCCAGCATTTATTGACCATCCCTAATTACCCTTGAAAAAGTGGTGATGAGCTGCCTTCTAGAACTGCAGCAGTCCTTGGTTTGGTGGCACCCACGGTGCGTTAAGGAGAGAGCTCCAAGGATTCTACTCCGTGACAGTGAAAGACCACTAATTTTGTTCCAAGTCAGGGTGATGAGTGATTTGGAGGGATTCTTGTAGCTGGTGGTGTTCCCATATATCTTCCTTCCTTGTCCTTCTATGGGTTTAGAAAATGCTATCTTGGTAACTTGCTGCCACTGTGCATTGATGGCAGGGGGAATGAATGTTGAAAGTTAGATAAGGTGCCACTTGAGTGGATGTTTTGTCCTGGATGGTGTCAAGCTTCTTGACTATTGTTCAAGCTGCAATCAGCCAGATCTATGGAGAGTATTCCATCACACACACAGATTGTGCTGATGGTTGACAGATTTCAAGGAATCATGCAGTGCGTTACTTGCCACAAAAGCTACAGCCTCTGTAACTAGAGTATTTATAAGATGGTCCAATTCACTTTCTGATCAATGACTACCTTTACATTTGAGACTTCTAGACACTACTTGATATGTTTGTCAATGAATTTATGCTCATGTATATACAAATTTCACAGTTAACTGTCCTGACGGGCACCCAACGCACAGCCTCCTTTCCCACCAGGGATACGGGACACCCAACTAAAAGATCCCTGCAGGTATCTTGCAGCCGTATCTGTTGGTGTTCCCTAGCTGCCTAGAGGAATATCTGGGCTGACTATCTAAAAGAAATACACAGAACAGACTTGCTCTCTCCTGGTCTAATTTTTGAGCTCTTGGTTCCACACTCCAGGGATTCCAAAACCTTGCTTCCATGGAAGCAGCTGGTTACCAGGAGCTGCCCCTATATGAATCATTGCTCGGCCACAATCCTGACTGTGAAAATTTGAGATGCCGGGTTCATGATTGGGACTTATGATTCCTGACAAATTCTGGCATTTTCACCATGGTAGATATGGCTTCGAAAGATTTAAAGAAAGGTAATTATTTGAACTTTAAATCCTGGTTTATGTTAAAGCCAATAAAGGCAAAATGTCCTTGTCTAAATGAAATATAAGTAACAAGATTTAAACTCCATTGTGTCCTGGGGAGCCCTTCTGAAAGGCCCACATAAATTGCATATTTTGGTGTTACTCTATTTAAATTGCATGCTTGAGCTCCACAGTCACACTATTTCATTTGAAATTGGTAAACGTCAATACGGTATAATTTGCATTTTTATAAGCTTCAAAGCAAAACAGCCCAAGCGCTTCTCAGAAACAGTGACAAAGCCTGACATCAGATAATAGGGGGATATATTAGGGCAGATTAATGTAACAATATTAGGGTTGATATCTACGTATTCTTCACAGAAGGGAGTCAGCAACCATGTTGGTGAAAGCAGTTTTTGTTAACTGCATATACTGTACAATAGAAGCTTAAACAGGACTTTCCATGTATGGGCTCCACATCCATGAATTTTGACATCATTAATGCATGCAAGCAATACAGCTGTTAAATTTCTATGTTGCAATGATCAACAGCTTCGTCAAAGGAACATAGTTGTCAATGGTGAGGTAATTAAAGTTGGGATGCACCCAAGGCCAGAATTGAAAGAGTGCATCGATTGCTCAGAGTCCAGGTCTACAGAACTATCTCCTAAGAATAATGCAGTTTCTGCAATGACCGCTCGATTATCAGTTTTTGGTGAGGGAAATTAGACCAATTTAGGGGATACTGTAGCATAACTTGGGCTTTTTACAGGGCAGTTGTTGTGAGACTTTCATTTTAACCTTGACTGGGTATGATATTAGAATTTGTACACATAATCTTCATGTGATATTGTTTTTGATGGAGTTGGTATCTCCTACTAGAACTGGGGAATAACACAAAGATGCTTTAACCATTCATGTACTGATACTACCACTCTAGACTATTTATCTGAATAAAGGCTGACTCTATACTTTATACCAGTAAGAAGCAGAAAATGACATTGGTTCTTTCCAATAATTGAAGTTTTTAACTGGCGTTCTGGCACTGGTAATCAAAGCTCTTTATCTACTTAAGCAAATCTGCGATGTTCTGCTTTGTGTAAGAAAAGATAATGGAATGAACCTCTTGTTTGAAGATAGCAAATTTTAAGCTGACACTGGTTCTCCTCTAATGATAAAATGCACTCCGAGTGTAATGTTCTAATTAATTAGTGTGCAAGAGTTGATGAAGAGTGCACTAGATTAAAAGTTTTGCATGCGGTGCAACCAATGGCATTGGTCAAAGATGAGTCAGTCAAAGGTGTTGCTACTTGTGGGCAAAAGAACTGCAGTAAAAAATCTGACACATGATTACTGTCATATGAAAGGCAAACACTGGTAGAGTTATTAAACTGATTCCTGTAACCTCTGCAAAAGTACAAGATTTGCCCAAACATTGACTTGATAACTGTTATTCAGACATTGGTGGTATTGGTGTTGTAATAAGCATACTATTTGTCTTTTCACATTGCTGACCAAAGTAGTCTCACCAGATTTCTGAGATACTTTCTCTCCAGCCCCCTGCAATGACCACAAGAAATTGGGTCAGGAATCTATCCCTATTAAATTTTCATTGACACTCAGTCACTCCAGATGATTCATGTGAAAGCAAAGGTGATCCTAAAGGACTAAGAATCTCAAATGGTCAACATACAATTTGCAATAGAGGTAGTCATAGGGAAAAAAACAGTACTGAAATTCTTCAGAGTTAACCTGGTGAGGGCCCTCTGTAGCATGTGCATCAGAACAACACTAAAGCAAAGTGATATAGATAATGGCAATCTAAATAAAAATAGAATGCTGGAAACACTAGATTATTCTGGCAGTATTTATGAAAAGAGTTCATATGTCATGCCTGTAGTCATTTATCAGTTCTGGTACCATTGCTTCCCCTGCTCCACTATAATGACAGATCTTAATATCAAAAAATTAGATTAACGAGTAGGAAACTTATTAATAGGAACAATGGAATCTCAAAGGAATTTCCCCTCTGGGAACATGATGGTCATACACAACAAAGACCTTACTGATCAAATAAGGTATACCAATGAAGATTACTGCCCCTCAGATGTACAGGATCAATGCACTAGTAGCGATTTGGTTATAGCATTATATTAGTTACATATTTTTATAGAATCTTTGATAATCTTGGAGCATTTTTTAAAATTCCCAGCAAATGAAATGGAATAAGTTATTTTTTGAAAATAAACTTGCATTTATAATAGAAGACATTATCACTCTTAAAAATGGCTGAAATTAAAGTGGGTTTGTAACTCATTGGTAATTTGGTGAGACCACCATCTGATTGGCAGATCAACAAGATAGAGTGCATTTATGATATAAGAAGAAAAGATTTCCCAATAAAATTGTAATCAAGCCCAAATAGTCTCCTCTTCAGTTTTCCTGGGAGAAATCCTCAAATGACATTCTGCTCCTTCTGTCAAACTTCTACTGCTAAATTATATGTATTTTGAGGGAGAGAGATGAAACTTGTGAAATGTGATAATTTCTTTTGCCGTTTTCAGTTGGGTGAAATATATTTCTATTAGTCATTTAAATGTTCGTATTCAGTCCAGTATTATAATAAGTAAGTAAATAATCTAATCTAATCCACACTGTAAGTAATCTAATCTAATCTAAAAAAATAAGTCCCTGCAATAATATCAAAAAACAAGAGCAGTTCTTTTGCTGTCTTGGAGATTTTATTTCAGTCACATCGCTCACACATATTGTCTAGCTATCACTATTGTTAACAAAAACCGGCATCTCCAAATCCTCACTCATTTGGGCTTTCATCAAATAGTGGACGCATCAATTTATCTGAAAAATGTATGGCATGTGCCAAAACCAACATGTATGCCAAATAAGCCATGTTCATTTGTTAACTTCGGGATTTTGTTTTATTTCACTGTTACAAGATTTCATAGTGTGCACTTCCTCCAGACAGTGCTGTTGTTATCTTTGACATCTGGAGGTTGACTAATTATTTTACTGTTGTTGACGATGAATCAAGCTCTGTATAAAGGAGACATGATGAATCCATGGTACCTTTAAGTTAATTTGTGTAATTGTCCTTATCACTGGCCAAGCTCTTGATGCATGTTGTTTTGCTCTGCTTGCTTACTCACTTTGCTCTGCCTGTTCACTGTGCTATGCCTTGCTTGTTCTGTGCTCTTCTTACCCTTCTCATTTCCTCTGTTTTCCTCTTCTGTAGGCTCTGATGTTCTTTATATTGGTCCATCAAAAGGTAAGCTCTCAATTTATCAAACTTCATGATTAAATGTATTGCTGTACAATACATAACTATAGGTACTTCGTGTTATGAAAAACACAAAGTAAAACAGTTGCATAAAGATTAATGTTATTGATTCTGCAGATGTGCACCTTACCAATACCCAAACTGGCAATTAACCATAAAATTATATATTTTTTCAATCTTTCTCCTTTCAGGAAGTATTTACTCAAGCCCCGGATTATATAGCAAGACAATGACACCAACATATGATTCAAGAGATGGTAGTCCACTTTCCCCGACATCAGCTTGGTTTGGTGACAGTCCTCTGTCTGAAGGCAATCCTAGTGTTCTTGCGGTGAGCCAGCCAATCACCTCTCCAGATATTTTGGCACAGCTTTTCAAACCGCAGTCTCTCCTTGATAAGGCAAAAATGAATAAAGGGTAAGTTGAGATTTTTTTGTATCTTTCTTTCAAATGCAATTTTAAGTATGAAGTTCAATCTTGTACACTCTTATTTTTAACTTCTCCATATTTTCTTTTAGATGGTTAGATTCATCAAGGTCCCTGATGGAGCAAGATGTTAAAGACAATGATGTTTTAATGCTCCGATTCAAATATTACAGTTTTTTTGATTTAAACCCAAAGGTACGAGTTTACAGAGAGACATACCATTTTGAAATTTTTTTTCTTCATGAAGTGTTTTCCAAATTTTGCAACAATATAGCAACATTTATTATTCAGTATCATTGAAAAGCCAATTATGACTAGCTTGTGCCAAATTGTGTTGCAATGTTTATGTTTAAAACCCTGAAACGTATGTAGCAACATTGCAAGTTTGATTACAACTCCATATTGAACTATGTATCAATATGCAGATTATAGTTTATTAACTCCATTATCCAGCACTTAACTATTATAACTAAGATGTGACAACTCATTTCTGGTTTTGCATAGTCTGTTTATTTAGAGTATAAATCTTTGAAATTGTAGGACAATATTTGCTGTAATTATAATCAATACTTCTATGGCGATACTGCATATAGCTTCATGGTGGCACTGCATATTACAATGGGATAACTTCAATGATTTCTATTTGAAATGCTGTTAAACTACTAATTGAGCATTTATCTATTTTAAAAAGAACAGTATCTGCAGTGACAGTCTTTATTTATAGTTTCTGAATTTTTGTACTATCACACAATGTTTCTACAAAGTTGTGGTAATTCTAAACATTGATATTTCAGTATGATGCAGTGAGAATCAACCAACTTTTTGAACAAGCTAAATGGTGCATTCTTCTGGAAGAAATTGAATGCACAGAGGAGGAAATGATGATGTTTGCAGCTTTACAAGTAAGTAACAATGAACATGAAGTGAGAAAAACCCATTTCAATGAAGGTTTGTTTTAATTGCTACATTAGAAAGTTTCAGTGCTGGGATAAGTTTCCCTGAACTTTGAATGCCTTTATTGCACTAGCTGTAAACAGTTTTGGAGTTTTTGAGAAGGACAGAGACTGCAATAATGGGCACTATGCCCAGAATATCATTGGACAATTCTGCATGTTCCATTAAAGTATTTCTGAGTTCAAACATACTGCAGAATGATGAGATCAGTTTTCTATTTTTAATGTGTGCTTGAGCAAAACTGCTTTACATAATTTTCAAATGAGCAACTGATGTAACTTTTCAATTAATGTTGTTGTTAGCTTTTTGCTCTCATTACATGGAGAAATATGAATTTCAAGTAGAACATCATTTTCAGGCCGTGCAAATGGTAATAATTATTTAGACCAAAGACACAGGTCTTATCGTCTAAATAATTAATTATTTAATTAATTTGATTGTACTGCTCATCATTTAAGGTGAGATCCACACACAGTATTTAACTTAGGTTCTAGGACTGGCTACTATAGCCATATCTGTGATATTTGAACTCTAACTCTTCAGTGGACTTCTGCAGTTTCATTTTCATTGCTGTACATTCTACTAACTGGAGAGTAAGGTCTTGGACTTAATTTTTGGTAACAAAGCTGGAAAGTGGTTAAGTGTCAGTGGAAGGACATTTTGCAGACAGCGATCAAAGTTCTCAACCGAGGAAAGGCTGATTTTAATACAACTTGATATGATTTGGCCAGAATTGATCGGGAGCATATACTTTCAGGTAAACCTGTCTCAGAACAGTGGGATAAAATCAAAAAAAAATAAGAAGAAAACATGATTAGCATGTTGCAACAAAGAAAAAGGCTGGTACCATAAAATCCTGTGAACTCTGGATATCAAAGGATATACTTCATTGGAATAAGAGAAAAAATAAGGTGTTTGGAAGATACAAAACAGCAGAAGCCCTAGAGGTCTATAGAATGTGCAAGATGGAACTTTAAGGGGAAATTAGCAGAGCTAAAAGGGGATATGAAAGGGTACTGAGGGTTAAAATAAAGGAAATCTTAAGTTATTACAGGTGAGAGGTAAGACAATATTAGAGTACAGTGCTTTAAAGACCAGAAGAAAGTGAGGACTGCAGATGCTGGAGATCAGAGTCGAGAGTGTAGTGCTGGAATGCCCAAAACATCGATTCTCCTGCTCCTCGGATGCTGTCTGACCTGCTGTGCTTTTCCAGCACCACACTCTTGACTGCTTTAAGGATCCCAGTGGTAATTTGTACATGAAGTCAGAGGATGTAGGTAGGGTTCTAAATGGATATTTTGGGTGATGCTCATGGACTGGAATGGGTAAAGGTATAGAAATCAGGGAAAAGGTTGTGATTAATTAAAGAAGTTAGCATTGACAGAAAGAAGTTCTCAGGGTCTGGCAGGGTTGAAAGTAAATACATCTTCAGGGCCGGATGAACTGTAACCCAAGATATTAAGAGAGGCAAGGGAGTAAATATTGGGGTGCTTGCAAAAAATTTAAATTCTGATCACAGGGGAGTGCTGAAGAAATGGAGGACTGTCAGTGCAGTACCATATTCAAGAAGGGAGCAAGCGATAAACCAGAAAACCACAGACCATTCATTCTAACCTCAGTGGTGTGAAACTAATAGAAGCAATTCTGAGAGACAGCATTAATCTGCATCTGGAGAGGCAGGGATTAACTAAGAACAGTCGGCATGGTTTTGTTAAGGGAAGGTCATATCTGACAAACTTGATTAGATTTTTTGAGGAGGTGACCAGGTGTGTAGATGAGGGCAATGCTTTTGATGTAGTCGACTTGAACTTCAGCAAGGCTTTTGATAAAGTCCTGCAAAGGTAAGAGCCCATGAGATCCAAGGAAATTTGAGTAATTGGATCTACAATTGGCTGGAAATGTATGGAAGCTGACTGGAAGTGTGTCCCATGGGGTGCCACAGGAGTCGATGTTGGAGTCCTTGCTGCTGTGGTTTATGTAAATGATTTAGAATTGAATGTACTGTAGGTGGTTGATCAGTAAGTTTGCAGGTGATTTGAAAAATTGGTGTGTTGGTAGATAGTGAGGAGTATCGCCTTAGATTGCAAGAGGATATAGATGGACTGATCAGTAGCAAATGGAATTCAATCCAGATAAATGTGAGGTGATGCACTTGGTGAGGGACAAATAAAGCAAAGGAGTACATGATGAATGGTAGGACTCAGGGAAACATTGAGGAGCAGAAGGACCTCTGTGCATGTACACTATCCCCTTAAGGTATCAGGACAGGTAGACAATGTGATTTAAAAGGCCTATGTTGTACTTGCCTTTATTCGTCAAATATAGAGTTTAAGAGCAGCAAGGTTATTTTGTGAGTGTATAAACCATTGATTAAGTCACAGCTATGGCATTGTGTGCAGTTCTGGAATCCACATTATTGGAGGAATGTGATAGCAGGGTGTAGAGGAAGTTCACCAGGATATGAGGAAAAACAATGTCCGCCCAGAAGGCAGTGGGAACCTGGAAACTCACTGCCTGTAAGGGTGGTAGAGGCAGAAATCCTCATAACATTTAATAAGTATTTGGGTGTGCACTTGCCAAGGCACAAACTCATTGGGCCATGGAAAATGGGATTAGAATAGTTAGGTAGATGTTTTTGACCAGTGCAGATGTGATGGACCAATGGGCATTTTCTGGCGCTGTAGATCTCTGTCTCTAAATCTGATCATGAGATTGGTTATTGATATTTAATTTTTGAAATTAGAGTATTTTCACCAATGCCAACAACACCTACTTGTTCCCTGGTATAACTGCCTTCTCTTTGCAAATCTCTCTTTCTCCTTTACTGTCATTGGTGTAAATACTGCATGTACTGCATCCGTTGCACCCGGTGTGGTCTCCTGTACATCGGGGAGACAGGATGCCGCCTTGTAGATCGTTTCAGAGAACATCTCTGGGACACCAGCACCCACCAACCCCACCGCCCTGTGGCTGAACACTTCAACTCTCCCTCCCACTCCGTCAAGGACATGCAGGTCCTGGGCTTCCACCACTGCCAAACCATTACCACCTGACCCTGGAGGAGGAACGCCTCATATTCAGTCTTGGGACCCTGCAACCACATGGGATAAATGTGGATTTCAACAGCGTCCTAACTTCCCATCACCCCACATTTATCCCAGTCTCAAGGCACCACCCTCCAGACCTGGCACCACCCTCCAGACCTGTCCATCGCTCTTCTCCCTCGCCTTCATCCACCTATCGCTTTCTCAGCTACCTTTCACAAAACGCCACCCCCTCCCATTTATTTCTCAGCCCTGACCCACAAGCATCATTCCTGATGAAGGGCTTATGCCCGAAACGTCGATTTTCCTGCTCCTTGGGTGCTGCCTGACCTGCTGTGCTTTTCCAGCACTACACACGCTACTGAAGGTGTCTGAAATTGTAGAATTAGCCAGCAAAGGACACTCTGTTTTACAAGTGTTTTATTGTACATCTATAATGTAGAACAAACATCAGTTTCCAGCTTTCCCTTCTGACATTTTCTCTGTCCAGAAGCCAATACCCTGCCAAGGATTGACTCAATTTTCATTTTATTTTGACAAAAACACTATGAACTCAACCAGTTAACAATCTGAAAAATGTTAGCCCTTGCAGTTATGGCAATAGTAGTGTTGAAATGTCATACATCTCCCTGTTCATCCCCTCACTCTGCTGCAGAAGTGAAAATTTGATGTCGAATCAGTTGATTGTATCTTGTGAGAAGCAAACTAAGAGGGCTCCTGGTTTGTGTTGCTCTTTGTGAGTTGTATTTGATACATGTAGCAGCTGGTGTCTTTGTCTAGTCATGTGCAAAATATGGACGATTCCTGAAAAGATACTTATTAAATGAAACTTGTATGTTTCTTCTTGTGTCTTTCATTTAATGTGTTCCTTTATTACCCATTATTTCCACACACAAATGATTTGTACAGTTTATTATTTTGAGATTTGTTATACATGGCTTAGCAATGTTCCTGTGCTTAATTATTTTTACTGGAAAATGTACCTTGAATTTGTAGCATCAGCATCTTACCCATCATCCTGCACTTTAGAAAACAACATCCTATTAATAATAGATAAATCTAAGAGTATGGTTGTGTTGATGCCCAAATGTTTGTTAACCTGACTGACAGCAAGGTACCTGTAAGCACAGTTCATTGGCATTTGATTTTCAATTTTGGAACATCATCTTTGTGTGTATATTTAAAATTTTGTATAAATACAATTTATTTTTGCTTCCATTTTTAAGCTTTTGTCACTTAACCTTCTTTAATCTGTGTCCTTTGTTTCCCAACTCTCCTCATTTATTTAATCCCGCAGCGTCTCTAATCCTTCCAGTGAATTTTCTCTGCATCATTTCCAAAAAAATTAACTTTTTCAAGTTGTGGTGCTCAGGATTTAAACTAACAACCAAAGAATTAGAGTCAAGAGAGTGGTGCTGGAAAAGCACAGCAGGTCAGTCTGCATCTGAGGAGCAGGAGAATCAACGTTCAGGAATGAAGAGCTTACCAAAAATTAGCCTAATTTCCTTTACCTCTTTTTATAAAGTCACAAGTTCAAGTTATTAAAAATGATAAACCACGACCAAGTTGATTATCAGACTGGGTTATTGGGAAGGGATGTATCTCATGAGGTGTGCGTGTGTTTATGTGAATTGTTTTCTCTCCAAGCAACAATCTTGCGCATTAGAAGTAAGGAGCAAGGATATTTGTAAAAGGATCTGGAACAGAAACTTATTTCAGCTGCTGCAGTACTTTTATCATTTTCAATACTGAAGGAATACCGTTGCTCATCTAATCAAGTGCTCAGTAGGAGCCATGAAGTAACACACATCATTTCCCTGCATCTAAATGTGATAATTTTAAGTGACTGCAGAATGTAGCAAAACAGTTTATTCAAAGAAGGAGTTAATAAATATCGAACTGGAAATGTGGAATGGTAGTTGACAAGTGTTTTGCTAACGCTTTGGTCAGTTTGCAGCTGAGAATGCTGTGTTTAGATTTGGTCACCACAAAATAAGGTAAAAATGACTTTGATAAGGAAGTGTAGAAATTATACAGATCAGATCATACTAACCCCAAATAGCTGTATACTGTATTGAGAAAGATCAGAATAATTAGAGTCAAATGTGGTAAACCCAGATGACTACTTCAAAGCAGCACAAATGGAAATCTGTGAAACTGTATTAAGAAATTTTCTCCAAAATCAACTTCATTTGTGATATTTAAACAACCAACTGAGATCATTGTGGGTTACTTTAAAAGGGTGTTTAAATAGTGTTTGGAGAGAACTCGGGTACTGATGAGATGAACTTTTGTTTTCAGTTATTTCACTTCACTGATTTTTCTTTGTATTTTACACCATAAGTGTATAATATGTGATTCACTAAATCAGCTTTTTTCAGCTAATGATGATTGAGCAAAAGCATTTCAGACTTTTTTTATCAACTAGATGTCTTACACATGTGGAAACTGAGCATCACGTTTGTCTGCAAACCAGTCTACTCTGAAATCAATACTAGTATAACTTCTGTTTTCTGATGAAGAAAATGCAACTGCGTGCCCAGAACCACAGCATTTGGGAATAGGACATCAAGAACTAGGTTTGACCAGATAGGTAAAGATTTAGCACTGACCTCTACACACTGAAGCTAGGAGCCAACTCGAAGACACCTCCTCCTACTGCCCCCTCGACCACAACCTCACTTCCCAGTAGCAAATCATCATCTCCCAGACAGTACAAAACCTCATCACCTCAGGGAATCTCCCACACACACCTTCCAATCTCATAGTTCGGGAACCCTGCACCGCCCAGTTCTACCTCCTACCCAAGATCCACAAGCTTGATTACCCCAGCTTACCCATCGTCTCTGCCTGTTCCTGCCCTACCAAACTCATCTCCACATACCTCAATACTGTCCTATCTCCCCAGTCCAGGAACTCCCCACATGGCGCTTGGGACACCAACCATGCCATCCAAGAGTATCGTTTACCCGGGCCCCAGCACCTCATCTTCATCATGGACCTCCAGTCCCTGTACACCTCCATCCGCCGTGACGAAGACATCCAAGCCCCCTGTTTCTTCCTTTCCTGACATCCCCATTAGTACCCTTCCACTGACTTCTCATTTGTTCAGCTGACCTGGTCCTCAACCTCCATAATTTCTCCTTTTGAGTCCTCCCATTTCCTACAGATAAGAGGGGTAGCCGTGGGCACCTGCATGGGCCTCAGCTATGGTTGTCTCTTTGTCGGCTACGTAGAACAGTCCATCTTCCACAGTTACACCGGAACCATTCTCCACCTTTTCCTCCACTACATTGATGACTGCGTTGGTGCCACCTCATGCTCCCATGTTGAGGTTGGACAGTTCATCACCTTCACCAGCCCATTCCACCCTGACCTTAGATTCATCTGGACTATCTCAGACACCTCCCTCCCATTCCTGGACCTCTCCTTCTCGAATCAACACTGACTGACTCAACACTGACATCTTCTATAAACCCACTGACTACACCTCCTCCCACCTGCCTCCTGTAACAATATTATCCCTTATTCCTAATTCCTGTGCCTCCACTGCATCTGCTCCCAGGAGGACCAGTTCCACCACAGAACACACCAGATGGCCTCCTCCTTTAAAGACTGCAATTTCCCCTCCCATGTGGAGGTTGATGCCCTCCAGCGCATCTCATCCACTTCTCACGCCTCCGCCCTTGAACCTCACCCCTCCAACCACAACAAGGACAGAACCCCCATAGTCCTTATCTTCCATCCCATCAATCTCAACATACATCCCATCATCCTCTGCCATTTCCGCCACCTATAAACAGACCCCACCACCAGAGATACATTTCTCTCCCCACCTCTATCCACTTTCCATAAAGACCGTTCCCTCAGCGACTCCCTTATCAGGTCCATACCCCCCACCTGGGCCATCTCAGTGAATCATTAACGTTAGTACCAATGTCCTACCTCACCAGAAGCTGCTGTCAATCAGAGGCCAGCAGCTTCAAAATCCTAGAGATCATCCCAGCACCTTCCCCTGCCACTGCAGGAATTGGAAAATCTGCACCCACACCTTCCCCCTTGCCTCTGTCCAAGACCCCGAAGGAGCCCCAAAGATTCACCTACTCTTCCACACGTCATTTACTGTATCCGTTGTTCCTAATGTTGTCTCCTGTACCCTAGGAAGACAGGACATCTACTCACACAGCACTTCAGAGATCATCTCCAGGACACCTGTACCAACCAACCCTACCGCCCCATGGCCAAACATTTCAACTCCCCCTCCCCCTCCTACTCCACCAAACACATGCAGGTCCTGGGTCTCCTCTATCGTCACTCCCTAACCACCTAACGTCTGAAGAAGAATGCCTCATTTTCTGCCTTGGGACCCTCCAACACCATGAGGTCAATGTGGATTTCACCAGTTTCCTCATTTCCTCCCCTGCCCACCCCCCACCTCACCCCACCTTATCTCAGATCCAGCCTTCTAATTCAGATCAAACTCCAAATAGCCATTAGCTAACTGGCAAGCTTGATACCTTGATCACTAACCTTGATACCGATGTCCTACCTCACCAGAAGCTGCTGGTCAATCGGAGGCCAAAAGCTTCAAAATCGTAGAGATCATCACTGGGGTCCCAGAGTTTAGGAGTTGAAACAATAAGAAGCTAAGTGCTTTTCTTTCCATTCTCATGGGGTGGTGGTTGTTGGGAGAGGTGTATCAGGGGAATTGGAGGGCAATGACAATGGGATGAACCTCAGCTGTTGTCCCCTATCTGAGCTTGTTTTAAGTGGAGTTCCCCAACAAACCTGACAAGCAGGTACTCTGGTTTCCCAACCATTTTTGCCTGTTGAGAAGGACCAGTGGTGAGTGAGACCCTTGGGTGGCAGTTAATTATCCACTGAAGGATCTTAAATGGTGACAGGTCAAAAACATTACCATACACCTTCTCACCCAGCACTTAATTGTTAAGTTGGCAAGGAGGGGTCAGAATCTCTCTGGGACCATCTCTCCCATGTAATTGCCCTTAATGCCGCCTTCTTCACCACCTCCAAGGAGAGGGTAACTATACCATAAGTTACTAATCTGTTGATTGGCACTTGAGTTGTGATGCAATACTGGCCACCCCCCTTTTTTTAATGTGTATTTGTTGGATGTTTTCTCAAAAAACATTGCCCTGAACAGTTCACAAAGATATCCTTTCCAGCAAATAATATGTATCCTTTCTAAGACTATTAGAGATAGGAACAGAAATTAGGCCATTCAGCCCATCAAGTCTGCTCCACCATTCAATCATGGCTGATCAGTTTCTCAATCCCATTCTCCCACTTTCTCCCCGTAACCCTTGATCCTTGGATACTCAAGATCCTAGCTATCTCAGTCTTAAATATACTCAATAACCTGGCCTCCACAGCCTTCTGTGGCAATGAATTCTCTGGCTGAAGAAGTTTCTTTTTATCTTCACTCTAAAAGGCCTTCCCTTTTACTCTAGGGCTATGCCTTCGGGTCCTAATCTCTCATACCAACGAAACATCTTCCCAACATCTTCTCTGTCCAGGCCATTCAGTATTCTGTATGTTTCAATTAGGTCCCCCCTCATCCTTCTAAATTCCATCGAGTATAAACCCAGAGTCTTCAAACGTTCCTCATATGTTAAGGTTTTCATTCCTGGGACCATTCTTGTGAACCTCCTGTGAACACACTCCAGGGCCAGTACATCTTTTCTGAGATATGGGGCCCAAAACTACAAGCAATACTCGAACGTGGTCTGACCAGAGCCGGATAGAAATACATCCCTGCTTTTATATTCAAGTCCTCTCAAAATGAATGCCATCATTGCATTTGCCTCTTGAGTGGGTAGGTGTGGGATATTTTGGAGAGGTGTAAAATCAGAGTACACAAAGCATCCAAACCTACTTCTGACTTTTGAACCTAATGAATTATTTGACCATGTGATCCCATAGTACAATTGGGAAGATTACTATGTTTAGTAACAACCTGGTAGTCAAAATCTAGTGTGTTTTTTCACTTTAATTAAAGTAAGAACATTGTCACAAATCTAACCTTTTTAAATATTTGAAAGTGCTTTCCAAACATTAGTTTACACCAGCATACAGTTACTTTATATGAAAATATAAGCAATTGTGTAAACATCTGCAAACGGTATGAGTGATCTCTTAATCTACTTTGGTCATGTTGATTGAAAATGGAATATTGAGAGTGGAACAAGGTTAGAATTTTGCTAATCTTTGAACTGTGTTTTCTTTTTAAATGTACATTTGAACAAGGAAGTTAATTCTTAGTTTAATGTCTCATCCAAAGAAAGGCACATGGAACATTCCTTTGTAATGCAAATGAATGTAGCTCATTGTAAGTGGCAAAAAAGATAATTGAAGCTGATCAATACACTGCATGTTTTATATTTGCATCTCTTCTAGATTTTATCCTTAACAAACTTGTCATGAAAGGAGTTTACTTTTTAAACCAAATGTACTCCAGTTTGACTCCTGGGAACTAAGAGTTCACTTGGCTGGAAGACAAGCTTGTGATGCAGAGTGACATCAACAGTATGGGTTCAGTTCCTGCACTGGCTACGGTTACCATGAAGGATTTTCCTTCTCAACCTCTCCCCTCACCTGAGGTGTGGTAACCCTCAGGTTAAACCACCACCTGTCATCACTTTCCAATGAGCGAGCAGCCCTATAGTCTGGTAAGACTATGGTGACTTTAACTTTTTTACCCAAAATACTGAAACTGTAAAAAGAAAATGCAGCCAGTCTAATGCTATGATGATTGAAGAAATTTCATGACCATGGTAATATTTAGATATTCAATACAACTTAACTTATAGAAAGTTATTGTCTTTATCTAACGACTGTGAATTTGAGAGTTTATAAAGAGTTCTTGCTGTCCTGTTACAGTTTTTTGCTATCTACCAACTTAGTTTGTCTTCGGGATATTTGTGATGTGAGCAACTACATTTGTGATATTTTGAGTACATATGGCATCCATTTTACTGTAACTTTACTTCTGAGAAAAATTATCCAAGATTACAGTGTCATTTTTTTCTCGTCAGTAAGAATGGTACTTTCCAGCTGTGAACTCCATATACACCAAATCCATAGCTGATATTTTCTCCCACCCCCCCTCAAATTCGTCTTTTCAGTCAAATGTCAAGGAACATTACATGCTTTAATTATTACCATATGTCGAAATAATTGTAAAGCATTAGCTGCACCCATTATTTAATGGTTTTATAAACTAAAACTCAAATTCATAATTTTTGATTTGTAAGTGTATTTCATACTTCAGGTTGTTTTGCCTGCATATGACTGTAGTTTTTACTAGAAGTGCAGTGCAAGACCATGCCCTGTCTCACCTGCTAATTTCCATCAGGCCTTTTTGAGTGGAATATCTGTTTGCCCTAAAGCACAGGCATGGAAACACGGTGTGTATATTTCACGAAGGCTGAGGACTTGAATGTGAAGGTGGTTTCTGATTTAAGCTAATCAGCAGCTTCAGAAAGAGAGGTAAATCGTGGGCCATCCATAATAAAGTATTCTACAGATTCACTATCCTTTGAGAGAAGAAGTTCCTCCTGATCTGTCTTAAATGGATGACCCCTTATTCTGAGATTATGCCTTCTGGTCCTTGTCTTTGCCAGAGGTGAAGCAATCTTTATGCATCCATCCTGTTAAGGAAGTGTTGGAATTCACAAATCATTAATTCCAGATCTCTGGATGTGCTTTTCTGGTGTATATGTTAAGGACTTATTTGCGCACAACTTAGTCATCAATCTAATCCTGCTAGATCTGATGGAAATTCCAACAGGAGTTTCAAATTTGAGACAAGCCTTTTGTACAAGATCATAAAGGTATAGAAGCAGAAGTAGGCCATTCAGCCCAATGAGGCTGCTCCACCATTCAGTGAGATCATGACTGATTTGATCATGCTCAACTCACTCCACTTTTCTGTCTTTCCCTTGTAACTATTGAGTCCTTAGTGTTTAAAAATCTGTTTCTCTGTCAACCTTGGATACTTAATGACCCAGCTTCAATAACCCTCTGCAGTAAAGTATTCTATAGATCCACTATCCTCTGAAAGAAGATATACCTCCACATCTCTTAAATGGGTGACTTCTTATTTTGAGATTATGCCCTGTGTCCCTGGACTCTTCCACAAGAGTAGCAATCTTTCCACTTCTACCCTGTCTAGTCCCCTAAGAATCTTTGTTTCAATAAGGTTGCTTCTCATTTTTCTAAACTCGAGTGAATATAGACTCAATCTCTCCGCTCAAGATGCTCCCTCCACAACAGGATCAATTGAGTGAACGTTCTCTGGGCTGTCTGCAATGCAAGTATATATTTCCTTAGGGTGTAGGTTTGCTCACTGAGCTGTAGGTTTGATATCCAGACGTATCATTACCTGGTGAGGTAACATCATCAGTGGCGACCTCCAACTGAAGCGAAGCTGTTGTCTCCTGCTTTCTATTTATGTTTGTCCTGGATGGGGTTCCTGGGATTTGTGGTGATGTCATTTCCTGTTTGTTTTCTGAGGGGTTGATAGATGGTATCTAGATCTGTGTGTTTGTTTATGACGTTGTGGTTGGAGTGCCAGGCCTCTAGGAATTCTCTGGCATGTCTTTGCTTAGCCTGTCCCAGGATAGATGTGATGTCTCAGTCAAAATGGGACCCACCAAAAACGAACGGGAGGTGACATCACCACAAACCTCAGGAACCCCATCCAGGACAAACATATAAATAGAAAGCAGGAGACAACAGCTTCGTTTCACTTGGAGGTTGCCACTGATGATACCTAGCCAGATAATGAAACGTCTGGATATCAAACCTACAGCTCAGCGAGCAAACCTACACCCTAAACCTCAACCTGAGCTACAAACCTTGCAAAAATATATTTCCTTAGATGAGGCCCCAAAACTTTCACTGTATTCCAGCTGTGGTCTGATTAGTGCCTTGCATGGCTTTAGCAATATCTCCACTTTTTTTCTATTCCATTCTCTTTGAAATAAAGGCCAGCATTTATTTGTGTTTTCTGTTGACCACAGTACTTGGATGCTAGCTTTTTGTGACTCACATACAAGGGCTGACGAATCCCAGATTTGTGGCTTTCTGCAATCTTTCTTCATCTAAATAATATTCTGCTCTCCTAATCATCCTGCCAAAGTACGTAATCTCACATTTTCTCATATTCTATTCCATATGCCAAGTTTTTGTCCATTTGCTTCAACTGTCTAGTTCCCACTCCACTAGTTACAGGTTGCAATTCTCAAAATGCCCCCACCTTATTCCAACTCTGCCTTTATTAGTCAGACAATCCTCTGTTCATGCTAATAAGGTACTTTCAACACCCTGGGTTGTTGCCTTATTCTAGCCTATCATGAAGAAGGTTCATGAAGGGTTCCTGAAGAAGGGCTTCTGCCCGAAACGTCGATTCTCCTGCGCCTTGGATGCTGCCTGACCTGCTGCGCTTTTCCAGCAACACATTTTTCAGCTCTAGCCTATCATGTGATATCTTATCAAAAGTCTTCTGAAAATCCAAATATATTACATCCAATTTCTCCCCATTATATATTCCACTTGTTACTTCATCAAAGAATTTAATAAATTTGTCAGGGCATGCCATCATCCCATTTCTGAAGTCATGCTGATTCTGCTTGATCATAGCATGCATCTCTAAATATTCTGTATTACATCCTTTTTTACAAACTTAAATTTTCTCATAACCGAAGTCAAGCTAGCTGGCCTATAGTTACCTGTTCATTGTCTTCTTCCTTTTCTTAATAAAGGTGTTACATTAGCAGTTTTCCAAACCACTTGATCTTTTTCAGAATCTATAGATTCTTGAATAATTGCCAATGTATCCAGCATATTTGTGGATATTCTTTCTAACATTGCAGGATATAGATATATACACGTACATGTAGTTCTTGGGATACTATGTGGAATTCTGAATGATTCTCTTACACAAATAAAGAGTGATAAATACTACTTGACAGTGCTTGTGCCTTTCAGATTTGCTTCTCCATCTCATTGTTTGAAGGTCTATAGAATACCCCAACTCATACGATCATCCCCTTTTTTGCTCCCGTTTCCAGGTGAACAAAAAAGTTCTTCGGTATAGAAAAGTAGATAGTTAGTTTAAACAAAAACAAAATTGTATTTATGTGCACAGAAAATCCAATCCAAAGTCATTTAGAAAGTGCTGGAGCTTGATGTAACAATCAACTTGTTGTAGTCAAATGTTTCAAATGTTCTTCCTGTCTTTGCAGAATTATATGAATTTTAAATAGATCAATATATATTTCCTAAGCATTTTTTGGCATCTAAATGCCTGAAGCTCAAGGGATCTCAATATAATATTCACATCCATCATTTTCAAGCAAAATAATAATAACTAAAATTGAAAGCATAAGTGTAAACTGAGCAATCCGTTCCGATAAAGTAGCATTCCATTAAATATTTCAATGTAAAGTTTGGATTCTGTTTCCTCTAATCAAGTGAGTCTGTTTTTATACCTTTTTGTGAAGTATATTTGAAAACCTATGTGATAAAGTGATTGATTTTGCATCCATTTTTGGTAACATTAGCACTGAAATTCCATGCTCTGTTCAGATCATCCTTTGTTTTTGGGCAACAGCTGTTTATTCAGGTCATTGTCAGTATTGACAGAATGTCACGTGCGCAATTCATAATATTTCAATGATGGGGCAATAGCTTCTGCAGTTGCAAATGTTCAGCTGTTACACTCCTAAAAGATAAATTGGCATATAAAGTATAATACTTTTGCTGTTGCTAGCAACATGCTCACAGAGAGAATTTATTTTTTTTAACCTAAATATTGCCATAATTTCAAGCAGCTATTACAGCAAAAAAGATTTACTGTCATGAAGTGTTGGAGGAATTCAGCAGGTTTTGCAGCATGTGTGTTCCAAAGAAGAGTCCTATAGGACTGGAAATATTACCTTTGTTTCTTTCTCCACAGATGCTGACGGATCTGTTGAGGTGTGCCAGTGTTTTCTTTTTTTATTTCAGACTTCCGGCAGCATTTACAGTATTTTGCTTTTATTGGGGAATTACTGACTTATTTTTTCAATGGGTTCACGGTTGAGCAATGTTTTGCTGAAACACCTTGGATTTGCTTCTTTTGGGGGGGAGACTGCTGGGGCATGTTGTGTCTCATAATTGCATATGCATGCCCACCTAGAGCTGCTGAATTCAGACATTGTCTGCTCTAGAGGCACATCTTTGTATCTCAATTGTATCTCAATAGGAATGTCTGCTGCATGGGGACTTGCATTGTTCTTCATGTTGCGATGAAGGTAATCACCACATCAGTTTCTATAGCTCCAGTTGAACTTGGGCACCATGGGAATCTGTAATAGCCAGGTGCACTACAGACCTAAACTTATAAAGTGATTGCTGTTGTGTGTGTCTGGAACAGCCATGAATTTTACATTTGATGTTGATAGATGGCTTATTTGCTGCTGCTGCTCTCTCCTGAGCATTTGCTTTTAGGAAGTTATTGTCAATGGTAATTTGTCATTCCATTCAACTTTTTTTCTTTATTCATTCACTGGATGAGGGTGTCACTGGCTAGGCCAGCATTTGTTGCCCATCCCTAATTGCCCAGAGGGCAGTTAAGAATCAAAAAAAGGGACCTTAGGGGCAATATTTTCATGCAGAGGGTGATGTGTGTATGGAATGAACTACCAGAGGAAGTGGTGGAGGCTGATACAATTACAACATTTAAAAGGCATCTGGATGGATATCTGAATAGGAAGGGTTTAGAGGGATATGGGCCAAGTGCTGGCAAATGAGACTATATTAGGTTAGGATATCTGGTCGGCATGGACAAGTTAGACCGAAGAGTCTGTTTCCATGCTGTACATTTCTATGACTCTCTGACATTGCTGTTGGTCTGGTGTCACATGTAGGCCAGACTAGGTAAGGATGGCAGTTTACTTCCCTAAAAAGACATTTGTGAACCAGATGGGTTTTTCTGATAATTGGCAATGGATTCATGATCATCACTTATACTGTTAATGCCAGATTTCTATTGAATTCAAATTCCACCATCTGCCATGGCGCCATTCAAACCTGGATTCCAGAACATTACCTAGGTCTCTGATTAACAGTTCTGTGATAATACCTGTTGGCTGTTGCCTTCCCTCTTGAGGCAACAGAACTAACCATTCCCAGAATCAGAGGTATAGGTGTTAGGATGCAGATGAGCCACAATCGCATAGAATGTCAGAGCATATTTAAGATACAAAATGGCATATTTCTGATCTTGTATATCTATGTTGTCACATAATTCATTGATGCCTTCAATAAGGAAACCTGTTTCCTGATGTTAATGTTTATGAAGGCACTAATGGTTACTATTGAAGGAGAATGCTTCTCCGTCAATATGGCATCTTCCTTGTATTGGGAGAAATTGTTTTAATATTGAGATGCCTCTTCCAATACACTGACTCTTTGGCATGATGCACAAATTGTCCTTCAAGAATAATTAATGAAATAGATGAAGGCTAGTAATGAAGTACTGTCTTCCAAAAGATGGTTGAGGAATAGATCTGAGATCACCTTGTTGAAGCAGAGGAAGGCATTTTTACTATCATGTATACAGGAAACTACTATTGGGACAGATGATGGTGTATATATTTAGATTCCAATTTAGTGCCCACTTTAAGTGGAGAAATGGAGTGTGATGGTTGTCCAGCTTTTTAATTTTTGGAGGCTGAGCAGCAACTGATGTGTGCTATTCTGAGTGGTTGAGTGCTTTATTTGTTTTGGTCAGGTCACTGGATTCTTGCATTACTATGCACAGTTTCCATTCTTGATGTGATTTTTTTTTTTTCTTTTGTATGTTTTCCTCCCATGGAAATCTACTAGTTTGTCTACCCAGTTCTGCCTTAAGGAAGCAAGTTGGTCTCACTGAAATTGTGCTCCTGCTTGCTACCCACTTATCACTGCTTCTGCTGTGCGTGTAATTTCATCCTACACCAGACATGCTTGAAAATGGGTACAAAAATGCTCTTCAGTGATCCAATGCAGCTGGTTGTCTGTGAATTGAGTGATTCAGTCAATGGTGCATAACCGCTGTTACACCAGTCTGATGCTGCAGTGTTCAACTAGAATTGACTTTCTAATTTTCAAATATTGAGTAATAGAGAGATAACTCTCAAATTATGGATTCAGCCGTGGAGAACATCAGGAACAATCCATGATTCTATGATGCAAATCTAATGCACCCACAGTACCTTACATTAATGAACGTCAGAAACACATATCTATTTATATTAATAGATTGTAGTATTAAGGATATAACTAGAAGGAAATTAATGATCTACATATCCAGGTTCTTAAACATTTTCAGTATTTGTTATCATAGCTGGATTTTATGGGCCACCTACAGGCAGGAACCAGACGGGAATACCTGTCACACAGCACTGTGCTGTCAATAGTATATCTCCTTCTATCCAACCATCATCACCCCTCTGTGATTTTACAGGCACAAGAGAAGGCATCCGCCCATGGCCCAAATTGAGGCCCACATCGCACAAAATTAACAGGGAAAGGCCTGCACCCAACAAACTGCCTGGCAGTCTCTCCTTGCACCTGCTGGCCATTGAGGGCATTGGGGGTGTCTCTTTTCTGGGTCCCTGGTGCCATTCAGATGCCCCACTGCTGCTGTCTTTCCTCTATCTCTGGGACCATCATCCTGGAATTGGCTGCTGCTCCTGGAGGCCCTGTAACCTTGGTGTTGTTAGCCTCTGCCCAGCAGCTCCCTGAAGGAGAAAATCATCTTGGAAATGTACAGCGGTCTTGCCTAGTAACAACTAAGGGCCCACTAGTCAATTTCCGCTGTGGTGAATCACTGAGTTGGGCTCTCCCTTGGCATTTAAAGAACCTGCCCTTTGGTTTATAATCCAGTTCTATGTGTATCAGCAAAGTTGGGTGAGAGTTTAATGGTCATCAGCTGGTGTCAACCCTATTCTAGCTATTTCTGGGAACCCCATTAGGGATAATTCTAAGTCAGATAGCCCAATGGCCTCTGTTTGTGTTCCTGCTTCCATAGAGGCAATTTTCCATCATGGGAGATGTCTCCCTTTCTGTACATGGGAGATGTCTCATCTCAAAGCTGCAACAAATCCGAAATGGTGGTCACTGCTGATACTGAAAGAGGCCCACCAATGACCATCCTATCTGGAAAATCTTGGCAAAGTGGGTTAGTGGGGTTAGGGGTAGATAAATCACTGGGTATTGTTAGGGCTTCAGAAGAGTTGGTCAGGAGGCTTTGTTGTGAAGGACAGGGGTATGACTTTCTGCAGAACCCGTCCTTGCCCATGGTGGATCTGGTGGTGCAAAAGCTGAGAGAGTGACCCCCACTCCCATCCCACCCTACCCCAACAGATCAGAGGCACACTTGCCTTTGAGTGGTACTTTGATGGCCTCAATTTGCCTTCAAGCTGGAAGGCCATCCTTGACCTTTCCCACCTGAAATAAATTGCAGAGAGTTGGGAAGGTGTTATAATCTTCACCGCATCCTCCCATCTGATGATACGCTGGGAAAGCATGAAATTCCACTTGATGTTTAAATCATGTTTTTGATATGTTCGGTTGTAATCTCAAATGAAAACGAAAATCTGTGTCAGTCAAATTTATTATCCTCGCTACTGTTTATTGGTGATGCAGTTATTTTTCTATGTGAAAACCTCTGCTCTTCTAAATTTCTCCTGAAGTATATGCTTTTAGATTTCTCCACTATCTAAAGCATGGAACTACATTCCTTCAATCCTTTAATTAAGCTTTAGTTCAGTGCTTCAGTACTTTTTTGTACTGGCTTAACAATGCACTGGAGTTATGTGCAAGGCTGGTACCATTTTCATCTGGATTCAGAAGATTCAAATAGAAAATGCCAGAATCTGTAGTAGGTCATTCAGCATGAGAACATGAAAAGACATGCTCATTCTTCGGTTGCATACCTTTCATGGGATGAAAGAAAGAACTTTTTATTAATACAGGGAAGCAAAAATGTCAGTCATTTTCAGTCACTTTGGAACAGGTACAGACGACTAATAAAGATCATTCAATTTTCTTTTTGTGAACTTCAATGAGGTAAAGTGAGTACAAAGGAATTGTACTGTCGTTTTTTTCATGTTGCTAAAAAGTGGAAAAGGCCTCAGTTGCTTGTGGCAGTATTATTATACTTTTAGATTAGGAAGTTGAGGTGTGAATTATCATTGCAAAGCTGTTTTTACAGTACTGGACTGTGCTTGCAGAACCAAAATAAATGGATTCGGTTTTTCATTATCATATAAATATATGCATCAATTTATGTTGTAATATATGTAATATATTGCTTTCCCTACTCTATCCCCACCTTACTTTCACTGACCAATCTTAGCTCCTTCTACCTTCAAAGGGTTAACAAACCTGAATGCCCGGAACATTTAGCTTAATATTTTCTTTGACAATATGATATACTTCTCCAGGGATTTTATAAAGTGAACAATGTAGGCCTGTATATATCACACTGGACTATAGTCCTAGGATTACATGATGTAAATACATTTTTAAAAAGGAACTGATTCCTAATTGTGTGCTTGTAAATATTTGCTCTGGTTAGAAATGGATATAGTACTACATGTATTGACAGATACGGTTGCTAAATAACTATTTTAACTTTTGGTTTTAAAAGAGGTGCTGATTATGTTGAGGCCTTCATTTTTTTTTTAAGTCTTAGCAGTAAAACAGTGCGTAAAGGCCTGCTTTTGGATGGTCTTGCATTGCTGTGCCATTGCATCCTCTAATTTTTTTGTTACTGCTGAATGTCCCTTTTGAGCCACAAATACTACTGGGAATGAATGTTTTCCCAGCATTGTTTTTAAGACCTTTGACATGTATTCCAAAAGCATGTTTCTTAAAATCTAGTCCTCTTGCAGCTCAAAGTCAACATTTTTTCCAAGAAAATAAAGAGCAATAATAACTCTGGAGGTAAAAAGATGACATCAAATATGTTAATGTCAGGCAAGTGCCTTAAGAGACAGAATAAGGCAGGGGGGGAAAAGACAGTGAGTGTCGTAGTGGACTCTAGATGGTAACAAAAGTGATGCAAAAGAACATAAAGGCATCTGACATGATTGAATCAATAGGTTGGGTTTGAGAAGAACAAATTCCTCCTCAGCTGACAGTTAAAAATACTGTTTATTGTCAAACGAGGTCATGTAAATGCAGGAGAATTGACCGTCGTCCATTAGAAACTAGAGCAGGATTACATGTAAAGGATTGCAAAAAGCCATGCAGCAAGTGATTTAACTTGAAATTGTTGAATTAAAAGCAAAACTGGAGAAAACTACACGGAAACAAAACCAGATTTCGGATCTCTTCAAATGGAGATGAAGGAAGCAGGAAATCATGAAAGGAAAGTTTCTGAAATTGAGGAAGAACTATAGGTTTTCAACATTTAATACTGGTGTCTGTCCATGTTTGACATTCTAATATAGCTGAAAATGTGTTGCTGGAAAAGCGCAGCAGGTCAGGCAGCATCCAAGGAACAGGAGAATCGACGTTTCAGGCATAAGCCCTTCTTCCTGCGCTTTTCCAGCAACACATTTTCAGCTCTGATCTCCAGCATCTGTAGTCCTCACTTTCTCCCCTATGACATTCTAATATAGTTCAACAATTTAAAGGCAACCATTGAGTCAGAAATCTCCGAATAGAACTTTTTTCAAACTTGAGTATTGTCTGTTAAATTGTGTTGAATTTTCATTTTTGGAATAGCCACTTGGCTTCCTATATTTATCAGAACGTCTGACCAAGACTTGTATTCATTTAGCAAGTCCCCCTACTTATAAAATTTGCATATAACTTTTAATAAATCATACAAACCACCTACGTATTCAAGTTTTGAGCCTCCAGCTCAGAATATTTTACACCTAAGCCTGTTTCTAATCAGAAATATCTTGTTTCTTTCCTTTGACAAACCACTTTTTTGTGTGTGTGTCTGCTTCATTCTTCTATTGATCACAAAGTCCACTTCACAGAACATTGGTGGGAATCATATTCAGAAATGTCATAGTTGGTTTCAGCCATTCTTTCCAAAACTAACTCAGATTGCAACCACCTGTCTGAAACAAACTCCTAGTTTTCAATATTCACCTCTTGGCAACCTTCCTGTTACCAATGTCAACTCTGATCCAAGCCATTTGGGGAAACAGAAATTATCCTTGTTTGTGGATTGTTTATTAATCAGTCTTACATATTTTCTGATAAACCAGTTCAGAGATGTTAATTGCACACCTCTGGAGCAGGTGAGACTTGAATCTCATTCTCCTAGTTCAGAGATAGGCACATTATCACTATGCCTCAAGAGCCCCACATTTTCCTGTTTATAACTGCCAGGCAATTAATCATCTACCCTAATCATTAGCATAACTATTTGCTACGTTGACATGTAAGCAGTGTAGTCCAGATCTTGCATGCATTCATGCATATAAAAATATGAGTTAAAGGAGAAAGGGGGCAGCATGGTGGCTCAGTGGTTAGCACTGCTGCCTCACAGCGCCAGGGTCCCAGCCTCGGGCGACTGTGTGGAGTTTGCACGTTCTTCCCGTGTCTGCGTGTGTTTCCTTTGGGTACTCCTATTTTCCTCCCACATTCCAAAGATGTGCAGGTTAGGTGAATTGGCCATGCTAAATTGTCCATAGTTGTTAGGTGCATTAGTCGGGGGGTGGGGAGGGGGTTACTCTTCAGAGGGTCGGTGTGGACTTGTTGGGCCAAAGGGACTGTTTCCACACAGTAGGGAATCTAATCTAATGGGTAATTTGGTCTCACAACCTGCTCTACCATTTAACATGATCCTGGCTGATCTGTCTGTAGCTTCAACTTTGTATTCATTAACAGAACTAACTAATTATTTGAGTGAATTCTCAAGTAGAGTCATGTTGGCCTTGAAACATTTATCACTCTTTCTCTCCACAATGTTGCCTGATCTGCTAAATTTCTCCTGAACTTTATTAAGTATATTTTAAAGTCTAATCACTGTTTTAATGTAGTTAGATAGACACAATACACCAAGAATGCTACATCTGAGTCAAAGCCATCGTCTGGCTGAGGATGATTATTTTTGATAAGCAGTTAAACTGATAATCTACATCAAAAGTTTCAAATACTACAAAAATATATGAAATTCTGCCTCTTGATGAAGGAAATGACCAAAATGCCCTTTCTCTAAATAATTTGGCCAAAAGCCTGTATACTACGTAATGAAATAAAATGAGGGTTTTGTTTTAACAAGTAATAAGTTGCTTAGTTTCAGAACATATACCAAATTAAGTGTTTTGTTTTCCCCAGTACCATATCAACAAATTGTCCATTATGTCTTCTGAGCACCATATGAACAACAGTGAAAAAGAAGTGGATGAAGTAGATGCAGCCCTATCAGATTTGGAAATTACTTTGGAAGGTGGCAAAACATCAACCATTCTGGTATGTGAAATCATATGTAATTTTTAGCTTGTGATTCAGTGAACAAATCTGTAACTCAACCACTATGATTGGATTACTGTCCGGTACCTAGAAATATCCAGCACATTGACAGTTAGTGGAGTCGTTTGTGCTCATCGTCGGAATAAACTTTAAGGGATGTTGTGAATTTACTCAAATGCAGTAGTCCTGTTTGAGTTCTTGATGTGTCCTGCAGCAGCATTGTTACTTTGTCTATCTTCTACTCCTTCCTTTGTTAATACTTGTGTCCTTTGTCTTTTAAACCCAGAAGTATTTGTCATATTCTGTTAATAACCAACGCAAATACAATAGTGAATTGCATTTGTTTTTTTTAAAGTACTAAATAATGAATATTATCATACTATCAAATTGGACGATTAACTGAGAATTTATTCCCGTTTTAGGGTGATATCACCTCTATTCCTGAATTGGCTGACCATATTAAAGTGTTCAAGTAAGATTTTGTTTGTTCACATTTTCCAAGCTAACTCCTCCCTTATCCACTATTCTGTTCACTTTTTTTTGTTTCACTTTCTTGGGGGTAATGTTTCTACAATTAAATCCTGTCTGCCCATTTTGACCAATGTAACCCTTTTGAGAGTCTTTCTTTATAAAATTAGAAGCAAGTTTTTTTTCTCTTGAGCTGGCAAACAGATAAGACTTATAGAATGTTAGGCTGGTGGGATATATGTTTTATTTTGATTTAGCTATAATTGTGTGAAATGTGTGCTATAATCAGTAAATTTTTTTTGCTTAAACAAATGTCATCCTTTTGTTTGAGAAGCGACTGTGCTGCTACTACAAGTGCTTTTGCTTTGAAGTTGAAACTTATTCTGCTCAGTTTTAAACTATGAATAAACCTGATCTGATGTTTTTGTATCTCATCTGATTCAAGCCTCAAGAAATTGCTGTTTATAAGTGTATTTTAAGCAGCAGGAGCCTTTTACCAACTTTGTTGAAACTAATCGAGAAGTAACTCTTTTAGGGGTAGTGAAGTTAGTAAACATTTTTTAGGAAAGGCATTGTGAATGGTGCTGGATGAATAATGAATTCAAAGCCATTATCGTGTTTGGCAGTAATTACCCTTGTCTCATTTGGCCCTTCGGTCAGCACAATCATTTCATAGCTTTTAAGCCTGCACCCATCACGTTGATAGATATAATGTAAGAGTTCTCTGATGTATCGTGGCGTGTAACCTTTTCCAAAGCACTGTAATATGTTCCATTATTTTGCAGCCCTGTGGCACTGAGTTTTCTATCTGAACTGTTTCAGCATGATGAGGTTGCAGTGAGTTGTTGTCGGCTGTGTCCCCCGAAGTAATCCCCTACATTACTGGAAAGTTGAAATAATAGGAATGTTGCAGGGTGAAGGGAATCTTGACAGCTGCTTTTGAAACCAGCACTGATTTGATCTTTCTACAGTGATCACACATAAGCTAATTGAATGATGGCTTTTTGCTGTTGATGAAAGCGGCTGGTGCCTTCAGGGCTAAATCAGTGCAGTCTATATAAGTGTTGGTATCTATGGGAAAGGTGATCTGTTTGTTGACTGTGGAAAGTAGGGCATTGGTGACTAGCTTCATACAGTTGCACATTGCATGCTGGGAATGTGGGAGATGTACTGTGTTTTGGGCAGCATATATATATTACATGTGGTTAGTAACTTTGACAGCTAATGGAAAAGCATAGTCACCTGATCCAGCAAACAGCAGGTCTTATCGCAGAATGCTGCGGAGTTCAGTGACATTCCACTGAATGAAGCATAACCTTGCTAATATCCAGGACTTTGACGCTGAATGTACAGGTTCTTTCAACTGTGTAAGGCTATCTATAGTAAAGTCATTACATGTCTTCTCTCAGATTCACACACTGTATATTCACTTTGTTCCAATCTCTATAAACTGAAGCTCATTTAAAACTATTGCCAGTAACCAAACTAAACAATGTTCACTGGCTGGTCACTGACCTATACTGGCTCCTTGTTGAGCAGTGCCTCAATTTTAAAATTCTCTTCTATAACCTTTTTCCATTCAAGATCCCTGAATTTCTCCTATTCTTGCACATTCCCACTTTTAATCACTTCACCAATGGTAGGTGTGTCTTCAGAACCTCTACCTCTGAAATTCCCTGTCAACGACTCTCCATTTCTCCACAACTACTTTTCTTTTAAAGTGCTTATTAAAAGCAGTCTCTTTGAACAAGAGTAAACCATCTGAACTGCTATTACTTTATGTGGCTGGTGTCACATAATATTATTGTGAAGCTACAGTTTTCTACATTGAAAGTAATATGTAGGTGTTACTGGTAGTGCTCTGCTTTGCCCAACCATTTTTCCGAAGTAACAACACATCAATGACATTGTGAAAATTTATTCAGGATGAGCAAGGCAAAAAAATGACAAAAGCAATCTCCGATCTGAAAAATGCTTTAGGGCCATGATGCATAATAGCACATAACCTCTAATAAATGGAATGCTTCCAGTGTTGCATGTTGTCAAATACACAACTCCAAGGTTTTGTCAACTGGATTGACTGTTGGCTAGAAATTCTGAGCAACAAAAGTCAAATAGCATCATGGCCCTAGTAATGTCGCAGGATTCTAATTCACAACCATTCCTGAGGTACTGACTTACCTCCAGATGAATGCTTGAATCAATGAAAGTAACTCCAGAATGAAAATCACAACCAGTGGGAATGGCTTGTCAATTGTCAAAACCTCCACCCTGGCATGCTTTGTTCACACAAAAACTGAAAGAATTGTGGATGCTATAAATCAGAAACAAAAACAGAAATAGCTGGAAAACCTCAACAGGTCTGGCAGCATATGTGGAGAGAGATCAAAGTGAAACAGTTCTGAGGAACGGTCATTCAACCTGAAACATTAACTCTGTTTTCTGTCCACAGGTACTGCCAGACCTGCTGAGCTTCTCCAGCTATTTCTGTTTTTGTGCCTTGCTCACATGTTGAGTTAAAATCTATTATTTCTGTTTCTCATATTCCCTCCTAAGCAGTTAAATTTATTGCAAATCTCACTTTACAGCATGATGAGTTTCCAATAGCTAGCTGTTTTTTTTAACGAGAGTGTAGTACAGTCTTAACCTCCGTTCTCAGGGGACCAATTTCTCAGTGCTGAGTAGCAAGTTCACTGTTTGCATTTGAAATCTAAACTCATCTACATTATTCACAATCCTAATGCCCTTTGCAGATATCTATGAAGTACAAGAATATATTGCAGTTTTAGCATTTATTTTTCTTTATGGTAAAGTTTAAAACAAATGGAAAAATGAAAAACTTTCCCATAAAGATAAATTAATCACTTTAAATAATCCATTTAATCAGAGGAAGAGGGTGGTGGTGACTGTATGTTCCTTTCCTAGCGAAGAAGATTGAGAATTTATTTTGATGTTGCATCAAATTATTTGCAAGAATGCTGACTATTTAACTGGAACATGGGGTCAGTACATTGTCAGCTGGAAGTTTTAAGATCATCCTGCGAATTCTTAAACTTCTGTTGACCTACAAGTGACTCGTTATAAATAATTCTTTTTTGCCTTCTGTAGACCAAAGAAATTAACACTCAAAGGTTACAAGCCATATTGGTGCACATTTAAAGACACATCCATTTCATGCTACAAAAGCAAAGATGAATCCCATGGACCTCCAGCTCATCAGATGAACTTGCGAGGTAAGACCTACTTTTATTGTACCAAAATGCAATGGTATTTAGTATCTGCTGGTGAATGTACAAAAGCATACTTCCACTAATAACTAACTATTTGTTGCAAAATCGTCTCATCTTTTTTGACAGTTCCCTCCTGTCCTACATTTTTAGGCATAGTTTCCAATACTTTCTTTGTACCTATGTTTATCCTATCCTTGCAATTCGAAGAAATGTCTTGGCATGTGAGTCATGCCATAGAATCCCTAAAGTATGGAAACGGGTCGTTTGGCCCACGCCGACCCTCTGAAGAGTATCCCACCCAGACCTATCCCTCCCCTATGGCTGTAACCCTGCATTTCCCATGTCTAATGCATCTAACCCACACATCTCTGAACATTGAGTAATTTAGCATGTCCAATCCACCTAACTTGCACATCTTTGGACTGTGGGAGGAAACCAGAGCACCTGGCGGAAAACCACACAGGCACAGGGAGAGCATACAAACTCCACTCAGACAGTCACCCAAGGGTGGAATCGAATCCGGGTCTCTGGTGCTGAGAGGCAGGAGTGCTTCCCACCGAGCCGCTGTGCCACTCATTTCTGTTAGTGTGCTACATAATTGTGGGCAGCACGGTGGCACAGTGGTTAGCACTGCTGCCTCACTGCGCCGGAGTGTGGGCAGCACGGTGGCACAGTGGTTAGCACTGCTGCCTCACAGCGCCAGAGACCCAGGTTCAATTCCCGCCTCAGGCGACTGACAGTGTGGAGTTTGCACATTCTCCCCGTGTCTGCGTGGGTTTCCTCCAGGTACTCCGGTTTCCTCCCACAGTCCAAAACAAAAAGGTGCAGGTTAGGTGGATTGGCCATGCTAAATTGCCCGTAGTGTTAGGTGAAGGGGTAAATGTAGGGGAATGTGTCTGGGTGGGTTGCGCTTCAGTGGGTCGGTGTGGACTTGTTGGGCTGAAGGGCCTGTTTCCACACTGAGTAACCAAAAAAAATTGTTCTATTCCTAATTCTACTGTTTTTTTTAACACTGTCACAATGTACCTGTATAAGTAGCTATTATCTTTAGCAACAGTGTAGCTCACTAGCAACAGAACTAGTTTCCATTTAACTTATCAAGGAAGAGCCATGGAAGCAGAGCAGCAATATTTGGGATCATTTTATTTACTGTCCAAAATTAAGAATAAATGCCATTTAAATAAGCTACAAGAGTGTTTCTGAATGCCAAGACCTGATTACTATTCACATCTGATTCTAAACTAGGTGATAAGCATTTCCATGCATTCATTCGAATTTTGTTCGAAACTGATGGATGAATCATTTGCCAACTCCCCGTATTAAATCCACAAGTTGAATTTTTCTAAAGTAAGCCATCTTTATACTCTTGACCATGAAGCTACAAGTGATATTTGGTTTAACTTCATGTAACAGGTTGTGAGGTGACTCCCGATGTCAACATATCTGGCCAAAAATTCAACATCAAGTTGCTGATACCAGTGGCAGAAGGGATGAATGAAATTTGGCTCCGCTGTGATAATGTAAGTATTAATCGTACATTTATCTCCTTTTTTAGAATCCAAATGGAACTTACTCCAAAGAAAGATATTTACACTTCTTTCATATGAATGTTTATCTTGAAAGAAAATGCACATTTACTGTAATCCTATTAAAATCTGATTAGGCTCTGAGAATAATTTCTAGTTGCAAATTAACTTTCATTTCCTGTTAAGATTTCAAATTTGTGATTTATGATTGTTTTGGTTAGTCAGAAGTTGACTATGTTGGATAAGTACGTACTTATAGTGTTAAGGGTTTAGATGGAGAGGAATTTGTTAAGCATGTACAAGAAAACTTTCTGATTCAGTATGTGGATGTACCTACTAGAGAAGGGGCAGAACTTGACCTACTCTTGCGAAATAAAGCAGGGCAGGTGACTGAGGTGTCAGTGGGGGAGCACTTTGGGACCAGCGACCATAATTCTATTAGATTTAAAATAGTGATGGAAAAGGATAGACCAGATCTAAAAGTTGAAGTTCTAAATTGGAGAAAGGCCAATGTTGACGGTATTAGGCAAGAACTTTCGAATGCTGCTTGGGGGCAGATGTTCGCAGGTAAAGGGGCGGCTGGAAAATGGGAAGCCTTCAGAAGTGAGATGAAGAGAATCCAGAGAAAGTATATTCCTGTTAGGGTGAAAGGAAAGGCTGGTAGGAATAGGGAATGCTGGATGACTAAAGAAATTGAGGGTTTAATTAAGAAAAAGAAGGAAGCATATGTAAGGTATAGACAGGAGAGATCGAGTGAATCCTTAGAGGAGTATGAAGGAAGTAGGAGTATACGTAAGAGGGAAATCAGGATGGCAAAAAGGGGACATGAGATAGATTTGGCAAATAGAATTAAGGAGAATTCAAAGAGTTTTTACAAATACATTAAGGACAAAAGGTAATTAGGGAGAGAATAGGGAGCCCCAAAGATCAGCAAGGCAGGCTTTGTGTGGAGCTGCAGAAAATGGGGGAGATAATAAATGAGTATTTTACATCAGTATTTACTGTGGAAAAGGATATGGAAGATATAGATTGTAGGGAAATAGATGGTGACATCTTGTAAAATGTCCATATTACAGTGGAGGAAGTGCTGGATGTCTTGAAATGCATAAAGATAGATAAATCTCCAGGACCTGATCAGGTGTGCCCTAGAACTCTGTGGGAAGCTAGAGAAGTGATTGCTGCGCCTCTTACTGAGATATTTGTATCATCGATAGTCACAGGTGAGGTGCCAGAAGACTGGAAGTTGGCTTACGTGGTGCCACTGTTTAAGAAGGGTGATAATGGCAAGCCAGAAAAATATAGACCAGTGAGCCTAACGTCGGTGGTGGGCAAGTTGTTGGAGCGAATCCTGAGGTACAGGATGTGCATGTATTTGGAAAGGCAAGGGCTGATAGGGATAGTCAACATGGCTTTGTGCATGGGAAATCATGTCTCACAAACTTGATTGAGTTTTTTGAAGAAGTAACAAAGAGGATTGATGAGGGCAGAGCAGTAGATGTGATCTATATGGACTTCAGTAAGGCGTTCGACAAGGTTCCCCATGGGAGACTGATTAGCAATGTTAGATCTCATGGAATACAGGGGGAACTAGCCATTTGGATTCAGAACTGGCTCAAAGGTAGAAGACAGAGGGTGGTGATGGAGGGTTGTTTTTCAGACTGGAGGCCTGTGACTAGTGGAGTGCCACAAGGATTGGTGCTGGGTCCTCTATGTTTTGTCATTTACATAAATGATTTGGATGCGAGCATAACAGGTACAGTTAGTAAGTTTGCAGATGGTACCAAAATTGGAGGTGGAGTGGACAGCAAAGAAGGTTACCTCAGATTACAACAGGATCTTGACCAGATGGGCCAATGGGCTGAGAAGTGGCAGATGGAGTTTAATTCAGATAAATGTGAAGTGCTGCATTTTGAGAAAGCAAATCTTAACAGGACTTATACACTTAATGGTAAGGTCCTAGGGAGTGTTGCTGAACAAAGAGACCTTGGAGTGCAGGTTCATAGCTCCTTGAAAGTGGAGTCGCAGGTAGATATGATAGTGAAGAAGGCGTTTGGTATGTTTTCTTTTATTGGTCAGAGTATTAAGTACAGGGGGTCATGTTGCGGCTGTACAGGCCATTGGTTAAGCCACTTTTGGAATATTAAGGGACAAGGTTTTCACACAGGGTGGTGCAGGTATGGAATGAGCTGCCAGAGGAAGTGGTGGAGGCTGGTACAATTGCAACATTTAAGAGGATTTGGATGGGTATATGAATAGGAAGGCTTTGGAGGGATATGGGCCGGGTGCTGGCAGGTGGGACTAGATTGGGTTGGGATATCTGGTCAGCATGGACAGGTTGGACCAAAGGGTCTGTTTCTGTGCTGTACATCTCTATGGTTAAAAACTGATGTGAATATTAATGTATTTTTTATTAAAGTGAACTTCAAGTGAAATGTTGAGAAAAAATTCACCATGAGAAACATTTCTAAGCAAAATGTTTTTCATTCTACTCAAATCCACAATTTTCTTTGTTCAGCATTTCAAAGTGAAATGCGTTACAGGTGAACTACCTGAGTGACTAAATAACAAAGGTGCGTTGATTGCAAATATCAATGAAACAAAATCTCCAAACAAAATCCTAAACACTCTGAACAACCTCTCAATCCCATGTAATAGAAGTGAAATTTGATTTACTTCATCAAAATAAATCATTGAGCCTAATCATGTGCTGCCAAAATTGATGAACATGATTCATGACAAAATTGTGTAATTAACATAGAACGTGATTTATTCAGCCTGCCTAATAAAACAACCTTGTGCACCATTTGTTTACTGCCTGTATCTTTTGAATCCTTGGTCGGCGGTTGCCCTTGTGTGGCCGTGTGACATGATTAGACAATGATAAGTTAACTTTAATAAATACATTATAATAGTAATGTAACACATCACTTATTTGTACATGATACTGGAGATATATTGTCCACTGATTCTGATGCCAATGAGATTTCTCTTATAGCTTTTCTATTTAGTGTGGGGGAGAAAAATGAATATAGCATGATCATGGTAGATAGTTTAAATAGAGTTTTTTTGGTAAATGTTGTAATCCAAGAGAAAGTGAATGTTTGAAACATTTTATATTAGGTAACATACATTCCTTTTGAAGTTAACATTGTGATTTGTTTCATTAGGAAAAGCAGTATGCACAATGGATGGCAGCCTGCAGATTAGCATCAAAGGGCAAGACAATGGCAGACAGCTCATATAGTCTTGAGGTGCAGAATATCTTGTCGTTTTTGAAGATGCAACATTTAAACCCTGATCCTCAAGTTATTCCAGACCAGAATTCAACAGACATCAATCCAGAATGTCTTGTGTCTCCTCGCTACTTGAAAAAGTATAAAAATAAGCAGGTATTTTACTGAAATCATTTTCTGCTGGCTTACAAATAGCATGCAACTTCATTTTGTTTCATCCCACAGCATGAGATAATTGCCTTTGATAAGTTATGAATGAGTATCTTGGATATATACTGGTTGAAAATCTAAAACCATACAAACCTGTTCAGCCTCAAAACATATAAACACGTTAAGCATGCATAGTATCAACCTTGTTCCAAGACAAACTTGGAAAACTTGAATATCATTAAATTTTCAGGATCATTTCATAGAACATAGAACATAGAAGAATACAGCGCAGTACAGGCCCTTGGGCCCTCGATGTTGCGCCGATCCAAGCCCACCTAAACTACACTAACCCACTATCCTCCATATACCTATCCAATGCCCTCTTAAATGCCCATAAAGAGGGAGAGTCCACCACTGTTACTGGCAGGGCATTCCATGAACTAACGACTCGCTGAGTGAAGAACCTACCCCTAACATCAGTCCTATATCTACCCCCCCTATCCTTCGATCAGAGATGGCATTATGCTGTCACTATCGGTAGTGTTGGCTTTAGTGTATCTGTTTTGTTTTGCTTAGCTGTATATAGGTTATGATGTGGTCGAAACAGTACTCTGTCTTTCACTAATTATTTCTTATCACTTGGCTTATGGATGATTACCTAATCCCAAGAGTTTTACTTCATATGCCTTATTTTATAGTGCATAGAAACCTTGGTCAGAAACTTTCATTTCCCTACTGAGTAACTATCTCCTTTTCACCTTAAAAGTTTTGAGGTTATTTGCAAGAAATATTTTTGCAAGCTCTCCCCAGTTCAACTAAATTGAATAGTATTTGCTGAAATGGAACCCTGTAAAACTCTTGCGGTTCAAGATAGATAATTGAATCAAATAATAATTCTCCTGTTTCTAATGTGAGATTGGGAGCATTTTTGCAGTTTGGTGATTCTTGAAATTTTATTTCCAGGAAGTTTCTTAACTTAAATATCTGTATGGAACATACAGAAGATTTCCTAAAATTAGCCTAATTTCTGTAAGAACCATTCTTTCCTCCTCCTCTGCCACCCAACACCTGCCATAGTTTTAATCACTTGAAAATGCTGAACAATCCCAAATGTACTACAGATTATAATAACAACCAATTTAATAATTGATTGGGCCGGCAATGTGGCTCACTGATTCAGGTCCGCTGGAAGCTAAAGAACCTGTCTAGGCATGCGTGGGGGCAACTGTTCCCTGGTGCACTCATCCTTTCCATGGTAACATTTTGGCTAATCAGTGTAAATTTCCCAACCACTCAGCATGCATTATCAAATGCCATATAAATTATTGTTCTTTTTGAATTTGGTATTCTTGCATCTGGGTGGTAGGTGTCAGGAACACGTTGCCAGCAGAGGTAGTAGAGGCAGATGCAGTAGATTCATTTAAGATGCGTCTGGACAGATGCATGAGTAGGTTGGGAGCAAAGAGATACATATGCTTAGGAAATGGGCAACAGGTTTAGACAGTGGATTTGGATTGGCTCAGGCTTGGAGGGCCAAAGGACCTGTTCCTGGACTGTAAATTTTCTTTGTTCTTTCTTCTATCTGTCCTGACAAATGTAAGACTAAAAGCTTTGATAGCAGGTTCATTTTTTTTATTCAACAGTACTCTGGTTCTGTACAATCAAGCAACCATTGATATATGTTGCCAAGGACGATAGAGAGCATTCCCATGCTTTTCTTTAAAATAGTGTCTTTCGATCATACTTGCCTACCTGAGAGGTTAGATGGGCCATCAGTTTAACAGCTCAGCTGAAAATTAGCATTCTTGCCTGTATAATATTCCCATAATATTTCATTGTGCTAGATTTTATGTTTAAGTCTGTATCATGGAAATTGAATCCATAATCTTCTGATGCGAAAGGAAATGCAACATAGCTGACACCCAGGTTGACACCTTCAACTCTTCACAAATGTTGAATTCTTAATGAAAAACAACACATTCATGTCCCTATTTTGGGGATAGGATATGATTCCCAACTGGATTATTTTAGGTTGGAAGTATGGAAAAAGTTGACATGTTTAGACGACTTGAGGATCATCTGGGTTTAATTAATTATTTGAAGTTTTCTAAATCAGTAAAGGATACATGGCCTGCTGGTATTTATCACCTATTTACCTTCTGGGCACGTCTCTTAATGGGTTTATGACTTAAAATTCAAATGTGGCCATGTCCTGCAGTTATTGCAATAATTTAATAACTTCAGTGATGCTTATTTTTCACATTGAGACAATAAGGCAATATTTAAAATTTCTGAGTTTAGATGCAAAACTGCATCTGACTACCAATTTGAAAAATATAAAATCACACTTTCATGCTCAATAGTTAACAAAAGTCGAATCTTCAGATTAATAAATTAACTTAATGCCAAGCATCTACAAACCAGTCCATTTTCCTTCACACTTTTCTGCTGCCAGTTTGCGCATTACAAACCAATCAAATCCTATAGCATTTCTATGGTACTTGGAAGAAGAACCCTCTTTCTCCATTCCTTCCAACATATTGTTTGGAATCTTGCTAAACCGAGCACTATTGACCCATTTTTGAGTTCTTGTTTCGGTTGCTCCTTTTTCAAATAACATCTCCAGTATTTTAGAAGGTCATTTGATTGGGGGCATTTGTTGGAACCTTTCACTGGCTCTGTAAAAAAGCTGCCTGTTTTTTAATTTTGAGTATTATATACCTGTAACATCTAGAAAATGGAAGCATATACAATTGGAGGTAACAGGTGATGTTAATGATTGTGGGAGGCAAGATAGAGAATAGGGTTGTATAGAAGATTCTCTGTTGCAGTGCCATTCCTCAGGAATTTGTACAGATACCTCAATATCAGCATTCATTACAAATGACTTGGATAAAGAAGTTGGGAGTTACGTCTTCAGATTTGCGCACAGTTTGTTGTGATCTGGGAGCAAAAAGCTACAAAAGGATATAGAAGGCTGATTAATTGGGCAAAACAATGCCAAGCATATTTCAATTTTAATAAATGTGAGCTCATCAGTTTTTGATTTGAAGAAGAATTGGAATTTTTTTTAGTAACATAAACCTATTTTCTCTTCTAAAACCTAAGCTGCCAGCTGTACAGATTTTTAAAAGCTGGTTCTCAAAAATCAAAAAAACCATTGGAATGTTGGCCTTTATTCCAAGGGCTTTGGCATTCAACAGTAAGGAAGTGATTGTCAAGTTGTACAGAGCCTTGATCAGACCCTAATTGGGATACTGCATTCAGTTTTCAGCATTGCAACTTCACAGAAACGTACTTGCTTTTTTGAGGGGTTATTATTCAAATTTGCCACAATGGAATGGCACTTGCCATGGTTTGTTTATGAAGTATTCAGAGGGGAAGAGTTTGAAGGATGATGTAATTGAGCTGTTTAAAATGGATAAAAAGTTTTCTGTTGAGAAACTTTAATATTAGAGCTACATCACTAAGGTTTGAAGTCAGGAAGTACATTTTCACACAAAGGATAATGGAAATCTGAAATTTCTGCTTGCCCTGCACAGATCATCTGCACTTATACCCACCTTGTGAATGCCAGCATAAAATCACTAATTCCACACATTGCTGCAGGTTGATTCTAACTAATCACTTTTTTCAAGAGAATGTACTGTGTTCCAAGTGCAGAGATGTGCAATGGGAAGTCCGCATCTCCACTCTCCCTTATAGCTCAGTGGACTGCTGAGAGAAGCTACACAAAATGCTGCCTCTCAAGTTGAACATTGTCCAATAGGGAGCTCAAGTATTTTGGGACAATTTAGCAGTCTACATAAACTCTGAAATGCTGAATGCTAATGGAAGGATGGAAAAGAAGTGTCTCAAGATTGCTCCCAATCTGTTCACTATCATGAAACTTTACTACACAACACTTGCCTGTCAGATGTTGATTGAATCTGTGAGAGCAACCGACTCAGAGCACCATCTGATGTTAGTGCGTAATCTCAATTACTACTACTTTCTCTCTAAGTGTAAAGTGTAGAATTGCCTGAAGGTACCCAGCAAATAATCAGAAGGAAACATTTCTTCAGTGGCTGAAAAATTCAAGGACTGTAAATATAACCAGGTCTATGTGGAGTTGGACTGACCAGAGACTGCTTGCCAGAAAGCCAACAGTAATTCATGTAATGAAAGAAATCCAGCTGTTTTGTGTTGAAAGAAGATTTCAGTACTCCTGCTGGACTACACAATGCCCTGTCATACTGTCTAGGGCGTTGCTCCTCGTCAATGTCATGATCCTCATCCCCATCTTCCATCTTCAGAAGATTACTGTTGGTTGCCTATTTCCTATGCATCCAGGACATGCTCCCATTTGTTGGTTCCAATTCTGAAGGTCACAGCATGCCACAATGAAGAGGAACACTGTTTCTGGTCTGTACTGAAACACCCTGCTGGAGAGGTCCAGGCATTGACATCTCATCTCAAGGAAGCATATGGGCTACTCCACGTTAGCCCTGATGGGCTGCTATGATTCAAAGTTCTGTGTCAGTCTGAGGATTATTATAAAGTCGTGTTTAGGGGAGTAATCCTGGTCTTCCAGCAGCTATTCCTGTATGGCCTGGGGATCTTGGAAGGAGGTAGAATCCTGCGGGTTCTCTACTGTGTATGTATCATGCTGATCTCAGGACATCTGACAGACCTCCAAATCCTGCAACAATGATCACGTAGAAATTGAGCATTAATGGAAAGGAAACCTTTTCTGTTGACAGACTCTGCAGGTTGCTGATAAGCTACTCTCAAAAGAAAATGGATGCAATCTGGAGGATCCTGTTTCTAGGGAAAGCTCAACAATGGTAAAGAATCTGATTGTCAGGTTGCTTGAGCATTAATAATAACCTAAACGCCTTTATGGGTTGAGGATTGGGAATGCCACACAGGGCTCCACTTGCTCCTTGAAACAAGCCTCTGGTATGAAAATACAACATAGCTGTAACTTTGACTGTCAAAGAGTTGGGATAACTGTCCATTCTTTCTATGTACTTAACGTACTGCAGCAGGTGACGCAGTTTGGTGATGATGGCAAAGGAAATCATTGGTCCTGACAGCCAACGACAATCGTTGTGAGATTAGTGTACGTGAGGTCTGGTCACCTTTCTCTGCCTCCTTGGGGGCACTTTGCTGCTGCTCCTCATCCTTTTCAGAGGCAGTCCAGCAGCCACTAGAGATTGCTGGATTTGACGACATTGTAATTGCTCTCACTTCTTCAGTACTGTCTTTATCTGTGTGCAGCAAAGCCACAAGGAATTCACTGACTACAATATCCATGTCTGATGCATAAGCTAGTAATCTGTGGGGAAGGTCACAAACAGAACAATATTTCAATAACAGTTCTTCTGAGTCCTTGCATCAGTCGTTACAAAATGACATGTTATGTCCTGACTATGTGCATGGAGGCATTGTCATGTCCCGATAAGGAAACCTTGCGTAACCTTATCCAGATGTATGTTGCAGAACCGAAGTGATGCACATTAATTCACTATCATAGCAGTCCTTCCTCTCAAATAAGGCTATCCTTGAACATCACAGACCAAGTGCTTGCATACTTGCAGTTGTGTGTGTAAATGTGGCAGCTCCAAAATGTTGCAGTCCAAGTGGTTCAGAATTGGCAAACCTTGGTTAAGACTTTTAGTTGCCATTTTGATGAGGTTTAGTTATGTGACATAAGGTAATTATTACAAACTATGCACCGGGCATGATACTTTAGACCATAATTTTTTAACAGTGCCTACCCCCACACTCCAAAGAGAGAGATTAATTTACTCCACCTACTCTGCATGCAATAGCAACCATTTTGTCTCATTATCGTTCAATTGACTTTGGATCAAAGATGGCAAAGTTTCAACTTTGTCTCAAAGATTGCTAGCTCCACCTGAAATACAGAATGACTACCCCATCCAATCCTCCTTGTTCCCTTTTACTATCTATGTCCCCAGTGACATTGCACCCTCCCTTTCTGTTCATCGTTCTCCATATAACGATTAAAGAATGAAGACCAGTACAGCACAGGAACAAGCTCTTCGGCACACCAAGTGTGTTCCTATACACAAAGGCATTGAGTCATCGAGAAGTACATCATGGAAACAGACTCTTCAGTTCAACTCGTCCATGTTGTCTATCCTAACCTAATCTAGTCCCATTTGCCAGCACTTGGCCCATATCCCTCTAAACCCTTCCTATTTATAGACCCATCCAGATGCCTTTTAAATGTTGTAGTTGTACCAGCCTCCACCACTTCCTCTGGCAGCTTATTCCATACTCGCACCACCATCAATGTGTAAAAGTTGCCCCTTAGGTCCCTTTTAAATTTTTCTCCTCTCACCCAAAACCTTTGCACTCTAGTTCTGGACTCCCCACCCAGGGAAAAGACGTCATCTGCTTACCCTAACCACGCTCCTCATGATTTTATAAACCTCCTATAAGATCATCCCTCAGCCTCTGATGCTCTAGGGAAAACAGCCCCAGCCTATTTAGCCTCTCCCTATAGCTCAAACCCTCCAAACTTGGCACCATTCTTGTAAATCTTTTCTGAACCCTTTCAAGCTTCACAACATTGTCTAATAGGAGGGAGACTAGAATTGTACACCGTATTCCAAAAGTGTCCTAACCAATGTCCTATATAGCTGCAACATGACCTCCCCAATTCCTACACTCAAAGCTCTGACCAATAAAGGAAGGCATACCAAACACCTTCCTCATTATCCTATCTGCCTGCAACTCCACTTTCGAGAAACTATGAACCTGCACTCCAAGGTCTCTTTGTTCAGCAACATTCCCGAGGACTTAACATTAAGTATATAAATCCTGCTAAGATTTGTCTTCCCAAAATGCAGCATCTCACATTTATCTAAATTAAACTCCATCTGACACCCTACAGCCTATTAGTCCATCTGATCACGATCACATTGTATTCTGAGGTAACCTTCTTTGCTGTCAATTATACTTCCAATTTTGGTGGCATATGCAAACTTACTAACCATAAATCCTATGGTCACGTCCAAATCAAGTCTTTCTAAATTAAAAACTTTTTGCCTCTAAGCAATCCATATCCTTCTATTCCTTGCCTATTCATATACGTCAAGATGCCTATCGGATGTTGCTGTTATATCAGCTACTACCACCACCTCTGGCAGCATGTTCCAGGCACTTTCTCTGTGTAAAAACAAAAACTTACCTCTCACATCTCCTTTAAACTTGCCCCTTTACCTTAAACCTAAGCCATTAGTAAATGACATTAGTCTGGGAAGAAGATTCTGATAATCTATCCTATCCATGCCTGTCATAATTTTGTAAGCTTCTGTCTGGTCACCCCTCAGCCTTCTACATTGAAATGAAAACAAATCAAGTTTGTCCAATCTCTTCTCATAGCTCATACCCTCTAAATGAGGTAACATCCTGGTAAACCTTTTCTGTACCCTCTCTAAAGCCCCCATATTTTTATGATAGACTGACGATTAGAACAGGACACACATTCCAAATATGACCTGACTAAAGTTCTATAAAGCTGCAGCATGACTTGCCAGTTACCCTATTCCATGACCATATGTCCTCTTGACTACCTTATTCACTGTGTTACCACTTTGAAGGTCTGTGGACATGTAGGCCAAATAACTCTGTATGCTTCTAAGAGTTTTGCCATTTACTGTATACTTCCCTCCTGCATTACATGTTCTAAAATATCACCCCACATTTGTCCAAATTAAAATTCAATTGCCATTTCTCCACCCAAGTCTCCAGACTATCTAGATCCTGCTGTATCCTCTAGCAATCCTCCTCAAAATCCACAGCTCCCCAAATCTGATGCTGAACTGAGTTGATTAAGTTGGAAAAAGCACAGTAGTTCAGACAGCATCTGAGGAGCAAAAGTGTCAATGTTTCGGACAGGACCCTTCAGGACTGGGGCTGGGGAAGGAGGGATGAGAGATAAATTGGGGGGTGGGACTTGGGAACGGTAGGTGGAATGGTGATAGATGGGCGAAGGTAGGAGGTGATGGTGATAGGTCGGTGGGAAGGAAGATGGACTGAAAGGTCAGGTCAAGAGGGTGGATCTGAGTCAAGGTTGGACCTGGGTGGGGTGGGGAGGGAAGATATGGAAACTGGTAAATTCAATGTTCATGCCGTGTGGTTGTAAGTTCCCAAGGTGGAAGATGAAGTATTCCTTCTCCAATTTGTGGGTGGCCTTGTGTAGGTGGTGGAGGAGGCCCAGAATAGATATGTCCTCCGGGGATTAGGAGGGGGAGTTGCAGTGGATGGCTATTGGAAGGTGGAGTTGGTTGATGCGTATGAACCAGAGATGTTCTCTGCACTGTACCACGGGTTTGCACTAGGTCTATTTGATGTAGAGAAGACTACATCGAGAGCACCGGATATACAAGTAAACTTAATCATCAGACCACCTACATTCCCCTCCAATATATTACAAACAACACTGATCCCCATGGAGGACCACTGGTGACAAATCTCCAGTCAGAAAAACAGCCTCTGCCTTTTGTGATCAAATCCGTTATGATCGTTGATCCCAAGTTACTTTTGTATCAGCCTGACATGAGGGACCTTGTCAAAGGCACCATGATGATGTAGTGAGCCTGGAGGTTTGCTGATGCCCTCCCACGGACAAGGGCAGGCAGCGAAGGTGGTGTCCATGGAGAGTACATGGTCATTCTTGTGAAGATGGATTATATGCTTGCTCGAAAGTGAGCTGCGAGCTGCTTCCAAGTTACCATTCTGACTTTAATGTGAGGAGTTAGTGCTGTGTTGTTTCTTGACGAAGGGGAGCAGAATTGTACACTGCATGCAAATGAGGTGAGTCGAGTGAGTAAAGAGATGCAAATGCATGGAAGTAAGGTAATCTCCACTCATTTAACAAGATTTGATGAAACCTTAAGGGGAAACTTAGAATTTTCTCTACATCGAGAATCTGATTTTTTTTTTCATTGTTGCCTGTATGTTCCCAACTTTCTTGCCATTACCCAAACTGCTTCAGGGAGTAGTGAATTTCTCCATGTCTATTCATGAAGCCTTGAAAGATCAAGTAATAGTTGTTTGAGGAGGAAATCCTTTTTTGAAAATGTTAGCCTGAGACAGAGACAGAGCCTATTGTAACTGATGATATTATGTACTCATTCTGTATGCAGTTGTAATATGCATCTACTTTGATTACTGCTGGAAAATGTATGTGTGCTCTGATTTATCACGTGAAATGCATGACCTCACAAGTTTGGGGGCATTGAAAGTTATAACTGCAATTTTATTATCATAAAAGATTACTATTTAAACAAATACTAAATTTCAAGATAATTTCAGCCTCATTTGAAGGCTGCAGCTATAAATTACAGACAGAAGAATTTGAGCATCTTTAGACCTGTCCTACAGAGATCCAGTTATTTTCTGGCACCCAGCAGTAAATTCAGTATGTAAAGCACTGAGGAGTGGTTGAATGATGCAGGCACGTGTACAAATCCCCTTTTATACAATATTTGGTCAAGCAATAGGTAAGGGTGAAACACACAATAGTGAGGGGTCTTTTTGTTGCACACCTCCTGATAAGCCTTACTTTATTATCCAGATGTCAATTTAGAGATTGGTTAATGGTGTTTCCACGATTTGCATGGATAACCCAAATGGTGAAAAATTACAAATACAAATACCTGCACTGAGAAGCTATGCAAAGATTCCTGGTTCAGCTGTGTTTCACTCTGCTGGCATTTCCGATCTGGGAAGAGTGATATATTTGAGGGCAGTTATTGCTGCCCATGTAACAGTTCCTTCCTGTTGGCAGAAGTCTTACAATGACAAAAAAACAGGAAAGAAAAAGTCTGTTTCACACCAAACCAGCGTGATTTGATATAAATGAGCTTTTGTATTCCTCAAATTTGTCCAGCAGAATGAGTCACCAAAAATATGCAGCAATGTACTAGACAATGCACAGGATATCTGTACAGACTTTGGACTTGATCATTGCTGTACAAGGTTACAAAGTTCAGAGCTTTAAACATTCATCTGATACATTCTCCTTTTTTTTATTTTTCAAAACAAATACTTCGAGTTATAAGAGCAAGATTTTGTCAGATTTCTGTTTTAGGGATTGAGTTTAATTTTGAATAAATTTGGAGGGAGGAAGAAATGAGATGCTAGAAGAACTGGTGGAGGCTGGTGCAATTACAACATTTAAAGGCATCTGGATGGGTATATGAACAGGAAAGGTTGAGTGGGATAACAGCCAAATGCTGGCAAATGGGACTAGATCAGTTTGGCTATCTGGTTGGCATCGATGAGAGTCTGTTCTGTGCTATATAACCATGACCTGTTCTGCATTTGTACGGCCTCTGTGTTAAGAGTGAAAGGTGAGGAGGTAGGGAGAACAGGTTATTCAATCAGAAGAAGGTGCAAATAGGTAAACTATGAATAAAGCATCTGTGCTCACTTTGATAGAGTCTTAGCTTGGGAAGTCCCAGAAAAATGTTACAAATGTCAGGTGTGGTGACTGGGTATACTAGGGCTTCACAAACTGTGCCTTGCAAAATTGGGTTCTGGAGCTCCAACCAAATCCTAAAAGATATGTACTTCCTTTTTTAAATCAGGCAAGTTTATTTAAAAATGTGGGCATGGCCTATGTGGCCAAAACTCACCTAGGAAAATTCACCGAGATTGGCTCAACATTTTTCAATTAGAAAATGGTTGCCTGAGTGAGGTCCTAATGAAATACTTGGATGTTTTTCAAGAAGGTCTAGGGACTATCAGAGTAGTCAAGGCCACTTTGCATATTGACCAGGAAGCAATTCCATGATTCTGCAAGGCCCACCAGTGTCATTTGCCTTATGGGCAAACGTTGAGACAGACATCAGAAGGTTGGAAAGTGAAGGAATCATCAAAATAATCCGGTTTGTGGAATGGGCAGCACTGCTAGTGCTGATTATGAAGCCCAACAGGTCAGTTCGCCTTTGTGGGGATCTTTTAACAAGCGGTAAACTGCATTTTGCAGCTGGATAAATATCGAATCCCTTGTATAGAGGATTTTTACGCAAACCTGGCAGGGTGGCTTTTGTTCATGAAGCTGGACATGAGCAATGCATACTTGCATTTGTGGTTAGATGGGGATTCGCAGAAGTATGCCACAGTTAATAGCCATAAGAGTTTGTACCAATATACAAGACTGCCGTTTGGGCTATCGTCAGCCTGTGCTATTTTTCAGTGGATGAGGAAGAGCATTTTACAAAGTCTACCCCAGGTCACCATTTGCCTAGATGATATGCTTCTCGCAGGGAAAACCAATAAGGAGCACTTAGAGACCTTGGACATAGTCCTTAGATGTTTCTCCCAGGCAGGCATATACCTTAGAAGGGAATAATGTATTTCTACCACCCCAAATGACCAACTTAGGCTACAGAGTCAACAAGACTGAGTTAGTTAGAAGATAAAGAAAGGGCAATCAATGGTGCCCTGGCTGCCACATCTGCAATGGAGCTTAGGTCTTTCCTTGGATTAGTGAATTATTACAATGCCGAGTGCCATCCCTGTCTGGCCACACCCAACCCCACCTAGCCCTCCAGTCCACCCCTGCCTGCCCCCAACCCCGCCACCTGTTTGCACCGACCCCTCCCCTTCTACACCAACTGGGCAGCCGGACTGGACACCAACAACAAGACTGCTGCCTTTGGGGGTTGGGGTGAGTCTCCAAATAGAGTGCACATGCACACACACACACACACACACACACACACAGCCGCACAGCGCGCGTGTACACACACACACGCAGCCCCCCACACAACTTTTTATTGCAACATTTTGACAAGTTCCAACTTTGCCATGTATAGGAAACTGTTGGAGAGATTATCTGGGGAAGGGGGGTTTTGGGTACACCCCTGTGTAGAACTCCAGGGAAAGTGTGGGGAGAGAGAGGGACGGTGAGAGGTCAGTCATTTGGAGATGGTGCCTGGGGTCCCATCGATGTTCAGGACTGTTCTCGGCAGCATTTCAGTAAGCAGAGTTCGTTTTTAATCTAAAAAAAGGTGCGATCAGTGTTGGAAACACCACTTTCATGTAATGTTTCTATCGGGACCTTGACATCTCCTTCGGATAATCCAATATTTGGATAATTGATATTTGGATAATCGAGATTCCTCTGTATATAGTTTTGGAGCTAAGGTTTTTAAGTTTATTATTATAAATGGAGAATGTTGATTTCTCGCTGCTTTTTGTAGTCCCTTCACTCTGCCGCTGTTAAAGGTAAAATAGTTACATGCTAATCATAATTATCACAACCTGTTAATTAGTTTTAGAAAAAGAAGAATTAGCTTGTTGTGAGCATTTGGGGAATTTCTGGAATGAATGCTTATAAGCTAATGAGAGAATGCTAAATTGAGTTCATGGGGCTAGTATCAAAGTTCTGCATTGCTTGCACTTGCACAAGGCTGTCACAGAATTTTAGCCATAATTTGCTTGGTGTTATGTACTGCAGTCATCTCTGAAATATTTTCACATTAGCTTTGTCCCATCACTTTCAGAAGGACCAATGTTTCCATTGAGTTTAGGAGTTAGGACATCACGTTGAGGTTGTACAGGACATTGCTGAGGCCACTTTTGGAGTACTGTATACGGTTCTGGTTGCCCTGCTACAGGAAGGATATTATTAAATTGGAGAGAGTGCGGAAAAGATTTACAAGGATGTAACCAGGTCAGGAGGGTTTGAAGTATAAGAAGCTGGATAAGCTGAGACATTTTCACTAGAGCGTAGGATGTTGAGGGATGACATTTTATAGAGGATATAAAATTGTGAGGGGCATGTATAAGGTGAATAGCAAATCAGAGTTCAAAGGTCAACGGCATAATTTTAAGGTGAAAGGAAAAAGATTTAAAAGAGACCTGAGAAGCAACTTTTTCACGCAGTGTATATGGAATGAACTCCCAGAGGAAGTGGTAGATGCAGGTACAGTTACATAATTTAAAAGACTTTTGAAATTTAGAGGGACATGGGCAAAATGCAGACAAGTGAGAAGGTGTTTTAATTTGGGGAAACTTGGTCAGCGTGGATGAGCTGGACTGAAGAGTTTGTTTCCATGCTGCATGACTCTGTAACATCATGAAGCTTTTCTTTTTGCTCATAGTGAAATTAATTTATGATCCTCAACAGGTTTTGTTTCCTGTCCATTCTCACAACACCCCACAACATGGATTTTTATTAAATGCTCTCAGCTTTTTCTTCTCTCATGGAAATAGTCTCAGTATCTCAAGTGTCATCTATGTGTTAATTTTCAGCCTATTTCTTTCTTTATAGTTGGTGCCAAATCTGCCATTCTACTTGCATTTGTCTTTATTTCAGATATCCAGCATCCATCTTTTGCTTTTCTAAATTACAGTTTCTGCATATCTGGCATTATTATTATGAATTTTGCTGTTGCTTAATAACCACGTCTGAAATAAATGCCAGGTTAGAGTCCAACAGGTTTAATTGGAAGTAATAGCTTTCACCTGATGAAGGAGCGTTGTTCCGAAAACTAGTGTGCTTCCAATTAAACCTGTTGGACTCTAACCTGGTATTGTGTGATTTTTAACTTTGTACACCCCAGTCCAACACCAGCATCTCCAAATCATGAAATGAATGCAGTTTTCAAGACTTGGCAGTATCTGTTGACGGTTTTAATGTTTTAGGTTGTGACCCTGCCAGAGCCTCTTTCTAAGCCTATGATTCTTTTGGGCATTTTTACTTGTATTTTCACTAAGTAAGCAACTTGAGCTGAGCCTCGTGTCCCACTGTTATATACACTGTTCGATGAAGATTTATAATACTTCTCCCAAAATATATTGCCTCCCATTTATTCACATTTAATTGCATATGGATCCATGCTACAAATTCTACTAGTAGTCTATTGTCTTAAAATCTTCAAAAGGCTTATACTTTTAGCCAAACCTTTTATTTATGGATAATCCTCAAATTTTGAAGTTGTGCTTGTGACATCCAAACCCACATATGTATACGCAGGACAAAATAAATCTAGCATTTAACCCAAGGTAACCCATATCCTCTCTCATTGTGAAAACTCATAATTGTGTATTATATCAATATTCATACTTTTTTCAAGACATTTGTATTTATATAATTATATAGTACCTTTAATACTGAAAGTGTCTGTAAACTTCACAACGTTGTAATCTAGGGAAAGAAAGTCTACAAAACAAAGTGCCATTTTATCAATTACTGTATGAAGTTCAAATGTGAGCTATATTCTCATTTACATAATATTAATCATTTCTGGTTTCCATGAGATGTGCATAATGCCATCGTAACTTTAGCTAAACTATACTTGCAAAAGAATTACTTTTGTATTTCTAAAGTCAATAATTCAGAAAGAAATGTGAAGAGCACATGGCAGACATTAGTTTTTACTTGATATGTAAACGTGCTGCCATGTTTGAGTTTACTCATTTAATTCCAGTTAGTTTTCTAAAAGTTTGATTATTACTATTTTACTGTGTTCTTAAGCTGAGTTATATAGTTTTAAAGTGCAGATCTTTAGTTGAATACTTCTTTTGCAAATGATATGTTTATGGTACGTTTGCCCCAAAACAAAAAAAATGTTAACTACTTGGGAATTAAAGAATATTCACAGCACAAGAATTTATGTTGGTACTTTTTAATTGGATTCTTTTTGCATTGTATGTTTAGGATTTCATCTTCATTGAAGTTGCAGGAACATTAGTAATTCATTTTGGGTTTTATTCCTGAGTGGGTGGGAGGCAGATCGATGGGTGTGAAAAGCTGTTTGAGTGCTTTGGTTGCCTTATTCTCACTGCATTTTCTTTCAACTTCCTTTTCCCTCTTCACGCTGCCCTCTTCAGCCAGGCTATGTAAGGGATTTGGTAAGTGGACAGTTCAGTCACTGTGATGGGATGAATGTTTTTGTGTTATGTATGTGGGCTCCTTTGTGTGTCAGAAATGTTAAATGTTGATATTGAAGTGAAAACCTCCACTGGATCCAAAGTGGGAGATAAAGGATAATCAATAAATGAGAATATTGTAAGCTCAGTCATTTAAAAAAAGATCTGGCATTGAAGAATTAATATTAAAGTGTGTTCCTTCCTTGACATTAAAATGTCTTGGCGGAAATGAATTTTGAGATAAAAGGCGTTAACATAAATGTAAGACTGTTTACATGACTGCACAGCTACCAATTTGGTTGACCTGTGATCATGTGACGGTGGATGTTTTTTCTGATTAATGTTTTTTTCTAAAATAAAACTAACTTTTTATAGACATAGATGTGTCTATGTTTCTAACCTTATTACTCTGGTTTTTACTATTCCTTTTTTTGCCCTTCTTGTTCGGTGCTGTTCTGATATCCATTGCTAAGGCAATTAATGATTTATAATTTGGTTTTTTTTTTCCTTTAGATCTCTGCCAGAATCCTTGAGGCCCATCAGAATGTAGCTCAGATGAGTCTCATTGAAGCGAAGATGAGGTTTATCCAGGCTTGGCAGTCACTTCCTGAATTTGGTATCACTCACTTCATTGCAAGGTAATGTTGTTAAAGCTATAACAAATTATAAATTATCTAATAGCAACCTGAATGCTTGCAATAATTTCCAACATTTGAATGCAAAGATTTGTGTCAACCTTCTCTGGCAGCCATTGAAGTTACTATGATATTGATTTTTAAATAAGTAATGGAGGGTTCTACACTCGTTTTCTTGTCTGTATTATAATGAGTCATCAACTGAAGGAAATTTTTCATCAAAAGGGTAGGATGGGGCGAAAACTTTAGTGTATCCTTAATGTTGCTTTTTATTCAAAGGAAGTTTGGATCTTGACTAGCTCCGTTTCAAAAATAACATTAGCTGAATTCATTCCAATAATTCCAATAAATATATTAGATTTCTTTTCCATTACCCCATCTCAGTTGATCCCAGATACTCTGTCCCATCTTCTGTGGAGTATGTAGCTGCTGTGAGGCCACATCCACATTGGAAAACATTTTATATAAGCTCCTATTTGACAAACCTGTAGCTACATACTAAGTTGCCGGGGGTTGTTGCAAATCTACTTAATGACATTATTTAAGTTCCTACCTGCCACAAGATAGTGGTAAACTCCTGGTATATACCAAAAGGTGACATCCATAACTCAAACGCCATTTAGTTGCTCTGGACAGAACACTGGAAGGGTATGGATTTTGATTGTATTCATTGCAGTTTCTAATCAGTATGTTTGGATTCGAAGTACAATTGCTGAGAGGAGAAATAAAAGAAACATGTGTCCATGGGATTGTTCTACATTTCCCACTTAAATGCAAACACAAACATTTGAACATATTCGGTCCCTTGAACCTGCTCCACCAGTTAATAAGATCTGATAACCTGATCGTAGCATCAAATCCACTTTCCTACCTGTGTCCAATAATCTTCCAACTGCACAACCCCCCCCACCAAGAATCTATCCACCTTTGTCTTAAAAATATTCAAATCCTCCGCTTGAGTTGTCTTTTCTGAAAGAGAATTCCAAAGACCTACTGTCTTCAGTGAGAAAAGAATTTGCCTAGTCTCTCTGGAAATATTGGATGTATTCATAATTATCTTCCTAAATTATATAGACTCTGGTGGGGTTCCTACAGATTGATGGGTGCCACATGTAACTGCAATACTTTAAAATGGGAGAGGGGGGAGAAAAATTATTTACAGACCAGTTAGAAGACATGACAACAAACATTTGGAAAGTGTAGGTTTGGAAAGAGGAATGATGCTTGACAAATCTAGTGGAGTTTCTTGAGGATGTAACTTGTTAGAATAGATAAGGGAGAGCTAGTGAATGGGGTCTATTTAAATTTTCAGATGGCTTTTGATAAGGTGTTTTCATAAGAAGTTAATGGGCAAAGTTTAAAGCACTTGGGATAGAGGATATTATGTTAGCATGCATTGAGAATTGCTTGACAAACAGGAAGCAAAGAATGAGAATAAATTGGATATTTTCCAAGTGGCAGGCAGTGACCAGATGGGCATGACGAGGATCAGTGCTTGGGTCCCAGATTATTCACAATATTTATGACCTGGATGAGGGAAGCCAAATACAACATTTCCAAGTTTGCTGATGACACAAAACTTGGCAGAATTGTGTGTTGTGAGGAGGATGCAAGGAGGTTTCAAGGTAATTTAGGCAAGTTAAGTTAGTGGGCAAACACTTGGCAGATGCAGTACAACATGGCTAAATGTGAAGTTATACTCTGCGGTATGAGAAACAGAAAGAAAGAGAATTCTATAAATAGTGATATATAAAGAACTATGGATGTACAAGGTGTCAATTAAATTAAAGGTAACTTGTCATAATCTTACCAGACCGTAGGGCTGTTCTCTTGTTAGTGAAGCTCGTGGTGATTTAACCTGAGGGTCAGGTGATGGGAGACGTTGAGAAGGCGAGCCCTTCATGGTAACTGCAGTCGATGCTGAATGAAACCCATGCTGCTGGCATCACTGCATTGCAAACCAGCTGTCCAGCCAACTGAGTTGACTGCCTTCCAAATTGCTTGTTGCACCTGTCTACTTTCATTGGGGATGTCAATGTTATTCATGGTAAGAGATTTGAGTTCAGATGTAGGGATGTCTTACTGCAGTTGAAACTTTATTGCTGGAACAGCACAGCAGGTCAGGCAGCATCCAGGGAACAGGAGATTCGATGTTTCGGGCACAGGCCCTTCTTCAGGAATGAGCAGAGAGTGTTCAGCAGGAGAAGATAAAAGGTAGGGAGGAGGGACTTGGAGGAGGGGAGTTGGAAATGTGATAGGTGGAAAGAGGTCAAGGTGAGGGTGATAGGTCGGAGTAGGATGGAGGCGGAGAGGTCAAGAAGAAGACTGCAGGTCAGGAAGGCGGTGCCGGGCTGGAGGGATCCGGCTGAGACAAGGTGGGGGGAGGGGGGATGAAGAAACTGGTGAAGTCCAAGTTCATCCCCTGCGGTTGGAGGGTTCCCAGTCGGAAGATAAGACGCTCCTCCTCCGACCGTCGGGTTGTTGTGGTTTGGCGGTGGATGAGTCCAATGACCTGCATATCCTCGGTGGAGTGGGAGGGGGAGTTGAAATGCTGTGCCACAGGTTGGTTGGGTTGGTTCGTCCGGGTGGCCCAGAGGTGCTCTCTGAATCGCTCCGCAAGTAGGCGGATCCCTCCAGCCCGGCACCGCCTTCCTGACCTGCAGTCTTCTTCTTGACCTCTCCGCCTCCATCCTACTCCGACCTATCACCCTCACCTTGACCTCTTTCCACCTATCACATTTCCAACTCCCCTCCTCCAAGTCCCTCCTCCCTACCTTTTATCTTCTCCTGCTGATCTCAGCCGGATCCCTCCAGCCCGGCACCGCCTTCCTGACCTGCAGTCTTCTTCTTGACCTCTCCGCCTCCATCCTACTCCGACCTATCACCCTCACCTTGACCTCTTTCCACCTATCACATTTCCAACTCCCCTCCTCCAAGTCCCTCCTCCCTACCTTTTATCTTCTCCTGCTGAACACTCTCTGCTCATTCCTGAAGAAGGGCCTGTGCCCGAAACGTCGAATCTCCTGTTCCCTGGATGCTGCCTGACCTGCTGTGCTGTTCCAGCAATAAAGTTTCAACTTTGATCTCCAGCATCTGCAGACCTCACTTTCTCCTCGAAGATGTCTTACTGCAGTAATAAAGGGCCTTGGTGAGATCATACCTGTGAATAGCTTTGATTTCCTTCCATTAGAAACGATATACTTATCATAGAGAGATTGCAGTGAAAGTTCAATAGGTTGATAATGGAGATGACTGGATTGTCCTATGAGGAGCGATTATGAGACTGGGCCTGTTTTCATTCTAATTTAAAAGGATGAGAGGGCATCTGTTTGAAACACAAAATTCAACCAAAGTTCAACTGACCAGATGCCAGGGAGAATAATTTCTGCAGCTGGGGAATCTGGAACGAGTGGCCAGTCTCAGGATAAGGGGTGGACCTTTTAGCACTGAGATGAGGAAATATTTCTTCATTCAAAGGGTAATGAACCGGTGAAATTCTGTACCACGGAAGCCTGTGGAGACCAAGTCCAAAGAAAGATGGAGGTTCTTAGATTTTAAAAGCATCAATGGAGATCACATGTAAATGGGAATATGGCATTGAGATAGAGGATCATCCATGATCATATTGAATGGCAGAGCAGGATTGAATGGCCTCCTACTCCTAGTTTTGTTGTGGAGCAGACCAAATCCCCTTTGAATATATCATGGAGATAACCTAGACCCTAAATTTTATTTAAAGACAAGCGTACAATGCTATGTTTCAGAGGTAACTTAGTTGGTTACACTACTTCGCTTTAAGCAAAACAAACTTTATCTCTACTCTATAGTTAAAATACAAGCAAAATAAAGAATTGGTATAACTTTAACTCAGTTAGAAAACTTAACAAAATAAAAGGTTATTTACTACTAAACAGCAACTGTTCCAATATAGTAACATCCCATAGACACACCCTTGACAAAAACAAAGTCAGTAAAACAGATTGCTGCAAGAATTATGTGAGCCAGAGAGAGAACCCAAGCTTTTAGCTGTAACATACAGAGAGAGGGAGAGAGAGTGATGTAGCAGCTTCCACCACCAGCTTCAAAATCCCAACAGCTACTGGTGCTAAACTAAAATCCTGATTCTGTGGAAACTTAATTCCACCCATTCATGCTGCTTCTATTGTTCCAACTTTAAATAAAAACCCAAGGCCTCACAAGTTGTTTATTGGCTTGGAAGAGGCAGCTCATCACCTATGGATCAAAACCTCTCTTCAAAAGAAACCAGGACAAAATACACCTCCATAATTGTATCATCAGAATTTTAAATGAGTGACTCCTACTACTAGATTCTCTCAAGAGGAAACATCCTCTCCACAATAACCTTACCACGATCCTTAATGTTTCAACTGAGTCACCTGTTAGTTTTGTAAACTCCAGCAAATATATACCTAGCTTCCTTAACCATAAAACAACCCAGCCCCAAACTGTTTCCAAAACATGTACATCCTTCTTTCAATGAGGAGACTGTGTACTGTATACAGTATTCCAATTCAGTCTCACCAGAACCCCCAGGAATTAAAGAATAACTTGCCTATATTTGTATTCAATGTTCCTCACAATAAATGATAACATTCTAGCAATTTTCCTAGTTATTTGCTGTACCCTCATACTTCTACAGTCTTTTATAATTCATGCACCCAAATCCCTCTCTACCTCACAGGACTGCAATCTCTTATCTTTTAGCTAATATACTTTTTTATTCTATTTGCCAAAATGGACAGTTTCATTTTTTCCCAAATTACTGTGCAGTAAGTTGAATGAGTTGCATTGGCCTATACCTGGAAGTATAGTATATTTTGTTGTTGCACAACTATGCCACATGCTTTTGAGAACATGCAGAGTTTCTACCTCTTAACCTTTAGATCATCAATAAATTGAATAACTGAAATTATTGTTGCTTTATAATTGATAAATTTATAATCCTCCTTGGGTGATCAAACAACCTACTTGGAGGAAGTGAGGACTGCAGCTGCTGAAGATCAGAGTCAAGAGTATGGGGCTGGAAAAGCACATCCGGTCAGGCAGCATCTGAGCAGACAAGCCGACATTTTGGGCAAACTCCCTGCATCAGGAATGAGCTTCATTCCTGGTGAAGGGCTTATGCCTGAAATGTCGATTCTGGTGCTCCTCGGAAGCTCCGAGTGGTTGTGCATTTCCAGTAACACACTCTGGAATCAATCTACTTGTCAACCATCCTTGTTTTAAACTCATTTCAGAAGCAGATTGTCTTTACTTGAGGTGCCTATATTTTGTGTTCTGAAGTTGCATCAGAAAAGTCAGCAATGCAGACAGAGATTAAAAACGAACCACTTAAATACATCATTTTTGAGAGATACATCCTGTGGAAATTCCCTGGAGTATTGCTTACCAGTTTGAATATAGTAATTGTCATCATCACTTCACTGTAGGCTGTAAAGTGAATGATGTTTTTATAAATGGCTGCAGTGTTATATCTTAGGTTGTGGCTGATTCACTTTCTTGTAGACGGAATCCCTACAGTGTGGAAACAGGCCATTTAGCCCAGCAAGTCCACCTTGACTCTCTGAAGAGCATCCCGCCCAGACCTCCCCGCCGATCACCCTGTATTTCCCACGGCTAATCCACCTAATTTACACATCACTCGACACAATGGACAACTTAGCATGGCCAATCCACCTAACATGCACATTTTTGAATTGTGAGAGGAAACTGAAGCACACAAAGGAAATCTAACTCTGTTTCCTGGTGCTGTGAAGCAGCAGTGCTAATTGAAAAGCCACCATGACACCCCTACTGGACTGGAATGAAATTTAATATTTAAAAATTCAGCACTGACTATCAAATGGGCCTTTTGAAACCTCATTTAAATATGAAAAAAACTGATCACAGAAATATCTCTTTGCAATTAGTCTTTCTGTGGACTAAAATGGTCTATACATTTGCTGCTACTTTAGCAAAAGTTATTACGAATGGACTGGTTTCTACTCGAGATGGGTTATTCTGATTTTTATTTCAAAAAAGTTGCTAATTTCTATCAAAAGTAGTCTTGCTGTTTAAAATGGTTGGCTACATTAAATTTTGATCTTGCACAAGCAATTTTAATTTCAAACAATCAGTTCTAGAATATTTGATTCTTTATTTTTTGGATTTTCTTGAAAAGACCAGATATTTTAAAATTTATTGAAGGACTTGTGCTGTGTGATCACTTGCATTTCTGGGAACTTGTAGTTTACGTTTATGGGCTTAGTGTCTTGCTGCAACATGCAGTGAAAACAAATGTAAAATGAATAGTTTTCAAAGAATAATTTTTAATATTTGTTCAGTATTTTGTTGTACTTTAGGTTGTTGCAATATATGGCATTTATGAAGAATGTATTGAATATTTTGTTTAAAAAGAATTTAGTATTTGCTGCCATCCAATGAAATTTTCTGTAAAAATGTAATAAATATGTTACAATTTAGATTTCAAGGAAGTAAGAAAGATGATCTGATTGGCATAGCCTACAATAGGTTGATCAGGATGGATTCAAGCACCGGAGATGCAATCAAGACATGGAGGTTCAGCAACATGAAACAGTGGAATGTAAATTGGGAGATCAAAATGGTATGATTTAATTAGAACTGTACTGAATCCTTTGCATTTTAAAGAAACTTGAAACTTGGCAACTTAGGTTATTATAACTTGGATGTTATCACAATATGTATTTTGTATAGTTATACTTGATCAATGGTTTTGTGAGACAAGCAGCGGAATCAGATATCATGTACAAGTAACAAAATCAAGCTTGAAATATCTCAAGTTTTAATTGCAGATGAATCAAATACATTTGAAAGTGCAAGTTATTATAGATTCTAGTCAGTTATTTGATACATAGTACATAGAGTATATAGAGCATATGGGATGGGAATAATTTGATTTAAAAATATTATAACTGATCTTGCAACCTTTACTGTTGAGATACAGGAAACAACATGAAAGAGGAAACAAATTCTAATTTTTTTCCTCCCAGTTTTTAAATTTTGGTTCTTCTCCTATCATTGCCCTTAAATAGATTTTCATGTTGCACAATAATTTGAGTTGATTTTCCAACATACAATTTACACAACGGTAAGCTAGTATAAAACAGCAAGTGGATTAAAATAACATTTTTATATTAGACAAATTCATTTCTTGGTGTATCTTTTGGCCAAATAAAACTTATTAAAGAATAGGCAATTATTGAAAATGCGGCATGGAGTATTAGTATTGAATAAGAATTGCAAAGCATGTTTATCAAAAAACAAGCAACAAATCTGCTGGAAAAGGAAGCGTCTTCACCTTGAGTGATTTCTTTCTGAGGCTTCTAAAGATGGGAATTCATATTTTTCATTAGTTGCTTTTATTCTACTGACCTGTTGGAGGGAGAAAGTACCAGTAGCTTTTATAAGTGTGTTACATGTTCTGTGTCCACTTTTAGGTGACTGTCGAGTTTGCAGATGACGTTCGGCTTTCTTTTATCTGTGGTGATATTGACTGCAAAGTAGTTCACGAATTCATTGGTGGTTACATCTTCTTGTCGACGCGAGCTAAAGACCAGAATGAAAGCTTGGATGAAGATATGTTCTTTAAGCTTACCAGCGGTTGGATGTGACAGCAAATCAAAGAAACATATATCCAGGCCATTAAAATGCCTTTGTTAGAAATGAGTGCTGTTACTCAACATATGCTGCTTATTCCAGCAAGCGCCTCGTACTGTAATCTTTTACCATGGACTTTTTGTTTTAGTTACCAAATTTAGTTAACACTGTATGTGCACTAACAGTAACCAGCTCCTTTTGGAATTGGCATGATCTCTCCTTCTGACACGCAACTTGAAAGACCCCTCGTTAGAAATCTGTTTCAAAGTTTGCCTTGAAACAAGCCATATAATATAATACGTAAGCTATCCACAAAGTGTAATGTCAAGGGCAGAAAAGAACATATAAAATATTTATCAAACTTTTAAATGTCTGTTTCTAACTTTCAAGATAAAAAAAATTCCCAACACAAATCCAAGACTACTACAGAAACTTTGAAAATGAAGGTAGTTTTGTTTGGAAATAAAACAAAAATACACAGCTCATTGTTTTTAGCTTGCTTACCTGAATGTCTGTTTATTAGTTTCATTTACATATTGTTCTTTATATTGCCAAACTTTTTTTTACACTTTATAGTATTATGTGAAGCTGTTTTAATCACCAGCATTAGTTACCTCTTTTATTTTCTTAAGATATAAAATCTTTCCAGTACATTATGAAGTAATTCTATATGAAGTATTTGTTTTTCTCATGTAACTAATGTAAAAACACAAGTTTTATATAATTGTACAGTTTTTAATCTATAGCATCACAAATCAGTTACAGAATGTGCTTACAATGTATTCGCTTTTAATATGCTTTTGCAGGTATCGATAGGTAACACTAAAAGTTTAATAGAAGAAAATTAATTTTTTGAGTCTTGCTTAATTATATCATGTTTCATTGTAACAGCTAGCTGAAATTGTGCCACCAACTCCTAAGTGGAGCATAACATTAATTTTGAAAACATGTATAAATGCATTTATTTTAAATAAAAGTTGTCTTTTATTTAAAATGGCCCTTTTACTATCTATTTAAAAATAAAATTTAGTTTATGGCAGTGAAATATTAGTTTTGTGCAAGTTTTGCTCAATGAGAGAATAAATGTATCTATTTTCCAGCTGAATTATCAAGTTGAGTGCTAATGTAGCAGAAAAAACCCTGCCTGCATATACAAGTCCTTCCTAACAGCGAGTAACTGAGCTGTGTTGATCACCTCTGGTGAAAATGTTTGTTCAAGCAAATGTTTCTAGATGAAGGGAGCAATGTGAAGTTCATGCAACAAGAAATGCTGGTTTGACATAATTTGTTCAAAACAAAAACTGAATGTAACTGAATTATAGTAAATCATAGCAATCTAATCTACAATTAACACAAAAGTAATATCTTGAAATTCACAAATTAAAAGGAGAAAGTATTGTAAATGCTCACTGGTAAGGTGAATGGACAGAACTTTCTTGAAATAGATCTGCTCCTGACATGGGATCAGGAACCTGCTTGTCTGATGGTAGGTTTACTCTTTAACTCAGTTTCTGTGTTTCCTCACCAACCACAGAGATAAGTGAACAACTTCCTCTCTTAAGTCCCCTTGTCAAAGCTAGGATTTTATTTAAAGGCATCCAACAGCTTCTTAAGGCTTCAACAACCACTGCAATGGAAAAGAGGTAGGAAAGTAGCCTTCCCTTCCCACGATGTCCCTGACTCTAATTTGGAGGCACTGCTGTAGGATCAGAGCAACTGAAGTGAATTGCTGCTTCCCATTAGGAGGACCAAAGAAAGAAGAGCCTCTCTAATGAAACAACTATGGATGGAGCTGGTAGAGAAAGTGAGCAGTAGGATTATAGATCCTAAAACCTGGGGACAGTGGCCCACATGTTAGGAGATCTCAGGAGGGTGCAAATGTGAGTGACAAAACACTTTAAAGTGGCAATGCCCATACTCTGTAACCAAGCATTCTCCTGCACACCACTCCCCAGACCACCCTGCACCTTCACTCATTCATCTCTTTCCATGCAGCTCCTCACATCCCCATCGAAAGGATAACATGCATGCTTATCCTGATCTTGTTGACATCTCACAGTTAGACTTCACAAATGTTGACACTGCATCCTGTAGTCACGTTTTAGTTTCTCACACTAAGTTCCTCTGCTTTCTTCTCTCACTGAAAATTGTAACTCCAAAGAGAGGCAGAGATCCGAAGGTAGCCTTTTTTAATATTTACTTTCTTAGCAGCTAGGAATGGATGCTCACCTGGGCCACAGTGAAGGAGGTCCTGTTCCATGTAACTGTAGACTTGTGCAATACCCTGCAGCCTGACCTTAAGTCATTGCCCAGATAAAGTCAAGCAAGATCCTCTGTCACCTGACAATTCCTGTATTACTACTTTCGAGCTACATCCCTATGTCTGTCTGACCTGTGGGTTTGCAAAGGGAGTTGATGCTATTGGTGTCACTGTTGCTACTACTGAGATCTATGCAGCCGCATGTTGGTCCAATATAATTGTGAATGTGGACAGCTAGGACAATCCATTCAAAGGGAGTAAAGAGCAAAGTAGGTGAAGTGACTTGCAAAAAGTTGCATTTCTAATGAAGCAGTGAAAGCGCAAGGTGAAATCTTTTATCAGCTGTGTGGAGGCATGAACACTACAATTTTTTTTTGACAGCCTGTTTATCAGTCTTTAGTTTTTGTTTTTTATTTCGAGAGCCTGAAGGCACCATTGACCAGATACCAGCAAGGTTCTTGAAATATGGCAGAGTTCTCTAAATCAATTTTAAGGATTTAGACTACAGAGGACATCACAGTTGACTAGAGGGGAGTGGTAATCATGATGTTCCCAACAAAAAGGAAATTCAACAACTGCTACACTGTAACTGGCAAAGTCCTCAGCATGTGGTTCTGCAACAGATTAAAGGCAGAAATAGATCAGGCATGTTTCTGGGTGGCAGATCACGCAGTGAGCAGATCTTTACACTTGGGCGCTGTTGCCTGCAGTTCCTACAATATTAGAAACCGCTGCTATCCAGACCTAATTAATTTCACTAAAGTTTTCAATAGCACCCATCAGCAATCACTGATAGCACAGCATCCTGAAGTGTATCTTTAAAACAAGACACCAGATGCTTCAATAAGAATCGCATGGACTCCTTGCAGCATAATCATAGGCTTTATACTTTGCATATTCCTTTTCCTCTTGGTGATTGATTTCATCATGAGAAATGCTATATTTGATGGCAATATCATCGATTGGACCTAGATTTCACAAACAATAATACCTTGCTGACTGAAGAATCATGCACACTCCAAAGACACAATGACCATTGTTGAATATAGCGCTAAAGTTGATCTACAGCTGTGAAAAGACCAAAACTATGATAACTGAACTGCAACAAGGGATTCCCCACTACCATTGGGCCATAAGAATAGAGGATGATGACCACTTTCCCTCGCTAGGAAGCTACATCTCGAGTGTGATGTAAAGATCAAAGTCCACACAAGAATTAGCAAAACAGTGTTGGTCTTCCAGTAACTGCACACTCCCAAGCCATCCAGCACCATCAATATAGCTGTGATGTTTTGGTTCTACACGTGCAGAGTAGTACCAGCACAATCAATGCCAGTGAAATATGGAAGAGAGGAGTTGGATACCAACATTGCCAATGTAAGATCCTGGGTATCAATGGGAGAGAGAATATCAACAATGAGCAAGTTTTACACTGGTCTGGTCTGAGATGCATCATGACAGACTTGAGAGACTGGTAGGACATTGTATCTGGCCTCCCAGATGCATGCCCATGCCAGTAGTTGACGGGATGCCAAAAGAAGATGGGACCATCCAAAGGAAGACCCAGCAAGAGAGTGACACCACCTGGGCTCAAACAAAATAGATTGTGAGGGGCTATCAGTGGAATCTTGCTGCCCATTGTCTCTCACCGAACTGAAGGAACAAAGTCTAAATAAGTTTATTGAATTTTTGAAGATTCCGTTTTAACAGCAGATATTCAAATCTGTTTTCTAGTTTAGCTGTTTAAGTAAATATACATTGCAGATTTGTTTTATTACATGTAGGTATTTAGTGCTTTGGCACATTCTGCTGTGTTAGAATGCAGATTTGCAGCTTAAAAGGTCCTGGCAATCACTGGACAGTGGTGAACTTAGGCCAGCTCTGCCAAGGGAGCAGTGCTAACTTGAGAGAAACTAATACCATTCTAAAGATTGTGTCTACAAATAGAATGAGGCCAAATAACACAAAGTATATACTTTTTATTGTTGCATTATGTTTGTCTCTGGTACCCAATGTCTGGCAATTGTGGGCAAATGGATTCTGGCAAAACAGATTGTCAGAGCCATCATATCTGGTCATCTTTTCAGTTTCGCTGGATATCATTACCCAGTGAAAGTTGTACAAGAACGCTGCATTGAGTTTATGTTGCAAGAATTGCTTGATTCCTAAACTGTAAAGTTGAGTGATTTGGAAAATCAATGCTTCTAAAACCTGAATTGGCAGCTTGTTAGTGTAAATGCAGTATTGCAAACTTCTAAATTGCTATGATCTCAATATTTCAGAGAACCTTAACAGGATGAATTTAATCTATAGTAACTGGAATCAATGTTACTTTCTCAATAAACATGATCTTGCTGCTGTGATTTGGTGATGACCTGGATAATCAGATAATTTTGAGCACCCACACCGTAAATGAGAACAATTTTATTGATCGTAAAATGAATGTGTTTTTATCCTTGAGCTGTTTGAATGTGTTTTCAAATTTAAGTGGTGAAAGGGATGTTATCTGCTATTAAAAATAGAGATATTCAGCATGGGAACAGACCTTCAGTCCAACTCATACCGACCAGATATCCTAACCTAATCTAGTCCCATTTGCCAGCACTTGGCCCATTTCCCTCTAAATCCTTCCTATTTGTATATCCAACCAGGTGCCTTTTAACTGTTGTAATTGTACCAGCCTCCACCACTTCCTCTGGCAGCTCATTCCATACACGCACCACCGTCTGCGTGAAAAAGTTGACCCTTATGTCCCTTTTAAATTTTCCCCTCTCCTACTTTAAACCTATGCACTCTAGTTCTGGACTCGCTCACCCCAGGGAAAAGACCTTGTCTATTTATCCTATCCATGCCCCTCATGATTTTATAAACAAAGTTTGTGAGAAGATTTGTAGCTTGGGTGCTCGTTATTGTGGTTCTGTTCGCCGAGCTGGGAATTTGTGTTGCAGACGTGTTTCGCCCCCCTGTCTAGGTGACATCCTCAGTGCTTGGGAGCCTCCTGTGAAGCGCTTCTGTGATGTTTCCTCCGGCATTTATAGTGGTTTGTATCTGCCGCTTCCGGTTGTCAGTTCCAGCTGTCCGCTGCAGTGGTCGGTATATTGGGTCCAGGTCGATGTGCTTATTGGTTGAATCTGTGGATGAGTGCCATGCCTCTAGGAATTCCCTGGCTGTTCTCTGTTTGGCTTGTCCTATAATAGTAGTGTTGTCCCAGTCGAATTCATGTTGCTTGTCATCTGCGTGTGTGGATACAAAGGATAGTTGGTTATGTCGTTTCGTGGCTAGTTGGTGTTCATGGATGCGGAGCCACGAAACGACACGACCAGCTATCCTTCGTATCCACACACGCAGATGACAAGCAACATGAATTCGACTGGGACAACACTACTATTATAGGACAAGCAAAACAGAGAACAGCCAGGGAATTCCTAGAGGCATGGCACTCATCCACAGATTCAATCAATAAGCACATCGACCTGAACCCAATATACCGACCACTGCAGCAGAGAGCTGGAACTGACAAGCGGATGCGGCAGATTCAAACCACTACAAATGCTGGAGGAAACATCACAGAAGCGCTTCACAGGAGGCTCCCAAACACTGAGGATGTCACCTAGACAGGGGACAAAACGTCTGCAACACAAATTCCCAGCTCGGCGAACAGAACCACAACAACGATTTTATAAACGTCTATAATGTCACCCCTCAACCTCCGATGCTCCAGGAAAAATAGCCCCAGCCTAGTCAGCCTCTCCCTGTAGCTCAAATCTTTACGCTGGCAACATCCTTGTATATCTTTTCTGAACCCTTTCAAGTTTCACAACATCCTTCTGACAGGAAGGAGACCAGAATTGCATGCAATATTCCAAAAATGGCCTAACCAATGTCCTGTACAGCTGCAACACAACCTCCCAATTGCTCTGACCAATAAAGGAAAGCAAACCAAATGCCTTCTTCACTCTCCTATCTACCTGCAACTTAACTTTTTAGGAACTATGAATCTGCACTCCAAAGTCAGTTTGTTCAGCAGCACTCCCCAGGAGCTTGCCATTAAGTGTGTAAGTCCTGCTCTGATTTGCCTTTCCAAAATGCAGAACCGCACATTTATCTAAACTAAACTCCATCTGCCATTCCTCAACCAATTGGCCCATCTGATCAAGATTCCGTTGTAATCTAAGGTAACCTTCTTCACTGTCCACTACACCTCCAATTTTGGTGTCATACTCAAACTTACTAACTATACCTCTTAGGTTAACATCCATATTATTTATATAGATGACAAAAAGCAGTGGACACAGCATCAATCCTTATGGCACACCACTGGTAACCTCCAGTCATGAAAGGCATCCCTCCACCACCAGTCTCTGTCTTCTACCTTTGAGCCAGGTCTGTATCCAAATAGCTAGTTCTCCCTGTATTCCATGAGACCTAACCTTGCTATCCAGTTTTCCATGAGGAACCGTGTTGACCGCCTTATTGAAGTCCATACGGATCACGTCCACTGTTCTGCCCTCATCAATCCTCTTCATTACTTCTTCAGAAAACTCAATCAAGTTCGTGAGACATGATTTCCCATGCAAAAAACCATGTTGACTATCCCTAATCAGTCCTGGCCTCTCCAAATACATGAAAATTCTGTCCCTCAGGATTCCCTCCAACAATTTACCCACCAACAATGTCAGGCTCACCAGTGCATAGTTCCCTGGCTTTTCCTTACCACCTTTCTTAAACAGTGGCATCACGTTAGCCAACCTCCAGTCATCTGGCACCTCATCTGTGACTATTGATGATGCAAATATCTCAGCAAGGGGCCCAGCAATCACTTAAGCTTCCCACAGGATACACCTGATCAGGTCCTGGGGATTTATCCACTTCAATGCATTTTAACACATCCAGTACCACCACCTCTGTAATATGGACATTTTTCAAAATGTCACCATCTATTTCTCCATATTCTTTATCCCCCATGTCCTTCTGCACAGTAAACACTGATGCAAAATACTTGTTTCGTATCTTCCCCATTTCCAGTGGTTCCACACATAGGCTGCCTTACTGATCTTTGGGGCTCCCTATTCTCTCCCTAATTACCTTTTGTCCTTAATATGTTCTTAAAATCCCTTTGGATTCGCCTTAACTCTGCCAGAGCTATCTTATGTCTCCTTTTTGCCCTCCTGTTTTCCCTCTTAAGTATGCTCCTACTACCTTTTACATTCTTCTGAGGATTCACTCGATCTCTACTGTCTTCACCTGAAATATTCTTCCTTCTTTTTCCGAACCAAAACCTCAATTTCTCTAGTCATCCAGTTTTCCCTACACCTACCAGCCTAGCCTTTCACCCTAACAGGGATATACTGTCTCTGAATTCTTGTTATCTCATTTATGAAGGCTTCCCATTTTCCAGCCATCCCTTTACCTGTGAACATCTGCCCCCAATCAACTTTTGAAAGTTCTTGCTTAGTATCATCAAAATTGGCCTTCCTCCAATTTAGAACTTGCCCTTGTCTATTGCTAAAGCCTGGTTAAAATGAAGAATCAATTATTTTCATTCATTCATTCCTCACTGGTCTTTACAGGGAAGATATTAAAAATTTCCATCACCACTTAAGAAAATGGTGTAAATGACAACTTAATGACCCCTGATACCTTCAGAGCAAGTACTTGTTCAAATATTCAAATAAAATTTCCACAAAATTAAAATTCATATAATAAAATACTTCATTTTTATGGAAATCTGAAATGTGAATTTTTTTCATTGTAATTCTGCAATTTGCTGTATTGTTATTTTATATAGCACTGCAAATATGGTAAATCATTTCCTCTGTCATGTGTGAAAAATAAAATTTGCTATTAGGGAATTTAAAGCTGCTGATTATTAAAAGCAGCATGTAGCTACATAAGTTTATTGTTACGTTATACCTATACACCTGTACTAAATTTTAGGGGAGATGATGGCATTATCACTAGATAACTATTAATTCAGGGCCCCAAATAATGTTCGAGGGATTTGGGTTTGAATCCTGCCACGGCAGATGTTGGAATTTGAATTTAATGTTAAAAATCTGGAATTAAGAGTGTAATGGTGACCATAAAACAATTGTCAATTATTGGGAAAAACCTATCTGTTTCACTAATGTACTTTAGCAGAAGGAAATCTGCCATCCTTACCTGGTCTGACCTACACATGACTCCAAACCGACAACAATGTGGTTGACTCTTAAAACTTTATTTTATTGTTATATTCTTAACTTTAAAAATATCTAGAGCAATAAAATGTCATTTTTACCTCATATCTGCATCAGAGTACATTTAACAGTTGCAACAATGTGTGTGGTGGACGAACAGAGTTTTTGCCAAGCATTTGAAATCAGAAATGAAAAAGTGGTGGTTCAACAATCGTTTCTCTCAAAGGACAAACTGATCCTGAAATGCTAATTAGCAGGAAAATGGACTGTAGAAAATTTTCATGCATTCATTAATTTGATTCCAGTGAACCTTTGAACTGTTGTCATCTGCCAGTTACAGCTTCCAAAACAGAGCTTGATTATTGATGTGTAATAACTATCCTAGTTAGTTAAGAATGAAATTATTATTGAATTCTAATTCCAGTAAAAGACAAAAGGAGCTAGTATAAAGGTTACTGTAATACAACACTCCCTTGAATTAATTCAGGGGAGGATTCATTCTCCACATTCACTGTACATGACATTTAGTATATGTTGTTTGTTCTTCCAAGTAAATATGAACAAGGGCAAATGGCATATTTTTGCTATTCACATCAAACACTTCCAATTCCTGTACAATGTAGCTTAAAAGGAGAGTATAGCACTTCACTCTCCTTCACTTCAATCTCAAACAAGCAGCCCTAAAATTCTGATGAATCAATTATTGCCATTATGTTAAGTATTGCATCTGCAATGTTTTGGTCTAAAACCTTACAATGAATCACCCAGAAAGTGGACACATACTATAAGAGGAGTTTGATTTGCTTTATTGTAATCAGATGTACCTAGGTACAGTGAAAAGCTTTGTTTGCGAGCAGTACAGGCAGATCATAGCAAAAAGGACATACAGATCATGGAGTGCTTAAAGTGAAGCATACAGGGTTATGGCTGCAGTAGGAGGGTGCACAAAGTAAGATCAACATTATTTGAAGTTAGAGAGGTCCAATCATCAGTCTAACTACAGCAGGGAATAAGCTGTTCTTGAGCCTGATGGTGCGTGTGTTCAAGCTTCTGTATTGTCTGCCTGACAGAAGAGGGAGAAAGTGAGGACCGCAGATGCTGGAGATCAGAGTTGAAAAGTGTGGTGCTAGAAAAGCACAGCCCGTCAGGCAGCATCTGAGGATCAGGAGAGTTAACATTTCAAGCATGAGCTCTTCATCAGGAATGGTTGGGGAGGGGCGGCAAGGGGGCTGGGAGATAAATAGGAGGGGGGTGGGCTGGGGAAAAGGTAGCTCTTTGTTATTTTAGAGTTTAGAGTGACCATTTGAACCCAAAGCTTTTAGCATTATTTTGCATCACATTGTAGCCAACTAAGCTAACCAATACTATCATGATCACTGTGCACTAGGTAGAAATATCTCCAACCAGTCTGCAGGAGATGCATCATATTACTGAGATAATTGGGTTTATCAAGATGGCGATGTAGTTACTCTGAGTTCTTGTCCTTGAATCAGGTGATGATTTTGCTCTAAGCCTTTGTTTCTGTAATTTTCAGCTGTTGCCACAATCTTGACTTTTTCATCCATTGAACAATCATCTCAGAAGAAAGTAATCTTAATTATGCAATGAAATGTTTAAAATAAGAGGCACTTTTTAATGTGCTTTCAAGAACAATGACTGCAGGTCCAAAGTGGCTTAAGGTCTTTAAATGCATTTCCGTGCATTTCTTGCATTAACTGCTCATATTCCATTATTAATCATCTCCAGAATACCTAAGGATCTGCTTCTATTCCTTACCTACACATTGAAAATTGGTAGTACTGTATGTTTGGCAGTAACTTTCAGAAGAGGTTGGAAGCTGCATCGCTTGAAATTGATTTCAGGAAGTCCTCCATATGAAGAACGATCAATATTTGGAACTGACACTCAAAGATTTTTATTTAAGATAGTTGAGCTTCGAGGCTGCTTTCACCTCTGACAAGATCTTTGGTATATTACTTTCTAGTTATCAGGGTCTGTTCTTTGATTCCTTGTGTGGAATGATGATTCCATTCCATTCCAAGCAGTAATTGATAGAAATGGCTAAAATTCATCAGCCAAAAGCCGACAATATTGGACTGTAGTTCTTCCACAATCATGATAGTCTCCCATGAATTTGTCCTCAGGATTGGGATCGACAGATGGAATGGCATTTTCATATCTGTTTATTACTTTGTTCAGGAGTATATTGTACTAAGGGTGGCTTATTATTCACTGAAAGCATCACTTAGGCATGCTAAGAAATTAAAATTGTTTGCTGTGAGACATTTAGTTCATTTTTAATCTATCGTCATGCTTGATTGATCAAAACAGGCAAGTAGGAAATCCTGTATAGGGGCTCTTGTGAGACAGTAGTAGTATTCTGTATCTATCTCAAAGCTAGGAGGCCTAGATTCAAGTCGTGTCTGCTTCAGAAGCTTGTAATAGCATCTCTGAACAGGTTACTTGAAAAATATCTGTAATACTCTGCAGTTTAATAGCACAGAGCATTAGTAATCTTCCTGCTACTAGCAACTGGCTGTTAAGTCTGAAGGTTCCCAGCTCTCTGTAACTGATCTACTTTTTCATAAAAAATTATTAAGTTTGACTGGCTGACAGACAGTCATCAATATTGTCTTGCTGTCTTACAAACCTGCTTAACTTAATTGGATTATTGAGTTAAATGGTGTGTTGACTGACTTCATATTTTCTATTACACTATGTGTCATCTTGGAATAAATTTGATCCAAAAGAAAGCCTGCTTATCCCTCACTGCTAAAGGAGCATGGTCAACAATTGGTCATTAGGCCACAGATGACTATGTGCTTGAGCACTTGTTTGATAAATAGCTCACATAACTTACGATATAAAATGTGGAGATGTTTTCCCATTATTTTCACAACTACAGTATTTTTATATACCATGGTTCCACCATTTTATGGTGCAAACATAAATCTAATACTTACAACGGTATGCTGCATATCTATTTATAAATGCACTGGTAAGTATAATATACGATTTTTTTCCTTTCAATGCTGTTCTCTCTGAGCAAATGAAGTAGCTCATTCTATGGGTTTTGTTTTGTATCTACTGTTGCACTTTGCTGCCCTAGCCTGAGCATGGGCTAATGTAGATATGAGGAGGTGGCTTCAGCTGTGTAACAAGGCAGACTATGCTCATTTCCAGAAGGATTTGCCAGACAGCAATTACACAGTCTGTGCACAACTGAAATAGACCATTCACCTCAATTGGTTCAACTATCATCCATGCATTCTCATCTAACCTAATAGAACATCAGCTATTCCTTTCTCCCACGTATGTTTACCTAATTTCTCCTTAAATACATCCATACTGTTCACCTCAGCGTTTCTTTGTGGCCATGAGTTCCATATTCTCTAAGCAGTCTCTGAATAAAGAAATTTCTCTGTTGGATTCATGGCCCCTGGATTTGGTTTCAGAGGAGACATCTCTACATTAACACTGTCAATGCCATCTATAAAGATATCATAGAAGAATTCCTACATTGTGGAAGCAAGCCATTTGGCCCAACAAGTCCACACCAACTCTCCAGAGAGAGTGACCCTCCCAGACCCATTCCCCCATTTTTTACTCTACATTTACCCGTGACCACAATGGACAATTTACTTAACTTACACATCTTTGGATTGTGAGAGGAAACCTACACAGACACAGGGAGAATATGCAAACTCAACACAGACAGTCGTCCCAGGCTGGAATCGAACCTGGGGCCCTGTCACTGTGATGCAGCAATGCTAACCACCTTGCCACCCAATGTGCTTTGGATTACCAATGAGCCCCTTCCAATGCTGTCCAATCAAACAGTTCACATGCATCCTATTTGGTTGTTTATAATTTTAATTGATGTGAAAGTGCAGGTGTTGGAATGGGGTGGACAAAGTTAAAAATCACACAACGGTGGCATGGTGGCATAGTGGTTAGCACGCTGCCTCACAGTGCCAGAGACCCACGTTCAATTCCCACCTTGGGCAACTCTCTGTGTGGAATTTGCACATTCTCCCCGTGTCTGGGTGGGTTTCCTCTAGGTGCTCCGGTTTCCTCCCACAGCCCAAAGGTATGCAGGTTAGGTGAATTGACCATGCTAAATTGCCCGTAATGTTAGGTGAAGGGGTAAATGTAGGGGAATGGGTCTGGGTGGGTTGCTCTTCGGAGGGTTGGTGTGGACTTGTTGGGCCGAAGGGCCTGTTTCCACACTGTAAGTAATCTAATCTAAAGATGACAGTGACTCAGCAAGTCTGAGTCTGTAGTGCTCTGCCTAAGACTCGGGCAAAGTGGGGCACCCGCCTTCACCACCCTTCTTAAATCATTTAAAATAGCTTTTGCCCAGTATAGTTAGTCATTTTACATCAAACTTGGACAGTTTGGTGTTGTTATTAAAATGACTAAAGGCAAAAAGTCACGTAGCTCACAACAGACAGGGTCCTCTCCCCCATCCCTTCCCGCAGCAGCGGAGACGTCTGTGGCCGCTTCGGGGGATTTACCTGCAAAGGTGAGCCTGATCTGCGGGATCAACAAGCTCCAGGAGAAGATCGACACCATCATTGAAGGGTCCAGGACCAGGTGGGAGTTATTCTCGGTCGTGCTGCAGAAGCATGACTGAGAAATTGAAAAGCTTAAACAGCACATTGGAGGGGCAGAGCAAAGGGCCACGGCCTCGGAGATTGCTGACGATTCATCTGTGGGCTGGGTCTGGGCTCTCGAGCAGTGAATCCGGACCCTGGAAGTGCGCATCAATGACCTCGATAATCGGGGCCATCGAAAAAATAATTTGGTTGCTGGGCCTTCCCGAACGGAATAGGAAGGCCAGCTTGTAGACCTTGAGGAGCAATGGTCCCACAAATATTAAAGTTGAGGTCAGGACCAGGCCAGGTGCGGGTGGAGTGGGCCCACTGGGTTGCTGTGCACAGGCCCAGGTTGGACCAGCGTACCCACCCGGTTCTGTTCTGGCCCCAATGCTATACAGAGAAGCAGATGCTCCTGGAAGCCTCCAGAGTCCTGGGGAAGGATCCCCAGGCCATGATGCACAAGGGTGCCAGGATAATATTATTCCAGGACTTTTCTCCAGCCGTGGGTCTGCAAGAGGAGGGGATTCGATGAGGCAAAGAAGCATCTAAGAGACCTAAATATCCAACACTCTATGCATTCTCCGGCAACGCTGCGCTTCAGCCATGGAGGGTTCGTATATAAATTTGGATCACCGGAAAAGGCAAAGAAGTCTTGGACTCTCTATGGAACTTAAACTGTATGGATAATGATTTTATTTTGCCCCTCCCTCCCACCCCGGTTTACCCTTTTTTTTCCTTTCTTCATCTTTTTTTTTCCATTATCTTTCCTGGGGGTGGGGAGGGGGGCTTATTTGTTACTCTCTATTTGATTTTTTTTACAGGTCGTGCGGTTTATTCGATTTGAATGGGAGGGGGGTTTTGTTTCTTTCAACCTTTTTTTATAGCAGGGTTTTCTTCTTCTGACATTTTACTTAGTTATCTAATACTTGCTGGGACTGTAACTTTGTAGTTTTATATATTTATATTTTGTATTATGCTTGCTAAACGCACCAAGGTGTTGGTGTGGGGGAGGAGGATGGGTCACTCACTGTTAACTTTGGTTTCATAGAACACTTGCATTTGTCTATTCCATTCTGTAATGCCTGGACCGAGAGCGGGGCACTAGTTAGGAGAGGTTATGGTGGGGTTATTAATAGGTAGTTACGCCCCTTGGGAGCAAGGGGGAAAGTCTCCTTTTAAATGTGTTTGCATTTTTTTTACTCAGGAATAGTTTTTAATTGTGTTGGTGTCAATGTCTTAAAGAATTTTTGCTTTTGTGAATTTTCTATGGTCTTTATTCCAGGTTTTTTGGGTGGGGTCCTTCCTCCTGGGGGGTCTCGGGCCTGCCTGGACCATCATGGCTAGTCATTCGCTTAGATAGTGCACCTGGAATGTCAAGGGGAGTCATTCACCAATCAAAAGGAAGAAGATATTATTAAATCTCAAAAAAGAAAGGGTTGACATAGCTCTTTTACAGGAGACACATTTACTGATAAAGAGCACTTAAAGTTGCAACAGGGTGGGTTCGGTCAGGCTTTTTTCTCATCTTTCAGTTCCAAAAGTAGGCAAGTAGTCATTCTCATTCAGAAGAATCTTCCTTTCCAAATCTTAAGCCAGATAAAAGGTGAGTCTGGGAGGTATATACTGATCAGAGCTCTAATATATGGAGAGGAGTATGGAATTTTGAATCTTTATTGCCCTCGACGCACCCCTTCAAATTTGTAATGGAAGCATTCTCCATGTTGATGGCTTTTGGGGCCCGCCATACAATTATAGGAGGAGATTTTAACTGTATTATGGACTCAGAGACAGATAGGATACCTAAGAGTACTATGGGTATATCCCATAGATCTAGATAATTGGCAGATCTGAATAAGGAGCTAGGGCTAGTAGATGTGTGGAGGTGTCTTCACCCCCAGGACAGAGACTTTACTTTCTACTCTAACCCACACAAGTGTCATACTAGAATTGATATGTTCTTTGCTCCCTCGACCCTTTTGAACTCCATATTGTCCTGCAAAATAGGTATTATAGCAATTTCTGATCATGCTGCAGTATATATGGAAGTAAAGACTAGGGATGATGGGACAGTGGCGTATGGATTCGTTCTTAATGAAGGATAGCAAATTTATAAAATATTTTTCTCAGGAATTCAAAACCTTTTTGGAAATTAATTCAGATACGGCCAGTAACCCTTTGATGATGTGGGAGACCATTAAGGCTTATGCACGAGGTTTGATCATCTTATATTCTATGACCCAGAAAATACAAAAGGGAGAACAACAGTGCCTGCTCGAGGCTCACTTGAAGGCAGCTGAGTCAGCGTATGTTGATAGGCCCTCCATTACTAAGCTACAAAGGATCACAGCCCTTAGGACAGCCTTGAATACCGCACACCCAAATAGCAAAGAGGGATATATAATTTGCAAAGTAAAGACTATATGAATATGGTGACAAGCCAGGCAGATACCTAGCGTATCTTGCTAGGAAAAAACAGGCCCCTTAAGCTATTACATCCATTAGAGAAAGTGCTGGTACTTTGACTTGTGATTGTAAAAGGATCGATACAGCCTTTAGAAAGTTCTATTTTGAACTGTATAAATCACAGGACTGTGAGGATAGAACTAAGAAGATGGAGTCCTTCTTTAAAAACTTGGCCTGTCCAGACTTAACCTCGGAGCAGATGTCAATCCTGAATGCTCCCCTGACAACCTAGGAAGTAGTCGATGCAATTAGACAGTTTCAGAAAGGCAAAGCACCTAGACCAGATGGATTCCAGGTTGAGTTTTATAAAGAATTTATTGGGGAACTGGCTGGTCCACTTATGGACATGTATAATTATTCACATAGTCAGGGCTGCCTCCTGCCTTCGTTGAGAGAAGCAAATATCTCTCTCATTCTTAAAAAAGGAAAGGCCCCAGAAGATTGTTCATCATATAGACCAATATCCTTGCTAAATGTGGATTTTAAAATCCTTTCTAAAATGTTAGCATTAAGACTGGAGAGGGTCTTACCATACATCATAAAAGAGAGGCTGTCATCAGGGATTACCATTACTATTCACGCTAGTAATCGAAACACTAGCGGAAGCTATACGTACTGACCCTAACATAGCGGCTCCGAGGGTTGGTTCGGGTAAACATAAAATCACTCTCTATGCAGATGATGTCCTCCTTTTCTTAAGTAATCCTTGGATATCCATGCCCCGCCTAATTCAAGCGATTAATCTATTTAGTATGTTCTCAAGCTATAAAGTCAATTTTATGAAATCGGAGGCCATGTCGTTGGGTGGTCTCGCCTGTATATCTAACTTACCGGACGGATCTTGTTTTCCCTTCTGGTGGTCACTGGAGGGTTTTCTATACTTAGGTATTTTTATCACCCCAGTATTTGGTCAGCTGTATAAAGCCAATTTTGTGCACCTATTAGAGAAAATAAGGCAGAACCTACAACGCTGGGGTGATCTCCCAATATCCTGCTTAGGCAGAGTAGCTCTAGTTAAAAATATTCTACCTCGTCTCCTATTTCCTATGAGAATGCTCCCTCTGATGTTGCCAAGACTGGCATTGCATAAGCTACACAACTGGCTTGGTTCCTTTGTCTGGAATCATGGACAGCCCCTTATCAAATTAGAAAAGCTGCAGCTTCCACGGGCAAGGGGAGGACTGGACTTCCCAGACTTTAGGAGGTATCAGTTGAGCTCTTTATTATCATATGTAGCTGATTGGGTCTCTTGTGACCCACAATCAATTTGGTTAGACATTGAGACCTCCCAAGCAAAGTGTCTCCTCATCAATCTTTTATTTTTAGATAAGATGAGAACTATTATGGACTATTGTAAAAAAAACCCTATTGTATTAATTACAATTAAAGTCTGGAGGATAATACGGCAAGATGAGGGTAACCTACAGAAAACCTCTTCTTATACTCCTATAGTGGGGGCATCGGGTTTTCAGCCAGGGCTGACAGACGCTACATTTAAAACCTCGAGGTCCAGAGGTATCTCTTGCTTGGCGGACCTGTTCGATGGTGAAGTTATGATGTCTTTTGAGCAGTACACCAAAAGTTTGGACTGCCTAATAGGGACCTTTTTCGGTATTTCCAAATATGAGATTATACACAGAAGAAGACCACATTAATAGACAGTCCCTACAAATCGGATAGGGAAAGAAGAGTGCTATGGCCAAGGGGCCACCCTCGGTCAATACTCTTTATCACTCATTATACAAAGAGGTATCGAAAGCCACGGAATGACTATTTAAAACATGGAACCAGGAATTGGGGTTAGAAATCTCTTCAGAAATGTGGGAGGACATCTGGAAAAATTCCAGAAAGATCTCTATTTGCAATAGAACTCAAGCTATTCAATTAAAGGTACTCCATGGGGCTCATATAGCACCTGAACAACTCGCAAAATTTAATGTAGGAACATCACCAATGTGTCCTAAATGCAAAATTGAAGTAGGCACTCTCACACACTGTTTATGGACATGTTACAAGATCTGTAGGTACTGGGACAGAGTAGCGAATGCCCGGACAGAGATCTTAGCTACGGAGATTAGATTGGATCCAGTGTCTCTTCTCCTGGGTTTTTCAGACTTACCCTCCCTGGAGGTGCATGGGAGGAAACTATTTTCCATTCTCTCCTTTTGTGCAAGGAAAAATATCTTAGTGAATTGGGCAGCTGAGGTTCCTCCAGGAATTTCGAATTGGCACAGGTTAATCATGGAATATATTCCCTTTGACTTCCTCACAAATATGGTGCACCAAAAATCCAAATTATTCTATAAAATATGGCAGCCCTTTTTGAACTATATCGACACAGATATTTTGGCCATATTGTCCAAGGCTTTTGTCTGGGTGTGGTAGTTGTTCTGGCTGGTCCGGGGGCCGCTGGGAGGAGGAATCCCTTATAAATACGGGTTTTATTACAACTTAATGTAAATCCATTTTAAGCATGTACTAAGTTATTCAATTATTCTGTTATTTTTCGCTAGTAATGTAAGATATTCTATTTTATATTTTGGTTGTTTGTAGGATAGATTAGTAGTTAATTGGATTTTTCCCTTTTTTGTGTTTTGGTTATTATTTTTTTCTTATCTATTTAATTTTATATTGGTCTTTATACTTGTTTGTATTACTTTGTAATTTTGTAAAAAATGTTTAATAATTTTCTCTTTTTTATTCAATAAAATTACCTATTAAAAAAATCACACAACATCAGGTTATAATCCAACAGGTTTATTTGGAAGGACAAGCTTTCGGAGCTAGCTACCTGATGAAAGAGCAATGCTCCGAAAACTAGTACTTCCAAATAAATCTGTTGGAATATAGCCTGGTATTGTGTGATTTTTAACTTTATAATTTTAAAGACTTCTATCAGGAACAGAAACTGGGCAGAATACTCCCAGATCCTGAACAACATGGGCAATGTGGTGAGGCCATCAAGAACATATGGTGAGATCAGAAAAATTAGATGCTCAACATGGAGAGAAAAATGATCTCATTTTCCACCCAAGGTTTGAATGGTAAGACAAGGATCTTGTCAGCAGCAGTGGTCAATTTGCACATGTTTATATCTGGCCTCGTTTATATGCAGTTTATTATTCTCCCTTGAGGGGTTGGTTAGCTCAGTTGGCTAGACAGTTGGTTTGTGATGGCAAGTGATGTCAACGGCTTGGGTTCAGCCCCTGCACAGACTGAGGTTACCATGAAGGACTTTCCATCTCAATCTCTCTTCTCACCTGAGGCATTGTGACCCTCAGGTTAAACCACCATCAGTCATCGCTCTCTGAATGAGACAGCAGCCCTTTGGTCTGGCAACACTGTTGTGATTTCACTTTTACCTATTCTCCCACACAATAGAGAGAAACTAGTCAGTGACAAATTCCTAATGTGACAAATCAGGTACACAGCAGCCACATATCATTGCTTGCTCCTGATTGGCGTCAATGTTAAAAGTATTCTTCACCATCTCTGTGCACAATCCATGAGCAGTAACCACTTGCAGCCCCAGTCCGTGGGGGTTGCCTTTGAACATGCATCAACCTCACGACATCATTGTGACATATTAGAGTATGGAGTATTCCAACACCTTACATTGCAATGCTGACACTAGAACACTAGGTGTGGGGAGAGAGCAGGATGCTTCTCAGGGGTCTTAGTTTACTCTCTTAGAGCTCATTAACTGTGTGCAAACTTACAGCATCTTAGAGCAATTATCTATTGGTGCATTGCCACCTCATTCAGAACTTACAGGCTCACACTATGTTTCTGGGAGGAATTGAGTCAATGGCAGTCACCATCACATTGGCTTCCATTGAGGGGGGGGGGTGGGGAGTGTTGCAGTGTATCGCAATGATTGTTTATAACTAGGCTGCAAACCTAGTGCTTACTGTAAAGTGGAGAGATGAGCATTTTAATAAAAGAGTTGAGTGGAAATGTATGAACTGAAAATGTGTTGCTGGAAAAGCGCAGCAGGTCAGGCAGCATCCAAGGAGCAGGAGAATCGACGTTTTGGGCATGAGCCCTTCTTCAGGAATGAGGAAAGTGTGCCAAACAGGCTAAGATAAAAGATAGGGAGGAGGGACTTGGGGGAGGGGTGTTGGAAATGCAATAGGTGGAAGGAGGTTAAGGGAGGGTGATAGGAACCCTCCAACCACAAGGGATGAACTCAGACTTCTCCAGTTTCCTCATTTTCCCTCCCTCCACCTTGTCTCAGTCCCAACCCTCGAACTCAGCACCACCTTCCTAACCTGCAATCTTCTTCCTGACCTCTCCGCCCCCCCACCCCCACTCCGGCCTATCACCCTCACCTTATCACCCTCACCTTAACCTCCTTCCACCTATCACATTTCCAACGCCCCTCCCCCAAGTCCCTCCTCCTTACCTTTTACCTTAGCCTGCTTGGCACACTTTCCTCATTCCTGAAGAAGGGCTCGTGCTCGAAACGTCGATTCTCCTGCTCCTTGGATGCTGCCTGACCTGCTGCGCTTTTCCAGCAACACATTTTCAGCTCTGATCTCCAGCATCTGCAGTCCTCACTTTCTCCTGGAAATGAATGAAACTCAGAACTGACGGGATGAACAGAGAGTGCAAAGAAGAAAGGAGCATTAAGAGTTGGAGGGTGTGGTCACCTAGGCCGAGTCTGCAACTCACCCTGCTCTTCCTGACCTTTATTGGTATCTATCCTCACCTGAATTGCAAGTATGCAATAGAAATGACAAATGGTTGCCTGCACACCCAGACTGGCCAGAGAAGCTATTTCTGTCTGAGGGAGCAAAGTGATGCTGTGTCCTCGCTCCATATTATTAGAGCTGAGAATAACTTTGGGGAGCTCAAGAGAACTGAATGTTCTCCAGTGAGTCAGTGTTGTAACATAATCTTAGAAGATGACGTTAAACCACCAGGGGGTGAGCAGAATGTCAGGCACTTCATGTTGGTGCAACATTGGAGTGAATTCAGAGTGAAAGCTTCAGCAATGAAGAGTGGAAATCCCTGTGGAGAAAGATTGAGTGTTAACAAGACCATTGTAACTCTCTAATTTTACACATCTGTGTGGGTTGCTAACAAATACAAGGGATAAGTCCAGGTCACCTCTGTCTTTTGAAGTTTAGGATATTTTACTTGATGCTATTTGTTTGTTCATGTTTGCTTTATGTTGATTTTGGATGTTAGAGTATAAGATTAATATTGCAAGTTATTTTCTTTCTTTTGATTTTATGTAGCAAAGCTTATCTTTGGTTATTCAACCCCATAGAATCTTGTGGCTTTATTCTATTAATAAGGATGTAGGAATTCTGAACTTCATCTACTTTGAAGAAAACATTATTGACCATAACCAAATTTAGGAATCTAACCCAGAATCATAACAGGGGGTACAATGCTATGATAGATATGGATGAATTATCAGTAAGGGAAAACAGTTCAACTAGATAATCATACTGGAGTCTGGGAGGCTCATTGAAGCATCATAAAAGAGATGCAGGAGAAAGTGAAAGTGAACATGCATCACATAGCAAGTGGTAATGTCATGACAGACACTACCCACAAGGATGGTGGAAGCAGAGGCATTAAATGACTTTAAAATAAATTGGATGGACTCTTGGAGTGAAATAAATTTGCAAGATACAGGTTCCGACACAACATTTGGGACTGCATTGCTCTACAGACAGCTAATGTGGTCTGGATAGACTGGTTACTTCCCATGCTGAAGTGACTCTAACTCTATGCAATAATATAACCAAGTAGCATTAATTCCTACAGATGAAATTATGTTCTATAATGGTTTCTACTTTGAGATTTATTTTGGAAAATATATTGTTGGCGTGTTTGTAAATTAATCAGAAAAGAACAGCAATGTCCTTATTATTGTATTTAATTCTGCTGAGTATATTTTGTGCTGTAGCTTCAGGATACTGAATTCATTCTAATAAGCAGAGTTAACTGCCTTTGCTCCCTAACAGCTGTTATAGGTTACAGATGAATTGAGGTTTGGCAACTTTAATCTACTCCCCATAGGATGAAATTCCACAACGTGAATGGGTCCCAAATTTGGCAATTTTAGTTATGGTTTCCATGGAAGCATTGTGTACAGGAAGTTGATTCAAAATTTCTACTTTGATTGCAGTCAAAAATCATTTTTCTGGATAGCTGTTCTGAAAGATTGGGTGGTGTAGTTGATTCAAGCATCATCCTGCCACATCTGGGATGTTTGTTCAAATTAATCCCTTACAGATGAGATCGCTGTCTCTCCCCCTCCCCCTTGAACTAAAATTTATTTGAACAGCTACTACCAAGTTCCAAATGCAAAGATCACCGTAACACAAAACTACCCTCAATTCAGCACAATGGACATAAATTCCTCATAGTCAGTGAAAATGACAAATGTATAAGAATGATGGAAACATAATTATCAGGTTTTCATAGTTTATTCAGCAAACTGTCAAAATAATGCATCAGTTTTGAGGCCTGTGTTGTTTGATATTTTGGAACCTTGAGACTCAAATCTTTGTGCTAAGTGATGAGACACATTAATCATGGCTTTTGAAATAGTCAGTTAAACCTGCATATTGACATTCTAACGTGAAACTAATCCAAAAGAACATATAAATTGTGCCTTGAATTACTAGCACACAGCAATTTTTCTCAGTGCAATCACAACAATGAATTAGAGTTCATGTCAAACATGGTTATCTGTGTTTTCACAATATTACAAGTTCCTTAAGGATCTGCTGCATATAGCTCTTCAACAAAAATGAACACCAACTTGTGAGTTTTTATATGGTTCATTTGAAGTGACATTGTCAGAGTCTATTGTATTTTAAAGCAGTAGAATATAGTTTCCTAACTGCAAAATTCACATGGTATCAATTGATTCAACCAGGTTTACTCAAGTATACCTTCTTGTGTCCCAACAACAACAGGATCTGAGAGCTAGCATCAAAAGTACATTCTGACAGAAAGACTTAAATTTTCTGTGACTTATGAATGTCTAATAAGGACTGGAGATTTAATCAAGCATTTTTGAACTATCGTCAGTGATGTGATGAAGGAAACACGGCAGCTAGTGTGTGCTCACCAGAATCACACAAAGCAATGTGGCAATGCCAAACAGCCTGGGTTGTTGTGATGCTGACTGAGGGAGAAATATTGGCAAAGACTACCAGTAATAACTCCCTTACTCTCTTCAAAATAGTAGCACAGCAACTTTTACATCCCACACAAGTCAGGTGGGGCCTCCATTTTACACCTCATCCAAAAAATGGCATCTGAGAGTGTGACGCACACACTGTACTATACTGGAGTATCAGCCTCAATTAGTTTGTTGCAGAGTTACCAAGTCATTGAGTGTTTCAGATGAATACTTTAAATGAAAGATCTCACATAAACAATTGCAAGAACAGCAAAATATTTTCAGTGTTGATCATGGAATTACATGTACATTACAACTGCAGAGATTAATAATCCATTCAGATTCTTTCTTATCATTCTGGGGCACTTTTGAAAGTTATAATAGACATTGACTTGCAGAAATTTGTTTATATAGGCAACAAATCTTCTCACTTTTAACAGAGAATTGAAAAAATACTAATTTAATAATACAAGTACATATTGTTTGTTTTCGACCTTTCTACGCTGAAAGTGTAACGAAAAGTGAGGATTAATTGAAATAAATAAGTACTAATCATTTGTGTTCTTCAATATACTTCCCATTTACATTGCCCTGATTCAATTAAGAATAGATCTACTAAGTGAAATTGTAATGAATATACCTAGAATGAAAGGGGAATTCTATTTTTAAATTGCGTTGTGAAATTTTCGATTGGCGTTGTATTCTAAAAGAAACTGCACAGTCAATACTTAATACTCTCAATCTAATCTCAACTGTGAGGCAGAAAAACAAAAAAAGCAAGTTCTTTCACAACATTTTTTTGAGCTTTCAATAAATGTCTGATTGCATAGAAAGAAATAGAATGCCACTTTTTTTTCTTGTGTTGACAGGACTTTCTCCCTAAAGTCCAGAAGTAACTTCCATAAAATTTCAGACATGGCAAGAATTAACAATTGGATAGAGTCATAGCGTCATAAAGATGTACAGCATGGAAACAGACCCTTCTGTCCAACTTGTCCATCCCAACCCAATCTAGTCCCACCTGACAGCACCCGGCCCACCTCCCTCCAAACCCTTCCTATTCATATACCCATCCAAAGGCCTCTTAAATGTTGCAATTGGACTAGTCTCCATCACATCCTCTGGCAGCTCATTCCATACACGTACCACCCTCTGCGTGAAAAAGTTGCCCCTTAGGTCTCTTTTATATCTTTCCCCTCTCCCTAAACCTATGCCCTCTATTCTGGATCCCCCGACCCCAGGGAAAAGACTTGGTCTGTTTATCCTATCCATGCCCCTCATGATTCTATAACCCTCTATAAGGTCACCCCTCAACCTCCGATGCTCCAGGGAAACAGCCCCAGCCTATTCAATCTCCCCCTTTGGCTCAAATCCTCCAACCCTGGCAACATCCTTGTAAATCTTTTCTGAACCCTTTGAAGTTTTGCAACATCTTTCCAATAGCTGTCACCTATTTTGTTAAGTTGAAACAGGTGGACGTGTGCACACGTTCTTTCTGTCTGCAAAGAATAAGGCCCCGTGTATAATTATATGTAGTTTCTAGCAGATGCAAGATCACCATGCTGCATGCCCAATTAACAATCTTGTATATATTCTATCCTATATTAAGAGGCAAGACCCTGCTCTTTGTAGACAGAAAGAATATAGACACACTTTACAGGTATTAAACTTAACAAAGTAGGGATTTGGGCAACCATTCTCTGCTCCATTTCTTAGGGCAATATCTTGACCAATCAGGGTCAAAATGCTGGTTTAATTTTTTTAAATGGTAGCCATCATGTAGCCGGTGCATTCTTCATGGCAATGGCTCTTCCAATCCATCTATGAACCAATCAACACTTTTTTTAAACAATACAAAAAAAATTCCTTTTCCATTGCAAATGCCTTGCTGAGTGCAAGTTGAAAAACTTTAACAAAATGTGTCTTTTTTCCACCAATACTTGTATTCTGTACAACCAAATGCTGATTAATAATATCTGTTCATTAATTCCTGAAAAAATGGCAGAATTCACTTGTTGGCAATTGGCCAAAGAATGGGAAGTGATATGGATGGTTGAATAGTTGAATAATAATTGAGATGGGGGCATTGACTTGGTTTTAGTTCCTCTTGTCAAAGGGGGCACTCAGGCAAATTACCCTCCACAAATTTAATGCCAACCAATTCCTTGCTTGGGAACAGATAATTCAGCACAGATCAAGGGTTTGACTTGAACTTGGATTGCCTGGTTTGAATGGAGTGATAGTGGTCTAAAACAATGACAGTTATGCCAATGTAGATGTCATTCTCAAAGAGGCCTTGCCCAGGGTGTCTGAGAGCTCGTCCATTTCAAGTGGTAAATCCTTACAGAGTGCACATGGGAGTGCTACAATGCATAATAGAATCTGATTTTGTAGGGAGACTACGGAGGACTGTCTCATGATACAGGCACCTACAGAATAAACTTATAACCATTTTTGTAGGTCAGGGGAAACAGGAGTCCATGGGACATTACCAGAACAAAATGGGTCATTATGATTCCTGAATGCTAACCTCTACAATTATTCTCCTTGGCTTCTGTTCACACAACCTCCTGTCACTGGGGTTGGCCATCTGCTCATGCTATGCTGCACTGATACAAAGCTAGTGTGGTGCCTGTTTGACACTGACATGGCAATGCAGCTTGAATCTGACAACACACTCCGCAAGGGAGCAGTGACAAAGACTAGCTACTTCATGGGAATAGAATTGGGACCAATGGATCATTTTCAGGATTGTAAACTATGACCAGCAGAATATCACAGAGGTCAATACCAGGGCTTCAACTATTTAAGAACTATATTCAAGAGATGAAATGTATTTTAGCCAAATCTGCAAAGATAGGTAAGATTGTAAATTGCTCAAAGGATACAAAGAGTCTGCAAAGAGATATAGATAGATTTATGTGCGTGGGTGCAGATTAAAGAGATCTCCCATTTAAGACAGAGGTGAGGAAAATTTTCACCTGAGTATCATTAGAATTTGGAATTCTTTTCCCCATGAGCAGTGGAGGATAGTATTCAATATTTTCAAAATTAACTTAGATGTTTGATCCATAATGGGGTCATGGGTTAGAGTCACAGAGTCCTACAGCACAGAGGCAAGCCCTTTGGCTCAAACTGGTCCATGCCAACCAAAGTGCCCACCAATGTTAACCCCATTTCCCTGCACTTGGCCCATATCCTTTTAAACCCTTTCTTTCCATGTATTTGTGCAAATGCCTTTTAAATGTTGTTAATGTACCCGGGTCAACTTCCACTGGCAGCTCATTCCATATATGTACCACCTTCTGTGTAAAAACATTGCCTCTCAGGTTTCCTTTCATTCTTTCCCCTCTAAGTTTAAACTGATGTCCTCTAGTCCTTGATTCCCAATGCTGGGATAAAGACTGAGTACATTCACCCTATCCATGCCTCTCACAATCTTATACACTTCTATAAGAACCCCCTCAGTCTCCTACATTCTAAAGAAAAAGGTTCTAGCTTGTCCGCCTCTCTCTATAATTCAGACTGTCGAGTCCTGGCAACATCCTTGTAAATTTCCTCTGCACTCTTTCCAGTTTAATAACATCCTTTCTAGAGCAAGGTGACCAAAACTGAACACAATACTCCAAGTGCAGCCTCACCAGTGTCCTGTATAACTGCAACATAACTTCCCAACTTCATATTCAATGCCCTAACTGATGAAAGCCAGTGTGCCAAAAGTCTTTTTTACTGCCCTGTCTACCTGTGACTCTACTTTCAGAGACCCTGTGCACCTGTACTCCAAGGTCCCTCTGTTCCACTACACTCCTTAAGGCCCTACCATTCACCATGAAACTCCTACCTTGATTTGACATTCCAAATGCAAGACCTCACACTTATCTGTATTAAATTCCATTTATCCTTTCTCGGCCCACTTCCCCAGCTGATCCAGGTCCTGCTTAAATTTCTGATAACCTTCCTCACTGTCACAATACCACCTGTTTTAATGTCATCGCAAACTTTTGAATCATGCCTTATACATTCTCATCTAAAACACTGATATAGATAATGAACAGCAATAGGCCCAGCACCGACACCTGAGGTACACCACTAGTCACAGTCCTCCCGGCTGACAAGCATCCTTCCACTATTACCCTCTGCTTCCTACTATCAAACCAATTGTGTAACCAATTTGCCAGCTTGTCCTGGATTCCATGCGATCTAACCTTCCAGAGCAGCCTAACATGTGGAATCTTATCAAAGGCCTTACTGAAATCCATATAGACTACATCTACCACCCTGGCCTCATCAACCTTACTCCAAGAACTCAAACAAATCTGAGGCATCATCTCCTCTGCACAAAGCCATGCTGACTATTCCTAATCAAACGCTGTCTTTCTAAATGCATGCATACCTCATATCTCAGAGTCTTTTCAAATATATTACCTAGCACAGATGTTAGGCTTACTGATCTCCAGGCTTTTCTTTGCAGCCCTTCTTGAATAAGGGCCCAACATTCACTACCCTCCAGTCTTCCGGGACCTCACCTGTGGCTAACAATGATGAATTAGTATCAGCCAGGTCCCCAGCAATTTCTTCTCTAACCTCTTGCAGTGTTCTTGGATATATCTGGTCAGGATCAGGAGATTTGAGCTGAAAATGTGTTGCTGGAAAAGCGCAGCAGGTCAGGCAGCATCCAAGGAACAGGAGAATTGACGTTTCGGGCATAAGCCCTTCTTCAGGAAAGGAGATTTATCCAACTTCATAGATTCTAATACATCCAACACTTCCTCTACTGTGATATGGGCTGTCCCCAAAATGGGGAGGCACGGTGGCTCAGTGGTTAGCACTGCTGCCTCACAGCACCAGGGACCCTGTTTAAATTCCAGCCTTGGGTGACTGTCAGTGTGGAGTTTGCATATTCTCCCTGTGTCTGCGTGGGTTTCCTCTGGGTGCTCCAGTTTCCTCCCACAGTACAAAGATGTGTAGGTTAGGTGAATTGGCCATGTTAAATTGCACATGCATTAGTCGGGCTAAATGTAGAGAAATGGGCCTGGGTGGGTTGCTCTTCGGAGGGTCAGTGTGGATTTGTTGGCCTGAAGGGCCTGTTTCCACACTGTAGGGGATCTAATCTGAATCTAATCTATCACCACTAATTTCCCCAAGCTCCCAAGTATTCATGTCTTTCTCCATGGTAACACAGAGGAGAAATATTCATTGAGGACCTTGCCCATCTCCTGTGGTTCTACACATACATGTCCATTTTGTTCCTTTAGAGGCCCTATTCTTTCTCTCTAGTTATTATTTTTCTTTTAATCTATTTATAGAGTCATAGAGATGTACAGAACGGAAACAGACCCTTCGGTCCAACTTGTCCATGCTGACCAGATATCCCAACCCAATCTAGACCTACCTGCCAGCACCAGGCCCACATCTCTCCAAACACTTCCTATTCATATACCCATTCAGATGTCTTTTAAATGCTGCAATTGTACTAGCCTCCACCACTTCCTCTAGCAGATCATTCCATAGCTCATTCTGCGTGAAAAAGTTGCCCCTTAGCTCTCTTTTTATATCCTTCCCCTCTCACCTTAAACCTATGCCCTTTAGTTCTGGACTCCCCCACTCCAGGGAAAAGACTTTGTCTGTTTATCCTATCCATGTCCCTCATGATTTTGTAAACCTCTATAAGATCACCCCTCAGCCTCTGACACTCCAGGGAAAACAGCCCTAGTCTATTCAACCTTTCCCTACAGCTCAAATCCTCCAACCCTGGCAACATCCTTGTAAATCTTTTCTGAACTCTTTCAAGTTTCACAACATCTTTCCGATAGGAAGGAGACCAGAACTGCATGCAGTATTCCAACAGTGGCCTAACCAATGTCTGGTACAGCCGCAACATGACCTCCCAACTCCTGTACTCAATACTCTGACCAATAAAGGAAAGTATACCAAATGCCTTCTTCACTACCCCTATCTATCTGTGACTCCACTTTCAAGGAGCTATGAACCTGCATTCCAAGGTCTCTTTGCTCAGCAACACTTCCGAGTACCTTACCATAAAGTGTATAAGTCCTGCTAAGATTTGCTTTCCCAAAATGCAGCACCGCACATTTATCTATATTAAACTCCATCTGCCATTCCATCTTGGCCCATCTGATCAAGATCCCGTTGTAATCTGAGGTAACTTTCTTCGCTGTCCACTACACCTCCAATTTTGGTGTCATCTGCAAACTTACTAACTGTACATCTTATGCTCATATCCAAATCATTTATGTAAATGATGAAAAGTAGTGGACCCAGCACCGATCCTTGTGACACTCCAAAGAATCTTATTGGATTCACCCTAATCTCCTCAGCCAAGATTATCTCGTGCCCTCTTTTCGTCCTCCTGATTTCCTTCTTCAGTAAATCCCTGTATCCCCTATTTACCTCCAGGGATTCCCTTGATCCCAGCTGCCTGTACCTTAGCCATGCCTCCTTTTTTTCTGGTCAAAGCCTCAATATCTCTTGTTATTCAGTGTTCCCTATTCCTGCCAACCTTGCCTTTCACCCTGTCAGGAACATATAGACCTTGAACTCTAGCTATCTCACTTTTAAAGGCATCCCTTTAAAATCCATCAAAATTCACCTTGCCTCAATTTAGAACTTGAACCTGTTGACAGTTTTGTCCCTCTCCATAATTATTTTAAAATTAGTAGAACTATGGTCACTGGTCCCAAAGCGTTCCCTGACTGTCACTTGTCCTGCCCTATTTCCCAAGAGTAGGTCGAGTTTTGCCCCTTCCCAAGTAGGACCCTCTAATATACTGTTTCAGGAAACTTTCCTGAATGCACTTAACAAATTCCATCCCATTTAAGCCTTTAACACTCTGGCAGTCCCAGTTTACATTAGGAAAATTAAAATCCACAACTATGACAGCCCTATTGCTCCTGCAAGTCTCCCCAATCTCCCTGCATATTTGTTCCTCAAATTCCTATTGATTATGGTTATGGAGCATTGGCACAAAACTGAAATAAGGCCATAATCACATTAGCCATGATTTTATTGAATGGTGAAGCAGGCTAAAGGGGTATATGTTTTTATGTCGTGGTGAGTTCCATATTTATGAACGTAGAAATTTATCAGTGAACATCCTGTTTCAATGTTCACTATTTCTGGTCATCCCTGCAAATGGAAATGTCTCTGTCTACTGTGCCAAGTCCTTTCACAATCTTAAGAGAGCTATCAGTTTACCCTTGGTCTTCTCTTGTACTCATGCTGTACAGTCACACAGTGCACATGTGTTCTATTTGATTCTCCAAATAAAGAAATGGTGCTAGTTCTGCAGTGTTAGCTATGCTCATAAATTTTCTTTGTTTAAATCTCAGAAGGAGTGAGAACTTGTGAAGAATTGCAGATGGTAGGCACAGATTGTTGGCTTTATAGCTCCAGAAAGAAAAGCAAAGACAGTGGTGGTGGTGACAGTGAGAGGTACACAGTTCCTTGAAAAGATCAATGGGGGTGAACCGACAGAATGAAAGACCTGAGCTCATTAAAACAGTTTAGAGATTGCAAAATAATCAATGGGAAACTGATCTGACTGAGATTGATTCTAAATATACCACTAAATCAATCATTTATTGTTTGTGTTAAAACAGTACTAAAATACAGTGATCAATAAATTCTTTACTGGCCTGAGGCCGGTCATTAAATCTCAGCTTCAGTTTTTTGACAACTGTTATATTTGTGTCATATTGTAAAATATTTAGTGTGCATGACTGATATGTTGTACATATTTACAATTATTTTGTAAATTTATGGAATTCCCAGCAAAGTTTAAAGAGACAAGTTCCTGAACTGTGAGTGTGAGGAGTACTTTTAGAATATAAATGTGTTGAACCTCTTAGCTGTTGACAGCTGGAGTCATTTGAAAATCTATCTTATTACTCCTTTACCCAAAACATCTTTTCAGATCGACTCATCAGTTGCTTTCACGTGTGCAAACCAAGATAGGGACTCCATTTGTCTGTTCAGCCATCTACTTATAATTCAGTATCATGAGAGAAAGTTCGTCCATTCTGTTTTTTCTAATAGGTCCCATTTATTTTGTATATTCACCAATACCAACTAAGACACAATAGCAGAAACACATCTGGAGAGAATGGGAAACATCAGCAGACAGTCAGGGGTAGAAGGATCAATGTTGGAGCCACATTTATTTACAATGCATATTAATGGTTTAGTTAAAGAAGGTGAATGTGCTATTGCCAAGACACAAAAATAGGTGGGAAGGCAAATGGATGGTATAAAGAGTCCATAGAGGGCTATAGGTTAAATGAACAAGCAAAGACTTAGAAGATGGAATATAATGTGGGAAAATGTAAGGCTGGGCACTTTGGCAGGAAGGATAGAGCAGCTGAATATTATTTAAATTGGAAAATAATTTTAATAACGCTAAGTAATTTGGAAGTCCTCATGCACAAATTACAAAAAAGTTAGCATTCTTGTAAAGCAAGAAGTAAGGAAGGCAGGGGAGTGGAGTATAAAAATGAGGAAGTCTTGCTAAAACTATAGAAGGCACTAGTCAGACCAGATCTAAAATATGATTGAAATAACTGCACACAGACAGGTATCCCGTCACCAAGTCACCCTTTATTTATATGGGCACTGTACATAGTCCCTCTATGGACTCTTTATACCATCCACTTGCCTTCCCACCTATTTTTGTGTCTTGGCAATAGCACATTAGTCCCTAAACCAGAGGAGACCTTCTCTACTTCCAGTTTATTTTTTAAATTTAATTTTATTAAACAATTACAAAAGAGTTTACAACAAACAGTTAACATTTACAGCTGTATACAAGAGACAGCAATTTTACAAGGGAGAGGAGCAGCAAAACCAGGCCCCAAACCCTACTGTTCAACCAGTTTACAGAGAAATGAGGACAAACCTCAAATCCCAGTTTCAAACATTACAAGACAGCAACAATGACATTTGTACATAAAAAGGCAATCCAGTTACATAAAAACCGTACATAGAATACAGACCCAGCAAGCCCCCGTCCCTCCCTCCAGACATTCTCGGCAGCCCGCCCCTACACACCTTCCTGCTCTCGGTCCACCCCATGCCCCTTCCAGTTCTCAGTCCGTCCTGACACATCTTTCGACCACCTCTAGGACAGCCCGCCCCGGTACCCGCCCGAGGTGACAGTGGTCAGGATGGCCTACCCACCTTCCAGCTCTCAGTCTGCCCCTACATACAATTGGGCTAACTTCCAGTTTATTTTTTTAAAATTTTATTAAACAGTTACAAAACAATTTTCAAAACAGTTTATAAAAACAGTTAACATTTACAGCTGTATACAACAGCAATTTTACAAGGGAGAGGAGCAGCAAAACAGGCCCCAAACCCTACCGTTCAACCAGTTTACAGGGAAATGAGGACAGACCTCAAATCCCAGTTTCAAACATTACAAGACAGCAACAATGACATTTGTACATGAAACAATCCTGTTACATAAAAAACAGTGCATACATTACAGACCCAGCAAGCCCCTGCCACCCCTCCCACCTCCCGGCCACTCTAAGGCAGCCCACCCCTACACACCTTCCTGCTCTCGGTCCACCCCATGCCTCTTCCAGTTCTCGGTCCATCCTGACACACCTTTCGACCACCTCTAGGACAGCCCGCCCCAGTACCCGCCCAGGGTGACAGTGCTGAGGATGGCCTATCTGCCTTCCAGCTCTTAGTCTGCTCCTCCATACCATTTGGCTAACTTCCAGTTTATTTTTTTTCCCCCACACTACCACTAAGTGCAGTAGTGCTTATTTTTCCCCCCAGCACCCATGGTGTGTGTGTGTGCAGGTGTGAGACACAGTGAAACTTCCAGTTTATATCTATCAGCCAGGAATCCTTGATTAGCCCATGTTTAAAAACTCCAATCAAGAATTTCATAGTGAATGAGATCCACCTGGCTATAGTTCCTATCACTGCAATGGTGAACAGTTTATCTAAAGAAAAGATATACTGGCAGTCCACCAAAGACTGAGTAGGCTGACCCCAGATATGGAGGGACTGTCTTTTATGGAGAGGCTGAGTAGGTTGGGTCTGTGCTCATTGCAGTTTATAAGAATGAAAGGCAACGATATGGAAACATATAAGATACTTAGCGGTGACAACAGGGTAGATACAGAGACATTGTCTGGTCTTGTGGGAGAGTTTAGGATGAGAGGACATAATCCCAGAGTAAGGGGTCACCCAACTAGGACAAAGACCAGGAATTTCTTCTCACAGAGGGTAATGATTCTTTACTGCAGAGGGCAGTCGCGGCTCTGGTTGTATAGTTTGGTCAAGGCTGTGACAGACAGGTTTTTAAGCAGTAAGGGAATAGAAGTTATCGGAAATCGTTGGAAACTGGAGCAGAGGATTATCAGACCAGCCATGGTCCCAGTGAATGGCAGAGCTGACACAATGAGTTGAATAGCCTACTTCTGTTCCTAAATCTTTTGACAAGTGAAAATTTCAAAAATGTTGATCCCTACCCTAATTTTCCCCTAATTCAGGGACAGGAACTGCAGATCCTAGTGTTGTTTCTGGCACAGTCCTCACCCCTACCCCAAGAACTCCTTTAGGGTCCTTTGGTTTTTATTCATTCGTGGGATGTGGGTGTCACTGGCAGGACCTGTTACCCGTCCCTAATTGTCCAGAGAGCAGTTAAGAGTCAACCACATTGCTGTGGGTCTGGAGTCACAGGTAGCCAAGGTCAGTAATGATGGTAGTTTCTTTCCCTGAAGGGTGTAAGTGAACCAGATGGTTCCTGTTTGTGAATGTGGTTGAAGGACATAGGCAGGAAGATGTTGGTACATTGGTTCCAGTCAATTTAACTTGTAATAGGTTTTTTACTGAACAACAGCAGTGGTTTCATGGTTATCATTAAACTCCAGAATTCACATTCAACCATCTGCCATGATAAGATTCGATTTTTAGGTCCTCAGAACATTATTTGGGTGTCTGGACTAATAGTCAAGCAATAGTACCACTAATCTATCACCAGCCCTTGTAATGAGTCTAATGTACTTGTTGGTCTTGAGCTGTCTATCATTGGAGCCATATTTCATTTGAGCAGAATCTGGTTTGGGGTTGGTGACTAACCTACTCTCCAGTTCCAGGTTCCTAATGTAAATATTTTATGCTGGTTGCTTACTCTAAACTTTAGCTGTGATTTAAATTAACACCTGGGGCCCAGTTTTCTCGACCTTATGACAAACCAGTTAGTTGAACTAGTCAGATGGGAATACCCAGTTCTATAGAAAATGGTTTTCCAGCACTGCCTGTGGGTAAAAATGAGCAGGTGCTAGCTTGTTTCCCACTCCCTGTGATCAAACCACTGCCACTCTCAGCCACCCATGTGTCCGTCACTGTCATCTGACTGGCCAATGGCCATGTCTTAGGTCTCCCCTAATTTGTCTGTGTACCCAAACTTGTGATCTCTCCTTTTCTCTTTCCCTCTTCTCTGTTCCCCAGCTGCTGTCTGGAGCCATACAGCTTCCTGCCGGACAGTCATTCGATCTGACTGGCTGCAGACATAACTAAGGTTTTAAATCAGATCCTGCTTATAAATTGGGCTGGCCCTCCTGGAGACCTGGTATAGCTTGCTCACTCCACCTTCTCGTAAATTTTGAGGCCAAAATACTTGTAGAGTACCAAGATAGAGAGATCTCATTCAATTGAACACGATTGAATCAAATTACCAGAACAAACCTATAATTAGTTTTTAATATGATACCCTTACTTGACCTCAGTATGTATATTTGTTCTCAGTCTTTTCCTGAGCAGTGAGTTTTATGAAATAAATCTCTGAGAAAGATGAGTAAAGTCACTGTGCACCCGGCATTAATAACTGCATTATCTCAGTTCCACCATAAATAACTAAAATATAAATACCAGTTTGTGTCATGCTTCGAACAGGGGTTGCAGCAGGAGCATGCACATAAACTCACGGCATCAGGAAAAGAGACATTTTACTGTCTAAAAAGGTGTTGTGTGAGGCAGCAAAAAAAACACTATACATATACCAAGGACCCACTCAAATTGTGAAATAAGTTTCATAAGCAAGTTAATCATGTAAGGCCAATAGCTGCATAAATCATTTTTAGTGCATAGTCACTGCTCATTTAGGTGAGCTAATGAAGTCATACTGTTTAGCTCCAGTGTCTCATGCCTGATGGGCAGTTTTTTTGTATGAATTATCTTTTCTGCATAGCCACTATAGATCCAACATTTGTAATGGCAGTTTATACAGTCATGGAAGTAACAAACAAATAAATGCTTTTCTAGTTAAGTAGATTAAATTTTAAAATCTTCAGAATGCTGGTCTTGCAGCCATACTGATTATTGTTAATCGAGTTAGATGCAGCTCTGAAAGAGGCTCAAGTGGAGCAAAAATATAAGCATAGTTTGACTGGAATAAATGGTCTGCTTTGTACTGCACATTCTATGTGGCAATGTGTTTTTGTTAATTATTCTGAATATTTATCTTATTTAAAAGTACAAAATACCTTTTGTAACATTTTAGACGCAGGAGGATGTCATTCAGCCTATCAAACCTGTTCTGTCATTTAATAAGATCATGGCTGATCAAATGCCAATGCCTTTAATCCATATTATCCCCATAATGGTTCATGCCAGTGCTCATCAGAAAACTATTAACTCTACTTTAAATGTATTCAAAGACTGAGCTTTGACAGCCGTCTGGACAGATTCACTACCTTCTGAGTAAAGCTTATTCTTGACTCGGTCCTAAATGATATCCCCCTTATGTATAAATTGATCCCCCGATTCTGTTCTTCCAATCAGGGGAAATATTTATCCCTTGAAGTATTATGTATGTTTCAATGAGAATACATCTCAATCTTTGAAACTCTAGCCCAGTTTTCTCAATCTCTGTTTATAAGATAGTCTTACCATCCTGGGTCCAAGTCTGGTGAGCCTTTGCTGCATTCCTTTTATGGCAATAATATCTTTCCTGAGATAAGGAGACCAAAACTTCAAACAGTACTTCAAATGTGATCTAACCAAGCTCCCAGACAAGTGAAGCAGTCCTCCTGTTCTCAAATCCTCTTGCAATAAAGGCTTGAATTATATTAACCATCCTAATAATTTGCTGCACCTGCATGTTAGCCTTCAGTGACAAGGACTACTAGGTGCTTTTGCACATCTACATTTTCCAATCTCTCACCATTTAAGAAGTACTCTGCACATCTGTTCCATGTACCAAAGTGGGTATTCACATTGCATTCCATCTACCATGTTCTTGCCCACGAACTAAGCATGTCCAAATCTCTCTGACACTGTTTTATACCTTCCTCACAACACCCATTCCCCCTTACTTTTTGTACTGTCTGCAATTTTGTAAACATTGTGTTTGGTCTCCACCTCCAAATCTATATACGTTGTGAACAGCTGGGACCCAAGTACTGATTGTTGTGGTACCCCTCTAGTCACAGCATGCCAATGTGAGACGGTTCCTTTTATTCCTACTCTTTGTTTTCTGTCTGTTAGCCAATCCTTAATTCATGTCAGTACATTGTCACCTATACCATGTGCTTTAACTTTGTTAACCAGCCCCTTAGCAGGGACCTTAGCAAAAGCCTGTGGACAATCCATGTATACTATGCACACTGACTCCCCTTTATCAAGTTTGTTACTTATTGTGAGCCATGAAACAGGTCTTTAAAGACTATTCACTGCCTAATTACAGTCATGCCTTTTAATGTATTTCCCAATCCAGCTCAGCCAATTTGTGCCCTTGTGACTTCATAACTTTTCTTATGTGATTACTCAGTCCATCCTTTTTAGATCAACATCAACTTGGCATGATAGTTTACCATCAGATGTACATCTGAAAAGATGACATACATCGAGCACATACCCCTATGAGACTTGAGACGAGATTATCTTCTTTGGAAGTCCTGTTCAGATGCCTCACTGTGGTGTTTGAAAAAAGAGCAAACTCCTTAGGATTCATCTAACCCAACTCATGCTCAAAACAACACTGAGAAAAGCATCAGTAACGTAATTGAACTGCAATCATAAAAGTCGAATGATTGCCATTTGAGCAAGAATCAACTCATTTTTAATCATCTTTAGTCATCTTCCAATGTTGTTTTCCTTTGAAATTGCCTTCAAGATTTTAATTTGTTTTCCTTTCCCCGGGAGGCTGTTGGTGGACAGGGATGTTTGAGATTTCTGTTGGTGCTTTCTGGAAGGGACAGATCTGGGGAATAGCTGGTCTCTTTCTCTTCTGTCTTCTTTGTATATTCTATGTAAAAGGTTCCTCATATATTTGCCTCAACTCTCCTTCAACATGTTACGAGGTGAAGGCATGCAATTCATTTTTAACAAAAACAACAGAATCATATTTTCATCTTAAATACCATGCTTAAACTCAGGATGGACACACTGCAAACACTTTCTCCACCACCAATGGTTACTTGCAATAGTGGATGCTATCTACAAGATGCACTGCGGAAATTCACCAAGGCTCCTAAGACAGCACCTTCCAAACTTTTGGAGAAGATTTGTAGCTCGGGTGCTCGTTGTTGTGGTTCTGTTCACCAAGCTGGGAATTTGTGTTGCAGATGTTTCGTACCTTGTCTACGTGACATCCTCAGTGCTTGGGAGCCTCCTGTGAAGCGCTTCTGTGATGTTTCCTCCGGCATTTATAGTGATTTGTATCTGCCGCTTCCGGTTGTCAGTTCCAGCTGTCCGCTGCAGTGGCCGGTATATTGGGTCCGGTATATATATACTTGCAGATACCAACACCTACCAAAAGAGGGAGTTTGACCCGACCCCACAGGTCACCAATAGGATAAACAACACACTGAGGAACCTACAAAAAAACGGGCAGATAACCACGTTTGACCTACAGAGAATGAAACCTGAAAGCAACAACACCCCCAGATTCTATGGACTACCGAAAGTGCACAAACCAGACATCCCACTCAGACCCATAGTATCACTACCAGGGGCACCATCACACAAACTGGCTAAAGAACTACAGCAGAAACTGAAACACTTGATCAGCGGATCCAGACTCTCCATACAGTCAACACAGGAATTCTTGGTCATCATCAGAAATATACACATAGACAAGGAAGAAACTATGGTCTCATTCGATGTAAGGCACTGTTCACCTCTATCGACAAAACCCTAGCCAGAGAAACAATAGCCAACCTGCTGGACATACAGAACAGACAACAGGACGGTGAACCTATCAACAAAGATGGCATACTCAAACTATTGGACCTGTGCCTCACAACACACTTCACATTCAACAACCAAATATATGAACAAATCAATGGCACACCCATGGGCTCACCCATCTCTGGACTCATAGCAGAAGCGGTAATGCAAAGGTTAGAGCAAACAGTCTTACTGCAAATTCAACCCAAACTCTGGGTCAGATATGTGGATGACACCTTTGTAATCATTAAAAACACGGAAATAGAGAACACACACCGGATCATCAACGCCACACTCACAGGAATCCGATTCACTGGAGAGGAAGAAAAGGTCAACAAACTCCCATTCCTAGACGTGATGGTACAGAGAACACCGAACGGAGAATTCACCACAAAGGTATACAGGAAAGCCATACACAGACAGACCAAGTCCTGAACTATGAAAGCAATCACCCCAAGACACACAAAAGAAGTTGCATCAAGACACAGTTCAAAAGTTGCCACAACACACTGCAGTACACCAGAACTGCAAAAAGAGGAAGAAGAACACCTCTACAATGTATTCGTCAAATACAGATACCCGCGCAATTTCATCAATTTCATACCTAAGGGAAAGACAACGGAATGAGGACATGCCACAACCCAAAGGACTAGCCACACTACCATACATCAAGAGCATTTCCGAACTGACAGCCAGACTACTGCGACCACTAGGACTCATAACAGCACACAAACCAACAGTCACTCTCAGACAACAACTCACCAGGACGAAGGACCCAATACCCAGCATGAGCAAAACCAATGTAGTGTACAAAATCCCATGCAAGGACTGCACAAAACACTATATAGGACAAACAGGAAGACAGCTAACGATCCGCATCCATGAACACCAACTAGCCATGAAACGACACGACCAGCTATCCTTAGTAGCCACACACTCAGATGACAAGCAACATGAGTTCGACTGGGACAACACTACTATTATAGGACAAGCCAAACAGAGAACAGCCAGGGAATTCCTAGAGGCATGGCACTCATCCACAGATTCAATCAATAAGCACATCGACCTGGACCCAATATACCGACCACTGCAATGGACAGCTGGAACTGACAACCGGGAGCGGCAGATACAAATCACTATAAATGCCGGAGGAAACATCACAGAAGCACTTCACAGGATGCTCCCAAGCACTGAGGATGTCACCTAGACAGGGTACACAAATTCCCAGCTTGGCGAACAGAACCACAACACCTTCCAAACCCACGATCATTCAATACTGTTGGGAATCTAATCTAAAATCTGATTATCATCTTGAAGGATAAAGGCAGTGGTACATGGGAATGCCATAACTTGCAAGGTTTTCTCTAAGCCCCTCTTAACAGCCCAATTTGGAAATATGTTATCATTCCTTCAGTGTCACTGGATCAAAACCCTGGAACTCCCTACCTGAGTCTACTTACAGGACATGAACTGCAGCAGTTCAAGAAGGTAGCTCACCACAACCTTCTCAAGGGAAACTAGAGACAGACAATAAATGCTGGCCTGGCCATCGACATCCATGTTCCATGAGTACATAAAAAAATCTTTTAGTTAATCATAAGTAATCAAACTATTTAGCGTTTGTAGTGGAGCTATAAATGAAGCTCAGTTGGTAGCACGCTGAGTTGGAAGGTTTTTCGTTCGGGTCCTACTTGAGACTTGAGCTCATTAAAAATCTAGATGGGCTCTGATGTCAAGGATGCCATATCATTTAGATAAGATCTTAAACTGCGTTTCTCTCAACATCTGTGCTCTCTAGCAGATGACATGGATCCGGTGACATTATTTTAAAGAATTGGTTCAAGACAAAAAAATTGCAGATGCTGGAATCCAAGGTAGACAAATAGGGGGTTGGAAGAACATAGCAAGAATAGCAGGGAAACTCTCCTTGCCAATATTTATCCCTCGATCAACATCACTAAAAATAGATTATCTGGTCACTATCACATTCCTGTTTGTGAGAGCTTGCTGTATGCAAATTGGCCTTTGTGCTTCATTTATTAGAACAGTGACTATACTTTGAAACTGGCTGTAAAGTGCTTTGGGATATCCTGGAGTTCTTAACTGTTCTGTTTTCTCCGTAGATAAATGTGCCTGACTCAGAGCGTTTCCAGCATTTCCTGACCTTTGTTTCCAAGTTCAAACACGTGTAATTTTTTTTAGGGTTGTTGGGGGGAATTAAACAAAGGACTTGTGAATACCACTTCTTCTTCAATAGTGCTAGGGCTTCAGACTGACTTGTGATTAGCAAGAATAGTGAGATGCCCAAAGAAAAAGGCAAGAATACAGTCAAGATGGAAAACAGAGAAAGTAATGAGAATTAAGATTGAAGTTAAAATGCAACATGTATATTACGGTGTGTGATACACACCAAGGCTATACTAGTTTTATACTGATTTCCTCTCAGCACATAAAGAAAATATTTATTCATAAAAGTACTTCAAATAAAGTACTTTATTAATATAAATTTCAAATTCAATGAGGTATCTGTCAATACAGGATACATTTACAAATATCTCTGGTATCAGATTAATGTGAGGCAGGCCTCAAAGTGACCTTGCAACTCCCTAACTGGTTAGTGTCCCTTTCAATGAAGGCAGACTTCCTATGAGATCTGCAAGTGGGGGTGAGCACTGTCATTTTACATTGAGAAACAATTGGGATTTTATACCCAAGGCACGTGCACAGTGTGGGAACTTTCTTAGCTTCCACATCCATCTCAGAAGGTAAGATGTCCCAAGTGACAAGATCTCATTGTCGGCAGGTAGGTTCATAGTGGAAATGTGTCCATCATGGATGCAGATCACAGGTGGAGATGGGTTGCTGGGGTGGACAGGTTAGAAGGTCTGCTTTGGTTCTCTGGGTCCTTGCTCCATTGTATTGTTAAATATTAGTTCTCTTGTCCTCATTATTACAACCACTGATTCCCATAAGCCATCCATGGATGTTCCAGCCTAGTGGCCCTTCATAATCTCTTTTAAAATTCCCTTTGCCAACTTAGTAAAAACCTGTACCTCACCAGTATCGTCCTTTTGTCCTAATACCCTCTATTCAACATCACATTCATAAAAGCCCATACGGCACATTTAAATTCTTCCTAGTACTTAATTCCACAAAAACACAAATTTCTCTGGAGCTATCGATCAAATTGTGATATGATAAATTGTGGAGAGTTAAGCAGCAATACTTCTATTAAAATAGAACATAGGATTATGTTAATAAACAACTAATTGAAAACACAAGCATAGCCCACGCTCAGACAAAGGCAGGCTTTTTTTTCAAAACTTAGTGAATAAGTGAATTAAAGAACTTTGCACCTTGAGAATACAATTATGTTACTCTAAAAATATGTAACTCTCACAAATGTGGGATAGGGCCCACGCACCAAAAAAACAGCATTTGAACTCAACAATGTTTTCAAATGTCCCTACTGAGTTTTGATTTTTTTAATAACTTCGGCCCAACAAAAACACATTGACCCTCCAACACGGAGTGGGGTAGACACGGGGAGAATGTGCAAACACCACACAGACAGTTGCTGAAGGCTAGATTCAAACTCAGGTCCCTGGCACTGGGAGGCAGCAGTGCTAACCACTAAGCCACTGTTTCTCTGGCATGTGAGCCACATCCTGCCACTGTTTGCCTCTTCCTGCAAAATATAGGGACTGGCATTAATGTGGGAGGGACCTCCAGCTATCCAGCCTCTGAGGAGCGAGAGGGGATTGTCCACTGTTTCGGGGAGCGGAGGGAATCCACTGTCTGGGAGGGGAAGAGAGGACTGTCCACTATCTAGGGGGGTGATCGGGACTGTCCCCTCTGGTAGGGAGGGGACTGTCCACTGTTTGGGAGGGGATGGGGCTGTCCATTGCATGTGTGGGGGGCAGTGGGGATGTCCACCTCCTGGGATGGGAGAGATGACTGTCCACTGTCTGGGAGGGAGGGGGCTGTCCATTTTGTGCATGGGAGAGGATTTTCAATTCCTGTGAGGGAAAGGGCAGTCCACTGTCTGGGAGAGGCTGCCCACTGGCTGGAAGGGGGAGAATCTATCTGTTCTGTGTAAGGGAGAAGGCCTGTCCACTCTGTGTGAGGGGTGGGATCGTTCACTGTATGGTAGCAGGCCACCAGGACAGTGCCATGCATGTGCACATATGTGCAGTGCATCTGTGCAAAAATCAAGTGTTTCCAGAAACCAAGAAGTACAAACTCATTGACCTTTCGAATCAACTTGTTCAACTTGTTATGATACACTTGTGGAACAGGTGGGACCTGAACCCAGGCTTTCTGAGCCAGAAGGACTGACACGACCGCCATGCCATAAGACGAGACTCATGAACAGTCACCAATTACAATGATCCAAACATATAAGTCTAATAATGATCTGGGATCAAACAACCCGGTACACTAAATAACTATCTCATTACAGGATTTGGAGGTGTGCAACTGTGGGTCACCTTGGCTGGACTAGGCAAAGTTAATGTTGTGACTGCAGAAGTCACAGTGCTACACAGTTTAGGCTCTTAAACCACCACAATATAAGTAAGAAAGATTTCAATTGTCAACTATTTTTCCGAAGACAGTCCACTAACCAACTCAAGGCTATGCCTACATAAACAGATAAAGCTCGTGGCAATCTATCTTTGTTTTGTTACATTGAGCAGTAATCTTGTTAGCTGTATTTATAAACCTTGAACCACGCATAGCTGTCATCAGGCTTAATGTTATGCAATATTCCCAACACAGCTGTTTGTACCTGACACAGAAGAATATATTCGGTTGACTGAAAGAACATTACAGATTAAATATCAGTTGCATAACATTTTGAGCATACGCTGATCTCTTCCTGAAGTTAAATGTTTAGCCAGCGAAGTAAGGCAGATGGAATTTGGTCTTATTCTGAAGTGCATTGATAGTTTTTTTCAGTTCTTCAGTGGTTAGGTTTTGCATATAGTTCTGACTAATTTGTAAATTTTTGCCTGATAAGTGGGGTTTTATTCTGATTTTTTTGTTCATTTCTACGTTTACAGTTTTTAATTATTTGGCTTTCATTTGTACTCATTCACTTATACTCCATTTATAGTTAATTGTGTGTCTACTCCCCAATGCTGCTGGGCAAAAAATTACACAGAAGATTATTATAAAGAAGGTTAAAAGACATTGAGTAAGAATTATTCTCATCCACCCCAACCCCTGACACCACTAAAGCTGCATGCCGTCTGTGCTGCCTATTTACTCACTTGAGATAACTAACCATTTCTCCCCCATTTTCACCAGCACTAACAGTTGTGTCAGCTACTTTGAAATCTCTCAATCCCCTTCCTTTTCTCTCAGTTCAGAAAGAAAACAGCCCACCAAATGGTAGAAAGCATCAAGAATGGTGTGCTGCCCAATGTTCAAGTTCCACCTGCTCCAGAGGTAAGTAATAACATCTCTGAATAGGGGGTGGTTATAAAATATCTAGGAAGAATATTGAGGCTATAAAAAGGATACAGTACAGTCACTAAAATACTATCAGATATGAGAAAATGTTAGCAATGAATAAAGATTTGGCAAAAATAACATTATAGCAAGGCAGGATTGTTGTAAAAAGGTAGATAGAATCAGACCTTTTTCAGTAATTGAGGGGTCTTGATCAAGGAACCAAACAAGATCATATGCAAAACAGGGGCAGGAGAAATATCTGTCAGAGTTGTGAGGTTGTGGAGTTCATTTCAAAATTAATGTCTGTTAGTTCTCAAGACTGTATTTGATGAGTGAATAAATGATAAAGTTCTGTAGGGATTTGGGAATAAGACTGATAAAGGATTTATCTGTACAGAGAGTAAATGATCACAGACAGTTTTGTGGTGTAAGTTGTATGTACTTCCCTATGTTATGTTTTCATACATCACAAACCAACCTCATTAAATTTATGGCTAGTTTGAATTAATAACATTTCCAAATACAGTATGGTATTTATCATGATTATCAAGGACGTGTAAAAATGTTAAATATGTTTTCCTTACTGAACATGAAACTTCCATCAGAAATGGGTGGAAGAAATTAAGTGATGCATAAAGCACACAGAGTGAAACTTTTCTCACATCTTCAGTGAATAAGGTTGCACTGAGCCATGGAGGAGCTGTCCTCCTGGCCACAGTCTGATCTAAACGTTGCTGCACACTTGCACAGTTATTGGATTTTAAACCATTGTTACTGCATGAATTTCCCATCCTTAAGTTGGAGAGAGAAACGGTTAGCAAATATTAATTCGACTTAGTAGTCTAGGCCACTTAAATAAAGAGTTTGAAATTATACACCAACTTTTATAGTCCCCTTTCGGCAGAATGATAGTGTCCCTATATGGAAAGAGACAGTGCAAGATAGCCTTCTATGCTCACTTTGAGCAGAACTTCAGCGGAGAGGTAACACCAATTCCGACAAGTCCTGATGAACCTATCCCAACAGTCACTGCATCAGAGGTCAGATCAGTTTTCCTCCGTGTGAATCCAATGAAAGCGATGGGACCAGACGGAGTACCAGGCCGTGCACTCAGAGCATGCGTAGATCAATGGCAGAGGTCTTTTCGGACATCTTCACCCTCTCCCTGCAGCAGGCCACTGTCCCTGTCTGTTTCAAGAGGGCCAACATCATCCCTGTGCCTAAGAAGGCTCATGCAGCATGTCTCAATGACTACCACCCAGTGGCCGTAACTTTGGTGGTCATGAAGTGCTTTGAAAGACTGGTCATGGCATTAATCAACTCCAACCTCCCCACTACTCTTGACCCACTCCGATTTGCCTATCGGACAAATAGATCCAAATCAGATGCCATATCACTTGCCCTTCACTCCTCCCTAGAACATCTTGACACCAAGAACAGCTATGTAAGAATCCTACTCATTGACTACATTTCAGCCTTCAACACTATTATCCCCTCGAGACTGATTATTAAACTTAATAATCTCAGACTAAGCCCCACTTTTTGCAACTTGATCCTCAGTTTCCTGACCCACAGGCCACAATCAGTGAAGATTGGGGACAATATTTCATCCTCACCAGCACTCAACACTGGAGCCTCACAGGAGTGCATACTCAGCCCCTTACTGTACTCACTGTATACCCATGACTGTGTCGCCAAATACCAGACTAATGCCATTTATAAGTTTGCTGAAAACACCACCATTGTCGGTCAAATCTCAGATGACTACAGGAGGTGGAAGACCTGGAAAAATGGACCTAGCTCTCAATGCCAGCAAAACCAAGGAACTCATTATTGACTTTCAGCGGGATGTTACTCACGCCCCCCCCCCCACACATAAACAGCACAGAGGTGGAACAAGTGACCACCTGGGAGTGGTCATCCACAACAAGCTTTCATGGATTCTTCATGTGGATGTACTGGTTACAAAGGCCCAACAACGTCTCTTCTTCCTCAGGCAGCTGAGGAAATTTGGCATGACAGTGAATACATTTGCCAACTTGTATAGGTGCGCCATCGAGAGCATTCTGTCTGGATGTATCACTACCTGGTATGGCAACTGTACCATTCAAGATCGGAGATGGTTACAGAGAGTGATGAACTCAGCCCGGACAATCACGAAGGCCAACCTCCCATCTATAGAATCCATCTACCAGGCCTGCTGTCAAGGAAAGGCCGCCAGCATTCTTAAAGATCAATCTCACCCTGGCAATGTTTATCTACAACCTTTACTATCGGGGAGAAGATACAGAAGCTTGAACACACGCACCGGCCTGTTTCACAACAGTTTCTACCCTACTATTAGAATACTGAATGGACTCTCAAACCCTTAACATTCACCTGTACATGTGTTTTTGTTTTTGCTGCTGTTTATCTATTATTTACTTTCCCATGCTACTTAACTCTGTGATCTGCCTGTATTGCTCGCAAGACAAAGCTTTTCACTGTGCCTCTGTTCACGTGACAATAAATTCAATTCAATTTAAGCCAGAAGGCTAGGTTTCAAACCCCACATGCTCCAGAACGGGTTCATTAAAAAATTCATGACCTTGAATTGTATTGTGGTTCAGCAGAGGTTTAACTGCTTTTGTTAAAATCACAGTACTGAAGGTGAAGGATCAGCTGTCTCTAGGTTTATGTAGAAAAGGGTATCAAGAAGTCTTGACCCTGCTTGTAACATCTACCTCAGCTTATAGCAGGAATTGAACCAAATATTGGAAGCTTACACTTTTTGTTGTTTTTACGAATTAGGTTATGAAGGGAGCATTCCACTGATTGAGGAGTGCATGTACTGAAGGAAAGCCTTGGTTTGTCAGAACAAATTTTAAGTGCAGCATGTCTGCTGACAATCATATTCACATCAAACAATTTTCTGTCTCAGTTTATCACAATAGTTATACTTATTTTCACTTGCACATTTATGGCAAACTCTTGTAAAAAATATGCAGTGATTCACATCATTACTCATCAACGCAGAAAGTTGGGTGGGTCAGCCTTTTTTCTTGTGTGTGTATAAATATCTCTATGTGTCATCTTGGCCCAGTAACTTGCATGTAAATCGGATGGAAATAGTTTTTTTGTGCTGTGTGTGTCTCACAAGATTTAGCTGACCGCCATAGCTTTCAATGTATTCTCCAGCCTGACAACTTTCTTCTTAACTTTTGACACTGCATTCAGAATCAACCTTCACTCAGCCTTGTCTTTGTTTTTTTGCAATATCACAACTAAAGGAAAAACTGAATGACAGAAATGAGACAATGAGCTCAAAATATTTGATTTAGTAAATCAAAATTCAATCTGATGAAAGACCATTAAAAGATAGAACATCAATTCTTGTTTCTCCTTTCACAGATGTTATTTGAGATGCTTTTTCCAAATTTGCTATTTTTGGTTACTTTTAAATGTAAGCTTTGTTACAGTTCCTCCACACAATACATTGTAAATTCAAGGCTAATGAGAAAAAAAACATAGCCACTACAACTTGCAGTCAAATGATCACAATATAATTTAATAAATACATTTTCACAATGGTATTGCCACATTGGAATAAAACTGGTGTTGAGTCCTCTGCATTTCTGGCATCAACAGACTGACATCAGAAGCAGCTCATATGAAAGAATTTACAGCATGATTTATAAATAGCTCGAAGAGAAAATGCATGAGGTAAATCAATGATTATGTGCCTTATTCCTGCCCTGACCATTCATACAGGCCTTGAGGTTGTACTAAGTATTGCTGAAATTTTATGCATTTAACAATTGATTTTAAGCAAGCATAAAGTATTAACTTTAACATTTCATTATTCTCTATCGTAGTTAAATGATATTTCAATGTGATTAAACAGTGTTTAACTTGTCCTTGTGTTATGGAGAAAATGCAAAGTGGGACTAGGTAAATTACCCTTACAGAGAGCTTACATAAATACAACAGGCTCAGTGACCTCCTTCTGTGCTGTAATAGTTCTATAATTCTAGAGGAAAATACAGATGTTGTTAGAAATGTTTCAATTTATTCAATCATAGGATTTAACCATCATTGATTAGGCCTGCAAATATTGTCTAACCTTACATGCCCTGGGGAAGGTGGTGATGAGCTACCTTCTTGAACTGCTGCAGACTCCGTGGTCTGAGAACACATACAATGCTGTTATGAAGAGATTTCCAGGATTTTGACCAGTGACGCTGAAGGAACATAGAATCATAGAATCCCTACAGTATGGAAACAGGCCATTTGGCCCGACAAGTGCACACCGACCCTCTGAAAAGTAACCCACCCAGACCCATTCCACTGTCCTATTACTCTACATTTCCCCTAAATAATGCAGTTAACCTACACATCCCTGGACATTATGGGCAATTTAGCATGGCCAATTCACCTAAGCTGCACATTTTTGGATTGCGGGAGGAAACCGGAACACGTAGTGGAAACCCACGAAAACGCGGGTGGAATGTGCAAACTCCACACAGGTAGTCTCCTGAGGGTGGAATCGAAGGGATATATTTTCAAGCCAGGATGGTGAGTGGTTTGAAGGGGAACTTTCAAGTGGTGATGTTGCCATATATTTGTTGCCCTTGTCTTTCTAGATGGTAGAGGCCATGGGTTTGGAAGGTGCTGTCAGAGAAGACTTGGTCAACAGAAATCATATTATTATGATTCATGTTTATGTACCACTCTAATTTTATTTTATTTGTTGCCATTCTGTCTGCTCAAAATGGAAAACTTCCACTGAGCTTTATTAGCCTTATTGCCTCCCCTGTTAAATATAATCTGTATGTGACTAAACCCTATCCCAAACCTGAAGGGCTTTTGCCCGAAACGTCGATTTCGAAGCTCCTTGGATGCTGCCTGAACTACTGTGCTCTTCCAGCACCACTAATCCAGAATCGTTGCACCATCCCTGTCTATTTTCCCTTTGTGCTTTGAACTAATACAGTCCCTTTGTTATTAGACTTGCAGTAATCTGAGGCACAAATTACCAGACCTACTGTTTTTAACTCTTTCGCATAATTTTTTTGTAGCTTTCTTCACTTCTTTGTCTTTTTGAACATTCTCTACAAGGTACTCCCAATCCACAGGCAACCATTTCAGATAATCCTCAGGCTATCTCTTCCTCTTGGATTGTCCTGTCAAAGAATTTTATGGTTATGCTGTGGAAGAACACACTGTGTATCTTGCTGAGATTTAGTTTACCAATGAAAACCTATTTCTCTTCACTGAGGTCCGTTTTTAATTCTACTTTCTTCTTCACCAAGTTTTATGATATGAGACTGTGACTATAATTTCCAAATTTCCGATGCTGATGACCATGAGCTGACAACATGTAAGAGATCAATTTCCTCCTCTTTTTCTCAGTAATTGATGTATTGTGTTACATTCTTCAGTTGATCCATATACTCTCCACTTGCCTCTAAATATCATACTTAGTTGCTGCTAGAGAAATGGTTGTTTGACAGAAAACTAACCCATAATGTGAAATGACTGAAAGATTAAGTTATACTTTGAGCAATATACAAATGTCCTGATGAAATTCAAAGTCTTATCACAGCAACAGATCAAAAAAGAGTAGATCAAGGTGCTGCTGGAGATGATCACTGACACTCCATTTTAACTTCTCGTACGTGTGAAAACTAGGCCAGGAAACAGTTAAGATGGAGCAGGGAATTTTCAACTCCATTCTCACTCCAATCTGATTAGTTTCCTTTTAAAATGTCTGTCCTCTTCTTTCTGGAGTGGAGTTGAAGTCATTCTGATTCAGGCCATGGAGTTGCTTTGTGTATCTATTTATAAACTTTAAGCATTAAAGTACCTCAGTCATCGAAAAGAAATGGGAAGAAGCTCCTTTTAGATTTACATTAATTTTGTGATTAGACATGGTGGAAAAGGGAAATTGAAACCTACCAACAGCATGTCATTTAAATGAAGTTGGCTGGTATGCAGGCTGGTAGGCAGCAGGGAGAAAGGCAGCAAGGCAGACAGACAACAGACAGACAGGCAAACAGCAGGCTGGCAGACAGACAGCAGACTGGTAGACAGGAAGCTGGCAGACAGCAGACTGGTAGACAGGAAGCTGGCAGACAGCAGGATGGTAGACAGGAAGCTGGCAGACAGCAGACTGGTAGACAGGAAGCTGGTAGTCAGCAGTCTGGTAGACAGGAAGCTGGTAGTCAGCAGACTGGTAGACAGGAAGCTGGCAGACAGCAGACTGGTAGACAGGAAGCTGGCAGACAGCAGACTGGTAGACAGGAAGCTGGCAGACAGCAGGATGGTAGACAGGAAGCTGGCAGACAGCAGTCTGGTAGACAGGAAGCTGGTAGTCAGCAGGATGGTAGACAGGAAGCTGGCAGACAGCAGTCTGGTAGATAACAAGCTGGTAGACAGATGGCACTACAAGCTTTCTTTTTTTACAAGCTCAATAAACAATAAAGAATAAACAAAGAACTTCAAAATAAACTCCTCCTTAATGCAAAGACACCAACAAAAATCAGTCTCCTCTTCTCTTTAAAGGGCTGGGCCCTTCATTCCACACTGATCCAGCTCCCTCAGAGCCAGCTCTCAGAGTGAACAGAACTCATAACACTCCTACTTTTTGCTTCTTCAGAACCTTTGACACTCCTGATTTTTTTTTCATTTTTTTCTCATATACTACTGCCTAACTGCAGTAGTGCTTATTTTTCCGCAGCACCCATGTTGTGTGTGTGCAGAGTGAGACAAAGCAAAAGACACAAGTTGTATAAATCTTTATTCAATTTTCACCACCAGGAAGAAAGAAATCACCCAAGTGGCCAGTGACAAGCAGTGCCCTTCACACCAAAGGGCAATGCTGTGTGATCAAACAGTAAAGGAATTACAAGCTTTCTATATGGTGGCTCAAGGGAATCTCCGATAATTGGTTCATGAGGAGGATCTTGGCGGTAAGTCAATGTGATCGATTTAGTCTTTTGATCATCCCAGGACTCTTGGAAATAGGCAGTAAAACATTTGGAAACAGTCTCAAAGCAGATTGAAAGAATGTAGGTGAAGGAAGGGTCAAAAAGACCAGGATTAGTGGCAAGCTAATGGCTCTTGTGAGACAGTGGAATGTAGATGGCTTGGATGTCATAACCTCCTGGATGGATATACAGTATATAACATCAGTGCTATACAATGTGAGTGCACTATTTCACTGCTGCTTTTACCCTCATGCTGATATTAAGGCAGGTTTTGTGCAGCTAGCTGACAGATGATTTAGTTTAATTTAGACATTAAAAAGGATATTTATTGTGCAAATCAAAAAGTGAAGAGCAACAAACAAATGAGATGGACCTCTCACCCTAAACCTATGCCCTCTAGTTCTGGACTCCCCGACCCCAGGGAAAAGACTTTGTCTATTTATCCTATCAATGACCTTTATGATTTTATAAACCTCTATAAGGTCACCCCTCAGCCTCTGACGCTCCAGGGAAAATAGGCCAGAACTATTCAGCCTCTCCCTATGGCTCAAATCCTCCAACCCTGGCAACATCCTTGTAAATCTTTTCTGAACCCTTTCAAGTTTCACAACATCCTTCTGATAGGAAAGAGGCCATAATTGCATGCAATATTCCAACAGTGGCCTAAACCAATGTCTTGCACAGCCGCAACATGACCTCCCAACTCCTGTACTCAATACTCTCCCCAATAAAGGAAATTATACCAAACGCCTTCTTCACTATCCTATCTACCTGTGACTCTACTTTCAAAGAGCTATGAACCTGCACTCCAAGGTCTCTTTGTTCAGCAACACTCCCTAGGACCTTACCATGAAGTGTATAAGTCCTGCTAAGATTTGCTTTTCCAAAATACAGCCCCTTGCATTTATCTAAATTAAACTCCATTTCCCACTTTCCAGCCCATTGGCCTATCTGATCAAGATCACGTTATACACTGAGGTAACCTTCTTTGCTCTCCTACTGCCCCCTTGACCATGACCCCACCCCCCACCACCAAACCATCATCTCCCAGATCGTCCATAACCTCATCACCTCGGGGGATCTCCCATCCACCGCCTCCAACCTCAGAGTCCCACAAACCCGCACCTCCCGCTTCTACCTCCTGCCCAAAATCCACAAATCTGACTGCCCCGGCCGACCCATTGTCTCCGCCTGCTCCTGCCCCACCGAACTCATCTCCGCATACCTTGACACCGTCCTGTCCCCCTTAGTCCAAGAACTCCCCACCTACGTTCGGGACACCAACCATGCCCTCCACCTGCTCCATGATTTTCGCTAGCCCGGTCACCAACGCCTTATTTTCACCATGGACATCCAGTCCCTGTACACCTCCATCCCCCATCACGAAGGACTCAAAGCCCTCCGCTTCTTTCTTTCCCGCCGTACCGACCAGTACCCTTCCACAGACACCCTCCTTCGACTGACTGAACTGGTCCTCACCCTGAACAACTTCTCTTTCCAATCCTCCCACTTCCTCCAAACGAAAGGAGTAGCCATGGGCACCCGCATGGGCCCCAGCTATGCCTGCCTCTTCGTAGGGTATGTGGAACAATCCATCTTCCGCAACTACACTGGCCCCACCCCCTACCTTTTCCTCCGCTACATTGATGACTGTATCGGCGCCGCCTCGAGCTCCCACGAGGAGGTTGAACAGTTCATCCACTTCACCAACACCTTCCACCCCGACCTCAAATTCACCTGGACAGTCTCAGATTCCTCCCTCCCCTTCCTCGACCTTTCTATTTCTATCTCAGGCGACCGAATCAACACGGACATCTACTACAAACCAACCGACTCCCACAGCTACCTGGACTACACCTCCTCCCATCCTGCCCCCTGTAAAAACGCCATCGCATTCTCCCAATTCCTTCGACTCCGCCGCATCTGCTCCCAGGAGGACCAGTTCCAAAAACGCCCATCCCAGATGGCCTCCTTCTTCAAGGACCGCAATTTCCCCCCCGACGTGGTCGACGATGCCCTCCACCGCATCTCTTCCACTTCCCGATCCTCCGCCCTTGAACCCCGCCCCTCCAACCGCCACCAGGACAGAACCCCACTGGTCCTCACCTACCACCCCACTAACCTCCATGTACAGCGCATCATCCGCCGCCATTTCCGCCACCTCCAAACGGACCCCACCACCAAGGATATATTTCCCTCCCCTCCCCTATCAGCATTCCGTAAAGACCACTCCCTCTGTGACTCCCTCGTCAGATCCACACCCCCCACCAACCCAACCTCCACTCCCGGCACCTTCCCCTGCAACCGCAGGAGGTGCAAGACTTGCGCCCACACCTCCCCCCTCACCTCCCTCCAAGGCCCCAAAGGAAACTTCCATATCCGCCACAGATTCACCTGTACCTCCACACATATCATCTATTGCATCCTTTGCACCCGATGTGGCCCCCTCTATATTGGGGAGACAGGCCGCCTACTTGCGGAGCGTTTCAGAGAACACCTCTGGGACACCCGGACCAACCAACCCAACCACCCTGTAGCTCAACATTTCAATTCCCCCTCCCACTCCACCAAGGATATGCAGGTCTTTGGACTCCTCCATCGTCAGACCACAGCGAAACGACGGCTGGAGGAAGAATGCCTCATCTTCCGCCTAGGAACCCTTCAACCACAAGGGATGAACTCAGATTTCACCAGTTTCCTCATTTCCCCTCCCCCCAGCCTGTCTCAGTCAAATCCATCAAATTCAGCACCGCCTTCCTAACCTGCAATCTTCTTCCCGACCTCTCCGCCCCCACCCCAGTCTGACCTATCACCCTCACCTTGACCTCTTTCCACCTATCACATTTCCGACGCCCCTCCCCGAAGTCCCTCCTCCCTATCTTTTATCTTAGCCTGCTGGACCAACTTTCCTCATTCCTGAAGAAGGGCTAATGCCCGAAACGTCGATTCTCCTGTTCCCTGGATGCTGCCTGACCTGCTGCGCTTTTCCAGCAACACATTTCCATCTCTTCTTTGCTGTCCACTACACCTCCAATTTTGATGTTATCTGCAAACTTACTAATTATACCTCCTATGTTAATATCCAACTCATTTGTATAAATGATGAAAAGCATTGGCCCAGCACTAATTCTTGTGGCACCCCACTGGTCACAGGCCTCCAGTCTGAAAAGCAACCATCCACCACCACCCTCTGTCTTTTACCTTTGAGTCATCTCTATACCCAAATGGCTAGTTCTCCCTGTATTCCATGAGATCTACGAGGAGAAAGTGAGGTCTGCAGATGCTGGAGATCAAAGTTGAAACTTTATTGCTGGAACAGCACAGCAGGTCAGGCAGCATCCAGGGAATAGGAGATTCGACGTTTCGGGCACAGGCCTGAAGAAGGGCCTGTGCCCGAAACGTCGAATCTCCTGTTCCCTGGATGCTGCCTGACCTGCTGTGCTGTTCCAGCAATAAAGTTTCAACTTCCATGAGATCTAACCTTGCTAACCAGTCTCCCATGGGGAACCTTGTTGAATGCTTTACTGAAGTCTATATAGATCATGTCCACCGCTCTGCCCTCATCAATCCTCTTTGTTACTTCTTTCAAAAACTCAATCAAGTTCGTGAAACATGATTTCCCAAGCACAAAGCCAAGTTGACTGTCCCTAATCAGTCCTTGCCTTTTTAAATACATGTAAATCCTGTCCCCCAGGTTTCGCTTCAACAACTTGCCCAACACTGACATCAGGCTCACCGGTGTATAGTTCCCTGGTTTGTCCTTACCATCTTTCATAAACAGTGGCACCACGTTAGCCAACCTCCAGTCTTCCACACCTCACCTGTGACTATCGATGATACAAATATCTCAGCAAGGAGCCCATAATCTCTTCCCTAACATCCCACAGAGTTCTAGGATACACCTGATCGGGTCCTGGGGATTTATTTACACTTATTCTTTTCAAGACATCCAGCACTACCTCCTCAGTAATATGGACATTTTTCAAGATGTCATCATCTATTTCTCCACATTCCATATCTTCCATGTCCTTCTCCATAGTAAACACTAATACTCGTTTAGTATCTCCCCCATCTCCTGCAGCTCCACACATAGGCCACTTTGATGATCTTTGAGGGGCCCTTTTCTCTCCCGAGTTACCCTTTTGTCCTTTATGTATTTATAAAATCCCTTTGGATTCTCCTCAACTCTATTTGCCAAAGCTATCTCATGCCCCCTTTTTGCCCTTCTGATTTCCCTCTTAAGTATATTTTATACACTTCTAAGGATTCACTTGATCTATCCTGTCTATATCTGACATATGTTTCTTTCTTCTTCTTATCCAAAACCTCAATTTCTTTAGTCATCCAGCTTTCCCTACATGTTACAGCCTTTCCTTTCACCCTAACAGGAATATACTGTCTCTAGATTCTCGTTATCTCATTTCTGAAGGCTTCCCATTTTCCAGCCATCCCTTTATCTGCGAACATCTGCCCCCAAATCAGGTTTTGAAAGTTCTCGCCTAATACCGTCAAAATTAGCCTTCCTCCAAATTAGAACTTCAACTTTTAGATCTTGTCTATCCTTTTCCATCACTATTTTTAAACTAATGGAATTAGGGTCACTGGCCCCAAAGTGCTCACCCACTGACACCTCAGTCACCTGCCCTGCCTTATTTCCCAAGAGTAGGTCAGGTTTTGCACCTTCTCTAGTAGGTACATCCACATACTGAATCAGAAATTTTTCTTGTACACACTTAACAAATTCCTCTCCATCTAAACCTTTAACACTACGGCAATCCTAGTCCATGTTTGAAAAGTTAAAATTCCCTACCATAACTACCCTATTTTTCTTACCAATAACTTAAATCTCCTTACAAATTTGTTTCTCAATTTCCCTCTGACTATTGGGAGGTCTATACTACAATTCCAATTAGGTGATCATCCCTTTCTTATTTCTCAGTTCCACCCAAATAACTTCCCTGGATGTATTTCTGGGAATATCCTCCCTCAGCACAGCTGTAATGCTATCCCTTATCAAAAACGCCACTCCCCCTCCTCTCTTGCCTCCCTTTCTATCCTTCCTGTAGTATTTGTATTCTGGAACATTAAGCTGCCAGTCCTGCCCATCCCTGAGCCATGTTTCCGTAATTGCCATGATATCCCAGTCCCATGTTCCTTCCCATGCGCTGAGTTCATCTGCCTCCCCTGTTAGGCTCCTTGCATTGAAGTAAATACAGTTTAGTTTATCAGTCCTATCTTGTCCTCTGCTTTGTTCCTGACTGTTTGACTCGCTCCTTTCCGCAACTGTACCAGTCTCAGATTGATCTTTTTCCTTACTATTTCCCCGGTCCACTCCCCCATCACCACCTTTCTAATTTAAGTCCTCCCGTGCAGCTCTAGCAAAGCGTGGGCAGCACGGTGGTAGTGGGCAGCACGGTGGCACAGTGGTTAGCACTGCTGCCTCACAGCGCCAGAGACCCGGGTTCAATTCCCGACTCAGGCGACTGACTGTGTGGAGTTTGCACGTTCTCCCCGTGTCTGCGTGGGTTTCCTCCGGGTGCTCTGGTTTCCTCCCACAATCCAAAAATGTGCGGGTCAGGTGAATTGGCCATGCTAAATTGCCCGTAGTGTTAGGTTAAAGGGGTAAATGTAGGGGTATGGGTGGGTTGCGCTTTGGCGGGTCGGTGTGGACTTGTTGGGCCGAAGGGCCTGTTTCCACACTGTAAGTAATCTAATCTAATCTAACAAAATTTCCCTGCCAGTGTATTAGGCCACTTCCAATTCAGGTGCAATCTGCCATTCTTGTACAGGTCACTTCTACCCCAGGTGAGATTCCAATGATCCATAAATGTGAACCCTTCTCCTCTTCACCAACTCCTCAGCCACCCATACACCAGCTCTATCCTCCTATTCTTACCCTCATTAGCTCATAGCACCGGGAGCAATCCCAATATTACTACCTTTAAGGACCTCTTTTTTAAATTCCTGCTTTACTTTCTATGTTCTCCCTTCAGAATCTCATCCTTTTCCCTTCCTGGGACTAATGTCTTTGTTATTCATTCAAAGAGTATTCAGTGTATGAAATGAAGTACTGGATTGATGAGCAAAGGCAACATCTTTGGAGTTAGTAAAAGGTTGTCTTCAATGTAGATTTTAGATTACATTGGCTAGTTGTCCAAAACTGTGCAGGTGGTGCATTTGATCCGGTTATAATGCATCAAAAAGATCAGCATAGGGCTGCTTTTGATTGCTATCTAGTGCTTCCTATGCAAAAGTTCTTGTGTTTACACATCACATGAGATTGTGATACACATCACAGTTAAATAGCTTGCTTGCTCTCAACTCTTGCACAAAAATTAGTTGCTTTGAAAAACAACCCTTACATAAAACTTTTAAGAAAAGATTTTAAGAAACAAATTGGCAGCAATCATTTGTCAAGGAAATGCTTCAATGTTTGCATTTGCTATTAAACTAGATTTTGACTCAGCATTACTATTGTTCTGAAGTATAAACTTTTACCATAGTCAGTGGTATTAGTGAAACTGAACACATTGTGAATTAAAACTACTTCCTTGTGCTCAAAGAACACACAACCCCACCTTGTTAGTTCATTCATATCCTCAGGGTTTCATTCATTGCCTGTCTTGAGTCTGTTCAATATCAATAGTGGTCATTTTTTCAGTTCAAAATGCTACCTCCGATTCATCTTCAAAGAGATTTTCTTTGTTGATTAGCTGACATAATTGAAATTGCTCTGTTGTTACAATCTTAAACTTATGAAAACTGAGGCTTTCAATGCAAGATTTTGTAACTATCACTTTAAAATATCAACAAACCATAAATCTGTTTGAAGTAGACAAAAATGTAGACAAAAATAGGGGATGATATCCTTCAATATATGTCCTTAACAAGACTAGCGATTTCTCACAGTCAGCAAGGCAAAGTTGTGTAAATGAGTTAATGAGCCAGAAAGATATACTGAGGAGACTCCTAGGTATGTATATACACCATAGAACTATTGAATACAACCTTCGCAACAATGACTGTCAATCGATCATTCATTGCATTATGAATGATTCATAATGAAACCTATGTTATGAGGTGCACAAAGTACTTTTTGTTACTGTAGAAAGCACATATACTAACAGCCTTCTGTGCATCCTAATGCTTATTAGAACTTGATAAAACACATGTAGACCTGGAGGCAACTGCAATTTCATAACAAAGACTTCCATTTGTATAATATGTTTTGAACCCTAAAGTGCTTCACGATGAATTATATACCTTAGAAGTGCGATCACAGTTGTACTAAGACATTCCGACATAGATCATTCAGCCCACCGAGTATACTCCACCATTCAATAAGATCATGGCTGATCTGATTACTCCATTTTCCCCATAATGTAGGAAACACAACAAACTCCTATGAACAGCTTTTGATAATAACCAGATATCTGTTTTTGTGATGTTGTTTCGGGGATAAATATTTATTGGATACTGGGGATAATTTTCCTGCTTTTCTTTGAAACAGTATCATGGGATCTTTTATATTCACTTGAGGGATCAGACAGAGCCTTGGTTTATTGCTTCCATCTGATAGGCAGCCTGTCCAGTATCACGTACAGCACCCTTGGTACTACATGGAAGGGTCAGCCTAGAGTTCTGTGCTCAAATCCACGATTAGAGAGAGAACCTGAAATCTTTTTGACTCAGACGGAAAAAGTGAAACTTCAGTTGTGAGGATAGATTGAAGAAATTGGGATTGGTCCCCCTGGAGAAATAACGCTGGGGGGAGATTTGATAGAAGTTCTCAAAATCATAAGTGGCTGGAGATAGGGAGCAGCTATTCTTGCTTGTTAAAAAAAGAACAAGAGACCATTGATGTAAAGTGATGTGCAAAAGAATAAGAATGATATGAAAAAAAAACTTTTACACAGCAAGTGGTTAGGGAATGAAATGCACTGGCCTGGAAGTGTGGTTGAAGTATTCAATAGGGCATTGGACGATTATTTGGATAGAAATTGTGTGCAGAGATATGGGGGAAAGGCAGGACAATGACACTAGGTAACAAAATAGGAGAGGTATGGTGGGTCAGTGGTTAGCACTGCTGCCTCCCAGCACCAGGAAGCTGGGGTTCAATTCCACCCTCAGGCCTGTGTAGAGTTTGCACATTCTCCCTGTGGCTGTGTGGGTGTGCTCTGGTGTCTTCCCACAGTCCAAACATGTGCAGCTTAGGTGGATTGGCCATGCTAAATTGCCCATAGTGTGCATGGCAGGTAGATTAGCCATGGGAAATGCAGCGTTACAAGGATAGGATAGGGGGTGGTTCTGGGTGGAATGCTCTTCACAGGGTTGGTGCGGATTCAATGTGCCGAATGCCCTGCTTCTGTACAGTAGGGATTCTCTTATTCTAACTGCTGCAGGCACAGTGGGTCAAATGGCCTCATTCTGTGCCGTAACCGTTGTGTGATTCTGTGAGTGGTACCAAGCAAACTACAGCTGGCACTATCGGAAAAAAGTCTGTAATTACTCTGGATACCTTGAATATTTAACTTTTCCTTTGTATCCAAAGTTAATAGAGGTCCAGTCCTTCTCACTGTCTTTGTTCCTTGCTCACTCTGTCCCTGTTTCAAGCAGGGACTAATCTTCTTGAAAAATCTAGAAAATCTAGGTCATAGAATTTGGGTCTGAGTTGACTTTCCATGCACAGTACAATGGTTGCCTTGTTTCCCAAGGAGAGAGGACATCATTTATGTGGCACGGGAGGACTTGATCTTCCTGAGAAAGAGAGGAAAAGGAGAGGAGGCAGAGCAACAGAGCTAGTGAGGCTCTGAGAGTTGTCAATTGAAGTAGAAAACATACAAAATAGAAAGGCGATAGAAAATTTCCTGCTGATCGAAGAGGGAAAAATAACAATAAGATTCACCCATGGGCTCACACCAGTCTTGTTTTTTTAGAACAGAAGAACTACTCATACAGCAGTAGTTCTTCTGTACTTTACAATTTTACATATGTAATGATACAATCAGCACCATGTTTGCCTTCCATAACTATTTTCATTTATAAATGTTCTAATCTCTAACAGGTTTATCTTTCTGGGCACCCTAGGCGAATATAGTAAATAGTGGAATAAATGATTTGACACTGACAGCACCTTAAGCACTGAGAAGTTTCAAAGGCAACTTTATTTCAAACCACCATTCCAAATTTTGCTGTAACAATATGAGCTCTTCAATGGAATTTAATATTTTATATGAGTTACAATCGGGTAAAATAATAGTTTTTACTCTGAGCTATCATGAACTTACTTCCTCTGACAAAACAATAATAGGTTTAAAACAGTGATAATGAAATAAATTTGGAGAATGTTGGAAATTTGTAATAAATGAAATCTCCTGTGAATGCACACACATCTGAAACAAGAAGATCAGTCAATTTTCTAGATGGATACCCTTTGTAAGATTTAAATGATAAATTTTATAGGAATGGTCAAAACACAAGGATCACAGGAAAACAGCCAGTCATAAAGGTGGTTTGAACTTCTTCAGACCTTAGCTATGTCAGCCTATTATCCTAATACCCTCTCTTCTGCACAGCCACCTTGCTTCTATTTTCAAACTGTTTCATTCACTTTTTATCTAATCTATTTCCATACAAAGATTGAGGTAATCTTTCAGGTTTAAAATAATCAGGTAAAATGAAACTTAATCCTCTTCATAACAGTTGTCAGTTTATCTGCTCCACATTCTTCACCTATTGTTATTTCGCTCTCCTACTATTCAGTCTTATCAAGTGCATTCTTGCCTTCCTGTTTCTGTTCTGATAAAGGGTCTCCACTCTTTCACTTTTTTACTTTTCAAATGCTGATTGCTTCATTGCAGAATTCATTGTTATCATAGGCTTTAAAATGTAATTGTTTCCCCATTATTCTGTTGTCTCCTGAGATGTTGACTCATACTTGGATATGGTTCCATTGATGCATGCTGCTATCTGAACCCCTCACATAACCTTTATCATTCATCCCAGACAGCCGACTATGACTCTTTGTGCTTGATTTATTTGCCTACTTACTGTTCTTTCAACACAAAGGATAAAACGAAAGGCTGATCATTAAAAAAATGAGTTCAGCTGCATGTCTACTGCAGCCAGAATACAAACAGCTGTTAAGGAACTTTGCTGCCCACAGTGCTCACACATGATGTGGTGCAGCCTCACTTGCCAACAGAAAGAACCTGGCAATTTCTGCCTTGTATGGCTATGTACAACATGCTAGACCCAGTAGGCAATGGGGAGGGTTGCAATGCCAAAACTGTCAGCACATCCTTATTAGTCGCAGATAATGTCAGATAATTTAACTGGCACATGAGGATGACTCATTAAAAATGTACCTAATATGTAATCAAGCAGTAGAAAGCCCAACCGCAATTCTATACACTTTAATCACTCAATTTTATACTTGCTATGGGAATAATAACATCAACTTGGAAATGGTGCATGAGTCTTTCCAATACTCTGATGCCTAAAATATTCCACAGTGAATCACTACTATATTCAAATATATAGAATGGCTATATATTATACAGGATAAACAAGCAGTTAAAAGCCAATCATTTTGTAGTAGGTCAGCACAGAGACTTACTTCAAGCAGCATTTGTGTTACCAATGGACATAAAGTTATTCTGTAATTGTGAGGGGAAGTCAGTTACAATTGCATTGCTTGCCTGCACATAAGCACACGCAACAAGTAATCTAATTTAAATGCTTGAAATATGCTTCCTGTTTATTTCCCAGAACTACAACAACATCTATATTTATCTCTTTAACCAAGTAAAATGTCCAAGACACTTTACAGCTGTAATCAAAGGTAGATTTTGCCTGAAAGAAAGAAGGTGACATAGAAAAGGGGAAGGTATAGTTAAGGGAATTCTAAAGTTTAGAACCTAGCACAGCCTCTAGAGGTTAACCATAACAACCAGGATGCTTAAGTGGCCAGAATTAGATGAGCTTGGATATCTCAGAAGGTCTGGAGAAAATTGCAAAGATAGGAATAAGTGAGGTTATAGAGGGATTTGAAATTTAAAGGTTGAGAATTTTCAAATTAAGACTATCCTTCACAGTATAATCTTGGCTAATGAGCACAGGGAGCGATATGGGAACAGGACTTGGTACGAGTTAAAGCACACAGCAGATCTTTGGATGACCCCAAGTTTATGAAGAACAGAATGTGGGCAATCAGTCAGTAATGCATTGGAATAATTAGGTTGAGAGCTAATAGAAAAATGGATGAGCGATTCAAGAGGAAATGAGCTGAGGCAGGGGTGAAGTCAGTTAATATTACAGAATTTGAAATAGGGGGTCTTATGGAGTATGTGGTGGGCATGTCATCTTGGGATCAAGTAAAGTACCAAGATTACAAACAAAATGGTTTAGTCTCAAAATGTTGACAGGGAGTGGAATGGAGTCGGCCACTCGGGAACAGAATTTGGACTGGAGAATGGACAATGGTTTCGAACTTTCTATTTTTGAAATGCTGAAAATCTCTGGTGATCCAGTACCAGCTGTTGGCAAATCTGTCTGATAATTTAGCATGAACAGAAGAGTCAAAAAAGGTAATGATGAGATCGAGGTCTGTATCATCAGCATACAGTTTTTAAAATTCACTCAAATGATGTGGGCATTATTGGCTGGGCAGAATTGTCAAGTGAGCCCTTAAAAGTCTACCATATTGATGTGGGTTTGAACTCACATGTAGGCCAAACATATAAGGATGTCAGATTTCCTGCCCTAAAGGAGGTTAGTGAACCTGGTGATTTTAAAAAAAATTACATGCTTATTATTGGACTAGTATTTTTATTCCAGATTTTTATTGAATTCAACCTTCACCATCTGCCACAGTGGGATTCAAATCCATGTCCCCAGCACATGCAGCCTGAGGTTTTGGATTAGTAGGCCAGTGACATTATTAGTACACTACAGCATAAGTGAAAACCACGTGTAAAATCTCATGCCGTATTTTCGGATGATGTCTCCAAGGAACAACATGAAGATGAGAATTAGGAGCAGACCAAGCATAGATCTGAGGAGAATACAGAGGCTAAAAAGTGTAGGAATGGAATGGGATGAAAAACCAATCTTACTTTGTCTATGATTAGAATGGAACCAAGTGAGATTTGTCATCCCAGCTGGAAGACAGTGAAGGTATTGGGAGGTACTGTGAGCCAGCAGGAATGAAAAAGAGAGAATTTATGGAAGTATGAGTTCAGGACTAATACAGAAGAGAACTTCACAGGAAGCTTGACCCAGTGGGCTTCTGAAAATCACAGAAATGAAAAGGTGAGGGTCTGTTGAAGTGTCCCAACAGAAATCAAATTATCTCAATCTTAGTGATGGAAGGGACAGGGAAAAGGGATTTAAGAAGAATGTTTGAAATAGAGCAAAGAAGCCAAGAGTTATCTTTACATACCAGGTTGATGCTGAAGTAATGAGCAGCTTAGCAGAAGGAAGTAGGATCTGATGGGGTTTTTTTGTAGTTTAGTGCAGGTTGCCGAAACCAACTCTCCAGCATATCCTTTCACGTTGAGATGGATGTGGATAGAGGACAGTGATAATGAAGTAATCAGAGTTAGCTCTTTCTGTAATTTATTTAACAGAATTAGTAAGGCCTTGTGAGATGGCAAGGTCGGGGGGGTGGCCATGGGAATTTGAAGGAAGCCAAGCATTGATCTGAAAGGTGAACACAGGATGGAGGGACTTAGGCTGGATAACAGGTCAGTGAATTCAGAAGATGAAGAGCAAGATGAGATGAAGATTGAAATCATTGGGTGAAGAGTCTGTGGGAGAAAAGTAGTGAAGTTCATTTGGTAATAAAACTTGAGAGAGCAATAGTTCAGTGAAATTTGAGGGGTGCAGCTGGAGTCATGATAGCAGCTTTTAAAAGCCATTGATCATTTTGCTTGAAGTCTTATATTGGGGGCAAATTTCAGAAGCTAAGAGCCAGAATTTGTGACTTGTAATCCAAAACCTCAGGCTGCATGTGCTGGGGACATGGATTTGAATCCCACTGTGGCAGATGGTGAAGGTTGAATTCAATAAAAATCTGGAATAAAAATACTAGTCCAATAATGACAAGGTCCACCCCCTTGGATGGTGAAGAGCTGGCTGATACCCCCTATTTTTGTTTTGACAATCTTCTCAATAGTGCTGGGTCATAGTATTAGACAGCATGAAAATATCCAACTAATCATGCCATCAGGTTTCCTAAACTGAACTAGTCCCATTTGTCAGCGTTTGGTCCATATCTGCCTAAACCTTTCCTATCAATGTACTTGTTCAAATGTCTTTTAAATGTTATAATTGCATCTGCCTCTACCACTTTGGCAACTCTGTACCTATGTTCTAGAAGTTAAAAAGCTGAAACTGATATGGAGGTCCAAACTAAATGTATTAAGTAGTCATGGTACCTCCCAACCTACTTTGCCCACCCCATTCTCACCACAGAGCAAGTGTGAGGGCAGTTAATGTCGCTGAAATCTGGATCTCCTGTGAGGTTCAGGGACTGAGGGAAATGCTCCCCTCCAAAAGTGAACGGAGAACAAGTGTGGCAAGGGGACAGCTAATTGCAAAAATGCAATCTCTCACAGGAATGAATGAAAGATGCTTGTTGGTCTAAGAAAGAAAGCCTGGGGATTCAAAGGTTGACTGAAGGCTGCTCACACAAATCGACTTCTAAGGAGGACAATGCAGCTTTCAGAATGATATAATTGTATTTAAATGATCATCAATATAAGGATGGAGCAGGGTCAATAGGAACAGATTTTTTAAAGTTGTTGGTGTCTCAAATGAAAGGAGTGTAGATACAATATTTAGATAGTTAAAGTGATTTAGAATTGAGGACAGAGTTCATCCAGAGATTTGTAAATCTATGGAATTTACATCCAGTTTTAGTAATGACAGAAACTATCAACATTGTATTTTGGATTGTACATATGGATGAAAGAAAGGGAATCAAGTGGGAACAGAGTAGGTACATGTGATTAGGTTTAATTGCTCACATAGAGGGTATACACTGGTATGAACTAATTTGGCTGAAAGCCCTGATTCTTTGTCAGACACTGAACTCATGGTATGAAGCCACATGGGCAACTCAGCTAGGGAAATTTTGGCCTAATCCTTAAACATCACATCATGTAACCATGTCCATAAAGCTCAACAATTGCCAAGGGTAGATTTATTCACCTCCCAAAATGTTTGCATGTTCTGTTGACAAATTCCTCTGATTCCCCAAACTATTGAAAGCTCACAAGTCATTTTTTTTCTTGTCGATTAGAAAGTTGATTGGTTACTGAGATCTACAGAAACACAACTAATATGTTGAGTTCTAAAGCTGAATGAACTGGTTTTGACTGATTTAGAAGAATTAAGCCATCCACATAAAACCACTCTGGTGGCAGACCTGCCAATCTCTATTAGCTCACTCAAAATGATTGAGGAGAAAGTGAGGTCTGCAGATGCTGGAGATCAGAGCTGAAAATGTGTTGCTGGAAAAGCGCAGCAGGTCAGGCAGCATCCAAGGAACAGGAGAATCCACGTTTCGGGCATAAGCCCTTCTTCAGGAATGAGGAAAGTTTGTCCAGCAGGCTAAGATAAAAGGTAGGGAGGAGGGACTTGGGGGAGGGGCGTCGGAAATGTGATAGGTGGAAAGAGGTCAAGGTGAGGGTGATAGGTCAGACTGGGGTGGGGGCAGAGAGGTCAGGAAGAAGATTGCAGGTTAGGAAGGCGGTGCTGAATTCGATGGATTTGACTGAGACAAGGTGGGGGGAGGGGGAATGAGGAAACTGGTGAAATCCGAGTTCATCCCTTGTGGTTGGAGGGTTCCTAGGCGGAAGATGAGGCGTTCTTCCTCCAACCGTCGTTTTGTTGTGGTCTGGCGATGGAGGAGTCCAAAGACCTGCATATCCTTGGTGGAGTGGGAGGGGGAGTTAAAGTGTTGAGCCACAGGGTGGTTGGGTTGGTTGGTCCGGGTGTCCCAGAGGCGTTCTCTGAAACGCTCCGCAAGTAGCCGGGGTGTCTCCCCAATATAGAGGAGGCCACATCGGGTGCAGAGGATGCAATAGATGATGTGTGTGGAGGTGCAGGTGAATCTGTGGCGGATATGGAAGTTTCCTTTGGGGCCTTGGAGGGAGGTGTGGGCACAAGTCTTGCACCTCCTGCGGTTGCCGGGGAAGGTGCCGGGAGTGGAGGTTGGGTTGGTGGGGGGTGTGGATCTGACGAGGGAGTCACAGAGGGAGTGGTCTTTACGGAAAGCTGATAGGGGAGGGGAGGGAAATATATTCTTGGTGGTGGGGTCCGTTTGGAGGTGGCGGAAATGACGGCGGATGATGCGCTGTACATGGAGATTGGTGGGGTGGTAGGTGAGGACCAGTGGGGTTCTGTCCTGGTGTCCCAAGTCCCTCCTCCCTACCTTTTATCTTAGCCTGCTGGACAAACTTTCCTCATTCCTGAAGAAGGGCTTATGCCCGAAACGTCGATTCCCCTGTTCCCTGGATGCTGCCTGACCTGCTGCGCTTTTCCAGCAACACATTTTCAGCACTCAAAATGATTAACTCACAATGCAAATTATTGAGATGGATGGTGTAAAACTTATACAAGTAGGAGGAAGCTTTTGCCAGGGCATTATCTATAACTTGCAATATCCTAATCCAGTGACATCACCTGTATGCATCATCATGAAAACCTTGCCTATTTGATGATTGTCCAGGGCCTTAACAAATCCGTGTGTGTCATCAATGAGACTCTGTAATTTGGCCAGCTGATAAAAGTGCTGTGTTCTCTTGAACCGTTGCCTCCTTCCCAAGAGAATAGTGATAAAAGCATAATGACGAAAATATAACTTCTTTTGCTTATTTCCAAATCATTGTTAGTCAAAGGTCTACTGCAACAAGTATTGTAACTTGAAAGGATTTCACTGCAAGAGTTCACAGATTGTGCTCATCTTATTTCCTGCACTCCTACCCTCCTCTCCTCTCTGTGCCCCATATATCTGGCTTCTAAGTTCTGGAATCCTTTCTTTAAGACAAGCTGCCACTATTCCCTCTTGAAGAGCTTCTTAAAGCTGATTTATTAATCCAATTCTTTTGTCGACTGCCCTACATCTTTGTTAAATGACATGTTGTCAAAATGTGTTTGATGATGCCCCTGTGAAGTTCTCTGAGAGGTTTTACCATTTAAAAGAGGCTATATAAATACAAATTATAAATGCAAATGCAAACTATTTCCCTCTCCTCTATCAATTCCTTCCTATCCTGTGTGAAAATCAATCAACTCATAAACAATGTTGAATCATAAACTGGATGGTGGCTCAGTGCTTAGCACTGCTGCCTCACAGCATCAGGCTCCCGGGTTTGATTCCACCCTTGGATGACCATCTGTGTGGAGCTTGCACATTCTCCCTGTGTCTGCCTTGGCTTCTTCCGGGTACTCCTGTTTCCTCCCACAGTCCAAATATGTGCAGGTTAGTGGATTGGCCATGCAAGATTGCCCATAGTGCCCAGGGATGTGTAGACTTGGTGGATTAGACATGGGAAATACACGGATAGGGTAGGGAGTTCTTGGGATGCTCTGCAGAGGGCTGGCGTAGACTCAATGGGCTGAATGGCCTGCTTCCACACTGTATGGATTCTACGATTCAAAAACAAGCTCTCGTCTGGCCTTTTCCCTTTGTGCCCAGATTTATAGAGATATTTTGCTCTGAAGATTGTAATCGTTTTTAGAAAGAATGAACCTGGATTCAAGACCAGCCTAGAATATTAAATAAAATGGATAATGTAACAAATGGTTTGGACTTTTGAAGGGCAGGGAATTGTGATCATCAAAGAAAGGATGAATGGGTTACCTTTAGCATTTAATGGCAGCATCAGGCGCTTTCAGATTAGAATCATGTTGCCATCTGTAAAATATAACCTTAACCCAATTATTCACCTAATTCTGCCTTTAGCAGTATACACCATACTGCACATCCAACTTTGAGTTTCCTGCGCACCAAATATCAATTTGGCTTGCAAATAATAGTATCAAACTCATTCCCAAATTAGCAACAGTTTTGTGCTATTAAGGAATTACATTGAGGCTGCCTCAAATTCATTTTGTACAGCATCCAAAAAATCCATCAAAGGGATTAATTTTTCATCCTAACAATCTGGCCTGGATTTAAAATCAGTTCCCAGAAAGTTGTTACCCCAACCTTTCCGAAAGGCTGGAACCTTGGAATTCATCTTTCAAGTCAATAATCTGAAGATAGTAATTTGAGAGAAGTCAACTTTTTACTCCAACTTAACAGTTTTAAATGTTGTCAGATTCTTCAATATTGTTCAGTCAGATGCCTCCTGTGATAATTAGTTTTTATGGTGAAATGTTTCACTACACATTGGTTCCATTAACATTTGCAGCCAAATACTTTATAAGTGTCACACCTACTGGGAAATCTGAGTGCTATTGAGTTCTTTTTTTCCATAGCCACAGTAAGAAAGAGGAGGAATTAGCATATGGTGCAGAAAACTTGGCAGAGTGTTGTACTGATGAGTAACCCATTGAACTGAAGCATTTAAACTAATAATTTCCTTTTAACATATTGGATGTTTGACTCAATCCTGATTTATATCTTAAATTAATAAAGGAATGCTCACAATTCACAAATGTATAACCTGTTATATGCTCCCAGCACTACCTTCTTGACATGTGGTTTCTAATTGAACCCATTATCTACAGCTCTGCCTGTCATGGTCTACCTGCCTGCAATTACAAAAGTAGCATTTTGCCTTAAGCCATATTTGATATTTGTGGACATAGATAAAAGCTCAGAGATGTGACAGGAATGAATACTGTGACAAATCAAAGCATGAAAGGAACAGCACAGCACCTATTCAGTCCCTGCAAACATTATTTTATTCCTGCACCTCATTGTACAAAAAATACAATACAAGCAACAATGCTGTTTTGAAGATTTTGTGTATAATTGTTTAATAGAATTAAAAGTGTGCAAATGAGCAATGGCACGATTAACATGGCCAGTTGAATTCAGATGTAGAGATGTTATGTGAAAGATATCCTAGTTAAATATAATTTACTGTCAGTTACTATAAGGAGTTGTATATTTGATCAACTGCATTTTCAGAAAGCATCCCATTCGGTTTTATTTGTGAGAATGATGTCTAAAAGGGATATCTTTTAATTATTTTATATTTTGTCTTTAGATGTAATGTGAATGTGGCTAGTAAAAGGGCTGATATGCTGAGAGGGGGAAGTTGTCATTTTTCCACCAATTGTTTCTCTTATTTCCTGAAGGCATTGTATTGCTGGAGTTGATCTTAGTGGTCTCAGGTATTTTCCACCACTTTACACAAATGAACATTCTTCATGGATGAGTGTAGACAGGGAGGGTGGGTAAGCTCTGCAAGCACAGAGACATCAGGATTAAACCCAGTTCCCTTCTGTGTCAGCTGTAGTTCAGTCGGTTGTCACTTCTGAATCAGAAGACTCCAGAGCTAAATCCCACTCCAGGGCGTGACCACAAAATTCTAGACAGTATCTCCAGTGCAGTGGTAAGGAATACTGCACAATTAGAAGTACATCTTTCTGGTAATCATGATTTGGAGGTCCCTGTGTTGGATTAGGGTGGGCAAAATTAAAAATCATACAACACCAGGTTATAGTCCAACAGGTTTATTTGGAAGTACTAGCTTTCAGAGCACTGCTCCTTCATCACAACCACTTGATGAAGGAGCAGTGATCCGAAAGCTAATGTTTCTAAATAAACCTGTTGGACTATAACCTGGTGTTGTGTGATTTTTAACTTTGTCTTCCTGCTAAGACATTAAATCAAGGCCCCATTTGCCTGCTTCAGTAGATCTAAAAGTTCCAATTGCACTACTCATTATCCCAGTTGTATTAGAAAGTGTCCAAATGTACCACCCTTTAGGAACAACTGACATTGCATGCTGTTATATTTAAATAGGATATTTCTCATGTCTCATTTCCACATCGGAATTCTGAAGTCCATGTGAATAGTGACTAATGGTTAACTTTTAATCATCATCACAAAACAAATCATCACATTGGTGTCTCTAGGAAAATGCTGTGCATGAATTAGCTGCTCCATAACAACAACTACTAAGTCTGAAAATCCAATTTATTGGTTGTGAAGTAGCCAAAATAATCAAGCAAGCTATCGGAATGTATCCTTCCTAAGGTGTTGCACCCAAACTGTAGCGTAACTTCTGCATCCTTTTATTCTATTCCTCTATATATAAAGGCCAGTGCCCCGTTAGGTTTCTTGATTATTTTGTAGCATTTTAGAGATCTATGTACCTGAACCCGCGAAAGTGTTTGGACATCCACAATTAACTTGACACCATCAAGAAAATACCTTGATATTCTTTCATCCAAATTGGACAGCATCTGTAGTATAACTGAGAACAGAGTCTTTAAAGATAGCTCCTGGGTTTCTGAAAATGCTCTTATGTGGAACAATTCAATCCTTGGTCATCTGTTACTACAATTTGTCCCTTCTTTTCTACTGTTAAAATGCCCCTCCAGTTACTAGGAGGTGTGTTTTAATCCTCACAATGAGTTCAATACATGGCAACCATTGTAAATTCCTTGTATGAGACACTATTTTTAGGCCTCACTCATGCTTGTGCACTGCACTTTCAAATCTTACAATGATTTTTGTAAGTGGAGCAAAAATGTCTGAGTAATGGGAGCCAGTTGTTGAAAGTGGGCTGTGTGGATGTTGCAGGAGTTGGATAAGTGTAAGCCTACTGACCTCTGATGTTGTGGGAGTGTGTCAGATTGTGAACATGGGAGATGAGCTGGTCACTGTGAACAGAAGGCCTTTTATTCAATGTTCTGGCTTCAAACTGATAAGAATCAGCACAATCCCTTCACCCTCCCAGCCCTGGAGCTGCAATGTGTTTTTCAGGCCACAAACTGTTGGTTCACACATCAGTCTTCACTACCATTGCCATTTCTCTCTGGGGCTGCTGAGGGAGCTGCTACCTCGAGGCTGTTTCCAAACACTGTTCATAAAAGGTTTATTGACCGAGTTCCGCTACACATCCAGCATCTGCTTTTACAGCCACATTGCTGTATTCAATTTATGCATCTCAGTAAAAGCAGACATTTACTATTAATATCTCTGCTCACAGTCCATCTTGTTAATGTACCAATTACACTATTGCTTCTTTTGCTTAAAATATGATGAGGGGGGGTGAACTGTCTCCCTTGTTATATCTCACTTGTTGGCCACAATTAAACTTAATGCTTTTTTTAGTACATGCCTATACGTCTGTCCAATAAATATGAATTTGACTAATTTCTACTGTCACAGTAAAAACAAACAATTATAAGGTGTTCTTGAATGAAAGAGCAAGTTTATAATCTTCTAATCCTGAGAAAATAAAGAAGATGTAACATATATCAAGCCTACACACAAAGGGATAGTGTCTTGTACAAAAGGAAGATGAAAGATGTTTGCAATTCAAAGTCCTTAGTGGGTCCTTGAGATGGACCCGTGACCAGAGCCTGTTTATTTGGTGTAGCTGGAAAAGCACAGCAGGTCAGGCAGCATCTGAGGAGCAGGAGAGTCGATGTTTCGGACATGAGCCCTTTATCAGGAATGTGGGGGTGGGGCTGGAGGGAAGGTAGCTGGGAAGGTGATAGGTCGAAGCAGGTGGGAGATGATGGTGATAGGTCAGTGGGGAGGGTGATGGAGAAAGGTGGGAAGGAAGATGGACAGGTAGGACAGGTCAAGAGAGCGGTGCTGCATTGGAGGGTTGGATCTGGGATGGGGTGGGTGCAGGAGAGATTTGGAAATCGCTGCAAGAGGTGTAGAACGTTCCCCCCTCATCTCTGTCCAAGGCCCCAAAGGATCTTTTCATATCCGACAGGAATTTTCCTGCACATCCACCCACCTCACTCACTGTGTCCATTGCTCTCGATGTGGGTCTCGTCTACATCAGGGAGTCTGGATGCCAAGTCATGGAGCGTTTCCGGGAACATCTCTGGGACACACACACCAAATAACCCCATTGCCCCATGGTCAACCACTTCAACTTCCCCCTCCCACTCCCCCAAGGACTTGTAGGTCCTGGACCTCCTCCAGATCCAAGTCACCCGATGTCTGAAGGAAGAATGCCTCATCTTCCACGTTGGGACCCTTCAACCACATGCCATCAACATCAACTTCACCAGTTTCCTCATCTCCCCTCCCCCCACCTCATTCCAGATCCAACTCTCCAACTTGGCACTGCCCTCTTGACCTGTCCATCTTCCTTCCCACCTATCCGCACCATCTTCCCCATTGACCTATCACAATTACCCTCCATCTGCATCTACCTATCACCTTCCTGGCTACCTTCTCCCCAGCCCCACCCTCCTATTTATCTCTCAGTCCCCATCACCCCTACATTCCTGATGAAAGGCTTATGCCCAAAACATCAAGTCTCCTGCTCCTCGGATGCTGCCTGACCTGCTGTGTTTTTCCATGGCCTCCCTTTTTGACTCTTGACTCTCCAGCATCTGCAGTCCTCACTTTCTCCGAGCTGTTTATTTGGTGTCTTGGATCATCAGCAGTAATGATTATTTCAGTTATGTTTTTAATGCTTGATGTTCTGATGTTCCTGTTTAATCCATATTGTTAGCAAGCACCTTCTCTTGTTGATTAAAGCAAGAGCGTGCTAACAGAGCTTGCTTCTACAGACTCTGCCAAAAACAGTTTCTTAAAATACAAGCATGATTGTGTGTTTCTATGTCTAAACCTATTGTCTCCAAGCTTGAGAATTGCATGTGTTCTTTTCATCTCCAATGTGTAAAGATTCTCATCAGGGTATAAAATAAGAATTGGACATGAGGGTTTCTTTGGACCTCTCTAAAGAGAGAATGGCTTGCTTCCCTGTTTTTGGATGAAAAATGAATTTCAGTTTGACTGTGTAATCCATATTGAAGTCTGATCAATTGTGGTCAGATGATGCTGGTAACTACTTTAAGGCAGTACTTTTGCTTCTCTTTCAAAACACTTCAGTCCATGGCAGTTCCTGGTATTAAATCAGATAGCGGGTTTTGAGATGATTTGTAGCTCAGGTTGAGGCTCTGGATGTAGGATTGCTCGCTGAACTGGAAGGTTCATTTTCAGATGTTTCATCACCATACTAGGTAATGTCTTCAATAAGCCTCTGGATAAAGCACTGCTGATGTTTCCTGCTTTCTATTTATATGTTTGTGTTTCCTTAGGCTGGTGATGTCATTTGCTGTGGTGATTTCATTTCCTATGGTGATATCATTTCCTGTTCTTTTTCTCAGAGGGTGGTAAATGGGGTCCAAGTCATTGTGTTTGTTAATAGAGTTCTGGTTGGAATGCCATGTTTCTAGGAATTCTTGTGCATGTCTCTGGCTAGCCACCAGGATACATGAACATCAACTAGCCACAAAACGACATGAACTTCTCTCACTAGTATCCCTGCATACAGATAAGGAAGAACACCACTTCGACTGGGACAATACATCCATCCTAGGACAAGCCAAACAGAGACATGTACGAGAATTCCTAGAAGCATGGCATTCTAACCGGACCTCTATCAACAAACACATTGACTTGGGCCCCATTTACCACCCCCTGAGAAAAAGAACTGGAAATGACATCACCATGGGAAATGACATCATCAACCTAAGGAAACGCAAACATATAAATAGAAAGCAGAAAACATCAGCAGTGCTTCGTCCAGAGGCTCACTGAAGCTGTTACCTAGTATGGTGACAAAACATCTGAAAATGAACCTTCCAGCTCAGCGAGCAAATCTACATCCATTAAATCAGATGATGAAATTCAGAAGTCAATTGTCCATATTTTACATCAGGAGGAGAAAGTGAGGGCTGCAGATGCTGGAGATCAGAGCTGAAAATGTGTTGCTGGAAAAGCGCAGCAGGTCAGGCAGTATCCAGGGAACAGGAGAATCGACGTTTCGGGCATAAGCCCTTCTTCAGGAATCATTCCTGAAGAAGGGCTTATGCCCGAAACGTCGATTCTCCTGTTCCCTGGATGCTGCATGACCTGCTGCGCTTTTCCAGCAACACATTTTCAGCATATTTTACATCATCATGACAAATGGAAATTAAACTTTTTAGATTTCCTCTCACTAAATATTTCAGAAGTTTCTTATCAGTAGATTTAAATTTGCAATTAAGCATCAAAATATAGATGTGAAACTAAATGTCAGGCTCAGTTGTCTGGACAGCTGGTTTGCAATGCAAAGTAACACCGACAGTGTGCATTGAATTCCTGCTCCGGCTGAGATTACCATGAAGGACTCTCTGCTCCTTCTGAACCTCGCGTTTTGCCTGAACCTCAGGTTAAACCACCACCAGTCATCTCTCTCTCTAATGAAAGATCAGCCCTATGGTCTGGTCAAATTATGATGACTGTAAGAGACTGATGATTACTAATCTAATTGAAAAGAGGTACTTCAACCAAAATTTTGAGACCCACTGGACTTTATTTGTGTTTAAGATCTGTGAATCCCTGGACAGTTAAAGAGATTTCCAGGGAAGTTTGCAAAATTATTTCCAGCAGCTGTGAGAATGAGCAACGTGTAAAGGAGAAGTACAGAAAAAAAAACCTGTGGATGCTTGAAATTAGAAACAAAAACAGAAATTGCTGGAAAAACTCAGCAAGTTTAGCAGTATTTGTGCAGAGAAATTAGAGTTAATGTTTCAGGTCCAGTGACCCTTCTTCAGAACTTAAGCTCTGAAGTTCTCATGTTCTGAAGAAGGATCACTAGACCCAGAACGTTAGCTCTGATTTCTCTGCACAGATGCTGCCAGATTGAAAAGATTATCCATAAAAATCAGGAATTGTTATTCTTCCCTGTTTCTCTTATGATTTATGTGACATTGGAGCTGGTACATCTGACACTAATGTCTTGTCATGCAGGCTGATATCCCATTGCTGGAGCTAAAAAAAAAAAGCTATATATTCCACTTTGGCCAGTAGAGAGACCCAGGGAGAGTATGAAGTCCTGGTTGATTGATTTGATTTGCTTTATTGTCACATGTACCCAGGAAAATGAAAAGCTTTGTTTGCGAGCAATACAGGCAGATCATTGTAAGCAAGGAGAGACAGATCTTAGGGTAGAACAAACTTGGATAGAGTGCGGCGCACAGGTTACACTATACAGGACATGTGCGAGCAAGATCAATTAACAAGATCAATATTATTTGAAGTTAGAGAGTCCATTCATCAGTATAATAACGGCAGGGAAGAAGCTGTTCTTGAATCTGCTGGTGCGTGTATCAAGCTTCAGTATCTTCTGCCTGATGGAAGAGGTTGTAGAATAGCATTACTGGGGTAGGATGGATCTTTGATGATGTTGGCAGCCTTTCTTCAGCAACGAGAGGTGTAGGTGGAATCGATGGATAGGAGGTTGGTTTCCGTGATGGTCTGGGCTGTGTCCACAACCTTCTGTAGTTTCTTACGGTCCTCGGCAGAGCAGTTGTTGTACCAGGCTGTTATGCACTCAGACAGTATGCTTTGTGGTGCATCTGTAAAGGTTGGTGAGGGTCCTTATGGACATGCCAAATTTCCTGAGCTGCCTAAGGAAGAAGAAACGTTTTTGTGCCTTCTTCATCTACTTGGGAAGTCCGGAACAGGTTGTCGTCACTCCTAGGAACTTGATGCTCTCAACCCTCTCCACCTCCCCTCCGTTGATGTAGATGAGGGCATATTCTCTTCCTTTCTTTCTGAAGTCAATGATCAGTTCTTTAGTTTTGCTGACATTGAGAGAGAGATTGTTCTCAATACGCCATGTCACTAAGCCCTCTCTCCTTTCTGTATTCTGCCTCATCATTGTTTGATATCTATCCTATGACAGTGGTGTCATCAACAAATTTGTAAATGGCTACTCAGTTGTGCTATCTTTTCAGAAAAGTAGAGGATTCTGATCCATGTACAGAAAAGTCTTTACAGAGTTGTTAGAGCTGTTTGACTTCAAAGTATCATACAGCCAATACTAAACTCAAAGTCTCTTTTTCACTGTTGAAAAATTATGTTAACACAAATTTAGCGTAAGAGTAAATATCTGACTGGCTATTCAATCCTCATCATTTCTTAACACTGTACTAACCAAGCTGCTGCCATCAACAGCCAGTTTAAATGGATTGACATACAGTAGTTGGAGGCTGCTAAAACCAGTTTAATAGTCAGTACAGATTTTAAGTTGTCAAAGTCACCTTGATGTTTCTTTTTCTGTTCAAATTTCTTGTCTTTCTTTAACAAACTTGACCAGAGAGTTACTGCAGTGCTGAAATTTGGATCAAGTAGCCAATAAAATCTACTCATGGTCATATATCACAAAATTTCATGTTTTGACTTTAGCACAGGAAAATCCACAATAGCCCTTATTTTTGCTTCTCTAGGTGCTAGTTGGTTTAGTGTTGCCCTATTAAGTCATATCATTGCTTCACCACCTTCAATTTTGCCAAGTTTGTGACTGACATTGGTTCTTTGTAACCACTCAATTATTCAAGCAATGTAATTGGTTCTCAGGATTGACTGACCACAACTAATGTGTCAATATATACAACACAATTGTGTAATCCTTCAATGACCTTGTTAAATAATCATTGAAACATTTGCTGGCACCTTTTCATTCCAAACAGCATGACATTATATTACTAAAGTCCACCACGTACTACAAAAGCTGATATTTCTTTGGCTGTATCAGTAGTGAATTAATCCAGCTGATATTCTTCTAATAAGTCTATTTTTGTCACAAAGTTTTCATGCTCGTCCAATCCTCTCAATACAATCATCCAATTGTGGAATCAGCTGTGAATCTGCCTTTGTTACTGTGTTGACTTTGCGATAATCTATAAACAATCCTTTCAGCACCACCATAATAGGTACTATTATAACTCAGTTACTATGATTCAGTTTAATAATATCACTCTGCATTGCAAACTAGCTATCCAGCCAACTGAGCTTACCGACCCCCTTCTATATGGTCTATATTCAAAATTCTATTTATATTAATGATGAGTTGAGCCCAGAGAACACATTTGCATGATTTTGCTTTTGAACCACTTCCTACGCTTTGATTTGATATCAAAATTAATCATTATTATTGCATCAGGATTGCCAATGGGCCTTGCCAAATTTATCAATGGTGAGATTTAAAATAAATACAGTTGTTTCTGAAAATGTAGGAAAGGGTAAGTGTAAACCGATAAGTGTAAAGCCAAAAGGATGATTTCAGTTTTAAATACTATTCATTAGATTTTAGAAAGGTTGGAAAGATAAAGAGAAAAGAATGCTCAGGGGCCAACAGACATCTCCAATCACAGAGAGTGATTAAAGTGTTAAATAGCTTGTAACCTGCTTAATGGAAAACTGAGAGGTAACAAAATAAATTTGTCAAAATAACACAATAGAACCAAAGAAACTGCAAACAGTAAAGTGGGATTAAGGACATACATTATAATTTATAAATATATTTATGAGTGCTATACTTTTTATTATTCATTTATGGGATGAGGGTGTCACTGGCTGGGCAACATTTATTGCCCATCCCTAATTGTCCAGATAGCATTTAAGAGACAGCCACATTGCTGTGGGTCTGGAGTCACATGTAGGCCAGACCAGGTAAGGATGGCAGTTTTCTTCTCTGAAGGGCATTAATGAATCAGATGCGTTTTTCCAAAAATTCACTCCTTGTCATCATTAGACTCTTAATTCCAGACTGAATTCAAATTCCACCATCTGCCGTGGCAGGATTCAAACCCAGGTCCCCAGAACATAATCTGGGTCTCTGGATTAACAGTCCAACAATAATACCACTAGGCCATCACCTCCCCATCAATGTTCTAATGGAAATTAATTTAAAATAGAAACATAAGTGACACATGAATTTGTCAATCACGAGAAAAGAAACAAATTAGCACTGAATTCTGATGAGGGATAGTGTAACCTGTGGCTTAGATATTAATATTTTGCCTCAAGAGTTGTTCCAGAGACTTGAACACAATAGTCTAGGCCAATGTCCTGATCAGTACGGAAAGAATAGTACGGAACTGTCAGAACAGTTTCACTGGGATAAACTGTTAAACTGAAGCTGGATTAGTGGTGCTGGAAGAGCACAGCAATTCAGGCAGCATCCGAGGACAGGCAAAATCGACGTTTCGGGCAAAAGCCCTTCATCAGGAATAATTGCTGTGCTCTTCCAGCACCACTAATCCAGAATCTGGTTTCCAGCATCTGCAGTCATTGTTTTTACCTTGTTAAACTGAAGCCCCTACCTTCGCTTGGCCAGTACACCCCCAAACCTTTCTCATTCACAAACTCATCGAAATGTCTTTTAAATATTGTAACTGTACCTGCATTCACCACTTCCTCTGGAAGTTGATTCCACCCATGACCCACTCTCTGTGTAAAAAGACTTGCCCCTCGTGTCCCTTTTAAATCTTTCTCCTCTCAACTTAAAAATATGCCTCCCAGTTTTGAACTCATCCATGGTCGGAGAAAGACACTTGTCATTCACTTTATCTATGCCCCTCATGATTTTATAAACCTAAATAAAGTCAGCTTTCAAATTCCTATGCTCCATTGAGAAATGACCAAGTTTTTCTCGCCTAGTTTTATGTCTCAAACCCTTCGTGCCTGGCAACATCCTGGTTTATGAATCCTTGTTGGATCAAAGGGTCTGTTTCCATGCTGTAAGACCTTATGACTCTAAGTGCATGTAAAAGATCCTATGACAACTATTTCAAAGGAGGAGGGAGTTATCTTGCTGTCTTGGCCATCCCCTAACTGACATTATCCAAAAAAAAGTATCTGGTTTTATCACTTGCTGTTTTTGGGAGTTTGCTGGTTGCTGTACCTTCTATAACAGTGGCTAGATTTCAAAAGTACAAATAGAGAAATAACAGATGGAGTTTAATCTGGACAAATGCGAGATGATGCAATTTAGAAGATCATATTCAGGTACAAATTATACAATAAATGGCAGAAGCCTTAGGGCATTGACATCCAGAGAGATCAGGTGGATGTAGGCATGTTAGCAATGTTTTAGGCATTTCTTGATAGACACATGAACGGGAGGTGAACAAAGGGTTAGGAACTGCATATAAGTAGCGGGTCTAGATAAGGCTTTGGAATTTGCACAGTCTTAGTAGGCCGAAGGTCATGTTCCTATGCAGTATTGTATTATATTGTACATAATTGACTCTAAACAATTAGTGAAATGTCTTGAACTTTTGAAAGATGCTTTCTTGTAGTCTTTGACCCAAAAGTATACTTGCTTCCAATCCCCAGCACTGTAATTTATCAGATTATCCAAACCTTTCATGTGTATTATTGTCATGTGATATAGCTCAGGCAGTGTCATTACAGTTTTGGTATGAGCCAGCTGTTTTTTTTCTAGGTATGATGTTTAAATTGTGTAGTAAATGAAAAGGTTTAATGCTGACATGCATTTTTTTTGGAGTCAGTGTAGGTTCACTGAAATAGATCACTTAAATTTACCTCTTATCCTGCCAGTGCAATTATTTAAGTGAAATCTTGGAACATTGTCAGCATGTCAAGTTGCTTGTTTTAGTTCCTGGGCTGTTAATACATGGAGCCTCCTTGTGGTCTTTTTCCCACATTACTAATAATATTTATTTCACAAATAAATTGAAACTGTCACTTTCCCAAATCAAATGAAAATGGACTGTTTATTAGTCGATTACTACCTAATTTAAAATGAACACACAACTTCTAGTTTTTTTTTTAGATTAGATTACAGTGTGGAAACAGGCCCTTCGGCCCAACAAGTCCACACCGACCCGCCGAAGCGAAACCCACCCATACCCCTACATTTACCCCTTACCTAACACTACGGGCAATTTAGTATGGCCAATTCACCTAACCTGCACATCTTTGGACTGTGGGAGGAAACCGGAGCACCCGGAGGAAACCCACACAGACACGGGGAGAACGTGCAAACTCCACACAGTCAGTCGCCCGAGTCGGGAATTGAACCCGGGTCTCTGGCGCTGTGAGGCAGCAGTGCTAACCACTCTGCCACTGTGCCACCCACGGTTTTATTGTCATGTACCACAATGGAATTGTTTTGATCAGCACTAATTCAAAATGTTATACAGTATAGTACACACAGCTGTCAGATAACTTGATGCAGATTAATGTTCTAACATGATCCTCTTGTCCCCTCCGTGCCTAGGACACTGTTATATGCTCTACACTGGATATCATTTCTGAATACAGAATGCAATGGTTTCCATCTGGCAATGCTAGAAATTCCAGATTAAGAGGATGCAGCTCCTGGGATATTACAGAAGATTGTCCACAGGCAATAATTTTTAAATTATCTAACCCTTTGGAGACACAAATTATAACAAAGACAAATAGAAAATAAATATGTTAGAACACTAAGTCAGTTGTTGAATGCCAGTTATTGATGAATGTTTAGAGTCTGTGATGCAGCAATATATTAGTAAACACTGAAAACACACAAGAAAATCAGATTGGATTCGTAAATGTTTGGCTGTGACTAATGTATCTATTTGCTTTTTTAAAGGAAATCAAGCTGTATAAACAAATATAATCCAATGGAACCTGCATCTATGTTATATTAAAGGCTTTCAGTTTTAAAATTCCATACAATATCGAATTCTAAAATTCGATACAAATGCTACAGGAAGGATAGAAAGGGAGGCAAGAGAGGAGGGGGAGTGGCATTTTTGACAAGGGATGGCATTACACCTGTGCTGAGGGAGGATATTTCCGGAAATACATCCAGGAAAGTTATTTGGTTGGAACTGAGAAATGAGAAAGGGATTATATTATAGACCTTATTGGGATTGTATTATAGACCCCCCAATAGTCAGAGGGAAATTGAGAAACAAACTTATAAGGAGATCTCAGCTATCTGTAAGAATAATAGGGTAGTTATGGTAGGGGATTTTAACTTTCCAAGCATTGACTGGGACTGCCATGGTGTTAAATGTTTAGATGGAGAGGAATTTGTTAAGTGCATACAAGACAGTTTTCTGATTCAGTATGTGGATGTACCTACTAGAGAAGGTGCAAAACTTGACCTACTCATGGGAAATAAGGCAGGGCAGGTGACTGAGGTGTCAGTGGGGGAACACTTTGGGGCCAGCGACCATAATTCTATTCGTTTTAAAATAGTGATGGAAAAGGATAGACCAGATCTAAAAGTTGACGTTCTAAATTGGAGAAAGGCCAATTTTGACGGTATTAGGCAAGAAAGCTGATTGGGGGCAGATGTTCGCAGGTAAAGGGACGGCTGGAAAATGGGAAGCCTTCAGAAATGAAATATAGAAGAATCCAGAGAAAGCATATTCCTGTCAGGGTGAAAGGGAAGGCTGGTAGGTGTAGGGAATGCTGGATGACTAAAGAAATTGAGGGTTTGGTTAAGAAAAAGAAGGAAGCATATGTCAGGTATAGACAGGATAGATCGAGTGAATCCTTAGAAGAGTATAAAGGAAGTAGGAGTATACTTAAGAGGGAAATCAGGAGGGCAAAAAGGGGACATGAGATAGCTTTGGCAAATAAAATTAAGGAGAATCCAAAGGGATTTTACAAATATATTAAGGACAAAAGGGTAACTAGGAAGAGAATAAGGCCCCTCAAAGATCAGCAAGGCGGCCTTTGTGTGGAGCCCCAGAAAATGGGGGAGATACTAAATTAATATTTTGCATCAGTATTTACTGTGGAAAAGAATATGGAAGATATAGACTGTAGGGAAATAGATGGTGACATCTTGCAAAATGTCCAGATTACAGAAGAGGAAGTGCTGGATGTCTTGAAACGGTTAAAGGTGGATAAATCCCCAGAACCTGATCAGGTGTACCCGAGAATTCAGTGGGAAGCTAGAGAAGTGATTGCTGGGCCTCTTGTTGAGATATTTGTATCATCGATAGTCACAGGTGAGGTGCCAGAAGACTGGAGGTTGGCAAACGTGGTGCCACTGTTTAAGAAGGGCAGTAAAGACAAGCCAGGGAACTATAGACCAGTGAGCCTGACCTCGGTGGTGGGCAAGTTGTTGGAGGGAATCCTGAGGGACAGGATGTACATGTATTTGGAAAGGCAAGGACTAATTAAGGATAGTCAACATGGCTTTGTGCGTGGCAAATCATGTCTCACAAACTTGATTGAGTTTTTTGAAGAAGTAACAAAGAGGATTGATGAGGGCAGAGCAGTAGATGTGATCTATATGGACTTCAGTAAGGCATTCAACAAGGTTCCCCATGGGAGACTGATTAGCAAGGTTAGATCTCATGGAATATAGAGGGAGCTAGCCATTTGGATACAGAACTGGTTCAAAGGTAGAAGACAGAGGGTGGTGGTGGAGGGTTGTTTTTCAGACTGGAGGCCTGTGACCAGTGAAGTGCCACAAGGATTGGTGCTGGGTCCTCTACTTTTTGTCATTTATATAAATGATTTGGATGTGAGCATAAGAGGTACAGTTAGTAAGTTTGCAGATTACACCAAAATTGGAGGTGTAGTGGACAGCGAAGAGGGTTATCTCAGATTACAACAGGATCTGGACCAGATGGGCCAATGGGCTGAGAAGTGGAGTTTAATTCAGATAATTGCAAGGTGGTACATTTTGAGAAAGAAAATCTTAGCAGGATTTATACACTTAATGGTAAAGTCCTAGGGAGTGTTGCTGAGCAGAGAGACCTTGGAATGCAGGTTCATAGCTCCTTGAAAGTGGAGTCGCAGGTAGATAGGATAGTGAAGAAGCCGTTTGGTATGCTTTCCTTTATTGGTCAGAGTTTTGAGTACAGGAGTTGGGAGGTCATGTTGCAGCTGTACAGGACATTGGTTAGGCCACTGTTGGAATATTGTGTGCAATTCTGGTCTCCTTCCTATCGGAAAGATGTTGTGAAACTTGAAAGGGTTCTGAAAAGATTTACAAGGATGTTGCCAGGGTTGGAGGATTTGAGCCATAGGGAGAGGCTGAACAGGCTGGGGCTGTTTTCCCTGGAGCGTTGGAGGCTGAGGGGTGACCTTATAGAGGTTTACAAAATTATGAGGGTAAATAGGCAAAGTCTTTTCCCTGGGGTCAGGGAGTCCAGAACTAGAGGGCATAGGTTTAGAGTGAGAGGGGAAAGATATAAAAGTTGCCTAAGGGGCAACATTTTCATGGAGAAGGTAGTACGTGTATGGAATGAGCTGCCAGAGGAAGTGGTGGAGGCTGGTACAATTGCAACATTTAAGAGGCATTTAGATGGGTATATGAATAGGAAGGTTTTGGAGGGATATGGGCCGGGTGCTGGGAGGTGGGACTACATTGCGTTGGGATATCTGGTCGGCATGGACAGATTGGACCGAAGGGTCTGTTTCCATGCTGTACATCTCTATGACTCTATACCTACACTTGTAATGATGCTGACTATGTAAATATGTCACAATGCAATTACTGCCTCCTGTCAGCAGAGATGTCAAAGTACAATCATGATCAAGAAAGTGTTGTTACAGCACATCAACTCTATATAATAAATTCCCGTTATAAGTGGGACTTGGTATGAGTTATGATAAGAGTTATGATAAGAGTGTATTGGACAGTCTCAAATTCACATTGGGTAGAATGTGTGAATCTGCCTAACAGGTATTGAAATAATCATCAGTGATAATGAAAGCGGCTGCTCTTTCAGCAGCTGATGGTCTGAGACAGATGCAGAGATGGGAAATTTTGCAGAAGTGGAAATAGGCAGTCTTTGTGGTGAAAGAATTGAATAGAATTAACTTTATTGTCACATACTCAAAGGTGTACAGTGAAAAGTTTATAAGTTGCCATTTGCAACGCCATCTTAGGTACAGGGATACCGAGATTCAGCTTCTTCAGCTACAAAACTGAGAAAAATAAAGAAATTAAAAATGTCAGCATTGCAGAAACAGAAGCTCAGAACAACAGTCTTCTAACCCAGATCATGCTGGCAGAAGGTCTGGGGTTGAAAGCTTAGCTCAGGATCAAGTATGATGGCAAAGCTGCAGTCTGTTTCAGACTCTGACAGGGGTCAGTGAGGGTGGGATTCATTAGTGTTTAGGAAACACAGTTATGTTGTTAACTGTAGGTAATCATTTGGTACAAGTGTGAGATTGATGTCATACAATGCCATACAGGCACATATCCAGCTACTTAGACCACAACACATGAGAGCAGAAATTGCTCCAGTAAGCTGAATATTTTAATTGTTTGGTCAAGTGGTATTTTTTGAGTTAGCTTCCCAGTAGCCACCTCGGTCCACATTGACTTTTCTCATGCAATCTTTCACTGTTCACCTCATTCATTAAGTAACTGGACACTTTGATGCCATCTTGTGGAATTATATGGCAGGAGAGGCTGACAACTGCTGGCACTTTTTGATATGTCACCACACTAGCACAGACGAAACCCTTCCTGCACATCACTTCAGAGACTGTACGCCACGAACTGCTCTTCACACTGTGATCCTGCACCGTTATCCACATGGAAATAGCTCAGAAAAGAATACTTGGTACACTAAGAGGAAGCTACAGGTGCTAGTGCACTGGGTGGTGGAGAGAAGGACAGTGCTGTATCCTGCTGACTGACAAAGGAGGCAACATCTCCAGACCCAGCCAGACTACACCGAGATATCAGCCAGGTCAGTACAGTGTCCTAGGTGAAATGCAATGCATCACAGTGCAGGAAGGAGGTGGATGATCTCTGCTATTGCTCAGTTATATCACCAAAGCTGAATGAAGCTCTCACTATTACATATATCATGTCACCCACCTCATCCTCCCAAATACTAACCTTGTCCTGATTTCTCCTACTCACTCAATAAGGAGCCCTCACCAGCATCTACCTCCATTCCTGTATCACCATTAACTACTTGTTCATCCACTTCAATTGTACTCACACTCACACACATACGCACACTCTCTCACAGACACTCATATCCGCACACACACACACACACACACCCACGTGCACTCAAATATAAGTTTGTGGGGTGAATTTGTATTTGCAGAATTAGATTTTATTTTGCTCAAAAACCTCATGAATCCATTTATCTCATTGCAGGAAAAATGGGATCCTCCCCTGAATCGATGGCCAAAGAATACCCTGATTGACCTACCTGTAACACCCAGGCTGGTTGTGATTGACCTGTAGGACTAACCATGGCCAAATCACTGGACACAGGTTCATGGACTCTGATAGGACCAAGTACCTGGTTGACCATGTACCTGATTGATCATGGCCAACCCCTTGAACTCGAATTGGATGAGTCCCTTGACTGACCATAATTGCTCTTCAGCGGACCAAGGACTGGTGTCCTTTGACTTTCAGACATGGCCATTTGTTTGAAGCACATGCAATGAGTTCGTCCCATCTTGTGCTACTGGCACATGCTGTTGATATTGACATAGCATGGTGTTATTCAGGAGCATATCCACTTCCTTGATGAAGTTAAAAATCACACAACACCAGGTTATAGTCCAACAGGTTTATTTGAAAGCACTAGCTTTTGGAGCACTGCTCCTTCATCAGGTGGAGTATAAGATCGTAAGACACAGAATTTATAGAAAAAGTTTACAGTGTGATGTAACTGAAATTATATATTGAAAAAGTCCTGGACTGTTTGTTAAGTCTCTCATCTTTTAGAATGGGTATGTTGGTTTCAGTTCTTTCGTATGTAAATCCCAGAACTTTTTTAAAGTTACATTCTCAAGTGAACTTTAACAATAGGTGCCATGTTGGTCTTGATAATGCATTGAAGGTGTGAGGTGCCCTGTGCGAGACTGTGCTCCAATGTTCAGACTGATTCTAATCTAAAAAATGGATTTACAGAATCTTACATGGATTCATGAGGTTTTTGAGCAAAATAAAATCTAATTCTGAAAATACAAATTCACCCCACAAACTTATATTTGAGTGCACGTGGGTGTGTGTGTGTGTGTGTGTGTGTGTGCGGGTATGAGTGTCTGTGAGAGAGTGTGCGTATGTGTGTGAGTGTGAGTATAAAGGGGTATAAGTCTGTGAGAGGGTGCAGGCACGCATGTGAGTGTGGGAGTGTATATGTGAGCGTGGGAGTGTATATGTGAGCATATGAGAGAGGGAATGCATGAGTGTATGGAGTATGTGTGTTTGTCTCAAGTGAACTTTAACAATTGGTGTCATGTCGGCCCTAGCTTATCCATTCATAATCCTAGTTATTTGAGGTATTATTATAACTAGCTCCATTTGCTTACGACAAAGAGACCTAAAATCCCTCATTGCTTATTCTTCAGTAAGCCATATGGGACTAGTTACAGGAGCTATCCTAATACAAACGCCATGAAGCTTCACAGGAGCTATCACCTTAATAATTGCACATGGATTAATCTCATCAGCCCTATTCTGCCTAGCAACCACCAATTATGAATGAATCAATGGCCGAACATTACTATTAGCTTGAGGAATTCAAATTGCCTTACCCCTCATAGCAACCTGATGATTCTTGACCAACATAGCATTACCACCCACACCTAATCTTATAGGAGAATTATTTATTATCCCCTCCTTATTTAATTGATGCAATTGAACTATTATCCCTATAGGCCTAGGAATATTAATTACTGCTTCCTATTCACTTTACATATTCTAATAGCTCAACGTGGCCCCATCTCCAGCCACATTCTTCCCTCACCCCATCCCACACACAAGAACATCGACTCCTTACTCTCCGTCTTTTACCAATACTACTTCTAATTCTAAAACCAGAACTCATCCTAGGATGAATATTATGTATTTATAATCTAATCAAAATATTAGATTGTGGTTCTAAAAATAAAAGTTAAAATCTATTTAATTACTAAGAGGGGTCTGGGGACACAAAGAACTGCTAATGTTTTTCTCATAGTTCAAATCCATGACTAACTCAGCTCTTGAAAGATAATAGCAAGCTATTGGTCTTAGGAACCAAACACCCTTGTTGCAACTCCAAGCAAGAGCTATGAACACCACCTTTAATTCATCATTCCTTTTAATTCTTCTTATCCTACCATTCCCATTAATCTCATCTTTATTACACAAAAAACTTCATCATAATTGAGCCTCCCTATACATAAAAAACAGCCGTAAAATACTCCTTCTTCATTAATTGAATTCCCTTATTCATCTTCTTAGATCAAGGGTTATAATCAATCCGAACAAACTGAAATTGAATAAACATCGGACCTTCGATATTAACATAATTTTTAAATTCGACCTTTACTCAACCATCTTTACACCAGTAGCTCTATATGTTACCTGGGCAAAGGTGAGGACTGCAGATGCTGGAAATCAGAGTCTAGATTAGAGTGGTGTTGGAAAAGCACAGCAGGTCAGGCAGCATCTGAGGAGCAGGAAAATCGACGTTTTGGGCAAAAGCCCTTCATCAGGAATGAAGGTACCTGGCCCATCCTAGAATTTGCTTTGTTATATACATTCTGTTTGTTTAAATACCTGTTATTATTCCTCTTCTCCATAATTATCTTAGTAACAGCCAACAACATATTTCAACTATTCATCGGTTGAGAAGGAATTGGCATTATATTCTTCTTATCAATCGGTTGATGATACAGCCAAACAGATGCCAACATAGCTACCCTACATGCCATAATCTATAATCAAGTAGGGGAGTGTACGTGTGTCTGTCTCAGGTGAACTTTAACAATTGGTGTCATATCGGCCCAGACACACAGACACTCCTATAGACCCATACACTCACACATACACACCCACGTTCACACATACACACCCATACTCACACATGCACCCTCTCATAGACTTATACCCCTTTACACTCACACACACATACACACTCTGTCACAGACATTCATAACCCCGCCCCCCCCCCCCACCAAACACACATACACATATAGGTTTGTGCGGTGAATTTGTACTTTCAGAATTATATTTTATTTTGCTCAAAAACTGCATGAATCCATGTAAGATTCTGTAAATCCCTTTTTCAGATTAGAATCTGTCTGACCATTTTGGCACAGACAGTCTCACACAGGGAAGCTCACACCTTCACTGCATTATCTGGGCCAACATGACACCAATTGCTAAAGTTCACTTGAGAATGTAACTTTTAAAAAGTTCTAGAATTTACATATGAAAGAATTGAACCCAACATGTTCATTCTAAAAGATTAGAGACTTAACAAACAATCCAGGTCTTTTTCAATATATAATTTCAGTTACACCACACTGTAAACTTTTGCTATAAATTCTATGTCTTACAATCTTATACTCCACAACCAGCTAATTAAGGAGCAGCGCTCGGAAAGCTAGTGCTTCCAAATAAACCTGTTGGACTATAACCTGGTGTTGTGTGATTTTTAACTTTGTACATCCCAGCTCCTCCAAGTCATGACTCCCTTGATGAAGGAAGTGGTGAGCTGCTGCTGTCAGATACCCACTCTGACTTTCATGTCAGAAACTGGTACCATCTAATTTCTTGAGGAAGGAGACATTGGTAACTATACAAAAATGAGGTGGATTGGGATATTATTGAGATGCCAGTGTTTGGCAATAAGGTAATTGATTCTAAATAACTCCGGGACTCCATGTAATCACTGCTCATTAGTGATATTCTGATTTTGCCATTTCCACCTTCAGAGGAATATGGGAAAGAAATTTTCTTAATGTTAATATTTTGACATTTTTCATTTTCACTACACTTTCCATCATTTTTGGCCATTTCAACACTGCTCAAAGTTGCAGAAACATTTGCTTACTGATTTCAAAAGGGAACTGGATGCAGTTACAAATGCATGGACATTGTGATTAAGGGGATGAACCTGACGATATTTCTCTAAAAAGAACCTGCATTAGGAATCATGTGCCCGACGACTTGTTCTATGCTGCAATGACTATATAATGTCTGCAATTGAAACCAGTCTGTTTACATTTGAGGTGACTGTCAGCGAATGTCACCATACAGGTCAGAAATTGGAAGAGGCCATAGCTCCTTGAGTGACTTCAGTGGTAAAAATGAAGAAGCAGAAACAGGAGCTCTCACAAAATTGGACATTAATTGTTTGAAAATATGACAAGAAATTGAAAGCTGACTAACTGGCACCTCACCTCCCTTCACAATCAACATCTAGTGGCAGCAATGTGTATTATCTACAAGATACACTGCAGAAATTCACCAAGGTTCTTCAGACAAGCATCTTCCAAACAATAGATTCCCATCCTGACTTGGAAATATATCACTGTTCCTTCAGAGTTGCTGAGACAAAACCCTGGAAACCCCTCTGTAACAGCATTGTGGAGGAAATATGACTTCTATAGTCATACAGCATAGAAACAGACCCTTCGGTCCAACCGACCATGTCCCCAAACTAAACTAGTCCCACTTGTCTGAGGTTGGCCCATATACCTCTAAATCTTTCCTATCCATGTGCTTACCTAAATGTATTTTAAATGTTGTAACTGCACCTGCATTCATCACTTCCTCTGACAGTTCATTCCACACACAAACCACTGTCTGTATAAAAAAGTTGACCCTCACGTCTTTTTAAAACTTTCTTCCCTCACCTTAAAAATGTCCCCTAGTTTTGAATTTACCCACCCAAGGAAACAAAGACCCTTGCAATTCACCTTATCTATGCCCCTCATGATTTTATAAACCTCTATAAGGTCATCCCTCAACCATCTATGCTCCAGTGAAAAAGTCCCAGCCTAGTTTTACAAATGAAACCCTCCACTCCCAGCAACATCCTTGTAAATCTTTTCTGAACCCTCTGCAATTCAATAATATCATTCCTGTGGCAAAGTGACCAGAACTACACACAGTACTCCAGAAGAGGCCTCACTAATGTCCTGTACAGCCTCAACATGACATTCCAACTGCTATACTCAAAGATTTAAGCAATGGAGGCAAGCCTGCTAAACACCTTCTGAACCACCCTGTCTACCTGTGGCAAAGTCTGAGCAAATAATGTGAACAAATATTTTTGGATTGGTTGGCATTGTCCACTTGGGACATAAACTAGGATCTTTGCTCTTTGATTACTTTGGTACAAGTGCTAGAGGAATTGTATTGGAGTTTGTTGTTATCCCAAATTATGAAACATGGCAAATTGTGAGGAAGAATGTAAATGGCTACTGAAGGACATGGACAATTCAACAGATTGTCAAGTTGATGCAGTTAAAGAAAATGTTGCTGAATTTCTGCATTTTGAGTATTGCATAAACTTCTAGGTACTTCATCTGGGGAAGGATAGTAGAATCACAGAAAGGACACAGCAAAGATTCATTAGAAAAAAAGGTTATAATTATAAAGAAATTGGAACCAATTATTGTGAGAATGTAAATCCATGTGGTGTCCCATATTACTCCTGCACTATAGTCCTCTAGCCACATGGAGAGCTCAATGATGTTCCAGCATTTTGAGTCTCACGTGGGACTAATTATGAGAACCAGAAGACAAAATAATGCTTAAGAGAAGTGGAGTTTATTTCATTAAAATAGGGAAGTGTGATCTGGTAGAGGTTTCAAAATTATCTAAGATACTGCAAGGGTGACTGACGAAAGATTGTTAGCACTTTGTAAATCTGTAACAATGGAAGTACCGGTTGGGTTATCATCAAGAGAACAAACAAGCGGAAGAAATCGGTTGATTTGATTATTGGAATATACAGTGCCATCAGCTGCCCTGGGCCCACAGTCTGGAATTACTTTCCGAGGTTACTGCTTTCCCCTTCTCCTTCTGAAAATCTACCTCCTTAAGAAAGATCTAGTCACTCCTACAAATGCCTCCTTTATTTCCATGTTGATTTGTATCTGATTACGCTTTTGCTGTGAAGCACCTTGGGCTGTTTTTCAACATTATCAGTGCTATATAAATGTCACTTGTTCAGTCAATGTAATAAATTTCCATTTTAGCTCAATTTGAAAGTCGGTTATAAAGAGCTTGCCTCTCAATGACTTCAACTCATGATTAGCATTTCCAGATTAACATTAGCTTACACATATAACCTTCATGCTCTTTTGCCATCCATTCATCAGCTAAAATACAACTAAGCACTTCATTAGCTGTATTGACTTCAGTCTTCTTGTCAAAAATCCAGCTAATTGTCCAGTTCAGAACAGAGCACAGAAATCACTGCAAACAAAGTTATTTAAAATTATATTTATTCAATCAGCAAGGAGACTGCATGGCTCATAAAGTCAAATGAATTATTATACAGATGTCTTCATGAGCAGAACTTCATACTCAACAATTTCCTTTGACATATTCTGTTTATATGATCTATATATCCAGATTCATATATTAGAAATTTTAAAAGGTTACTTTTGTCTGAGTTCATGAATATAGGCACAGAATTATTTTTGGTCATGCTTGCTGAAAACTAGCATGAGTGTGTTATGTTTCAATCTAGCTTCCAGGATATTATTACATTCGAGGGAAATATGATCCATATTTCACACACAAGAAATTTCAGTTATTCATTATCTTTCTTAATACCTGCTGTGCCTATAGGATCCTACAGTGTGGAAGGAGGCCATTCAATCCATCAAGTCTGCACTGACCCTCTGAAATGCATCCAACCCAGATCCAGTCCCCCCATTGTAATCTGACATTTCCCATGCACAATCCACCTAGCCTGCATATCTTTTGACTGTGGGAAGAAACTGGAGCACTTGGAGGAAACCCACACAGTCATGGGGAGAATGTACAAACTCCAGTCACCCGAGGCTAGAATCGAGTGGCCTAATTCTGTATCTATGCATGTGCACTTTATGGCTGCTGCTCTGGACCCAAGTTCTCCTTTTCCCTTTTGTCTGCTCTTTGACCCTTCCCACCAGGCTGTACTTTGCACTGCTTGATCCCAGTAAAAGCCCCATTATGGTGATGCGACCCTTAACCACCAAGTCACATCAGTCCTTCCCATTATTCCTTTGGTGTTTTCTTCAAGAACTTTGTTTCAGTTATCTTTGTGTATCCTTTAAATGCTTTGTTGCCAATGACACGATATTTCCCACACACATAGGGTTTTATTCTCAACATTTTCCTTACACAGCATCTCCATCCATGCCCCGAGACCTACCTCCTCTGAATTAACTGCCCTTCTGTCAATGTGAAACCTTTACATCCATGTCATCTCAGATATTTGGTATGAAAATGCTTCATTTTTGTTTTGAAAATTGGTTCATTTTGGTGAGCATACTTGAATCTGAATTTTTTTGCAGTAGTAACTGAAAGGATATTAGGATAATTTTTAAAAGACACTTCTTGGAAACCCCATGGCTTAAGCTAATTCCTGAAGCATCTTTCCTGGAAGACACGTTCTTGGGTTTCCGGCTATGCTTTGGCTAGTATTTGGAATTCAATTGGGGTATAACCTATGCAGCTCTTTCTCTGGCTTTTGAGAAAACCCTTTTGAAGATCTTTCCATTACGAAAGAGATAGTGCTAGAAAAGTTAAAAAGTCTTAAAATTGATAAATCTCCTGGCCCCGATGGGATACACCCTAGAGTTCTGAGAGAGGTGGCTGAGGAAATAGCAGAGGCATTGGTTGAGATCTTTCAAGAGTCACTGGAGTCAGGAAAGGTCCCGGCTGTTGTAACCCCCTTGTTCAAGAAAGGATCAAGGCAAAAGATGGAAAATTATAGGCCAATCAGCTTAACCTCGGTTGTTGGTAAAATTCTAGAATCCATCATTAAGGATGAGGTTTCTAAATTCTTGGAAGAGCAGAGTCTGATTAGAACAAGTCAACATGGATTTAGTAAAGGGAGGTCATGCCTGACAAACCTGTTGGAATTTTTTGAAGAGGTAACAAGTAGGTTAGACCAGGGAAACCCAGTGGATGTGGTCTATCTAGACTTTCAAAAGGCCTTTGATAAGGTGCCACACGGGAGGCTGCTGAGCAAGGTGAGGGCCCATGGTGTTCGAGGTGAGCTGCTGGGATGGATTGAGGATTGGCTGTCTAACAGAAGGCAGAGAGTTGGGATAAAAGGTTCTTTTTCAGAATGGCAGCCGGTGACGAGCGGTGTCCCGTAGGGTTCGGTGCTGGGGCCACAGCTGTTCGCATTATATATTAATGATTTGGATGAGGGAACCGGGGGCATTCTAGCGAAGTTTGCCGATGATACGAAGTTAGGTGGACAGGCAGGTAGTACTGAGGAAGTGGGGAGGCTACAGAAGGATCTAGACAGGTTGGGAGAGTGGTCCAGGAAATGGCTGATGGAATTTAACGTGAGCAAGTGCGAGGTCTTGCACTTTGGCAAAAAGAATAAAAGCATAGACTACTTTCTAAATGGTGAGAAAATTAATAAAGCCAAAGCACAAAGGGATCTGGGAGTGCTAGTCGAGGATTCTCTAAAGGTAAACATGCAGGTTGAGTCCGTGATTAAGAAAGCGAATGCAATTAGATTAGATTACAGTGTGGAAACAGGCCCTTCGCCCAACAAGTTCACACCGACCTGCCGAAGTGCAACCCACCCATGCCCCTACATTTACCCCTTACCTAACACTACGGGCAATTTAGCATGGCCAATTCACCTGACCTGCATATCTTTGTGACTGTGGGAGGAAACCGGAGCACCCGGAGGAAACCCACGCAGACACGGGGAGAATGTGCAAACTCCACACAGTCAGTCGCCTGAGGCGGGAATTGAACCCGGGTCTCAGGCGCTGTGAGGCAGCAGTGCTATCCACTGTGCCACCGTGCCGCCCACAAATGTTGTCTCTTATCTCAAGAGGGTTGGAATATAAAAGCAGAGATGTACTACTAAGACTTTATAAAGCTCTGGTTAGGCCCCATTTGGAGTATTGTGTCCAGTTTTGGTCCCCACACCTCAGGAAGGACATACTGGCACTGGAACGTGTCCAGTGGAGATTCACACGGATGATCCCTGGAATGACAGGTCTAACATATGAGGAACGGCTGAGGATATTGGGATTGTATTCTTTGGAGTTTAGAAGATTAAGGGGAGACTTAATAGAGACGTACAAAATAATACATGGCTTGGAAAAGGTGGATGCTAGGAAATTGTTTCCGTTAGACGAGGAGACTAGGACCCGTGGACACAGCCTTAGAATTAGAGGGAGTCATTTCAGAACAGAAATGCGGAGACATTTCTTCAGCCAGAGAGTGGTGGGCCTGTGGAATTCATTGCCACGGAGTGCAGTGGAAGCCGGGACACTAAATGTCTTCAAGGCCGAGATTGATAGATTCTTGTTGTCTAGAGGAATTAAGGGCTACGGGGAGAACGCTGGTAAGTGGAGCTGAAATGCGCATCAGCCATGATTGAATGGCGGAGTGGACTCGATGGGCCGAATGGCTCATAAGACTCCTATGTCTTATGGTCTTATCTCGTGCGTTGAATGAAATTTGAAATTTTGAATTCACTAAGACTCCTGAACAAACTTTCCAGTAATAACTGCCTGTGTTTTGTGACACCTATCTAATCTCAGGATTACTCCTAAAGCCTAGACCAGAAACAGCAAGACTGTTCGGATGAATGTGTGGCTAAGCAGCTGGTGGAGAAGAGAGAGCTTCAGATATCTGCGTGGTTGACAAGTGGAACCTGCACAAGAAGGATGGGCAGCACCTAAACTGGAGGGGCACCAATACTCTTGCTGAGAGGTTTGCTAGTGCTCCTCTGGAGGATTTAAATTAGTGTGGCAGTGGGATGGGAACCAGAGCAGTGGCTGAAGAGAACAGAGAGGCTATAACAAGTCTAGTAGGGAGAACAGGCAGGGCGAGAGGTTAATGAACACAACAGGGCTGGTAGTCCAAAGTGCATTTATTTGAATGCAAGTATAACAGGTAAAGCTGATGAGCTTAAAAGCATGAACTAGTGCATGGAATTACTGAAAACTGGTTGCAAGAGCAGGACTAGCAGCTTATCATTCCAGAGTTAGGTGTTTCAGGTGAGATAGAGACAGATGTAAAAAGGGGTGGGTCAATTGCATTACTGATTAAGGAGTATGCCACAACTGTACTGAGAGAGGACATCCTGGAGGGCTCATCCAGCGAGGTCATACAGGTAGAATTTAAGAATAAGAAAAGTGAAGTCACTATTCCGGAGTTATAATAGACTTCCTACTAGCCAGTGGCAGATAAAGGAACAGATATGTAAGGAGATCAGAGAAAGATGTAAAAGCAATAGGGTTGTTGTAGTGGGTGACTTTATTTTCCCCAACATTGACTGGGACTCCCTCAGTACCAGGGTAGAAGTTGTTAGATGCATCCTGCTGCACTTCTTCAAATAATATGTGGATAGTGCAACTGGGGAAGGACCTTGTATTGGGGAATTAGCCTAGACAGCGGCTCAGTGGTTAGCACTGCTGCCTCACAGCACCAAGGACCCGGGTTTGATTCCAGCCTTGGGCGACTGACTGTGTGGAGTTTGTGTGTTCTCCCTGTGTCTGCATGGGTTTCCTCCGGGTGCTCCGGTTTCCTCCCACAATTCAAAGATATGCAGATCAGGTGAATTGGCCAGGCTAAATTGCCCGTAGTGTTAGGTGCATTAGTTAGGGGTAAATATAGGGTAGGGGAATGGGTCTGGGTGGGTTACTCTTTGGAGGGTCGGTGTGGATTTGTTGGGCCGAAGGGCCTGTTTCCATTCTATAAGGAATCTAAACAAGCGATCAAAGTTACAGTTGGGGAGTATTTTGGGATCAGTGATCATAATTCATTAAGTTTTAAGATAGTTATGAATAAGGATAAGACTGTCCTCAGGTTAAAGTGCTGAATTGGGGAAATCTAACTGCAAGAGTATTAGGCAAGGACTGGAGAAATTAGATTGGGGATGGCTGGTTGAGAGTAAATGCACATCTAACGTATGGAATCAGAATTTAGGACTAGCACGTTCCCGTGAGGATGAGAAATAAAGATGGCAAGATTAAGAAACCTTGGATGACAAGAGATAATGAAAGTTCAGTCAACAAGGAAAAGAAATCATATGTAAAGTTTAGGAAATTGAGTTTAGGAGAGAGAGCTTCAGATATCTGCGTGGTTGACAAGTGGAACCTGCACAAGAAGGATGGGCAGCACCTAAACTGGAGGGGCACCAATACCCTTGCTGAGAGGTTTGCTAGTGCTACTCTGGAGGATTTAAATTAGTGTGGCAGTGGGATGGGAACCAGAGCAGTGGCTGAAGAGAACAGAGAGGCTATGGCAAGTCTAGTAGGGAGAACAGGCAGGGCGAGAGGTTAGTGAGGAGTATAAAGGAAACAAAAAAGAATGTCACAAGATGTTAGGAGGGCTAGAAGGGACCACAAAATATCCTTGGCAAGTAGGATGAAGCAGAAACTCGAAGCATTCTATCCATATATTAAGAGCAAGAGAGTAACCAGGGAAAGGGTGCGTCCATTCAAGGACAGAGGAGAGAATTTACACATAGAGCCAGATGAGGTGGATGAGGTCCTTAATGAATACTTCATGTCAGTATTCACTAAGAAGGACATGGATGATGGTAACATTACAGAGGGGTTTGTTACTGTTCCAGAATACGCTGATATAAAATAGGAGGAGGTGTTCACAGTCTTGAAAATCATTGGTGGATATGTCCCCAGGGCTTGATGGGATCTAAACAAAGAACAATACAGTACAGAAACAGGGCCTTCAGCCCTCCAAGTCTTTGGACACATTTTGCCCTTCCATACTAAAACTGTCTTCACTTACAGGATCCGGATGCCTTTGTTCCCTTCCTATTCACGGATTCACCCAGGTGCTTCTTGAATGCAGCTATTTTAGTGCCTGCTTCCACCACCTCCCCTGGCAGTGAGTTCCAGGCACTCACCACTTAGTGTGAAAAACTTGCCTTGCAAATCTCTTTTAAACTCCCCCAACCCACACTATGAACTTGTGTCCCCTAGTAACTGACCACTTCACCCTGGAAAAAAGCCTTGTACTTTCCACTCTATCCATGCCATCCATAATCTTAGAAACTTCTATTGGATAACCCCTCAACCTCCAGTGAAAACAAACCTAGTCTATCCCATCTTTCTTCAGAGAGAAAATCCTTCATATCAGGCAACATCCTGGTAAACCTTTTCTGTACCCTTCCAAAACATCCATATCCTTTTAGTAGTGTGGTGACCAGAACTGAACGAAATACCTATCCAAGGATATTGAGGGAGGCAAGGGCGGAGACTGCTGGAGCGTTGACAGAGATCTTTGTAACCTGTTTAGCAACCGGCAAGGTCCCAGACAACTGGAGAATACCCAAAGTGGTTCCTTTGCCCAGGCTCTTACTCTATCCAGGCTATTGTTGTTGTCTCTAGGTTGTCACTGCTCTGAGAGATCATTCTTGCTCTCCACCATATTCTTGTTTTGTTCAGGTTGTTTCTCTCCACAACATTCCTGCTCTCTCCATATTGTAACTGCTTTTTCACGGTTCCTGCCCTCCTGGTTATTTCTTCTCTCTCTCCCTCCCACTCCCTCTCTCTCCCCCCACTCCCTCCCTCTCTCCAGGTTCTCTCTCTCTCTCTCACACCCACTCCCTCTCTCTTACCGACACCTTCTCTCCAGGTTCTCTCTCTCTCCCCCACTCCCTCTCTGCAAGTTCTCTCTTGGTCTCTCCCCCACTCCCTCTCCCTCCCCCATTCCCTCTCTCCAAGTTCTCTCTCTCTCTCTCTTTCCCCCACACACTTTCTCCACATTCTCTCTCTCCCCCACTCCCTCTCTCCAGGTTCTCTCTCTCTTTCTCCCCCACTCCTTCTCTCCAGGCATCTCTTTCTCTCTCTCTCCCCCACTCCCTCATTCCAGGCTCCCTCTCTCCCCCCACACACTTTCTCCATGTTCTCTCTCTCCCACCCACTCCCTCTCTCCAGATTCTCTCTCCCCTCACTCCCTCTCTCCAGGTTCTCTCTCTCTCTTTCTCTCCCCTCACTCCCTCTCTCCAGGTTCTCTCTCTCTCTTTCTCTCCTCCACTCCCTCGCTTCAGGTTCTCTCTCTCCCCAATTCCCTCTCCAGGTTTTTGCTCTCCTCCCCCACTCCCTCTCTCCCACGCCCTCTCTGGATTCTCCCTCTCTCCCACTCATTCTCTCCCACCCCCAATGCCCACTCCCTCTCTCCCCACTCCCTCTCTCCACATTCTCTCCCTCTCTCCGTGTTCCCTCCCTTGCTCCCCAACTCCCTCTCTGTGTTCTCTCCCCAACTCCCTCTCTCTGTGTTCTCTCCCCAACTCCCCCTCTCTGTGTTCTCTCCCTCTCTCTTTCCCCACACACCTTCTCCACATTCTCTCTCTCCACCACTCCCTCTCTCCAGGTTCTCTCTCTCTTCCCCTCCCCCCACACAGACACTTTCTCCATATTCTCTCTCTCCCCTACTCCCTCTCCCCAGGTTCTCTCTCTTTCACCCACTTTCTCCACATTCTCTCTCTCTCTCTCTCTCACCCCCACTCCCTCTCTCCATGTTCTCTCTCTCCCCCACTCCCTCTCTCCATGTTCTCTCTCTCCCCCCACTCCCTCTCTCCATGTTCTCTCTCTCCCCCCCACTCCCTCTCTCCATGTTCTCTCTCTTTCTCCCCCACTCCCTTATTCCAGGCTCCCTCTCTCCCCCACACAGTTTCTCCATGTTCTCTCTCTCCCTCTATCGCTACTCCCTCACTCCAGTCTCACCCCCTCTCCCCTCATTCCCTCTCTCCAGGTTCCCTCTCTCTTTCTCTCCTCCACTCCCTCTCTCCAGGTTCTCTTTCTCTCCTCCACTCCCTCTCTCCAGGTTCTCTTTCTCTCTTCCACTCCCTCTCTCCAGGTTCTCTTTCTCTCTTCCACTCCCTCTCTCCAGGTTCTCTTTCTCTCTTCCACTCCCTCTCTCCAGGTTCTCTCTCTCTCACTCACACCATCTCTCCAGGTTCTCTCCCTCTCACACTCACGCCATCTCTCCATGTTCTCTCTCTCTCACACACACTCCCTCTCTCTCTCTTTCTTACTCCCTCATCCCACATTCTCTCCCCCACTCCCCCTCTCTATCTCTCCTCCACACCCTCTCTTCAGTTTCTCTCTCTCTCTCTACTCCTCTCCCTCTCTCCGGGTTGTCCGTCTCTCTCCCCCTCTCTCCATGTTCTCTACCTCACTCCCTCTCTCCAGGTTCTCTACCCACTCCCTCTCTCCAGGTTCTCTACCCACTCCCTCTCCATTTTTCTCTCTCTCACCCCCACTCCCTCACTCCAGCTTCTCTCTCTGTTCCACTCCCTCTCTCCAGGTTCATCAACTGACAGAGGTCTTCTCGGACATCTTCAACCTCTCCCTGCAGCAGGCCACTGTCCCTGCCTGTTTCAAGAGGGCCAACAATCATCCCTGTGCCTCAGAAGGCTCATGCAGCATGTCTCAATGACTACTGCCCAGTGGCCCCAACTTTGGTGGTCATGAAGTGCTTTGAAAGGCTGGTCATTGCATTAATCAACTCCAGCCTCCCCACTACACTTGACCCACTCCAATTTGCCTATCGGACCAACAGATCCATTTCAGATGCCATACCACTTGCCCTTCACTCCTTTCTAGAATATTTTGACACCAAGAACAGCTACATAAGAATCCTACTAATTGACTGCAGTTCAGCCTTCAACACTATAATCCCCTTGAGACTGATCACTAAACTTAGTGATCTCGGACTAAGCCACACTCTCTGCAACTGGATCCTCAGTTTCCTGACCCACAGGCCACAATCAGTGAAGATTGGGGACAATATCTCATCGTCACTAATGCTCAACACTTGAGCTGCCCAGAGGTGCGTACTCAGCCCCCTACTATACTCACTGTATACCCATGACTGTGTCGCCAAATACCAGACTAATGCCATTTACAAGTTCACTGATGACACCACCATAGTCGGTCGAATCTCAAATGGCGACGAAACAGACTACAGACGGGAGGTGGAAATCTGGAAAAATGGTACACTGAGAACAACCTAGCTCTCAATGTTGGCAAAACCAAGGAACTCATTATTGACTTTCAGCGGGATGTTACTCATGCCCCCCTACACATTAACAGCAAAGAGGTGGAACAAGTGACCACCTGGTCATCGACAACAAGCTTTTTTGGACTCTTCATTTGGATGCACTGGTTACAAAGGCCCAACGTCTCTTCTTCCTCAGGCAGCTGAGGAAATTTGGCATGACAGCGAATACCCTTGTCAACTTGTATAGGTGCGCCATTAAGAGCACTTTGTCTGGATGTATCACTAGCTGGTATGACAACTGTACCATTCAAGATCGGAGACAGTTACAGAGAGCGGTGAACTTGTCCCGAACAATCACAAAGGCCAACCTCCCATCTATAGAATCCGCCTACCAGGCCCGCTGTCAAGGAAAGGCAGCCAGCATTGTCTAAGATCCACCACACCATGACAATGTTTTTCTACAATCTCTACCATCGGGGAGAAGGTACAGAAGCTTGAACGCATGCAGCAGCCAGTTTCGCAACAGTTTCTACCCGACTGTTGTTAGAATACTGAATGGACTCACAAACTCTTAACATTCGCCTGTACCTGTGTTTTTGTTTTTGCTGCTTACTTATCTATGCTAATTAACTCAGTGACCTAACTGTATTGCTCACAAGACAAAGCGTTTCACTGTGCCTCGATACATGTGACAATAAATTCAATTCAATTCCCTCTCCCCCCCACTCCCTCTCTCCAGCTTCACTCCCTCTCTACCCCCACTCCCTCTCTCACCCCCGACTCCCTCTCTCACCCCCGACTCCCTCTCTCACCCCCCGACTCCCTCTCTCACCCCCCGACTCCCCCTCTCACCCCCCCGACTCCCTCTCTCACCCCCGACTCCCTCTCTCACCCCCCCACTCCCTCTCTCACCCCCCCACTCCCTCTCTCACCCCCCCACTCCCTCTCTCACCCCCCCACTCCCTCTCTCTCCCCCCCACCCTCTCTCTCTCCCCCCCCCACTCCCTCTCTCCAGCTTCTCTCCTCTCTCTCCCCCACTCCCTCCAGCTTCTCTCCCTCTCTCCAGCTTCTCTCCCTCTCTCTCCCCACTCCCTCTCTTCAGCTTCTCTCCCTCTCTCTCCCCCACTCCCTCTCTTCAGCTTCTCTCCCTCTCTCCCCCCCACCCCTCTCTTCCCCCTCACTCCCTCTCTCTTCCCCCTCACTCCCTCTCTCTACCCCCTCACTCCCTCTCTCCCCCCCACACTCCCTCTCTCCCCCCCACACTCCCTCTCTCTCCCCCCCACTTCCTCTCTCCCCCCCCACTTCCTCTCTCCCCCCCCACTTCCTCTCTCTCCCCCCCACTTCCTCTCTCTCCCCCCCCACTCCCTCTCTCACCCCCGACTCCCTCTCTCACCCCGACTCCCTCTCTCACCCCCGACTCCCTCTCACCCCCGACTCCCTCTCTCACCCCCGACTCCCTCTCTCACCCCCGACTCCCTCTCTCACCCCCCACCTCCCTCTCTCTGCCCCCACTCCCTCTCTCTCCCCCCCACGCCCCTCTCTCCCCCCCCACTCCCCCTCTCTCCCCCCCCACTCCCCCAACTCCCTCTCTCCAGCTTCTCCTCTCTCCCCCACTCCCTCTAGCTTCTCTCCCTCTCTCCCCCCCACTCCTTCTCTCTCCCTCTCTCCCCCCCACTCCTTCTCTCTCCCCCCCAACTCCTCCTCTCTCCCCCCCACTCCTCCTCTCTCCCCCCCCCACTCCTCCTCTCTCCCCCCACTCCTCCTCTCTCCCCCCCCACTCCTCCTCTCTCCCCCCCCCACTCCTCCTCTCTCCCCCCCACTCCTCCTCTCTCCCCCCCCACTCCTCCTCTCTCCCCCCCCCCACTCCTCCTCTCTCCCCCCCCCCCACTCCTCCTCTCCCCCCCACCCTCTCTCTCCCCCCCACTCCCTCTCTCTCCCCCCCTCTCCCCCCACTCCCTCTCTCCCCCCCACCCTCTCTCCCCCCCACTCCCCTCCCTCCCCCCCACTCCCTCTCCCCCCACTCCCCCTCTCTCCCCCCACTCCCTCTCCCCCCCACTCCCTCTCCAGCTTCTCTCCCTCTCCCCCCACCCCTCTCTCTCCCCCCACTCCCTCTCTCTTCCCCCCCACTCCTCTCTCTTCCCCCCCACTCCTCTCTTCCCCCCCACTCCCTCTCTCTTCCCCCCCACTCCCTCTCTCTTCCCCCCCCTCTCTCTTCCCCCCCACTCCCTCTCTCTTCCCCCCCTCTCTCTTCCCCCCCACTCTCCCCCCCCACCCTCACTCTTCCCCCCCCCACCCTCACTCTCCCCCCCCACTCTCTCCCCCCACACCTCTCTCTCCCCCCCACCCTCTCTCTCACCCCCACCCTCTCTCTCCCCCCACCCTCTCTCTCCCCCCACCCTCTCTCTCTCCCCCCCCCACCCTCACTCTCCCCCCCCACTCTCTCCCCCCACACCCTCTCTCTCCCCCCACACCCTCTCTCTCCCCCCCACCCTCTCTCTCACCCCCACCCTCTCTCTCCCCCCCACCCTCTCTCTCCCCCACCCTCTCTCTCTCCCCCCCCCACCCTCACTCTCCCCCCCCTCTCTTCCCCCCCTTTCCCCCCTCCCCTCTCTTCCCCCCTCCCCCTCTCTTCCCCCCCTTTCCCCCCCTCCCCCTCTCTTCCCCCCCTCCCCTCTCTTCCCCCCCTCCCCTCCCCCCCTTTCCCCCCCTCCCCCTCTCTTCCCCCCTCCCCCTCTCTTCCTCCCTCCCCCTCTCCTCCTCCCCTCCCCCTCTCCTCCTCCCCTCCCCCTCAACCTCTCCTCCTCCCCTCCTCCTCCCCTCCCTCTCTCCTCCTCCCCTCTCCCTCTCTTCCTCCGCCTCTCTTCCCCCCCTTTCCCCCCTCCCCCTCTCTTCCCCCTCTCCTCCTCCCTCTCCCTCTCTTCCCCCCCCCTTTCCCCCCTCCCCCTCTCTTCCCCCCCTTTCCCCCCTCCCCCTCTCTTCCCCCCCTCCCCTCTCTTCCCCCCCTCCCCCTCTCTTCCCCCCTCCCCCTCTCTTCCCCCCTTTCCCCCCACTCTCTTTCCCCCCTCCCCCTCTCTTCCCCTTCCCCTTTCTTCCTCTTCCCCTCCCCCTCTCTTCCTCTTCCCCCTCCCCCTCTCTTCCCCCCTCCCCCTCTCTTCCCCCCTCCCCCTCTTCCCCCCCTTTCCCCCATCCCCCTCTCTTCCCCCTCCCCCCCCTCCCCCTCTCCCCCTCCTTTCCCCCTCTCTTCCCCCCCTCCCCCTCTCTTCCCCCACCCACTTCCCCCCCCTCCCCCTCTCTTCCCCCCTCCCCCTCTCTTCCCCCCCCTTCCCTCTCTTCCCCCCCTCCCCCTCTCTTCCCCCCCCCCCTTCCCCCCCCCCTCCCCCCCCCCTCCCCCCCTCTTCCCCCACCCTCTTCCCCCCTCTCCCCCCCCTCGCCCTCTCTCCCCCCTCCCCCTCTCTTCCCCCTCCCCCTCTCTTCCCCGCCCATTTCCCCCCTCCCCCCCGCCCCTTTCCCCCCACCCCCCTCTCTTCCCCGCCCCTTTCCCCCCTCCCCCCCCGCCCCTTTCCCCCCTCCCCCCTCTCTTCCCCCCCTCCCCCTCTCTTCCCCGCCCCTTTCCCCCCTCCCCCCCCGCCCCTTTCCCCCCACCCCCCCGCCCCTTTCCCCCCACCCCCCTCTCTTCCCCGCCCCTTTCCCCCCTCCCCCCTCTCTTCCCCCCACCCCCCTCTCTTCCCCGCCCCTTTCCCCCCTCCCCCCTCTCTTCCCCCCTCCCCCTCTCTTCCCCCCCCTTTCCCCCCTCCCCCTCTCTTCCCCGCCCCTTTCCCCCCTCCCCCTCTCTTCCCCGCCCCTTTCCCCCCTCCCCCCTACCCCCCTCTCTTCCCCCACCCACCTCTCTTCCCCGCCCCTTTCCCCCCCCCCTTTCCCCCCCTCCCCCTCTCTTCCCCCCCTTTCCCCCCTCCCCCTCTCTTCCCCCCCTTTCCCCCCTCCCCCTCTCTTCCCCCCCTTTCCCCCCCCCTCTCTTCCCCCCCCCTTTCCCCCCTCCCCCTCTCTTCCCCCCCCTTTCCCCCCTCCCCCTCTCTTCCCCCCCCTCCCCCTCTCTCTTCCCCCCCCTTTCCCCCCTCCCCCTCTCTTCCCCCCCTTTCCCCCCTCCCCCTCTCTTCCCCCTCCCTCTCTTCCCCCCCCTTTCCCCCCCCTTTCCCCCCTCCCCCTCTCTTCCCCCCCCTTTCCCCTCCCCCTCTCTTCCCCCCCTCTCTTCCCCCCTCTCTTCCCCCCCTCCTTCCCCTCCCCCTCTCTTCCCCCTCCCCCTTCCCCTCTCTTCCCCCCTCCCCCTTCCCCCTCTCTTCCCCCCTCCCCCTTCCCCCTCTCTTCCCCCCTCCCCTTCCCCCTCTTCCCCCTCTCTTCCCCCCCTCCCCTTCCCCCCCTCCCCTTCCCCCTCTCTTCCCCCTCTCTTCCCCCCCTCCCCTTCCCCTCTCTTCCCCCCTCCCCTTCCCCTCTCTTCCCCCCCTCCCCTTCCCCCTCTCTTCCCCCTCCCCCTCTCTTCCCCCTCCCTTCCCCCTCCCCCTCTCTTCCCCCTCCCCCTTCCCCCTCTCTTCCCCCCCTCCCCCTTTCCCCTCTCTTCCCCCCCCTTTCCCCCCTCCCCCTCTTTCTCCTCCCCCTCTCTTCCCCCCTCTTTCTCCTCCCCCTCTCTTCCCCCCTCTTTCTCCTCCCCTCTCTTCCCCCCTCCCCCTCTCTTCCCCCCCTCCCCCTCTCTTCCCTCCCTCCCCTCTCTTCCCCCCCTCCCACCCCGTCCTTCCAGGTAGTCTCTCTCTCTCTCTCTCGCCCCCCCCACTCCCTCTCTCAGGTTCTCTCCCCCAATCCCTCTCCCAGGTTCTCTCTCCAGTCCCCCTCTCCAGGTTCTCTCCCCCACTCCCCGTCTCCAGGTTCTCTCCCTCTCTCCCCCACTCCCTCTCTCCAGGTTCAGTCCCCCACTCTCTCTCTCCAGGTTCAGTCCCCCTTCATCCCCCATTCAGTCTCTCCAGGTTCTCTCTCTGTCCCACTCCTTCTCCCCCCTCCCCCTCTCTTCCCCCCTCCCCCCCTCTCTTCCCCTCCCCTTCCCCCTCTCCTTCCCCCCCTCCCCTCTCTCCCCCTCCCCCCCCCCTCCCCCCCTCCCCCCCCCTCCCCCCCTCCCTCTCTCCCCCCCTCCCCCCCTCCCCCCCCCTCCCCCCCCCTCCCCCTCTCTCCCCCCCCCTCCCCTCTCTCCCCCCCCTCCCCCTCTCTCCCCCCCCCTCCCCCTCTCTCCCCCCCTCCCCCCTCTCTCCCCCCCTCCCCCTCCTCCCCCTCTCTCCCTCTCTTCCCCCCCCCTCTCCCCCTCTCCCCCCCCCTCCCCCTCTCCCCCCCCCTCCCCCTCTCTCCCCCCCCTCCCCTCTCTCCCCCCCCTCCCCTCTCTCCCCCCCTCCCCCTCTCTCCCCCCCTCCCCCTCTCTCCCCCACCTCGCCCTCTCTCCCCCACCTCCCCTCTCTCCCCCCCTCCCCTCCCTCCCCTCTCTCCCCCCCTCCCCGCTCTCCCCCCCTCCCCCCCGCCTCTCTCCCCCCTCCCCCTCTCTCCCCCCTCCCCCCCGCCTCTCTCCCCCCTCCCCCCCGCCTCTCTCCCCCCTCCCCCTCTCTCCCCCCTCCCCCTCTCTTCCCCCCCTCCCCCTCTCTTCCCTGCCCCTTTCCCCCTCCCCCCCCTCTCTTCCTGCCCCTTTCCCCCCTCCCCCCCTCTCTTCCTGCCCCTTTCCCCCCTCCCCCTCGCCTCTCTCCCCCCTCCCCCTCTCTTCCCCCCCCTCCCCCTCTCTTCCCTGCCCCTTTCCCCCTCCCCCCCCTCTCTTCCTGCCCCTTTCCCCCCTCCCCCCCTCTCTTCCTGCCCCTTTCCCCCCTCTCTTCCCCCTCCCCCCTCTCTCTTCCCCCTCCCCCCCTCTCTTCCCCCCCTCCCCCTCTCTTCCCCCCCCTCCCCCTCTCTTCCCCCCTCCCCCTCCCCCCCTCTTCCCCCCTCCCCCTCCCCTCTCTTCCCCCCTCCCCCTCCCCCTCTCTTCCCCCCCCTCCCCTCCCTCCCTTTCCCCCCCTCCCCTCCCCCCTTTCCCCCCTCCCCCTCCCCCCCTTTCCCCCCCTCTCTTCCCCCCCCTCTCTTCCCCCCTCCCCCTTTCCCCCCCTCTCTTCCCCCCCCCCCCTTCCCCCCCCCCCCCCTTTCCCCCCCTCTCTTCCCCACCTCCCTTCTCCCCCCCCTCCCCTCTCTTCCCCCCTCCCCCTCTCTTCCCCCCCTCCCCCTCCCCCTCTCTTCCCCCCTCCCCCTCCCCCCCTCTTCCCCCCTCCCCCCTCTTCCCCCCTCCCCCTCCCCCCCTCTCTTCCCCCCCTCCCCCCCCTCTTCCCCCCCTCCCCCTCCCCCCCTCTCTTCCCCCCTCCCCCTCCCCCCCTCTCTTCCCCCCTCCCCCTCCTTTCCCCCTCTCTTCCCCCCCTCCCCCTCTCTTCCCCCCCTCCCCCTCTCTTCCCCCACCCACTTCCCCCACCCACTTCCCCCCCTCCCCCTCTCTTCCCCCCCTCCCCCTCTCTTCCCCCACCCACTTCCCCCCTCCCCCTCTCTTCCCCCCTCCCCCTCTCTTCCCCCCCTCCCCCTCTCTTCCCCCCCTCCCCCTCTCTTCCCCCCTCCCCCCCTCTTCCCCCCCTCTCTTCCCCCCCTCTCCCCCCCTCGCCCTCTCTCCCCCCTCCCCCTCTCTTCCCCCTCCCCCTCTCTTCCCCGCCCATTTCCCCCCTCCCCCCCGCCCCTTTCCCCCCACCCCCCTCTCTTCCCCGCCCCTTTCCCCCCTCCCCCCCGCCCCTTCCCCCCTCCCCCCTCTCTTCCCCCCCCCCTCTCTTCCCCCCCTCCCCCTCTCTTCCCCGCCCCTTTCCCCCCTCCCCCCCGCCCCTTTCCCCCCACCCCCCTCTCTTCCCCGCCCCTTTCCCCCCTCCCCCTCTCTTCCCCCCACCCCCCTCTCTTCCCCGCCCCTTTCCCCCCTCTCTTCCCCCCCCTTTCCCCCCTCCCCCTCTCTTCCCCCCTCCCCCTCTCTTCCCCCCCCTTTCCCCCTCCCCCTCTCTTCCCCCCCTCCCCCTCTCTTCCCCCCCCTCCCCCTCTCTCTTCCCCCCCTTTCCCCCCTCCCCCTCTCTTCCCCCCCTTCCCCCCTCCCCCTCTCTTCCCCCCCCTTTCCCCCCTCCCCCTCTCTTCCCCCCCCTTTCCCCCCTCCCCCTCTCTTCCCCCCCCTTTCCCCCCTCCCCCTCTCTTCCCCCCCCCTTTCCCCCCTCCCCCTCTCTTCCCCCCCCCTTTCCCCCCTCCCCCTCTCTTCCCCCCCCCCTCTCTTCCCCCCTCCCCCTCTCTTCCCACCCCCCTCTCTTCCCCCCCCCTTTCCCCCCTCCCCCTCTCTTCCCCCCCTCCCCCTCTCTTCCCCCCTCCCCCCTCCCTTCCCCCCCTCCCCCCTCCCTTCCCCCCCTCCCTTCCCCCTCCCCCTTCCCCCTCTCTTCCCCCCTCCCCCTTCCCCCTCTCTTCCCCCTCCCCCTTCCCCCTCTCTTCCCCCCCTCCCCCTTCCCCCTCTCTTCCCCCCCTCCCCTTCCCCCTCTCTTCCCCCCCTCCCCTTCCCCCTCTCTTCCCCCCCTCCCCTTCCCCCTCTCTTCCCCCCCTCCCCCTTCCCCCTCTCTTCCCCCCCTCCCCTTCCCCCTCTCTTCCCCCCCTCCCCCTTCCCCCTCTCTTCCCCCTCCCCCTCTCTTCCCCTCCCCCTTCCCCCTCTCTTCCCCCCCTCCCCCTTCCCCCTCTCTTCCCCCTCTCTTCACCCCCCCTTTCCCCCCTCCCCCTCTTTCTCCTCCCCCTCTCTTCCCCCCTCTTTCTCCTCCCCCTCTCTTCCCCCCCTCCCCCTCTCTTCCCTCCCTCCCCCTCTCTTCCCCCCCTCCCACCCCGTCCTTCCAGGTAGTCTCTCTCTCTCGCCCCCCCCACTCCCTCTCTCAGGTTCTCTCCCCCAATCCCTCTCTCCAGGTTCTCTCCCCCAGTCCCCCTCTCCAGGTTCTCTCCCCCACTCCCCGTCTCCAGGTTCTCTCCCTCTCTCCCCCACTCCCTCTCTTCAGGTTCTCCCTCTCTCCCCCACTCCCTCTCTCCAGGTTCAGTCCCCCACTCTCTCTCTCCAGGTTCAGTCCCCCTTCATCCCCCCTCATCCCCCCATTCAGTCTCTCCAGGTTCTCTCTCTCTCTGTCTCGCTCCTTCTCTCCAGGTTCTCTCTCTGTCCCACTCCTTCTCCCCCCTCCCCCTCTCTTCCCCGCCCCTTTCCCCCCTCCCCCCCTCTCTTCCCGCCCCTTTCCCCCTCTCTTCCCCCCTCCCCCTCTCTCCCCCCCCCTCCCCCTCTCTCCCCCCCTCCCCCTCTCTCCCCCCCCTCCCCCTCTCTCCCCCCCCTCCCCCTCTCTCCCCCCCGCCCCCCTCTCTCCCCCCCCTCCCCCTCTCTCCCCCCCGTCCCCCTCTCTCCCCCCCCTCCCCCTCTCTCCCCCCCGTCCCCCTCTCTCCCCCCGTCCCCCTCTCTCCCCCCCCTCCCCCTCTCTCCCCCCCCTCCCCCTCTCTCCCCCCCCTCCCCCTCTCTCCCCCCCGTCCCCCTCTCTCCCCCCCCTCCCCCTCGTCCCCCTCTCTCCCCCCCCTCCCCCTCTCTCCCCCCCCTCCCCCTCTCTCCCCCCCTCCCCCTCTCTCCCCCCCGTCCCCCTCTCTCCCCCCCCTCCCCCTCTCTCCCCCCCTCCCCTCCCTCCCCTCCCTCCCCCCCTCCCCCCCGCCTCTCTCCCCCCCTCCCCCTCTCTCCCCCCTCCCCCTCTCTTCCCCCCCCCCTCTCTTCCCTGCCCCTTTCCCCCTCCCCCCCCTCTCTTCCTGCCCCTTTCCCCCCTCCCCCCCTCTCTTCCTGCCCCTTTCCCCCCTCCCCCCCTCTCTTCCTGCCCCTTTCCCCCCTCCCCCTCGCCTCTCTCCCCCCTCCCCTCTCTCCCCCCTCCCCCTCTCTTCCCCCCCTCCCCCTCTCTTCCCTGCCCCTTTCCCCCTCCCCCCCCTCTCTTCCTGCCCCTTTCCCCCCTCCCCCCCTCTCTTCCTGCCCCTTTCCCCCCTCCCCCCCTCTCTTCCCCCTCCTTCCCCCCCTCCCCCTCCCCCCCCTCTCTTCCCCCCCTCCCCCTCTCTTCCCCCCTCCCCCTCCCCCTCTCTTCCCCTCCCCCTCTCTTCCCCCCTCCCCCTCTCTTCCCCCCCTCCCCCTCTCTTCCCCCCTCCCCCTCCCCCTCTCTTCCCCTCCCCCTCTCTTCCCCCCTCCCCCTCTCTTCCCCCCTCCCCCTCCCCCTCTCTTCCCCTCCCCCTCTCTTCCCCCCTCCCCCTCTCTTCCCCCCCTCCCCTCCCTCCCTTTCCCCCCCTCCCCCTCCCCCCTCCCCCTCTCTTCCCCCCCCTCTCTTCCCCCCCCCCTTCCCCCTTTCCCCCCCTCTCTTCCCCCCTCCCCCTTTCCCCCCCTCTCTTCCCCCCCCTCTCTTCCCGCCTCCCCCTTTCCCCCCCTCTCTTCCCCCTCCCCCCTCCCCCTTTCCCCCCCTCTCTTCCCCCCTCCCCCTCTCTTCCCCCCTCCCCCTCTCTTCCCCTCCCCCTCTCTTCCCCCCTCCCCCTCTCTTCCCCCCCTCCCCTCCCTCCCTTTCCCCCCCCCTCCCCCTCCCCCCTCCCCCCCTCCCCCTCACTTCCCCCCCTCCCCCTCCCCCCTCTTCCCCCCCCTCTCTTCCCCCTCCCCCTCCCCCTTTCCCCCCCTCTCTTCCCCCCCCCTCTCTTCCCGCCTCCCCCTTTCCCCCCCTCTCTTCCCCCCTCCCCCTCCCCCTTTCCCCCCTCTCTTCCCCCCTCCCCCTTTTCCCCCCTCTCTTCCCCCCTCCCCCTTTCCCCCCCTCTCCCCTCCCCCTCTCTTCCCCCCCTCCCCTCCCTCCCTTTCCCCCCCTCCCCCTCCCCCCGCTCTTCCCCCCCTCCCCTCCCCCCCTTTCCCCCCCCCCCTCCCCTCCCCCCCTTTCCCCCCCTCCCCCTCCCCCTTTCCCCCCCTCTCCCCTCCCTCTCCCCCCCTCCCCCTCCCCCCGCTCTTCCCCCCCTCCCCTCCCCCCCCTTTCCCCCTCCCCTCCCCCCCTTTCCCCCCCTCTCTTCCCCCCTCCCCCTCCCCCTTTCCCCCCCTCTCTTCCCACCTCCCCCTTTCCCCCCCTCTCTTCCCCCCTCCCCCTTTCCCCCCCTCTCTTCCCCCCTCCCCCTCCCCCTTTCCCCCCCTCTCTTCCCCCCTCCCCCTTTCCCCCCCTCTCTTCCCCACCTCCCTTCTCCCCCCCCTCCCTCCCCTCTCTTCCCCCCTCCCCTCTCTTCCCCCCTTTCCCCCCTCCCCCTCCCCCTCTCTTCCCCCCTCCCCCTCCCCCCCTCTCTTCCCCCCCTCCCCCTCCCCCCCTCTCTTCCCCCCCTCCCCCTCCCCCCCTCTCTTCCCCCCTCCCCCTCCCCCCCTCTCTTCCCCCCTCCCCCTCCCCCCCTCTCTTCCCCCCTCCCCCTCTCTTCCCCCCCTCCCCCTCCCCCCCTCTCTTCCCCCCCTCCCCCTCCCCCCTCTCTTCCCCCCCTCTCTTCCCCCCCCTCCTCCCCTCTCTTCCCCCCTCCCCCTCCCTTCCCCCTCTCCCCCTCCCTTCCCCCTCTCCCCCTCCCTTCCCCCTCTCCCCCTATCTTCCCCTTCCCCCTCTCTTCCCCCTCCCCCTCTCTTCCCCCTCCCCCTCTCTTCCCCCCCCTCCCCCTCTCTTCCCCCCCCTCCCCCTCTCTTCCCCCCCCCTTTCCCCCTCTCTTCCCCCCCCCTTTCCCCCTCCCCCTCTCTTCCCCCTCCCTTCCCCCCCTCCCTTCCTCCCCCCCTCCCTTCCCCCCCTCCCCCTCCCTTCCCCCCCCCTCCCTCCCCCTCTCTCCCCCTCCCTTCCCCCCCTCCCCCTCTCTTCCCCCCCTCCCCCTCTCTTCCCCCTCCCCCTCTCTTCCCCCCTCTCCCCCTCTCTTCCCCCTCCCCCTCTCTTCCCCCCTCTCCCCCTCTCTTCCCCCCCCTCCCCCTCCCTTCCCCCCCTCCCCCTCCCTTCCCCCCCTCCCCCTCCCTTCCCCCCCTCCCCCTCTCTTCCCCTTTCCCCCTCCCCCCCCTCTCTTCCCCCTTCCCCCTCTCTTCCCCCTCTCTTCCCCCTTCCCCCTCCCTTCCCCCTTCCCCCTCTCCTCCCCCTCCCCCTCTCTTCCCCCTCCCCCCCCTCCCCCTCTCTTCCCCCCTCCCCCTTCCCCCCCTCCCCCTCTCTTCCCCCCTCCCCCTTCCCCCCCTCCCCCTCTCTTCCCCCCTCCCCCTTCCCCCCCTCCCCCTCTCTTCCCCCTCCCCCTTCCCCCCTCCCCCTCTCTTCCCCCCTCCCCCCCTCTTCCCCCTTCCCCCTCCCCCCCCTCTCTTCCCCCTTCCCCCCCTCTCTTCCCCCTTCCCCCTCCCTTCCCCCTTCCCCCTCTCCTCCCCCTCCCCCTCTCTTCCCCCTCCCCCTCTCTTCCCCCTCCCCCTCTCTTCCCCCTCCCCCTCTCTTCCCCCCTCCCCCTTCCCCCCCTCCCCCTCTCTTCCCCCCTCCCCCTCTCTTCCCCCCTCCCCCTTCCCCCCTCCCCCCTCCCCCTCTCTTCCCCCCTCCCCCTCTCTTCCCCCCTCCCCCTCTCTTCCCCCCTCCCCCTTCCCCCCCTCCCCCTCTCTTCCCCCCTCCCCCTCTCTTCCCCCCCTCCCCCCCTCTTCCCCCCTCCCCCTTCCCCCCCTCCCTCCCCCTTCCCCCCTCCCCCTTCCCCCCCTCCCCCCCCCTTCCCCCCTCCCCCTTCCCCCCCTCCCCCTCTCTTCCCCCCCTCCCCCTCTCTTCCCCCTTCCCCCCTCCCCCTTCCCCCCCTCCCCCTCTCTTCCCCCCCTCCCCCTTCCCCCCTCCCCCTTCCCCCCTCCCTCTTCCCCCCTCCCCCTTCCCCCCCTCCCCCTCTCTTCCCCCCTCCCCCTCCCCCTCTCCTCCCCCTTCCCCCCTCTTCCCCCCCTCCTCCTCTCTTCCCCCTTCCCCTCCCCCTCTCCTCCCCCTTCCCCCCTCTTCCCCCCCTCCTCCTCTCTTCCCCCTTCCCCCCCTCCCCCTCTCTTCCCCCTTCCCCCTCCCCCTCTCTTCCCCCCTCCCCCTCTCTTCCCCCCTCCCCCTCCCCCTCTCTTCCCCCCTCCCCCTCTCTTCCCCCCCTCCTCCCCCCCTCTCTTCCCCCCTCCCCCTCTCTTCCCCCCCTCCTCCCCCCCTCTCTTCCCCCCTCCCCCTCTCTTCCCCCTTCCCCCTCCCCCTCTCTTCCCCCCTCCCCCTCTCTTCCCCCCTCCCCCTCTCTTCCCCCCTCCCCCTCTCTTCCCCCCCTCCTCCCCCCTCTCTTCCCCCCTCCCCCTCTCTTCCCCCCCTCCTCCCCCCTCTCTTCCCCCCTCCCCCTCTCTTCCCCCCCTCCCCCTCTCTTCCCCCCCTCCCCCTTCCCCCTATTCCCCCCCTCCCCCTCTCTTCCCCCTATTCCCCCCCTCCCCCTCTCTTCCCCCTATTCCCCCCCTCCCCCTCTCTTCCCCCTATTCCCCCCCTCCCCCTCTCTTCCCCCTATTCCCCCCCTCCCCCTCTCTTCCCCCTATTCCCCCCCTCCCCCTCTCTTCCCCCTATTCCCCCCCTCCCCCTCTCTTCCCCCCCTCCCCCTCTCTTCCCCCCCCTCCCCCCCCCTCCCCCTTCCCCCTCTCTTCCCCCCTCCCCCTCTCTTCCCCCCTCCCCCTCTCTTCCCCCCCTCCCCCTCTCTTCCCCCTATTCCCCCCCTCCCCCTCTCTTCCCCCTATTCCCCCCCTCCCCCTCTCTTCCCCCCCTCCCCCTCTCTTCCCCCCCTCCCCCTCTCTTCCCCCCCTCCCCCTCTCTTCCCCCCCTCCCCCTCTCTTCCCCCCCTCCCCCTCTCTTCCCCCCCTCCCCCTCTCTTCCCCCCCTCCCACCCCGTCCTTCCAGGTAGTCTCTCTCTCTCTCTCTCCCCCCCACTCCCTCTCTCAGGTTCTCTCCCCCAATCCCTCTCTCCAGGTTCTCTCCCCCACTCCCCGTCTCCAGGTTCTCTCCCTCTCTCCCCCACTCCCTCTCTTCAGGTTCTCCCTCTCTCCCCCACTCCCTCTCTCCAGGTTCTCTCCCCCACTCCCTCTCTCCAGGTTCAGTCCCCCACTCCCTCTCTCCAGTTTCAGTCCACAACTCCCTCTCTCCAGGTTCAGTCCCCCACTCCCTCTCTCCAGGTTCAGTCCCCCACTCCCTCTCTCCAGTTTCAGTCCACAACTCCCTCTCTCCAGGTTCAGTCCCCCACTCCCTCTCTCCAGGTTCAGTCCCCCACTCCCTCTCTCCAGGTTCAGTCCCCCTTCATCCCCCCATTCAGTCTCTCCAGGTTCTCTCTCTCTCTCACTCCTTCTCTCCAGGTTCTCTCTCTTTCTCCCACTCCTTCTCTCCAGGTTCTCTCTCTCTCTGTCCCACTCCTTCTCTCCAGGTTCTCTCTCTCTCTGTCCCACTCCTTCTCTCCAGGTTCTCTCTCTCTCTGTCCCACTCCTTCTCTCCAGGTTCTCTCTCTCTCTGTCCCACTCCTTCTCTCCAGGTTCTCTCTCTCTCTGTCCCACTCCTTCTCTCCAGGTTCTCTCTCTCTCTGTCCCACTCCTTCTCTCCAGGTTCTCTCTCTCTCTCTCTGTCCCACTCCCTTCTCTCTGTCCCACTCCTCTCCAGGTTTTTCTCTCTCTCTGTCCCACTCCTCTCCAGGTTTTCTCTCTCTCTGTCCCACTCCTTCTCCAGGTTTTCTCTCTCTCTGTCCCACTCCTTCTCTCCAGGTTCTCTTTCTCCCACTCCTTCTCTCCAGGTTCTCTCTCTCCCACTCCTCTTCAAGTTCTTTCTCTCTCTCTCTCACTCCTTCTCTCCAGGTTCTCTCTCTTTCTCCCACTCCTTCTCTCCAGGTTCTCTCTCTTTCTCCCACTCCTTCTCTCCAGGTTCTCTCTCTCTCTCTCTGTCCCACTCCTTCTCTCCAGGTTCTCTCTCTCTCTGTCCCACTCCTTCTCTCCAGGTTCTCTCTCTCTCTGTCCCACTCCTTCTCTCCAGGTTCTCTCTCTCTCTGTCCCACTCCTTCTCTCCAGGTTCTCTCTCTCTCTGTCCCACTCCTTCTCTCCAGGTTCTCTCTCTCTCTGTCCCACTCCTTCTCTCCAGGTTCTCTCTCTCTCTGTCCCACTCCTTCTCTCCAGGTTCTCTCTCTCTCTGTCCCACTCCTTCTCTCCAGGTTCTCTCTCTCTCTGTCCCACTCCTTCTCTCCAGGTTCTCTCTCTCTCTCTCTCTGTCCCACTCCCTTCTCTCTGTCCCACTCCTCTCCAGGTTTTTCTCTCTCTCTGTCCCACTCCTCTCCAGGTTTTCTCTCTCTCTGTCCCACTCCTCTCCAGGTTTTCTCTCTCTCTGTCCCATTCCTCTCCAGGTTTTCTCTCTCTCTGTCCCATTCCTCTCCAGGTTTTCTCTCTCTCTGTCCCATTCCTTCTCTCCAGGTTCTCTCTCTCTCTCTTCTTCTCTGTCCCACTCCTTCACTCCAGGTTCTCTCTCTCTCCCTCACTCCTTCTCTCCAGGTTCTCTCTCTCTGTCCCACTCCCTCTCTCCAGGTTCTCTCTCTCTCTGTCTCACTCCTTCTCTCCAGGTTCTCTCTCTCCTTCTCTCCAGGTTCTCTCTCTCTCTGTCCCACTTCTCCAGGTTCTCTCTCTCTCCCCCCCCACTCCTTCTCTCCAGGTTCTCTCTCTCTGTCTCACTCCTCTCCAGGTTCTCTTTGTCTCTCTGTCTCACTCCTCTCTAGTTCTCTTTCTCTCTCCCTCTCTCCCACTCCTTCTCTCCAGGTTCTCTCTCTCTCTGTCCCACTTCTCTCCAGGTTCTCTTTGTCTCTCTGTCTCACTCCTCTCTAGTTCTCTTTCTCTCTCCCCCACTCCTTCTCTCCAGGTTCTCTCTCTCTCTCCCACTCCTTCTCTCCAGGTTCTCTCTCTCTCTCCCTGTCTTTCCCATTCCCTCTCTCCAGCCTGCTGCGTACCCCCCGCTCAGACGTCATCGCGTCGGCGCGTGCCCCCTGTGCCACGTCACTAGTTGACGGTTAGGCTCCTCCCGCGCGGCTCGAATCCGGAAAGGAAGCCGCTCGAGAGCTTCTCTGTGCGGGTGAGTACTGTCGCTTGTCGCCTCTCGGCTTCGCCTCCTCCTCCTTCCCCATCGCCTGTGACGGCTGTTTTTTCTGTGAGGCCGTGAGAGAGACACACACACTCCCCCCGGAGTGCAGCTTCCTGCCAGGCTCTGGGTGGCAGCAGCCACGCTGACAATTGGCCCGTGTCAGCAGCAATAACTCAAACCGGCTATAACTAACCCCGGCTATAACTAACCCCGGCTATAACTAACCCCGGCTATAACTAACCCCGGCTATAACTAACCCCGGCTATAACCAAACCCGGCAACAACTAACCCCGGCTATAACTAACCCCAGCTATAACTAACCCCGGCTATAACTAAACTCGGCAACAACTAACCCCAGCTATAACCAAACCTGGCAATGACTAACCCCAGTTATAACTAACCCCAGCTATAACTAAACCCGGCAACGACTAACCCCAGCTATAACCAAACCCGGCAATGACTAACCCCAGTTATAACTAACCCCGGCTATAACCAAACCCGGCAACGACTAACCCCAGCTATAACTAACCCCAGCTATAACCAAACCCGGCAACGACTAACCCCAGCTATAACTAACCCCAGCTATAACTAAACTCGGCAACAACTAACCCCAGCTATAACCAAACCTGGCAATGACTAACCCCAGTTATAACTAACCCCAGCTATAACTAAACCCGGCAACGACTAACCCCAGCTATAACCAAACCCGGCAATGACTAACCCCAGTTATAACTAACCCCGGCTATAACCAAACCCGGCTATAACTAAACCCGGCAACAACTAACCCCAGCTATCACTAACCCCGGCTATAACCAAACCCGGCAACAACTAACCCCAGCTATAACCAAACCCGGCAACGACTAACCCCAACTATAACTAACCCCGGCTATAACCAAACCCGGCTATAACTAAACCCAGCAACAACTAACCCCAGCTATAACCAAACCCGGCAACAACTAATCCCAGCTATAACCAAACCCGGCAACAACTAAACCCGGCAACAACTAACCCCAGCTATAACCAAACCCGGCAACGACTAAGTTGAAACTTTATTGCTGGAACAGCACAGCAGGTCAGGCAGCATCCAGGGAACAGGAGATTCGACGTTTCGGGCACAGGCCCTTCTTCAGGAATCCAAACCCGGCTATAACTAAACCCAGCAACAACTAACCCCAGCTATAACTAACCCCAGCTATAACTAACCCCAGCTATAACTAACCCCAGCTATAACTAACCACAGCTATAACTAACCACAGCTATAACTAACCACAGCTATAACCAAACCCGGCTATAACTAAACCCGGCAACAACTAACCCCAGCTATAACCAAACCCGGCAACGACTAACCCCAGTTATAACTAACCCGGCTATAACTAAACCCGGCAACAACTAACCCCAGCTATCACTAACCCCGGCTATAACCAAACCCGGCTATAACTAAACCCGGCAACAACTAACCCCAGCTATAACCAAACCCGGCAACGACTAACCCCAACTATAACTAACCCCTGCTATAACCAAACCCGGCTATAACTAAACCCGGCAACAACTAACCCCAGCTATAACAAACCCGGCTATAACTAACCCCGGCAACAACTAACCCCAGCTATAACTAACCCCAGCAACAACTAATCCCAGCTATAACCAAACCCGGCAACAACTAACCCCGGCTATAACAACTAATCCTGAAGAAGGGCCTGTGCCCGAAACGTCGAATCTCCTGTTCCCTGGATGCTGCCTGACCTGCTGTGCTGTTCCAGCAATAAAGTTTCAACTTTGATCTCCAGCATCTGCAGACCTCACTTTCTCCCCGGCAACGACTAACCCCAGCTATAACTAACCCCAGCTATAACTAACCCCAGCTATAACTAACCCCAGCTATAACTAACCCCAGCTATAATTAACCACAGCTATAACTAACCACAGCTATAACCAAACCCGGCTATAACTAAACCCGGCAACAACTAACCCCAGCTATCACTAACCCCGGCTATAACCAAACCCGGCAACAACTAACCCCAGCTATAACCAAACCCGGCAACGACTAACCCCAACTATAACTAACCCCGGCTATAACTAAACCCAGCAACAACTAACCCCAGCTATAACCAAACCCGGCAACAACTAACCCCAGCTATAACCAAACCCGGCAACAACTAACCCCGGCAACAACTAATCCCAGCTATAACCAAACCCGGCAACAACTAAACCCGGCAACAACTAACCCCAGCTATAACCAAACCCGGCAACGACTAAGTTGAAACTTTATTGCTGGAACAGCACAGCAGGTCAGGCAGCATCCAGGGAACAGGAGATTCGACGTTTCGGGCACAGGCCCTTCTTCAGGAATCCAAACCCGGCTATAACTAACCCCAGCTATAACTAACCCCAGCTATAACTAACCCCAGCTATAACTAACCCCAGCTATAACTAACCCCAGCTATAACTAACCCCAGCTATAATTAACCACAGCTATAACTAACCACAGCTATAACCAAACCCGGCTATAACTAAACCCGGCAACAACTAACCCCAGCTATAACCAAACCCGGCAACGACTAACCCCAGTTATAACTAACCCGGCTATAACCAAACCCGGCTATAACTAAACCCGGCAACAACTAACCCCAGCTATCACTAACCCCGGCTATAACCAAACCCGGCTATAACTAAACCCGGCAACAACTAACCCCAGCTATAACCAAACCCGGCAACGACTAACCCCAACTATAACTAACCCCTGCTATAACCAAACCCGGCAACAACTAACCCCAGCTATAACAAACCCGGCTATAACTAACCCCGGCAACAACTAACCCCAGCTATAACTAACCCCAGCAACAACTAATCCCAGCTATAACCAAACCCGGCAACAACTAATCCCAGCTATAACCAAACCCGGCAACAACTAACCCCAGCTATAACTAAAACCGGCTATAACTAACCCCGGCTATAACCAAACCCGGCAACAACTAACCCCGGCAATAACCAAACCCCGGCAATAACCAAACCCCGGCAATAACCAAACCCCGGCTATAACTAACCCCGGCTATAACTAACCCCGGCAACAACTAACCCCGGCAACAACTAACCCCGGCAACAACTAACCCCGGCAACAACTAACCCCGGCTATAACTAACCCCGGCTATAACTAACCCCGGCTATAACTAACCCCGGCTATAACTAACCCCGGCTATAACTAACCCCGGCAACAACTAACCCCGGCAACAACTAACCCCGGCACCAACTATTCCCAGCTATAACTAACCCCAGCAATAACCAAACCCAGCGGCAACTAACCCCAGCTATAACCAAACCCGGCTATAACTAAACCAGGCAAAAACAAAACCCAGCTAGATCTAACGCCAGCTATAACTAAACCTGGCAATAACCAAACCCAGCAACAACTAAACCTGGCTAGAACTAAACCCAGCAACAACTAAACCCGACTATAACTAAACCTGCCAATAACCAAACCTAGCTAGAACTAACCCCAGCTATAACTAAACCCGGCAATAACCAAACCCAGCTAGAACTAACCCCAATTATAACTAAACCCGGCTAGAACTAACCCCAGCAACAACTAAACCCAGCTATAACTAAACCTGGCAATAACCAAATCCAGCTGTAACTAAACCTGGCAAAAGCCAAACCCAGCTAGAACTAACCCCAGCTATAACCAAACCTGGCTATAACCAAACCTAGCAACAACTAAACCCGGATATAACCAAACCCATCAACAACTAAACCTGGCTAGAACCTAACCTAGCAACAACTAAACCCGGCTAGAACTAACCCCAACAACAACTAAACCCGGCTATAACTAAACCTAATAATTACTAATCCCAGTAATAACTAAATTTAGCTTGGACTAAACCTGCCAACAACTAAACCTAGTATTAGCTAAACCCAGAGATAAGTGAATCTTGCGATAACTAAACCCAGCTAGAGCTGAACATAGTAATAATTTCTGATGAAGGGCTTTTGCCCGAAACATTAATTTTCCTGCTGTTCGGATGCTGCCTGACCTGCTGTACTTTTCCAGCACCACAGTCTCCACCCTGATCTCCAGCATCTGCAGTCCTCACTTTCTACGCAGTAATAACTGAACCCAGTAAGAACTGAGAGAGTGACCAGCAGGCAGTGCTTCCTCTGAGTGGGAACGTCCAGCAGACAGTGCCCCCCTGCTCTGCGTGGGAGTGTCCAGCAGACAGTGCCCCCTACCCCCACTCTGTGTGGGAGTGACCAGCAGACAGTCTACAAGTCTTTTGATAGATGCTGTATAATGTGGGAAAATGAGGTTCATTTTTGTTGGAAGGATAGAAAAACAGAATATTTAAATTGATGATAGAGGGATTTGATTATCCTCAATGAAATAGAAATTCTGTGTGTGCAAAACTGAAGAAAATTGAAAAAGGCAGTTAAAGTTGAAACTTAGTCTTTGGTAGCTTTGTGTCACTATTGTTTATGAATGTGAGTTTTGTGTTCTCATTTTCTACATCCTCCTCTTTATTAATCCACTTCCGTAACATGCAAAATAGATATTCTGTGAATGGTCAAGTTGGCATTGCAAGTAAATAGTATTAAATTATAAAGCAATTTGCATTGTATTTATAATTATAGTTGCTCCCCTGAGTTGTCATTTGGAACTAATATGAAGCTAATTTCTAAAACTAAATTTTAAAATAATCCTTTGTTGGGGAGTTAAACACATTTGTTTTGCACCTGATGTCAGCATTGAGCACTAACAAAACAGCTCAAATCAATTTCAAACTGTTGACTAATATACTGTGCCCTAGAAAACAATTAATTTGTTACATATTGGTAATATTTATAAACCTTTTACACACAGCAAACATTTGGTCAAAATATGAATAGAAATACTTAATGACTTCTGTGTTGGCAAACTGAGTACCAGTGTTGTACCTATCAAGATGAACAGGGAAGGTTTGCAGGACGAGGGGTATTGAGCTGGAAACCATCTGTCAAAAGATTATGGGGAACAGGAAGGTGATCAACCAGCATTGTAGAGCACCTGAAAGTGGAAGGAGGAGATTTAGTTATATGCCACTTGTGTTTGGGTTGCGCAATTATATAATATTGACCTAGCCCTGCTGTCATTTTGTATTCAGACTTCTATTTTACAATATGTGATTGATCACTGCTTGCTAATAAGTAACCAAAAGAAAAGTGGTGTGATGACACTCCTCTCGGCTTCAAATGTGAGCAACCAAAAAAAAAGATTTGTTAAACCCTTAACAACAAGGAAAGAACACTAGGAATATTTTTATTCCAATTGTTATTAAACTTCAGTGGTACTTCTGGTATTCGTTTTAAAATAGTGATGGAAAAGGATAGACCAGAAGGGTCTGTTTCCATTGTGTATGACTCTAAGTCTAAAACACCTTAAAGTTGCTATGCTAAATTAATATTCTTGCACAGTGATCTCCTTTTTCTCAATATCTATCTAAACTTTAAAATGTCTTTAAACATCACAGTCAAACTTTAAAAATTGAACAAACAGTTTAACAAGCCAGCTTTAAACTAGAAATGCATATGAATAAATCCTACAACATAATTTTAGAATAAAATAGTTTGACCTTTCTAGCTCTCTAGATGATGAAAATCTTAATTAATTTAAACTGGATATAATTTATGTTTATTTTTAATACTTTAGCAGAATTAAAGAAACTAATACAATGTTAAATATTAAACAAAAATGAGTTTTTTGTCTGCAGCAATTACATGTCTTGCACAAGTTGCAAAATGACACTTTCTGTGTCATACCTCAAGTTACAGGGATAGATTCGCATTGGATACCAGTCGGTAATGCTTACTTTTAAAATGTTGCTTCTAAAGCAAATTACAACTCAGAAAACGCCAAATGATTGGATCATTGACTACAGCTTTTCAAGTAAGATCCTACTAATGTGGAATTCACTCACTTATCCACTGAATGTTGATACACATGCAATAGTTGAAGATAGTTGTTTATCCTCCAATGTGTAAAGAGATACTAGCCTGTAAGGTTCTGTCTGGACCATATTTTTTATGATTACACAAACATAAGATACTCTCTCTTTTGTGTTTCATTCATATTTTTCTCTGAAGTAATCTTTGAAGTTCCGTGTTGAAAAATCCCATTTTGGAAAGTTATCTCATTATTTATTTAACCATTAGCATTACTTTGGCTATGACATTAGTGCTCCAACTCACAGTTCCCCAAGTATTTTCCTAATGTGGACTGAAAATGGTCTTGACCCCTCGGTGAGATCAGAGCCTGTTAGATAAGGAATGCAACTGTTATAACTCTAGATTTCCATGGCACTCATTAATGTCTCAGATCTCATGACCTCACCAATTTGGGAAACCCTGCACTAATATGATGCATAAGGCAAGGGAATTTAGTGACAACGCACTATCAAAGTTGGATACTTTCTGACACGGGTGCAGCAGAAGGGAAAAGAATTGATCATTTTGTATGCCATTAGAGGAATTGACATTTTGGCCCCATATCTGGAACTGGGAAGATTCCATGTTCTTCCACTTAGGGAATACTGTTGATAGAGGCCCTAAAGGCAGGCATACAAGTTAAGTTGTATAAGTTCAGTGCAGCTTGTAGATTTAGCAAAACCCTGGAAGAATTACAGTATGTTTTAGCATTAATATATCTTCCAAAGTTAAATCATTTTAGAATTTTGGGGAAGACTTGAATGAAGGCAATTCCATATTTAAATATACAACAGAAATTTGTAAAATAGAATTTTTAAAAAATGGAATGAGATGGAGGTGTTCTTCAGCTTAGTTATAGTGAACAATTATTGTTTACTTTTAAAATGTTGCTTCTAAAGCAAATTACAACTCAGAAAACGCCAAATGATTGGATCATTGACTACAGCTTTTCAAGTAAGATCCTATGTGCACGTTTTCCACAAAACAATTTAGCAGTAAGATTCCCATCCTTGGACTATTAGAGATTTGATGCCATGCAGGATAAAGAGCAGAAATGCAGCAGTCATAGGGAATCCTATAGTTAGGGAAATGGACAGGTGGTGAAACCACTTATTTTAAGTAATTGAGGATGCATTTCACCTAGACTAGGTAATATACTAATTTTCAGTAATGCTTTTTAAAGATGTTTTCCCTATTTATTATCATATTACCAGACTTCCCTCTGTTTTAGGCAAAAGTGAGGACTGCAGATGCTGGAAATCAGAGACTAGATTAGAGTGGTGCTGGAAAAGCACAACCGGTCAGGCAGCATCTGAGGAGCAGGAAAATTGACGTTTCGGGCAAAAGCCCTTCACCAGGACTGAAGGCAGGGAGCCTCCAGGGTGGAGAGACAAATGGAAGGGGGTGGGGCTGGAAAAAAGGTAGCAAAGAGTACAGTAGGTGGATGGGGGTGGAGATGAAGGTGATAGGTCAGAGAGGAGGGTGGAGCGGATAGGTGGGAAGGAGGATTGGCAGGTAGGACTGGTCATGAGCTGGAAGGTTGGAACTGGAGTAACGTGGAGGGAGAGGAAATGAGGAAATTGGTGAAATCCACATTGATGCCCTGGGGTTGAAGTGTTCTGAGGCCGAAGATGAGGTGTTCTTCCTCCAGATGTCAGGTAGTGAGGAAATGGTGGTGGAGGAGGCCCAGGACCTGCATTTTCAGCTTGTGAAGGGCAATTCAAAATATTTAATACTTGCATCCCCAAATCCTTGGCCTCTGCATGAATATTTCTCTTTGAGCCCTTGATAGGCATAAGTTACTCCCCAATAACCACTTACCTATTTTGTGAATATAAAATATTTGAATGTTCAATTTCATGTTGCATGCTAATTTTTCCCAGTAACTTTGTCTTCTGCATTGCATTTTTCAGTTTCCTCTTGTCATTTTTTTCTAGTCATCCTCATTATTAGCTATTATTTGGAAATGTCGGTGTTGGACTGGGGTGTACAAAGTTAAAAATCACACAACACCAGGTTTTAGTCCAACAGGTTTAATTGAAAGCACACTAGCTTTCAGAGCGCCGCTCCTTCATTAGGTGGTTGTGGAGGACACAATTGTAAGGCACAGAATTTATAGCAAAAGTTTATAGTGTGATGTAACTGAAATTATACATTGAAAAATACCTTGATTTTCTGTTGAGTCTTTCATCTGTTCGAATACCATGATAGTTTCACTTCTTTCATGTGTAAATCATAAAACCTATTTTTAAAAGTTGCATTCTCAGGTTAACTGTAACAATTGGTGTTAGCTAGACAATATATTAAAGTTGTTAGCCCCCTGTGTTCTGTCTATGCCATGATTCTAATCTAAAAAGTGAGATAAGAGTTTTACATGAATTCACGCAGTTTTTGAGCAAAGTACAATGTAACTCTGCAAATACAAATTCACCCCACAAACGTATATGTGTGCATGTGGGTCTTTGTGTGTGTGTGTGTGTGTGTGTGTGTCTGTCTGCCTGTCTGTCTGTGTTGGGGGGTTGTGAGTGAGAGAGAGAGTGTATGTGAGTGTAGAGTGTCTTAAGTCTTACACAAGGTATTTTTCAATGTGTAATTTCAGTTACATCATAATGTAAACTTTTGCTATAAATTCTGTGCCTTACAATTGTGTCCTTCACAACCACCTGATGAAGGAGTGACGTTCCGAAAGCTAGTGTACTTTCAGTTAAACCTGTTGGACTATAACCTGGTGTTGTGATTTTTTTATCATTATTAGCTATTATTTTGTCATAAGCCTGCTGTTCCTGTTTTATTTTTAAACTTACTTGTTTTGCCATCTTGGTAGCATTAGCTTTGGAAGCTAGAAATATTCCTTTCCAAAGGAATATGCTTAGTTTGCATCTGAATTGTCTCTTCCCTGTTCATTGTGGTAGATCGCCAATGATGATCGTACTTGAAAAGTTTTAGTCAGTGATCTAATCATTTGATCTTCACTTGTAGTAACTTCTTTACTGCTTCATGCTCCTATTACATTTGTACGCCATAACTGTCACTCCTTAAATACATTTGCTTTGAGAATTTATGCACAGTTTCAACCACTTGCAATAATGTAAAACAAACCAGTGAAAGAAACTCAATTTACAAAGAAAGATTTGTTTTGACTATGTTTAGGAGTTGTACTAATCTGATCTGAGAAAATGCATCTTTGATTAAGATTTTCAAAGCATTTAATATTTCCTTAATTCAGTGTATCAACTGTGTTCTTCTCCTGCCATGATTCTTGATGACACACCCTTGTTTGATCCGATCATGTTACGTGACCTGGATTGGAGCCAGAATATGGTGAAATTCTCTCCTGAAATTTCTCCTCTGAACCCTGGGGTTGGATTAGTTATGAGGCCTCTCTGTACTGCTGACTTCAATAGAGGTACTTTATGAACTGTAATTTACATCTTACAAGCATATAGCAATACAAAATCAATAAAGTTTTCAAATAAAGGATCAATTGAAGAAATTAAAATTCAAAACAATTTTTCAGTCTAATTTTTGGAAATACTTTTGGAGACATTTGCTTTATTGTTGAATGTATTTATGCAACTTCTTTTCACTACTAAACTTGTAAGAATTCAATATTAATTCTCAATAACTTTGACTGAAGCGTTATTTTCATGTTTGTTGAAACTTAACTATTATTTGAATAATGAAATGATGTCTATGTAATAATGGAAATAAATTTGCAATCGGTATGATAAATCTAACCTGTTTGAAACCTCCAAACTGTCGTTGGTTCCTGATTCAGTTCTACTGTATATAGTTTAGGAACATGCAGAGAAGGAACGATACCTGTCACTCATCTCTCTAGTACAATTTCAGTTCAAAACATATACTTTCTATTTTTCTTGGATGTTCATTAGATAAGAAAAAGTTAGGACTATAGTTAGTTTTGTCGTTTATCTATCCACCTATCCATCTTTATTTTCTACCATTATTCTTTACTTAAGCGCTTGTGTGAGTTTTTTCACTTTGCACAGAAATAACCATTGTCACTTTTTCCAATCTAATACCAAACTATGGACAGTTGTATGCTGCAGATACTCAACGCACATAAGCCCCTAACAAAGATAAATGCCTTCCACCATTTCAGTCTTTGGGCTCAAAGATTTAATAAAAAACAAAATTGTGTTATGAAATTTGTTCATTAGTCTATGTATTCAAAACTAACAATATGAAAATCGACTGAAGAAAACATAAACATATTAATATATCCTAAGTTAATAGTACCTATATTTGCTTGCACGTTAACTGTTTAATCAACTCACTGATGAAGCCCATTGTGGATTCCTGCCCTTCAGGTGAAGCCAGCTTGAACTCCCTGCTTTAGACTGTATTGCTGAACTTGGACCCATATTTCTTTTGTTTTGAATTTATACCTAAATATATCTGTGTATCTTTGTACATAGCTTTATAAAGGACAGTAATGCTGATTTTCATCTTTACTTTTTCATTTTTCTAATTTGTACCTAGGTATCTTAGTACCTAAGGTGGTTCCAGAAATGGCGACTTTTACACTTTTCGCTGTACTCCTGTATCTCTGTACTTGAGTACATGTGACAGTAAATCTAATTCTAATTCTAAAGTCTTGGTGTGTCCACCTTTTTGGAATCAACTGAGGGTCTTAAAGATCACAGAAAATACTGGAGAAACTCAGCAGGTCTGGCAGCATCTGTAGAGAGAGAAACAGAGTTAATGTTTAAGTGTTGAGAGTGTGGTGCTGGAAAAGCACAGCAAGTCAGGCAGCATCCAAGAGCAGGAGAATCAACGTTTCGGGCAGAAGCCCTTCATCGATTCTCCTGTTCTCGGATGCTGCCTGACCTGTTGTGCCTTTCCAGCACCACCCTCTCAACTCTGATCTCCAGCATCTGCAAGTCCTCACTTTCTCCAGAGTTAATGTCTAAGTCCAGTTTAAGGTAATGTTTAAGTCCACCCTTTGTCAGAACTGAAAATAGCTTGTAAAAGTTCGTATTAATGCTGATAACGGGTGGTGTTGAGAGGATGAGGAGAGCAGAAGAATAGAGTGCATGGAAATGATGCCCAGAGAGAGAGAAAAGAAGGATAGTCAAACAAAGAGATTGCAGATAATAAGCCAACAGATGCTGAGACAAATGGGTTGGCAATGCTGGGGGAAGTCCACATGCAACAAGACCTGGGGGTCTTGGTGGGGAAGGGAACTAAAAAAGGAATAGGGGGATCATGTTCTGAAATTAAACTCTATATTGAGTTCTGAAGTACCTAGGTGGACAATTAGAGTCATAGAATCATAGAGATGTACAGCATGGAAACAGACCCATTGGTCCAACCCGTTCATGCCGACCAGATATCCCAACCCAATCTAGTCCCACCTGCCAGCACCCAGCCCATATCCCTCCAAACCCTTCCTATTCATGTACCCATCCAAATGCCTCTTAAGTGTTGCAATTGTACCAGCCTCCACCACTTCCTCTGGCAACTCATTCCATAGACGTACCACCCTCTGTGTGAAAAAGTTGCCCCGTAGGTGTCTCTCATATCTTTCCCCTCTCACCCTAAACCTAGGCCCTCTAGCTCTGGACTCCCCGGCCCTAGAGAAAAGACTTTGCCTATCCATGCCCCTCATGATTTTGTAAACCTCTATAAGGTTACCCCTCAGCCTCCAACGCTCCAGGGAAAACAGCCCCAACCTGTTCAGCCTCTCCCTATAGCTCAAATCCTCCAACCCTGGCAACATCCTTCTAAATCTTTTCTGAACCCTTTCAAGTTTCACAACATCTTTCCTATAAGAAGGAGACCAGAAATGAACGCAATTTATCCACCTTTAACCATTTCAAGACATCCAGCACTTCCTCCTTTGTAATATGGACATTTTGCAAGATGTCACCATCTATTTCCCTACATTCTATATCTTCCATATACTTTTCCACAGTAAATACTGATGCAAAATACTCATTTAGTATCTCCCTCATTTTCTGCAACTCTACACAAAGGCCACTTTGCTCATCTTTGAGGGGCCCTATTCTCTCCCTAGTTACCCTTTTGTCGTTAATGTATTTGTAAAAACTCTTTGGATTCTCCTTAATTCTATTTGCCAAAGCTATCTCATGTCCCTGTTTTGCCCTCCTGATTTCCCTCTTAAGTATACTTCTACTTCCTTTATACTCTTCTAAGGATTCATTCGATCTATCCTGTCTACATCTTTCATGTCAGGGCAGGCAGGGAAAAGGTAGGACTAATAAATTAAACTGCATTTATTTCATTGCAAGGGGCCTAAAAGGGAAGGCAGATGAACTCAGGGCATGGTCAGGAACATGGGACTGGGATATCATAGCAATTACGGAAACATGGCTCAGGGGTGGGCAGGACTGGCAGCTTAATGTTCCAGGATACAAATGCTACATGAAGGATAGTAAGGGAGGCAGGAGAAGAGGGGGAGTGGCATTTTTGATAAGGGATAGCATTACAGCTGTGCTGTGGAAGGATAGTCCCGGAAATACATCCAGGGAAGTTATTTGGGTGGAACTGAGAAATAAGAAAGGGATGATCACCTTATTGGGATTGTGTTATAGATCCCCCAGTAGTCAGAGGGAAATTGAGAAACAAACTTGTAAGGAGATCTCAGCTATCTGTAAGAATAATAGGGTAGTTATGGTAGGGGATTTTAACTTTCCAGACATCGACTGGGACTGCCATAGTGTTAAAGGTTTAGATGGAGAGGAATTTCTTAAGTGTGTATAAGATAATTTTCTGATTCAGTATGTGGATTTACCTACTAGAGAAGGTGCAAAACTTAACCTACTCTTGGGAAATAAGGCAGGGCAGGTGACTGAGGTGTCAGTGGGGGAGCACTTTAAAATAGTGATGGAAAAGGATAGACCAGATCTAAAAGTTGACGTTCTAAATTGGAGAAAGCCAATTTTGATAATATTAGGCAAGAACTTTCGAAAGCTGATTGGAGGCAGATGTTTGCAGGCAGGGATGGCTGGAAAATGGAAAGCCTTCAGAAATGAGATAACAAAAATCCAGAGAAAGTATATTTCTGTCAGGGTGAAAGGGAAGGCTGGTAGGTATAGGGAATGCTGGATGACTAAAGAAATTGAGGGTTTTGTTAAGAAAAAGAAGGAAGCATATGTCAGGTATAGACAGGATAGATCGAGTGAATCCTTAAAAGAGTATAAAGAAAGCAGGAGTATACTTAAGAGGGAAATCAGGAGGGCAAAACGGGGACATGAGATAGCTTTGGCAAATAGAATTAAGGAGAATCCAAAGAGTTTTTACAAATATATTAAGGACAAAAGGGTAACTAGGGAGATAATAGTGCCCCTCAAAGATCAGCAAGGCGGCCTTTGTGTGGAGCCACGGAAAATGGGGGAGATACTAAATTAATATTTTGCATCAGTATTTACTGTGGAAAAGGATATGGAAGATGTAGACTGTAGGGAAATAGATGGTGATACCTTGCAAAATGTCCATATTACAGAGGAGGAAGTGTTGGATGTCTTGAAACAGCGATACATGAATTCAAACAGCAAAGGCAGTAACTGTGCAGGTTCTCCTTTTTTTTCTCTCTCTCTCTCTCTCTCTCTCTCTCTCTCCTGCACTGTCCTCACCATGTGCTTCCTTTGTCTGTTCTTCTCCCTTTTAAACCTGCTATTATTTTGACCTTTTTTTTCACCAAAGTTCCAAAACAATGCAACATCATATAAAACAGTAATTGCTGCTCCTGGAATTCGAGGAAGTCATCTCCAGCACCTAAAATACCTCAAAAAAAGAGCAGCTGTTACAGCCAGAAATTTTTCCTGTCCTCCATCTTGGATTGCCCAGAATCCTCAATGATAGGGCTAGGGTTAGAACTGCTGATACTTTAACCATGTGTATTAAAATATTGTTTTAATGTGGGGGTGCTGGTGTTGGATTGGGGTATTCAAAGTTAAAAATCACTCGACACCAGGTTTTAGTCCAACTGGTTTATTTGGAAGCACTAGCTTTCGGACCCTGCTCCTTCATCAGGTGCTTGTGGAGTATAATATCATAAGACACAGAATTTATCGCAAAAGTCTATAGCAAGCGTGATGTAACTGAAATTATGTATTGAAAAAGACCTGGACTGTTTGTTAAGTCTCTTACCTTTTAGAATGAACATGTTGGTTTCTGTTCTTTCATATGTAAATCCTATAACTTTTTTAAAGTTACATTCTCAAGTGAACTTTAACAATAGATGCAATGTTGACCCAGATAATGCATTGAAGGTGTGAGATGCCCTGTGTGAGACTGTCTGAGCCACAATGGTCAGACTGATTATAATCTAAAAAAGGGATTTACAGAATCTTACTTGGATTCACGCAGTTTTTGAGCAAAATAAAATGTAATTCTGCAAGTACAAATTCACCCCACAAACTTTTGTGTATGTGGGTGAGTGTGTGCGGGGGGTGGTATGAGTGTCTGTGAGAGAGTGTGTGAATATGTATGTGTGAGTGTAAGTGTAAAGGGGTGTAAGTCTGTGAGAGGGTACCTGTGAGCTTGTGAATGAGAGAGGGTCTGCATGAGTGTATGGGTCTGTAGGAGTGAGTGAGGGTGTGTGCACACGCAATGGGGTTACCTGTAGTGTGACATGAACCCAAGGTTCCGGTTGAGGCCATCCCCATGGGTACCAAACTTAGCTATCAGCCTGTGCCTGGCCACTTTGCGTTGTTGCCTGTCCCGAAGTCCACCTTGGAGAATGGTCACCTGAAGGTCCGAGACCGAATGTCTCGGACCGCTGAAGTGTTCTCCGACTGGAAGGGAAAATTCCTGACTGTTGATTGTTGTGCGGTTTCCATTCCTCCGTTGCCATAATCTCTGCTCAGTCTCGCCAATGTACCATGCCTCAGGGCATCCTTGCCTGCAGGGCATGAAATGGACAATGTTGGCTGAGTCACATGAGTACCTGCCACGTACACGGTGGGAGGTGTCCCCATACGTAATTGTGGTATCCATGTCGACACTCTGACACTTCTTGCAACCTTTGAGACCGAGCAGAGGCTATGGCAATGGATGAATGGACACCGCACAACAATCAACAGACAGGAATGTTCCCCCTTGGTTGGCTAACACTTCAGTGATCCGGGACACTTGGCCTCTGACCTTCGGGTAACTGTCCTCCCAAGGCGGACTTCGGGATAGACAACAACGCACAGTGGCCGAGCAGACTAATGCAGACTCTGTTTCATACATACACAAGCTGTCTCTCATACGCTCAGGCATACACTCCCACACACACACTCTCAGAGACTTATACCCCTTTACGCTCACACTCTCACACATACACATTCTCTCACAGACACTCATACCCTGCTACACACACACACATAAATTTGTGGGGTGAATTTGTACTTGCAGAATTACATTTTATTTTGCTCAGTAACTGCATGAATCCATGCAAGATGCTGTAAATTCCTTTTTTAGATTAGAATCAGTCTGAACATTGTAGCAAAGACAGCCTCACATAGGGCAGCTCACAATGCATTATCCGGGCTGACATTGCACCTATTGTTAAAGTTCACTTGAGAATGTAACTTTAAAAAAGGTTCTAGGATTGACATATGAAAGAACTGAAACCAACATGTTCATTCTAAAAGATGAGAGACTTAACAAACAGTCCAGGTCTTTTTCAATACATAATTTCAGTTACAAAACACTGTAAAATTTTGTGAGAAATTCTGTGTCTGATACAGACGCAGAACCAATCCACAACCACTGATGAAGGAACAGCGCTCCGAAAGCTAGTGCTTCTAAATAAACCTGTTGATCGATAACCTAGTGTTATGTGATATTGTTTGAAGAAGCATCAGGACCACAAAATCTGCAATATCTAAGGTCTTCTGCAGAATGTATGCTACCTTGACATGTAACCTTGGGTTTAGTAAAAGGAATGTCTTTAATGGAACTCTTTTGCTAATAAACAGCAAAAACATCTTTCCTGTTGCAACCTCACTTTTAAAATAATTTAATCCATTTAGCATTTAAGGATATTGTATATTCTATGTAAGTCAGATTAGCATCGATCTTTCCTTGGTTGTATAAGATCCGGGGTTGTGGGTTCAACCGCCATTCTCCCACTACCACATCTGTCTGTCCTGATTTGTTATCAATGGAAATAAAAATCAGAAGAGATGTAGAATTGGCTGCCAACCTGCTATTACCTGTCTTACACTTTCATGCAAAGTGAAAATGCACCAGATTGTATAGAACTCATTGCACCAAAAACGTTTGGCTATGCTGATGGAATTCATTTAATTTTGATTTTTAAACAGGTCTTTTTAAGGTACTTGCACAGTTAACGAAAGTAGACCAAGTTGCACCTGAAATATTTATAAGTAAGTGGACAAGCACCTTCAACATTATTCTGCATTCAATTTCAAACTGTTAAGCAGTTTTTCTCTCTTGTAATGATGTTAAGTGTGCTATAAAGCTGTTCCTTTCATATCAAAATGTGAAGAAATTTTGAACTGCTTTCTAAAATGGCCCAGTTATTAAATTGAACCTAAAAACTGTGACAAAATACAAGAGGTACCACATGGACCATAACAATTCAGGGAGGCTCATTGCCATTTTACACAAGAGGAATAGTATAAGTGTATAAGTTCATAAATTAATTTTATTAAAAAAAACTTGATTACAAATTTTTCAAATGACACAGAATTAGAAAATGCAGTAAATAGTGGGGAGAGATATATGACAAATGAAAGATGCGGTTGTTGTATACTTTGCTCTGCTCCTGTGTCAATCCCACCCTCTTTTACTGCCCCTTCCTGCACTGTCATCCTTGTTCTCCTTCACCCTTCAGTTGAGGTGGGTTCCCACTTAGTCACTTAAACTAAACAAGTGGGATGAGGTCAGGTGAAGAGAAATTTAGAAGTCTAAAGAGAAAGGTCAAGGCAACAGTATTACAGCCGTTGGGGTAAATGTGAGCAGTATAGGAGGCACAAAGAGTTTAAGAGGTAGCTTTAAAGGTAGTGGATGGTTTATTATAAATTCTAGGAAAATCAGATTGGAAGGTAAGAAGTTGCAACATTGCTATATAAGAAATGAGGGAGAGATAACAGAAAATTATAGGCTAGTTAGACTGATATCAGTCGTCAGAAAAATGCTTTAATCTATTACTGTGTAAGTCTTATTTCCCTTTTACTGAAAGGAAATAGTATTTGTTACAGCTTTTTGTGAATGTGACAAATAGGCTAGACAGAGGAGTCAGTAGACATAGTGTACTCACATTCCTAAAAGACATCTGATAAGCTGTCACACAATAGATTAATGGACAACATAAAAGTTAGTAAATAGGTGCAAAATATTATCAGATATGAACAATTGGTTATTGGACAGAAAGTGGAGAGGTATAACTGGAGACTATAAATGGTGTAAAGCCATAACAATCAGTGCTTGAACCTCAGCTATTTTTAATTAAGACTTTATTCGAGTTTGCTGGTGTTATAAGCTTATGAAGGAATGTAAACTTTGAGAAAGATACAAAGATGTTGCTAAAAATTATAGGCAGGTTAAGTGAGTAAGCCATTATTCATTTTGATAATTAAAAATGAAAAAAAGAATATTTTTACAAATTCCAAACATTCAAAATAATGATTAGGGAGTTTTGGATGTACCTGTACAGGAACAGAAAGTGAGCATGCAGGTATAGCTTTCTTTGTCTGTCAATTCATCCACCCTGTCCACAAACTGCTGCAGAATGTTAGTGCTCCATTTCCTATCTTCCCAATACGCCACTGTTTTTGGGGACAGCTTAGTGAAATGAGAGCAACTGCTTTGACATCAATGCAGTATTTGACTGAATTTGGCATCAAGGAAGCCTAGCAATGCTGCAGTCAATGGGAATTGGGAGAAATCTCTATCTTGATTGGTGGTATAGCGCAAAGGAAGCTGGTTGTCGTTGGTGATTAATCATCTCCACTCCAGGTCATCACTACAGATGTTCCTCAGGTTGGTCTATCCAGGACAAATCAGCCCACTTGATTGGCACCTCACCCGCCATTTTCAACAGTCACTCTCTCCTTCACTGACTCATCGCAGCAGAGTGGGCCATCTACGAGGTGCACTGCATTAGCTCACCAAGCCTACTTTGACTGCACCTTCCAAGCTCATGGTATCTATAATTTTAAAAGACAAGTAAGGGAACACAGCCACCTCCAAGTTCATCCCCAAGCCAAACATTGTTCTGATTTTGGAATGTATCACTGATCTGCCATTGTCACCGTGTCAAAATCTTGGTTCTTCCTTCCTAGCAGCACTATTGGACTGCAGCAATTCAAGGCAGCAACTCATATCACCTTCTCCAGGTCAATTAGAGATGATCAATAAATAGCTAGACAAAGCTATACCCCATTAACAAATCTTTTAAAAATTAGCAGTCTGTCTGAAGCAAATTTCTTGTGTACCAACATTCACATGTATAATGTGAAAAAGCATAACTGGAAAAATTAGATGAAAAGAAATCTTTAGAATTTGTGTGGTAGATTGACATGTTTAAATATTTTGGAGCTAATCATATAAAGTATGTTTCATTTTGAAGCATTTATTTTTTGATCATATTCTAAACTTCACAGAAAAATTTGAGCACATGAAACAAACTGGAGATTATTATACCGTTGTGATTGAAGACACGCACCTTGGACAAGTTATTGCTACAGCAACGTTAATAATTGAACATAAATTTATACATTCTTGTGCAAAGGTAGGTCTTCAATGGATATTATAATGTTAATGTTTACTTTTAGTTTGGTTATGAGTTTTCTATTCAGTTCTGGAACTGACACTTGTTGATAAAACTGCTTTGTAGCGGGGTATACATTAAGCAAATGAAATGAATGTGCATGTAGTAGATAGACCATCTGTTGCAGCAATTTTTTAATCATTGAGAGATTAATTTGTCAGTATTTAAGCATTAAAATATAACAATAAATGAAGCAGAGGTTCTCTTTGTTTTCAAATTTAGCGAGGGAGAATAGAAGAGGTTGTCGTGAGTGATGAATGCAGAGGAAGGCAACTTGGGAAACTGTAAGTTTAAGTGTTTTGGAATCTTATTTATGTAATTTGCTATTGGGAATTACCATGGTGAGTTTATCTAGGTGCTAATTACATCTACTTCTGGAATTCCATTTGTTCACGGAACATTCTGTACTACTCTGTAGCTATGTTGTCATTTGTTGCTATCCTCTGACCTTCATTGAATCCTTCCCAGTGCCTGTCTGATTCATTCCTTAAATGAATTCAAGTCAAGGGAAGGCCCTTCTTGTCTCTACTACCCCATTCCTGAATGGGAATGTTCTCCTTCTACATCACATGGATGTGCATAATCCTTTGTCTCCATGCCCGACCAGTGTGTAACATCGAGTAATAGTGAGATACCTCTGTTCTGCCTTGGTCTTCAATTTAGAACATAATTACTGAAACTGGTCTCTAAAGTCCACTGTTATATTCTTTCCTATGGTAGTTGTTCTTAACTAAGTGATGGTTTCTATCTGCTCTCTTTCCAGAAACTTTCTTATTCATGATATTATGTCCCTCACCCTGGCACTAAAGAGGCAGTATACCATTTGAAATAGCATAGCATCACAAATGAACATAAATATTCTTGAGACGAGAAATCCTTCTCTTCTTCCTACAATCAATAGACTCTTAAAACCCACACACTATTGATCTTGTCTTTTCATTTAATCTTTTCAAATGTCAGTGACCTTGCAGTCCAGGAGCTCATCTTCACCTTGATTTCACATTTTCAGAAATTGTAGTTGTGTAAATAGGTAAGAAGAATAGTTAAAAGCATAGGTCTTCTCAACACCTCTGACTCTGACTTTCAATTCCTGATCTGCTTGGCTGTCATGGGTGTAGTAAATTTATTGGCTTTTCTGACATTTGATGTAAATGTTCTAGTGGTAACTACCATCAACTTTGATGCAATTCATTTTGAGATTTTCAAGCAGCAAAGAGCTGGTTTGAATTACCTGAGGGGGTCGGAGAGAAACTTCTCAAGTTTTATTATTCCTACATGATTTACATTGCCACTCTGTCCAACCCGTTTGATTATGTGATTACATATAATAGTTAAAGTTATACATACAAGTAGCTTTTTCAAAAAGATACGTTATGTAAACACAAACATCACTGAAACTAATTTGAAGTTTAGATGTTGAATTCAGTTCATGTCTTTGGCTATTTGTCTCTGAATAACACAGCCAAGGAAGGATTCAAACTTGATATGTGTTGTTTTTGGTTGGGGTTATGGTATGTGCTGTAATATTTTTTTTATAGATATTTTTATTAGAAATTTAACATTTTTACAAGTTTACAAAAATAAACAAAACTCTCAGATATAAACATTGATATACAATTAGCTCAAATATACAATAGCCAAAATTTGACAAAAAAAAAACAAAACAACAAAAAAAAAACCGAAAAGAAAAAAAAACAAACAAACAAAACTCAACTATCTACTAATCTAACCTACGACTAACCAGGGTGTATATTTAAGTCTCTTACATGCTCGGGATGTGTTAACATCAGATATGACAAAACCCGTATTCGTGCGGGATTCCTCCCCCGAGGGGCCGCGGACCAGCCAGGCTCATAGTCTCAATTAAATAAAAGCCCTTGTTAGGATAGCCGAAATATCTGTATTTATGTAATTCAAAAAGGGCTGCCATATTTTATAAAATAATTTGGTCTTTCGGTGCACCATATTTGTAAGGAAGTCAAGGGGAATACATTCCATAATTAGTCTGTGCCAATTTGAAAGTCCAGGGGGGCCCTCCGCCACCCAGTTCATCAAAATATTTTTCCTTGCACAGAAAGAAAGAATAGAAAATAGTCTCTTCCCGTACGTGTCCAGGGAGGGAAAGTTCGAAAAGCCCAAGAGGAGAGATACGGGTCCACTTTTATTTCTGTTCCTAAAATTTCTGTCAGGGTACTTGCTACTTTAGTCCAATATCTACGGATCTTATGACAGGTCCATAAGCAATGTACAAGAGTGCCCACCTCTATTTTGCATTTAGGACACATTGGAGATGCTCCTGCCTTAAATTTTGCCAATCGAACCGGTGCTATATGGGCCCTATGAAGTATCTTCAGCTGGATAGCCTGGGTTCTGTTACAAATAGTAATTCTTCTAGCATTTTCCCAGATATCATTCCACGTTTCTGTGGAGATTTCTAGTCCCAGATCCTGATCCCATGTTTTAAGCAGATTATCCATATCTCCCGATACTTCATCATGTAGCAAATGATAAATATTACTGACGGAAGATACCCCCACTGGTCGTAGGACACTACATTCTCTATCGGATTTATAAAGACTATCTAATAACGTAGTCTTCTTCTGTATAAAATCTCGAATTTGGAAGTATCGAAAGAGATCTCCATTGGGTAATCCGAATTTCTGACGCAGCTGTCCGAAAGACATCAGGACCCCATCTTTAAATAAATCCCCAAGACATGAGATACCCCTGGATCTCCAGAGTTTAAAAGTGGCATCTGTTAACCCCGGTTGGAATCCCCATGCTCCCACTATCGGTGCATAGGGGGATGTTTTATGTGAATTACCCTCATTTTGCCGCATTATATTCCAAGCCTTGATTGTATTCAGTATTATAGGGTTTTTACAGTGATCTGTAATGATTTTCCTCTTGTCTGAGAATAAAAGGTTAATAAGTGGGTATTTTACTTGAGAAGCCTCGATGTCCAACCAGATTGATTGTGGATCAGACAAGACCCAATCAGTTTTATAACTTAATAGGGAACTTAATTGATATTTCCTAAAATCTGGGAAGTCCAATCCACCCCTTGCCTGTGGAAGCTGTAGCTTCTTCAGCTTAATGAGGGGCCGCCTATGGTTCCAGATAAAGGAACTCAGCCAGCCGTATAATTTACATAAAGCTGTCCTCGGCAGCATCACCGGAAGCATTCTCATAGGATATAGGAGACGGGGCAGGATATTCATTTTGATTAATGCTATTCTACCCAACCAGGAAATTGGCAGGTCTCCCCATCGCTGGAGGTCCTGCCTTATCCTTTCCAATAAATACACAAAATTAGCCTTATACAACTGACCAAATACTGGAGTAATAAAAATGCCTAAATATAAGAAACCCTCCAGGGACCAGCGAAAGGGAAAAAGGGAACCGTCCGCTAAGTGGGGTATCACAGCAAGGCCACCCATTGGCATAGCCTCCGATTTTGAAAAATTAATTTTATAGCCTGAGAATGCACTAAATGTATTAATAACTTGGATTAAGCGAGGTATGGACATCAAAGGGTTACTGAGGAATAGAAGAACATCATCTGCATAAAGGGTAATTTTATGTTTACCTGTACCAATCCTTGGGGGCCACTATATTAGGATCAGCTCGTATAGCTTCTGCTAGTGGTTCAATTATTAGCGTGAATAACAATGGCGAGAGGGGACATCCCTGACGGCAGCCCCTACCCACACTGAAGCTATCCGAGCCTAATCCATTGGTAACCACAACTGCTTTGGGATCACTATACAATGTTGAGATCCATTTGGTAAACACCTGTCCAACACCAAACCTCTCCAATGTGTAAAACAAATATGACCATTCGACCCTATCAAATGCCTTTTCCGCGTCTAATGAAACCACTACTCCTGGTATCTTTCCCTGATGACAAGCTTGAATCATATTCAGAGCCCTTCTAACATTATTGGATGATCTACGGCCCTTAATAAACCCCGTCTGATCCTCCTTTATAATATGTGGCAGTATCCTTTCTAATCTCAGTGCTAACGTTTTAGAGAGGATTTTAAAATCTACATTTAGCAAGGATATTGGTCTGTATGATGTACAATCTTCTGGGTCCTTTCCTTTTTTAAGGATAAGAGAGATATTTGCCTCTTTCAGCGAAGGCGGGAGACAGCCCTGACTATATGCATAGTTATACATGTCCATAAGTGGACCAGCCAGTATTTCTGTAAATTCTTTATAGAATTCAGCTTGAAAGCCATCTGGGCCCGGCGTCTTACCATTTTGAAGGTGCCTAATTGCATCAACTATTTCTTGGGGTGTAAGAGGAGCATTTAGGACCGATACTTGTTCCGGAGTTAGGTCTGGAAAAGTCAAATTTTTAAAAAATGAGTGCATCCTCTTCGTCCTATCTTCACAATCCTGTGATTTATATAACTCAGAATAGAATTTTCTAAAGGTCGCATTAATCTTTTTATGATCATGAGTCAAAATACCCGTACTTTCCTTGATAGACATAATAGTCTGAGGGGCCTTTTTTTTCTTTGCAAGAAATGCTAAGTATCTACCCGGTTTGTCGCCATATTCATATAACCTTTGCTTTGCAAATAATATTTCCCTCTTAGCCGTTTGAGTGAGTGTAGTATTTAGAGCTGTCCTAAGAGCTGTAATCCTTTGCAATTTAATAGAGGGTCTATCAGTGTATGCTGTTTCAGCCGCTTTTAAGCGGGCTTCAAGCAGACGCTGTTGTTCTCCCTTTAATTTCTTCTGGGTCGCTGAGTAGGAGATGATCAAGCCTCGCGTGTAAGCTTTGATGGTCTCCCACATCATTGACGGGTTGCTAGCTGTACCTGAATTAATTTCTAAAAAAGTTTTAAATTCTTGAGAGAAGTACTTTACAAATTTACTATCTTTCATTAAGAAGGGGTCCATACGCCAATGCCGAGGGGATGTCCCACTGTTCCTCGCCTTAGTTTCCATAGCTGTAATATTCTTAGGTGCACCTTGATTGAGGTTTTTGAATTCTAATTAATTAAAATTACAGACTGGGTTTTAAGAAAGCCAAACTAAGGTTGCTTGTCCTGATTAGTTACAAAACTCATTTACAGCTATAAATGTTTTCTTCGGTTTATCATAACAGATACAAAAGAAATGATACTTAAAAAGGCAGGGTGCCTAGCCTATACACGTTCTTCTGTCTTTAACCTTTTTTGTACATGGAACCACTAAAACACAGGCTTTGTTAACCCTTACTAAGTCACTACCCTCGTATATCCAGAAACGATCCTTGATTGTTGGTTTATTCGTGCATGAACAGTTCATGGTCAATCCTGGATTGGTTTGGTGGTCTAGCATTGGCTTCTCATGATCTTGATTATGACTTTGCTTAAAAAAACTCTTCTTAACAATCTTCACCACTTCACAATATGATTTTTAACAAAAACATTTCACCCTGCTGTCTCTCAAAACGTCTGTTGATTAGTTCTATAATTGCATTGCATTTTGAATTTTCTGTAATATTGCTGTAACATGTTCCATGCAGTTCTACCTGAAATATTGCCTAAAAGGGCCTATTGTTTTTAAAAAAAACTTTTCATACATGCTTGCAAATAAATGAACTATTACTAACCTGTAGCTATATTTTGTCCTATTAACAGGTTAGTTTCAGCCCTCACACTTCTCAGCAAGAAACTCAACTGTTATAAAATTACACTAGAGTGCCTACCAAAGAATGAAGCCTTCTATCAAAAGTTTGGATATAAAGCTACAGAAGAAGTGTACATGCAGTGCAGATTTTTCGACTGAAGTCTGCTTAATTGGTTGCTTATTTTTATTTCTAAAAAGACATTTGAGATCTGGCTATATTACTGGTATTCTGATCTATTAATACAGGACTGAATATAGAATAGTCTGGCATTAATGGCCTATTTTCTGCTTAATTTGGTGGTAACAGGATGTAGTTGAAATTTAAGAATGTTTTTCTCAGACTAAGCAGTTATGTGGATGAGGGGTAAACTGCAGCATAGTTCACATTATTAAACTTTGGCTGAGAGTGCTGTATCTATGAAGGAACATTGTTTTATTTAGAAACTGAAGATATCAAGAATTTTAACCAAAGTACTTTTGTTTTTGTCTAGCTCCAAAACCTTTGTCTCGAATTTATGTAAAACTTGGAGCAGGACATTTCTATGCATTAATTTCTGTTAAATCACTTAACTAGTAATTATGGCTGCCATGATGCTCTGCCTGCAATGTTAAAGGAAGAACGATGTTATGCAGTCATTTGGGAGTAATTCCATTTTCATTAAGTGCAAAATTTGCAGGAAATCTTGGGAGCAGAAATCTGATTGGTATTAAGTGCATGGGCTTCGATTTTCAGCGCATGGGCTTTATGGCACTGTCCAAGTTGAAGTGGCGATATTAAAAATACTTGTGTGGCTGTTCCCAATTTTTTTTAAAAATAAGTTGTGGAGTTTTGTAGGAACAAGACAGTATCAAACAGCGCACGAGCACCATATTTTGATGTTCTGAAGTAGCTTGCTGCAGTGTAACTAAATGTAAGCATTAAGACTCTAGGTCATACATACGTGACTTCATTAGTGTGATTTAATTGATCTTAAAATTGGATAATTCCAAAGCACATTTATCTAATTTACAGAATGTTAATATTTAAATATTTAAAAATGAAGATAAACTGCTCGCTGTGTAGATGCAATATTGCACAGGTATTAACTGATTTTACCCAACGGGATTTTACTCTTTATCTCAAATTTTAGTCTTCATGGTTAACATTGCAGATAAATCTACTGTTTTCAGCCTGTTTATAGGAGTTGTTTGTTGAAAACTTTTTATTTTTGTTTGTAGAGTTGTAGCTAAATACAATTAATCTATGACTTAGTAAAATGGTATTTGAGAGAGCTCCATAAATTTAAACATTATCCCTAAATTTATCCTTTGAAAGTTAGATGTATATATATATATATGTGTGTGTTTTATATATACATACACACACACACAATAAAACAAATTCCAATAGAGATGGGGATATGAATAGTGATCATCATTGATTATTGTAACAAGTTACACATAAGTAAAAATTAGAACCGGAGATTTGGTATATATTGTATATAATTTAGTCAAAGAAAGCACTGCTTCCGATAGGAAAGGTAAATTCTAGCGCAAAAGATGCAGTTAAAGTAAAATTTAATATTCTGAAGGAATTTACTTTACTAAAGATTGTATATTTTCACCCTGTTAATTTTTAAGAGTTTTTGTCTAAACTATTGAGCTTTAGTTTTATACTACAGCATCAGAGCTAATATTTGTAGAAACTTGGTATACTTTGATGTGGGTACATAGGTGATGAGAAATGCTGCAAAGAATTGCTGTATACTGGGTCTGTCATTGTTGTTTAGATGCTATAATTTATAGGACCAAGATGGTAAATGTCTGCATTTAAGTTCAACATGTCACCTTCTGTTTACTGTACTGACTACTCTGTCAAAAGTTTTTGAAACCCATCTTTGGGCCCAAAAATTATACTTGGTTCTTTAAGGTATGCATATACTACATGAACCACACAAAAAACTGTTGTGCTTTTTTGAATTACAGCTGCTTTTAAGTACAGTTTTTGGTTGAGAGATTTATTGTGATCCAAATTAGTTATTTTATTAGTATTAATTTGTATTTATTTATAACTATAGTATTTTGGACAAAGGGCAAATAAAATCAAACTCGATGTATATAATTGGAATACAATATGGTCTTCAATATAAATTTTATACTGTTCAGCAATAGTCTAATTATATTAAACTATGTTAATGTTTCTGCTTTACAAAATTAAAAAAAGCAAAATAGCTACATTTGATAGTGAGAAAACATACAACCAGAAGCTGAGCTTGCAGATTTGTTCTCAGATGTTTTGTCACAATACTAGGTATCATCATCAATGAGCCTCCGATGAAGCGCTGGTGTTCTGTCCTGCTTGCTACTTGTGTGCTTTGGTCTGTTGTGGTGAGTGATATCACATCCAGTTCTTTTTCTGAGGTTGGTAAATAGGCTCCAAATCGATATGTTTGTTAATGGAGTTGACAGTGATAGACCAAGTATCATTGGTATCCATACACACAGACAGAGGGACACCAGTTTGACTAGGACAATGTGGGACAGGCTAAACAAAGACACACACGGGAATTCCTAGAGGCCTGGCATTCAAACCTGAGCTCCATTAACTAACATATCGATTTTGACTCCATTTACCAACCTCTCAGAAAAAGAACTGGATGTGATATCACTCACCACAACAGACCAAGACATACAAATAGCAAACAAGACAAAACAGCAGCGCTTCATCAGAGGCTCGTTGATGATGTTACCTAGCACTGTGACAAAACATCTGAGAAAAAATCTGCCAGCTCAACGAGCAAAGTTACAATCTGAGCTACAAATCTACTCAAATCAAAAGTTTGACAGCTTGTTGCACTAATTTATTCAATGTATGCATGTTTTTGCAGAAAACAAAAGTTAATTGAATTCAATTCAATTGACAGACCTTCACTATATAATGTCATAGGCTAGCTGTAGCTGTCTTTCTCCTAAAGATCTGTACAGTTAATGTACTTATGTATCTTTAAGTTTGTGGTTATATTTGAGGACTAAAGATATTTTCCAATATTAATTTGAGTAGGTGAAGCATAATAATTAAGCCAAGTAACAAAGGCCTGAAAAGATTTACCTAGTTGTCTTAACTATTATAGTTTCATAGCATGGTCAGAAAAATCAAAAGTACGTTTTGTGAAAATTACCTTAATTTTTGAATAGATCTTGCTGGTCTACAATCTGCATTTAGTGAACTAAATAAAATGAGGTGCTACATATGGTTTGACAGATAAGTGTAACACTTAAGGAATTAATCAAACTTTTTTTATTGAAAGTTTTAATAAATTACACTCAAAGATTAACACTTTATAACAAATTGCATGTATGGGTCTGACACCAAGCACACAGTGCATTATTTCCCTATCAAACTCTCATACAATCAAAATTCAAGTATCAAAAGTGCATCCATGTCTTAGCACATGCATACTTATTAACTGTCAAAACTGCAATTGGTAAAAATGTAAAATAATTAGCATATGAAGACTTCAAAATCCATCAAAAATGTGTTGTGCTGTGCTGTTCCTGGTCATTTTAATATTTTCATAAGAGATTCTAGTGCTCCAGGTTGTTCTCATATGAAAGGGCAAGTTCTCCATTTTAGCATACTTCCTCAGAAGTAGCAAGACAAGAAATGGAAAGAAAGTAAATTTTGCCAACTAAGTTTTTAGTATTCATAATCTTAAATATCCCATAACACTTCTCATCCTTTATTCACTGTTTGATACAGTACAGTAATCATGTCCATTATAATTAATGGAGTAGTAACAGGTTACCCATCATGGACTGCAGCCACCTGCATACTTGAAATATCATCATCATCTTCCAGCATTCTTTTCAAGGTTCCTAAACAAAACAAAATGCCATTACTAAAGCTTTGAAGAGTAATGATAAACACAGGTCAGAGAAAAACAAATACAGGAAATATTCAGTTCAAACAAAATTCAAAAGAAACAGAAGTAACATTTCTGCATGTTAATCTCTCATCAAAACTTTTCTTCTCCCTCCACCACGAAATTGCTGACTTGCTCAGTTATTTCTAGCATCTGCAGTGTTGTTTAACTGCCAATGCTTTAATATAATCCTTAAACTTTACAGAGAGAAGTTAGAGACAACATTCATAGTCTACTGTGGTCCCAGTTATTTGCAGTGCTTAAGTATAAAGGTCCTTGTGCAGAAGGCTCTCTTCCTGTTGATTGATTATATCTGAAGCAGTTCTTCGTACCCACACGTAGATATTTTTCAAAGGCAATCCATTTTAACATGAAGGAGACAATTACATTAGTTGGTAAGCCATTGTTACATTCTGATAGGAGATCCTAAGAGCAAATCTTCCTAATCCTAATGGGGTAGCTTCCGGAAGCTTAGTTTACACTATCTGCAGGGAAGTGATACTCTTGCAGTTCCCAAATAATGATGTTCATTATTGATAACCCTGCAGCATGCATAATCACTGCGAACTAATATGGCAAAATGAAGCATTGGAATTCTCAACCGTTTTCTTCCCTAGAGTTCAGGTAGGCAATCAACAGAAATGTCTCTCAAAGATTCACCATCTACAAGTGGTGCTCCAAGACCATGCAAGAAACTTGATACATCTAAGACAATCCAAACTATTGACTGACACTTCCTACAACCTTAAACATTCACCACTTCTACAACAACTTGATTGTAGTGCATAACATCTACATGATGCATTGCAGCAAGTCACCAAGATTTCTACAACAGCAACTCCCAACCTGCACCCTTACTATCACAAGAACAACAGACACTGGGATAGCACCATCTTCAAATTGCACACCAAACTTACATGGTATTTTCCACCCTTCCTGTATCATCACTGGGTCAAAATCCTGGAACTCCATATCTAACAGCACTGTGGGAGTAGTTCAAGAAGGCAGCTCACCAACACTTCTTCAAGGACCATTAAAGATGCGCAATAAACGCTGGCCTGGCCACCGAAGACTGCATTCTGTAAATGAAGGCTCTCTTCAAGGATGGAGCTGATTTAGTGTAGCACTTTTAAGGATAAATTTCTGCATACATGTTGGCGAACATTTGGATTATCCCAAATGTTGCTGTCATAAGAGTGTCAGGCAAGCTGAACCAAAACCAACAGGTAAGCTCTTCAAAACAAAACCCATTAAATTCTATTGTATGATGTTCATATGTATTGCATCTGGCCCCTCTCTCTCTTCTGCAAAAGGTGATTTAACTAGTTCAGAGAAACTCAGGAATACCTTGTACATTGACACATGGAGATAGGCACCAAAAGCAAGAAGAATTGCTGAATCTCATAGCAGAAGTCTAGTTGAAATGTCCACAAGCTTTAATTTTGAGAAAAATCAAAATTTTTAAATGAAAGTATGAGAAGAATTGATACTTGAGAATTTAAACATTACTAATTGATGCATAGGAAGGGACATAAGATGTGCCAGTTTAGAAATGACAAGTTTATCTGTATTCCTGGATTTGCATTAGTATACTACTTGCCACAGCAAATATCAGAACATATAGGTCAACATATAAAAGAATGCTCAGATTGGCAAGAGGACGTTGTAACAGCTTTTGACGATCTCCAAATCTATGAATACCATATGATTATATTTTCTATCTTATAAAAGAGAATGTCCACTAGCCTCACAAATTAGCCTCATGTCCCCTCAGAGGAAGCAATAAATACTTAACCATGGGAAAGTTTTGGAGACTAAATGAATGGGATCCTGATAGAGTGAGAAACTCCAAGAAAGACTACCCTACAAGTAAATAAATCCACTTCATTACATCATTGCCTAAATGTCACACTGTCTGACTCAGTAGCTTCTTACAAGTTAGAATGGAAAATCTTAGAGAGTTAGAATATTTACTGGATTCTCTATACCATCCACTACTTACACCACTTCTCTGGGGTTTGCACTAGTATCTTGGGCAGTGAATCAGGAGAACCCCACAGAAATTCCAGATTGAGCTTAAAAACAATTAGAGCCATAAAAGGCTCTAACTAAATAATTGACTGCTGGGAGATTATTGCAGACAAAAGTCTTGCAGATACCATTGTAGAGCAACTGATGTTTGCTACGCTAAAACAACACAAATCTAGAGAACATTCAACCAAACATGTAATATTCTTGTATGTTGAGATAACCTTGTCAGATATGTGTGGTCTCCAGATGACAACAGCTACTGAGAACTAGGAAATTCCCTACCTAACACCATTGAGGGAACACCATCACCAGAAGGACTGCAGCGGTTAAAGGAGAAGGCCCATCACCTTCTCAGGGTAACAAGGGATGGGTGATAAATGAGGCCTTTCCAATGTCGCCCATATCCTGAGAACAACTAAAAAAAGGAAAAGATTGTGTTGCATTTACATAGATCATATACCTTTTACTATCCATAAAACAGAATCTGAGAACAGTTCTAAAATTAGCTCAGTGATTGCACTAGTAACAGCAACTGAGATATGAAGATGCTTCCAACAGAGAATCACAGCTACCAAGAAAGTAGTTTACAATGATAAAATCATGTGGAAGATTGAGCTCAAAGGCTTGGTATGGAATACCAGGTGTAAATCTCGAGAAGGAAATTAAGCAAGACTTGATTTCCAAATCCCTTTCATAAAATAAGATACAAAAGGATTTTCACCAAGAGTCCAGAGAGGAAACACGGAGTACTGCAGAAGCTGTAAATGAACAATGTTGGTGCTTCATTTCAAAACCAAGCTTAGCAATGTGGGTTCCAGGATAAACTCCAAATGATTAACAACTTCAACTTGTAGGATATGCCTTACTCACAAAAGATTTCCTAGAATCAATGTATTTACTAGAAAGAGAGCATTTTGGCTATTGAAAGGAAATAGTGAAAAACAAACAATAAAACAGAAATCTGTTGACCAAGTAAAGAATTCAATCTAGTAACAGGATAGCATGGGATTTGTTCAAGAATTTAGCACAAGAATATTTGAGAACTAATCATTTTACACCCTGAATGAGATGTTTAAAATAATGTTTAATTTTGCTGCAATACTCAAGGAATCAAAGGGCACGTACAGAATAACATCTGCTCCCTGAATTTAGGAATATACAGAATTGATTGCAGCACACTAGAGGAACATTTTAATGTCATCAAGAAAAGCTTTAATATGACACAGAAAAGAACGAACATGAACAACATATCAACAACATATTCAGATAACTAAATCCTCTCTAATTTATCTATAAATAGCTGGCATTTTTTGATTTGCCCTGTGCACATGCAAACTGAAAAGAAAAAAAATAGTAAAAATTGTTCAGGACATTGTTGTCCTGGGTACATGCCCTTCTCTTTCCCAAAATATTGGTCGTTTTATTTACATTGGGTATATATTTAATTTACTTGAGTTTCAGAATATAACATCAATTCTCCAACTACATGTCAATATCTGTATTCCTAGCAGCTTATTTTCAGGCTGTAACATTCTTAAATCAATAACTACAACATTTCTAATGCTCCAAAGATTGAAGCTTTGTACTAAGATGTATCTTGGGCATATTTCAGAATGATATATTAGCCAAACATAACATCCATCAGTAGTATTAACACAAGAAAATGTAAGAAAACAATCATTTTCAACAATTACTAACCTTGTGCAGAAACTGATCTGCCCAGTTGAAGTGGTGACATCATCTTTATTGTCAATTTTGCTAAATAAATGGCTTCATACTCCTATTTATAGAACAGTTTTTACATTAGCTTTTATTAAAAAATATTTTGTTGATTTGACTAAAGCAATCATCTAAAACAGCTTAACACCTCACGCATTTTTCTGCAATTTTTGGAACATGCAAGTGCATGTGCACAAAGCAGCCAATAACACATAAAGGAGACAGACTCTGGGAATTGCTTGCACATCGTTGGATGTGTTGCACCATTCTGCTATAAGCTTTACAAAACTGGCATGAGTTGCTACATTTGCTCATTATCTCAACTTCCCACAGAAAGTTCTCTCTCACAATTAACAGTGCACGTACCTATTTAACAAAGTCACAATTGTCACTAGTTGGCAATCAATCAGTCCCTCCCAAAAGGTGAACATTAAATGTATGGTGCATCATTCCTTATGGATTATTGTTGGGAGAATTTGTAAATGTCAAATTCTACTGTTAATTTTATTCCCCATTTTTCTGTCGCTGTTCTCTTTTGATCCAATTTTACTTTATCCCGCTCTATTTCTTTAACCTGAACCTTATTTAACACTGAAGTCATTCAATCTGACTTACCTGCCTCCTCAGTCCTACCCCTTCTAATTTCTCCAGCTACTTGCTGAGCTTCAGCCTCATCAGTAATTAATTGTTCAAATTCATTTACCAGGACTTTGGCAAATCCCCAGCTGGCTTACCATGCTTTCTGTTTCTATTTTGTTAAGGAAATACATAACTGCCTTTGAGGCAGCACAGTAAAGGATGACTACATTGGTTTCCTCGTGAGGTTGACTTACAACCAAAGGCTGCATAAATTGGGCCTATACTGAAGCTTAGAAGAATGAAGGGTGATTGAAATAATAAAGATTCTACAGGTGTTTGATGGGGTTGACACAGAAGTTGTTTCCCTGGCTGGGGAATTTAGACCCCCAGGACAGAATCATAGAAATAAGGACCGGTTCATTTAAAACTCAGATGAGGGGCAATTTCTTCAAAGGATTGTTCATTTTTGAAATTATCTATTCCATATACTTATGGATGCTCCATTACTAAAGATATTTCAGGTTGAAATAAACAGACCATTGGCCCTTAGACAGGGAGTGAAGGGATATGGGAAATGGGTGGAAAATAAAGTGGAGGTAGAAGACTGAGTACCAGAGAAGGCTTATGAGGCCATCTGGTCTCCCCTTGCCTCTACATCTTATGTCTGCTATCTTCCAGGTGAGAAACGTGGATAGTTTAAAAGGAAATAAAGCCTAAACTGTATAAAATAAAAAGACATTCATTTTAAAACATACACACCAATCTTGTGCCAATTCCTCAAATGTTATATTATCAATATAAATTAATATTTTATGGTGATTAATAAAAAGACAAGCCAGTTACCTGCAGCTGATGGACAAATCCAGCATTTGGATTAATACAAAATCTTCTTTCCTGCACATATGTAAAGGCATCCCTAAAAACAAAGTAGTAAAGGTGCATACTATGAACATCTTTCCAAACTGTTATTTTATCCACTCAAAACCCAACTATTTATTTCCCCTTTCTCCTAGCTCATTTCCAAACCATTTCTCAAATAAAAGATTAAGCAAGTAAACTGATTCTTGGCATTGGTGATTTCCTAATTGATCATTAGGAGATGGATAAGTGATTTACAACTTTACTGTTCACTGTCAAGAAATATGTTGCCTTATCTTCACAATTGCCACTGATCACAGTTCAGTATGGGAATACCAATCTTTTTCCTAGAACCTATTAAAAAGTTGTTTTTAATGAAATTAGCAGATTTCCAAAGGAATGATCCAGTCAACAGAAATGGGAATGTTATATGTGGATTGCCAGAAAGTGTTCAAATAGGTAGGCCACCACAGGTTTATCAGAAAAACTCATATCTGGTATAAAGAAAAGTGTAACAGCATTACTTGAAAGCTACCATTAGATTAATTGCATGGACATTTCTAAAGAGGGTACAGGATTAGAAGGTCCTGAATGTACAGTTTTTGTGCATAAATCAATGAAGTGACAGGCCAAGTTGAGAAAACAAAAGCATACAGAAGGCTAGGATTCTTATGACAGTGGTAGTGTATCTATCTGTGAGCCAGGAGAACTTGTTTCAAGTCTCACCTGCCTCAGAGGTGTGTCATAACATCCCTGAACTGGCTGATTAAAAAAACCTACGGGCAGGCTAAGCTTTATAAAAAGGGACAGTGTACAAAAATGCAAGCAGCTTTGTATAGACATTGATTTGGCCTCAACTAGAGTGCTGTGCGCAGTTCTAGGCAACACATTTTAGGACGATGTAGGTGTCACTGGCTTGGCCAACTTTCATTATCTAGTTATCTTGAGAATGTGGTGGCAACTTCCTGTCTTGAACTGATGTCATCCATGGATGTAGGTTCACCCACAATACCATTAAGAATTTCAGGGTTCTGACCCTGCATGCAGGAATGGTGAATAATTCCAAGCCAGGATGGTACATGGCTTGGAGGGAAACTTGCAGATGGTGGTGCTCCCATATGTGTCTGCTGCTCTTCTAAATGGTAGGGGTCACAAGTTTGGAAGGTGTTGTTGAAAAAGCCTTGATAAATTGCTACTATCAATCTTGGAAATGGTACATACTGCAAATTGTGGGGAGTGGGGGTAACAGAGATACATATGCTGAAGATGGTGGATGGGTGTCAACGAAGTGGGCTGTTTTGGTTTGAATGATGTCAAATTCCTTCAGTGTTAGTGAAGCTGCATCCATTCAGGAAAGGGGAGAGTATTCTATCACACTCCACTTGTGCCATGTACATTAATGGCAACACATTGGGCAATCAAATTAAATGAGTAATTGCCTCCAAATTCCTAGACTCTAATCTGTTCTTGTAGTTTGTTTTCATGGCTGGTCCAACTTCTGGTCAGAATACTGATAGTTGGAATTCAGCAATGTCAATGCATTTGAATATCAAGGATAGATGATTTAATTCTCTGTTGCAGGAGGAGATGGTCATTACCTGGCAATTATGGTATCTGCCAATATTGGCCAGGAGTACTGCATATGGACATGAACTGCTTCTGTATCTGAGATCATAAGACAAAAGGAGGAGAAATAGGCCATTCCACCCACCAAGTCTGCTCAGCCATTCAAGATGATCATGGTCCAACTCCATTTTTCTGCTTTTGCCCCATAACATTTGATTATCATACTAATTAAAAATCTGTCTATTGAATATGCTTATTGACCCAGCTTCTGTAACCCTCTGTAGTAAAACATTCCACAGATTCACTACTCCCAAAAGATATTCTTCTTCATATTTGCCTTAAATGGACAACCCTTTATTTTGAAATAATGTCCTCTGGTCCTAGGCTCCACCACAAAGTGAACAACCTTTTCACATCTACCCTATCAGGTCTGTAAGAATCTTGTCTGTTTCAATAACATTGCCTCTCATCATTGTGAATTCCAACGAGTATAGGCCCAACCCGCTCAACAAAAGAGATACCCTCAATTCCTTGGCTCAACCAAGTGATCCTGCTCTGGACTGCCTCCAACATTAGTATATATTTCTTTGGATAAAGGGGTCAAAATCAATTCATAGTATTCTAGCTGTGATCTGACTAGTGCCTTATATAGCTTCAGCAAGACGTCACTAGTTGTCGAATCCATTCCTTTTGGAATAAAGACCAACATTCCATTTAGCTTCCCTAATAGCAACTGAATTTATATGCAAACCTAATGGTTGAGGCATGAGGACTCCAAATCCCTCTGTGCAGCATCTTCTTCAACTTAAATAATAGAGTTCCTCTATTCTTCCTCACATTTCCCCAGATTATATTCCATCTGCCATGTAATTGCCTACCTGCTTAACCTGTCTATAAACCCATTTAGACATTGAGTCCTCACTACCTGCATTCCCATTTATTTTTGCGTTATCTGCAAACCTGGCTATAGTACATACGCTTCCCTCATTCAACTCATTATAATATACTGTAAATAATTGTGGGGAGAAAGTGAGGTCTGCAGATGCTGGAGATCAGAGTTGAAAATATGTTGCTGGAAAAGCGCAGCAGGTCAGGCAGCATCCAGGGAACAGGAGAATCGACGTTTCGGGCATAAGCCCTTCTTCAGGAATCAAGCCATTCCTTGATTGTTTAGTATTTTTAGAATGCAATTGGCATCTTCTGCTATTAAAACTGATGTAAAGTATTTATTCAACTTCACTCCCATTTCCTAGTTCCCTATTATTATTACCCTTGCCTCATTCTGTTGCAAACGCACTAAACATTGTGCAGTTATCAGTAAACATTCCAACTTCTGACTTTATGATTAGATTATGGAATAGCAGAAAGGGATTGTACCTAGGATGCTACCCGATTACCTTGTGCCATGATGTCCCAGGACGGAATTAAATGATCTCCAATAACCACAACTACCTGTGCGAGATAAGATTCCAACAAGCAGAAATTTTCCTTTGATTCTCAGAGTCCAAGTTTGCTAGGGCTCCTTGACAACATTCAAATACTGCCTTGATGTCACATTTATTTCTGGAGTTCAGCTTTTTTGAACATATCTGGGCCAAAGCAGTAATAAGGTCAGTAGCTAATTAGTCCTTGCTAAAGCCAAACTAATGACAGCGAGCAAGTTATTCTGAGCAAATATCTCTCATGGCACTGCGGACAGCCCCTTCATTCACTCTGATGAAGGACTGTTGACTAATGGTCTGGTAATTGTTTTGTAGACAGGGCAGACCTGGGCATTTTTCACATTGCCAGATAGATTCTAGTGTTGCAGCTGTACTGGAACAGCTTGGTTATGGATGCAGCTTATTCTGGAGTACAGGTCTTCAATTCTTTTGTCAGTATACTGTCAAGCTCCGTAGCCTCGAATGGATTAAGGAGACAGGGTAAAACTGTTCCCATTAGTGGAAGGATTGAGAACAAGAGGTCATGAATTTTTGGTAACTGGCAAAAATAGCAATGGTGACATGAAGAAAAAACACATGCAGTTTGGAGTTGGGATCTGGAGGGACTACCCATATGCCTCATGGAGACAGGTTCAATCTAGGCCTTCAAGAAGGAATTGGATTAAAACTGCAAACTTAAAAAATGAAAGTATGGAGAATTGCTCCTTGGAATGCACAGACATGATTAACTGAGTGGCCTCATTCTGTGCTATTACCTTTCTCCAAAGAGTGACAATGATTCAAATATTCTATTCTATTCTATTCGAAAGATCAGTGATGGGGATCTATGTGCATATGATTTAGTCTCATTTAAATGGAACAAAATGTCAAAGTTTGGCGATAACATAAAAGTAAGTTGGCAAGTTAGCAGCCAGCAAGGGCAAGCAATGAAGAGACTACCCAGTCTAACAACTAGGACAAAGACAGGAACTTCTACAATTTGATAATACATTCTATAACTTAAAATGTAACAAACCAGAAAGGTTCTGCTCATACCCAAACTCTCTTTCCAATTCACTTACGGGATGTAGGTATCATTGGCTGGGCCAGAATCTATTTGCCTATCCCAACTTGCCCTTGAGGTGGTGGTGAACTGCCTTCTTGAATCACTGCAATCTGGTTCATTGCACTCATTAATACATCATTAGAATGAGTAAGGTGATCGGACTCATCTTAATTCATTCAATCAGAAAGATCTTAAAATCATCTATTGCAGTAACAAGTAGTTCTTAAGATGACTGAAAACGGTTATCATTTCCAACATTCCCCCAAATTTTAAAGCATGTTATGATTCACATAGACATGAATAACTTTAAAAACTGAATCCCTAATAATTAATTTAGATTTGTACAAGGTTGCAAGTTAAGACTTTTACTGAAAGAAAAAGGCAACTTAAGCTCCAAACTACATTAAAAAATTGGATGATTGGATCTGGGATGAGGTGGGGGGAGGGGAGAAAAGGAAACTTCAACTCATCCCAGACCCTCCAACTCGGCACCGCCCTCTTGAACTGTCCTATCTGCCCATCTTCCTTCCCAGCTATCCACTCCACCCTCCCCTCTGACATATCACCATCACCCCCCACCCTATATCAACCTATCACCTTCCCAACTACCTCACCCCTCTTCCCCACCCCTCTCTCCCATTCCTGATAAGGGCTTATGCCTGAAACATCGAATCTCCTGCTCCTCAGATGCTGCCTGATCTGCTGTGCTTTTCCAGCGCCACACTTTTTGATTCCTCCCTCCAGCCAAAACCAAGTGAATCTTTCTGTTTTGGTTAAATTCATATGAACTATTTTCTTCAACCGGAGTGCAAAACCTGCAGTTTTCACCTCTCTCTCTCTCCCATTTCTTGTAATTTATCTGAGAGATTCGGAGATGTTTTTAATAGAATCTTGCAATCTTAGTGGTTTCCTATGCAATTTTTCCCTCAAAAAGTTAACCACTATGGCCATGTGAATCATTTACACTTCTATTCAAGTAGAGATGTTGACTAGCTCTCCTTTACACTCTGAACTAAGAACGTACCTTGCAAATAAACAGACAGTTTAAAAGTATACAAATTGACTATCCAACAATCATGTTCCCACCTTGTACCTTGCACCTTGTATCAAGTAAACGTGGGCTACCCTTTAATCTTTAACACACACTTCACTTGTTGTCAGGAGAATGCAAAACTGATTTCAGGAGGGTTAAACTAGTGAGGCAGGGGCTGGGGATCAGAGTAATACATCAACTTGTCAAGTGATTGAGAGGAAAGGAAAGGTTAAGTAAGTCTAATATGAAGAATAGGCAGGGCCAGGTTAATGAGCATGACGGGACTGACAGTCTGATGTGTGTTTATTTTAATGCAATGAGCATAACAGGTAACAGATGAGTTTAGAGCCTTGATTTACAGTGTTGCAGCTATTACAGAAACTTGGCCGAGAGAAGAGCAAAACTGGGAACTCAATGTCCTCGTGTTTAGATATTTCAAGCGAATACAGAGATGAAGTGGGAGGGGGGAATTGCATTACTGATTAAGGAGAATATCACAGTTGCACTAAGAGGACATCTTGGAGGGCTCATCAGCAAGTATGTGTTGAACTCAGGAATGAGAAAGATGCAATCACTATGACAGCGTTATACTATAGGCCTCACAATAGCTAGCAGTCCATAGAGGAACAGATATGTAGGCAGATCATGGAAAAACGTGAAAACAACAGGGTTGTTGCAATGGGTGATTTTAACCTCCCTTAGCTTGTCTCTCAGTTTCAGGGGCCTTAGATGGAGCAGAGATGATTAAGACTGGCTCTCAAGTGAAAGTTCTAAATTGGGGGAAAACTATTAGACAAGAACTGCAGAAATTAGACCGAGGGCAGCTATTTCAGGGGAAATGGAAATCTGACAACATGTGAGTCTTTAAAGGCCAGTTGATCAGAGTTCAGGACCAGCATGTGGCTGTGAGGTTGAAAGATAAAGATGGCAAAATTTGGGAACTTTGGATGACAAAAAATAATGAAACTTCAGTCAAAAAGAAAAAGGAAGCAGACGTAAAGGTTTAGGAAACTAAAATCAGGTAATGCCCTTGACTGATATAAGGAAGCAGTGAAGAAATCAAGCAACAAATTAGAAGGGCTAAAAGTGGCCATGAAATGTCCTTAACAAATGGAAATCTCAGGTATACAAGGAGTAAAAGGATAGCACAAAAGGAGGCAATTTATGCGTGGACCAGAGGAAGTTGGTGAAGTCCTCAATGAATACATCAGCCAGATTGAATTAACCAAGGAGAAAGAGGACATAAGTGAGAAAGATTAGAAAGATAGAAACAGAGAAAGACAGAATATGTTTATATTCTAGGGGATATTGATTTTAAGGTGATGGTGGTGTTGGGTGTCTTGAAAAACATTAAGTCCCCTATCCCAGGATACTGAGGGGGGGGAAAAGGAAGAGATTGCTGGAATCTTGACAGAGATTTTTGCATTCTCTTTAGCCACAGGTGAAGTCCCAGAAGACTGAAGAATAGCCAGTTATTTTTCAAAAAAAAGAGCAATAGGGGTAATCCATAAAGTTACAGGCAAATTAGCCTTACATCAATGGTAGGGAAATTAGTGGAGAAGATACTTATGGGCAGGATTTACTTGCACTTGGAGAAGAATGAATTCACTTGGAAAAGTCAGCATGGCTTTATGTAGAGGAGGTCTTGTCTCAAAAATTTGAATTTTCTGAGGAAGCAATGAGGATATGAAGGGTAGGGCAGTGGACATGGACTTTACAAAAGCATTCGACAAGGTCCCGCATGGGAGACTATTCTAGAAGATGAAGTCACATGGGACCCACAGTCAGTTGTTAAGTTGGATTCAAAATTAGCTTGGTCACGGAAGACAGAGGGTAGTTACGGAGGGGTGTTTTTCTGGGGGTCTGTCACCAGTCGTGCTCCCCAAGTACCAGTGCTGGGACCTCTGCCGTTTGAAAAATATATATACTTAGATAAAAATGTACAAGGTCTAACTAGTAGGTTTGTAGACAATACAAAAATTGATGAGCGTGAAGAAGGTTGTCAAAGGGTATAGCAGGATAGAGATCAGTTGAAAAGTTGGTGAAGAAATGGTAGATGGAGTTTAATCTAGACAACTGTGTGGTGATACATTTTGGGAGGTCAAATGCATTATACAGTTAATGGCAGTACCTTAGGAGCAGCGATAAATGGAAGGATTGTGGGGTCCAAGCCCATAGCTCCCTGAAAAAGGATAAGACAGTAAAGAAGGCATATGGCATGTTTGCCTTTATTGGTTGGGGTATTTAGTATAAAAGTTGATAAGTCAATGCTGCAGCTGTTTAAAACATTAGATGGGCCACATTTAGAGTATTTCTGGTCACCACACTATAGGAAGGCTGTGGATGCTTTGGAGTGGGCACAAAAGAGGTTGACCAGGATGTTGCCTGGATTGGATTGTATAAGTAATAAAGGGAAGTTGGACAAACTGGGATTGTTTTCAGTAGAGTGTTGGAGGCTGAGGGGTGAACCTGAAAGAAATGTACAAAATGAGAAGCATGATAGGGTGGATGGTCTGAATTATTTTTCCCATGGTGGTAATGCCAAACACTAGGTAACACACGTTTAAGGTGAAAAGGGGAAGGTTAAAGGAGTTGAGAGAGGCAAGTCTTATTTTTACAGAGGGCGTATGCACTGGAACACACTGCCAGGAGAGGCGGTAGAAGCAGATACAAGCACAATGTTTAAAAGGCATTTAAACAAACATGAATAGGTAGGGAATAGAGGGATATGATTAGTTTAGAATAGGATCATGGTCAGCCTAGACAGAGGGTCAAAGGGACTGTTCCTGAAATGTTCTGTTCTATGTTTTATGATCACATACCCTCTTTGTTCCTCCATTTTATTCCAAATTAAAGAAACTGTAATGAAATCCAAAGTTATAAACTGTACATTTGTAACAATGTATTGACCATTGTTCATAAAACTTGTTAACATCATTGCTAAATAGTTTGAAGCAAATTCCTAAAATACCCTTCTTAATACCACCATAGGTGCACTGGAATGGTTCAAGGAGGTAGCTCAACACCACACTCAAAAGGCCAGTTGAGGATGGGCAAATATTATTGTCCTTGCCAGTAATTTGGCTTTCAATGTCATTTACATTATTAGGAGAAGGTAACTTCAGCTTTGAGTTGAGCTAAAATAGTAACAGATATAGTATGGTCATCACACCTTAAACTTAATATTTCTTTTCACTGCTTACCTATACTTAACACCAAATGTTTCCATAATATATGCTATCACCAAGGCTGCACTGGAGGAAAGGAGAAAAAAAGTAAAGTCACTAATTTTCCTCTGGGGTGGGGGGGGGGTCATGATAATTAGATTATAACTCCAAAGTGAATCATGTTCTTACCTTCGAGAAATACCTGCATTTCCATGTAAAAGAACCTTCCCTGAGAAAGCAAAGTGGCCAGGATACATCACCATAGCTTTGTTTGTGCAAAACATTATGAAAACTAATCAAAAATCAGATCTTTACCTCCATTTTCCAAGCATCCATCAATGAATTCTTTTGTCTGAAGAAATAACAAAAATAAAAATATATATTTCTCACATAATCTTCGTATTACAATTACTTTTCAAAGGGAACTAGCATTTAATGGAAATCTTTGGCGATTTGAACATGCTTATACTAGGTTCTAGACAGGTCTGATTAGCATAAAATAAAGCTAAAATAAATGTAACAAACAATGTGACAGTCAAGGGCTTATGCCTGAAACATAGACTCTCCTGCTCCTCAGATGCTGCCTGACCTACTGTGCTATTTCAAGGCCACACTTTTTGAATGTGAGTGAACCAAGCAAACCAGAAGATTTCTTTCTTACACCCATTCCTTACTTACATACAAATTAGAAAAGAAAGTTTGCAATAAAAAGTGTTGTAAATACACCAAAGCTCTTCCACTGGAATGCAATATTATATTCAAACGTCTCAAATAGTAAATACAAAGGGATTGGCTCTAAACCTTAGTGAATTTCAGATTGGTAGAGAGCAGGAAAAGTGCAAATCGGTCTTAAAAGCCGAACCAACAGTTTGGCTGGTGGATGGGAATGAAAGGCAGGCCATTCAGCACACAGCCAGGCATGCTGACAACCAGCTAAATGGTAGAATGAGAGTCTTGTTACTTTTGAGGCCAATCTAACCTCCCAATAAACTGTGCTTACATTGTGGTGAAGCTGCAGCAGCTTCCCCGCTAAGAAAAGGATTAAAACGTAATTGGGAATACTACATAACTGGGCCCCATTATTCCAGTAGCTACCTCAAGTCACCCATCTGCTGAACTGGGTGGTACAGCTGAATCTTCACTTTTGGAAGACCTTGTTATTTCAAAATTTAAGATGATTCATTCTCTCAATTTTGTAATTTCAGTTTTAATGGGCTGATTCACAAAAACTATTTACAACAGCACATTTTTGGTATCTTTTAACATATCTGACTTCTGGTCTAACCCGATTCACCCCTTGCAGAACTACAAAGCACATGCAACTGAATATATTTCACAATTAAATAGGAAAGCATTTCAGCTAAGATCTTTTTTGGAGTTATGCTCCAAAAATACTTAACATTGTTGCTCGGATATTCATTATGCAAGTGAATTGTACAAACGTACAAGAGATGTCTGGTGATATTAAACACACTATAACATCTTATTAAATCACATGCATACAGGACTTTGATATACTGTTTTGCTTCAGAGCATTTCTATGAAATAATCAGGAATTAGAAATACCATTGGATAAAACTGTAGATATCAACCCACATTCTGCCTTTCCACTATAGAGTCATAGAGATGTACAGCATGGAAACGGACCCTTCGGTCCAACCTGTCCACGCCGACCAGATATCCCAACCCAATCTCATCCCACCTGCCAGCACCCGGCCCAAATCCCTCCAAACCCTTCCTATTCATATACCCATCCAAATGACTCTTAAATGTTGCAATTGTACCAGGCTCCACCACTTCCTCTGGCAGCTCATTCCATACACGTATTTGTGTGTATGTACAAACAAATAACAATATCTGTTGAGAGATATCAGGAACACCCAAGATGAAATCTTCATGTATTTTATTTAAAAGAAATCTGTATAGCAAAGGCTGCTTTAGACAATTAATAAATGAACCTGGAAATACATTTATACTGCCAAAACAAAAGGCATCAGTTCAATTCTAATTGCACAGATATTGGATGGAATACACTCAATCTTTTGATGTTTAATGAAAAGATCTTTTGTACACAAAATAAGAACAAGTCAAACCTTTCAACATACACTTCAGATAATTATTTTAAAAAAAACTATCAATATCATAGGCACAAAGTTAAGGAGTAAGAATAAGGTCTGTAAATGTGACAAGAAGTTAATATTCATGCATTTTAGCAAGTTTTGAGAAGATTTGCAGCTCAGTTTGAGGTTCTGGATGTAAGTTTGCTCGGTAAGCTGGAAGGTTCATTTTCAGATGTTTTGTCACAATACTAGGTAACATCATCAGTAATTCTCTGGTGATGCGCTGGTGTTATTTCCCACTTTCCATTTGTGTTTAAGTTTCCTTGGGTTGGTGATGCCACAAAAAGACATGACCTACTATCACTAGTATCCTTACATACAGATGAGGAAGGACACCACTTTAACTGGGACAACACATCCATCCTTGGACAAGCCAAATCGAGACCGCATAAGAATTCTTGGAAGTACGGCATGCCAACCGGGATCAAAAAAACACATTGACTTGGACCCCATTTACCACCCTCTGAGAAAAAGCACAGGAAATAATACCAACACCAGAAATGACATCACCAACCCAAGGAAACCTAAACACAAATAGAAAGCGGGACGTAAGACCAGCTCTTCACCAGAGGCTCATTGACAATGGTACATAGTATGGTGATGAAATGTCTGAAAATGAAGCTTCCAGCTCAGCAAGCAAACTTACATCCATTCACGCATTTGTCTGAATTTTCTCAATTAGTGATGATGCTAAACCATTTCATTTGAAATGATTAATATGACTGGCAAACAACATTTCAGATGAATGTACTGGGTATTATTATATTAATATTCTTCTGTATAACATGGCCACACATACTAATGAACAGGGTGTAAAAAGTACATCAAAATGTGAAAGACTTAAAATACCCATAAGCATCGCTTTATTAATCAACTTAGGTATTCAACTTCATTGCAAAATATATCCCTTACAAATTGATGATACTGTAAAATTTTGAGTACACTGTAACTTTAATTGCAAGACCTATATCAAACACAATTATAGGTTGAGTTTTGAGTTCTAATTTACCAGTTCTAATTAGTTACAAGACCTATTCCAAGTAGAAATATGTTCAAGTTTTAATTCTATCATAGTAAGTATATCCAATATACCAACCACTACAGCAGACAGCTGAAACTGACAGCCGGAAGCGGCAGGGACAGACCACTATAAACAACGGAGGAAACATCAAAGAAGCGCGTCGCAGGAGGCTCCCAAGCACTGATGATGTCGCCTAGCCAGGGGACGAAACGTTTGCAACAAAAACTTCCAGCTCGGCGAACAGAACCACAACAACGAGCACTCGAGCTACAAATCTTCGCAAAAACTTTGATCATAGTAAGTATTACAAGAAGCTACAGAGATAGTGGAGGCACTGGTAGTAATCTTTCAAAAATCCTTACATTCTGAAAAAGTCCAGAAATTGGAGAGTTGCCAATGTAACGCTTTTATTTATAAAGGGAAGGAGATCAAAAAAAGTATTGAAAGGAATACATTAGCATGGATAGAGGTGTGACTGCCTGGCAGAAGACAATTGGAATAAGGGGGGCATTTTCAGGATGATAACCTGTAACTAGCAGTGTGCCACAGGGACCAGTGCTGGAGCCACAATTGTTACAATACTGGATGAGGAAAGTGAAATGAATTATGGCCAAGTTTACAAGATTACACAAAATAGGTGGAAAGGCAAGTGGTGAAGATAAGAGTCTGTGGAGGAATATAGACAGGTTAAACGATTGGGCAGAAACATGGTAGATGGAACAGAGGGAAAATGTGAGATTATGCACTTTGGCAAGAAGGGGAGAGGAGTGAAATATGATTTCAATAGATAAAGACTGCAGAAAACTATAGCACAGAGGGATTTGCATCCCTGTGCAAAAAGCTAGTATCCAAGTTCAGTGGGCAATAGGAATGGCAAAGGAAAGTCTGGGCTTTATTTCAAAGGGAATGGAATATAAGAATAGGGAGATTTTGCTAAAACTATAAAAGGCAATAGTAAGACCAAAGCTAGAATACCGTGAACAGTTTTATTTACCCTAATCTAAGGAAAGATATATTGGCATTGGAGGTGGTCTAGAGAAGGTTCACTAGATTGAACCTGGATATGGTTGGGCCTGTACTCGAAATTTAGAAGAATGAGAGGCAGTCTTATTGAAACATAGAAGAGACAGTGTTGATGCAAAAAGGTTGCTTCCCCATGTGGGAGAGTTGAGGATCAGAGGGCCATAAGAGTAGCACATTTGAAATACAGATGAGGAGGAATTTCTTCGAGGGTGGTGAATCTGTGGAATTCTTTACAAAAGAGGTCTCTCAAGGCTGTGAAGTTAAGAATATTCAAGGCTGAGATAGACAGATTATCAATCAGTATGGGAATCAAGGGTTCTACAAAAAAGGCAGGAAAATGGAACTGAGTATGATCAGATCAACCATGATTACATTGAATGGCAGAGTAGACTCAATTGGATGAATGAGCATCCACCTATTGCACTCTTAGCGTGGAGTTCACCAGTTTCCTCACTTCCCCTCCCCCCTCCACCTTACCCCAGTTCCAACCTTCCAGCTCAGCACCATCCTCATGAACTGTCCTACCTGCCAATCTTCCTTCCCACCTATCCGGGTGCCAGAAACGTTGATATTCCTGCTTCTCGGATGCTGCCTGACCTGCTGTGCTTTTCCAGCACCACTCTAATCTTGACTCTGATCTCCAGCACCTGCAGTCCTCACTTTCGCTGCTCTATTGGCTGAATGGCCTACTTTTGTTCCTAGACTTTATGGTCTTATGGAGCATTGGGTAGATCTCAGCAGTAGTAGTTAGTCATTCATGTCTTCTATTCTTCTTGTTACCAAGTGTATAACGTAATCTGTATACAATTACTTAAATTCAAGAAACCTTAACTTGCTAGAGGTAAGTGTCTCTTCCGCCAAGACTTATTTATTGTTCAGTCTTCAACCCAAGTTACTTGACATGGATGGACTTCCCTAGCTACTATTTTGTTGAGCTGTGTTAGGTCAATACACATATTCTGTTGTAGCTGATGAATCTTGATACAATAATCATGTCCAAACACAATTCAGATCATTTGGCTACCAGGAAACAAAGCCAATATTGATTATTTCCTGAAACTAATTCTGAACATGAACCATAACGATGCAAAATATTCCTGGCATGCATCTCAGAAATGTTCCAGGAGAGGCAGCAACCTTTCAGCCCATCAAATCTGCACCCGCTCTCGAAATGGGCACCATGACTTGGTGCCACTCTCCTGCCTTTTCCACACAGAAACAACATGCCAGGCTATTTAAAAATCACAGTGCCCTCTGGAATGCCTCAAATGAAACTGCCGCCACCATACCTCCATCCCATGTATTCCAGACTTGAACCACTTGTGGTTTAGAAAAGTTTTATTTGTACATTACATTCACTTCTTTTGTGTGAGACATTAAATCCGCATCCTCTCATTCTTGATCCTTTTATGAGCAGCAGTTTCACCCCAGCTTTTGGATTAGTGCTGCTGGAAGAGCACAGCAGTTCGGGCAGCATCCGAGGAGCAGCAAAATCGACGTTTCGGGCAAAAGCCCTTCATCAGGAATAAAAGCCTTTTATTCCTGAAGAAGGGCTTTTGCCCGAAACGTCGATTTTGCTGCTCCACGGATGCAGCCTGAACTGCTGTGCTCTTCCAGCACCACTAATCCAAAATCTGGTTTCCAGCATCTGCAGTCATTGTTTTTACCTAGTTTCACCCCAGCACCTACTCATCATTCTGAAAACTTCTATCAGATCTCCTCTTAGCTTTCTTCTCTCCAAGGAGAGCAGTCCAAAGCTCTCCAATATATTCTCGTAAGTGAAGTATCTTATCCCTAGAACCATGCCTGTAAAACTCTTCTGCACTCACTCCAATGCTTTTACATTCTTCAGACTGTGGCACCCTGAATTTTTCAAAATACTCCAACCAAGGTCTGACAAGTGTCTTATAAGTTCAGTATCACCTCCTTGCTCTTCTACTCCAAGGTACAATTAAGCAAGCTCAGAATACAACGTTTTGTCAATTGCTGTCTCCATCTTCAATGTCTATGCACTTACACATCCTTGTCCCTCTGTTCTTGCACCTCCTTTAGTGTTACTCCTTATTTTGTATCTTAACTTTTTTACATTGAACTTCACCTGCCACCTATACACTCACTCTGCAAATCTGTCTCTATCGTTTGAAGTTCTCACTAGCTTCCTCACAGTTTACAACGCTTCTAAACTTTGTATCATTCACAAACATCAAATTTTCCAAGTGTACATCAAGATCTAAATTATTAATGTATGCGAAGACAAGCAAGGATCCCAAAACTGAGCCTTGGGCAGCTGGACCACATATCCTATTCTAGTCAAATAAATATCCACTGTTACTTATCATTTATTCACTTTTGCATCAATGTTGCCATAATCATGTCAAATGCCTCCTGGAAGTTCATGTGCATTACATCAATGGCATGACCTTCATTGACCCTTTCTGTTAACATATCTGTGCAGAGCCTATTGCAATGTTCCATCAAAGCACAGCATATGCTCTGGGAAATACCACCTTATTTTCCACTTTGACATTTTACAACTTCTAGGACTCAATACTGAATTATACAACTTCAGAAACTGAACTCATGACATCTACCTTCCATTTTTCTTATATTCTCTCTACACTCAACAGACTTGTCTTGTTTACTTTGCTCTCAGCTATGAGGACCCACTCTGACCTTTGCACACCTTAATTTACATCTGTGCTATACCTCTATTCCTCCTTGACTCCAATGAGCAACTCTTTCGTCTTTTGCACTAGTCCTCCACACCATCTGCCACCTCCCCCCACTTTGCTCCTCCTTTGCATCTGTAGCAAAATTATATTAAAACGTCACCATTTTCCAACCAATTTCTGTTCTGAACAGCAATACTCTACTTGAAACATAAACTCTACTTTTTGCTGGGATGCTGCAGCATTTTTGTGTTCATTTTAGTAACAAGTGCTGGATCTTTCATTTGGTTGAGATCAGTTTCATAAAGCAAAGTTATCCTGACAAAAAAAATGGGAAGTACAGTCACAATGATGAAATAATAGATATTTAAAACTAGAACAAATGCAATTCTACCTTTTAAAAACTATTGATAGTTAAATTCAGGTTATAATGTACTAGACACATGTTCACAAAACTTGGGATTTTTTTTAAAAATAAAGTAATGTATTATGTAAGTAGGAAGAAACACAAGAAAGACAGACAACCAGAAATGCAGAAAGTACTTACCACAGGGAAATATCGTATAATATTCTCCACTGGATTGTCAGCAATATCCAAAACTAAATATCTGCAAGCACAAGGTAAACATCAACGGAAGAATTTTTTTTGGTGAAGTTCCTCGTTGTAAATCCCACAATCGAGAGCATAAGATAGTCCAGAGGGATGATGGTGGCGCAACCACCTTTTACGGCCTAGTGGTATTACTGCAGAGTTGTTAATCCAGAGACACAGGTAATTCTCTAGGGACAGAGGCTCAAACCCTACCACAGCAGATGATGGAATTTGAATTCAATAAAAAATAGTTTAATTAAGAATCTTAATGATGCCCAATAAGTCACTGCCAATTATTGGGAAAAAAAATCTTATCTGGCTCACTAATGTCCTTTAGGAAAGGAAACTGCCACCCTTACTTGGTCTGGCCTGGATTTGACTCTTTTCTACCTTCTGCACAACGGCAAATGGGCAATACGTGCTAGCCTAGCCAGTGGCATCCTCATCCCATAAATGAATTTTCAGAAAGCGACGATGTTATTAGAGTATTATGAGGCCCAAGCTAACAGTTGGTGAAACTGAAATTCAAATAATGCATCTGTAATATAAAGCTAGCCTCAGTAATGGTGACTCAATACAAACTATCATTGTTATAAAACCCCATTTGATTCATTAATGCAATTTAGGGAAGGAAATCTGTCGACCTTAATGCAACAGACCCACATCAATATGTTTGCCTCTTAACTGCCCTTTGAAATATCCTAGCAAGCCACACAGTTCAAAGGTAATTAAGGATGTTGAACAAATGCTGGCCTTGTTAACAAAATCTAGATCCCACGGGTAAACAAGTCTAGACATTTCTTAGCTGGCTTGTTTAGAAGAACCAATATGGTAGAAGTGACCTAACCATCTTTCCTTTCCTCTTTCAGATCACTCTCCTGAGGTTAGGAAAAAGGTAGAGAGAATTGTCAAGTTTACAATCGCTGTTACAATTGTTTCTGATGCTCAATGGCACAGTCAAGAATTTTGCTTGATCCTAATAAAGATGACTATATAGTAAAAACACTTTTAAGAGGATATTTACTACTATATAATTTCAAATATTTACCTAAATTTCTCTTGGAAATTTGCCTTGATGAAATTTGCCTCGATATCCTGCCGTACACATATTATGTGAGTTATTCCATTTTCCTCAAGAATAGGAAGCTACCAAAGAAAAATATTTACTATTTAGATTCTGTGATCTGCAACATCCTATCAAACAAATTGCAAATAACATGAAGCCGGAAATAATGATTTTTATGTTAATACCAGTGAAGTTAAGGATAACATCAACTGCGTACTTTTTTCTTTCCATGTGGCAAAGATTAGTGATAAGGTAGATGATTGGGAAAGTTATAAAAACCAAAAGATGACCAAACACAGAATAGAGAGAAAAGATAAATTTTGAGACAATAATAATGGAGAACAAGGAAAAGGCAGAGAAATTGAATAAAAACTTTGCACAATAGAAAACACAAACAGCATTCCAAAGTTACTGAACTATTAAAGGAGGTAAGGCAATACAATAACTAGAGAAAAAGCGCTGGGGAAACTAAGGCCATGGGGTGCACGCAAAATTAAGGATTAAAAGAAAAGCTAGAGATAGCAGATATACGGTTAGTAATCTTTCAAGAAACTTCAGATTCTGGAAAACTCCCAGAGGATTGGAAAACTGCAAATCTAACATGTTTATTGAAAAAAGGAAGCAAAATAAAGGTAACTATATTGGCCGGTTAGTTTAACATCTGTTAGTTGAATCTATTGAAAGGAAACAACAGATCATTTAAAGTAGATAATATGATCAAGCAGAAAAGGCATGGCTTCACAAAGGGGAAATCATGCCTGACACACTTACTAGAATTCTTTGAGATAGTAACAAGCAGTATAGATAAAGGGGAAGCAGTGAATATATGTGGATTTTTATAATGTTTTTGATAAAGACTGCACATTAAAGTAAAGTAAGACTTATGGTGTTGTAGGCAGTATATTAGAATGGATAGAGGAATAGCTAACTAATAAAAGGCAGAGTTGCAATCAGGAGGGCAGTTTCAAGATAGTAACCTGTAAGTGAAGGTGGCGTTTGATATACTTTCCTTTATTGGTCAGAGTATTGAGTACAGAAGTTGGGGAGGTCATATTGCAGCTGTACAGGATACTGGTTAGGCCACTTTTGGAATATTGCTTGCAAATCTGTTGTGAAACTTAAAAGGGTGCAGAAAAGATTTACAAAAATGCTGCCAGGGTTGGAGGATTTGAACTATAGGGAGAGGTTGAATACGGTAGGGCTGCTTTCCCTGGAGCGTTGGAGGCTGAGTGGTGACCTTATAGAGGTTTATAACATCATGATAGGGGAAGTAGACAAAGTCTCTTCCCTGGGATGGGGGAATCCCGAGCTAGGAGGCATAGGTTTAAGGTGAGAGGAGAAAGATATAAAAGAGACCTAAGGGGCAACACTTTCACGCAGAGGGTGGTACGTGTATGGAATGAGGAGGTGATAGAGGCTAGTATAATTGCAACATTTAAAAGGCATCTGGATGGGTATATGAATAGGAAGGTTTTGGAGGAATATGAGCCGGGTGTTGGCTGGTGGGACAAGATTGGGTTGGGATATCTGGTCAGCATGAACAGGTTGGACTGAAGGGTCTTTTCTGTGCTGTACATCTCTATGACTCTGTAACTAGTGGACTGTCATAGCGACTTATTGTATACATTAATGACTTGGATGAGAAAAGTGAACATAATATAACTAAGTTTGCGATGACATAAAAATATGTAGGAAGTAACAAAGATCACAAAATGCATACAGAGGGACATAGACAACTTAAGTGAGCAGACAACATCATGGCAGATTGAACATAATGTGGAAAATGTGAGGTTATACACTTTGGCAGGCTGAGAAGAGCTGAATATGATTTCAAAGGATAAAAACTGCAGAAAGCTGTAGCATGAAGTGTCCTTGTGCATAAATACCAAAAAAAAAGCGAGCAAAGAAGCTCAATGTGTAATAGGGGAATTCAAATGGAATGTTGGCCTTTATTTCAAATGGAAGAGAGTATAAAATAGGGAGGCCTTGCTGAAACTATAGAAGGCAATTAGAATACTGTGAACAGGTTTAGACCTGTTGCCCAAGGAAAGGTGCACTAACATTGAAGGCAGTCCAGAGAAGGATAACCAGACTGATCCCAGGTATGGAATGATTAAACAGACTATGCCTGCACGTTGTTTTTTATTTTTTTAGGGGGGGGGGGGGGGGGGGGGGAGAGAAGGTAGGCAGCTTATTGAAACAAAAAGATCAGCAGAAACATTGTTTCCCCATGCGGTATGGTTGAGAACCAGAGGGCATAATCTCAGAGTAAGGAGTTGCTCTTTTAAGATAAAGATGAGGAAGGATTTCTTCTCTCAGACGGTAGTGAATTTGTGAAATTCTGTGCAGAGGACTGTAGAGCCTGGATCGTTGCATTATTCAAGGCTGAGACAGACAGAATTTTCATCAGTAAAAGAATCAAGGATTACAAAGCAATGACAGGAAAGTGAAATAGGGATTTATCAGATAAGTCATGATCTCATTGAATAGTGAAGCAGACTTGAATGGCCTGCACCTGATCTTCAGGTGTATGGTCCAATGAAGTTATAAATTACAATACTTTGCCAATCAGAACAATAGAGGCCAGTACATGTTTTCTTGAATTGAAATTGTATTCCTATCAAATTGTCATTTATCAATCTCTGCCACGCTTTTAAAAATAATCAACCACCAAATGCCGGTGAGTTAAAGCAATGAATAGAGGAATTTCAAAAAGGGCTCAGCAATCTCTAACTACCTTTCACTGATGAGACCCGCATTAAGTGCTCAAATTCTGAATAGGGAGATTTCTCTAAAGATTAAGATTTCAGTCAGCAGCTCAGGTATTAAGGTTTGATAAACCGGTCTCCAAATCACAATAACAACTTGCATTTGGATAATGTCTTTAATATATTATAACAGCCAAAGGAATTTCACAGAGGAACGAGAAAACCAGCTTTGAAATTAATTCACAAAGAATGAGGCCAATTTTAAGGGTATCTTAAAAGGAAAGCAGAGAGTTGAAGAAGTTTAGGTAGAAGGTTAGAGGAGCTGCAAGACACCAGAGGAATATGAAAACAGAAATAAGAATTTTAAAAATTGTTGGTCCAGGACCCAAAGTAAGTCAATAAGCATAGAAGTGATTGGTGAACAGAACAGTACGCAAGTTAAGATATGGGCAACACTGTGTGGATGACCTTGTCACACTCCCATTTTTAAAAAAAATCATGTTAATCATGGGGCGGCACAGTGGCACAGTGGTTAGCACTGCTGCCTCACAGCGCCAAAGACCTGGGTTCAGTTCCCGCCTCAGGCGACTGACTGTGTGGAGTTTGCACGTTCTCCCCGTGTCTGCGTGGGTTTCCTCCGGGTGCTCCGGTTTCTTCCCACAGTCACAAAGATGTGCAGGTCAGGTGAATTGGCCATGCTAAATTGACCATAGTGTTAGGTAAGGGGTAAATGTAGGGGTATGGGTGGGTTACGCTTCGGCGGGTCGGTGTGGACTTGTTGGGCCGAAGGGCCTGTTTCCACACTGTAAGTAATCTAATCTAATCTAATCTAATCTAATAATACTGATGCTGGCACAGTTGTACTCGTGCATTTCCTGTGTTGCAGCTTACAAATGAATGCGTCATGATTTACTAATGTGTTGATCCTGTGCCTTGGTGAGTGGACTAAGTGGTGTGCTTTTTATTGAATAGGAGTCAAGACCAGGTTTAGACAAACAGCAAACTACAGATTCATACAATGCAAGATTCCTTCACAGTTAAAAGGATCAGAGGACTTACATATGAATAGCAATGCAGTCCCCATGTGCTCAAAGAAGCCATCACCATCTGGGCTGCAGTACTGTATCATGACAATCTAGACCTGTCACCATTACATGAATCAATATTTGTACAACTTGTGAACTCAGCAACCTGTTCAGCTGCATTCAGCTTCTACAACATAGATGGTGTTACCATGGGATCTCTACTATACACAATGCTCTCAAATATCTTTTGAGTTCCACGAGAAATGGGTCTTTAATAGAATAACCATGAGCCTGCTACCCCTTGAATATTTCCAATATGTTGATGATAATGTTTGCCATCCTTAAATCCACAGCTGCTTAAAAGAATTTCTGACATGTTTTAATGGGCCTCAGCCTGTGCTCAAATTCACATTTGAAGTGAAACAGTCAAATCAGTTCCCTTTCTTCAATATATTCACTGAGAAATCAATCAGGTTGATTGTTACAACAAAACTAGCATCATTGGTCAGTACACAAGTTCAGATTCCGAGTTTCATATGCTATAAAATTGGTCTTTTGGATAGCCTCATAAATAGGGCCCAAGCCAATTTTTCCATTGTACAAACTTGATTCTGAAATGGGGCACATCAAAATCATACTGTGGTATAATAGCTATCCTGGTTACATCACTTCTCATTTTATATTGCACAAACTTGTGGAAGGCCTTAATGTGGTCACTTTTGGTTCTGAGAAGTCTACATCAGATTATCCTAGAAGAGTAAGGTATTTCAAATGTATGATCAACAAATGACACTAGCTGTTTTACACCAGTACTCTGCAGCAGCATTACAAGTGGTGGTTGCCACTATCTGGATGCTGCAGTCCAGTCAAATAGATATTCTGCCTCTCATAAACATTGTCACGTGGAATATAAATTTCAGTGCCAACGTGATGGCACGTAGGCCATACACCCCAAAGATTGGCAGATCACATCAAATAGGAAGCCTTTTAGCTGTTCATAATGAGTGGCTACCGATGCATCCAACCAGCTCATACTAGCAATATTCAAAACATTAGGTGCGATTCAGCAATTGAATAACGTCTAATGGATAATCATGAATGTGCAAGGACATATGCTGACAATCAATTGAAGATAATCATTCAAGCTTGCAGCAAGCCATATTTGTGTGATCTGGAAGCTATAGGATCCTGCTCTTAGCAGACAGAAAGAACATATACAAGCCCTGTGCCTGTTCCAATTGAACAAAATAGTTGACAGCCATCTGCTGGTTACCTTCTCAAGACAATGCCCTGCCTAATCAGAGTCTACCTGCTTAGTTTAAAATCAAATCAATGTTAACAGATGCATGCTACTTGGCAATGCCATTCCCCTTTCATGCAGTATAAACATTGATTTTCTCCTGAATTGGTATTCTTGCAAAATGTCTTAATGAGTGCAAGAGTGCAAAAGTATTTGACAAAATGTGCTTTTGCTCAATGACAATTTAGAAAATAGCTGATCCATATTTCTACCTGGACACAAGGCCCATGATATGTACTGCCATCGGGATGGATCTTTGGGAAAGGAAATATTAGTAGAAAGTGATTGAAGAATCGGGTTGCAAGTTTTCTTAGATAGCCCTGAAACTGTCAGAATCAAGTCAGTACCTTAAACATCTGACAGACAGAAAGGATGAGACAAAGCTAGCTAGTACTGAACCTGAAATAGAGAAAATACTCTATTGTTCATCATGCAAACTGGAGTCCACATTCCGAATGGAGAGACTGAGCTCCAGACAATTTAAAAGGAGGCTGGAAAACTCACCTAACTTGAGCTAGAGTGCAGGAATCCCCATTTTTAAGTCCCACAGTGAAAGTCAGCTCTAGGATGAGAAGTTATCTGGCTTGGAAAGGAAAAGGAAGCAAGCTATCAGGAGCGGAGAACAACTTTGGATGGCTCCAGGCGAATGAAATGTCCACTATAGGACACCAGCAGATAATCAGAGGGAGAAATTAAGACTTACTAAAAATTAAAAGAATTTATTTTCAGTTGATTAGAATATAAGCAGCCCACAAAAATAGCATTGCTCTTAGGTTCTTAGAATAAATTTTAAAGCTAACATAATAACCTCATTGAAAAAGAGATAAAGCATTAAAATGCAAGCTAAATGCTTAAAATTTATAATAGGAGATTTGTTTGAAGCTGCTATGAAAGTTATAGTAGGGCACTTAAATAAGTTGAGTCAGTGTGAACATAGTTTGTGAAAGAAATATGAAGTTTGGTCAGTCTATTGGAGTTCTTTAAGGAGGTAACCAAGCTGTGGATAAAGGTGAACCAGTGGCTGTATTGTACTTAAGATTCCAAAAGGCTTTTGATAAAGTAGCACATCAAAGCTTACTAGGGAAAATAAAAACTCATGTTGTGGGAGACAGCATATTTGCACAAATGAATGATTAGCTAACGAACAGGAAGTCTTTTTGAGGTCAGCAAGATTTACAAAAGGTCCCGATTTAAAAGGATCTGACAAATGAATGTTCACACATACGAATGTGACCTTATACAGGGATATAAATTTGAGTACCCGACATGCGAACATTTCCTGTACTTAGAAACTACTTCTTTATATGGTTTTCTGACTTGCAAACAAATCACACTGCAAATGGACTCCAGACCAGAACCCATACGCAACTTGGGGGACTGTCTGTAAGCAGTGGTGTGTCACAACAAGTAGTACTGTGATCTCAATTACAGTCAGAGATGTACAGCATGGAAACAGACACTTTGGTCCAACTTGCCCATGTCGACTAGATATCCCAACCCAAACGAGTCCCAACCTGCCAGCACCCAGACCGTATCCCTCCAAACCCCTCTTATTCATATACCCATCCAAATGCCTTTTGAACGTTGCAATTGTACTAGCCTCCACCATTGCCTCTGGCAGCTCATTCCATACACGTGCCACCCTCTGCGTGAAAAAGTGGCCCCTTAGGTCTCTTTTATATCTTTCTCCTCTCACCCTAAACCTATGCCCTCTAGTTCTGGACTCCCCCACCCCAGGGAAAAGACTTTGTCTATTTAGCCTATCCATACCCCTCATGATTGTGTAAACCTCTATAAGGTCACCTCTCAGCCTCTGTCGCTCCAGGGAAACAACAACCCTAACCTATTCAACCTCTCCCTATAGCTCAAATCCTCCAACTCTGGCAACATCCTTGTAAATCTTTTCTGAACCCTTTCACGTTTCACAACATCTTTCCAACAGTGGTCTAACCAATGTCCCGTACAGCTGCAACATGACCTCCCAACTCCTGTACTCAATACTCTGACCAATAAAGGAAAGCATACTAATCGCCTTCTTCACAATCCTATCTACCTGCGACTCCACTTTCAAGGAGCGATGAACCTGCACTCCAAGGCCTCTTTGTTCAGCAACACTCCCTAGGACCTTACCATTTAGTGTATAAGTCCTGCTAAGATTTGCTTTCCCAAAATGCAGCACCTCGCATTTATCTGAATTAAACTCCATCTGACACTTCTCAGCCCAATGGCCCATCTGGTCAAGATCACACTGTAATCTGAGATAACCTTCGCTGTCCACTACACCTCCTATTTTGGTGTCATTTGCGAACTTACTAACTATAACTCTTACGCTCACATCCAAATCATTTATATTATGGATGAAAAGTAGTGGACCCAGCACCGATCCTCGTGCCACTCTACTGGTCACAGGCCTCCAGTCTGAAAAACAACCCTCCACCACCATCCTCTGTCTTCTACCTTTGAGCCAGTTCTGTATCCAAATGGCTAGTTCTAGTTCTCCCTGTACTCCATGAGATCTAATCTTGTTAACTAGTGTCCCATGGGGAACCTTGTCGAATGCCTTACTGAAGTCCATATGGATTATGTCCACCGCTCTGCCCTCATCAATACTCTATTACTTCTTCAAAAAACTCAATCAAGTTTACGAGACATGATTTCCCATGCACAAAGCCATGTTGACCATCTCTAATCAATCCTTGCCTTTCCAAATACATGTACATCCTGTCCCTAGGGATTCCCTCCAACAATGTGCCCACCACCGACATCAGGCTCACTGGTCTATAGGTCCCTGGCTTGTCCTTACCACCCTTCTTAAACAGTGGCACCATGTTAGCCAACCTCCAGTCTTCCGGCACTTCACCTGTGACTATAGATGATACAAATATCTCAGCAAGAGGTCCAGCAATCACTTCCCTAGCTTCCCACAAAGTTCTCGGGTACACCTGATCAGGTCCTGGGGATAAGACCATAAGACATAGGAGCGGAAGTAAGGCCATTCGGCCCATCGAGTCCACTCCGCCATTCAATCACGGCTGATGGGCATTTCAACTCTACTTACCCGCATTCTCCCCGTAGCCCTTAATTCCTTGTGACATCAAGAATTTATCAATTTCTGCCTTGAAGACATTTAGCGTCCCAGCCTCCACTGCACTCTGTGGCAATGAATTCCACAGGCCCACCACTCTCTGGCTGAAGAAATGTCTCCGCATTTCTGTTCTGAATTTACCCCCTCTAATTCTAAGGCTATGTCCACAGGTCCTAGTCTCCTCGCCTAACGGAAACAATTTCCTAGCGTCCACCCACTCCAAGCCATGTATTATCTTGTAAGTTTCTATTAGATCTCCCCTTAATCTTCTAAACACCAATGAATACAATCCCAGGATCCTCAGCCGTTCCTCATATGTTAGACCTACCATTCCAGGGATCATCCGTGTGAATCTCCGCTCCAGTGCCAGTATGTCCTTCCTGAGGTGTGGGGTCCAAAACTGGACACAGTACTTCAAATGGGGCCTAACCAGAGCTTTATAAAGTCTCAGTAGCACAACAGTGCTTTTATATTCCAACCCTCTTGAGATAACTGACAACATTGCATTCGCTTTCTTAATCACGGACTCAACCTGCATGTTTACCTTTACAGAATCCTCAACTAGCACTCCCAGATCCCTCTGTACTTTGGCTTTACGAATTTTCTCACCGTTTAGAAAGTAATCCATGCTTGTATTCTTTTTTCCCCAAAGTGCAAGACCTCGCATTTGCTCCCATTGAATTCCATCAGCCATTTCCTGGACCACTCCTCCAAACTGTCTAGATCCTTCTGCAGCCTCCCCACTTCCTCAGTACTACCTGTCTGTTCACCTAACTTTGTATCATCGGCAAACTTTGCTAGAATGCCCCCAGTCCCTTCATCCAGATCATTAATATATAATGTGAACAGTTGCAGCCCCAACACTGAACCCTGCGGGACACCACTTGTCACCGGCTGCCATTCCGAAAAAGAACCTTTTATCCCAACTCTCTGCCTTCTGTCAGACAGCCAATCCTCAATCCATACCAGTAGCTCACCTCGAACACCATGGGCCCTCACCTTGCTCAGCAGCCTCCCGTGTGGCACCTTATCAAAGGCCTTTTGGAAGTCTAGGTAGACCATATCCACTGGGTTTCCCCAGTCTAACCTACTTGTCACCTCTTCAAAGAACTCCAACAGGTTTGTCAGGCATGACCTCCCCTTACTAAATCCATGTTGACTTGTTCTAATCCGACCCTGCTCTTCCAACAATTTAGAAACCTCATCCTTAATGATGGATTCTAGAATTTTACCAACAACCGAGGTTAGGCTAATTGGCCTATAATTTTCCATCTTTTGCCTTGATCCTTTCTTGAACAAGGGGGTTACAACAGCAATCTTCCAATCATCTGGGACTTTCCCTGACTCCAGCGACTTTTGAAAGATCTCAACCAACGCCTCCTCTATTTCCTCAGCCACCTCCCTCAGAACTCTAGGATGTAATCCATCAGGGCCAGGAGATTTATCAATTTTAAGACCTTTTAGCTTTTCTAGCACTTTCTCTTTTGTAATGGCCACCATACTCAACTCAGCCCCCTGACTCCCTTTAATTGTTGGGATATTACTCATGTCTTCCACTGTGGATTTATCCACTTTTATGCGTTTCAAGACATCCAACACTTCCTCCTCTGTAATATGGACATTTTTCAAGATGTCACCATCTATTTCCCTACATTTTATATCTGCCATGTCCTTATCCACAGTAAATACTGATGCAAAATAGTCGTTTAGTATCTCCCCTATCTCCTGCAGCTCCACAAAAAGGCTGCATTGCTGATGTTTGATGGGCCCTATTCTCTCCCTGCTTTGGTCCTTAATCTATTTGTAAACACCCTTTGGATTCTCCTTAGTTCTATTTGCCAAAGCTATCTCATGTCCCCTTTTTGTCCTCCTGACTTCCCTCTTAAGTATACTCCTACTGCCTTTCTACTCTAAGGATTCGTTTGATCTATCCTGTCTATACCTGACATTATGCTTCCTTCTTCTTCTTAACCAAACCCTCAATTTCTTTAGTCATCCAGCATTCCCTATACCTACCGGCCTTTCCTTTCACCCTAACAGGAGTATACTTTCTCTGGACTCTCGTTATCTCATCTCTGAAGGCTTCCCATTTTCCAGCCGTCCCTTTACCTGTGAACATCTGCGTCCAATCAGCTTTTGAAAGTTCTTGATAATACCATCAAAATTGGCCTTTCTCCAATTTAGAACTGCAACTTTTAGATCTGGTCTATCCTTTTCCATTACTATTTTAAAATGTTTACAATTTATTTAATTAAATTGGATGAAAAGATGGAAGGTATGGTTGTCAAATCAGATGACACAAGATGAGAAAAGGTTGTAAAGGCCAGGTTCTGTCTGCTGGGGTTTAGACTAATTGAAACACAAGAATCTGAGGGGTCTTGACAAGATAGATGCAGAGAAGATGTCTCTCCTTTTGGGAGAATCTAGAACTTGGGATCATTGTACAAAAAAAAAAAACAGGAATTGCACATTTAAAACAGATACAGCAAATGTTTTCTCTCAGAGGGCTGAAGACTTTGGAACTTCTGAAAATGCAGCGGTAACAAGAGTCATGGAATATATTTGAGGCAGAGGCAAATTGATTCTTGTTAAACAAGGATATGAAAGGCTAGGCAGGAATGAAAGTTTGAAGTTACAATCAGTTCAGCCATGATGTTACTGAACAGCAAGGCAGACTCAAAAGGCTGAATAGCCTACTTTTGCTCTCAGATCATACAAAGTCCTGTGTGACACTTGTACTCATTCATTGGAATTTCAAGCTTTTTTTTTGAAAACAGAATTTGTCATCTCTACGGGGATCATAAAGCCTGTTTTTTTTTAAAACCGAGTGGGAGACCAACACTAAGGTTGGGCTTGACAAACAAACGCCACGGTGGCTCCATAGCTTCTTTCAAGCAACCAAGATTTAACCAGTTGCAGGATGATCACTGACCTCAACAGAACTTCTATGACTGTGGAAAAAACATAAAAGTAAATACTACTTTGCAAATAGTCATTCAATAAGCACCTTTTTTTAAAATATAAGAGACACAATGCATCCTGCATTATATCACAGCCTAACTTTAGGGGAGTGGCGTTTAAGTCTCAAGACACAGACTGACTGGAAAGAGTTAAAGTTTTCTGAGGAGAGAAAGGCTCAACACAAAAAAGTGTGTCAATTCCTTTAGCAGCAGAAATTTCATTTATCACAGGAATAAACATTAATCTCATGCATCAGAAGCTAGTAGGGACTTATTTCAGAATAATCTTCAAAATTACTGTCTAAGTACAGAGGAACCTCGATTATCCGAACGAGACGGGCAGGCACTATTTCGTGCGGATAACTGATTATTCGGTTAATTGATTTCCTCTGGGGCTTGGAGTTTTCTGTGAAGTGTGCTCCCCGTTCAGGAAACTAGGCAAAAGCACACTGCGCATGAGACCCCCCCCACCCCATCGCCTGCCCACTCCCCCCCAACTCCTGCCAGGGCAACTGGACTGTACACCAACAATAAGATTGCTGCCGCTGTTGTGGGGTAAGTCTCCAAACACACACGCACAAACTTTTTGACAGGTTCCACCTCTGCCCTGTACAGGACAATGTTGGAGAGATTATCTGGAGAAGGAAGGTTTAGGGTTGACCCCTGTGTAGAACTCCAGGGAAAGTTTGGAGGGGAGGGTGTGGGGGGTGGTGTGGCAGTAGATGGTCAGTCTTTTGGAGCCGGTGCCTAGACTGTCCACGACTGTTCTCGGCACCATTTCAGTGAGCCAAGTTCATTTTTAAGCATTGTACCTGTAAACAAAAGATGCTATCAGAGTTGAAACAGTTTTTTGATATAATGTTTCCATCAGGACCATGAGATCCCCTTTGGATAATCGAGGTAAAATCTCCTTCCTCTCACGAGATACATTCAATAATTCCTACAAAAGAATCTCAGATGCTTAAGCTCATCCTTCTATTCGACATACATGTTCATTATCAGCATTGCTGATCGTTTGGACTTTCATACTACGTGAACTGTACTTGTGAAATCTTGTAATTCCCAATTGGCCCATGTTTGGAGTCAGGACATTCTGGTTTAAAAACAAAGATGCTCATTGTCATCATCGTTACACTGCCAATTCATGTTCTGGAGGTGCCCGTGTTGAACTGAGGTGGACAAAATTTAAAAATCACAACACCAAGTTATAGTACAGCAGGTTTATTTGGAAGTATAGCTTTCAAAGCAGCGCTTCAAAAGCTAGTACTTCCAAATCTGTTGGACTATAACCTGGTTTTGTATGATTTTTCACTTTGTCTGATTTGATTTTCCAATACACAGAGTTGAGGAAATGAATTGTGCTACTAGCAAAGGGAACAGTAAAACTTTTTTTTTTAAATGCAGATGTCGCATAGATTTCGCTTCACTGAGAACAGTCTTGTTTTATTTCTTAAAGCTCATACCTTACTTTTCATAGCAGCAGAATATGGCCCCAAATACAAGCCAGGTAGTATCTCCTATGAACAAAAAAGGTTGTTAGTCAACTGGATAAAATGAAAAAGCACATTACCAATGATAACTATGTTCTATAATAAAAAGTCAAAATAAAACCGAGTTTTCAAAAGTAGAGTGTAATAATGTTTTCCTCTATTTCTGCATTATAAGAATTTTTTTCTAATAAGCATCTGAAATGTCTTTAAATTTTGTACCTGCTGTTTTGTCTGTTTAATACCATGTTAATTTATTGCTTGTTCATTGAAAATATGTTTGCAGTTTGCATTTTGATCTTTTCCAATTGTTTATAAATTAGTTCCATTTTCTATTTCTAAATTCACAGGACTTTTCTACTTAGCTGCATTCTACTACAAAGAACTCAAAATTAGAATATACCAAAACTTTATGCTGCAGCTATCCAATCACATGCAAAAAGAAAATTACACTTGTGATGGCTGTCTAATTACATAATTATAAATAGTAAAGATTTAACTTAACACATGATACCTAATTTACACAACATGCATAATCCTCTTCTCCCACTCCCTCCCCAGCCCAGACTTTTGCAGATATCTGCATTCCAACCCTGACAGTGGGGACTACAATTCCCAAGGGCACTCTTCATTAACAGCGCCATTCAGCTCAGCACATCTATGCCAGCTTTCATGCCCCACATGATCCAAATAGGACAAGAGCAAATTTATTTTTCTAATTTTAGTGTTTTGAATGCACTCAATCTTTGTGGGGATGGAAGTTTGGTCGACCTATGTCTCTACAACTGCTCCTCTCCATGTCACAATGCGATAACTGCAATAAGGATATGGAGAGGTAAAAAGTGTCGTCAAACCAGAGAAAAACCAGTGAAAAGAATTGGATAAAAGCACAAAATAAAACGTTGAAGAACAGCAGCTGGAACATGTTAATTAATCTATCACTGATGTTTCTAATTTACAGCAATCTCGGTTTGTTCAATATATTGTTTCTGTTGCATGACAGTAATCTTTCTATACATTGTGTCTTATGATCCTGCTCCACAGCTGCCTGACGAAGTGGCAGTGCTCCGACAACTAGTGCTTCCAAATAAATTGGTTGGACTATAACCTGGTGTTGTGTGATTTTTAACTTTCTCCACCCCAGTCCAACACTGGCACCTCCACATCATAACATTACTATAGCAGAGCCATGGAGCTGGGCGTGTAAGCCAACAGATGCCCTGAGGCAGAATGCCACTTTTGAAGAAAAGGTGCAGAATGAGTTCGGCAGTTACACTTTTAAAATAGAATACAGATGAAGGGAAAGACACAAAAAAAAACTATTTATTATTAGCTGAGGATGTAGGTTTGCTCACTGAGTTGCAAGGTTCATTTCCAGACATTTCGTTACCCTGCTAGGCAACATCTTCATGGGCCTCAGGCGAAGCAATGCTGAAAATTCCTGCTTTCTATGTTTGGGTTTCTTTGGGTTGGTGATGTCACTCCCTGTGATGTTATTTCCAGTGAAGAAGTCACTTCCTATTACTTTTTTCAGGGGCAGTAGTTGGGGGGGGGGGGGGGGGGGGGGGTCTAACTCGATGCGTTTGTTGATACAGTTCCGCTTGGAATACCATGCTTCTAGGAATTCTCGTGCGTGTCTCTGTTTGGCTTGTCGTAGGATGGATGTGTTGTCCCAGTTGAAGTGGTGTCCTTCCTCATCCATATGTGAGGATACTAGTGAGAGATGGTCATGTCTTTTTGTAGCTAATTGGTGTTCATGTGTCCTGGTGGCTAGTTTTCTGCCTGTTTGTCCAATGTAGTGTTGTTACAGACCTGCACGATATTTTGTAAATGGTGTTAGTTTTGCTCATTATCTGTATAGGGTCTTTGCAGACAAAACATGTCCAGAAACCCAGCCACTCTCCCCTACATCAAAGACATCTTGGAAATGACTGCTAGACTACTTAGACCCCTTGGTATCATGGTAGCCCACTAACACACTAAAACAACAGCTAATGAATTTGAAAGACCCTATACAGATAATGAGTAAAACTAATGTAATTTACAAAATACCATGCAAGGGCTGTAACAAACACTACATTGGACAAACAGGCAGAAAACTAGCCACCAGGACACATGATCACTAACTAGCCACAAAAAGACATGACCCTCTCTCACTAGTATCCTCACATACGGATGAGGAAGGACACCACTTCGACTGGGACAACTCATCCATCCTAGGACAAGCCAAACAAAGACACGCACGAGAATTCCTAGAGGCATGGCATTCCAATCAGAACTCTATCAACACACACATCCAGTTAGACCCCATCTACCAGCCCCTGAAAAAAGGAACAGGAAGTGACTTCAGCACAGGAAATAACATCATCAACCCAAAGAAACCCTAACATATAAATAGAAAGCAGCAATTTTCAGCATTGCTTCACCTGAGGCCCACTGAATATGTTGCTTAGTAAGGTAACGAAACATCTGGAAATGAACCTTGCAGCTCAGCAAGCAAACCTTTTTTTTAGATTAGATTAGATTAGATTACATACAGTGTGGAAACAGGCCCTTCGGCCCAACAAGTCCACACCGACCCGCCGAAGCGTAACCCACCCATACCCCTACATTTACCCCTTACCTAACACTACGGGCAATTTAGCATGGCCAATTCACCTGACCTGCACATCTTTGTGACTGTGGGAGGAAACCGGAGCACCCGGAGGAAACCCACGCAGACACGGGGAGAACGTGCAAACTCCACACAGTCAGTCGCCTGAGGCGGGAATTGAACCCGGGTCTCTGACGCTGCGAGGCAGCAGTGCTAACCACTGTACCACCGTGCCGCCCACAAACCTATATCTAAAATCTCAACCTGAGCTACAAATCTTCTCAAAACTCGCTATTAGCTGTTTCATACAAAATGCGAAATATAATCATAATAAGTAATGATTTTGTCAAGTCAATTTCAGCGTTGGACAATTGTCTGTATGGAGTTTGCACATTCTATGCACGTTTCCCAGGTGCTCCATTTCCAATATAGTCCAAAAATGTGCTGATTAGGCTGACTGGCCATGCTGAAATTGTCCGTAGTGTTCAGGCTAGGTGGATTAATCATAGTAAATATGGAGTTACAGGATATGGTAAGGAGCTAGGTCTGCGTGGAATGCTCTTCAGGGTATCAGTGAAGATTCAATGGACTGAATGGCCTCCTTTTGCTCTAGGGATTCTATGATGCTATGACTAATACAATGAGAAAATGAATGAACTATAAAAGAGGCCTCAGTGTTGCAAACAGTAAAACAATAGCACTTGGATTACCTGCATCGCACGTCTCATTGGATATATCCAATCCTAAACGGCAAAAAAAATTATGTAAGATATTACAGTTGTGAATTCTTCCTAACATGAGTAATCGATAACACTCATTTTTGCCCAATTCGAATCTGTGACATTTAAAATTCATTACCTCTTCAAACCACAGCATTTATTTCCTATTTCCAAAACTCCAATTTTTATGACCATTATTTCAGATTTTGAATTTCAGCCTGATTATTTTGCCAGTTGTATCTAAAACATTTTCTTCCATACTTAGTCTGATTTCACACACGTGAATGTCAAGTTGCCTTGAGAAATAATCTTGAATCAAACAGACCACAAAACTATTTCATTTTTTAAAAGTTAAGAGTTGATTGTCTTTGAAAGGAATATGACTATTGGAGGGAAATGCCAATTTGTACTTTTGAAAACGCCAAATAATAAAGTGCATCTACACTGATAATAATGCAACAGCTCATTATATTTTTAACTTCAATCAAAAAGCTTACAAAGAAAAATATGAAAGTTCCCAAAGTTAAATACCAAATGTTACCAACTTTCAAATAAAACTGCAGTTTAATTGTAATACTTTCAAACAAACATCAGCTAAAGAACTAAAAATGCAGTTACAAAAATAAGTCTTTATCATAATTTTAACTGCAATTCTAATTAGCAAACAAACAGTCTGTATGTACCAGAGTCACAATCATAATCAAAGTGTGCTCAGTACTTCAATAGACAGGATAGGATAGGAGTTTCAGTAACAAATCATGATTAATTTTTTTTGCAATCAACTGACATGATAGATGGAAGCCAATGCTGAAATCTGTAAAGGTCTATGTTTATAACCGTGCAGCTACACAAATGTAATTAAATCTAAGGGATTACCATTTAGTATAGGAGATAACTCAAAAAGGAGAAGCCGATTTAACCACAGGTCTGCTTTGACATGGGTTGACAAGAGTCATGTGGTCAAACCTTGGTTATTATTTTCAGAGGTCCCAATTCCGTATCAGTCGGGGTGAGGGTTCAGAGCTATCATTTAAAAGTTAGTTTAAAATACTGTCCACTTAATTTTTTTGAAGTGCAAGGTGTATACACTTTTAAAAATTATATTTACACAGTCTCATTATGCAGAAAGGAATTAATTGTTAATGATCTCCAAAAATGAAGTCCTGAAATAAAAAAGTACTCTGTTATAAAAAGGACGCATTGCGTTTAATCACAATAGAAAGGAAAACAAAATTCCCCAATGTGGTCCATTAAAAAAAATTTCTTGAAAATCTCAACTCTTCCAGCCTATGATCCAATTATATTTTGAATTTCCTAATTTTGGCTTTGTCTATCAAATTCTCCTAAATATTCAATGCAAGAGATTCTCTGACAATCAATGAATGTATTTTTGGTTAATTTAAATGTATAAAAAACTGTAAATCTGAAATAAAAATACATAAAACAAGATAATTGGTCGGAATCTACAGAGAGAGAAAGAGTTTAATATTTTAGATCAATGATCGGTCAGAACTGATTTTAATGAAAAGGCCACGTATCTGAAAACTAATTCTATTTATGTAAGAATTCAAGAACTAGGAACAGGAATAGGCCATGCAGCTCCTCAGGCCTGCTCTGTCATTCACTTAGATTATGGCTGATCTGATTACTGTACTCCATATTTCTACCTAGCCCCAATAATCTTTCAGCCCTTTGGTTATTAAGAACCTATCCACTTCTGCCTTAATTCCACATTTCCCATATATCATTTGCCAGATGTGTGCCCACAACTTAACTTACCTGCATCTCTTTGTAGCCTCTGTCTCTCTCCACCTATTTCGCATGTTTTCTAAACTTTGTTTTTTCCTACTGGGCCCACTTCATCTTTTACCAATTAATGTTTTACACTTAAAAGGAAAATTTACAGCAAGAAACCTATTGGGTCTATCCTGGCCAAAGAAATGCTACTCAACCTAACCCCTCTTTCCACATTCAAGTGCATATCCAAGCATTAATTTTAAAGATGATGAGATATTCTGCCTCTATCAGTCTTTTGGGCAGTTCAAGACGTCCATCATCCCCTGACAATAATGTTTCTCATCTCCCCTTTATCCAACATGTATGCTACTGGTCATTAGTCTCTTTGAAAGAGAAGTAGGTCACTTCTATTAACTCTGTCATGGTGCCTCTTAAAATGCAGCCTCAACAATACTTAAGAAGTTCAATAGCCCTCATGAAGACATGATCAACATCCAGATTTACATTGATAAATGGCATTAACATTCACATCAAGTGCCAGGTAATGGGCCATCCTCAACAAGATCAAAGCTAACCACCTCGCACTGATGTCTAGCAATATTACCATCGCGAAATCTTTCACTATCCTAGTGGATTATCACTGACCAGAAATTTAACTGGACCAGGCAAATAAATACTATAGCTATTGGAGCAAATGAGGGGCTAGGAATTCTTATTTTTTCAACAAATCCGCTCGGCGGGAATTTGTCAAATCCATGTTATGCGCTTCTTTGCTCCAAGTAATTTTCAATGTTTAAAAGGAACTGAAACCAAAGTTTAAGAATATTGTACCTGTTTGAGATTTATTCCTGGGTATGTCCAACGCCAAACACAGGTAACCATACCTTACATTGGTAAGGAATATCTGAATACCTTTACTAGCTTTTTTCACTCTTGCTCAGGCTCCAGCTAAGTCCAACAGCCAGAAGGCCTTCCCCATGCCTCAAGCAGGAAGAACGATCACAGGTTACACAACCATCAAGCTTCCCTTTTCTTCTTTAGCTCAAAGCTTATGATATTTTACCATGAGGTTAATAAATAGTTTTAATCCGTGTCTTTTTTTTTTAAAAAGAGCAAAAACGTTTCCTGAACGCTTTTGAATATGTTTTGTTGAAGTTTAAGTGGAGTTGGGTTTGTTCCTCAATCCCACGTGTTGCTGACTTGTCAAATAGGGGCAAGCACGGTCAAGATTAAATAAATACTGTTCCCTAAAAAGAAGCTGAATCGCCACACGAGACAAAAACAAAAGAGCCTGAACAGTTCAGTAAACTTCACGGCTACTCCTGAGACACACGAGTGAAAACAAAGCAATAAATACTCTGCGGTAAGCTGCCGTCTCACACTATGGAAGCCAAACGGCGGCTCGCCCAGTGCCTGGACCCCGCTAACAGTGCCTGGGAGCCGGCCTCCACTCACCTTCCCCGGGTCAGGCTCACCTCCTCCTCCTGCCCCCCGTCCCCGTCCCCTGCAAGATCAGAGCCGGCTTTGTTCACAACTTTAGGCCGAAACTCAGCACCGGGTTTACGTTTACCCACCCCCGCGTCTTCCCTGGAAGACGGTAAAGCCGGGAATTCCAGGTGTACTCCATCCATCTCTCGCTCTATCGATCGGGGGGGGCGGTAACGGCCGTTAATTTCCCCCCCCCAACCCCCGTCAGATATTCTCGCTCTTTCTGTTACGTATGCTGGAGCTCACGCGCCGCCATGCTGCTGGAGACCAACATCAACACAACGTCATCACGCCTCACGCCGCGGCCAATCGGCAGGCTCCAGGTAGAGTACCTCATTCACCGCTTCTTCCCCCCCACCACCCCCCGGACCCTTGGATCTCGCTCATTGCCCCCCCCCCATCCGCAATGGCAAAAACCAACCCGTCATTACCGACACTGACCTTAACCCCCACCCACTCCTCTCGCTGACAACATCAAACTCCCTCCCCATCGACTCCTCACCAACACCAGTTAGCCTCTGCATCCCCACCGAAACCCCTCTTCCCCAGCCCCATGGCCAACCCAACCTTCTCGAGGCACTCTCAACAACAGCTCCCTCCAACCCCAGCAGCTCTCATGGACACTAGCCCCTCCATACAACATCTCACCAACTACATAAGGACGTTTATCACCCTCACTAATCCTCAGAACCATCTCTCAACCCATTCACTGGAACCTTCCACCCACTGACCCTCAGAATTCCGTTACAGCCACTTGCTAACCCAACCGAACCCCCTCAATGGCCCATTCATCTGTTGAACTCTCTGACCCAGACTCCACTCAGCACTCACCATCTATTCAATGCCTCTTCCTGTCTCATCAACTCCCCCACCATTGAATGCACAAGCTTTTAGTACTTTCCTCCAGTCAATCAGACCACCTCTGTCTGCTGCTGTCCTCATGCTGATGCCAGGCCAAACACCAAATTATAATTTCTGCTATTTATTATAAACTTATTGTAAAACAACTTCTAGCATCACAGTAACAATATAAGATAGTTATGCTGCTAAGATTTACAATCTCAATTGAAGGTCCATCAGAATATGATGAGCATTGTACCAAAGAGCCTGATTGGAATAGCAGAAAAACCTATCAAGTGATGCAGCCAGCGGAGAAAATAGTGTTATAAATTGCTTCAGTAAATTGGTGTGCTCAGAAAGTGAAAATTTGTTATAGTCCATTCTGTTGACTGTTGCTTAGAGCCAAGTGCTGAAAAATTGCTGGTTTGCAGTGAGGGACAAAATCAGGCTTAGTTGTCACTTCTTGTATGATTAAAAGTGAGTGCCAGCAGGCCTTTTTAAGTCCCACAAGTGAATAGCAGACTTTTTAAAAATTACTAACAATATGGCTGCACAATTTAGAAATTAAAAATAGAAGAATAGGGTACCAAACTGAGATTTTTAAACAAAATTTACAATGTTCGTATAACTTGGAACAGCACAGCAGGTCAGGCAGCATCCAGGGAACAGGAGATTCGACATTTCGGGCACAGGCCCTTCCCCTGTGCCCGAAACATCGAATCTCCTGTTCCCTGGATGCTGCCTGACCTGCTGTGCTGTTCCAGCAATAAAGTTTCAACTTTGATCTCCAGCATCTGCAGACCTCACTTTCTCCCCAATGTTCGTATAACATCATACTTTTGTTTTCTAGAAAAACAACCTGTTTCAGTGTATTGTAAGTGTAAGTATTATATGGAGATAATTAAAAATTGATCATATACTATCATTGAGGCTCATCGTATTACTCAGTTAATTTAGAAATCATAAATTCAACAATTCAGCCAAGGTTGAAAAACAACTGTGTTGATACTGGTCATGATTTGTGCTATATCGTATATGCTTACGACAATTATGACATCAATTTAAAAAGTTGCTAACTTCTGATAGTAATATTCTAAATTAAAATTACCATAGAAACTTGCTATTGAAAGTTTGAAATAGTACTGCTCATTTCCTCAATGATTTTGGGGATTAACACAATAGCAATTGACTCTCAGGTTAGGAAGGCTCAAAAGCTTCATCCTGTGTGAGAAATTACCCCATTTCAGATTGGGCAGCAGTTAAGTGTGATAAGCCTGGGCACAAAGATGGATTAAGAAAAAGCCCAAATATCCTAGTGACTTATCTGGTAAACAATAACCATCCATCAGAGATATAGATTTGCATTAAATAAGGATACTGCGAATGGCTGATTTCAATAGCAGACCTGCAGTAGTTTTGTAGTGAATCATGGTCTAGTCTCTGTAGCATCAGAATCCACAAAAACAGACTCCTAACAAGTCATTAATACCCTTTGAGATAAACAAAAAAAACTAAGTGCATTTCAAATCATTTTAATGGGGAATTATGATCAGGCTTACATAAACCAATTAGATCAATTCTTACAGCTATTTATCTGAACAGTCATGATTACTTTTAAAATATACAAAATTAGCAGCTTAATAAACATTTTAATGTGTTTCTTTTGGAAAGCAAGTAACAATGTTTTCCTAAAAATATATTTAATGACACAAACAAAAGACAATTTCGCTGAAATATGGAGATTGTAACTTACCTTACGTTGCATTCCTAGAAGCATTGTTACACAATATTCAACATTCACTGAATCTTGTAATCCTATTTGTTAGCTTTCCATAGAATATTTGGAAGTTGAAAACTAAAAACAGTTATTAGGCCAAATTACTACTTAAATTGACTATGGAATTCAAAGGTGCAAATGGATTTAGTGTTCAACTGCATGAGTTGTGAAAGGTTAGGATGCAGGTACAGCATATAATCAAGGTGACTAACAGGTTGGTTGCCTTTATTGACAAGAATAATCAAACATAAAACAGGATGTTCATGGAATGAGTGAGTTGTCTTAGATATGTTTGATAGGTAGGCTTCTTCCCACTGGAATTTAGAATAAGAGTTGTATTGAAATGTATCAAATGGTCTTGACAAGGTGAACAAGGGTATTTCCTCTTACATGTGGAGAGATAAATGGGAGGGGAGGGGAGGGGAGGGGGAAGGTAGCTGAGAGTGTGTTAAGTAGATGAAGGTGGGGTTAATGGTGATAGGTCAGAGGATGGAGCAGATAGATAGGAAGGAATATGTACAGGTAGGACAGGTTATGAGGGCGGTGCCAAGTTGGAAGGTTGGATCTGGGATAGGGTGGGGTAGGGAGCGGGGAGGGGAAATGAGAAAACTGGTGAAATTCACATTGGTCCCGTGTGGTTGGAGGGTCCCAAGGCGGAAGATGAGGCATTCTTCATCCAGGCTTTGGGTGGTTAGGGTTTGGCGATGGACATTGGGATCCTCCAACCACATGGGATCAATGTGGATTTCACCAGTTTCGTAATTTCCCCTCCCCCCATCTTATCCCAGATCCAACCTTCCAACTTGGCACCGTCCTAATGACCAGTCCACCTTCCTTCCCACCTATCCACTCCACCCTCCTCTCCGACCTATCACCATTACCCACACCTTCATCAACCAATCACATTCTCAGCTACGTTCCCCCCCAGTCCCAACCCCCCTCCCATTTGTGTGTCCACACTCCTGGCTCACAAGCCTCATTCCTGATGAAGGGCTTTTGCCTGAAACATAGATTCTCCTGCTCCTCGGTTGCTGCTTGACCTGCTGTACTTTTCCAGCACCACACTCTTCACTCTCATCTCCAGCATCTGCAGTATACACTTTCTCCTATTTCCTCTTATGGTCAAACAGACCCCACCATTAAGGATATATTTCCCTCCCCTCCCCTATCAGCATTCTGGAAAGACCACTCCCTCCGCGACTCCCTCCTCAGGTCAACATCCCCCACCAACCCAATCTCCACTCCCGGCACCTTCCCCTGCAACCGCAAGAAATGCAAAACTTGCGCCCACACCTCCCCCCTCACTTCCCTCCAACGCCTCAAAGGATCCTTCCATATCAGTCACAAATTCACCTGCACCTCCACACACATCATTTACTGCATCCGCTGCACCCGGTGGCCTCCTCTATATTGGGGAGACAGGCCGTCTACTTGCAGAACGTTTCAGAGAACACCTCTTGGACACCCGCACCAACCAACCCAACCACCTCGTGGCTTTAACTCCCCCTCCCACTCCGCCAAGGACATGCAGGTCCTTGCCATGCTCTGGCGATGGAGGAGGCCAACATGACGCCTGGAGGAAGAGCACCTCATCTTCCACTTAGGAACCCTCCAACCACAAGGGATGAATGCAGATTTCTCCAGCTTCCTCATTTTCCCTCCCCCCACCTTGTCTCAGTCCCAACCCTCGGACTCAGCACGACCTTCTTGACTTGCAATCTTCTTCCCGACCTCTCCACCCTGACCCCCTCTCCGGCCTATCACCCTCACCTTAACCTCCTTCCACCTATCGCATTCCCAACGTCCCTCCCCCAAGTCCCTCCTCCCTACCTTTTATCTTAGCCTGCTTGGTACACCCTCCTCATTCCTGAAGAAGGGCTCATGGCCGAAACGTCGATTCTCCTGCTCCTTGGATGCTGCCTGACCTGCTGCGCTTTTCCAGCAACACATTTTTCAGCTCTGATCTCCAGCATCTGCAGTCCTCACTTTCTCTTATGGTCAGCAAAGGATTAAAGAGCAATGTTTAAAAATTAGGGGTTACCTCTTAAGAGCAGAGCAGAGAAGAAATGCTCTTAGAGGGCTGAGACACTTTGGAGTTCTGTACCTCAGAAAGCAGTGAGACTGTGTCATTAAATAATTTTAAGAAATTGATTCCTTTGCCTAACTAGAATCTAGGGTTTTCAGAAGTTAATGGAAATGGAGAATTCAAAACAAATGAAGCATAATCTCACTGAATTCTGGAATAGGCTCGAAGAACTGAATTCCATTCCTATTTCATATGTTCATACAACCAGTTTGTGCCAATTTTTATCTTTCATATCAGGTATAATTAAAATAAAGTATTTCTATTGGGAAATATGGTTCAAACACATTGAATTAGATATTTTGAATTAAGATTTACAAAAAGCTTTAAAGAAAATCTATGATAATACTTATTGAATGACTTTTTAATGTTTTTGAAAAATAAACTTTTACTTCAAAGCTTCACCAATCGTAAAGACCTGAGCATTACTGACATTTTTCATCCTCAACAATTAGTCAGATCTTTTGATTGTGTGCATTTTGAATTTATACACTTAACTGAGTCTCTGACTGCAAAAGGTGTGCATCAGCAAATGCTGACAGGTAGAAGGACAAGCCCTCTCACCCTATGAAAATTTGCTGGTGTCTAAGACTTCAATGTAACAGAAATTTAATTGTCAAAGTTTAATTTCATACAACTGATTATATTTATTTAATGCTGTTGTATATTTAAAAACTGTGCAAAGAGAAAACACCTATGATCACTATCACTTATGATCATAATTTCTTTATTCACAGAAAAGAATTGTTTATCTTTCTTTCATAGTTACTCATTTCTATTTTGCTTACACATATTCAGCTAAAACACATTCTCTTCAGAATAAGTGATGAGGCGAAATGAAATCTTTCTGTACAAAAGCCTAGAAACTGAGTAATTATGAAGTGAGAATCTTTTATATTTCTTTTGGAAACTTATTTCTATTAAATATTATACAAGTTGATTAACATATAAACAGTACACTAAAGGGCAAGTGGTCTAAGTACTTCTACGAGCACATCTCAGAAATTCTGTAGCACCATGTCTAATTCTCCACCCTGCCATACCATATCCTAGATCCTGTTCCCAGAGGTCTGTTTCTAATGTTGATAAATCAATGTCCTTGGTTAATGATAATAAAATACACTTTTTCAAAACTTCTGATTCACCATGAAAATGCCACAGGAGATCTGTAAGTGTTACATAAGTATTCAACAAATAGCTGGTCAAATTCTTGTAAATTTAAATTTTATTGAGGCCTGGGGAAAATGAATCAAATTCATCAAAAACCTATAAATCTGTATTTTGACCGTCACACCACAAAGGCTTTAAGTGTCATTTGTATACAAGAGAATGCATTACACTGTTAAGACAGACCTGTCTCTGTGCTAACATTTGCTTTTTAAAATTATTTTCAACAGAATATTTTTTCTAGCAGCCAAACCGTGGCCTTAGAAAAAGTCAGTACGTATATAATGCAGCAGAACATGAAAGTTAGTGGTCACCTACAGTCTGCAGCATATTAACATACACTTGTAATGAATTACAGTATAGAGCCACCGACATATTCCTCTCCCTTTTAAGGTTTGTATGCTTTTAAACCCTTTTAAACTGTACAATTAAGATTAAAAAGGTGGGTTATTTTATACAGGTTTATAGTCAAGCTTGGATTCTAGCTTCTTCGAGTCAGCAACTTTGCGAACAGCCTTCATAAAGTCCTCTTGGATAACATAGTCACGATCAGCACGGATTGCAAACATACCTGAACAAGAAAAGTTTAAAATACATATTTACTTTCAACTCATAAGATTACAAAAATGTTTCAAAATGGCTTAAAAAAATGACATCTTAGCATTTCCTTTTCAGAATAATCATTTAAGATTGTTCTTTACAGCATACCAAAAGAAGTATGTAATAAATGGTAAATATATTCCAATGGCAAAAGTTTAAATTACTTTCAAACATACCTGCTTCAGTGCAGACATTTCTCAAATCTGCACCATTAAATCCATCTGACAGCTTGACAACCGCTTCATAATCTGTAAAATTAACCAAAGAAGTGCTTTAGCTTGAAAAAAATTAATGATATGAATCAATTTATAAAAAGGTAAATAAAGTCACCATTAAAATTGTGTTATAAATGTTTTCTTCCTTTGTTTGATGCTGGACAGGCAGTATTTGATATCGTTCTCACTGCGGACTTTATAGCATACTATGTTCCCCTACCTCAAGCATTTTTCCACTCTGCATGGTGTTAGGCATGGTTTGTGCCCACATCTGGGATGCAACTCTCACCCATAGCAAGATTGGTCAGCAGTTCTGCAGTGCTAAAGTAGTGGTCACTGCAGGTATTATAGTCAGCCTTTGGAGAAGGGGAGGCTACGGAAGCTGGATTAAAGGTAAGACAGTTGGCAGGCCCAGACTTTTTAAAGGGTAAAACAGTGTTCATGGGAAAAGGCACTTAGGTGGACACTAATGGAGGCCCCTAACCCCAACACCTCCACCTCCACCTCCCCCTCTCCTTTAGCCACTCCCATAAATTGGAAGATGGTTGGAAGCAAATACAGCAGCCATGATGCATAACATTCAGCCATTATCCATTAGCAATACTTTTGTTGAATTGTAGCAATACTCTCTTACTAAATCTCCTAATACTGCTACGTATTTAAAGAATGATCTGAATCAAAAACAAAAATTGCTGGACAAACTCAGCAGGTCTGGCAGCATCCACAGAGAGAAAGCAGAGTTAACATTTCAAGCCTGGTGACTCTTCATCAGAACTTTGTTTTATTTAAAGAAGGTCTATGTAGTTAATATGCAATTTAGGAGCACCAGTAAAAGGCTTCATCCCACAAGCTTACTCCTCCATTTAATAAAATCATGATCTTAAGATTGTCACCTCAAATTTACATTCCTATCTATCTCTGAAAACTTGTCACCCTTGCTTAACAAGACTTTATTTAACTCTGCCATAGAAATATTCAAGGACTCTGCTTCCACCATCTTTCCAGAAAGAGTGTTTCAAAGACTCATGGTCCTTTAAGCGAAAACAATTCACCTATTCTAAATGGGTGATCTCTGATGTTTAAAAATGATCCCAAGTTTAAGATTCTCCAAGAAGAGGAAACATCCTCTCCATATCTGCCATGTCAAGACCCTTCAAGGTCTTGTCTGTTTCAATTAAGTCACTTCAAATTTCCTAAACTTCAGTATATACAAGCCTAGACTATCCAACTTTCCCTCATAAGACAAATACCCTCATTCTAGCTAATGGTCTAGTCAACCTTATCTGAACTATCTCCAGTGTATTTACTTCCGTCCTTCCTTAAATACAATGGCACAACTCTCCAGATGCAGTCTCACTAATACCTGGTTAAATTTCCCTATTTCTCTATTCAATTTCTTTGTGATAAATGATAACATTTTATTAGCTTTCCTAATTGCCGTACCTACATACATACCATTTAAAATTTATACACAAGAATACCCAGATCCTTTTGCATCCCAGAGCTCTGCAATCTCTGACTATTTAGAACTCCACTTAAGTATGTTACACCCATTCATGATAGATAGAACTTTACCCTGCATTGTTTCATTGCTACCTTCAGAATGCATGTTGAAACCTTAAGGAATAAAAGTGGAAGATACTTTTTATCGTTACTTTGATTACATAAAAGAAACAAAACGTTCCTTCGGATACTAAACTGTCTTTTTTTGGATTAAGTCATTTATTATACTGTGCTTCTTAACATAGTAAAAATGCAGGACAATGAAAACAGGTTCCTATAGTATAAAGTACTTGCGCAAACAGATTTAATGATTAAAAAGTACGGTCACAGCCATTTTATTATTTCCATCAGGTCCACAGCGTGCAGCAACTTGCATGATAACTGACAACTGCTAATTATTTTCCCTAAATATACTGTATCTGAAACCTGTGGATCTACTTTGAAGCTCTGCATGTAACTAACCAATAAAAGAGCAGATGGGGTTGATGTCCTTCGGATGTGTAAACATTGTAACAGATGTGAAATACTGAAGATGAAAAAACGAAAAAAGTCAACGAAGACAAGAGCCTGGCACTGTAGAATCTAATAAATAGCATGCAAAAGTATTGCTTTTCTTTAATCTTCACATATAAGTTCCATATATTCAGTTTTAACTTTTTAATTGAAACTAGCTATCAGAACCTGGCAAGGAGTGGGATTCACTGGTAAAACACCAGGGCAGATGCACAGCTTATATTTCAAGTAACATCACAGATGAATTACTTTATTGCTCATTATTTAAAAATCAGGAAAAATAGGAATGGTGTACATTGTACTTTTGTAGCCAATGCTCTTAAAAAAATTCTAACTACTGTTCTTGTTAAATACATAAAATATGGTCTCAAAAGATAAGAATCGCAATAAACCAGATAACGTGTTATGGTATTTTTGTTGAGAAATGAACACTGGCAAGGAATTTTATCAACTCCCTGTTTTTCTTTGAATAATACTATAGAAAATCAACAGGAGAGTCAAAACAATCCTGTGCCAATCCTCCCTTCTCTGCTATTTCCTCAACTCTTCTCCGCCTTGGATTTTTAGTGCCACTCATGTTGGTAATGGAAGTTGCAGTTATATCACCATGTAAAACAATATCACAATTAATTACCCATCAAAAGGGTAATTTCTGTTAAGGTGCTTAATAGTTAACATGAGATATACCAGAATCATGATTTTAAACCTGCATATGTCACAGAGATGACGACAAGGCCTCCTGTACTGTCAATGCAAGTTTACTTATATTATGGGGTTTAATGACAAAACATTAAAAAGTCATTGGCTTCTTTTTGGTTTTGGATAATCAAGTATTGATCTTAGCTTAGAAAAACCCAGAGATTGGAGAACTTGGCATTTTGAAAAGGACCTGATTGAAGTCAGATGTGAGTGTAGTTTCTCCCAGGAGAAGGGGATTGTTAAGAGCAGTTTAGGGAATAAATTACTTCAGTGGAAGAGTGTACTCTGCAAAACTGCTGACCAGGATTGTTTGGTTGGAATCCCGCAGATTATTAAGACTGTGAAAGTCTAAACTCTTGATTGTATGAATATTCAAGGAAAAGGCTTCACAGCTCACAAAACTGGAACTGAGAAGCAGTTAAGTAACAACTAAACAGATTTGATAGGAAAGTAAAATTTCTCTGCAGTTTTGAGCATCTGTAACATGATGTGTTGGGGATTTTATTTGGTCATGTTTTGAAATCTTTTAAACTATATTATATTTCAATAGCCTGGCTTGGTTTTGTTTAATTTCTTTTGTTGAATAAAACTGTTTATTGTTTAAAAAACATCTGTAGCCTTGAACATTTTAACAAAAGTTTGCCATGTTAATTTTAAAGAAACAAAATAAAATATATCAAGTCAGATTTCATTCTGGGATCTGACTTTACCATCAGGATCACCACAATTCTTTTATGATTCTAATGAACAGTAATGCAGAGCACATTTATCTAACCATACATTGTGCTTAATCCCATTAACTACCAGCATAATTTTAAAAAATTTAGTTTACTACTAAAATTCTTAATTTTCATATTGAACAGATTTTAAAACATCTGCAATGCAAAATGTACTAATATCGTAGTCATACAGCACAGAAACAGGCCTTGCAGCTCATCATAATATGCACAAGTTTTTGACAACATTGAATTCTGTAGTATACTGGAGTCTTAGCAAGCTCCATCATACAACGACAGAATGGAGGTTTCATCATTAAAACTTTTACTAAGCCATAAGACATACTCAGAAAAGCAACAGATGTTAATTGGTAAAAATAGAAAGGTGGAGGATCTTAACATACCTATTTCCCCATGCTTTGTGATGGGACCAGCATGGATCTTCAGAATATCCAGTCTTGCTTGCTCATTTGGAAGCTCGATGTCTAGAAATGTTAAGAATATTTAGTTGTATTGTCTTGCGAAATTTCAATTGGACATACTTTTTTTGAAAACCAATCTCAACTACAACAGCCATACTTACGAATCTTCCTATCAAGTCTGCCAGGACGCAACAAAGCAGGATCCAATGTATCTGGTCTGTTTGTAGCCATTATCATTTTAACTCGATGAAGAGTATCAAAGCCATCCATTTGATTCAATAGCTACAAAGGAATGCAGTTCGGTTATGAACATGAAGGCAGGCAGACAAACACTTAGTCTCAAGGCAAATATGGACTAGTACATGGATAAATGTCACTCATTCATGCGACAGTATAAAACTGACTTTGTACCTCATGTAAAATGATTACTACTTTCAATGAATGAAGTATTTTTAGCTCATGAAAAACTCATGTCATGTTAAGACTGTGACCTCACATATGAAGGTTATAACTTTGTACAGTAGACACATGATTCACATTTCAAGGATTCAATTAAATAAATTGCAAACTGACATAATACGAATGGCAAAATCTCTCCCTTGGATCTTGATATGCAATGTAAGTCTTTCTGTAGGTACAGTTCCACAATAACAACCTCTCAGGTCAGCTTTCCTTAAATGGAAATGTTCCATTCCAAATGAGATTCACAAAACAGTAATTAGTTGTCAGATTGGAGACAAAATTTAAAAAAAGAACTGTACCATATTAACCTCTTACCATTTAGTGCAGCATAATCGTTTGAAACGTTTGTTATGGACAAGACCAGACCCATCAAAACATTTCAAGAAGATAGCCCAGACCCTAACTTTGCTAGTTGTTTTAAGCAGGTGTAAAGTGGGTATTCCAGGAGAATGAGCTGGTTAAGCCATTTATTTTAGAACAAAACAGAATTTATTTACAAAATGACTTCATGAAAACAGAACACTGAATAACTTAACCTCTCCAAAAACCCAATAGATCATCCCAACTTAATGACGATGTTCCAAATACCAAATTCCCATAAACACCCTGGCACAAAAGGTAAAGTCAACAACAAATTTTTACAGGATAGAAGTCCGAGAGATAGAGTACCAGCCTGGACCTGCTTCTGTGGGTCCAGCAGCCTTTCCACTACTCTGCTAAAACAAGATACAAACCAGAGTAAAGCTGAGCTGAGAGAAATGGCCACACCCCTTTTATTGTACAACTTTTTAAAAAAACTTGATCTGTTAGCTATTATCAAATTAGCCCTAAAACCCTTCAACCCCCCCCCAGACTTTTTGGAGTCTGTGTAGTTTACAAACTCTCTGAAAAAAAAACCAAGGACTGCATAACCTTGATAAAGGAGCAGTTTTGTCACAGCTTCCTCTTTTAAAAAAAAAACCATCAATATCCAAAAATGGCTTCATTTTAAAACGCTTTAAAAGTTTTTGTTAGTACTTTAAATCACATGTATACATTACATTGACTATGTAATGTCAATGACTAAAACATGCACAGCTATATGTTTTACTCCTGCCACCGAACACCTGTTCCTCATTCAAGTCTTGACAAGGCGTCAGCAATCATGTTTTCTTGTTCTGCTACACGTACAATTTCCAAATTGAATGGCTGTAACAACAAGTTTTCTAAACAGTCTGACATTTTTGTCCTTAAAATTTCTCCACAAACTTCAATAGGTTATGATCAGTGTATATGATTGTCTTGGATATGTTACTGGTAACAAAAACGCTGAAATGTTGCAATGCCAACATCAAGCTCAAATTCTCCTTCTCAACTGTCAAATATTTCTGCTGATGAACGTTCAACCTCCTGGAGAAATACCCAATAGATCTTTCTAACTTCTCGTCATCTTCTTGCAGGAGCACAGCACCAACACGCACATCACTTGTATTGGCAGCCACCTTGAATGGCTTTGCGTAATTAGGTGTGGCTAATACCGGGGCAGTAGTTAACACACCTTTCAGGCTGTCAAATGCCTTCTGACAGTCTGCTGTCCACTGAAACGTCTTGCCTTTCTTTAGCAATTCAGTGAGTGGAGCAGCCACACTGCTTAAATTTGATACAAGTTTTCGAAAAAAATCTATTCAATTCCAGGAACCATAGTACTGCTCTTTTTGTCGATGGTATGGGAAATTCCCAAATTACCTTTGTTTTTGTATCCCGAGGGGTGCATTTGCCGGTGTCCAATAACATGGCCAGGAAGGTGACTTGGGCTTTGGCAAATTCACTTTTAGCCACGTTTATCACCAAGCTTGCCTTCCGAAGTTGATCGCACAAGTCTGATAAATGTTGTAAATGTCCCTTCAATGTGTGACTAAAAATGACCAGGTCATTGATATATATGTATAACACAGCTGTGTAATCTGGCAATGACCTTATTGGTTAGTCTCTGGAATGTGGCTGGCGTACTATTCACGCCAAATGGCATGACTTTAAACTGATACAGCTTTATGAAAGCTGAAATTGCCTTTGCTCTTTCTGACAAAGGTACCGGTCAGTATCACCTGAGCAAGTCCAATTTAGAAATATAAGTTGCTTGTCCCACCTTCTCAACACAGTCTTCCAAACCTGGAACTGGATGTGCATCAGTCTTTGTAACTGCACTGAGTTTGCGATAATCCACACATAACCGTTGGGTACCATCTGACTTTAGCAAAGCTTTGGCTTTATCATTACCATGGGTGAGCTGCAGTCACTATCACTTACTTCAATTATGCCGTCTGGGACTGCATTCAATCTCCACTGAACCTGCGCCAACTTTAGAGGGTTATGCCTATAAGGATGCCTATTGCAGCTCCTATACCTATATCATGCACAATTAGGTTAGTACCTCCCAGCTGATTTCCACTCATTCCCTCCATATGATAGTAATAACTCTTTCAGGTTATTTCAATTTTCCTCTGGAAGGTAACTCAATTTATCCCAATTTTTGACATCCTCATTGTCCACGTTAATTTTAGGAATGTCCAGTTCAGAATCCTCTGAACTTGGTTCTTCCCTCTGTGTTGTCAATAACACATTCTCCTATTGCTTCCCTTCCCTGCCAAAATACCTTTTGAGCATATTCACATGACACACAGATTTTTTTCTGTCTGAAGTCCCTATCAAGTAGCTCACCTTAATTTCCTTTCAACTTGATAAGGTCCACTAAACCTAGCTTTTAAAGGTTTATCTATCACTGGAAGTAATTCTGACTTACCAATTTCTCCTTAATCACTTTTAATGGTCCTCTCACTTCATACCCAAAAACTAATTTAAATGGACTGAATTTGATAGATTCATTTGGTGCATCTCTGATTGCAAACAGCAATCATCTGGATTGTCTTGACTATAAGCCCTCAACATGGTCTTTAATGTCTGATGCCAACTTTCTAGCGGTCCCTGCAATTCTGGATGGTATGCAGTAGATTTGAATTGTTTTATTCCCAAGCTGTCCATAACTTCCTTGAATAATTTTGACGTGAAGTTTGACTCTTGATGTGATTTTCTCTCTGTCGGTAGTCCGTATCTAGTGGATCCTTTTAGTGGTGATATTGCATAATGGGACGGCCTCTAGAAATCTAGCCGACACATCCATTATTTTTGTTTGAGGTAGGGGATATACACAATCAATCATGGCTCTTGTGAAAGGTTTCTTAAATGCAGGAATAGATCTTAAGGTGTGGGTTTTATCATTGCCTGTGGTTTTCCAATTACCTGACAGGTATGATATGTCTGGCAAAAGTCAATACATCCTTGTGCAGTCCAGGCCTGTAAAAATGTTTCTGTATTTTAGTTTGTGTTTTCCTCACCCCTAAATGACCCCTAAGTGGTAGCTCATGTGCCACTCGCAACACCTCCTTCCTATACCCCATTGGCAATACGATTTGATGAACTTCTGCCCATTTCTCATCTGCCTGAATGTGTGATGGTCTCCATTTCCTCATGAAGACATCACATTTAAGGTAATAATATTCAGCGATACATTCAGATTCCTTTTCTGTGTATGCCTTTTGATACAATTGCTTTAAGTTTTCAACTTTCTGGTAACTCAGTTAATTTATCTGAGCTAAAGATGTCTGCATCATCTTTTTTTAGATTAGATTAGATTCCTTACAGTATGGAGATAGGCCTTTCAGCCTAACAAGTCTACACCGACCATCCGAAGAGCAACATACTCAGACCCATGTTTACCCTGACTCACGTACCTAACACCATGGGCAATTTAGCATTGCCAATTCAACTGACCTGCACATCTGTGGATTGTGGGAGGAAACCGGAGCACCCGGACGAAACCTACGCAGACACGGGGAGAATGTGCAAACTCCACACAGACAGTCGCCCGAGGCAGGAGTCAAGCACAGATCCATGGCGCTGTGAGGTAGCAGTGCTAACCACTGAGCCACCGTGCTGCCCCAAATAACAGGTCCCGGTTTGTGCCAAACATCTGATCAAATAGGGTCTCTGCTAATTCCACTTCAACTTTCTATCTGTATTCTTTGATCTCTCCTGTTATTTCAATTGGTGACTTTATGACCTCATTACCACATTGTCAGGAAAAATCCCAGGATGTGTGTCCTGCAATATTTCAGTTGCCTGAGTTTCCACTGGCTTTTCAACCACAGTAGGCAGCATCCCTATTAGAGAATCAGCTATATCATTATCAAGGACAAATTATATTCATGAAGTTGAGAGTTTGTTCAGTACTCCTAACACAAATTCTCCACTCTTCACTGGACTCTCTAGCCTCACTTTACATAAATGAGTGCTTTTTGTCTCATCGCAAATTCCCGTTACTAGTAACTTTTCTGGCAATAGTCCTTCATAAGTAAATACCTTATCTTTCAGCATCACAGACTGAAAGGATCCTATGTCTCTTAATGTTGTTTACCTGCTGAACTTGGCCTATGCGAATAAACCATATACCTGCAAAGGTAAAGTTGAAGAAGATCTGGCACTTCCTCCTTAAACAACCTCCAACCAGGTTGTACATTCTACTGCAGCTTTCTAGCCTCCACTGTGCTTTGTGTTACCACTCCAACAAAATTCACTGGCTTATCCTGTTTTCCTAGATCTAGTTTCCCAATGTTTCTCCTCACCCACCAACACTGTGATTTTATGTGGCCTACTGTAGTGCAGTGAAAACACCAGAGCTTTTTAACTTCTCTGTCCCCATCAAGGGTTTCCTTTTCACCCTGTAAGTTATTCTTAGGATCTCCACAGAGATCTACCTTTCCCTTTCCACGTGAAGATTTCTCGTTTCCCCATTTTCTATCCCTTACGGATTGAAATTGATTCCGGAAGCCAAACTCTGCTTTATTGTCCAACTCAATCATCAGCCATTTCAGCTGCTAATCTTGCCGTTTTAACACTCTGCTCTTCCACAAGTTCTCCCTACTTCAGAAAGTAAATTTTTGAACTCCTGTCAAAGTGACAATTTCTGAAGTTCAATCTCTTTTTTTTTTACTCTCTTCTGCTTTTAATCATAATTCCTTGTCTTTTGCCTCATTTTCAATTGAATTCTAGCCATCTCCAAAGATTTTGATGGCATTTTCAGCAAATTTAAATGCTGAGCTACTGTTGTAATTACCTCTTCTTTCCTCATGGAAGAAGACAGCTCCAACTGCAGCTTGTCTGCTAATTCCAGCAGCTTGGCCTTAATCACCTTTTGTAAAACCTCTAAGGTCACTTCTTCCACCCCTAGAAAAGTCTTGGTGACTGAAAGAGCCATTGCTATCCCAAGCATGGTTTAAACCAACCAAATTCAACACCAGAACAAAAGTCACCAACACCTACCACTTGCTGCCTTTAGGTCCAACAACTCCTAATCCCAATATGGAACCAAAAATCATGGACGAGCCGCCAGTCTGATATGGATCAGGTTGGACCCCTCACAATATTTCAAGGTAGCCCAGACTCTAGTTGTTGTAAGCAGGAATCAAAGGAGGACCACACTGTTTTATTAAAAAGGTGCTGCAAGGCATCTATGCTCGGAGATAATAGCAGCAGCCTGTGTGCCAACAGTTGATAGACCAAGTCTCCAATGTTCCATTAAAAATGTTAATACCATCAGGTTGTAAACAGCTGCACATCAAACTTCATTTCCCTCCGAGATGAGCATGTTTTAGGTTCTCAAGGATATCTACTCCATACCTGAACTCAAGACCTATATAATTCATGTTGCCGTGGAGTTAAGAGTGTGATATGGGAAGGGTATAAGTCATTTCTGAAAAGACAGACAAAAGTAATCTGGCAGAGTCTGGAATGTAGAAAGCAACTTTGAGGTGACTGTCTCAGAGGTTCGCTGCACAGGATCGCAGGTGAAAGCTTGCAGTCAGAATAGAAAGACCAAATTCACTGTGTTAAAAGAAGGCTGGAAATATTCACTCAGTCTCGAACATAGAAAAATGTCTCCAGGGGAGAAAAAGTACCTCATTATGAAACACAGTTGGCAGATTAAAAGTTACCAGACTGAGGAAGGATAAGAACAGAAGTAAACACTTAGGAAGTAAGCATCGCTTTGTACCGCTCCAGTACAAATGAAGGGTTATTTAAAAGGACACCGTAAATGAGGGTCAAAATAATACTTTTATAAAAGGCACTTTCAGATTTTCAAGTTCAACATTTTGATTTTTAGGGTTTCATTTTGATTTTCACGGGTTCGTATTTCACTTTTACCAAATTCTTTATTCAGTGACGTAACCAGAGTAATACAAGATTCTGTATTTATGTTGACATATTGGGTATTTGGATTCTCAGAAGGAGAACCACAACTATCCTCAATAATTATCACTCCAAATTAAACTAAAGTCACAAAATAGAATGGATTTTCTCCATACTGCACAAGACTAGTACAGAAAACATCGGCAAGATGGCAAAGTTTTCTTCAACTGACTTCTACACACACCTAAATAAGGGGCAGAAAATGGTTTGAAACCATACAACAAAGCCAGAACCAGCTTGTGATTAGAAGAGTGGTTACTCAAATGTTCTGTCATTTAATGTTCACAGGGCCAACTTTACTTTTTATTGCTTGCCCCAGTCTTTGAATTTACCCAAGATTTTTGGTAGCTCTCCGGGGCAAACTCATGCCCACGTATTTTGAAACCTGCCACAATGACTCTCAGACTTTACATCACAAATATACTGTCCATACCTCCATAAGAGTTCTCTGAATCTCTCTATCAGCTGAGGTGCCTTCAGAGAAACGGCGACCACCTGCAAAAGAACATTATTGCAATAGGTTTTACTGCATTTGAAAAGTTTAAAAAGAAAAGCTTTTAGGTTCTTTGGCTGGTGGAATCAAGAAAGATGATTGTTGCATCAAAATTTGGATTGATTTTAAAGAAAATCAAGATTAAACTGTAAATCTTGCTAAAAATTAATGCCTCAAATGTAGATAGCAGAGACAGACAAGCTTACCGATAGCATCAATCTCGTCCATAAAAATAATGCATGGTTGATGATCCCTGGCATAGTTGAACATCTCTCTGATTAAACGAGCACTTTCACCAATGTATTTATCAACGATGGAGCTGGAAACAACCTATTAAAAAGTTGCAAGATTTTACATTTCAGGAATGACTGAACTATTCTTGCCAACATTCATTGTTATACTGTATTTAGTTCAAGAGAGATCAGTAGTTTAGGTTTTTTTGAAGTACCTTTAAGAAGTTGCAGTCTAACTGACTAGCAACAGCCCTTGCTAAGAGTGTTTTTCCTGTACCTGAAAAAGATTTTTAAAAAAATCATACATTGACATTCTGTTCCTTTGTATCTCATTAATAACAGAATATGTTTAACAAAGAGAAGCATATGCTTTACCAATTTACATTTTTTTGCTATGATAAAAGAAGAATGGATTATGGACTCTGTTGTTCTGTGGCACACCAGTTCTCAGCCTAATTGCAGCTTGTCAAACATTCGACCTCTGTGGCCCTTCTCTTAATTGGTCTACTGGGCATGAAATACTAATCTTCCAATATCTTTCCTCCTTTCAGAGATACGCAGAACTTGACATGTGAATAGGAGGACTACAGAATTATATGGTGCTCTTTTTATATCATGTTCTTTGGTGAGGGGTGTCCACACAATAACTTATATTGTGGAATAAATTGCATGAATCAACTGCAAAAGGTCAGTGAATATTCTTACATCTAGACACATGTAAAGGCAAATTCAATAATAAAAAGAAGTACATTGGCTCACTTTGCAAGACCTTCTCTAAAAGAAATTCACCACCAAGTTTGACTCAACCAAGAATAACCTTTTCTAGTAGCAAAGGTGGTAACGTTCTTTAAATGTTTCACAGTATATACTTTTTCAGTTTAATACAGTAGAGTGAACAGGATCAATTTCTAATTAGTCAAAAGTAATTTAATGAAAACACACCAGAGTAGTTTGTTTTACCTGGTGGTCCATAGAGTAAGCAACCTTTTGGTGGAATGATTCCTACACGTTGAAACAATTCTGGGTTTGTAAGTGGTAGCTCAATAACCTGCAAACACAAAACAACTTCATGTTAAACCAAACAGAAGAATTACAAGTTATAACCCATTTCATAGAACAATTAAGTATTTATCTTAATGCAACAAGTTTAGCATACAGACCTCTCGTAATTCCCTAATTTGTTCAGCTAATCCACCAATTTCAGAGTAAGTAACATTTCCTGGATCTTCATGAGACATATTATACACCAAAGGATCCACCTCTCTTGGCAAATACCTATTACACAAGTAGATTGCATTGAAAATGTTCCATTCTTCACTGTAGCAAGAAAGCTTTTTTATATTCATAAATACAGAGAAGTTCCTTAATAATCTGCAGTAGAATACCTTTCTGCTTAAAATAAAAGCACGCAACAGGAATTCCATTATTTTGGAACGATTCATCTAATTTCAAGTATCTAGGCATTTCAAACAACAAAACATATTCAGAATTGTGGGTGGACTAAAGCAGGAATAGCTTCAATCCATCAGGCTGTAATGTGAGACCCTCATTGTTGATATTTTAAATTACAATGCAGCCTCATTGAGCTTATTTTTTTTATTACTGAATAAAAGGCTTACAACACTTACCTCATTATAGTCAGAGTTGTCATATCCAGGGCAACTCTAGTACCAGGTTTCAACTTGCTTTTTTCAAGCTGTATTTATTAAACAAAAAAAAAATCAGAAAACACAATTTTTCTTAAAAGCAGGTTTGTGGCTTCTTTTTGATTTTTTTTTAAAAAAGCTGAGTAACAACATTTTTCCTTACACTATTAGTGTTGAAAATAATTCATCTTCCTTCTTCAATTGTTAAAGTAATCTGATTATGGAACTGTGAAACATCATGGGATATAAATGATACAAAACAGTTTGTGTTGCTCATAAAAATATGATAGTGCCTTCTGCATCACAATAATTATAAATGCTTATTCTCCTCAGAACACAGAAGGCCAAAGGGAATTTGACAATCATGAAGTGTTTCAATCTAGAAAATACAGAAACTATTTACAACAGCCATAGGAGTCTACATCCAGAAGGCACAAAATTAATGCAATTGAAACAAGAGTAGTGTCATAACATGATGAGAAAAGTGGTCAGAGTTTGGAATGTATTGTGTGATAGGGTTGAGAATACAGATTCAAAAGGAATTTGAATGAATACTTGGAGGAAAAACGTCAAGGATATAGGGAAAGGTCTGGGGAGATGGGTAACTGGATTGCTCTTTAAAAATGTTAACAGACTTAATGGACCTACTGGCCTCCTGTGTTGCACTAATCTATGATTCTATGATATATTGTAATAGTTTGTCCCAAAGGGATACTTCATTCTAAAATATCTTGTGTACGACCACATTTTTAATAGATAGCCATCATCTTAGCTGTATTTCTACAACTGAACATCAAAGAAGCAGAACAATTTGTTCTGCAGTCTTGGTTGTTCATCTTTCTCAGTCATCCCAGTGTTTAGTTCAGCACATCACATCAGAAATCCGAATGATAATGTTTATCAGTTTTAGCAGGCGATCACATCATACAGATTTTTAACTTTAAAACAACAAATCTGGCACACACTACGCTCTGGACAAATATTCAAACCAAATGATTACTGGAATTTTACAAGGACTACTTCCATTGTGTACAGTCCACAACACTAATATGTCTAGGTAATATTTGGTTACAACACAAAGTATTTTTACCTCCATTACGCTCAAGGCTTAAACTTTTATCTGAGAAGACAATTAAACTTTTAAACAGAGGACAGGTCAATGGTTGTACAGCACAAATGTAGAGTTTTCTTTAACATTTGTGCAAGAATAGGGTTGAAACAGTTGTCAAATAGAGAACATACACACTATTTTACATACAAAATAACTTTGCACAGACACCCTGAAGGAGAAGATGATTAGATAATTTAATGTATTAGCCAGTACATTAATAAATTTCAAGAAACATTTCAGTTAGATTGAAAGCCAATCAAACATATATAAGGGGAAGTAGGTCTGATGCAATATCAACTTGTATTTAAATCTAAAGTTTCCTTTAAATTTTGTGTCATGAGTGGCCTGCACATTTTACTTTGATTTATGATCATGCATGTACAGCATCTTGCAGTACTTGTCAGCATTGAGAGATAGCTCCTGGAGGCAGATGTGTAACTTTTTGGGAAAAATGTTAGATTAGATTAGATTAGATTAGATTAGATTCCCTACAGTGTGGAAACAGGCCCTTCGGCCCAATAAGTCCACACCAACCCTCCGAAGAGTAACCCACCCAGTCCCATTTTCCTCTGACTAATGCACCTAACACTACGGGCAATTTAGCATGGCCAATTCACCTGATCTGCACATCTTTGGACTGTGGGAGGAAACCGGAGCACCCGGAGGAAACCCACAGACACGGGGAGAATGTGCAAACTCCACACAGACAGTAGCCAGAGGCTGGAATCGAACCTGGGACCCTGGTGCTGTGAGACAGCAGTGTTAACCACTGTAAAATGTCCCAAGATATTTCAGGACATTATCACACAAGTTTTAACATCCATCCACAAATCAAGATTGGGCAGGTGACTAAAAGCTTGCCAAAGAGGTAGATTTTATAGGAGAATCCTGAGGGGACGCAGATGTGAATACATTTAAGAAGAAATTCCATTGAGTGGGGCCCAGACAGCTGAAGGAGCAATTGATGAGGAAAGTTAGGCAATATATTCATTTAGCATAGTTTTTGTGAAAAGGTGGCACAGAAGAAACAATAAAACAAGAAATTCTTTTGACAATGTCCACAAATGTCTAATTCAATAATTAATCAGAATCAAGATGACTGGGCACCACTTTAACATCAGTGGTGGGGAAACTGTTGGAAAAAGTTCTAAGGGACAGAATTACTCTCCACTTGCAGAGACAAGGATTAATCAAATATAACTGGTATGGCTTCATCAAGGGAGATCATTTCTGACAGGTTTTACTGAGTTTCTTGAGGTGGTGACTAGATGTGTGGATAAGGGTAACATAAAGGATGTAGTCTATAAGGCCATTGAAAAGGTCTAACATGGGAGAACAGTCAAGAAACTAAAAGCCCAAGAAAACCATAATACGCACAGCTGTAGGCCGTTCAGCCCTGTGAGCCTGCTCTGCCATTCAAGACGATCTGATTGACCTAACATTTCTCACATCCACTTTCCTGCAATTTTCCCATAACCCTCAACTCCCATACTGATCAAGAATCTATGTCAGCCTTAAATAAGCACTATGCCCCCAGAGCTCTCTGTGGCAAATGGGTTCCAAAGACACTCAATCCTGAGAAGAAATTCCTCATTATTTCAGTCTCAAATTGGCATCAAATTATTCTGAAACTGTGCCTCTCATCCTAGACTTGCCCTTGAGGCAAAACATCTTTCTAGCACTTAACCTATCACACCTCTTCAGAATCCTATGTTTCAATGAGATCACTCTCATTCTTCTAAACTCAAGTAGAATTCCAGCCTGTTTAAAAAAAAAAACAAGAAACTGTGGATGCTGGAAATATGAAACAAAACAGAAGTAGCTGCAGAAACTCAGCAGGTCTAGCAACGTGTGTGGAGAGAAAGGAGTCACATTTTTGGGTACAATGACCATTCTTCAGAACTCAGAAGCCTTTGCTCAGAAGACATTTCCTCTATACTAGGGATCATTCACTGAACTGCATCCAATGGTATCTTTCCTTAAATAAGGAGACCAAAACTGCTCATAGTACTTCAGGTGCAGTCTCATTAGCACCATGTACAGCTGCAACAAGACTCTTCTTATTCTTAAACTGCAACCCTATTGAAATAAGGGCCAACATTCCATTAGCCTCCCTATTTACCTGCTGTACCCGCATGCTACTATGTGTGTCCAGGATACTTTAAATAATTTTCGATCTATTTTGCTGAGTGGTGGGGGTAGAGGGAGATAGTCAAAGACTGTTTTCATGACTGGAAACCGCCAGATTTGGTCTGGGTCCCTTACTGTTCGTAGTGTACATTAATGGTCTAGACAATTGTAGGATGTTTGATGAGTACATTTTTCTGATCGCTATTTACCACACCATCGATTTTCAAGCAAAGAAGAAAGCTTTAAACTACATGACAATACAGAACAATAATAAATGGAATTTAATCCAAAAAACGAGAGGTGATTCATTTTGAGGACTAAATGGCAAAGGAGTACATAATGAATGGTAGGACCTTAGGAAGTACAGAGGACCAGAGGGACCTTAACGTGCATGTTCACTAATCCTTGAAGGCAACAGGACAACTGAATAAGATGGTTAAGACGTATGGGATGCATAGCTTTATTCATCAAGGCATTTTCTACAACAGCAGAGAAGTTATAATTGAGTGTACAATGTGAGTTATGCCACAGCTGGAGTATTGTATGCACTTTTGGTTGCCAGACTATAGAAAGGATATGGTTGTACGTGAAAGGGTGCAGATTGTACTAGAAATTCACCAGAATTTTGTCTAGCAGGCTGGTTTTGCAATGCAAACACTACATAGAGAAGGAAGGGTGTTATAAAATAGTGCTAACAATGAACACTGAGGTATCATATTGGTTACATAGTTAGTGATGTGCATATATTTCCAAAACAATTGGGATCAATTGTTGTCTGGATACTATTACCTAAAATGTTAATTGCCTACAATTGGAAAAGTCTGCAACCACAAGAAGAATTCAATTTAATGGTTTGTCTTTAACTCTCATTGACTGGTTCATTCTTGACAAATTGTTACTGACATTGCAAAATATTTCTCTCATAAATAAATCTGTTGGTAATTCAGCTTGTACAGGGTCTGACAAGATTCATTTATTGTCTGTTAAAAGGTATAGCCGAATTACTTTTTGCTACATTTTCATAGCCAAGTGCAATCATTTGCCAAAATCTAGTCTCCCTACAATGATTAGGGTGGCATCTCAAGTTTCTTAATGAGTAATGAATGATATCCTGTCTCTACATCAGAAATGCTGATAACTATTACAGAAGAGGTGGTCTTAAAATGCATAAAGGAAGATAAATTCCTGGGACCTGATCAAGTGTATTCCAGAACTTTGTGAGAAGCTAGGGAAGAAATTGCTGGGGGCCTTGCAACAGGTGAGGTGCCAGAAGACTGGAAGGTGGCTAATGCGGTGCCATTATTTAAGATAGATGGTAAAGAAAAGCTAGGGAACTATAGACTGGTGAGCCTTACATCAGTGATGGCTAAGTCATTGGAGGAGATTCTGAAGGATACAATTTACAATTGGGAAGGTAATCACTGATTAGGGATAGTCAACATATTTCTGTGTGTGGGAAATCATCCTCACTAACTTGACTGAGTTTCTGGAAGAAGTGACAAAGAAGACTGAAGGAGGCAGAGCAGGAGATGTTGTCTGTATGAACTTCAGCAAAGCATTCGACAAGGTTCCGCACAGTAGACTGGTTATCAAGGTTAGATCACAAGGAATTCAGGCAGAGATAGCCAGTTAAATACAAAATTGTCTTGAATATAGGAGACAGAGGCTGGCGGTAGAGATTTGCTTTTTGGACTGGAGGCCTGTGACCAGGAATGTGTTACAAGGAGCAGTGCGGGGTCCACCACTTTTTGTGATTTATTTAAACAAATTGGATGCAAATATAAGAGGGATAGTTAGTAATTTGCAAAGGACACCAAAATTGGACAGCGAGAAAGGTCATCTCAGAAAGCCTTGATCATACGGATCTAGGGGTGCAAGTGCATTGGCCCTTGAAAGTGAAGTCACAAGTAGACATGGTGGCGAAGGCGACGTTTGGCACACTTGCCTTCATTGGTCAGTGCACTGAGTATAGGAATTGGGGCACCATGGACACTGATGAGGCCATTTATAGAAAACTGCATGACATTCTAGTCTCCCTGCTGTAGCAAAGATGTTGTTAAACTTGAAGGAGTTCAGAAAACATCTACAAGGATGTTTCCAGGGTTGGAGAGGTTGAACTATAGGGAGAGGTTGAATAGGAGGAGGCTTCTTCCCCCTGGAGTGTCAGAGGCTGAGGGGTGATCTTATAGTAGCTTATAAAAAGAAAGAGTGAATAGCCAAGGTCTTTTTGCCAGGGTAGAGGAGTGCAAAACTAGAGGGCATGGGTTTAAAGTAGAGGGAAAAGATTTAAAAGGGGCCTGAGGGGCATCATTTTCACAGAGGGCATGGAATGAGCTGCTAGAAGAGGTGCACAAGAGGGCACAATTACAACCTTTTAAAGGCATCTGGATGGTTATTTGAAAAGGAATGGTTGAGAAGGAAATGGACCAAATAAGACTTTATTGGTTTAGAATATCTAGTCAGCACGGATGAGTTGGACCAAAGGGTCGGTTTCCATGCTGTACAACTCTATAACTCTAATTGTGGCACCCTAACAAAACCATCAGCTGATTGGAATATAGACACTGAATCACTGGGGAATCTTTGGCTTGAAGCTTGCTTATAGACTCTCTTTATCTATCTTACCCATGTGCTTTAAGGTACCAGCTGACAATTTAGGAACTCAAATCTTTCCCCTTTAAAATATAAACAAAACGTGCAGCCAGAGATTTATGGTAAAATAGCTGGTTTAAACACAACACTTCTGTATGATTTTTAATATTTTACCTGCCGACGACAGCCAACAACGTATCGTGGTCCATTTGTCGCCTTCACAATAACTATATAGAAATAAAGATAATTTTAAATGCTTTGATATGAAAGTCTGTGAAGATGAATTGTAGCCACCAGTAATTAAAATGCAATACTTACATTTCTCTTCTGTAAGCTGTTTCAGCACTTCACCGACAATCTGAGAAAAACAAATTATCATTCATACTCAACAGAAACTGTAGAAAAATACCAATCTTTTGCTGAAAGAATCAAACTCCTACCTGTCCCACACTCTGAAGAGCTTTGAGATCATTTTCAGACTTTTCATACTGCTTGGTTAGTTCTTTCAGCTGTTCTCTTACTATAAAGAAGCAAAGGGTTTGAATTTTTATTTTACAAAATTAATAAATTAATTAAGGAGGCCCTCCAGTTTCTCTTTTACAATATACATGCAGGCAATATGTTGTTTGTGCCTGTGTCGGCTCTTCGGTAAAGCTATTCAGTTAATTCCAACCTTCTGTTCTTCCTTCATTGCCCTATAATATTTTCCCATAGACTCAATTCTCAATTGAAGGTTACTATTAAGCACGTGCCCAATCACAAACCACTTAAAAAAAAAAGTTTTCTCTTGTTCATTTTTTTTTGCTAATCACCTTAAATGTTCACCTTTTGATTAGTAACCATTTTGCTACTGGAAATTGTCTTGAGTTACTATCAAAATGCTTCATGATTTTGGACATTTTTAACAAATCTTCTTTAATCTCTCTGGTCAAAGGAGAGCATCTTCAACTCGTCCAATCTCTCCAAATATCAGGCAAGAACCATCTCCAACAAAAGAGGATTAACATGCATCCCTTACATTCAAAGACATGGCCAATATTGAAACCACAACCACTGACATCCTGTGGTTACCACTGACAAGAAGCTTGGCTACATTAGCCATGTTACATGACAATGAGGGTAGGTCAGACACTGCAGTGAGTAATTCCCCAAAGAATGCCCACCATCAAAAAGGCAGACATCAGGAGTGTGATGGAATGCTGTACACTTGCCTTGATGACAGTAGATCTAATCATATTCCAGAGACTTGACACATCCAGGAAAAAAAACCCACTTGACTGGAAACGCAATCACCACCTTAAACACTTACTCCCTCCACCACTGATGCAGTCATACATATAAAAGATGAACTATGGCAACACATCAACCTTGACAACATCTCCCAAACCTCTGGGCCTCTACCACCTTGGACAAGGACAGCAGACACGGAAGCACCATATCATGTCTACTAGTTCTCCAAGCTGCATATGATTCTATCTTACAAGTTTATTTGGCATCCTTCATTGTTGCTGAGTGAAAAACATGGAACACACTTCCTAACAACACCAAGCATGCCAAACCAACCCATCATAACTTTCAGACGGGCAATTAGGGTTGGACAAATATAGTTCTTGCCAGCAACATACATTCCATTAAAGATTAAAAATAAACCAAAGTCTTCATCCTTGACAATATTTTAGAATATCTGTCTGTAACCTCTCCAAGGCCTTGACATCCTCCCTAAAGTGTGGTAACCAGAATCAAACAGTATGCCAACTGAGGTTTAACTAGTGTTTTGTAAACATTTCACACAGCTTCAAACATTTGTATGTTATTCCTAAAGGATCACACTTGTATTTTTAAATGCATCATTTGACTTTTGTGTTCAATTTTACCTGTTTGAAACTGGAAAAAGGGTCACCGGACCTGAACTGTTAGTTGTTTTCTCTCTACATATGCTGCCAGACATCCTGAGTTTTTTCCAGCGCTTTGTTTTTATTTATAGTTTGTTGTGTTTATGTGCGTATTTTGAGGATGCAAGCACTCTGTACAGAAATCTTGGTTTTAGAGAGTGCAAAGTATACTTTGTGACATTTGTCATACTTGAGACACCACAAACATTGTCAGATGGTGCTACATTGTGCACAGGCAAGTGCACAGACTTATTATACTCAAGACTTCAGATTGGTCAAAAATAACAAACTTTTCCCTTACAATTAGTGTGCAGGTTAAATGTCTATCAAATTAGAGATTTGTATTTAATCTTTGTTTCCCCTTTATATACAAAACTGCAGTTGATGGAGGTAGCAGAAAATATTCCCCAAAATCTATTCACGAGTGTGAATTTTCTCACAAGCAGGAGAGGTGATCCCACCCACCAAGAACACACTGCCATAGGTTCGTTAATTGGGCTGTACATTAGTTAAATTGCACAGTGAGGAAGAAAGGGTGTGAGCAAAGATTTTGAAAGAAATTTGATTTCAACATTATGCACAATATTCTGCTGCAAGTTTGCTATTAAAAATAATTGCTGCTTCCTTTTAATTATGTGAAGCACAAGATCACAAAAAACTGAGGAGAAGTTTCAAAACTAAATACAACTTGTGAAATATTTCATAACCAAAGAAAGTTATCTTGTGAGCTACCATTTTTCCATAAATTCATTTAAATACTATTTTCTTTGTGATAATATTTATAAGTATAAAGCGGTACTAAATAGTATAATTGTCCTGTTCTGGTGTTACATTCAGGAAATTTCCCAAAACAAACTTTGCCAACAACAAAGCATATTTATACAGCAAACTAAAAATACTGATGTTTACCAGACTGATCTTGGGATGGCAAGTTTGCCTCAAGAGCTGAGACTGCAGAAATTACGTCTGTGTGCTTTAGCATTTTAAAGAATGAGAAGTGATTTCATTTAAACTTACAAAATTCTCACAGGATGTGACAGAGCAGGAGTGGATACAAAGCTTCCTCTAGCTTGAGAGCCCAAAGCCAGGGAAAACAGTCTCAATACCAAAATTGACTCAGGATGGTGAATCTTTTGAATAGTTCTTCTCTAGCAAGTTGTGGAAATTTAATCATGGAGTATGCTCAAGACAAGAGGTTGTTACATTTGACGGAAAAAATAGCCTACTCCTGCTCCTATTTCCCATATTGCCAGTAATTAAACAAAAATAGAAATCATTAACTTAGCTTTCCACTTCACATTTACTTATTGGTCTGTTTCCAGTATTTTCTTTTTTCGTTATAGACACAGGCTACAATATGGAATTAATATTGGGAGGAACGGTTTAATTTTGTGTTTTATTTCAAACTATATACTTCAATTTCTTCAAGTAATGGGCGACCTCTTAACATGGAACTTTTATAGATCCTGTCAGTACTTCATTCAACTTTGTTAATGTCCCACACAGTTAAAGCAACATTATAAAATGAATTAAAATATAAATAAGATGAAAGTTGCGTTAAAAACTGCCTCAGGATAATTATCCTGAACCGAATTCTGCAAATGCAGAACGGTAGGGCTACTTTCATAGCTTGCAAAGGGTTGGCACACGCACGATACTAAGTAGCGTCTTTCCATGTTATTAAAAATTGCACTCTGTGTGAAAGATTAAGATACAAAACCACTTCTGGATTCAGTTTATTTCCCAAATACCCTCAATATCTATCCAATTAGTCAGGAGATGAGTGACAATAAATTTTAATTCCGGATTTGTTTAATGAACTGAATTTGAATTCCCAGGATGGAATTTGAATTTATGGCTTCAGTTCATTAGGCGCTGATGGTTGTGATCATCTTCCTTCCAATGGGGCGCACAACAAACTCCATTCAGTTCGCACCGAATCCCGGATTACAATTTCCCACATTTCACTTGCGCACTTTAGATTATGAATCACAGTGTACGTGCCGGGAACTGGAGGGAAGGCCGGCAGACGGGCAGCCCGCTCCGGCTGCACATGAAGCTGCGATTCACTCGGCCCCGGCTTTGCCCAGCATGACAAAGCGAGTCGGCACCGGACCCCGTTACTGTTCGATCGCACAAAACCTGGAGATCGCGTTCACACCCCAACCCACTAACAATGAGTAACATTCGGGAAACGTACGCTCTTTCAGGCGGCCGTCGATCTCTTTGTGCTCCAATAATTTTTTCCTGTAATCCTGAAGCGCTTTCTCCCTCGGATCCGCCATGTTGACGCTCAGCACCAAGCACCGCCGGACGGGGAGAAGCTTTCAGCCGCATTTGACAACGAGCCTCTTCTCGGGCACGAAAATATGACCACACAGATATCTTACCTCCAAACCGTATAGCCTCTAGTGGCTGGAGGTGGTATGGCTGAGTCCATGAACTGTATCTTGTTTGTACTGCTGTTAATAATGAAACAGTGTAGACAGTCAGGAGACTGGAAGGACACAGCAAGCCAGGCAGCATCAGGAGGTGGAGAAGTCGATATTTCGTGTGTAACCCTTCTTCAGGACTGGGGGGTGGGTGTAGGGGGACCTGCAGATAAAGGGCGTCGGGGGGGGGGGAACTGGGTGGTGAAGTCGGGATAGGTGAAGATGGGCAGAGGGTACGACCTGGTTGGTCAACGGGAGGAATGAATCACTGGGAGGGTGGAAGGGTGGGGATGTTGGGAAGGGAGCCAGGGGATGGAAAGGGAGGTTATTTGAAATTGGATAACTGAATGTTGAGTCCTCCAGGCTATAGGCGGCTCAAACAGAACATGAGGTGTTGTTCCTCCAATTTGTGGTTTGGTTCATTGGGGCAATGGAGGAGGCCAAGGATGGTCATGTCAGAAAGGGAGTGGGAAAATAGGTGATGACTGGGAGATCTGGTCGGCACCTGCAGGCCTGGCTGAGATGCTCGGCGAACCGTTCCCTAAGTTTACTTTTGGTCTCTCCGATGTAGAGAAGACCACATCGGGAACACCTGATGCAGTAAACTAGGTTGAAGAGAGGCAGGTGAACCTTTATCTCACCTGAAAGGTCTGTTTGGGGCCCTGAATGGAGGTGAGGGGTGGTGTATCGGCAGGTTTTGCATCTTTTCTGGTTGCGGGGAAGGTACCTGGTGATTCCATGGAGTTGGTAGGGAGATTAGCGCAAACCAAGGACTGTCCTTGCAAAAGGCAAAGAGGGGTGGAGAGGGGAAGATGTTCTTGGTGATGTGGTCTATTTGGAGTTGGTGGAAGAGTTTAAGGATGATGCATTGGATGCAGAGAGTGGTGGGGTGGTAGGCAAGGACAAGGAGAATTCTGTCTTTATTGCATTTGGAGGGGGGGGGTGTAGAGCAGTGGAACTGGGAATAGAGGTGGTGCAGTCGAGGGCTGTCTGGATGACAGAGGGAGGAAAAGCAGGAAAATAATGAAAGCGCAAGCGTCCTGTGTCATATGATGTCTCAATAACTATTGTTGAGGTTTAAAGTTCTTAGTTGCCTATAAGAAGCACTGTAGTTGCTGGGAGATCTGTCGTACTGTCTGCCTTATGTTAAACTCACACATTCACTGTAGATTTTCTGCAACTGCTGAGTGATGTTTAATATCCAACTATTTCTATAGGTTGGCCTTCTTTCTGTCCTCCATTTTACCCTTCAGAAGAGATTGTACTGCTTTGAATTAAGGAGACCAAAACTGTACACAATACTTCAGATGTAATCTCACCAAAGCCATGTACAAGTATAGCAAAACATCCCTATTTTAAACTCCTTGCAATAAGCAACAGCATTCATTTGCCTACTTAATCACGCATTGTGCATGCAAACTAGATTTTTGTGACTTACATTAGAGGACATCCAAATCCTTCTATATCATGGAGTTCTGTAATCCCTTTTAATTTAAATCAATTGCTGCTTTCTTGATGTTCCTGCCAAAATGGACAAGTTTACATGTTCCCACATTAAACTTTATCTGTCAAATGTTTGCCCAGTCACTTAATCTGTTAATAATCACTTTGCAGACTACTTTAATCCTCTTCACAACTTACTCGAGGACTTATCTTTGAGTAATCGACAAATTTAACAACCATATATTTATTCCCTTCATTCAAGCTATCGACTTAAATTAGTACTTGAGGCCTCAGCACTGATCCCTGTGGAACTCCACTTGTTTTCTCTTGCCAACCTGGAAATGATCCATCTATGCTTACTGTCTGCTTTCATACACCAGCAGTCCTTAATTTGTGTAACAAATGTTGATAGAAACCTTATCAAGTGCCTTTTGGAAATCCAAGAATACCGCATGGACATTTTCTCTGTTATCCTTGTTGCTTATTAATTCCTTAAATAACTCTAACGAATTAGTCAAACACATTTTCTCTTTCACAAAACCATGCTGATTTTGACTTACAGTAAGATTTCTAAGTTTCATGCTTTAACGTTAATGACAGATTCTTGCATTTTCTCTCTGACAGATTTTATGCTACCTGACCTATAATCTCTTGATTTCTTTCTCCCTCCTTTCTTGAATGAATCTTGAATACATTTGCCATTTTCTAATCTGATGGGATATTTCCAGAAGTCTTGCAGTGGGCTTACAACTCACAAACTTTGATCAAAAAGAGTTTAGAAAAACAATAGATACGACAAAGCCTGTCACTCTAAATTATCAAAGTTATCTCTTTGACTGTTTATGTTCAAATCTAATATATACCTTTCCACCCACAATGTGAGCGAGATGACCTCTTTCTGAAAATATTATACATTTGGTATCTCCATTCAAACAATTCATGGTCTTTTAAAGGCAATATTTTTCCGAACTGTAGCAGCATTTTTCCAAAAATTCCAAGAGATAAATATTTGTCTCATCAATTACTTTTAAATTGATAATTCTGATAACACATCTTCATAGCATACCTTTAATTTCCTTGGTTATCCACACATTATGCACCCTATCCTGATCATGGTGATATAAAGTAATGGTGAGCATGTTAAATAATGACTTTACATTGGTCTTTGTGTTTGAGGAAGAGGATAACATGCTCAACATTCCAAGGAAGCTGATGTTGAATCAGGAATAGAGAGGGGAATCAAGGACTGTGTGAGGGGATTAATGAATTTAAGTGGGGGAGAAAGTGAGAACAGGGGACTGAGTTGGATGAACAGCCATGATCAAATTGGCAGAGCAGGCCTGAAGGGCTATTTTCTATGTTTCTGTGTGTGAGACTCACCAAAAGCTATATAAGCAGAATAACAGCAATGAAGAAAATAATGGCACTTCAAAGTGATAATCCTGAGGACCAGATGGTTTGGTCCCAGGTGAAAGGATGGTTTGATTCAAGTTTTCAAGATACTAAGGGGCACTAATAAGGGGACATAGAGATAAATTATTTCTGCTGGTTGGGAATGTGACATTATCAGACAAAGTCTAAAAATTGTAGTCAGTCTTTTCAGAAATGAAATTAGGAAACACTTTTACTTGCAATGTGTTGAAGAAGTTTAAAACTTAGATGGCCTATTTCTGTTCCAGTGTAACCTGAAAGGTTAAAGTATTAGGTAAAGGTAAAGGTAGAAAAAAATTTAGACTTTCATAAGGCTATCAATAAGGTTTACATCATAAACTAAATTCAGAAAAAAATGGAACATGTGCTAAGTAGCAGGATAGGTGGTAAGCTGCTAACAAAGGCAAAGAGAATTGGGATATCAGATGGTTGCTCAGATTGGCAAATGGTGTGAAATGGTGATCCATAATGACGAGATCCGGAAACACTGCTATCCAGTATGTACGTAGACATTTTGAAATTGGGAATTGAAAGTCAGTTTCAAAATTTACAGATGACACTAAATTGAGGGGTGCCGTCAATAGACAGGTATGCTACTGTGGAAACTAATTGCTTTCAAAGGTTACTTGAGTTTCCAGTGACTGATGGGAGGATTACAAAATCAGATTTTAAGTTGGAATATTTCTACTGTAACAGACAAACTAAAGTCAAAAATGATATTTTTGTAGGCAACATAAATTCACTCTTTTAAGTTTTAACATTTTCAAAAATTCCTGCCATGGCTATACTTTACACTGCCCCTAAGGTGGATACTTTATTTCCTGGAACAAAAACTATATTCTGCTCCCAAGCCATTGCTTCTATTCTCCTTTCCGAGCCAGATAGTTTGTAATGTAAGATTGACTTTCCCTCTGAGGTTTACCCTGGAGATTCCTCCTATAAGTCAAAGCTAGGTTAGTATTTCAGCCAAGTCTTCAATCTTCACGAATTTAGTCATTTCAATATCTTACCCAATTTCTGTGGTGAACAATAATAAAAATACATAAAGGCATAAGTGCAGTGTATGTGGGGCTGCCCATGACAATCCTAGCAACAGCAACGTGAGGTATTTTAGAGGAAAATAAATACTAACAAGAGTCCAAAGTTACTATTAGCAGGACTTATACACTTAATGTATAAGTGTATAGAGAGTGTTGCTGAACAAAGAGACCTTGGAATGCAGGTTCATAGCTCCTTGAAAGTGGAGTCGCAGGTAGATAGGATAGTGAAGATGGCGTTTGGTATGCTTTCTTTTATTGGTCAGAGTGTTGAGTACAGGAGTTGGGAGGTCATGTTGCAGCTGTACAGGGCATTGGTTAAGCCAATGTTGGAGTATTGCATGCAATTCTGGTCTCCTTCCTATCGGAAAGATGTTGTGAAACTTGAAAGGTTTCAGAAAAGGTTTACAAGGATGTTGCCAGGGTTGGAGGATTTGAGCTATGGGGAGACGCTGAACAGGCTGGAGCTGTTTTCACTGGAGCGTCGGAGGCTGAGGGGTGAACTTACAGAGGTTTACAAAATTATGAGGGGCATGGATAGGATAAATAGACAAAGTCTTTTCCCTGGGGGTCGAGGAGTCCAGAACTAGAGGGCATAAGTTTAGAATGAGAGGGGAAAGATATAAAAGAGACCTAAGGGGCAGAGGGTGGTATGTGTATGGAATGAGCTGCCAGAGGAAGTGATGGAGGTTGGTACAATTGCAACATTTAAGAGGCATTTGGATGGGTATGTGAATAGGAAGAGTTTAGAGGGATATGGGCCGGGTGCTGGCAGATGGGACTAGATTGGGTTGGGATATCTGGTCAGCATGGACGGGTTGGACCGAAGGATCTGTTTCCATGCTGTACATCTCTATGACTCTATGACCTAGGATGGAAAGATTGTTTAGTCAAAAGTTTGATGGTAACAAGAGTCAGGTGGGGATGATATGGAAGGGATAGGACCGGGATGGCATTTAAGGGAGGGGTATAGAATCATAGAATCATACAGTATAGAAGAGGGCCTTCATCCTATCAAGTTTGTACCACCAAAAATATACGACTATCTACATGAGTCCCACATTCCCACATTACTTGCATAGACTTGAATGTTATGATACTTTAAGTGCTCATCCAAATACTTTTTAAAGGTTATGAGATTTCCTGCTTAGACAACCCTCCAGGAAATGCATTTTAGACCCCCCATGATGCTCTGGGTGAAAAAGAATTTCCTCAAATCCTGTCTAACTCCCTGCTTGCCTTCACTTTAAAATCATACCCCTTTGTTATTGACCCTTTAACAAAGGTGGGTAGGTTGGGGGGTGGGGACCAGGTGCTTTCTAAATACAGTGTCCATGCTTCTCAATACCTTATACACCTTTATCACCTTTCAACCTTCTCTGCTCCAAAGAAAACAACCAAGCTTATCCAGCCTCTTAGATGCAATGCTTCATCACAGGCATTATGCTGGTGAATCTCCTTTTTCAACCCCTTCAGTGCAATCACATCATCCCTATAATGTGGTTGTCAGAACTACTGACAAAACTCCGGCTATGGCCTAACCATAGTCCTGTACAGCCCCTATATCAGTGCCACAACTGATACAAGCAAGCAACCCATATGCCTTCTTACGTACCCTATTAAGCTGTCCTGCCATCTTCATGGATCATTAGGCAAGCACCCAATCGTCCCTCTGTTCTTTTGAAGTTCCTCTGCTTCCATGGCTCGTGCCATTCATTTAGCAGTCCCTTGTCTTTATCCTTTTTCCAAAGTGCATCATTCACACTTATTAGGGTTAAATTCCAGCTGCCACTGATCTGTCGATATGACAATCCATTTACATCTTCCTCTATCCTAACACCTTTCTCTTCGGTGTTAAACACACAGCTAAACTTTGTGTCATCCGCAAACATACTTGTCATTTATGAATATCAGAAATAATGATTAGATTAGATTCCCTACACTGTGGAAACAGGCCCTTCAGCCCAACAAGTCTGCACCGACCCTCCAAAGAGTAACCCATTTCTTTCTGACTAATGTACCTAACACTATGGGAAACTTAGCATAGTCAATTCATCTGACCTGCACATCTTTGGACTGTAGGAGGAAACCAGAGCACCCATAGGAAATCCACGCAGACATGGGGAGAATGTGCAAACTCCACACAGACAGTTGCCTGAGGCTGGAATCGAACCTAGGACCCTGGTACTATGAGGCAGCCGTTCTAACCACTGAGCAACCGTGCCGCCCGCATAATAAGGGAGGCAGCACTTTGGGTAGCATAGTGGCACAGTGGTTAGCACTGCTGCCTCACAGCATCAGGGAGCCAATTTGATTCCAGCCTTGGGTTATGGTCTGTGTGGAGTTTGCATATTCTCCCCGAGTCTGCTCCAATTTCCTCCCACTGTCTAAAGATCCAGAGGATCCAGTCATTGTGGTCCACATCAGGACAAATAACATAGGCAAGACTAGGAAAGAGGACCTGTTTATTGATTATCAGGATCTTGGAACTAAATAAAAGAACAGGTCCTCAAGGGTTATAATCTCCGTATCACTGCCTAAGCCCCATGTGCAAATTGGCATAGGGACACGAGAATAAGGGAAGTAAACTCGTCACTAAAAGAGCAGTATGGGAAAGAGGAGATCCATTTCATGTGGCATTGGCATTAGCATTGGAACAGGAGAGATCTGTACCATTGGGATTCAATACCGCTTCTCCACCTGAACCGGGTTGGGAAAAGGGTAAGAGTTAGGTATCAAACTTCAAGTACACCGGTTAGACGAATGACAATGAGAAGATGAATGATCGATATAGGACTGAAGGTGTTGTACCTGAATGCACGCAGTACAGAGGAACCTTGATTATTCAGCATTTGATTATTTGAAATTTGGATTATCCAGACAAGATTGTAGGGTCTCGATTCTTTGCTAAGCTGTGTTATCCGGCTTTCAATTATCCAACAGTTGATTATCAGAACAAAATACTCCACACTCATGTCATTCAAATAATCGAGGCTCCTCTGTATATGAAATAAGGTAAATGAGCTTGTGGCACAGATCAAAATTGGCAGGTATGACATGGTAGGCATCACGGAGACATGCCTGCAAGGGGATTGGGACTGGGAGCCAAATATCCAAGCGTATACTATTATTTAAGCAAAGAAATGAATTAGGGTCAGATGATGTAGAATCTGTGTGGATAGAGTTGAGAAACTGCAATTGGTAAAAAACCATAATGGGAGTTATGTATGGGCCTCCAAACAGTATTCAGGATTTGGGGCACAAGATATGCAAGGAGATAGAAGAGGTGTGTAAGAAAGGCAAAGTTACAGTGGTCATGGGGGATTTCAATATGCAGGTGGACTGGGAAAATCAGGTTGGTAGTGGTAGTAGAAAAGGAATTTGTGGAATGTCTACTAGATGGCTTTTTGGAGCATCTTGTGGTGGAGCCCACTACAGAACAGGAAATACTGGACTTAGTGTTGTGCAATGAGGCAGAGTTGATAAAGGAGCTTAAGGTGAAGGAACTGTTAGGAGGCACTGACCACAATTTGATAGAATTTGGTCTACAATGTGAGAGGGAGAAGGTGTTGAACATCTGATGTATTACAGTTGAATAAATGCAACTACAGATGCATGAGTGAGCTGACCAGAATTGACTGGGAGAAGAGCCTAGCAGGAAAGACAGTGGGACAGCAGTGGCAGGAGTTTCTGGGAGTAATTTGGGAGACATAGCAGAAATTCATCCTGAGTAAAAAAGAAGCAAATCAAAGGGATGATGAGGGAAGCATGGCTGACAAGGGAAACCAGGGACAGCATATAATGGGGTCAAGGGCAGTGGGAAGCCAGAGGATTGGAAAGCCTGCAAAGATCAACAGAGGACACCAAAAAAAAGAAATAAGGAGGGAGAAGATTAAATATGAGGATAAGCTAGCCAGTAATATAAAAGAAGATTGCAAGAGAAATGTGAAAGAGAAGCAGAAGTGGACATTGGACTGCTGGAAAATGACGCTGGAGAAGTAGTAATGGGGAATGAAGAAATGGCTGAGGAACTGAATAATTACTTTGCGTCAGTCTTCATGATGGAAGACACGAGTTAAATCATAAAGATTCAAGGGAATTTGGGGGGGGGGGGGGGGGGGAGTGGAAGAGGTGAATATGACGGCCATCACCAAGGAAAAGATGCAAGAAAAACTGGAAGGTCTGAAGCTGGATAAATCATCTGGCCTGGATGGATTACATCCCAGAGTTCTGAATAAGATAGCTGAAGATATAGTGGAGGCATGAGTGGTGATCTTTCAGGAATCACTGCCATCAGGGAGGATCCCAGAGGACTGGAAAATCGCTAATGTAACCCCCCCATTTAAGAAGGGAGTGAGGCAAAAGATGCAAAATTACAGGCCGATTAGCCTGACCTCAGCTGTTGGTATGATTTTGGAGTCCATTGTGAAGGATGAGATTTCTGAATACTTGGTAAATACTTAGGGCGGAGTCAGCATAGTTTCATCAAATGGAGGTCATGCCTGACAAATCTGTTAGAATTCTTTGAGGAGGTAATGAGCAGGTTAGACTCAATGGATGTTATCTACCTGGACTTCCAGAAGGCCTTTGACAAGGTGCCTCACAGAAGGCTGCTGAGTGAGATAAGAGCCCATGGTGTTAAAAGCTGTCTGCCAGAAAGCAGACAGTGGGGATAAAAGGATCCTTCTCAGGGTGGCAGCCTGTGACAAGTGGTGTTCCAGAAGGTTCAGTGGTCCCAACTATTGGGACCACAGCTTTTCACTTTATGCATTAATGATCTGTATGAAGGAACTGAGAGCATTCTAGCTATATTTGCAGATTTAGATTAGATTCCCTACAGTGTGGAAACAGGCCCTTCGGCCCAACCAGTCCACACCGACCCTCTGAAGAGTAACCCACCCTGACCCAATCCCCTCCGACTAATGCAACTAACACTATGGGCAATTTAGCATGGCCAATTCACCTGGCCCACACATCTTTGGATTGTGGGAGGAAACCAGAGCATCCGGAGGAAATCCACGCAGACATGGGGAGAACATGCAAACTCCACAAAGACAGTCATCCGAGGCTGGAATTGAACCAGGGACCCTGGTGTTGTGAGGCAGCAGTGCTAACCACTGAGCCACTGATAAGTAGAGGGACAGGTAGTATTGAAGAGGTGGGGAGGCCACAGAAAAGATTAGACAAGTTAGGACAGTGGGCAAAGAAGTGGCAGATAGAATACAATGTGGGAAAGTGTGAGGTCATGACTTCGGTAGGGGGAATAGGGGCATTTCTGATTGGGGAGAAAATTCAGAAATCTGAAGTGCAAAGGGACTTGGGAGTTCTAGTCCAGGATTTACTTGAGGTAACCTTGCAGATTGAATCGGTAGTTAGGAAGGCAAATATAATATTGGCTTTTATTTTGAGACGACTTGAATATAAAAGCAGGGATGTACTTCTGAGGCTTTATAAATGTCAGATCACATTGTGCGCAATTTTGGACCCGATACCTCAGGAAGGATGTACTGGCTCTAGAGCAGATCCAGAGGATGTTCAAGAGAATGATCCCAGGAATGAAAGGCTTAACATATGAGGAACGTTTGAGGACTCTGGGTGTATACTCAATGGAGTTTAGAAGGATGAGGGGGGATCTGATTGAAACTTACAGAGTATTGAATGGCCTGAACAGAGTGGATGTTGGGAAAATGTTTCCATTGGCAGGAGAGACTGGGACTTGAGGGCACAGACTAAGGGGAGGACCCTTTAGAATGGAGGTAAGGAGAAACTTCCTCAGCCAGAGAGTGGTGAATCAATGGAATTTATTGCCACAGAAGGCTGTGGGGGACAGCTCATTAAGCGTATTTAAGACAAGAGGGATAGATAGTTTCTTGATTGTCAAAATGATCAAGGGTTACAGGGAGAAAGCGAGAGAATGGTCTAATAATGACTGCTAATTGCTCTTCCTGAGAAGGACGGTTACTGCAGCCCTGGCTATTAGCACTCTGTACTGGGTCCATACCAAGCTGTTAGCATTTCCATAAAAGGTGTTGGCTGGACCCAGACACTTCAGCAGGCAGTATACGCTACTCATGTGTATTCTCTCACCCACCTGCCTTAAACTAACTAAGTAGGTTGTGAGTGCATTGTGCTGGCCTTCTGGTGGCCCCAGACAGTGTATTTGCTCTGCATATTGTGGTCCGGCGACCAACTTATGTGTCAAGTGCTGAAAATGAGTTGCTGGAAAAGTGCAGCAGGTCAGGCAGCATCCAAGGAGCAGGAGAATCGATATTTCGGGGATTCCTAAAGAAGGGCTCATGCCCGAAACGCTGATTTTCCTGCTCCTTGGATGCTGCCTGACCTGCTGCGTTTTTCCAGCAACACATTTTCAGCTCTGATCTCCAGCATCTGCACCTCACTTTCTCCTTATGTGTCAAGTGGCCAACTGATGGCTCAGCAGACATCTTGTGTGTCCGTGTGCCTCGTGTCACCCTGCTCCATGCCATCTCTCACTTCAAAATAAATGCAGTTTAATTTATTAGTCCTACTTTGTCCCTGTCTGCCCTGACTGTTTGACTCGCTTCTTTTCTCAACTGTACCAGTCTCAGATTGATCTCTTTCCTCACTATCTCCCTGGGCCCACCCCCATCCCCAACCTTGCTAGTTTAAATCCTCCCGAGCAGCTCTAGCAAATCTTCCTACCAGTATGTCAGTACCCTTCCAATTCAGACACAATCCATCCTTCTTATACAGGTCACTTCTATCCCAGAAGAGATTCCAATGATCTAAAAAATGTGAATCCTTACCATACACCAGCTCCTCCGCCACGCATTCATCTGTTCTATTTTCCTATTCCTACCCTCACTAGCTCGTAGCACCAGGAGTAATCCAGATATTACTAGTCTTGAGGACCTCCTTTTTTAAATTCCTGCCTAACTCTCTATATTTTCCCTTCAGAGTCTCATCCTTTTCCCTTGTATTGTTGGTTCCAATGTGTACAATTCTCTGGTCAATCTCTACCAGCTTACTGGAAGAGATTATGGAATTGGTTGAATCTAGCAGAATAATAGAAACAATTATTTATTACAACTTTATTCTTTGTTCTAAAAGTGAAAACATGAAGATTCATTACAGTTGAGTGAAGACGTTTAAGAACAGCTGGCAAGTGAATTAAAAGAATATGCGATCAGTTATTCCATAGGTAAAGAAGATGATAACATTTGAATCCTGGTCAAGATAACAAAAGCAAAAATGTTGCTCCATAATTTGAATCCTAAATAGGGACATTGTCTTAGAACAAGACTGTAGTAAAAAATGTCTCCGAAATCTGTCACCTTTAGCTGGTCTTGTCTACATGTGACTCCAGATCCACTTAAACCTAACTGACTCTTTCCTGTCCTCTGAGCAATTAGGAAAGGGCAATAACCACCGACTTTGTCAGCCTAACCCATATCCCTCGATTAATTTTCTTTAGTGATAGATGCTGAAATTATTGTAGTTAAAATTTCGAGAAAATAAATAGAATGTTTATTTCTCAATTAATAATGAATCCATTGCATGTACACTTGCCTTTTCTACTCGGGGGAAATAGTTCCCAGTCAGACTTGATTTGGAGACTTCTACGATATAAACAAATGAGATAGCCAGACTGTTTACATAATTTGCATTATATCCCTGTGACTGTTGTTAAACTTTGGCATCAATATGTGAGACAATTCTTGATTCTGTTACACTCTTTGGTGAAAGAATAATCTGAAATCTTGTAATTAAAGAAGTACAGTTGCAAAACGTAGTCTACTAATTTGAGGACAAACATGTTGTGCAGTCTGTGCCAATAAACCTTATTTCAACGTCATTCTTTGGAAACCAATCAGTTCAGTCCAAGGCGGAATTGGGGTTACTGACGCTAAAATACTCAACAGTCATGCCATAAAAAAATACAATTTTCTGTATAGAACAGTATGCGAGTCTTTATGTGTTATACAATACATCAGACTGCATACCTTTAAATAAATCAAACACACGCAAAGACCCTATCCTTGCCAGGTATTTGCAATGTGGCGACGTGCGAGTTTGATGTTACGCACCAGACCAGGAAGCAACGTGAAATTTACAAGAAGGCGGGACTTCTCTTTACCAGCCAACTTTCAATGAGTCGAGTTTGTTCAATTATCTTTTGTAGAATTTGGATCGGAGCAGCTTATTTGATCGTATAAGGCGAGATTAAGTGTTTCTTATCATGTTGACACTGGTCCTTTTGCTGTTTTCTTGTGTACTTTCAGCCCGGTGTAAACAGCATCAGACTTTAAAGGGGCAGGTGGATGAACAAAAATGTTCCTATCAGGTAACACACGGTGGATCTTTGTTGATAATTTCATGTGAATATGTGAGGGTTTATCTGAACTGTGTAAAACATAGTTACTTTGTTGCGTGTGTAAACCTCCCCTCCCCCTCACATTTATGAGAACCATGTAGGACATTAAGTCTAGCGATGTCCCCCAAATAGAGTGCTAATAACAGTGGGGTATGTCTGGTGCAGAGCAAGGCCACCTTCTTTTATACTTGATGCTGTTTCTAAGTTTGGATGCGCTAGGTACCGCGTATCTGATGTTGCTTTGTGCAAGATGCCAGCTCGCCCCTGTCTGAGACGTGAACGGTTGATTGAGCACGTAGTCAATGCGGAATGAGAAAGCTATTGTATCGGGTCAGAGTCGAGGCGAGAAAAGAAAAGGTCACCAAGCATTAACCACAACTCTGCTTATTAATCAGAGGGTGTGTCTGTGTGAGGACTTTTACAAATTAACAAACATCTTTCCAACCATGGTAAGTTAAATTTCCTTTGGTTCATAATTATCTGATGCACGTTGAAGTCAGTGAGTCACTAAGTCAAGCTAGAAAATTTCATCCCTACCCATAGGATTGCAGATATTCAACTGAACTTGCATGTAGAAGTGTTGTCATTTTTTATGCCCACTTCTTCTGAAGTTACTAACTGCTTGGATGAGGGGAACTTGTATGGGAATATTCAGAACATGTAACTGTGGAGGGGGCATGAGTCCCAAACTCTTCCTGATGAAGAGCTTCTACGGGAAACGTCGACGCTCCTGCTCCTCGGATGCTGTCTGACCTGCTGTGCTTTTTCAGCGCCACACGTTTTGACTGATCTCCTGCATCTGCAGTCCTCACTTTCTCCCTGCGGAGAAAGCATCACCGCCTTATCCAGTTCTATCTTTGAATATCCAGACCAGACCTATTTAGTATGAGACACTAGATTGTGATCATGAACTAGAATCATAACTAAATCTGGGTTCTGCCTTGAACTAAATTGATTCAGAGTATCGAGTACAGGAGTTGGGAGGTCATGTTGCAGCTGTACAGGATGTTGGTTAGGCCACTGTTGGAATATTGCGTGCAATTCTGGTCTTCTTCCTATTGGAAGGATGTTGTGAAACTTGAAAGGGTTCTGAAAAGATTTACAAAGATGTTGCCAGAGTTGGAGGATTTGAGCTACAGGGAGAGGCGAGGGCAATTTTCCATGGAGTATCAGAAGCTGAGGGGTGACCTTAAAGAGGTTTATAAAATCATGAGGGGCATGGATAGGATAAATAGACAAAGTCTTTTCCCTGAGGTGGGGGAATCCAGAACTAGAGGGCATAGGTTTAGGGTGAGAGGGGAAAAATATAAAAAAGACCTAAAACATTTTTTCATGCAGAGGGTGGTATGTGTATGGAATGAGCTACCAGAGGAAGTGGTGGAGGCTAGTACATTTGCAGTATTTAAAACACATCTGGATGGGTATATGAATAGGAAGGGTTTGGAGGAAAATGGGCCAAGTGCTGGCAGGTGGGACTAGATCCGGTTGGGATATCTGGTCGGCACGGACGGGTTGGACTGAAGGGTCTGTTCTCGTGCTATACACCTCTATGACTTATTGACTCTGAGTGAATGACGTTGAAATAATATTTATTGGTTTTTTAATGTTACCTGGTGCCTTTTTTTGTCTGATAATCACCCCTGAGCCATGCTGAGATGTTTTATAATAAAAAGTGTAAAATAATGCTGTTCTGCCAGTCCCCTTCATTTGGAAAGTTAGTTGGATTCAAAACATTACCTTTGTTTCCCTCTCCACAGTTGTTGCCAAATCTCCTCAGTTTTTCACTTTGTTTTTAATGCTGATCCCTGGCACCTGCAGTGTTTTGTTTGATGTTGGGATATTGTACTGAATTAAAGGCATTATATAAATGCAATTACTTGTCGTCACTAAGGCAGAGCCCTGATTCCAGATTTGCACTACAATATCAACATTTGTATAAAGCAACTTGCTTCTTGATCCTAAAATTGCATTAATGAGATCAAAACGTAACTTCTCTTTCTCCTCATAAACACTATGGCTAGACTTAGAACTTGGAGATTCCAGATAGTTCAGGGTGAGAGGGGTAAGATATAAAAGGTACCTACGGAGATCTTTGAAGAGGGAGGAGGAGAACTTCCTCAAGGTAAGCATCCTTGGAAGAGGCTTAACAGTAAGGTTAAAATCAACTAGGAGGAAGTGAGGACTGCAGATCAGAGTCGAGTGTGTGTTGCTGGGAAAGCAAGCAGGTCAGGCAGCATCCAAGGAGCAGGAGAATCGATGTTTCAGCAGGAATTGAACCCAGGTCCCTGTGAGTCAGCAGTGCTAACCACTGAGCCATCATGCCACCCCCATAGCATATTTGAAAATTATAATAATCATTCTTTTTACAAAATACAGACTTTTCTTTGATTGTATAATGTTTCATATGGAGTATATTGGGTGGCGATGAACTCCTAAACCATATTAATAAGGATAAGCTCTGACAGTGAATATGGAAGTGACAGAAATCCAGCCTGTGATTATGAAGCTGTGGGTTCTCAGTCTCAGTTTATCTACATATTGATTTTAATCAGAATTCTGTGTTTTTGCATGATAAAATATTGTCATGCCTCTGTGAATTAGAATGTTGGAATTCTAGCTCTGCTATACCCACAATTGTCACAAAAGTTAAAGATTTTTAAAAAGGATGCAGAATTCCCTTTTAGACCAAGTTGTTCGAATGCACAGATCAGCTTCCTGTACTTAAAATTAATTATTTTTCATAAATAATTAGAGAATAGCTACGAACAACTACGAACCATCGCCTTGCAACAAATTAAAATTCTAATGCCTTATAAACTCCCCCTTATACACACAGGCAAGGAAAACAAGACATGGATGTTATGGATGGAGGGAAAACTGGGAAAGTAGTTCAGTGATCGGAGCTCAGAGCTCTTGAGCTGGTGGAGGTCTGAAGGCTTCTCTCCATCTTTTTCTCACGGCCTCGAGCTGTTTACTGTATTGTAAGCAAAATGATGCTTACAATGAGAGTTAGGTTCCTTGCTTTCCAAAGTGCAGCAATCCTTGGTTTTTAAGTTATTTTCTCATTTCTGTTCACTATTTGAAAAAGACAGAAAAATAAAAAGGACATGTTCTTTACAATACAATCACAACAAAATTGTTGAAGGGAGAATTAGAATTAGTTCAAAGGCTCTTTTCAACTGAGGTATCACATAAATGAGTTTTTAAAAACTAAATTGCAAATGCATATTTTAGCAAATCTAATGAAAATATTATTATCCTGGGAAAAGTGGATATACCTGGACATGCTGATCATGGTACATTTATCTGTTGAAATGTAACACAAATTTACAAACATGAGGACTTATGAAAAAGAGTAGGCCATTCAGCACATTAAGCCTGCCCCACCATTTAAGATAATCATGACCACAAAGCACCTCAATGGCTTTTAGCCACCCCATCCCCAAACCCTCTATGCCCTTACTATTCAGAAATCTATCAATTTCTACTTTAAACATATGAAAAGACTGAGCTTCCACAGCCCTCTGTGGTAGAGAATTCCAAAGGTTCACAACCAGCTGAGTTTAAGAAAAAAATCTCCTAATTTCTGACCTAAATGGTATACCCCACTATCTTGAAATTATATCCCCTGTTTCCAGAATACTCAATCTGGGGAAAATGTTACCTGCATCTACCCGGTATTCCTTTCAGTATGTCGTATGTTTAAATGACATCACCCCTCATTCTTCGATTAGAATTCTCTTCTAGAGAATAAAGGGTCCATTTTCCAACTTTTTCTCCATAGGACAGTACTGCCATTCTGGGATCAAGTCTGATGAAACTTCACTGCACTCCCACGATGGCAATAATATCAAGATAAGGAGACTAAAACTGCACAACATATTCCAGGTGCAGCTTAACCAAGCTCTACTTCACTACACCCATAGTCAAAGACTCTTGCAGTAACATTTACCATAACATTTATGACTTAATAGCGCATGACACTTGCATGTCAGCCTTCAGTGACATTAATAAGGGCACCCAGGTCCTTTTGTACATCTACACTTTCCAATTTCTTACTATTTAAGCAATACTCTGCAACTCTTTCTCCTATTGAAGTGGATAACATCATATTTTTCCATATTAAATTCTACCTACTGAGTTCTTGCCAGTTCGCAAAACTTGTCTAAATCCGCCTAAAGCTACTTTACATCTTCCTGACAACACACATTCCCACTTAGCTTTGCATCATCCACAAATTTGGAAGTACTGCATTTGGTCCCCAACTTCAAATCACTGACATATGTTATGAACAGCAGGAGTTCAAATACTGATATCGTTTTGAAAAATCATACAATTTTAAGTAGTCTATTAGCCATAATTAGACTGTCTGTCTTCAGGTTATAACGTAGATCACTTGTAGTGGATTAAGAGCTTCCCTTTCTGTAGTTCTGGGGACACCTGTGTGATTTGTTGCCTGAGATGCATTGATAAGTCATTGGGCTGTTTTAAACTAGCCCAGTTGGCCCATTTGAAGGTGTCAGGTTACTAGCCCATCTTTGGGCCTATTGAGGCCTTTAAGTGGTCAATAATTACATTCATCTGGCACTGTTGGTATTTCACCTACGATGGGAGGTCCCTGTCATTGCAGGAAGTCTGGAAGCTTTAACTTCTTGAAACTAATTCGCACCCCACTTGTCAAGCAATCAAACTACCTAAAGCTACTAAGCATGTTGGAATTACCTGCACTCCCAGTATGGAACATCCATCTTCCACAGCTACACTGGCACCACCCCCCACCTTTTCCTCCACTGCATCGATGACGGTATCGGCACTGCCTCGTGCTCCCATGAGGAGGTTGAACAGTTCATCCACTTCACCAACACCTTCCACCCTGACCTCAAATTCACCTGGACCGTCTCAGACTCCTCCCTCCCCTTCCTAGACCTTTCCATTTCTATCTCGGGCGACCGAATCAACACGGACATTTACTATAAACCGACCGACTCCCACAGCTACCTATACCACACCTCCTCCCACCCTGCCCCCTATAAAAACACCATCCCATATTCCCAATTCCTTCATCTCCGCCGCATCTGCTCCCAGGAGGACCAGTTCCAATACCGTACAACCCAGATGGCCTCCTTCGTCAAAGACCGCAATTTCCCCCCAGACGTGATCGACGATGCCCTCCACCACATCTCCTCCACTTCCCACTCCTCCACCCTTGAGCCCCGCCCCTCCAATCGCCACCAGGACAGAACCCCACTGGTCCTCACCTACCACCCCACCAACCTCCATATACAGCGTATCATCCGTCGTCATTTCCGCCACCTCCAAACGGACCCCACCACCAGGGATATATTTCCCTCCCCTCCGCTATCAGCGTTCCGAAAAGACCACTCCCTCCGTGACTCCCTCGTCAGGTCCACACCCCCCACCAACCCAACCTCCACTCCCGGCACCTTCCCCTGCAACCGCAAGAAATGCAAAACTTGCGCCCACACCTCCCCCCTTACTTCCCTCCAAGGCCCCAAGGGATCCTTCCATATCTGCCACAAATTCACCTGCACCTCCATACACATTATTTATTGCATCCGCTGCACCCGATGTGGCCTCCTCTATATTGGGGAGACAGGCCGCCTACTTGCGGAACGTTTCAGAGAACACCTCTGGGACACCCGCACCAACCAACCCAACCACCCCGTGGCTCAACACTTCAACTCCCCCTCCCACTCCACCAAGGACATGCAGGTCCTTGGACTCCCCCATCGCCAGACCATGGCAACAAGATGGTTGGAGGAAGAGCACCTCATCTTCCGCCTAGGAACCCTCCAACCACAAGGGATGAACTCCGATTTCTCCAGTTTCCTCATTTCCCCTCCCCCCATCTTGTCTCCGTCAAATCCCTCAAACTCAGCACCGCCTTCCTAACCTGCAATCTTCTTCCTGACCTCTCCGCCCCCACCCCCACTCCGGCCTATCACCCTCACCTTGACCTCCTTCCACCTATCGCATTTCCAACGCCCCTCCCCCAAGTCCCTCCTCCCTACCTTTTATCTTAGCCTGCTGGAGACAGGCTTCCTGAAGAAGGGCTCGTGCCCGAAACGTCGATTCTCCTGTTCCTTGGATGCTGCCTGACCTGCTGCGCTTTTCCAGAAACACATTTTCGGTACTGTTGGGACTAGAGCTGGCAGTCAGTTGGATTGGCCAGTGCTCTTCAAGCTGGGACTTGCTAATGAGATGGGGGCTACAGAATTTAATTGTTTTAAATTGTTACAGAACAGCTATTGGAATTGTGGCTGGACTGGGCAGAGACTGTGGCACTCCATAAAATTGAATCCATGAAGTAAATTACCTGCCCATTGATTTTTATTGTAGAATTGATAATCTGAGGGCCTGACCTTGACTCAGTTAAAGTCCATTCACTGTAAAATTAAAATTGGGCTTTTGGAGTCAGTTAACAGACATCTGGTCAGATGTGATGTGAAAATGTTCCCCTTATTAAACTTTCAAGTTTTGTTTTGACAGGAAATATAATTTACATCAATAAACCTGTATGTCAATCTTTCATTATTCTTTATTTGCACTTTTGACATGGAGTTTATGTTCTTAGGGTCATAGAGATGTACAGCACGGTAACAGATCCTTCAGTCCAAATTTGTCCATGCCGACCATATACTCTAAACTAATCCAGTTCCATTTGCCAGCACTTGGCCCGTATCCCTCTAAACCCTTCCCATTCATGTACCCATCCAGATGTATTTTAAATGTTGTAATTGTACCAGCCTCCACCACTTCCTTTGGCAGCTCATTTCATACCTGGACCACCCTTTGTGTGAAAAAATTGCCCCTTAGGTCCCTTTTAAATGTTTCCCCTCTCACCCTAATCCTATGCCCTCTAGTTCTGGATTCTCCAACCTCAGGGAAAAGAACTTGTCTATTTACCATATCTATGTCCCTTTATGATTTTATAAACCTCTGTAAGGTCACCCCTCACCCTCTGACTCTCCGGGGAAAACAGCTCCAGTCTATTTAGCCTCTCCCTATAGCTCAAATCCTCCAACCCTGGCAACATCATTGTAAATCATTTCTGAATCCTTTCAAGTTCACAACATCCTTCCTATACAAGGGAGACCAGAATGGCAGACAATATTCTAAAAGTGGCTTAACCAAAGTCCTGTACAGCCGCAACATGTTCTCCCAACTCCAAGGCTCAATGCTCTGACCAATAAAGGGAAGTAAACCAAAGTATCCATGTCCATTCTGTCCTATGGAATTGGAGTGTCATGTTAGCAAATTCCATGGTTATTGTGCAACATGTGATCCTTCTCTTAATCCCTTCCTCTTCAATCTAATATGGGTTTTGCACAAAGGAAATTAAAATGTTCATAAAAACAGAGATTTACCCACTAGAGAATGGATATAACATTTTTGTTGCAACAGAAATATTTGTCTTTTTTTCTCATCAATTACTGTTGAGAAATCTAGCATTGTGCTATTACGAAGCATTCATTTAGTCAGGCAATTCCTTAAAAACCATGAAAGCTATGCTTTGAGGGATATTGTGAAGCTCAGGCATTCGGTTCTTGAAGCAAAATGGCAAGTGTCATATCTGCAGCAACCTGTAACGAGGATGTACATTTACAATTAAAAATCTGACTATGATTATGTATAGAAACAGTTTCCTTTTAATACAAACCCAGGGATTATATTCTCTGGAATTTTGAAAGGTGAAAGTGAGTCAAAGTTTTAAAGATATTAAGGTGAATCAATAAGGTGGAGAAAGAGAAACTGTTTCTGCTGGAGCCAGGAATTAAGGAACACATTTACAATTTTGAGCCAGATGTTTCAGGACTGAAATTAGGAAATGGTTTTGCATCCAAAATGTGATAGAAAATTGGAACTCTTGCCTGCAAATGCAGTTGATGCTAGGTCAATTGTTGATTCTAAATTTGAGATTGATTTTTGATAAACAAAAGATATTGAGGAATGTGGAGCAAAAGAATTGGGTCACAGATCAGCATGATCTTATTGAATAGTGAAACTGCCTTTAGGCTCAAATGGCATGGTTCCCTTGTTTCTCTATTTTATATGGCAGCACTGAAACTCTTAATGATTGATGGAAATGTCATTTTGCCCTCAGTGTGCTGTCTGAACTATCAGCTTACTTTTCCAGCAATGTATTTTTCATCTTGTTGCCCTGTAGGGAGCCCCTTATGCTATTGAACAAGATTTACGGGTAGTATTGTAATTCAACTCAGTACAATTGTGTTGCACAATAGAGATTTAATTTGCTCAGTGCCAGTTTTGAACAATTTTGCTTCAGAAAACAATGTGATAAAAGTAGTCTATTCTCTGCATATTTGCAAAGGATCTAAGATTTAGTCAGTTTACAGGACACTGCAAGGATGATAATTTAAACTCTTTAACTGTAGCTAACAGGATGCCTCGACGATTGCACTTGTGATATTGAAACTATTCAAGACTTTAATAACAAGAAGCTATTTCCCAAAATACAAGAACTGCTAGAAAGTGATTACTTCAGATATTACAAGGTATGTTGTTATATCTTCTTCTGTATTTATCTGTGTTGGTTATGTACTATGATTCTCAGATTTGTTTAAACTGTTCACTTCAATCTTTACAGGTGAATTTAAAGAAGCCTTGTCCGTTCTGGTCAGATAGTAGTCACTGTGGTCTGAGAGATTGTGCTGTTCAACCTTGTGAGCCCGTAAGATCATCATTTCTTTTATAAACCAAAATACAGGGAGGAGGGAATGTGGATAGAGGTAAATTTTTAAAAGAAATAAGGACAGGGAGCAGTAATACCATATAATTATTTATTCATTAAATGGTTTAGTTTTAGGTAAAAAAAGCATTCTACCACTAGTGAGAGAGACTATATGGGTATGGAAGCCAGGGAGAAGGTCTGTGATACACTTAAAGAAATTAGTGTAGACTGAGAGGAGGTTTTGAGTGACCTGGCAGGCTTGAGAGTAGAGAAATATCCAGGGACAGATAAAATGAATGTCAGATTGTTCAGTGAGGCAGGGAAGGAATAATAGGGGCACTTGCAAAAATTTTCAATTCCTCTCTGGCCACAGGAGAGGTGCCAGAGGAATGTAGGAAAACCAATGTGTTAGTGTTATTCAGTTCAAGGCAGATTGGGATAAACCAGGAAACAATAGGCTAGTCAAGTGGGCGGCACGGTGGCACAGTGGTTAGCACTGTTGCCTCACAGCACCAGAGACCCGGGTTCAATTCCTGCCTGAGATGATTGACTGTGTGGAGTTTGCACGTTCTCCCCGTGTCTGCGTGGGTTTCCTCCGGGTGCTCCGGTTTCCTCCCACAGTCCAAAGATGTGCAGGTCAGGTGAATTGGCCATGCTAAATTGCCCGTCGTGTTAGGTAAGGGGTAAATGTAGGGGTATGAGTTGGTTGCGCTTCGGCGGGTCGGTGTGGACTTGTTGGGCCGAAGGGCCTGTTTCTACACTGTAATGTAATGTAATCTAATCTAATCTAATCAATCTAACCTCAGAGGTGGAGAAAGTATTGGAAGCAATTCAGAGGGACAGGATTAATCTGCATTTGGAGAGGCAAGGCGTATTCGAGAACCATGAGCATAGTTTTGTTTAGGGGTGGTCGTGTCTGGCCAATTTGATTGAATTTTTTGAAGAAATGACCAGGTATGTAAATGAGGGCAATGCTTTTGACATTGTCTACTTGGATTTCAGCAAGTCTTTTGATAAGATCCCATGTGGGAGACTGATAGCAAAAATAAGCGCCACTGGAATCCGAGCAAATTTGACAAATTGAATACACAACTGGCTTAGTGGAAGGAGGCAGAGGATGATTGTTGAGGGGTGTTTTTCCAACTGGAGGTCTGTGTCCAGTTGGATCCCCAGGAGTCAGTGTTGGGGACCTTGCTATTTCTGATTTAAGTAAATGATTCAGACATGAATTATAGGAGGATTAATCATTTAAGTTTGTGGATGATAGAAAAATCGGTGAGGTGGTAAATAATGAGGAGGCTACCCTCAGATTACAGGAGAATATGGTGGGCTGATCAGTGACAAATGGAATTCAATCCAGATAAATGTGAGGTGATGCACTTGGGCAGAACAAACCTAATGAATGATGCGTGTACACTGATGCCTTAAGGAATCAGAACAGGTGGATAAAGTGGTTAAAAAGGTTTATGGTACCTTGGCTAATAAAGTCAAGCAAGTTTAAAAGCAGAGAGTATTTGCTGGAACTGCAGAGAATGTTGGTTCAGCCACAACTATGGTATTGTGTGCAGGAATCCACATTGTGGGTGGGGTGTCATAGCGTTGGGTAGAGTGCAGAGAAGATTTACCAGGATGTTGCCTGGGCTGGAAAGTATTAGTTATGAAAATAGATTGGTCTGACTCGAGTTATTTTATTTTCCTTCGAGCAAAGGAGATTGAGGGGTGGGGCGGTGATTTTACTGAGATGTAATGAATTATGAGGGGTGTAAATAGGATAGACAGGAAGGAACTTTACTCTTAAAGAAAGTATCATTAACTGGGGACATAGATTTAAAGTAAGGACAAAAGGTTTAGAGGAGCTGTGAGGAAATGTTTTTTATTCACTCAATGGTGGGAATCTGAAACAGTCTGTAAGGATGCTAGAGGCAGAAACCGTCCAAACATTTAAGAAGTGTTTAAATGTCCACTTGTGATGCCATTGGATAGTTTGCTGGAAATTGGGATTAGAATAGTTAGGTGATTGTTTCCATCTGGCACGGATGTTATGGGCTGAAGGGCCTTTTCCTATGCTGTAGCTCTCTATGATTCTAAAATAGGAGCTAATTAGATTAATCCTTAATGGTATCTCGTGGTGTATTCAAATGATACGTTTTTCCATTTAAGTTATTTCACAATGTTTTTTTTCTGCAGAATGAAATACCAGCAGGAATTAGATCAGAAAGTTTAAAGGTATGACATTTGCAAAATTTAATTCATGGTGCACGTGCTAGTATTTAAATGGATGCATGAATTACTGTCTGATTTAAAACTCTTAGTTTCATATTTTTATTCTAAACATGTTTTATACATTGGTTAAGACAATTAATTATGAAGAATTTAAGGAGTAAATGTATTTTTTTCTGTAAAAGGTTGAAACTACCAGACTAACCAAGAACCTTTCAGACAAGAAATGTTATATTAATTATTAGGAATAATCAACAGGACAATAGTGTTATTCAGGGATCCAGATGGGGCCTCAAATCATAAGGTCAAAGCTTGAATTTCTGTTCTGTCACATCTTTCTCCCTTGGCTCTGCAGTGTGCTATTTAACTAAATCCTTTACAACTAGCATTTTATTTCAGAACTACACACACTGGTGAATATTATAAACAAGCAGATGTGTAATATTGGTGGACTGTTTGATATTCTTGCATTACCTATTTGTATTGTTGAAATTTGAGTTGTTCTTTACAATAAGATTTCAAGTACATGCTTTATGTAGTTAATAACAGTTCACAAGCAATCATGATCATTCCCCTTTTTATTATTTATCCTATCCGTTCACTCCACTCCTATTTCACCTGACGTATCAAGATCATTGCCCTTACTTCCTGAGCCCACAGTCTCTGTTGGACCCAGCAGTACCTCCTGCCTGTCCTTCTCCCATGCTCCTACAATCTTTCCACTTTTTCTTGACTCTCCCACAAATAAGACCCAAATTTAAAAACCACATCTCCATTTACATACTCTCACACATCTTTCCCTCTCCAAGTTACTGGAACTGTCTGCTACTACTTTATACAAAAAAAAATGAAATTCCTTTCAATATATAGTACACAATGAATTTTGGGAAAATTATTTTTGGTTGCTTTTGTAATGCAGTTACCGACGCTATGGTGCATGTATTAAAAAAAAACATTGACTGGTTTAATTCTGTGAACTTCTAGTATACAATGGAAGCAAATGTGATTTCCCAACATGACCGTGACTGTGAAAAGGCTGAGAAGCTTGGTGCTGTCAACAATTCATTGAGGTAATTGAAATGACACAGGATCAAGCATCATTAAATTCCACTGTCTCTCTGTTGCATGGATAACATTTTTTTGCAGCTTGATCTTAAAAAAATACTGCCTTTGTGATATTGGGAATGTTTATAATCCTGACTGTCAGGAAGAAACTGGAAGAACATACAGTTAAAATGGCCGAGCTTAATCCCATCAGACAGGTTGCCAACCTTTGGGCTGTGGTTATGACTTGCTGTTTTAAGCACTCTATCACATGGAGCTCAGACTGTGATTGGGATAGGGCTTCACTGCAGTTTTTAACCCCAGGTGTCAACAGGCAACCCAGTGACTAGAGTAGCTGAAACCAGAGGTAAAATATTACTTCTTTGGTTTCTTCCACAACCATCTTCCTATGTGCCAGGTATGTCCCCTGGTACTCATTGATTCCAGTTTTACTAGATTCCACTCTCGGTTGAATGCAGCCTTGATGTCAAGGGCTGTCACTCTCACCTCACCTCTGGAATTCAGCTCCTTTGTCCATGTTTGAACCAAGGCTGTAATAAGGTCAGAAGCTGGGTGGCCCTGGCAGAGCCCAAATTAGGTGTCACTGAGCAGGTTATTGCTGAGCAAGTGCTACTTGACAGCACTGTTGATGACACCTTCCATCACTTTACTGATGATCGAGAGTCAACTGATGGAGTGGTAATTGGCTGGGTTGAACTTGTCTTGCTTTTTAAGGACAGGATATACCTGGGCAAGTATGTCTTTTCCTCTTGTTGGTTCCTTCACTAGCTGTTGCAGATCCAGTCTAGCAGTTATGTCCTTTAGGACCTGACCAGCTTGATCAGTAGCACTACTGCCAAACCACTCTTGGTGGTGGACATTTAAATCCCCTACCCAAAGGAAGTTTTGTCCTCTTGCCATTCTCACTGCTTCTTCCAAGTGATGTTCAGTATGGAGGAATATTGATTCATCAGCCGAGGGAGAATGGTATGTAATAATAATTCCTTGCCCATGTTTAACCTGAAACCATGAGACTTCGTGATGCCTAGAGGTAATGTTGAGGACTCCCAGGTCGACTCCTTCCCAACTGTATACCACTCTGTCGCCACCTCTGCTGGATCAGTCTTGCTGATGGGACAGGACATATCTGCGGATGGTGGTGGTGGTGTCTGTAACATTTCTGTGATTGTGACTGTGTCAGGTTATTGCTTGACTAGTCTGTGAGACAGCTCTCTCAATTTTGGCACTAGCCCCTAGGTGTTAGAGAGGAGGACTTTGCAGGGTCAACACAGCTGTTTCTTCGGTCCTTGATATCCAAAATCCCACTCTGAACCACCAGCTGAAACCTCGGACTGGACTCAGGAAGCATGTGAGAATGTAGATGAGGCCTGTGTGTTAAAATCTCTTGGGCCAAGTGCAACAGAAGTGCTGATGAGTTGCTATCTGTCTTGATACATGCCCGCACAATGCTCACAATTTACTTAAAGTGGGGGCCGTTATCTACATTGAGTGATTACTACTTAATTAGTTTAAACATTTTTTATTATTTTAGTGAAGAAACAAAACAAGCAGTATTGGACTGGAACAGACATGATGATTCTACAGACAACTTCTGTGAAGTTGATGGTGAGACCTTATCATTAACCTTTGAAATAAGTGTTTGTATTTATTATGCGTTCACACAGGATTGTCTGATTTCATTGCTTTTTGTATCATGCACTGACATCATCAACTATTTACAATTTAAATAATGACCACAGTAAAATTTCTAATGTAGATGGCTAGCGTGACTGAGAGCATACCCCATTAGAACTTGGTAATTTACTTAGGACTAGCATGGACCTTGCAGATCCAATGACCTATTCCTAGCTGTAATCATTCATAGTCACTTACTCTCTACCACTCCATAAGCTAGAACCCTATTCTGATGACAAAAAACAGAAACTCCGTTCCATTTGAGTGTGAGAAGTTGTTTTAAGACAGTTTTATAGTGGAGATCCACAGCTTTCCCATCCAGTTATAAATAAAAAGAGAGAAACTCAGCAGGTCTGGTAGCATCTGTGGAGAGAGAAACAAAGTTAAGGTTTCAAGTCAAAATGATGCTTCAGAACTGAAGGAGCTGGAATACAATGGTTTTCACACTGTTGACAGAGTGGATGAGGAGTGAACGGTGAGGATGCCTAGAGCAAAAAGTTAAAAATCACACAACACTAGGTTATAGTCCAACAGGTTTATTTGGAAGCACTAGCTTTAGGAGTTCTGCTCCTTCATCAGGTGGTTGTGGAGAACAACTTCATCAGGTGGTTGTGTAGACTCCAGTCCAACACCAGTGTCTCCAAATTAGAGCAAAACGTATAGGGTTATGGTAATAGTAGTAAAAGAGAGAAGGAGATGTTAAGTAGGTGTGAATGATAGGTGTGGAAAACAGAAAAATTGATCCATTCTGCTGACAGCAATGTGGACAAAACAGAACAAGACTTGGGCAGGGGAATTCAATCGACAATAGGTGCAGGAGTAGGCCATTCTGCCCTTCGAGCCTGCACCACCATTCAATATGATCATGGCTGATCATCCTTAATCAGTATCCTGTTCCTGCTTTATCCCCATAACCCTTGATTCCACTATCCTCGAGAGCTCTATCCAACTCTTTCTTAAATGAATCCAGAGACTGGGCCGCCACTGCCCTCTGGGGCAGAGCATTCCACACAGCCACCACTCTCTGGGTGAAAAAGTTTCTCCTCATCTCTGTCCTAAATGGTCGACCCTGTATTTTTAAGCTGTGTCCTCTGGTTCGGCAGTCACCGATCAGCGGAAACATGTTTCCTGCTTCCAGAGTGTCCAATCCTTTAATAATCTTAATGTGTCTCAATCAGATAACCTCTCAGTCTTCTAAACGCCTCATCTTCCGCCTCGGAACACTTCAACCTCAGGGCATCAATGTGGACTTCAACAGCTTCCTCATTTCGCCTTCCCCCACCTCATCCTAGTTTCAAACTTCCAGCTCCACACTGTCCCCTTGACCTGTCCGGACTTGTCCGACCTGCCTAGCTCCTTTTCCACCTATCCACTCCACCCTCTCCTCCCTGACCTATCACCTTCATCTCCTCCCCACTCACCTATTGTACTCTATGCTACTTTCTCCCCACCCCCACCCTTCTCCAGCTTATCTCTCCACGCTTCAGGCTCTCTGCCTTTATTCCTGATGAAGGGCTTTTGCCCGAAACGTCGATTTTGCTGCTCGTCGGATGCTGCCTGAATTGCTGTGCTCTTCCAGCACCACTGATCCAGAATCTGGTTTCCAGCATCTGCAGTCATTGTTTTTACCTCGTTGATTTTAACCCTACTGCGAATCCTCTTGCAAGGATGCCTGCCTTAAAGTTTTCCTCCTCTCTCTACAAAAATCTCAGGGAGTCCCTCTCCCACTGCAACTCCCAGGTCATTTCCTCTGCCCTGAAGCTCTTCAACCATGTCGTGAAACAAACTCGGTACCACAGCCACATTTGCTTCCTCAGTGCATGCCTCCGTAACCAACTCATCCCACATTGATTCTGGACCAACTTTAAACCAGCAGAGTTTGGACCCAAACAGGACAAACAGTATAGAATACAGATTCAAAAACACCAGCAACAGTTCTCTTTCAAGATCCTCCGCTCCACGCTTGCAGCAATGCGCTGGCACCTAACCTCTCTATAGTCTGCCCTGCCTCAGCTGAGGGCCACACTCTCTCAGAATTGCAAAGGACCCACTCTGGACTACATCCTCAGGAGAATTCATACTCTCAACAAACAGTATTTCAATTCCACCTCAAACATCAAAAACTGTAAGTACAACAAACTTTTATCCACCCACATCCATAACCAGCGCTCCTCAAACATTCCAGAAGATTCCCCTGGCCTCGGAAACACCATTAGCCATGCGGCTGATGCAGCTACCACCCCCACGCTGATTGATGATGTCACTTCCGACCCCATCATGGCCACTCCCACAGCCACTTCCGGCCCTCACATCATCGCCGATGCCACACGCTCAGTGACTTCCGCCACCCCTACTGCCGTGTCTGCCACTACTTCCGACCCCACCAGCGCCACTCACCTGCATTCTGCTGACACGCCCCCCCACAGACCCCACTGTCACTATCCCCACCCCCCAGAACCCCGAGGGGAACACTACCCCTGCTCATGCCTCCACCCCCATTCCCCCCACCATCACAACCACTCCAGGTACTGGCTCCGCTCCCACTCCCAGCTCCACACCACACCAGATCCTAGCTCCCAGCCCTGCCGAGTTTTCACCATCCCTCCAGACCTCCTACTCACTGAGGACGAACGATCAGTCCTCAGCAAAGGACTCCCCTTCATCCCCCTCTGTCCAAGCATCAATGAATTTAATACACGCCGTGACATCGAACACTTCTTCCGTCGCCTCAGTCTCTGAGCTTACTTGTACAATCAGGACTCCCGCCCACCTTCCGAGGACCCCTTCACCCACCTCCAACACACTGCATCCACCTGGACACCCCGCACTGGCCTATTACCTGCCCTCGACCTCTACATTGGCGCCACCTCGTGCTTCCGCGAGGAGGTTGAGCAATTCATCAACTTCACCAACACATTCCACCCTGACCTTAAATTTACCTGGACCATCTCTGACACCTCCCTCCCCTTCCTGGACCTCTCCATCTCCATTAATGACGACCGACTTGACACTGACATTTTTTACAAACCCACCGACTCCCACAGCTACCTGGATTACACCTCTTCCCACCCTAACTCGTGCAAAAATGCCATCCCGTATTCCCAATTCCTCCGCCTCTGCCGGATCTGCTCCCAGGAGTACCAGTTCCACCATAGAACACACCAGATGGCCTCATTCTTTAGAGACCGCAATTTCCCTTCCCACGTGGTTAAAGATGCCCTCCAACGCATCTCGTCCACATCCCGCACCTCTGCCCTCAGACCCCACCCCTCCAACCGCAACAAGGACAGAACGCCCCTGGTGCTTACCTTCCACCCTACAAACCTCCGCATAAACCAAATCATCCGCCAACTTTTACCGCCACATCCAAAAAGACCCCACCACCAGGGATATATTTCCCTCACCACCCCTTTCCACCTTCCGCATAGACCGTTCCCTCCGTGACTACCTGGTCAGGTCCACGCACCCCTACAACCCACCCTCCCATCCTGGCACTTTCCCCTGCCACCGCAGGAACTGTAAAACCTGTGCCCACACCTGCTCCCTCACCTCTATCCAAGGCCCTAAAGAAGCCTTCCACATCCATCAAAGTTTTACCTGCACATCCACTAATATCATTTATTGTATCCATTGCTCCCGATGCGGTCTCCTCTACATTGAGAGACTGGGCGCCTCCTAGCAGAGCGCTTTAGGGAACATCTCCGAGACACCCGCACCAATCAACCAAACCGCCCCGTGGCCCAACCTTTCAACTCCCCCACCCACTCTGCCAAGGACATGGAGGTCCTGGGCCTCCTTCACCGCCGCTCCCTCACCACCAGACGCCTGGAGGAAGAACGCTTTATCTTCCACCTCGGAACACTTCAACCCCAGGGCATCAATGTGGACTTCAACAGCTTCCTCATTTCCCCTTCCCCCACCTCATTAAAGTTTCAAACTTCCAGCTCCACACTGTCCCCTTGACCTAGCTCCTTTTCCACCTATCCACTCCACCCTCTCCTCCCTGACCTATCACCTTCATCTCCTCCCCTATTGTACTCTATGCTACTTTCTCCCCACCCCCACCCTCCTCTAGCTTATCTCTCCATGCTTCAGGCTCTCTGCCTTTATTCCTGATGAAGGGCTTTTGCCCGAAACGTCGATTTTGTTGCTCGTCGGATGCTGCCTGAATTGCTGTGTTCTTCCAGCACCACTGATCCAGAATCTGGTTTCCAGCATCTTCAGTCATTGTTTTTGCCTCAAAGGTATACAAGCCCAGTCGCTCCAGTCTTTCAGCGTAAGGTAGTCCCGCCATTCCAGGAATTGACCTCGTGAATCTACGCTGCACTCCCTCAATAGCCAGAATGTCTTTCCTCAAATTGGGAGACCAGAACTGCACACAATACTCCAGGTGTGGTCTCACCAGGGCCCTGTACAGCTGCAGAAGAACCTCTTTGCTTCTATTCTCAATCCCTCTTGTTATGAAGGCCAGCATGCTATTATCCTTCTTCACTATCTGCTGTACCTGCATGCTTACCTTCATTGACTGGTGTACAAGAATATCCAGATCTCTTTGTACTGCCCCTTTACCTAATTTGATTCCATTTAGGTAGTAATCTGCCTTCCTGTTCTTGCCACCAAAGTGGATAACCATACATTTATCCACATTAAAATGCTTCTGCCAATCATCTGACCACTCACCTAACCTGTCCAGGTCACCCTGTAATCTCCTAACATCCTCCTCACATTTCACCCTGCCACCCAGCTTAGCATCATCAGCAAATTTGCTAATGTTCTAATTGAAATGTAAGACGTGTAATCATGCTATGAAGTTGTTGAATTCCATGTTGAGTCCTAGGGTTGTAAGATTCCTAAGCAGAAAAATATTGTTGCTCCTTGCATTGAGCTTTGTTGGAATATTACTACCATTTCAAAATCAAACATTAACACTGTTTCTTTCTCAACAGATGCTGCTAGTCCTGCTAGGTTTCTCCAGTGTTCGCTGTTTGTTTAAATTTCGGATTGCCAGCATCTGCAGTAATTTGTCCTTATTCATCCAATGAAAGAAACTGATGGCATTATAGACATGTATAATGAATGACTACATTGACATCTTATAGAATTGAAGGCTCCATGTGACTTAGCAAAGCCCAGCAGGGACTACTATTCAATAGACTTCAAACATGAAAGATAGCATTCTACTGAAGCAAAGTCAGCAAATTATTGCATTATCCTTTGTGCATCTTTCTCTACTACAGGCACACACAGGGATAAAGTTGCAGATTTTGTTGACTTAAGTTGATATGTTTCATGAAACGTACAGGTCAAACTGTCCTGTCATGGAGTTGAATAGCATTGTCCAATGCCAAATGACTCTTGAGAGAAACTGCTCTAAATTGAAGAAGAATAAATTCTTGGAATGAAATATAACTTTTGTCCCTCAGATGAACACTGTCCAGACGCTGAATATGTAGATTTGCTTCTCAACCCTGAACGTTACACAGGCTATAAAGGTCCAGAAGCATGGAAGATCTGGAATAGTATCTATGAGGAAAACTGTTTCAAGTATGTAATTCTTCAATAGGACAAAGTGCTACCAGTTCTTTAACAAACTATAGTCAGTCATTAAACTGTATATAGTGTCAAGATTGCAATTACTTATTTCTGTTCTCACTGTAGGCCAAACTCCATTAGAAGACCATTCAACCCATTGCTTCCTGGCAGAGGTGAGTTAACAATGTGACTTTTTTTCTGCATTGAAAACAATTGCTTTGGACAATTTGAGTAACTACGTAACTGTATAATTTATTATCCATCAACGTAAAAGTATTCCTTATTAAATTCATTTAGCGATACCATGACAGAGCGTGTGTATTATAGTGAAAACAGGGGATTTGCCTCATAAAACTGAATACGGCTATCCAATTGAGTTGATTACAATTTTAATTGAGAACAAATAACAAAATGTTAATCTATCCTGGGTTAGTGAGAGGTTTCTTATTTTAGATTTGAGAAAGTAATGTTCTCAATATTGGGAGCCTAGGAACTATGAAGGTGCATTCAGATTTGGGTCAACATATTCAAATCCCTGAAGTTGGTGCAATAGTGCAAAAAGTAATTAGGAATGTGACCTTCTATTTCAAGGGAAGGTGGATGGAATGTAACATGTGGAACTAATGATTCCCATGTAAATTACATTTAATTTAGGGCACAGACCTCACGAAAGATATATTGCTTTAGAAGTGGTATGGTACAGATTCACCAAAATTAAGCAAGTCATGTTATGAGAGCAGACTATATAAATTTGTAAGTCCTCAAGTCTAAGGGATTTAAAATTAACAAGAGATAGAGTAGGTTCATGCAGAGAACCTATATCCTTTAGTGGTAAAAATCTAGAATAATTGAGAATAATGTTAACATTAGAACTAGATCACATGCAAAATAAATATGGAAAAATGATCTCTCACAAGAGTAGAGTAAATTTGCAAAGATTTCCTCAAATGCTGTGATGCAGGGTTATATGGCATTTGAGATGAGATTGATGGAATTCAGGCAAGGATATTGATGATGGATGTGGAACCAATTAAGTTTGATGAAGATCATCCATGATGTAATTGAAGAGGTGCAATGGGTGGAATGGAGATAATGAGGACTGCAGATGCTGGAAAATCAGTTGATAAAGTGTGGAGCTGGAAAAAGCACAGCGGGTCAAGCAGCATCAGAAGAGCAGTGGATTTCAAAGGTTCCAACCTGAGTCGTTGTCTCTTCTGCTCCCCTAATGCTGCTTGAACTGCTGTGCTTTTCCTAGCTCCAAACTTTATTGACTCATTGGGTAGAATGCCAACTTCTGTTCTGATGTTTAGTTTTTAAAAGAACTAGAATGGCAGAAGCAGAGATGCTCTCATATTTTCTGTCATCTTTATCAGAGTGTAATGGCATAACATCATGAATACTTGAGAAAGATAGTGGAAGAGTCCCAACTGGAGATGAATATGGCAGTTTTTTTTCTGCATACTTAAAGTAATGGTACTAATATTGAAAAGTAATCAGGCCCGGACTTTATTCATTCCCGAATACTGAAGGAGGTCATAGAAGAGTAGCATAATTCTTCTGAACTATTTGAAAATTGGGAATAGAGAGTGACAAACTTCAAGATGAGATAAGATAAACTAATACATTACTAGTATCTTCTTATTTTGCTGTGAAGAGAAGGAACATTTAACTATGAACTTTGAGTTTTGAATCTGGTATTATAAAAGAAACAAGTTAAATTATGGATTGAAACTTCTATTAGTGCTGGAAAAATTATTTACCTTTTAGTTCTGAGTTCATAATTGATATAGTGAAAGGAAATATGGATTTTCAGAAGACCTTTGATAATGTGCAACAAAAGATACTTGTTGAAATGAAAAGCAGATGGATTATAGAGGGATGGCCAGAATGCAATGCGCTTAATAGATTAATGCACCTTTTTCACATTGACAGAATGTAGATGATTATGTGGTCCCACTGATCTTCACAGAGATTTCCTTTGCATCTGTGTAATCGAAAGAATTTGAATGTAGAACAAAAGAGGATTGATATTGAAGTTTGCTTTTTTTTTATTGAATATGGGCTTGACAGGGTCTGAAAGAGTTAATACCTCAGAGTGTAAAACAAACCCATCCACTCTGGTGTCATATTGATTGGTAGTTAGATCAGTTTATGATCTTGAGGGAGTGAGACCTAACTTCTGCCCTGGCTGAGTCTAAAAGGATATAGCTGCTATGTCCAGGTTTGTGGCAGATCTTGTGGAAACTAACAAGAGGGAGAAGCTTAATTAATCATTTCCCCACCATTCTATCTGTAGCAGATGTATCTGATCATGACTGCATTGATAGGAGTGACTGCTCCGTAGTTCTTGTGGAGACTCCAGTTCCATGTTCTGTGGAGGATAGTATCCTCTACCACTACCACCATGCTGAATGTGGGATAGATTTTGAACAGATCTAACAATGTGATTGGGCATCCATGAAGGGCAATGGATCATTAGCAACAGGCTGTACTCAACCACAATCTATAACCTCATATAATAGTTTTCAACTCCACTATTACCATCAAGCTGGCGGTCAACTCTGGTTCGATAAAGAGTGTAAGTGGGCATGCCAGGAGCAACACCATACGTACCTTAAAAATAAGGTGTCAACCTTGAGAAGCTACAATACAGGAAAATCGGCTTGCAAACAACATGTAATATTGCTCAGACTCAATATTTTCTGATCAACCTGCTCAGAGGTGTGATGACACACCTCTGGATCAGATGGGACTTGAATCTAAGATCCTGGCTGAGAAGGAGAGGGACACACCCACAGAACCACAAGAGCCCTGAATTCCCCAGAGTACATATTTTGTAATCCAACCTGTTCAGCGATGTTATTGCACACTTCCGAGGCAGGTGTGACTTGAATACAGGCCTCCTGGCTTAGAGTTAGGGGCACTACTACAGCGCCACAAGTGCCCACGTTCCTCAGAGTACTGTTCTAGGCTCGCCCATCTTCAGGTACATCAATTACATTCTCTCCATGATAAGGTTATTGTGCTATCATCAACCAATGTTCAGTGCCATTTGTGGTGACTCAGTTGCTAAAGCCGTACATGTCCATATGAGCAAGACCGGGGTTATATGCAGGCTTGGGCTGACAAGTGGCGAGTAACGTCTGTGCCATACAAGTTCCAGGCAATAACAGTTTCCAGCAAGAGGAAATCTAATCACCACCCCTTGACATTCAGTTGTTTTATCATCATTGACATCTCCATTATCAATTCCTGGGGTTATTACTGACTGGAAACTGAATTGAAACCAGCCACATAAATGTGGCCACAAGAGCTGGTCAGAGGCTGGAAATTCTGTGGGAATTAATTCCTATCTCGCCCCTCCTCCAAACAAAGTAAGTCAACAATATGATGGGACATTCCCCAATTGTCTGGATGGATGTAGCTCCAACAACACTCAAGAAGCTTAACAGGATCCAAATAAAAGCAGCCTACTTAATTGGCACTCCTTCTAACACTTTCCAAATTCACTCCCTCTACTACAGTAGGAGCAGCATGTATATCTACAAGATGCACTGAAAGAACTCAAAATCTTCTTAGATAGCATCTTCAAAATCCATTATCATCTAGAAGCATTAGGGCAACAGATGAATGGGAACACCATTGCCTGCAAGTACCCCTCCTAGCCACTCATGATCCTGACTTAGGTCTATTATTTTTCCTTTATTGTCACTAGGTAAAAATTCTCATACTCTCTCCCTGACTGCATTGTGGGTCTATCTATTCATCAAGGACTGTAGTGGTTCAAGAAGGTAGCTCACCACCACTTTTTCTAGGTCAATTAGGTATGGACAATATACGCTGATTGAGCCAGTGATTCCTCACATCTTTTGACCGAATAAAAAAGACACCTTTTTAATAGCATACAAATATTATTCGATAAATCTACAGATGAAGTGAAAATCGCTTTCTTAAATGTTTTAATTTAAATGTTAAAGTATGAGAAATTAGAAGTTTTTAGTAGTCTTTTGAATTGGTATATTTATCTTTTGCAGGTGATGAAGGTAATTTCTGTTGCTCAACTTTGGAAGATGCAGCTGTTGGCTTTGATCTGCAGTTGTAGCCTGTTTTGACATTGCAGTGAAATGCTCATTCTGAGGACCACAGCAACATCTTTAGAATCTCCAAAAAAAGGCGACAGTTTACTTTAAAACTGCAGAATATGCATTTCGTTGTGTGGATGATGTAGTTTCACATGTCTTTACTTACGATTTATCAGCTATCTTTAATATACACTGTTGTAGATTTTTAACATGAATTTATTTGACAACAAAACAAAGCAAAATGACAAATGTAACAGGAAATTTAAAAGCAATATCAGCAAAGCAAATCTGTTATTTACAGGTACTAAAATCACAGATCTGTTTTATCAAAGCAAGTGTGTTAACAATATTGAAGGTTTTTTTTGATGTTTTAGCAACATCTTGTCAACTGCCAGCTTGTTCTCTCATATTGCAAGCAGCAACTTCACTACTGTTTATTCAGGAAAAATGAGATGTTCTGCAACTCTCAACAATCCTCTTAGAATTTATTCAAGCAGATGCACAGAATGGTTGATCATTTAATGTCATCATAGTAGTGTAGTTCATTGGATCACCTATGCTGTTTAAAAGTCAGTTGCATTGACAACAAAGTTAATTCCATTCATTTTTAGAATCCTGTTTCCAAAACAGAATTGATTTAATCATTTAAGAAATACTTTTGTTGAATGGGTTAAGGGTGCAAAGAATAATAGAAACTTTTCAATTTCTCTGAATAAAGCCAGACCTGAAAATCTCTCTTGCATTCTGCATTTAAGTATTATTTGATTTAAGTGCCCAACTTTTCACTCATCATTAAAAATGAAAATTGCATCGAAGAATTTTACTTAAGATTGCATTTTTTTCTCTCAAATAGATGGAACCTTCAATAGCTGGCTGCAAGGTAATTGCATTTTCTTATTCTCAGCTTACTTGACTCCTTAGTGAATAGTAATAGTCATATATTATCAGATAGGACTGTGCCTATCTTATTTCTTAGAAACTAGTGTTGAAGCCCTTGTCAAACAAAAGTACAAATATTCAATATATATCAACTTGTTTTTCTTTAATAGGATTACTAGAGTTTCAACAGCCTTAACTATAAAGTACAAGCTAGATCAGAAATTTATATACTAATTATTATTATCAAAGAATGAAACAAACTTTCTGTTTCAGGACTGTGTTTAGAGAAACGATCATTCTATCGAGCAGTTTCTGGTCTGCATACAAGCATCAACATACATCTTAGTGCACGATATTTATTACGAGGTAGGTATAGAAGTTCATTCTTGTTCCTTTCCATCTGTTGTCCAACATTCTTGTGATCAGTGATAACAATATACTAAATGTTGAATGTTCTGCTGGAAGCACCTAATAAATCCACTAATGTGGCAATGTAGGGGTCCTCATTGACCAGTCAGTTTTATACATTTTCACACCTTGCTGAAATAAATGTATTTCACAGTACTTATGGTCCTGAAACAACTGCAATTAAATACTACCAACTTCTTTGATGGCAACTATCATCAACCTCCTCAACCCATTTCATTTTAATTATTTTATGTGATCTGGGCATCGCTGACAAGAAAAGATGGATGCTTATCCATCCCCACATAGCCCTCGAACTGAGTAATTTAAGAGTCATAGAGTCATAGAGATGTACAGCATGGAAACAGACTCTATGCCCCTCATGATTTTATAAACCTCTATAAGGTCACCCCTCGGCCTCCGACGCTCCAGGGAAAACAGCTGCAGCCTAATCAACCTCTCCCTGTAGCTCAAATCCTCCAACTCTGGCAACATCCTTGTAAATCTTTTCTGAACCATTTCAAGTTTCACAACATCTTTCCGATAGGAAGGAGACCAGAATTGCATGCAGTATTCCAACAGTGGCCTAACCAATGTCCTGTACAGCCGCAACATGACCTCCCAACTCCTGTACTCAAAACTGTGACCAATAAAAGAAAGCATACCAAATGCTTTCTTCACTATCCTATCTACCTGCGACTCCACTTTCAAGGAGCTATGAACCTGCACTCCAAGGTCTCTTTGTTCAGCAATATTCCCTAGGTCCATACCATTAAGTATATAAGTCCTTCTAAGATTATGCTTTCCCAAAATGCAGCACCTCACATTTATCTAGTCCAAAGATGTGCAGGTCAGGTGAATTGGCCATGCTAAATTGCCCGTAGTGTTAGGTAAGGGGTAAATGTAGGGGTATGGGTGGGTTGCGCTTCGGAGGGGCAGTGTGGACTTGTTGGGCCGAAGGGCCTGTTTCCACACTGTAAGTAATCTAATCTAATTTAATCTAATCTAAACTCCATCTGCCACTTCTCAGCCCATTGGCCCATCTGATCAAAATCCTGTTGTAATCTGAGGTAACCTTCTTCGCTGTCCACTACATCTCCAGTTTTGGTGTTATCTGCAAACTTACCAACTATACCTCTTATGCTCACATCCAAATCATTTATATAAATGATGAAAAGTAGTGGACCCAGCAGGGATCTTTGTGGCACTCCTTGCTAAGTGGCACCAACTTGCTAAGCAATTTTAGTAGGTGGTTAGGAAATTATCTTCATCCAGCTTCACCCAATTCAATGTTAGCCAGAGAATCAACTGGAATGATTCACTTTCCACTATTTCAGAGTGTTACCTTTGAGGTGCCTACCTTTGGTTCACTCCTACTTCTCATCAACACACTGCCCTTGGTGATATAATATGGATTCCATATGTATCCAGATAACACCCAGCTTGACCTCATCATGTCTCTGATTTGTCACACTGCTGATCTGATATCCAATACCTATGGACAAAAATGCCCTCTATCTAAGCACATTGAACCTGCTGTTTTTGGTCTCCACCACAAACTCCTGTCCCTAGCTGTGTTTTGAGGTTGAGCTAGACCATTCACAACCTTTGATTGACCTACCAAGCACAAATGCTCTGTCCTCCAAGACTGCCTCATCCATTATTGAGTTTGCTGTCCCTCAGCTCATCTGTTGAAATCCTCATTTATGCTTTTACCTTCACATTTAACTATTTTAATACTCTCCTGGCTGGCTTTCCATTTTCCACCCTTCATCCAGAACTCTCACCTAAGGTAAGTTCATCATTGCCCGTGTCCACTGATCTACACTTGTCTTGCAGTTGGATAATGACTTGATTTTCAAACTCTTTATTTTCAACTCCTTCCACAGCTTCATTCCACTGTAACCACCTTCAATCTAACAATCCTTTGACATCTTTGTGCTCATTCAACTTTGATCTCTTGTGCATCTCTGGTTTTAGCAACTCCATCATTGGTGGCTGTGCCTTTGGCTATTTAAACTCAAATTCTCTTCCTCTTTTTAAACCCATCTGTCTCTCTCTCTGAGAACCTTGAAATCCACCTATCATTCAAGGTTTTGATCATCTGTTCTTCATATCCCCGAATTGATGTCAAATTTTGTTTCACAGTGCTCCTGTGAAGTGCTATGAGATGTTTCACTGATGTTGTATAACAGTTATTATGTTAAACCCTAAACTAGAACTTTGGCTTTTTACACACTGATTGTCCTGCATTCTTTTTCATTCCCTCCCACTATCCCGAACTGTTAATCCATTCTTCTGACTGATATTTATGTCTAGAAATCTACTTCAAGAAAAGAAAACTATTTTTGTTTCATCGACTTTCTCCAACAATAACAATTTTGGAAATAGCAATTTTATAGAAAAGATATTAGCTGAAAACTCTAACAATTTCAGACAATTGAAAGCTGGAGGTTGGAAGATAGAAAAAGGGAGTGACCAGGTAACTGGTGCATTACAAACAAATGGAAACAGGAAGGATTAGTGATGCAAGGGTATGATATATTCCAGGTCAGGGAGTTATTAAGACTAGTAAACTCTTCTGCAGGCCATGATGTACAATTGCTTCTGTAATTCAAACAAAAGAGTATTTATAAATATAGAGGTGGTGACAATCATATTAAGTCTTAGTAAAGTTTGCTACAGGTAATTTTTTGTTGTGGATGCGGAACTCGCACTGAAACCTTGTTTCTATTTTCTTCATGGAGGAGCAGCATGCCCGAAACGTCGATTCTCCTGCTCCTTGGATGCTGCCTGATCTGCTGCACGTTTCCAGCAACACATTTTCAGCTGGTCCACAACCCCCACCCACCCAATCTCCACTCCCGGCACCTTCCCCTGCAACCGCAAGAAATGCAAAACTTGCACCCACACCTCCCCCCCCCTCACTTCTCTCCAAGGCTCCAAGGGATCTTTCCATATCCGTCACAAATTCACCTGCACCTCCACACACATCATTTACTCATCCGCTGCGGCCTCCTCTATATTGGGGAGACAGGCCGCCTACTTGTGGAACGTTGCAGAGAACACCTCTGGAACACCCGGACCAACCAACCCAACCACCCCGTGGCTCAACACTTCAACTCCCCCTCCCACTCCACCAAGGACATGGAGGTCCTTGGACTCCTCTATCGCCAGACCATAGCAACACAATGGCTGGAGGAAGAGCGCCTCATCTTCCGCCTAGGAACCCTCCAACCACAAGAGATGAACTCAGATTTCTCCAGTTTCCTAATTTCCCCTCCCCCCACTTTGTCTCAGTCCCAACCCTCGAACTCAGCACCACCTTCTTAACCTGCAATCTTCTGCCTGACCTCTCTGCCCCCACCCCCACTCTGGCCTATCACCATCACCCTATCACCCTCACCTTAACCTCCCTCCACCTATCGCATTTCCAACACCCCTCCCCTAAGTCCCTCCTCCCTACAATTTTATCTTAGCCTGCTTGGCACACTTTCCTCATTCCTGAAGAAGGGCTCATGCCTGAAACGTCGATTCTCCTGCTCCTTGGATGATGCCTGACCTGCTGCACTTTTCCAGCAACACATTTTCAGCTCTATTTTCTTCATGCCCAAGCATTTTCCAGATGAAGTGTTTAGAGCTTTACATTAATTGACACATACAAGGTCAAGCAAAACATTACAAAACAAAAGCTATTGTAAATCTGAAGCATCTCTCATACTGATCAGCTGACTAACGTACATTGAGCTCGTGTTAATAGATAATTTGTTACGATTGGGTAAAGATTGTTCAGAATGCCCATTTTGTTAATTCATTGACATTGCTGTTCAATTAATAAGTTAAAATGTATTTGTTTTAATGTTTAGTTTGGATACTAATACAAGAGGATCAAGTGTATCCAAGCTAATGTAAAGTAAACTTTCTTTGCACAGATACCTGGTATGAAAGAAAGTGGGGACATAACATCACAGAATTCAAGCAGCGGTTTGATGCGCAGATTACTAATGGAGAAGGACCACGGAGACTCCGAAATCTTTATTTCTTGTACCTCATAGAGTTGAGGGCTTTAGCGAAAGTGTTGCCTTTCTTTGAGCGCTCTACCTTCCAACTTTACACAGGAAACAATGCACAGGATACAAAAAATAAAAAACTTCTCCTGGAAATTCTTCACTTGGCCAAGTAAGCAATTGTTTATTAAAAGCAACCTTAGGTTGTTAACAAGCTTTGTAAAAAGGTACTGTGTCAAATGATCAGTAATGGCTTCATAACTCTTCCTTGGCTTTTAAGAAACCTGTTTGTACCCTATGCTTTAAGCAGTCTCTTGCAAGATTTGTCAAAGAAATTGGTTTGTTGTAATCACATTAATAAGAAACTAGACCAAATTAGCTCTGTTTTCTACTTTGAAATCTAGATGATGATAGCAAGTTTGATTAAAGATATAATTTTCCACAAAGCACCTGGAAACTCCCATTATCCATAAAGAAATCCTTTTTAGGGCAGAGCTGATAACTTACAGAAAAATTCTGAGTGTGATGCTTTTAATTTCTGGTCATTAACATACATAAGGATTTGCCTAATGTCAAATGATTAAAAGCAACACCTGTCACATGGGCTGCAGCAGATAGTCTGACTATTTTTAATCCAAATTCAGTTATTGACCTCTTTGGCTCCTCAATTTACTTCAGTATTGCGAATGAAAACATTTTATCTTCTAAGAGTATGTTACATGAATGAATTTTTGAAATTCATAAGCAAGTAATGAATACTTGGAACCTACTTACAGTTCTATAATCATACCAATGGAACAAGATAAAAGTAGCATTTTACCACTCCATTTCACAGCACACATGATTATGGCACAGTGGCTAGCACTGCTGCTTCACAGTGCTGGGGACCCAGGTCCAATTCTACCCTCGGGTGGAGCCTATGTGGAGTTTTCACTTTCTTCCTATGTCTGCATGGGTTTCCTCTGGGTGGTCCGGTTTCCTCCCACAGTCCAGAGGTGTATAGGTTAGGTGGAATGGCTATGGGCAATTTAGCATAGTCAATCCACTCTAACCTGCACATCTTTGGACTGTGGGAGGAAACTTGAACACCCATAAGAAACCCATGCAAACAGTGAGAGAATGTGCAAACTCTACACAGACAGTCGCTTGAGGCTGGAATTGAACTGGGTCCCTGGTGCTGTGATGCAGCAGTGCTAACCATTAAGCCACCTTGCCCATGCCCTAAATCTCCTGTAATCTTTCTCAATTTATATCCCTTAATTTATTAATTTTAAATTTCAAGAACACCAGTTTTTTTTACTCATGTTTTCATTTGCTTACAACTCATGCTTACAACAGATCCCTGGACAGAACATTGCCTACATCCCCCAAATCTATTTACATGCTCATTTTTGTATCACTGTCATTTCACTATCGATATGACTATATATCCTTCTAATACTAAGTACCTAAGTCATTCTAATAAATCTCTGATGTAGGACCTTGTCAAATAAATATGTGTATAGTTGTCATTCATTGTAACCATATTTTATATGACCGAGTAAATTCAGAGAAAATTGATAATGGACAATATATTGGGAATCACATTTCTGTTGTTACTCAGTCATGGATTTCCAAGTAGTAACAAAGTATAACAAAAACAGAAGTTGCTGGAAAAGCTGAGGAAGGTCACTGGACCCAAAATGTTAACTCTGATTTCTCTTCATAGATGCTGCCAGACCTGCTGAGTTTTTCCAGCAACTTCTGTTTTTATTTCTGATTTACATCATGCGCAGTTCTTTCGGTTTTGATTTTGTAGTAACAAAGTGTTCTATTCTAGATCATTTCCCTTTCCCTTTGATGAACATTCCTTGTTTGCTGGGGAAACAAAGGAAGCTGAAAATCTCAAGGTAACAATATACTAAAATCTTTTTATACTTAGTGAGACTAAGGGTCAATTGTAAGCCATGGTTCATTTAATGCAGATATATTTTTTGATTAAGGTAGTGCACTAACTACATAAGCTCCTTTGTGAAATCTGTTTAACTCCAGGTACTATGTCAGACGCTATGCTAAAAAGGATTGTCCTTATGAATTTATGAACTTATAGCAAATCTCTAATAACACATAAACCAATATAATGTCTATTTTCTAGTCCATACTTTGAATTGTTTCAAAGTTCTGTGCCATTAAATAAGAATACACGAGCTATCTGGTTGAATCAGAGTGCATGGCCAGTTATAACATTTGGCTAGATACCTAGTGTGTGATTAGAATAATGCCAAGAGCATGGGTTTGATTCCTGTTCCAGCTGAGACAGACTGCGACTGACTTTCTTGCCCTCCCCCTAGGAATGAACAGCATCGGGAGCTCTCTACTGAAAAACATGCCTAGAAAAAGCTCAGGATGAAGTATCAACAGGCAATGAGCCAATGACCTGCCTTCAGGCAGAACACTCACAAATTAATAAGGTTATAGCTACTGACTCATAGTGCCAAGGGAAATTCAATTATTACTTGAGGTTTTGATACAGGCACTGTTATGACACATTTATGAATACTGAGCTGAAAAGACCAGGTCATTCTAAATTCCATTTCTGATCAATATTGAATTACCCTAATTTAGCCATGAAATCCATAGAATTTATGCAGTTGGTCTCTAAGTACAAATAGAGGGCAAAGAAGGAAATATAATTTGGGAACAACTTGAGATTTCCATTGCTGATTATTTTCTGACACTTGCTGGAAGTACAAAGAGGTGAACATTAGTGAATCGGATTGTCAGACAAATGTTCTTAATTCAAAAACAGGATGTTTTAATCATAATCCAATCTGATTAAATAATTCATAATTTCTAGTGAAGATCTTTATGATATTTTATTGTTTTAATGATTTCATGTATCAGTCAAACGTCCTTTGAACTATCCAGACTCTCCTGATTCTAAAGGAATCAATTGAGTTAATTTTCCAGACAATGTTAATATAATGTCAAAACGTGTGGTACAATTTAGAAATTCGGTTGGATTTTGCTAATAGTGGTGAATGAAAATTGGCAGCCATTTACTTCAAGTTAAAAATCAAAAAACACCCTATCACCCCTTCCAGAGAATCTAGGAGGTGATATTGAAGAATCTTTAATGAATGACCTAGTCAGATCCAGTAAGCATCAATTAAAACTTTTAATTTATTGCTAAATTGGGTATAGAAATAAAAATAAAGATAGGAGGAATAAAGATGCGATTATTGGATAAGGAATGATTAATGTTAGAAACTCTGATTAAATTCTGTGACTCCACACTTTTAAAATTTAATTTGGTTATTTACATACCTACATTTCACTTCACAAGCCTAACCTTTTCAAGCAAATTTTATATGGACTGCAAACATGCTGCAACTTACAGAATTATCTCTTTCAATGGCAAGAACCATAGTGAGGTGTAGCAAGGGATAACACAAATCATGAAGATACAGTTTGTCAAGCATGTATTCTCTCCACCAGGAAGATAATGACTTACTACAATTTTTTTTAATGTGTGGATTTAGGGGGTGGACAAAATGTATTGTGCACCATAACATTGCTGGTCTCTAGTGTTAAGCTGACATTATTGCCTCCTCATACGACAGCCAAGTTAAGCCAAGGAACGCAAGCAATTAGAATCAAAAATCAACTAATGACAGTTGGCAGGGGTAAACCAACTGTTCTAGAGACCCTGTCCATGATGATTAAGAAGGTGTTGATAGCAGAGGCTGCAATTGTCAACTACTTCCAAATGGTTGATGACCAATGGTTCCGCTGAACTATGTGGCTGCTCACAGCAATCAATGTCAGAATACTAATCGCAATATTGGCATTCCGCAATTGCCCAGCTAGGAAGGAAATTAGAGGGACCACTGTTTATGAACTTACAAGAGACAGAGAATGAAGATTTGATTTTATTATTTTCATGTTATTTTATTATTTTCATACAGTGAAAAGCATTGTTTTGCGTGCTCCCAGGCAAATCATACCATACCAAAGTACACTAATGTAATAACTCAAAATGCAGAATATAGTGTTACAACTACAAAGAAGGTGCAGAGAGAGATCAGCTTTAATCTGAGAGGTCTGTTCATAAGTCTAATAACAGATAAGAAGCAGTTCTTAAATCTGTTGGTCACATTTTCAAACCTTTATATCTTCAGCCCAATGGAAGAGAGTACTTTGATTTTGTTCACTGCTTTCTCGAAGTTTAGACAGAATCAATGGAAGGAAGGGTCGTTTGTGTGATGGACTGGACCACATTCTCAACTCATTAATTTCTTACTGTCTTGGGCAGGGCAGTTGTCATACCAAGCCATGATGCATCTGGATAGGATGCTTTCTATGGTACATCTGTAAGAGGAGCAGGGTAGAGTGTACGAACCTGAGGCTTTTTTCACCCACCTGCTGGGGGCCAGCATGATAACTCCAGCAGAGACAACCAGAGAACAGGCTGGCATGCTGCAAAGCAACTGACATGAAGCAATTTTAGGTGCAGCACATTCTTCAAAGTTCCCAAGGATGCTGATGAACCTTTGAAATCTGATGCTGACCTGTTACCCAGCTAAAGCTGCAAAATCTACAGACATAACGGGCAAATTTTTTACAGAGGGTGGTTTGCTTGTGGAATGAACTTCCTGAGGAAGTGGTGGATGTGGGCACAGGTCACAACATTTAAGACATTTGTATAAGTACATTTATAGGAAAGCCTTTGAAGGATTTGGTTCAGGAATAGGTAAGTGGGACTAGTTTAGTTTGGGATTATGTTCAGCATGGGCTGGTTGGACTGAAGAGTCATACAGCAAGGAAACAGACCCTATGATATGTCTCAGGAATGCACACTATAGCATGTAATACACCAGAAATGTTTGACCGTATTGATAACATTTCAGATTGCATTAATTTTGATACATTTGTTAGTTAGACAAAGAATAGCATGTGATTGAGATTATTGGGGATGATTCACTGATATCAGATATTCAGTAATTTGGGGGATATCGTCTAAAAGGTAACCAGAAATGTCCATTCTTCTTGACATTATACAATATTTCAGGCATCAAGTGCTAACTGTGAGCATGGGTTTAGCCTCATGAACTTGATTAAGTGTAAATCCAGAAAGAAATTATGATAGATCACCTGGGCAACTTAATGCAAATTAAGTTGTACATTTCATTTGCATAAAATATCAACCTGAATAAAATACACAACAAATAAAGATAGACACACAAAAGCTGCCAACTAGTGCCCTCTCTTGGTCAAGTAGCATATGTGGCGAACGTAGGAACACCATCAAATGGGTTCTGAGGTGAGCAAACAACTTTGTTTATTTGAGCAGGTGGAATACCTGTGGCTGTAAAGTAATGAACACTTTTAATGGTTAAAAATTGCAATGTAGCTTTCACTCAATAGATGTGATTGCTGCTTAGTCTACTTCAGGTTCTGCACATAAATCCCACACCATCATTCATAACAGGACTGTAGGGCTAAGATGCAATCTGTTGGTTATGGGGTTTCTCCACTCAGTTCATTATATGTTGCTTCTGTTTTGGCATGCAAGTAGTCTTGTTTTGTGGCTTCACCAGGTTGACAACTCATTTTTTTGCCATGTCTGGTACTGCTCTTGGCACGCTCTCATGCACTCTTCACTGAACTAGGATTAATTTCCCTGAGCATGATGGTAATGTTATATTGAAGGTTATGCTGAGCAATCAGGTTACATATTATAGTTGACTATAATTCTACTGATGACCCAAATTGCCCTCCATAGATGTTCAGTTTTGAGTTTAGTCTGTTCGAAGTTTAGTCTGTTAGAATGATGGTACCACATAACAAAAATTGACCATTTTTCACAATTACTACATGATTATTTTGATCAGATTTTCTTTTTGACTGACCATATTTGTACACAAATCAGGTTGCATAGGATTTCTATGGCTATTTTGAAGCTCTGTGTAACAGGAATTTGCGGGTGAGTCCCCTGCATTTTGGATATACAATAAAATTGCAATATGTCAAATGCATCAAGATTTGCTTTTAAAGTCCAGAGCCCTGTATAGCATTAATAAAGCTAATTCAGCTGCAATGGAGATGAAATGCTACAGAATGGTAGGGGTGAATCTGGAGACAGTTCATCCTGTCACCTGTCTGTATCTCGGAGTTCAGAACAGCACTGGCTAAAGTCTGTCCATTCTCAATGAATAGATTGTGGCGTGGATTGGTAACAAAAAGAAACTTTTTTAAATTTAGTGGTACAACAAAATATTATAATCTGCATTTTTTCCAATTGTAGGAAGAATTTCGTCTGCATTTCAAAAATATTTCAAAAATAATGGATTGCGTTGGTTGCTTTAAATGTAGACTCTGGGGCAAGCTTCAGGTCAGTATTAGGTCATCTCCTCAAAAACAAATTCTAAAACTACCTCATGTCTGATGAGATATTAATATATTGCTGTATATCAAAGACACAGGGATTGGGTACTGCTTTGAAAATCCTGTTCTCAGAGAAGCAAATAAAAAACTTACCAGAATCTGGTCCATCTCAAAGATTCCACCTGAAACGTCAAGATATTGTTGCACTCCTTAATGCTTTTGGCAGGTGAGAGTTTTTCCAACTTTTAAATGCTAATCGACACATTTATGTTGAAATTAATTTATTATTGGTGTGTTTTATTGAATTTTTTTTGGGGGGGGGAGGGGAGTTTAATTGTAGGATGGCATTGTAAAAGAAATGGATAGACAAACCAGCTTTTTCTGAGCCTGTGCTCCCACATGGTTGTCAGAAGGTGGAAGTAGAATAGTGGAGATTGCAGTATCTCCTTTACCTCCCAAGTGTAAAATACATGACTACATACCAGCAACACAATTAGTTATTTATCAATAGGTACATAACAAATTGCTACAAAAAACAAATTGCTGGTGAAGCACAGCAGGTCTGGCAGCACCTATGGTGAGTTAACATTGAGTCCAGTGACTTCATTAGAATTTCTGTTTTAGTTTTAGATCTCCACAGTTTTTCATTTTATATAAAAAGTTGCTCTTTGGCTAGAGTGGCAAGCTCTTAATTTATATTTTCCCTCCATCCAAGGCAAATTCCCTGGGAGTGTTGTGCTTAATGTAAATAGGTACTTATATTAACTATGAATCCTTGGGATTTAAATTGGGGGTCATAAATTCCATTCTCCTTTTCTGCTGCAGTCCAGGAGTTTGGGATTACAACTCATTTGCAATTCAATTTAGAAAAGGTTTCTGACACCAGCAGACACCAAGTTCTCTTTTGTATTTGAATACTGTTCAAATTCTTGACTATTAAATATTTGTCTGACAAGGTCATTTTAACAGTGAAGCATAATAGTGATCATTTCTTTTGTTACAGAATTTCCACAAGTATCCAGGAGCTTCAGAACTTCACCGAGTTACTGGAAACTGTACAATAATGGGTCCAAACTGCCCATTAGTTGTTAACTCAAAGGACAGTTCTATTCCCCTCATTAATACCATATAACTTTTGCAACAAAGAAATGTAATTGAATTCTACAGCTTGAGTCTGTAATGGTTTGTTTTTAAAAACAATCACTGATCACTCCTGGGCAGCTGCCTAAATTTTACTGAATGTGAAAATGGATTGAAATTGAGTCATGTTGTGCTATGAAATAGCTTGGTCTGTGAAGGGAATATCAATGATTATTCTGTACCTTTCTATTGCTAAATTTTCTAATCTAAATACTGGCAAATGTGTTGCATGTTTTTGATTCTAAATGTTTACACGGGTGAAATGTTACTGATTTTAAACTCATGTTGAGTTTACAAAAATGCACTGTTCGCAAACTTTGATTTTTTGTGTTATTGAAAATGTAACTTGGCAATGAATTTCAATCTGGTTATTGTGTTAGTGAAGTACAATTACAAAATTATTGTAACTTTGCTAACCTCAGCATTTTGTGTTGTGAAAGTGGATGGGTAAAGCTCTTTACACTTTTGCTCAACAAGTAACAGATGCATAGTTCTTTCAAGGTGGAGTTGCAGGTAGACAGGGTGAAGAAAGCATTTGGCATGCTTGCCTTCATTGGCCAGAACATGGAGTATATGAGTTGGGAGGTCCTGTTTCAGCCAATATAAAACATTGATGACGCCACTATTATAATACTGCATACAATTCTGATTGCCCTTCAATAGGAAGGATGAAATTAAACTTGAGAGAGTGCAGAAAACATTTACAAAGATATTGCTGGGACTAGAGGGTTTAAGCTATAGGGAGAATAGGTTATGGCTTCTTTTCCCCTGGAGTGTCATAGGCTGAGGGGTGAGCTTAGAGATTTATAAAATCATAACGGGAATGGATAGGGTGAATAGACAAGGTCTTTTTCCTAGGGTAGGGGAGTCCAAACTAGAGGGCATAGTTTAAAGTGTGAGGGGAATGATTAAGAAAGGACCTGAGGGACAACTTTTTCATGCAGAGGGGGGTACGTGTATGGAATGAGCTGCCAGATGAAGTGGTGGAGGCTGGTACAATTACGGCATTTAAAAGGCATTTGGATGGGTATATGAACAGGAAGGGTTGAGAGAGATATGGGCCAAGTGCTGGAAAATGGGATGGATGGTTGACCTGGACGAGTCGGACTGAAGGATTTGTTTCTCTGCTGTGGCCGAGTACAGAAGAATACCTTGGAAATATTGCACTAGTGCAGTCAGTTTTCACAGTGGGCATCGTTTTAGCATAACTTTGTGCTGCACACCATAAAGTTTGGTCTACATTATTTCAAGCTTCTTTATTTGAGATTCTTACACTCAAAAGAAACTTGCTGATCTGACTACATTTGTGGATTCAAGTCTAGCTGTCAGAAGAGAAAGTATTATGCATCCTAATGAAATGTGAGATTGCATTCTAATATTTCCATGGCATTTGAGTGTGAAAAGTATGACTGTTGTGGAAAGTTTTTGATGGTTAAAATTATAGAAAAAAGCATGACTTTGTTGTACTTATTAACTTATTTTAAAAACAGCCAGAATGTTATTTGCAATGAAAACTCTTTCATGGTTTTGTTTAAATATTGTATTACTTATAAGATAAAGGGGGAGATTTACAACTTGAAACTATTGCATGGGAATTTCATTGTCATAGAATCACACATTATGGAAACAGACCCTTCACTCCAACTAGTCCACACCGACCATGTTCCCAAACCAAACTAGTCCCACTTGCCAGTTTGTAGCACACATCTCTCCAAATCATTCTTTTTAATTAACTTATCCAAACATCTTTTAAATTTTCTAACTGCATCCACTACTTCCTCTATGAACCACTGTTTTAAAAAAATAAGTTGCCCCTCATTGTCCTTTATAAATCTTTCTTTGCTGACCTTAAACAAAATTGCCCCCTAGTTTTGAACACCTCACACCCTAGGGAAAGGACCCTTGCTGTTCACCTTTTTTATGTCCAGCATCCCTTTTAAACATCTGTAAGGTTACCCCTCCACCTCCTACACTCCAGTGAAAAAGTTCCAGTCTATCTAGGCTACCTTTATAACTCAAATCCTCCATTTCCAGCAACATCCTAGTTAATCTTTTCTGCACCTTCTTGGATTTAATAATATCCTTCCTACTGTAGGATGACCAGAACTGTTTATAGTACCTATACTCCAGAAGTGGCCTCACCAACATCCTTTTCAACTTCAATATGACATCCCAATTCCCAGGCTCAAAGTCTGATCAATTAAGGTAAGTATGCTAAACACCTTCTTAATCATTTTGTCTACCAGTGACACATTTCAAAGAATTATGTACCTGAACTCCTAAGTATCTCTGTTCCACAGCAGTACCAAGGCCCTAGCATTAATTATACAAGTATTGCCCTTGTTTGCTTTACCAAAATGTAAGATCTGACATGTATCCAAATTAAACTTCATCTGTCATTCCTCAGCCTATTGACCTAATTCATCAAGATCTCTTTGTTATATTAGATAACTTCACTGTCCACTATACCACCAATTTTGTGTCACCCACAAACATATTAACCATATTGTCCAAATTCTCATCCAAATCATTTCTGTTAATGACAAACAGAAGTGGTACTAATCCCTATGGAACTGCTGCTCACAGGCCTTCAGTCCGAAAAACAACTCTCCTCCACCAGCACACTCTGTCTCCTACTGTCAAGTCAATTTTATATCCAATTGACAAGCTAATTCTGAATCCCATGTGATCTAACTTTCTTGATTAATCCATCATTTCTATGAATTGGATTCTATAAGACAATAAGATATAGGATCAGACTTAAGCCACTTGGTCCATTGAGTCTGCTCTGCCATTTGATCATGACAAATATATTTCTGAACCTCATTCTCCTGCCTTCTCCCTGTAACCCTTGATCCTTGTATTAATCAAAAATCTATCCATCTCTTTCTTAAATACATTTGATGACGTGTTCTACAGATTCATCACCCTCTGGCTGAAGAAATGCCTCATCATCTCAGTTCTAGAGGGTCATCCCTTCACTCTGAGGCTATGCCCTCAGGTCTTACCCTCTCGTACTAATGGAAACATCTCTCCATCCATTATATCCAGGCCTCTCCGTATTCTGTTAAAAATCACAACACCAGGTTATAGTCAAACAGGTTTATTTGGAAGCACTAGCTTTCAGAGTGCTACTCCCTCTCCAAATCATCTCAGTGTCCTGTAAGTTTCAATTAGATTCCACATCCCCCATCCTTCTCAACATATCAAGTGCTCAACTGCTCCTCGCATGACAAGTCCTTCATCCCTGGGATCATTCTTGTAAACATCCTGTGGAGCCCATCCAACCCCAGCACATCCTTCCTTAGGTAAAGGGCCCAAATGTGATCTGACCAGAGCCTTATACACACTCAGCAGTGTATCCCTGCTCTTGTATTCTAACTCCACTTTGAAATGAATGCTAACTTGCTTTTGCTTTCCTTACTGCCAACTGAACCTGCATGTTAACCTGAAGAAAATCTTGAAATAGGACTCCTAATTGCCTTTGTACTTCAGATATCTGAATTCATTCTCTATTTACAAAATAGTCTAAGCCTGGATTCTTCCTACCAAAGTGCATAACGTCATACATTGTATTCCATCTGACACTTCGTTGCCTGCTCTCCTAGCCTGTCATTGAACATTGGCTAATGCATATCGTGAAAAATTGGCATTATCTCAGGAAATCTTATTGCAACCTCAATTTTTGTTAAAAGTTACTGACTCACACTCCTGGTTTTAGGTAGGGCAGTATACAATCGGAGTACACATGACAATAAAAGTTAAAACTAAATGGTTAATCAAAAACTGGTATTGGAATTAAAGGTGTGGGTTTAATTGAGTCTTTATGAGCCACTTAAAGTGTTATGATACTCCTATGGAACTACTGTATGGTGAGCTCCATTTCTTTATTAATAAATTTGCCTTTTAAATAATAACACTTGGGTGTTGGCTCTGATTCAATTTCTGTGGGGACGGTTTGACACTGCTCTCTGCATTCAAGATCTGTCTATTTGTTTAAAAAGAAAATACAGTAAACATGTCAGGAAAAGTGCAGCTTGCTACACGTTGATGAGGGGGCAACACAAGCCACAAGCAGGGCAGATATCCAGCTTGCCATAGACAAAACTATCTGGAGATGCCTGGGAATTAATGTTGGAGCAGACTGACTCACCAGCGATACAGTCGCTGACATCTGTGCCTTCGTTTCTGAAGATCTTGCTCTTGCCAGCACTAGTTGTCATGTCCTGCAAATGGATATCAAGGTCACTGTGTCCTTGTGTTATTTTTTGTTTTTGGGCTCGAAGGCTCAGCTGTGAGCCTTGATGACATCTTACAAGTAATTGTTCATTACATTTTACAGATCACCTCTTACTCAACTTGGCCATCACATTTTTTAATGACAACCATTTAATGAATTTCCCTAAGTTCAGGATGTTACTAATTGAATTCATGGCAATCTTGGCACCTAATGATCTACCATCAATGTCGCCCAACATCTCCACTGGACACATTCCAGTGCCAGTATGTCCTTCCAGAGGTGTGGGGCCACAAAAGTATCTTCTAATACACTTTTGATTCTCTAAAAGTTGACTTGCAGGTTGAGTCAGTGGTTAAGAAAGCAAATGTAATGTTGTCATTTATCTCAAGAGGGTTGGAATATAAAAGCAGCGATGTGCTTCTGAGAATCTAGTTAGGCCCTATTTAGAATACTGTGTCCAATTTTGGGCCCCACACCTCCGGAAGGACATACTGCCACTGGAGTGTGTCCAGTGGAGATGCACACAGCTGATCCCTGGAATGGTAGGCCTAACACACAGTGAATGTCTAAGGATCCGGGGATTGTATTCATTAGAGTTTAGAAGGTTGAGGGGAAATCTAATAGAAAGGGTGGACACTGGAAATTTGTTTCTGTTAGGTAGGGAGACTAGGACCCGTGGGCACAGCCTTAGAATTAGAGGTGGTCAATTTAGAATGGAAATGAGACATTTTTTCAGCCAGAGATGGTGGGCCTGTGGATTCATTGCCACAGAACGCAGTGGAGGCTGGGACATTAAATGTCTTCAAGGCAGAGGTTGATAAATTCTTGATCTTGCAAGGAATTAAGGGCGACAGGGAAAGTGTGGCTAAGTGGAGTTGAAATGCCCATCAGCCACGATCAAATGGCAATGTGGACGCGATGGGCCAAATGGCCTTACTTCCACTCCTATGTTTTATGGTCTAATATCCATGCTTGCTTCCATGACTACAGCCATGGCTCCTTCATTCTTTACCATCACTCATTAATTGGATAGTTACTGACCTCTTTATGGTGTTCCTGTTTTGGGTACCCATAATCAATTTTTCTGCAGGACAACCATTAAGGAAGCTATTGGCTTTCTGCAAAGAGGCATTCTAGAGTCTGAGCCTTGTGGCTGGTGCCATCTTGCAAGGGTCTCAGTCATTTTGTTGTAGTCTGTTGTGACATTACCTTCCAGAGAGATGGGAACCTTGAGGATGGTGAATTTCTAAAAAGGGAAAGCTAACCAGGAAGGAATTGAAGGTATATATATCCAAGATGGTGGTGGCAGAGTAGGCAGCATGCAGTGTGGGACTCCCCACTTTCTTTTTCTCTTCCTTTTTTATTTTTATATTTTTAGATTTTACTTATACTTATCTTCTGGAGAGACCTCAGTCATGGCAGCATCAGCAGTGACAGCATCGGTGAGGAAGGTGGTAGGGAAGTGGCTTTGTTGGGGTCTACAACATGGCGGTGGCTGGTGATCCTGGAGTGGTACCCTTTGAAAGGCAGTGACTGCGGTATCAAGGAAGTGGCTGGCAGAGGGTGGGACATGGGACCCAGCATTGGCTGATGTCAGTGAGGGAGGCCCAGTGGTGAAAGATGGTACCTGAGGAGCAACAACTTTGATGATGGTTAGGCCCCGCATGGGCTGCAGGGAAGCCGTGGCAGAAGCGTAATGGACTCTCATTAATCTATTTCTTATTTTTAAAAATAATTCTTAAGTTATTCAAAATGACAATAGTTGAAGTTTTTCACTGTACTGTACTTTTCACTGTAAAAAACTACTATAAAATCATTTATAATCCAAAATCATTCATCATTTGTCTCAGGGGGATTAAACTAAACAGATGCCTCTATTGTATAATCCAGCCTTCTTGTGGTAGCCTCTGAAAGAGGACTTTCCTCCTCTCCTGACAGTTTCCAGAATTAGATCCAGGTTGGCTTAGAGTCTGCAGGGCTCCTCTGTGACATCCCATTTGTCTCTGGTGAATTGGAAGATTTTGACCCAATCTCTCCATCAAAACAGCCAGCAGCCTCAGTGATGGCTGCTGGGGAATGTCTAAATCAGTCTCATATTTCAACTGACCCAACTACATTCTTGCCACCAGTAGCCGATTAGGTTTTATCTACCCATCTCCACCAACAAACTTTTATCTACCCACCTCCACAACCAGCGCTCCTCAAACATTCCAGAAGATTCCCCTGGCCTCGGAATGTTCTCAGATGCCATTAGCCATGCGGCTAGTGCAGCTGCCACCCCCAAGCTGATTGATGATGTCACTTCCGCCCCCATCATGGCCACTCCCACAACCACTTCCACCCCTCACAATTCCTCATGCATCACACGTGACATCGCTTCCGCCCTTCACATCATCGCTGATGCCACATGCTCAGTGACTTCTGCCACCCCTACTGCCACGGTCACCACCACTTCCGGCCCCACCAGTGCCACTCACCTGCATTCTGCTGACACGTCCCCCCACAGACCCCACTGTCACTATCCCCAACCCCAGAACCCCGAGGGGAACACTACCCCTGCTCATGACTCCACCCCCATTCCCCCCACCATCACACCCACTCCAGTTACAGGTTCCGCCCCCACTCCCAGCTCTACACCCACACCAGATCCCAGCTCCCAGCCCTGCCGAGTTTTTACCATCCCCCCAGACCTCCCCCTCACTGAGGACAAACGATCAGTCCTCAGCAAAGGACTCACCTTCATTCCCCTCCGTCCACGCATCAATGAATTTAATACCCGCCGTGACGTCAAACAATTCTTCCGTCGCATCCGCCTCCGAGCTTACTTTCACAATCAGGACTCCCGCCCACCTTCCAAGGACTGCTTTGCCCACCTCCAACACACTGCATCCACCTGGACACCCCACGCTGGCCTATTACCTGCCCTCGACCTCTTCATTTCCAACTGCCGCCGGGACATTAACCGCCTCAACCTGTCTACCTCCCTCCCCCACTCCAACCTCTCACCCTCACAACGTGCAGCCCTCAATCCCTCTGCTCCAATCCCAACCTCACCAACAAGCCAGCGGATAAAGGGGGCGCAGTGGTAGTCTGGCGCACTGACCTCTACACCGCTGAAGCCAAACGTCAACTCAAGGACACCTCCTCCTACTGCTCCCTCGACCATGACCCACCCCCCATCACCAAACCATCATCTCCCAGACCATACAGAACCTCATCACCTCAGGAGATCTCCCACCCACAGCTTCCAACCTCATAGTCCAGGAACCCCGCACTGCCCGGTTCTACCTCCTTCCCAAGATCCACAAGCCTGACCACCCTGGCCGACCCATTGTCTCAGCATGCTCTTGCCCCACTGAACTCATCTCTACCTACCTCGACACTGTCCTATCCCCCCTAGTCCAGGAACTCCCCACATACATTCATGACACCACCCACGCCCTCCACCTCCTCCAATACTTCCGTTTTCCTGGCCCCCAATGCCTTATCTTCACCATGGATATCCAATCCCTCTACACCTCCATCCGCCATGACCAGAGCCTCCAAGCCCTCCATTTTTTCCTCTCCAGACGTCCCCAACAGTACCCTTCCACCGACACTCTCATTCGTTTGGCCGAACTGGTCTTCACCCTTAACAATTTCTCCTTTGAATCCTCCCACTTCCTCTAGAGCAAAGGGGTAGCCATGGGCACACGTATGGGACCCAGCTATGCCTGTCTCTTTGTTGGCTACGTAGAGCAGTTGATCTTCCGTAATTACACCGGCACCACTCCCCACCTCTTCCTCCGCTACATTGATGACTGCATTGGCGCCATCTCGTGCTCCCGCGAGAAAGTTGCGCAATTCATCAACTTCACCAACACATTCCACCCTGACCTTAAATTTACCTGGACCATCTCTGACACCTCCCTCCCCTTCCTGGACCTCTCCATCTCCATTAATGACGACCGACTTGACACTGACATTTTTTACAAACCCACCGACTCGCACAGCTACCTGGATTACACCTCTTCCCACCCTACCTCTTGCAAAAATGCCATCCCGTATTCCCAATTCCTCCGCCTCTGCCGGATCTGCTCCCAGGAGGACCAGTTCCACCACAGAACACACCAGATGGCCTCCTTCTTTAGAGACCGTAATTTCCCTCCCCACGTGGTTAAAGATGCCCTCCAACGCATCTCGTCTACATCCCGCACCTCCTCCCTCAGACCCCACCCCTCCAACCGTAACAAGGACAGAACGCCCCTGCCGAGTTCCTTTTCCACCTATCCACTCCACCCTCTCCTCCCTGACCTTCCACCCTACCAATCTTCGCATAAACCAAATCATCCATCGACATTTCCACCACCTCCAAACAGACCCCACCACCAGGAATATATTTCCCTCCCCACCCCTTTCCGCTTTCCGCAAAGACCATTCCCTCCATGACTACCTGGTCAGTTCCACGCCCCCCTACAACTCTCCCTCCCATCCTGGCACTTTCCCCTGCCACCGCAGGAACTGTAAAACCTGCGCCCACACCTCCTCCCTCACCTCTCTCCAAGGCCCTAAAGGAGCCTTCCACATCCATCAAAGTTTTACCTGCATATCCACTAATATCATTTATTGTATCCGTTGCTCCCGATGCGGTCTCCTCTACATTGGGGAGACTGGGCGCCTCCTAGCAGAGCGCTTTAGGGAACATCTCTGGGACACCCGCACCAATCAACCACACCGCCCTGTGGCCCAACATTTCAACTCCCCCTCCCACTCTGCCAAGGACATGGAGGTCCTGGGCCTCCTTCACCGCCGCTCCCTCACCCCCAGACGCCTGGAGGAAGAATGCCTCATCTTCCACCTCGGAACACCTCAACCCCAGGGCATCAATGTGGACTTCAACAGTTTCCTCATTTCCCCTTCCCCCACCTCATCCTAGTTTCAAACTTCCAGCTCAGCACTGTCCCCATGATTTGACCGGACTGGTCCGACCTGCCCAGCTCCTTTTCCACCTATCCACTCCACCCTCTCCTCCCTGACCTATCACCTTCATCTCCTCCCCCACTCACCCATTGTACTCTATGCTACTCTCTCCCCACCCCCACCCTCCCCTAGCTCATCTCTTCATGCTTCTAGCTCTTCTACTAATGAAAACATTTCTCTTGGAGCATCTTTCATGTCATCAAAGTATCACAACCCTTCACATGCTACAACTTGCTTTGAAGTGCAACATCAGTTTCATGGGGGGATCCCATTAGCTCAGCTGGCTAGACAGAGTATGGATCAGATGAATGCCAGAGTGTGGTTTGATCCCTGTCCTAGCAAAGACAGACTTGGGTCTGTGATGTTCCACAAAGTGATGACGCCAAACATTAGCCATTGGATTCTTTTGTATAAATGGCATTGTATTGACAGTACAGCAGGGGCACAAAAATCAGTACAAGTAGTTTCAGGCAATGATTTGCCAGGAAAAATGTTGTGACTATGTGATTCTGCATCAGATATACAATGTCAAGGAAAATGCTGGTTAGATATTAGACCACTGAACCAATTTAAATGAAGCAGAGGGGATCAATGTTCAATCTTTTTACACATATTTAAGGAAATGATAGTTTAGGAATAAAACAATTTACCTCATCTAATCATCCACAATTTCAAGGAGCATTCAAAAAAAGCAACAATTAAAGACTATTGTCAAGAATGTTCTAGTGCTTGGGATAAAAAGAAATTCCCTGGTTACAATTTACCATTAGGGATGTCCTCTGAGTCATATGATTTGGTTCATTTTGAATTGGTAAATGCATGAAGTGAGAGGACCTACAATATTTATTATAAATGTTTATAAAGCAAACCCCAAATAGTACCCTCTCAAAATATATCAACTTTAATGGGGAAAACTAAACAAAATGTGAGATGGCTAAAAAATATTTGAAAAGTTTACTGAACGAACAATTAAAACAAGAGATAAAGCGGCCAACATTTGTGATTGTATTGCCAGGTCAAGATGTTAGTCTTGTTTCCTGTTTGTCTGTGGAACCATTAGAAGTGAGTTTCATTGGACCTTATCATATTAGAGAGAAACTCAATTATGTGATTTTGAAGGAAAAATTCAGTGAATGTACCATATTAAACAGTGATGATTTTACAAAGATGATCATAGAGTCACAGATGTACAGCATGGAAACAGAACCTTCGGTCCAACCTGTCCATGCCGACCAGATATCCCAACCCAATCTAGTCCCACCTGCCAGCACCCAGCCCATATCCCTCCAAACCCTTCCTATTCATATACCCATCCAAATGCCTTTTAAATGTTGCAATTGTACCAGCCTCCACCACAGCCTCTGGCAGAGAAGTGCATTTACTGTGATGAAAGATGGAGAAATTAAAATCAGAATGTTTCAAAAATGAATGAAATTGAAAATTAAAAAGTTGACTCTCCAGTAATCAGATTGAATAATATGGCTGTGTTTAAAAAGTTAGATGAAATATTATGCTGTCCCCCAGTGACTTATAAAAACTATTACAGAAAAAAATTTGTGTAAACAGGAAGGCCAACATCTTTGGCAAAACATTGGGGTTGTGTTATCCATAAATCAACATCCAGACAGTCTCAAACCAGAACATTTAGCTCCAGTGAGGGAAGAGATCAAATTTATGATGGATAATGGCTTTATCGAACAGAGCCATATCAGCTCGAGCTCATCTGCTCCAATAGTATCAGATGGATCACAATTATTGTGTATTGATTATCACAAAGTCAATGCAGTCAAAAAAGGCAGATTTGCAGCCATTTCCACAATAAAAGGATTGTATTAATAGGATTGGACAAGTACACAATTACAAAACTATGGTTAAAAGGATATGGGAAATTCTTTTGACTGTTACAATCAAACAAGTATCAGCTTTTCTAACACCAAATGTACATTATCAAGGTGAAACTGTGCAGTTTGGAAGGAAAAATGCACCAGCAACCTTTCAATGATTAACCAACAAGGTCATCAAAGGATTAGGCAACTGTGATATATACATCTCTGATTTGAGTGTGTTCAGCCAAACCTGGGAAGAACATTCACAATTATTGAACAAATTGTTTAACCAGCTACAAAGAGCCATTTTGGACATATCTGGCTTAAATTTAACTTGCCAAATGATACAGTTCCAGTTGATGTTATTATTGAACAAGTTCAGATCCTACACTGAAATAAGGCTGGTTAGATCAGAATTTGATTTTATTTAAAACACAGGCTCACATGTTGCTGGTTTAGTTTTTTTTATAATAAAACAAGTTTATTAAGCAAAATATGATAAAATAGAATAAGCTATTTACATATAGTGCAATTTGGAAGATTTCAACACATAGTAAACAAAAAGGTTTCCATCTATTCCAACAGCATCCCCTTCACAATTTTTAAAACACCAGAGCGAATGTGTTCTCTATTAAAAAAAATCAACTTAACTATTTCTTTCAAATCTTGAGCTTAAGAGTTTGATCATCTTTTCCTCAAGTATTCATACAACGGAATTTAAATATTCTAAGCCACAAACAACCCATTCAAAGTTCTCATCAAATGTGGATGAGATGGGATGAGATGTTCCACTTCTGATATGGAACTTTCAAACTAAACGTTTTGCACAGAGATAACCTATCTCCTAATAGTTTTCCACTATCCTCTTTCTTGAGGGAGGACAGCTTTACACATCTTTTACTTCTATTAAATGAAACCAAAAGTCTTTCCAAGCTACAAGGTGATTCCCCTCAGCAAAACAAAACAGAATTCCAGATCTCTAACTGAAAGAAAATTAATATTCTTCAATATTTATGTCATCTGCTTATATAATTTTCCAGTGCAAACAAATTCCCAAACCACTCCAGGAACTATTTCATCCTCATACTGATTTCTAAAAAACAAAAACACACCTTCAGAAGATTAACAAGTTCATCTTTAAACCGAGACCAAAACACAAATGTCACTAGTTAAAAATCCAAACACTAAAATAAATGATAGACACCATTTATCAGAAAAGGGAGTTGTTTTAGATTTTCCTGTACTTAGGAACAGAACATGATATTATGTGATATACTGGCATAAGTATCAGGTTCTGGATTTCAGTATTATAGTTGCTCCTTTGAAATTTTGATAAAGAAAGGCAAGAAATGGACAAAGAAATGCTGGAGTGCCTTTGATACCTTGATAGCTGCACTATCACACTAGTTCTGGCAGAAATGAATTAAAATAAGCAATTTAAACTGGCAGTTGACGCTAATGACAGTGTGTGCAAGTTTACAGGAGGACAAGATGGGGATCAAATGGCCAGTCAATTACTTTTCATGCAACTTAAAATGCATGCAGAAAGAAATATTCAGTGCTGGGCTAAGAGACACATACCCTGATACTGATCATGCAATATTTTGAAGTACAGTTATCCAAGAATTCTGCAAAGACTTCTCTATATGGATCACAATCTCTTAACTTTTCAGGAAGGTTTTCATTATAAAAATTTGTGACTGTTTCATTGGAGTGTAAATGACACTCAAAAGACAAATTTATAGTGGATGCTTCAAATATGAAAGCAATTCAATATTACAATGAAAATAGACTTACATAGAATGATTGTAATGAAAGTCCTTGTGTGTTGAATTTTCATATGTCACTGTCAAAAAAAAATACAATTCTCATTATAAGGGGAAATTTTGATAGAAAATGAATAATCCACTTCAATATATTTTTTTCATTTCTTTTAGGGCAGGGCATGATTAAAGTTTATTATTATTAGGAAAGTTTCTAAAAGAGAGATAAAAACAGGTTTTAGTTTTCAGCTTTGAAAGACAAAAGATCAGAAAGTCATTTGAAAAAAGTAATTTCTTTCAAAGAAGAGACCTTGGAGTGCAGGCTCATAGTTCCTTGAAAGTAGAGTTGTAGGTAGATAGAATAGTGGTAGGCCTTCCTTTATTATTCAGAGCATTGAGTTGGGAGGTCATAATACGGCTGTACAGGCCATTGGTTAGGCCACTTTTGGAATATCAGGAGGATGTTGTGAAACTTGAAGGGGTTCAGAAAAGATTAACAAGGATGTTGCCGGGGTTGGAGGATTTGAGCTATAGGGAGAGGCTGAACAGACTGGGGCTGCTTTTCCGAGAGTGTAGGAGGCTGAGGGGTGACCTTATAGAAGTCATGAGGGGCATGGATAGGATAAATAGACAAGGTCTTTTCCCTGGGGTGGGGGAGTCCAGAACTAGAAGACATAGGTTTGGGGCAAGAGGGGAAAGATATTAAAGGGACTTAAGAGTCAACGTTTTCATGCAGAGGGTGGTGCATGTATGGAATGAGTTAGCAGGGGAAGTGGTGGAGGCTGGTACAATTACAGCATTTAAAAGGCATCTGGATGGGTGTATGAATAGGAAGGGTTTAGAGGGATATGGGCCAAGTGCAGGCAAATAGGACTAGATTAGGTTACAATACCTGGTCGACACGGACAAGTTGGACTGTAGAGTCTGTTTCTATGCTGTACATCTCTATGACTCTAAATCAAATGAAATGAACCACAGAAAAGATGAATGGCCAAGGGCTACAAGAAACTATCCATTGCAGCAAAAGGGCAATTTTTAGGTTTGTGGGAAGCATCAGGTCTTCGGGCTGGAAAGAAGCCTTAAGCTGTTTTAGCACCCTCCAATGGGTCAAAGTAGAAAAAAAGGTCAGCGAGTTAATCTTGGTGAGCCACCAAGAGAATCTTTTTTGGTGAATGTGTCAGAAGTCACTGAAAGCAAAAACTTATAATTCATTAGTACTTCAGTAACGAACGTTAGAGTGAAGACAAAAATGATACTTCACTGGGGTTGACTAAGTGCACTGCAGGGAAGAAAAAGGCTCAATCTTTCTTTTTGTTGTTTGATAAAACCTTTTACAAATTGTCTTAAAAATTTAAAAATGCTAAATATGATGTAATAAATGTATGTTTTTCATTGAAACTGCATTGACATTTGTGTGAATACGTTTGATGACTTGTTACAGTAATAAACAAATTGTAAAAAAAATGTTTGGCAAGCAGAGTTTCATTTTGGAATCTGACTTGTACAGTATTAGCATCAAGGCAAAAGTGAGGACTGCAGAGGCTGGAGATTAGAGAATGTAGTGCTGGAAAAGCACAGCAGGTAAGGCAGCATCAGAGGAGCAGAAGAATTGATGTTTCGGACTTTTGCCCGAAATGTTGATTCTCTTGCTCCTTGGATGATGCCTGACATGCTATGTTTTTCCAGCACCACACTCTCGACAGTATTACCTTCAGCTGGGAGCATAATATGAGACGTCAGATTCTGGAGTGCACAAATGAAAAGAAAAATAGGCTCTTAGTTTCAGGGCAAGTTTTCTACAAGAGAGTTGACAGTTAAGGGGAGGTAGGCAGAAAAGAGGAGCTGAAGCCATAATTTGATCAGCAATGATTTCATTAAATGGTAAAGCAGTTTCAAGGAGCCTAGTGACTTGCTCGTCCTCCTACTTCTGACCTTGATTGAGTGGAGACCCTGAGCTTCAAAGTGTACAAAAGCAGGGAGACAAAGGTAACTGACACATTCTCTCTTCCTTCATAAGTTTTCAAAAATAATGTCAGATAACTGAATTTCCAAATCTTGTCCCTTTCCCATAAAATAATGCCTTTTCCTGTCCAATGGGCCTGAAATCGAGTCATGACATAGTCAGGAGACAATGCAGGATGTTCCTCCCAGACCATCTTCATGTCTTTTACCTCTACTGGCTATTTCCATACTTTTGTGAGGCCAATATCGTTGAACCAGTCAGGTCAAGCACTAAAATAAATTCCTCTGATCTCTTTTATCAATTGCAATTACACCACTTAAGTCACTCTTAAATCCAACTCTATATAGTGGGACCAGTTTGCATCATCTATTTTCTCTCTCCAACCCCCCGTCATTAATCCTTTTGGAAGACAAATTGTTTTCCGGCAGTATCAGTGATTTACTTGCTTCAGTGTCTATCAAAATCTTTATTCATTTCCTCATGGTTCAGAAGCATGAAGCAACACTTTCCCTTTGAAATAAAATATTCAATCCCCAGTAGTATGATTTTGTATAATGAGGTATTCAAATTTCAGTGCCAGATATATAGGCCTGTTGACCCAAAAACTGGCTGCTCATGTCAATAGCATTTCCCAGTGGCTGATCACAACAAGCAAGATATTTACCATATCCAATCACACCACAGCTGCTGAAATCTCAACATAATATTTAATGTTAGATGTGAATCTGCAATCATTTTCTGAATGTACAAAGAATTACATAGTCTTGAATTGGTTGTCAATCTGGCAGGCTTAAAGTATGGTGCATATACTGGGAAGCTACATTTTAAAATACACAAAGCTGCTCTGTGTCTGTTTCAACTTTATATAGCTATTCATTGGCTTGTTTCTTAAGGGAATTCAATCTGCCTGGTTTAAAAATTTGAAAAGCCTGGCTATTATCTGTAAGTGATAAGGGGTGCACTCTCCATGGCAACACATCTCCCAATTAACTTGCTAAACAATCAGCACTCACCTCTCAGGCAGCATAAATGTTAGTGTTCCACTTGAATTTGTATTCTTATGAAATATCCTGATGAGTGCAAGATGAAAAACTTTGACAAAATATCTCTGTTCAGCAATACTCTAATCTGACATTCTTTATAAATACAGAAATAAATTCTTGACTGCCCCAAGTCACCTCTCCCTTCCAAGGGAATATGCTCTACCATTACAACAGCTTCAGTTTTAAAACTTTTTGTTTCCTGACGCACACTTTTCTGATGATTCATTCATTTTACTGGATTAGGTCTCCCATTTAACATCCCACAATCGGCTTTAGTTTGGTCAGTTTTTTTATACATGGAAGCAATTTAGTTTATTTATCATTTTTAGGTTCTAGCTTTTCTTCTTTATTATTTAAGCAGAATTATGTTTGCTGTCCTAAACTTTCCATCTCCAGATTTCATATGCCTGAATTCCTCATTGAGCCCCCTTTGACTATCACCTTACATGTATTAACTGAACGATTGTTTGTTCATTCACATGACAGGGCCGTCACTGGTTAGGCCAACACTTATTGCCCATCCCTAATTACTCAGATGGCAATTAAGAGTCAGCCACATTGCTCTGGGTCTGGGGTCACACGTAGGCCATGTCCAAAAAGGACTTCAGTGAATCAGATGGGTTTTTCCAACAATTAACACTAGTTTCAACAAAAAAAACCACAAAATCTGGAATTAACAAATTCAATTCCACCACCTGCTATGACATGATGTGAGTCCAGGTCCCAAGAACATTACCTGGGTTTCTGGATTAATAGTTTAACAATAACTCTACAATATCATCATTGCTCCTTTGGAGACCGGCATCTGCCAGAATTGACAATTCTTGGATTTTCAATATTGGATTTTCATCCAAGTCAGTCTTCAGGGATACTGGAATACTATTTCTAAATTCTTCTATGATCATCACTTCCCTTATCTCAGGTTTTTCTATAACTCAGTGATTGAAACTCAATGAGTGAGTTATATTTTGATTTAACTTGCAAATTCTATGTCTGACTGATTAGGTTACTTTGTTCTAAATTTCTTTTCCCTTTTGTGTCATCACTCTTATTTTTCTCCCAATTAAAGATTTTTGCTGCTTTTTCTATGAACTACGTTTTTGATTTCTTGCTGAATCTTTGAGATGTGACCATTCGAACTATCTCTATCTCATGTTTTTACTCTTAATTCTAAATGCTGACTAAGCACTAAGTTTCTGAGCTTTACAAGACCATCCATTTACTAATACTTCCAATTAGGTTTTGGAAGTTGGGTTTCTGAACCCGAGAAGTGAATGTACAGTGGTAAGCCAGGTGATGGCTGCTCCAATCTATTAACTCAATGTAGCCATAAAGTCAGTGCTTTTAACAGGAGAACACAAATTTATTAAGTAAAAGAAATAAATTAAGACAATTTGGAAAGATCCAATCATTAGCAGCAAATAAATTTACCCTTTCTACTTGCAACATCTTTTACACTCCAGTGAAGAATCAGGGAGAAGGTGAGCACTACAGATGCTGGCGATCAGAGTCAAAGAGTGTGGTGCTGGAAAAAGCACAGCTGGTCAGGCAGCATCCAAGGGGCAGGGGAAAAAAAATTCAATGTTTCAGGCATAAGCCCTTCATCAGGAATCCTACTAAAGGGACTTACGCCAGAAAAGTCTATTGTCCTGCTCCTCAGATGCTGCCTGACCGGCTGTGCTTTTCCAGCAACACACTCTTCGACTCCAGTGAAGCATCATTCTTATCTTCATTTTTAAAATTTCTCACTGACAAGGTCACAAGCATTTCCTTTCACCAATGTTTTGCGCATTCACTGGTCATGATTCTCGGTCTCTCTCCCAGACCAGCTAACTCACTGAACTGTTCCAAATGATTTTCGGAAAATCAGAACTCGACAGCACTGAAAAACATATTTTTAGAATCCAAGTTCCCAGAAACATTAATTTTTCCTCAAAGTGCACCACCTTATCAGATACCCAGAGTCTTTTGACCCTGTTGAGAATTTTAAGGGTTCAGTGTGATACCCCAGGGCAGCCATCACTGGCTTTCCTACCACACACAAACACACACACACACACACACACACACTTCTTAGCTTCCAAAACATAACTGTTCTTTAAATATCTTTCCCTTCCTCTTCATTATTTTGTTGATGATCTTTGAAAGAAGGTCCATGGCCTGGAGTGAACGCACTGCTGACTGACATACCACCAATATTTTATGCCGTATGTCATCATTCAAAGTCTTTGGAAAACCCTGAAAGTACAGTCCAAGCATTTAATTTACTCAGTTTTATGGAAAATTTCTAGGGGTCACTCATGCTAAAATTTTAGATCAAGGGCTTATTAACAATAGATTTACTGTGACTGTACTGGCAGTGTGATAATGTCACAAGATAAGTGATCCAATAGAGGAGGCTAATGATCTCAGGACACAGATGCATTCAAACCTCAACGCAGTTGAGGAAGCTTAAAATATAAATAATCAAGTCTAGAACAGAATTCCAATCTCACAAGGAGGCTGCTGTAAAACCCATTTGATCACTTGTCCTTTAGGAAAGGAAACTGCTAGGTTTACCTGGTCTGGGCCACATATGGTTGATGACCAAGTGCCTTTTGAAATGGCCTAACAAGCCACTCTATTCAAGGGCTGTTAGAGAAGGACAAATGTTGGTTTTCTGGAAACACCTACATCCCATTAAATAATTACAATGGCTTAAATTCCAGAATTCTGTTGTGATGATCACCAAATTAACTTCCACTAACACTTTTAATAAGTTGAAATGACAACAATACCAATATCACTACAATAATGCAACTTTTCTTTTTTATTCCTCTTTTGTTTTTAAGATTTGTACCTAAGTACTTTGTACCCAAGATGATGCCATGAGATGCTACATTGTAAACTTTTCACTGTACTCCTGTACTTGATTACATAATAATAAAGGATATTCTATTCATATAGAATGATATGACAAGTACAATACTCTGATAGCCAATCTATAATCATATGACTTTATATGCTCCCTATAACTCAGGCCAAAGTTTCTGTGAATTGCACAAAGTATGATCAGGCTCCCAGTCAATACGACATTTAGTAGATCTATGCTTCCTTTCCTCATTTCCTCAGAATTTGCTTTGGCCTCAAGCATTATAGGAAAATTAACACAACTGGAAATCTCAGTCTGAACTGATTTGCATTTGGACCTCTTCCATTAAAACTAGCTGGCACCTCAACTAAATAGCGATATCACATAGGGCAGCAGACTGTGTTTGGGGCACTTATCCCTAAACCCAATGCCAGCATTTCTAAATTTAAAATTAATAAAAGGAACATTTTCATAGAATGATAAAAATGATAGCACAAGATATGGTCATTCATATCAACTTAGCCTCCAAGATTCCTTCCCAACATGGTCACAAATGTTAAGTGACAAAATAGCCCTCTTAAATAATTTTACAGTCAGCTTCAGCCTTGTGACTTGCCTATGTATTTCGTTACACAAAATTTAAAAAGTGTTTTAACCATCGAAATTTAAAACTTTTCAATTAAAATATTTTCCCTTTACGAATGCCATAAAATGTTTATTTAAATATGGTAGCACTTATTACAACTTATTACATAGTAAATCCATTACATTCATTGGCCACAATAAAATAAAGCCTTCAAAGCAGCTTTACGGTTAACAGTACAAATGCAGTGGAAAAATTTACAGATAAATCATAGTATTAACAATACAGGTACACTTAAATTCTCACAAAGACACTTAAGTATGAAGATTTACAAATGTTCAATATTGTAAAGTTATTTGAAAGTTAATGAAAACATTAAAGAAAATAATTTATAAATAACTTCAAAAAAGGGAATAAAGGAATCAAATGTTTAGATGTTTTTCAATATTTCTGTCTTGGCACCAATAATTTAAACACAAAGAATCAGATTAAATTTGGAGTGTTTTACTTTGCTGCATAGACAGAAATAAATTATCTCCTTCAAAACAGAGGTTCAGACCATATGGAAATCAAAGCTTCACAGCAGAACTAAGCTGACCACTTACAAACCACATATCAAGACAAGGCAGGAGTAATATTTGTTTGCTTGTTCAGATCCTGGTCCACAGAAGACTTCACACAGCAATGTGATAAGCATTTGATCCTCAGACTGATTGCCAGTTAGAAAATTCACTCATGGACTGGATGGAAAATACAATTAGAATGAGCTCATCGTTCATTAAGCAAGCTAAGTTTGCTGTGAAAAATACAGATAAGTATGATCTATTCAGAAAGGAAATAGAATTTAAAATTGGAGAAGATGGCAGCATAATGGCAATGTCACTGGACTTTCAATTGAGAGGCTAACATTAGTGTATTGGGATCACTGGTTCAAATCCACATATAGCAGCTGATATTAATTGAATTTAAATTTGAAGTCCTGGAATTGAAAACAAGTCTCAGTTACCAAAGTAACACTGGATTATTGTAAAACCCATCTAGTTTGAGAATACGCTTTAGGGAATAAAAGCTGCCACCCTTACCTGGTCTGGCAAATGTGACTCCAGATTGACAGAAATGTTTGTGTCTCTTAACTGCTCTTTGAACTAACCCAGCAAGCTACTCAGTTCAAGAGCAAATAGGGACAGAAAACAAATGCAGTGACATCCGTATCCCATTACAGTACAAAAAAGTACCTGAATTTGGTTAAGGCAGACATTTTTGAAATGATTTGTGGAATAAATAAATTCCTATTTAATGGCTCAAATTTTTTTAGCTTTCACATTTCAGCATGAATATGAAGAGTAATTATTTCCAAAGATACTGTACTTTGAGTTTTAAAAACTGGCAAGATATGTAATCCATTTGGATTAAATTGTGCACAAGTTCAGGTGCATTGCCTGCAGAATAGCAAATCTACAAGATAGAAACCTGACTGCAGATCAATAACACTATGCATTAACAATCAATACAACTATAAACAGACAGGAATCATTTTAATATTTGAAGTGATCTTGCATGACTCTTCAGCAGGTAGAATGTTTTCAAGAAAGAAATTAATCTTTACTCTGCATTCATGCAATATAATGACTAGTGCATACATATTCTTCAAGAGAAACACACATGTATCTTGAAAAATACCTCAGGCCACAAACAGTTCTAATTGACCAATTTTAATGCAAAATTAAAGTTTAATTGGTGACTGGATAAGTGAATTTTTTTACAACAATCAAAACATTCAGAAAGACATTTTGCAGATTGAAAAAAAAACATACTGAAGATTATTAACTTCCAGTCTGCCTCTCACCATACACTTGCCCATCTTATGAATTAAAATAAAATTCTTAAGTCTCAATCTTTTTCTGAGGTACCAGGCTTCAGAACAAGAGGACTATTTGATAGTAATCATATAAGTAACTGCATTTCAGCACTAGGTACAAATCCAAACTTTTAAATTCATTATTAAAATGTACCAAATATACAGAAGTGAGAACACGTTTTGGGCCATTTTTACCTGATAATTTCCACTGTTACAATTGACAGCCAAATCCTAACAAATACTCTTATACAATGGTGTCAAAGTCAATTTCCATTTTGAGACTTATGCATAAACAAAATTATTTAATCTCAGGAACTCATATTACTTTCAAGCTGGAAAGTTTTACCTAACATTGCAGCAAGTCAGAAATATGAAGTATAAAGGGTATGCAAATTTAGCACACCTCAAATCCATTAGAGACTGGTCCTGTTGCTATTCCATTAAGGTCCTGAGTCATACATATAGTATTGTACAACTTCCATTTCAGTAGTTAGATATAAAAATACAACACATTAAATACTTAGTCTGAAAAAATGTAATAGCTTATAATTCACATTCATCTGCTTAAGTAGCTGTACTGCTTTCATAAACACACTCAAAAGTGCAAAAGAATAACGTGCAAACTCGTCTAGTATCTTACCATACATGTTTAATCTGTGCCCTACAACTGTCATGTACTGTACCTAAGTATGTGGCTGCTTCACGGAATGTTCAGGTGTGTACAAGAACATGCTGGTGTACACATATATGTTTAACTTTACATTACATACAATGAAATCCAATAATTATTTCCATCTTGTTTGGAGAAACCAGCCCTCAACTTGGAAACCTCAGCTAACCAAAAATATCACATGGTTAATGAGGTCCACTAAAATAAACATGCAACTCTACCAAAATAGGTTAAGTTAATGCTAATAGTTATAGGCTACTGTAGTAACTGGCAATATTAATACATGTACAGATATTAAATTCTATTAAACACAATTTTAGCCCATTTATGAGATTTTGAATGGCAAATAGAAAAACATTGCATTAGATATTACATTCAAATGCTTTGTTGATCACTCAGCAAATTTCCACGTTAGGCCTCAGATCTGGAATATTAGTGGCTTGGAAACACAACACAAACAAATGTGCCAATATTATTTGCCCATGACCATGACAACATCATGTGCAGATATTTTTAGTTGAAATTCATGCACCACATATTATAGTATTTAAAGCAACCATTCTATTTTTCCGGTTAGATTAAAATTACCATTTTTTAAAAATTCTGCTCTCCACAGAGCTATCGCACAATAAAACAGGCTGTGAATAATCTAGTCATGAAGAAAATACATCCTTCTGCTCAGCCCAGGCCAATGCTAAAACCTTCCAGAAATTTAGAATACTGATAAATCCAGATGCAATCTGAACAAAATTCCAGAATGTAAGTGCAGATAAAAGTGCAATATGCAGTCCAACTTGCTACAGTTGAAACAAGCGGCAATACTATTGGACATCTTTATCCTTCTTTTCTAGTCACTGGTGCAGTTCTGAAGGTTACTTTATTGACATCTCTTTCTTTCATAGTGCCACAAGTGTACTTGTTCTTTCAATCATTCTTTCATAACATGCGAAGGGCCATAAAAACTATGTAAACATTTCCAAAGAACTGAAACTGTACAGGCCCATTAGTTCTGTGGTGTTGAATAGTAGTTTTGTGGTGTTGAGTAATAGTTATGATGGTGGTTGTTTTGAATATTACCATAAGCGAAGAGAAGTGGTGCTGTAGCTGTTGGAGGTCCATTCAGCAAGTGAGAGACTACATTGTAATTGCTATTCCTATGGATGGCTCCATACCAACCAGTGCCTTGTGGTGTTGTGGATAAGATGCTTTAAAAATAGTAGGAAGAAAGCAAAAAGGGATTTTCAGTTTAAATAAAAGGAAAACTTAATTTTAGACGTTAACATTTTCATCTTTAACTTTATTCCTTCCCCAAATTATACAAATAGGTAGGTAGCCAACCTGCTCCCAAGCATCTGACAATGCTGTTACAACATAATGATATTTTTTCTTTGTATCCCGATTGGGGAATCTTCAACAACTTTTCAGTGCAAGCAGGATCAATAGCTCATGTCAGGGAATCTCAAGTTGGAGACAGACATCTCTGCTGCTTCGGGTATGTTGCTCAAGAGGTAACAGAGCACCATAATTTAGAAATTGATGGGACAAGGATCTTACCTTAATCATGCACTGTCAAGGGCTATCACACATTTACTGAGAGCTTTGTTGTCAGAATTCAAGTACTGGATAAAATGAAAGATGCATGGCCTCCACCACAGATGGGATTTAGATACAGCGCAAGAAAATTTAGGATGAAACAAGCAGTAATCTTGTTACGGGTTGTGAAATACAGTCCAGTTGTAATAAAGGAGAAAAAGCAAGCATACACCACAATTCCATTTCATGTCTCAGTTCATGCTGAGTTTCTAAATTAACAGTTGTGGGTATTGTATGATCGATATCCCTTGAAATTTCTAATGTCTGCTGTGATACGCCAACTACCTTACCTGAGCATCACGAAGCTTAATACTGACCACAGCCATGTCTACAAATAGAGGAGAGTTCCTGGATAGTTCAGGCCACTTGTGGGAACATCTGTTCATGACCATCAGTAAGAATGACCATTATATAGCCCTTGTGGAGACAAAGATCCATCTTCATACTGAGGACATCTGTTGTACAGCACGATGATGAATAGCATTGACTTCAAACTGATCAACTAAAGAGTGGGCACCCATGAGGCAATGTGGGCCATCAGAAGCAGCAGCAGGATTGTACTCCAGCACAACCTGTAACCTCATGGACCAGCATATTCCTCGCTCAATCATTACCATCAAGCCAGAGGATCAACCTTCGTTCAGTGAAGGCATTCCTAAAAACGAGGTCTCAAACCCTGGTGAAGCTACAGCACAGGACTACTTGCATGCCAAACCACATACACAGATGCAAAGAGATTCCCAACCAATGGATCATATCTCAGCTCTGCAGTTCTGCGACATTCAGTTTTCAATGATGGTGGACAATTAAACAACTCACTCCAGGGAAGCCTCCACAAATATTCCTATTTGCAATAGAACATAGAACAATACAGCGCAGAACAGGCCCTTTGGCCCTAGATGTTGCACTGATCTGTGAACTGTTCTCAGCCCGTCCCCCTACACTATCCCAAAATCATCCATATGCTTATCTAAGGATTATTTAAATCTCCCTAATGCGGCTAAGTTGACTACATTGGTAGGTAGGGCATTCCACACCCTTACCACACTCTGCGTAAAGAACCTGTTTCTGATATTTGTCTTAAATCTTTCACTCAATTTGTAGTTATACCCCCTCGTACCCTATCTAATCCTCTGATCATCTTGTGGGTCTCTATCAAATTCCCTCTTCGCCTGCTTCTTTCCAATGACAACAGACCCAAGTCTCTCAGCCTTTCCTCACAAGACCTTCCCTCCAGACCAGGCAACATCCTGGTAAATCTCCTTTGCACGTTTCCAATGCTTCCACATCCTTCCCGAAATATGGGGACCAGAACTGTACACAATATTCCAAGTGGGGCCGCACCAGCGTTTTGTATATTTGCAGCACGATATTGCGGCTCCGGAACTCAATCCCTCTACGAATGAAACGTAACACACCGAATGCCTTAATAGCAGTATCCACCTGGGTGGCAACTTTCAGGGATGCACGTACATGGACTCCAAGATCCCTCTGCACACCCACACTACCAAGAATCTTCCCATCGATCCAGTACTCTGCCTTCCTGTTATTCTTCCCAAAGTGCAACACCTCACATTTAGCTGCATTGAACTCCATTTGCCACCTCTCAGCCCAATTCTGCAGTTTATCCAAGTCCCCCTAACAACCTGTAACATTTTTCCACACTGTCCACTACTCCACTGACTTTAGTGTCATCTGCAAATTTACTAATCTATCCACCTACATCTGCGTCCAAGTCATTTATAAAAATGACAAACAGCAGTGGTCCCAAAACAGATCCTTGTGGCACACCACTAGTAACCGGACACCAGGCTGAATATTTTCCATCAACCACCACACGGTGCCTTCTTTCAGAAAGCCAGTTTCTAATCCAAACTGCTAAATCACCCTCAATTCCATGCCTCTGCATTTTCTCAAACAGCCTACCATGTGGAACCTTATCAAAGGCTTTACTAAAGTCCATGTTTACCACATCAACGGCCCTACCCTCAGCTACATGCTTGTTCTCCTTCTCAAAATCTGAGGATTGAGAGACAGGACCTGCCCTTGACGAAACCATGTTGACTATCTGAAATCAAATTGTTGCTTGCTAGATGATTATAAATCTTATCTCTTATAATTCTTTCCAAAACCTTTCCTACAACAGAAGTAAGGCTCACTGGTTTATAATTATCTCTGCTGCCCTTCTTGAACAAGGGCACAACATTTGCAATCCTCTAGTCCTCTGATACCAAACCTGTAGACAATGACGACTCAAATATCAAAGCCAAACGCTCTGCTGTCTCCTCCCTAGCTTCCCGGAGAATCCTCAGATAAATCCCATCCGGCCCAGGGGACATATCTAATTTCACTCCTTCTAGAATTGATAACACCTGTTTGTAACTAACCTCGATCCTTTCTAGTACAATATCGTACCTCATTCTTCTCCTCTACAATATTCTCCTTTTCCGGAGTGAAAACCGATGAGAAATATTTGTTTAGCACCTCTCCGATCTCCACAGGATCCACACTCAACTTCCCACTTCTGTCTTTGACTGGCCCTATTCCTACCCTAGTCATCCTTTTATTCCTCACATACCTATAGAAAGCTTTAGGGTTCTCCTTTATTCTATTTGCTAAAGACTGCTAGTGTCCTCTGTTTGCTCTTCTTAACTCTTTAAATCCTTCCTAGCTGATCTGTAATTCTCCATCGCCTCATCTGAACAATCTTGCCTCATCAGCACATAAGCCTCCTTCTTCGTAACAAGAGATGCAATTTCTGTTGTAAATCACAGTTCCCTTACCTTATCACTTTCTCCCTGCCTGACAGGGACATACCTATCAAGGACACGCAATACATATCAAGCTCCACATTTCCATTGTCTGCATCCCCTGCATTTTGCTACCCCCATTCTATGCATCCTAATTCTTGCCTAATCGCATTATAATTGCCCTTGCCCCATCGATAACTCTTGACCTGTGGCATGTACCTATCCTTTTGCATCGCTAAACTAAACGTAACTGAATTACGGTCACACTCTCCAAAGTGCTCACTACAACCAAGTCAAACACCTGGCCTGTTTCATTACCAAGCACCACATCCAGTGTGGCCTCTCCTCCTGTCAGCCCTTCAACATACTGTGTCAGGAAACCCTGACAAATTGGACAAAACCTGATCCATCTGACGTACTAGAGCTATAGCATTTCCAGTCAATTGGAGGAGCCTAGCATAGTGTAAAAGATAAAGCTGAAGCATTTGCAACAATCTTCAGCCAGAAGTGCCCAGTGGATGTGCCATCGTAGCTTCCAAAAAGATCTCCAAAATCAGATGCCTGCCTTCAGCTAATTTGATTCACAGCACATATTATTAAGGAATGGCTGTATTCAGTGGACATCCCAAAGTTCTCTGGGATCTGATTGTATTCCAGCAATAGCACTGAAGATATGTGCCACAGAATTTGCCACTCCGTTTGGCCAAGCTGTTCCAGTACAGCCACAACACTGATATGTATCTGACAATGTAGAAAATTACCTGGGTAAAATACTGTATGTAAAAGACAGGATAATCCAACTCGGCAATTACCACACATCATTCTACTCTCGATTATCAGTAAAGTAATGGAAAGGGTCATCAGTGTCATCAATGAACACTTGTCTTACAATAATCTGCTCACATTTACACTTTATTGGGTTCTACCAAGGTCACTCAGCTTGCGAGCTCATTCTGGTATTATCTCAAATGTGAACTCCCAATATTTGGAGAGTATGACTCACATGACATCAGTTTTGCACATGAGTACGGCACCAAGGAGCCATAGATAAACTGGTTAATGAGAATCCTGGAGAACTTTCCACTCACTCGATTCGGACCTAGTCTAAAATGAAGATGGTTATGGTTTGTGGAGTTCAGTCATTTCAGCTCCAGGACATCTCTGCAGAAGTTCCTCAATATACTGTCCAGGCCTAACCATTTTCAGCAGTTTCAATAATTTTCCCTGAACCATAACATCAGGAGTGGGAATACCTGCTGATGACTAAAAACAATGTTGTGCACGATTAGCAATGTCTCACACACTAAGGTAGCTCACGACCAAATCCAGTATTAACTGAACAATATCCAGGATTGGGCAGATACTTTTGGAATGCTGCATTCAATTCTGGTCTCCCTGATGCAGGAAGGATGCTGTGAAACTTGAAAGGGTTCAGAAAAGATTTACAAGGATGTTACCAAGGTTGGAGGGTTTGAGCTAGAGGGAGGGGCTAAATAGGCTGGGGTTATTTTCCCTGGAGTGTCTGAGTCCGAGGGGTGACTTTATAAAAGTTTATAAAATCAGATTTTATAATAGAGGCATAGATAGGGTGAAAAGGCAAAGGATAGGAGAGTCAAAAGCTAGAGAACATAGATTGAAGGTGAGAGGAGAAAAATTTAAAAGGGACCCAAGGGGCAACGTTTTCATGCAGAGGGTGGTGTGCGTATGGAATGAGCTGCCTGAGGAAGTGGAGGAGAGTGGTACAATTATGAAATTTAAAAGGCATCTGGATGGGTACTTGAATAGGAAAGGTTTAGAGGGACATGAATCAAATGCTGGCAAATGGGATAAAATTTATTTAGGCTATCCAGTCGGCATGGATGAGTTAGACCAAAGAATCTGTTTCCATGCTGTATGGTTCTATGACTCTATAATTCTAAGTGGCAAGTAACATTCATACAATACAAGTACTAGACAATGACAATCTTCAGAGGAAAGAATGTAACTATTGTCTCTTGAAATTCAATGACAATACCATCACTGAATCCCCCACTGTCAACATCCTGCAGATTATTATTGACCAGAAATTGAATTGGCCCAGCTGTAAAAGTTGAGAGCAATCCTGCAGCAAATAATTATCTTCTGGGCTCTGCAGAACATGTCTACCATCTACAAGACAATTCAGGAACACGATGGAATACTCAACTATCTAAATGAGTATAGCTCAAACAATACTGAAAAGCTTACCACCACCATACCAAAATGTACCATATCCACTCCTGCTACCAGTGATACTTAGGAGGAGCATGCACCATCTACAAGATGCATTGCAGAAATTCACCAAAGCTCCTAAGATACATTTTCTAAATTCAATCACTACCATCCAGAAGGACAATGGCAGCAGACACATAAGAACACCACACCATTTGAAAGTACCTATCAAAGCCAATCACTATCCTGACTTGGAAATATATCACTGTTCCTTCAGTTTGACTAGGTCACAATTCTGGAAGTCTCTCCCTAACAGCACTATGTTTACGTCCACCAAATGGACAGCAGCAGTTCAAAATGGCAGCCCCTCACCACCTTCAAGGACTATTGGAGATGGGCAATAAATGCTGGTTTAGTCAGCAGAACCCATATCTCCCTGCGTGAATAAATAATTAATTTCACTACAAGTGTCTATTATTTCAGTCTTAAATGTAGTTCTTTTCCTGTCAGAGATAAACAGAGCATAAATACCAAAGATAACCAGTATTTTGATGCATTGATCAATTGAAAATTAATAATGGGACAGAAATGAACAAGGTTCTGCTAACTCACTTCCCACATTAATTTCTGTCAATATAACAGAAAGATCAAAAAATTTGAATTAAAGATCATTCCCCAGACCAAGCACAACAAAACCCCTTTGATTTATCTCCCCCCCCTCCTCCCCCGGAGTATTTTTGTTAATTTATCACGACATAGAAGACAAAAATGCAATGGCACATGGAGAACACATGTCCAAATGAGACTTGGGCATCACAGTAAGAGTTTGGGAAAATGGAGATCACGGGAATATCCAACAATCCTATTTATGTGTCAGTTAAATTTACTTATCTTCTCCCTGTGCAGGGCCAATATTTTCTTTGTATCAATTTCAGCCTACATTATGCTCCAGAAAAAGTCAATGTTTAACCAATGAATTTGCTGTATACCTATTCACTTGTTAACTATTGCAGGGGTTATCCTTTTGTTTGAGCTAGATTTGGTGTGATTGACAATATCCTACTGGAAGATCTTGCAAGTAGAACTGCATCACCTTAGATTATGCATCAAAGGACTGAAAAATGGATTTCTTTTACAGCAAGTCCTGTTTAAAGTTGGCTCGTTCAGCCCTGATTTTGCTTTAGGGCTGTGAATATATCAGATTTGGTATGTGAACTTTGAGCTAGGACATTTGCTTTAGTGTCATTTTGTATATGACCTGATCAGACCAGTTTGGACAATCCTCTCCCATTCATTGAGACTCACCTTCAGATTGCTATTTCCCTTTCTGACTTCCCTTTCCACTTGCAGCTTCCATCATTCACTTTCTCCCTCTCAACACCAACTCTTAAGCCCTCACTCATAGCAAAGGCTTGGGAGGCAAAGCAGTGAGTGAGGGGGAGTCAGTGAGACAGAAGCAAGTTATTGTGTTTTAAAAATATAAATTTAAAAAGACAGGCTCTCTTTCCTACTATAAATATGTACAAATTCAAGACTGTACAGTATGTCAGCTAACAGGATATAACATTGAAACTTCTTTCTGATGGGCAAATCTTGTCAGAACTTATTGGATGCAATGGGAAAATCTGATTTGTTTGAAGTTATTACTTAAAAGGTATACATTTCAGGAATGCAACTGCAGCTTTAAAGAACAACTTTTTGTAGCTCCTTGTTGGAAGTTTCAGCCGACACATTAAATCTCAGCTGCTTTTTTTTTTCCAGTTAGATTTAACGGAATTTTATTGAGCACTGTCAGTATTACCTCATTACATGATCAACTTGGGTGACAATTGACCAAGACCATCAGGACTTGATTGAGTTTTTTGATGAAGTAACAAAGAAGATTGATGAGGGTAGAGCAGTAGATGTGATCTATATGGACTTCAGTAAGGCGCTCGACAAGGTTCCCCATGGGAGACTGATTAGCAAGGTTAGATCTCATGGAATACAGGGAGAACTAGCTATTTAGATACAGAACTGGCTCAAAGGTAGAAGACAGAGGGTGGTGGTGGAGGGTTGTTTTTCAGACTGGAGGCCTGTGACCAGTGGAGTGCCACAAGGATTGATGCTGGGTCCTCTACTTTTTGTCATTTATATAAATGACTTGGATGCGAGCATAAGAGTACAGTTAGTAAGTTTGCAGATGACACCAAAATTGGAGGTGTAGTGGACAGCGAAGAGCGTTACCTCAGATTACAACAGGATCTGGACCAGATGGGCCAATGGGCTGAGATGTGGCAGATGGAGTTTAATTCAGATAAATGAGAGGTGCTGCATTTTGGGAAAGCAAATCTTAGCAGGACTTATATACTTAAATGGAAAGGTCCTAGGGAGTGTTGCTGAACAAAGAGACCTTGGAGTGCAGGTTCATAGCTCCTTGAAAGTGGAGTCGCAGGTAGATAGGATAGTGAAGGCGGAGTTTGGTATGCTTTCCTTTATTGGTCAGAGTATTGAGTACAGGAGTTGAGAGGTCATGTTGTGGCTGTACAGGACATTGGTTAGGCCACTGTTGGAATATTACGTGCAATTTTGGTCTCCTTCCTATCGGAAAGATGTTGTGAAACTTGAAAGGGTTCAGAAAAGATTTACAAGGATGTTGCCAGGGTCGGAGGATCTGAGCTACAGGGAGAGGCTGAACAGGCTGGGGCTGTTTTCCCTGGAGGATCGGAGGCTGAGGGGTGACCTTATAGAGGTTTACAAAATTATGAGGGATAGGATAAATAGGCAAAGTCTTTTCCCTGGGGTCGGGGAGTCCAGAACTAGAGGGCATAGGTTTAGGGGGAGAGTGGAAAGCTATAAAAGAGACCTCAAGGGCAACTTTTCACGATGAGGGTGGTACGTGTATGGAATGAGTTGCCAGAGGATGTGGTGGAGGCTGGTACAATTGCAACATTTAAAAGGCATCTGGATGGGTATATGAATAGGAGGGATATGGGCCAAGTGCTGGCAGGTGGGACTAGATTGGGTTGGGATAGCTGGTCAGCATGGACGGGTTGGACCAAAGGGTCTGTTTCCATGCTGTACACCTCTATGACTCTATGACTTTATGACAGCATCACAGAACTCTCAAATGTCATATCTTAAATAATTTAAATTAGCTTTGAAAATATTCTCAGTATTTACTTCATACTTAATATTATAAACATTTCAATCAAAAAGTTAATTAGCCAGAAATGAAAGGAAGTCTACCATGTGAAACAATGTGGCAAACCATGGTGCTTTTGAAATTGTTGCTGCTGAGAATCAGCTCAATACAACAGATAGCCCAGGAATGGTCTTGATATACACAGCCAAAATACTTAAGATTCAGTAAGAGTAATTTTGTTGACTGATACATGTAGAAAGTTATTGTATATTGCTCCGAACTGTAATTTTTGAATAAGAATTGTCAAAGCAACATGTACACCCTGAAGTTAAAAAAAGGCATTTCCTCAAACTAGTTTATTACCTTAATCTTAAGAATGACACTTGTGATTGATGGGTTGGGAAAGATAGGCGAGGGAAAATATTTTGCATGCACTAGTTCTGTCAGTCTCCAATCACACTAGTTCAGTGAGCGACAAAATTCTTCCCAGACATTCTCTGAACTGGAGTCAAGGAAACTTTACAGGAATGTGACGACAGTTAGATGAAGCCACATGGCTCAAAAGGTGGTACTACTAGGGAATTTCCTTATTTTTTTGTGGATGAAGAAACTATGAGAGAGTAAATTGCTGGCTATGAAATACTTTGCCAAATGATTACAAATGCGAAAACTTCAAGAATATTCTTTGTCAAGGCTACTACTTTCATTAGTGTCATAAAGTAAACAAAATGGAGATCACCATCGCCAGAAAATAATATTACCCACCTTCCTCTCTCCCCTCTAGAGCCACTGCTTCTACTTAAATCATCATCACTATCATAGCGTCTTGGATTATCGAAAAAGTATGCCCTGGAACTGAAACTGTGACTGTTGATCATTCCACCAGATCCCTGCAAAAGATTTTCATATAAAGTTACAGCAGTTTAATTGAATTCAGGTCAATTAAATCATAGAATCCCTACAGTGCGGAAGCAGGCCATTTGACCCATCGAGCCCACACCAATCATCCAAAGAGCATTCCACCCAAACCCACCCCCTCCACCCTATATTTCCAAATGCTATTCTACCCAGCCTGCACATCCCTGGACACTACTGATAATTTAGCACAGCCAATCTACCTAATGTGCACATCTTTGGACTGTGGGAGGAAACTGGGTGAAACCTGGAGAAACCCCTGCGGACACATGGATAATGTGCAAACGTCACACAGACGGTTTCTGGAGGGTGGAATTGAACCCAGGTGCTTGGCACTGAGACAGCAGTGGTAACCACTAAGCACCGTGCTACCTGAAGTTTACATGTACAGCCAGAATAAAAGAAATGCTGACAGTTAGCACCATATAAAAATTACTTTTAAAGAATAAAATGTGAGCATTTCAAACTTACTTTACTATCTTTTCCATGGCAATTAGGGATTGACAAAATCTGGATTTCCCATTGATACCCAGAGTGCAAACAAATAAAGTCACTTTAAAAAAAAATCCAGCAGCACATCCACTAAAATAAGCAGATTTGCTTTTCCATCATCTGAATGGAATATTGTGGTATCAGAAGAAAAGTGAGTAACGTTGGTTTGGTTTATGACCAAACAATGACATAATTTTAAACAAAATTTACAAGTCCAGCATGTTCGTAAATAGTTACCAGAAACAATATCTGGGACTTGAGGCAAAACTGTTGACATGCTTATAATAAGAGCAAGATAATGTATTTTAAAATTCCTCAAACATAATCAAAGTACAGGCAACTTTGCCAAGAGTATCAATAATGAGTGACAAACTTCTGGAGATTGCTAAATTTTGCCTTCAAAAGCTGTATTCACCAGCTTCCTGAGAGACTGGAAATGTTTCTTTGCAACCTAAATTGTTGTTCAGTTGGACCACTGCTACTAATCCTGGGATAAATACATGATTCACAAAGAGATATCAGACAGTAGGAAAAGATTTAACCAGTTAGATGCTGGAATGAAACTCTTCCTAAATCTAAGTAGGCTTTAGATTTGGAAAAGAATGATTTCAAAACTTCAGGAAGGCAGACTTCAAAAGGGCCATGAAACATCAATTACATTAAACTCAGTGAAAACATTAAATATTTCCCAGGAAAGGAAAACAAAGTAACTTTTGATGCAAATCAAAATCAGTGCATTCTCCTAAAAGGCACTTGGGTAATTAGAAACTATGATCAATAAATGAGCTATGCGGTATTATTAAACTTCAAAAAAGTTACAAAAGTTTAAAAATGGAAATCCAGCAGATAAAGATCAAGGAAAAAAGACAAAGAATTAGGTCAAAAGAAAGCATTAAATAAAACTAAGAAGGGATATCAAAGTTAGTAGCAAAAATATATTTTGGAAGTGATAAGGAGAATATTAGAAAATGAAAGGTAAATGAATGGCAACTTAAATGAATACTTTTAGTCCTTGAACATGGAAGAGGGCTAAATATTCTCAGTACAAGAGGATGTAAAACAGTCAAAAATATAATAATGAATTTGAGAAATGTGACAATGATTAAAGTAACTGGAAAAAGAGCAAATTGCTAGCACTTAATGGTTTTCTATCTCGTGATAAGTTAAATGAGGTGATTCAAATCCACTAATTATAATTTTACAAAACACTTCTTTGAAAAAAATGTGATGTTAAATTGGAATATTCAAAATATCACAGAATTACGTCAAGGACTAAAAAAAAAGTAACTCAGGATATCAATTGTAACAAATGTACTGATAGATCAAAGGAGTGACTGAGCAGTAACACAAGTAGCAGCTGATTAAAATAACTCAACATTTGATAAATGAAGGATTACTGTACTAAGTGCTCAGGACCTTTCTAGACGGAGCTTCGTATTTTCCTGTTTGGGAAGGACATCTAGGAATATGGAACAAAGCAGTTAAACAGTGTTGAGGAACATGATGGCAGAACAGGCTTTAGAAGCTAAATGGTATACAACTATTTTGATATTCCTGTTCATAGTACTTCCTTCCACTGAACAGATAAGAACATTAAAGTTTTTTAGCATTACATTGACAAAAATCACAACATGCAGCATATAGTAGATCGATGAGAAACTTCTGCTACTATATATAAACATGATCTGGAGGAGCCAGTGTTGGACTGGGGTGGACAAAGTGCTTCCAGATAAACCTGTTGGACTATAACCTGATGTTGTGTGATTTTTAACCACATACAGTATAAACAGTTACTTACCAGATTTTGATTTGGTCTCTGCACCCTGAAAAAAAATACCACCAAACTTGTAGGCAACAGCTCCCAAAGGAAAAGAATGATTCCAAATGCCACATAAGCTTGGTCACTGACTTTTTCAACATCTGCCTGTAAAGCAAATGTTAATGCAGCTTAATACAATAGCAAGCCAATTGAAATGAACACATTCCTGAGCAAGTTAACTGGGAAAAAAATCTTAATTTAAAATCCTGTACCTCCCCATACCCTGCTTCCTGAAGGACTCCATTGCATTTTCCCATTTCCTTTGCCTCCACCACATCTGTTCTGATAATTTCCACAGGGGAGAGTGCCTCAACAATTTCAATTTTTCCCTTTAATGAGGTAACCACAGATGACAGGGCCCTCAACTGTGCCTGACCCATCTCCAGTACAGTTGGCCTCCACCACTTCCCTTCCCTCTCACAAAAACAACAGTGTCCCCATGGTCCTCACTTTCCACCCTATCAGTATCCAAAGGATCATAAGCCACCATTCCAACCACCTCCAGATACATATTCCTTTTCAACCCCAGTCAGCATTCCATAGAGACTGTACCCTCTGGGCACGCCGGTTAACTCATCTTCTACTCCTAACACCTCCCCAAACCCACATGGAACCTTCTTATGCAATTGCAGAAGGTTTAACACTTGTCAGTTTACCTCCTCCCTATCCAAGGTCCCAGACACATTCTGCAGTTGAAGCAAATCAGTGAGCTGCACTTCATTCAGTCTAATTAACTATATTCGTACTCAGTGTGATCTCCTTTACACTGGCAAGGCAAACCCCAGACTGGGTGACTGCTTTGCAGAACACTATGTTCTGTCCATAAAAATGATGCTGAGGTTCTAGTTGCATGCTACTTCAATACGATGCAATATTTCTGTGCCAGCACTTGACTCAGGCTTGCTGTAGTGTGCCAGTGAGGCTTAACGCAAGCTGGAGGAACATCTCCATGTTCCATCTAGGTACCTTAGAACCTTCAGGACTCACTGAATTGAACAACTTCAGAGCACGAACACTACAACCTCAACTCATCAGCCACACCAACTTCTTCAACCCCTCTCAATGCTGGTTATCTCCCCTAGGTTTGGTTTAGCATGGCCTGTTCCCAGCATAGATCACCTACTTTCAACATTTTACATCTGTTATTAGCCCCCTACCTGGCATCTCTCTCTCTTAGCTTTTCAACTATCGCTGTCTTTGCCTCCTTCTGGGCACTATCTCCATGCATGCCTCCCACCCAACCCCCATCATTAGTATAAAACTACCCTTCCCCAGCTATTCTCAGTTTGGAGGAGTTACTGGACTTAAAACATTACTTTTGTTTTCTTCTTTGCAGCTGCTGCCAGGCAGAGTTTCCCCAACAATTTCTGTTTTTGTTTCAGATTTCCAACATCTGCTAGTCATTATTTTTAATTTCTTAAGATATCAGCTGACATTACATAAATAATAACTCAGTAAATTATATCATAGCACATTTCATTAAAATTAAACCAAAAAAATTGAATCCACATACTGAATCTGACCAGATATATTAAAGTAGTTTGGAAATAGCCTGCAGTATGAGGGCCTGTTTCCATACTGTAATGTAATCTAATCTAATCTAATACATAATCCAAATTCAGCATACCTTGCATTGTAACATTCTTTTGTGCATTTGCCAAATATTAGATTAGCTGTGACTAATGGTTTGAATTGAACACTAAACGGATGAAAGTGCGTTGACATAGCATATTTCTAATGAACTCTAAGAATTTTCAATTTTAATTATTCATTGGTGGTGTACATTTTGCATTTTCAGCTGCGTAGAAGCTTTTTACATACAATGTGTCCCATAATTATCCAGCTTTACCTATCAGCAAATGAAAATTCTGGTAGTTCTGATTAAAAAAGAAATACCTTTGTAAATGTATATACAACTACCTGATCAGACACATTGTACCAGCCATAGTTGAATGAACTGGGTCTATCTTCTGGAGCCATGAAAACCACAACCAGGTTATAGGAAGCCCTTGATATATAAAGCAGGATCACTGCAGCACCCACAAGAGTAGCCTGACAAACAGAAGTTCCCTGAAAGGAAAGTATACACAAATTATATAATTATGGTGAATAAAGTTGAAACACAACTAAACTCATACTATTACAGTTAAGGCAAAGTAAGATTGACACTTGATACGCAAAACATATTGGTATAGCATTAAGCACCAAAATAAGGACTCACTACAATACAATGGAAGTTGCGGGGGAAACTCAGCAGGTTTGGTGGCATTTGTGCAGCGAAAGCAGAGTTAGCATTTCTGGTCCAGTGACCCTTCGTCATAACTGGATCTGAAATTGTTAACTCTGCATTCTCTACAGAATGCAGAGTTTTTCCAGGATTTTCTGTTTTGTTTCAGATTTCCAGCACCCATAGTTCTTTGTTTTTTTTTTGTTCTTAGCCATTACAATATTTTTTGCTCTAATGAGGATAAAGACTGACATGTTCACTTGTGATATCAAATCAGTGCCTTGCTTTACTCATGAGGCGGCTGTTTCACCTGCTCATTGCATGGGTTCACAATCAGGTGACTCTGAGCAATATTTTCACTCCAACTCAGCCATTAAAGCCTTACTTGTTAAAACCCAAAGCCTGAATAATAGCAAACTGGATTCAATGGTTTGCTACTTTATTGATCTTGAGAATGATCATCACTAAAAAAAGAGCATTAAACTTCAAAATAATGCTGAAAGATGCAAGAAAACCACCTTTTGGCATTTTTTCAAAGTAACAGCAATCTTTCAAAAAAAATACAAGTTTCAATTTCACTTAAGGGCAGACAAATTAGAGGCTAAGTACTTTACTCAAAAATTAATAAATCCAGGTCTTTCATTTATATTTTGGTAAATGCAAGCAATCATTTTTACCTTGGACTCGAGATACACATTCGCAGATGACATTTTTGCAATTTTGAAGATGCACACAGCCAATGAAATGGCACAAAGTACAAAGAGGCTGTCATTGATGAGTACTCGAGCAAAAACAGTCCATTTCAACTGGCTTTCTGGCACATTTCCTTGGACAAGCACTGCACATGTGAAGTTCACCACCAGAAACAGAATGCTAGCAAATAAGAATCCTAGTCGTAACGGTATCCTGAAAATATTAGAAAGGTAATTAGTTAGAAAGTGCTTATTATACTTACATCTGTAGCTTAAGTGAGATTCAATAAACAATTTGCATTAATCACAATGTTGCTTTATGGGGACAGATTTTCCAGGAAATGGTAATCTCTGAGATTGCCATTCTGGGCCTTTTGCTAATGGAAGAAGGGAACTCCACATTTCCGAAAGGAAAAGTGCTCAGGGCTCCCTCAGGAATTAAACGTGTAGGTTTAATTAAATTCTGGCTGCTCTTTAGTAACATAGAGCAGTCAGAGTATGGCAAACCAAACCCACTTTTCACAGCATTCTGCTCCCACAATCTGAAAATTAAAATATCCAAGCAGTAAGTTTGCCAGCTGATGTCAGAGGGGGAATGCATAAGGGAGGTGCAATATTAGGGTGTTGGGCAGGGTTGGGTGCCAGATGGATATATAATGTATGCATGTTGTGAGTGAGGTCAGTATGGGGTCTGTTTCATAGTTACTCAGCTATTAGACTTTTTAATTGGCTAACTTTTCCCAGTGGGAGAAAGTGAGGACTGCAGATGGTGGAGATCAGAGTCAAGAATGTGGTGCTGGAAAAGCACAGGTCAGGCAGCATCCAAGGAGCTGGAGAATCAATGTTTCGGGCATAAGCCCTTCAGCTTTTCCCAATGTAATTATTTTGCTTAATTTCATTGGTATCATTCCAAGACTCCAATTTTTAAATCGAGACAAAATTCAATTTCCAGGGCAATTCCTTCGGTGTGCGCTACTAATGGGGATTGCACAGGGTCGCCATATGCAATCCCATCTATGGTCATATAATGACTGACTGTCTGTAGCCTGTGCAAAATCTGCCCCATAAGATTTTATTTCAGAAACTCTACTCAGTAAATGAGATTACAAGGGAACGTAATTAAAAGAATTTTTTGGTAATTATCATACATTTGTACCTCAATTGAAAATACTGGAGCAAGTTGCTTCAATATGCAGAGAACAGAACCCCCATACATACTATTTTGTGCATATTTAGCTACAGTTGAAACTAAATTAAAGTTTTAAGTAATTAAGTTTTTCCAAAGTGTGATGAAAATATCTTTCAAACAAGTTTGTTTCTTTTGGTTACTCCAGCAACAAAAACAGAAGGTGTGTGCTTGGTACTCACTTGTATTTATTAAGTTCTGGAGAATATTTGGCTTTGGCCTTAAAAATAACCTGCAAAGACATACATGATATTGAAAGAAAAGCCAGCAAACAAATAGTTAGAAATACATAGATATCTACCTCAAAAAAGAATGAGAGGGTGTACTAGCTAACACAAATTTCCATTTAGATAAAGTGTTAAGAGAAAGAACCAACAGTTTGGAGTGGAAGAATCAATACTGAGAGATAACATTAACTGTTACTTAGAGAGGTACAGATTAATCAGGAATAGTCATGGTGGTTTCATTAAGGAAGACCATATTTACTGATTTGAACTGAGGAATTTAGGAGGATTGGGAGGGCAGTGCAGTAGATATCACTCCAATGGATTTTAGTAAGACATTTTAAATGACCCCACAAGGCAGACAATTAAGAAAAATTGTAAGTCCAAGGTACGGAGAATCCCTAAAGTGTGGGAGTAGGCCATTTGGCCAATAGAGTCCACACTGACTCTCCGAAGGACATCCCACCCAGACTCACTGTCCCCCTCTGCCCACCCTGTCCCTGTACCCCTGTATTTTCCATGGCCATTCCACCTAGGCTGTACATCGTTGGACTGTGGGAGAAAACTGGAGCACTTGGAGGAAACCTACACTGACATGGGAGAATGTCTGCGTGGAGTTTGCATAGTCACCTGAGGCTGGATTCAAACCTGGATCTCTGGTGCTGTGAGGCAGCAGTGCTAACCACAGAGCCACTGTTCCACCCCCAAGTGGCAAGTTGGTCAAAAACTGGCTCAGTGACAGGTAATGGATGGTGGATCTTTAAGTGGAAACCATTTTCATTTGTATTGCACAGGGTCCAGTTTTATGTACCTCAACATGTTAGACTTAAATGCAGGAGGCACAATTGGGAAATTTGCAAATGACAAACAGTGGGTATGTGGTAAAAGAATGACGGCTGGAAGGTACCAATGGTTTGGTTGAGTGGGCAGGAAAGTGGAAAATGGAATTTAATCTGAGGAAGGGTGGGGTTATGCAATAGGGGAGGGTATTTGGGAAAGAGAATACACAATAAAGAGAAGGGAATTAAAAAGGATGGAGAAATTGAAATGCTGCATATGTCTATGTGCATATGCACCAAATGCTGCATATGTCTATGTGCCCCTGCATATGGCAAGACAGGTAGATAAAAGGAAGTAAAGGAGGCAAATGGGATGCTTTCGTTCATTGGATGAGGCCTTGAATATTAGAGCAGGAATGTAATGCTGGAACTGTACAAAAGTGTTGGTTAGGTCACAGCTGGAGTGGTATAGAGAGTTCTGGCCACCACGTTACAGAAAGTACATAACTGCTCAAGAGATTATAGAAGAGATTTAATAGAATATCGCCAGTGCCTAAACTTTGAAGCTCTGAAGAAAGATTGAGCAGGCTAGGATTGTTTTCCTTAGAACCAAGGAGGCTGAGGGATGAATTACTCTTAAGATGTGCAAAATAATGAAGGGCTTGGATAGAGTTGACCAGGAAGACCTTGCCCTTGATAAATGACCCATCATGCTAGGGGAACAGATATTAGCTTATTGGTAGAAGTGGACAAAAAGGAAAAACTTTTTCTCTTTACCCAGAGGGTGTCAGCTTGGTAGTTGAAATGGGAAATTTCAACTCATTTAAGAGGAACTTGATGTGTGCCCCAAGCACTTTAACCTGTAAGGTTACAGATCAGGTGCTGGAAACTGGGGGGGGGGGAAATGGGTGGCTGCTTATTCAGCTGATGCAGACACACTGGGCTGAATAGCCTCTCACTGTTCTGTAATTTTCCCAAGGTGCTATGGAAGGATTAACAATGCCAGCTAGTTGGGAGGTAGAGTGGAAAGGAAAGCAGAGGCAGAAAACCAGGAAATGAGTTAATGAGTTGAGCTTGGATGGGTCAGGGTTCAGGAATGGAGAGAAATGGGAACAAGAGTGCTGCTCAGGCCTGATCTTGCTGAAGAAATTCCCAAACTCCTTACACCTCAACTAGAGATTATGTCAGAGGACAACTGGTCACAGCTGTTCTTAATTGTTCTTTAGATAGGGAAGGCTTTGGCTGGAGACAGTGGCATACAACTTTAAATATTAGAAATGCATAGATTACAATGACCAAATAACTGATGTCAGGTATAGATCACCTGGATTCTTACCACTAGGTTTGAATCCTACTCCAAAGAAACCAACTTAAACATTGCATTTCACACTCCAGTGCAGAAATAAAGGAGTGCTGCACTGTCAAAAGTTCTACCTTTCAGACAAGTTGTTAAACAGAGGTCTCATCTGCCTTCTCACACAGATGAGAGAGATGCTATGCCCCATTTTGATGGTAAGCAGGAGAATTGGCCCTGATGTCCTAATATTTATCCCTCAATGTCACAAAAGAAATAACCTGATCATTACCACAGTATCATTAGTGAGAGCTTACTGTGCTATCACAATTTGACAGCCATGATGCCAACAAGAGTGACTACACTTCAACAGTAATTTTGCTGGTTGTAAATTGCCGAGATATCGGATGGTTCTGAACAGCATATAAAGGCAGGTCTTCTTGAAGTCTTGAAGAAATCAAAAATGTGTTTTTATTAAAAGTATTGATAGTTAGTAATATTTCGAAAGTTTTTCTTTCATAAAAACTTCATTTAGGGATGAGGACAGCACTGGTCTGGCCAGTATTGATTGCCCATTCCTAACTGCCCTCAAGAAGGTGTTAGTGAGCTGTCATTATCAACCGCTGCAAAACACTTGGTGCAAGTAACATCCACAATGTTCTTACAGATTGTGTTCCAGGATTTGACAGCAAACAAACACCAATATATTTCAAGGCAAGATGGTGAAAGCATTGGGAGGGGAGCTTGCAGGTAGTGGTGTTACCAAATATCTACCATCCTTGACTTAAGGTTGTGGTGGTCATGGGTTTGGATGATGCTAAGGACCCTTGGAAGCATTTCTGCAGGTTATCTTGCCCATGGCACACAGTACTGCACTGTTTGTTGATGAAAGGAGCAAATGTTTGTGGATATGGGGCAATCAAGTGGGCTACTTTGCCATGGATGGTGACAAGCTTTGAATGTGCTGGAACTGCATGTAGGGAGACTTGCATCGGACTTCTGATTTGTACATGGTGGACAGGCTTTGGAAAGTCAGGAATGCACTGCAGTTACATGCTGCTTAATTCTTAATCTCTACATAGCTTTTGTAGCCAGGAGTATTTATATGGTTGGTTCAGTTCAAGTTCTGGTCAATGGTAACCCCATCTAGGATACTGAGTGTGAGATTTTATGCTTGCCATTAAATGTCAAGGGGTGAAGGTTAGACTCTCTTTGATCAGAGTTGGTTATTGTCTGGCACTGGAGTTGTACAAATGTCACTTGGCACTTATCAGTTCAAGCTGGATGTTGTCCAGGTTTTGCCGAATTTGTCATGGATTGCTTCAATATCTGAGAAATTGTCAGTGGGGCTGAACATCGCGCACAGTGAACTTGTGACCTTATGATGGAGGGAAGGTTTTGATGAGGTAGCTGAAGATAGCTGGGCCAAGAACCCCATCTTGAAGTCTGCAGAGTTGTCTTGGAGCTGAGATGACTGACCTCCAACAATCATACACATCTTCCTTTGTGCCACCTAGGACTCCAATCAATGGACAATTTTCCTCCCGATTGCTGCGGACTCCAGTTTTGCTAGGTCTTAACCAATGTCAAGGCTGTCACTGTCACCTCACCAGTTCAGCTCTTTTGTCCATGTTTGAACCACAGTTACAGTGAAGGAGCTGAGTGGCTGTGACATCACCTAAGCTGGGAGTCAGTACATGACCCAGGCTGTTTATGTGAATATATCAACATCTTTATTATTCAATTGTCTAAATACACATGAATGCTAGCAGAATTAGAAAAAAAAAAGATTAAAAATTAGAAACTGTGGTAGCATTCCATGTGTGGGTACTATGATGTAGTATGCATAACCAACATGTGATTAAATCCAGAGATTGGAAACAATTAACATTCTAAAAAGGTATATTTTCCAGAAATAACAGTGAACAAAATAAAAAAAGAGTTTAATAAAATGGATTCATTGCATACCCCTCTAACACAAAGAAACAACTGTTTAGACAGCTTCCAAGCTTTGATCCAGGTACCCTACAGATTTTCAAGTCAATATAAAAATTTTCTCTGCAAAGAGAAATGGTAGAAGAGACAGGAAGTATTTTAAGGCAGGTTTTCAAATTGACCAAATTGTGAACGAAGGAAATTGAAGTGGTTGAGAGTCAGAGTTACTAATGGTATTGCTCAATTACTTCTTGAACCTGATTTGGAAATGCCGGTGTTGGACTGGGGTGTACAAAGATAAAAAAAAAAAATCACAACACCAGGTTATATATTGACAATCACCTGATGAAGGAGCATCACTCCGAAAGCTAGTGTGCTTCCAATTAAACCTGCTGGACTATAACCTGGTGTTGTGTGATTTTTAACTTCATGAACCTGGGCAGCAAGTTTATCTTCTCTTCATGCTATTAGTAACAAGATCAGAGAGACGGGACATGGAAATCTTATAGGTGTGGCATTGAGTGAATGATGAAATTCCACATGATGTGAGATTCAGATATACAGAAGACCTTAAATATACAACATTAACGAAGATCAAATTCAGAAGTTTGTTTTTGTAAAGAAGTGGACTAACATTGAATATATGTAATAGGTAAATTCCTAAAGTGTTGGCCTAAACAAACATAACTAACTGGATTAACAAATCAAAAATTCAAGGACACAAGAAAGTTGACATTATTATACACTTTGAGGAGCAAAAGAAAGATATGATCACTAAGCTGAAAGTGCCTCAAAAATATTCAAAGATCTGTGCCCATTGCCTTTTGACAAAGAGATTCAAATATTCATGACTGTCAAAAATAAAATTGTCCTCATCTTTTTCTTAAGTGGGCAATCACTTTTTTTCAAAAGCAGTGACAACTAATTTTACATTCTGATTAGATGAATCATTCATTCCATAGCTACCTGTCAAGGCCCTTCAGGGACTTGTAGGTTTTAATCAGGCTGCCTCTTACTCTTCGAATTTCCAGCAGATACAATCTTAGCCAGTGCAACCGTTACTCGTAAGACAGCCTGTCCATTTGAGGCATGGAGAGATTATCTTTAAGGCAACATGGCTGCTAAACATGCAAATACGACCCATGGGATCAGCTAAATAGGAGCTTGGGTCAGTCACAATGTGGAAAACAATTTGCAGTGGGAGCTGTATTTTTGCCTGCTATTAATCAGGACATTGCAGAAAGATTGGGAGTCTACAGGGGAAGTAAGAGGATGCAGCGGTTGGAAAAAAAACAAAATAAATAGTTTTATTCTGTTGTGCAGATTACTTCATTTTCACACCTAGGCGGCTGCTCCCATCACTTGTGAAGATGTCAGTTTTCTACATATTTGCACCACCTAGAGGTGTTCACAGGATACTCTTGCCTTGCAAGTAAAGTTCAGACAAGCCTTACTAGACTGTAAACAATACATTTACATAATTCCTTAAAAAAAAGAATAATACACAAAAGTCCTGATGTGGTCTCAACAGTGTCTTGTATAATTGAAGCATGACCTCCATACTTTAGTATTTAATTCCCCTCATGAGCTTCCTCAATTATTTGGTGTACCTCCGTACTAACCTCTCCCAATTCATGCATTATAACATCCAGATGGCTCTGCATGTCAGAGCTCTGCAATCTCTCATCAGTTAGTGATAGGCAAGATTTTCCAAGGCATCGCAATCATAGTCAGACTGCCATCTCATTCCTACTTTTATGTTAAGAGTGCTGCATTTCTGGTAGTAGATTCTGATCACAGATCCTGCAGAAATGGAGAGTGTACCTTCAACGTAACTATGCACATTGTGTACAATATAGTTAGGGCAAGGCAAACCACAGTCACTTTTTCACCACAATAGTAGCTATATTCTCCGTTTTCAACAGCCAGTAGCACTGACAGCTACTTTGACAGCTCTTGTAAAAAGCTAAGTGTAAGATAAGGCAAGCAAATGGGTAGGTCACTAGAGTGACAGGCAAGTGACCATGATCTAGGTCAGGTGAGGGTAGGTATGTGGTCTAGCCTGCAAAGGGGAAAAGTCAGTTCCTTGGTGGGTACAAGGGTTCTGGAGGTTTGGTAGGTTCTGCTGTTCGAATATAGACTGCTGGGTCTGGCAGAGTGAGAGGGGTGTTGGCCAGGATCCTACGGGTGTAAGAAATCAGGAGAGCTGTGGTTGGAGACAGAGGGCTTGTGAAGTTGAGGGGGGCCAGCTTAAAGAAGCTCCCGAGAATGATGAGAATGCCATGGAGGAATTGAATTACGAACATTTTAATATGAACCTTTGGAGGACCAAAAACGAATGCTTAAAAGTGAGGATGGAGTCTTTAATACATGGAACTTGGTAAGATATAGGATACATGCAGTAGTTCTTGGACGAGTTGAAGTTTAAAGTAAGAGAGAATGGCAGCCTTGGCAGGACAATGTTGCCATATTGAGAGGATAACAGAACCATGGGTAATATTTAAGCAACTGTTGGTCTGAAGCAGGTAAAGCTGTTTTTGGAAAAATGGAATTGCAAAATTGACTCACGGCCAGTTTGGACGTCATTGCCTGTGGTAATGTTTGGGAAAGGGGATAGAGTCAACAGTAAGATTGCAGGGTTTAAGATTAGGGGTCAGAGACAATGGCTGTGTTCTTTACAACATTTAGAGGATAATCAGTTTTAAAGACAGAAAAGGGGATGTGTGCCAGGATGGAATTCCACATAATGCCTAGGCAATTGGAGATATAAATTATAAATGGTGGACAAAGGGGGGAGGCCTGGGGGAAGCTGTGCAGATTATTGGGCTGGATAAGGTTAAAGAAATAGAGGAAGACTGGAGGAAAGGCATACAGTTTGACAAGATAGAGGCAATGATATCATGAAGAAGAACTGTTTGACTAGTGTACACAAGACTCAACTTCATGTGGAGATAATGTGCAGAAAGAAAGGGGGTCAGAAGTAGTTTATATCTAAAGTGGATACAGAGTAGCTGATAGAGGGGCTACTTAGGGCTGATATGGCTTTCAATTGAGGATGATTATTTGATTTAAAAAAATACAATGTTATGGGAGTAGATCAGAAGATTGCCATTAGATAATGATATTCATTAAATGAGTCGGTGTAGGCTTGGCAGCTGAATGGCCCATGAGCTCAAACACTGATTGTGTGATGAGACACATGGAGGTCAGTTCCACTGAGCTTGATGAGAAAGTACAGGTTCAGAGGTAGGGTAACAGAATGAAAGCTTATAGAGGTCAAGAGAAATAATGTAGCATGATTATAATGAATGAGCATGCGATTAGTGACATTAATTAGGGTCATTTACATGCTTCCAGGGGAAGAAATTCCACAGTCAAGATTCAAAGTAAGTTGTGGCAATATATTCCTGAACTTTGAAAACATTGGCTAAAAGCAGCATAGCAGCTTGAAAGGACAGACGGAGTTCAGAGTGAGCTGTTTTGAGAACAGAGCTGATGTCTGACTTTTGGTGAAAGGATAGAAGAAACTAGTAGAGTGGAGGGAACTATTTACACAAAGCATGAGCCAGGAAAGGATGCTGGATGGTCAACAGGCTAGCTGGTCTGGGGGCCATGTGCACAGGAGGTAAATTCAATTGTGAAAATTAAATCCTGCTTTTGACCTGAGGAAGACAAATTGGACAGACCATATGGAGCACCAAGAATTTAAAGTATTTCTTTATACTAAAAGCAAGAATACAGGAACAAAAACATAGTAAAGATGCAAAGGCAAGTTTGGTTCTCTCAGTGGGGTTAGAATCCCAAGTGAGGAAGTGATTCATTGCAGTCTGTGAATACTACTTCCACTTTGGGCAACACATCAAAGCAGCAATATATTGGTCTTGGAAGTCAGCAGGATAGATTGACTAGAATGATACCAAGAGGTTAAACAGAGTAGGCTTGTATAAAGCCATTTTATATCCCACTGACTTTTTAGGAGCAGTATTGTGGAGGAAGAGGGGGGAGGGGGAGGGAAGAAAGAGGGGGGGGGGGGGGGGGAGGGGGAGGAAAGAGGGGGGGGGGGGGGGAGGGGGAGGGAAGAAGGGGGGGGGGGGGGGGGAGGGGGAGGGAAGAAAGAGGGGGGGGGGAGGGGGAGGGAAGAAAGAGGGGGGGGGAGGGGGAGGGAAGAAAGAGGGGGGGGGGAGGGGGAGGGAAGAAAGAGGGGGGGGGGGGAGGGGGAGGGAAGAAAGAGGGGGGGGGGGAGGGGGAGGGAAGAAAGAGGGGGGGGGGGAGGGGGAGGGAAGAAAGAGGGGGGGGGGGGAGGGGGAGGGAAGAAAGAGGGGGGGGGGGGAGGGGGAGGGAAGAAAGAGGGGGGGGGGGGAGGGGGAGGGAAGAAAGAGGGGGGGAGGGGGAGGGAAGAAAGAGGGGGGGAGGGGGAGGGAAGAAAGAGGGGGGGAGGGGGAGGGAAGAAAGAGGGGGGGGAGGGGGAGGGAAGAAAGAGGGGGGGGAGGGGGAGGGAAGAAAGAGGGGGGGGAGGGGGAGGGAAGAAAGAGGGGGGGGAGGGGGAGGGAAGAAAGAGGGGGGGGAGGGGGAGGGAAGAAAGAGGGGGGGGAGGGGGAGGGAAGAAAGAGGGGGGAGGGGGAGGGAAGAAAGAGGGGGGGAGGGGGAGGGAAGAAAGAGGGGGGGAGGGGGAGGGAAGAAAGAGGGGGGGAGGGGGAGGGAAGAAAGAGGGGGGGAGGGGGAGGGAAGAAAGAGGGGGGAGGGGGAGGGAAGAAAGAGGGGGGGAGGGGGAGGGAAGAAAGAGGGGGGGAGGGGGAGGGAAGAAAGAGGGGGGGGAGGGGGAGGGAAGAAAGAGGGGGGGAGGGGGAGGGAAGAAAGAGGGGGGGAGGGGGAGGGAAGAAAGAGGGGGGGAGGGGGAGGGAAGAAAGAGGGGGGAGGGGGAGGGAAGAAAGAGGGGGGGGAGGGGGAGGGAAGAAAGAGGGGGGGGAGGGGGAGGGAAGAAAGAGGGGGGGGAGGGGGAGGGAAGAAAGAGGGGGGGGAGGGGGAGGGAAGAAAGAGGGGGGGGAGGGGGAGGGAAGAAAGAGGGGGGGAGGGGGAGGGAAGAAAGAGGGGGGGAGGGGGAGGGAAGAAAGAGGGGGGGAGGGGGAGGGAAGAAAGAGGGGGGGAGGGGGAGGGAAGAAAGAGGGGGGGAGGGGGAGGGAAGAAAGAGGGGGGGAGGGGGAGGGAAGAAAGAGGGGGGGAGGGGGAGGGAAGAAAGAGGGGGGGAGGGGGAGGGAAGAAAGAGGGGGGGAGGGGGAGGGAAGAAAGAGGGGGGGAGGGGGAGGGAAGAAAGAGGGGGGGAGGGGGAGGGAAGAAAGAGGGGGGGAGGGGGAGGGAAGAAAGAGGGGGGGAGGGGGAGGGAAGAAAGAGGGGGGAGGGGGAGGGAAGAAAGAGGGGGGAGGGGGAGGGAAGAAAGAGGGGGGAGGGGGAGGGAAGAAAGAGGGGGGAGGGGGAGGGAAGAAAGAGGGGGGAGGGGGAGGGAAGAAAGAGGGGGGAGGGGGAGGGAAGAAAGAGGGGAGGGGGAGGGAGAGGGAGGAGGAAGAAGGGGGGGAACCTAAATTTCAGTATTTCAGATAATAAGGCGATTCAATACAATGTATATAGGAATTATTTTCTCTAGTATGGGACTTTACATAATCTTAAAATTGGGGACAAAATTTAATGCATGAGAAATGGTTTACAAGGACAATGGATAGAAGAACACTGCAACTCCCTCCCCAGAAGGTTGCAAACACTAACGCAACTGAATTTTCAATATTGATTAATGAGGTCTTTGGATAAGAGAAATAATGTGTGAAACAAAAGCAGATACAGTAGGAGATGAGATACAACTCAGCCATGATCTAACTGAATGATATAGCAGGCTGTTCACAAGGATAAGATCAGCTCAGAAAAAGGAGAGGAAAAAGATAAAGAAAGATGGAACCAGGGCTAGGTTTGATGAGCAACAGGAATTTGAACTAATTGCTCAAGTCTTTTTTGGTTATAATTCCAGGAGCTCTTGGTGCGGCTTGTAGGACAGAGGGTCAACATAGTGGATATTGTGATAGGACTAGTGGTGCTATCAAAATCCAGGATGATCTTAGAATCATTAAGGAATTTTGGCAGAAGAACAAAACTCAGTAGTGCTTAATGTAGACCAGGCAGATGTGGTGGTGAAAGAATGACAGGCGGCTATTTGACCCAAGTTAAAAATCACAACACTAGGTTATAGTCCAGGTTTATTTGGAAGCACTAGCTTTTGGAGCAATAAACCTGTTGGACTATAACCTAGTGTTATATAATTTTTAACTTTGTCCACCCCAGTCCAATACCGGCACTTTCTCATCATATTTGACCCAATACACATTAGCTTTTTGAATGAATCATCAGTTTATGGTACCCTGCCTTTCCCAATAGACCTATACGTTTGTCCCCTTGAGATTTTACCCAATTCAGTCTTGAAATTTATTGAATCTACTACTACCTTGAGGCATTAGGTTGTGACAACCTGTTGCATAAAGAGAAATCTCAGCTTGCTACTTGATCTTTTCCAAATTATTTTAATTGCCATTCTCTGGCTTGTGAGCATTCTGCCATTTGAAAGTTGACCCAAACTTACCAGCAGAATTCTTAATAACATTGAAGACATCAGTTCAAACTTCCATTAACCTTTTCTGCTCAAGAAACTAACTTCTTGAACCTCTTGTGTGACTGAAGTTCCACTGGACTAGCGTCTCTACAACACTAGCTGTCTGTGCTTTTGCACTGCTTTAAAATTGCTTGTGTTAACTTCCTTCATTCCTCCTATCAAAGAAATTCCTTCACATTTCCATTTATTGATTTATATTGGTCAGTGTCTGCCCATTTCATCAGTCCATCCTTCTGAGGTCTGTTCATGTTCTCATTTTTTTTTTTTTACAATTCCAAGTCTTACGTCAACTGCAAAACTTGATGGGACACCTTTGAGTCCTCTCACCACCAGCACTCTTAACCTTTAAAAGAGTTGGGGGGTTGGCACAACAGGGTGCCCAAGTGTGCGTACTCATGTATGCCTGTCTCGGCGCATCTTGGGAACAACCAGGATTGGAAAGTAGAGGCTTTACTGATAAATGATAAAATAATGGAAAGGAATGGCTGAAATCATTGGGAGCTGCAGATGCATCATGGAGAATGAAAACCTAAATGGTACCAGACATTTCAGTTTGACAGTATATCTTAGTTGCTTAAGGAATAATGGAAAAACCAAAATAAAGTTGAACATTTAGACCACTTGATGATAAAGAGTTATGTATTATTGGATCAATGTTATCACAGAGTAGAAAAGTAAGTGGTACGATAGGAAGTGCATGCATGTTCTCAGCGTAAGGAACCATCAAATCTGTAATTGTGGGATTCATTTTAAAAAGTAACCTTGGCTTTCTCTCCCATGGAAATATACAGATGGAGATAGGGTTGGTATGAGATGCAAACACTGAACAAAGATACAAGGAGGTAAGCAGAGGTAGCTTTGCCACAGAGATAAAAGGATAACAAAGCTTAACAAGTATCACAAGAGGAGGTAAAGCCAAGGACATGGGTATGGATAGGAGTGTTATTTACAGAAATATACTTGGGGGAAGGCATGATCAGTGAAATCAAAGGAGGAGGTAAAGACGATGATTGGGTAGGCTGTATAGTAGTTACTTGCTGAACTAGTATTCTAAAGGAGCTCATTTTATCAACATTTTCAAAACTGAACTCAGATTTAAAGTTTCTGGAAAAAGCCAAACTAGTTTCATTAAGTGACCACAGGTGTGTCAAAGAATCTAAATGATTCACATGCATTCCTTTGTTAAGGATGTTCTTTTTGTGATTGTAGACCGAAACTAAGAGTAGACAATTAATTAACCTTTGGTCTAGCAAACCATTCAATTATATCAAATTTGGACCAGTGGCTCAAGGAGAATGCATGTTGTCTCTAAGGGCCACAGGGGGTAGACAACAAATACTCGTCTTTCCAACAACATTAATTTACAAAAGGAAAAAAAACAATTAAATTGGTAAATGAGACATACCGGTGTCTGATTCTGTGTCCAATTCAAAATTAAGGTCTAGATATGACCTGTACATTAACTTCAAATATTATTGGATTTAAAAAAAATTGTTTCTCTCTTCATCTAGCAAAATTATCAGGATGAACATGTGTTTAATGCAGATACTGAAAGAAGATAAAGCGTGAAATGGAAGGAAGCTTGGTAAAATGTTATAAAGCAGATCAAAGGGTTGGATGCCTGAAGTGCAGTAAGGCAAAGAGAGACGTAGGCAATAAACGGAGGTGTGATTCTTCAACATTGAAATTCAATTCCTCTATCTGTGCTTCTGCCACTCTTCTGCATCAAACTCCATGAACCACCATGCCTATGTAGTGCTTTAATATATTACATCACACCAAGATGTTCTTTATGCTCCAGCATAATCTATTGTGCTTTTCAATAGATATGTTTTACAATACAACTTTGAACATTCAAATATCATAGGAAGTGATTTTTAAATATATAAAAAAAAAATTGAGGAAGCATTATATCTGCACTTGGAGATGAGTTAGTAATTTACAAAGCAAAGCAAATCTAATGAAATATCCTTCATTACTCTCAAGTTGGCCTCAAATTCATTAAAAGATTTTACAGCTATTATCACCATAAGAGGGAGCTGAACAGCAGACATAAAAAGGAGAGACAAATTCAATACAACCTGACCTTCACATTTGAAAATCACAACCATGTTTCAAACTCCATTAATATCTCAGAACAACTAATGCATGAAATACATTTGGTTCACATAGGTATTATAGAAAATTTCAGTATTTTTGTCTATTATTTAACCACACAAATAACTTAAATCTTTTTCATGGTAACTGAGCTCTACGTTGGCTAGAGGGTGAAAACATAACTCACTGGACTTCCCGATAAATACCCAATGACTGCCAATTAAAATTTAAATGTTTCTGGCAAGGACAGAGTCAGGTTCAATTATATGACCCTTCAAAAATAAAATCAGTCTCAACAATTATCTTTCAAGAAACAATGAACCTACACTTCAAGGTCTTTTTGTTCAGCAACAAACCCTAGGACCTTACCATTACAAGTACAAGTGCTGTTCTGATTTGCTTTTCCAAAATGGAGCACCTCACATTTATCTAAATTAAACTCCATCCACTACACCTTGACCCATCGGTCCATCTAATCAAGATCCTCTTGTAATTGGAGGTAACCTTCTTTGCTGTCCACTACACCTCCAATTTTGGTATCATTTGCAAACTTACTAACTATATCTATGTTCACATCTAAATCATTTATGTTAATGACAAAAAAAAACAGTGGACCCAGCATCAATCCTTGTGGCACACCACTGTACACAGGTCTCCAGTCTAAAATGCAACCCTCCACTACCACCCTCTATCTTCTAGCTTTGAACCAGTTCTGGATCCAAATGCCTAGTTCTCCCTGTATTCTATGTGATCTAACGTTGCTAGCCAGTCTACCATGAGGAATCTATAGGAAAGATGTTGTGAAACGTGAAAGGGTTCAGAAAAGATTTACAAGGATGTTGCCAGAGTTGGAGGATTTGAGCTACAGGGAGAGGCTGAATAGGCTGGGCTGTTTTCCTTGGAGTGTTAGAGGCTGAGGGGTGACCATATAGAGCTTTATAAAGTCATGAGGGGTGTACATAGAGTAAATAGACAAAGTATTTTCCCTGAGGTCGGGGAGTCCGGAACTAGAGAGCAGTGGTTTAAGGGTGGAGGGGAAAAATTTAAAAAAGAACTTGGGCAACTTTTTCATCCAGAGGGTGGTGCATGTATGGAATGAACTACCACATGAAGTGTTGGAGACTGGTACAATGACAACATTTAAAAGGCATCTGGATGGGTATTTGAATAGGAAGGATTTAGGCCTAGTACTGGCAAATGGGACTAGATTTATTTCAGAAAACTGGTTGGCATGGATAAGTTGGACCGAAGGGGCTGTTTCCGTGCCATACATCTCTATGGCTTATCAATCAGTTTACATACAATGACCAGCAATTTTGTCAGAGGACACGGACCACAGACACAAATGGAATGTTATTTAACTTTCTGAAAGTAGTGAAAGAGAGGATTAGGCATGAGATAAATGGTCTAGTAGGAATTATAAAAACTTGCTCCCCAGTTTCTCTCTACCTTTAATTGGATACTCTTGTTGATTCAAGAGGAATCTCAAAGCCATCATTCACAAAGCAATTTGACCTTTTATTTGCAATAATCTAGGTTTCATTTACATTTGAGATGGCCAACTTGAATGCATGATTGTCTTAAAACACATTCATTTAGATTTGTCAGTCAAATTAAGAAGCAATAGTTGGAGAAAACACCAGAATTTAACCACACAGGGAGCTGGAAAAAAAATACTCTCAAACTTTTTGCTGAGTCAAAAGCAAGAGGACTCCGATTAGGTTGATTTTCTCAGGAATCAGGCACCAAGAAAAAGATCTTCCACACATCAAGGAAGACCCCCACCTGACGTACTTCCTTTGCTTCTTTTTAATTATAATGGGTCACAGATTAGCTTTTAATGGTAGCATTTATTTATTATAGCTCACTAATCAATAAACTAGCACAGCTCCAAATCATTTTTGTTCTCCCCTCATTTTTCAGTCCTCCCAAGTTTCAGTTCCCACACTGTCCGAGGTCACCATGAAGGTCCAGTCTTCTGAACTTTGTCCCTTACCTGAGGTGTAGTGACCTTTGGGTTAAACTCACCAACAGTCATCGCTCTTTAATGACAGCGCAGCCCAATGGTTCTCTAGGATTTTACTGTGACCCATTACTCCCAAAATATGATAATGTAAAAGGATTTAATTGGTCTTAACAAATTAAGGCTGGAACTGTGATTTATCACATTAAAACCTTTATAAGGTATCACATTACATGCATGAGACTGTCAACAATCACTGTCTCTAAATCATACCTTGTGACTCATCATTTGGTTAACATCAATCCTTCAGATGAGACATTTAAGCAAAAAAGGACAAAATTGTATTAAAATGGCCATTTACTTCTGTTCCTGGATCAGAGGAGTATGTGAAGAAATAACTGTCATTGCATATAACTGAATGAGAAATTTAAGAAATTTAAAAAATAATACCATGGAACATAAATGCCAGTTTCTCCCTGCTTAGTCCTCTCTTCAATTCACTGAACATACGATTTAGTTCCAGAAAGACAATATTCTGATATGTTTTATTAACAAAATGCTGTCAGAGTTTTGTGTCCAAGTACAACATCTATCCCATGCCAGAAAGTAACTTCCTTTTAATGTAACCAGCCAGTTGCTTATTTCTAATATTTATTCTTGGCTTAATTATCCTTAGGCAATTATCCTAGTGCTTAATTACATACAACACCATTCTACACTAAATTTCCCAATGAAATTAGACTATGACTAAAACAGTTCAAATAATGCAGCTGGCTAGGATAACTGTATATTCTGAACCCATATCATTAATGAAGATCAATAGCCTATTGTACTTTCAACTGTGCTAAACGTCAATTACTTTAGTCACCAAGTAATGTTTGAAAACAGAATTCCAATTTGATTTTCAGTGCATTACTTACATCTGCAGCTTTTCACGAGAGGGGTATGGTAATTGTAGTTATGAAGCTTAACTAATAATTCAGACATTGGCTCACATTCCACTACATTAGGAAATTTAAATCCCATTCATTATGTCAGCCAGGAATAAAATGTTGGTGATAACTAAGTTACCATAAAGTTTAGAAAAAAACACTTTTAGCAAAGAAAATCTGTTTCCCTTTACCCTGGTCTGGTCTAGCCTTCTAAGTGATTCAGAACCAGAACTCAGACAGTCCTCTAAAATGGTCTCATTCATGTTTGCTCTGCGTGAAGGTTATCCTTAGCTCATTTTCTGCTCGTGCTTCATCCCAAGCCATTTCCTCAGCTTTTCTTCACCCCCCCCAGTTGTAGTTTGCCATTGCGTCCCACTCAGTGGCAAGCTAAGGAGGAAGTCCTAAGACTACCTCGTTTGCAATGGAAATTGAACGTGCGTGGTTGGCATTATCCTAAACACCAGCAATCTAGAAAATTTAACTAAATAGCTACTGATTTTGGACTGTCTTGTTTATTCCACCCTCCAATACAAAAAGGAGGAATGTTTGATCAAGGAAGTTTGTATGCATTTACTGTAATATCATTTATACCATACAAGCTTAAGGTTTTTTTGCAGTATAATCAAAGAACATCAATTTAAAACATTATCTTCATGTCTTTCCATAGATACAGGCTGACTTGAAGTTAAAAGTACAGACTGTCAGAATGGCAGTTCCCAAACTTATTTCCACTGAAATTTGTTATCACATCTCAAATCTTTCTTTAAGACTCATTCATGGGATGTGGGTTTGGCTGGCTGGACCAGCAATTTTTACTACCCATCCCTAGAAGGCGAGCCCTCTCTTGAACTACTGCAGTCCATGTGCTATAGATTGATCCACAGTGACATTAGGGAGGGAATTCCAGGAATTTGATCCAGTGAAAGTTAAGGAACAGGGATATATTGCCAAGTAAGGATAATGAGTCATTTGGAGGGGCACTTGCTGTCCTTGTCCTTCTATAGGGCAGTGATAGTGCGTATGGAACATTCTGTCTTAGTAATCTTGATGAATTTCTGCAATGCATCTTGTAGGTAGTACATACTATTGCTTTTTTAGCATTGGTGGTGGATGAAGTGTAAGTTGGTGGATGTGGTGTCAATCAAATGACCTGGTTTGTCTTGCATGGTGTGGAGCTGCACTCATCCAAAAAAGTCAAGAGTGTTCCATCACGCTCTTGACCTGCACCCTGTAGATGATAGACAGAGTTTGGGGAGTCAAGAGGCAAGTTATTCGCTGCAGCCTGTGTGGAGTTTGCACGTTCTCCCCGTGGGTTTCCTCCGAGTGCTCTAGTTTCCTCCCACAGTCCAAAGATGTGCAGGTCAGGTGAATTGGCCATGCTAAATTGCCCGTAGTGTTAGGTAAGGGGTATGGGTGGGTTGCGCTTCGGCGGGTCGGTGTGGACTTGTTGGGCCGAAGGGCCTGTTTCCACACTGTAATGTAATGTAATCTAATCTAATCTAGTTTCTGACCACTGTATTTATATGGCTGACCCAGTTGAGTTTCTGATCAATGATAATCCCAGGATATTGATAGTGGGGATTCGGTGATGTAGATATTATTCAATGTCAAGGGACAGTGGTTAGATTCTTTGCTGAATATGGTCATCGTATTACTTGCCACCTTTCAACCCAAGCCTAGGCATTGTCCAAATGTGGCTGCATCTGGACATGAACTGTTTTTGGATTTAGTGACAAATTGCGCATTGTTGATCAGCATCAGCAGCAAACTTTTCCATGTCTGACCTTATGATGGTGGGAACATCACTGATGCAACTGAAGATGTTTGGGCCTAGGATTGCTAGAGATTGAAGGTAGGGATGTTGGTAGAGAGAGCTGTGAGAACTGGGGGGAGAGGCTATGTATTTACCGCTCTGAGTTTTAAAGACCTACATTTTCATCGGGAATTTGAGTCAGATCACAAAGAACATTCAGCGAGACCATACTCAAAAACTGCAAGGGGTCTCTCAGTTGTTAACATTCAATGGTTCACAGTTCTTGAGCACAAAGTCTTGTCTTAAGACTCACTGGGATCCATGACCCTAGCCTCAAGTTTGTATGGAATATCTCAGGCCTACTTTATTTATAATCAGTAAAGTATGTAAGCACTGCAGTTCAATCACACTCTAAATGGAATGGTATAATTCAAACTTCAAAAGTATTGTACATCAAAATCTAGTTTTTCTTATCCTGTAGAATTTGTATAAAATCCAAAGATAGATTATTAAAGATCATTTAACCAAAAAGTCACAGTTACACAGACAAGAGTTCATTTTGAAAACAACTCTACACATTAGTGTTATAATGTGCTTCTGTACAAGAGAGAGATCAGGAACTGATATTAAAGTTCTGGGGGCAAGCCAATATATTCATGATCTAAAACTTGATCAAAACATTTGTTTTTGAAACAGAAATAAATGGGGTATTAAGAGGAATTTAAACATTTAGAAAATAGCTTTAGATGAACTGGACAATGAGTAGCAGTGCTATTTATATGTAACGTTTGATCTTGCTTATGATAACAATGAATATCCTTTATATTTCGATTATCATATAGGTCAACTTGATGGTATTTCAATTACAGGTTGAAAAGATTTAAGATATTTTGGGAGCTTTAAAGTTAGGGTAAATGATGGGTCATGAGACTTGGTCAAGTTTCCACGATAAGCCTAGTTATTTTCTTAGTTGAAGCCAAGGAAGTGTGAAGTGTTTTACTGGGAATGAGGTGCAAATTATTTAAACTTGGATCTGGATTAGTGGTGCTGGAAAAGCACAGCAGTTCAGGCAGCATCCGTGGAGCAGTAAAATCGACGTTTCGGGTAAAAGCCCTTCATCAGGAATAAAGGCAGAGAGCCTGAAGCGTGGAGAGATAAGCTAGGAGGGTGGGAGTGGGGAGAAAGTAGCATAGAGTACAATAGGTGAGTGGGGGAGGGGATGAAGGTGATAGGTCGAGTTTGTTTCAGGACATGGTTGAAGAGCTTCAGGGCAGAGGAAATGACCTGGGAGTTGCAGTGGGAGAGGGACTCCGAGATTCTTGTAGAGAGAGGAGGAAAACTTCTTCAAGGCAGGCATCCTTGCAAGAGGACTCGCAGTAGTTTTACCTATTTAAACTTGGAGTCAATGGTAGCTGAGGTTACCATGAACAGATCATGAGTCTCTAAATGTCCAAGAAAGGCGTTGTAGATATAAGATTGTAAACAAATTATTCATTAATTCTAAGATAAAAGGCAGTTGTGATTAAGGATAGCTAGTTACCATTTCTACTTAGCCAGAAGGCTAAAGTGTTTTCTATTGGATTAGTAAAGAGAGATGAGGAAACCATTTGGAGGTCAGGTTACAGGCTTCTACGCAAATGAATGAATATCACAGAGACAGCAGATATTGATGTGATTAGCAGAGAGAAAAGGTTGCTTGCTTTGCAAACTACCCTATCCACGTGCACAGAGGCATATCCTGTAATCTTCTACAGATGCTGGACAGTTTCTTCTGGAATGACCAGAAGAAAGAATGATCTGAACAGGCTTTCCTCATGTAGCACATTTAAAAAAACTCAGAAAACCAAGCGCTTGGAAGGATTGCTCGAAGTTATTGCTTGGCAAAACAAAGATAACAATCAGTTGGAAATTAGGAGCAACAGAGTAGTAATTTTAGGGAAAGTGCAATGTGTAATATGTATACAAGCTCTTGTGATAAAGTAGTAGTGTCCCTACCTCTGAACCAGGAGATCTGAATTTAAGTCCCACCTGCTCCAGAGGTGGGTGATATCATCTCCAAACAGGTAGATTAGAAAATATCTCCAAGGGAATGTCACCTCCTCTAACTGAAAGTACAAAAAGTGCTTAGTCAAGAAGGGGAGGCAGCAGCAATGTCATTGGACTCTCATTCAAAGGCTCAGACTAATGCTTTGGAGAATCCCATCTAGGCAGCTGGTAGAATCCCATCTAGGCAGCTGGTAGAATTTACATTAAATTAATAAATCTGGAACATAAAGCTAATCCAGTCATGGTGTCATGAAACTGTAATAGACTGTTATAAAAAGCTATTTGGTTCACTAATGTCCTTTAGCGCAGGAAATCTGCCATCATTATCTGGGGTGACAGCCACAACAGTATGTTTAACTCTTTGCCGAAATGGTCTAGTAAACTACTCAAACAGCAACTAAGGATGGGTAACCAATACTGACCTTGGCAACAACGTCCACATCCAAAGAAAGAACAAAATGTATTTCTGTTTTTAAAGGAATTTATTAACAAACATTTAAAATGTGAAACAAATTGCTGTGTTATTCTTTCAGGTAGTAACTGGAAGATTAGATTACTTTTTAAACATTATCAGCCTGTCAGAGGTTGCAGAGCTTAGTAACAATTAGGTAGCCCCTTGGTGTTCTTTACGAGTTATAGGAAATATTTTTAACTTGAAATGGACTTCTAAAACTTACCTTTGCAGTTCTGTATAATGTACAGATATTTAAAATCTGTATATAAATCATTAAAGTTGTGAATTTTTCAGAGATTGTAGAAGCCGTTTTCAACTGGCTACAGTGCAAGTTTGAAGTTAGAACTGAGATCGTGAAAGGCCGTAGCGAGGTAAGAATATCCTAACCCAAAGGTGGATCACCTCATTAGGTCAATTTTTCTGTTAAAGATTTCCAATATCAAACTGTTTACCGCTCAGAACACACAAATGCAATTATTTTACAAATCGTATGTTTATATTATAGATAACAAACTTTAAAATTTAAGAAAACGAATTTCGACGAATGTTACGTATTCTACAGAAACATTTCTAATTCTGAGTGAGCAAATAATTAAAATACGGCTTTTGAAATACACCTATCGTTGCACAACAATTGACAGACCTCAACAAATTGGGAACTACAGAAAGACTGGTTCTGAAATACGCGTCTTTGTAAAGTGGCTTCTTTCAGTAAATCAATGAGAAAAAAAGCTTAAATAACTAGAAATTGTCAGTGTTTTAAACACGAAATGCTACAAATTTGTCGGTTTCACAAGGTCAGAACAAAAAAAAAAGTCAGATTACTGACTGAAATACATTGAGTAAGAGATTTGCTATTGCAATGGCAGAATCTGTTTTAACTGGCAACAGAATTTCAGCTTAGGGATATTCAAAAACATTTTCCTCACAATAAACAGCAGAACTCAGTACTGAAAGGCAGCGGGCAGTCAAAGCAGTGAACATAATAGATATTTATTCTTAATCAGAATGATACGCTTCCCCATGTTACTTGTTTCTTTTGAAACCAACGGTTTACTTAGAATATTACCCGGTCAAGATAAACCTTCTAAATATATATCGCTTCTCCCTCGAATCTAAATAGTCACTAAAATAGTGACAAACAATATTAGCTGGCAAATTGACACACCGAGAAGCTGCATGTTGCAAACCGACTATCATCTTAGAATTAGTCGGGTTGTGATGGGATACACAGTATCGAAAGGACAAAGACAGTTTCCTAAACATCGGCACGATGCATCTGCAGTCTCTCGCAAACGCAATTGTCACTATCCATTAAGAATAAGCATGAAAACGAATGTTTTTGCTCTTTTGTCTCCTCCTCTAAACACTTACCTGTGCAAAATAAAGGTTTAGTAGACACAGCGTGAAGAACTGCAAACACACAGGGAAACAATACAGCAGCCAATAAGGCAAAGGCTCCAACTGGTTGGCCTGAACACAATTTTTGAAGTAAAAAGAAAAGAGCGTAGTCCTCAGGCCCGCCCAGAACAGACAGAGAAACAAAAACACCGTCTGGTAGCTGAAGCGCTTGTGCCTGTAGTGCAAGACTAGCCAGAGCTGCAGGTAAACGAATAGGAAAAGCAGAGAGTATAGAGCGGTGTAAACCACAGTCAAACCCAGCTCCACTGAGGGGGGCACTGCAGCCTGGATTGGCTTGTCTGGAGTCACCGAACTCTGCGGAGACATATTTTCAGGTTATCCGGAGCCACGCTATCCCTCTTACTGCAGTGACCCTACTCCCTTAGTCTCCATCCATCCATCCATCCAGCTCACTGCCTCTGCTCCTTCAACAACGCGAAACAACAAGCCTGCAGTCCAGCCCACCCCCTCCACACAGTCATTGGTGGATCCCCATCAGCTCTGCCCGTCACTCATACGGGTGATAAACGGGATTGGACGGAGGGCGGGGCTTGAGGGAGACGCATGCGTATTTGGGACACATCTTTGTTACCGGAAGTGGCTTTGTGTTTAATGACATTATTATTCGCCAATAGAGTTCTGGAACGTGAATGCACCAATCAGCGAGAGCTTGAGGCGGGGATTCGGCAATGGAACTCTCCAAGCTGCACGTTCCGAGGTGAGGTCTTACAATGGGCTCTGGGGGGTGAGGGGATCGTATAGTCGATTCGCTTTATTTTCCTTTATTGCTTTGATTCTCCTGAATTAATTGTCAATAATCTGCATAGTGTTGAGGAGTAAACAAAATTACAGGCAATAGTTATAAATGAGTCTGCATTTTAAGAAAGCCCATTAAGAAAGTCGCATCTTTGTTATTTACAGGCAAAACATGAATCACCGAACCATGTACTCCGGACTGAAAAACCACTTCAGGAGTTGAATGTCTTAATTAAAATAGGTCAGAAATGATGTTGAATTGTTAAGGGATTAGACAGAATTGGTAGGTGGAGGCTAATTTCTGTGTTTGGAAGGTGTTGATTACAATAACGTAGCTGTAAAATGAAATTAAACTGGAGAATTTTTTTGACACTGAATAATGAGGCTGTGGAATGCACCACGATGGGATCTGAGACCATCATGTTGCAACATGACAGAGTGTTTAGCTAGATAGTTGAAAGAAAGCAAGACATGGGAACGGAGCAGGTATAAAAGATTCGAATGCTTCCTGTGTGGAGGTTTAAAAACAACATGGACTGGTTGGCTGAATAGCCTGTTTTCATACTGTAATTTCCAGATGCATGTTAAAGCAGATAAAATACTGGAAATAAACTAGTCAGTTAACACTGAAAAAGGGCTATGACAAGTTCAGTCAGAACAGAAACAAACTGATTAACATAATCTGAAATGTTAAATATCAAAACCTTGCTCCCATCCTAGTCATCATTTTAAATATAGCTCTCAGCTTTGATCAATCAAGCAGTTTAGACAACCATCACTAAGTTGGGCTGCACAAAACACAATGAGGACTTCAATTCTGCTTGTCTGACCTTTCCCCTCTTCCAACAATATGGGACAAGCTTAGCAGTTGGTCACTTTGATTGAGACCATCTGTTACCTGCCCGATTTGCTTCCCCTTACCCCAACAATCCAAACCCTGCCAGGTTTTTACTTGCCTTAGTTCTTTCCAAGCTCAATTTATAAATGAAACCTATCTCCCTTCTTCTGTCCCACTAAACCTCTGATTACCCAGTCTCCTTTCTAGCTTGCTGATATTGTGAAAGGTTCCCACTCCCCAGGTATTTCAAAATTGCCTGCATCATCTTCCTTCTCGAAATACCCATCTTTGACCTCTCTCTCATTGCAAGCTCCCTGCTGAGCTCTAACTTTTCTTCCTTCTGCAAAGTCTTTGAATTTATTTTTGTCTTCCAGAAAATGCTGATCTTGTAACTCGGAATCTCTCTAATCAGGCTTACATCATTGCAGCATCATCTAAATGGCTTAACGAAAGTCTCAAATGACATGCTTTGTGATTATGTGGAGCATTATCCTTATACCTTTTGGACCAATTGAAGCTTTTTACCTGGTTATATCATTCTATACCAGTCTTTGTTATTCAGCTATGAAATTACCCTCACTTGGTTACATTCTCACCATTCAAATTTGTCTTGCTACATCTACGTCATTATCTCAGGAGTTGTCAAGAATCTCTTCCTCATCTATCGGCTCCTCTTGAAAATATGATTTGCAGAGTTGGACTGCATTTCCACTTGGATATTCATGACACAAGGTTGAGGCAAAAGTGAGGACTGCAGATGCTGGAAACCAGATTTTAGGTTAGAGTGGTGCTGAAAAGCACAGCAGGTCAGGCAGCATCTGAGGAGCAGGAAAATCGACATTTCAGGCAAAAGCCCTTCACTAGGAATAGACAAGTTTTGCCTTTCCAGCAATTCTGTGGACCCTACTGCTGCCTCTGTGTTGTTAGGTTACATGTCTAAAATCCAGTCTTAGCTGAGCTACAGATTTAAAATATTGGAAAGACTGAAAATATTGGCATTGTCTTCAGTCGCTACCTCAAACTCCTTGACATCAATCATATCTCCCAGTCTGGCCACACGCTGTTAAGTTGAACCATATTGTTCAAAACCTCAACATTTAATTTGACACTATTTCATATCTGCTTCATCATGAAGACTACTTTCATCCTGTCTTTCTATTCTGCTGCCATCTCAGTTTCTGATAAACAGTCTTCTGTGTGTCTGTCAGCTTCAGATGTCACTATTGCAATGCTTTATTGGAAGACCTCCCCATTTTCCATGAATTTCAGCTCTTCTGGAAATATGCTACCTATATTTTATTACATAATATTAACATTTATCCATCATCCCTCCAAAACATCCAATTTATTATTAACATCTCTTTGTGGACTTGTTCTTCCTACTTATGTAACATGTTTCTGTCCTGCAAAACCTGTACTCTAACTCTATTCCCCTGAATCTGCCTTTGTCTATCAGTTAAAATGGTCCAATGGCATTCTACCCCAGTTCCCAATCTAGGCTACACTTAAGTTTGAAATTCTTTTCTTAGACTCATAGTCAGTTCTTTTTCTCCTCCTGCTTTTGGGTCTTCCTTTGACAACCTAACACTCATGGGTTGTCATGTACTTCCATTTTCCTAACATGGGAGAAAGCTATCTGCCTGTGTTTGTATGCAGTTACAGATACTGAATGCAGTGTTCCAGTTGATTTTCAACAGTTACAATGAAGATTAAAAATTGAAACTCTTACTTGTTATGTTCTCTTGGTTTACTGGCCTGATTTAACTTAACAAATATTGCAAGTTCATATATCCCTTTTGATAGTAATATATTTTCATTTTCTTTCAAAGCATTTGTCTGGTAACATACTTTGTTGGAAGTGGTACTTGTATAAAAAAATGAATATTTCACTGGTTTTCCAATTTGAAAAATGAACTTTATTTTAAAAGGTTGACATTTTATCATTTTTGCTGAAATGTGATACAAAATCAGTTTAATTATGGAGGGATTTTGAAAATAGTTTGTAGATATTCAGAATAGAAAACTCTGAAAGAGCAGATTTGTCAGTTAATCATTTGATTGAATGACTTAATGAGTTGACTCTTGATCTAAGTCACACCTGATGAAGGAGCTGTGCTCCAAAAGCTTGTGATTTCAAATAAATCGTTGGACTATAACCTGGTGTTGTTTGACTTCTGACTTTGTCCATCCCAGTTCAAAACTGGCACCTCTACATCATGGCTACCTTAGAATAAGAAGACTAGTTTTCATTGATATTTTGTGTGTCTGATGCATTGGAGCAATTTTAACATATAGTGTGTTCATTTAGACTTAAATGTGTGAGACTGGCAACATTATGAAGCATTATGGGGAAATTAATGTGATTTTTGGAATATATCTTAGTTATTATTGATAATTTTTGTTTTCCAGATTGCAATATTAACAATGCTGTTGAGGAATTCATTCAACACATTGAAGCAATTCTTCGGATCTCAACTGCCTTTGTCTATCAGTTAAAATGGTCCAATGGCATTCCTACCGTTGTTTGATATTACTATATGTTGGGTATTGTAATGTAATTATTTGTACAAAGAAATTGCATACCTTAAATCAGCAACACTTCATCAATATTCTACAGTCAGGAAAAACATCTTTAATATATTTCAAAAAAACAGGTATGTATGAGCTGACTTGGGAAATGCTTGTTTTGGGTAAATTGAATAACACTCTTCATCTTGAGTTTGTGTTTACTCCAATTTAGATCTCTGATAATTGTGACTGAGATTATATTATTTATGATTCTGAATTACGTGTTACTAAATTCACATTTTCTCAGAGGCCATAAGGGTGATTGCAGTAGGACTGCGAAATGGCACACTATCATTGGTACTTTTCCAAGATTGGATTTAAGAATCATTATTTCAACATTATAATGTAAGATTTACTCTGTATGCAGATTATATTTATTCAAAGCGTAAATACAATAAATAGAAAAATATGCTAATCCTGAATCAACCAGGAGAAAGTGAGGACTGCAGAAGCTGGAGATCAGAGCTGAAAAATGTGTTGCTGGAAAAGTGCAGCAGGTCAGGCAGCATCCAAGGAGCAGGAGAATCGACGTTTCGGGCATACGCCCTTCTTCAGGAATGAGGAGGGTGTGCCAAGCAGGCTAAGATAAAAGGTAGGGAGGAGGGAGGTGTTGGGAATGCGATAGATGGAAGGAGGTTAAGGTGAGGGTGATAGGCCGGAGAGGGGGTGGGGGCAGAGAGGTCGGGAAGAAGATTGCAGGTCAAGAAGGTGGTGCTGAGTCCGAGGGCTGGGACTGAGATAAGGTGGGGGGAGGGGAAATGAGGAAGCTGGAGAAATCTGCATTCATCCCTTGTTGTTGGAGGGTTCCTAGGCGGAAGATGAGGCGCTCTTCCTCCAGGCATCGTGTCGTCATGGTCTGGCGATGGAGGAGGCCAAGGACCTGGCGCACCCATCTTTACACTGCTGAGGCTAAACGCCAGCTCGCGGATACCTCATCCTACTGGCCCCTTTACCATGACCCCACCTCCCACCACCAAACCATCATCTCCCAGACCATCCATAACCTCATCACCTCAGGGGATCTCCCATCCACCGCCTCCAACCTCATAGTCCCACAACCCCGCACCGCCCATTTCTACCTCCTGCCCAAAATCCACAAACCTGACTGCACCGGCCGACCCATTGTCTCAGCCTGCTCTTGCCCTGCCGATCTCATCTCTGCATACCTCGACATGGTCCTGTCCCCCTTAGTCCAAGAACTCCCCACCTACATTCGGGACACCACCCACGCCCTCCACCTCCTCCATGATTTTCACTTCCCCGGCCCCCAACGCCTTATCTTCACCATGGACATCCAGTCCCTATACACCTCCATCCCCCATCATGAAGGCCTCAAAGCCCTCTGCTTCTTCCTTTCCAGCCGACCCAACCAGTAATCTTCCACTGACACCCTCCTTTGACTGACTGAACTGGTCCTCACTCTGAACAACTTCTCTTTCCAATCCTCCCACTTCCTCCAAACCAAAGGAGTAGCCATGGGCACCCGCATGGGCCCCAGCTATGCCTGCCTCTTCATCGGATGTGTGGAACAATCCATCTTCTGCAGCTACACTGGCACCAGCCCCCACCTTTTCCTCTGCTACATCGATGACTGTATCGGCGCTACCTCGTACTCCCACGAGGAGGTTGAACAGTTCATCCACTTTACTAACACCTTCCACTCCAACCTCAAATTTACCTGGACCATCTCAGACTCCTCCCTCCCCTTCCTAGACCTCTCCATTTCTATCTCGGGTGACCTACTCAACACGGACATTTACTATAAACCGACTGACTCCCACCTCCTCCCACCCTGCCCCCTGTAAAAACGCCATCCCATATTCCCAATTCCTTCGCCTCCGCCGCACCAACTCCCAGAAGGACCAATTCCAATACCGAACAACCCAGATGGTCTCCTTCTTCAAAGACCGCAATTTCCCCTCCGACGTGATCGACAATGCTCTCCACCGCATCTCCTCCACTTCCCGCTCCTCCGCCCTTGAACCCCGCCCCTCCAATCGCCACCAGGACAGAACCCCACTGGTCCTCACCTACCACCCCACCAACCTCCAGGTACATCATATCATCCTTCGTCATTTCCGCCACCTCCAAACAGACCCCACCACCAAGGATATATTTCCCTCCCCTCCCCTATCAGCGTTCCAGAAAGACCACTCCCTCCGCCACTTCCTCCGCGACTCCCTCGTCAGATCCACACCCCCCACCAAGCCAACCTCTACTCCCGGCACCTTCCCCTGCAACCGCAAGAAATGCAAAACTTGCGCCCACACCTCCCCCCCCCCACTTCCCTCCAAGGCCCCAAGGGATCCTTCCATATTTGTCACAAATTCACCTGCACCTCCACGCATATCATTTACTGTATCCGCTGCACCCGATGTGGTATCCTCTACATTGGGGAGACAGACCGCCTACTTGCGGAATGTTTCAGAGAACACCTCTGGGACACCGCGCCAACCAACCGAACCGCCCCATGGCTGAACACTTTAACTGCCCCTCCCACTCCGCCAAGGACATGCAGGTCCTTGGCCGCCTCCATCGCCAGACCATGGCAACACAACACCTGGAGCAAGAGCGCCTCATCTTCCGCCTAGGAACCCTCCAACCGCAAGGGATGAATGCAGATTTCTCCAGCTTCCTCATTTCCCCTTCCCCCACCTTATCTCAATCCCAACCCGCGGACTCAGCACCGCCTTCTTGACCTGCAATCTTCTTCCCAACCTCTCTGCCCCCACCCCTCTCCGAACTATCACCCTCACCTTAACCTCCTTCCTTCGCATTCCCAATGCCCCTTCCCCAAGTCCCTCCTCTCTACCTTTTATCTTAGCCTGCTTGGCACACCCTCCTCATTCCTGAAGAAGGGCGTATGCCCGAAACGTCGATTCTCCTGCTCCTTGGATGCTGCCTGACCTGCTGCACTTTTCCAGCAACACATTTTTCAGCTCTAATCCTGAATCAAACTCACTCTTGAAAACATAACTCTATCATATTTACTTAATTTTACTTCTAAATTAAATTTCAAGCCCTAGAAGAAACATATAAACCTCTTTCTACTCCTTGTCGGGAAATTAATAACCACCTGAAAAGAATCAGTTTAGCTTTTGAGTTGAGTTTTCTTCTAGAATTATTCACCTGAATTTTATTGTTCATTTCAGTTTAAATTTGAAAATTAAATCAACACGGAAATAGCTTGATTGATGTCAGTTGTCCTGATGAATGATGCTTATTATCTGACAGATTATGTGGATGATAATTTTTATAATTTCCCCTTTTATGTCCCTAATTTAGTCTTGGCTTAGTTGTTGCACAGTTGTGTCTGTGTCATAGTATTGCAGGATGACACATAAATAATTTGATTGCTGCAATACTGAATGACTGCTACAATGTCAGAGATACTGCCTTTTGAACGTGACATTAAACTGAGGTTCTGTGTGCCAATTAGGAACAGCATGCAAGTCCCCATGTCACTATTTGCTAAAGAATAGGGCACTTCCTATTCCTATATACTCATAGCTGGCCACACACCCTTCACTTTCAATATAAATCCCATACTCTGTTTCCAGTGTCTTAACTTACACCAAGTCTAGTTCACACATTCCAGACCTAGATTTCCTTTCTGGTAAGCAAGATCACTTTCTAAAATTATCATTTTTGCTTTCAAATCCCTCTATGACATTATCCCTCCCTACCTCTGCAAACTGACCCAGTCTTAAATCCTTCAAGTTATCTGTGCTTCTTTTACACTGACTAGTCTTTTAAGGATCCCTGTTTAATTTCTCCATCACTCGTGTCTGTGCTTTCATCAGCCTAAACCTTTAGCTCTAGATTTCCCTCCCTAAATCTCTTTACATCTTTACTTCACTATCTTCCTTCTATTAACCTTTGACCAAGCTTTTGGTCATCTGCCCTATTATTGTCATTATGTGGCTTGGCCTCATACTTCATTTTAAAATGCCTCTGTGAAGCAACTGGGACATTTTGTTAAAGGACCTATATAAATGCAAGTTATTGTCTAGTTATCTGTCCCTCAACCAGAATTATTTAACAAACATTATCTGGTCCTTTACCTCACTGCTGTTTGTAGGGTTTATGTTGCCATCTTTGCCCACAAAATAGTCCTGAATATTGCTCAAAAGTGCTTTATTGTGGGGTTATCTGAGAATATGAATGGCTCCATGTCAATGGGAGTTACTTTCTGGTTCATTCTCCCTCTTCTTTATTAAAAACTTAATTATTTCAAAATTACATCAGGCAAATTGAACTTAAATAAAGACAAGTAAGTAAATTATTTTAAGAGGAGGTAGAATGTAAGCTTTTCTTTATCTTTGTCTGATCACCTGCTGTACAGGAATTACAAGAGTAAGTATTCAAACCACTAGAAGCCTTTTTTGTTTCCTTGTTTCAGCAAATCCAGCAATCAGACATTTTCTTGAACAACTCGAAAAATCATCAGAATCACTTGAAGAGTATGGCATCACAGTGGCTCAGGTGAATTAAAATTACTTCTTTGTAATATATTTTACTTTTAAAGTGTGATTTTTCTTTGAGTGTTAGGTGATAAGAATACAAAACTGAGGGTTGTGGGGAGAGAGCCTCAGTTCTCGTTTCCTTTATGAAAACCTAATTAAATATTAACGGAAATATTAATGTAAAACAGTGCAAATGAAAATACAACAATCCGGATATTAGTGTTTGTCACAGTGCAACCCTAATGCAATTCTACATAATTTATCTTAGCTGTACAGCCTTGGGTTTTGAATCCCAAACATCTTGGCCCACGGATACACTAATTAGAGGTTACCTGCTGAGAACGAAAATTGATGGAAGTGCTAACTGAGTTGCTTTTATGCTCATCTTACAGTGCTATTGTTGGAGATTACCTGCCTCAAAAAATAAGTAGACTAAGTGAAGGTGCAAAACATCAGAAGAAATCAACTTGCCTAATAAGTATCAAATAAATGGATTACATGGTTTCAAGAAGAAGGCTTTTACCATCCTCTCAAGCACGGCCAGCATGAACTTAGTTTGAGCTGATGTAGCATCAATGTCACTCCCTGAAGAATTATATCAGTAAACTGGTTTCTATGTGGTCTTGCTCTACAGAAAAGAGGAAGAGAAAATAGGCAGAAAAGCTTTAGTTTAAGAAACGAGTTTGAAGAAGTGCTAAGCAGTAGACATGATCTACATGGACTTCAGTAAAGCATTCAACAAGGTTCCCCATGGGAGACTGGTTAGCAAGGTTAGATCTCATGGAATACAGGGAGAACTAGTCATTTGGACAAAAAACTGGCTCAAAGTTAGAAGACAGAGGGTGGTGGTGGAGGGTTGTTTTTCAGACTGGAGGCCTGTGACCAGTGGAGTGCCACAAGGCTTGGTGCTGGGTCCACTACTTTTTGTCATTTATATAAATGATTTGGATGTGAGCATAAGAGGTATAGTTGGTAAGTTTGCAGATGACACTAAAATTGCAGGTGTAGTGGACAGCAAAGAAGATTACCTCTGAGTACAATGTGATCTTGAACAGATGGGCCAATGGGCTGAGGAGTGGTCCATGTATGGAATGAGCTGCCAGAGGAAGTGGTGGAGGCTGGTACAATTGTAACATTTAAAAGGCATCTGGATGAGGATATAAATAGGATAGGTTTGGAGGGATGTGGACCAGGTGCTGGCAGGTGTGACTAGATTGGGTTGGGATATCTGATCGTCATGGATGGGTTGGACCGAAGGGCCTGTTTCTGTGCTGTACATCTCTATGACTCGATAAGAGGCAGTTTTTGGTTGGTAGCCATTTTGCTGTGTTATCAGTTTTGTATTATCCCACTAAAACATTGCTGTTTTTTAGGTTGACTGTGCCATAGAAGCAGTACCAAAATACTGTGAAGATGAAGATATCCTGAAGAAGGCATATCTTTTCCAGTAAATTAACATTTTTATAACTATTTTCTAAATCAAACACCAGAATGTTTCATTTAAATTATTTGCTTCGAGTCCAGCTAATTATTTTGTTCCCTTGCAGTTTATATTAACAAAAAATATATTTGCCAGTGCAGTTTTCCTTATAATTCATGAGGAATCAACAATCAAAAAAGTTGAAAGCGCCTGAAAAATCACATTAATTTTAGCTTTTCTTGAGGTTTAACAGAGCAATGTGTGATGTTAAGGAAGAACTGTTTAAAATATAGACTAATCACATTCTAACAAGAGCAAAATGCAGAGGGAGCAAAATCCTGGGTTCTTTAAAATGATCTGGTAGATCGACAGTATAATGAAAGAGAAAAGGGTCAATGATGTGTAAATTATTAAAGTGAGATCCAGGTCATATACAATAAATTGACATGGGAAGTGAAGAAGAAAATAAGCTTGGCAATGGGAGAATAAGAATAAAACTGAACTTAATATAGAAAGGGAACCCAAAGATCCTCTTGACAAAAGCAAATTACAGCGGATGCTGGAATCTGAAACCAAAAGAGAAAATGCTTGAAAATCTCAGCAGGTCTGGCAGCATCTGTAAGGAGAGAAAAGAGCTGACGTTTCGAGTCTAACTGTTAGACTCAGTTAGACTCGAAACGTCAGCTCTTCTTACAGATGCTGCCACACCTGCTGAGATTTTCCAGCATTTTCTGTTTTGGCCAAAGATCCTTCTACTGGCTTTCAATTAGTAAGCAGGAGTAAGAGGCTTGGCGGGATACCTATTAAGGAAAGTGAAAATGATATATGCGTAGGATACAGGCAAAGCTAGAACACTTAATAAAAACTATATTTGTGTTTTATCAGAAGTTGACGTGGTCAAATTATCAATAGAAGTGGAGATAATAAAGGTAGTGGATGGTGTGAAAATTGTTAGGAAGGATTTCTTGGCTGTAAATAGTAAGTGAATGAGTTGCCTGACTTGAATCCTGTGCAACCCATGCTAATAAACGAAGTGGGGGTGGGGATAGTGGATTCATTGTCATAATCTAGTAATTTTACCTAGAAGTGGGGATATGACAAAGAATTACAGAGAAATGGGATATCCTTGTAAAAGGATGATGTAACAAATGTAATGATTGTAATGAGGTCATCCAGGTTGACCTCATAGAATATGAGTCCTCTGACTGGGGCTGTTAATCTGGCCCAATCAGGTAGCCCTAGCTGATAACAAGAACAAGAATGTTAGGCATTCTGTTCACTCTGAGAGCTGGCTCTTAGGAAGTTGAATCAGTGTTAAAGACTTTGCACGTGTAAGTAAAGAGTGACTTGGTGGTGGGATACTGGCCTTTTGGAATTATTTCAGTGGTAACGAGGGAAAAACATGCACCTAAAGACATTCACTCATGACTGTCTTCTTTGAGTTGTGGGTAAACATTTCTAGCATCATGCCATTATTTGGGAAGTTTGCCTCATTTGATTCTCCTGTGAAAGTGGAAGCCCAGGATGTGCAATTAATGTGTTTTTTTTTTCTGGCCAAATAACATTGGGCAGATGAAATGCAATGAGTAACTTTCCTGATAGCTTGTGGAGCCACACCTTTTCGATTATTAGGAGCTTAACTTTCACTGAAGCACCAGATACTAAAACCTTTCAAGAGTTGACGGATTTAGTTAAAGATATTACGATCCCTGGCCTCCTCTACTTTTGAGACCCTATTGGTTTTACTTGGCAATTTGAGAACCAGGGGAATGTGTATCGGGATTTTTGACTGGGTTAAGATGACTGGCAAAAGCATATGACTGGTTTAAACCTTAATGAGATATTGTGAGATTGTTTGGTGTGTGGGATTAATGATGTAACTGTGCAAAAGCACCTACTAGCTGAGGCCTAACTGGATTTCAAACAGGCATGAAAACTGGTTTTATCATTGGAAAATACAACAAGTGGAGCATGTGAGTTACAGGATATTCTGATGGAAGTGGACACCCTCACCAGGCTGACTGAGTTTGCGGAACACCACTTGAGTGAAGGCAATTGCATAGCCTCACTCAGGACATAACCTGAACAGAGGGACTCTAGATCAGCCCACACCGAAACCCCAAAACAAAGCCAAACCAGAGCCAAATGGTTACACTTTCTTCAGGATCCTGGCTGGCAAGCCATTGTTGTTGCTGACGGTGTGCAGACTCAAGACAGCAAAAGAGTCCCACTCAAACTAAATTGAGCAAAACAACTCTTAGGCCAGTATACTGGAAAATGTACACCCTGGAAAGTCCACCTAGATCTTGTTTGGAACAATTAAATTACTTAGCATCATCCAAATCAGAGCCAATCATATTAAATGTCTGGTTAAATGGTTACTTGGTTCTAATGAAGGATGCCAGAGAGTGGTGGGCCTGTGGAATTCATTGCCACAGAGTGCAGTGGAGGCTGGGACGCTAAATGTCTTCAAGGCAGAAATTGATAAATTCTTGATATCACAAGGAATTAAGGGCTACGGGGAGAATGCGGGTAAGTGGAGTTGAAATGCCCATCAGCCATGATTGAATGTCGGAGTGGATTCGATGGGCCGAATGGCCTTACTTCCGCTCCTATGTCTTATGGTCTTATGATACCGGCGTGGCAACTTCAGTTATCACAGAACCAACCTTTAACAAAATTCATCCTGAAATCCAATCCTTAAGTTTGCAAAAGGTCTCGGCTAAACTGAGAACCTATGCCTTTATAGATTAAGGGTAACCCTTATAGATTAAGGGTATAACGTTGGTTCTGGACTCTTATGACAAGCAGTTGGTTCAGTTACCATTGATTGTAGTAAAAGGCTCGGACCCAAGCCTGATGGGATGAAATGGTGGGGAAGGATTTGCTTAATCTTTTTCAATTAGAAAGTAACTACCTGAGTGAAGTCCTATTTAAATACCTGGAAGATTTTCTGGAAGGTCTAGGGACTAGCAAAGGAACTGAGGCCACCTTGCATGTTGACCAGGAAGCAATTCAACAATTTTACAAGGCTCATCCAATGCCATTTGCTTTAATGGGCAAAAGTACAGGCAGAAATCAGAAGGCTGGAAAATGAAGGAATCATCAAACCAGTCCAGTTTGCTGAATGGGCAGCACCAGTTGAATTGATTGTGAAGGCTGATGGCTCAGTTTGTCTTTGGGGATTTTACACAAATGATAGACTGCTTTTTGCAGCTGGATAAATACCAATCCCCCACATAGATGATTTAAATGCAAAGCTGGCAAGAGAGCTGTCCTTCACAAAGCTGAACATGAGCCATACGAACTTGTAATTGTTTTTGGACTGCCAGATGCACACTACAATTCATACCCATAAGTGTTAGTACCAATGTACGAGACGGCCATTTGGGGTATCGTCAGCCTGTGTAATGTTTCAGTGAATGATGGAGGGAATTTGAGTACTTCCTAAAGCCAAATGGTATTCGTAATAATAATGACAGCTCCATACCATCCATCATCCAATGGTCTGTCAGAAAGAGCAGTCCAAATTTTGAAGGCAGGTTTAAAGAAACACCCGACAGTTCCACTAGATACCAGTTCCTATTTGATTATAGGATCACCCCCTCATGCAACTATAATGGTATCTCCAGCAGAGTTGCTAATGGGCAGAAGATGCTACACCAGGTTAGATGTGATCTTCCCAGTCGCTGGGGATGGTGAAACAGCATCGGGATCACCAATGCTAAGCAAGATAGACAGCCTATTTCAGGGACGACGTTTGGCATATGAACCCTACATGGGTAAGAGGCTTGGCTGATGTGACTTCAGGTCCAGTGACGTATAAAGTTTGGGTTGATGTGACGGTCTTGCACAAGCACGTGGACCATATGAAAGTTGCAAACTCTCAAACGGTGTGGTAGCAAAATGTGCCCTGTTCCTCGACTGCCTTTCCATCTGGGTTCTCCCTCTCTGTCAAGCTTGGAAGAAATCTCGCAATCTGAGGTGGACTTCGTGGATGTCACTGGCTTGTGGAATGAAGAGGAGACTGAATTTCTTCTGACACACTTTAGCCACAAGAGGTGAGCTACTGTGCGTTACATGCTGCCCGTATCACAGCTGACTCTGGAAAAACCTGACCTGGTCCTACATCACCTACAAAAAAAGAACCAGCCAACATCCTTGGACTCAGAGGGGGATGGATGTAGTGATTGTAATGAGGTCACCTCATGGAATATGAGTTTCCTGATTGGAGCTGTTAATCTGGTCCAATCAGGGAGTTCTGGCTGACAGATACAAACAGGAGTGTCAGGTGGGAGGGGCGGGGGCTTGCTGGGTCTGTATTGTCTGCACTTTTGTATGTAACGGTATTGTCTAATGTACAAACGTCATTGTCACTGTCTTGTCATATGTGGAACTGGGATTTGAGGTTTGTCCTCCTCTCCCTGTAAAATGGTTGAACGGTAGGGTTCGGGGCCTAGCTTTGCTGCTCCTCTCCCTTGTAAAACTGCTGTCTTTTGTGTACAGCTGTCAATGTTTTTTGTAAACTGTTTTGTAATTTGTTTAATAAAATAAAAAAAAACAAACAGGAGTGTCAGGTGGGAGGGGCGGGGGCTTGCTGGGTCTGTATTGTCTGCACTTTTGTATGTAACGGTATTGTCTAATGTACAAACGTCATTGTCACTGTCTTGTCATATGTGGAACTGGGATTTGAGGTTTGTCCTCCTCTCCCTGTAAAATGGTTGAACGGTAGGGTTCGGGGCCTAGCTTTGCTGCTCCTCTCCCTTGTAAAACTGCTGTCTTTTGTGTACAGCTGTCAATGTTTTTTGTAAACTGTTTTGTAATTTGTTTAATAAAATAAAAAAAAACAAACAGGAGTGTCAGAGGTTCTGTTCACTCTGAGAGCTGGCTCTTAGTGTTTGAGTGTCATGGACTCTCCATGTGTAAATAAAGGGCGACTTGACGATGGGATACCAGCCTTTGTTGAGTCATTTTAATAACATTCCTGTCAGCTACTGGCTAGACTGTTTAATATCAGTGGTGGTTAAGTTTCATAAACAAGAATAAGTCAAAAATGTCCAGGGCCTTGGAAAGCTACAAGTTAAATAAGACATGCCAGCAAAGATTTTCAAAATGCAAATTGTGCTTGACCAATTTAGTTGAATGTTTTGAAAAAGTGAATGAAATAGCTAATGATGGGAAGGCAGTGGATTTTTTCAATAAGGGTTTTAGGAAGCTGACCAATTTCTATGTCATAGATTGGTTAACAAAATTGAGGTTCATGGAATAGGAGAATCAACATCAGTTTGGCTAGAAATTGCCTGAAAAACAGAAAGTAATGTGTTGTGTTAAATGATTTCTTATCAGTCAGAAAGATGATAGATAGTTTCACTAAGGACCAGTGCTGGAAAATATTTCAAACTTTGCTGATGAAGATGTGGTGAGCTGGATGAACTGCTGAACTGCACCAGTACATAGGTAGGCCAACAGAATGGACAGACAAGAGGCATATAGGATTAAATAGTTGTGAAGTAATGCATTTTGGTGGAAGGGATGGGATGAGGCAATATTAACCGAATCATACAGTTCAAAAATCATGTACAGGGGTCGTAATTCCAAATCTTAAAACACCATGAAACTGACTATTTAATGAAAACTTCTAACTGATACTTAAATATATTTATTTGTTTTCTCTTTAATAGGGGTAATCTAATGCTTAGGAGTTTTGCAACTGAAACATTATTTGATGTGGATGCAATTGTAGCAAATATATTATTGTAAGTATGTCCTTAAATGGTTTGTTCCATTTTAAATTCAGTTAATTCAATTAGTGAAAATGATAGGATTGAATACTCACATAAAAGTAAATAAAGTTTCTAGGTTTTCAGAAGAAGTTGGTATGAGTTGTTCTGTACCCCTGAAGTTAGGGCTCCATGCATGCAAGATATTTTTCTTTATTAATCGGAAAGATGAAAACCTAGTAGAATAAGCTACTATTTACTACTTTGATTCAGAGAATTGGGTAGAATTGATGTTGCATTGAATGACATTAATTCACTATGTTTCCTTTCGGTATAGTCTTATAAATACCATGTATCAAAAGAGAAGTCAAATGTCAACCCAGCGTTTTAATTAGTACAGATAACACTAACCTTTTAATTGATCCTTTTCTCTGTATGTATTTGGAATATCATCACCAGAAGCACATATTTTTTTTCACCCACACATGTCTTGGAATAGTAATCAACAGTGGGAATTCACCTTTCTTAATCCAGACTAGAGAAGTTCTGAGACACTTTACTTCAGGTCTTTGGTCCAGGCCAACGTGTTTTCTCAACTTTCACCAAAACAGGCTAAATATTCACTCAGCTTTGCTGCCTTTGGCACCAAACTGTACACACATCAGCTGCTCCCTTTATTTACACAATACTGTTAGTGTTTAATTTTCAGAAGTAATTCATCAGTTGTGAAGCACTGAGTGTGTGTGAGTGGGAGAAATTGAATTAATAGTGTTAAAAAAAATCCAAAAAAATGTAGTCATAATCAATATAATCAATTTCTGATGCTCATAAATGCAAATAAGATCAACATACCTTAGTGTGTGGGTGGTGTGTGTCACTTTCTGCTTAGAGGATTCCCATTTACTCATCAAAGCATGTAACAGTTCACCAGAAAATTGATTACATCTTTTTGTAAGAAAGTGACATCCACCTGTAAGTCAAATGACTAGGATGTTGAAAAGCTGAACTATTGCCTTATATTAAGGCAAACTGTGAAATATCTTTTTCCTTTTTGCTTGCTTCTAATATTCATCCTTGAATTTTAAGAAATCCTTAAAGGCTCCTTAGCTCAGAAATCCTTCCAAACTTAATTTCAATGTGCAGTTTTGATGAGATTTTGTTTTCTGCTGGTCACTGATGTATTATCTATGCCTCTTGACAGATATTTTGTTTGTTCTTTAAAGTATCATCCTCTGTTCTCCACCACACCATTGTTTGGCTTTATTGCATATATATTTAATTCACATTCTCGTTCACATTCATGTGTGTGAGAGATATAGGGAATCTGATGGCACAGTAGTAGTGTTCCTACCTCTGGGCCAAAAGGTCAGGATTCAAGCCTCACCTACTGTAGAGGTGTGTAATAACAAGTCTGAACAGGCTGATTAAAAATATTTATATATGTCTGATGCATGAAAAGATGCTGAGACCATTTTAATTTGAGTGTTATTGTCACGTGTTCATTGTTTGGATGGTGACTGAATTATCAGTTGTGATGAGGTTGGGAATATCTAATATAATTACTTAGCTTTACTTTGCACAGACATCATTAGTAAACATTAGGCAAGATGTTTCCTACCAACTAGAATTACCCATCTCCCCTATAGAAAGACACTGTCTGGGTTGCAATTCTCCCAACTACCTCAGGTATCATGTCCTTAGAATATTCTTTAAATGTAAGTGTAGTAAATATTGCTTTTTTTGTGGGAATATTGTAGTTGATTGTCTTGTTGTCCTGAGCCAGTATACAAGCTTTCTAGCAAGAATCCTGTGCAATATTCAAGGCTGGAAACATTTGCTCGGTGCTAAGTTTCAGTCTACTGAGGCCAATTATCATGTCCTTGAAACAACCTTGGTGGATGCATCTTCACACAGACATGACATTGAATCTGGGGGGGTGGGTTTCAAACTTTATTTTAAACTGTGATACTAATAGACCATGCTATTTGAAAACAATTTATTTTCCACATTTCTGGTATCCAAAACAGTTTGGGTTACAAATATCATGCAGAATAACCAGCTTGAAATCAGTGTGAATGTTTCTTTTAATAAAATCACTTTCTTGCAAATTAACACTGCAATTATAGTACTTTTTATATTGTACAGCTCTTTGTAAATATATCATTGAGAGTTTGCAGTAATTACTAAGTTTTGAGTTTTTATGCTGCCTTCCTGTAGGATTAATTGTATATTGGTATTTGCTGTTAAGTTTACAATTATAATATTTCTCTGATTTATTTGCAGTGAAATCTTTTTTCAATGAGCTAGTTCCTTAGTTTTGTTGTGAATTGCTCAGACAACTCTGAATATTTATTGCTTTGTTATAGTATTTTGCTGTTCAATGAAATAAAGTATGTATACTCATTGATGGATCTTCATGACATTGAAAATGATATGAAAGGACGTGGTGACATCATCTTTACATTCGTACGAGCAATCGGTGTTCCAGGTATTGTTAAAACAAGTTAACTTTAAGTTTAGTGTATTTGTTTTGTACTCTGCCAGAAAGCACAGAGATTCTGAGAAGAATGATTAATTCTAAGGAATTGATTAGTAAATTTTAATTATTTTAGTGTCCACTTTTTATAATATTATTCTATACAACACCCTGTTTTAGCCAGAGTTGGTGAAACCTCTTTGTCACTTCTGATTGATATTATCCACACTGCTCCTGCACAAAGATAACCTTAGGTAGATTCATTGATGACATCCTTCATAACAGTCAAGATTAGACTGGTGCTGGAAAAGCAATGCAGGTCAGGCAGCATCCGAGGAGCAGGAAAATTGGCGTTTCGGTCAAAAGCCCTTCATCAGGAGCCCTTCTGCCTCCTTCATAACAGTGCTTTCCTCAACATCTCCATGATGTTCCATATGGTGCATAACCCCTCTGTGGGCAAGCTCTTTGGAAATACCATACCTCAGTGGAGTCAGAATAACACAAAAAATGGATTCCTTATCTACGCATTTGTCCCGCTGTAGTACTTTAATCCATCCTTGTTCTCTTTCTCCTGTTACATTTCCAGATGATGAATGCACCGGGCATGTCACATACTAGAATGAAACCTGGCTGGACATATCATTTTATTTTCACTGTTGATTACTGTGACGGCTAGTCATGGAACATATTTACATAAACTTGTAAATACTCTTTAACAAAAAGAGCGCACTAAAGAGACAAAAATACAGAAAGATCTTATCATCAGCAAAAAGAATGATTCAACTTATTTCCCAGATAATTAATACTAAAGTATCACTCTGATTTTAACTCTTTAAATTCTTATCAAACTGACTTTCCAGTTTTGATGATCTTTATGATCCTTTCCAGGTCTGATTACCTAAATCAGTGCTGTTCTGACAGCTTGAAAACTTATAAACAAACTCTCACAACTTTGCAGACTTAGTAAACTCTCACAAACTTGAGATTCCACAAACTGAAATAAAGGCACTTCCTAAGAGGATGAAACTGGTGAACATTGAAATGCCTACCTCTAATCATTACTCATTGTTTCACTTGAAAGTGTGCTCATGGAATGATAACACTGACTTGTATCCATTACTAATCAAGCTATTTTTATTCCCTGCTGTTTCTTTCTGTTTGAAATTTTGCCCATTAGTAAATTTTTGAAGAAGATGTGAAATTTACATGTTTTACAAAAAGGTGATTACTTTTGTCATCTGAATAATGTTTTTTGTGTCTTAATGCATTGCTTAAAAATTATGGTTAAATCTTCGCAAAAACCTGACCTTGGAATTGATATTTTTACTCTGCCAGTCTGTTCTTTAGCTAATATAGTATGCACTAGACAAGATATATCAGTAGTATTGAGCTAGGGAAATAATAGTATGCTTCTTAGTCTCTAAATACCCATTTTTTGTTTTCAGTATGATGATTATTGTGTGCATTTGTATACTTAATGTATTATTTATGATTCGTTTCAGAACATAGAGCCATTATGGAAACTGCTTTTGTTTATGGTGCTAAGTATCAGTTTGTATTGACCACAGAGCAAAGTGTTTTGGAAGGCATGGAGTAAGTATGGACCTAAAATTGGAAAAGCAGTGTTAATAAACTTATAATGCAGCAAATTGGCACAATGGTTAGCACTGCTGCCTCACAGCGCCAGAGACCCGGGTTCAATTCCTGCCTCAGGCAACTGTCTGTGTGGAGTTTGCACATTCTCCCAGTGTCTGCGTGGGCTTCCTCCGGGTGCTCTGGTTTCCTCCCACAGTCCAAAAATGTGCAAGTTAGGTGAATTGGCCATGCTAAATTGCCCATAGTGTTAGGTGAAGGGGTAAATGTAGGGGACTGGGTCTGGGTGGGTTGCTCTTCGGAGGGTTGGTGTGGACTTGTTGGGCTGAAGGGCCTGTTTCCACACTGTAAGCAATCTAATCTAATCTAAAATTACCTTGGCCCCTTTTGTAGTCAGTGTCAAATGGACACCATTCATTACCATTATACTAACCACAGATTTTCTCTGGGCTTTCACACTGAAACTTGCAGTGATTAGAAATCCATTTCAGTCTAGCATAAGCTCTTTGTGGTCTGTGTAGACAAAGGAAGCATTTCTCTAACTAATCAGATCAAAGAAAGTTTAGTTAAATATGCAGAGTATAAAATGCCAGAAGGTGTCTTTAATTGGAAACTTGAATTCAGTATAATCTTGTTTATAGAACACTAATAAAGAGAAGGAAGGAAATTTAGGATTAAAAGAATAAGACAAAGTAAAACATTTGAATTGTGAATAATTATCGAAACCTCCAAAAATACCTAAAATCTGTCAGTGATAATCAGCACATGTAAATTTGGGTACCAAAAAGTAATTAAAACTTATTATTCCATTTAAAATGTACTTACAATGGTGCAGATAAACTCTAACCTTGAATGGCAAGTTCTGCGAGTAGTTATTATACAAGTACTGCAGTGCTCTTCCTTGTATTTGAGATGCCTATATGGGGGGACTAGGGCAATTTGGATTTTGACAGTTTAATTTCTGTATTTAATTTACTGGGGATTGGCCATTAAGGCATTTTTCAAACTTCACCCATGAATTATCATGCAATAAAAATCTGTAGTAAATAAGGTATTTGCAACTGAAACACATTACAAATCCATTATGTGAAGTGTTACCTCTGTTCAGAGTGTTCTGCTCCAGAAGCAAAACAATATTTTTTTCAAATGGGAAAAAGGAAACTTTATATTGTGAACTTTGGAAGGTGAGTTGTAAACAGGATGCCCCAATTTACAGTATTGAGACATTGCACTTTAAAAACACAGATGTAGTCTTATGTTTCAGATTTCATAACATGGGGTAAAGTGGTAGAATAGTGATAATGTTTCTGGATTCGTAATCTCATAATCCAGAGGACCAGGCTAATGATGGGACAAGGGTTAAAATCTGATCATGACAGATGATTAAATTTGAATTCAATAGATTGTTCCGGAATTATAACCTTCTGTTTATGATGAAGTCAGAAGTGGGGGCATTTGTTGATAGCTGCACAATATTCAACACCATTCACAACTCCTCTGATACTGAAGCATTCCGTTCGTACATAGCAATACCTGGGCTGATCAGTGGCAAGCAAATTTTTCACTGCACAATGAGTACTTGACAATTGGAGAAAGTGAGGTCTGCAGCTGCTGGAGATCAGAGTCAAAAAATGTGGTGCTGGAAAAGCATAGCCGGTCAGGCAGCATCTGAGGAGGAGAGTCGACGTATCGAATATAAGCTTATGCTCGAAATGTCAAATCTCCTGCTCCTCAGATGCTACATGACCGGCTGTGCTTTTCCAGTGCCACACCTTTTGACTGAGGAGTAGAAGATGACCCTGTCCAACAAGAGATAATCTCACAGTTTCCCCTTGCTGTCCAATGGCAACTCTGAATCCTCCACTTTCAAGTAATTGACCCCAAACTGAACTGAGCCAGGCATATAAATATTAGGCACTAGATCAGGTCAGAGGCTAGGAATTTTGCAGTGAGTAATTCACCTCCTTACTCCCCAGTGCTTGTCTCCCATTTACAAGGAGTAAATTAGGAGGGGGATGGAATACTCTCCTTTTGTCTGGATGGGTAAAATTCCAAAAGCTCTCGAGAAGCTCGACACTATTTTGGATAAAACAGCCTGCTTGATTGGCATTGCATCCACTACATTTGACAGTCAACAGCTTCAACACTGATGCACAGTGCAACAGTATGCACCATTTACAAGATGTGCTGAAACAACTCACCAAGTCTTCTTCGGCAATCTCTAGCACCCAGAAAGGTAGGAGCAGCAGATGCATGGGAACAGCATTACCAACAGGTTTCCCTCCAAGCCACATACCATCCAGATATAGATCTGTATTGCTGTTCCTTCACTGCCATGGGGTCAAAATTGCCAACAGCTCTGCAGGTATACCTACATTCCAAGGACTGCAGTGGTTCAAGAATTGAACTTGCCACCATCTTTGCAAGGCAATTAGAGATAAACAATAAATATGGACTGAGCCAGCAATGTCCATGTTACATGAACAACATAAAAAAAACCCTTGTACTCCAACTTACTTTGTATGAAGCTGGAGATGGTCAGATAGAATTTGATCTCTGGAAGTGAAGAATGAATTGCTTTTTTAAAGAGTTGGTAAGACATTGTTACAAGTAAATCCAATACCTAAGATGAATATTTGAAGGTTTAGTTTTTTATCCTTCTGTTCATCTTGAGATACAGAACGCTTTAGTAAACTGTGCAGTTTTGCGTCAAGTTAGTAATAGTTGTCAGGCTTAGACAGCAGTTACTCCAGGTCCCAAACTAACCGTAAACCATGTCAGAGATGGTCTAACTTTCGAAAAGTGCTATGGTAAATTTTGGGCTTTGGATCCTGATATAATACTGGGATCTGCCTACCAGATCCTGCCTTGAATGGATTCAGTCTTGGGGAGGTTGTGTATTACAATGCTGTTTCCACATAACTGGATCGATCTTCTACTCCTCAGTCAAAAGGTGTGGCACTGGAAAAGCACAGCCGGTCATGTAGCATCTGAGGAGCAGGAGATTTGACATTTCGATGTGAGGGCAGCTCCTGTTGCAGAGTCCCTCCCCCACACAAATGCCTGGCATTCCTTGGCTCAGCAGTTTGTTTGCTTGGAGATTATAGTGACTAATAATGCCAAACTAATTAGTCAAATGTTAATTAGTCAGATTTTCAAGATGGCAGTGGAGTGGCAGGGCTGTCTGGGGCTCATCTGCTCCCACTTGCTTCCTTTTTTTCCTTTATACTTCTGCTCCTTTTTATCTTTTGCTTTTTCATTTGTTTTTCTTTGCTCCAAAGCCTTTTGTGGCGTGTTAATTGGCAGCATCAGCGCAGCACTGTTTGGAGGTGACGTTGGCCAACACGACTTCCCCCGGAGATTGGTCCTCCTGGTATTCAGGGTCGGCTGCAAAGTTCCTCCAGCGATCAGAGGCATTGGCAGCAGTAGATCTTCCAAGATGGCGGCGCTGGCCGGGCGACGTGGGAAGAGGGTGGCTGGAGCAGGACCCTTGGTGAGGCAGCGGCAGCCTGGCTGGCAGTGGGATCAGGGATCCCTGGTTATGGTCACTGCAGGTCTGAAGTGGAGACTTGGGGTTGTCGGCAAGGTGGTGTTGGTGGTGAAGTCGGTGTCTTGCGGGCTGTGTGTGGATTCAGTGTGGGACTTGGCATCAACGAGTTGGCTCAGTGGTGAAAACATGGTGTTAAAAGAGTGATGACATATACGTTGGAGAGTCTGACACAGATGGTGATGAGTCAGCAGAGGAGGGATAGAGATGCAGGTGTAGCTGGTGAGCTGGCTCTGCAGTGGAGGCAATGGAATGATAATAGACTCTCTTTTAATTATATCTTTTTATTCTTAAACTATTCAAATGGCCCTGGATTATGGTGACATTTGATGTTTTTCACTGTTATTCTCTGTAAAATGCAAGTAATAATAAACTATTCAATTCAATTCAGTTTAATAATAGAATAACAGCCTCAGCTTTTGATATGCAGGTTGATACATAGGAATGGACCATGGGTGGTTCCAGTTTCTTCCAGTCCAGGGTCTGGTATTTCTGCCTTTTGCTTCAAACAAGAGCTATTAGAAATTAACAGGAGAAACTATGATTTTATATATCTAGTTGCTGCCTATTCACATGCCATCTTCCACTTTACATTGACCGATGTAAGAAATACCATAGAAGGCTATTTTTATGTTGATGTTGTCCCTTACGTGATCTGTGCATTGCAAGAACACTGTATTTATTCTAAAACACCTTTGTGCCTCATTAATTGCAATGTTTTGACTTTCTTTTAATCTTATTATGTAGCCTGAAAGATCCAGATACGTTTTCAGCCAGACTCTGGTTCTGCCATTGCAAGATGGTTACCGATAGGAATCAGCCATGTAAGAGGACCTATTTTAAACAGCCACTAACTACTGTGAATATACATTCCTACCTTAAGATATTGGAGGCTCCGCTAGTGGTGAGAAAAGTATTTATTAAATTGGATTCACTGATATAAAAATTTCATGTATTTTTAAACCAATATCTATGGTGTTTCTGTCCAACTAATTTTATAAAGGTTGATTGCCTGAATGGAAAACACTGAGAAACTGGACCCTGCCAACGTTGTGCACATTTTATCATAACCTAAGCCAGAAACACATAGACTTCCAAAAGAGAAAATAGAGTATGATTTCTTCCATTTTTGTTAAATTCTGGGCAAGAACGTCCAGGGCGATATTCTCAAAATGTCACCAACAAAGGCCCTAACTGAACAATTTGGCACAATTGGTACAGTGGCCTCAACATGCCTGCTTCCAGACTACCTGCCATCCCAGCAAGACAGAAAGTTGGATAGTTCCCCAACTGGGCAAGTGACCTGCTGGGTTTGGAGAGTCCCTATGACTGCCGAAAGCAGGGGCAGCTGAAATCATGTGTTAGATGTCCACTAACACATCATCCACCCATTGTTGAGAGAACATTCTTAATTAGGCTAATTTGCTCATTTGCTCATTTGCTAAGAGCTGACAGGCAGAGATTAGGTAAGCTTTATTTCCTGTCACATGCCTTGTCATTGGCATCCTGTGTCATCAGAAATTGTTGGTCAAATCAGAGACTGGCAGCATCTTGGCCCTAAAGACTGCTGGTCGAGATTTGCTAATCAAGGGTTTGCAAGAAAGTACTTTGTTTTTAATCTTCTTGTCATGGAGTGATAATCAGTGGGTGTAGAGTCAGAGGCAAGGGCAGTCCCTCTCAGAGGTAACACCTTTGCCCACATACATGCTGTAGTCACAGGGCCTCTCCAAACCCAGCAGGTCAGTTGCCCAGTTGGGAAACTATCCACCTTTCTGTCTTGCTGGGATGGCAGGTAGTTTGGGAGCAGGCATGTTGAGGCCCTTATGCCAATTGTGTCAAATTGACCAGTTAAGGCCTTCGTTGGTGACGTTTTGAGAAGATCGCCCTGGATGTTCTTGCCCAGAACTTAATTGCTGAGGTGGCAAGGAGGGGATGAATATCTCAGTGGGGTCAACTCATCCAATTATTTGCCCTAGCTGCCACCTTCAGAAAGGACAGAATTCCACCCAAAGAGCTTAAAAAGTATTTATGCATAATAAGTATATTCCAAGTCGTGTCTTATTTAGAATTCAATTTTTTCCAAATTTTCAGGCAGAGATTAATCTTCCACCAGAGGAAGTATCTACAATTCATTTACAGTTAAAGCTGCCAATTGTGTTTCTTTTTACACAAAGAGAAACCTATGAACATGACAGAATAACTGCCGAATCTGTCGCATGGCAGCTACTGGGAAGCGCAGGAGTTGTATTAGTGTCAAGGTAATATTCAGAATAACTTCAGTTTTATAAGAAAAATAATTTTGTAAAAGAATGATAAAAAACTAAGGTCTTTCTCAAACAGTGATTTTTTTTCTCTATTCTGAAACTTAAGTTGGATTTAAGTGAGTGCCTTTCGTTAAAATTGAGATGTTTTATTTATTGTTGCACAATCTTCTCATCTCCAAACTATTACATTTTTCTCAATCCGAGGATAGACATCCCCACAGCTTTGAGATGCTATTGAACATGATAGTTTTGTTCTTTCTGTTGTGGAAGACCTGCCTGAAGATGTTTAAAATTTTAAAATTTACTGTAGGATCTCATAATACAAATGAAGGCATGATACTTTAAAATTACAACTAAATCAGCAGAATGACAATTATTATAAATGTTTATTTAGCTAGTCATTCATTATCTCTGCTATAAATTTGATTTATAGAGCTTTTATTATGAATGTTTAAAATTATTTTTGTAAGTGATTACATTCAACTTCAACAGGATCCAGCTACATCCTAATGTGCCAGCAGATGTCACTGTAGGCTACAGACCTGCTGGAGGGGTACGTCATTTATTTTGATGATTTGAAACTTCATTTTCTGCATCCGGTACTGCACAGAATTCTGCTCATCTAACCTCCAGTTCCTTTCTTGCTGATTTCCTCTGGCAAATTCTTCCCATGCAACATTACCTATGTTTCCATAGCAATGATTTCCTTCCCTCTGGCCTTACCACTTTAAGCTTCTGCATCCTCACTGTGCCTGTGATTCTGGCATTGTGCACTTTCTGACCCTCCATGAACAATCAATCAACAGTGTCGCTTTCAGCCAACTGCCTCTTATTCTTTGGTACTCATTCTTGAGCTCTATTCAGCTTGTTTCTTCCTTTGTCAACTTTAAAAACTATTTTTAAATTGTGAGTTTGCTCAGTTTTAGCTGATGTTTTACTGTTTGACTTGCAATCTTATTTGAGGGGCTTTTGGAAGCTTACTTATGTCAGAAATATTATGGAAGTTATTAAATTTACTTTGAATGCTTGAATACATTTCACCTTTTTATATGGACTTGCAGATTAGTTACAGTTCAGAAAGTGTTAGTTACATTTGAAGCTCATAAAATTGAAGACAAGTCGTTGACCTGCTTAGAAAATTGGCTGAATGGAATCAGACAGAGAGTAAGACTAATGGTTAAATTATCTAGTTAGCAGAATGTGACTGGCGACGTCCCACAGAAATATTTTAAAAATCATTGTATATATTAATGATAGTAAGCCACATACCCAAACCTGCTGATGACACCGACTGTATTTTAAGCAATGAGGATGGAAGCATAAAATTTGCTGAGGCCTCTTCTGAAGGAGAGTTAGGCTGGACTTGAAACATTAACTCGGTTTCTCTCTCCACAGATACTGCCAGAGCTGCTGAGTATCTCCAGCAATCTCTGTGCTTGTTCCAATTTAAAAAGAGATGTTGGTAGATTAAGTGAATAAATTTGTGGCAAATGAATTTCTGTGCATGCACAGGTGAAATTCAATCACTTTGGACCTTAAAAGATTAGAACAAAAGATTTTACAAATGGTGAAGATGGAGATACAATAGGCAACCTGCTTTGGTGTGCATTGTGTGTTCACATGGGCTTTAAGTAATGAAGTAAGTTACTCCTCCCATGTTTACTTGTGCTTAGTCCCCAGCCATCTTTTTCTACAATAGCAGGCTTTCAACATTAGTTGAGTTGTTCAGAAGTTTTGGGAATGTGAGGTATTTCTGTCTCCATTTAGAGATAGCGTACACCTCTTAAAGAGAAACTCTGATCTTACTGCAGTCAGCTACAATCACAGAAGTCTAAAATGGTAGATCATGCCAAGTGCAGGATCTCACTTTGAAAGTGCTGGTGGAGGAGGTGAACAAGAGGAGAAATGAAAGGAAGAGATCTAGTTGATCTTCTTAGCATCAGTGATGAGAGATGACAGAGTACTGTAAAAGTTGAATTTTTTAGGCTGATTTTTAAGGTTACATTTATGTGGTCAACTATTAAATGAATACTACTTTTGAGGGGTGGAAACTCATGCTCGAGTCCAAAATTCTATATCATTAGCAGAAGCCTAATTGATCTCTAAAAATGAATAAAGACCAAAAAAACCCAACAAATTATGGTAATTACCTGATAAAGACAATAGAAACAAAAATGAATCAATAAAGTTTAATTTGTAAGTACAAAAAGTGAAGTAGAAATATAATACGGCTTTAAATTACAATTACATGGTACATCTTAAACATGTCAAATAAAAAAGTTAACCAAAATCCTGCAAACTCACCCTGTTCAACATCTTCAGCACTGAATAAAGCTTCATAATCATTAGAATGAATGATATCATTGTTTGGATCTTCTTCATCATCATTGTCTGTAGTTAGAGCCTCCTTTCGTGTATGTTTTCTTCTCCATCACACATTCGGTTGTTCCACTTTATTCTCATCATGTCCTTAAAGGGATTATTGATAACATCTGTTGGTTGCATATACTTGTAAGTCTGCCAGGAGTTACAGCTACGTCAGTGTTATGTGATTAGATATGTTACCAGCAACAATGTGGTCTAAACTGGTCCCAGACAAGCAAACTCTTTCCTTGCGTAGTGCACCAGGTCATAAATTCCAAATTTCCTTTACCATTTTCTACATCCATTTTCATCCATCCAGCCTTGTGGATGCATATGGACAACAATTCCTTTTGGAAATTTCTTCATTGGCAAAGTTTTTCTCTTAAAAACAGCCATCAGTTTTATCATGGTGTCATCAGCCATAACAAGAAAGGACTGAGGGAAATCTGCTTTTCTGATGGTCAATGGTGTTCACCAATACTGTTTTTTCTCCTGTCCGGTTCACAGTTCGATTTTCCAGCATGTGGAGGCGTTTTGTCCACGTTTCCAGTGCATGATAACTTGTAGCCTTCCTTTTGTCGGTTTCTGATTGCAAACCGGTGAAACTGTAATATCTTTTGGTTCAGCAGGGAGTTTTTGTGCAATCTTCGTTCTCTGCTGAAGTACTAATTCATGCCTTCTCATGAACCCTGTGCACCATCCAGCACTTGCCTTAAAATTCAAAATTCCATCTTTCTTTGATTCATTTCAGGCATGGATTTGGATGGCTTCATGACTAATTCGTTTTCCTTTTTGATGATTTTCAAGTACCCACTCAGCATTGTTTTTCTCTAATTGTGACTACTTGCTAGGTTTACCGCTGTTGGCACATTTTCGTTTTAGCTTTCTCTGAAGTTGGTTTGATATCTTTCTCCAGTCTCTCTCAAGTTTCTCTGAAACAAAATTCTCTTGCTGCTACACAGGTATTTGTCTTCTCTGCAATTTCTTTAACTTTCAGTTTAAGTGCTGCTGTATAGTTTTTGTTTCTTCTAGAGGGCATTTTTTTTTACACAAAATGATGAAATTTAAAAACCTCAACTAGGTATATGACTATATTCCACAAGTGCTACACAGGAACTGAGCTCAGCTGAGCTGCTCACGAAGGGAGGTTGTCACCTGATGCATCTTAAACTTTCGTGCCAAATTGTACATCAAAACACATAATAGCATAAACAACATGTATTTTCTCATCATAGCATTTATTTACAGGACAATACCTTGACTCACAAATGTTGATCTGTTATTTGTGAAGAACTGGGGTTGACTTTAAATGACATATATGGGAAATTCCAGATATTTTGGCCAAAATGAGATCGATTTTAAAGAGAGTATATACAGTAGATCAATGCAAATGCATCACAACCAGGATCAAGCAAAAAAATGTTAAATAAACTGACAAGAGATACTAAAGTAAGACTCCTGCCTCTATCTTTTCTCTTCTTCTTTCTACACAACTCATTCAAAATTTGCCTCTTCCCTAATCATTGTACTCCACCTTCTGCTACTGCAACAGTTTGCATCTGCTACTCTCTTCACTTTAATTTAGCTTTAGCTCCTCCATCCCATGCCATCTTTCACACACATCATCATACTACTTGACCTGACATGGAAGCCTCAACACATCTTATTAGATCAACACTCACACTCTCACTTGAAGGACAAGTGGCCATTCATTACAAGAATACAGACAAAGAGTTTGTCCATCTGTGAGCTGTCCTCACTGGAAGACTAAGCCTTGGACTTCATGGGTGGAGGGTACATCAGCGTGATGAATGCTGAGCATGGAGAACACATTTGGATCATACTTTCTTTTGCTTCTCAATGAACTGTTATCCTCACAAACTGAGTGACAAGTGCTGCTGCTTTAAGGAATCACTTATCTGTCTCTTTTAATCCTTGCCTCTAACTCTTGTTGCTCTGTTCCATTTCATGCTCAGAAGCTGAGCAGTGTCTGGGGAGAGAAGATGAAGAAGAGGCAAGTGCAGTTGAAGACAATGCATCAAATGCACGAACCTTGGCAGTATCTATTTAGGCTTTGTTTTCCCACTTTTTCTGAAACTAGGTAAAACTTGCTGGCACTACTGTAGGGAGTAAAATGGACATTGAGGGTCCAATTTACAGATGTAACAGAAGGTTGTGCACTGAGCACCATCTAAGGTGCATTAGTTCACCTGTTAGCAGGCTTGTGCGCAACATCAAAGCATGGATAGTTTCAATTCTAACTTACATGCGACCTTGATGCATGTCATCAAAATTTAGTTGTCAACCGTGGGGCAGGTGATCAGGTTTATAAGCAATGCAGAGGGTCTCACAGCAGTAGAACCTCTGGAGACAGTTCTGATATCTTCAGTGGAAGCTTAAAAGCTCTCACCTTGACATCAGTGTGCAGCACCTCCTCAGGCTTTTACAATCTGAGATCCTGGGTGGATGGTTGTTGAGCAGCACGCCACTGCTGCAACCTTCTATTGTGCGCAATGCAGGCATCCAGCCACATAAGTATTTGTAGTTACCTGGGGGATGCTTAGTGCGCAGCCGCAGGATGACTGCATACCCACTTCCCACCTTCTTTGCAACCATATTTGTACCAGACTGCCCTGGTAAGTGCTAGCATCGTTAGAGTATGAACCGGGCCATTAATGGCCAGAGATGTTTCAGGCGAGCCACCAACTTCACATGAAAGCCCCTCTTTTCTCACACTAGGGGAGTTCCTGGCTCCACAGAACCGATGGTTAAAATTGGCTGCCCACACTTCCAGTTTTTGGTCAGGGAGTACAGAGGGCTATAGTGGGAATTGGGGCAGGTGACCCAGGAAGATCTTAAGAAGGTGCCAGTTCTTGAGGCTGTAGCACTGTGATCAAAACTTAAAAACACAGATTAAATAACAAAATATCCCACCTGGTCGTTCCTCATTATCCCAGCATAATCAGCATGTCCCATCCATACCTCCCCACCAATGCCCATAGCCCCGTGTCTCCTATGCCAACCTATGCCCATTTACCCACCCCATGGTCCTTTATACTGCAGGTGCTATTCTGTCCACATTTACCCAACCCTTGAGCTATTTATTCATCAATAGCTCTTTATAGCCAATAAGTGAACTCATAGAGTTATAGAGATGTACAGCATGGAAACAGACCCTTCGGTCCAACCCGTCCATGCTGACCAGATATCCCAACCCAATCTAGTCCCCCCTGCCAACGCCTGGCCCATATCCCTCCAAACCCTTCCTATTCATATACCCATCCAAATGCCTCTTAAATGTTGCAATTGTACGAGCCTCCACCACATCCTCTGGCAGCTCATTCCATACATGTACCACTCTCTGCGTGAAAAAGTTGCCCAAATGGTCTCTTTTGTATCTTTCCCCTCTCACCCTAAACCTATGCCCTCTAGTTCTGGACTCCCCGACCCCAGGGAAAAGACTTTGCCTATTTATTCTATCCATGCCCCTCATAATTTTGTAAACCTCTATAAGGTCACCCCTCAGCCTCCGACGCTCCAGGGAAAACAGCATGTTCAGCCTCTTCCTGTAGCTCAGATCCTTCAACCCTGGCAACATCCTTAATCTTTTCTGAACTCTTTCAAGTATCACAACATCTTTCCGATTGAAAACTTTTTACACACCTACCTTTATCATTCCCTCTCCATATAAACTCATCTCATACCCATAACAAGTTCTTCAGAATGCTGATAGTGTCTATTGATGACATCGCTATTGGAATACACTCACAGATAGAAATAAAAGTTAATCCATTGAAATTATTTCAATTAATTTCTTACATAATAAACATTTCACTGAAGCACTTAATCCTGAAGTGCTCATTTCCTTATTGAATGGAAATGATTGTTTACACAAGTGGTGGTTGGAGCTGTCCATCAAATTGTTCACTTGGTAGTGCTCCCATTGTGAAAATAATATTTTGGAAACTCAGTCATGAAGCACAAATCCCATGATGGTTTATATGCACTATGAAATACTTAGCATTGTTTTCTTTTAACTCCGTACATTCCTAGACAAGTTTGCCAGTCCCAATGAGTTCATGCACTTTTTGAACAAAAACATACCTTTCCCAAGAGTTGCCTTACCTTCACCAAAGCTTTGCAGATTTATGGGTGTACCTTTCAAAAGGGGAAGGATAAAACATTCTACCAATCCTCACCCTTCACAGCTCCCCTCATTCTCCCTCACCTTCACAGACTCCCCATGCCCCACCCAGTTTTGGTGAAGCGAGGTGTCATTCTGAAAATAAACCTTTCCATTAATTTCCTGTCTTAGAGCTTTAGTAAATGGTAGCACAGTTGACCTATCTTTCTATCTGCAACCTCCACTTCCTTATCCCTCTCTTGACGTTCCTTCTCGGTTTCTTCTTTGTCCCGCAGCCCCAATCATATAGTATGCAGCAACAAAGCTTGAGACTTCCTTGGGGTTGTATTAGAGGACAGTACACCCCATTGGTCTGCTCTGTCAGAGTACTGGTTCTTGTATGATTGTCAGCATATCAAAGCTACCTATCTGCCTAGGTCTTTGACTGAAGTCATGAGCCAGATGGTGAGAGGTTAACCCATGTCCCTGAGCAGACAACTATTTACCAATTATTCTTATGGAAGTGATGGGATGTTGAGAAATGGTATAAGATGAAAACATCATGACTATCATAGGAAATTACAGGCCTGCACAATGATTTGCATATGCTCAGAGATGAGTGACACAATTGAGAAATAGATTATTTTCTGTTTCAGAATTTTGCTAATTGATAGAAATTACACAGGAGGAGATCTAATAATTCTGACAGTTCTTTCCTCTTGTTTGGAAACCTCCAAAGGGAATTTGATAAATTCTTGAAGGCTGCCTCCTGCTTTTTAACTGTTTCTGTCATAATTTTCTTCATGTGATTAGGAACAAACAAATTTGGCCTTCTTGAAGTTCAAATTCACAAAAAAGGTTTGGAGTTAGGCACTGCACCCTTGTTTCCAAATGCATATTTGCCTCAGGCAGCTGTCGCAGAACACAGATGTTCCCTCTAATCTTTCTCGTATTGCATGAGCCTATTCATTTATGTTTGGTTCCCCTTAAATTTTTTTCACGGGGCATTCGCGTTGTAACTTAAAGGGGCTGACAAACTCCGTCCATGTGTGAATGTCTGGATTGCTGCACAGCCACACAATTCAGACGTCTTCAAGATACTACCAGGAAAAGATGGGGTAGATAATAAACTATTTCCGCTGGCTGGAGATTCTGGAACAAAGGGCATAATCTAAAAATTAGGGCCAGATGATTCACGAGAGATGTTAGGAAGCATTTCTACAAACTAAGTGTTGTTGGGATTTGAAACTCTCTTCCACAAATGACAGTTAGATCAGTTAGTTTTAAATAGAGGTAGATAAAGGTTTTGGTAACCAAAGGGATATGGGCCAAAGGCAGATATATGGAGTTAGGCCACGATCTCGTTGAATGGTAGAATAGCTTCGAGGGGCTGAAAGACCTCCACCTGTTCCTGTGTTCCTCGAAGGAACATTGCTGAACACACAACCAATTATGGTGAAATGTTTAAAATGATAAAACGAAGTGATGTGTTAGATGCAGGGAAATTATCAGGTTGACATAGGGAGATGCTTCACGAATTTAAAACCTGAAATGCTCTTCCCCTGTGCTGTGGATGTTGGGTCAATTGCAATGCTCAGGAATGAGACTGATACACTTTTAAAGAATAATGGTATTAAGGGATGTAAATTGAAGGTCAGTAAATAGGGTTGAAGTACCTGTTGACCTGATTTGAATCAAGCACATGGCTGACCTGGACCTTAACAGGATCTATGGCTGGATGCAAAAGCTGTGTCAGCATTTTAATCCTCTCAGAATTGGAATTCAGTTGAACATCATCATTGAAGACCCACTTATCCAAAATAGCCCTGGAAACTGGGTCTCTAAAAGCCTACCCAGCTTCTGGTTTTCAGTGCTTTTATTCTTAAAAATTGCGTGTGTGTAGATGTAATATAAGAACTAAACTGAAGCTGCTGAGAAAGTCAGTTGATTTGTCAACATTCACGGTTTAGGCTTTCCTGATGTACCAGAGGCTTTTATTTGCCCTCTTGTGGATATTTTGTGGTATGTGTGCATAACATCAGGAAAGGTGAGTTGATTGAATAGAGCTTTGTAATATTGTGAATTGCGTCCAGGATATAAGTATTTTGTGCCTTTTTTGGCTTTTAACTCCATTTGTGGTGCTTGCATAATTTTTGTGTAATATAATGAGATTTTATTACTGTTACCTCCTACTCTTTTGTTCAGCATATTTTGTTTGCACTGGGTTTCAGGGATTGACAGATTCGACATTCTAAAATTGCTGCGTACTGTAACAGTTTGCTCAACACTAATGGAAGATTGTGTTAATTTGTCAGTAATTAGAGTTTCAACATATATTCAGATAGTAAGTCATATATTAATCTAATATTCTGTTTAATTATAGTCAGTCAAAGATGGTGCTGCTAAAAGCACATAGGCCTTTGCCTGTGGCTACATTCTGTCAAAGATGACATGGATGATTTAGCCAGAGGCTAATAGACCCTGTATCTAATGCAGGGGAAGACTCACTTTTTACGACTTATTATAAACTGCAAAGACCTTTTGAAGTGAGGTTCATTTTGGGTATCAGGATACAGCTAGGTCCTAAATTGTTTTGATTTTCTAGCCAAAGGTATGTAGCAATCTATGTATTATTTTAGAATTAAGTTCTGTCATTAGTATTGTTTGATTATTTTCACTTTTATGTATTTTGTTATATTTTGTAATGGTTCTTTATTGCCTCAGTTTTAACATAATTCACTATGATGATAAGACTTAATTCTTGCTAATGTGACTCCTATTTCTCTGAAGCAAAAAGTATTTTCAAAGTGACTTCTTAGTTTCCTTAGTAAGTACTGTTTTTAACTAAAATATATTGATAGAGTTTAGAATTCCCCAGAACATTTAGTTGTGCTATTTGGAACATTTGGAATGATATTCATCATTGATATATGATATACTACATACCCTGTAAACCGGCACACAATTCCTCATTATCCTCATTATCTTAGGAGAGTTCTGTAATCTTAGTAAGCTGACAGGAACAAGCTATAATGAAAAGGATGGCCCTGGGAGTGAATGTCAGTGTGGAGAACCATTGTAGAGATAGTAGAAAGGGAGTGCCAGTAAATGATCATCAGTCTTAAGAAATGAATCATAAATTGAGGAGATACTATCTAACCAATCTGAAATTGATCACATGCTTAAGAAGGAGATCAGGGGCATGAGACAGCTTTGGCAAATAAGGGTAAAGAGAATCCAAAGAGATTAAGGACAAAGGGGTAACGAGGGAGAAAAGAGGGCCCCCTAAAGACCAGGAAGGCCACCTTTGTGTGGAGCCGCAGGAGATGGGGGAGATATTAAATGAGTATTTTGCATCAGTATTTACTGTGGAGAAGGATGTGGAAGATAGAGAAAGTGGAGAAGTAAATAGCAACATCTTGAAAAACGTCCATAGGAGGAGGTGCTGGACAGCTTGAAATGCATAAAGGTGGACAAATCTCCAGGACCTGATCAGGTGTACCCTAGAACTCTGTGGGAAGCTGGAAAGGTGATTGCTGGCCCCCTTGCTGAGATATTTGTATCATTGGTAACCACAGGTGAGGTGCCAGAAGACTGGAAGTTGGCTAACGTGGTACCACTATTTACGAAAGGTAGTAAGGAAAAGCCAAGGAACTATAGACCAGTGAGCCTGACATCGGTAGTGGGCAAGTTGTTGGAGGGACAGGATTTACATGTATTTGGAAAGGCAGGACTGATGAGGGAGTGGCTTTGTATATGGGAAATTATGTCTCACGAACTTAATTGAGTGTTTTGAAGAAGTAGCGAAGAGGATTGATGAGGGCTGAGCAATGGACGTGATCTTTAAGGACTTAAGTAAGGCATTTGACAAGGTTCCTCATGGTAGACTGGTTAGCAAGGTTAGATCACATGGAAAACAGAGAGAACTAACCATTTGGTTGCAGAACCGGCTTGAAGGTGGTGGTGGAGGATTGTTTTTCAGACTGGAGGCCTGTGACCAATGGTATGTCACGAGGATCGTTGCTGGGCCCACTGCTTTTCATTATTCATATGAATGATTTGGATGTGAACATAGGATATGTGCAGATGACACCAAAATTGGAAGTGTAGTGGACAGCGAAGAAGGTTATCTCAGAGCAGATCAGATGGGCCAATGGACCGAGGAGTGACAGATGAAGTTTAATTTAGATAAATGTGAGGTGCTGCATTTTGGAAAGGCAAATCAGGGCAGGAATTATACACTTAATGGTAAGGTTCTGGGGAGTGTAGCTGAGCAAAGAGATCTTGGATTGCGGGGGCATAGTTCTGTTAAAGTATCTATTCGAGACAGCTCAGCGAATTCCTGATGGACTTGACCCGTAAGTCTCTCTTCGTTCATCCTGGAGATCGTACTCTGTGGCAATATGGAATATAAAACTCTTGCAGACAGTTTAATTTAAATTATTACCTTTATTTACCAATGGCATCAATGTTACACTATAACATAGACACCCACAAGCTGGGCTTGAGCTAAGATTCTAAAACCATCAGCAGAGTAGCGGCGCCAGCTCTTACCCCTAAAAGATCTCTCTGGTTACTCCCCTTAATGCTGCAAACAAGCTGTCTTTATACAGAAATCGATATTAAAATTACAAAAACGCTACGTGTCCTTTAGCAGATAAGCAGCAATAAAATGGCAAAAGTTTGCAGAGGAAGAGAAACTCATTGACAGGTCTGAGTACGCTTGACTAATTAAGCTACATGCACATCAAAGTGGAAAATCCTGATCAAGCCAGGCCAAATGGCCAATTGCTTTGGCTAGATAACCTTCCCTTTTAACAGTACATCACAACGAGGGACTAGTCGTAACTATGTGGAAAAGGTCATGAGGTAACCTCGCTCAGCTAACATGTCCAGTATCACTGTCCTACAAATGGCATTTTCTTTTAAAATCATCTTAGATTCCCAGAATGCAAATTAAGTTCATAACCTTCCCAGATCTCGAGCTCCAGGGAACAGCACACAAATATTCAGTCCCTGATAAGCCAGTGCACACTCAAATCAGACCATAACTAATTAAACCTTCCACTAGCTTCCATCCTGTCCCTCTCTCTCTCTCTTTCTTTATCTCTCTGTCTGTGTCCCTTGAACCCTTCAATCAGTGAATGTAATTTACAGAAGAATGTTTTCTCTTTCTCTCTCACACCTGAGCATTTTCCATCTTCCTTATTATGTCAGTTTCTGCCTTTGTGTTTTCCTAGCCTGTAAGGGTAATGAGACATTCACCATTTCCGAATAGTCAAGATGATGGAGTTAGTTTCGTAAATTCAAATCTGCTCAGTGTGGTATACATGGAAACGTATCAGGATTGTTCTATTACATGCATATTCCACTCAGCTTATTAACTTATAAGTTGTTTTCCAATTGAATGTGAGTTTTGTTAAGAGTCTTTGATATAACCGTAATTTTAGTTATCCAACATCCTGCTGTGAAATATGAAGTAGGCTGGGTCTATTTTCCCTGGAGCATTGGAGGCTGAGGGGTGCCCTTAATAGAAATTTATAAAATCATGAGGGGCATGGATAGGGTAAATATTCAAGGTTTTTTCCCTGGGCTGGGGGAGTCTAAAACTAGAGGACATAGGTTTAAGATAAGAGGGGAAAGATATAAAAAGGACCTAAGGGACAACGTTTTCATGGAGAGGGTGATGCATGTATGGAATGAACTGCCAGAGGGAGTGATGGAGGCTAGTACAATTACAAGATTTAAAAGGCACCTGAAGGGGTTTATGAATAAGAAGGATTTAGAGGAATGTGGGCCAAATCCTGGCAAATGGAACAATATTTATTTAGGATATCTGGTCAGCATGGGTGAGTTGGACCGAAGGGTCTGTTTCCATGCTGTACATCTCTATGACTGTATGTCGCATAGTTTGTGCACTGACAAGCCATTTAGAGTGCAGGACACTTCTGATCATGTACTTAGGTAGAGATTAGCAAGTGTAAATAAGCAGTAATTCTTCAGAAAAGATTTACAAGGCTATTGACAGGGTAGAAGGGTTTGAGCTACAGGGAGAGCCCAAATAGGCTGGGGCTATTTTCCCTAGAATGTTGGAGGCTGAGGGGTGACCTTATAGAAGGCCAGTGCTCAGTAAGAAGACAAAAGGAGAATTTCCGTCAACAGAATGGAAGACCTGAGCTCAGCTAGGGGGAGTATGTGGTGGACGGGGTGGCGTGAGGGTAGTAGCGGGGGAATATGTAGACTTACAAAGCAAATGAATCAGAGTGGACAGAAAAGAATGGAAAGCATTAAAGAAAAGCTACCAATAGTAATGAAGGGTGGAAAAAAAGGTCAAAATTAATGGCTGTTTGCTTAAGTGCAAGACAAGATAAACGAATTATTGAAGCTAGGTATTAGGAAGGCTGATGAGGAGTAGTACAGCTTCGCTTTGATTGTCTCAGACCTCTGTAAGGCTACACTGGAGTATTATGAGCAGTTTTGGTGTCCTTATCTCAGGAAATATGTTATTGCCAGAGAGAGAGTACAACAAAATTTCTTTAGACCTTTTCCTGGCATGAAGGGTCAGTCCAATGAAGAAACATTGGGCAAACTGGGCCTGTATTCTCCAGAGTTTCACGGAATGAAAAGTGAGTTTATTGAAACCTGCAAAAAATCTTTAAGATGTTTTCCCTGGATTTTATGGGAGATGAGTTGAAGTTATTTTACCCAGAGTGTTGTCAATGTTTAGAATTTTCGACCACAGTCTTTGAGTATGTTTACAGTTGAGAATGATCAATAGATTTCTGATCATCAGTGACATACACAGTTGTAAGGGTGGGATGAGTAAAAGTGTTTGATCAGCCATGATCATATTGAATAGTGGGGTAGGCATGATGGTCTGAATGGCCTACTTATAAGGAGATCAAAGCCAGGAATGAAATATTTAGGGGAACATGACTTTTCAAAACGCAAGCAGGAAGGGAGGTGTGGTGAGTTAACTTTGTTAGTATGGTTACAAGAAATCACCCAGGTGCAAATGAGTTGGAATCCATATGGTGGATATAAGAAATAAGACGTGGAGGAAGGCACTGATGGGAGAAGTCTACAGACACTAGCTGTTCTGTAGGACAGAGAATAAGTCAGAAAATGATGAGGACGTGAAAAACAGTAGTACATTGATAATGGGTAACTTTAATCTCCATGTAGATTTGAAAAATTAAATTAGCAAAGGTAGCCAGTAGTAAGAATTCATAGAGTGTATTTGGAGCAATTTTCAAGAGCAATCTGTTGTAGATCCAACCAGGAATCAGTCTATTTTGGATCTGGTGTTGTGTAATGAGGTAGTTTTGATAAATGATCGCAGAATAAAAAAATCCCCTGGGGAACAGGTACCGTAGCATGGTAGAACTTAGGATTCAGTTTGAGAGTGAGGAACTTTGGTTGGAATCAACTATGCTGAACCTAAATAAGGGTAATTATTTCAAAGAAGTAATCACAGTAACAAGAAGAGCAATACTTATAAAGCAATGATTCAGCCCATCCTCTTCAGGACACCAGCTCACAATTTCTGGTGAACTGATAATAAGACAATGAGATGAAGGAACAGAAAGGGGCCATTGACCCATCAATTCTACTTTACCATTCAATGACATCATGGCTGATCTGACACCCTTAATATTACTTCCCTGTCTTTTCACTGTAACCCTTGATTCTCTTACTGATTAAAAATCTGTCTCAGCCTTGTATATACTTAATAATTCAGCCTCTACAACCCTGTACTGTAAGAAAAAGAACTTCCTCATCTGTCTTAAATAGACAACACCTTATTTTGAAACTATGCCCTTTGATCCTAGGCTTTCCCACACTGGAAAACCAGTCTCTTCCTTTACCCTGTTACTTCCCTAAGAACTGGTATGTTGCAAAACGGTCACCTCTCATTCTTCTACATTCCAGTGAGTACAGGCCCAACCCACTCAATCTCCATTTATAAGAAAATCTCTCCATAGGCAGAATCAACCTAGTGAATCTTCTCTGATCTGTCTCCAGTGTCAGATAAGAGGATCAGAAGCATTTCATGGTATTCCAGGTGTAGTCTAAATTGCATAATTTTAGCAAGACCTCCTATATTTATTGGCTAATTTGAAACAAAGGCCAATTTTCCACTTGCCTTCTCTGTTATCCACTGAACCTGAATGCTAGCTTTTTGTGAGCCATAAACGAGGACTGAAACTCCTCTGTGCTGTAGCATTATGCAGCCTTTCCTCAATTAAACATCATCCAGCTTTTCTATTCTTTCTGCTGAAGTGCATAACATCCCATTTTTCCACATTATATTCCATCTGCCAAGGTATTTCATTCACTTAACCTGTTGATATCCCTCACCTCTATGACTTCATGGTCATCCTCGTTACTTGACTTCCCACTACCTTTGTCTCATCATTTACATTAGTACATTTACATTACTTGTCAAAGTCATTAATATACATCATATCCATAACATACTACCCCATTACCATGGATTCCTCTTATTAAGTAGTTCAATGTGCAATGCCTTTTTGGAATCTAAATATTTTACAACTATTAGTTCCCTTTTATCTTAAGTGCTAGTTACCTCCTTGAAGAACTGCAATAAATTTGTCAGCTCTTCATGACACCATTCTGACTCTACTTGAGTATATTATGTACTTCTGAGTGCTCTATTATTACATCCTGTATGATAGACTCTTAACATTTTTCCAGTGACAGGTGTTAAGCTAACTGGCATATTATTGCATTTTCTTTTGTCTCCTTCCCTTTTTGAGTAAGGCTGCCTTCTTGAACAGTTGCAGTCCATGTGCTGTAGGTGCACCCAAAGTGGTGTTTGGGAGATGGTTCCATGATTTTAACCCAACGTAAGTCATGGAGTAATTACACAGTTCCAGGTTAGACTGGTGTGTGGCTTGGAGGGGAGCTTGTGGTGGTGTTCCCTTGTGTCCACTATCCTTTTTTTTCAATGTGTTAGAGATTACATGTTGGTCTGATCTTATGGTGGAAGAAAAGCCATTGATTGAAGCAGCTGAAGATAGTTGAGCATAAGTTACTGCCCAGAGGAAAATCCTGTGGTAATATCATGAAACAAAATTGTGCATGAATGTGAATAGTGGCTTTTATTTTCCTATAACATTGAAACATTCACCAAAAGTTAATTTTTAAAAGCTAAAAACTAGATCATTTCTGTGTTTAACTATTCGTTAATCCATAGAAATTGGTTTTGTTTGAATTCTGTCATGTTTCTTTAGGACTTACCCATCAATTACTTGGTTATATCATCTGTTGAAGAAATTGTCGATCTTGTCAAAGGTGAAGTGAAAAATGTGTCCAACGGCGTTAAAGATGAAGAAGAGGAAAATGAAGATTTGGATTTCATAGGTATGGTGAAGTACAGTTAGATACAAAAGAGCAAAATCTATTGACAACTTCACACATGGAGAATAATGAATAACCTTTCATTTTCCATCTTGTGTTTGATATCATAAGAGAAGAATGTAAGTTCATAATGTAAATGCATTGTATTACTAGGTAGCATCTACTAAAAGTCATTCAGCATATTCAAACCTCAGGACTTCCTGTTAAGTAAATAACTGTAGGCAGAGTAAGAATTCTTCTTCACGAAAGCATATTTTAAAACCACAATAATGCCATTTCATAAGATATACTCTATTCAAAAATGTTAATGCTTTTTGCATGTCTTCTCACACACTTGGTATTCCCTTTTTTAAGAATAATAGGAAAGTGGTAAAAAGATTCCTGGGGTGACTTTTTATGATGTGCATCCTCAATGCTCCTTCTGTGGCTACCTCAGCAATGTCTGACCCAGAGGTCTGGATCCTACCACTGCACCACAAGGCCCCCTTCAGAAATGTCATGCTAATAAAGAGATTGAGGGTACTATTGACAATAAAATAGATCTGAATTGTTTTATTTGTAACAGAGATGCATATGCTACATATTCATCACTTATTAAGTAGGTTCCCATTAGTACGTTTTCTATTATTTATGCTTAAAGAAGGATGAAATAAGAATATAAAGTACTACATCTCAGCAAGTCAACCAGAACAAATCCATTTGTTTGCAGAACTGGAATGATTCTTTATTATAATATTTATTTCAACATAATGTATTATATTTTGATGGAATATTTTTATATTATATTATATTATATTATATTATATTTTGTGCAGATTGTTTCCTTTGTATTTTCATGTTGAATTTTGCTGGTTGATTGTGTACCTCTGGGATCAAATAATCAGAATGCGGCATTATTCTCAGCATCCTCCTGCTGAACAATGTACTATCATAGTTTCCTGAGATTAGAATAATCATTCCTTTTAGAAAAGGGTAAAGCAAATAACTTTTGAATAAGGTTAACACGCACTTGCACACATGTCAAATGAGCATCCCAGACAAAATGGCAGTGGTTGCTGGTTTAGCGTTGCTACTTCTTTGAGGTATCCAGGAAAGTCACTTTCGATGATCTGTGGTGTCTTCACAACTAGTAGCAAAATGTTGTTTTACCGACAGTGTATGTATTAAGATGCTTACAAAATTATGAAGGATGAATGCACGATTAGGAAAAATGTTTATTTCCATTGGGTCTGAAAATTTTTTTCTGTGGTTCAGGTATTCAAGATGATGAAGTGGCAGAAGCTATCAGCGCATACATGTGGAAAGAGCATGATCTAGGCTTAATTCAAGCACTAACAGACATTAGCTTTCCTACAATCTTAGAAACAATTCCCCACGTGGTGGTGCTGTTCTACACTGCTTGTAAGTACTGGGGCATTTTATAGATACAAGCTGCTAAATAGAATTAACTTATTAAAAGATGAAGTGAAAAGAATTCCTGGGCTAAGCATTAAATTACAAAGTTTGAACAAAAATGAATTTCAGCTGTCAAGAGCAATGAAAAATGATTGGGTACAATATGCAGAGCTGAACACAAAACAAATTAAATGTTTGTGTTTTTTATTAATAAGCAAATTATGTTAGATATGTTGTGAAGGGTGATATGATTGGCTAATTTAACTAGATGGAGCAAATAAATAGTGACTGTTAATCCTTTTGGTGTTTATCTACAATCATTTATACAGCAAATATCCCTGATTTCTTTTGAGCAGGCTGGTTGTAGATTTTTTTCCCCAGGTGTCAGTTGTACATGTATGTGCAGCATTTTTTTTTCCGATTTTCAATTTTCTCCTGATGTTCGTGATTTGTACTAAGGTGAAGTTCCACAAGTTATATTGGCAGTCCTCCTGTAGCTTCCCTTAGTCAGTGTTCTTAATTAGATAAAGCCTTATGACAGCTGTAATCAAATTGTTCATGTCATATCATGGTAATGAATTGATGTCGATCACATCATTTGTGAATTACTAATAACATTACTGTTAGAGAATGAAAGTACACATTTCTGGCACATTTGCTGTAGTTATGATTAATGAATTTGAAATGAAACAGTAAGCAACATTTTTGTGGATAAATTTACCCCATGTATGGGGTGTATACAGAATTTAATGAGACAGTATATATTTTTATGACCATGTTTCCCACACATTTTGAATGCTATTACAAAAGTATGTTCCTGTTAACGTCCTGTGTATTTCTGGTAATATACGCAAAGTCCTGTGCCAGATAACAACAATGAGATTAATGTGCAGAGTCGAAACCTTGAATTTGTTCCTCTAATTTATGTCGGCTATCATAATTTATTTATTAATTCTAGCTAGATTAACTGCATTCATATCTGCATTCCATAACTCTGCCTATTTTCGGTCTTAGTCAATATTTTCCATGCAGTTGTTGTCTATAGGTTCTTGTGGCAGGTGATCTCGTGTCAAGATAGACCCTACTGAGCTGTCTTATGCCATTCTGACACATCTGTCAGCCTCGACTGACCACGCTTTCTGCTGTCATCCATTTTGCCCTCTACAAGAAACCTCTAGAGTGTTTCAGTTCCGATTAAGTGGCTAAAAGATTGATGTTCTCTTTTCTACTTGTCTACTTAGAAATCTTTTTGCTCTTAATTTTAAGTACATCTTTATTTACCTTATAATGTGTATAACTGTACAGACAGTCTACCTAAACATTTATTTCAAATTTCTGCAGGAATGCTAGTGTTGAGAATGAACGTGCAGTAAAGATATTTTGTTATGCTTATATACAGTTAACTTAAATGTAAATAATGTGTGAAGCAATGCAGAAATACACCTCTTCTGCCATTTGTTAACAATTTTTTAAGCAATGTTTGTGGTCTTTCAGTTTTGAAATTTTAACTGAAGTGTTTTTTATAATATGAAACCTAAAATAAGTTATTTTTGTGCGGGATTAATTATTTAAAAAACCTTCATATTCAGTCTCTAATTCCATTGTTGGCTAGTATCCCAGCCAAATGGCCAGCCTAACCATTCCATATCAGATTATGGATTGACCGCAGAAGACATAGTAATTGAGTTCAGAGCCTCTCCACATCCAATGATCACACATATTTTTTCCAGGATTGGTTATTGCGAGGAGTGACAGATGGAGTTTAATTTAGATAAATGTGAGGTGCTGCATTTTGAAAAGGCAAATCAGTGCAGGACTTATACACTTAATGGTAAAGTCCTGGAGAGTGTCGCTGAACAAAGAGTTGTGAGGTGCGGGTTCATAGGTCCTTGAAAGTGGAGTCACAGGTAGATAGGATAGTGAAGAAGTGTTGCTTTTATTGATCAGAGCATTGAGTACAGGAGTTGGAAGATCATGTTGCGGCTGTACAGGTCATTGGTTAGGCCACTATTGTCGGAGTGCATTTAATTCTGGTCTCCCTGATACGGGAAGGATGTTGTGAAACTTAAAAGGGTTCAGAAAAGATTTACAAGGGGATTTCCGGGGTCGGAGGGTTTGAGCAATGGGGAGAGGCTGAATAGATTAGGGTTATTTTCCCTGGAGTTTTGGAGGCTGAGAGGTGACCTTGTAGAGGTTTATAAAATCATGACGCGCATGGATAGGATAAATAGACAAGGTATTTTCCCTAGGATAAGGAATCCAAAACTAGAGGGCAATGTTCACAGTGACAGGTGAAAGATTTAAAAAGGACCTAAGGGGCAACTTTTTTTACGCAGAGGGTGGTGCTTGTATGGAATGAGCTGCCAGAGGAAGTGGTGGAGGCTGGTACAATTACATTTAAAAGGTATCTGGATGGGTATATGAGTAGGGAGTGTTTAGAGGATATGGGCCAAGTGCTGGCAAATGAGACTAGGATATCTGTTCAACATGGACGAGTTGGACCAACTCATGCTGTACATCTCTATGACTCTACAATGCTAATTATGGGGTTTGCTGATTTGTTTCCTGCCTTCTGTTAATCCAGGAATGCTGCAACTAATTCTCTTACAGTGTCAATGACTGTCAATGACAGGGTGAATGGAGTTAGTATGTTCCCGATGATCGGGAGTCTAGAACCAGAGGTCACAGTCTGAGGATATGGCAGTCATTTAGTACTGAGATGAGGAGAAATTTCTTCCAGACTATGGTGAATCTATGGAATTCTCAACCATAGGAAGTGGTTGAGGCTAAAACATTGGGATGTATTCAAGAAGGAGTTTGTAGCGAGGTCAGCCAAATGGACCTCAAAGAATATGAATTCCTCGATTGGGACTGTTAATCTGCTGCGCTCAGGGAGCCCTGGCTGACTGATAGAAACAAACATGACAGACGTTCTGTTCATTCTGAGAGCTGACTCTGAGGAAACAGGATCAGTGTCAAGGGCTTTCCACATGTAAATAAAGGGTGACCTGGTGACAAGATACTGCTGTCTGTGGAGTTGTTTCAGAGTTTGATTTTGTTCTTAGGGGTAAAGGGATCAAAGAATATGGGAAAAGGTGGGAACAAGTTACTGTGTTGGATGATCAGCCATGTTGATACTGAATGGCAGAGTAGGATTGAAGTTCTGGATGTAGGTTTGCTCGCTGAACTGGAAGGTTCATTTCCAGATATTTCGTCACCTTACTAGGTAACATCTTCAGTGGGCCTCCAGGCAAAGCACTGTTGATAATTCCTGCTTTCTATTTATATATTTGGGTTTCTTTGGACTGGTGATGTCATTTCCTGTGGTGGCATCATTTACGGTGGTGATGTCACTTCCTGTTCTTTTTTCTCCGGGGGTGGTAGATGGGGTCTAACTTGATGTGTTTGTTGGTAGAGTTCTGGTTGGAATGCCATGACATCATCACAGGAAATGATATCACCAACCCAAAGAAACCCAAACATATAAATAGAAAGCAGGAATTATCAAAGTGCTTTGCCCAGAGGCCCATTGAAAATGTTACCTAGGAGGGTGACGAAATGTCTGGAAACATACCTTCCAACTCAGTGAGCAAACCTACAAGTACAAATATTACAACAAGTACAAAACAATACAATCCAAAACAATACAAAAACAAACACAAGTGAAAAAAACCCAACCTACCCTCAGGTACAAATGTATAAACACATATAGAAAACTATACAATAAAAAACCCCAAACTGGCTATTTAACTAAATAAATAATAACCAACAAAAAACTAATAAAGAGTAATAACTCAGCCTAGCCAACCAAAACGCTCATAAGTTCACAGTTCCTCCTCCCTGTATATTGGACTCATAAAACCCAAGCATTACAACTATATAAAGTGTGGCAGATAAATCTGTGTCCAGGTATTCCAAAAAGGGCTGCCACATCTTATAAAAATTCTCAGTTTTGTGGGGTACCATATTTGTGAGAAAATCCAAGGGAATATGCTCCATAACAATCTTCCGCCAAACCGACAGGCCCGGGGGATTTTCGGATATCCAGCCTAGCAAGATATTCTTTCTTGCACAGAACATGAGAATATTGAAAAGTATTTTCTTATGTTCGTCTGCAGGGAATACAGTGGGCAGGCCCAAAATGAGAGAGATAGGGTCCTTCTCCACCCTTAGACCCAAAGTCCTCTCCATTGCGCCCGCCACAGCACTCCAATATGTTTGAAGCCTATCACAAGACCAAAGACAATGGGTAAGAATGCCCGTGGACTCTTACTTTGCACTTGGGACATGCTGAAGGTATCCCTGGTTTAAATTTTGACAAATGGTCCAGAGCCAAATGGACCCTGTGGGAACCTTCAACTGTAAAGCATGGGTCCTATTGCAAATGGATATCTTCCTTGCATTCTCCCAAATATTCTCCCATGCCTCTGAGGAAACTTCAACGCCCAGCTCTCTCTCCCACACCTTGCAGAGTCGATCAAACTCATCTGAGGGGGCAGAAAGTGTACTTTTATCACTTAGCACCCCCTTGTCTCTCTGTCAAATTTGTAGGGATCTGTCAAAAAATGAAAGAGGTCTCTATTAGATAACTCGTACTTCTGTATTAACTGTATTGACTGTATTACGTCTCCCTCAAATAATTGCCAATGCAAAACATACCCCTAGCTGCCCAGTGTTGAAAACCTGAATCTCTCATTCCCGCTTGAAAACCTAGCATACTCACTAAAGGTGTAAACAAAGATGTTTTGCCAATATTGCCTTCCCTTTACCAAATTGCCCTCCATGCTTTAACAGTATTGATGACTATTGGGTTATGGCAGTATTCCCTAACTGTCCTCATTTTGTCCAAAAACAGCAAACTGGTAAGGGGGCACCTGGGAGGCTTCGATACCTAGCCATTTTGAAAGAGGATCTCCACAAACTCAAGCACTCATGTAGGACCAAAGCGTTCTTAATTGGTAATTTTTAATGTCCGGAAAGTCCACTCCCCCCAATCTGTGAGGCAGTTGCAGTTTAGCTAATTTAATGAGGAGCCACTTACGGTGCCAAATAAAGGAACTGATCCAGCCGTTCAGCCTCCTGAATGTTTGCTTACTGAAAATCGGGGGAACGACCGTATAGAGTATTGCAAACGGGGGGAGTATATTCATCTTAATAAGCGCTATCCGACCCAACCACGAGACCGGAAGTGCCTCCCATCTTTGAAGGTCTCCTAAAGTTTAATTTTATCAAATAATTAGTTAAAATTGTCTTTGAACAGCTGATCCAGAACTGGAGTAATGAATGTGCCCAAATACACAAAACCCCGCTGTGACCTCCTAAATAGGAATCTATAGTCGCCCTCAAGACTAGCTCCTTCGTAAGACCACCCAATGGCATAGCCTCTGATTTCGCAAAATTAATCTTATACCCTGAAAAGTGCCAAACACGTGAACGCATTGTATCAGGCGAGGCACTGAAACTGCTGGATTTGTCACAAAAAGTAGGACAGTGTCTGCATACAATGAAATCTTATGTAATTTTGACCCCGCTTCTAGAGCTGATGTATTGAGATCCCATGAATGGCCTCCGCCAATGGTTCAATCACCAGCGTAAAAAGCAGTGGCGAGAGGGGACAGCCCTGCCAGCTGCTCCTAAAAATAATAAACTGCTTGTTCGTACCCCATTGGTGATGACCCCTGCGAGAGCACCACGATAGAGAACCTTTACCCATCTAATAAAGACTTCACCCAAACCAAACCACTCCAGAGTATAGAAAAAGTACTACCATTCAACTCAGTCAATTGCCTTCTCTGCATCTAGAGAAATCACCAATTCCTGTATTGACTGTTGTTGACATGCTTGAATTACATTTAGCAGCCTCCTAACATTATTGGAGTGAAATGGGCCTGTATGAAGCACAGTCTTCTGGGTCCTTCCCTTTTTTAAGGCTAAGTGAAATATTGGCCAGTCTCAGAGATGTTGGGAGACAATCATGACTCTATGAGTCATAAAATATATTGAGCATCGGGCCTGACAGTATACTTATAAATTCCTTATAGAATTCACTGGGAAGTTCACCAGGACCGGGCGCCTTTCCACTCTGAAGTTGCCTCACAGCTTCCTGCACTTCTTGCTCTGATAAGGGCATTGAGAAAGGACTCTTGTTTAGGGATCGTACTCGGGAGCTTCAGATCCTTAAAAAAAGGCTCCATTTTGTCCAGCTCCCCCTCACAATCCTCAGATTGGTAGTAAAATCTCTAGAACGCTATATTAATCTTTTTAGAATCACATGTTAGGTTCCCAGACCCTTCCCTAATCACTGTAATGGCTTGAGGGGCACTCCTTTTCCTGGAAAGATACGCTACGTATTTGCCTGGCTTGTCACCATGCTCGTATAACCTTTGCTTTGCAAAAGCCAGCTCCTTCTTTGCTGTCTGTGTGAGCACGGAATTTAGTGCAGACTTCAGCGACGTAAACCTCTGTAGTTTGACCAATGAGGGTCTGTCAAAGTAAGGGAAAAAGTGAGGACTGCAGATGCTGACTGAAGAAGGGCTTATGCCCGAAACGTCGATTCTCCTGCTCCTTGGATGCTGCCTGACCTGCTGCGCTTTTCCAGCAACACATTTTTCAGCTCTGTCAAAGTAAGCCTTCTTGGCTGCCTTCAACCGTGCTTCAAGGAAACATTGCTGCTCACCCTTCTGTCGCTTCCTACTGGTGGAATAGGAAATAATTAACCCCTGGCATAGGCTTTGGCAGTTTCCCAAAGGACGGATGAACTACCAACTGAGCCTAAGTTGATGTCTAGGAACGCCCAAAATTCCCTAGAGAAATACTCCACAAACTTATTATCCTTGAGGATGAAGGGATCCATTCGCCAGTGCCTCGAACCCATTGTAATGTCCTTAATCATAACCATAAGGTACACTGGAGCATGAGCAGAGATGGTAATATTACCAATCGTACAAGATGCCACTAAATCCAGAGTTGCTGCAGGGGTCAGAAAAAGACCAATCCTGGTGTGACATCTGTGCGGATTGGAGAAAAACATAAAATCCCTGCCTGTAGAGTGGAGACGCCTCCAGACATCCACCAACCCTAACTCCCCACACAGACCCATTAACTGTTTAGTTTGTACAGAGGGTATCGAGGGACCTTTGGGCAACCTGTCTACTCTGAGATCCATGAGACAGTTAGAATCTCCCCCTATAATGATGTGCCGGAACTCGAGACTTATCAGTTTAGAAAATGCATCTACCAAAAATTTAAGAGGATGAGCTGGAGGGCAATAAACATTTGAAACACCATATTATTCCCCATTACTCAAGGCTTGAAGAACTACAAACCTCCCGTGTGTGTCTTAACACACACTCACAATTTAAATGGAAGATTCTTCCTGACCAATATAGCCCCTCCCCTACCTCTGGCATTAAATGATGAAAAATAAACTCAGTCAAAGCCATTCTGCTGTAATTTCAGATGCTCCTTGTCATCCAAGTGTGTCTCCTGTTACAAAGCAATATCCACCCTGATGAAGGGCATTTGCCCGAAACGTTGATTCTTCTGCTCCTCGGATGCTGCCTGACCTGCTGTGCTTTTCCAGCACCACACTCTTTACTCTAATCTCCAGCATCTGCAGTTCTCACTTTCGCCCTGTTTCTTAAATCCTCAAGACATGGGGAGCAAACCCCAAAAAACTTTGAACATCGCATAACAGGATGGCTTATCCTGTTTGGTCATAATCTGGTGCAATACTATGAACAGTAATGCTCATAGGAAAGAGCATGTTTCTGATTTTACACCTAGAGCCAATTGTATGATGCTGGTCTCCTATGGACACAGGCGTAATCTCAATAAAGTTTCATAGGAAGTCCCAATCATGAAAAGGATACACGTTTCGAGAATAGTAACTCTGGAGTCCTGAACATTTTGGGTTCACTGTTGTGGGGTAAAGGAAGAATTTGAACTAGCTTATAAATTTTGCAGTTATGTTGTGACTCAAAGCAGTTTACGGCCACTGAAGTACTTTAGAAGTGTACTCGCTGTTGTGATGTGCAACTGTGAAAACCAATTTGAATAGACAAGGTCATACCATTGGCTGTGAAGTAATGACGTCTTTTAGCGACGTAGGTTAAAGGATATGTATTAGCCAGAACACTGGAGAACGCACTCGTTTTGTAACATAAACAGAAAGTCAAATAGAAACGCAACAGAATCTCTCCATCTCTTCAAAATGGGGATTCTTGTGTCCACCTGAGAAGGCTGATGGTGTTAGAACATAGAACATTGTAGCATAGTACCGGCCTTTCAGCCCTCGAGGTTGTGTCAACCTTTTATCCGACTCCAAGATCAAACTAACCTAGATAGCCTTCATTTTACTATCATCCATGTGCCTATCCAAGGGTCGTTTAAATGTTCCTAATGTATATGACTCTACTACCACCGCTGGCAGTGCATTCTACACACCTACCACTCTCTGTGTCAAGAACCTACCTCTGACATCTCTTCTAAGTCACCTAAAAATTATGCCCCCTTGTGGTAGCCATTTCTGTCCTCGGAAAAAGCCTCTGACTATTCACTGTATCTGCCTCTCATCATCTTGTACACTTCTATCAAGTCACCTCTCATCCTTTGCTTCAATGAGAAAGCCCTAGCTCCCTCAACCTCTCTTCACAAGACATGCCCTCCAATCCAGGAAGCATCCTGATAAATCTCTGCACCTTCTCTAAAGCATCCACATCCTTCCTATAATGAGGCAACCAGAACTGAACACACTATTCCAAGTATGGTCTAACCAGGGCTCTATAGAGCTGCAGCATAACGTTTTGACTGTTGAATTCAGAGTGCTGGTCCTGAATGAATGCTTATTAAGGGAATAAAATGGGCCACCAAGTATGGGCCAAACTAGGTTTAGATAGCAGATTTCCTGTCCTGGAGGACATCCATGAACCAGATGGAATTTTATGATAGTCCAATTGTTTCAGGATCAGTCATTCTTAGACTAGTTTATATTTCCAGATTTATTAATTAGTTGTATTTCATTTCCACCGGCTGACTTGGTGGCATTTTAAACCCTTCTCTGAGGTGGGTGTCTGGTTTATGAATCAAATAATGTGACCAAAATGCCATCATCCTGAGTACCATCTGCTTCAGTCAGCCAGAGACGACTGGTGAGCTTTGATTTGGAGAGCAGAGCCAGATGCATGATGTAGCCTGTATCGCTTGATTTCCAGATTTTGTATTTCATTAGAAAATATTGATTCATATCCATATTATGAACGATAAATTCAAGGTCAAGAGTTACCTTCTTAAATGTTGCAGCCTGTATGGTGTAGGTATTACAAAGTGCAGTAAGATAGGGAGTTCCAGGATACTGACCCAGCAACAGTGAAAGAGTAGCAATATATTTGCAAGTCAGAATGATGAGTGACATTGATAGAAACGCTTATATGGGGGTTTTCTCATGCACCTGGTCTTGCTCTTCTAGGTAGTAGATGTCGGAGGTTTGAAAAGTGCTGTGGATAGACCTTGGTGATTTGCACCACTACATTTTGTTGATGTGTTGACACAGTGCAGCGTTGGTGGAGGGATTGAATGTTTATTGCATTTTCATATTTGGGAATTTTTGACTGCTTCACATAAGTTTCATTACAAGTGCTAATGTGGTTTCTGCTTCACATAAATACGAAAGATTACAGTCAAAGTCTGGAGTCAAGTGATAGCCAAGTGAAGAGAAGTGAGTTCCCTGAAGCTGTCTTGTCTTCGTGCTTCATTTTGAAATGGCATGGAATAAGAGTCCAGATTATAGTCCATTGATCTTCCTAGGCACATTTTAATAATGTCTTGATTTAAACATTGAAAGTCAGGGTTCTTGTCCTCCTGAATGTTTTGTTTGCAGAATGCTCTGTGCACGTTATTAAGCTTGTGCAGACATCTTTGGCAGCATGCTTAGGTTTGCAGGCAGGCAGACCTCATGTAATGTAAACAAGGTTTTGCATAATTGGAATTTGAGTGTAAATAGTGACAAAATACAAAATAAATAATGACTTAACAACCAATGTTGAAGCCAAACAAAGTGAATCAGCAGTTACTTTGATAGACACTGGCTTGTTTCTAAATATGTGCGTATAATTGTAATTGAAGGCATATAAGGTTTCAATGTCACCACTTTTGCTTCTTTCTGATGTGCAATTTTGTTTTATCAACATGTTTGATTATGATGCACTTCCATGGCAGGTGGCACTTGAACCTGAGCTTTCTGGCTCAAAGATAGGGACAATACAATTGTGCCACAAGCAATCACATGCAGTTATATTGTCATTTGTGTTTCCCATGCTTCCTGGAATTTCCTGGCATCTTCCTGGAATGGACTGTGGACCTTCTATCCACTACTGCTAACGTAGGGTAATAGAGTCTTAGAGATGTACATCATGGAAACAGACCCTTCGGTCCAACTCGTCCATGCCGACCAAATATCCCAACCCAATCTAGTCCCACCTGCCAGCATCCGGCCCATTTCCCTCCAAGTCCTTCCTATTCATATATCCATCCAGATGCCTTTTAAATGTTGCAATTGTACCAGCCTCCACCACATCATCTGGCAGCTCATTCCATACACATACCACCCTGTGCGTGAAGAAATTGTTCCTTAGGTCTCTTTTATATCATTCCCCTTTCACCCTAAACCTTTGTCCTCTAGTTCTGGACGCCCCCACTCCAGGGAAAAGACCTTGTCTATTTACTTTATCCATGCCCCTCATGATTTTGTAAACCTCTATAAGGTCATCCCTCAGCCTCCAACGCTCCAGGGAAAACAGCCCCAGCATATTCAACCTCTCCCTGTCGCTCAAATCTTCCAACCCTGGCAACATCTTTGTAAATCTTTTCTCAACCCTTTCAAGTTTCACAACATCCTTCCAATAGGAAAGAAACCAGAAATGCACACAATATTCCAAAAGTGGCTTTACCAATGTCCTGTACAGCCACAACATGACCTCCCAACTCCTGTACTCAATACTCTGACTAATAAAAGAAAGCATACCAAACACCTTCTTCACTATCCTACCTACCTGTGACTCCACTTTCAAGGAGCTATGAACCTGCACCCCAAGGTCTCTTTGTTCAGCAACACTCCTTAGGACCTTACCGTTAAGTGTATAAGTCCTGCTAAGATTTGCTTTCCCAAAATACAGATTTATCTGAATTAACCTCCATCTGCCACTTCTCAGCTCATTGGCCCATCTGATCAAGATCCTGTTGTAATCTGAGGTAACCTTCTTTGCTGTCCACTACACCTGCAATTTTGGTGTCATCTGCAAATTTACTAACTATAAATGTTGCAATTGTACCAGCCTCCACCACATCATCTGGCAGCTCATTCCATACACATACCACCCTGTGCGTGAAGAAATTGTTCCTTAGGTCTCATGCTCACATCCAAAACCTTTATATAAATGACGAAAATCTAGTGACTCCAGCACCGACTCTTGTGGCACTCTGCTAGTGACAGGCCTCCAGTCTGAAAAACAACCCTCCACCACCACCCTCTGTCTTCTACCTTTGAGCCAGTTCTGTATCCAAATAGCTAGTTCTCCCTGTATTCTATGAGATCTAACCTTGCTCATCAGTCTCCCATGAGGAACCTTTTCAACCACCTTACTGAAGTCCACATAAACCACATCCACCGCTCTGCCCTCATCAATCCTCTATGTTACTTCTTCAAAATATTCAATCAAGTTTGTGAGATATGATTTCCCACCCACAAAGCCATGTTGACTATACCTAATCAGTCCTTGCCTTTCCAAATACATGTACATCCTGTCTCTTAGGATTCCCTCCACCACCAACGTCAGGCTCACTGGTGTATAGTTCCTTGGCTTGTCCTTACCACCCTTCTTAAACAGTGGCACCATGTTAGCCAACCTCCAGTCTTCTGGCACCTTACCTGTTACTATCAATGATACAAATATCTCAGCAAAGGGCCCAGCAATCACTTCTCTAGCTTCCCACAGATTTCTAGAGTACACCTCATCAGGTCCTGGGATGTATCCACCTTAATGCGTTTCAAGACATCCAGCACTTCCTCCTCAGTAATATGGACATTTTTCAAGATGTCACCATCTATTTCCACATTCTATATCCACAGTAAACACTGATGCAAAATACTCGTTTAGTATCTCCTCCATCTCCTGCAGCTCCATACAAAGGCCACCTTGCTGATCTTTGAGGGGCCCTATTGTCTTCGAGGAGAAAGTGAGGGCTGCAGATGCTGGAGATCAGAACTGAAAATGTGTTGCTGGAAAAGCGCAGCAGGTCAGGCAGCATCCAAGGAAGAAGAGAATCGACGTTTTGGGCATAGAAGGGCTTATGCCCGAAACGTCGATTCTCCTGTTCCTTGGATGCTGCCTGACCTGCTGCGCTTTTCCAGCAACACATTTTCGGGCCCTATTGTCTCCCTAGTTACTCTTTTGTCTTTAATGTATTTGTAAAAACCCTTTAGATTCTCCTTAATTCTATTTGCCAAAGCTATCTTATGTGCCCTTTTTGCCCTCCTGATTTCTCTCTTAAGTAGACCACTACTGCCTTTATACTCTTCTAAGGATTCACTCGATCTATCTGTCTACACCTGACATATGCTTCTTTCTTTTTCTTTGGAGTGTCAGTGTTGGATTAGGGTGGACAAAGTTAAAAATCACACAACACCATGTTATAGTCCAACAGGTGTATTTGGAAGTACTAGCTTTCAGAACGCTGCTCCTTCGCCAGGTAGCCATCCCACTAGCTACTTGACAAAGGAGCAGCGCTCCGAAAGCTTGCACTTCCAAATAAACCTGTTGGACTACAACCTGGTGTTGTGTGATTTTTAACTTGATCCCAGAAGATGTTCATACATTTCTTCAGACAATTGTACCAGACGTTCTTGCTTCTGATTCAGGGATACCTTTCAGTGAATTTACTACTTTCAATCCTTATTCTCACCTTTTTCACTTCATGGTCTGCTGAGTCAAGTTTCAGCTTTTCACAAATGTTCAATCCCAATACTTTAGGGTTATCTGTTTTAGTTACAGAGAAATATATGTCAACTGTGTATTCTTTGTGTGTCCTTCTGATATGAGTTTTTCTTTTTCTTGCATCTACTTCCCCTATATGGCCTGAGCATGACTTTGCTCAATCTCACAGCATCTTTCCTTGAGTAATCATCTTCATTCAAATTTTCAGGCAAGGTCCTCTGCTTTAGTCTGCTTGGCATAATATTACTCTATGTTCTAGTATTGATCATAAGCTCCAGATTTATGGCTGGGAGCTTAGTTCTCATTCTCTTACTAATCTGAATGTTTGTGAACTGCTTTCCTATAAGAGCTGTTGCATCTGTACATTTCATTTGGTTGCAATGTTCCTATCCTGTTGTATCTTCAAACAATCATGATGTAAGATATAAATGTTTTTTTTTTTCCCATTCATCCCATGTTCAGTCATTCGTAACATTTTTACTATCTTCTTTCCTTGTTCTGCGTATTTCTTCTGAAGGTTTCCACAAGGTCAGCAGTGCAGTCCATATACTGGTCATTTTCATCTGTGATCTCATCACAGCTCTTGGTGACCTTTCTTTCTGGTTGCCTTCTTTTCTTACTAATTCACAGCTTCAATCTTTGAGTCTTTTTCCTGACTTAACTGTTGGCAAGCCATTTGGGTAGCCAGCATCTTCACCTGTCTGCTAATGGCTTCATTGTCTCTGGGTGAATGTCTACAAACTGACATATTGAGAACTTGTCCTTCTCCAAACAAATATTTTCATACCTCAGAATTTCAGAACTAGCAGAATTTCATTTTCATCCTTAACCTTACATCATCCAGCTGTATTTTTAAATCCTGGTAAGAAATTGCCAACAGGTTCACCAAGTGCCTGTTCTGAAATTCACTTTGTTGGATCTGATGGCTTGACTTTAGTTTGAGGTGTGCACTGACAAATTTTGTTTGTATTTTTTACTGCCATAGTCCCTTATCTCCCAGTTATTAGTGGAGACATTACCTCTCCATTGGTACTTTTTAGTTGGGTGTTAATTCCATTTGGATTGCCATTTTGTTTGCAAATGATGATGCCTCTCTTTTTTTCTCGCTGCCTGGCATTAATTGGTTTGGTTGTTCTTCATTTAATTCAATGTAAAATCTATTTAAATCTTTGAGGTCTTACACAGGCCAGCCAGATATGCCTTCTGGTTTCCAGAAGTTAAAAATAATCATACTTCTAGATTCAAAGGCTGGAGTTTATTTGCATCATTGGTAAGATCAGCATTTGTTCCCTATCCCTAATTGTCCTTGAACACTGGTCGTGAGGCCATTTCAGAGGTCAGGTTAGAATCAACCACACGCTGCAGTGATAGAGTCACATGGGGGCAGATCAGGTGAGGATGGCACATTTCCTTCTCTATAGAACTTTAATGAGCTAGATGGGTTTTTATGATAACTGATAATAGTTTCTTGGCTCCATTACTGAGACTTGCTTTATCTATTATAAATGAACGAGTTAGCTGTGTGTGAGAGTTAACTGCAGCTTCCTGACACGGAGTATGGTACATCAAAATAATCATCATGATGTTCTGAATTGATTAGGCTAATTAAAATTCAGATACCATAATCCTCCAAATAAAGGGACGGCAAAAACTGTTTTGGTGCAGGAAAATAGGGCTCTACTAGGACTTTCCCAATGGGAGTGTGATACATCAAGCTGATCATCATGAGTTCTTATATTGATTAGACCAATGGCAATTTAGCTACCATATCCCCAGTCAGAGAAACTTCTTTTGCGCCAACGTCTTAGCACTGCATTAGCTATAAAGAATAGTTTAGGGAAGCAAAAATCAAACTATTTCATAATTGTTGCAGTGGAGAAAGCTGGGTGAGGAGTTATTATCAAACCAGTGACATTACTATTTTGCTACCACTTCCCATAAGGCTGGTGGACTGATAAATTATTGCTCGACAACTCAGGACAGTGCAACAGTGGAGGTGGCAAGCTGGATCTCATTTCACTTGACTATTATTTCCTGTTTCTTTATGAATAATAATCCAAAAGTAACTCAGAACCATTTTAAATGGCTTTGATTTTGTAGGGGAATGGAACCTTGACCCGAGAGTTTTAGGCTTGGTTTCATGGTGATTTGCAGTGAATTATGTAATTACTGGTTACAGATGCACTAACCAGGCATATTTATTATTACAAGTTAAATATGAATTATTATATTATTGTTAGCTATGAGAATGATCATTAATGTCAGGTAATGGTGCAATTTCAGTGAAGCTATTAGCATCCAGTGGAATCTTCACCATATCATGTGCTTTTCCTTTTGCTTTTATGCTGGTCCTTGACTTCCCTCATCAGCCATCACTGCCTCGTCCTCCTTTGTGTGTTTCTTCTCCTAAATTATGCCAGAAACGCCTGCCATTGCTGCTCCATCGTATTCCCGATTAAGTTCCCCTTCCAATCAACTCTGACCAGCTCCTTCCTCATGTCTTTGTCATTACCTTTACTCAATTGTTACCTCTGGTTACATGTTACACATTACCTCATTACACTTATGGGCTTTACCACAGGTTGCTCCAAAAAAAATCTCATAGACATTCTATGAATTCCTTTTCTTGAGATTCATTGCCAACCTGATTTTCCCAATATACCTGCATTTTGAAATCCTGCATGATTATTGTTTCTTTGCATGCTTTTTCTATCTCCTGATCTATTTTCTTCCCCACATCCTGACTACTGTAAGGAGGCCAATACACAAATTCTATCAAGGTCTTTATTCCCTTGTGGTTCCTGCGGTATCTCAGCAGCATGCTTGGTTGATTCAGTAGAAGATAATTTGATTGGAAAGTTTACAAAAAAAATAAGGAGTTTATGTGAGACGACTTGTAGTACCTAGTCCTACATTTAAATATGTATGGTAGGCTGGTATAAGACATTTTGCAGGGTTAATATTTTTAATTATTGATCTTTTAGGGGATGCTGTTTCCATGGCATTTTTGCAGTCCTATGCAGAAGTATCTACCAGACTTGCAGGTAATTTGTGACATAATTACCTTTCCTTGATATTTAATTTCAGCAGCTGTCTGTTGTGCATGTCTTGTATGGAATCCTCAATCTGTGTTACTTGTGCTAATCTTAAGGTTCCAATCATTCACTTTTTGTTAATTTCAAAACATTTGCATTGTAGCTAACTGCCCCTTGCCGTTCTTCTTGCTGCTCAGTATAGTTCTGTTGTGCTAATGAGACATAGAACAGTATTGAATCATAGAATGGTAACTATGGTCAGTGCTATGGAGGGACAGATAGTGTAGAGGAGATGGAGTGGCTGAAGAAGGACTGGGACAGGGTAAAGTGTGCAAAGCAGTGTGGCAAATGGAATGCAATGTGGGAATGTGTGAGATTATGCACATTGGAGGAAGAATAGAGGCTAAATGGGGAAAGGATTTGGAAATTTGATGCACAGAAGAACAGGATTACTAGTTCAGGATTCTTTTAACATTAACATGCAGGTTCAGTTAGCAGTGAGGAAGGCAAATGTAATGTTAGCGTTCATTTAGAGAGGGCTCAAATACTAGAACAGGGATGCACTGCTGAAGCTGTATAAGACTCTAGTCAGACTACTTTTGAATTATTGTGAGCAGTTTTGGGCCCTCTATCTAAGGACGGATGTTCTGGCTTTGGAAGGAGTCCACAGGAGGTTTACACGAATGATCCAGGGATAAAGGGCTTGTCACGCGAGGAGTGGTTGAGGACTCTTGGTTGTACTGAGGGTTTAGAAGGATGAGCGGGGAGCTCATTGAAACTCATTGAGAGGCCTGGGTAGAATGGACGTGGAAAAGGTGTTCCGCTAGTAGGTGAGACTCGGACATGAGGCCACAGCCTCTGAGTGGAAGAACTATCCTTTCAAACTGGGATAAGGAGGAATTTCTTCAGCCAGAGGGTGCGGAGGCTGTCATTGAGTGTAATTAAAGCAGAGATAGATAGGCTCTTATTTAGTAAGGGATCAAGAGTAATGGGGAGAAGGCAGGAGAATGAGGTTGAGAAACATATCTGCCATGATCGACTGGCAAAGCAGATCTTCGGGATCCCTGCAATTTGGTTAATTCTACTCCCTCACATATTGTTCTTTAACCCTGCATTTTTAGTCCCTTCGTTTGAACTGATTCATTGTAGAGTAGGCAAATTGGTCACCCTATGGAAAGACAGAGTCGAAGAGTGTGGCGTTGGAAAAGCACAGCAGGTCAGTCAGTATCCAAGGAATTGGAGAGTCAACTTTTTGGGAATAAGCCTTTCAACGGGAATGTGGGGGAAAAAAGGAGGCTGAGAGATAAACAGGAAGGTGGGGGTGGGGCTGGAGTTGGGGAGAAGGTAGCTGGGAAGGTGATAGGTAGATGCAGGTGGGAGTTATTTGTGATAGGTTGGTGGGAAGGGTGAAGCAGATAGGTGGGAAGGACATTGGACAGGTAGGACAGATCAAGAGGGGGTGCCTAGTTGGAGGGTTGGATCTGGGATGAGGTGGGGGAGGGGAGATTTGGAAACTAGTGAAGTTGATGTTGATGCTGTGTGGTTGAAGGGTCCAAAGGCAGAAGATTAAGCTTTCTTCCTCCAGTCGTCAGGTGGTTTGGATTTGGCAGTGGAAAGTCTGAGACTACCATAATCTCTTCCTTTCCTGGACCTCTCTGTCTCAATCTCTGGCGAATGACTCAACGTGGGCATCTATTTCAAATCCATCGACTCCCACAGCTACCTGGACCACAACTCCTCATTCCTGAAGAAGGGCTTATGCTTGAAACGTCGATTCTCCTGCTCCTTTGATGCTGCCTGACCTGCTGCGCTTTTCTAGCAACACGTTTTTAAGCTCTGATCTCCAGCATCTGCAGTCCTCACTTTCTCCTACTTACACCTCCTCCTACTCCGCTCCTATAAAAATGCTATCACTTACTCCCTATTCCTCCACCTCTGCCGCGTCTGCTCCCAGGAGGAGCAATTCCACTCCAGAACATTCCAGATGGCCTCCTATTTCAAGGACTGCAATTTCCCCTCCCAAGTGGTCAACAATGCCTTCTAGTGCATCTCCTCCACTTCCCGCAGCTCCGCCCTTGAACCCCCCACCCCTCCAACTGCGACAAGGGTAGAACCCCCCGGTCCTGATCTTCCACCCCAATAATCTATGGATACAGCACATTATCCTCCATCATTTCTGCCACCTACAATCAGACCCCAACACCAGAGATATATTTCCCTTCCCACAGAGACCGTTCCCTCCATGTCTCCCTCGTCAGGTCCACACCCCCACCAATCCACCCTCTACACCTGGCACCGTCCCTTGCCACTGCAAGAGATGTAAACTGTGTGCCCACACCTCCCCCCTCACCTCCATCCAAGGCCCCCAAGAGATTTTCCATGCACATCCAAGCACCTCATCTACTGTGTCCGTTGCTTTTGCTATTGTCTCCTCTACATTGGGGAGACAGGATGCCAACTCGTGGAAATGTTTCAGAGAACATCTCTGGGACACAAGCACCAAATAACCCCACCACCCTGTGGCCAACCACTTCAACTCCCCCTCCTACTCTGCCAAGGACATGCAAGTCCTGGGCCCCCTCCACCGCCAAATGCAAGCCATGGTTGGAGGGGGCCCAGGATTGGAGGAAGAACACTACATCTTCCATCATGGGACCCTACAATCACACGGCATCAACATCGACTTCACCTGTTTCCTCATCTCCCCTCCCCCCAACTCATCCCAGATTCAACCCTCCAACCCAGCGCCACCCTCTTGACCTGCCTTACCTGTCCATCTTGCTTCCCATTGATCTGCTCCACCCTCCCCACCAACCTATCACGTTCACTCTCACCTGCATTTACCTATTGCCTTCCCAGCTACCTTTCCTCCAGCCCCACTCCCATCCTCCTTTTTATGTCTCAGCCCGCTATTTTCCCGACATTCCTGATGAAGGGTTTATTCCTGAAACATCGATTCTCCTTCTGTTTGGATGCTGCCTGACCTGCTGTGCTTTTCCAGCACCACACTTTTCCACTCTGATCTCCAGCATCTGCGGTCCTCACTTTCTCCTATGGAAGGACAGTCAAAAATAATTATATGAAAAGTAACCATATAGGTAGTGGAATGGCTGAGACTACCATCATCCCTTGTTGGGTATAAATAGTTTCAACATGAAACCATTGTGTTTTCACCTTTCTAATTTTGACTTTTCCCCTCCCCTGACTAAATAGTGGCATGACAGTCTTACAGCAGTTGAGACAGGAAGGCCAAAATATTTGTAAACATTGTAAGTGATTGCTTACTTGCACAAAAAATGTTTAAGAGGGCACATAAGATATTTGCTACTATACAGAATTATTCGTAGTGACCTCAGTGTAGTGTTGTGACAGCATACATATTATAAAATTAAGTTTAATTAGCAAAGTGCTGAAATTGCAAAGCTAGATTATAACAAGATTATAAAGGTGTTTGCTTTAAAAAAATATAGTAAGCAACGTGAGTTAGCTTAAATAAGAAGGGTTGGAATATTATGTTAATATGTGCCAGGGTCATCTCTTCACTCTGAGGCTGTGCCCTTGGGTGCTAGTCTCTCCTACTAGTCTCTCCACATCCATTCTGACCAGGCATCACAATATTCACAATGAACATCAACTAGCCACAAAAAGACATGACCCTCTCTCACTAGTATCCTCACATACAGATGAGGAAGGACACCACTTCGACTGGGACAACACATCCATCCTAGGACAAACCAAACAAAGACACGCACGAGAATTCCTAGAAGCATGGCATTCCAACCAGAACTCCATCAACAAACACATCGAGTTAGACCCCATCAACCACCCCCTGAGAAAAGGAACAGGAAGTGACTTCACCACAGGAAATAACATTACCACAGGAAATGACATCACCAACCCAAACCTATAAATAGAAAGCAGGAATTTTCAGCATTGCTTCGCATGAGGTCCACTGAAGATGTTACCTAGCAAGGTAACGAAACGTCTGGAAATGATCCTTTCAGCTCAGCGAGCAAACCTACATCCAAAACCTCAACCTGAGCTACAAATCTTCTCACCACAATATTCTGTAGGTTTCAATGAGATCTCCACTCATCCTTAAAAAACCCCACTGAGTACAGACCCAAACATTTCAATCATTCCTCATATAACAAACCCTTCATCCCCAGGATCATTCATATAAATCTCCTCCAGATCACACTACCTGGGATATGGGGCCCAAAACTGCTCATAATATTCCAAATGAGGCCTGACCAGAGTTTTACAGTCTTACTGCCTCAGCAGTACATCTCTGCTTTTGTATTCTAGCTTTCTTGAAATGAATGCTAACATTGCATTTGCCTTCCTGACTGCTAAATGAACCTGCATGTTTAGAGAATCCTGAATTGGACTCCTATATTCCCTTGGCAATTACAGTTTCTGAAGTCTTTCTCTGTTTAGAAAATAGTTCACACCTCTGTTCTTAAAAAGTGCATAACCTCAAACTCTCCCAGATTGAATTCTATCTGCTACTCTTTGCCCACTCTCCTGTACAAGTCATTCTGGAGCATCCAAACAGCAGGAGAATCGATGTTTCAGGAATGAGCCCTCAGTTCCTTCATTCAGATAGTTAATGTATAATGTGAATACCCATTAACCCTTGCAGAGATCCACGAGTCACTGGCTGTCATCCTGAAAAAGGCCCTTTTATCCCTGATGTTTGCCTTTTGCCAGTCAGCCAATGCTCTATTCATGCCAGTAGCTTGCTCCTAACACTATGGCTTCTTACTTAGAACTGTTTGGCATTTCTGGACATCTAAATAGATTACATCTACTGGCTTCCCCTTGTCTAACTTGCTTATTACCACCCCAAAAATTCTAACAGATTTGTCACCCGTGACCTTACTCTTGATGAAGCTATGCTGACTCATTATTATCTTACCGTGCATTTCCAAGCACAGGTACACAATTCTTTATCTGAAACCCTTAGGGCCAGCTGGTTTTCGGGATTCGGAATTCTTTGGATTTCTGAATAATTGACAGTTTCACAGTGAAATTAACAAGAATTACCAAACAGCAGGCTGTGAGTACCAAGAGCTCTGAGACAGAATTGATGCCGGCCAGTGCTGGGCCATGCCACTACTTCATATCTGAGTGACATGGGTTGAATGGATGTGGAGCTGGGTTAACTGTTTGCATGTGAAACAACCTTACTATGGAGAAGAAAACTTCACGAAAAAGACTTCGGAATTTGGAGTTTTTCGGATTCTGGTATTTTGGATAAAGTATTGTGTACCTGTATTCTGCATTCTCATCCTTAATAATGCACTGTAAAACCTTGCCATTGACAGAGATCAAGCTAACTGGCCTACAGTTTCCTGTCTTCTGCCTTTCTCCCTCCTTAAACAGAAGTGTTACATTTTCCAGTCCTCTGGGATCCTCCCCATCTCCAGTGATTCCTTTATGATCAGCATTAATGACTCTACAATCTCCTCAGCTATCCCCTTCAGAACTCTAGGGTATAGTCCATCTAGGTTGGGTGATTTATCCATCTTGAGAGGGTAAAAACAATGACTGCAGATGCTGGAAACCAGATTCTGGATTAGTGGTGCTGGACGAGCACAGCAGTTCAGGCAGCATCCAAGGAGCTTCGAAATCGACGTTTCGGGGGCAAAAGTCCTTCATCAGGAATAAAGGCAGTGAGCCTGAAGCGTGGAGAGATAAGCTAGAGGAGGGTGGGGGTGGGGAGAAAGTAGCATAGAGTACAATGGGTGAGTGGGGGAGGGGATGAAGGTAATAGGTCAGGGAGGAGAGGGTGGAGTGGATAGGTGGAAAAGGAGATAGGCAGGTAGCATTTATGTACCGTTAAAGGTTGTACATTTAATACTCCTGAGCAGAGAACCTGGGAATTGAACCATTGAAGATCTCTTGCAATTGCTGTAAGGCTGCTGTGTAAACATGGTGTTACTATGTGTAGTTGAGACATTTAATTATACTACAATCATTTCCTTGTATGAAGTTCTGTCTGGCTGCATCTAGTATATACTGGCCTCACGGAATGGGAAATATCCAATTCCTGATTGATAACTGGTTTAAGAGCCCTGTGAAAGTTTGCCTATGGAAAGTTTTGAGGATAAATGGTATGGATACTTAAAATAGTAAAAACTATATGTTTGACATTTTCTAAAAGAAAATAGTTTATTTGTGGATCAGAAGAATCAGGTGTACTGCTCCATGTATCAAAAAGAAACTCTGGGCATTTCCTAGGCTTCTAAAACCTTTCCATAATAGCTTTGGCTCTAGTCACCTATTCTTGACCTCTTACCATATGATGGGAACACTCCCTCAAGTCTAGACCTGGACCCTTTCTGCACAACAGCCTGTTTGTTATTTCTGCCAGATTTGAAGCAGCGGTAAGTGGTGGTGGAGCACTGGGGATGGGGTGGGGAGGGCTTCCTACAGATTATTAATATTATTAATCCTATTCCTATCCAGGAGTTAAAAATCCATCCCTGTTTTACATGGTAGTGCCATGAGAAATCTTTTGCATTTGGTGCAGGGTGTGAAATAACTTTAGCTGATACATGCTGTGATTTATAGAAAAATCAGGGGACCGAATTCTTAGAATGTTATCATCTCACCATTTCAATTCATGCTTCTAAGGAATATAACTGATTTGGAAAATATTTGAGTGACTGATATTTTACCACCCACTAGTTTGATCATATTACACTTGTGATTGAGCAATGTTAACAAAAGGCATGTGCCTAAGTTAGCCAGGAGAACAGAGACTTTAAGTACTGGATGATTTTTTTAAATCCAGTAGAATGGAAAATAATTTGTACTTCCATTCTTCAATCTTTCAATATGGACTAATTTGCTAAATGTACTATTTTTAATGGTTGGATGTAAAAAAGCCTGTAATTGAACAATATATGTGTTCATACTAGCTTATCTTTGTGTTTGTTCAAACTTTGAATTTTCACTTGAAGATGTACTTTTGATTCTCTTTTTCATTGCCTCACCATTTGAAAAGCTTGCTGGGTCATCAATACTTATCAAAAATATTACTAAGTTAAGATTTATGTGCAACAATTAGATTACAGAATCCTTTTTGCCTTAGCACTCTTCATACCACTGCCTGATGTTTCTAGTCATAGTGAATTGCTTGAATAATTTTGATCCTAGATTCTCCACTATATTTGAGGCATATATTTCTTTCAATTTACATGTACATACCCACTGCATCCTGATCATCAAATACAGTCATAACATTTGTTAAATATTCCTAGCAGCATTGCTTAGGACTCATCTAAATCATAATTATCCTACTGATCTCCTCCATGTACTTTCTCCTCAAAGTTGCAAAGACTATCTCTGCCAAAAGATGCAACCATGGTCTTTTTGAAATATTTCTACCATGTAGGTTATTCGTTCAGGATTATACTGCAGAGATCCGCCTGAACTGACAAGACAGTGAAACCAGTTTTTAAGCCTTCTCACCAATTACCTTCTGAATGATCATTCTGGTACAGTTTTGTGGTCTTTGCATAATGCCGCCTAGCTGCTGATGTAGACTGTTCTCCATGGAAATAGGAGTATCCACAGTATGTGACTTCCACGCCATTGCTGACACGAATATTTTTCAGGGCATTTAAATTCTGAAGAATGAATGAATCGTGACAGCTTCCAGTAAGTTTCACATTACTGTGTAGGATGACTAACCACAGACAATCAGTATATTCGAGAGGCAGATGTTATTTTCTATTGAGAAAGTTTAAGTTGGGGAACGGAGTTGACTGTAGGAGTTCTCAAAACAACTTGGGTGCTATTCATTGAATACTGACTCTTGAGAAAGCTTCCATAGTCTCATAATCGTTGTACTTCCAACCTGTTGCTCAATTTTTTGTGATCCAAAATCAATTAACCTTTCACATCTCATATTAACATATGAAATAGGAGCAAGAATAGGCGGCTTGTCCCCTGAGCCTGCTTCACCATTTCATAAGATCGTGGCTGATTTGACTATGGCCTCAAATCTGCATAGTTCTGCAAGTCTGCAGAAGTTCATCAAAGATCCTTAGACAGCACCGTCCAAACACACAATCACTTCCACCTCAAAGGACAAGGGCAGCAGATTCTTGGAAACACCACCATTTGCAGGTTCCCCTCTAAGCCTTTGGTGTTCCGATTTGGAAATATATCATTGTTTTTTCACTTGCTCGAGCAAATTCCTGGAATTCTCTCCCTAATGACATTGTGGGTCTACCTACAGCATGTGAACTGCAGCAGTTCAAAAAGGCAACTCACCACCATCTTCTCAAGGGCAACTAGGGATGGGAAATTAATGCTGGCTCTCGCCAGCAATGCCCATGCAACACGAGTAAATAAAAAATTGAGAGTATTTTTCCTTTGAGAAATCATATCAAGCTCACTGATCATTTTAAAACTGTGAAGGTGTATTCATAAAAACGAAAACAGCTACAGATACCTAAACTGTTTTAAAATCTGTGCATTTATTTTTCCCACTATGATAAACTTCCTTTCTAGATCTACTTAAAATGAAACTTGTGGAAAATGCTAAATAATAACAACAAACAAAAATTGGTAACAATCCCAAATCAAGATGGTATTTTGTAACTAATAATTTCTATACAGATTCATAAATTTGCTATGTGCATATGTGTACCTGTCTGAAAAAGTTGGTTTCTGTTCTCATATTAATGTCATACTTAAGGCAACTTTTTTTCTATCTTTCTGTATGTAGAGCAGAAACTAGCTACCAAAATCAGAGGAGTTCATCCTCTCAATATGATGAGGCAGCAATGCCTCAGGTTTGCATATATCAGTTCTTCAGCCTGTACTGTAGGAAAAAAGTCTTCCAACAAACTGTGTTTTCTATCATTTTAGTATTTCAATATGAACCTAAAATATATTTTCTCCAAAAAATGTACATATAGACACTATGCAACCTTTTGTCTCATCGCAAACTTTCACTGTTGTATTTTGTCATTTCAATATTTATGACGTCATATCATTTTGGCTGTTTTAATGCCTCTAAATACACATTTTAAACAGATATTAGCTTTAATTGATACTGCAGTGTTGATATTTTCCAAGCTCGACCGTCTTGTACAGTTCAAAATTGTAATTGTAAAATTGTAGAAACCTCTAATTTTGAGTAAATGTTACAAAATTAAGATTTCTCAGAATATATGTAATGCTGCTAAGTTCCGAACCTACATTTGTTTTCAGGGTAGAACCTTCAGAGACCATTTATCTTGGACTACCCATATAAATACTGCCTTACTGATATATTTTTTGTTTTAAATTGAATGCAATAAAATTCTTCTGAAAACGTTGCTGCATAGATATGAAGGACCTTGTCCTGACTCGAGTTAACTGTGGAGACTGGCCAGGTGTTTGTTTGAATGAAGGCGTTACACACTTTCCAACTGTCAAGATATATATTCAAGGCGATAAACCCTTACTCTACACTGGAATGCTAGGAGTACACAGTCTATTAAAGTTCATTATGCTGTAAGTAAATTAAACTAAACCTTCTTATTTTCTTTTGCTTGGAATGTGGATGATTCTATTAAAACAGTATTTATTGTCCTGATATTATTTAAAATTCAGCCATAGAGTGCCTGTGCAGATATAGGTGTAAGGTAGTTCCCTCCTGAAGAGCATTAGTGAACTAATTTAATTCTTTTTTTAAATAATTGGTTTTTGGGCATAAAGTTAGTTTGCATACCATAACCCAAGACCAGTTATATTAAATTGCTTATGCAGTGCTAAAGAACTAGCAGTTAATTTTGAACTGATTTCTTTTGCTGTTCACATATTATACTTTATTTCCTGTTTGTAAGTAAGGCTGTCAAGGAGGAAAGGTCCATTGGGATAATTTTCTTGTCCTTGACTGTTAGGAACACATCTCTATACTTATTCTACTCAGTTGCATTTTGATGCTTTACCACAAAACAAAACTTTGCACCTGTAGTTTCTTAGGAAACTTGATTATCTGTGGACATTTTGCGTGAAGTTTTCTAATTGTATCCTTGATTAACATTTTCATGATGTGTTCCTGTGAGGATGACTCACAAATGGTTTAAAAATGTTTCAAAATACCAGTTATTAATTAGCAGAAAAATCCAACAATTTATTGTGAAGATAAAAGCTTCAAATGTTCCACTTCTCTGCAAACTGCTGAATAATTTCCACCATTCTGTTGTTAGATCTGAAAATATTTGCAATCTTGCCATAAACCTCTCTAATACAAATGAAGTGTATCAATTGTATGTCATGAAATTGCTAGATGCATGCTATAAACCTGACTTAATCTCACTGCTACAGCGAGCACTGATGACATGGTTTATGGTCCTGCCATCAAGATTAGCATTAGATGCTCAGAGAAGAAATAAGTGGAGGCTGGTACAATTACAACATTTAAAAGGCATCTGGATGGGTATGTGAATAGGAAATGTTTAGAGGGATATGGACCAAGTGCTGGAAAATGGGACCAGATTAGGCTGGGATATCTGGTCGGCATGAATGAGTTGGACCAAAGGGTATGTTTCCATGCTGTACATCTCAATGACTCCAAGTGAACCTGTGAAGTCTTATTCCAACAGATAATGAATTGTTCTCAGAGAATTTTGGGAACTTCTTTTGTTCTGTCTTATGTATATTTTTGTGATTGCTTGTCTTACAATTATTTCATTTGGCTCTATTTATCTGATTTAGTTTTACAGCAGTCACTTGGTTTTCTTTTTTTTTAGCCTTTTTGCTTCATTGATTAAGGAGATTGAAGGCATGCACAGTAATGAGGTCCCAGATTTAACATTGACATGCACCATTATCAATTGTTGAAACTTTATTGCTGGAACAGCACAGCAGGTCAGGCAGCATCCAGGGAACAGGAGATTCGACGTTTCCTGAGGAAGGGCCTGTGCCCGAAACGTCGAATCTCCTGTTCCCTGGATGCTGCCTGACCTGCTGTGCTGTTCCAGCAATAAAGTTTCAACTTTGATCTCCAGCATCTGCAGACCTCACTTTCTCCATTATCAATTGACCTATTAGTCAGCTAACTGTTGGAAAATTGCTTTGGATGTAGCTTGGTACAGTGCTGTCCTCCCACTTCTGTTCTGTCCTGATCATTGTAGGATATTCCTTACCTGAATGGGCAAGTTTTCTTTGCTGACCAAGCTCTGTGCTTTGTCTCCATTGCATTGCAGCATACAACCGAGGATACAACCGAGAACAACAATCTGGGACTGTGGGTTTTGTTGCAAACTACCCCTCAGACTTGCCCACGTAGCAATCTGCTGCTTAAGCTGTGATGTATAGTCCCTCTCGTAATCCTATGGCTCTGGTTGTGTCTCCACTGAGTTGGTGATCATTAGGTTTGTCTTGAGTCAGATATAAAAAGATAACTCTTTTCCCCAATTAGCTAACCTTTGACTTTATGGGCTGGGTCAAAATGTGACAGACTGATTGATTGACACAGTATATGGTGACACCTTCCATGAACCTGACACCGATCTGTCTGATTCACTGGCCACGGTAAGTACGCCTACTTGAAGAAATGCATTCTTGCTGACAGTTAGGTATGGTAGAGCGACAGGCTTGGAATTATTGTTGCAGTGTCCCAACTGAAAGATCTGTGGGTAAATGTTTGCTTGTAAACATTTTAGAACAAATAGCACTCAATAATCAAGGCGCATGGTGATCTCTTGGAATTTTGAATTATTAAACTGGAAGGAACACTCTAAAGCAAAGCAAGATAATTTAATAAAATTAACAGTAGCACGGCAAAGATTAGTTCTTCCCTCATTCCAGGCAAAGCAATATTTAACAAAATAAACATCTTCAAAATCTTTGTACTATGGCATTATTTGCTGACACCTACAACTGGCCATGTGCACTGTTCTGAAAATGTGCATGCACACAATTCCAGGCCCAATACATCACTTTTTGCGTGTGATATTATATGCAAAGGCTGCACTACGCGCATATCGAGAAAAAGTATATAACTTTGAAACTGGCTCTGCAATAGGCTGTGAGGATATGGGAGGGGGAATACATGGAGGGGGTGACTAGTGAGGCTGGTCCCGGGAGGAAGGGAGATGGGGGATACACTGGAGAAGTTGATGGTACTGTATAATCTGGGAGAAGGGATGTGGCATCGAGGAAGCCCCCCCCCCACCCCACCTTTTCTTGGATGCTGGAAATCTGACATAAAAACTGAAACTGCTGGAGAACTGTTAACTGTTGTTTTGGAGCACAAACCCCTCAATTTGTGCACATCAGGCTTGGAATTAACAGCTGAAATTATTGGAGTCTGTTCTTCTGTATTTTAAGCCATGCTTTGTATCTTGCGTGGTTTGTGAATAAGAAATGTGTTTTTGATCTAAGTTTTGTTGGAAAGAATTTCCCATTTACATCTGTTTGTAAAGTTAATCATTTTCAATCAGTCTGTCCACAAACATTTGGAGAAGAACTACGCGTGGGAGTACAAATCTGAACTTGAAGAATGTTTAAATAAACAAACGAGCAAAGGAAAAGGCCAACCAAATGATAGAAATGTGATACAGTTTAAATTGACATCAGGGCCATGATTTTTAATTCTGCCCTTCTGCAAACCAGAGGGGGCAAACAAAATGGAATGAGACTCTTCTCTATCTCTTTCTCCGCAATGATCTTTCACATTGCAGTTTTGAATTGCAGGTCACACTTCCCAAAATGCTGAGGCCCTACATTAGGTATGTAGACTAAACTTCTGTGAAGTAAACAATTTGCCATTTTAAGTGGAACTGTGATATGAGGAACAGTGATCTCTGGGAAGCAAGAGACAAAAAAACTGCAGATGCTGGAATCCAAATAGACAAGCAGGAGACTGGAAGAGCACAGCAATCAGGCAGCACTCGGGCCAAGACCAGGAGTTATTGTAAGACATTATTTGTTTTATGATTGGGGTATCTTCTCTAGTCACCAGAAAGAAGCTTTGGCAACTGAAAGAGTTAATGTTTCAAGTCCAATATAACCCTTTTTTGGAGCTCTTGATTAGTCTGTTTTTGTCCACATAGATGCTACCAGACTTGCTGAGCATCTTCAACATTTTCTGTTTTTCATTTCAGATCTCAAGCATTCCCATTAATTTGCTTTATTTTGCGGACTCCACTGTCCTTGGCATCGACCACCCCACTCCCTTCTCCCTCTCCTACCCAACATCTGCACTCTTGCTGCACTTCGCCAATATAGTCAGTTTCACCTGGCACTTCTTGCCCTGGGTCCCCATGCCAGCGTTCTAGCCCTATGATGTTAAAGGCCAGCTAGCCACTTCCCACCAGCTTTCCAGGTTTTTCAATGATATTGAGGCCTCACTATTAAAAGCATGCAAACCTACCAAAAGCAGCTCCTGATCAAGGACTCCATTATCTTTTCCGCACTCCCACTCAGCAGTTAAAATCAAGATCCTTTTCTTGTCTTTTATGTACAAGCATTTTAATGATTTGCCATTCAAGTTTACAGCTTGCACTGCTGCAACCAACTTTTCGATATAATTCTTGTCACCATAATAACCTGTAATAGATAAGCGAAAGAGAATTTCTATGTTAAGAGACCAGTACATGGTCACTGGAAATCTGGAGTCCAGAGCACATTTCAGTATCTAGCTGCTGCGATGAAGATATGTTTAATTTGCCCTGTCCACCTGAGGCTTTTTTTCAAGTTTTTGTTTTCCTTGTTGAGAAAGTCTAAATGCTAAATTGCAGTTGCACTTAAGCATCTGAGATTAATTAGAAGGCAGTTACAGTTACTTAAAAGTTTCATGCTACATATCAACAAAAATGTCTGATTTTCTTGCTGCTGGTTTGTTGTTGATTGCATCTGTAACAAGATCTGTTACTGTTTGGAATATAAAACGGGGTGTGATTCACACATTCTGAAACTTGTGAGAAATACTACAAGATGCAAGTGATTTTTTTCTGCAAGTGAAAGTATCTTGCATCTAGAATGTGTCTACAGCATGCAATACTTTTGATGTGTAGTCGCTGGGAAACATGTCAGCCAACTTGCACTATTTCCCACAAACAGCAGTGTGAGAATAAGCAGATAATCTGTTTTTATGAGATTGATTGAGGGTGCTTTAATGATATTGGACAGTGGCTCCTCCCCTGTTCATTTTCAAAAGGAATCTTTTTGCCTACCCGAGAGGGCAGATGGAGTCTTGGTTTAATGTCTCATCCAAAATCTGGCATGCCCAACATTACAACATGCCTTTGGTTTCTATCCTAATTGCCAACCTTGGTTTCTGTGTTCAAATCTGTGGTTTGGGACTTGAACTCACAATATTCTGACTCAGAGGGGCAAGTACTACCAACTCACACGAGGTAAATAGATCTTATGTAACGTTGCTGGCCATTAGTCACAGGATGTACTTTTTTTTGCCATGCGGTGGTATGTAGCACAAAATGCAGGATTTTCAATCACAAAAGCCAAATAATGTAAATAGTGGAAATCTGAAATAGAAACAGAAAATGCTGGGAATACTCAGCAAATCAGGCAGTTGAGGAAGAAACAGGTTTATACTTTAGGCAAATATCCTCAGGATTCTTACATAATTCTCCAAACCACTCATTTAAGATGATTAATTAAAGATGCATTTTTATTATGATTTGGAGATGCCGGTGTTGGACTGAGGTGTACATTTTTTTATTGTGTTATTCTGTAATTTTCACTTTTACATGGGTATTCCACCCACGTTCTGTGAAAACCGAAACAAAACAAAAACTCAGCTGATCTAACAGCATCTGCGGAGAGAAATCAGAGGTAACATTTCGGGCCCCGTGACCCTTCTTCAGAACCCTTCTGTGAAAACAGCACATTTGGCTTCATTCGTTAACCTATGCTGCTGTCCATGTGGTAGGTTATAGAATTACTTAAGGTGAGGCAATCCTGAGGTTGATTGAATACACAGTTGAGATAATTTGGCCTCTTTTAATACTGTGTATCTGGTGTTAGGAACAATAATTTTAAATTTAATTTATATTTTGTATCTTTCTGTTAAGAAGGCAGCGACATAGTTACAGGTTAATATTTAGAGTTGTTTTGTCAGGTTAATGCTGAAGGTCTGGAGGTCTCTTTGTATATATGCATTTTTCATGAGATTTTTCAACCTTTGAAGTGAAGAAATGAAGATTGGTGGTTTAATGCATTAAAGAAAGTTGAATTATCTGTATTGTTGCCCAGCAACATGGGTCTATGGACAAACAGAGAAGATCACAGTCAATAGTGGGATTTGATTTCAATAATATTAGGAATTAAAAGTCTAAAGATGACCATGGAACAGTATTAATTATCATCGAAAAAATCTAGTTCACTGATGTCCTTCAGGGAAGGAAATCTGCTGGATATCCCCTGGCTCTCAGATTCCAGTCTTCAAACAATTCAATTCATTCGATCAGTTGATGTCACGAGAAGGCTGAAGGCCCTGGACATTGCAAAGTTTATGGGCTCCAACAATATCTCAGCAATAATGTTAAGGATATTCTCTCTAGAACTTGCCATGTCCCTAACCAAACTGTCCTAGTACAGCTATGACACTGGCATCTACCTGACAATATGGAAAATTGCTAATTTATCTTATACACAAACAGCAGATAAATCCAACCCAATCAATTACTGCTCCATTAGTCTGCTCTCAGTCAGCAGCAATGTGAGGGAAATTGTAATCAATAGTACTGTCAAACAGAATGGGAAAATTAAATTTGAGAAGATAATAGCTAAGCTTGAAGTATCATCAGCTGCTGGATGCAATACAGTCATGTGAGGTGGTGATATATTGAGGCAATAACCTTAGAAACAAGCAACAAACACAATGTAACTGGAACATATTCCTTTAAGGATGTAGTAAAGCTACTTGAGTAACTGAATTTTAACTATCACTCAAGACATGTCAAATTGAAATTTTCGCCTGGAAAGTGTTATGCTTAAACTGTAAAATTACTGGAAATTAATAGATTAAATTGTTTTGCTGGCAAGATTCACAGACTTCAAAAAAGAACATCTGGAACATTATGTACAGCATCTGGAAATTGCATTCTTCAGTTCTTGGGGTGGGATCATTAGTTCAGATTCAAACTGTTTGTGTAATGGAGTTTCTTATGGTTAACTTTAGCTGACATTCAAAAAATGAGGTTCTATTCCTGCAATTCTTATTCTGTCAACAATGATGCCTGCTAAGTACTCAAACTAATATCAACATACATTTAATGAAACCCTCATTCATGCATTTGTTGACTCTGACCTTGACAATCCCAGCCATTTTGTTTCTTTTTAACCCTCCATTTCCATGAAATCATTGAAACATCTGCTGTCTGTATCCCAACTTGAACACTATCGTGATTATTCGTTAGCCTTATGTATGCTGGCATACACAACCTTCAGTTTTTAACCTTGTTTTCAAATCCCTCTGTGATCTCATCTCTCCCCATCTGTGAAACCTCCTCAAACCCTACAACAATCTGAGATATCTGCACTCATCAAATTGTGGCCTTTCGAGCATTCTGTATTTTACTCACTTCACCATTGGTGGCTGTACTTTTAGACATGAAGGCCCTAACCTGTGAAACCAACCCATTAGCTCTTCTTCTTCCCTCAAGATATATTCTTGAAGCTTGAGCAAACTGTTTGTAAATTTATTAAATAATTCAATATATCCATGCATAAAATATATCTTTAAATGCATGGTTACTGCTAAACTGGATTCTGGTGAATACTTGACGCAGTAGTGCCCATTATGGCCATTAGAGGGTGTCTGTACATTATGTGCTTAGAGGACACCATTTAGAAACTGCTGAATTACACAAAATTATTAGCAGGCTTATATTTGTAATGAAGGACTATTGGAAAAATAAATACTAGATAAGAATTAACAACTTTGTTGAATCATTTAAATTAGTGGGCGGCACGGTGGCCCAGTGGTTAGCACTGCTGCCTCACAGCGCCAGAGACCTGGGTTCAATTCCCGCCTCAGGCGACTGACTATGCGGAGTTTGCACATTCTCCCCGTGTCTGCGTGGGTTTCCTCCGGGTGCTCCGGTTTCCTCCCACAGTCCAAAGATGTGCAGGTCAGGTGAATTGGCCATACTAAATTGCCCGTAGTGTGTTAGGTAAAGGGTAAATGTAGGGGTATGGGTGGGTTGCGCTTCGGCGGGTCGGTGTGGACTTGTTGGGCCGAAGGGCCTGTTTCCACACTGTAATGTAATCTAAAAAAAATACAATATGGTTGATTGTGATTGTTGAATTTGAGCATCATTGGTCATTTTGCTTGCTATTAAACTGTGTTGGATACCTTTTGCTGGACATTTTAAGAGTTCTTAATGATATGCAACTATATTGCCTGAGTTGTTGATATTCATTTTTTCCCTTGCTAGGAGCAGAATACCTACTCCCGTTCTGTTGATGTCAACAGAAGATGTTGAAGCCTGTCTAAAAGGAGATTTACACAGTGATCTCAAACCACAATGGGACATTCCTGTTGTAGGATTATTCAGCTCAGAAATGAAAGAAGGTACAATAAGAATGCCAAACTTATTATTATTACTGTCAGATTATTCTTAAAGGTTTGCTTCTCTGTGGTCTGAATTCCGAAAATGAAATTGATGGAAATTAGATTTGACATTTTGAAAGGCAACATATAATGCATATTTCCCTTCCTCTGTATGACACAAGTACTAGATCAGCTTCAGGCTATGTCAATGACAACCACTTTGCTGCTCATCATCCTCTCCCAGTACTATTATTGCCATTGTTGCAACTACCCATCTATTTGACATTCACTGAAAATATTGTTTTTCAGATTCTGAATCCATCCCTTTCACCATAAAACAATAAGATGTGGAAGCAGAACAAGGTCATTCAATCTAACGAATCAGCTCCACAATGCATCCGTTGCTAACATGTTTCTCAATCCCATTCTCCTGTCTTCTCCCTGTAAACCTTGAGCCGCTTACTAATCAAAAACCTATCTCTGTCTAAAAGACACCCAATATCTTTGCCTCTGTAGCCTCTATGGAAATGAGTTCTCTGGCTAAAGGAATTTCTCCTCAACTCAGTTCTAATGAGTCATCCCTTCAGTCTGAGGCTATGCGTTTGGGTCCTGATCTCTCCAGTGGAAACATCTTCTTCACGTCCACTCTATCCAGGCCTCTCAGTATTCTGTAAGATTTAAACTCAATGGAGTATTCTTCTAAACTCTGTTGAGTACAGGCCCAGAGTCCTCAACTGCTCCTCATTTAAAAAACCCTTCATCTTCAGAATCATTCTTCTCTCAAGGTGCCTCCTATCAGACCGTAGGGCTGCTGTCTCATTAGAGAGAGACAACAAGTGGTGATTTAACCTGAGGGCCACCACACCTCAGGCAATGGGAGAGGTTGAGAAGGAGAGTCCCTCATGGTAACTTCGGTCAGTGTGTAATTGAATCCATACTGTTCACAAACCAGCCATCCAGCCAAATGAGCTAACCAACTCCTGTATTTAAATTGAAACAGAATATTTTTAGTGTTGAAAGAACATAAATACTAGATGAATGTGATAAATTTAAGATTGATTAGAAAGCCTTACATCATCTGACATAACTCCTGGCAATTTTTTCTTTTTCCTAATTTCTTTATGCTTGACTCCATTTCACACCAGTTGCACATTTAGATTGAATCCAATGATGTATGACATTTGTGCCTTGCTTGACACTAAACCTCCAAGCTCATGTTCAATCCATCACCCGGTTTACTGTTTCCAACTCTGCAACATTGCGTTCCTCCCCAGCACTTCTTCCATTGTTGTTGAAACCCTCAGCAGTCCCTCACGCTCCCCATCTTCAACATTTCCAATGCTATGCTCGCCACAAACTCCACCTTGGCCAAAGCTCTGCTGCCTGTATCTTTTCCTGTACTGAATCTAGTCCTCGTATCACCCCTAAACCTGCAAGCCTTTATTTGGCTCACCACAACACTGAATTTAAAATGCTTACCATTTATTTTCAAATCCGTTCATGGTCTTGCTCCTCCATAGTTAATGGCGTTGATTACATTCCTTGCTGTTGTCTTCGGATACCTGTATGTTTCTGTTCTTTGTTTGGTGGCAGAACCTTCAACCATTTCTCAGTTACTCTCTATCTCCTTTAATAGCATCCTCTGATTCTTCCTCTTCTACCAGTTGGAGTGTGGTGTCTGAAAAGGCCACTCCTTCAGGTACCTCTTCGAACATCTAGCAATTCTTAGGAATGCAAGGAAGTATTTCATGATGTTATTGGTACATATAAATGAGTTTTGTGCACAATCTATGTAATGCTGATACTAACACCAATCTTACAATTGTTGTATCACTATTTTATTTTAAAATTTGTTCCTGAGATTTGGACAATGCTCATTAGGCTGCAGTAATTGTCCACTCCTAATTACCACTGCATCTTCAGGGAACATTGACAGGCATTTACTTTGGATAAGATCAGGTTGGGATGGTACATTTTCCATGCTTGACAGATTTGGCAAGGTTTTGGCCTGGCCTTCAAAGTGTCACATGTATTGAATTGCTTTCTTTGAACTAATACAAAATGGGCTTTGTTAAACCAAGTATCAAGAAAACATTGTAAAGGAGCCTTTAGGAATAGTGACCACACTATGATAATATTCTAAATTAAGTTTGAGAATGATGCAGTTTAATCAGACATTCGGGTTTACAATCTGGTCTCAGGAAGTAATGAAACTGTGGTGGACAAATTGGCGATAGTGAATTAGGAAACTGTGTTAAAATATACAATGGTAGGTCTTGGCAAGATGGCGGCGACTCATTAGAATTAGACGGCTCAGCAATTGGTGTATTTTTTGCCGTCCTTGGCTAACTTCTATGAAAGAATTGTTAATTTAAAACTTTGAGAACATATATTTGTTCACAATTTGGAATGGGATGGATGCCAAAGGGAGCAAACACCAGCAGGAAGGACACTCCCCCGCAGCACCAGGTGCACCAGAGGCTGAGCAGCGGTCTCTCTCAAACCCCCAAGGAACTTCACGGACCTGCAGGAATTGCTGGTGGCGGTGACAAGACGTGCCGCGAACTTAGAGGCTGCATTCGAGGAGATTCGTGCCCAGATCCAACTCATCATGAACAGGAGCTCCAGGGCCTTGGGGCGCGGATGGAAGAGGTGGCGGGTCGAGCCAAGGCCTCGGAAGCTGCGATCGAGTCCTTGTCCGGGTGAATCCAGGCCCTCGATTGAAAGGGTCTATCGGGTGTCAGTGTGCAGATCCAGGCCGGTACAGTGCCCCCATCCGGTCCTAGCGCACTTTCTCACATACAGGGACAAGCAAAGAGTGATAGAAGCCTCCAGATCACTGGAGAAAAATCCACAACCACCGCTGTGCAAGGTGTCAAAAATTATGTTCTTCCAAGATTTCTCAGCAGTTATAGTCCAAAAGAGGAAGTTCTTCAATGAAGTTAAGAAGAAGCTGAAGAACCTGAGCATCCAGGACTGCATGAAGTTCCCGGTGGTGCTCCATTTCAGCCACGAGGATTCGGTTTATATGTTTGACTCGGTGGATAAAGCCAAGAACTTTGTGGACACTTTAAAATAGACTAACTGATCTGAAGAATATGGTTAATGTTTGTCCTCTTTTCCTTCTTTCCCTGTGTTTTCCCTTTTCCCTTTCTTTTGTTTTTCCTCTCTCCCTAATAATCTTTTTTAAGAAAGGAGAAAAAAGTCTTGGAATATGTTGTTCCTATTATATTTTTTATGACTGGATTTTATCATGGGAAATATAATGGGTGCTCTTTGTTGTTTTCCACTTTTTTTTTGTTCTTTTTCTCTTTTAGTCATAATTGGGGCTGACATGGAGCCATGGATGGGGGAGTGCTTATCTGACTTTGTCTTCTTTTGTTAAGGATAATCTCCTTGTTTACTTTTTTTTGCCTAAGGCTGGGGGCGCAATCTGGCTTGAAGGAGCTGTAAAGGGGGGGATTGGGTAGGGTGAGTGCCCCCTATGGGCGAGGGGAGAGTCTCCCATTCAAGGTTTTATAGTTGGTTTTCTTTGTAGTTTTTTGGTAGCAATAGTCATTTGTAGTTATCTTCGAGTGGTTTTCGTGTACACAATTTTACAGCTCTGAGTCTTCGTTTACTTGTGCTCGGCATATTGCAAGCTGCATTCTCCCTCCCCGGAGTTTCAAGGGTCTCTGGTAGGGGATGTGGCTAAGTGTCTTGTTAAATGGTGCATCTGGAACATTAAGGGAAGTCATTTGCCTATTAAAAGGAAAAATGTGCTTTCTAGCCTTAAGAGGTAAAGGGTTGAAAGTGCTCTGTTGCAGGAAACCCATCGTGATGATGGGGAACATGTGAAGTTACAACAGTAGGTTTATGATTGGGTATTACTGTAGTTAGAGACAGTGCCGGGGTCCTTACACACAATGCCAAAAGGATTAATGAGGCTTTTTGGAGTTTTTACTCTGAATTGTATCGATCTGAAGGTTGACAGGGAAGTAGGGGAATGGCTATACTTATCCAGAAAAACCTTCCATTCACATTATTAGAACAGGTGAAATGTTCCTCCTGCAACATGTATGAGGTGAGGATGCCATCGACATCCCTGCCGATTACACTTGCAGGAAGTGCACCCATCTCCAGCTCCTCCAAGACCGTGTTAGGGAACTGGAGCTGGAGTTGGATGAACTTCGGATCATTCGGGAGGCAGAGGGGGTCATAGATCAGAGTTATAGGGAAGTAGTAACTCCAAAGATGGCAGATAGATGGGTGACAGTGAGGGGGACTGGGAGGAAGCAGCCAGTGCAGGGACCCCCTGTGGCCGTTCCCCTCAAGAACAAGTATACCGTTTTGGATACTTGTGGGGGGGATGACTTACCAGGGATAAGTAACGGGGCTCAGGTCTCTGGCACGGAGCCTGTCCCCGTTACTCAGAAGGGAAGGGTGAAGAAGAGCAGAGCAGTAGTAATTGGGGACTCGATAGTTCGGGGCACAGATAGGCGGTTTTGTGGGAACGAGAGAGACTCACGTTTGGTATGTTGCCTCCCAGGTGCAAGGGTACGTGATGTCTCTGATCGTGTTTTCCGGGTCCTGGAGGGGGAGGGGGAGCAGCCCGAAGTCGTGGTCTATATTGGCACCAACGACATAGGTAGGAGGAGTGCCGAGGATGTTAGACAGGCTTTCAGGGAGCTAGGTTGGAAGCTCAGAGTTAGAACGAACAGAGTTGTTGTCTCTGGTTTGTTACCCGTGCCACGTGATAGAGATTCGAGGAATAGGGAAAGAGAACACTTAAATGCGTGGCTACAGGGATGGTGCAGGAGGGAGGGATTCCGGTTTTTGGATAACTGGGGTTCTTTCTGGGGACGGTGGGACCTCTATAAACAGGATGGTCTACACCTGAACCTGAGGGGCACCAGTATCCTTGGGGGGAGGTTTGCTAGTGCTCTTGGGGGGGGTTTAAACTAACTCTGCAGGGGCATGGGAACCCAGATTGTAGCTTCAGGGTGCAGGGCCTGGAGTGTAGGGAGGTTAGGAACATGGCCTCAATTTCCAAGGAGGGTGCCTGTAAACAGGAAAGTGGCTTGAAGTGTGTATACTTCAATGCAAGAAGTATACGAAATAAGGTAGGTGAACTTGCAGCGTGGGTTGGTACCTGGGACTTCGATATTGTGGCTATTACGGAGACATGGCTAGAACAGGGACAGGATTGGCTGTTGCAGGTTCCAGGATTTAAATGTTTTAGTAGGGTCAGAGGTGGGGGTAAAAGAGGGGGAGGTGTGGCATTGCTTGTCAAAGATAGTATTACAGTGGTGGAAAGGACGATGGATGAGGACTTGCCATCTGAGGTAGTTTGGGCTGAGGTTAGGAATAGGAAAGGTGAGGTCACCCTGTTAGGAGTCTTTTACAGGCCTCCTAATAGTCCTAGAATCATTGAAGAAAGGATAGGGAAGGTGATTCAGGAGATGAGTGACAGTAATAGGGTGGTTGTTATGGGGGACTTTAACTTTCCTGATATTGATTGGGAAAGCTATAGCTCAAGTTCGTTAGATGGGTCAGTGTTTGTTCAATGTGTGCAGGAGAGTTTCCTGACACAATATGTAGACAGGCCAACAAGAGGTGAGGCCATACTAGATTTGGTTCTGGGTAACGAACCAGGCCAGGTGTTAGAATTAGAGGTAGGTGAGCACTTTGGGGATAGTGACCATAATTCGGTGATTTTTACTCTCGTGATGGAGAGGGATAAGTGTGTACTACAGGGCAAGAGTTATAGCTGGGGTAAGGGAAATTATGATGCGGTGAGGCATGACTTAGGATGTGTGGCTTGGAAAAGTAGACTCCAAGGCAAGAGTGTAAATGATATGTGGAGCTTGTTCAAGGAGCAACTATTGAGTGTCATTGATAATTATGTACCTGTCAGGCAGGGAGGAAAGGGTCGTGCGAGGGAGCCGTGGTTTAATAAGGAATTGGAATCCCTTGTTAAATGGAAGAGGGCGGCCTATCTCAAGATGAGACGTGAAGGTTCAATTGTGGCGATTGAGAGGTATAGGGTAGCCAGGAAGGACCTGAAGAGAGAGCTAAGAGCAGCAAGGAGGGGACATGAAAGGTCCTTAGTCGGTAGGATTAGGGAAAACCCTAAGGCTTTCTATAGGTATGTTAGGAATAAAAGAATGACTAGGGTAGGAATAGGTCCAGTCAAGGATAGTAGTGGGAAGTTGCGTGTGGAGGCGGAAGAGATTGGGGAGACACTGAATGAATACTTTTCTTCAGTATTTACTCAGGAACAGGGCATTGTCGTCGATGTGAATACTGAGTCACAAATAAGTAGAATGGATGGCTTTGAGGTATGTAGAGAAGAGGTGTTGGAAATCCTGGAAAAGGTGAAAATAGATAAGTCCCCTGGGCCTGATGGCATTTATCCTAGGATTCTCTGGGAAGCAAGGGAGGAGATTGCAGAGCCATTGGCCTTGATTTTTATGTCCTCTTTGTCTACAGGAGTAGTGCCAGAAGACTGGAGGATAGCAAATGTGGTTCCCTTGTTCAAAAAGGGGAGTAGGGATAACCCTAGTAACTATAGGCCGGTGAGTCTCACTTCTGTTGTGGGCAAAGTCTTAGAGAGAATTGTAGGGGATAGGATTTATGCACATCTGGATAGGAATAATGTGATCAAGGATAGTCAGCATGGTTTTGTGAAGGGCAGGTCGTGCCTCACAAACCTTATTGAATTCTTTGAAAGGTGACGAAGGAGGTTGATGAGGGGAAAGCGGTAGATGTGGTATATATGGATTTTAGTAAGGCGTTTGATAAGGTTCCCCATGGTAGGCTACTGCAGAAAATACGGAGATATGGCATTGAGGGTGAGTTGGAGGTTTGGATTAGGAATTGGCTGGATGGAAGAAGACAGAGGGTAGTAGTTGATGGCAAAGTTTCTTCATGGAGTGCCGTCACTAGCGGTGTTCCGCAAGGATCTGTTTTGGGACCATTGCTGTTTGTCATTTTTATAAATGACCTGGAAGAGGGGTTAGAAGGTTGGGTGAGCAAGTTTGTGGATGATACGAAAGTCGGAGGAGTTGTTGACAGTGAGGAAGGATGTGGCAGGGTACAGCAGGATATAGAGAAGCTGCAGAGCTGGGCAGAAAGGTGGCAAATGGAATTCAATGTAGCTAAGTGTGAGGTGATTCACTTTGGGAAAAATAACAAAAAGATGGGGTACTGGGCTAATGGTCGGATACTTGGTAGTGTGGATGAGCAGAGGGATCTTGGTGTCCATGTACACAGATTTCTGAAAGTTGCCACCCAGGTAAATAGTGCGGTGAGGAAGGCATATGGCGTACTGGCTTTTATTGGTAGAGGAATTGAGTTCCGGAGTCCTGAGGTCATGATGCAGTTGTATAAGACTCTGGTGCGGCCGCATCTGGAATATTGTGTGCAGTTTTGGTCGCCATACTATAGGAAGGATGTGGAGGCACTGGAACGGGTGCAGAGGAGGTTTACCAGGATGTTGCCTGGTATGGAAGGAAGATCGTATGAGGAAAGACTGAGACACTTAGGGCTGTTTTCATTAGAGAAAAGAAGGTTTAGGGGTGACTTGATTGAGGTGTACAAGATGATTAGGGGGTTAGATAGGGTTGACAGTGTGAACCTTTTCCCGCGTATGGAGTCGGGTATTACAAGGGGGCATAGCTTTAAATTAAGGGGGGGTAGATATAGGACTGAAGTTAGGGGTAGGTTTTTCACTCAGCGAGTTGTAAGTTCATGGAATGCCTTGCCAGTAGCAGTGGTGGACTCTCCCTCTTTATGGGCATTTAAGCGGGCATTGGATAGGTATATGGAGGATAGTGGGTTAGTATAGGTTAGGTGGGCTTGGATCGGCGCAACATCGAGGGCCAAAGGGCCTGTACTGCGCTGTATTGTTCTATGTTCTATGTTCTATGTATGAGCAAGGACGGTTTGTGATACTTAAGGCCCTGATACATGGGGAGAAATATGGCATCTTAAATGTCTACTGTCCTTTGGCACATCCCCTCAAATTATTGATCAGTGCCTTCTCTAAGCTGAGTGCCTTTGGAACATGGCACATTATTATAGTGGGGCGGGGGGGGGGTTTCAATTGCCTTTTGGATCTGACAGTGGACAGGATGTCTAGTGAGTCCCCAACTATCTCTTTGCGGGCCATGCAGGTGACTGACTTATGTGAGGAGTTGGGCTTTGTGGACATTTGGAGATGTCTTCACCCTATTGGCAGAGACTTCATCTTTTTTTCAGACCCGCTTAAATATCTACAAGGATGGATCTTTTTCTGGTGCCCTCAGCCCTTCTGGATTCGATTCTAGGTTGTAAAATTGGGAACCATAGCTATTTCTGATCACATGATGGCATATTTGTGGCTTAAGGCCAAGAGTGTGGGCCTAGGCTCACGGCACTGGCACTTGGATCCTTTTCTCCTCAAGGATTCCAAATTTGTGGAATTCTTTTCGAGGGAGTTTCAGGAGTTTTTGAATATCAACTCATGCGTGGCTAGTAGTCTGTCTATGCTATGGGAAACTGCTAAGGCCTTTGCTAGGGGACTAGCTATTTCCAGTTCGGCTAGCCGGAAACAACAGAAGGAGGAATAGCAGCATCTAATTGAGACGTGGCTGAAAGCCGCTGTGGTGGCATATTTTGCAAGACCTTAGTTAACCAAACTAAGTGGATCACGGCCCTCTGGTCTGCCCTGAATTCAGCACCACAGAGCACAAAGAAAGAACTTGCTTTTGCTAGCCAAGATTCTTGGTAGTGTGGATGTGCAGAGGGATCTTAGAGTCCATGTACATAGATCCCAGAACGTTGCCATCCAGTTGCCACCCAGGTGGATAGTGCTGTTAAGAAGGCATACGGTGTGTTAGGTTTCATTCGTAGAGGGATTGAGTTCCAGAGCCGCAACATCATGCTGCGTCTATACAAAACGCTGGTGCAGCCACGCTTGGAATATTGTGTACAGTTCTGGTCCCCATATTTCGGGAAGGATGTGAAAGCATTGGAAAAGTGCAAAGGAGATTTACCAGGATGTTGCCTGGTCTGGAGGGAAGATCTTATGAGGAAAGGCTGAGAGACTTGAACCTGTTCTCATTGGCAAGAAGAAGGCTAAGAGAGGATTTTATAGAGACATACAAGATGATCAGAGGATTAGATAGGGTAGACAGTGAAAGTCTCTTGTTGATGATGTCAGCGTGTACGAGGGGGCATAACTACAAATTGAGGGGTGATAAATTTAAGACAGATGTCAGAGGCAGGTTCTTTATGCAGAGAGTGGTAAGGGCGTGGAATGCCCTACCTGCTAATGTAGTCAACTCAGCCACATTAGGGAGATTTAAATAATCCTTAGATAAGTATATGGTTGATTTTGGGATAGTGTAGGGTGACGAGCTGAGAATAGTTCACAGGTCGGCACAACATTGAGGGCCGAAGGGTCTCTTCTGCGCTGTATTTTCTATGTTCTATTGCCAATAAGGGTATTTGTGGAGGCTTCCCTGGAGTGAGTTGTTTAATTGTTCACCACCATTGAAAACTGAATGTCACAGGAACGCAGAGCTGAGATATGATCCATTGGTTGGGAATCTCTTTGCACTGTCTATCCCTTTCTGCGTATGTGGTTTGGCATGCAAGTAGTCCTGTGCTGTAGCTTCACCAGGGTTTGAGACCTCGTTTTTAGGAATGCCTTCACTGAACGAAGGTTGATCCTCTGGCTTGATGGTAATGATTGAGTGGGGAATATGCTGGTCTATGAGGTTACAGGTTGTGCTGGAGTACAATCCTGCTGCTGCTCCTGATGGCCCACATTGCCTCATGGGTGCCCACTCTTTAGTTGATAGATCAGTTTGAAGTCAATGCTATTCATCATCGTGCTGTACAACAGATGTCCTCAATATGAAGATGGATCTTTGTCTCCATAAGGGCTATATAATGGTCATTCTTACTGATGGTCATGAACAGATGTTCCCACAAGAGGCCTGAACTATCCAGGAACTCTCCTCTATTTGTAGACATGGCTGTGGTCAGTATTAAGCTTTGTGATGCTCAGGTAAGGTAGTTGGCGTATCACAGCAGGCATTAGAAATTTCAAGGGATATCGATCATACAATACCCACAACTGTTAATTTAGAAACTCAGCATGAACTGAGACATGAAATGGATTTGTGGTATATGCTTGCTTTTTCGCCTTTATTTCACAACCCGTAACAAGATTACTGCTTGTTTTCATCCTAAATTTCCTCACGCTGTATCTAAATCCCATCTGTGGTCGAGGCCATGCATCCTTCATTTTACCCGAAGGGCCCGTTCTGCGCTGTATTGTTCTATGTTCTATGAGTATAGGGATAGGCCAAGGAAGTAATTAGCATATCTGACTAGGAAAAAACTAGCTCCCCAATCCCTTACTGCAATCAGAGACAGCGCGATGTCATACGACCTTACATACGATGTCAAAAGGATTAAAGAGGCTTTTCGGAGTTTTTACTCTGAATTGTATTGGTCTGAGGACAGGTAGGTCAAGATGGAAACCATTTTTAAGAGCCTGGAAGAGGCCTGTCTCCTTAATGCACCCTTGACAGTTCAGGAAATACAGGAGGCAGTTAGGCAACTTCAAAGTGAGAAAGCGCCTGGCCCTGATGGTCTCCCGGGTGAGTTTTATGAGGAGTTTATAGGGATTCTGTCAGGGCCGATGTTGGAGATGTACAATCACTCCATATGCATGACTGCCTACCAGAAGCTAATATTTCCTTCATTCTTAAGAAGGGGAAAGTTCCTGAGGATTGTGCCTCATACAGGCCCATCTCTCTATTAAATTCAAATGTTAAGATTCTGTCTAAGATTTTGATGCTGAGGTTGGAGAAGGTGTTGCCTCATATTATTAAAGAGGACCAGACAGCTTTTATAAGGGGCCATAGGTCCTCTAATAACATTAGACGTTGCTGAATATGGTCTAAGCATGTCAGCAACAATTGATCCAGGGGTTGGTGATTTCCTTAGATGCAGAGAAAGCATTTGACCAAGTGGAATGGCCATATCTCTTTTATGTCTTTGAGCAGTTTGGGTTGAATGGGGTCTTTGCTAGGAGGGTGGAGTTTTATATTACCACCCTCTGACCGTGGTCATCACCAACGGGGTGAAGTCTGGGAACTTTGGGATTGGTAGGGATGGTTTTCAGGGCTGCCCCTCTCACTGTTGTTATTTACGTTGGTGATAGAGCCGCTGGCAGATGCCATTCATCAGAATGTCCACATAACCGCTCCAGAAGTGGGATCGAGGGTACACAAGATTACACTGTATGCGGATGACGTCCTTCTGCTTTTATCGGACCCGATGACCTCCGTATCCCATCTGATACAATGTATCAATTCATTTAGGGCTATTTCAGGATATAAGGTCAACTTTGCAAAGTTGGAGGCTATGCCTTTGGGGGACCTTAAGAAAGTGGCAGAAGCTGAAGGTGGCCCTAGGTTCCCCTTTAAGTGGTGATGGACGGGTTTCCTCCGGGTGCTCCAGTTTCCTTCCACAGTCCAAAGATGTGCAAGTCAGGTGAATTGGCCATGCTAAATTGCCCGTAGTGTTAAGTGCATTAGTCTGAGGGAAATGGGTCTCGGTGGATTACTCTTCGGAGGGTTAGTATGGACTTGTTGAGCCGAAGGACCTGTTTCCAAACTGTAGGGAATCTAATCTACTCTTACCTATTGCTTCTGGACATGCCACAGGCACATGCTTATTGGGCGCCGAGGCGGCAGAGATAGGGAGGGTATTGAGGATCAAAGTTAAAGTAGACTCGACATCTCCTGGGTCTCCCGAATTTATCATCTTTAGGAAGGCATGGGAAGAAACTATTTGATATTCTTACTTACTATGCACAGAAGAATATTCTGATGAATTGGGTGTCTGAGAACTCACTAGGCTTGCTGGGATGGTGAAAATTAATTTTTCATGAATATGGTGCACCACAACACAGACCTTTTTTATAAGACATGGCAGCCCTTTTTGAGTTATTTGAATACAGATTTGTCTGCTATCTTAACTAGGGCGTTAGTTTAACCAGGATGGTTAGGTTTGCTGACCCCTGGGCCCTGGAAGAGGATTCCTGAGTATATGGGTATATATATAAAACGCTCCCGTTTTTTGGTTTGGAAGCTTTGTGCCCAGCATTGTTATTCTGTGTTCTTGTGTGTTCTTTTGTTTTTTGTTCAGTCACTTCCTTATTTATTGGTATTGTTTTGCACAGTGTCTGGTTTTGGTTTGTTTATAGGGTAGATTAGTAGTTGCATTGTAATTTGCATTTTTGTTTATTATACTGGTATTTGTGTTTTTTTAACAACTTTATATTTTTGTAAAGTCAAAACAAAGTTTTTTTTGGCCAATAAATACATTTACAAAAAAATGTACGATGGTAGAGGGACAATTTAAAGAACATTTACGAAAAAAGAACAAAAAAATACAGTAAGGGAAGTGTTCCAAGTGTGGCTAACATTTGTTTTAGATCAGAGGAATACTTCTGTAATACAAGCTATGCACTGCAAATGCTAGAGATCTGAAATAAAAACAGAAAGTCCCGGAGGAACTCAACAGACCTAGATGCATCTGTGAGGGAGCAACTGAGTTAATGATTTGAGTCCAGTGTGTTTCTTCTATGGAGCTAAGAAAGGTCAGAAAAGTAATTGTTTTTCTGCCGTTGATTGAAGGAGGAGGAGCACCAAATGGAACAGTTTATATGAGTGCCCACCTGATCCCTTACCAATCATTCCTCGGGCATAAGCCCTTCCTGAAGAAGGGCTAATGCCTGAAACGTTGATTCTCCTGCTCCTCGGATGCTGCCTGGCCTGCTGTGTTTTTCCAGCATCACATTTTTCAACACTTGTTCTTCATCGCCAGGGGAAAATAACAGAAAACTACAGAGAAAACCTGAAACTACAGACTTATTAGCCCAATATCAGTTGTAGGTAAAATGCTAGAATCTAATAGGATGTGACAACAGACACTTAGAAAAAAATGTTATGATTGTATCTAGTCTACTTTATATTTATGAAAGACAAATCATATTTGACAAGCCTGTTGGAGTTTTGTGTGTATATTACTTATCAGAATAGACAAAGGGGAACCAGTAGATGTGGCATGTTTAAGTCTTTTGATAAGGTCCCACACAAGAGATTAAAGCACTTCAGATTTGTGGAATATACTGGCATGGATTGAGAACTGGTTAACAGACAGAAAACATAGAATATAAATAGATGAATCATTTTCGGGTTGATAGGCTATGACCAATTGAATACCAGAAAGATCACTACTTTGAATCTTTGAAATTTTTTGCCCCCATGCGCCTGTGGGAATTTCAGTGTTTAGTTATGTTCAGGGCTGATACCAATAAATTTCTACATTTTAGAAACATTAACAGATAAGGAGGGGAGGGGAACAATGCAGGAAAATGATTTTGAAGTACAAGATTAGCAATGATCTCATTAAATATGAGAGTGGGCAGTGAGCTTACTGGCCTATTACTACCTTCCTTTCTTATAGAGTCAAACAGCACCGAAACACAAAAAGGTAATTAACCCCTGGATTCCTAGCTGAGCCACGAGCTAATTGGCACAGGGTCAATAAGATTAAGCAGGTAAATGCGTGATTCAAAGATTGGTGTTGGAGGAATGGGTTTGAATTCATGGGTCATCGGCACCAGTACTGGGGAAGAAGTGACCTGTTCCGATGGGACGGTCTTCAGTTGAACCGTTCTGGGACCAGAGTCCGAGTGCATTGCAAAACTAAGACTATAGACAGGGCTTTAAGCTAAATAGGTGGTGGACGGGTGGGGGGGGGGGGGGGGGGAGGGGTGGAAATTTCTAACTTATCAGGTAAATTAGAAAACCTGAATGAAAGGCAGAGGTAAGAGTGCAAAGTCCAGGAGACGTTATTAAAATCTCCAGCACAGACACACATAGGACAGAGTACATGGAAAGGGTTAACAATCAAACTTCAAGCACTCTGGACAAACGAATGACAATGAGAAGAGGAATGGTAAATATATTACAGAAAGTAAGTAAGGCAAAAGTAAGTGAGTAAAGCACAAAATGGGAAATTACAAACCAATTAACCTAATCTCAGTCTTGGGTAAGATCCATTATGAAGGATGAGGTTTCTGAATACTTGGAAGTGTATGCTAAAATAGGGCAAAGTCAGCATGGTTACGTCAAGGGGAGGTCATGCCTGACAAATCTGCTAGAATGTTTTGAGGAAGTAACGAGCAGGTTAGATGAAGGAGACCCAATGGAGGTTATCTACCTTCAAGAAGGCCTTCAACAAGGTACCACACAGGAAGCTACTGAGTAAGATAAGAGGCCCATTGTGTCAGAGAATAGAAGCTTGTCTGGCAGAAAGCAGAGAATGGGGATAAAAGGGTCCTTCTCATAATGGCAGCTGGTGACAAGTGGTGTTCCACAAGGCACATGTTGGGACCACAAATTTTCACTTTATGCATTAACGATATAGATGAAGGAACTGAGGGCATTCTCACTAAGTTTGCAGACGATACAAAGATAGGTGAAGGACTGGTAGCATTGAGGAGGTGAGGAGACTGCAGAAGGATTTGGACAGGTTAGGGGAGTGAGCAAAGAAGTGGCAGATGGAATATAACATGGGAAAGTGTGAGGTCATGCACTTTAGTGGGAAGAATAGATGCATGGACTATTTCCTAAATGGGGAGAAAATTCAGAAATCTGAAGTGCAAAGAGACTTGGGAGTTCTCGTCCTAGATTCTTTCAACTTTAAGGTAAACTTTAAGGTTGAGTCAGTAGTTAGGAAGGCAAATGCAACGATGGCATTTATTTTGAGAGGTCTTGAGTATAAAAGCAGGGATGTATTTCTGAGGCTCTGTAAGGCTCTGGCGCACATTTGGAGTGTTGTGCGCAGTTTTGGGCCCCATATCTCAGGAAGAGTGTACTGGCCCTGGAGCAGGTTCAAAGGAGGTTCATGAGAATGGTCCCAGGAATGAAATGCTTAACCTATGAGGAATGTTTGAGGACTCACGGTTTATATTTGAGAGTTTGGAAGGATGAGGGGGAATCTAATTGAAACATACAGAATACTGAATGGCCTGGACAGAGTAGATGTAGGGAAGATGTTTCCATTGGTAGGAGAGACTAGGACCCAAGGGCATTGTCTTAGAGTAAAGGGAAGACCTTTTAGAATGGAGATAAGGAGAAAGTTCTTCAACCAGAGAGTGGTGAATCTATGGAATTCAGTGCTACAGAACGCTGTGGAGGCCAGGTCATTGAGTATATTTAAGACTGAGATAGATATGTTCTTGAGTACCAAGGGGATCAAGGATTGTGGGGAGAAAGCAGGAGAATGGAGATGAGAAACATTTCAGCTGTGATTGAATGGCAGAGCAGACTCGATGGGCTGAATGACCTAATTTCTGTTCCAATGTCTTACAGTCTAAACAGGCCCTTGATTCCAATGTGCCTGCACCAACCAAATTTCCCAAATCAAACTAATCCCATTGCCTAAATTTAGCCCATATCCCTCAAAACCTTTCCTATTCCTGTATTGTCCAAATGCCTTTTAAATGTTGTAACTTTGTGTTCCTCAACTACCATATTTCCATTCCATTCCATGTGTGCTTTCCTCAAAGGCTTGTTGTCTGATGTTGTTCCTTCATCTTGAACTGTTTTCTTGGCAATTTTTTGTCAATAGTGGTTTGCCATTGCTTTCCATACTTGGGGAAGGAAGCGAAGGGAGGTCCAAGTCTCTCTGAGCCTGAATTGAACCCATGCTGTTGGTATTACTCTGAACCACATGCAAATCATTTAGCCAACTGAGCTATATTGGAATTGTGTTATTTCCATTCTGAAATTTCCAGTAAGAAATAAACATCCCTTTCATGGAGATCCCAAAATATGTTGTAATTGTTACCATACAGAATCTGTGTGGACTATAACACACAAGGTTACACTCTGCAATCTCTAAAAATCAAGTTGCATCATTAATATATTTCTCAAAATTGAAACTTTAATCTTTTTGTGTTTGCCTTTGAAATCAACTTTTTGCCTTCATCAACTTTAAGAAATTGAGTGCCCTAAAAGCCTGTCTTATGTTTCAGAAAATGATGCCTTTATTGAAGCTGCATATTCCCTCAGGGGCACAATGGTATTGAGAATGTACATCCAGAAAGATGCTATCTATCTGTAAGTGATTACATATTCCTTCTTTTCCAAGAATTCTGTGCTTGAGGTTTGTGAAAGCATTAAAAGAAATTCTGTAAAACGCTTACTTTCACTCACACGTAACATCAAAATTTGTTTTCGCAATTCCTGCAGAAGATTTATGTTTCTAAAAGTTCACAGGCCATTGAGATTTATGTTCCCCCATTTGTTTGCCAATAAATTCTATTTTGTATTGCTGCAAGTTATTGTGACTGCAGCATACCTTTGTATAACACTTAATTGGGAAGATGTCTCAAGTCACTTCATAAGTGGAGCTAAGTACAGGAAATTAATGATTTTATCTACTACCGCAGCGCAGTAGATTTAATTGTGTAAGATGAACATTGAAGTGCTGAGCAGTGACTAAGAAGCAAGGCTGCATGCCTTTGAAATTTGCACAGCCAGTTTGCTATCACAACTACAGGTCATTGCTCCATCAAATTCACTGTTTTCACTGCTTTGCATGGATCAGGGATTGTTTGGAAATTGACTGAGCATCCTGTCAAATTAATAGAGAAGTAGAAACTACATAAAGTTTAACAGACCAAAGATGAGCCCAAATGCAGAAAGACACTAACTGACTATAGAAGATCTTGTGGAGCTAGACTCAAACCCTCAAGTTTACCTTTTAAACCATGACATTCTCCTTTTTAATCATAATTTCACAGGTTCTGTCCTAATTTTAAGTCTATTAAAGTGTCCAAGATGGTGAATGTGAATTTGTAAATGTTTCTGTCCTTCCATCCTTCTGTCCAGAAAGCGTTGTTAGCGTATTGGCCGTGCGTTTCAATACGCCTCTTGAATTTTGACAAAATGGAAGTTCTATAGGGAGGCACACATGGGTGGAAGAGTCTGCATCAATGAGCCTGATTGTCTCCTCATTTGATGTCTGCATATATGCTTCCAACAGCATTTGCTGATCAAGGCAGGCAGGAACTTGAGATGATTTTTTTTCCGTAACCAATTATGCTGGTCAGATTTAGCATCTGTATCTTTAACCCAGCAAAACCTATTTAAGTCAACAAATTTTGCAAGTGCTTGATAAGGTTCGTCTGACCTACTGTTACATTTCAGTTTATACCTGAATTAATTGGTGTAATATGAACAAGTTGAAAAGTCATCATAATTGGATATTACTGACAGTATATTATGTTTGGTGAATGGTTCCAATTTTAGTAGTTGTTCATTTCAAATTTCAACTAATCTTGACAACTATTCAAAAAGCAAATCAATTCCCTTTGACATGGCACACAGAAAGTCATAGCCAATTTAGATAAAACAGGGGTTAGTGGCTGTGGATCAGTCTGTCACTTTTTTTAAATATAGTAAGCTTATTTTAAAATTCCCTAAATATATTCTAATGTTTGAATTTTTCTCCTGTAACATTTGCTTTTTATAGGAACAGAGAAACCTATGTAGCCCCTCAGAGACAACTCAAAGTTTAATGTGATTATGGCTACTCTTTGTCAAACTCCATTCACCTGTCTGTCTTTTCAACAACAGCTTACTTATAGATGTGTCTTTAGCATAATAAAACATCTAGCCATTTCATTGGAGCAATATAAAGTAAATTAGTCATTTTATTTCACCTCATCACATCACATGCCAGGCAATATTAGGTCAAATAGGGTCATACAGTCATAGAGATGTACAGCATGAAAACAGACCCTTCGATCCAACCCTTCCATGTCGACCAGATATCCCAACCCAATCTAGTCCCACCTGCCAGCACCTGGCCCATATGCCCAAAAGCTTAGTCTGAGGGAGTGTCTGAAAGAAGAAAGTGAAATATTCCATATCCCTCAAAAACCTTGATTTAATTTTAAAAATTTAGTAATCTTAGATTTAACATCAGTTGCTATTCGTGGAAGAAGGTCACAAATGTTTGCCACTCACTGTGTGTAAGAGTGTTCCTTAGTTCAACTTCGAATGGTTTGACTCCAATTTTCCAAACTTTCCATCCTAGACTCACCAACCAGGAAAAGTAGGTACTCTCGACTTGTCTTTTCAGTTTCCATTACTATTTTAAAATCTGAGCTCAAACCACATCATAACCTCTCAAATTCCAGAAAGTACAGTCCATTACATCTCTCCATGTAATTGCATCTTTGGAATCTAGGTATCTTTCTGGTGAATCTTAGAAACTATACTACTCTCCATCCAAGGCTAATAAATTGCTTCTGAGTCATGGCATCTAGGACTGCTCAATGTGGTGCAACTAGGCATAACATCTACTCACATGTATTCTACTCCTCCCAAGTTACTTTCTATATAAAAGCCAAGTGCTGCAGAGGCTGGAAATCTGCAACAAACACAGAGAATACTGGAGAAACTCAGCAGATCTGGCAGTATATGTGGAGAGAGGAGCCGATTTACATTTTGAATCCATATGAATCTACTTTTGTACCTGCTCATAGCATTTTAATGCATTATCTACATGGACCTCAAGTCTTTTTTTGGACATCCACTATTTCTCACTTCGCATGACTTAGAAAGTCCTCTCATCTACCATTTCAAGGTGAAAATTGATGGTTAAATAATTGCCTGTGATAAAATCCATTGGCCAGACTTTTGCATATTCATTCAATCCATTAATGTTATTTTGTAATTGTACACTTCCATCTACACTGCTTACAATTTCCTGCTGCTAAACCAATTTCCCTAGCAGGAAAATATATTGAGGACAAGCAGCCATAGTAATGTAATTGTGTGTTTGAGGACTGTTATTTAGAGATGCTTTCAAGCAGTACATTATGAGAATGTCTTAACTATTTTGGGACAAAGATTTTTCAGGATGTATATAGTTGGATTTCATTATTTGCACACGGACAAAATTCCTGATATCTATAGTTGGGCTACATTTGCTGCTGGATTGCAATAAATGCTGAAATGTTTATTTAACCAACATAGTAACTACTCTAGATGATACAAACACTGGCCTTCTAACTGGTATATGACAATCCAATTAATGAATTATTGTCCTCTTGTCATTCATTGGAAACATTCTGTTCCTGTAGGCCAACCTCTATAAATGCTGTCAGGAAACAATTCTTAGTGAAATCTTTAAAAAAAAATCATGGGGTGGGAGAGAATGAACATGCATGGATATTCTTCCACTTGTGACACGGAATCAGGGAAAGTATTAGGATTTACCCTATTTGTCAGGGCTTTTATGGTTCTTGCAGGCATGACCTAGCCACAGGTCACACACTGGGACACACATAAATTCAGTGCAGCAGTGGTCCATTTGGGATCTTGAGTCTGCTGTGCTGTTCAGTTAGATGCTGGCTGTTATGATTTCTTCACATTCCCATCTAGTCCTGACATAAAGTCGTAAAGGAGTTGTCCTGGGAGCCTTTAACATTGACTCTGAACACCATGCAGCCTCATCACAGCAGGTCAAATATAGACAGGAAACCAGCTAATTACAGTGTACTGTCTTCCTTCCATTGGCTGATGACTCACTTATCTTCATGTTAATGCCACTAAGTACTAAGGGTAGCAAGGACATGGACTCTGGTGGGGGATGTGAATGTCCATTATGAAGAGTGGATCAGTAGCAAAGAGCTAGTCAAGTCATAGAGTCAGAGAGATGTACAGCATGGAAACAGACCCTTCGGTCCCGTTCATGCCGACCAGATATCCCAACCCAATCTAGTCCCACCTGCCAGCACACGGCCCATATCCCTCCAAACCCTTCCTATTCATATATCCATCCAGATGCCTTTTAAATGTTGCAATTGTCCCAAGCCTCCACCAATTCCTCTGGCAGCTCATTCCATACATGTACCACCCTCTGTGTGAAAAAGTTGCCCCTTAGGTCTCTATTATATCTTTCCCCTCTCACCCTAAACCTATGCCCTCTAGTTCTGGACATCCCCATCCCAGGGAAAAGACTTTGTCTATTTATTCTATCCATGCCCCGCATAAATTTTTAAAACCTCTATAAAGTCACCCCTCAGCCTCCGACACTCCAGGGAAAACAGCCCAAGCCTGTTCAGCCTCTTCTTATAGCTCAAATCCTCCAACCCTGGCAACATCCTTGTAAACATTTCTGAACTCTTACAAGTTTCACAACATCTTTCCGATAGGAAGGAGACCAGAATTGCACTCAATATTCCAACAGTGGTCTAACCAATGACCTCTACAGCTGCAACATGACCTCCCAACTCCTGTACTCAACACTGACCAATAAAGGAAAGCATACCAAACGCCTTCTTCACTATCCTATCTACCTGCGACTCCACTTTCAAGGAGCTATGAACCAGCAATCCAAGGTCTCTTTGTTCAGCAACACTCCCTAGGACCTTACCATTAAGTGTCTAAGTCTTGCTAAGATTTGCTTTCCCAAAATGCAGCACTTTGCATTTATCCTAATTAAACTCCATCTGCCACTTCTCAGCCCATTGACCCATCTGATCAAGATCCCGTTGTAGTCTGAGGTAACCTTCTTTGCTGTCCACTACACCTCCAATTTTGGTGTCATCTGCAAACTTACTTACTGTACCTCTTATGCTCACATCCAAATTATTTATATAAATGACAAAAAGTAGAGGACCCAGCATCGATCCTTGTGGCACTCCACTGGTCACAAGCCTACAGTCTTAAAAACAACCATCCACCACCACCCTCTGTCTTCTACCTTTGATCCAGTTCTGTATCCAAATGGCTAGTTCTCCCTGTATTCTGTGAGATCTAACCTTGCTAATCAGTCTCCCATGGGGAACCTTGTCGAACGCCTTACTGAAGTCCACATAGATCACATCCATTGCTCTGCCCTCATCAATCCTCTTTGTTACTTTTTCAAAAAACTCAATCAAGTTTGTGAGACATGATTTCCCATGCACAAAGCCATGTTGTCTATTCCTAATCAGTCCTTACCTTTCCAAATACATGTACATCCTGTCCCTCAGGATTCCCTCCAACAACTTGCCCACCACTGACGTCAGGCTCACTGGCCTATAGTTCCCTGGCTTGTCCTTACTACCCTTCTTAAACAGTGGCACCACATTAGCCAACCTCCAGTCTTCCGGCACCTCACCTGTGACTATCGATGATACAAATATCTCAGCAAGAGGCCCAGCAATCACTTCTCTATCTTCCCACAGAGTTCTAGGGTACACCTGATCAGGTCCTGGGGATTTATCTACCTTTATGCATTTCAAGACATCCAGCACTTCCTTCTCATAATATGGACACTTTTCAAGGTGTCACCATCTATTTCTCTACATTCTATATCTTCCATATCCTTTTCCACCGTAAGTACTGATGCAAATTACTCGTTTAGTATCTCCCCCATTTTCCACGGCTCCACACAAAGGCCATCTTGCTGATATTTGAGGGGCCCTATTCTCTCCCTAGTAACCCTTTTGTCCTTAATGTATTTGTAAAAATGCTTTGGATTCTCCTTAATTCTGTTTGCTAAAGCTATCTCATGTCCCCTTTTTGCCCTCCTGATTTTCCCTCTTAAGTATACTCCTACTTCCTTTATACTCTTCTAAGGATTCACTCGATCTATCCTGTCTATACCTGACATATGCCTCCTTCTTTTTCTTAACCAAACCCTTAATTTCTTTAGTCATCCAGCATTCCCTATACCTACTAGCCTTTCCTTTCACCCTGACAGGAATATACTTTCTCTGGATTCTTGTTATCTCATTTCTGAAGGCTTCCCTTTTTCCCTTTACCTGCGAACATCTGCGCCCAGTCAGCTTTTGAAAGTTCTTGTCTAATACCATCAAAATTGGCCTTTCTCCAATTTAGAACTTCAACTTTTAGATCTGGTCTATCCTTTTCCATCACTATTTTAAATCTAATAGAATTATGGTCACTGGCCCCAAAGTGCTCCCTCACTGACACCTCAGTCACTTACCCTGCCTTATTTCCCAAGAGTAGGTCAAGTTTTGCACCTTCTCCAGTAGGTACATCCACATACTGAATCAGGAAATTGTCTAGTACACACTTAACAAATTCCTCTCCACCTAAACCTTTAACACTATGGCAGTCCCAGTCTATGTTTGGAAAGTTAAAGTCCTCTACCAAAGCCACCCTATTATTCTTACAGATAGCTGAGATCTCCTTTTAAGTTTGTTTCTCAATTTCCCTCTTACTATTAGGGGGTCTATGATACAGTCCCAATAAGGTGATCATCCCTTTCTTATTCTCAGTTCCACCCAAATAACTTCACTTGATGTACTTCTGGGACTATCCTCCCTCAGCACAGCTGTAATGCTATCCCTTATCAAAAATGCCACTCCCCCTCCTCTCTTGCCTCCCTTTCTATCCTTCCTGTAGCACTTGTATTCTGGAACATTAAGCTGCCAGTCCTGCCCATCCCTGAGCCATGTTTCGGTAATTGCTATGATATCCTAGTCCCAAGTTCTTCACCATGCCCTGAGTTCATCTGCCTTGCCTGTTAGGCCCCTTGCATTGAAATAAATGCAGTTTAATTTATTAGTCCTATCTTGTCCCTGCCTGCCCTGACTGTTTGACTTGCTTCTGTTCTCAACTGTACCAGTCTCAGATTGATCTCTTTCCTCACTATCTCCCTGGGTTGCACCCCCCATCTTACTAGTTTAATCTTCCCGATCAGTTCTAGCAAATCTCCCTGCCAGTACATTCGTCCCCTTCCAATTTAGGTGCAAACTGTCCTTCTTGTACAGGTCACTTCTACCCCAAAAGAGATTTCAATGATCCAAAAATGTGAATCCTTCTTCCATACACCAGCTCCTCAGCCATGCATTCATCTGCTCTATTCTCCTATTCCTGCCCTCACTAGTTTGTAGCACTAGGAGTAATCCATATATTACTACTCTCAAGGACCTCCTTTTTAAATTCCTGCCTAATTCTCTGTAATCTCCCTTCAGAATCTCAACCTTTTCCCTTCCTATGCCGTTAGTTCCAATGTGGACAATGACCTCTTGCTAGCCCCTCTCCCCTGTGAGAACATTCTACACCTTCTCTGAGACATCCTTGATCCTGGCACCAGGGAAGCAACACACGATTCTGATTTTTCGCTGCTGGCCACAGAAATGTCTGTCTGTACCTCGGACTAGAGAGTCCCCTAGCACAATCAATCGAATGGAACCTGACGTACCTCTCATTATATTAGAGCCAGTCTCAATACCAGAAACTTGGCTGTTCATGCTACATTCCCCTGAGAATCAATCACGCCCTACATTTTCCAAAACAGCATACTTGTTTGAAATGGGGGTAGCCACAAAAGACTCCTGCACGAGCTGCCTACCTCTCTTACCTTTCCTGGAGTTAACCCATCTATGTGACTCAATCTGCGATTTTGTTCCCCCTTCCTATAACTGCCATCCATCACATACTGTAGCTGTTGCAAATTTGTCCTTGCCTCTAACTGTCTCTCCAACCGATCCATTCGATCTGATAGGATTCGCAACCAACAGCATTTATTGCAGATATAATCCGCAGTAACCCTTAACCTCTCTTTAAACTCCCACATCTGACAAGAAGCGCATATCAGTCTACTAAAGGCCATTTTTGCTCCTTCACAATCTACAGACCCAGACAGTAACACCATCTTATTCCTCTACAAAATACTGCCCCAGGTTAAATTAATAGTTATGGCTTTTATTTTAAGTTTAATCAAGAGACATATCCTAAAGGGCATAACTTACAGACTGGATCTGCAGCAGAGAGTGAGGGAACCAACACGAGGGAAATTTCTACTTGAACTCGTCTTCACCAGTATATCTGTCGCACATGTCTGGCCATGACAGTATTGGTAAGAATGACCACTGTACAGTCTTTGTGGCGACGCAGTTCTGCCTTCACATTGAGAATACTGCCCATCATGATGTGTGGCACTACCACTGTGCTAAATGAGACAGCCTTCAAATAGATCTAGTAACTCAGGTCTGGGCATCCATGAGGTGATGTGGGTCAAGTCACAGCAGAATTGTACTTTAGTACAATCTGCAACCTAATGGCTCGGCATTCCCCCCTCAACCATTATCATCAAGCCAGTGGATCAAAACAGAAACTGCTTGGAAAAGTCAGCAGGTCTGGCAGCATCTGTGAAGAGAAATCAGAGTTGACATTTTGGATCCAGTGACCCTTCTTTAAAACTGATTGTAGCTAGGAAGAGGTTGGTTTATCTGCTGTAGATGGGCTAGGGGAACAGAGGAGGAGTAAACAATAGGTGGAGGAGGAGCTGAGAAAGAGAGAAAAACAGTTGGGCAGACAAAGAAATGGGGTCTAATTGGGACTATTAGTAGCTGACAATGGGATGGTCATGGTAGCACCCCATGTGACAAGACACCACTTTTGTGTGGTTTAAGGTAAGGATATGTGAGAAGATGCTCAGGCCCTAAAATTATTGAACTCAATATTGACATCCACAATGTTAACTTGGTTCCTCTCCACAGATGCTGCCAGACCTGCTGAGTTTTTCCAACAATTTCTGTTATTGTTTCAGATTTCCAGCATCTGCAGTCCTTTGATTTTCTTTTGTTTAGCCAGGGGGTTGACCCTGGTTCAGTGAAGAGTGCAGGGGTGTCTGCCAGGAGCAGCACCAGGCATACCTGAAAATGATGTGTCAACATGGTGAACTTGCCCATCAGGACTACTTGCATGCTTAACAATAGGATGTGATCGACTGAGCTAAGCGATCACACAACAAGTGGATCAGATCTAAGCTGTGCAGTCATGCCATATCAAGTCGTGAATGGTGGTGAACAATTAAACTCACTGGGCTCCATAAATATCCCCTCAATGATGGGGGAGCGCAGCACATCAGTGCAAAACATAAGGCTGCAGCAGTCTTTGCCAGAGGTGCCGAATGGATGATCGATCTCAGTCTCTTCCCGTGATCCCCAGCATTGCAGATTCCAGTCTTCAGCCAATTTGATTTACTCCATGTGATGTCAAGAAATGTTTGGAGACACTGGATACTGCAAAGGCTGTGGACCCTGACAAAATTCCAGAAATAGTAGTGAAGACATGTGCTCCAGAATTTGCTGCTCCCCTAGCCAAGCTGTTTCAGTACAGTTAGAACATTGGCATCTACCCAACGATGTGGAAAACTGCCCAGTTGTATCCTGTACACAAAGCAGGACAAATGATGTAGTTAACACTGCTGCATCACAGTGCCAAGGATCCAGGTTTGTTTCCAACCTTGGGTGACTGTGTGGAGTTTGCACATTCTCCCCGTGTCTGTTTAGGTTGCTGTTGGGTGCTATAGTTTCCTCCCACGGTCCAAAGATGTGCAGGCTAGGTGGATTGGCTATGCTAAATGTGGGGTTACAGGATGACTGAGATGCTGGGTATGGATGGAATGCTGTTCGATAGTTGGTGCTGACTGGATGGGCTGAATGGTCTGTTCCTGCAATATAGGGATTCTATGAAATCCAACCAAGCCACTTATTGCCCCATCACTCTATTCTTGATCATCAGTAAAGTGATGGAAGGTGTTGTCAATAGTGCTATCAAGCAACACCTGCTCAGCAATTGTCTGCTCAGTGACGCTCAGTTTGGGTTCTGCCAAGGCCACTCAACTCATGACCTTATTACAGCCTTGGTCAAACACAGACAAAAGAGCTGAATTCCAGAGGTGGGCTGAGAGTGACAGCCCTTGACATCAAAGCTGCACTCAACTAAGCGTAGCGTCAAGAAGCTCTAGCAAACTTAAGTCAGTGAGAATCAGAGACAAACTCTTCACTGCTTGGACTCATACCTGGCACATAGGAAGATGATTCTGATTGTTGGAGGTCAGTCATATCAGCTCCAGGACATCTCTACAAGAGTTCTTCAGGGTAGTGTCCTTGGCCCAACCGTCTTCAGCTGTTTCATTAATAACCTTCCCTCCATCATAAGGTCAGAAGTAGGGAGATCCACCAATGATACCTTTCACGATTCCTCAGATACTGAAACAGTCCATGTTCAAATGCAACAAGATCTGGGCAATATCCATGTACGAATTGAGATAGGTGGATCTCACAGAAAATGAATTCCCTGATTGGGGCTCTTAATCTTAATGAAGAAGTTGGATCAGTGTCAAGGACCATCCAGATGTAAATAAAGGGTGACTTGATGACTGATGAGTTATTTCAATCCAGGCTTAGGCTGATAAGTGGCAAGTAACATTCATGGCACACAAGTGCCAAGCAATGACCATCTCTAACAAGAGAGAATGTAACCGCTGTCCCTTGACATTGAATGGTTTTACCACCAATGAATCCCCCATGATCAAAATCCTAGGAGTCACCATTGATCGGAAACTCAACTGGAGTCACCATATCAATACAGTGACTACAAGAGCAGACCAGAGGCTAGGAATACAGCAGCAAGAAAGTCACCTCCTGATTATCCAAAGGCTGTCCACTATCTACAAGGTACAAGTCAGGAGTATAAGTCATTTGCCTGAATTGGTACAGCTCCAACGACACCCGAGAAGCTTGACACCATCCAGGATATAGCAGTCTGCTTGATTGGTACCACATCCACAAGCGTCCACTTCCTCCACCACTGACACCCTGTAGCAACAGTGTATGCAGGCATTTCTGTATAGTGTGTGTTTCATCTACGTGAATTGGCTATTACGCGATTGATGAATGACGTGAACTTTCTACTGAATGGGTATAGCAATTTTCTGTAGCGATCATCTACAGTGTGATTTCCTATAATGTTGCACAGGAACGCAACCATCACATTGTACCAGAATTACTTGTACTAGCTACAGGTAGTACTGCAGAAATTCACTAAAGATCCTTACATCTTCTAAATACATGGCTACTTCCAACTAGAAGATACCACCTGCAAGTCCCCTTCTAAATCACTCATTGTCCTGGTTTGGAAGTATATCACTGTTCCTTCACTGTCGCTGAGTCAAAATCTTGGAATTTCCTTCCTAAGGGCATTGTGGATCAACCTACAGCCCATGGACTGCAATATTTCAAGAAGACAGCTCTCCACCACCTTCTCAAAGGCAGTTGGGGATGGGTAATTAATGCTAGCCAGCCAGTGACATCTATGTCGTAAAAGTTAATAAAAAAACCTTTGTTTCATAATGTATTTAAGTCTTCCTCAGCCGTTTAGCTCAGGCCAAGTTTTCGAATTCTCTAACCTTTTGTACTTTCCCTTAATCTTTTGGCACAACAGCTTGTAGAGACCGTCAGTTATCATTGTTTCACAGTTTTGAGCCTTGCTACTTCTTCACCTCTGTCTTCACATTTTAAATACTTCCAAATGCTGATATGATAAGTCCATTTTTCAGTCATGTTTCCAACTATCTTCTGGTTCATTTTCTTAATCATCTAAAATTAGATCTATACCTAATAAATGCATATAAAAATCTCATGTATGCGTGAATTTTTCGGTTCAGCATTCTGTTTTCATGACTTTTTTGGTGAAATTTCAATGTCAGCTTTTATCACTGAACTTGTCTACATACATTTTGACATTTCAAAATCCAGTGTTAAAAGGTTCAATATAACAATATTTTTGTAGGCTTTGTTATGTTGTGGGTTGAATTTCTGAAACCTTTTCCCAAGCCTGTTGTTTTTCCAGGAAAATGATCTTATCAGTTCTTACTAGCTTACTTTTCGTCTGCTTTTAGATCATCTGTAATGACCTGATGTAATTCATATCTTCCAGTTTGTCTTTTTAGTGAGAAACCCTTGGGAGGACTATTACTGGGTCTTTCATGATGTAAAACCACTCCAAAAGTCCCTTGGCAGTGAAATATTGTCCTTTAACTATAATAAACAGTTATTTGACGGGTCAGTACTTGAACATTGCTGAAGAGAGAGCTGCTCGTCTTGACTCGCTAAGATTAACACTAGAATGCAATCTTATAAATGATTGACTTGGAACCACCTGATGAAGGAGCAGAACTCTGAAAGCTAGTGCTTCCAAATAAACCTGTTGGACTATAACCTGGTGTTGTGTAATTTTTAACTTTATAAATGATTGCAATACCTTGCACGCCAGGAAAAAGGAGGCGCTGATTAGTTGACAAATCAAACCTATTTGGCGGTGGCATTCCTGGGGGATAGCAAAGGAACTATGTACATTCCTCAAGTTCTAGTTAATTCACAAAAACACAAGGTTTGCAAATTTTTTTTTGCAAAGAACAAGTCCTTGCATATGAATATATGTCACTCTAGCAATTGTACATGACCCTCATTCTGAGCTTGAATGTCTTAATTTGTTTTTTTTTAATTAGACCATAAGACCATAAGACATAGAAGTGGAAGTAAGGCCATTCGGCCCATCGAGTCCACTCTGCCATTCAATCATGGCTGATGCGCATTTCAGCTCCACTTACCAGCGTTCTCCCCGTAGCCCTTAATTCCTCTAGACAACAAGAATCTATCAATCTCGGCCTTGAAGACATTTAGCGTCCCGGCTTCCACTGCACTCCGTGGCAATGAATTCCACAGGCCCACCACTCTCTGGCTGAAGAAATGTCTCCGCATTTCTGTTCTGAAATGACCCCCTCTAATTCTAAGGCTGTGTCCACGGGTCCTAGTCTCCTCGTCTAACTGAAACAATTTCCTAGCATTCACCTTTTCCAAGCCATGTATTATTTTGTACGTCTCTATTAAGTCTCCCCTTAATCTTCTAAACTCCAACGAATACAATCCCAGTATCCTCAGCCGTTCCTCATATGTTAGACCTGTCATTCCAGGGATCATCCGTGTGAATCTCCGCTGGACACGTTCCAGTGCCAATATGTCCTTCCTGAGGTGTGGGGACCAAAACTGGACACAGTACTCCAAATGGGGCCTAACCAGAGCTTTATAAAGTCTTAGTAGTACATCTCTGCTTTTATATTCCAACCCTCTTGAGATAAGAGACAACATTGCATTCGCTTTCTTAATCACGGACTCAACCTGCATGTTTACCTTTAGAGAATCCTTGACTAGCACTCCCAGATCCCTTTGTGCTTTGGCTTTATTAATTTTCTCACCATTTAGAAAGTAGTCTATGCTTTTATTCTTTTTGCCAAAGTGCAAGACCTCGCACTTGCTCACGTTAAATTCCATCAGCCATTTCCTGGACCACTCTCCCAACCTGTCTAGATCCTTCTGTAGCCTCCCCACTTCCTCAGTACTACCTGCCTGTCCACCTAACTTCGTATCATCGGCAAACTTCGCTAGAATGCCCCCGGTTCCCTCATCCAAATCATTAATATATAATGCGAACAGCTGTGGCCCCAGCACCGAACCCTGCGGGACACCGCTCGTCACCGGCTGCCATTCTGAAAAAGAACCTTTTATCCAACTCTCTGCCTTCTGTTAGACAGCCAATCCTCAATCCATCCCAGCAGCTCACCTCGAACACCATGGGCCCTCACCTTGCTCAGCAGCCTCCCATGTGGCACCTTATCAAAGGCCTTTTGAAAGTCTAGATAGACCACATCCACTGGGTTTCCCTGGTCTAACCTACTTGTTACCTCTTCAAAAAATTCCAACAGGTTTGTCAGGCATGACCTCCCTTTACTAAATCCATGTTGACTTGTTCTAATCAGATTCTGCTCTTCCAAGAATTTAGAAACCTCATCCTTAATGATGGATTCTAGAATTTTACCAACAACCGAGGTTAAGCTGATTGGCCTATAATTTTCCATCTTTTGCCTTGATCCTTTTTTGAACAAGGGGGTTACAACAGCCATCTTCCAATCATCCGGGACCTTTCCTGACTCCAGTGACTCTTGAAAGATCTCAACCAATGCCTCTGCTATTTCCTCAGCCACCTCTCTCAGAACTCTAGGGTGTATCCCATCGGGGCCAGGAGATTTATCAATTTTAAGACTTTTTAACTTTTCTAGCACTGTCTCTTTCGTAATGGCAACCATACTCAACTCAGCCCCGTGACACCCTTTAATTTTTGGGATATTACTCATGTCTTCCACTGTGAATACTGACGCAAAGTACTTGTTAAGTTCTCCTGCTATTTCCTTATCTCCCATCACTAGGCTTCCTGCATCAGTTTGAAGTGGCCCAATGTCTACTTTTGCCTGTCGTTTGTTTCTTATGTACTGAAAGAAACTTTTACTATTATTTCTAATATTAGCAAGTAAAACATCCAGAATATTTAACAAGCGTTCCTTAATCACAGAATCTCATCTATTAGTTGGCCATTTGTTTTAGGTTTCTGCGTGTGGACTGGTTGAGTACAATGTGTTTTCTGCCTGTTATGCACAACTGAAAGAACATTTTTTTAATTTGAATAGCCAGTAATTGTGATATATGGCACTGCAATGGGACTGACATTCTCTGCGGTTGGCAGAATGCCTTTTGCATCTACGTATTAATAGAAAATTTCACTCAATTGTGGCAGCATAAAACACCTGTTCAAATTTTTGAAAACCTTGGCTTTTGCATGGTCATTTGAAGTAGACTAGTTATAGTTTGGTGTGTAATGCACAAATTTACAAATGGGCTAAATGCTGCTATATGCAAACCTGAAAAGTGCCCAGTCTGTTTCTGAGAAGCTGTGGACCATAGACTAGATGCAAGAACCCTTGAAAGATAACTTTAAAGGTCTTACACGTGCACATTGAGACTTAACTGACAGCCCATACTTGCATTTAGTTTGTTGAGATGGATGCACGGAAGAGAAAATATTGCTTAATTGATAAACTTACAAACGTTTTCGTGCTTGTAATCTATTTTGTCTCCGGTTCAATGTTTATTTGACAAGATTAAACGAGTGTTGAACAGTTATAGTCTCGGTTATTGATACGTTAAGAGCCTGTTGATTGACATTTTTAAAGAGTTGTAATAACAACAAGTTTTTCAAAGACTATTTCTAAGCATTTCCACATATGCTATTATACTATAGGGCCCATGCTTCGATATGGAGTTTAGGTTGGATGAATGGGCATTGAGGTGCGAAGTTGCCATTGAGGGTACAAGTGGACTTTGGGAGTTTGGTGAGACTTGGAGAGGATGGTGTATAGATTGGGTGAGGACACGGTTGGAATGGAGTCAATGAGGCCATTGGGAATGGTGAGGCATGAGCTGGTATGGAGGGGGCGTAGGAGTGTGTGAGGGGTATGATGAGTAGGAGCGAGAGAGCCTGATATTTAATGAAACAAATGGGGCCAAGTCCCAGAGAACTGGGGTGGGTTTTTAAACTAGATTTTGGCAGCCCCAGTGGTTGATTTTAATTTGTATCCTGCAAGGGCAGGACTCTATTCTGCCTTAGTCCCCTACCCATAGAATGAAAGCATGCTCTTTGACATTTTTTCCTGAGGTGAGTGTGCTGAGCCGAGAAATATTCCGAATTGAATTACCTAGCTATAAAATGAAAATCCCGCTCAATATTTGTATAAACATTTTCTAATTTCTAATTAACCACATCTATTTCAAGCTATAACACGTCTCTAGAGGAGGTGGAACTTGTACCTGGGCCTTCTGGCTCAGAGGTAGAGATGCTACCACAAGAGCCCTCCAGTTTTTGTGTGTACTAGGTTTAAATAGTGGTTTCAATGCTCATACAAAGATGACTGTAGTCAAAAGCCTCAACGGTGTTGACAAACCAAGAGTCAATGTAGATTAGTGCGGACTGTGTGAATGTATGAACAGTAGCTACTGTGCGTCATAGGTGTTTTTAGTCAACCTATTTAGAGATGGTATGAGACCCCTCTGGAATGAGTGGGATGTGAACTCGAGCCTTCTGTCTCAGAGACAGGGACACTATCACTGTGCCACAAGAGCTCATTGAGCTTGTACATACTGGGTTTAAATGCTGGTATCAGTGTTTGTATAAAGATGACACCAATCATAAGTAGTGAACATTGATTTAGAAACAGTAAGAAAAGTATTTATGGATATTGTTATGGATCAGACCAAACCCCCTCAAAATATTTTAGAAAATAGTCTAGACCCTAACTTTTTCTTATTTTAAAGGCAAATGTAAGATTTAGTTTTCCAGAAGCAATTTGATTGCTTAAACTACCAATCTTGAAACAAAACACACTTTATTCATACACTATAAATAAAAGACAACAAAAAAAATTGAAATAACTTTACTGTATTGGAAAACTTTAAAGAATAATAGATTATTTAACTACTAAACAGTAACTGGTCCGATATAGTAACATCCCATGAACTGCTACTGAAACCCAAAATTAAAAATTCTGGTTAAGTGGGAGATTGACCCCACACTCTCAGGCTGCTTCTACTGTTCCAAATTTTAAAAAGACCCAAACTTGATTGAGTTTTTTTGAAGAAGTAACCAAGAGGATTGATGAGGGCAGAGTGGTAGATGTGATCTATACGGACTTCAGTAAAGCTTTCGACACGGTTCGCCATGGGAGACTGGTTAGCAAGGTTAGATCTCATTGAAGGGAAAGTGAGGTCTGCAGATGCTGGAGATCAGAGCTGGAAATGTGTTGCTGGAAAAGCGCAGCAGGTCAGGCAGCATCCAGGGAACAGGAGAATCGACGTTCGTGAAGAAGGGCTTATGCCCGGAACGTCGATTCTCCTGTTCCCTGGATGCTGCCTGACCTGCTGCGCTTTTCCAGCAACACATTTCCAGCTTAGATCTCATTGAATACAGGGAGAACTAGCCATTTGGATACAGAACTGGCTCAAAGGTAAAAGGCAGTGGTTGGTGGTGGAGGGTTGTTTTTCAGATTGGAGGCCTGTGACCAGTGAAGTGCCACAAGGATTGGTACTGGGTCCACTACTTTTCATCATTTATATCAATGATTTGAATGTGGGCATAAGAGGTATAGTTAGTAAGTTTGCAGATGACACCAAAATTGCAGGTGTAGTGGGCAGCGAAGAAGGTTACCTCCGAATCTTTATCAGATGGGCCAATGGGCTGAGAAGTGGCAGATGGAGTTTAATTTAGATAAATGTGAGGTACTGCATTTTGGGAAAGCAAATCTTAGCAAGACTTATACACTTAATGGTAAGGTCCTAGGGAGTGTTGCTGAACAAAAAGACCTTGGAGTGCAGGTTCATAGCTCCTTGAAAGTAGAGCCGCAGGTAGATAGGATAGTGAAGAAGGTGTTTGGTATGCTTTCCTTTATTGGTCAGAGTATTGAGTACAGGAGTTGGGAGGTCATGTTGCGGTTGTACAGGACATTGGTTAGGCCACTGTTGGAATATTGAGTGCAATTCTGGTCTCCTTCATATTGGAAGGATATTGTGAAACTTGAAAGAGTTCAGAAAAAAATTACAAGAATGTTGCCAGTGTTGGAGGATTTGAGCTACAGGGAGAGGTTGAATAGGCTAGTGCTGTTTTCCCTGGAGTGTCGGAGGCTGAGGGATGACCTTATAGAGGTTTATAAAATCATGAATGGCTTGGATAGGATAAATAGACAAAGTCTTTTCTCTGGGGTGGGGGAGTCCAGAACTAGAGGGCATAGGTTTAGGGTGAGAGGGGAAAGATATAATAGAGACCTAAGGGGCAAGTTTTTCACACAGAGGGTGATACGTGTATGGAATGAGCTGCCAAAGGAAGTGCTGTAGGCTTGGGACAATTGCAACATTTAAAAGGCATCTGGGTGGGTATATGAATAGGAAGGGTTTGGAGGGATATGGGCCAGGTGCTGGCAGGTGGGACTAGATTGGGTTTGGATATCTGGTCAGCATGGACGAGTTGGACCGAAGGGTCTGTTTCCATGCTGTACACCTCTATGACTGTATTGTTTATTGGCTCTGAGTAGACTGATCGGTGCTCCTCTCTCAACCTTTCTTCATAAAAAAGAACAGGAGAAATGCACCTTTCAAAGCCATTATATCATCACAATATAACAATATCATTGAATGTTTAGAATATATATTGGATTTAGCAAGGTATTTGGGAAAGCTCAATGAGACTGTTGAAGATTAGGGTCATGGAACGAATGATAAATTATATACTGCATTGGGAATTGCCTAAGCAATGGAATGATCAATAAGAGGAAAAGCTGATGTCACAAACCCATCATTAATGAACTTTCTCAGAGGTCTATTCTGAGCTTCTGTTGCTCAGGCTTCTTGTAAGGATAAATATGGAAATATGTTGATGGCTCTAAACTGTGTAGGAATATGCCCGTAAATGGATAATGTAATTTAGGAGAGAATACTTGGCATGCAATGGATGGGCATCCATTAGCAATTAATGAAAAGGGTAAGAACTTGAATGTTATTAAGGAATTAACCACAATATAAAGTCCATGCCATATCTGTTTATCACCAGTGTACACATGTCTGAAGTGTATTTGATGAATTGAAATAACATTGTTGAAAAGAGAGCTGTGATGCCAGACTTTTTTTATCTTGCCTTCATCAGGACAAACAGAAGAATATTCAATTCTAAATCATCACAACAATTTTCATTGAATAAAAGAAAATTGGTAAGCGTCATAATCTAAGTATTTAAATCTGTAGAAGACATGATTAAACATACATGAAAATCAGTTTCTATAAATTTGAATTATGATTACAAAGCTCGATAAAAATATTGTAAATTTAAAAGATTCCAGTAAAACTAAAAGATGTTTTCCCCAGCTAGTAGATCCGTGACTTCAGCAAATTGCACCTGTTGTGTACCGCTGAGGGAATTTGTTTAAAAGTATAAATATCTGTCATACAATAAGATGGATATTAAAAGAATAAGATTAAGATGAATTTTTACATTCCCTTTGGAACACTGACTCATGAGAATGCAACTGCTCACCTTTAGTTGACTATCTCTGAGGGAGAAATTTCCCTGATATTTTCTTGTAAGGACTTCATTTATTGGTCATTTATTTTTTCCAAGAGATTAAGTGAGTTGGATAGAACACTTTCAATGTTTCATACTTGGCAACAAAGTAGATTAGAGAGCCGTGAGAGATTATTCCAGTCCATCTGCATGATTCCGAAGTTTGAGGAACTGGCATTATGAAAGACATGTTACAAAGAGCACTTTTTGCAATATTGTTAGGTCTTAAACCAAAGCAGCAATAGTTGGAAAGGCTCAGCAGGTCTGGCAGCATCTGTGAGAGAAATCAGAGTTAACATTTTGGGTCGAGTGAGCCTTCCTCAGAACACAGATGCTGCCAGACCTGCTGAGCTTTTCCTACAATTTCTGTTTTAGTTTCTGATTTACAGCAACCGCAGTTTCTTTTGGTTTTTATTTGATCGTAAGCTATTTATTTGGATCAGAGTCTGTGTTTGAGGGAATAAGTTGGGTTGTGCTTTTATTACAGGACACATTAATGCAACGTTTGTGAGCAAGTTTGAATTCTATGGTTAATCCAACTTAGTATGAAAGCTGCATATCACTGTCTCTGATTACCACATAGTTTCGTTTAGCTATGCAGTCAGTTTAATCTCTTGCCCACTTTTATGGAAGTAGGGGATAATTTGAGGGAAAGTTTGCACATAGACAGGAGTAGCCTTGAAAGGAAATGACGTTACATGGCATGTGGCTTAATAGCATTAAAAAGGGATTAGAGAACATTTGAACACTGGCCAATGGTGACCCTTAGCATGTTGGAGATGGAGATCATTCAATAATGCTGTTGAATGTATAGGAGAGGTATCTCGCAAATATAAATGAATGTTATTACTACTAATGAGCCCAAGCTGAATTTTGGGCTAGCTCTTGCTACATGTGGACATGGACTTCTCATTATTTGAGGACATATAAAACGAACAGTGTGCAAACAACAGTAAAGAACACCACATTTCATCATAGAATGAAGAGAAGGCCTTTGATGCAGCAAGTGAAGTTTTCAGGCCTAACGTACTTCTCTGAGATACTCCTGCAATGATTCTGAGGACTAATGTGATAGCTGTCTAACTACCAAAGTCATCTTCCTTTATCAAGATATGTCTCCAACCTGCAGTATTGCTCCAATCCTGCTCATGAGTATGATTGACTTTAGTTTTACTCAGACTGTTGATGCCAAATTTGATAAATTACTGTGTTCATCTCAAAGCCAGTTGCTTCGCAGCACACTCTTAAAAAAAAAATCAATTCCTGTTCATATTTGGAAAGAGTTTTGGATTTGAGTGACCTTGGTGAAACCCAAACTGAGCACTGTTGAGCAGAGTTTTGTTGGGTAAGTACTGCTTGATAGTGCTGCCAGTGACACCTTCTGCAATGTTGTTAATGATTGAGAGTAGATTGATTGAGGATTTGACTGGATTAGGTTCGACCAGCCTTTTGGGGACAGGACAAATCTGGGCAATTATCCCCGACAGTTGGCTCGTTGCCAAAGTTCTAGCTGTAGTTGAACATCCTGGTTGGGGACATGCTCTGACTAGCTCTGATGAACACATCATCTGCCCTATAGCTGCAAGTTCTTATAGCTCAGAACCTTGCTGTTTCTTAACTTCACATGTTCTAGTTTGAATTGACGGAGACTGGTTTCTGAGTTGGTAGCACGTCAGGAGCAATGGAGCATCTGCTTGGCACTGGTGAGGCCACATTCGGGGTATTATTTACAATATTACTGTCCTAATTCAAAAAAGGATTATAAATACATTGGAATACTGGATAGATGGGTTGTCTTATAAGAAAGGGTTGGACTGGCTGTGCTTGTATCTATTTGAGTTCAGAAGACTTGATTGAAACATAGAAGATCCTGAGAATTCTCGGCAGATGTGAAAAGAATGTTTGCTCTTGTGGAAGATGTTTGGCTTCATAGGGAGATTGAAACTCTGCTGATTCTTTCAGCAATTTCTGACCAGCGGCATCAGAGTGAAGAAAACTCTTTCCCCATTTTTTTTAACATCGGTGCAGGCGTGTTTAAATGACTGTTGTCATAGAATCATAGAATCCCTAAAGTGTAGAAGCAGGCCGTTCTGCACCGACCCTCCAAAGACCCACCCTATCCCTGTAACCCTGTATTTCCCATGGCTAATCCACCTAGCCTGCACATCCCTGGATGCTACAGGACAAGTTAGCATTGTCAATCATTGGACTGTAGGAGGAAATGAAAGCACCCAGGGAAAACTCAGTTCTGTTCTCAGAAACTCTGTTCACAGAACTATCACCCTCAAAAAGTCAAAAACTACAAAGTTTTGCTTTTGTTTTGCACAAAAGTTTCAGTTGCTATTAAATGAAAAGTTGAACTTGAATAATTTCTGAACAATTCCATTTATTTATATTTTGATGCTAAAACAAACTGATGAGAAGTTATTTCTTTCCATCAGATATGTGCATTTAAGAAATGATGTTTTGTTTTAATCTGTCACTTATATTGTTGCATTGTCATTCAGCTCTCAAAGGTTTGGTGTGGCTCTACCAGCTCTGGTGTTTGTTAGGGATGAAAAATCTGACATAGAAGCCATTCATCTTGAAAAGCCTAGCAGAGAGGACATTGTATCTGCAGTCAAGAGTGCCATGTTGGAAACATTTGTAAGTGTTTTTAATGCTAGATGTTTGTATTTAAACATTTTAGCATAACTTTTGAAGTTCTCATTATTAATGTTTTAAATACTTTTGCAATACATATTGTGATGTGTGAAGAATTAATTCTTGACATAATTAGAATATTAAATTAAAATGTCATTTATGTCAATATATTCTCACTTTTAAGTCAAAATGTTGTAGAGTAAGGAAAACTAATGTTTTTTGTTGATGTTGGGTTTCCAAATCAAAGTTGATGTATTACAGGAGTCTCCATCATGTGATACTTTATAAAATGGCATTCAATCTCCTGACGTTTATCATATGCATAATCACATAATATTGCTCAGTGTTTGCTAGTGTTATTAAGATGACCTTAATTGAGAACCTTAGGACAACAAAGTCCTGCATAAAATAATCGGGGTGTGTAACTCAAATCATTGCAAGTGGAGTGTCTGCACCATTTGCTTCTGACACAGCTCATAGAGATGCCTCTGCTCAGAAGTGCAATCTGCAGAGATTCCTTGCATACACACCAGCAGACTCTTGAACTGTTGTTATGACATCAGTCAACTCTGCCTGATGATTGGAAGCCTCATTTGTGGGAATAGATCACACGGGCCCGCCTGAAGTACTAGCTTGTTGCTCAGCAAATGTTTGAGTTACTTCAAGGACCAGGCACCCAACTTGCAATGTATTTGGAATTGTTGTGGTGTGTAATTTGAGGTGCTGTGGTAAGTTCCTGAGAGGGAATGCTGTTGCATTCTGAATGGAAGAGCAGCTGACCTGTCCATTCGAAGACTGACCCAGTATGGGGCCTGCAGTTGCATTCTCTTAAGGTAAGCAACAAGACATGTAGATGGAGCAGTACCTGCAGAGAGGGCAATGATTCCCCCTATTAGCTTGAAGGCACACTCCGACGCATCCCTTGACTGTGACAGAAGACTGCTTGGCAGCCAGCCATTGCACTCAGCATCCAAGTATGCACCACCTTAAAAGTAACTCCGCTGAAGTCCTTATCCTAGTGCCCTGTAACAGAACTCCTCTGTGAAATTGCCTTCCAATGAGCCGTCACACTCTCTTCTGGGTCTCACTGCAGCCTACTCGTGCCCAACGATTTATCGTGTGCTGCTCCCAATTTTATACCAGCCTCTAAGGAACATGAATTCCCAGTATCTGAGCTGGTGGCTATGAACATAGGACCTTGTGAACAAAACACCTTAAGAACAGGACTAGGCCATTCAGCCTGTCAAACTTGCCCTGTTGTTCAATACAAATGGCTAATCTAACACTTCAATTCCTTCCTTCCCCATGACCACATATGCCATTGGTAAACTGAAAATCATCGATTTCTACATTAAACATACTTAAAGACTGATCTTCCATAAACTGCTGTGATGGAGAATTCCAAAGTTAAAAAGAAGTCCTCATCTCAGGCCTAAGTGGTACCCCCTTTTGTTTAAACTGTTCTAGACTTCTCCCCAATCACATTAACGAAAGAATACAATCCTAGTTTGCTCAATCTTTCTCCATAGGATAGTCCCATCATCCCAGGAACAAAGCTGATAATCCTTCATGGCATTCCTCGATGGCAGTAATATCTTTCCTGAAACTAAGACTGCACACAGTACTCCAGGTGTGGTTAGACCACACCTATATGCAATTGAAACAAGACTTCACTACTCCTGTAGTCAAAGCCTGTTGCAGTAAAGGCTAACATTACATTAGCTTTCCTCATAGCTCACTGCACCATGCATGTTAGCCTTCTCTGACTTATCGACAAGGACACCTAGGTCCCTTTGCACATCTACACTCTCCAATCTCTTAGCATTTACTCTGCACATCCTACCAAAGTGGATAACTTCATATTTTCCCACATTATGTTAATAGGCCATGTTTTCAGCCATTCATTAAGACTTTTCAAATACTCCTGAAGCCATTTTACATCTTTTTCACATACATCTTCCTCACTTTGTTATCATTTGCAAATTTGGAAGCATTCCATTTGGTCCACTCCTTCAAATCATTAATATAGAAATTGAGAAACACTGGGGCCCAAGCACTTATTCTTGCAATAAGCGATTAGTTAATCTGGCAATGTGTCTGTTTTCTGTCTGTGAGTTAATTATTAATCTACACCAGTACATTACCTCCTATCTCCTGTGCTTTAACATTTCTACACAGTTTCCTATGTAGGATTTTATCAGAATGGTGTCAGTAAAAGTGACAAATCTCTTCATAAATGTTTCTCTGTTGCTTCTTGGATTGTTGTAGCTGAGTAGGGGCAGACATACTTTCCAGACAGACATCACTTTATTGCAAATTGTAAAGGTGATCTGATCATAACCAATAAAGATTGCCTATAATTGTAGATTTGAATTGTTTGTAATTATCTCTACCATTTCTTAGTAACTTGTTCTCTTTTATTTCTATTTTTAACATTAGCCTGAAGTCACAGTGGAAACTTTCCCTTCTTATTTCCATCCTCTGAAACCATTGCTCATTCTTTTCATTGATAATGATGACACCAAGACTTCGAAAGCTAGAAATGAGCTTGAACAACTTACCAAGTTAAGAGATGCGCAGACTTATACCACATGCTGGATTGATTTGTGAGTCACAATTTCCTTTGCAGTAATTCATAAGATTTTGATATACTGCTAAGATTTTATATGATGGTGTGAGAAAAATATCAACATGGAAGCCAAAAATTTGAAATGAAGCCTCAAGTTGGCAGGGCAAATTAAACATGTCTTCATTGTTGCCACTCTGAAATGGTGGCACAGTGACTCAGTGGTTAGCATTGCTGCCGCACTGTGCCAGGGACCCGGGTTCAATTCCGGCCTTGGGTGACTGTGTGGAGTTTGCACGTTCTCCGTGTGTCTGCATAGATTTGCACCTGGTGCTCTGGTTTCCCCCCACAGTCCAAAGATGTGCAGTTATGGATTGGTTATGGTAAATTGCCCATAATGCCTAGGGATGTGCAGACTAGATGAATTAGCCATGAGAAATGTGGGGTTATGGGAATATATTGGGTGTTGGGATGAGTAGAATGTTGTTCGGAGAGTTGGTGCAACTCGATGGGCCAAATGGCTTCTTTTTGCACTGTAGGGATTCTATGATTGATTGATTGTCTATGATTGAGAGGAGATGAGAGTGTGGTGCTGGAAATGCACAGCAGGTCAGCTAGCATCTGAGGAGCAAGAGAATCAACGTTTCGGCAAAAGCCCTTCATCAGCAAACCAAGGTTGAGAGGGTTGAGAGGATGCTAGCTGTTTTTTTGCTGCTAGTATTCAGTAACAACATGAGTGGTTTTCACCATGAACAGGATGCTACTGTCTAGTAAAAAAAAGTTCTACATATACACAAATGCATAATGTGGTTATACGAATGTCATTGCACGTGTGATATAGTGCATGCCACATATATTAATACAAACGACCCTGGATCCATTCCAACTCAACAAAATGGATGGCAGCCATTCTCTCATACATTTCTCAAGACAATGCCTTGACCAATCACAGTCAATCTGCTTGGTTTAAAAATCAAACAAAGTGTATGAGTTAGCTGGCAGTCATCATTAACCGATTCATTCTCCATGGCAACAGCTCTACCAGTGACCACTTGCCATCCACTAAACCATCTCCTCCCTTCCAATATAAATGTTGCTTTCCCTTTAATTTGATTTTTCTTGTGAAATATCCTGATGAGTGCAAGACAAAAGCTTACATGTAATGTATCTCTAAAGAATTTATCACACTTGAGGGGTTGGCACAAGAATGCCTCAACACAAAACAATATTCTTCAACACGCTGAAAATGTACTTTAATTTTTGACAGAAAATTGTGAAGCATTGTTTTAGCCTGGACTGGTAACTAGTAGAAAGGTAAAAACAAGGACTGCAGATGCTAGAAACCAGAGTCTAGATTAGAGTGGTGCTGGAAAAGCACAGCAGGTCAGGCAGCATCCAAGGAGCAGGAAAATCGACAGTGGAGACCCCCCGAGGCTCCCAGCCTCCTTTCTAATGAAGGGCTTTTTCCTGAAACATCGATTTTCCTGCTCCTTGGCTTCTGCCTGACCTGCTGTGCTTTTTCAGCACCATCATCTTGACTCTAATCTCCAGCATTTGCAGTCCTCACTTTTGCCTAGTGGGTTTTTCAGGATGGCGACATGTAACTACTGGTGTGTCATATGGATTGGTATTGGAGCCACAATTACTTACATTGCATATTAATGATTCGGATGAGCAATGTGAATATAGCCAAGTTTGTGAATAACACAATATGGGTGGGAAGGCAAATGATGAGGATAACACAAAGATTTTGCAGAGGGATATAGACAGGTTACGTGAATAGGCAAAAACTTGGGAGATGGAATATAAAGTGGGAAAAATCTGAGGGATTATGCATTTTGTCAGGAAGAATAGATATATTATCAAAGTGGAGAAACACTGCAGAAAGCCACAGGACAGGGGGATTTGGTATTGGATTTTGGATTTGGAGTCCTCATCCATAAAAGACATAAAGCCAGCATTCAAGGTTAGTGGGTAATGAGAAGACAAAAAGAATGTTGGACTTAGTTTCAGAGGGAATGGAGTATATAAGTGGGAAAGGTTTGCTAAGGCTATAAAAGGCATTATTAAGACCATAGCTACACTACTGTGAACAGTTTTGAGCCCCTTATGTATACTTTATTAATTGTTCTTTCCACCTGTCTTGCCACCTTCAATGATCTGTGCAAGGATATACCCAGGTCCCTCTGCTCCTGTATACCTCCCCCACCCCCACTTTAGAATTGTACGTAAAATTGTATTGTCCTTCCATGTTCAACCAAAGTGAGTTACCTCCCACTTCTCTGCTTTGAACTTTATATGCCACCAATCCACTCACGCCACCAACCTGTCAAGTCCTTTTGGAGTTGCACACTACCTGCTCCAGTTGACCATTTTTCCCAGTTTGAGTCATCTGCAAACTTTGAAATTCTCACCTATATACCAAGTTCCAGATCAATAATATATATATATATTAGCAAAATCAAGCGTCTCAATACCAACCCCTGGGGAACTCTACTACAAACCTTCCTCCAGCCCAGAAAATGTCTGCTGACCATTGCTATCTATTTCTTGTAACTCAGTCAATTTCTATTTAAGTTGCCACTGTCCCTTTTATACCATGACTAACAACTTTCTTCATATGTCTGTTGTGTGATACTGTATCAGGCACCTTCTGGAAATCCATAAATACCACATCAACAGTGATACCCTCATTGGCACTTTCTGTCAACTCTTCAGAGAACTCCAGCAAGTTAGTTAAACACAGTTTCCCCTTTAGAAATCCATGCCCACTCTTTCTCAACAGTCCATCTTTTTCATATGACTACCAACTCCATTCCAAATAATTGTTTCTGGAAGTTTCCCCAGAAATTAAACTGATCGGCCTGCAATTACTGAGATTTTACTTACAACCTTTTTTTGAACAAGGCTGTAATGTTTGCAATCCTCCAGTCTTCTGGCACGTCCCTCAAGTCCAGGAAGTACTGGAAGATCACAGCCTGTTTACCCACAATTTCTATCCTCACTTCCTTCAGAATCCTAGAAAGCATCTCTTTGTAACCGTCTACGACCTGACAAAGGACGTGGCCCCAAATCAAATATCTGGCCCTAAGCAAAAATCTTGGGCCATGGCATTGGCAAAAGGCACAGCCCCCTACCGAAGAAAGGGCCTCTAATTCCTGACAGAATTCACAGACCATGGCCCCTGGCAAAAGGTACAAATCAGGGCCTCTGCCAAAATGCATGGCCCTCGATCCCTGGTAAAAGACATGGCAACTGGCCCCAGTCCAAGAAAAAACACACGACTCCTGACCAAAGGCTTGACCCATGATTCCCAATTGAGGGCATAGCACCTTGCCCTTGGTCCCTGGCCAAAAGGCACAGGCCTCAATACTTACCAAAAGAGACCTCTGACACAACTGATGGACTACTGCCACTTACTTTTCTAACTGATCGCTGCTCCTCAAGTCACAAAGTGTTCCTATGCTGTGATAACTGATGATAGTCAGAGAGGCATAGAGATGTACATCATGGAAACAGACCCTTCGGTCCAACTTGTCCATGCCAACCAGACATCTTAAATTAATCTAGTCCCTTTTGCCAGCATTTAGCCCATATCCTTCTAAACCCTTCCTATTCATGTACCCATCCAGATGCCTTTTAAATGCTGTAATTGTATCAGCCTCCACCACTTCCTCTGGCAGATCATTTCATATACACACCCTCCTCTGCATGAAAATGTTGCCCCTTAGGTCTCTTTTAAATCTTTCTTCTATCACCCTAGAATTATGCCCTCTAGTTCTGATCTCTCCTACCCCAAGGAAAAGACCTTGTTTATTTACCCCATCCATGCCCCTCATGATTTTATAAACCTCTATAAGGTCACCCCTCAGCCTCTGACACTTCAGGGAAAACAGCCTTAGCCTGTTCAGCCTCTCCCTTTTGATCAAATCCTCCAACCCTGGCAACGTGCTTGTAAATCTTTTCTGAACCCTTTCCTGTTTCACGACATCCTTTTGATAGGAGGGAGACCAGAATCGTCCACAATATTCCAAATGTGACCTAACCAATGATGAACCATTTTTTAATGGCAAGCATGGGAGAGACTGGTGGAGCAACTCCTCACCGGTTCTGTCTGTTCTGTTTATGGCGATGGTTATTCTCTGGTTAGTTCACTCTGTGACTGATTTTTTTTCCACATTGTTTTGATAACTTTCGGGGATGAATTTGCCTACTGCCCCCGTGTATTTCAGATGCTGATTCAGAGTGAGGGCACTAAAAGTACTGCTCAGTGGTTACACTGATTTCAAGCATGCAATTTATGTAATCAACCATATAACCATATATTGCATTTCAAAGAGGTTGCAATTTATTTTTCTCTCCATTCACCATGTTTTGTAGCATGAGAGAAAATAAAAGTTCTTACGCAATTCCAGTGTTTGGACAGCTGGATTTGGGGTACTGTACCTACAGTATAAACTGACTGCTTCCATATCCCATGACAAGATCATCTGTTAGTCATGTTAAAATGCATCTACTAAATATGACTCCAGTCTGGGAAGCCTTGTCACATACTATCAAGTACAATCTGACCAGTTAACATTTTAATAATTAGATAAAAACAAGAGTGTGCTTAAACAATTTTTTCTAATCCAACTAAAAATCCCAAAACTTTTAGTATACCTCTGTTGCTCAGGTATAGCTCTAGCAATTAACTAAACTTAGTTTGAAATCACCAGAAATTAATCTAATTTTCTCTAATTTGTATTGTATGTTGGTTGACGGTTAAACTGGTTAATTTTGAAGTAACCTTTCATGGATTTTATTTGTTAATTTGTAATTTGGACTTGTTCAGATCTTTTACTTGGCAGTAATTCTTTTCACAACAGATGTCCTTTCTATTCCCAAAGCATCATTTTGAAAACCTTTTCAGCTGTTTGGTCAATGATGGGCATTGATTTTACTTAAATGTGCAACACATGTAATTCAATTTTAATAGCATAACTAATTATTTAGCAGTCCTGTGGTTTTGTTAATTTGTTGCTAATAACTTATACCCATGTTTTTAAACCACTAAGACGAAAGACACATGTCGGAAAAGAGATTCTTCAAGTATATTTGAACTACCTCCCACAGCTGCCAGCACTGGTCTTAGTGCAACTCAGCTGTCATGGCCATGTGTTTGCATTTCCGGAAGGAGAGCTGATATCAACGGTCGGTGTGCTACATTGGTTAGAGAAGGTACAAACAGGACAGGAGATTCCAAAATGTAAGTAATATCAATGTTTTCCAATAATACATTTAAACAGCTGAGTCTGCAATGCAAGAATAATGGTTATCAGATGGATGAAATTCCTATGCCTTCCAGTTCAGTCCAGCTGTACGTCTGGTGACAATGTATGGAAAGAGCTAGTAAAGAGACCAGGACATCGATATCCTGGGATATTACAGATTCTTGCAAGTCCCTAAGAAGCACAGACTTCCTAAACTGAAATAATGTCACTTGCCTGAGTGGGTTAATAGGTGGAGGGCAGTTCCAAAGCCAGACACTTCATCATTCATGTTCCTCTGCATTATTGACAAAAATTCAGATCTATCATCCGCCTTGTAATTGGGGCGCCCATTATTTACCAGACCTAGCCGAACCTACAAAAGTATTAAATATTTTTGAATTCCTTCTTGCCCTTTTAAAAAGGAGTGGGGGGGGTGGGGAGAATGAGTGTGGAACAGGGTCACAGAAATATACCTTTAGAGATGACATTGTAAATGAGTAATGAAATCAGTTCATGATTTTCTTATGCTAATGTTGCTGACATTGTATTAACAGTGCTGGAATTGATTGAAATAGAAGTGAATGAAAAGATGGAAGTTTGGGAAATCAAATCGGACAATATAACTTAAGAAACAGCAGTAATGTTGAAGCCTAGAAATTTCAACTGTAGTAAAACATTATGAGTTATTCTTCATTGTAGCATTTAGAGTTTGTTTTTACCATGTAACATCCAAAGTTAAGAGCTGAAAATGTGTTGCTGGAAAAGTGCAGCAGGTCAGGCAGCATCCAAGGACCAGGAGAATCGACGTTTCGGGCATAAGCCCTTCTTCAGGAAAGGAATCCAAAGTTATCAAACTTCAATTTGCATTAGAATTTTAGAAATATGCTGTTGATTCCTCCACCAAATAACAAAACTGTCTATGCTAGAATTCTTGGTATCTGCTAGCTGGTTCCTAGGATGTATTCCTGATGGTGCCTCTCATCCTCATATACTCGGGCAGGGTGAAGATCAGAGGTTCCTGGTAGGCACATCTAACACTTCCACCACGCCACTGCTCTGCATATTTTCAGGGCCAAGCTTTTGTTTTTAGTTTGCAATCAGGACTTACTGACATAGCTGTGATATTGTCCATCTTGAGTTGCCATGTGAACGTGAGTGATGGCATTCCATGATAGTGGTACTTCAGGACTTCCTGGATGTTGACCATGTGATACTGAACAAATAGCATATTTCTGAATCAGGATTGAGGATAGCAAGAAGCTATCTTAGTTACAATATGGGCTTATTGGTTTGGTTACTTGTTTTTCTGAAAAATCTGTCTGTTGACAACTTGTATTTTTACCATGTGTTTTGGATTTGTGGCTGATTTTCACTCCAGTTATTATATGTATTTAGAGGCATTGTCCATCATGTGTCAAACTTATTTTAATGTTCTTTCTTTGACATATGTTGCACCAGTGATTTTTAACTTTATTTCAAGGTCTTGATACTTTTGTAACAGTGAAAAGTTCAAATACATCAGTATTGACATTCACCATATGTCTTGTGATAGTCAAAGGTAACACTGACTATGGTAATACTGAAAGCTGGGCAAAACCTAAAGAGGAAGGAAGTCAGGTTTACATCACAGCCCAAATGATAAAAGCTGAACGGAAGCCTGAGAAAAAGGAATTCCTTTTACATCACCTCCCAAAGTGCTTTTTAAGCAGTAAATATAAATGTCAAGAATTCTCGGAACAGCATGGCTGTACAGCCAATGTAAGAATGACTAGATCATCTGCTTTTGTGTTGTTGATTGAGTGAGCAGTTTTTCCCAGGACTTGGGAGAATCAACTGCTCTTTCTGAAATAATGTCATGCGGTCTGTCGCATTTTTTAAGATGATCTAATTGGTTAAGTCTCTCAGCTGAGGAACAGCATCTCTGGTGATGCCATATTCCCTCAGCGCTAGACTGAAATGTCATCTTAGATTATGTGCTCAAGTCTCATGGGTTTCAAACTCACAAACTCTGACTCCAAAGTGAGAGTGCAATCAACTGAACAAAGCTGCCAAGTTTACATTAAAAATAAAATAGAACTCAAAGAAATGTTACTTCCAGCAAGAGGAAAGCAGAAGAATTTTGACTCAGGATGGAATCTTGCCTGCTGCTGAACAATGTAGGAAGGAAGGTTGGGAAAATCTTGTGAAACCTATCTAAATGGAATTTCTTAACTAGAGAGCAAAATAATCTTGTTTTCCAACAACATGTTGAATGGCAAGATGGGATTCTCATTAGTAAGTGGTGAGAGGTCTATTTTCATGCATTAGTATCCTCATTATTACATCCTGTCACCTCATTTATATGCAGTTTCCCACTAGCTAGATAGAACTAGATGGAGATTATTTCTGACATGAAGGTTGGGCTGGTAGAGTGGTGACTCTAGTTCAATGTTTGCTCCTTCAACCCTCCATCTTGGATACCAGACACCAACATAACACCCCTCCAGACCCCTGTTAGCAATGTGCGGTGCCAATTTTCCTCTGTCTGACATGTCTTGGGCAGTTGACAGGAATTGTGCAGGGCAGCTGTGAACTGCCAGCACCTGACCAGGTGCAGATCTGGACTTTAAAGATGATGCCAAAATCCCAGGATGTCCCAGCAGTGGCCAGCTCTTCTACCTGTGGGGAGTAGGTGAGTGTAACTTGCGGGGTGACATGGGTTATGGCACAGAGTTTGCAAGATGGTGTGAGAAAACTCACCAAGGCTCATGGAGTAAACTTCTGCATGAAAGTCGCCAAAGTTAACACTTAGCCTAAATTTCTGGTAAAATTTAGCCCTCAGTATTGCAAGTCACCAGTTAGTAGTTTTACCCCAGACTCTTGAATGGCGCAGGAAGAATATTTAGTTATATTGGTTCCAAGTAGGTAGAAGAACTTCACATGGGCACTAAGTTGCAGGCCTAAAACTATTAAAGCTCATGAATCATGAAAAACACATTGTGACTAATAGACTGCACAGTTTGTGACATTGCAAAATAGTTTTGACTTGGCTTCAGTGTAACCCTCTAATGAAATTCACCATGCACTCCTTGAAAATTCTGGTACTGTATTAATCACATTTGTTACTAACTCACTTGCACATTCCATATTTCCATATGGTACTTCATTTATAAGCTCAACAGACAGACTCAATTGCTTCTGGCAAATAAATCTCCAGTTTAGGGAGGATGGACAATTGGAAATGGACCAAAAAGGAATTGGAATAATTGACAGTTGAAATAACCAGTGCATGGTTGAAGATTTTAACCACAAGTTAGGTGAGGAATTGATAAATGCAGTCAATGTTACCAAAATGGAAATAAGCAGATCATGAAGGAGAGGGACAAGATATCTCACAACTTCTGCTTCTTCAGATTCACTTGTGATAGGTTCTATCTGTGGTCTTACCAGTGTTGCCCACATCTGAGAGCAAATAAATTAAGCGAGAACTCATATTGAAGAGTCCAAATAACGAATAATGTTGTGGAACAACTAGCTTCATTTTACCAGAAACCTTATAATTTTGGAATAAAGCTGTTTGAATGATTAGAATTACTTCTAAGATCTATTTCTTTAACTGAGCTTGTCCGATGAAACGTTTTTCATGTAATTCCTGACATAATGTGAATATAAGTGGAGGATTTAATTTCATTACCTGAGACCCAACAGAATAAACCATTGTCATATCCTGTGGGCAAAATCAGGAATGATAAGATAATGGAAGAACGTTTGGAATTTTGATGATGATGTATGTAGAATCAGAGACTGAATCTGAAATGACATGGGTTTGAGGGAAGAGGTGGTGACATGTTAGTGATATCACTAAATTAGTATTTTAGAACCCTAAACTATTGCTTTGAGGACTTCAGTGTAAAGTTCTCCACGGCAGATGGTGACATTTGAATATAGCACCATCTAGAATTAAAAGCTAATCTAAGTTGCTTTCTAACCATTATCAGTTATTGTAAAAGCCCATCTGGTTCACTGATGTCCTTTAGAGAAAGAAATCTTTGCTTAATGTAACTCCAAGTCCACATCAATATGGTTGACTCCTAACTGTCCTCTGAAATGGCTTGTATCAAATTGATAGAAAATCTACATGAAGGAATTAATCTAGCAGCAAACTCAGTTTTCTGCAAAAACCATCCTTACTGACACCTGGGAGCTTGTGCCAAAATTGGAAGAGCTGTCCCAGAGACTGGTCAAACAGGTCTAACAAATCAAAAATGGACATCTGTGAGGCAGTATAGGCCATCAAGAGCAGATTGTGCATTCAATCACAATCTAACCTCAGAGCCCAGCATAACCCCCATCCTAACATTATCATCATGCTGGGAGATCCAGTCTCGTTCAATGCAGAGTGCAGGATTGTTTGTCAGGAGCAGCACCAGGCATATCGAAAAATAAGGTGTCAAACTGCTGAAGCTACATAAAAGACATGTATGCCAAATAGCAGAAGCAGCACACAACCAATGGATCAAATCTAAGCTCTAGCCTTGCCACATCCTGTGGTGAATGATCATGCACTATGAATGGAAATGGAACCACTTTCTTATCCAAGCCCAAAACTGCATGCAAAAGCTCCAAGGACCAGCCATTTGCTTTTCCCATCAAAGTATTGTATTGAAGCTTTAAATAAGTAATTATTGACAGTTCAACTTACATGTTTTCAAACGTCAGATGTTTACAAGTTTTGACAATCATACTTTCACAGGTAATCTGCAAAGAAAAGAGTGGACACCCCCACGAGCTACTTATGATTTTCTGGCCATCATGGATATTGTACGTCCTGGATTTGCAAAGCAGAGGATACCCAATTCTGCAAACCAAGAAAAATCCTATGAACAGGAGGAAAGTGAGACTGAACAATTGCATGAGAGTGGTGAGGAAGAAGTTCAAAGTGAATTTGTTGCAACATCTCAAAATGTGCAAGGAACTCCTACACAACCAGATGAGCAAACGAAAATGCAGCATGAACTTCATAATGAACTATGATCAGAAACCACAGTTCAGTAAGTGGATAGCTCTGAGACTGTTGGCCAGCTATACTGATTCTAGCAGCTGAGGCACAATGGTATTTGCTTCTGAATGTTGTTATAGACTTTATCAGCAGAAGGTGCAAATTACTATCAGAAGCTGATTGTGCAACAGTAACTGAACACTTCAGTTAATCCTGTACTGCTTAACATTTCCTGCATGAGTCAGACAAAATAAAGCAGTCAGTTTTCCTAATAATGTATATTTCTGGATTTCAACTAATTCCATAATTCATTAGTAGTTTATTTTGTTACTCATCTGAAATTAGAAAGAATTTAGTACAGTATGTCTCAGTAAATTAAAGCAGTGAAAATGCTAGTCTTCTGTATGTCTTGAATATTATTGTACAGGTTGATTTAACATATTTTACAGCAAGCCTCTCAGTCCAAAGTGGTGGAGACTTGATTACTTATAACTATGGCTCCAGACCATGTGAATTCCTGCATGTACTCAAGATCCCCTATTCGACTCCTTTCAAATTTCAGTAAGTGTGCCAGAGTCTGACTCTTGTATTTTAGGCAGGTAAAATTGATCTTTAATATTGAGCTGATGTGTGGTATACATTGGCAGGATAGGATTTGTTCTTTCTTCACCCAAATTATAGCGATATAAGCCAGTTTTAACTGTTCACAGAATATTGTGCTTTTTGAAATTTTATTAAACCATTAACATTTGTTAATAATTTGAGCTTATGTGTGTACTTTAATAAGAACAATACAAGCATTTTGTAGATAGTCCTTTGCTAAATACGGATAGTAAAAGTTATTGCAGAAATATGCATTTTTATTTCATTAACTAATGATTATACACAAGAGGAAGAAGTGTATAATCATTAGTTAATTAATTCTCCTGGATTCACGAGAATTTTAAAAATTTCAATCGTCTCATGACTGAATGGTTTGGTCTGAAATTATTTACAATACCTTGTTAAAAGATTCTATTGCAAACAAGTAAAAACAATGATCTTAAAAATGTCTGGCCCATTGTACAAATAGTTGTGGTTATAGTGTGCCTACCAGGTTTGATATCCATGCAAAATTACGAATTAGGGGTGGGTGCAGTCCACTTAGACCTCAAGTCTGCCTTGCCATTCAGTAAGATCATGACTGATCCAATTTGGCACAGTTGAATTGCAGTGAATCTAGTATTCTGCTTGAAAGCATCAGCAAAGAAAGGATAGACCCCAGGCTTCCTTTAAACTGTCATTTATTTTTTTTTAGATTAGATTAGATTAGATTACAGTGTGGAAACAGGCCCTTCGGCCCAACAAGTCCACACCGACCCGCCGAAGCGAAACCCACCCATTCCCCTACATTTACCCCCCACCTAACACTACGGGCAATTCAGTATGGCCAATTCACCTAACCTGCACATCTTTGGACTGTGGGAGGAAACCGGAGCACCCGGAGGAAACCCACGCAGACACGGGGAGAACGTGCAAACTCCACACAGTCAGTCGCCTGAGTCGGGAATTGAACCCGGGTCTCTGGCGTTGCGAGGCAACAGTGCTAACCACTGTGCCACCGTGCCGCCCACATTATTCTAATGTTGTAATTTAATTCACTGGCTAAATTTTAACTGTAGCCTATAATTTTCTGTACTCTTCACTTCACTTCAAAATTAATGCATGAAAATGTGCACTACTCTTCTACACAGATGTACTGTGATTTATAAAAGTTGTCCTATGTCCAACGCTAGTTAGCGGCAAAGGTTGAGAACCCATGTCTATCTGGTTAAATTATCAACTTCATTATTCTATATACTGGCTTAAATTGTGTGTTTCATTAAATCAGATTGCAAGTTTGCCTGTTTGTAAGGCTAAGAGGCTCACTTCAAGTTGCTAAATCAAATTGTACCGCAGTTGCTGTGGCTATTTACAACTGAGTGTAACATGTTTTCAGTGTGAGAGCATGTTCAGGTGTTGTGGTCTTTTGTACAACCATCTGCATCAGAGGAATAGTGACTACAGAATGCAGGTTTAACTTCTTGTCCAAATTCTCAATCTGAAATGGCCTCAAGGGCAACACAAGGGATGCCTCAAGGGCAACACAAATCTGAGGGAATATTGCCATTTAACAATCCCCCACCATCAGCTGTAATAAAAAGGAGGCAGCAGTTTCCCTTGCACATGTGACCTAAGTGAAGAGGACGAAAGAGAAGGTCATGTTCTTACAATACACAAATTCATATTTCATTCCAATTTGGCTTTTGTGGGACATTCTTTATCCCCAATGTGCTTATCTTGCTGCTCAGAAGACTGCTCTTCCTTTTCTAACTAACTCCATCACATCTCCCTGTTGCTACTTCAGTTGTGCATGGCACAGTATTTTCGGATTATGTGGCACAGTCTCTGGATTGAATTCAAACATTCCCTCAAACCTATCCAAGCATCAGTACATCATCTTCAGGAGCCCTATTGTCTGCTCCATAATGGTCAATATGGAAGAATGGGCTGTATTGTATCTACATTGAGCCTCAGTCAGTGGGCTGTATAACAGAGCAATAAGCCATGGCTGTATGAGTAACTCATTTTCTACTAACCATCCATATCAGGCATCTGGCCCTTGGAGCGAAGCAGGAACATGGGGTGTTCCCAAGGAGGTAGGCATCATGGCAGCTTTCAAGCTCCCAGATACAGACTTTTAAGCTATGGTATTGGTGATCACAGATAGCTAGTACATTGATAGAATTGAATCTTTTCAGTTGAAGAAGTCAGCTGTGTTGTGACATGATGCTCTCAATGTAATGTATCTACCATCTATAGCACCCTTTACCCAGGGAAGTCAGGTATTCACACAGCAAGGTGGTGATCTTCCCCTTCTCTTGTGTTTGGAATAAATGTCATGAACCATGGCAGCTCCATACTGAAAGTGTGTGTTTGGGTGCACAACAGGCTTTTAAAGATGGCACAAGTGCAAGGGATGGTGTTTCAGCAGATATCCAATCAGCGGTGAGTTGTGCAAATACAAGTTATGAGTTGCAGTGGAAGTTAGAAGTATGAGACACCATGGTAATGAATATCTGAGTTGAATTTGGTAAGATAGGGCATGAAGGCTCACAAGGCCTCTTGGTGAGAAACCCTGCACAAAAATCAATGCAATTCAGACTCTCAAAAAATGTGAGATTCAGCTCCATGTTCCCAGCGGCCTGTACAGTGTGATGAACCACACCCAATTACAACAGCTTTGAAATGTACTGGCCATTTACATTAAAATGCAGGGTATCTCAATATGACAGGTTGGAATTAGTTTCTCGGTCTAAAATAGTTCAATTAACAATAAATAAGATCTTAGTTATGCACATTCAGGATCCAAACAGTGAAATTAATGACTGTTTCATTTTTTACTAATGTAGTTTGAGAGATGAATGCTAACTAGCACACTAAAAATATTCCTCCTCCTCCCTGGAAAAAAAAGTCCCATAATCTTTTACGTTTACCTAAATCACAACAGCATTTTGTAATGCCTTTAAGGTACCAAAGTGTCCAACATACTTAAAAGGGGTATTATTAAACAGAAATTGACACTGGGTTGTATAAGAAGCTAGAAGGACGGATGACCAAAGACTTGGACATGAAGGTCGGTGAAGAGACAATGAGAATATGGGAGGGTATTCAGTGGTCACCATTGGTTGAATTAAATTGGGGTAAACATGAGGCCAGTAAAGGAACACAATTATATTGTGGTTGGAGGAGATTACAGAGCCAGGGATGGGCAACTCCATGGATGGATTTGAAAACAAGGTTAATAATTTTTAAATCGATGCATTACTTGACTGCAAGCCAATGTAAATCATTGACCATAAGGTCTTAGTGCAATTTAGGATACACGAGAGAAGTTTTTTAATGACTGTTTTAAACATTCATTAAGCATGGCTGAGAGTTTCAGCAGCTGATAAACTGAATCAGGAATGGAGTCAGGTGATGTTCCTGAGAGGCAGTCTCAGTGATGGTAGGGCTATCTGTTTGAAAGCACCACCTGGATAAGATTATGTGAACAGTCTGGTTCAAGCACAGGCAGCTGAATGGGAGAGGAATGGGGTTGGAGGTTAGGATAAGGAATTTGCAACAGGGGCTCAGGACAAAGTATTTTACTGGATAATGTTTCATTGATGACTAGAGCTTAGACAAGCTGTGACAAGTTACACATGAAGGAGGATTCAAGAGGTATTAAGGTAAAGCTCTTCATCATTATGGCATCTGTGGAACCTGATTTTAGGCTTTTTGATAATGCTGTAGTGTAGAATGTGAATGAGGAATAGGTAAGAACTAGTGATAGACCTTTGAGGGAAAGCAGACGCAACTTCGGATGAACTGAAAGGCAGACTATTGTTGGGGTTCCTTGGCGCTCAACTGGGAAAAGCAGGTAAACACTTTAGTTTAACAGCTTAGTTCCATTTTGAACCTGGCCAATGAATGGAAACAGATTCAGGTCAGTTGCATGTTTTAACACTCCATTGACTTCAATGAAGAATGTAATTGAGTGGTTTGTAAAGCAGGCATCCAACTTGGTGGGTTAGGTCAAAGTATCTGAAGGACAGTCGAACATTCCCTCAGTACTATTTTACTGAAGAAGGGCTTATGCCCGAAACGTCGATTCTCCTGTTCCCTGGATGCTGCCTGACCTGCTGCGCTTTTCCAGCAACACATTTCCAGCTATAATATGTTAATGACTTGAAAGAAGCAAGTGAATGTACTGGAATCAAATTTGCAGGCAGCACAAAAATAGGTGACAAGGCAAGTTGCAAGAGTGATACTAATGGTTCACAGAGAGATATTGATAGGCTAAATAAGTGGGCAAGAATTTGGGAAAAAATGAAGTTTGGAAAGGAGAACAAAAGAATAGTATTGTTTAAAAGGAAAAAAAACAAAGTTGCAACATAGTGAGACTTGGGGGCACTTGTGCACAAAACACAGAAAGGTAGCACACACATTCAGGTATGTGCGCAGGTAATCAGAAAGACTAATGGAATGTTGGCCCTTATTTTGAGAAGTTGGAGTATGACAGTAGGGAAATCTTACTGCAACTGAACAGAAGGGTTGGTGATACTGGAGTACTGTGAGCAGTTTTGGTCTCCTTACTTAAGGCAAGATAGCATTTCATTCGAAGACGTTCAGAGAAGATACACAAGGATGATCCCTGGTTTGGACGAATGAGCAAAGTCTAAACAGGTTGGCGCTTTACTCACTGGAGTTTAGAAGACTGAGAGGTGATCTCATTGAGACACATAGGATTCTTAAGAATTGACACAGTAAATGCTGACAGGATGGTTCCCCTCATGGGAAAGTCTGAGACCAAAGGGTATCGTCTCAGAATAAAGGAGTGCCAATTTAAGACTGAGATAAGGAGATATTTATTAGAGGATTGTGAGTCTTTGGAATGCCTTGCTACAGAGAACTATGGGACAGAGTCCTTGTGTATATTTAAGGCTGATGAGTTGGGGAATCAAGGATACAGAGAAAACATATGAAAGCATATGTGATACGTGTTGGATCAGTCATGATCCTATTCAATGACAGAACAAGCTGGAGGGAGTCGAATCCCTACTCTAGTTCCTATCTGTTATGGTCTTACCTAGTATATGTAAGTCATAGTCCCCACATTATTTCTCTTCATGCGGGTCAATGAATTTTTAAGATCTTTTCTTTAGACTTGGAAATACATTTTCTGATTTTTTTGCTTGAAGGTGGAAGAAAGAGGATGGTGCTGGAGGGGTGTTTTGCAGACTGGAGGCTAGTGACCGGTGATGTGCTGCAAGGATCAGTCCTGGGTTCTCTGTTTTTTGACATTTCGATAAATTAGTTCCATGTGAATATAGGAGGAATGGTTGTAAGTTTGCAGATGACACCAAAATTTGTGGTGTAGTGGACAGCAAAGCAGGCTATCTCAGAGTACAACAGGACACTGATCTGTTGGGGTCATGGGCCAAGGTGTGGCAGATGGAGTTTAATTTAGTTAAGTGTGAGGTGTGGCATTTTGCAAACCAGGGCATGATTTATATATTTAATGGTAGGATCCTGGGAAGTGTTGCTGAACAAAGAGACCTTTCATCATTAAAAGTGGAGTCACAAGTAGACAGGGTAGTGAAGAAGGCATGTGATATGCTCCCTATTGTTGGTCAGTGCTTTGAGTACAGGAGTTGGGAGGTCATGTTGCAGCTGTACAGGACATTGGTTAGGCCACCTTTGGAATACTGCATTTGATTCTGGTCTCCCTGCTATATGAAAGATGTTGATAAACTTGAAAGGGTTCAGAAAAGATTTACAAGGGTATTGCCAGGGTTGGAGGGTTTGAGCTATAAGGGGAGTCTGAATTGACTTTTTTCCCCAAGAGCATTGGAGGCTGAGGGGGATCTTATAGAGATTTATAGAATCATGAGGGGCATAGATAGGGTTAATAGCCAATGTCTTTTTCCCAGGTTAGCAAAGTCCAACATTGGAGGGCATAGGTTTAAAGTGAGAGGGGCAAGACTTGAAAGAGACCTAAAGGTCAACTGTTTCATGCAGAGCCTGTATGAAGTGGAGGCTGGTACAATTACAACATTTAAAAGGCATCTGAATGGGTATATGAATAGGAAGGGGCTTAGAGGGAAATGGGCCAAATATTGGCAAATGGGACTAGATTAATTTAGGATGATGTACAACTCTAAAAGGGATTTGAACAAAATGTTGACTTTAACATGCAGAGTGAGGGTTCCTCAATTCAAATGGAATAAAGAGACAAAGAGTTAAAATCCAATCTTAAAAATATAATACAATATAATAACAACATTAACATAATTGCTTGTGTAACCAGAACATGTGTGGGATTGGAGAAGCTAAATTATTGGATTTGTTCTCTTTGAGAATTTGCAATAACTTTACGAACCTCCCACTCTTCTCTGGTGAGATAAGTATTGAGTGCTGCCTCTTGCTCATTTCCAGGGTTCCAAGAAAAACATATGTACCCACTCACTCATATAGCTTGATGCTGCCAACTTTAAGTTTTATAGCTTTCTGTTACTGTTTAAAAAACACCTTAAAGGTCCTATAAAAATACACATTGCTGCTCATTGTCACCTCAGAAATAGTTCGTTATTCAGCAGTACTTGACATTTGTTCACTAACTCTAAGCATTTTGAAAACACAGTGGTCCTATAAATGGAAGGGAAGAGAATGGTGGATTATTTCAGCAGAAAATTGAAGTCTTTGTACTTGGTCTCCCACTCCAAACTCCATTTCCTGGCTGCTGACTCCGTATTCTGAGATTTAACCAATCCTCTTGCAACATTCATGTTTTTTTCCCAAGATGAACCATTGACCTAATTTTTGACGCTTTCACAATGCTGCACACTTTCACTTCAGTCACATTGCCCAACATCGTGCTAGTCTTAGCTCAGCTGATGCTGACACCTGTGGCATTCGGGACTGTAGGTCTCTTCGCTAACGCACTCACAAGCACTTTATATTTACTCATTCATAAATCCCTACTATAGCAGGGTCTATTCATTCATTCATAAAACTGCGATTCAGTAGTATATTTTACTATTACAAGATAGACCAAAGTAAAACACCCACTCCTGCAGTCGTGGGCTTCAGCAGAAACCCACAGGGCAGGAAAGAATAAAAGAGGAGAATTAAATGAATCAGAGAAACTTCATTAGATTGGAATCAAAATTTCCAGTGGCAACAATACTGATAAAAATGGAACTGAAGAGTGCAGGTGGGCATGAGTGTCTAACAATAGTAAAAGCCCTTGACTGCCCATCAGGAGTCAGGTGCATTGTTTACATTTGGTCTAAACCACTTCAACTGAACAGTTCTCAAGTACCTGTCTGAATAGGTCAGTTTCAAGTACTTTCCAGATAAAACAAATAAACCATCAAAACCACGGTAAGGAGAATCATTTCAATGAATTGATAACTGTACCCTGTAAATGCTCGACATATCAATGAACTGATAACTGCATGCTGTAAATGTTAAAACTATTAATGTATTGATAGTTGTATCCTAAAAATGTTGATCATAATACTGAGCTGTCTTATGGTATAAGAAAGCCATTTCCACTCAATGCTGTAGCTTCAGCTCAGAAACCTGTAACAGCAAGTTCTCCGAACAAAGACAGCTGAAGGCCATTTTACTGTCTCTGTCTCTCACTCTGGTCCATGATCTAAAAAGACCGCAACACACACTCATTTACGCTTTTGTTAGCTCGAATTTCAACCAGCTCAATGCATTGCCGGTTGGTTTCCTCCACTGTACGCTGTATACCTGAAGTTGTTCAAAACTCATCTATCAGCCCTGTGCTCACTGAAATACATTGGCTTCCAGGACAGCAATCTTGAGTTTATAATTCTCAACAGAAGCTGTTTCTTCCTCTCTGCTACCAACATTGGAGTTTCCTTTTCAGTACAGGAGTTCAAGATATTTCTTAATCCTTTTTTTAGTGTGGGTTCCTAATTCTACTCTCATAGTATTAACAAATTTTATACCTTCGGTAATGTCATCCACCCCTATAAGGTCATCTGTTAGTTGGATCCCATCTTTTTTAATCTTTCCTTATTTTTTTTTTAATCTTTCCTTATAATTCAAATCCTTGATAAGAAAGATTAGCTGATATGGCACAGCCTTGAATAACCTCCTGGATTCCCAATATTATTTAATGTAGAGTCTGATCAGTGCACTATAAAGTCTGATTGTTACCTCCTCCAAATCGAAAACATCTTTGAGGACAATAGGATGAGTATTTCACTTTGATGGCTTTTTGGCAGAACCATTGTTTCTTTCTCAACAGATTTTGCCTGACCTTCTGAATATTTCCAACATTTTCTGTCCAAGAATCCCCGATACAGTGTGTCCCTGATTTATGAATGCCTAACGTATAAATACTCATACTTATGAATAGGATCCCATACAGGAATATATTAATGTTAATTTTAAAGGTCCAACATATGAACATTTCCTTGTACTTTCAAATGGCTGTTTTAGATTGTCCTGAATTATGTCCTAACTTGTATACAAATAAACGGTTTGCAACACGGGGACTGCCTTGATATTATTTTGCCATTAAGGTAATATTCCCTGTAGTTCGAGTATCATAGTATCATACTATGGCAAGAGCTTTACATGGAGAATAGATTTGGGATGTTTGAGGAAAAGGATGTTGTGTACATCATGCTGAACATCTTGATTATGTTTAGTGTGGATTGTCAAGTTAGAAGAGTAGAGGAGACTTCAGATCCCAATACAAATGTATGAGATGCAGTCATAAAGTTAGATGTGAGCTAATTAAAAAAAAAACACTAAAAACCTGACCAGTAACACTGAATGAAAACTTACAGTGCTCTGAAATGCTGGCAACTGAAGATCCACTTATGAAAACATATAGTTGTAAACTTTGCAAATTAAGCATCGGATGTTGTTTACCATTGTCTATGGACACTTGAAGGAGAAATCCAAATGTTGAAGGCACAAAGTTAAATGTGTTCTTCCTGACTCTACAAAATACCATAAATTGCTATTTCCCTGTGCTTGACTGTACTGCAATCTTCCCTTCATTGAATCAACTTGGTGACAGGATTAGTGTGAGAATTGAATAATTTCTGACCCTCATGGACACCAACTACAATCAGATGTCACCATTTGTCGGAAAGTCTTTAAACATGATGTTTGTCAAATTCATTCCTACCTTTCCTAGAACTCCGTGTTTAGACTCCTTCAACCCTGTATCTGTCCCATCACATTATGAAAATAGCTCTTACACAAGTAAAAGAAATCTGATTCTTATTGTGACAAAGATAAACTTGCCCTTGTCATTCTTCTTACTCTGTTGGCAACCTTTGACGCGGGCAAATACAACAGCTTCCTCCATCATCTTCTGGTGTTGTCAAACTGAGGGATTGATCTCACTTGGTTTCATTCTTATCTATTCAATTGTAGCCACAGAATCATTTCCATCTCCCATACGTTTACTCTATGTTCCCAAAGGATTTGTCCTTGGACCCCTCCAACTTCTTGTTATGAAATTGAAAGTGTGTACTGTACCTTTAAGAGAGAGTGAATGCTGTTCTGAACTGAGAGCTAATAAGCACTTGTGAGACTAACAAGCAGTCTCAAAGTGTACTAGAAAATTGGAAATATGTAACACTTGGCTATGAAATAGATACCAAAGTTGGTTGCTGTTTTGACAACAGTTCAAATTTAACCAATCAGTTTAAATTATACCCCAGGATAAAACCCAATCAAGTTTGAATTTATTGTTTTTGCCAACATCAAACCAATGAGTTGATCCAATGTGGGGATATTAAAAAAAAAGGCATTTTGAAAGTCAGGCAGAATAACTGCCATTGAGAGAGTAACTGCCATCAAAAAAGACTGCCATTCAAAAACAGTGTCTATCAAAAGTACCTTTTCATATGAAACATCTTTGCAGTAAAAGAAAGACAACGACCCATGGAGATCTTCAGCTGGAAGATGACAGACACCAGAGATGAAAGCCGCTGTATGGTTTTGAAATTAAGTTGATGTAATTGTAATAAGTATTTTATTGGAACAGTATATTGTTATAGAGTTGGAAACAGATAAAAAGCAGTTAAGAGAAAGTGGAGCTTAGAGTTGTGAATGCTTATTGTTTAATGTTCACTTTTAGAGTTAAGGAAGAAATTGATATTATTTTCTTTAAATAGTAGAATTTGGGCATTTTCTGTCACTCATTTTAACAGATTACGAGCTGAGGTGAGCTTTTCTGGGTGTTTGCTCTAATTAGCAGAAGGGTTCACCACCATGTTGTAACATACTTATCAAAATACTACCCCCCCCCCGTGACATCATCTGAAAGCAATGCATCAACTTTAACATGTACCCTGAAGCTCCCAGTGTTACTGCATTACCACCTCTCTTGACTCCTCCCTTGTTGCTAAATTATCAGTCTGCTTATTCAACATTCTTTATTGGAGGAGCAAACATTTTTTGCAATTAAACATTAGGAAGATTGAAGCCTTTGCTTTCAGTCTCCGCTCCAAACTCTGTTCCCTGGCTCCTAACTCCATCTCTCTCTCTGGCAATAATCTGAGACTTAACCAAATCCCTTGCAACCTTCATGTCATATTTAACCCCAATAAAAACTTTCGGCTTTATTTTGATGTATTTGGTAATGCCATGTATTTACACTTCAATCACATCAGCTAACTTCATACTGGTCTCAGCTCATTTGCTGCTGAATCCTCCATCCATATTTTTGTTACCTCGAGCCTTGACTACTCCAATGCACTCCTGGTTGGTTTTTCACACTGTACACTGTAAATCTGAGGTTGATCAAAACTTTCTATGTCTAAATCACAGCAAGTCTAGTTCCTCCATCATGCCTGTGCTTGCTGATATGCATTGGATCCCAGTTCAGCAATTGCTTGATTTTATAATTCTCATCTGTGTTTTCAAATTATGATGTGATCTTGCTCCTACCTCCTCTTCTAATTCTAGCCTCTTAATTATCCCCAACTTTAAATGCCAAACTATTGGTGGCTTCACTTTTAGTTGCCCAGATCCAAAGCTCTGGGACTTTAGAAAATTCATTCATGGGAAATGGATGTTGCAGACTAGGCCAGCATTTATTGCTCATCCCTAATTACTCAGAGGGCAATTAAAAGTCAACCACATTGCTGCGGATCTGTAGTCACATATAGGCCAGACCAGGTAAGAATGGAAATTAGTGAACCAAATGGGTTTTCCTGACAATCAATTCATGATCATCATTAGACTGTTAATTCCAGATTTTTATTGCATTCAAATTTCACCAGGATTCAAACCTAAGTACCCAGAACGTTGAGTCTTGGGATTAATAATCTAGCGATAATACCATTAGGCCATCACCTTTAGTTCCCTCCTTACACTTCTCTGCTTCTCCATTCACTTTCCTCCTTTGGTCATTTGAACTAATATCTCCTTTCGTTGTTCAGTGTCATAATTTGTTTTATGATGTTCCTGTGAAGCTCCCTAGGAGACTTATGATACTAAAGGCACTCAATAATTCCGAGATGGTGTTGCTGTGACATTGATCAAATGAGACTTGAATCTGAAAATGATTCAGGGTTACATGTGCACAGTGCAACTTTCTGTTGAGTGGCTTTACTTAAAGAGACTGCTGGATAATATTGCAAAGAATACATCAGAAATGTCTTGAGTTAAAAAAATAATGTATGTGTAAAAACTATGGCAAAGATTTGCATTTCTTCCACAGGGGAGCAGTTTGTCTCTTAAACTGAGTTATAACTCATTCCTTTGCATATCCAATTTTATGCTTTTCATTAATGGTTTGCCTCAGGAAGCATTTAAAACATAAATTCCTTACCGCAACATTTATTTTCAGAACACACGTAATTGTTTCCTTTGGTGTTTACGTAAATTATTCTTGTGACGGTCCTTAATGCTCAAATGCACTCAGTACCAGTATGAGAGATTTCATTTCATTCCCTGGTAATATTCTCCAGAAGAAAGTGGTAACCTACGTAAAGCTAAGTCTGACAAAATGTACTATTCTCAGTGTTTCAGGCCTGTTAAATAATAAGCTGCAATTTACTAAATTGCTTTACAGTTTAGTCTATTTCACACTATTTGGATTCGTATCCCTTTACAACAGGGTCGCAGACCAGCAGCCGGTTACAATGGTCAATGCTGTACTCTCAGAGGAATTGATTTGACAGGCACAGAAACACGTCACCATTTTCCTGAGGAAATACGATATTTAAAATTAATAAGAAGGAATAGTGGTTAGCTGGGGATAAGGAGGAAGAGAGAATAGAATAGAATCCTGACAGTGTAGAAACTCACCATTCGGCTGAACAAGTCCACACTAACCCTCTGAAATGTAAGCTACCCAGACCCATCGCCTTACCCTATTACTCTACATTTACCCCTGACTAATGCACCTAACCTATACATCCCTGAACACTCTGGGCAATTTAGCATGGCCAATTTACCTAACCTAGGCATCTTTGGACAGTGGGAGGAAACCAGAACACCTGGAGGAAACCCACGCAGACACGAGGGGAATGTGCAAACTCCACACAGACAGTTTTGCTCGCGGCTACAATCAAACCCAGGTCCCTGGCACTGTGAGGCAGCAGTGCTAACCACTGTGCCATCCAGAAGGGAGCACCGAAGGAGTCAATATAATTCTTGAATCATACAGCCCAGAATGAGGCCACTCAGCCATCTTGCCTCCAATGTGCAGTCCTGAGGAAGGGTCACCAGACCTGCAGCGTTAACTCTGATTTCTCTTCACAGTTGCTACCAGACCTGCTGAGCTTTTCCAGCAACTTCTGTTTTTGTTTATGCCTTTAAAGTCTACTCTCTGAATGACCTATGCAACTGGACTTACTAACAGTTTTCCCCTCCTAAATCATTTTCTTTTGAAGTAGAGATCAAGTTCCTCTTTGAATGTTAAAATTGTATTTGTTTCATTCCTCTTTCAGGCAGCCATAGCACAACAACTTGCTTCTCCTCTGCCCACAAATGTCATTGTTTTTATTTTACTCAGAGTGCTGATTGCCTAAAAATGCCTGCCCTGAGATACCTGCGGTCTGATAAACATATTTAAATGGAGGAGCCTATGGCTTTGAGTTGGATCTGTCCCTGTAGCACTGCACAAATATGCTGGGTAAATAAGTGTAGTCAAGGCTGAGTTAGATATATTATTAAATCATAAGGGGATCAAAGATTATGGGGATAAAGCAGGAAACGGAATTTTAGGATTACCAGATCACCCATGATCTCATTCAGTGGTAGAGCAGACTTGACAGATCAAATGGTCTATTTCTACTCCTAAATCTTGTGGTTTTATGATTGCAAGATAGACTAATTCGTAAAGTCAGATCACATGGATTCAGAGTGAGCTTGCCAATTGTATACAAAATTGGCTTAACGGCAGGAGACAGCATGGTGGTAGAGGCTTTTTCAGACTGAGGCCTGTTACCAGCGGTATTCCACAGGAATCAGTAATGGGTCCACTTTTGTTTGCCATTTATATCAATGATTTAGATGAGAATATAGAAGGCTTGGTTAGTAAGTTTGCAGATGACACCAAAATTGATGATACAGTGGACAGTGAAGAAAGTTATCTAAGATTACAAAGAGATCTTGATCAATTGGGTCAATGGGCTGAGGAGTGGCAGATGGATAAATGCAAGGTATTGGTAATGCAAACAGGGGCAGGACTTATACAATTAAACGGAGTGGCTCGGGTAGTGTTATAGAACAGAGAAACCTAGGGATTCAGGTACATAATTCTTTGAAGTTTGTGTCAGGTATAGAGAGGGTGGTTAAGAAGGCTTTTAGCACGCGTGCCTTAATTGCTCAGAACTTTGAGTATAGAAATTGGAATGTCATGTTGAGGTTGTACAGGGCTTTGACGAGGCCTCTTCTGAAGTACTATGTCCAATTCTGGTTGCCCTGTTAAAGGAAGGATATTATTAAACTGGAAAGGGTTCAGAAGAAAATTACAAAGTTGTTGCTGGAAGTGGAGGGTTTGAGTTATAAGGAAAGACTGGATTAAGTTGGGACATTTTACACTTGAGTATAGGATGAGTGACCTTACAGAGGTTTATAAAATCACAATGTGTTTCAGATAAGGTGAAAGGCAGGTGCCATTTCCCTATGGTGGGGGATTTCAAGACTAAGGAGCACATTTAAGGTTAGAGGAGAAAGGTTTAACAAGGCATGAAGGGCAATTTTTTTACAATTCGTGTGTGGAATAAACTTCCAGAGGAATTGGTGGATATGGTTCAGTTACACTGTTGATAAGACATCTGGATAACTACATGAATAAGAAACGTTTGGAGAGATATGGACCAAGCACAGGCAGTTGGGACGAGTTTAGTTCGTGATTATGGTCAGCATGGATTGGTTGGACCAAATGGTCTGTTTCTCTGCTGTGTGACTTTGACTCTATGATTATGACTTTCTAGTGCATCTGTCCTCTATTATAATCTTGTTCACGTCCAACTTACATAGTCTGTAGTCTGGGAAGTTATGCTTTCCTTCATAATTGCATAATATTCATTTGTTGTTTTTGGCTTTGAGAAACCATGTCGTTAGTTGAATCTCACTAGGGATTTCATCAAGAATGTAAGATGTTTACTATTTCCCTATGGAGCAATGGTGCAGTGCCAGCTCATGGAAGTGATTTTCAGCTTACTTTGTTTCTCTGAGTCACACTCATAAATGTATTTGTCTAATTTCAGAAGTACAAAGTCTCAGATTTTTATGTTTTTGTACATGTTAACGTTGTTTTTGTTTGTTGTATTTAGGGTGTTTTTAACCCACCTCACCCATGTAGTTATCTCTGAAGACTTACCACCTGCCTCTTCTTGAAGGTAGCAGGGATGCTGTCTTGAGGGGGATTGAAGTGTTTGATCTTTTCAAATCCAGGTTCTAGGATGTCATTAACATCCAGATGGCTTTATAACCCATGTCTGAATAGGACACCCCGTAAACTACTCTGCTTAGTAAATCATATTGGGGGAAACATTGAGGTCGAAAGAGCTACATTTAAAACATTCCTTTGTCAGGCTGAAGGGTAGAAAGTCTCCTCTGTCTCCACAGAAAATAAATCGGGATCTTACTGAAGCACTTGTGAGTAACCTCTGGGCGAGTTCTTTACAAAACCTTTCCCACTGCGACCCCATTTTAGTACATCATAATGATGTTGGGAGAAATGGAAAGTTTCAGTCAGTGAGAGCGTGGAACAAATAATTAGCTTCAGGGGAAGAAGGTGAGAATGGTGGGAATTGTTTAAACTGCAGGATTTTCTGCAAAGAAAAACCCCAATCTTTTCAATACATTATGATCATAGAATCATTACAGTGTGGAAACTGGCTGTTTGGCCCTATAAGTCCACACCAACTCTCTGTAGGATAACCAATCCCCTATTACTCTACATTTACCCTTAACTAATGCACCTAACCTACACATCCTTGAACACTATAGGCAATTTAGTACAGCCAATTCACCTAACCTGCACATCTTTAAAGACATGGAGAGGATATGCAAACTCCACACAAACAGTCACATGAGGCTGGAATAGAACCCAGGTCTCTGACACTGTGAGGCCACAAAGATCCAACAGTAAGGCCATTACCGCCAGTAGAAAAAAATGCAATGACTTATAAGGGCCTCATAAGAAATCAATTGGAGCTTCATGACAATTATTGCTACCTCAGAACTGTGAGCCGAAAATCTTGTCTCTCAAACATCGGAGGGAGTGTGATCTGCAGCTCAGAAAACCGGAAGTATAGCATGCACAATTATATGTTAATCAAAATATGCCATCATAGAGTCATAGAGTAAGAGAGATGTACAGCATGGAAACAGACCCTTTGGTCCAACTCATCCATGCCGACCAGATATCCCAACCCAATCTAGTCCCACCTGCCAGCACCTGGCCCATATCCCTCCAAACCCTTCCTATTCATGTACTCATCCAGATGCCTTTTAAATGATGCAATTGTACTAGACTCCACCACTTCCTCTGGCAGCTCATTCCATACACGTACCAACCTCTGTGTGAAAAAGTTGCCCCTTAGGTCTCTTTTATATCTTTCCCCTCTCACCCTAAACCTATGCCCTCTAGTTCTGGACTCCCGCACCCCAGGGGAAAAGACTTTGTCCATTTATTCTATCCATGCCCCTCATGATTTTGTAAAATTCTATAAGGACACGCCTCAGCCTTTGACACTCCAGGGAAAACAGCCCTAGCCTATTCAACCTCTCCCTGTAGCTCAAATCCTCCAACCCTGGCCATGATTTGGAGATGCCGGTGTTGTACTGGGGTGTACAAAGTTAAAAATCACACAACACCAGCTTATAGTCCAACAGGTTTAATTGGAAGCACACTAGCTTTTGGAGCGCCGCTCCTTCATCAGGTGGTAGTGATAGAACCTGATAGTAATAGTGATAGTGACTACCACCTGATGAAGGAGCGTTCAGCAAATGTTGAAGTTTACAGAACGGGGTAATAAGTTAGAGAGTATGGAAAGTTTCAGGAATCTAAGTTCAGGTACAGTAAATAAGTGGACAACTATGAGAAGGGGGTCAGTCAACGCAGGACTGGTACTTGTTCTTTGAGGTAGCAGGGTTGCTCTTTGAGTGGGACTGAAGCATTTTGATCTTTTCAAATCAGGGTTGTAGGATGTTATTAGCACCCAGATGGCTTTATAACCCATGTCTGAACTACTTAAATGCACACAGTATACAAAACAAGGTAAATGACCTTCGTAGTGCAGACTAAAAATGGTGGATCTGATGTTCTGGGTATACCCACTTGTAGCTGCAAGGGGATGGGAACTAAATATCCTATTGAAAGAACAGGCAGTTAGGCAGAGGGTGTGGGGTTGCCTTGTTCATAAGAAATAAAATTAAATCAACAACAAGAAGTGATATTGAGTTGGAAAGCATAGAATCTATGTTCATAGAGTTGAGGAACCACAAAGGAAAAAGACCCTGATGGGAGTTATGTCCAAGCCTCATAACAATACTCAGAATGTGGGGCAGAAAGTAAATCAGGAGATAGAAGAGCCACATAAGGCCCTATTACAATAATCATGGGGCCTTCAATGTGCAGGTGGACTGGGAAAATCAGAATGGTAGTGGATAGGTTTAGGGTAAGAGGGGAAAGAAATAAAAGAGACCTCAGGGACAACTTTTTCACACAAAGGGTGGTATGTGTATGGAATGAGCTGCCAGAGGAAGTGGTGGAGGCTGGTACAATTGCAACATTTAAAAGGCATTTGGATGGGTATATGAATAGGAAAGGTTTGGAGGGATATGGGCCAGGTGCTGGTAGGTGGGACCAGACTGGGTTGGGATATCTAGTTGGCATGGACGGGTTGGACCAAAGGGTCTGTTTCCATGCTGTACATCTCTATGACTCTAAAAAGAATTTGCGGAATGTCTATGTGATAGGGTTTTTTTGGAACAGCTTATGGGAGAGCTCATAGGGGAACAGGCAATTCTGGATTTGATGATGTATAATGAGGCAGATTTAATTAGGGAGCATGAGTGAGGAACCCCTCAGGGACAGTGTCTATAATAGGATAAAATTCACCCTGCAGTTTAAGAGGGAGAAGCTTAAATCATATTAACCGGTATTACAGTTGAGTAAAGGTAACAAAGACCTGAGGAAGGAATTAGCCAGAGTTGATTGGAAGGGAAACCAATGGTAGGAGTTTCTGGAGGTAAATCGGGAGGCACAGCAAAAATTCATCCCAAGGAAAAAAGAAACATACTAAGGGGAGGATGAGGCATTCATGGATGACAAAAGAAGTTAGGGACAATATTAAAAGCAAATGGAAATAGTAGGGCCCTGCGTAATATTGTAGAACAGAGAGACCTAGGGGTTCAGGTATATAACTCTTTCAAATTTGCCTCACAGGTAGACAGGATGGTTAAGAAGGCGTTTAGCACACTTGCCTTCATTGCTCAGACCTCTGAGTATAGGAGTTGGGATGTCATGTTGAGGTTGTACAGGATGTTGGTAAGGTCTCTTCTGGAGTACTGTGCTCAGGTCTGGTCACCCACTTATAGGAAGGATATTATTTAAATTGGAGAGATTTACCAGAGTAAAGGAGTTACCAGAATGCTGTCAGGAATGGAGGGTTTGACTTATAAAAATAGGCTGGATAGGTTGGGACTTTTTTCACTGGAGCATAAGAAGTTGAGGAGTGGCTTTATGGAGGTTTATAAAATCCTGATGGGTATGCATAAGGTCTTTTCCCCATGGCGGGAGATTTCAAAACTAGGAGGCATATTTTTAAGATGAGAGGATAAAATGTTAAAAAGAATACTGGGACAACGTTTTAACATGGAGAGTAGTCTGTATGTGGAATGAGCTGCCAGAGGAAGTAATGGATACAGGTGGAGTTACAATATTTAAAAAACATTCAGATAATTATTATTATTAGATTCCCTACAGTATGGAAACAGGCCATTTGGCCCAACGAGTCCACACCGACCCTCTCAACAGTAACCCACCCAGACCCATTCCCCAACATCTATCCCTGACTAATGCACCTAAGACAATGGGCAATTTAGCATGACCAATTCACCTAACATGCACATCTTTGGATTGTGCGAGGAAACCAGGGCACCTGGAGGAAACCCGCGCAGACACGAGGAGAATGTGCAAACTTCACACAGACAGTTGCCTGAGGCAGGAACTGAACCCAGGTCCCTGGTGCTGTGAGGCAGCACTGAGCCACCATGCCACCCCAAAGTACATGATTAGGAAAGGTTTGGAGGGATATGGGCTGAATGCAGGCAAGTGGGACTAGTTTAGTTTGGGAGCAAGGTCAGTGTGTACTACTTGGACCTGGGTCAGTGTACAAGGTCAGTGTGTACTACAGGATCTGTTTCCATACTGTATGACTATGATTCTATGAAAAGCATGTAATATGGTGAAGATTAATGGGAACTGAAAAATGTGTTGCTGGAAAAGCGCAGCAGGTCAGGCAGCATCCAAGGAGCAAGAGAATCGACGTTTCAGGCATAAGCCCTTCTTCAGGGAAGCCAGGATTAATGGGAAGCCAATGGATTGGATTTTAAAAAAACCCAGCAGACGACAACTAAAAAAGCAATAAGAGGGGAGAAGATGAAAAATGACAACAAATTAACTACTAATATAAAAGAAGACTACAAGTTTTTTCAGATATCTAAAAGGTAAGAGTGGACATTGGACTGCTGGAAAATGAGGTTGGAGAAGTAGTAATGGGGAAATACAAAATGGTGGAGGAACCGAATAGATTGCATCAGTCTTCACAGTGGAAAATGCCAGAACTGCATGAGAGTCGGGGAGCAAAGGTGAGTGTAGCAGCTATCATTAAGGTGAAGGTGCTGGGGAAGCTGGAAGCTCTGATAATTAAACTGGACCAGATGGACGACACCCAGAGTTCTGAAGGAGATAGTTGAAGAGATTGTAGGAGCATTGGTGGTGATCTTTTAGGAATCACTGGAATCAGGGAGGGTTCCAGAGAACTGGAAAATGGCTAATGTAACACCTTGTTTAAGAAGGAAGGGAGGCAGAAGACAGGAAACTATATGCTGGTTAGCCTGACCTCAGTTGTTGATAAGAGTTTAGAGTCCAATATTAAGAATAAGAATATGGAGTACTTGGAAATGCATTGTAAAATAGTGTGAAGTCAGCATGGCTTCATCAAGGAGAGGTCATGCCTGACAAATTTCTTAGAATTCTTTGGGGTGGTAACAAGGCGGTTAGACAAAGGAGAGCCAGCGGACATGATAAATTTGGATATCCAGAAGGCATTTGATAAGATATTGCACAGGAGGCTGCTAAATAACATAAGACCCTATAATATTATAGGCAAGGCAATGAAATTATAGAGGAGAAAGTGAGGTCTGCAGATGCTGGAGATCAGAGCTGGAAATGTGTTGCTGGAAAAGCGCAGCAGGTCAGGCAGCATCCAGGGAACAGGAGAATCGACGTTTCGGGCATAAGCCCTTCTTCAGGAATGGGGAAAGTTTGTCCAGCAGGCTAAGATAAAAGGTAGGGAGGAGGGACTTGGGGGAGGGGCGTCGGAAATGTGATAGGTGGAAAGAGGTCAAGGTGAGGGTGATAGGTCAGACTGGGGTGGGGGCGGAGAGGTCAGGAAGAAGATCTCAGGTTAGGAAGGCGGTGCTGAATTTGATGGATTTGACTGAGACAGGGTGGGGGGAGGGGAAATGAGGAAACTGGTGAAATCCGAGTTCATCCCTTGTGGTTGGAGGGTTCCTAGCCGGAAGATGAGGTGTTCTTCCTCCAACCGTCGTTTTGTTGTGGTCTGACGATGGAGGAGTCCAAAGACCTGCATATCCTTGGTGGAGTGGGAGGGGGAATTGAAATGTTGAGCTACAGGGTGGTTGGGTTGGTTGGTCCGGGTGTCCCAGAGGTGTTCTCTGAAACGCTCTGCAAGTAGCCTGCCTGTCTCCCCAATATAGAGGAGGCCACATCGGGTGCAGAGAATGCAATAGATGATATGTGTGGAGGTGCAGGTGAATCTGTGGCGGATATGGAAGTTTCCTTTGGGGCCTTGGAGGGAGGTGAGGCGGGAGGTGTGGGCGCAAGTCTTGCACCTCCTGCGGTTGCAGGGGAAGGTGCCGGGAGTGGAGTGGAGGAAATTATAGAGGATTGGCTGATTGGCAGAAAGCAAATAGAGGGGATCAAGGGGCCTTTTTCAGGATGGCAACCAATAACTAGTGGAGTTCCACAGGAGTCAGTGTTGGGACCACCACCATTCACGTTACACATTAACAATCTGGACAAAGAAACTGAGGGCATTGTTACTAACTTGTAGACATCACAAAGATAGGCAGAGGGACAGCTAGTGTTGAGGAAGCAGGGATGCTGCAGAGGAGTTGAACAGGCTAGGGTAGTGGGAAAAGAAGTAGTAGATGGAATACAATATTGGAAAGTGTGAAGTTTTGCATTTTGGTTGGAAGAATAGAGGCATGGACTATTTTCTAAATGAGAAAAGGCTTTGGAAATCTGAAACACAAAGGGATGTAAGAGTACTAGTTCAGGATTTTCTTAAGATTAACATGTAGGTTCAGTTGGCAGTTAGGAAAGCAAATGCAATATTAACATTCATTTCAAATGGGCTTGATTACAAGGGCAGAAATGTACTGCTGAGGCTCTATAAGGTTCTAGTCAAGCTGTATTTGGAATACTCTGAACAATTTTAGGCCTTGTACCTAAGGAAGGCTGTGCTGGCCTAGGAGGGAGTCCAGAGAAGGTTTATAAGAATGATCACTCGGATAGTGGGCTTCTCGTATGAGGAGTGGTTGAGGATTCTAGGTCTGTGCTTGATGGAGTTTAGAAGGATGAGGGGAGGATCTTTTTGAAACTTACAAAATACTGAGAGGCCTGGATAGCGTGGACGTGGAGAAGGTGTTTTCCCCAGTAGGCGAGACATGGACCCAATGGCACAGCCTCAGAGAGAAGGGACTAACCTTTAGACCTGAGGAGGAATTTCTTCAACCAGAGGGTGGTGAATCTGTGGAACTCATATCCATAGGTGGATGTAGAGGTCAAGGCGTTGAGTGTATTCAAGACAGAGGTAGATAGGTTCTTGATTGCTAAGGGAATCAAGGGTTTGGGGATGAAGGCAGGAGAATGAAGTTGGAAAACATATCAGCCGTGATTGAATGGCAAAGCAGACTCAATGGGTGAAATCGTTTAATTCTGCTTCAATATCTTCTGATCTTATGCTCTTATAAAGAGTATGTCCTCTGCTTCTAGACTCTCCTGTAAGGCAAACTAGCCTTTTTGCATCTACCCTGTCAGGTCCCCTAAGAATCTTGCGTGTTTCCACAAGGCAACCTCTCGTTCTTCCAAATTCCAATGAGTATGGGCCCAAACTACTCAACGTCTCCTCATAAGGCAATCCCTCCAAATCCAGTATCAGCCTGGTGAACCTTCTTTGTATTGCCTCCAATGCCAGTATATCCTTCCCTAGCTAAGGGAACCAGAACTGTTCATTGTATTCCAGCTGTGGTCTGACTTGTGCCTTATATAATTTGAACAAAACAGCTTTACATTTTACTCTATTTCCTTTGAAATAAAAGCCAACATTCCATTTGCGTTCCCAATTACCTGCTGAACTTGGATGCAAGTTTGTTATAATTCAAATATTGCGGACTCCCAAATCCTTCTATTATGTAACTTCCTTAAAACGTTCTCCATTTAAATAATATTTAGCTCCGGTATTCTTCCCGCGAAAGGGCCTAACCTCACAATTCACATTATAATCCCCCTACCATAATTTTGCCCGCTCACTAATCTGTCTATATCTCATAGCAAACTCATTGTGTCATCCTCATCACTTATCTTTCTAACTATTTTTGTGTCATCGGCAAATGTGACTATGGTGCATTCACGTTCCTCATCCAAGTTATTAATATATATTGTAAATAATTGTTACCCCAGCACTGACCCCTCTGATTTTTAATAAGTTACAGATTGCCATACTGAAAATGCCACACTTCGCGCACTCTGTCTTCAATTAGTTAGCCAATCCTCCATTCATATTAATGTACTACCTCCAACACCATCAGCTCTTATTAATTATCCTAATGTTTGGTATCTTGTCAAATGCCTTCTGAAAATCCAAATGTATTGCATCTACTGCTTCCCCTTATCTATCCTGTTTGTTACATCCTGAAAGAATTCTAGTAAATTTGTCAGGCATGATGTCCCCTTCATGAAGCCATACAGACTCTGTCAGATCATACTGTGTAGTTTTAAATTCTGTGCTATTTTATCTTTTCCCATTTTCCCAATGACAACTGTTAAGCCCACTGTCCAAACTGTCCCTGTTTTTTTTATCTTCTCTTTTTGAAATGAAAGATGTTACTTTGGCAGTTTTTCAACTCTCTAGGACTTTTCCAGACTCTAAGGATTCCTGAAAGATTACTACCAGTGCAACCAATATCTCTGTAGCTGCCTCCTTTATTATCATAAGATGTACCCGATAAGGTTCAGAAGACTTATCAGTTTATATCCCGAATAATTCCCTTAGCACATTTTTTTCTCCTGATACTTATCGTATTTGTTTTCTCTCCTCATTTTTCCCCTTCATTATTTAATAATGTTGAAATACTATTTGTGTCTTTTATTGTGAAGACTGATGCAAACTATTTATTAAACTCAGCTGCTATTTTCTGGTTGCCAATTATTATTTCCTGAGTGTCATTCTTTAAGAGGCCTATATTCACATTGGCTTCTCTCTTCTTTTTTGATATTTAAAGAAGCTGTTGCTGTTTACTCTCAAAGTTTATCTTCTCCACCTTTATTATTTTTGGTCAGCTTTTGTTGGTTTTTAAAACTTGCCCAATCCTATGGTTTACCATTAATCCTTGCTACATTGTGCATTTTTTAAAAACTTGACACTTTCCTTAACTTTTCAGGTTATCCATAGCTGGTTCATCCCCTTCCTGTAATTCTTCTTTCTCACTGGGATATATGTTTTCTGTGAGCCACAAACTATTTTGGGGATTTGGATAACTACAAAGCTTGACAGTTCTACAAAGATCTATGCCTCCTCCATAAATTTCTAACTCAACGCTGCACTGAAATTACTTTCTCATGTGATACTAGAGAACCAAAACCCTGCTCATTTTGTTTCCCTGAAATAGAATGGGGCACATATGCAAGTAAAAGTTTAAATGCTTTATACAAGGAGGATTTAAGTTTGAAACATATGCTAACTATAATTAGGATAAATTTTGATTGTTGATGAAAATTCAATAAAACGCCATATTGAAATTTCAATAAAAAAAGTGCTTTGATGACTGTAGGTTGAATTTTATTTGTGAAAACATATTGGAATATTTTTCCTTTGTGATCTTTGTAAGCATGAGGATTTTGATTGCACTATGAATAGAAAACTGAAACTGTTAATAATCAACCTAGAGTCACTTAACATTTTAATAGGTTAGTTACACACAATGTAATGTTGCTTCAGTACTACAGCCACTATTTTGACCAATATGAAGATGGTTTGAATACAAATGATCTGCATTTGGGATTGTGTACATCAGGTTGTATAAATGATCAACCTGCAACAATCTTACTGCATCAGTTCCATCCGAGTAAGATGTATACTGCAAATAAAGTACACTAGATTAGAAATTTGCCTATTTTTGTGCATGAGGACTACAGTTTGCAACTGACAAGTTGGGAATGAGGAAGGCAGCATGAAAACTTGTGTATCCACTAATTTATTGATTGTAACCTGGCTCCAGTGTTGTGTAGGTCTCCATATTGCTGCTGGTGGCCTTTGATGCCTCAGGAGCCAAATACCATTCTGAAGAAGCCTCAGGCAGCCCTCCTTTTTTTGGGGGGTGGGGGGGAGGGAGGCAGCACCTGTAGAAACAAAGTTGTAGCAATATTCTGTAGGTTGCAGGATAATCCAGTGGATCAGAAAGGAGGCTGTCACATCACACCCATGAAATGACTAAGTGACTTGGCCCTGGTGGAAAAGAGGAAGGAAATCCTGTTTCAACTGGGATCATGGATGAACTTCAGAAGGAATTAGAAGCATATGACCAGGATGTCCGAAGTGTCATTTCTGGGACTTACAAGGAAGTTTAATGCTCACTTGTGTAGTGTAAATTGAATGAATATACCTGCATTAACACTTCTAAATTCCACCACCTCTGACATTGCTTAGTCATAGAGATAGAGATAGAGATAGAGATAGAGATAGAGATAGAGATAGAGATGTACAGCATGGAAACAGACCCTTCGGTCCAACCCATCCATGCTGACAAGATATCCCAACCCAATCTAGTCCCACCTGCCAGCGCCCCGCCCATATCCCTCCAAACCCTTCCTATTCATATACCCATCCAAATGCCTCTTAAATGTTGCAATTGTACCAGCCTCCACCACATCCTCTAGGAGAAAGTGAGGGCTGCAGATGAGAGCTGAAAATGTGTTGCTGGAAAAGTGCAGCAGGTCAGGCAGCATCAAAGGAACAGGAGAATCGACGTTTCAGGCATAAGCCCTTCTTCAGGAACCATTCCTGAAGAAGGGCTTATGCCTGAAACGTTGATTCTCCTGTTCCTTGGATGCTGCCTGACCTGTTGCGCTTTTCCAGCAACACATTTTCAGCTCCACCACATCCTCTGGCAGCTCATTCAATACACGTACCACCTTAGGTCTTTTTTATAACTTTCCCCTCTCACCCTAAATCTATGCCCTCTCGTTCTGGACTCCCCGACCCCAGGGAAAAGACTTTGTCTATTTATCCTAGCCATGTCCCTCATAATTTTGTAAATCTCTATAAGGTCACCCCTCAGCCTCCGACGCTCCAGGGAAAACAGCCCCAGTGCATCATAAATCCATCACTCAACTAACAGTGGGTCAGAACTCACCCCAAATATCTTCATATTACAATCTTCTACTCATACCTTCCCATCATGCCAGCTGTACACTTACCTCTCTTTCTCAGAATTACAGTTATACAGCATCATTCAAACATACTGATAGATAGTCACTAATGTTTGTTTGGAGGAGATGGTGCGAACTGGCATGATCAATGGAAAAATAAGCTACCAGCTTCCCCTCAGTGCTCTTGAGAGAGAGTCCAAAAAAGCCCTTGTAATCTATACCACACAGCCAGTGACATCTGACACTGCTGAGGCCATCCAGGGTGAGGGTAAGTTGCTGCTTTGAGGAACCTGTGCACCCTCTCCTCACCCTCATGTGAAAGGTGCACTGAAATGGCCCAATGGAATCACCATGGATATCTTGTTTTCCTCCCCAACTCATTTCTCTTATTTCAATCCTCCCCCTCGGTTTCTTCCAAATGTTCACAAATTGCCATTTGCTCAGCTACTACAGCATCTGGAAGATGGGCAAGGACAACAGGATGATTCTGAGCAATATTATTTTAACCATTACTTTACCATTACTACTACTACTACTACTGCTTCATTGCAGCCACCAGCTCAAATACTGGCACTGCAATTATCCTCAAGGCCAAAATAGCACTGCATGGATCATATCTGCATTTAAATTAGATTTGATTCGATACCCTACTGTATGGAAACAGGCCCTTCGGCCCAACAAGTCCACACGGACCCTCCGAAGAGTAACCCATCCATTCGCCTACCTATATTTACCCCTCACTAATGCACCTAACACTATGGGCAATTTAGCATGGCCAATTCACCTGACCTGCACATTTTTGGACTGTGGGAGGAAACTAGAGCACCCAGAGGAAACCCACGTAGACACGGGGAGAATGTGCAAACTCCACACAGGCAATTGCCGGAGGGGGGTATTGAAACCAGTCCCTAGCACTGTGAGGCAGCAGTGCTGACCACTGAGCCACTGTGCTGCCCACAATTTGGTAATTCACCAGGCATGAGTGGAATATGGGATAGTTTGACTAATGTACAAGCCTGCCTTTAGGGTGCGATCACAGATAGGAGATGGTGATCATTGGCATGTTTTGCCACAGGGGACACAGATTGAAGGGACAGCATACAGGGCAATGCTGATGTCGATGGTGTTTTTAGCCTGTCTGCCTCCTGTCAGTATCAAGACACATGGAGGAATTTGGCTCCAATCTGAAACAGGGCAGAAGATGAAGTCCATTCTTTTCATTAGGAAAGTAATGGTATCTCTGTGGCCACACTTCCATATTGACCCATTATAGAGTGACTGAGGGTCATGTGCACTGGAGCACAGGCCTTGTGATGTTTCAGACTGAGATTGTGAGATGATTGACTGTTACCATACAGATTCAGAGTACCGTGGTCATGAGTACAGAATTCAGTGACTAAAGGGACTTGCAGTCCTTCACAGCTGTGTCAAAAATCAATGCTCCCAGAGATTGCAGAGATTACTGAGGAACTGTCCTGGGTAGTGGCAGAGGCTCCATGGAACACAAACCTGCTGTTCTCTCTGAGGATAGCAGCATTCATGCTTTCACCTCTGCAACTCTGGCAACACTGTTAGTGTTACCTGTCTGGCAAGACAGCCCAGGCTGCCACCTATGATGAGACGCAGCTAGGCCCCCAAGAACCTGAGCTGCACAAGGTCATTCAACAAGGACATCAACTGCTCACTCCAGTGAAAGTTAGCAGCCTTCCACTAGTCAGCTGCAGCCACTGGCCTAGCTCTGCTAGGCAAAGACACAAAGAGGCAAAGCCTGCATACGCACCAAGAATACACAGCCACTTTCAGGACAATGGTGATATGCAGAGCATGTGGAAGGGAATCCAGGCCATCATCAACCACAGAACAGCATCGCATGCTTGTGCTAGTGATGCTTCCCTCCCGAAATTCTATGCATGGTTTGAGGCATGAAATGATGTGGCAGTAAGGAGTTTAATTTAGATAAATATAAAAGGTAAATCAGGGCAGGACCTATACATTGAATGGAAAGATCCTGGGGAGTGTTGCTGAACAAAGAGACTTTGGAGTGCAGGTTTATAGCTCCTTGAAAGTGGAGTGACAAGTGGATAGGATAATGAACAAGGCATTTGGTATGCTTTCTTTTTTGGTCAGAGCATTGTGTATAGGAGTTGGGAGGTCATGTTGTGGCTGTATAAGATATTGGTTAGGCCACTTTTGGAATACTGCGTGCAATTCTATCGGGAGGATGTTGTGAAATTTGAAATGGTTCAGAAAAGATTTGCAAGGATGTTGCCAGGGTTGGAGGGTTTGAGCTATAGGGAGAGGCTGAATACATTGGGGCTATGTTTCCTGAAGTGAAAGAAGCTGAGGAGTGACCTTGTAGAGGTTTATAAAATCATGAGGGGCATGGGTGGAATAAGTAGACAAGATTTTTTCCCTGGGGTGGGGGAGTCTAAAACTAGATGCATAGGTTTAAGGTGAGCAGGGAAAGTTTGATTGAATTTGAAATGCTGTATCACTTTTGTTAGGTTCTACCAATGAATGAAAATAAAATTATATTTCTGAAAACAATGAGTTTGTATTCATTTTCTGCTTATCAGAAGCTTTGTGTTGATTCAGGCATTGCATTGATGTGCGATCAGCTGCTGGTGTCTGACTGGTTTGTGTTTCTATGCCTAATTACTCTCTTAGATATCAATCTTCTCCACTACACAGCAAAGTTACTTGTCCAGAGGACTTGGTTCATGAACACCAATATGTGTGTTTATATTGGTAGGGCCTGAATATAGCTGGGGAACCATTTTCTCTGAAGCTGAATCCAGGGGCTGAATGTGATGCAGTTTCTGTGGGTCATGATGTAGAGCAATGACTAAGAACTTGTCAAAGGATTTGTTGTTAAGGAGAGATTTACACATTTGGCTCTCCTTCTTGAATTGTTGCGAACCATTGGTGTAGGCAAAAATGAGGAGCAGACCAGCACAACAGAAGGTTGGAAGCATGTTAAGTTTCTTCATCCATGAAATAGACATGTCACATCAGCCTGTTTCTTTTATGAGTGATATGTAGTTACATAATCTGCAACTGAAAAATAGCTGGTGCCCCACAATGAGCATACAGCCCCCGGTCAGAAATGTAAAGAATTAAAGTGGTACTTAGTGTTTGATATTTACTGGCTATAGTAGACTGGTTATGGTACCAAACTAACAACCTGCAGTCATAATTGCAAATACCATTATAGCTAATAGTGAACTTGAATTAAATAAATCAGTCATTTGTAGTTTAAAAGCAGAATTCTGTGATGTTACGTTATGACACTGATGAATCAGCCAATCATATCATCACCAATTCTAAATATTTTGACCTTTTGCAAATCTTCTGTCATTTCCCCGTAACCCAGCACACTGTTTCTATCCAAATAATCATCTAATGGCCTCTTGAATGCTTCAATTGAACCTACCTCCAACATATTTTCAACATATTCCATATACTATCTACTCGTTATGTGAGAAAAGTTATTTTCTCATCTTGCATTGGTCCTTTAGAAAGAAATAACCTCCTGAGAAAATCCTAAATTGTCCTAAATACCCAACTGGTTTACAAATGTCCATCAGGGATGGAAACATGACTCCCTCACCTAGTCATGTCTATTGTATTGCCAAATGTGCACTCATAATTACCTCTGAAGATATTTAGAGTATCATTTAGTTACTATCACTATTGAGTTCAATGCAAAAATTGGAATTGTTCCAATGGAGGTATCACACCAGTATGTGACTAAGGAAAATATCTCTTAGTTATTGCTACAAATTGTTCCCTGTTAATAGTTCGGAGTGAGTTATTAAGTTGAGAGAGATTTCTCACATATGAGTCTTGGTATTTGTGAGGGACTTCAGATCAAAAATTGTTGAAGAAATCTCTGTGCCACGTGATGACAAAAATAACATGAGAAAGTAGCTAGCCTACAGACATATGAATTAACAGCAGGAACAGACCATTCAACCCATCAAGTGTGCTCCATTTGATATGATAATGGCAAATCTGATTGTGGCCTTAACTTTATTTTCCCATATACTCTCCATTTTGTATCTCGTGTCAATTAAGAATCTATCTAACTCAGCTTTAAAATATACAATTACCCTCCCTCCACTCCACTATGGGAGAAGAGAATTTCACAGATTAACAACTCTTGCAGAGTGAAAAGATTCCACTTGATCTTGTCTTTATTTTCTTTCATATTGCAGATAGTTTTTAGGTATAATTCTCTGTCATGCATCTCTAGTGTGGAGCCTGGCACCACCATCAGACAAAGTGAGACAAAATGGGCATCCATGAATTACTGTAGGCCATCAACACTGGATTTGAGCATCACCCCAATTTGTAACATTATAGGTCTCATATTCCTCACTCCTTGAGCAAGAATAACAATTCTGTTCAATATAGAGTATATGAATGGTATTTTACAATTATACGAGCAGCTCAGACTTACCTTAGAGTAAGGCACAAATGCACAGTTCAGACATATATCTTAAAATGAGGTAAAATCCAAGTGCAACAACACCAATATGCTCAATGCCAAAAGCAGCTGGCAATAAACAGAGCTTAGTGGTCTCTAAACAGGCAAATGGGACTAGATTAGGTTAGGATATCTCATCAGCATGGACGAGTTGGACCAAAGGGTCTGTTTCCGTTGTGTACATCTCTATGAGTCTATGATGGTTCAGAGCAAAGTCCTGTAGCTCTACCAAAACGAGTTGAAATCAACCAGACAGCATGTTATTTTTGTCATCACTTCATGAATATCTCACTCCTCGCATATAACATTAATGCAAGGCTGATGTGTTTTTAAGTATCTTCAACTAAAACTGCCATTCAGATGATCCAGCTTTTCTGCTTCCCAATGTTCCTACCATCATAGGACACAATGTTCTTTCAATATGGTTCATTTGAAATTCCATTAAGACGTCATTGAGAATTCCACATTAATGGTAATGCAGGCAGTAAGATTACATTTTGCAAAGTGAATGATAAAGCATCACAACTCAAACAGCAATATTTGCATACAACTAACCATGTCATAGAGTCATAGAGTCATAGAGTCATAGAGTCATACTGCAAGGAAACAAACCCTTTGCTCCAACTAATCCATACTGACCACATTCCCAAACCACATTCCCAGCCTAGTCCCACTTGCCTGCATTTGGCCCATATCCCTCCAAGCTTTTCCCATGTATCATCTCCTTGCTGTACAATTTCCATATAAATGATCATGGCCAATATTAATCTTACCGTTATTTGGGCATTAAAATCTGGCATTTTCTTTCTTCTTACTTTACTGTTAAGACTGAAATCAGAATCGGATTCCAGATTTGATTTCAAATTAATTTTCTAAAATCAAACTTTTCTTGCTTATTACGAATATTTTTTTTTTAGCCTGCTGAACTGATGTTTAAAATTACAATATTTGGACTAAAATATAAAATATTGTCAACAAACATCACATATGTCTCTTTCCTTTCTTTAAATTTCCTATTATCATGGCTGCTGATGGATAAACAACTTTAGTTCTGATTGCAGCCAAAAGTAACAAGTTAAAATATTATTTTGTAACATCCTTTGTTGTTTGTTATTTTATGGTCATATTAATGGAGTGCCTGATTCCAAACAATGATCATTCAGTAACAGATTATGTATCTACTTACCATGGTGGTGCAATGAAATTTTGGGATGGTTCTGTGGCAGAGTGATAGTGTCTTATTCAGAAGCTCACGGTTCAAGAGCTGCTCGAGGACTTAGAATCATAGAATGCCTACGGTGTTGAAGCAGGCCATTCAGCCAATCGAGTCCACACTGACCTCTGAAGAGCATCTCACCCAGACCCACAGCCCCCTATCCTTTTCCTGTAACTCTGCATTTCTACCTAGCTTGCACATCCCTGCACGCTATGGGCAATTTAACTTGATGGCTGAAGAATTATATTCTTAACACAATCAAACAGGTGAGTATTAATGTGCAAATCCTTCCAAGACATGGAGGTTCACAATGGTGAAAGTTGGAATGACCTCTGGTCAGCATGTGAGGGAAAGAAATTTGGAGCCTCTAACATCACTATTCAGTGCATGTCAAAGTGTTGCCTTGGCACCATGTGGAATGATCAGAACATCAGGTCAGACATGATTAGGAAAGCTGGAGAGATCAGGGGAACATCTAGTATTGGTGGAGGGTGAAAGAAATAAAGAGATCATGTTACTAGATGGGTTCCCAGTGAGATTAGGCCAGGAAAGGAGATTCATAATGTCTGACTGTCGCTGGGTCAAACCCCTGCCAGGGTGAGTGTTCCTTCAGCATATGGATTGTTATCAGTTCACTAAGGCAGCTCACCACCACTTCCTCAAAGGTAATGAGGAATGGACAACAAATGCCTGTGGAAGAATAAAGGAAGCTCTTTGTGGTCAACTTGTCATGTTTTCAATTATTTGAAATCTCACGTAGTACATCAGTTTCATACCACTTTGCCTCTTTTCCACCTGTATTGAAACAAAACTTGTGTATAACATCACTCTATTTCAGAGAATTAGAAATGAAATGCCCCAGGAGACAAAACTGTTTGCTCTGATAGAATTTTACATTTTCCATTGTTGACACAAATTCAAAGAGAGATAAGTAATTATGAGTAGAGCACGAGTCACTTTGATGTTCATAAAATGACTCACCTCCAGTCTCAGGCATTTTATCTCATTAACAAATGATTGTCTATTGTTATTTTTCAAGGAAAGGACCAATCCCACACTTTGTAACAACTGTTACCAATGAGAAACCCTTTATATTCATGACAGATGAATTTACTTCTAGGTTTTCTAGCTATTCTCAATTTACTTCGTTACAGCTGTCTTTTAAAATTATTTGATTCCATGATAAATCTTGTTGAACTGTGACCCAGACCATTTTGTTTTTGTTTTACATCTGCTGCTACAAATTAAGAAGTCTTAGAATCATTGAGTTATATAGCACAGAAGGAGATCTTTTGAGTCTTTGAAAGAACTGTCCTTTTAGTCACATTTCCTTGCTTATTCCTTGCAGCCCTAGAACTTTCTTTCCTTCAGACACTTATCCAATTCCCATTTGAATGTAACAAGCAGATGACTGAAGTGTCAGTGGGGGAGCACTCTGGGGCCAGCAACCATAATTCTGTTAGTTTTAAAATAGTGATGGAAAGGGATAGACTAGATCTAAAAGTTGAAGTTCTAAATTGAAGAAAGGCCAATTTTGATAGTATTAGGCAAGAACTTTCAAAAGCTAATTGGGGGCAGATATTCACGGGTAAAGGGACAGCTGGAAAATGGAAAGTTTTCAGGAATGAGATAACAAGAATCCAGAGACAGTATATTCCTGTCAGTGTGAAAGGAAAGGCTGGTAGGTGTAGGGAATGCTGGATGACTAAAGAAATTGAGGGTTTAGTTAAGAAAAAAAAGAAGGAAGCATATGTCAGGTATAGACAGGATAGATCGAGTGAATCCTTAGAAGAGTATAAAAGCAGTAGAAGTATACTTAAGAGAGAGATCAAAGGGGACATGAGATAGCTTTAGCAAATAGAGTTAATGTATTTTACAAATACATTAAGAACAAGAGGTTAACTAGGGAGAGAATAGGGCCCCTCAAAGATCAACAAGGCAGCCTTTGTGTGGAGCGGCAGGAGATGGGGTGATACTAAATGAATATTTTGTATCAGTATATACTGTGGAAAATGACATGGAAAATATAGAATATAAAAAATAGATGGTGACATATTGAAAAATGTCCAAATAACATAGAGCAAGTGCTGGATGTCTTGAAACGCATAAAAGTGGATAAATCTCTAGGACCTGATCAGATGTACTCTAGAATCCTTTGGGAAGCTAGGGAAGTGATTGCTGGGCCTCTTGCTGAGATATTTGTATCATTGATAGTGCCAGGTGAGGTGCCAGAAGACTGGAGGTTGGCTAACGTGGTGCCACTGTTTAAGAAAGATGGTAAGGACAAGCCAGGGAACTGTAGACCAGTGTGCCTGACCTCAGTGGTGAGCAAGTTGTTGGAGGGAATCCTGAGGGACAGGATGTACATGTATTTGGAAAGGCAAGGACTGATTAGGGATAGTCAACGTAGCTTTGTGCATGGGAAATCATGTCTCACAAACTTGATTGAGTTTTTTGAAGAAGTAACAAAGAGGATTGATGAAGGCAGAGCGGTAGATGTGATCTAAATGGACTTCAGTAAGGCGTTCGACAAGGTTCCCCATGGGGACTGATTAGCAAGGTTAGATCTCATGGAATACAGGGAGAACTAGCCACTTGGGTACTGAACTGACTCAAAGGTGGAAGACAGAGAATGGTAGTGGAGGGTTGTTTTACAGATTGGAGGCCTGTGACCAGTGGAGTGCCACAAGGATCGGTGCTGGGCCCTCTACTTTCCATCATTTATATAATGATTTGGATGTGAGCATAAGAGATATACTTAGTAAGTTTGCAGATGACACCAAAATTGGAGGTGTAGTGGACAGCAAAGAAGGTTACCTCAGATCACAATGGGATCATGACCAGATGGGCCAAATGAGCTGAGAAGTGGCAGATGGAGTTTAATTTAGATAAATGTGAGGTGCTGCATTTTGAGAAAGAAAATCTTAGCACAACTTATACACTTAATGGTAAGGTCCCGGGAGTGTTGCTGAACAAAGAGACCTTGGAATGCAGGTTCATAGCTCCTTGTAAGTGGAGTCACAGGTTGAAAGCATAGTGAAGAAGGCGTTTAGTATGCTTTACTTTATTGGTCAGAGTACTGCATACAGGAGTTGGGAGGTCATGTTGCGGCTGTACAGGACATTGGTTAGGCCACTGTTGAAATATTGCATGCAATTCTGGTCTCCTTCCTATCGGAAAGATGTTGTGAAACTTGAAATGGTTCAGAAAAGATTTACGAGGATGTTGCCAGGGTTGGAGGATTTGAGCTACAGGGATGAGGTTGAATAGGCTGGGGGGTTGTTTTCCCTGGAGCGTCGAAGGCTGAGGGGTGACCTTATAGAGGTTTATAAAATCATGAGGGGCATGGATTGGATAAATAGACTAGGTCTTTTCCCTGGGGTATAGGGAGTCCAAAACTAGACAGCATAGGTTTAGGGTGAGAGGGGAAAGATATAAAAGAGACCTAAGGGGCAACCTTTTCACACAGAGAGTGGTATGTGTATGGATTGAGCTGCCAGAGGAAGTGGTGGAGGCTGGTACAATTACAACATTTCACATCTGGATGGGTATATGAATAGGAAGGGTTTGCAGGGATATGGGCTGGGTGCCGACAGATGGGACTAGATTTGAGTTGGGATATCTAGTCGGCATGGACAAGTTAGATCGAAGGTTCTGTTTCCATGCTGTACATCTCTGACTCTATGACTCTAAATGCTAGAGATCACAGCATGTCAGTCAGCATCCATGGAGAGAGAACAAGCTAATGTTTCAAATCTAGATGAGTCTTCAGCAGGACACATCCCGCCATCTGCAGTAATTCGCTCCTCTCATATGAATGTTACTGTTGTTTCTATACCCCCTCAATCCTTCAGGCAATGCATCCTAGACCACAATACTTATTTTTCTCATGTTGCCTCTACTTCTTTTATTAATCACCTAACTCTCTGTCAAAAGCAAAATACTTTGGATGCTGGATATCTGAAATCAAAACTGAAAATGCTGGAAACATTCAGGTTTGGCAGCATCAGTTAAATGGATCCCCCTTTTGTCACTAGAAACAGTTTCTCCTTATTTACTCCAGTAAGACTGTTCATTATTTTACACACATTTCTCTCCTCAGTCTCACCGCCTCTGCTCTTAGAAGTATAACCCACATTTTCAATCTCTCCATATAACTGTAGCTCTTCATATTTTTTAGCAAATCTTTTCAGCTCTTAATCTTTGGATACATGGATCATATGGCATCAAAATCTGATCACATTTACTATAGCTGAGGTCACATTACTGACCCATAGATTGGGTGGAAACATGATGTTCTGTTCCAATTTTTAGAGGGAGAAGATGTACCTTTCTTTAAATTTGTTAACTGGATATGAACATCACTGACTGGGCCAACATTTGTTGATCATTCCTATCTGTCCTTGCAAAGCTGGTGGTGAGCCGCCTCCTTGAACTACTGCAGTCCATTTTGTAATTTTGTAATTTTGCACTCACAATCCCTGGACAGATTTCCAGGACTTTGGCATTGAAGGAACAACACATTTCCTAGTCAGGGTGGTGACTTGCTTGAAGGAGAGCTAGCAAGTGGTGGAGTTACCAATATCTTCTTGTCAATGTTTTTCTGGATGTACCAGCTTCCTAGGATCTGAGTAACTATGTTCAGGGGTGGCAATGGCATAATGACAATGTCATTATACAAGTACTCTGGCACCTACAAGTTAATGTTCTGGGGTCATGGGTTCAAATCCTGCCATGGTAGATGGTGGAATTTGAATTCAGTAACATTTGGAATTAAGTAACAAGTCTAAAGTACTATGGACCAGGCTAGACCCCTCAAAACATTTTCAGAAGGTAGCCCAGACCCTAAATTATTTAGCTGTTTTAGGCAGATGTAAGGTGGATACCCCAGGGGTGATGCAGCTGATCAAACCACTTGACTTCAAGTAAAACAATTTATTTACATACCACCGAATGACACATGAACAAAAGAAAATAGAATTTAGAATAACAATGATTTGAAAATTCCACTGACATGATAACCTCGTAATTTAACAAAGTAGCTGTTCCAATTTCCTGCAACATCCCCATAAACGCACCTTTTGGCAAAAGATAAATTTAATCACAGGGTCTAGCAGGCAGGAGAGATTCAGAGAGAAAGAGAGGATCAGCCAGGGATCATTTGCTGAAGCATGGAACCTCTTTCTACTGGAGCAGTTTCTCTTGGTCCTCAGCTAAAATTAAACCAAACTAGAAAAATCCCTGAACGGGGAGAACTAGCTACTCCCCTTTCATTGTATAAGTGTTTTTAAAAAAGGTCCAATCACAGTTTTCCTGATTCTTGCTTTAGGTAGTATCTGTTAGCCATTAGCAAAGTGACCAACTCTCAGATAAATCAGAACCTTTGCCTTTTATAACCCCTATTGAAAGAAATTAAGGACAACGTAACCTTGTTAAAGGAGCAGCATCATCACAAGGGTTAACCCTTATTGATTGACATAAAAAACATTTGATTCACTGGTCTAAATGGATTTCCCAAAGGTATTTGAACAGGCTTGCCAGCAAAAGGTGATGGAATTTAAATTTGTTAATAATTCAGAATGAAACATTACTGTCACTAACTATGGCATTAAATTATTGTTGACTGTTGTAAATACCCATCTGGTTTACCAACATCCTTTAGGGAAGAAATTCTGCCTTTTTTACCTCTTCCAGCCTGGATTGAACACCAGAGCACAGCAATGTAGTTACTCTTAACTTCCCTTTGAAATGGCCTAGAGAAGCAATTAGTTCATGGGCTTCTCGGGATGGGCAACAAATGCTAGTATTTCCAGTGATACCCAATTCCCATACAAGAATAAGAATTGTCTCACCCAATGTACATCTTGCTATCATGCAATAAATGATTTTGTTATCTTAGAGCAGTGCCCCTTCTGTACTTACTCTCCAGTGCTGTATCCTCTGCCACTAATCATGAGATAGACCCAGGACAAAGTAAAATCAAAGGGCAATTAGTAAGAACAAACCACCTTGAATAACCCCTAACCAATACCCCGTGCTGGTAGAGATGGCAAAATGCCACATGTTTTGGAGATGTCATCTGGGCAAATACCATGTATTTATATCCTTCTGAAGTCTATTAACACAATTCTCAGTGTTTACTAAATTGCCAAGTTCCACGTCATTAGAACATTAATAGAAGAATATGAGCATGCTTCATTTAAAAAATGTTAAAAATAAGTACACTATCATGTTTCCTGTGTCTTACATGCTTTGTGTCAGCCTTAATTCATATCTTGGTTTCCCAGACACTTGGATGTCACTGCAGAGATGACTGAGTTGTTAAAAAGCCTTGGGAATAGGAAGGAGACATATTAACTTAGGGCAACATTATTGTTTCATAATAAGTTGAGAGTTTGTGGAGAGCAGGGAGGAAGTCTTCCAAGCTGTGTTAATACTTGGCCACTAATATTATCTGATGAAGTATGTTCTGTAACAGCCAGATATCATGAACCACCCTCTTATCCCATTATAAAAATGACTCACTTTCCCCTGACTAAAAGGTCAGTAGGGGAAACTGCCCACAATCTCAATGGCTGCCCCATAGCAACTTAAAGTGTGGAGCAGTGTGAATTGCTATTGGGGGGGGGGTGGGAGGCCAGAACTAGACGGCATAGATTTAGGGTGAGGGGAGAATGATACAAAAGAGACCTAAGGGACAACCTTTACATGCAGAGGACGGTACATGTATGGAATGAGCTGCCAGAGGAAGTGCTGGAGGCTAGTACAATTGCAACATTTAAAAGGCATCTGGATGGGTATATGAATAGGAAGGATTTGGACAAATATGGGCCACGTGCCGACAGGTAGGACTAGATAGGGTTGAGGTATCTGGTTGGCATGGACGAGTTGGACCAAAGGGTTTGTTTCCATGCTATACATTTCTATGACTCTATGAGAGACTTCCACTTTTTCTTAGCAGGATGTCCCAATGTAGAGGGATGTTGGCCAGTTGGGCACTTGGCAGTTATGTAGTCCAAGGAATGCCAGCTGGGAGCACAGGGCTATAACTCCGACCACGGGTAGTTCCAGCAGTCAAGGAGCCCAAGTACATTTAGGGTCAGGGACTTCACAATGGTTGTTGGGGGACCTGGTTTAAGAGACTGGGGGAAGGAGAAAGGAGCATAGGCTTTCAGTGAGGGGCTACCAATTGGCCCAGGATGTCCACTAAAGTGGTTTCACCCATGTCTGATGTCAACACTGTGGAGGCCTTTTCCACTCTGGGTAAAATACCAGTGGTGAGGGTATGAAATGCTTAACAGGCTATTAATTGACCACTTGTTTAAGTACCTGATTAGGCCCAAAGATCTGCAATCTTCTGTAAAATTTCTGACAGCCTGGGGGCGGGTGTAAAGGCAGCAGGAAGACTACCTGCTGGATTTTACATGCCCTCTGACCTTCAAATCCAATGATAGAGGAGCATAAAGTCCAGGCCCTCATGACTACCTTGTTCAGTTTATTGAAGTGTATTAATCATTTAGAATGTTAGATTTCAGTGGCAACAGCAATTAGAATAAAACAAAAGAAATGCTGTTACATTACTAGATTGTGAATAGCACTTTGGGACAAGAGCAGCTATTTAATCTGCTGCTAACATGATGAAAGATTGTGAAGGGATGTCAGTCAACAGTGCAGTATAATTTGAGGATCATAGAGGAGATAGGAATTGTTAGCTTCAGTCCAAATAATAATCAGTATAATTTCTGGCATATAGTCATTTGGGTCCTTATGGAAATTAAATTAAACTCTAGCAATGTAATTCACTACTTCAAAATCTTGCAATAGTCGGGGGAATTCAGTAAAGACTCATGTTTTATAAAGTTTAATGTCAGTTTCTAAAATGTGCTAGCATATTCAAATATTATTTACATGACTTTTTGAAATTGGTGTTTCAGTATTTGGTAGATAGGGTTGGCCTTGACAGACAATGAAAATTGTATTGTGTCAGGGCTTCAAACATTCGCTTGTGAAATATTAAGGGTATAGAGCTCAATGCTGCATCCTGATTCATTAATTATCTGGGTGATGTAATACCCAGGGGTCAAGATTGGTGAAAGATTAGTCAATGCATCCAGCTGTGAAATTAATTTTCATTTTCTTACAAGCCCTTTCAGAGTCACATGTTTTAAATTAAGGAACAAAGTCTGGTGCCATCAGACTTAACACTTAGTGCTATAGCCCTGCCTGTCCTTTCTCCTTTAACCTTTAATTAAATATTTATGAAGCTCCTTTTTAATAGAGGTCCATATGCTGAGTTTTCCTTTACAAATGCAAATATTACCCTCTTTTCACAATATGACTCATGCAGTTACAGGTCTTTTGTTTAACTTCCAAAGCTGAATTCAGACAGCCAGTGAAGAGTCACTGATACTGACAATATAGCTCAGAGAATACAGGCTAATGCTAGATGAAATGGGATGCATTTTCCAATCTTAACTCCGAATCAATAATGTTCTAGTATGTACTGGCAGCAGATGCAGCACCTCAGCATGGATGAAGACTTGAAAAATTAGTCCAAAATTGGTCACTGCTTAATGTATTCAATGTGGTGTGACTATCAACAAAGCTGGACTATATATTCTGAACAGTAGAATGTATGGCAGTGGAAATTATGCTGCAATTGCACATTAAGCTGATGAGTTCACATCTGGAGTGCATTGCTCAGTTTTGGTTACAGAATGGTTAGACTTGATGAATAACTTCATGAGACAAACCATAAATTTGCTGATGATACAACAATCGGCAATTGTGAGCAATATATATAAAAGTATAAAGTTACTGACTGATTGAGTAATTGGGAAAAACTGTGGCATTTGAACTTCAATGTAAGTCAGCTTTAGGTCATGCCCTTCAGATAGAATAGAATAGGAAAGAACAGTGCATTTTACAACTCATAAAATCTTAGAAAATGTGGAGATCTAGAAAGGCTTGGCTGTCCAGAGATCGTATTAATTAAAATGTCATGAATAGGCACAGAATGTAATCAACAAGGTTAATGGAATGCTGGCATCCACAGCTAGAGCATCAAACTACAAGGGATAGAAATCAGACATCAACTGTACAAAACTATGGTTGAATCACATCTTCAGTACTGTGAGCAGTTTTGGGCATTACCTTGTAGAAAGAATATATTGCTCTGAGAGGAAGTGCTTTATAGATTTACTAGAATTACATATGTACTCCAAAGGATTAAATCACAAAGTGACATTTAAAAAAAATTAAGGTTGAATTCTCTGAAATTTGGAAGGTGGTGTGGTGACTTGAATCAAATTTTCAAGATAACAGATAAGATTGATTAGAGACAGCCATTCCACTAGCTGGCAGGTATAAGAATAAGACAACATACTAAAAAATACAGCCAAGCCTTTCAGGAGTGAGAGCAGGAAACACATCTTCATGGAAAGGGTGTTTAGAAGTTTGAAACTCATTTCCTCAAAAGGCAATTAATGCAAGTTAAATTCTTAATTATAAAATTGGGAACTTGTTTTTTTTTCGCAAAGGAATTAGGATTGTGGGGAAAAGGTGGATGTATGGAGTTAAGTCAGACAGCAGCCATGACCTTACTGAATAGTGGAAAAGACTTGAGCGACTAAATGGCCCAGTCCGATTGCTAGGTTCCCCTCACCTAGTGCTCATACACAATGTTACCTCAGTCACTGCAGCATAGCTGGCTGCTAAAGGCCTGTTGTCTTCAGTGGGGCCTTGAGCAGTTCTGGTCTTAGCAGGTCTGACTTTGGACTATGCTGTATAAATACAACTACTAGGTCTGGAGTCTTTTGACAGATAAGGACTGGAAAGCATATGAATGCAAACTAATGAATATTTATTAGCTATTTACACTGTTTACAAGGAGATGCATATGCAGAACTCCATTAGAACCTCGGCCCTCATGTCCCAGCTCCATGTGATCTGATGTGATCTCCCATCACTGATTATAAGGGGAAGGTGAGAGTATAGAAGTATTGTTTGTGGACTAGACATAATACCATGAGACATGGAAGTGGTAGTAGGCCATTCAGCCCATTGAGTTTGTTCCACCATATAATGATAAGGGGGAACTGATAATCCTGAACTCCACTTTCCAGCTCTTTGTCCATAACCCTTAATTTCTTTACTGATTAAAAATCTAACCTCAATATCTCTTTGCTATAAAAATTTCCACAGATTCACTACCCTCTGAGAGAACACATTCCTCCACATATGGGCAATCCCTCATTCTGAAGTTCTGTCCACTAGTCCTAGATTTTCCTATAAGGGGAGATAACTATCCTGTCCACATCTATCCTGTCAAGTTGTCTAAGAATCTTGAATGTTTCAATAAGGCCACCTCTCATTTTTCTAAACTGTAGTCAGTGCAGGCCTAAACTACTCAACTTCTTCTCATAAGACAGTCCATACCCAGGAGTAGCCTAGTGAATTTTCCCTCGACTGCCTTCAATGCCAATATTTCTCTCCTTAGATAAGGAGTGCAAAACTGGCATCTGTGATGCTGGGGATCTCAGGAGAAGGCCAATATGATACACTTGTAGCTTTCAAAAATTAGACATAAATGGTATTTAAAAGTGATAATAAATTTTAGAAACTACCATTAAAATTTGTAAAACATACTTTTAATGAATTCCCTGACTCAATGTAAGGTTCTGAAGTACTTGGTTGCTTTGCTAGAGCTTATAATTTCTAGTGCAGCACGTGTTAGGAATGTGATAGAATACTGTCCACCTGCCTGAATGTGTACAACTCCAATAACATTCAGAAAGCTTGACACTATCCAGGACAAAGCAGCCTGCTCGATTGCCACCACATCCCCAAGCATTCACTTCCTCCACCACTGACACTCAGTAGCAGAATTGAGTCCCACCTACAGGATGTACAGCAGTAATTCACACAGGTTCCTTCAACAATGCCCCCCAAACATGACACCTCTACCATCTGGAAGGACAATGGCAGAAGATACATGGGAGCACCACCTCCAAGGTATTCTGATTTGGAACTAAATTGCTCTTCCCTCATTGTCACTGGATCAAGTTCCTGGAACTGCCACCCTAAAACATTGAGGGTTTCTCTACACCCCAAGAACTGCAGCAGTTTGAGAAGACAGCTCTCCATAAAAATCTCTAGTGGACTTAGGGTTGGCCATAAATGCTCACCAATAGACACCACTTCCAATGAATGAAAAAAAATTTGAGTGCCAAGTACTGTATTGAAGAATTTGAACAATGTTACACTTCATGTCATATCAGATGTTTGGGTTAGATAATGGACACCTGTGAATAATCACAGGGCTTCACAGAATGCCTCAACTTCCTTTTTTGGTCACTTTCCAGACATGGGACCACTGCCAGAAAAGCCTCACACCTTTTGCATCGATGCTATATGTTCCCTGAATAGATGCACCAGCTGTCCAAAAGATCTTCAAAAACAAGTCACTTTGTTTCAATAAATGTTGATAAGGTAGAAGCAAGTCAAAAATATCTAGCCTGTAAGTTAGATAGCTGCTCTTTAAATAGCACGATTAGGGGGAGGCTCTTCCTCACGTGGTTGATAAAAGGTTCAGCTAAGAATGATTATGGGATAATATATATACACTGGACCTGTATGGTCCAAGATTCAGAAGTCTCCTGATCTTATTGGCCCACATGCCACTCCCTATGCTGGTGCACTTCCCTGAAGCACGCGTACCATTTTCTCATTTTTTACATTTACCTTCCTTATCAGTATTAGTGGTGCTACAGAATTTCATGTCCCAGATCACAATTACAATCTCTTTAATCAGATTCATTGATTGGTTTTTAAAAAGTACAATTAATTAATTAGTTAGTAATGAAAGTTATAATTCAACAGTAAAACCAAAGGCTAAAATATCTATTAATATGTGTAATTGTTAAGTTTTGATAATCATGTAACCTTATTATTTAAGTTTATGTGGGTGTGACCTTTAAATAATAGTACACAATCCTCAACAATTTACAGTAAATGCATACTCATACAAATTCCTTACATTTCAGTGAGATCATCCTTACTGAAGTACAGACAATTCACAATTGTTTCCCACAATGGCTTACACAGGAGAAATGTTCACTATGTTGCCATTGTTTTGTACATGAGACTATATGAAATATTCAACTTTTAAACTGTTTCCGTTAGTTTGAAGTAAGATAGATTGCTAGGAGTGAATGTATGGTCTACTTATGGCCATTCTGCCAGAGAAAGACTCACATAATCTTTAACTCACACTTTTGGAAAATTGGGTGGCCATCACACTTTGACAAAAGAGATGTAGGTACACTTTCTGGACATCTGGATTAGTGGTGCTGGAAGAGCACAGCAGTTCAGGCAGCATCCAAGGAGCTTCGAAATCGACGTTTCGGGCAAAAGCTCTTCATCAGGAATAAAGGCAGTGAGCCTGGAGTGTGGAGAGATAAGCTAGAGGAGGGTGGGGGTGGGAAGGAAGTAGCATAGAGTACAATGGGTGAGTGGGGGAGGGGATGAAGGTGATAGGTTAGGGAGGAGAGGGTGGAGTGGATAGGTGGAAAAGGAGATAGGCAGGTAGGACAAGTCCAGACAAGTCATGGGGACAGTGCTGAGCTGGAAGTTTAGAACTAGGGTGAGGTGGGGGAGGGGGAAATGAGGAAACTGTTGAAGTCCACATTGATGCCCTGGGGTTGAAGTGTTCCGAGGCGGAAGATGAGGCGTTCTTTCTCCAGGTGTTTGGTGGTGAGGGAGCGGCAGTGAAGGAGGCCCAGGACCTCCATGTCCTCGGTAGAGTGGGAGGGGGAGTTGAAATGTTGGGCCACGAGGCGGTGTGGTTGATTGGTGCGGGTGTCCCGGAGATGTTCCCTAAAGTGCTCTGCTAGGAGGCACCCAGTCTCCCCAATGTAGAGGAGACCGCATCGGGAGCAACGGATACAATAAATGATATTAGTGGATGTGCAAGTAAAACTTTGATGGTTGTGGAAGGCTCCTTTAGGGCCTTGGATAGAGGTGAGGGAGGAGGGGTGGGCACAGGTTTTACAGTTCCTGCGGTGGCAGGGGAAAGTGCCAGGATGGGAGGGTAGATTGTAGGACAGACATGTTTAAGCTCAGAAATATGGAAAGGGAGACATAGATGGCTATTGCTGTGCAAAACAGAGAACAAGGTTGCTTTGTGTTAGCCATTGACCAAGATGCTGAAGCGAACTAGTTTTCTGTTCAAAGAAACAGGAACCTGTGGAGATTTAAAGGTCAAGCATTCACCAGGCTGGGTCATGGTGCAGGTTGTTCTGTTATATCGCATGTTTCTTAAATGAGAATTCGCTGTAACGTGATGACGAATTGGAGACGCTGTTGCAAAAAGATGATTGACGAATTGGGAGTGTTGTTTCTACAACACAAACTTTCAAAGCATGTATTGGCTGCAACATGATTACAGCACCAATATTTTAAGCGTTGTTTCTAAAGTGTGATTTTTCTTTAACGCGGGGTCACACAAGAACACAACCACTGTGTTATAGAAGAACTGACTGTACTAGAAGTCATTACAGGAATAGTCAGAAGACTGAATGAAGAGAATTTCAAAGGACACTGGAAGACTTACCTGAGTATTGTAGGGAAAAGGGAGCATTCTGAAAAGCTGGGAAGAATGTGGTATTTATAGCACAAGTCTACATATCAATGTGGGGTAAGATATAAATAGGCTATAAAGTATTTATGGATGTGTTAAATAGTTAATATGAAACTTCTTTTCTGGTACATTAGTTCCTTATTGTGTAATGTGTATATTTGTTTTAATTTGTCTTTTACAGTTATAGTTTTATGATTTGAAATTTTGGGTGATTCTTTTTGTCTGCCACTGGGAAATTCTAATCTCTTTCTAGAAGATATTGTCCCCATGGGAGTCATTGCAATATGGTTTCCTGCTGAGAGTTCTCTTTGACTTTCTTCCCCTCTTTCCTGAAATTACTTTCCCTTTTCATTTTGTTCTTCAAAGTATGTTGTTTTCCAAGGGAAAGCTTAGCTATTTATGGGATCTGATTTATGTAGAAGTTTTGAAGTCAATAAAAATGTGTATGTGCCTGCTACATCAGTCCTTGTAGATGTTTGCAACTTGAAACATTTATAAAAAGCATGAAACACCTATAAGATTGGAATAACAATCAGAAAAGTTCAACAAGCAACTAAACTACGAATAGCTGATTATTCCTTTAAATTGTGCAGTTGGGCTGGCAGGAGCAGAGGATGGGGTAAGAATCCTTACGGCTAATGCATGCTTATTCAATGATGTAATAATAAGAAAAAATGTTGGCTGCACTACCGAGCTTCACAATTTCGTTGCCATCAATTTAGTACGGTACTTTGGTTGATGTCACAATTTTCCTGTTCCATGAACCTTCAACAGATGTTCACTACATGCATGTTCGAGCCTACAGCAATATGGCCACTGGTCTACATGTAATAATGAGTCCAATTTCTCATCCTGAGAATATTATGTCACTCTGGCTGAATTGGTAATCTGCCTCTAAGTCAGAGATTTCCATCCTCAAGTCAATACTTGCCCTGAAGCTTCTCAACTGAACTTGCACAAACAAATCAAGGTTGACACTCCAGTACTGAGTGATTGCTGCTTTGTTTGAGAAATTACCATACACATGAAATAATAAACATGAGCCCCAATTGATCCTGCATGTGGATTTTAAAAATTCTATTGTTCTGTTTCATACGAGAGCAGGGAGTTACCCTGTGTTGTCATGACCAATATTTATCCTTGTTTCAAAATCATATGAAGAGATTATTTGGTCTTTATCATATTGTTACTTCTGCAGGGATGTTGAGTGAAAATTGTCACAGTTCTGAAGAAGGGTCACCTCAACCCGAAATATTAACCCTGCTTTCTTTCCTCACATGCTGCCAGACCTGCTGAGTTTCTCCAGCAATTTCTGTTTTCGTTGTGAAAATTGACAGTTACATTTCGACACTGCAACTGGGATTCCACTTCTAAAATATTTCACTGGCTGAAAAGCAGTTGCTTTCCATTATGTGGTTCTGAAAGTCTTTGGATAAATGTCAGTAAATTTATTGTGCAATTAATGACAGAAGGTGCATTTGAACTAGGCCCCAAAGACAACAGAATAGGATTTTGGCACAGTTTTCTATCTTGGAACAATCACTTCTGGATACTTTCATTTCATATGTAATTGCATTCTTTGTTCATATAAAAATCAGATTAATTTACAAACTCATATATTTGTGTTATTTGTAAGAGACTGAGCTAATGACAACATTGAGTAAGTATTACACCAGTAAATGAACACTTTACTTACTTCATAGTTTGTCTTCCTGTGTCTCATTCACTATCATATCTGTTTGAAATATCTGTCAGCTGAATTATTCATCACTGGTACAGTTAATGTAGATATTTGAACCAGTCATGTTAACATGTCGACGTGATGGTGCTGTCTGAGTTCACAATACTGAATATAGATTCAGAGGACATTTCCTTTGTGCTTCAAATAGATTAGATAAAAACTGGGCTTGTAGTAAAAGAGGATAAAATTGGCAATAATAATTCACAGAATTTAAGTTTAAATATATTGATAAATAACAATACAAAATTAAAATACTATTAATGGAAATCTGAAATTTAAAGAAAAACCCAATCTTTCAGTTGCATTTCATTTAAGTTCCCAGTTTGATCCCACTCTATTCTTTCCGTCCTTAAATCCCTAAGATGTTTCAATGGAGTTCAATGAAAGCTCAAGTAACAGCACCTCATCTTTGGCAGTCATGACATTGCAACTATGTATCTCAACTATTTTAGAATGTAAACTCTGTTTGCATTTGGTGTCAATTCACTTTGCCAATCTATTTCTCTCATTACCTTTCATGTTTCTTTCAGATAGCATCTATTCCACATCGTGCCATTCTTACATTTTATGGACAATTTTTTTATTTCTTTACCTCATTACCACTCCCTTTGATGTTCACTTGCATCATGAAGCTTTTTTTTATTTAATGTCTTGTGTCCTTTGTACTATTACAGATTTTGTTTTCTTTGTACTGCTGGTGTGAGTTTGCCTCACAGACAAAACAGACAACAAGTACACAGTCATAGAATCAGAGAGATGTACAGCACAGAAAAAGACCCTTCAGTCCATGCTGACTAGATATCCTAACCCAATCAGTATCCTATCCCAACCCGAGCAGTTCTAGCAAATACATCAGCTTCTCAGCCATACATTCACCTGCTCTATTTTCCTATTCCTCCCGTCAGTAGCTTATAGCACCGGGAGTAATCCTGATATTACTACTCTCGAGGACCTCCTTTTTAAATTCCTGCCCAACTCTCTGTATTCTCCCTTCAGAATCTCAATCTTTTCCCTTCATATGTCATTGGTTCCATTGTGTATAATGACCTCCTGCTGGTCCCTCTCCCCCGTGAGAACATTCTGCACCCTCTCTGAGACATCCTTGATCCTCCACTAGGGAAGCAACACACCATTCTGATTTTTTGCTGCTGGCCACAGAAATGTCTGTCTGTGCCTCTGACTAGAGAGTCCATTAACACAATCAATCTCTTGGAACCTAATGTAGCCCTCATTGCTTTAGAGCCAGTCTCAATACCAGAAACTTGGCTGTTTGTGCTACATTCCCCTGAGAATTCAACACCCCCTCCATTTTTCAAAACAGCATACTTGTTTGAAATGGGGATAACCACAGAACACCTCTGTACTACCTGCCTATCTCTCTTACTTTTCAGAGTTAACCCATTTATGTGACTGTATCTGTGACTTTTCTCCCTTCCAATAATTGCCATCCATGACACGCCTCATTGCCTCTAACTGTCGCTCCAATTGTTTCATTCGATATGATAGGATTCGCAACCAATGGCATTTATTGCATTATAACCCTCAGTAACATGTAAACTCTTCCTAAACTCCCACATCTGACAAAAAAGGGACATTTTTGCTTCTTCCAATCTGCAGACCCAGAAAATAGCACCGTCTTATTCCTCTACAATACACTGCTCCAGGCTAATTTAATACTTATGGCTCATATTTTTAAGTTTAATCAAGAGACATATCTCAATAAAACATATAATCAAGAAATAACCCACTCTATTCACTACTGCAGACTTACAGCAAGGCCCCAAGGCCACACTTAAAACTATTTACTTATCTGTGCTGTCACCTCTCCCAAACAGGTTCCTCCAAAATCCGTTGTGAATTTCACTGTTTATTAATTTTCCCAGATGCACTCCGATGTCTAGCGATACATGGATTTAACAACAAAGACAGTAACTGCACAGGTTCACTGCTCCATCAGTTAGCAGTGTGGGTTTCTTTGTCTCTCTCTCTCTGTCTCTCTGTCTGTCTCTCTCTCTCTCCTGCACTCACCTCACCATGTGCTGCCTTTGCCTGTTCCTCACCCTTTTAAAAGTGCTGTTGTTTGGACTTTTTTTTCTCCAAAGTTCCAAAACAATGCAACATCATATAAAACAGTAATTGCTGCTCCTGGAATTCGAGGAAATCACTCCAACACCCAAAATACCTCAAAAAAGGAGCAACCTGTTACAGCCAGAAATTTTTCCCACCCTCCATGTTGGATTACCCAGAAACATATATGTTGCCAGGTTTTTTCGTCTCTAATCTCTATCACGTCTCTCTCAGGTATGTTGACATACTGACTGTAAGATATAAAACAATATGTCCCTTTTACCTGCACATGGCAATCCCTTCTCCATTGGGGTTGCAGCAATGCAATGTGAATTCTGAAATAAGAACCAAAAAAGCCTGCAGTGCAGTAAATCAGAAATAAAAACAGAAGATTGCTGGAAAAGTTCAGCAGGTCTGGCAGCATCTGTGAAGAGAAATCAGAGTTAACATTTTATGTCCTCAGAACTGATGATAGCTAGGAAAATGTTGGTTTATATGCCAAAGATAGGATGAGGGGAGGGGTTAAGGAGTAAACAAGAGGTGGAGATAGAGCCCAAAGAGAAAGAAGAACAGTTGGACAGGCAAAGGAGTGAATAACAATCTGGTTAGGAAGGTGAATAGCTGTTAATGGAGACTGTTAGTGGCTAACAATAGGTACTGTGTAATGGTGGACTAAGTGATAAAAAGGCCCGGTGTGGGGTACGGGGCTAGGACATGGGGGAAAGTGAGGACTGCAGATGCTGGAGATCAGAGTCAAGATTAGAGTAGTGCTGGAAAGGCACAGTAGGTCAGGCAGCATCCAAGGAACAGAAAAATCGACGATTCGGGCAAGAGCCCTTCATCAGGAATGAGCCTCATCTTCATTCTGAAAGGTCTTCCCTTTACTCTCTGGCTATGCCCTCGGGTCCTGGTCTCTCACCAATAGAATCATTTTCCCAAAATCTACACTGTCCAGGCCATTCAGTATTCCGTATGTTTCAATAAAATCCCCCCCTCATCCTTCTAAATCATAAATGTTTCTCATTCCTGGGACCATTTTTGTGAACCTTCTCTAAACATGCTCTAGGGCTAGTACATCCTTCCTGAGATATGGGGCTCAAATCTGCACACAATACTCCAAATGTAGTCTGACAAGAACCTTATAGACTCTCAGAAGTTAACTCTGATTTCTCTTCACAGATGCTGCCAGATCTGTTCTTCTCTTCCAGCAACTTTTGTTTTTGTTGCCAATATGAGTTCTTGTTTTTGTTGCTCAATACCAAATGATAATTAATTTGATAGTACATGACACATATTCTGCCAGACTATTCGAGTATAGATAGTAGGGTGATAATGTGATATGGATCACTTTCCACTTAGTGCATGTCTTGAAATGGTTTATCAGTGAACTCTGGTGTATTGTCAGACACTATCTGATCTGGAACATCAAATAAGCTGAAATATCAATGACAGTCACATTGTCAGTGGGAAATCTAGAGAAGTAATCCATTACAAGGATGTAATCTTCCCTGTTCACTGTACTATTGTTGTTCAAGGGATGAATGGCACATTATGCGAATGTAAAGACTCCCTCCAGTGCTGGAATTGTTACGTTTTCCATGGTTCACACGCAATTCATGAGTTGTTGAATATCCTGATTTACCCATGGCCAGTACGCAGATTGCCAGCTAACTGTCTTGCGCAATTAGTAATCGTGTCACTGGTGTAACATGCACATGATATACTAGTGTAATGCTTTTGGTATCAGGGCTTGAACAGCCGCACTGCATTCAAAATATTACATTTGTTTCTCTCTCCACAGATCCTGCCAGAACTGTTGAGTTTCTCTAGCACTTTCTGTTATTATTATGGTTTTAAAACTTGATTGTGCTTAAATTTGACTTGTTGTGGTATGATAAGTTTGCCACTTTAAGGTCAAATGAACAAATCTTCTCAGCTACTATTTTAATACTTTCAGGCCATTCCTGGATAATAAACCTTAAGACATTGGAGCAGAAATCAGACCATTTAGCCCATCAAGTCTGCTCTGCCATTCAATCACGGCTGATAAGTTTCTCATCCCCATTCTTCCATTTTCTCCCTGTAACTCTTGATCCCATTGGCAATCAAGAAATTATCTATCTCTGTCAAATATATTCAGTGACCTGGCCTTCACAGTCTTCTGTGGCAATGAATTCCATAGATTCACCATTCTCTGGCTGAAGAAGTTTCTCCTCATCTCTGCTCTCAAGGGTCTTCCCTTATCTCTAAACCTGTGTTTTCAGGTCCTCGTCTTTCCTGCTAATGGAAACATCTTCTCAATAATCTTGTTAAACTTTTGTAGTAGCTGCTCTTTTGCAGTTGCTGATTGCAACTGGCTCTGGCTAAAGTCTAAATGATCAACCATGAGAACATCTTTAATATCACAGTCAAGAGCATCAACATGTCGATCAAGAATTCCCAGAACTGTGAGAAGATGCTCCTTGTCTTCACTTGCCAACCTATCAGCCTCTGAAGGTTTGAAGGATCATCCTTTACTACTTTTGCTGCCTCCAACGATGTGCCACCAACAAATATATTTTACCTGCTCTCCCTTGTTAGCATTCTGAAGGAACTGTTACCTCCCTAACCACCTATCCACTTATCTATACTCTCAAGATTTTGTTCTCTTCCCACAACATCTTCCCATGCAATCAAGGGAGATGTAGCATATGCCGTCTATGTGTTTTCCCCACACCATCCAAACCACAAACACTCCTGTTAGGAAAAGCAGAAACTCACATTGGAATCTTTCAATTTAGTGTGCTGTAACTTCCTGCAAGCTTGAAGTAGAGCACCTCATCTACCAATGTGACACTTTACAACTTTATGGTCTCGACATTGAGTTCCGCAATGTCAAACCAAAACTCTGTTTTCCATTTTTTTTTTGCCATGTGCCTATATAAATCTTGGTTTTAATACTTTGCTTTCAGACAAAACTCTACATTGTTCTGCCATTCACACTCACTCTGGACAAATACTTTGCCTGTTTATTACCACTATTACCACTCCTTTTGCCCTTCTGTGCTCTGACAACTTTACCATTTAATCTCTCCTACCACATACACAATCCAAAACCTTTGTGTGTTCCTCTCCTTTACTCTTGTGTTCACCTCAACACATTAATTTTGTTTCCCTTTTCACACATGCTGTCAGACCTGCTGAATATTTTCAACATTTCTGTTTTCCTTTCTTTTTCAGGTTTCCTGCTTCCGCAGTGTTTTTGTTTTCGGGTTAAGTCTGCAATGTTTTTCTGTAAAATAGCCACACTTGTTATCACTTGCCTCTTATCCAAGCAGTAATACTGTGAGTGATGATGGATGATGAATTGCCAGAATGGAAACTATAGTAGAAACATTGCCAAAAAAAACCTTTGGTGAAATAACCTAGGATAAACTTGTGGCTGCATTGTGACTTTGAAATTAATCAAAGACTGTTTACTATTATCCAAACCCCTCATATGTATTAAAGCTTCTGACAATTTTTTTCTCCTCAAGCGAAATAAGTATTGGCATAAAACAATTCAGCAAAATAATTGTGGAAGAACACCCAGCCATAACATATTGAGAGAAGCTGCTTGCTAATTTTTTCCTGTCCTTTTCATATGAAATCTTTGTGTCCTTTACCAAAACATAATTTTAAAAGTGCATTTGCTTAAGTGGCCATTATTTGTGCAGGCTGCTGCAATGTGTCTATATTAATGATAATATTCTAATTATCCATCCTAATACTGTAATTATCCGAATGAATAATCAAGGCTCACTAACTCTGTGAGTTAGTTTATTTAATATGGTAATACACTTTGCAAGTTATGAAGCAGACATTGCGGCAAACAATATCTGAATTTTATGAGCAGTTTATTAACCTAAAGCAGATAAAACAACGATAAAGAGAGATAGGTTGAATATTAGATTAGATTACATTACATTACAGTATGGAAACAGGCCCTTCGGCAAGTCCTCACTGACCCGCCGAAGCGCAACCCACCCATACCCCCACATTTACCCCTATACCTAACACTACAGGCAATTTAGCATGGCCAATTCACCTGACCTGCACATCTTTGTGGACTGTGGGAGGAAACCCACGCAGACATGGGGAGAACGTGCAAACTCCACACAGTCAGTCGCCTGAGGCGGGAATTGAACCCGGGTCTCTGGCGCTGTGAGGCAACAGTGCTAGCCAATCACATGATTCCTAATCCTGAATTTACAAGGAAGTAGATTTTCCACCTTACTGTAACCACCATCAAAACACTGCATGGAGAATATTACACTTGAAAACACGCACTACTTAAAAAATTATTATTCTAAATCAAGCTCTTCTGTGTTAGTTCCATTCATGTAAGCACACAAATAATGACGAAAATTTTATAAAGTTGGGCCAAAAATGTACAATTCCTCAGCATCCAATGTAGATTATTCATGGTAGAAATGCTCTTGGTGATTATCTTGAGTGCTTTGCTGCCTCACAGGGCTCGGGTTCGATTCCAGCCTTAGGTGATTGTCTGTATGGAGTTTGCACGCTCTCTCTGTGTCTGTGTGGATTTTCTCCAGGTGCTCCAGTTTCCTCCCACTGTCCAAAGATGTGTGAGTTATGAGGATTGGGTGTGATAAATTGCCCATGATGTCCAGGGATAGACAGGCTAGTGTATTAGCCATGGGAAATATATGGTTACTGGGAGAGAGTAGGGGTTGTGGGTCTGGATGAGATGCTCTTTAGAGGGGTGGTGTGGACTTGATGGGCTGAATGGCCTGCCTCCACATTGTAGGGACTCTAAGATACCAAGCTGCATCATCCTTTGTTTTTAAACAATGTTGCCAGCTTGAATTGTTGACATCCCTGAATCAACACAGAATAGATTTTCTGTTCTTATCAATGTTTGGGTCTCTTACCTGGCTTATTTTAACTATCCAGCTGAATATGTATTTGCAAAAGGTTTGGCAGCTGAAAAATAAACCTGTGTATTAACTTTTCCATCATGCAACTCACAGGAAATAACACAAATGAGGGCAGTATATCATCCACAGCATCTGGTAAAACTGTCACTTATAGTTGGCTTAGGACAGAGGAAGCCTGCATTCTTTGATTCTGTGTTATGCTGCGCTCAAGATTGCAAACTAATTGTAAACTTTGTGACTGAAACTAAGTAGAAAGTATGCATTCCTTTCATTATGACCGACGTATCTTAACTCATTAAAATGGTTACTTTTGTTTTATTACGCAAAGAGTGAGCAGTTAGGCACAGCCTAAAAAGAGATGTGGAAATGCCGGATTAGTCCAAACCAATTGTTTCTGATGCAGGCAGCACACAAATTATATGCTGTTTGCTAATTTAAATGATCATAGCTAATACTGAACACTGTTGAGGAACTGCATGCCTGAGTGAGAAAACTTGTAAGGAGTTGGCATGATTGCAAAGTCTATTTGTAGTTCTTAAAGGGGACTAAACATTATAGTTGCAACAGGTGCTGGAAGTCACTCAAAAATGGTTTTGATACAACGAGCTCTGAAAAAGAAAGTACAATATTGAGGTTTGAAGATGTTGTGATACTGCACTGGAGCTTTAGTGCAGAATGTGGAGAGAAGAGGAAATGAGATCAATTCACAAAAGGCCATGCAAAGCCTTTCAGCCAAACTTTGTACAGGCAATGGAACCAGATAGTCCACGGCAGTTAATATTGCATGGAATCTGATGCAGTGCTGCAAAAAGTTGAATGACTTAACACAAGTGGTCAAGTCAGTGAATGTATCTTTAACTGGTACATCCCATCTAACCACACTACTGGTTTCACACATCATTCAATGCACCATACCTTGCTGCTTATCTATCAACTATCTCTGTAAACCATGAATCACACCTTCCTATCTCACCCCCACACACATAAGATCAATGTGTTTATCAAACCTACACTTTGCAGCTTTCACATATTATTTCCATGACGTGTGAAATAAAGTGTGAAAGTCTTTCATCTTTTAGAATGGGTTGCAGGTTTCGATTCATTAATATGTCAATCCCAAAACCTCTTTAAATCACTTTCCTGAGATAACTTCAGGTTATCTGAGCTGAGATGTCACCTTTTTATTATAAAACCTGAATTTATCTTAGCAATGTGACTTGAAAGAAGTTCTGGAATTAACATATTAATGAATTGAAACCTACAACCCATTCTAAAAGGTGAAAGGCTTAACAGCAACCTAGGTTAGTTCAATGCATTACATCAGTTATATGACACTATGATCTTTTGCTATAAACTCTGTGTCCTATGATCCTGCTTCACCAGATTCCTAATAAAGGAGCAGTGCTCCAAAAGCTTGTACTCCCAAATAACTTGTTGGACTATAACATGGTGTTATGTGATTTTTAACATACTTCTCTCAACCAAGGTAGTAATGTCAGCCAAACAGATTGCACTGACCCACTTGCCTTTCTCTTGCAGAGCAAGGTAGCACATAACCAAAGCCAACAGCCTCGAACTGGTATGGGACAGACAAGGCTGCATGGCCTCATCCTATGGAGAAAACAATACATACTCTCATTGATTCGGAGGTGCCGGTGTTGGACTGGGGTGTACAAAGTTAAAAATCACACAACACCAGGTTATAGTCCAACAGGTTTAACTGGAAGCACACTAGCTTTCGGAGCGACGCTCCTTCATCAGGTGGTTGTGGAGGACACAATTGTAAGACACAGAGTTTATAGCAAAAGTTTACAGTGTGATGTAACTGAAATTATACATTGAAAAATACCTTGATTGTTTGTTGAGTCTTTCACCTGTTCGAATACCATGATAGTTTCACTTCTTTCGTGTGTAAATCACAAAACTTTATTTTATTTTAAAAGTTGCATTCTCAGGTTAACTGTGATAATTGGTGTTAGCTAGACAATACGTTGAAGGTGTTTCCTGTCTGTGCCATAATGTTTAAAGTTAAAAATCACACAACACCAGGTTATAGTCCAACAGGTTTAATTGGAAGCACACCAGCTTTCAGAGCGACGCTCCTTCATCAGGTGGTTGTGATGAATCACCTGATGAAGAAGCGTCGCTCCGAAAGCTAGTGTGCTTCCAATTAAACCTGTTGGACTATAACCTGGTGTTGTGTGATTTTTAACTTTCTACACCCCAGTCCAACACCGGCATCTCCGAATCATGACCATAATGTTTAGACTGATTCTAATCCAAACATTGAGATAACAGTCTTACATGAATTCATGCAGTTTTTGAGCAAAGTACAATGTAACTCTGCAAGTACAAATTCACCCCACAAACGTATATGTGTATGTGTGCACGTGGGTCTTTGTGTGCGTGTGTGTGTGTATCTGTCTGTCTGTCTGGGTTGGTGGATTGTGAGTGTGAGAGAGAGTGTATGTATGTGTGTATGTGAGTGTAGAGTGTCTTATAAGTCTGTGAGGGGGTGCATGTATGAGTGTGGGAGTGTGTGTGTCTGTAAGGGTGTGTGTGTGTGTCTATGTGCATGTCTGTGTAGATGTGTGTCTGTGTTTGTATGTGTATATAGGAGTGCGTGTGTGTGTGTGTGTGTAGGAGTATCTGTGTGTATAGTGCATTGCTGGTCACCTGTAGTGTGACATGAACCCAAGTACCTGGTGTTGTGTCATTTTTAACTTGGTACTTTCATTGAAATGGCCATAGCTAAGACCATTGTTAATGATTAGGGTGATATAATGGAAGACCTATTCCTCCTTCCCACACCCTACACGCCCCTCATTCTGCAATCTCTTATGATTCAAAACTGGCATAAGTAAATGACTCCTGCATACTCCCTGGCTGTCCTCATCAAAATGTCCTCTTCTGCATTTCTCCATTCAGGCACCCAGGCAGTGTTGGACCAACAAGATGACAACAATAAAGAAGAAACACCATAATTTAACCTCACACAGAGCCACCAACTCAGATAGTAATATCGTTAGATGATAACAAAGGCTGGATCCATATGTGGTGAGAGACCAGACATGATCAACCTGCACAAGCCATGGATGACACAGAGATTTTTACAATTCATTTGTGGGACTTGGGCTTCCCTGACTGGGCAGGCATTTATTGCCCATCCCTAATTGCGCTTGAGAAGGTTGCAGTAATCTGCCACTTTGTACCACGGCAGTCCATTTGCTCAAATCTCCCAGATGTGGCACAAAAACACAAGATGGAAGATGGTGCAATGGCAGGATTGACTGCAAAGAAAGTTGTGGTGCAGAACACATTAAAAAAAGACTTGTGTGTACATAGAGAATAGAAGAATTTTTAAGAAGTAATTTTAACTTCAGCTTTAAAACCAGCAGAAGTTAAAAAAAGCCACAGACCTGAAAAGCCTCTGTGGCTACGGAGGAAACATCTATAAATAGAAACTCCTTCTGAGAAACAACCAGAAAAACTGCAATTCTCAATGACAAAAGAGTTTCACAGACTGCAAGAGAGAAACAACCGCTAAAAAACATAGTGAAAACAGAAAAAGCCCCATGCAGCTTCAGGATGAAGTCTAAGTCAAGTACCTCAGGAAAGACGTCAATTATTGGAAGCCCTTAGCAAATACAATCTCTTAAGGGAAGGGCATAAAACATTTCACTTTCACCCAAAAAATGTGCTGCAGAGCCCAGTTAAAATTTCAAATAGTGAGTTAAGAAATTTCTGACATATTTACTTAATGGAAAAGTTACCAGGAAGTTAAGATAATTTTTCAGATAGAGACTAAAATAAAATTAATTGGAAAAAAAAAGTAATTAAGAATACAAATGGTTATTACAATTTGAGTATCAGTCTCCAACAGTGAAATCAATTAAATGTTTATTATTTCCATGGCTTGAATGATAAATTCAAAGTTTATGAAGAAATTTTAATGATTTTATCTTTATCATAGATCCCCTACAGTGTAGAAGCAGGTCATTCACCCTACTGAGTGAACTCCTACCCTCTGAAGACCATCCCACCCATACCCACTCCACTACCCTATCCCTGCATTTCCTGTGGTTAATCCACCTAGCTGGCACAGCTTTGTGGGAGGAGACCACAGAGAACTTGGAGGAAACCCACACAGACACAGGGAGAACGTGCAAACTCCACACAGTCACCCAGGGTGGAATTGAAGCCAGTTCCTTGGCAATGGGAGGCAACTGTGCTAACCACTGAGCTACTGTGCCACCCTTTAAAATACTAAAAATTGGAGAAAGCAAGAGCATGAATCTAATCCCTTGGAGTCAGATTAGGCATGAAATACTTTATAGTGAATCCTTAAACGAATGGCATCTGTTCCTCCCTTTCTACTCTTACCAAACTTCTCATGATTTTGAAAAATTCAATCAGATCTCATCTTAGCCTTGTCCAAGCAACAAGAGCAGTTCAAATTTCTCCAATTTATCCTCATAATCAAAGGTTCTCATTCCTGAAGCCATTCTTGTAAATTTCTTGTGCAACTTTTCCAAAGTGTTTACACTTTTCCTATAGTGTATGGTGCTCCAGATTGTATATAAACTCCAACTGTGGTCCCTTGCTTCTTGTATCCTATGCTGCTATTAGATTCCCTACAGTGTGGAAACAGGCCTTTCGGTCCAACAAGTCCACACCAACCCTCTGAAGAGCAACCCACCCAGATCCACTCCCCTACACCCAACACCATGGGCAATTTAGCATGACCAATTCACCTAATCTGCACATCTTTGGACTGTGGGAGGAAACCGGAGCACCCGGAGGAAACCCACGCAGACACAGGGAGAATGTGCAAACTCCACACAGGCAGTTGCCCAAGGCAGGAATTGAACCTGGATCCCTGGTGCTGTGAGGCAGCAGTGCTAACCACTGAGCCACTGTGCCGCCTATTAATAAAGATTCAGGATATTGGTTGCTTTATTAACTGCTGTCTGCCTGACCAGTCACCCTCAGTGATCTGTGAACATATACACCCAGGTTCCTCTGCTCCAGCACTTTCTTAAGTATTATACTGTCTGTCCATGTTCTTACTGCCAAAACATATCATTTCACACTTCTTCACGTTGAATTGAATCTAACATCAATTTGTCTATATTCTTTTGAAGTTCCACACCATCCACCTCACTGTTTACAATGCTTCCAAGTTTTCTAACATCTGCAAACTTTGAAATTGTCTTTTGCACATCAAGTTCTAATGTCTCATGTCCCAATATGTTGTTATGGACTAGCCAGACCACTCAAAACAGTCTTAAGTTTGCAGCCCAGACTATAATTTTGCAATTTGTTTCAGCCAGTGTACAATGAAAATTATAGTAAGTTAGCTAGGTTGACTACTAGGTTTTAAAACAGACAAAGATTTATTCACAAAATAACACAATGAACATAAAGAACAGAATAAAGAACTCCTACAGACATCAGTCTATCCAAACTAGACTTAATTATACTGTTCTGAATATACGCAACAATCCAAATAAGCAAACCCCCTTAAAACACAATAGAAATGGAACAAATGCTTACAGGTTGAAGATAGAAGGGCATAAGGAGAGAAAGAGTTTCACAGCCTGTTTCCACATAGCTGAACTAACTAGGCCTGTACTGAACTGCTCAGCTAGAGAGCTGACCACTCCCCTTCATTATACAGGTCACTTCTAAAACATGACTACTTTGGCCTGAAGTCACATTTGTTTCCATATAAACAAAAAGACCTCACAATACCCTTTAATCTCTTTACCAAACCAGCCTGATAGGAACTGGCAGCTGTTTACGACCTCTCTGAAAAAAGCCAAGGACACATTATCCTTGAGAAATGGAACAGCTTTTAGAAAAAAAAGGACCAGCTTTGTGACACCTCCCCCCTTAAAAAAAGTGAACCATCATTATCAAAAGATGACTTCATTTTTAAAACTCTTCAAAAGCAAACTGGTTAGTAATCTAAAACACACATATATACTATACCAACTATGAACATGCAAACATACACAACTACATGTGAATTTAGGCCATGGCACTTCTGTCACCGAACGCCTCTGTATCTCATTCAAGTCTCAATAACACATCGGCAATCACGTTTTCGCAACCTGCCATGTGCACAATTGGCAAATTGAATGGCTGCAATAACAAGCTCCATCTAAACAGTCTGGCATTTCTGTTCTTAAATTATTTCAACAAATGTCAATGGGTTATGATCAGTGTATACGTATATAAACATTGAAATTTGTATTGCCAACTCCAAGCTTAAAGTCTTTTTCTCCACCATTGAATATTTCTGTTGATGAACATTCAACTTCCTGGAGAAATACCAGATGGGTCTTTCTATTCCCTTTTCATTGTCCTGCAGGAGCACTGCACCAATACCCACATCACTGGCATCGATAGCCAACTTGACAGGCTTTGTGTAATCCAGTGTGGCTAATACTGAGGCAGTGGTTAAGGCTTTAGGCTGTCAAATGTCTTTTGAAAGTCCACTGTCCACTGAAACTTCTTGCCCTTTTTTAACAATTCGGTGAGTGGAGCAGCCATACTGCTAAAGTTATGCACTAACTTTCGGTAAAATCCCAGGAACCGTAATACTGCTTTTTACATTGACCGTGTAGGAAATTCCCAATTACTTTCATTTTCTCATCCCATGGGGCAATTTGTCTATGTCCAATAACATGGCCCAGGAAGGTGACTTTGGCTTTGGCAAGTTCACGTTTAGCTAGGTTTGCCACCAAGCTTGCCTTCCGAAGTTGATTGAACAAGTCCAATAAATGCCTTAAATGTTCCCTCCATGAGTGACTAAAAGCCACCAGGTCATCAATATACACCACGCAGTTGGGTTCTCCGGCAATGACCATATTAGTCAGTCTCTGAAATGTGACTGGAGCATTTTTCATAACAAATGGCATGACTTTGAACTGATTTAGTCTATTTGGCGTAACGAAAGCTGAAATTGCCTTTGCTCTCTCTGACAGAGGTACTTGCCAGTAGCCTCTGAGTAAGTCCAACTGAGAAATGTAAGTTGCTTGTCCCACTTTTTTGACACAGTCCTCCAACCGTGGAATTGGATATGCATCAGGCTATGTAACGGCATTGACTTTATAATAGTCTAAACACAAATGTTGGGTATCATCTGGCTTTGGGACCATGACTATGGGTGAGCTCCAACACTGTAACTCACTTTGATTATGCCATCTTGGAGCATGCACTCTATCTCAGATTGAACCTGTGCCAACTTTGGAGGGTTATGCCTATAAGGATGTTACTTAATCAGAACACCATCTCTTATCTCTACATCATGCACAATTAGGTTAGTATGTCCCAGTTTATTTCCGCGTATCTCCCCATGTGATAGTAATAACTCTGTCAGGTCATTTCAATTTTCTTGTGGAAGGTAACTCTTTAATTTATCCCAATTGTTTTACAACTTCCTCATTGTCCAATTTGATTTGAGGAATGTCCAATTCATAATCCTCTGAACTTGGTTCTTCCTTCTGTGCAGCGATCATTAACACCTTCTCCTCTTGCTTTCCTTCCCTATCAAAATACCTTTTGAGCATATTCACATGACACACTCTCTGAGATTTCTTCCTGTCTGTAGTCTTTATCAAGTAGTTTACCTCACTCAATTTCCTCTCGATTTGATAAGGTCCACTAAAACCTTGCTTTTAAAGGTTCACCAATTACTGGAAGTAACACCAATAACACATCCCCAATAGCAAAATTGCGAATTTGTGATATCTTATCCACTTCCTTTTCATTGTATGCTGTGGTACTTTTAAATGCTGTTGAGCCAACTCTCCAGCTCTATTTAATCGTTCTCTAAAATTTGACACATAGTCCCAATGGGTGGTTTCTGAATTCTGACTTATTAATTTCTCCTTAATCAATTTTAATGGTCCTCCTACTACATTACTTCAAATGGATTGAATTTGGTTGATTCATTTGGTGCATCTTTGATGGCAAAAAGTACAAACAGAACTCCCTTATCCCAATCATCTGGGTAATCCTGACCATAAGCCCTCACCATGGTCTTTAATGTTTGATGCCATCTCTCTAGTGCTCCCTGTGACCCTGGATAATATGCAGTAGATTTGAATTGCTTTATTCCCAAGTTATCCATAACCTCCTTGAATAGTTTGGATGTGAAGTTTGATCCTTGATCTGACCAGACCTCTATTGGTATCTCGTAAGAAATGTAACTAATTCTTCTGCAACCCTTTTAGCTGCGATGTTGTGAATTGGGATTAGCTCTGGAAATTTAGTCGATGCATCCATTATTGTTAATAAGTACTTAATCCCTCTATTTGTTTGAGGTAGAGGACCTATGCAATCAATCAGGACTCTTGTGAAAGGTTCCTCAAATGCTGGAATACGCATTAAAGGTGCAAGTTTTATTACTGCCTGTGGTTTTCCAATTAGTTGACACGTATGGTATGTCTGGCAGAATTCAACTACATCCTTGTGTAGACCAGGCCAATAAAAATGTCTTTGTATTTTAGCCTGTGTTTTCCACACCCCTAATTGACCTCCAAGTAATAGCTCATGTGCTACCTCTTTTCTATATCCTACTGGCAAAACAATTTGATGAATCTCTGCCCATTTCTCATCTGCTTGAATGTATGATGGTGTCCATTTCCTCATTAAGACATCATTTGTTAAGTAATAACACACAAGGATGCATTCAGTCTCCTTTTCTGTATATGCCTTTTGATGTAACTGCTTTAAGTACTCATCTTTCTGCTGTAACCCAATACGCACAGCAGAGCTAAAGATACTTGTATATTTACCTAGATGCTCCTACTTTGTCCCACTTATCTGATCAAAAAAGTCTCAGATAAAGCTATGTCAGTTTCCTTATCTGTGTCTTTTGACCTCTCCTGCTTCAGCTGTGCCTCTGTGATCTGTAACCACACAATCTGGGAAAATTCCTGGATAAACATCCTTAATTTCTTCAGTTGCCTGTGTCTCTGCTGGCTTTTCAACTAGAGTAGGCAGCACACCTACTGGTGAATCAGCTACATCATTTGCAAGGACAAATTGTATTCTTGAAGCTGACAGTTTGTCTAGTACTCTTACCACAAATTCTCCACTCTTCTCTGGACTCTCTAGCCTCACTTTATATAACTGAGTGCGTTTTGTCTCCCATGAATTCATGTTACCAGCACATTTTCTGGCAATAGTCCCTAGGAGTACATATCTCCTCATCCTTTAGCATTACAGACTGAGACGATCCTGTGTCCCATAATATTGTAATGTCTTTACCTGCGACTCCTGACTTTTGTGACTAAATCTTACCTTTCGAGGTATATTTTTTAAGAAGATCTAGCACCTCCTCCTTAATCAACCTGTGATCAGCTTGTGCACTCTGATGCAGCTTTCTAGTCTCCACTGTGCTTTCTGTTACCATGCCAACAAAACTTCTAGGCTTGTCCAGGTTTCCTATATCTGGCTTTCTCCTAGCCCACAAACACTGTGATTTCACGTGGCCCACTTTGTTACAATGAAACCACCGGATTATTTTACCTTCTTTGTCCCCTTCAAGGGTTTCCTTTTTACTCTATGGTAAGTTATCCTAATGATCTTCACTGAGATTTACCTTTCCCTTTCCACGTGAGGATTTCTCTTTGCCCCAATTTCTATCCTTCATGGGCTGACATTCACTCTGGAAGCCAAACCGTGTTTTATGGACCAGCTCATAATCATCAGCCACTTCAGCTGCTACGCATTGTCATTTTAAATCTTTGCTCTTCCACATGAGTTTGCACTACTTCCTCATTATTATTACCTTCAGCGTTTATCTCGAGGCTTTTAAGCTGACTTTCTTATTTAAGTTGGAAATGTGTTGCTGGAAAAGCGCAGCAGGTCAGGCAGCATCCAGGGAACAGGAGAATCGACGTTTCGGGCATAAGCCCTTCTTCAGAAATGAGGAAAGTTTGTCCAGCAGGCTAAGATAAAAGGTAGGGAGGAGGGACTTGGGGGAGGGGCACCATCTTATTCCCCACAATCTATATCTTCATTCCCCACAGTAAACACGATGCAAAAAACTCATTTAGAATCGCCCCCATCTCCTGCGATTCCACACATAGGCTACCTTGCTGATCTTTTGGCCTACTCCTGCTCCTATTATCGATTCTCCTGTTCCCTGGATGCTGCCTGACCTGCTGCGCTTTTCCAGCAACACATTTCCAGCTCTGATCTCCAGCATCTGCAGACCTCACTTTTTCTTATTTAAGTGTCAGTTTCTGGTGTTCAAAAGCTCTCCCTTTTTCCCTCTCTTCTGCTTCTAACTGTAACTCAAACTGTTTTATTTCTGCTCCCTTTCCTTATCTCTTACCTCTAACTCAAGCTGCTTCATTTGCATGAGAGAAAGTGAGGGCTGCAGGTGCTGGAGATCAGAGCTGAAAATGTGTTGCTGGAAAAGCGCAGCAGGTCAGGCAGCATCCAAGGAACAGGAGAATCGACGTTTCGGGCATAAGCCCGAAATTCTTCAGATTCCTGAAGAAGAGCTTATGCCCGAAACGTCGATTCTCCTGTTCCTTGGATGCTGCCTGACCTGCTGCGCTTTTCCAGCAACACATTTTCAGCTCTGCTTCATTTGCAATCAAATTCTTGACATCTCTATAGATTCTGATGGTTTCACCAACAAGTTTAAATGCTGAGCTACTGTTGTAATTATCTCTCATTTCCTCACAACAGTCCCAATAAGCAAACGCCCTTAAAAAACAGCAAAAATGGAACAAATGCTTACAGGTTGAAGTTAGAAGGGCAGAAGAAGAGAGACAGAGTTTTGTAGCCTGGTTTCACACAGCTGAACTCCTAACTAGTTCTGGATTGAACTGCTCAGCTAGAGAGCTGACCACTCCTCTTTCATTATACATGTCACTTCTAAACATGACCACTTTGGCCTGAAGTCTTATCTGTTTACGTATAAACAAAAAGGCCTCTCAATACTCTTTAATCTCCTTACCAAACCAATCTAATTGGAACTGGGAGCTGTTTACAATTACTCTGATAAAAACCAAGGACACAGTATCCTTGAGAAAAGAAACAGCTTTTAGAAAAAAAGCTTTGTAACACATTCGTGAGCAAAAGACTTTCATAATTTTATAGGGTTTTTACTATAAATCTACAGTTTAGCACAAATATCAGTTTCCATTCTTCCCTTCTGGATTCTTTCCCTACCCCAGAAACCAGCATCCCATTGGTAAAGAACTCAGCATTTGTTTCCATAAACTACCACCATATCACCTGTCACTAGTTACATAATTGAATTAAGAAGTCAACTCATTTTTTGATCAAACCGTTCAGAGCAAGCGGGACTTCAACTCAGTTCTTGCAATACAGAGGTAGGGACACTACCACTGCATTTCAAGAACCACAAGGACTCAGCTCGCCTCCTAGCAGAGCGCTTTAGGGAACATCTCCGGGACACCCGCACCAATCAACCACACTGCTCCGTGGCCCAACATTTCAACTCCCCCTCCCACTCTGCCGAGGACATGGAGGTCCTGGGCTTCCTTCACCGCCGCTCACTCACCACCTGGAGGAAGAACGCCTCATCTTCCGCCTCGGAACACTTCAACCCCAGGGCATCAATGTGGGCTTCAACAGTTTCCTCATTTCCCCTTCCCCAACCTCACCCTAGTTCTAAACTTCCAGCTCAGCACTGTCTCCATGACTTGTCCGGACTTGTCCTACTTGCCTATCTCCTTTTCCACCTATCCACTCCAGCCTCTCCTCCCTGACCTATCACCTTCATCCCCTCCCCAACTCACCCATTGTACTCTATGCTACTTCCTCCCCACCCCTACCCTCCTCTAGCTTATCTCTCCACATTCCAGGCTCACTGCCTTTATTCCTGATGAAGGGCTTTTGCCCGAAACGTCGATTTCGAAGCTCCTTGGATGCTGCCTGAACTGCTGTGCTCCTCCAGCACCACTGATCCAGAATCTGGTTTCCAGCATCTGCAGTCATTGTTTTTACCTCTTTTTAAGTCAGTCTGTTCAGATGTGTTATTACAGCCCTCTGGAGCAACTGCCTTGGTGATAGGGACACTACCACTGTGCCACAAATGCCCCCTGCTGTCTCTCCTTTATAGATATTTTCTAATCAACCCTGCACCGCTGTGTGCACCTCTGGAGCAGGTGAGACTTGGGTTACACTGCACCACAAGGGCCCTAAGAACACACTCCTTTTCAACATTTTTTAAATAATATCCAAAAGTCTGATCACACACAACTGAACATGTTCTTCCCACACCACCAAATCACTGTGACATTTTTTTGTTTTTAACTATTAACCTCCACCAGTAAAAGACCATGTGGCCAATTGGATATTTATATGGAAAGCCCATTACAGGCAATGCAAACTGTCAAAATCAAAATGGAGTTGGAGGGGGAAAGAACACGCTCTTAACCACAAAGTGCAATCATCGTCACCAGTTGTCAGCCAATTTTGGAGCAGTTCCATTTCAGGCTTAAATGGATCTGAATTTCCAATCTTGAAAGATTTCATTTCTTTTAGGAAAGAAAAGTACTTTATGCAAGGATGCAAAGATATAAAACACTATTTCAGTTTCTCACTCTGACAAAATGAGATATCCTTTTAGAAACTTCAAGAATTTCTTTGTCCAGGTGTTATTGCTATTGAAGCAATCTAATATTTGATGACTAGTGCCCATTCATTTCAGCTTAGAGATTTCTTTGCTCTCTAGAATCTGCTTTAACCTGATTATATCTGTCTTAAGCCTTTTCTCACTTGTGCCTTTTGTACAATGTACATTATCTCACAAAAACCGATGACCTGTGTAACTTTCTAATGGTTTGCTCCCTCGGCCTTTCTTACATTGAGAATTTCATCCAAGATATCAGACAAATAGAAACTATGTAAACAACATGAATGACAGCCAGATTTTCTGCAGCTAATGTGCATTTCACTGCTATCCTTTATTATTTTGTCTCAAAACCAACCAAAAACTTGTCCCATTTTTTTCTGCTGCACGCAAAATTACAAATCCTCCTTAGCTGTAAAATCAATCATGAAGATTTGCATTTGAGACATCACAGAAGTGATTAATATTATACTATTGGGTTCACCCAAAGCTGAGAACTTCAACATGCACTTGTCTATTTTGAATTTTTAATTAGTTTTCTTAACTCTCAAAATGCCCTCATGTTTGGATTTTTCATGGCCAGATTAGCATTGAGCACATCAAACCTGCATCTGGTCTTGTCAGTGTGTACAACCAGTTCAGCTGTCTCTTGAGACTCTTCAGCTGTTCCATCCCCTCCTTGGTAGCAGCCTCATCTTTTTGTGCAGATCTGGTATGACACATCTTAATTGGATGGACATTTTCCAAATGAGACTCCATGTAGAATTACCTTTGACTCATCCTGATTAATTTCCAAACTACATTTTAGGATGATCCAGCAGCTTAAATGCCATTCAGTTGATAATCTTTTCTTCATTGCTTGATGCATCAACCCCACGTATAATTGCTGACATGTCTCATAAACAGTTTCCATTATAATGTTGATAGAGTGTTGCTGGTCAGCATGTAATTCTGAACACCCTAATTTTAATAGAACTGCCCTTACTGAAAAGTTCCACACCCAAAAGGCATCACTTAACCTATAAACTAATTTATTCAATTTCCAGAGCTTCCCCTCTCTTTCTGGTGCTCCCTCAGGCAGTCAAAAGAATGCTTCACTCTTGAGGAGTTTACCCTGAAGGGACACTGCTTTGATATTATGGAGATACACTTTGAAGAGTAAGTGGTTCCAATGGCTGAAAATAGTTTAAAAAATATCTTCCCAGCTGCAGAAGAATGTATGCTAGTCTCTTTTTCCCTGAGCATACCTTGAAATTTCTGGCTATAACCTAGCTTTGGATTTATGTAAACTTTGAGTACGTGGGAGAATGTGTTGGTGATGAAGCCCAGGGCCTTCCATGATTACTACATTTTTCAACTAATACATGAATTGAACATAAAGATCATGAGAAAGCAATCCCTTGGGGACCATTTGCCTAAAGTCGGTTCACTAATAGTTTCTTGGCATTAGAGTAATTTGACTGGATGGTTGCCATAGTCTTAGAATGTGTTAGCAAAAAGAGAAACTGGCCAACTTCTCAAGATGCAGAGCAAGAAATGAGGTCCATGCATAAGTTGCATCCAACTGGACTTTTCCTGTTTGGACCAATCTGTGCGACAAGGCAAGTTGACCTCTATCATCAACTTCTGAGTATTCTCCAAGTTCTTTCCAGTTCTTTAACTGCTTAGTTTAAATTCTTTCATTATCCTTCTATCTCTTTATAGGAATAGCTACAAACACATCCTGATCATAGGGACTTCTACTTCTGGGCTCTCTATTCCCGATTCTATCCAGTTGCCTTGTTGGCTTTTGCATGTTGCATCTCTCTAGACTATTTATATCAGGATGTCTGCTATAAGTCCTGTCTTCGATACTGTCACACCTTAATGGTGTAGCACACTGCAAAATCAAGCCCCATTATTCCTGGAGTCTTTGCACAACTTAAAAATGTGATCAACGTATGCAAAATCTCCAATTTCCACATTGGCTAGACTCAAGCTAACAGTAAACATTGACCTGGTTTCTGTACATATCAAGAGTTCTATTTACTACAAGTAAATAGATTCTAACCACCAGTAAACAACTATGAATTATTGTCATGTAAGTCTACTAGTTAAACCTTTAAATGCTTTCTAAGACTCCCTATATAAACACAGACAGACATAGACAGACATAAAATACTGGTGTATGGGTGGAGGGAAAGAAAATTACTTGGGAAACAAATCAACAGCACAGTCCTCTGGATTCGATGGAATGTTTGTTTTGTTTCCCATGTCCTCTAATCTTTTTGTTCAAGTTCTCTCACTTCTTCACAATGGGCTCACAGCAACCAGTTCATGAATGATAAAGTCTCTGACTTATTAATTAGGAGCAACAGCTTACAGCAACTAGCTGGAGAAAATAAATTGATTTACTTCAGGCTTTTGGTATTTTACTGGAAAAGGAAACACACCATCTATTCTTTTAGCAGTCTGAAGGATTCTACCAGTATTATTCACACCCACAAACTGCTTAGCTACCCAAGAGCCAAACAGATAAATGTTGTCAGACTGATGATCTTTGGCATCCACAACTGGTTATAACTCCACAAATCAGCAACTTGTTGCCAGCAAATATAATTTTGTACACAGACTCCTGTCACCAGTCTGTCTACAAGCATCTTCGCCCACTGTTTGAAAAAACAGCAGAGTGAACACCACACATAATGAGTTTCAGTAACTTGCTGTTTAATAATGCAGCAATTCTTTGTCTGTCTTTGCGAAAAATAAAACACAGTCCTTTACCCAATTCAGTCCACAACAAAATAAGAATGAAATAAAAAGATGCCATCTTTATGGCACATAGCCTTTTCCTCCTAACTTATCCTCCAAATCAATACTTTGCCTTTGTTTTCTAGTTTTTAACTCATATACCTAATGTCAATCAATGGGCCTCTCTCCTTGTACTCCATCTTGAGCATTCATCCAGTTTCTCTGTTTTCCCTTGGGATTGCCTACACAACCCTTACCATTGCCACCCTGCAGTTAAATGACTCTGCAGGACAATAAACTATCTGTGAACTTTCTGTGGGCAAATCATACCCAATGGATTGCTTTCTCATGATCTTTCTGTTTAGTATGTATATCAATACAAATTTCCTGAGCTCTTATGTCCTGTCCCTGTGGTTGTAAAGTGTAGAAATTATAGGATTAAAATGTATACATGGTTAATCATCAACACGTTCTCCCACTTGCTTCAAGTTCAAAAATTTATAACACATCCCCATTATTAGTGACAATTGCACCTCTAGTCTGATTCCCATGTTGTATTATGAAAGGTTTCTGTAAATTCCAATAACTTTTCTTGACCCTTTCCTTTCCCTATGTCCTTCTTTCTTATAATAACACTGAAATCACTCCCAGATAGCCTGCTGTGACTTCGCAATTCTCGAAGTTTTTCTTTTGCCCCAGCTTTAATGAACATCTTTCTGCTGGTGTATGTCAAATTTAAATCACATCCTTATTATGTATCCACTAGTCAGGCATCCTTTAACAGTAGCTTTAATTAAATGAGGAAGGATGAGCAAATTGTTAATGCAATTTCCATATAATCCATATAATAGTATGGAGAGGCCAACAATATTTTTTGGAGTTTCAGTTTCCTCAAAAGGGTATAGCAATGTCCAGATCCCATGAATTGCAAGTTTATCCCCCCACCAAATACAAAAGTTCCATCCTTCCTCATTTCCAAACACTTTGCTTTTTCATCTAGTATTTATTCTGTAATAATGGTATGCCACTTTGGATGATACCAGTGCTTATGAAATGATGCAGTCAGGCAATTGCACATGGGAGAACCACACTCTTTAAAAATGATAATGAGTTGTTATCCCCAAATCGAAATCAATTAATGCTTTCATGTTCTTTGACTCTATCTTATCGGCATTGTCCAGGGTTGACAAATAACAATTCAGTCAAATCAATGACAAACTGATGAGGTTCAGCCACTATCTTGTACTGCACAATTGGATGAATTAGCAACTAAAACACTTATGGGCCAACGTAAGTCATCAGCCACCAACATTATATTTTCTGTTGTTCATCATTATCATATTCACCCTCAAAACCATCTGTTTCAAGAGTTACTTAACCGCTTATCCTTGGGCATTTCCTGACAGTGATGTTTAGAGTCAAATTGGAAACATCTATTCATTATTTCCTGTGGATTTTTGGGATTCATTCATTGTTGGCTATCATCACTATCCTACATTTTGTCTTGATTTGGTAAATTATTTAAAGTATGGTTTTCTCCAAAATGTCTTTCAACAATTCCATCTTTATACCAATGCCTTTGGACTTTGAGACTGAGTAATCATGGAGTCTTCCATTCTCTGTTTCACTGTAGAACTCCCTACTTGTCCTGGAGGTCACTGGAAATGATTGTCTCCTTAAAGATTTTTTAGGGCAATAGCCAGTTGTTCAAAAATCATTACCAGGACATTGATCAGCCATCAAAACCAAATATCTATTTGTGAGCATGATCTTTGCACAATCTAATGGTTTAAATTCCAGCTCAGGCTCTCTGATTTTTAAATTAAATTTCCTTAACCTTTCACATAGCCTTTCAACCTCCAAGAGGCATTCTTCCAAAGACTGATTGCCTATTTTGTTGCATTTATCAAATATGAACTACGTCTCATAGGTTTCCAACAAGCCACCTTTCTGTAAAGTCTGTCCATAAATCATGTTTGAATTGCAAATCCCTCTTTGGTATCCAGGTCTATTTATACTTTATTTCTAATTTTGTTTCCTTCTGATAAAGTTAAAGCCAAAGTCGGATCTTGCATTTTCTCACTTAAAGAAATGACCCAAGTCCAATCTCCACCTCATTGTACTACTGCTCCAATTCTGAAAACACCGATGGATAATCTTAATTCATAATCCTGCAGAGCGGATCCAACATTTCACTTTAAAAGCCGCTGTGAGCATTGCTTTTGCTTTCCCTGTCTTCTGAATTGAAGACTTTGAGGTAAATCCTCTGTTACCACGTTTCTTATGCTGATAAAAATATGTTAAATTAGGAGGCAAAGACCTTCAAAGATTTACAAGAGCTTTATTGTTAATCTATTGTTTAAAATAAACATCAGTTTCCATCTTTCCTTCTACAACTTTTCCCTGTCCAGCAAACAATGCTTCAGTTGAGAGGAAAGCAGCTTTTTTTTGTTGACATCCACCACTACATCACCGAGTTAACAATTTAAAGCATACAACAGTTAACAATCATGGCCCACTTGGGGCAGTGCAACAGCATCATAAATAGAGGAAGGATAAGGAAAGAAGAAGGGGTTAATTGAAAATAGTGCTGGAAGGGAAGATAATGCACTCCAGCCCCATGGTGCCCTGTTCTTTCTCAAAGCTTTAATATACTAGGCACTGTGTGGAGAAGTCATTTTGTTTTATTTTAATTAAACCACCATCAAATCACTTGTTTCACCAGTTTCAGTTCTCAATTGCATAAGCACACTTTTTTTTCTTATTCATGTTCATTTCTATAACAATTTTCACTCAGGAGCTCTAGATTTGTCTGCCCTTCCTTTCCGCTAAGGAAATATACTTTGACCATACCAGAACCATCTTCTCTTTGAAGGTCACCCATCATTCAGCTGCAGTTTTCCTAATCAATATTTTACTCCAATTTGCCTGTCTTAGCTCCTTATGAAGCCAGTTGTCTACAATTAATTATTAATTATTTATACTCTGCATTGTCTGTTGTGCTTTACTATCATCACATTAAATCTTATGATCCAGTGATCACAGTCTCTTAAACTGATCTACTTAGCCTGCTTCAACTTCAAGAACCAAGCCCAACCATGCATCTTTTCTAGTTAGACTGGGCAAACTGTGCTGTAGGAAACTTTCCTTGGAGCATTAATCCAGGAGCATTTCTATTCTTAACAGAAATACTGTTCCAGAGTTGAAAAATGTGGTGCTGGAAAAACACAGCAGGCCAGGCAGCATCCGAGGAGCAGGAGAATCGACGTTTCGGGCATTAGCCCTTCTTCCTGAAGAAGGGCTTATGCCCGAAGTCGATTCTCCTGCTCCTCAGATGCTGCCTGGCCTGCTGTGTTTTTCCAGCACCACATTTTTCAACTCTGGTCTCCAGCATCTGTAGTCCTCACTTTCTCCTAGAAATACTGTTCCAGCCTACATTTGGATAGTTAAAGTACACAATTACAACAATACAATGACATCTTTCTGTAATTGCCTTGAGGATTTGTTCCTCCGGTTGATTGTCTATATTCTACACCAAGCAATTTTAACTGTATCCTTTTTAAAATTTTAACTTCATTACTTTATTACACCCATTTACTTTCTATTCTCTATATTAGGGCTATCTGCCTCTCCAAGTATTTTGTATACCCTGGTATCCCTCTCCAATATTCTCTCTTGATTTCCACATCACATCTAAGTTAGTTTGAAATCCTCCCAATAGCAACAGCTAAATGGTCCACAAGTATAGGTGTCATCTTCCCCAGAGCCAATCCCAATCTCCCAAAAATCTAAAACCTTCTCTTTTGCACCATCTTTCCAGACATAGATTCTATTTGATTTGATTTAATTAATTATTGTCACGTGTATCTAGGTGAGGTGAAAAGTTTTGTATGCGTGTAGTATAGCAGTTTACATCATACAAAAACACAAAGCTCATAGGGTGACTGAACAGAGTGAGGACTACAAAGTTATGCTGTCAAGAAGATGTACAAAAAACAAGATCAACATTAGATTTGAAATTTGAGAGGTCCATTCAAAGGTCTAATATCAGCAGGGAAGAAGCTGTCCTTGAAAACCTGTTGGTACATGTGTTAAAGTTTTTGTATCCTCTGCCTGACAGAAAAGGTTGGATGAGATTATAACTAGGGTAGGAGGAGTCTTTGATGATGTTGGCTACCTTTCCACAAGAAATATAGATGGAGTCGATGAATGGAAGGTAGGCTTACATGATGATCTGGGCTGTGTTCACAACTCTCTGTAGTTTCTTACGGTCCTGGGCACAACAGTTGCTGCACCAAGCTGTGATGCATCCAGATAGAATGCTTTCTATGATGCATCTCTAACTGTTGGTGAGAGTACTTATGGACATGCCGAACTTCCTTAGCCTCCTGAGGAGGAGGAGGCATTATTCTTGACTGTTGCATCAACATGGGTGCTCCAGGACAGATTGTTGGTGATTGTCACTCCGAGGAACCTGACACTCTTGACCATCTCCACCTCAGCTCCATTTATGTAGATAGGGGCATGTCCTCCTCTTTGCCTTTTGAAGTCAACAATCAGCTCTTTAGTTTGCAGACATTGAGGGAGAGATTGGTATCTTTGCATGACATTCACCTGCCTTATCATTTTATTTCTGTACTCACATGCACATGCCACCAGTATTAATGTGGAAATTAGATAAAATGCTTTTTTCATTCACAGGTCAAAGAGTATCACTGACTGGACCAGCACTTACTGCCCATCCCTAATTGCTCTGAAGGCAGTTAAGAGTCAACCACATTGCTGTGAGTCTGGAGTCACATGCAGGCTAGACCAGGTGAGGATAGAGTTTTCTTCCCTAAAGGATATTAGTGAACCAGTAAACCAAACAATGACTTCATGGTCAATGTTAGACTCTTCAACATCAGATTTGTATAGAATTTAAAATCCACCATAGCGGGATTCGAACGCAGATTCCCTGGACATTACTGGTCTACTGGCTTAACAGCCCAACGACAATACCACCAGGCCATCACCTCCCCAAGTCCTGCTTGGTAACTTTCTACCTAGCTCCCTACATTCTAATTGCAGGACCACATGTCCCTTCCTGTCCAAGTCTTTGGTACCAAGCCAGACCACAGCCCTCCCACAGAAGAATATCCTGCAGTTGCTCCATAACATTCTTCACTCTGGCACCAGGGAGGTGACATACCATTCTGAAATCATGTCTATGGCCACAGATGCATCTGCTCAATTCCCTAAGTAATGAATTCCCTAACACTATACGTTTTCTTCGTGTCCTGTAGAACCAAGTCAGTCATGAGTCACAAACTTGTCCTCAGTTCTGTTTACAGTGACCACATGTATGGGTGGGGGGGGGGGGGGGGGGGTGTAGTTTGGTGGAGGTTTTGGGATGGTTGTTGTATAAGGGCTTCAGGACCCTAGAGAAATCTTGTGATGATTTCCCAGAATGGCACATCACTGAGTAGAAATACATAGTATGAATGGAGTTAGATCAGCCTAAATGGATTATTCTGTACAACACACCAGACTGAGGCCCTCTGAAGAAATACAGAAAGTAGTCCTCACCTGATGTGATTCATAGCTTGATATGACTATATTTGGCAATATTGTCGTATTTAAGATGAAAGACTAATAAATAGTGTTACCTAGAAGGCAAAATCTAAAGGCAATTCTGACTTTGCCTTCTCCCTATTCAATCTGTATCAAACACAAAACTCAGTGTGGCATAAAAACACATGACAAAAGAAAATAACTTTAACAGTGAACATGGTAGACTGCACATGTGTAGAGGAAGGTGATGGCCTTGTGGTGTAATCTCTACCCTGTTAATCCACAGACTCAGGTAATGTTCCAGGGACCTGGGCTCAAATCCCGCCATGGCAGCTGGTAGAGTTTGAATTCAATCAAGATCTGGAATTAAGAGTCTAATGATGTGTCAGTTCCTGGGAAAGCCTATCTGGTTCACTACGTGCACAGATTGAAGTGGGTAGGGCTGAGTGCCTACTGTCCAGGCCAAAGTCAGGAAAAGAAAAATAAAAAGGTCAGAATAACATCAAACTCAAAGTGTGAAGTTCATGTTACACATCAGCACTGCCAGCCTGAGCTTCATTATTTCTATTGGGAAAGGTCAGGAAATCCTGAACTTTATTATAGAAGGGACCTAAAACAACAGGTCTCCACCCATTTCCTCTTCATGTTGGTCAGAGAACAGAGTGTTGCCCATATGATTATTTTCAAATTGTCTGTCTTTGCTAAATGCAGTCAAAGATAGTGACACTTCAGGAAATTGTTGAACTGGCAAATTTTTCCTTGGGTTTTTCTCCTTACTTACCATAATGAAATAGATCAAATGTCATCCAGCAAATCAGGCAATAGGCTAACAATTCTCCTCAGTTCTTTTAAGTCAGACTGTTGTTTATTTAAATACACTGTGGTTTTGCTAAATTGGGTCACTCCACAGCTAGCTGTTAAACATATGTGGTACATTAGCATAGATTTGATTTTTGGTTGTTCTGAGTGTTGATGTTTGAAATACATTGGAATCTTTCCACAAGGAAACAAGACTTAGTGGTCCAGTATTTCTGAGCATAAGTAGTAATATAATTCATGAAAAGCCACTTTAGCAGTAGAGAAAAATCTTTGCCAAGCCTTACTTTTGGGTTATGACACTTCCCAACCAAGGAATACTTACAGAAGTTGGACTGAAAACAGAAAGATCCATTTTGCATTTATTTTTACAATCTAAAACTTAATTTATATGTACAAGTAAATGAAAATATTCTGTGTTTGGCCTGGGCAAAAGATTAAGATGAGTGTGCGACCTGATACTTCAGAATATTTTTCCTGTCTCTCAGTTTGGTGCATTGGTGTGCAGTTGTTCAATTTGTGTCATAATTGTGGATGGAACCATTTCAGGCTCTGAGTAAGGGTTGTGGCAAGTTGCCTGGCAGCATCAAACGAATCAGAATTAGAATTAGGTTTACTGTCACATATACTCAAGGGCAGAAGTACAGGGGTAGAGTGAAAAGTTTACAGTATGTCCCCAGGCAGAGCCTTCTTAGGCACAAAGTACTTAGATACAAAATACAGAATTAAAGAAAAAGAAAGATCTGGCACCTTTACAGTTATTCATCGTGTAAGTTAGAAACAAAGACATAAAGTTGAAGTGATAAACATTACAATCTTTCTATAAAAGGCCTGAAATAGATCAAACCAGGGGACTTCCATATATGGTCTGACTGGACTCGCAAGCTGCAGACAGCCCGCAACAGTCCCCAGTCCATGTGGGGGCCAGAGCCCCAACTTGTACCCCCAGCTTTGGGAGGGCTGATCCCAGGCTGGTCCCCCCAGCTTTGGGGTGAGCTGGTGTTGGGGTCTGAGCCCAGGCTGGTCCCCCCAGTTTTGGGGGGAGCTGTTGTTGGGGTCTGAGCCCGGGCTGGTCCCCTCAGCTTTTGGGGGGAGCTGCTGTTGGGGTCTGAGCCCAAGCTGTTCTCCCTCCCCAGCTTTGGGGGGAGCTGGTGTTGGGATTTGAGCCCAGGCTGGTCCCCCCAGCTTTGGGGGGAGCTGGTGTTGGGGTCTGAACCCAGGCTGGTCCCCCCAGCTTTGGGGGGAGCTGGTGTTGGAGTCTGAGCCCAGGCTGGTCCCCTCAGCTTTGAGGGGGGGCTGCTGTTGGGGTCTGAACCCAGGCTGGTTCCCCCAGCTTTGTGGGGAGCTGGTGTTGGGGTCTGAACCCAGGCTGGTCCCCTCAGCTTTGGGGGGAGCTCATGTTGGGGTCTGAGCCCAGGCTGGTCCCCCCAGCTTTGTGGGGAGCTGGTGTTGGGGTCTGAACCCAGGCTGGTCCCCTCAGCTTTGGGGGGAGCTCATGTTAGGGTCTGAGCCCAGGCTGGTCCCCCCAGCTTTGGGGGGAGCTGGTATTGGGGGGCTGAGCTCAGGTTGTCCCCATCTACATGGGGCAAGGGTGTGAGTGAATGGGAGGCAAGATGGACATCCTGCCCACATCCCCCGATTTCAGCAATCTACACACTGCTTCCCTGTCTGACTGAAAACTGCAAATCCACAATCAACGTAACTCTGGCTGTTTACATTTTGTTTGAAATCTCCATTGTTCCTGCAGACAAAACAATTGGCACACACTGAAGTTTTTAATTCACTCAGGATCCACAAAACAGTGCCTAGAAAGAATAAAATTAAGTTCATTATAGAGGGGGAGAGAGGGTTGATGCTTTCACAATAAAGTGAAAAAAGGTGTAAGGTGCAAGAAAGGAACTATTCTCTGGAATATACTTCACAATGTTTGGAGACATTTTGCACTCTGTCTAGTTTGGAGCTGTGTGATGGATATGATCTACCAAGTATGTTTTATTAAAAGTGAAATTGTTTTGGCTTCGAAGAAAATATAAATATTGTGTGCAGTTCTAGTCTCCGTCCTATTGGAAGGATGTTGTGAAATTTGAAAGGGTTCAGAAATGATTTACAAGGATGTTGCCAGGGTTGAGGGTTTGAGCTATTGGGAGAGGCTGAATAGGCTGGAACTGTTTTCCCTGGAGCATCGGAGGCTAAGGGGTGACCTTCCAGAGGTTTATAAAATCATGAGGGGCATGGATAAGGTAAATAGACAAGGTCTTTTCCGTGTTTGGAGGAGTCCAGAACTAGAGGGCATAGGTCTAGGGTGAGGGGGAAAGATTTGAAAGGGACACCTTTTTTCACGCGTGTGGTGGTGCATGTATGGAATGAGCTGCCAGGGGAAGTAGTGGAGGCTGGTACAATTACAACAATTAAAATGCATTAGATGGGTATATGATTGGGAAGGGTTTTGAGGAATATTGGTCAAGTGCTGACTAATGGGATTAGATTAGGTTAGAATATCTGGTTGTCATGGACGTTGGACCGAAGGGTCTGTTTCTGTGCTGTACATCTCTATGACACTATGACTCTATGACTGTACCTGCTCCGCTCCTGGTATGCTGGCTGTCCCATTCCACCCCACTCTGCTCAGGCCTGCAGGATGCTGGCCGTCCTGTCCCACTCTTCTTAGGCCTCTAGCCTGCTGGCCGTCCCATCCTATCCTGCTCTGTTCAGGCCTCCAGCCTACTGGCCATCCCATCCCATCCCGCTCTGCTCAGGCCTCCAGCCTGCTGGCCTTCCCCTCCTTCTCCATTCCGCATTGCTCAGGCCTCCAGTCTGCTGGCTGTCCGCTCTGCTCTGCTCAGGCCTTCAGCCTGTTGGCCATTCCCTCCTGCTCCATTCCACACTGCTCGGGCCTCCAACCTGTTGGCCTTCCCCTCCTGCTCCATTCTGCATTGCTCGGGCCTCCAGCCTGCTGGCTGTTCCACTCAGCTCTGCTCTGCCTCCCATCCCATCCCGCTCTGTTCAGGCCTCCAGCCTGCTGGCCATCCCGTCCCGCTCTGTTCAAGCCACCAGCTTGCTGGCCATCCCGTCCCGACTGCTCAGGCCTCCAGCCTGCTGGCCATCTGGTATCACTCTGCTCTGCTTAATCCTCCAGCCTGCTGGCTGTCCATCCCACTCCGCTCTGCTTAGGCCTCCAGGCCGCTGACTGTCCCTCTCTGGTCTGCTCAGGCCTCCAGCCTGCTGGCTATCCCACTCCGCTCTGCTCAGGCCTCCAGCCTGCTGGGTGTCTCATTCTGCTCTGCTCAGGCCTCCAGCCTGCTGGCCTTCCCACTTCACTCTGCTCTGCTCAGGCCTCTCAGCCTGCTGCTGTCCCTTTCTGCTCAGGCTTCCAGCCTGCTGGCCATCCCATCCCACTCTGCTCCAACCTCAGCCACTCCAATGCTATCACTGCCATTCCACAGTAAGTTTTCTACACAAAGAAAACTTAGAAAAAGAGAGAAGAAGAACAATAAAATAGAAAGAAAGAGAAAAAGTAGATGGGATGGATGAGCCCTAGGCTGAGAAGCCCAGACACTGCTCCTCCACTTCTGCCATCTTGGAAATAAAAGCTCATGTTTGTGTTTGTATTTGCCTGATTGCTTGCCTGTATGGGATGATGGCTGGAAATGTGTTGCTGGAAAAGCGCAGCAGGTCAGGCAGCATCCAGGGAACAGGAGAATCGACGTTTCGGGCATAAGCCCGAAACGTCGATTCTCCTGTTCCCTGGATGCTGCCTGACCTGCTGCGCTTTTCCAGCAACCACATTTCCAGCTCTGATCTCCAGCATCTGCAGACCTCACTTTCTCCTATATGGGATGATCCTTACTGAACAATGATCAGATGTTTGGTCTACAGTGGACATTAAGGACAGAGTAGAGGTGACCTAGAGAAGGTATTCAAACAGAAATTAACTATGGACAGGAACACTGTGTGGCCGGATGGTTAAACGCTGACTCAGGTGAGAAAATGGGGTTGTTTGTGCAAGTGAGTGTCAGCTATGTGGCTGTCTGCTGTGACAGCATGGCTTTGTAGAGGAAGAAGCTCTGTCACTAGAAAGATTTGAAATTGTTAAGGAGAAAATGTTGCAAAGCTATTGACATTGAAAGTTCACAAGGCACTGGGAGTGGATGAGATGCATTGAAGAATATTGAAAAAAGTGAGAGTAGAAAGTCCAGTGAAAATATTGTTTCAATCTGCCCTTGACTTGGGAGAGATGCCAGAAAACAGGAGAATTGCAGAAATTAAACTTATTCAAAGATTAGATTTAGTCAAAAGATATTGTAAGAATACGCTCAGCAGTTTAAGTTCAGTGGTGGGGTAGTTTATAAAAACATTTATTCAGAACAAAATAGAAATAGACTTACATGGAAAAGGGTGGGTTGATTTGGAAGATACAGCATGGATTTTGAAAGGGGAAATCTTGTTAAACTAACTTGCCAAAGTATTTGCAGAGGTAATAGAAAAGGTTGATGAGTATGGTGGCATAAGTGTTCAATACAGTGCCACACAACAGGCTTGTGGGAAAAAAAATGCTTGGTCATTGAATAAGGCAGAAAGTAGCAATACCGACACAAAATTGGCTGAGCAATAGGAAACAGAAAGTGATAGTCAATAGATATTTTTTGGATTGAGGAAAGTTTGTACTAGAGTTGTTATTGGGAACCTTGCTCTTCCTGATACATATTAATAACCTAGATCTTGATGTGGAGGGAGCAATTTCAAAGTTTGCGGATGCTATGAATTTGGAAGCATTATAAAATGTGAGGAGTGTAGTGTAGAAGTACACTAAAAAGAGCATAGATATATGGTGGTGTAGGTAAATAGGTGGCAGATAAAGTTCAATGCAAGGAAATGAGAGATAATATATTTTGGAAGGAAGAATATGGACAGACCACATAAAGTATGGGATGAAATACTTAAGGGAGTGCAGGAGCAGAAGACCTGGATGTATGCGCAGATCCCTGATCATGGCAGGACAATTGAAGAGGCCTCATTCCTGATGAAGGGCTTTTGCCTGAAACATCGATTCTCCTGCTCCTCGGATGCTGCCTGACCTGCTGTGCTTTTCCCGCACCACACTCTCGACTCTAATCTCCAGCATCTGCAGTCCTCACTTTCGCCTAAGTGAAGAGAGCAGTTAATAAAGCAGATATGGTCTTTATTAGTGCAAAAGGAAGGAGGTTATGTGAAAGCTATACAAGACCCATGTTAGACCTCAGCTGCAGTATTGTCTATAGTTTCAGGTGACACATTATAAGAAGTATATTTTAGAGTTTAACCTATATTTACATGAAATAGCATAATTCAGGATGTTGTAATTTGGATATATCCTAATGAATTATATGTAAAAATTTCTAATATTAGTCCTAAGTTTGACTTCCCAAAAATATTATTTCAGTCTTTGTAGACATCTTTATGATGTGAGTGAATAGGTTGCTCTATGCTGTTATGAGAACCCTAGCTTGCTGCATCTGAACAGCCGAATATTTGTATGTAGTTCTGGTCAGTTTGGGTACATTTGCTACTGTTAAATTTAACTGCAAAAATTATACAGCTGGAACATTAACGGCAGCACATTCTGTCAAATTGTTGCTACCTGTGGCATTGGGCAAGATTTAACAACTCCACAGCTTGAGGCAGTATCCTTTCATTCCCATTCAGGGTTATATTCATCTTCTATTTTTCATGACAAATATAAATTGTAGGCTTTTACAGCCCAGAATAAAACAATTTAACTGTTTGTATCTGTTCCAGCTGTTCCATCCCCAAACATTTTGTCCGCACATTTTTATGTTTAATATTTATTCATTTTATTTTTAAAAGTTGGTATAAATACAATTGTCAATCCCGTTTCTCATTTCATATTTTAATTCCTCTCTGTGCATTCCTCTTCCTCATAATATTGAGGATAATAAAACTCACAGGACATGGACAGGCTGATGACATTGGTAGATATGTGGCCAATTAAATTTGATGGGAAGTGATGCATTTTGAAAATGAGGACAAACATAAACTGAATAGTTCTAATGAAAAGTCATCAAACTAAACTGTTAACCCTGTATCCCCCTTCACATCTACTGCCTGACCTGCTAAGTACTGACATTTTTTTTAATTTAATTTCATTTAAATTGGCACTTCTTTTGGTGAGCTTTCTCAAAAAGAGTCAACTTAGGGATCATGTGAGCTTTCCATTTGGGCAGAGATAGCAAAAAATCCATATTGTCACCTAGCATCTGATCACACTTTATAACACCCAAAGTTAAAGAAAGTATTTCCCAAAGCAGGCAAACTAAACCTAAATAAAGAGACAGGATGGTTAGGTCCTGTTGGACAGATTGACATGGAAAACAACCATGTGGCAATTTCCTATTTCTGTTCCTGTTCTGAATGAGTTTCATCGGGAGCAGGGTTAGGGCTAGGCCAGCCATGAGAATTTAACAATCCGCATATAATATTCTTAAAGAACTCATTGAATAGTTGTTGGGGGGTGTGGTAAATAGAAATTGTGACCCAGGCACATAGGCTGGATGTTGGTTTGGAGCAAACTAAGTGCATGGAGATAACAATATGATGGGGGGCCAGTCACGGATGCAGACCATTGACTGGACCACCAAGGAGAGAACTACCTTGAGATCACTGAGAATTATTGCCACAGGAGGCTGCAATGCTCTAGACAGCTGCCACCAGAGATTTGTTACCTTGTCTTGGAAGATCTCATAACGAATGCATCAATCGCCAAGTCCAGCCAATAGCCATGAATTTCATTATTTACAGATGCCTCCAAGGATCATTTGAGGGACTCAGTGGTATCTCAGTGTACTGCCCACCATTACAGTTTACTGATGCCCTTTATGTGAGAGCAGGGCAGCGTATATGATTCACACATGGGCCCCATCTTTGATGGATTGCTCCAGGTGCAATCTGTCCAACCTGTCCATCTTCCTTCCCACCTATCTGCTCCACTCTCCTCTCCGACCTATCACCATTACCCCTACCTCCATCTACCTATCACATTCTCTGCTACCTCCCCCCCAGTCGCACCCCCCTCTCATTTATCTCACCACCCCCTCGGCTCACAGCCTTATTCTGGACGAAGGGCTTTTGCCCGAGACATTGATTCTCCTGCTCCTCAGATGCTGCCTGACCTGCTGTGCTTTTCCCGCACCACACTCTCGACTCTAATCTCCAGCATCTGCAGTCCTCACTTTCACCCAGGTACTGGAAGTCAATTTTAGTACCCATGTAGCCACTGGGATACCCAATGGCCCACGAGTGAAGTTCTTCAACAGGAAGGATTTATATTCTCTCAATCTTCAGTTTCTCTGTGATCAGAAGATCTATCTGCTAATGTATGTCCAGTGGATATTAAATTCTTCAGCTTCCAGTGGTCCAGAGTGCCACAGATCTTCACTCCATCCAATATCTGGGAGTCAAAGGTTAACTTTTAAATAAATGGTAACCCATCCATTTGTGGCACCCTGATACAGAACCACACAGGCACTAGACCAAGGCCATCTGTACAAGGACCACTGGTGGTGCCTGGAACAGTGTCACCTTGCAGTACCCTCATGTGAAGACTTTGGACATTGAGGTGGTTTGCCCATGCTCTCCTTAACATGACCCTCCAGACAGTTCTGGACCTTAAAGAGGGTGAAGCATTAGAATGTACATCTCATTGGAGAAGGCAGAAGATGCCAAACATAGAAGGTGCCAGTGTCTAGTGAAAAGGCCCAAAGATGTCATCATTATCAGGAATCATCTAATCCAGGCACATTTCAGCTGAACACTTCAAACCCATGAGGAGTGACTTGGTCTTGAATTCACTTTTATCTCCATTGAAGAGACAACTTGGAGTAGATACACTCTTACCATCAGATCCTCTATCACCATCAGATTCACATTTACCACTAGATCCTCCATCATCAGATTCACTTATCATCATATCCCCTTCTACAACAGATCCACTCACCATCAGATCCCTTCTTGAAGATGAACTTGCAAGTGGTGGTGTTCCAGTGCATTTGTTCCCCTTGTCCTTCTTGCTAGAAGGTGTTGGGTAAGTTGTTGCCATGCATCTTGTAGATGATACATATAGCCACCACAGTGAGTTGGTGGTGAAAAGACCTAATGTAGAGCCAATCTTTCCAGTTGCTTTGTCTTTGATTATATTGAGCTTCTCAAGTGTTGTTGTAATTACACCCTTCCAGGGATGTAGAGCTTTCCATCACATTTCTGATGTGCCTTGTAATAGGGAGACAGGCTTTGGGAAGTCAGGGAGTTTGTTACTAACTGCAAGATTCTTGGCCTCTGACCTGCTCTTGTAGTTGTAATACTCATCTAACTAGTACAGTTCAGTTCATGATCAATAGTAACCCCCAGGATGTTAATAGTTGGAGAGTCAGTGATGGCAATGTTATTGAATGACAATAGGTGTTGGTTAGGTTCTCTTTGTGGAGATGACATTTGTGTGGAATAAATGTTACTTGCCACTTGTCAGCTCAAGCCTGTATGTTGCACAAATCTTGCTTCATAGGATCATAAACTGCTTCAGTATCTGAGGAGTTGTGAACAGTGCTGAACATTGTAAATTTATCAGCAAAAGTTCCAACTTTGACCTTATGGTGGAAGAAAGGTCATTGATAAAGTAGTTGAAGAGGTTTAAGCCTAGGGCACTATCCTAAGAAACTCTTATAGAGAGTTCTTACAGCAATGTTTGACACCGAACATCGACAACCATCAATCTTTATGCCAATAATGACTCCAACCAGTGAAGGGTTTTCCCCAAATCCCATTGATTCCAGCTTCTTTGGACTTCCTAGATAGTATTCTCAAACAAATGCTTCCTTGATGTCAAGGGCAGTCACTCTCACCTCACCTTTGGAATTCAATATTTTTTCCTTGTTTGGACAAAGGCTGTAATGAAGTCAGGAGTTGAGTGGCCGAGGCAGAACCCAAACAGAATCAGCAGCAGGTTATTGCTCAGCCAGTGCTGTTTGATAGAACTGACAACAATCCTGGCCCTCACTTTGCTGATGGTTGAGAGTAGACTGATAAGAATTTAATTGGTCCATTGCATTTATCTTGCTTTTTTGTGGACAGGCCACAAACTGGAACAGTTTGTCTAAGGCCAGCTAATTCTGGAGCACAGGTCTTCAGTATGATCTGCTCCTAAACATTAGTGTATGCTTCCTGCAACAACTCAGTGTGCTGATGCATAGGCCTCTCCATAAGGTTGTTGCTCTCTCATTGCAGGAGTTCATGCTTTCAAAGCCATGAACCATTATAGACATTATCGCATGCATGAGTTGAATGGGGTTCCCATTCTCAGCTAGGAGAAGGTGAGGACTGCAGGTGCTGGAGATCAGAGCTGAAAAATGTGTTGCTGGAAAAGCGCAGCAGGTCAGGCAGCATCCAAGGAGCAGGAGAATCGACGTTTTGGGCATAAGCCCTTCTTCATGAATGAGGAAAGTGTGTCCAGCAGGCTAAGCTAAAAGGTAGGGAGGAGGGACTTGGGGGAGGGGCGTTGGAAATGCGATAGGTGGAGGGAGGTCAAGGTGAGGGTGATAGGCCAGAGTGGGGTGGGGGAAGAAGGACTTATGCTCGAAACGTCGATTCTCCTGCTCCTTGGATGCTGCCTGACCTGCTGCGCTTTTCCAGCAACACATTTTTCAGTTCCCATTCTCAGCTAATGACTTACGCTGTCTTAAGGAAATCTGACAAGTATGAGCACGTTTATTGCTACTCTAGGTAGAACCTTGTTTCCAAAGAGTTCCCAAATCCTGTATTGGTGCCCAACAAACCTCTATCTATCTCCCATTCTCGAAGGGGTCTGCCCTTTGTTTCTGTTGCCAAGTCCTGCCACTTGTACTGTGTCCATTCTACCGAAGTGTACGCGAAGATTCACCAGAGTAAGCATATTTGAGCTTGAGGAGGGTGTGTTTGTAAGTTGTTTGTGACACTTGAATTTCTTGTAAAAGGAGAACTATTTTCATGTGAACAGTTGAACTCTGACAGCAATCTCTGAATGTCAAAAGAGAGTTAAGAAATCTGAATTTATTAACATTTGAAAAAATAACCTTGAGGGAATCCACCTGCGAAGGCAAGAAGTGACATTACTGTTGGAAATTGGACCAGACAATCCAGTTAGAAATATATAATTATAGCTCTTGATATGTTTCTGTACATTCATTCTCCCACCAAGGGAATATTTCAGTTTTATGTTTAACTGGAGTCAATTCTAAAAGTACTCTACAGTTTTGGTTGGCAGGGGTCATTTAAAGATAAATAGTCTTAATTACACATTTTACACATTACTTATTATTGAAATACTTATTGTAAGTAATCTTCAATCATAAATTAAGGATTAAATCATTGGACAGGACATGCTGACATTTTTGTTTTATTCATTTTGTGGGATGTGGGCGTCGCTCGCTGACCATTCCTAGTTGCCCTTGAGAAGGTGGTGGTGAGTGGCCTTCTTGAACCATTGCAGTCCACCTGCTGTGGGTTGACCCAAAGTGCCATTAAGGAGGGTATCCCAGGATTTTGACACAGTGACAGTGAAGGAACGGTGATATATTTTCAAGTCAGGCTAGGAGTGGCTAGGAGGGAAACTTGAAGGTGATGGTGTTCCCATACATCTGCTACTCTTGTCCTTCTAGATGGAAGTGGTCATGGGTTTGGAAGGTGCTTTCCGAGGATCTTTGGTGAATTTCTGCAGTGCATCTTTTACATAGTACACACTGCTGCTACTGAGCATCAGTGGTGGAGGGAGTGGATGCTGATGGATGTAATGCCAATCAAGTGGACTGCTTTGTCCTGGATGATGTCAAGCTTCTTGTGTGTTGTTGCAGTCATCCAGGCAAGTGGGGAGCATGCCATCAAACTCCTGTCTCATGCCTTGTAGATGATGGACAGGCTTTGAGAAGTCAGGAGGTGAGTTATTCTTCGCAGTATTCCTAGCTTCTGACCTGCTCTTGTAGCCACTGTGTTTATGTGCTGAGTTCAATTGAGTTCTGGTCAATGATAACCTCCAGGATGTTGATAGTGGGGGATTCAGTGATGGTAACATCATTGAATGCCAAGTGGCAGTGGTTAGATTGTCTCATATTGGTGATGGTCATAGCCTGGCATTTGTGTGGCATGAATGTTACTTCCACTTGTCAGGCCAAGCTTCGATATTGTCCAGGTTTTGTTGAATTTTAATGGACTGCTTCAGTATCTGAGTAGTTGCGAATGTGCAGTCATCAGCGAACATCCCCACTCTGATTTGGAGGGAAGGTCATTGATGAAATAGCTGAAGGTGTATAGGCCGAGGACATTACCCTGAGGAACACCTATAGAGCTGTCCTGGAGCTGAGATGACTGACCTCCAACAACCACGACCATCTTTCTATGTGTCAGATTGGAGTTCAACCACCTGCGAGTTTGTGCCCTGGTACCCATTGATGCCAGTTTTGCTAGGTTTCCTTCATGCCACACTTGGTCAAATGCAGCCTTGATGTCAAGGAATGTCACTTACACCTCACCTCTGGACTTTGGCTCTTTTGTCCTTGTTTGAACCAAGGCTGTAATGAAGTCAGGAACTGAATAGCCCCAGCAGAGCCCAAACTGGATGTCACGGAGCAGGTTATAGCTGAGCAGGTGCTGCTTGATAGCATTGTTGTCTATTACTTTACTGATGATCCAGAGTAGACTGATGGGGCGGTAATTGGCCGGGTTTGTCCTAGTTTTTTTCATACTTAGGCAATTTTCCACATTGTAGGATAGGGACCAGTGTTGTTACTGCATTGGGATAGCTCGGCTAAGGGAGTGGCACCTTCTCGAGCACAAGTCTTCAGTACTGTTGCGGAAATGTTGTCAAGGTCCACAGCTTTTGCAGTACCCAATGTCTCCATCCACTTCTTGATATCATGTGGAGAGATTTGAATTGGCTGAAGACTGATATCTGTGATGCTGGAGACTACTGGAAGAGGCTGAGAAGGATCATCCACTGGGCACTTCTGGCTGAAGATTGCTGCAAAAGCTTCAGCCTTATCTTTTGCACTGATGTGCTGGGCTCATATATGAAATAATTTCCGATGCTGAGGATAAAGCAATGGAAAAACAAATTTTAAAAAATTAACTTAAAAAAAAGATCCAGAAGACTGTGCATCATCCATTTGTCACATAAACATATTTATATATGAAGCATGAATATTATTTAAGTAGTCTTTAATATTCTCACCAAGCAGGGGATCTGAAGCCAGGGCTCCTGGATAATAAAGGAGAAAGAGAATATCATGAAATATAAAAGAGGTATATGATGTATGCTCGGTGAATCCATCAAATGAAAACAAGACTAAATACAATGAATTAAAAGATGAAGTAAAGAGGAAAATAAGGCTGGCAAGAAGAGAACATGAGAATGGAACGGCCATCAACATATATTTATGATTATGTAAATAATATGTAATAGTGAGAGATGGGATTAGTCTTATTAGTTATAAAGCGGGTGATCAATGCTTAGAATAGCAAGGCAAGGTAAGGATACTTAATGAAAGATTATATCAACATTTATGAATAAAAAGAATGCTGCCAAAATATCTGTCAGAATGGAGGTGCTAAGGTATTGCGTGCAAATTGAATGATAGGATATTTAAGTGTTTAGGTTTAGAGAAGATGAATCCATGCACAAGCTCTTGCCATGGGCTGTTCTCTATGAGAAGCATTCTCCTTCCTTTGAGGGACTGCTAGAGAGAGATAGAGATAGAGAGGGATGATATGTTTACTGGTCTGGATGACTTGCATCTCTAGTTGCTAAGGAGAGTGGGAATGTATATAGTGGTCGAGTTTGTTACTACCTTCCAATAATTCTTAGATTCAGAGGATCAGTGCCACAGGTTCGGAAAGTTCCAATTTTTTCAGCTTTGTTCATGGAAGTTTGGAAGGTTGTCCGGAGTAACTGCAGGTTGGGAAATTTAACATCAGTACTGGTCAAGTTAACAGGCACTTGGAGAGAACTGAAGAGAGCCTTGACTTGTAAAAGAAATAAGATCACAAATAGTTAACAGGTCTGGCAGTATCTATGGAGAGAAACAGTGTTACCATTTCAGATCAATGACTTCATTAGAAAACATAAAAAAAGTGGCAAACAGTTGTACAACCCACTGGAGGTGTGCACTAGAAATCAAGCCGCCCCTACTCTTGGAGTCATCATAAATGTGAAAAAAATATTTTAATCAAACTAACCAAAGTTCCCAATTTACCTGACAATTTACTTTGCTTCCATAAAGTTGGTGCATTCTAAAGTAGCAGGGGCTGTTCTGCCACTAGTAAAATTAGCCCCTGAAAAAATTGAGAGGTTTTTCATTATATAAATTAGTAGCTGCAACTGCCTCCCAAGCTCATTGCCTGTCCTATGACTCTATCTAAAATATTAATCAATGGGAAATTACAAACTGTAAAATGACTAGCCAGTTGGATAGAGAACTGGCTCTGAGGTGGAAGACAGAGGGTGGTAGTGGAGGGTTGTTTTTCAGATTGGAGGCCTGTGACCAGTGGGGTGCCACAAAGATTGGTGCTGAGTTCACTACTTTTCGTCCTTTATATAAATTACTTGGATGTGAACTCAGGAGGTACGGTTAGTAAGTTTGCAAATGACATCAAAGTTGGAGGTGTAGTGGACAGCGAAGAAGGTTACCTCAGATTACAAGAGGATCTTGATCAGATGGGCCACTGGGCTGAGAAATGGCAGATGGAGTTTAATTTCAATAAATGCGAGTTGCTGCATTTTGTGAAAGCAAATCTTAGCAGGAGTTATACACTTAATGGTAAGGTCCCAGGGAGTGTTGCTGAACAAAGAGACCTTGGAGAGCAGGTTCATAGCTCCTTGTAAGTAGAGTCGCAGGTAGATAGGATAGTGAAGAAGACGTTTGGTATGCTTTCCTTTATTGATTAGAGTACTGAGTACAGTAGTTGGGAGGTCATGTTGTGGCTGTACAAGCTCTTGGTTAGGCCACTTTTGGAATATTGTGTGTAATTCTGATCTCCTTCCTATCAGAAGGATTTTGTGAAACTTGAAAGGGTTCAGAAAAGATCTACAAGGATGTTGCCAGGATTTGAGCAATAGAGAGAGGCTGAATAAGTTCGGGCTATTTTCCCTGGAGGGTCGAAGGCTGAGGGGTGACCTCATAGAGGTTTATAAAATCATGAGGGGCATGTATAGGATAAATAGACAGTTGTTTCCCTAAGGTGGGGGAGTCCAGAACGAGAGGGCATAGATTTAGGTTAGAAGGGAAAGATATAAAAGGGACCAAAGAGCTCTCAGAGAGTGGTGTGTGCATGAAATGAGCTGCCAGAGGAAGTGGTGGAGGCTGGTACAATTGCAACATTTAAAAGGCATCTGGATGGGTATATGAATAGGAAGGGTTTAGAAGGATATGGCCCAAGTGCTGACAAATGGGACTAGATTAGGTAAGGATATCTGGTTGGCATGGATGAGTTGGACCGAAGGATCTGTTTCCGTGCTGTACATCTCTATGACTCTATGATTCTATGACTATTTTATTAAAAGTGAAAGGGGAACACAATCCTATACATTCCACCTTCTCCAGTCCAGCAATTTGTTACTTGAAACAAGCAGCTATGCTGTTGGTCCCAAGCATTGTGGACTGGAGAAGTTAAAGTATGCTGAAAGTACAAGTACAAATAGACCTTCTGCTATTCTTCAGTGAAGTGATTTATGAACCATGGTTCAGGTAACAAGAATAGATTAGTTTTTCATGTCTTACAAAGATGGTCTAATGATAAGCAAACAATGGATTTTCTACAGGCCTGACGGAATGGTGGTAGTATTCCTACCTCTTGGCCAGAAAGTCCAGGTTCATCAGGATGTGATGTTCATGGAGGTGTATCAGAAGACATCCAAACAGTTGGTTATTTTGTTTTAAAAGGGTTACCTTTGAAGAGAAGACAGTTCAGATATAATATGATGCACCTCATGAGAGGCACAGAAAGGTAGGGCAACTAAGCCCAGAGCTCCCTGGAGGACTAAAATGTAATCAGTAAGGTAAAGGGTTCATAGGTCTGGTGAGAACCAGCTAACAGTAGAGAAAGGAAAAATAAATTTGAGGAACAAAGCAGAGGCAGGCAGCTAGAATGAAAGGGAATCCAAAAGACCCCTTTAATGTCATTTGGGTAGTTTAAAGGTAGTAGAAGGAAGAGTGAGATACATAGAGTCTATAAATGGTTTTATTAAAAAAAAGTGACATCTCAGTTCAGACAATGCATTAAAGGTGTGAGGTTAGAGTCTGTATGTATTCCGATCATGAGTCAGACTGATTATATTTCCAAAGTAGGGACTTATAAAATGTCACATGGATTGATTGCCTACAGATTGTGTGCTTTTTGATTATATCTGCAAATACAATTCTGCAAATGCAAATTCACCCCTCTAGACTGCAATATACTTCATTTAGACAATTATGCTGTTGCTTCTTTACCTCTTCCCCCCTTTGGGTGGAGTTGATGCTGCACTGCTGTTTGGGTTTTGATTTTAATGAAGCCCTTTGCTTTCTAGATCTGCACCAATTGTGAAATGAGTGCACTGTCCAACTCTTACAAAGAGGTGTCAGTGACCTGTGAAATGCAATGGTCTGCAGCTCCTTGTAAGATACCACCAAAATCCACAGCTGGGCCTAGGAAGCAGGCAGAAGTGACAAATTTCAAGGCCACAGTGTCTGACAGCTACTGTCAGGGCATAGTGAGCAATACTATAAGTTATGAGTTTTCTATGACTGTTGCACTGATGGTTGAGATCTCCTGAGGCACTGGTTCTTAGTCACTTGTGGTTAACACTGTTTGTGGCTATCTACAAGTTCCTTGGGGACCCAGGAAATGTAGTGTTTCTGGATTTCCAAAAGTTATTTGACAAGGTGCTGCACAAAAGGGTGCTGCATAAGAGAAAGGTTCACAATATTGCGGGCAAGGATTAGTGTGGATAGAGAGTTGGTTAATTAATAGCAAGCAAAGAGTGGGGATAAATGAGCGCTTTTCTAGTTGGTGATCGGTGACTAATGGTATGCCTCAGGGATCAGTGTTGGGACTACAATTGCTCACAATTTACATAGATGATTTGGAGATGGGCACCATGTGTAGTGTGTCAAAGTTTGCAGATGACACTAAGATGAGTGGTAGACCGAAGTGTGCAGAGGCATGTGAAACTTTGTAGGGGAACATAGATACTTTAAGTGAATTGACAAAAGTATGGCAGATGGAGTACAATGTTAATAAATGTGAAGTCATCCATTTTGGTAGGAATAACAGTATTATTTGAACGGTAAAAAATTGAAACATGCCGTTGGGCAGAGGGTCCTGGGTGTCCGTGTACATGAATCAGAGAAGATTGGTTTGAAGGTGCAGTAGGTAATTAAGAAGGCAAATGGAATTTTGTCTTTCATTGCTAAAGGGATTGAGTTTAAAAGAAGAGAGGAGAAAGTGAGGACTGCAGATGCTGGCGATCAGAGCTGAAAATGTGTTGCTGGAAAAACGCAGCAGGTCAGGCAGCATCCAGGGAACAGGAGAATTGACGTTTCGGGCACAAGCCCTTCTTCAGGAATCCTGAAGAAGGGCTTGTGCCCGAAACATCAATTCTCCTGTTCCTGGATGCTGCCTGACCTGCTGCGCTTTTCCAGCAACACATTTTCAGCTTTAAAAGAAGAGAGGTTATGCTGCAGCTGTATAGGGTACTGGTTAGTTCCACATTGGAATAATGTGTGCCGTTTTGGTCTCCTTACTTGAGAAAGGATGTAGTGGCACTGTAGACAGTGCAGAAGAGACTCATTAGGTTGATTTTGGAGTTGAGGGGGTTGCCTTATAAGGAGAGACTGAGTAGACTGGGAATACTCATTGGAATATCGAAGAATGAGGGGGGATCTTATACAAACACATAAAATTATGAAAGGAATAGAAAAGCTACGAACAGGGAGGTTATTTTCATCAGCGGGTGAAACTAGAACAAGAGGGCATAGACTCAAAATTAAAGGGAGCAGATTTAGGACTGAATTGAAGAGGAACCTCTTCACCCAAAGGGTTGTGAATCTATGGAATTCCCTGCCCAGTGAAGTAGTTGAGAATCCCTCATTGAATGTTTTTATAACTAAGATAGATAATTTTTTGAATAGTAAAGAAATTAAGGATCATGGTGAGAGGGTGAGTAAGTGGAGCTGAGGCCACAAAAATATCAGGCCTCATCTTATTGAATAGCAGAACAGACTGAAAGAGCCAGATGGACTACTCCTGCTCCTAGTTCTTATGTTCTTGCAGGCTAATGCTGTATTTCACAAGCCGTCTTCTACAGTCTGAGCTCTTAAAGTAAGCTCTGCTGTGGCTTTTTCCAGAGAAGCAGTGTACTAGTGTTAAAGTGAGGTGGAGTGTTAGGTCTTCTTCCACTAGAGGCAGCCGGTTTCTCCCTAACAGAGAGTAGTGGGCTCATGAGAGTATTGGGAGGTGTCTAGAAAGGATGCTCATCACAGTGGAATAGCTGGCAGTCTGGTTGTAAAACATAACATCAGATTTAACATATATGGTGACAAAATCCATCTTTTCAGCCCCAGTTTGCTTATTGATCTGACATTATAGTTGCCAGTTTGTTACCAAAATAGTAACCAAGGCGGCAAGTACATTTCTGATGTGAGTTATAATGGACTTCATGTTGTTGACAGTTTTATTGCATGTCTGGAACCCTTTCACTTGTTATGTGTGTGTGAAAGCTTTATCTGTTGCAAAAGGAGAAAAATGTCACAGGGTTTCCCCTCCATTTCCTATAGGGTTGTATAGATTTCTCACAAGAGCTGACAGACAGAAGTGGAATTTATGCATATGCAATAACCTCATATGTTTATACTCTAAGTAAAGTTGGGAAAGCTGTAACAGAACCAGACAAACACCCTTTGAATTACATTAGTCCAAGTTGTTTAATTTCAAAATTCCTAGGGAAGTAAAAATGCAGGAAGAGGCATTAGTCTTTTTCCAAGCAGCTGACTCACTCAGTATTGCAACAGCTGCCAACATTCATGTAACCACAGATGCAGAAAGTTAATGTTACCATGGAAAAGAAGTCAAATGTCACAGGAAAAATCCACACAACCCTCTTTGTACAGAACCTTCTGAGATGCTTAGTGGGTAATAAGCTCCTTCTTAAGAAATAACATTAATTCAGATATTTAGAGTTCACATGTTAACCAACTTGTGCAGAAAACCAGAGATCTAAGGAAACTGTGACTTTCCATCCAAATGAACCGGAAAGTGCAGGAGGTCCATTCATTCTCCAAAACAACAGGTGAAGGTGAGGTGGAGAGAGGGAGTGGCAAAGATTGCAGAAGATTTATTTTATCACGTTCAAAGTTGTTGAGAAATCTTAGAGTAATTTTGGTGTAATTTTAGCTTTGAAATGGTAGTTTTGAATTGGTTGCACATGGTACACACCGCCCTATTGTTCTTCCCATGGAGTCGAGAGAATCTTAGAAACCTTCACAAGTTGTAGTTGAATGATGTCCCCATAACAGTAAGCCAGGTGGCATCAGGTGGTGGAGAAGTCAATGTTCTGGGTGTGTAATCTTTCTTCAGAATAGTTTGGGATTGAGGATAATCCCAAAGCATTTTATACATATATCAGGAGCAAGAGGGTAACAAGGGAAAAAGTAGGTTCCCTTAACAATAAAGGAGGGAGGTTATGTGTGGAGCGAGAGGAAATGGCTGAGATCCTTAGTGAGTACTTTGCACTGATATTCACCAAAGAGAAGGGATGTTGAGTTTAGAGAAAGATATGTGAATACTCTTGGGCAGGTCAACATTATGAAGAAGGAAGTGTTGGGTTTCTTGAAATATATCAAGTAGACAAGTCCTCAGGGCCAGATGAGATCTATGTGGGAGGCAAGGGAGGAAATAGCTATAGCCTTATCTTTGCATCCTCTTTGGCCTCAGGTGAGGTTCCAGAGGACTGGAGAATGACCAATGTTCTTCCTTGATTGAGAAGGGAAACAGAGATAATCCAGGTAATGATAGGCTGGTGAACCTGATGTCAGTTGGGGATGGGGGGGGGGAAGCTATTGGAGTTGATACTGAGAGACAGGATTTATTCACATTTGGAAATGTATGAACTTGTTAATGATAGGCAGCATGCACTTGTTCAGGGAAGGTCATGTCTCACCAACTTGATTGAGTGTTTGAGGAGATGACAAGAATGATTAATGATGAAAGAACAATGGATGTTATCTACATGGACTTTAGTAAGGCATTTGACAAAGGTACCTCATGGCAGGCTGGTACAAAAGGTAGAATCTTATAGGATCTAAGTTCAGTTGGCTGGATAGATATAAAACTAGCTTGGTCATAAACGACAGAGAGTAGCAGTGGAAGGGTTTTTGGAGTGGAGATCAGTAACTAGTGGTTTTCCACAGGATGACTTCTGGGTTCTGTGTTGCTTGTAATATATATAAATTATCTGGAGGAACATGTAAGTGGTCTGATTGAGGATGACACCAAAATTGGCAGGATTGTAAATGGTGATGAGGACTGCAAAAGTATACAGCCGGATATAAATAGATTGAAGGTTTGGGCAAAGAAATAGCCAATGGAGTTTAATCTGGACAAATGCAAGGTGTTTATACAATAAATGGCATAACCCATAGGAGCATTTAAATATATAGGGATCTGGGTATACAGGTCCACAGATCCCTGCAGTGGAAACACAAGTGGATAAGGTGGTCGAGAAGGCATATAGTATGTTTACCTTCATTGGTGAGGCATAAAATATAAAAGTTGGCAAGTTATGTTACAGCTGCACAGAATTTTAATTAGGTCACATTTGGAATATTGTGTGCAGTTCTGGCCACCACACTACCAGAAGGATATAGATGCTTTGGAGATTGTGCAGAGAAGTTTACCAGGATGTTGCCTGGTCTCAAGGGTTTTAATTATGAGAAGAGATTGGATAAACTATTTATTTTCACTGAAAAGACAGAGGTTGAAGGGTGACCTGATGGAGGTCTATAAAATTATGAGAGGCATCGATAGGGTGGATAGTCAGAGGCTTTTTCCCAAGATGGAAAGTTAAACTACAAGAGAGCACAGGTTCAAGATGAGAGGGGAAAAGTTTAGGGGAAAAGTGCGTGGAACATTTTTCACAGAGGGTTGTGGGGGGTGCCTGGAATGCACTGCCAATGGAGGTGGTGGAAGCAAGCATGTTAGCCATGTTTAAGGTATATCTTGATACACACATGAATGGGAGGCAAACAGATGGATCAATACCGTGCAAGGGCAATAAGTACTCGGTCTAAAGAAAGATTAGGAATTAATGCAGGCTTGGTGGACCAAAGGGGCTGTTCCTGTACTGTATTGTATTGTCTTGTCTTGTACTGATGCCCTGCAAGGCTGCATACTCAGCTCCTTACTATACTCTTTATAAACACATGACTATGAGGCCAAATTCTGCAAAGTCCATTTACAAGTTTGCTGGCAACATAATCTCTGTAGGTTGGATCTCAAATAACGATGAGACAGAATAGAGGAATAAGATAGAGTGTTTAGCAACATGGTGTAAAAACAGCAATCTCTCCAACAACATCTCCTGACTGCACATGCAGTATCTCCCAAAGTCTTAGAGGAGTAGTCTTCACCAAAGTCCATAGAGGCACTATCTGTCAGGGTGACCCAGCCCAGGCAGTCTAAAGGCAGCCTTTAATTTCAGTCATCCAATCAGCATCCAATTGGAGTGTTCTCAGTTTAGGGAGTGAATGGGAGGGAGCCATGTCCTTGTGGTCCAGGGAGTGAGTCACAGTCAGTCCTGTGGGTCGAAAGGGGCTAGCCCAGGGAATAGGGTTAACACAATTAAGAGATGTACAGCCACCAGTCACAGGTCTGGAAACTTCTCATCTGGGGCTGGCTGACTGGCTGCCCCTTTCCTGAATTCTGATATTATCATTGTAAATCTTGTCTGCAGCCTCTCCAGTGTGTAATCTTTTTATAATAGGGTGACCAGAACACTAAGTGTGATTTAACCAAGATTCAATATTGAAGTTGTTGGAAAAGCTCAGCAGGGCTGACGACATCTGTGAAGAGAAATTAAAGTTAACGTTTCGGGTCCAGTGACCCTTTCTCAGAACTGAGGAACTTAACTCCAGTAACTTCTGCTTTTGTTTCTGTTTCAAAGCATCCGCAGTTTTTTTTGGTTTTTAAGATTCAATATTAGTTTAGCACAGTTCCTGAACCTGGTAATTTGTCTCACGAGAAGTTGACTTTTCGTATGGCTTTGCTAACCTATAGCACAATCTTTAGTGATTGGTATGTTTGTACTCAGCAATTGCTTCACATTCTACCTCATCTTCCAGCAATAAATGGCCTCCCTATTCTTACAACCAAAAGGGACAGCCTCATGTTTATGTGTTGAACTTCAATTCAATTTTGGTGCCCCTCTCAATAAACATGTTATATTCCAGCAGGAATTTTGAAGTGTTAAAATTTGGAGTTTAGCAATAATAAAAGAATAATTTCAAACATCATGTGACTATTTTAAGTACTACTTGAAATAATTAGTTGTACTTACTGGGGAGATGATAGCTTAGCGATACTATCGCTGGACTGTTAATCAGAGACTCAAATAATATTTTGCAAACTTGGGATTGAATCCTGCCACAGCTGATGGTGGAATTTGAATTCCAATTAAAAAGTTATGAATTAAGTGTCTAATGATGACCGTGAAGTCGTTGTTGATTGTTGGAAAAACCCATTTGGTTCACTAATCTCCTTTAGGGAAGGAAGCTGCCAACCTTAACTTATCTGGTTTACATGTGGCTCCAGACCTGCAGCAATGTGGTTGATTCTTAACTGCCCTCTGGGCAATTAGGGATGGGAAATAAATGTTGGTTAGCCAGCGATGTGCGCAATCCTGTGCATGAATTTTTTTTTTAAATTGGGCTACTGAATAAGTTAGGGTTTTACTCATTTCAAAAGCTTCTCCAAAATGTCTAACATGTCCACCATATCATTTCACAAACACTGACTCAGCTTCTGACTGACTGGAATTTCATTTTCTAGTGTTCATTAAGTCTTTGCTATGGTTAATAATTACAAAGCAAGGAATACGGGCAACATTTGCTCTCCATGTTGTGAAGAAAATCCTGTTTCCTGCCTGTCCATGACAGAAGTAGAGATGAAATGTCGCCAACCTCCACAGAACTAGTTTTAATTCTTTATCGCTGAAAAGCATGGTATAAAGATTTGGTATTCATTGCTGAAACAGTTGTTGAACTGGCAACTTATGATTCTTTTATGTTTTTTAAAAATGTATCCGTTAGTTGTGTCTGTCTGTCTATTAGTGTGTGAGTGAGGTTTGGTGATCAAAGAAGATTGGACTTAGATTGGAGATATTAATTAGTTTTGCTTGTAGATCATCTGTGCTGTGCTAAAGTTCCCTTATTAAAGTTGTTAATTTTTAAAGTTGGTGTCCAAGATTTGTTTGTAAAGTCTGGTTAGGAACAATTGAGCAAATATTTGAGGGACATTGAATATCTTAATTTCAATGTATTGTGAGTCCAGTGATTGTGAGGATGATTTGGTTTGGCTTTTAATCCCTATGCCATAAAATCTGGTCAAGCAGTGAACAAAGTGAAGTGTACCTGTACAGTGCCCAGTCATCAGGAGGTCAGAAAATGCAGCCTACAAAATTATCATGCATCCCTAAACGTGCTTGCCCTGAAAACCAGAGGGTTATGGAATCAAGACACTTATACCCACATCTTTGTAATTTGTAAGGCTTGTGAGGTTTGATAGAGGAGGCAACAAATGTTAAAAGAATGTGGTGAGTGGGGAGAAGCTTCATTGTGAACATAATGCTGAGAGGGGAGACAGCAAGTTTTAAAAAGGTGTGGTGAGTGGTAAGAAACTTCACTTGAATACAACTTCAAGAGGAGCTTATTAGTTCAAAAACGTAGAATGGGAAGTACTCCTTCATCATAGCTTGCAATAAGAGGATTGCAAAAGATTCTTGCAAAACTCCAACCATGCCCAGATGTTACAAATCCTCAAATAAAGCACTTTATTCACGAGAAAATCCATCAGTTTAGTTTCAGTTCATTGGAATGTGGCGCATGTATTTACATAGACGTAATAATTTTAGTTTGAATACTGCAGCATCTGTCTAATGGCTTTTTACCTCAATGAGGTAACATGCAGCAAGGCCAATACAGTATATACTTGCTGCTACTTGACCTTGAATACATTAAAGAAAGATAATTTTTGAAATATTGCCAAGTTAAAGTGAATTTTCTATTGCGTGCTGGTATATGTTTCATTTTGGTCAACAATATGAAAAATACAATTGACAGCAATAATAAAATATGACATAGAAATTAAAAAAAGGAGTTCTAAAATTAATACAGTACAGCAGATCAATCGACATCTGTAGAATAAATCTCAATAATCTGGGCTTGTAATCTTCTTTAGAACTGAAAAAGTGAGATAGTAACAGACTTATTAACTAAATGAGAGAAAAGAAGGAAGGGGAGTAGATAACCGGCAAACAAATACTGAGTGGAAGTATCGATATAATTACTTTGCAGTTTAACAAATCATCCCAGTCATGTAATTGAAATAGACATCCAAGAAATAAAAGAAAAAAAATGTGTATACATAAGTGAATGGATCATGATTGGAAAGTGTAAGTGATGGAAAATACAGTAAGTCAGGGAACCATATTTGAAATTAAAACAAGTTTCAAACTTAAATAGAACATGCTCTAAAAAGTGAAAGAATCAGCAAACCAAAAATACCACACTCATTGAGTCCCTACAGTATGGAAACAGGCCATTCAACCCATCAAGTCTGCACCAACCCTCCGAAGAGTATTCCAACCAGACCCACACCTCTATTCCCGTAACCCTGCATTTCCCATGGCCAACACATCATATCTGACAACCTTTGGATTGTGGGTTGAAACCCTCGCAGACAAAGGGAGAATGTGCAAACTTCACACAGTCACCCAAGAGCAGAATCGAACCCAGGTCCCTGACGCGGTGAGGCAGTAATGCTAATGACTAAGCTACTGTGTCACCTCTTGGTCATCTAGCCACTTTGTCTCTTTTAAGAGTTTCTCTCAACCTAAATCTCTAATCCATTCTTCCCTCTCACCAGCCACCAACACTCCAGTGCCACATCATCTGCTACAAATAGATGGAAACGTTGCCCCAGGTTTTCATTGAGATGTGAAGCTACACAAATCCTGTCCCCATTGACAGATCTAACCATTGTCAGTAAAGGAAAGGGGAGAGGAAGGATTTACACAAGGGAAGCCTGAACTCTGTTTCTCCCTCCCCAAGTACTATCACACCTGCTAACTATTTTGTATTTTTAATTTAGTCACATATTACTCTTGAAATATATTAGAGGGTTCAGAAACTAGAATGAGATTTGACCTCCATAATATTAAAAAAAAATAGATTCCTGACAGCATTGAATCAGGCCATTCGGCCCATCTAGTCCGCTCTGACCCTCTGAAGAACATTCCACCCAGACCCAACATTTCTGCATTTCCCATGGCTGATCCACCTAGCCTGCACATCCCTGGACACTACTGGCAATTTAGCATGGCCAAGTCACTTGCACATCTTTGGACTGTGGGAGGAAACCCAGGCAGAAAACGTGCAAACTCCACACAGACTGTTGCCCAAAGCAATAATTGAACCTGGGTCCCTGGTACTGGTAGCCTGCAGTGCCAAACATGACTTCGCCATGCCATCCTTGATTTATGAATTGTTTTATGAATTAGAACTCAAATAATATACAAGTATGGCTTGGATCCTTGAAGAATTCTGACAGATTTTCTCCCATATGAGGAGCCCGGTGACCTTTTTAAAATTTGCTGCTTTGGCAGGAGTTACTGATGTAAACATGAATGTTAAGCCAGTGCCACATTTTCCAACCCTATCTGCATTCACCACCCAATTTGCACCCTAGTTTTGCTGGATACCCAAGATGTCTAGATATACCATATCATAAAAGAAGCAACTCCCCCCCGACCTTGACTCTTCCAGTGGGATCAGTGGAAAAGGTCCCTAGTAGTATATTCTGGTACTTAAGGCAGCAGATCCAGAGGCAGCTCACTACCACCTTCTCAAGGGCAACTAGGGATGGGCAAAAAATACAAACCCGCCACTGATGTCCATGTCCCACAAGGGAATAGAAAATATCAAAGATTTATGAATTTTCAGGCATGTCTCTAATTCTATTCTGCAAAGCCTTCTCCAGTGATTCACCAACACAAACCATCAACTGAACCTCTTAATCACTCACATGAATTATAGATACATAGCTCTTTCAGAAGCTTCTGAACATTAAAAAATAATATCTTATATTGACTTTCATTTAAAAGCACAAACTACTCTTTCCCTTCACATGGTTTTGCTTTAAAGTTAGCAAATTAACTTCCTTCAGCACCATCATTACCCACACTGTATTGCAAAATTGTATCATATTTCTTCTAAGCTAATATCATCCTCTAAAAGTAAGGAAAATATGACAATTCAGTGCTATTATGTAGACATACGTTGGAGACTTTTTCTCTGTTTGATAAAATAAATAAATATTCCCTCTGAGTGTAGACTTGAGCAATATCTGTCACAGGGACCATTGGAAACTTTCGATTAAATACAACATTGCAAACCCTGACAATAATGCAAGTCACATACAAACTAATTTGACAGTAGAACTCAAGGATTGATAACTGTACAAGGAAAATAAGCCTTCATTTATGTTATCTGAATATTTACATGCACGTTTTGATCTGTTGTTCCATCTTTGCTGGCAAAAGTGGAGGTTATATGTATGGGTATATTGGATCACCTGGGTATTGTACAAGTGGTAGCATCCACTGCTAGTCCCCTTCAGCAGGAGTAAACAAGGCTCAATAGAATAGCATACTCATTGATGTGGTCATCTACCACCTTAAGGGTGTGTGACAAGAGAGAAAATGGATGACCGATAGGAAATGAAGAAGGACCTGGCAGGTAGCGCCAAAGTCCCCTGATTCCATCTCACTTTTCTGCCAATTTGCTATACTGAATTCTAATGGCTTCTTTCAGTTCTGCATCTCTTCGTCAATGACCTTTTCACTATTGTTAAATTAGAAGTGAGGATGTTTGCTGACAACTGTATGATACTTAGTGCCATTTGAGATTCCTCAGAGGCTGAAGCAATCCATATCCATATCTGGACAACATTTAAGTTACAACTTTCAGAGGCAAGTTACATTCACACCAGGATGAGCATATGAGAAGATCTATCCCCAACAAAAAGCAAATCTAACTATATCATCAACATTTAATATTATTACCATTACTGAATACTCCACGATTAATATCCTTGTGGTTCACATTGACCACAAACTTAACCAGACTAGATACATAAATATTGTTGCTACAAGTGTATTGTGAATTGGGAATTGTGTGGTGAAAAACTCAGTTTTCTGCCTCCCCAAAGTGTGTGCATCATCTGCAAGGCAATACTTAGGAATGTGATGGAATATTCACTAAGACTGCTTTGTCAGCATCTACCAAACTTGCAAACTCCTCCAGATAGAAGGAAGAGGGCTGCAAATGCTCAGCAATATCATCACTCACAACTTCCTTTCCAAGTCACACACCACTTTTGTTTGAAACTATATCGCAGTTCCTTCACTGTTCATCAGTAACCTTCCTTCCATCATTGGGTCAGGAATGAGAATGTTTGCTTATAGTTGCAGTGTGTTTAGTGTCATTTGCAATTCCTCAGATAGGAAGCAGTTCATATACAAATGCAGCACTGCTGGCCTAATGCTGGCCTAACTCCATCCTTAACATCTCTGTGGATGTCCTGAATTGAATGCAGCAATTCAGGAAAGCAGTTTGTCATCACCTTCTCAACAGCAGTTAAGGATTTGCAATGACATTGATGTTTAATGGGCAAATAAAAAAATGCTTGGTTGGATTTCACATCACTGTGTACTTGGATGTTCTGGATTCCTAGTGAGTTGCGGGTGACATATCATGCTTTAATGTAACTGCATAAAATGCTAACGGTAACTAATTTGCTTTTTGAGGGGGTTTTGTGAAATCAAAATTCCAGACCCCAGCACATAAGTGCTCCTTAGACTGATGTAAATATTCTGACTTGCTCTATCTATTCAGATCCAAAATAGTCTGTCCTGCTAAGGTTTAAAAGATTGTAGCTGCATTTACACTATTCTAGGCTGTATGTACTGTTGCCTGTTATGTATGGCCTTCTCTTACAAAGAGATAGAAAAGAGATTTCTTCGGGATAGGGAACATGGGAGACACTATTAGTCAATAAAACAGACAATCTATGTGTGTGATGTGAGTCTGTGAAAAATATCTCGTGGTACGTAACATTTAATTGTTGCTTGCCACATGCAAGGAGCCAATGGCAAAGAAATGGTCATGGTAACATGAAGCCTGGTGAAGCCTGGAAATCCAGACGCTTTTGAAAGTTATATGAACTTTTGCCAGAGTACTGTACATTCTGTATATTTTCAATAGCCCACCCATATAACTCACATACTATCTTTACATAGTAGAGTAAATGGAACTACAACTGTTTCGGATAAATGATGTAATTTACTATTTTAAGATTAACGGCACATTTAATTGGCCTTTTTATTTTATAACAATAACCTAGAGTTGGTAGCCCTGGGTTTATATATAAAATCAATGATGTATTCATCAAATCCAAGCTTTGGGCACATTGCCAATAATGTAAGCTCAGATACTCAACAGAAAACTCAGATAAATGTATGCAATTTATAAAAGTTCTGATGATAAATTGCCAGACAGACCAATAGTAAATTAGTAAATCAGACAGAGTAGGATCTCCGCAAAGTTAATGCTGGAAATAATGTGAGCACATTTTCCTCACAAAATGTTCATGCTGATAGGCTGCAGATTTTATGATTTGATGATTAATATGTTTAGTTCTATGGAACACGGTACTTATCTCACTTTGTTTTTCTGTTTGCAGTCTAGGGACTTCAAATCTAAACTTATCATCACTTAGTCAATACTCCTTCATTTACCTCTTTTCTTTTTCTTTTCTAATATTGATGCTTATCTACATTTTTTTTTGTCTTTACATAGATTTTTCATTCAATAAGAAAGTTCCCTATCACAAATAAAGGAAGCAATGTAAGTAAACTGAATCTTGGTCCTTGGCTAGTCTTGAATTCCTAAAAGTACTGACAATAAATTCAATTCAATTCTTTTATCATATCCATAATTGTTTCTTATCATATTAATGTAAAATTTCAATTACAATCTTTAACACATGATTCATGAAATATTGCAAACCATTTAAGATAGAACTGTGACTCATGCAGGATACTAAAACCCTGGAATGAATTCTGTGGTTATTTCCCATTAATAAGAAGGATACAACCAGTTCCAAAAGTAAGTGAAGACATCTTGACCTCTACTAATGGCAATGGAATGTCATCATGTGAACAGTAAGAACAAATGTTCTTTGTGAAGAGTACACCTAAGAAAACTTGCTTTTACACATTTGTTTACATTATGTTCAGCATGATTGAGAGATTGAGAGCACGTAGTCTGACAAATGATTAGAGAACTGATGAGATACTTGACATAGATTCATAAAACCATAGAATGGATGCAACATAGAAGAAGGACATTTGCTCCAAAATGTTTCAGTCAGTTTTCTGTGTCTGTGTTCACTGTCATTTCTGCAGAGACCTAAAAATTACTTATCTTTAGGTAATTATCATTTTTCAAAATTGCCTGGTTGAATATACCTTGATGATGAGCAGGCAGTGCATTCCAGAGCATAACCATGTTCTTTCTCATGTCACCTTTATTTCTTTTGCCAAAATTAATGTCCTCTAGTTCTCGATCTTTTTAGGAACAATGTCCCTCTATCTACCTAGATGCCTCATGACTATTAACACCACAGTCAAAGCAACTCTTTATCCAGTGTTCTTAAAAGAGAACAGCCCCAGTATCTCAATTCTCTCACATAATCAAAGTTCTGTACACTCTCTCATGTCTTCATGTCCTTCCTAAAAGGTGGTGCCCAGAAATGACATATTCTCATCTCCTTTCACAGCATTTTGATGTCTCTGGCTCCACCAGAATCCCTGATTACTCTCCGTGAGGGGTAGAGACACCCATAATGCTGGCGAAATATTTCCAAGTCAGGACAGAATGTGCTAAAATTAGGAGCTCACAGCATTCCTGTGCAGCTGCTTGTCTTTTCCTTTTAAGTGATAAAGATTGATGGCTTGGAAAATGTTGTTAAATAGCCTTGATTCGTTTTAACTATGTATCTTATCGATGGCATTATGTATTGGTAATGGAAGGAGTGAATGTTGCAAGTGGTGGATAAAATACCAGTCAAGCAGGTGATTTTGTTTTGGATTTTGTTGAGTTTCCTGAGTGTTGTTCAGAGTTGTACTCATCAACATAGACAAGTGGAAAGCAATTTATTTATGCTTTGTAGATTATCAGGAGATGCATTACTTACCACAGCTAGCTGTGGTCCTAACTTCTGACCTGCAGTTTTAACAATTATATATAAATGGTTGGTTCAGTTCACTTTCTGGCCAGTGGAAACCCCTAGAATGTTGAAAATGAATGTTCAATGAATTAATACTATTGAAATTCAATGGTCTTGTTGGAGGTAGCCATTACTTGGAAGTTGTGTGGAGTGGCTACATGCCACTTATCAGCCCAAATTTGGAGGTTTTGTTGCATAAAAGCATGGATTGTTCCAGCATCTCATAAATTACACTAACCATTGTGTAATCATCAGTGATCATCCCCATCTCTGATCTTATGAGCGAAGCTGAAGATAGTTTGCCCGGGACGCTACAATGAAAACGTTCAGCAACAATGCTCTGAGGCTAGATGATTGGTGTCCTACAAACACACCTATCTTCTTTTTGTGTTCAGTTTGACTCCAATCACTGGAAGGTTGCCTTGCCTGATTTCCATTAACTTCAGTCCTTCTGGGGATCCTTGATAGCACATTCAGTCAAATGCTGAATTGACAGTAAAGGTAGTCACACTAAGCTCACCTCTTAGTTCTAAATCTTTGATCACATTTTGATCAATGCTGTGTTGAAGTAAGGCGTTGGTAGGCTCAAATGGTTTTTCAGTGAGCAGATTATTGCTAAACAAGTGAAATGACTGTTACCATTACTATAATTGAGACTAGACTGGTTTGCATAATTGACTGGTTGGATTTGTCCTTTCCTTGCACACAGGACATAATTGGGAAATTTTCCATATTTCCAAGTAAATGCCAGTGTTGTAATTGTACTTGAGAAACCTGGCTAAGGATGTGGGTGTTTCTGGAACACAAGTCTTAAATACTATTAAAAATCGAAAGAACTGTCGATGCTGGAAATCAGAAACAAAAACAGAAATTTCTGGAAAAACCCAGCAGGCCTGGCAGCATCTGTTGACAGAAATCAGAGTTAACGATTTGGGTCCAGTTCTGAAGAAGGGTCACTAGATAAGATTAGATTCCCTACAGCGTGGAAACAGGCCCTTTGACCGAACCAGTCCACAGAGACCCTCCGAAGAGTAACCCACCCAGACCCATTTCCCTCTGACTAATGCACCTAACACTATGGGCAATTTAGCATGGCCAATTCACCTGACCTGCACATCTTTGGACTGTGGGAGCAAAACGGAGCACCCGGAGGAAACCCACGCAGACACGGGGAGAATGTGCAAATTCCACAAAACTGAGGCTGGAATTGAATCTGGGACCCTGTGAGGCAGTAGTGCTAACCACTGAGCCACCATGCCGCCCAGAACATTAATCTTGCTTTCTTTCCACCAACGCTACCAATTGATTGATTGATTTATTGTTGTCACATGTACCGAGAGACCGTGAAAAGTGTTGTTTTGTGTGCTATACAGTCAAATTGTACCATACAATTTGTATCAGGGTAGCAGAACAGAGTGTAGAATACAGTGTTACAGCCACAGAGAAGGTGCAGAGAAAGAGAGGTCAGAGGGCAAATAAAAATTCTGACAACAGCGGGGACGAAGCTGTTCTTGTGTCTATTCATGCATGTATTCAAACCTTTGTATATTCTGCCCAGCCGAAGAAGGTGGAAGAGAGTATAACCACAGTGGAAGAGGTCTTTGATTATGTTGGTTGCTTTTCCAGGCATTAGGAAGTATAGGTGGAGTCAATGGAAGGGAAGCTGGTTTGCGTGATGGACTTGGATGTTTGTAGTTTCTTGCGGTCTTGGGAAGAGCAGTTGCCATATCATGCAGTGCATCCAAATAGAATGCTTTCTATGGTGCATGTCTAAAATCTGGGGACATGCTAAATTTCCTTAGCCTACTGAGGAAGTGGAGACATTGTTGTACTCTCTTGACCATTGCGTCAATGTGGGTGGACCCAGACAGATTGTTGATGACCATTACTCCCAGGAACTTGACACTCTTGACTATTTCCATCTCAGCACCATTGATGCAGACAGGGGCCTGCCTCTCACATGGCTTCCTGACATCAATGACCAGGTCCTTCATTTTTCTGATGTAGATTGTAATCTTTACAAAATGCTGCTAAGCACTCAGTCTCTTTCCTGTATTCTGTCTCATTGTTTGATGTTTAACCAACAACAGTGGTGTCATTAGCAAACTTGTAAATGGATTTGGAGCAGAATTTGACCATACAGACATAAGTGTATAAGGAGTATAGTAGGGGGCTGAGTACACAGCCTTGCAGGGCACCGGTGTTGAGGAACGTGGTGGAGGAGGGGTTGTCGCTAATTCTTACTGATTGCTGTCTATGGATCAGGATGTAGAGGATCCAGTTATAGAGGAGAGGAGGTGAGACTTAGGTCTCAGAATTTAAAGATGCATTTGTTTGGAATTATGATGTTGGAGGTCGAATTGTAGTCAATAAGTAAACACTTGACTTGGGTATACTTGATATCGTTGGTTTCCTGAAGAAGGGCTAATGCCCGAAACGTCGATTCTCCTGTTCCCTAGATGCTGCCTGACCTGCTGCGCTTCTCCAGCAACACATTTCCATCTCTGATCTCCAGCATCTGCAGACCTCATTTTCTCTTCTATACTTGATATCCACATGTTTCAGGGATGAGTGTAGGGCCAGGGCCTATTGTGCCGGTAGATGAATTGCAAAGGACAATGGCAATTTGCTCGGCTGAAGTTGATGTGAGCCATGACTAACCTCTCGAAGCATTTTGTAGTTATGCTGCCAGACCTGCTGATTTTTTTCCCAGGAATTTATGTTCTGTCTCTTAAGCATTATTTCCAGAATTTTAAAAGGAGATATAACCTTTGTAGCATTCAGTCTTCAGCCATTTCTTGATATCATGTGGAGTGAAGCATGACTTGAATGAAGGGACTGAAGTCATGGTTACTAAATTGACACAAAGATAGGTAGGAAATTTAGTTATGACAAGGACCTAAGGATATAAATAGTTTAAATGATTTGGAGATCAGATTATTTAGTTAAGATCTGACAGATGGAGTGTAAAATCTATGTGAAGTTGACCAATTTGGCAGGAAGAATAAAAATCCTTATTTAAAATGCTTAATTTTAATGCTTTAAACAGTGAGAGATTGCAGAGTCCTGAGATTTGGAGGGATCGAGGCAACTTGTGCACAAAAAGTTAGCCTGCAGGTACAGCAATTAAAAATAGGTAAGTTACTAGAATGTTATCACTTATTGTGAAGGGAATTGAATACAAAATCAGTGAGGTTATGCTTCAGCTGTACAGAGCACTGATGAGACCACATCTGGAATGCTGTGTACAGTGTTGGGTGTCCTTACTGAAGGAAGGATGAAAATTCGTTGGAAGCAGTTTGGAGAAGATTGAAATTGGTGGGTTGTCTTCTGAAAGTCCTGAACAGTCTATACTTGTATCCATTGGTGTTTAGAACAGAAAGAGATAATTTGCTTAAAACATACAAGATCTTGAGGGGACTTGACAGGGTGGATGTGGAGAGCATGATTCTTTCTGTGGGAGAATCTAGAACTAGGGATCACTGTTTCAAAGTAAGGGGCCATCCGTTTAAAACAAAGCTAAAGAGAAATATTTTCTCACAGAGGGTTGTGAATCTTTGAAATGTTCTTCCTCAAAAGATGGTGGAAGCAGATTGCTTTAATGTTTTTAAGGAAGAGGACTCCCAGGACAACACTTTCCCAAATGTATACCAGTACGTCACCATTGCCGGAGGGTCTATCATGTCGGTGTGACAGGTATGATCGTGCTGGTGTCTGGAAAGTATGATTTCATGGTTATGCCTAAGTCAAGTTGACAGATCTGTGAGACAGTTCTCCCAATTTTGGCTCTAGTCCCAAATCTTAGTAAGGAGGACTGTGCAGAGTTGATGAGAATTAGGTATGCTGTTGCCCTGTCAGATGCCAACGTCATCGCCAGCTAGTCTGTTCAGTTTCCTTCTCTTTATGTTTCTCACTTGTGATTTGTTACAACTGAATGGTTTGCTCAGCCATTTTAGGTGGTATTTAGGTGTCAATCAAATTGCTGTGGATCTGGAGTATACTTAAGCAAATTTTGCATCCCTAAAAGAAATCAAATAATCAAAATGGTATTTTGTAACAATCAAAAATGGTTTCATGGTTAACATTTGATTAATCTTTGAGATTTATTGATTAAATTTTGTTGTCCCAGCAGGATTCGAACAATGTCCCCTTATCATTAGCTGGGGCCATCTAAATTATGAATATGTTATGAAGATGTGGGTGTACTGTATCTTTGAGAGTTAAAAGCTAGCAGTGACAGCACCAAGTGTTCTCAATAAGACAATGTAACGTGCTCCAGCTACTGGAGGAGCTGGTTGCTTGGAAACGACAAAAAACGGATTCAAATTAGGCCGATTAGTTTAAATTATACCCCGAAAAATACCAAATTCTAATCAAGTTTGAATTTAATAAATTGACAATCTTAAAAGCTGATGACACAATCCGATGCTCTGGGGTACAAGACTGGGGGGAAATTGAACAGTTGAGAGGAAAGCTGCCAGGCCCCAGCATGTAAACAGACTGCCTGGAAAAATAGCTCTCTTAAACGGTACCTTTCTCGATCAGTAACCTGTGAAGCAGAATCCCTAAGAAGAAGAAAAGACACAGGAAGATCCAAATAGAAGAACTGAAAGCTGCCTGGTTTTGAGATAAAATGTTTTGTTTTGTAAATCTTAATCGGGAGTTTTATCAGACTAGTATCATAGAAGGGAAAGTAAAATATACGTTATAGTAAGGACTTGTGAATAGTTTTTAGTTAATTATTCTCTGTTGTACTTTAAGAAAATAAAGTTGCTAATTTTTACTTTAAATAGTTCTTGGCCACTCAATCTTTTACAATTACTGCACGGGATAAATCTTTTCTGATGCTGGTTTAAATTAAGGAGGAGGGTTTACCCCACATCATAACAAATAGAGTGCCATGATCAACACATCACTGTCTCCTCATTGAACATAATTGGTGGAGACTCTCCCGACAATGAATGATGTAGGCATTGATGAGAAAGTTGGTAGAACTGCATACGATTGGCAGTGGGGAGCTTCCCAGGAACTGCAGTTTTCACTTTCTCCTAATTGATTTTAACCTTACTGCAAAGTATCTTCTAAGATGCCTACCTTGAAGAAGTTCTCCTCCTCTCTCTACAAGGATCTCAGTGAGTCTCTCTCTCTCTCTCACTGCACTCCCCACCTCCAGGTCATCTGTTCTGCCTGAAGCACCTTCATCTACCTATCACAGTCCCAGCTACCTTCCCCCCAGCCCCATACCCCTCCCATTTATCTCTCAGCACCCCCGGCCCTCAAGCCTCATTCCTGATGAAAGGCTTATGCCCGAAACGTCGATTCTCCTGCTCCTCGGATGCTGCCTGACCTGCTGTGCTTTTCCAGCACCATATTCTCAACTCTGATCTCCAGCATCTGCAGTCCTCACTTCCTCCCTGACAGCAAGAAGTCCCATTTTCTAATCTACAATTGAATGGCTAGTGAGGTGTATTTACATGCATGAGACCATTGTTATTATGACATTTCACAACATTGATATGAAGTTTCCCATTCTCCCACACTTGATATAAACTAGTCATCATATTCAATGAACATTCTGATCCTGACAGGAAAGTCAGAGTAGTCATTTGACAACTCCAGCTCGCAGATAGCGACCTCCATCAGTCACCAATATCTCAAGCCTGCTCCACATGTAGCAAATGCACAGCTGAGTCACCTCTCATACAGCAGTAATTCCAGGTCCTGACCCCCCCATTAGCAATGCCAATTATCCTCTGTCCAACATGTCCCAGATAAGTCATGTAGCACAGATGTCTATTGCCAGCTTTTGACTGTGCATGGCTCAGCTTCAAAGATGGCGCTGGAGCCAGATATCCAAAAGTCTGGCCATTGCCCTAGAAGTGTGGTCCATTGGTAATGAGATTAACTTTGGAAAATAACATTGCAAAATTAATTGGGACTTGCAAACTGCGAGAAACTGCCAAAATTGACATTTAGTCAATTTTTGAAGATTCAGCCCAATACCTCAGTTGAGCCAGTACCAGTGTTTGATACAGTTCCATCAGAATTTCCTTGCTTTTGTATTATATGCCCCTATTGATTTGTATGCTTTAGTAACCACTTTCTCAACCTGCCCTTCTATCTGCACTGATTTGTGTGCATATACCCATAACTTTCTTCTGCTCCTGCATCGTTAGAATTTTATCCTTTACTTCATACTGTAACACATGGTAAGCACTGCAGACATATGGATGCGAGACATATATTGAACTATTTATAATTAAACCTATATTTATGGTATTTTTGTTCAGTAGTTTTATGTTATTGTTTTTTCAGAATATATTTAAATAAATTGAATGTTTTGAAACTCTATTAAGAAATGAACTTCTTGGTTAACAAAAGGAATACACTTGCACTATTGACCATAAGCATCATAGTTGGTATGGGAAAGTATATATAACCCAAGAAGTTTTTTTTATATAAGCAAGAGTAATGTTGTCTCCATGCACACTGAAGCATAAGGTATTACCTACTAAGGTATTACTGCCATATAAAGTACATGATATAGCAACTAGCAGAACTGGGCTCTGGACCAGTTAAAGGTCTACATTGTCTGACTACATGAAACAATGATAAAAGATAAAGAAAAGCATGGCAACAAATCATGAGGTGGTAGGTAGAGCAGCCTATTATTGGCAAGTAAGTACTTTAAGATGTGGTTAGAAACATAAGGCTCATTTTAAAATATGAAGCATCTATTACATTGCTAATTGCACAACTGCCCTGAACATAAGAGAAAACTATATGCTACACTTTGCCCTATGCTTCTCATAATATTTAGGTGGCTTTATAAGCCAAAGCTAACCATGAATTTATATTTTATTCCTCCTCCCAAAACTAAACTAGATTTTATTTTCCAAGTAAACAGCAATTTTTTTCTGCAAGTCTTTAAAGCCTTTTAATTTGTAATCCATCTGCCATTTTTATGGCAGTTCTTAGTAAGGTTCCCGTACCTATAATAAAATTAAGTTCCTGGACATTTCCACATTGATCAAGAAATTTTCAGTGCATCTCATGTGAAAGATTGAAAGAAGTAGATCTGGACGACAGGCTGCAAAATTATTCCAGAGGTTGCCTTCTCCAAAAAATGTTTATTTCTGCTCTGTTTTAATCAGTTTAGGGAAAGCAGCCACCAAGTCTACTGCTCCATGAACAACAAAAATCTTCAACCTATACCAAAATGCATAGTTCTCCTCACACAAGACAAGCAAAAATGGCATGGCGATTGAAAGACCGGTGATACTGCTCAGCCAATAACTGCTGTTATTCTGAAAATCTCTAAATAAATCAGCAATGGCAATGAGCAGGATCTGAGAGGAAGAATAAAACCAGTAGCAGGTTCCAGACATGTTAAGCAAAGCAAATAATTAAAGAGAGAGATGTGCAAGTGTATGTTAGAAAAACATTGGAATAGTTTGGCATCCCACCAAATGTCAGAAGATCTCATGTTGGTCTTTATAAAATTCCACAATTTTGGGCCTTTTCTAGAGACTTCTATGACTTTACTGGCTTAGAAAATTTCCCATGACCCAAGGGAATTCTCTCAAAGTTTATTTTTGTATAAGGAGTGTCCAAGAAACTTTTATTGCAACAGTTGACATTTTCAACGCTGCATTAATTTGTGACATCATATGTAGTTGGTGTGAAGGCAAAGATAAATTACTCATCAAGACTTCCCCATGCTATGTTGGCCAGAGCATCATGGCTGGACACTTCCTTATCTCTCCCTTCAATCCTCCAACATCGCTTCATGCGACCGAAGGACTGCAGCAGTTCAGGAAGACAGCTCACTAAGACCTTCTCAAGTGCAACTGGAGATAGGCAATCAATGCCAGCCTAACCAGTGAAGCCCACATCCTATGAAAGAATGAAAAAAAGAGAAAAAACCTAAAGCCTCCCTGCATGTTTATTAGAAAATTTGTTTGCAACACATCAGAGAGGTTCTATTAAAGTGTATAACCAAAAATAGAAATATACAGCATTAATAAAATTTCAAGTGTAAGTTGATAGACCTGTATCATCCATACTTGAATGCCTAATTTGATGTACAATTGCAAATGTCCAATTTTCAATAACTTTAGTCAATGTCTACTGTATATTTGAAACAGTTTATGATGTCCATATATTCCATCAGCTGGTTTCAGAAACAGACTGCTTCCAGAATTGACTGATCCATAAATTTGATCTATGATTTATAATTAATATGCAAAACTATGTCATCTCTAATTGAAATTCATTTAAAATATCTGCAGTTTTGAAATTACCATATTAAACTGCACATATAATATTCTAAATCAAGTCTACAAAACTTTGGATTCAAAAGCAAACATGCAAATATCTTATCCAAATGAACATTTGTAACACAAAAAAAGTCAAAGTCAACAACTTAATTTTAAAAAAGTACACAATGTAAGTCAAATTTTGACTGAGTGAAATATGTTTTAATTATACAATAAAAGAAGGAATCTGTATAAAGTTACTTTTAGCATGTCTTTTTTTTAAGCTCATCTGATTAGCGTAATGGTCACCCCTGACACTCTGACGCTCCAGGGAAAACAGCCCCAGCTTATTTAGCATCTCCCTATAGCTCAAATCCTCCAACCCTGGCAATGTCCTTGCAAAACTTTTGTGAACCCTTTCAAGTTTCACAACATCCTTCCGATAGGAAGGAGACTAGAATTGCACGCAATATTCCAAAAGTGGCCTAACCAATGTCCTGCACAGCCACAATATGACTTTGCAACTCCTACAATCAATGCTCTGAACAATAAAGGAAAGCATACCAAACTCATGAGGAGACAAGTTATTTTCCTTGGGGTGGGGGAGTCCAGAGCTAGAGGGCATAGATTTAGGATGTGAGGGAAAGAAATAAAAGGGACCTAAGGGGAACTTTTTCAGAGGGTGGTGCATGTATGGAATGAGCTGCCAGAGGAAGTGGTGGAGGCTGGTACAATTACAGCATTTAAAAGGCATCTGGATGGGTATATGAATAGGAAAGGTTTAGAGGGATATGGGCCAAATGCTGGCAAATAGGACTAGATTAGGTTAGGATATCTGGTCGGCATGAACGAGTTGGACCAAAGGGTCTGTTCCATGCTGTACATCTCTATGACTCTAATGGCTGCATTCTAGAACACTAAACTGATGAATCCAAGTGCATGTTTTTGTGAATCTATTTCTGCACAATGAGACAGACATCGATTCGTCAACTATGAATGACAGTGCATCCCATTCTGTTCTCCAGACTCAAACGTCAGCTTGGTAATAGTCAGTCTTAAGTAGTTAGTCTTACTTTAAAAATACAGAATAAATAACTATATTTACTTTGTTCATAAAGTTTGGCACATGTTGCAGATTTTAGCTTGAGTATCCTTATACAATAGACCTAGCAAAATACACATTTAACTGTGGGAACAAATTAGATAGCAAGGATACATCAAATACCCTGAATGGTACCAGGAACATTAAATATATTTTTAAAAGACTGAAAAATTCTACGTGTTCATGTAGAAAAATAATTTAAAGTTATCTACTATTCTATTCTGAAATTAAAAGTATGAACTTTTCCCAAATAGATAAAAAAAATCAACAAGGCATAAATATGGCATCAGGTCATATTGGACTTGAAACATTAACTATATTTCTTTCTGCACAGTTGATGCCAGACCTGATTTTCTCCAGCGCTTTCTGCTTTTATTTCAGACCTATGAAGTTTGGCAGTCAGTGACTGTATGGCTGTAAGGACCAAATCTTCAGTACAGGTTGTCACATGCTGATTGTTCATCTTTCTTTCGAACAGGTTGATTGATGACCACTTGATTCTGAAAACATCACCTTCAATATGGGTAAAGCATCAGAACTGTCTATTCCAAAATGACTCTTACTCAAATGTTTCATTCCTTATGAAAACTGTAGTCTGCGCTTTGTGTCCTTTAGATGTGACTTTACAGTACAATATCTTGGACAACGTCTTTTTAACGATAGATGTATTGAGAATAATAAAAACCCAGGGATCAATTATTGAATTAAATGACAAGCATCGGAGTGCTGTAAGGTCAGCTTCATTGTTCCTCTGCTGAGAAATTGCCCCAATGTATGTACGAACCTAGAATAAATACAAAGAAATGAAACATGGAATTACACAAAGTATACATTGCAGAATCAGGCCTCTTCTGGAGGTTTTTTTTATCTGTCGTCATTTAGTTAAATTCCTTCTTCCTCATATGATCACCCATAATTTACCAATACCATTCACCTCAACTATTCCCAGGGTTAGTGAATGTCACACTCTTATCACTTGTTGGGTAGACGTTACTTCTGAAATTCGTACATGAATTCTCAGTGACTATCTTATATTGATGATCTCCAGTTATTTTTCTTTCCCATCATTTTTAAAGAGCTCTATTAAACCCTCTCCCTTCTCTTTTCACAAGAAAACAGAGTCATTTGTAAAGTGATTGATCTACTTGCAATTTGGTTGCAGCAGCAGGCTCCCATGGGAACAGTGGACATGCTTTAATGATATCTTCAAAGCATCCCTGAAGAGGTCAAAAACCCACACCAACTCATGGTAGTCAATGGATTGTGACTGATCAAAATGGAAAAGGCTCATTGAAGGAGGAACTGATCTTATCATAAAATTTGGTTGAGAATACACAGGTGTGATATCAAGGCATCAGAAAGAGCACACATAACTCCAATAACTTATTTACCAAATCTTTCAAGCAAGCACTTGACCCACATATGGTAGAATCTGAAGATCACACATTGGACTTACGAGATTGTGGATTTATCCATACGCTGGATTATACAGAGTTTCAGAGATTTGCAAGTGTTTTATGCAGATCTATCAATTACCACAAATACCAGTTTCCATTGTTGCTTTCTGAAACCTTTCCCTGCTCAGAAGCTAACACTCCACTTGGGGAAAAACCCCATTTTTTTGTGTGTGAATAAACCCACAATCAAATTAACTAGTCACCCAACAAACACTGCCCACCAGGAGCAGTATGACAAACAAAATCCAAAAAGAGGATTAACAAGTGGAGGGACTAAATCATTGTGGTGTTAGAGGGGAAAATAATGCAAACCACCCACTGATGTACCTCCCTATCCTTAAAGGCTTCAAGGATACTGGTACAGCTCAAAAAAGTTTTTTTTTAAAAAAAGGGAGTAATCAAGGGAAGCTCTAAATTAATACTCTATCAGAGGAGAGATAATGGGCCCCAGTCACAGTGGTGCCCACCTCTCTCTGAAAGCTTCAAGGCTACTGGTGGACACCATGTGCTCCCTCTCTAGGCAGAACCTAACTCTCTTTCTTATTATTCAAAATACAGCACTTTCCATCTTTATTTTAGTAACCCACCATCAATTAAAGCACCCAATTATCTTTTAATGTTAGAAACGGTTATGGATCTGACCAAACTCCCTTCACATATATCAAGGAACAAAGCCCTGTCCTAACTTTTATCCTACTTAAAGGAAAGAGTGAAATACCTGTCATTGCCGATCATCTATCATTATGTTTTTTGCCACACTGTCGCCCTATCTCTTAAAGCATTAGTATCTAGAAATCTATCAATCTCTGCCTTGAGCATATACAAGCATTGAGCTTGCACATCCCTCTGGGCTACAGAAGTCTAAATATTCACCAGTCACTGAGTGAAGAAATTCCTCCTCATCTCTGTCTTAAATGATCTGCCGCTTATTCTAAGACTGTTTCACATGATTCTAGTCTCCTTGCCAGGGAAACATTCTTTTTGTATTGACCCTCCTTAGCCATTCTGTAAGTTCATCCATTAATTCCCCTAAATTCTAGTACATACAAGCCAAGTCTTCTCTATCTTTCCTCATAGAGAAGTCCTGCCATCCCATGATTGGTTTGGTGAACCTCCACTACACTCACGCTATGGCAAGCATAACCTTTCTTAGGTAAAGAGACCAAAATGGCATACAATATTTCAGTCTCACCTAATTTCATTACAATGAAGTATGACATAGAGCCATACAGCAGGGAAACAGACCCCTTAGTCCAACCAGTCCATGCAGAACATATTGCCAAACTAAACTAGTCCCACCTGCCTGCTTCTGGCCCATATCCCTCCAAATCTTTCCTATTCATGTACATAGCTAAGTGTCTTTTAAACATTGTAACTGTGCACACATTCACCACTTCCCTCTGAAAGTTCATTCCACACGAGAACCACCCTCTGTGTAAAAGATTTGCCCCTCATGAATTTTTTAAATCTCTCTCCTCTCACATTAAAAATATGTCCCCTAATCTTGAAATTCCCTATCCTAGGGAAAAGACACCTACCATTAACCCTAATTATACCCCTCATGATTCTATAAACCACTCTAAGGTCACGTCTCAAACTCCTGTGCTCCACTGAAAAAAGTCCCAGCCTATCCAGCCTTTCTTTATAACTCAAACCTTCCATACCCAGCAACATCCTGGTAAAATTCTTCTGAACCCTCTCTAGCTTAATAATATTCCTATAATTGAGCGACCACAACTTGAAAATGTATTCCTCACCAACGTCCTGTACAACTTCAACATAACTTTCCAACTCCTATACTCAAAAGAACTGAGCAATGACTGCAAGTGTGCTAAGTGCCTTTTTAATTACCTTGCCTACCGTGACACAAACTTCAAAGAATCTTGGACCCGAACCCCTAGGTCCTGCTATTCTAAAACACGACACAAGGCCCTACCATTAATTGTATAAGCCCTATCCTTATTTGTTGCACCAAAATGCAATGCCTTGCACTTATCCAGATTGAACGCCATCTGCCATTTTTCAGCCTATTGACCCATTTGATCAAGATCCCTTCGTAATCTTAGAAATCCTTCTTCACTATTTACAATGCCACCAATTTTGGTATCGTCCACAAACTTACTAATTACGCCTTCAATATTCTCATCCAAGTCATTTTATACAAATGACAAATAAAAGAGGACCCAGAACCAATCCCTGTGGAACACTGCTGCTCACAGGTCTCCAGTCCAAAGGGCAACTCTCCACCACTACGCTGTCTCCTGTCCTTAAGCCAATTATGTATCCAGTTGACAAGCTACCCTGAATCCCATGTCACCTAAATTTACTAATTAGCCTATAATGTGGAACCTCATCAATCTTTACCACTGTATTCAAATCCTCTTCAGAAACATATACATACCTTTTGGCTTCCTAATTGCTTGCTGCACCTACAAATCGTTTGGATATCAACATTTTAAATCTCTCACCATTTCAGAAGTACACTGCACTTCTGATCTGCCTATCAATGTGGATAACCTCATAATAATTTACATTGTATTCCATCTGCCATATTCTTGCCCACTCACTCTGCTTGTCAAAATTCCTTTGGAGCCTCTTCGCAACTTCCTCAGAGCTTACATTCCATCTGGTTTTGGAAATATTATATTTGCACTCTTAATCAAAACACTGATTATTGTAGGTTGTGAACAGCTGGGGCTCAAGCACTGATCCTTGTAGTACTCCATTAGTTGCAGCCTTGCAACCTTAAATTTTACCCATTTATTACTGTTGTCTGCTTTCATTTCATTAACCAATCCCCAATCCATACTAGTATATTAACCTCCTATCTAAGTGCTCTAATTTTGTTTACTAAACTCCTGTATGGCATCTTATTCAAAACCTTTTGAAAATCGAAATACATCAGACCACTGGCTTCCCTTAACTACACAGTTAGCAATATTGTAGCACTGAAAATGTGTTGCTGGAAAAGCGCAGCAGGTCAGGCAGCATCCAAGGAACAGGAGAATCGACGTTTTGGGCATAAGCCCTTCTTCAGGAATGAGGAAAGTGTGTCCAGCAGGCTAAGCTAAAAGGTAGGGAGGAGGGACTTGGGGGAGGGGCGTTGGAAATGCGATAGGTGGAGGGAGGTCAAGGTGAGGGTGATAGGCCAGAGTGGGGTGGGGGTGGAGAGGTCAGGAAGAAGAATGCAGATTAGGAAGGCGGTGCTGAGTTCGAGGGATTTGACTGAGACAAGGTGGGGGGAGGGGAAATGAGGAAACTGGAGAAATCTGAGTTCATCCCTTGTAGTTGGAGGGTTCCAGGTGGAAGATGAGGCACTCCTCCTCCAACCGTCGTGTTGCCATGGTCTGGCGATGGAGGAGTCCAAGGACCTGCATGTCCTTGGTGGAGTGGGAGTGGGAGTTGAAGTGTTGAGCCACGGGGTGGTTGGGTTGGTTGGTCCGGGTGTCCAAGAGGTGTTCTCTGAAACGTTCCGCAAGTAGGCGGCCTGTCTCCCCAATATAGAGGAGGCCACATTGGGTGCAGCGGATGCAATAGATGATGTGTGTGGAGGTGCAGGTGAATTTGTGGCGGTTATGGAAGGATCCCTTGGGGCCTTGGAGGGAAGTAAGGGGGGAGGTGTGGGCGCAAGTTTTGCATTTCTTGAGGTTGCAGGGAAGGTGCCGGGAGTGGAGGTTGGGTTGATGGGGGGGTGTGGACCTGACGAGAGAGTTACGGAGGGAGTGGTCGTTTCAGAACACTGATAGGGGAGGGGAGGGAAATATATCCCTGGTGGTGGGGTCCGTTTGGAGGTGGCGGAAATGACTGTGGATGATACGCTGTACATGGAGGTTGGTGGGGTGGTAGGTGAGGACCAGTGGGGTTCTGTCCTGGTGGCGGTTGAAGGGGCGGGGCTCAAGGGCGGAGGAGCGGGAAGTGGAAGCGATGCGGTGGAGGGCATCGTCGACCACGTCTGGGGGGAAATTGCGGTCCTTGAAGGAGGCCATCTGGGTTGTACGGTTTTGGAACTGGTCCTCCTGGGAGCAGATGCGGCGGAGTCGAAGGAATTGGGAATATGGGATGGCGTTTTTACAGGGGGCAGAGTGGGAGGACGTGTAGTCTAGGTAGCTGTGGGAGTCGGTCGGTTTATAGTAAATGTCCGTGTTGATTCGGTCGCCCGAGATAGAAATGGAAAGGTCTAGGAAGGGGAGGGAGGAGTCTGAGACGGTCCAGGTGAATTTGAGGTCGGGGTGGAAGGTGTTGGTAAAGTGGATGAACTGTTCGACCTCCTCGCGGGAGCACGAGGCAGCGCCGATACAGTCATCGATGTAGCAGAGGAAAAGGTGGGGGGTGGCATTTCCCCTCCCCCCACCTTGTCTCAGTCAAATCCCTCGAACTCAGCACCGCCTTCCTAACCTGTAATCTTCTTCCTGACCTCTCCGCCCTTACCCCACTCCGGCCTATCACCCTCACCTTGACCTCCCTCCACCTATCGCATTTCCAACGCCCCTCCCCCAAGTCCCTCCTCCCTACCTTTTATCTTAGCCTGCTGGACACACTTTCCTCATTCCTGAAGAAGGGCTTATGCCCGAAACGTCGACTCTCCTGTTCCTTGGATGCTGCCTGACCTGCTGCGCTTTTCCAGCAACACATTTTCAGCTCTGATCTCCAGCATCTGCAGTCCTGACTTTCTCCTTGAATATTGTAGCACTACCAAGTTTGTCAAACATGATTTCCCCTACTAAAATCCATGTTTTTACTTGCCAAATCAGATCGTTATTTTTGAAGGGTCCAGTTATCACAACCTTCATAATAGATGCAAGTATTTCCCTACTACTGACATCCAGGCTAACAACTCTGTAGTTCCTGGATTTCTCCCTCCCTCCCTCCTTTCTCAAATTATGAGGTTACATTTGCAACTTTTCAAATGTTCTGGAATCTGAAATAGTTTGAAAGATGACAACCAGTGCATCCACTATCCCTGTTGCCTGTCTCAACACTCAGCAATGTCGATCCTGGAAATTTATCAATTTTCAGTTCCATTAATTTGCTCATTACTAATTATTTACAATATTAATTTATTTTAGTTCTATATTCTCAACAATCCCGTGGACCTCTATGATTTTTGGGAGATTTCTTACATTTCCTTCTGTAAGTACACACATTAACTATTTATTTAGTTTTGGTGCCATTTTCCTATTTCTCATCATAATCTCCTGCCTATTATGGACTTACATTTGTCTTTTCTAAGCTTTTCCTTTCCACATTCCCGAGAAGCCTTTCCAGTCCATTTTTATATATCTTGCTAGTGTACATTAATATTCTCTTCTGCCATTCCTTATTGCTTTCATCTGCTTCCTTTGCTGAATTCTAACATGATGCCAATCCTCAGGCAATTTTTGGCAATTTCACCTTTAAACAAATTAGCTATCTCACTGTTCCTGTGTGTTTTTGTGCATTGAGGAAACACACAGGAACGTAAACCATGTATTGATTATTTAAGTGCCAGCCATCACTTATCTACTGCCATACCTTATAACGTATCCACCTATCCAGAGTCCACACAACCTGTCATACATTAAAGTTTCCTTTGCTTCAATTTAAGACCTAGTTACAGAATGAAATACATTGCTTTCAAAATAATAGACAATTTGATGTAACAGCACTCTTCACATCAAAAGATATCGACCTAGCCAAGGATACCATTGCCACATTATTGGACAAAGCGGTTACTAGGACACCTGATGACACCAGCAGCATCAACAAGAACAGCATATTAAAACTACTATACCTATGCCTCAAATTCAATGGACAGGTGTACAGACAAATCAATGGCACACCAATGGGTTCCCCGATATCAGGACTGATAGCAGAAGCAGTAATGCAAAGCTTACAATAGACAGCCTTCCCCACCATCCAACCCAAACTCTGGTTCCAGTATGTAGATGACACCTTTGTCATCATTGAACGTAGACAACTGCAAGAAACCCACCACCACATCAATAACACCCTCATCGGAATAACGCTCACTATAGAAGAGAAAAACAACAGCAAACTCGCCTTCCTGGCTGTATTAGTGTAACGCACACCTATTGGGGAACTCCAGACCAATGCGTCCATGAAGAACACCCATACTGACCAGACAGCAACCATAACAGCAACCACCCCAACACCTAAAAATGGAGCTGCATTAGGACATTATTTAAACAAGGGCACACTGCAGCAACCCAGAACTCTAGAAGGCAGAACAGGAACACCTATTCAAAGGATTTAAAGGAAACGGGTACCCCAAGAGTACTATCCTCCGATACTTACAGGACAAACCCAAAGAAGACAAGACTACAAGACCAGACACAATAGCAACCATATCATACATCAAAGACATATCAGAGATAACCACCCAACTACTCAGACCCTTGGGAATCTTAGTGGCCCAAAAACCAGTTAACACCTTCCTCCAGCTCCTCACAAAGGTTAAAGACCCAACGCCCACATCCAATAGGATGTACTTCATCTACAAGATACCCTGCAAAGACTGTGAAAAACACCACATAGGACAAACAGGAAGAAAACTCATCATATGAGTGCACAAACATGACCAGTTCACTCTCATTTCCAACCACACAAACAACAAAGCATACAAATTCAACTGGGACAATATCACCATCCCAGCAGAGGTGAACAGAGACATGCCAGAGAATTCCTTGAAGCTTGGCACTCCAACTGGAACTCAAACAACAGACACATTGAACTGGACCAGGATGCAAACCATTCAGTTCCAGAACCTAGAGTATTAACAAACAGCTACATATAAATATCAGGCAGGACAGAGCACCAACACCATATCAAAGGTGCACTGATGATGTCACTTAGTGAGGCAACAAAATGTCTGCAGGAAAACACACTGTAAACGAATCCATTACTTCATCCACAACTTGAGCTACAAATCTTCTCAAGAATTCTAATAGCATTATTAATTAGTCCTTTATCATTGTATAGTATAAGATGTAAAGTATCCTGTCAGCTTGTTGTCTGCTCAACACACTGCTCTTGAAAACTACCATGTACAAATTTCAAAAATTGATCTTCCAATCCTCAATATAAATGTTGCTCATTAAATGTTGGTATTTAGACTGAATTTACCCATGACTATTTCAGTACCCACGTTACATGCACCTCTAACCTCCTAGCTTATACCATGTTTATTCTGTGTGCCACATTAAGACTAGTATTCTCTGGTCTATAAACACCTCTTACCAATGTTTTCTGCCCCTTGCTGTTTCTCAGAACCACCCAAACAAACTGTGAGTTCTATCCTACCAACTGAACGTCCTCTCTCACAAATGTACTGTATCCGATTTCCTTTTCCTTTTGGTCTGTCCTTTCTAAATGTTGAATATCCTTAAGTATAGAGACTCCAACTTTTATTGCCCATCAGCCAGATTGCCACAAAGGCAACTAGATCACACCTGTTCATTTTTATTTGTGCTATTGAGTCACCTAACTTGTTGTAAATGTTGTATGTATTCAAATGGTTTCCTTAATTCTGTCTTTGCAACATTAGAAACAGAAAATAGGAAGAGTAAGCCATTTGGTCCTTTGAATCTGCTCCACCATTCAATCTAATAATGGCTGATCATCCATATCAATTCCCAGTTCCAGCTTTCTCCCCATATCCTCTGATCCTTTTAACCCTAAGAACTATATCTAACTCCTTCTTGAAAACATTCAATGTTTGGCCTCAACTGATTTCTGTGACAGAGAATTCTATAGGTTCATCATTCTCTGGGTGAAGAAATTTCTCCTCATCTCAGTGCTAAATAGCCAAGCTCATCTACTTAGACTGTGCCCCATGTTTCTGGACTCCCTGGCCATTTGAAACATTCTTTCTGTCTCGTCCTGTTAGAATTTTAAAAGTTTCTATGACATCCCTCCTCATTCTTCGACATTCCAGTGAATATAATCTTAACTGATCCAATCTCTCTTCATACTTCAGTCCTGCCATCCCAGGAATCAATCCAATAAATCCGTGCTGCACTCCCTCCACATTCTGTCATTTACTCTTTTTGATGTTGGCCTTTGTTTCTGGTTCTACTTTTGCTTGTTATTTTTCTAATCTCATTGCCCAGCTTAGTTTTGCACTATCTGAATTCCATTTCAATTTTCAATTTCCCCTTATAAGTTGGTTTAAACGTTTTCTAAGAACACAAGCAAATCCCCCTGTGCAGATATTAGTCCCAATCTTGCTAAGCTGTGACTGTCCTCCTTGTGCAGGATTGACCTGTCCCAGATGTGAACCTAATACCCCAGAAATCTAAAGCCTTTCTTCCTCGCCAGGCACATGGTAATTTGCTCAAAATTATTATTTCTATGCTCACTAGCATGTGGTGGTGAGAGTAATCTTGAGGTTACTGTCTTAAAGGTCCTTATTTACATCCGCCTTTCCTTGCTGCCTAAACTCTGCTATCAGGACCTCATCCCTCTTTTTATCTATGTTATTGGTATCAATGTAAACCATGACCTCTGGATTGTACAACTTCTCCCAAAAAAACACCCTGCAGCTGCTCAGTGACATCCTTGTAGCAGGCACTGAGGCTGCAATGTGCTATCCTGTAATCAGGTCTAAGGCTGCAAAAATGCATTCTGCATTCCCCGAACAATTACATATCCTACCACTATTGCCTTTTAACTCTCATCCACAACCCTTCCCCCAAGGCCACATGTATAATTAATCCTTGTGGTGCCACAAACTTTCCAGATTCTACATTTCTGAGGAACCACCACCCTCAACAATAACCAAAGTGGAAAGCCAGACAGACTCATAAGACTCTGGTGCTACCTGCCAGTTACTCCTGAGGTGGAACACATTTCTATTTTGCCTGTTGGCACCTCACTTGCCATAGAACTACGTGCTTTCCAAATAGTTCTCACCTTTGTGGATTCATAATCATTAAATTGATTTCACATAATATTAACTCAAACAAATCAAATACAAAATGAAAACAAAATATTACTAATTTTGAGAATTAAATGGAATGTCAAGTTGAAAAAAATTAAGGTTTCTGCTCCATGAAAATTCTACTGTTGCCCAAATTGTAAAATAACTATTATCTTGTAAGGATAAAACATACTAGTCTGTTGAAAATTTTCTATTGATATTCTCTGCCATAGACATTGTGATTAGATTTCAGTTTCTTCAACGCCTTAAATAGTTGTCCGTGCTTTCCAAACTTTTCTCCATCCATTCATTTCCAAAGACTCTTAAGTTTCCATGGATGGTAAATAAGTTGCTATCACAAGCTGGTCAGAAACTCTAAGAAGGGGCTTGGTGAGCTCGATTATACCGTTCCTCAGTAAAATTATTTTGTTCCTTTGAGGAAATGCGCTTTTTGTTGGTTACGAAAGCCCTCTGGATACTCGGTAAGGGTGCGCGTCCCTTTTGCTCGCCCTGTTACTTTCTCACATCCAATTTAATAAACAAGTAAGACTGAAACTCGTTGGCGCGCTTGTTCCCATCAAGGCCCTCTCAGGAAGGCGCACGCCAACAGCCCAGGGCGGGAGTGTGAGAGAGATGCTGCCTAAGCTCTGCTTTCAGGACCCCTCATCCCTCTTTTTACCGAGGTCATTGGCATCAACGTAAATCATGACCTCTGGATTGTTCAACTTCTCCCCTCCCCAAAGAAAAACCCCCAATGTGCAGCTGCTCAGTGACACCAGGGGCCAGACTGAGACTCACCGTGAGGGGCACAGAGCAGATCACGAAAGTAATCGTCATGATGGCTAAAAGAATGAGGTGGTCCACTTCCTCGGCTTGAGCACTGTGATCTCTCCTGGCGCTGGACTGCCTGGAGCATCTCCGTGACCTCTGCCTCTGGTACATGCGGCAGAGGTTGATAATAACCGAGACGTTGCACAGTAAGATGGAAATGATCAGCACCTTCATGAGGATGGCGTAGGACAGGGAGTAGAGGCGCACCTTGGCCGGCTGGCATTTGGTGTGCATCATGATGAAGCACCAGGTCCCCGGGTAGTACTGGGCGTACGGGCCGGTGTGGAAGAGCGGCAGCGAGCAGAACACGATGCAGAAGCCGTAGATGAGCGGGATGGTGACCAGGCCGGTGCGCCGGTTGGCGTGCCGCGAGTAGAAGTAAGGGCAGCCAATGGACAGGTAGCGCTCCAGGGCCATGGCGAACAGGATCAACATGGAGCTGAGCCCGAAGAAAGCCATGGCGAAGGCGCAGTAGTCGCAGAGCCGGAGGTGCATGAGCGAGAAGCCGCTGGCATAGGCGGCCAGCACCACGGGGCTGATGAGCAGGTTCCCCATCAGGTCGGTGACGATCAGGCTGCTCACCAGGATGTGGAACAGGGACACCCGGCTGCGGCTGCCCCTCTTGTGCAGAGCCAGCACCACCAGCGCCAACACATTGCCCAGGACGCCGGTGACGAACATGATGGCGCTGACAGCCGGTCCGGCGCCGGGGCACACTGTCGTAGAGTTCCAGTAGCTATCATTGCACATAGCGGGGCTGTCCTCCAGCAAGGGAGATGGGAGATGGGCAACTCTCTCTCTCTCTCTCTCCCTCCCTCTCCTCAATCGGCGGGACACTCTCCAACAGATTTCCTACCCACCTTAAACTCAGGGACAAACAGAGTTCCACTCCTTCCGACCTGAGGGAAAGAGCCCCATGTGGGGTTCCCACACTTCCTTCCCTCCCCTTTGGTCCGGGCTGACGTAAGGCTAGTATCCCCCCCCCCCCCTCCTCCCCCAATGAAAGCCCAATCCTCTCCCACTCAAGAATAAAAACCTCAGTTACCCTTACAACACTGGGGTTTCTCTCTCTGTCCCTCCCTCCTCACGATTGCATTCCACGTCCCCTCCCACCCCTTCACCCCACATCCAGACCAGCACACTCCTGTCCAATTAGCACCTCCCGCCCCCCCAAGTCTCCACGGAGCCAAGTCTGAGAGAGGGCTGGGGAACTCGCAAGTTCAATCTTGCTGCTGGACGAGCTACTGGATGTGTGGGTGGGAACAGGATGTGAGTAGTAACCGCTTTCTGAAGAAAACATAGCCTCTGTTCTGTTTTTTATTTGGCACCAAACCGTGAAAGAGCAAAGTCACACATACCTAGAAGATGATTAATGCACCTTGAGAAGTATTTCCATGTGCATTATACATGCCGTGCGTATTGTCTGATGGGAAAACCTAGAGAAATTCAACAGAAACAACAATTTATCGATTGTAACTAATGAATGTTAATGTGTGACTTTCATCATTGCTTATAGGTCACATTTAACCAGATTTCACAATAGATTGAGTCATTAAGTCAAGTGGCAAAAGACCTATAACGAATTTTAAGAAAGTAAAAGCAAATAGAAAACAGTTTTAATCACTTCTGACGTTCTGAGGGAGAGTCACTGAACCCGAAATGACAACTCTCCACAATATACTGCCAGACCAGCGGAGCTTTTCCAACCTTTTCTGTTTTTGTTTGTGTTAATCACTGGCTTGTCTGAAACTGTATTAAGGACTAGGCCAGATCACTCAAAACATTCCTAAGCAGGCAGCCGAGACTGTAACTTTGCAATTTCCTTTGGTAAGTGTCCAGTTAAAATTACCCGGAGTAAGTTAGCTGGGTTGACTACCAGGTTAAAACAGACAAAAATTTATTCACTAAATTACAGAATGAAACACAAAGAACAGAATATCCACAGGAGTCAGTCTATCCAAAGTAGACTTAATTATGTGTTAACGAGTTTGGAGAAGATTTTTATGCTTAATTATGCTATCCCAAAAATATACAACAGTCCCAACAAACAAATCCCTTAAACACAGAGTGAAAATGAAACAGGCTTACAGGTTGAGATTAGAAGGGCTGAAGAAGTTATAGTCTCAACATTTTTTTAATTTCAAAAATATACTTTATTCATAAAATACTTTGATGATCTGTACAATTGGACATGCCATACATATGTAAACATTCCATTTGTTTGCATACCGAAAACAGAGTAATCATTCCTAGTTATAGGTCTGTACGAGTATATTTTATTGCTGAGGCATCAGCAGAGCCCAAATGACTGCGCGGGCCCCCTGTTCTTCTTTAGGCAGGCAGACTTTACACAGTGGTCTTTCCCCACCGCGCCTTGGCGGCAGCTACCCCAAGCTTCAGCGTGTCCCTCAATACGTAGTCCTGGACCTTGGAATGTGCCAGTCTGCAACAGTCAGTCGGGGTCAACTCCTTCAGCTGGAAGATCAACAGGTTTCGGACCACCCAGAGAGCGTCCTTCACTGAGTTGATGATCCTCCAGGCACAGTTGATGTTCGTCTCGGTGTGCGTCCCAGGGAACAGACCGTAGAGCACGGAGTCCCGCGTCACGGCGCTGCTCGGGACGAACCTCGACAAACACCACTGCATTCCTCTCCAGACTTCTTCTGCGTAGGCACATTCCAGAAGGAGGTGTGTGACAGTCTCGTCCCCCCCACAGCCGCTTCGAGGGCAGCGTGCGGTGCAGCAGAGAATCCGGGCGTGCATAAAGGATCTCACAGGCAGAGCCCTTCTCACCACCAGCCAAGCCATGTCTTGGTGCTTGTTGGAAAGTTCTGGCGATGAGGCATTCTGCCAAATGGCTTTGACAGCCTGCTCAGGGAACCGCTCAATAGGATCCGCCCTCCAATTTTCCCGAAGGGTCTCAAGGACACTACGTGCTGACCACTTCCTAATGGACTTGTGGTCAAAGGTGTTTTTCTTCATAAACTTCTCCACGAAGGACAGGTGATACGGAACGGTCCAACTACTCGGAGCTTTCCGCGGCAGCGAGGCCAGGCCCAACCTTTGCAACACCGGGGACAGGTAGAACCTCAGTACGTAGTGACACTTGGTGTTTGTGTACCGGGGGTCCATGCACAGCTTGATGCATCCACACACAAAGGTGGCCATCAGGGTGAGGGTGGCATAGGGTTTATTTTTTCCCCCGTTGCCCAGATCTTTGTACAGCGAGTCCCTTCGGACCCGGTCCATCTTTGACCTCCATATAAACTGGAAGATGGCCCGGGTGACTGCAGCGACACAGGTTCTGGGAATAGGCCAGACCTGTGCCACGTATAACACCAATGACAGTGTCTCACACCTGATGACCAGGTTTTTTCCCGCGATGGAGAGTGACCGTAGTTTCCATCTGTCCAGTTTCTGCCTCACTTTGCTGATACGCTCCTCCCAAGACTTGGCGCACGCCCCAGCCCCTCCGAACCAAATACCCAGCACCTTCAGGTGGTCGGTCCTGACGGTGAAGGGGATCGAGGATTGGTCGGCCCAGTTCCCGAAGAGCATGGCCTCGCTCTTGCCTCGGTTTACCTTGGCCCCCGAGGCCCGTTCGAACTGGTCACATATGCACATGAGTCTGCGCACGGATAGCGGATCCGAGCAGAAAACGGCGACGTCATCCACGTACAGGGAGGCCTTAACCAGCAGGCCCCCGCTGCCAGGAATAGTCACCCCTCTCAGGCTCGCATCCTTCCTGATGGACTCAGCAAATGGCTCTATGCAGCACACAAACAAGGCAGGAAAGAGAGGGCAGCCCTGCCTGACTCCAGATCTGACTGGGAAGCTATCTGATTCCCACCCTTTGATTGAGACTGCACTGACAATGTTGGTGTAGAGCAGTCTGATCCAATTGCAGCTTCCCTCCCCGAAGCCCATTTTGGAGAGAACATCTCTCATATACCTGTGTGATATCCTGTCAAAGGCTTTCTCCTGGTCCAGGCTGATCAGGCAGGTGTCCAACCCTCTGTCCTGCACGTAGGCGATCGTATCCCTGAGGAGTGCGAGACTCTCAGCGATCTTCCTGCCCGGCACAGCACAGGTTTGGTCAGGGTGAATCACCAACCCCAGAGCAGATCTGACCCGGTTGGTGATAACCTTTGACAGAATTTTGTAATCCGCATTCAACAGTGAGATTGGTCTCCAATTTTTGAGTTCCTCCCTCTCCCCCTTCCACTTGTAGATGAGGGTGATGATGCCTTTCCTCATGGATTCACTCATGGTACCTGTCCGAATCATACTGACATACACCTCCAGCAGGTCCTGGCCAATCAAGTCTCACAGAGCGGAATAGAGCTCGACCGGTAAGCCGTCGCTTCCGAGAGTTTTATTCTTTTCGAAGGACTCGAGGGCCTTGGTCAGCTCGTCCAGAGATAGCAGCTGGTCCAGCCTCTCCCGTGTTCTGTCGTCTAAGACCTCCGTGATAGAGGACATGAACGACTGGAAGGCCATGCTGTCGGTCGGCTTCGCGTCATACAGACTGGCGTAGAAGGATTTGCTGATCCTCATGATGTCATCCCGAGATGACGTTATACAGCCATCTTCTTCCTTCAGGCTGCTGAGCACGGAGCTCTCTTTGTGCATCTTCTGGAAGAAGAAACGTGAGCACGTCTCGTCCTGCTCCACCGAGCGGACCCTGGACCGGTAGATTATCTTGGAGGCCTCCGAAGCAAAGAGCGAGGCTTGCTGGCCCTTCACCTCCTTGAGGTCCTCCGTGACATCCACCCCCATCGTCTGCAGCAGGAGCAGGTTCTGCATACTTTTCTGGAGCTGGGACAGTTTTCCCCGCCTCTCTCTCGCCTCCTGAACACCTTTGAGGATGAAGAACCTCTTGATGTTCCCTTTTACTGTTTCCCACCAGTCCACTGGGGACTCAAAGAGGGGCTTCACGGTTCTCCAACCTGCGTAGTTCCTCTTGAGCTCCTCATTGTTTCCCGGGGTCAACAACTTTGTGTTCAGCTTCCACGTTCCCTTACCAGTCCGCTGCTCGTCCTGTAGGTGACAGTCGGCCAGCAGGAGGCAGTGGTCGGAGAAGAACACCGGCTTGATGTCGGTGGATCTGACCGAGAGCATTCGGGACACAAACAGGTAATCTATCCTTGAGCGGATAGACCCGTCTGCCCGTGCCCAGGTGTATCTACGCTGCGCTCCGTCTGCAGGGGCGCTGAAGACGTCGTGCAGCTTGGCATCTTTTACCGTGTCCATCAGGGCTCTGGACGTGGCGTCCAGTTTACTGTCTCCCCTGCCGGATCGTCCATCTGCATCAATGATACAGTTGAAGTCTCCGGCCAGAATGACCGGCCTGGACGTAGCCAGCAACAGTGGAAGCTGCTGCAGGACGGCCAACCGTTCACTCTTACCCACTGGGGCGTACACATTAATCAGTCTCAGAGGAGCATTCCTGTACATGACGTCGGCAACGAGGAGGCGCCCGCCCACCACCTCCTTAACCTCGGAGACGGTGAAGTTGCCTCCTCGCAACAGGATACCCAGGCCAGAGGCGCAGCTATCTTTGCCCCCCGACCAAACTGACGGCCCATGGGCCCACAAGCTCGACCATCTCCTGTAGCTGCTGAGGTGCGGTATCCCACACTCCTGCAGAAACAGGACGTCGGCTTTAACGTTGGCCAGGAAGGCCATCGTAGAAATACATCGCGTAGCCGATTTGATGCTACGCACATTGATGCTGGCAATTTTTAACCCCATTTTAACAGTTTACAAGGTTGACACTGTCCATTTGCTGCTGGTCTTGCCCCTCTGGGGTAGCTGTATGCATCCCCGTGGTGACGGCAAACTGCTGGACCCTCCCAGGGCTGAGGTAGCTGTCCGGCTCCAAGCTGGAGCCATTTCCCTGCTCTGGTGTCTTCGGGTCGGGCCCAGGGTCCGCATAGTCCAGTTCTCCATCTGACAGCGGGGCTGTCACAGGACCGCTGCTCCCAGTTACCTGGAGCTGTGGGCCGGTGGGTACCTCTTGGTTCTCACCAGATCGGGGGAGGCCTTTACCTGTCTCCTCAGAGGGTTTGTCATTTCCTGCTTGGGCAGTGCTGCCCTCCTTTTTCCCCGTGGCGCTCTGTCTCTTCCTCTGGTGACGACCCTCCTTGCGCCCGTCCTCACTGTCGGAAGAGCTGCCTGTATCCTCGTCATGTAGGTGTCACTTCCCCCTTCGCTGGGTGCCTTTGGGAGGTTTCCTCTTCCTGCTTTTCACAGTAATCCAATCCTCTGCCTCCTTTGATCCCTCCTCTTCCATTTCCTCCGTCTGTCCTGAAGGAGCTTGGATCGGCTGCTGCATCTCCCCGCTGTCTGCCGTCTGCTCCGCTACAGCCTGCCCTTCCTTCTGGGTGCCTCCAGACACCGTTCCCGTGCTGTTTTGTGGTACCTTGCTGGTCTTGGGCGGTCCACGGCTCGTGTTGCCACCTCCGGCCATCTGTGCGTAGGTGGCGGCCCCTCGTCTTGGGCAGGCCTTGTACATGTGGCCCGCCTCTCCGCACAGATTACAGTTCTTGGCCTCCTTACATTCCTTGGTCGGGTGGCCTTCCTGCTTGCAGTTTTGGCAGACGGTCACCTTACAATCCGCTGCCATGTGGCCTGATCTCCCGCAGGTTCAGCACACTTTCGGCTGCACTGCGTATGTCAGATAACCTCTGCTTCCTCCGATGGCAAAGCTGGAGGGTGGGTGGAGGATGTTCCCACTGGCATTGACCCTCAGGGTTACCCTGACCTGTCGTTTGCTGGTCCAGAAGCCGAAAGGATCGACCATATCAGTACTCTCTCCCTCGACCTGGACCTATCTTCTCAAGAAGGTCAGGACATCTGCTGCGGGGACGTGTGGGTTGTACATCTGGATTGTTACAACCCGACTCCTCTGCGCAGGAAGCACACACAACGGGACCGCCGACAAGATGGAGAACAGAGGTTCCCCTTCCTTCTCCTTGAAGACCTTCAGGAGCTGCTCGCAATTCTTCACGCTCCTGAAGGTCACATCGAAATAGCCTGCCGCAGGGAAATCCTGCAGGCAGTACATGTCTGCTTTTTTTTAATTTCAAAAATATACTTTATTCATAAAATAATTTGATGGTCAGTACAGTTGGTCATGCCATACATATGTAAACATGTACAGACAGAGATCAGAATTTATCATTTTTATACAGGTCTGTACATTTTTCAATCATATGCCCATGTGATTAGCTGAGGCGTCAGCAGAGCCCAAATGACTGCATGGGCCCCCTGTTCTTCGTTAGGCAGGCAGACTTTACACAGTGGTCTTTCCCCACCACGCCTTGGCGGCAGCTGCCCCAAGCTTCAGCGCGTCCCTCAACACGTAGTCCTGGACCATGGAATGTGCCAGTCTGCAACACTCAGTCGGGGTCAATTCCTTCAGCTGGAAGATCAACAGGTTTCGGACCACCCAGAGAGCGTCCTTCACTGAGTTGATGATCCTCCAGGCACAGTTGATGTTCGTCTCGGTGTGCGTCCCGGGGAACAGGCCGTAGAGCACGGAGTCCCGCGTCACGGCGCTGCTCGGGACGAACCTCGACAAACACCACTGCATTCCTCTCCAGACTTCCTCTGCATAGACACATTCCAGAAGGAGGTGTGTGACACTCTCGTCCCCCCCGCAGCCGCTTCGAGGGCAGCGTGCGGTGCGGCTGAGAGTCCGGGCGTGCATAAAGGATCTCACAGGCAGAGCCCTTCTCACCACCAGCCAAGCCATGTCTTGGTGCTTGTTGGAAAGTTCTGGCGATGAGGCATTCTGCCAAATGGCTTTGACAGTCTGCTCAGGGAACCGCTCGACAGGATCTGCCCTCTCCTTTTCCCGAAGGGTCTCAAGGAAACTACGTGCTGACCACTTCCTGATGGACTTGTGGTCAAAGGTGTTTTTCTTGATAAATTTCTCCATGAAGGACAGGTGGTACGGAACGGTCCAACTACTCGGAGCGTTCCGCGGCAGCGAGGCCAGGCCCATCCTTCGCAACACTGGGGACAGGTAGAACCTCAGTACGTAGTGACACTTGGTGTTTGCGTACCGGGGATCCACGGACAGCTTGATGCAGCCACACACAAAGGTGGCCATCAGGGTGAGGGTTGCATTGGGTGTGTTTTTTCCCCCATTGCACCGGTCTGTGTACATTACATCTCTTCGGACCCGGTCCATCTTTGATCTCCACACGAAGTGGAAGATGGCCCGGGTGACTGCGGCGGCACAGGTTCTGGGGATAGGCCAGACCTTTGCCAGGTATAACAATACTGAGAGTACCTCATACCTGATGACCAGGTTCTTACCCGCGATGGAGAGCGACCGTTGTTCCCATCTGCCCAGTTTCTGTCTCACCTTCCTGATCCGCTCCTCCCAGGTCTTGGCGCACGCCCCAGCCCCCCCGAACCAAATACCCAGCACGTTCAGGTGGTCAATCCTGACGGTGAAGTGGATAGAGGATTGGTCGGCCCAGTTCCCGAAGAGCATGGCTTCGCTCTTGCCTCGGTTTACCTTGGCCCCCCGAGGCCCGTTCGAACTGGTTACAGATGCACATGAGTCTGTGCACGGACAGCGGATCCGAGCAGAAAACGGCGACGTCATCCATGTACAGGGAGGCCTTAACCTGCAGACCCCTGCTGCCAGGAATTGTCACCCCTCTCAGGCTCGCATCCTTCCTGATGGACTCGGCAAATGGCTCTATGCAACACACAAACAAGGCAGGAGAGAGAGGGCAGCCCTGCCTGACTCCAGATCTGACTGGGAAGCTATCTGATTCCCACCCATTGATTGAGACTGCACTGACAATGTTGGTGTAGAGCAGTCTGATCCAATTACCAATTCCATCCCCAAAGCCCATTTTGGAGAGGACATCCCTCATATATGTATGCGATATCCTGTCAAAGGCTTTCTCCTGGTCCAGGCTGATGAGGCAGGTGTCCAACCCTCTGTCCTGCACGTAGGCAATCGTATCTCTGAGGAGTGCGAGACTCTCAGCGATCTTCCTGCCCGGTACAGCACAGGTTTGGTCAGGGTGAATCACCGACCCCAGAGCAGACCTGACCCGGTTGGCAATGACCTTTGACAAGATTTTGTAGTCTGTGTTTAACAGTGAGATCGGTCTCCAATTTCTAATTTCTTCCCTCTCCCCCTTCTGCTTGTAGATGAGGGTGATGATGCCTTTCCTCATGGATTCACTCATGGTACCTGTCCGAATCATACTGACATACACCTCCAGCAGGTCCCGACCAATCAAGTCCCAAAGAGCGGAATAGAGCTCGACCGGTAAACCGTCGCTTCCGGGAGTTTTATTCTTTCCGAAGGACTCGAGGGCCTTGGTCAGCTCATCCAGAGATAGTGGCTGGTCCAGCCTCTCTCGTGTTCCGTCGTCTAGGACCTCCGTGATAGAGGACAGGAATGACTTGGAGGCCGCGCTGTCGGTCGGCTTCACGTCATACAGACTGGCGTAGAAGGATTTGCTGATCCTCATGACGTCAGCCTGAGATGACGTTATCGAGCCATCTTCTTCCTTCAGGCTGTTGAGCACAGAGCTCTCTTTGTGCACCTTCTGGAAGAAGAAACGTGAGCACATCTCGTCCTGCTCCACTGAGCGGACCCTGGACCGGAAGATTATCTTGGAGGCCTCCGAAGCAAAGAGTGAGGCTTGCTGGCCCTTCACCTCCTTGAGGTCCTCCGTGACATCCACCCCCATCGTCTGCAGCAGGAGCAGGTTCTGCATACTTTCCTAGAGCTGGGACAGTTTTCCCCGTCTCTCTCTTGCCTCCTGAACACCTTTGAGGATGAAGACCCTCTTGATGTTCCCTTTTACTGTTTCCCACCAGTCCGCTGGAGAATTAAAGAGGGGCTTCACGGTTCTCCAACCTGCGTAGTCCCTCTTGAGCTCCTCAATGTTTCCCGGGGTCAACAACTTTGTGTTCAGCTTCCACGTTCCCTTACCGGCCCGCTGCTCGTCCTGTAGGTGACAGTTGGCCAGCAGGAGGCAGTGGTCAGAGAAGAACACCGGCTTGACGTCGGTGGTTCTGACCGAGAGCGTTCGGGACACAAACAGGTAATCTATCCTTGAGCGGATAGACCCGTCTGCCCGTGACCACGTGTATCTACGTTGCACTCCGTCTGCAGGGGTGCTGAAGACGTCGTGCAGCTTGGCATCTTTGACCATCAGGGCTCTGGACGTGGCGTCCAGTTTACTGTCCCCCCCGCCGGATCGTCCATCTGCATCGATGATACAGTTGAAGTTTCCGGCCAGAATGACCGGCCTGGACGTAGCCAGCAACAGTGGAAGCTGCTGCAGGACGGCCAGCCGTTCCCTCTTACCCACTGGGGCGTACACGTTGATTAGTCTCACGGGAGCGTTTCTGTAGGTAACATCAGCTACGAGGAGGCGCCCGCCCACCACCTCCTTAACCTCGGAGATGGTGAAGTTGCCTCCCCGTAACAGAATACCCAGGCCCGAGGAGCGGTTATCGTTACCCCCCAACCACACTGACGGCCCATGGGCCCACAAGCTCGACCATCTCCTGTAACTGCTGAGGTGCGGTATCCCACACTCCTGCAGGATCAGGACATCAGCTTTCACGTTGGCCAGGAAGGCCAGTGTTGAAACACATCGAGCAGCAGATTTCATGCTGCGCACATTAATAGTTGCAATTTTAAACCCCATTTTGTTAACAGGTTGTAAGGTTACCCATGTCCGATTGTCGCTGGTCCTGCCCCTCTGGGGTAGCTGTCTGCATCCCTGTGCAGTACGCAAACTGCTGGACCCTCGCTGGGCTGAGGTAGCTGTCCAGTTCCTCACTCGGCCCGTTTGCCCGCTTCGGTGTCATCGGGCCGAAACCAGGGTCCACGCTGTCTGTTTCTATATCTGACAGCGGGGCTGTCAGAGGGTCACTGCTCCCAGTGACCTGGAGCTGTGGGGCGGTGGGGCCCTCCTGGCTTTCACCTGGTAGGGGGTGGTGGTTTCCCATTTCCTCAGGAGGTTCGTCCCTTGGTTGGCAGTTGCTGCTCTCCTTTCTCCTCGCAGCGCTCTGCCTCTTCTTTTGGTGACGACTCTCTTTACGTCCGTCCTCACCCTCCGAAGAGCTGTCTGTGTCTTCCACCTGCAGCTGCCTTTTCCCCTTTTTTTGGGAGGTCTTGGTGACTGAGTGGGTTTTCCTCTTCCTGTTTTGCACCACGGTCCATTCCTCTGCCTCCTTCTTTCCCTTCTCCGCCTCCTCCTCCTCCTCCTGTCCTGTTGGAGCTTCGCTCGGTAACTGTCATCTGCTCTGCTCCGGCCTGTCCTTCCTGTTGCATGCCCCCTGACACCATTCCCTTGCCGGTTTGCGGTGCCTTGCTGTCCTTTTGTGGCCCGCCTCCGGCCATCTGCGTGTAGGTGGCAGCCCCCGTCTTGGGCAGGCCCTGTACACGTGGCCCGCCTCCCCGCACAGATTGCAGTTCTTTTCCTCCTTGCACTCTTTGGTCAGACATGTCCGCTGCTTCAAACCTGCAGCACTCCAGCAAAATCCTCTTCACGAACACCGTCCGATCTGACTGGTGTGTGCTCCTCCACCTTCTTCACAGTCACCCTGACTGTGTTGCGAATGCCCTGGCCAGGGCTGCGAGGGGCTGCCGAGGCCATAGCTCTGAGGTTGGCTGGTACCTGAATTGGCGTTAGGCCGAAGCCAGCATAAAGATCCACCAAGAGCAGGTCAGCACAACCAAACGATCCTCCAACGTCCAATCACAATCCAGCAATGGTCTCCAGCAGCTCCGACGACTCGCAACACGATCCCCGTGGTTCCCCCCCGCCAGCACACGTCCGCTGCGTCGAACCGATAACACTCTTCCTCTTCCTCTGGTCCTCAAGAAATATACATATTCCAAGCCAAAAGGCCGAGAAACGTCTCAACTGACTGACTTCAGTAGCCTTTCTTCATACATACCACTGCTGAACTAACAACCAGAATTCAGGTTTCATGACTGACCACTCACCTTTCATTATACAGGTTACTTCTAAAACATAATAGCTTTGGCTTAAAGTCTCATCTGTTTACATCTAAACGAAAAAGCCTCCCAATGCCTTTTTCATCTCTGTATGACTTCAGCCGATTCGGGTCCTCGGCTGTTTTACAACCTTTCTGAAAAAAAAAACCAAGAACACAGTATCCTTGAGAAAAAGAACAATGTTTCTTTTTAGAAAAGACCAGCTTTGTGACAGCACCCCCCCTTAAAAAATGAACTATCAATATCCAAAGATGACTTCATTTTTAAAACCACTCAACCAAAAAGTTGGTTAGTGCTCTCCCAACACATATGCACTACATTGACTATACACATGCAAACATGCAAGACCACTTTCGAATTCAGGCTGTGGCACACCCATCACCAAACACCTCCGTATCTCATTCAAGTCTCGACACTGCATCGAATCACGTTTTCATGACCTGCCACATGTACAATTGTCAAATTGAATGGCTGCAATAACAAGCTCCATCTAAACAGTCTGGCATTTCTGTCATTAAATTTCTCCACAAATGTCAACGTGTTATGCTCAATGTATACAATTGTCTCAAATGTGTTGCTGGTAATATAGACACTGAAATGTTGTAATGCCAACACCAAGCTCAAAGACTCTTTCTCAATTGTTGAGTAGCTTTATTGATGAATGTTCAACCTCCTGGAAAAATACCCATTGGCTCATTCTATCCCCTTGCCATCTTCCTGCAGGAGCAACGCACTGACACCCACGTCACTGTCAGCGATAGCCACCTTGAAAAGCTTCGCATAATCAGGTGTGGCTAATACTGGGGCAGTAGTTAACACAGCTTTTAGGCTGTTAAATGCCTTCTGACAGTCCGCCATCCACTGAAGCTTCTTGCCCTTTTTTAACAATTCGGTGAATGGAGTATCCAAACTACTAAAATTCGACACAAATGTTTGGTAAAATCCACTCAATCCCAGGAACCGTAGTACTGCTTTTTCCGTCGACGGTGTGGGAAATTCCCCAATTATTTTTATTTTCGCATCCTGTGGTGCCATGTCCAAGGCGACTTGGGCTTTGGCAACTTCACACTCAGCTAACCTGCTTTCCGAAGTTGATCAAACAAATCCGATAAATGCTGTAAATATTTCTTCCATGTGTAACTAAAAATCACCACGTCATCAACATACATCACACAATTGGGTAATCTGGCAATGACCTCATTAGTCAGTCTCTGAAATGCGGCTGGAGCATTTTTCATATCAAATGGCATGAACTGATACAATTCACTCAGCGTCACAAAAGCTGAAATTGCCTTTGCTTTTTCTGACAAAGGTACCTGCTCATAGCCTCTGAGCAAGTCCAACTTAGAAATGTAAGTTGTTTGTCCCACTTTATCAACACAAGCCTGCAACTGCGGAATTGGATATGCAACAATCTTTGCGATAGTCCACACACAACCGTTGGGTATCATTTGGCTTTGGCACTATGACTATGGGTGAGCTCCAGTCACTGTAACTCACTTTAATTATGCCATCTTGGAGCATGTCTTCTTTCTCCTTCTGAACCTATGCAAACTTTAGAGGGTTATGCCTATAAGGATGTTACTTAATTGGAACAGCATCTCCTATATCTACATCAAGCACAATTTGGTTAGTACTTCCGAGTTTATTTCCACATATCTCCCCATGTGAAGTAATAACCGTCTCAGATCATTTCAATTTTTGACTGGAAGGTAATTCAATAACTTACCCCAATTTTTGACAACTTCCTCATTGTTCAATTTGATTTGAGGAATGTCCACTTCAGAATCCTCTGAACTTGGTTCTTCCTTCTGTACTATGATCATTAACACCTTCTCCTTTTGCTTTCCTTCCCTATCAAAATACATTTTGAGCATATTCACATGATATACTCTGTGAGATTTCTTCCTGTCTGGAGTCCCTATCAAGTAGTTCACCTCACACAATTTCCTCTCGATTTGATAAGGTCCACTAAAACCTTGCTTTTAAAGGTTCACCAATTACTGGAAGTAACACCAATACCTTATCCCCAGTGGCAAAGTTGCGAATATGTGATTTCTTATCCACTTCCTGTTTCATTGTATGCTGCAATACTTTTAAATGGTGTTTAGCCAACTCCCCAGCTCTATTTGGTCATTCTCTAAAATTTGACACATAGTCCAAATGGGTGATCTCTGAATTCTGACTTATTAATTCCTTCTTAATCAATTTTAACCGTCCTCTTATTTCATGCCCAAATATTAATTCAAATGGAATGAATTTTGTAGATTCATTTGGGGCATCTCTGATCGCAAAAAGCACAAATGGAACTCCCTTATCCCAATCATTTGGATAGTCCTTACCATAAGCTACTTTCTAGCTCTCCCTGCAATTCTGGATGGTATGCAGTAGATTTGAATTGTTTTATTCCCAAGCTATCCATAACCTCCTTGAATAGTTTGGATGTGAAATTTGACCCTTGATCTGACTGGGTCTCTATTGATAGTCCGTATCTAATAAAATATTTGAGTAATTCTTCAAAAACACTTTTAGCTGCCATATTGCGGGATGGGACTGCCTTGATAAATCTACTCAATACATCCATTATTGTTAATAAATATCTATTCCTACTTTTTGTTTTAGGTAGGGGACATATACAATCAATCAAGACTCTGGTGAAAGTTTCCTCAAATGCTGGAATATATATTAAAGGTGCAGGTTTTATTACTGCCTGTGGTTTTCCAATTAGCTGACATGTATGGCACATCTGGCAAAATTCAACGAGATCCTTGTGTAGTCCAGGCCAGTAAAAATGTCTTTGTATTTTAATCTGTGTTTTCCTTACTCCTAGATGACCTCCAAGTGGTAGCTCATGCACCATTCGCAGCACCTCCTTTCCATACCCTACTGGCAAAACAATTTGATGAACTTCTGCCCATTTCTCATCTGTTTGAATGTGTGATGGTCTCCATTTCCTCATTAAGACATCACTTGTTAAGAAATAACACACAGGGATGCATTCACTCTCCTTACATATATGCCTTTTATATAACTGCTTTAAGCTTTCATCTTTCTGATGTAACTCAATAAGCTTAGCAGAGCTAAAGATACTTGTATTTTTACCATTTGGCTCCTGCTCTGTCCCACTTACCTGATCAAAAAAAGTCTTTGTTAAAGCTATTTCGGTTTCCTTATCCGTGTCTTTTGACCTATCCTGCTTCAGATTGTGACTCTGTGATTTTGTTAAGACACAATCTGGGAAAATTCCTGGATAAACATCCTTAATTTCTTCAGTTGCCTGCATCTCCACTGGCTTTTCAACTAGAGTAGGCAGCATGCCTTCCAGTGAATCAGCTATATCATTTGCAAGGACAAATTGTATTCCTGGGGCTGAGAGTTTGTCCAGAATTCCTACCACAAGTTCTCCACTCTTCTCTGGACACTGAAGGGCTTTTGCCCGAAACGTCGATTTTCCTGCTCCTCGGATGCTGCCTGACCTGCTGTGCTTTTCCACCACCACTCTAATCTAGACTCTAGACACTGTAGCTTCACTTTACATAACTGAGCATGTTTTGTCTCACCGTAAATTCCCGTTATCAGTACCTTTTCTGGCATTAGTCCTTCAGGAGTACATATCTCCATATCCTTCAGTATCACAGACTGAGGGGATCCAGCGTCCCTTAATATTGTAACCTTTGTGAATAAACCTTACCTTACTAGGTATATTTTTTAAGCAGATCTGGCACTTCCTCCTTAATCAACTGCTGATCAGCTTGTGCACTCTGATGCAGCTTTCTAGCCTCCATTGTGCTTTCTGTTACCATGCCAACAAAACTTCCAGGCATGTTCTGGTTTCCTACATCTGGCTTTCTCCTAGACCACCAACACTGTAATTTCATGTAGCCCACTTTGTCGCAATGATAACACCGGGAGCATTTTACCTTCTTTGTCCCCTTCAAGGGTTTCCTTTTTACTCTATGGTAAGTTATCCTAATGATCTTCACTGAGATTTACCTTTCCTTTTCCATGTAAGGATTTCTCTTTGCCCCAATTTCTATCCTTCATGGACTGAAATTGACTCTGGAAGCCAAACCGTGTTTTATGGACCAGCTCATAATTGTCAGCCACTTCAGCTGCTAACCTTGCTGTTTTAACTCTCTGCTCTTCCACAGTAAGCTTACCAACAGCCTTTGTCTCCAGCCTTTAAGCTGACTTCCCTTTTTAAGTGTCAATTTCTGAAGTTCAAATGCTCTCTCTTTGTCTTTCTCTTCTGCTAAAGCCTTCATTCTTTTTCATTTTTCTTTTGTTTCTAACCATAACTCAAACTGTTTCATTTCTGCTGCCCTTTCCTGATGTCTCACCTCGAACTCAAGCTGCTTCAATCACAATTGAACTTTTGCCATCCCTACAGATTCTGATGGTTTCTCCAGCAAATTCAAATGCTGAGCTACTGCTGTAACTATCTGATCTTTTCTCATGTTAGGAGGTAGCTTCAACTCCAGCTTATCTACTAACTCCTGCAGTTTATTCACCTTCTGTAAAACTTCCAAGATCACCTTGTCCACCTCCAGAAAACTCTTGGTGACTGAAAGAGCCATTGCTATCCCAAGCTTTATCTAACCAACCAAACCAACACCTGAAATAAAGACACTAGCACCTACCATTCACTATTTAAATCCCGCAAAGAGCCCCCAAACTGTTATTGATTAGGCCCGATCACTCAATGCGTTCGTAAGCAGGCAGTCCAGACGGTAACTTTGCAATTCTTTCATAGAGTCATAGAGATGTACTGCATGGAAACAGACCTTTCGGTCCAACTTGTCCATGCTGATCAGATATCTCAACCTAATCTCATCCCACCTGCCGGCCCATATCCCTCCAAGCCCTTCCTATTCGTATACCCATCCAGATACCTTTTAAATGTTACAATTGTACTAGCCTCCACCACTTCCTTCCACGTACCACCCTCTGCATGAAAAAGTTGCCACTTAAGTCTCTTTTATATCTTTCCCCTCGCACCCTAAACCTATGCCCTCTAGTTCTAGACTCCCCAACCCCATGATTTTATAAACCTCTATAAGGTCACCCCCAGCCTCCGAAGTTCCAGGGAAAATAGCCCTAGCCTATTCAACCTCTCCCTCTAGCTCAAATCCTCCAACCCTCTCACCATATATTCTGAATTTCACAGAAAATGAAACTACGTTGGGAGATCCCCAAGAGAACCACACACAAGCTTTTGATTCTCTCAGCTGGTTCTGTCGACAAAAGCTTGGCTATTGCTACCCTACAACCGCAGGAAAGCCAGAATTCCCAAGTTGGGTTATTACAAACCACTTGGAAAAGTGTACAGATTCTTAAGCCCCACAATTCCGAGGGTGACTATAAATACTAATAATCTAACCCAAAATCCCAATTTACCTGTGTGTTGGAATCAAGTGGACAGAAAGCATTGACTAGGTTTCTGTGCTGAACAAGGATGGCAGTTTATAACAAGTAAGAAAATTCAAATCAGAAGTAAACAGCTATGAGCAATTAACTATGTCACTCTACTATTGAAAACTCTATACCCCCTTTTAAAACCTCCTAAACACGCATACAGGCAAATTAAGACAAGCAAAAAATTCCTTGATTTTTTAGGTGGAGGGAAAAAAACTGGGAGTCAGGCCTCTTAATTTCTTTGCAGGAGGCACAGTGTGATACCAACTGCAAAGTCTCTTGGTTACTGCTTATGGGGAATGGTTTGCTGCAGTAGGAGGGAGAAAATAATTGGTCTTCTTCAGACCATATTAATGACACTAGTAAGAAATCCACACGCAGAGCCTGAAAGGAGTTACAACAAAGCTATATAATCACCAAGACCATCAGAGAGCAGAGCAGAGCAGATCAGCTCCAAATTCACTTCAGATGCTTGAACAGATCCATTGATGCTCTGCAATATGCGCCTACTCATTTATGGCCGTTGTCTGTTGCGTCTTGCACAACCTCCAGAGAGAGAAAGCCAGAAGACAATCTGCTGGATGGAGTCCCATCCTTTGATGGTGATGAGTCTAATGGTGAGGAGGGTGATCTGTGCAAGTCAGCTGTTGCAAGCTGGACTGCAGAGAGTCGGGATACTGGGGCATATGAGATTCTCTAAAGAAGATTCCAATAACAACGTGATTCCAGTTTCATGACACCATTTGGTCATTGCCACCTTTTTCCTGTTAGCTCCCTCTCATGATCAGCAGGGCCACATCTTCAAAGGGCAATGTAGAGTCACCAAGGGATGCTGAGCAGGAGACCCACATGAACGTAAATCCTCTTAGCAGCATCTAGTTAATTTAATTCAACACCATCACATCAGAGAGATAATGTAACAAAACAGGTGGATCATCATGTGAAAATAGCAATTATTTAAACATAAAATGAATAAACATAAAGACCTTCATCTGGAGGCTCACTGAAGATGTTACCTAGCATGATAACAAAACGTCTCAAAACGAACCTTCCAGCTCAGCAAGCAAATCTACATCCAGAATAAACATTTTTCATAGCTCTCAAGTATGAAAATCATTCATTTGAACTGATCTGTGACTAATGTCTTTAATTCTCTTATAGGAACTAGGTTGTTGTACTGTTTGTTTGTTTCCAGCTATGCTGGAGCCAGGCTATTGATCCAATTGTCTCTTTGGAAGTGGGTTAATAATGTCAGCACAGTGTCGGCAGATCTGTCTGTCACCATGGCACTCTAAGTCCCCTGTATCAATGGCAGTGGAGCAGAGCAAAGGCTTTCGACATTAGCATGCTCCAAGAGGGACCTGCTGATGGCATCTGCAGCTGCTCTTGCATGTGAAAGAGATGCCTTTGGTTTGTCGGGATAGAGTCAAATTCAAAAGTTTTTTTTTGTTTGCTTGGTATGATACTGTACAGAACCGAACTGCATTTGTGACAATGTTTATATACAAAGATACTTTTTATGAATGCAGTATATTTTTGAAATAAAAAAATGTATAGCTGCTCAACCACTGCCTTGAGAGCCATTTGGTCCATTCTTCCTAGGTACCAGGATCTGGATATCACTCCAGTCTCCAAGCATCCTGTTGTCCTGAGTCTGGGCTCTGGAGTTCAGGGACAAGGTGATGTAGCTTAGGTCAGCACACACCCAATATCCCATCAATAGCTGCTGGGTCTTATTCTCCATTGTACTTGCCAGATTCTCAGTGAATGAAGCCCCGTGGTTTGAAGACAAGGCGATTGCAGGGCTCAGAGCCAGAATGGATCCCTTTACTGTCTATGCAACTTCTCTGGAACCTTTACTAAACCTCCATGTATCTTGCCTTGCACATTCAGCACCTATCACCTGATGGATGACTCCAGAGGCCCATCATCAGACAGTGGCTCAGCATTTAAGTTGGCTCCAGAAACCCCCTGAATACCTGAGGATTGAGCAACTGAGTCTCCAACAGCTTGCCATACAACTGTGATAAGCTCATTCCAGTGTTTGGGTCCTGGAGAGTCAACTGGCATATACCCCTGTGATGGCATGTATCTACGCTGGTCCTGGATGCACAGCTTGGATGTTATGCAGTACCCTCCGAGGCTTCAGATTCTCCTCAGAGGTTAATATTGCTACCTCATGATCAGGGGCTACAGCTGACAATGTTTATCCTGTGGGGGGAGGAAAACAAGGAGAATAAAGATGAGACGTATCAACATCATTCGAGGTGAGTTAGGAGGGCACACATTTTCAAAACATGAACTAACACCATCAGGAGATGATAGCCACTGTTTGAATTTTAGGGCCTTCAACATAAGCACATACTTTCCCCCGGTAACCTGTTAGTGCTGCTATTATTCCAATAAGTGAAAGGAATTCAAAGTTAAAATTTTCAGTGTTGAGGGCATGAATTCTGCTGCAGCTGCTACAGTCTCACAACAATCTCTCCCTTTAAAAGGATGGTTGTGATTGACTTCAGTTTACAGCCTGCCACAGCTTTCACAGCTGATTGGGCACACTGCCCTCCTTTGCTCACTGCTGTTGGCCAAATTCCTATCAGGCAACCATCAATTAACCGCACATAGCTTTAGCCATCAACTTTAGATGGTGGGGTTGGAGTTGGCAATCCATGCAGTTGCAGGTTACACTCCTGCCCACACTGAGCCAATAAAATTCAACTCATGAGTCAAGAATGACAAGGACACATCTACATAGATGTACTGACTGAAGCATTAAGGAAAGTAAATCATTCAGAAGATTGAAGGAAGTGACTTTCACACATGATGAGGGGGTCAATGGGAGTGGAGGTATGGGTTTTTTTTGTCATTGAAGACGAGAAACCTGATCCAAATCCATCTGTTACAATGAAATTTAGCTGTCCATCTTTGTACAATGGGCAGTTAATCTGCTTCCTGGGCCATGCAGGTAATTTACACCCTTCAGATGCAACTCTGTCCTATTTATCACCTAAGCACATACGAGCATCCAGGGCTTATGCCCGAAACGTCGATTCTCCTGTTCCCTGGATGCTGCCTGACCTGCTGCGCTGTTCCAGCAACACATTTTCAGCTCTGATCTCCAGCATCTGCAGACCTCACTTTCTCCTCAGAGACATTAAGGACCCCAAGCAAAACTGCAGTCAATAGGTATTGGGGTAAACTCTCCACTGGTTGGAGTCATATGTTGCACAAAGGAAGATGGCTGTGACTCTTGATAGTCAATCATCTCAGCTCCATGGTATCAGGGCAGGGGTTCCTCAGCGTAGTATCTGTCTTGGATCACAGGGTGTTTCCAAGCAGTTCTTTTCGGATTCGGTAAAATGTAATTAAGGGAAGACTTGACAGCAGCAATTTACTTAAATATGAACGTATATTGAGTAATAATAAAATATGGAAAAGGAAGGAAAAATAAAATATTGAACTATGACTGTCTATTAAGTAATAAATGAAGATGAAAAAGGAAAGAAAAAAAACCAATGAGCCTAATGCTCCCCGCACATTAGGGACCCCTTGATCAACAGCTTGTCTAGAGGCTTAGATTTCTTTCTGGCACTGTGTGCAATGCCAGTCTGAGGTGAAGTCCAATGATTTAAATGGAAGTCTCACTCTTATACAGTGTAACAAACAGCAAGACACAGAAATGGCTACAGAAGACAAAACTGCTAGCTAATACAGATAAGGTAGCCACAGAAAACCTAGCTGCAGCTGGTGTCTTCAGCCCGTAAAGGAATGTTCATAGAACTCATTCAAGGTCATGCAGTTTTCTGGCAAATTTTAACCCTTCAGACCACTCTATACAATCTATGTTCTCATTCAGCTGTTGGTTGTTATCATTAACCTTTACCCCTTCAGCCCATTCTATACAGTATCCAAGGCACAACACATCGTCAACTGCTTCATCAATGACCATTACTCCATCATTAGGTGTGAAGCAAGAATGTTCATCAATGATTGCACAATATTCAATGCTGATATTTATCTTTTATTGGTATTAAAACAATCTGTGTCCAAATACAGCAAGACATGGACAACCTTCAGGCTTGGACGGATAAGTAGCAATATTTATTACACTGCTGCCATGCAATGACCATGTCTAATAACAGAAAATGTTATCGTTATCTCTTGACATTCAGCAGCATTACCATTGTTAATTTTCTTTCATTTGTTCATGGGATGAAGGCATCACTGGTTAGATAAGTATTTATAGCCCATCCCTAAATCCCCAGGAGAATGTGGTGATGAGTTCTAATATTAACATCCTGATAGTTACAATTGATCAGAAATTGAGCTGGACTAGCCACATAAATACTGTGGCTATAAAAGCAGCCAGAGGCTGGGAATTCTGTGGTAACTCATTTCTAGTTCCTCAAAACCTATCCACCATCAGCAATGTACTGTTCAGGAGTGTGATGTGATGAGTGTAATCTCAACAGCAATCGTGATGTTCACCAGCACCGAGGAAAATGCAGCCAGCTTTATTGGCACAATGCGTCCAATACTCACTTCCTTTACCATCAACACACATCAACATTTGTGTGTGTGCCATCTAAAAGATACACTTCAAGTCTCCTGTGACAGTATTTTGCAAACCTTGTGAACTTTATCATCTCGAAGGACAATGGCAGCAGATGGGAGCACCATCACCGACAAATTCCCCTCCAAGCCACTGACTAACCTGACTTGAATGATATCACTGTTCCTTCCATGTAAGTCAAAATCCTGGAACTCGTTCCCTCTGAACACTGTGGGTGTACCTACACTACACAGCAGCAGTTCAAGAAGGCAGCTCACCACCAACTTTTTACATGCAAGTACAATAACACTGGCCTAGCCAGAAACACCCAGAACCTATGATTGAATATGAAAACATCTTAATTATGGTCTTCTGATGCATCTTGGAGAAACCTCTCAGCATGCCCCACATAATTAATGCACTGAAGCCCTTCTATTTCATAATTTGTATTAGTGGACATGCAGAGCCATTACATTACATGGTGCCTTGGAGTTTGGATGGAAATTGTACACAGTTCAAATGCCTATCCATATTTTTGTTGGATAATTACTTTGGGACAATTTGTTACAGTAAAGGTGATTTACAAATACAATGTCCTCACTAATGTTTTTCAGGGAAGGAGATCTGCCATCATCCTCACCTGGTCTGGCCTGCCTGTGACTCCAGCAATGTGGTTGATTCTTAACTGCCCTCTAAAATGGCCTAGCAAGCCATTCAGTTGTATCAATCACTACATAGTCTCAAAGAAACTGAAAAGACAACCTAGTATCAATCTGGAAATGACAATGGCAGAAACAGCCTGTTTGGAGTTATGTTCAACATGGACTGGTTGGGCTGAAGGATCTGTTCCTGTGCTGTATGACTCTATGACCTTGCAAAGCAGTCCTTACTAACACCTGGAGGCTAGGGCCAAAATTAGAAGAACTGTCTCACAGACTAGTCAAGCAACTACCTGACAAAGTGAGAATCATGGAACCATACCTTTCAGGCAATGTCCTAGACACCAACATCACCATCCCTGTGCCAGCGGCAGGACAGACACAGCAAAGGTGATAGCACAGGACGGAATTGCCTTCAGAGTCCTTAACATTGACTTCGGTTCCCATGAAGTCTCATGGTTTCAGGTTAAATGTGTGCAAGAAAATCTTTTACTGATTATCATGTAACATCCTCCCTCAGTTGATGAAACAGCACTCCTCCACGTAGAACAACACTTGGAGGAAGCACTGAGGGCGCCAAGGACACAAAGTGTACCCTGGGTGAGGATTTCAAATCTACCACCTAGAGTGGCTCGACAGCAACACTACTGATCAAGCTGGTCAGGTCCTAAAGGATGTAACTGCTAGACTGGGTAGTGAAGAAACCAACAAGAGTGAAAAGCATACTTGACCTCTTGCTGGCTGCAAGAATGACCACTGCATAGTCCTTGTGGAGACAAAGTCCCACCTTCGCATTGACAATGTCCTCCATTGTGTTGCGTGATACTATCACTGTACTAAATGGACAGGCTTCGAACAGATCTAGCAACTCAAGCCTGAGCACCCATCAGGCAAAGTGGGACATCAACTGTAGCAGAATTGTAATCCATCCCAATCTGCAACCCCATGGCCTGGTATATCCCCCACTTAACCATCACGCTAGAGGATCAAACCTGGTTCAATGGAGAATGCAGAACAGCATACCAAGATCATTACCGGGCATACCTGAAAATGAAGTGTCAACCTGGTGAAGCTACCAAACAGGAATTTCTTAATGCCAAACAGCATAAGCAGCAAGTGATAGACAGCTAAGCTATCCCACAATCAATGGATCAGATCTAAGCTCTGCAGTTCTGCCATATCCAGTGGTGAATGTTGGTGGACAATTAAACAATTCATTGGAGAAGGAGGCTCCTCATATATCCCCATCCTCAATGAGGGAAGAGCCCAGCACATCAATGCAAAAGGTAAGGATTAAGCATTCACAGCAATCTTCTAGAAATGCGGAGCGGATAATCCATCCCGGCCTCCTCCAGCGGTCTCCAGCATTATAAATACCAGTCTTCAGCCAATTTGATTCACTCCACATGATATCAAGAAACCATTGGAGGCACTGGATACTGCAAATGCTATGGGCCCTGACAGTATTCTGGCAAAAGAATGGGAGACTTGAGCTCCAGAACTTGCCACTTCCCTAGCCAAGCTTTCCATCACAGTTACAACACTGGCATCTATCCAGCAATGTAGAAAATTGCCCAAGTATGCCCTGTACACAAAGAAACCTCAGGACAAATCTAACCTGGCTGATTACCACCCCATCAGTTTACTCTCAATCATTAGTAAAGTGATGGAAGGTGTCATCAACAATTCTATCAAGCAGCACTTGCTCAGCAATAACCTGCTCAGTGACGCTCAGTTTGAGCTCAACCAGGGCCACTCAGCTGTGGACCTCACTACAGCCTTGGTTCAAACATGGACAAAAGAGTTGAATTCCAGAAGTGAGGTGAGAGTGACAGCCCATGATCTCAAAGCTGCATTTGACCAAGGGTGGCATCAAAAAGCAGAGGAAAACTGGAATCAGTGGTATGGAGGGGGCAAATCTCCACTGATTGGAGCCATGGCTGATGATGGTCGTGGTGTCAGAGGTCAGTTATCTCAGCTCCAGGACATCTCTACAGGAATTCCTCAGGGCAGTGACCTAGGCCCAAACATCTTCACTGCTTCATCAATTACCTTGCCTCCATCATAAGGTTAGAAGTGAGGATGTTCCCTGATGATTGCACAATGTTCAGCACCATTCGCAACTCAGATACTGAAGCAGTCCATGTTCAAATGCAATAAGATCTGGACAATATCCAGGCTTGGGCTGACAAGTGTCAAGTAACATTCACACCACACAAATGCTAGGCAATGACCAGCTCCAATCTAACCAGCTTGGCATTCAGTGGTATTACCATCACTGAATCTCCCACTATCAACATTCTTGGGATTACCATTGACCAGAAACTCTCCTGGACTCACCACATAAACACAGTGGAGTGGTTACAAGAGCAGGTCAGAATCACCTGTCTCCCCAAAGCCTATCCATCATCTACAAGGCACAAGTCAGGAATGCGATAGGATACTCCCCACCTGCCTGGACAACATTAAAGATGTTTGACACCATCCAGGACAAGGCAGCCCACTTGATTGGCACTAAATCCACAAACATACACTCCATCCACCACAGAAGCTCAGTGGCAGCAGTGTGTGCATCTACAAATGCACTGCAAAAATTCAACAAAGATCCTTAAACAGCAACTTCCAAGCTCATAACCACTTCCATGTAGAAGGACAAGGGCAACAGGTACATGGGAACACCACCACCCTCCAAACCACTCACCATCTTGACTAGGAAATATATCTCAGTTCCATTCTTTCACTGTCGCTGGGTCAAAATCCTGGAATTCACTCACAAAGGACATTGTAGGTCAACCTACAGCATGTGGACTGTGGCAGTTCAAGAAAGCAGCTCTCCACCACCTTCTCAAGGGCAGCAAAGGATGGCCAATAAAAATGCCAGGCAGCCAGCGATATTCACATCCCACAAGTGAATGTAAAACAAAATGGAAAAGGGAAGGACTCAAATTTGTAATTACAGTTTTTAGATATAATCGTTGTCGTAGTAGTGTTAAGGGGATCAGTCATTTAATGTACTTGCAGTACAAAAGGGTTAATAATTTCACTTAGTTATGCTGGTTCAGGGACTTTGCTAACACTTTATTATTACACTATCTTTATCAATTGATCTCCAGACTCCAGTAGTTGGTGCTCCTAATATTACATTCTGGTACACATCACAAATAGGGAGAAATCAGCAGAGACAGAGACAGGAAAGGGGAACTTATAAACTGACAGTTGCAGTGAAGCTATTTGAAAAAGAAATATGAAAGGGTCGTGTAAAAAATAACTTGGCACAACCCATTGAATCACAAATCAGCAACTTGAAACACTTCCTGCCTCTCAAAGGTGATGTGTAGCTGGTACACATTCCTTCTTTGTGTGATACATTTCGTAAATCAGCATCCCATTCTGGCCTCTCCTATCTATCTATCCATTGTCTGCTTTCTGCTCTGCAACCTGTTCATTTTTTCCTCTCATCTTTTAGCTCCCCTTGTCTCCACTCTTGCTTCCATCAACAGCCACAGAATTGTAAGCCACCACAATCTGTTTGGCCTGGCATATCCATCACTCTACCATTATCATTAAAACTGAAGACCAACTCTGGTACAATGAGAACCATAGAGGAGAATGCCAGGAGTGGCATCAACTATGCTATAAGGGAGCTGCCAATCTGGTGAAGCTACAACACAGAACAACAAACATGCAAAATAGCAGAAGTGGCTTGTTAAAAGTAATCTCACACCAATGGATCAGTTCAAAGTTGTACAGTCCTATGATAGCCAGTTGCAAATAGTTGTGAACAATTTAATAACTCATGGGAGACGGAAGATCCATGAATATTCTCATCATCAATGATGGAGGAGCCCAGCATGGGAGTGCAGAAGACAAAACTAAAATGCTTGTGACCATCTTCAGCCAACAGTGACAAGCATATGACTCAGCTTATTTCTGAGGTCTCTAATATGCCACATGCCTGTCTTCAGCTAGTTGGTTCTCTCCATGTGATAAAGAAATGGCTGAGTGTGTGATATACAGGAAAGGTGAGAGACCCCCAAAAAGATGTCAATTATAGTGCTGAAGACTTGGGCTTTAGATCTAACTGTGCCTCTAGACAAACTATTCAAATTATGTAAACATTTACATCTATCTAACAATATGGAAAAGTGTCAAGATACATGCCCTCCATGCAAAAGGAGAACAAAGAATATCTAGCCAATTACTGCATTATCAGTTAACACTCAACCCACAGCAAAGTGATGAAAAGTATTGTCAACAGTTTTATACAGTGATACTTATTATTAATTAGCTGATTGTTGCTCGTTTTGTATTTCAGCAAGACTACTCTGCTCCAGCCCTTAATGCGGCCTTATTTCCAACATGGACAAGAGAGCAAAGTTCTAGTGGTGAGTTGAGAGTGATTGCTTTCAACATCTATGCCGTATCTGATGGAGTATGGCACCAATGAGTGTCCGATTAAAATTGAAGCTATTGGGAGTTAGGGGAAAGCCTTTCACTGGTTGGAGTCATAACTAGAACAATGGAAGATGGTTATGGCTTTTGGAGGCCATCATCTCAGCCCAGGTCATTGCAACAGGTGTTCCACAAGGGACCAGCCCAATGCTGTATGGAGATTTCAGCTTCAACTGAGGCCATTGGGAGTCAGCAACAAGATAGACTGAGGCCCAGGATTGGAGGTACAATAAGTCAGCTTTAACTGAGCAGTGAGAAGTGAGTCAGCAACAGGATAAATTGGTTCAGGATTTTAAAAAGTGGATTTTATTCTGGAAGAAGGGATTAACTGAAAAACAGCAGAAATTAGTGAGAGTCAGGGGCAATCTAATAAAGTGATATAAGTAAGCAAATGGGTTAAGGGAAGTAAAATCAATGTAAGGTTGGTAAACTAATGGTTTTCTAACATAACTTAATTTTTTTTTAAGAAGGGAGTAATGAAGGGACTTAGGGGAAGTCATGGCAGCAGAGCTCGCATATGTGATATGCTCCTTCTGTGCTACGTGGAAAATCAGAAGCTTCGGTTGTGCCTGGTGACCACATGTGCAGGAAATGCATCCAGCTGCAGCTACTGGCTAGTTGCATTTCAGAGCTGAAGCTGCAGGTGACTTCACTGTGGAACATCCACGATGCTGAGCAAGTCGTGGATAGCACACTCCGTGAGGTGGTCACACTGCAGGTACAGACTGAACACACAGAAAGGGCCAGACACAGTAGAAGAGGGCAAGTAATGCAGGAGTCCCTATGGCCATTCGCCCTTTCTAACAGATATATCATTTTGGATACTGCTCCAGGAGATGACTATGCAGAGGAAAGCAGTGGCATCCAAATTAATGGCACCATGGGTGGATGTTCTGCACAAAAGGGAAGGAAGAAAAACAGCAAGGCTATAGTGTTAGGAGATTCCATTGTAAAAGAGAACAGACAGGCATTTCTGCTGCTACAAAAGAGACTTCAGGAAGATACAATGGTGTATTGTCTTTCTGGTGCCAGGATCAAGGAAATCACTGTAGAGCTGTAAGGCATTCTGAAGGCAGATAGGAAACAGAGAATGATCATGATGGTGCACATTGGTACCAATGACTTAGATAGAAGATAGATGAGGTTCTGCAATTAGAATTTAGCAAGCTAGGAAATAGATTAAAAAACAGCACCAAGAAAATAGTAATCTTGTCTGATGCCATATGCTCGTGAGTATAGATTAATCCAGAGGAATGTATGTTTGGAAAGATGGTGCAGGAAGGAGTGGTTCTGAGACAGTGGGATCATTTTTTTGGGGATGATGGGACATATACAAGGTGGATGGGTTACACCCGACGAATGAGAGCAGTATCCTTACTGGGTGGTTTGCTAACGTGAGGGATCCAGATAGAATGTTCAGCAAGATGAATGGATAAAACTAGAGACTGGAAGTGAGTCAAGTAAGCATGCATATTATAGTCCTTTCAAGTCACAAAGAAGTTTGTAAAAGTTGGATTTATTTACTTTAATGCTAAGGGTCTGATCAACAAGGCAGAGAGTTTGTTCACTAAATAAACATGGGGATTTAAAGTTATTGCTGTGACAGAGAGGGGCTGGATTGGCAGCTCAATATTTCAGGATATGGAATCTTCAGGTGAGGTAGCGAAGGAGGTAAAAGAGGAATAATGATCAGCTGTAAAAAAAGGATGCTATTTTGGAAGGCTGATCAAAAGAAGCCATATGGGTAGAATGTAAAAACCAAAAAGGAGAAATCGCACTTCTGGAAGTTACTAAAGGACCCTTTAACAGTCCAAAAAAAAGAAGAGCAGCTTTGTAGGCTAACTACAGAGAAGTGTAAAAGTAATGGGATAGTTATAGTAATGGAATAGTTATAGTAATGGGATAGTTATAGTAGGGATTTCAACTTCCCCAAAATTAACTGGGGTAGTCATAATGTAAAAGATTTAGAGCAAGCAGAATTCTTAAAATGCAGCCAGGAGAGTTTTTTTTGTCTTTATTCATTTGTGGGATGAGGGCATCACTGGCTATGCAACATTTATTGCACATCCCTAATTGCCAGAGGGCAGTTCAGCATTAACTATATTGCTGTGGGTCTGGAGTCACATATAGGACAGACCAGCTCAGGGTGGCAGTTTTCTTTACTAAATTACATTAGTGAATCAGATGGGTTTTATTGAATTCAAATTCCACATCTAACATTGCAGGATTTGAACGCAGGTCTCCAGAATGTTATCTGGGTCTCTGGATTAACAGTCCAGTGATAATACCACTAGGCCTCCCTTGTGTCAATAGTTTGTAGGTAATTCACTCATGGGACATTAGCATCGCTGGCTGACTGGCCAGCATTTTATTGCTCGTCCCTAGTTGCCCTTGAGAAGGAGGCAGTGAGCTGATTTCTTGAACTGCTGCAGTCCACATGCTGTAGGTTGACCCACAATGCCCTTAGGGAGGGAATTCCAGGATTTTGACTCAGCAACAGTGAAGGAATCGATATATTTCCAAGTTAGGATGGTGAGTGGCTTGGGAACTTGCAGGTGGTGGTATTTCCATGTGTCTGTCACCCTTGTCCTTCTAGATGGAAGTGGTTTTGGAAGATACTGCCTAAAGATCTTTGGTGAATTTCTGCAGTGTATCTTGAGAATAGTAAACACTGCTCCTACTGACCTTACTGGAAGTAATAGATCCTTATGGATGTCGTGCCATTCAAGTGGGCTGCTTTGTCCTGAATGGTGTTAAGCATCTTGAGTATTATTGGAGCTGCACCCATCCAGGGAAGTGATGAGAATTCCATCACACTCCTGACTTGTGCTTTGTAGATGGACAGGCTTTGGGGAATCAGGAGGTGAGTTACTCACTGGCCTAGCCTCTAACCTGCTGCTGAAGCCACTGTGTTTATGTGATGAGTCCCGTTGATATTCTGGTCAATGGTAACCTCAAGGATGTTGATAGTGGGGGATTCAGTGATGGTAACACCATTGGATGTCAAGAAGCAGTGATTACATTGTCTCTTATTGGTGATAGTCATTGCCTGGCATTTATGTGGTGTGAATGTTATTTGCCACTTCGATAAAATACAGATTTGAGATGGCCCAGGGAATCCCCTGTGGGACTCGGACTGTAAATCTCTCTTAGTTTGTCCCAGAGATTTTACCTTTTGTAGTCTGGAATAAAAAAAAACTCTCAGACAGTTTAATTTAATTTTAATCATTCCCTTCATTTACTAATAGCATCACTGTTACAACATAACACTGATACCTAAAAGCCAGGCTAACTGGATTTTAATAACCCAGGAGAGTAGAACATCAGCTCTTCAAGAGCCCTGGCAGGTTACTCCATTGTACTATCTCAAACAGACTATCTTTATACACCACTTTCCAAAGGCTGTATTGTCACAAACACAAAAAGTTAAGGAAAGCACTGCATGTTCTGAACTAGACAGATAATAGTGAAGGACAACAATTCAGGAGAGAAGTTAATTGGTACCAAGTTTTGTTGCTAGGTCAGAATCTAACATTGCTATTAATTTCACAAATGAACAGCCATGGATGTTATCACTTGGTGTGCTGTGGACAGATTCACTGATGTTAAGGCAAATGTTCTAAATTGTCTTACCCTCCCTGCCTGTCTATTTTCTAGTGTGCAGCAAATGTGTTCTATAATTCTAGAATACATTTTAGTCTAAGTGTTTAAGGACACATTTTAAGGCTATAAACTTTCTCATTCCCTCCTTTTGTCATTTCATGACAACTACATAGCTTATATAAGTATAATTAGTCTATTTAGTGAATTTGTATTCTTAATAAGTCAAGTGCCTCCTCTGGCAAGTCATCATCTGGAGATGCAGAGTCTGAAAGATACTGCATTTCAGCATGGGAATTAGGGCATGGAGGTGCAGGAGTAGACAAGGGTTGATTAACCAGATTCCTCTTTGTCTTAGGTGAAAAGCAATGTACAGTCCATTTAATGCATAAGTGGACGACAATGTATATTCCTAGGATGAGACCAAGGACTATCAGTACGTCCCACATGAGATCCTTCAACACAGCGACCATAGCCAGCAAGTAACACTCCATCCACATGAATCGGATGATGGTAGGGCAGGTATATTCTCTGCGTCTTGACTCATTTCATTGAAAACATCTGTGTCATCTGAAATGTCCTTTGAGAAATCATCAATGTTGTTGCAGCATTGGGGGCCAATGGCTGAACAAGCACCTCCTTCTTTAGCAAGGGAGGAAAGTTAGCACTATCCGATTTTGAAGCGTCATCATCCGGGTCTCCTGTAACTCTTTGTTCACCGGCTTCAGAGCATGGGCACTTGAGTTGGCAAGTTTTTTGATGTCATAGGCAAGGTCACTTATCTGATCTAGGGCCATTTCAACACCTCGGCCAGGATTAAAACGGCCCAGCAACCTGGAACTCCAGGTTTGTTGATGGAAGAAGTTGTGTAAGTCCCATTTTGTTTTTCCTCTACTTTTTGTTCTGCATTGATTCACATGTTGTTGGGCGTTCCACTCATCATCTACTTCAGGTACTTCATGGTGGAGGGTGAAAAGTGGTAAGGTGCATACTAGGGCTTGATATTGTTCTGTTGCAAGTGCAATCATCAGCGAACATCCCCACCTCTGACCTTATCTCGAAGGGAAGGTCATTGATGAAGCAGCTGAAGTTGGTTGGGCTGAGGACGCTACTCTGAGGAACTCCTGCAGATATGTCCTAGAGCTGAGATGTCTAACCTCCAAGAACTAAGGCTCAAAGGTAGAAGACAGAGGGCAGTGATGGAGGGTTGTTTTTCAGACTGGAGGCCTGTGGCCAGTGGAGTACCACAAGGATCGGTGCTGGGTCCACTACTTTTCACCATTTATGTAAATGTGAGCATAAGAGGTATAGTTAGTAAATTTGCAGATGACACCAAAACTAGAGGTGTAGTGGATAGCAAAGAAGGTTACCTCAGATTACAAAGGGATCTTGACCAAATGGGCTAATGGGCTGAGAAGAGGCAGATGGAGTTTAATTCAGATAAATGTGAGGTGCTACATTTTGGGAAAGCAAATCTTAACAGGATTTATGCACTTAATGGTAAGGTCCTAGAGAGTGTTACTGAACAAAGAGACCTTGGAGTGCAGGTTCATAGTTCCTTGAAAGTGGAGTCGCAGGTAGATAGTATAGTGAAGAAGGCGTTTGGTATGTTTCCTTTATTGGTCGGAGTATTGAGTACAGGAGTTGGGAGGTCATGTTGCGGCTGTACAGGACATTGGTTAGGCTACTTTTGGCATATTGCGTGCATTTCTGGTCTCCTTCCTATCAGAAGGATGTTGTGAAACTTGAAAGGGTTCAGAAAAGATTTACAAGGATGTTGCCAGGGTTGGAGGATTTGAGCTACAGGGAGAGGTTGAATAGGCTAGGGCTGTTTTCCCTGGAGCATTGGAGGCTGAGAGATGATCTTATAGACGTTTATAAAATCATGAGGGGCATGGATTGGACAAATAGACAAAATCTCTTCCCTGGAGTGGGGGAGTCCAGAACTAGAGGGCATAGGTTTAGGGCAAGAGGAGAAAGATATAAAAGAGACCTAAGGGGCAACTTTTTAATGCAGAGGATGGTGCGTGTGTGGAATGGGATGCCAGAGAAAGTGGTGGAGGCTGGTACAATTACAACATTTACAAGGCATCTGGATGGGTACATGAATAGGAAGGGTTTGGAGGGAAATGGGTCGGGTGCTGGCAGGTGGGACTAGATTGGGTTGGGATACCTGGTTGGCATGGATGAGTTGGACTGAAGGGTCTGTTTCTGTGTTTTACATCTCTACAACTCTTTAACTGCAACCATCTTCCTACCTGCCAGGTATGATTCCAATCAATGGAGTGTTTTCCCCATGATTCCTATTGATTCCAGTTTTCCTGGTCTCCTTGATTTCACACTCAGTCAAATATGGCCTTGATATCAAGGGCTGTCATTCTCACCCCACCTCTAATAAAGAGAAATTGAACATACTGAAGTTCTTTCCCTTGGAGCAGAGGAGACTGAGGGGGCATATGATTGAACTGAATAAAATTATAAACGGGCATAGATAAGCTAGACAAGAAGTAAACTTTCCCCTGATGGGGGATCAGTAACCAAGGAGAACAGATTTATGGCAAGGAGCAAGAGATTTAGAAGGGAAGTGAGGAAAGAATTTATTACCCAGTGGGTGGTGGGAATCTGGAACCCACTGGTCATAAGGCTAGTAGAGACAGAAATCTGTGTCAATAATATTTTGATGTGTACTTGTGATGCCAAAGCATACAAGATAATAGGCCAAGTGCTGAAAAATGGGATTCAAACAGTTTGGTGGTTGTTTTGACTGGCTCAAACTTGATGTGCTTAAACAGCTTTTTGCTGTGCTGTAAGCTTCTATAACTCTTCTGGCATTTTTATCATTCAGCATGGCAGCTCATGGAATTTCATTTCAATGAATAAATCCGGAATTAAAAGTGAAGGCAACATATTTTTTTCTAACATTCCGTGCCTTGGGAGCTGGAAAAGCAGGAAATACTTCCTTTTGGGGCCTGTCTTGTTTCCTTCGACAATGACAGTCTTTAAAGCTCATTACATATGCACGCAGGTTAAAATGCCACATGTTATTGGTGGGTGGGCAGGATATTTGTCTCCTCCATTGTCCATCTCCATTGGGATTTCCAGGCTCCAATTTCTGGGTCAAATATTTAGAAGGCACCCATTAGCATTTCTCTCTCTGAATCACAGGACCATCTGCAGATCTTGCATCCTGGGCCCCACCCAACTCTGGAAATGAGAGAGGTCAATCCTGAAACTTAGTGATCGCTCTGTTCGTGATCGTTCTTTCTGCAGTGTGTGTGTGTGTGTGTGTATATGTATGTTGGGATATCCTGTTCTTAAGAGTTGGCAACAAACGTTTTCCTGCCTGACTAAGGAGTGAAGGTGACTCAAACAGTTAGTGCATGAGGTCTGACTGGATGAATTGTCACCACAAACGAATGACCAGATTAAGTGATACTGTCTGCTAATTCCTTCATGACCCTACAACTGTGTCCTACCATAGCAAGTTTGCACCGTACAGGACTGCCACCTTTGTGTGACAGGTATCTCCATCCTCATGTCCAAATTATGTTCTCACTTAGAGTCAGAGAGTCATAGAGATGTACAGCACGGAAACAAACCCTTCGGTCCAACCTGTCTGTGCCGACCAGATATCCCAACCCAATCTAGTCCCACCTGCCAGCACCTGGCCCATATCCCTCCAAACCCTTCCTATTCATATACCCATCCAAATGTCTTTCAAATGTTGCAATTGTACCAGCCTCCACCACTTCCTCTGGCAGCTCATTCTACACACATACCACACTCTGCGTGAAAAAGTTGTCCCGTTGGTCTCTTTTATATCTTTCCCCACTCACCCTATACCTATGCCTCTAGTTCTGGACTCCCTCACCCCAGGGAAAAGACTTTGTCTATTTATCCTATCCATGCCCCTCATAATTTTGTAAACCTCTATAAGGTCACCCCTCAGCCTCCAATGTTTCAGGGAAAACAATCCCAGCCTGTTCAACCTCTCCCTATAGCTCAAATCCTCCAACCTTGTAAATCTTTTCTGAACTCTTTCAAATTTCACAACATCTTTCCGGTAGGAAGGAGACCAGAACTGCACGCAATATTCCAACAGTGGTCTAACCAATGTCCTGTACAACCGCAACATGACCTCCCAACTCCTGTACTCAATACTCTGACCGATAAAGGAAAACATACCAAACACCTTCTTCACTATCCTATCTACCTGCGACTCCACTTTCAAGGAACTATGAACCTGCACTCCAAGGTCCCTTTGTTCAGTAACACTCCCTAGGACCTTACCATTAAGTCCTGCTAAGATTTGCTTTCCCAAAATGCAGCACCTCGCATTTATCTAAATTAAACTCCATCTCCCACTTCTCAGCCCATTGGCCCATCTGGTCAAGATCCTGTTGTAATCTAAGGTAAGTTTCTTCGCTGTCCACTACACCTCCAATTTTGATATCATCTATAAACTTACTAACTGTACCCTTTATGCTCGCATCCAAATCATTTATATAAATGACGAAAAGTAATGGACCCAGCACCGATCCTTGTGGCACTCCACTGGTCACAGGCCTCCAATCTGAAAAACAGCCCTCCACCACCACTCTCTGACTTCCAACTTTGAGCCAATTCTGTATCCAAATGGCTAGTTCTCCCTGTATTCCATGAGACCTAACTTTGCTACACAGTCTCCCATGGGGAACCTTGTCAAATGCCTTACTGAAGTCCATATAAATCACATCTACTACTCTGCACTCATCAATCCTCTTTATTACTTCTTCAAAAAACTCAATCAAGTTTGTGAGACATGATTTCCCATGCACAAAGCCATGTTGACTATTCCTAATCAGTCCTTGCCTTTCCAAATATATATACATTCTGCCCCTCAGGATTCCCTCCAACAACTTGCCCACCACTGACGTCAGGCTTGTTGGTCTATAGTTCCCTTGCTTGTCCTTACCACCCTTCTTAAACATGGCACCACGTTAGCCAACCTCCAGTCTTCCGGCACCTCACCTGTGACTATCGATGATACAAATATCTCAGCAAGAGGCCCAGCAATCACTTCCATAGCCTCCCACAGAGCTCTAGGGTACACCTGATCAGGTCCTGGGGATTTATCCACCTTTATACATTTCAAGACATCCAGCACTTCCTCCTCTGTAATCTGGACAGTAAACACTGATGCAAAGTACTCGTTTAGAATATCCCCTATTTTCTGCGGCTCCACACAAAGGCCACCTTGCTTATCTTTGAGGGGCCCTATTCTCTCCCTCGTTACCCTTTTGTCCTTAGTGTATTTGTAAAACCCTTTGGATTCTCTTTAATTCTATTTGCCAAAGCTATCTCTTGTCCCCTTTTTGCCCTCCTGATTTCCCTCTTAAGCATATTCCTACAGCCTTTATACTCTTCTAAGGATTCACTTGATCTATCCAGTCTATACCTGACATATGCTTCCTTCTTTTTCTTAACCAAACCCTCAATTTCTTTAGTCATCCAGCATTCCCTATACCTACCAGCCTTCCCTTTCACCCTAACAGAAATATACTTTGTCTGGATTTTCTTTATCTCATTTCTGAAGGCTTCCCATTTTCCAGCCGTCCCTTTACCTGCAAATATCTGCCCCCAATCAGCTTTTGAAAGTTCTTACCTCATACTGTCAAAATTGACCTTTCTCCAATTTAGAACTTCAACTTTTAGATCTGGTCTATCCTTTTCCATCATTATTTTAAATCTAACAGAATTATGGTCACTGGCCCCAAAGTGCTCCCCTACTGACACGTCAGTCACCTGTCCTGCCTTATTTCCCAAAAGTAGGTCAAGTTTTGCACCTACTCTAGTAGGTACATCCATATACTGAATCAGAAAATTTTCTTGTACACACTTAGCAAATTCCTCTCCATCTAAACCCTTAACACTTCATTGCACCTGTCCATGTTAAAGTAGGAGTGACACAGTGACACAGCATCTCAAACAGCAGCCATGGTCCACACTTCAAACAGAAAAGGACCCAAAGAACCCAGCAGCTCACACACCAACAGTTCTCTTAGTTTTCATCACATCTAGGAGAACCTACATGCCACAGACCTTCTCAACAAAGCCTTCAACCAGGACAAGGCCCCCATCACAAAAGGGGACTTGAGCATCAACACCTCAGATAAATATCGTGCATCCCATCACATGAAGCTTTGTTGGAATCTTCAATTTCAGCTCTTTCACCACACTCACAGCCACCACTCATTCAAGTCTCTCTCAACCGTAATCTCCCTCAAACTACTTTCTTATCACTCAGGGGGTGACTAGGAGAGGGTTTTAAATTAATTAGAGAAGGGAGTGCTCACGCAGGCTCACAAAGCAAAATGATATGACAGCATTGCAGGGCAACTATTTTGATGTTACCCAGAATGGGACAGGAAGGGATAGAGGGTATAAGCATAAAAAAGGAATCAGCAATAAGATCAAGGTCGGAAAACAAAACGGTAGAAAGGCAAGGTTAAAGGCTCTTTACTTTAACGTGTCTACTAATGGAACAAAATATATGAATCAATGACACAAATAAAGGTTAATACATGATCTTGCAGCCAAATCAGAGACAGATTTTCATGGAGATCAAAGCTGTGAACTAAATATTCAGGGATATGTAACTTTTCAAAAAGAAAGGCCAGAAAGAAAAGGTGGTGGGGTAGTCTTGTTTGTAAGGCAGAGTGAATATATAACAAGAAATGATCTGGGATCAGGTAATATCGAATCCCTATGGGTTGGGGTAAGAAGTAAGAAGTGAAGACACCAGCGGCAGCAAATGGTAATTGTTCTAAGGCTGAAAATAAGCTAGGAAATAATGAAAGCATGTGATAAAGATGGTATATTAATCATGGGTAATTTTAATCTTCATGGAGGTTGGAAAATCAAACTGGCACAGGGATCCACAAGGATGAATTTATAGAGTGCATTTGTGATCATTTCCTGGAACAACATGTTGTGGATCCAATTTATTCAATGGTTTTATCCAATCTATTTTGGATTGCTGTGGTTCTGTTTGCCGAGCTGGAAGCTTTTGTTGCAAACGTTTCGTCCCCTGTCTAGGTGACATCCTCAGTGCTTGGGAGCCTCCTGTGAAGCGCTTCTGTAGTGTTTCCTCCGGCATTTTTGTTGTGGCCTGTCCCTGCCGCTTCGGTTGTCAGTTTCAGCTGTCCGCTGTAGTGGCCGGTATATTGGGTTCAGGTCGATGTGTTTGTTGATGGCCACTACAAAACTGCTGGAGGAAACACCACAGAAGTGCTTCATAGGAGGCTCCCAAGCACTGAGGATGTCACCTAGACAGGGGACGAAACGTTTGCAACAAAAACTTCCAGCTCGGTGAACAGAACCACAGCAACGAGCACCTGAGCTACAAATCTTCCCTATTTTGGATTCATTAATGTGTAATGAGGTCAGTTTAAAAAATGATCTCACAGTAGCTGAAAAATTAGCTTTCAGTTCAAGAGTCAGTAAAATGAGTTTGAAACAACTACGCTAAATCTAAACAAGGATATTCACATTGGGATGGGAGCAGAGTTGGAGCAGAATGGGAAAAGAGTTGAGCAGTTTAGGTGGTTGAGGAACAGTGGCAGACATTTAACAAAACCTTTCATGATTCATAACCAAGATATATCTTCAGTCAGGAAGAATGATCCTGAGAAGGGGATAAACTGCCCAAGGTTAAATAAAAAAGTTAGTAATTTAAAATTAAAAGAATCAATGTACAATGCAACAAAGATTAGTGGTAAACCAGAGGTTTTGGAAAGTTTTTAAAACCAACAGATTTCCAAAAATAAAATGAAGAAGGAGAAAATAAACTATGAGAGCAAATTAGCATGTTATAAAACAGACAGTAAGAACAGTATTTTACTAGAAGATTAGCTAATAAATAGAGGACAGAGAGTTGGAATAAAGGGGCATTTTTGTAATAACAATCTGTTTCTAGTGGAGTGCCACAGGGATCAGTGCTAGGGCCATAATTATTTACAATATATATGAACACCATGGACAAGGAAAGTAAATGTATTCTCACCAAGTTTGTAGATGACACAAAATGGATTTGAAGGAAGTGGTAAGGTTGACACAAAGAGTCTACAGAGTGAAATAGGATGAATAAGTGGTAAAAATATGGCAGATAGAAGATAAAGCAGAAAAATATGAAGTTATGCAATTTTGTTGGAATGACAGAAGAGGCGATTATTTAATGTAATTTTTCAGTTTAAGTTTAAGTCTAAGTTTAAACAGGAAGGTTCCTGATGAAGAGCTGATGCCCGAAACGCCAATTCTCCTGCTTCTTGGATGCTGCTTGACTTGCTGTGTTTTTCCAGTACCGCACTCTCGACTCTGATCTACAACATCTGCAATGCTCACTTTCTACTATGTATCTGCTGCCCTTGTCCTTTTAGATAGAATTGGTTATGGGTTTGGAAGGACCTTTAGTGAATTTCTGTAGTGCTTCTTGCAGATAGTTCACACTGCTGCTGCTAGGCATCAGTGGTGGAAGCTTAAGGATTTGGTGCTAATCAAGCGAACTGCTTTGTCCTAGATAGTGTCAAGCTTCTTGAATGTTATTGGAGTTGCACCCATTCTGGCAAATGGGAAATATTCCATCACACTGCTGACTTGTGTCTTGTAGATGATGGACAGGCTTTGGAGAGTCAGGAGGTGAGTTACTTGCTGCTTATTCTTTGCCTTTGACATGCTTCTGCAGTTATTGTGTTTATATGGTGAGTCCAGTTGAGTTTCTGGTCAATAGTAACCCCAAGGCTGCTGATAGTGGGGGATTCAGTGACGGTAACTTCATTGTGTGACAGTTCTATGGCTTTAAGAGGTATATTTTGTCATTTTGTTTTCTGAAGAGGTGACAACCAGTATGTTCCAAGCCAATAAAGTAAACAGCTTGTGAGGCCTTGGCATTTTATTTTAAATTTGGAACAATAGAAGTAGCATGAAGGGGTGGGGTCAAGTTCCCACAGAAACAGGATTTTAGTTTAGCTTTCAGTAACTGTTAGGGTTTGAAGGCTGCTGTACATCTTTATATGTTTCTCTGTTTCCCTGCTGCACCAAAACACTTGAGTTCTCTTTCTCTTCCTCTCTCTCTCTCTCTCTCTCTCTCTGTGAATTTTCTCTTGAAGTCCTTTCCTGCTGGACTGGAAAATTTCATGTTAGACAATCTATTTTACTGAATTTGCCTTTGCCATGGGTGTGTTTATGAGATATTATTATATTGGAACTGTTGCTGTTTAGCAGTTAAGTAATCTATTATTCTGTCAAGTTAAGTTATTCCAATTCTGTTTCTTTTGGTTGTATTTTAATTATAGTCTAAGAATAAAGTACACCTTCCTTAAAGCCTGGTAATTTGACTAATCAAATTGTATCTGGATTGTAATGCCAAACGCTTGCGTTTAAAAATCAGAAATGTTGATGCCTAGGCTATTTAATTAATATAAATTGTGGAGGTTTGGTCTGGTGCATAACAATTGAATATCAAGGGATGTTAATTAGATTGTCTCATATTGGTGATGGTCATTGTCTGCATTTCAGTGGTGAGAACGTTACCTGCCACTTGTTAGTCTAAGCCTGCATATTGTCCTGTTCCATTTGAATATGGATTACTTCAGTACCTGAGGTGGTGTGAGTGATGCTGAATATTGTGCAATCCCTATACCTAAACTCACGATGGAAGAAAGGTCATCGATGAAGCAGTTGGAGATGATTGGGTCTCGGACATTTTCCCGACGAGCTCCTGCAGACATGTTCTGGAATTGAGGTGACTGTTTTCCAATAACTTCAACCATCATCCTGTGTGCCAGCTATGGCTTCAGCCAACTGAGAGTTTGTCCCCTGATATCCATTGATTCTAGTTTTACTAGGGCTCCTCGATGTTACACTCACTTGAATTCAGCCTTGATGCTAAGGGCTGTCACTCTCAACTCACCTCTGAATTCAGCTCTTTTGTCCATGTTTGAACAACTACTGTAATGAGATCATGAGCTGAGTGGGTCTTTTGGAACCCAGACTGGGTTTCACTAAGCAGGTTGTTGCTGAGCAAGTGCTGCTTGATAGCACTGTTGATGACACCTTCCATCAATTTACAGATAGGGTGGTAATTGGCCGTGTTTGATTTCCATTACCTTTTGCATACAGGACATACCTGGCAATTTTCCACATTGTCAGGTAGATGCCAGTGTTATAACTGTACTGGAAGAGGTTGGCTAGGGGAGTGGCATGTTCTGGAGCATGGTGTCTATAATGCTGGTGTCTATAATGTTGGTGACCACTGGAGAAGGCCAAGGGGGAGAATCCACTTGGCACTTCTGGCTGAAGATTGCTGCATAGGCTACAGCCTTATCTTTTGCACTGATATGTTGGGCTCTTCCATTGAGGGTGGGGATATTTGTGTAGCCGCCTTCTCTAATGAATTGTTTCATTGTCCACTATCATTCACAACTTGATGTGGCAGGCCTGCAGATCTATTGATCTGTTGGTTCTGGGATTGTTTAGCTCTGCCTATCACTTGCTAGTTATGCGTCTGGCCTGCAAGTAGTCCTGTGTGCCAGATTTACTAGATTGGCATCTCATTTTTAGATATGCATGATGCTGCTTCAGGCATGTCCTTCTGCACTCTCCATTGAACCAGTTTGATAACAATGGTTGAGTGGTTGGAATATGCCAGGCCATAAGTTTGCATGTTGTGGTGAACTACAATCTTGCTGCTGTTAATGGCCATGGCACCTCATGGATGTCCATAGTTCCTGCATCTTATAGTTTGATGCCATGTGCATGTTTTAGTGAAAGATCACTGCAATAACTTATAAAAAGAGATCCAATAAGTCAGCTTTATTCTGAAATCTGACTTGTTCGGTAAACACATCAATTCAGCACATAATGAGACATTCCGTCTCATTGTTTATGGAAAATATTATTCTGTACTGATTTCCCATGGGAATAAAACCAGTTCTATGGAACTACAGTGTTATCAACAGTGTTTTAAAATAAACTATCATGTAAATAAGAACTTATTCCTAAATCTGAATTATCGAGCAACTACACAGAAATTTGTAGCTTGATATAATTTTCAAAATACAAATAGAAGATATTCATTTGATCAAGTGAAGTTAAATAAGTTTAAACATTTTCTGTGCAACAGTTAGTTTGTCCCAAAGAATGTTCTTGATTTCCCTAAGAAAAATATTTGCAAACTTTACTTTTCAATTACCACATTTCAGAACTTCCTGCATGTTTCCTATCAGTCTTAGGATTTTTGGTTAAACGTTTATGCCTAAACGTTATTCAAAATGTATGAATTATAGTACACATACACAGCACAAACATTGTCCTAATAACACTCTCTCAATCTTCAGGTACAACACTGTGAAAAGAGATGATGACCATGGATTTTTCTGTTGGCCAAGCTTGGGCTTGGGAAAGTACTGCAATGGTTTGCTGATAATGACAGACTCGGAGTCTCTCCTATCTTTACCCCGTTGCCATATATTGAAAGAATTTACAAATTGATACTTAACCTCTTAGGCCACATCATGAACACACCTTCCTTGGCCAACATGTCCTGGAGTGGGACTTGTGTATGGCATTCCTCCCGAACTATCACTATCAACATGATGGAGTAAGCTATTCCAGCATTGCATATAAATTTTAGCACAATAGAAAACAGTTTAATTCATGAAGATTACACAAAGACATGGACAATGCTTTGATTTCATTCCAATGAGTAATGAAAATCTACTTTGACAATGTGTAAAAGCCGGCATCAAAATCTTAATGTCCTGTTTGACATTTTGGGGAGCTCAGCCTGCAATGGGATCCAAAATTTATCCAACTACATTGAGTGGAATGATTGTTCCTGTTAAATTACACATATGAGGCAGTGCAACAGACTGGAAGACTCTGCACAGACCTCGTTCTTTTTAAATGAATGCAACTTGAAAAGATTGGCTGTGCAAATATTATTGAAGGGAACAGAGAATAGACGCTGCTGAAAAATTTATGAAACAGTCACCAAATCAGCTGTTTGCATTTCACTAAGTACCAAACAGAATCCCCGGCCACTGTCCTCTAATGAAACACTTGTTTGTTTAACCTAATAGGCACCAGTCTAATTTTGACCATTCCTTCCTATTTAACATTTCCCAGAACTATGTTCAGGTACAAAGTTTAAGAATTTGAAGGGTTAAGTTTCTCAGAGTGAAACTTAATCCACACTGCTTTAAGTAAATTTCTCAGGGCTGGGTGCCAGTATATAAACAATCAGTATATCTGTAAACAACAAGATGCCAACTTTTTCAAAATAAACTCAACACAGATTTAATCATACAATGGCTACAGGACACTTTGTTTTGGGGGTTGGGGGAGGGTAGGGGCGAGGTTGGCAGCCAGTGGCGAATAGCCAGAGATTGTTGTCCACATGGGTACCAATGACTTTGGTAGAAAGAAGGGTGTGACACTGAAATCAGAATTTGGGGAGCTGGGTAGAGAGTTAGCAAGCAGGATTTCAAATGTAGTAATCTCTAGATTACTCCTAGTGCCAAGGGCAGTGAGCACAGAAATAAGGGAATCAGACAGATGAATGAGGCTGGAAAGATGGTGCAGGATGGAGCAATGTAGATTCCTGGGACACTGGAACGTGATCTGGGGAAGTTTGCATTTGTACAAGACAGGCAAGTTACACCTGAACAGAGCTGGGTAGAGGTCTTTGCAGGGCATTTTGCAAGTGTCCTTGTAACTAACTTGGAAGGCATGTGAGAACAAAGAGAGAAAAGTAGAGGAGAAAGTCAGCGCCTTGCAAAATAGTTATGGATACAGCTGGCACTAGGGTAAAGAATAGTAAATTGAAAGGTGAAGTCGGAAAAGGAGAGAAAGAAAGGAAGCGCACAACAGAGTTAATGTGCATTTTTATAAAGGCCTGGAGAATAGTAAATACGTTTGGTGAGTTAATTGTAAGACATAGATTACAATGTATGATGTTATGGTGGTGAAATGGTCAAAATTGTGGTGAGTGCAGGTCACTCAGTTTGGACATAAAATAGATAGAACAGAGTTCTAACTAAATTGTGAAAATCTTGAAGCAAAGAAAGCTCAAAGAAACTTGATCATTAAAATATTGTGAAACTTAATCATTAAAATGTTAATGGGTACAGAAAATAATCAAAAAGATTTGATAGAACCTGTTTTTTATATCTGGAATATTAGAATACTCTGGGTGGAAATCATGTTTTAGCTATACAGAGCCTTGGTGGCATCACACATTCAGGACTCTGAAAATTTCTGGGCACTTCACCATAGGCTGGATAGGCGGGTCTTGGAGTGGGTGCAGTGTAGATTCACCAGAGCAATGTCTGGACTCTAAGATAAATTACTCTAAGGAGAGATGACACAATCTGGAGCTTTATATCCTGGTTTTCAGAACAAACAAAGAACAAAGAAACTTTACAGCCCAGGAACAGGCCCTTTGGCCCTTCAAGCCTGAGCCAATCCAAATGTACTGTCTAAACCTGTCGGTCAATTCCTAAGCATTTGTAACCCTCTGTTCCCCGCCGACTCATGCATCTGTCCAGACGCATCTTAAGTGAATCTACTGTGCTGCCTCCACCACCTCTGCTGGCAATGCGTTCCAAATGCTCACCACCCTCTGTGTGAAGTATTTGCCGCGTGTATCCCCCTTAAACTTTCCACCTCTCACCTTAAAAGCATGACCTCTGGTTATTGAATCCTTCACCCTTAGAAAAAGCTTGTCTCTATCCACCCTGTCTATATCCTTCATGATTTTGTAAACCTCAAACAGGACCCCCCTCAATCTTCTTTTTTCTAGTGAAAATAAACCTAACCTACTCAACCTCTCTTCATAGCTATCACCTTCCATACCAAGCAACATCCTCGTAAACCTTCTCTGCACCCTCTCCAAAGCGTCCACATCCTTTTGGTAATGTGGTGACCAGAACTGTACACAATATTCTAAATACGGCCAAACCAATGTCTTGTATAATTTTAACTTGACTTGCCAGCTCTTATACGCAATATCCCGTCCAATGAAGGCAAGCATACTATATGCCTTCTTGACCACTCTATCCACCTGTGCAGCAACCTTCAGGGTACAATGAACCTGCACTCCCAGATCTCTCTGCGCATCAACTTTTCCCAAGGCTCTTCCATTCATTCTATAATTCGCACTTGAATTAGACTTGCCTAAATGCATCAACTCACATTTGTTTGGATTGAAATCCATCTGCCACTTTTCCGCCCAACTCTCCAGTCTATCTATATCCTCCTGTATTCTCTGACAGTCCCTTATGCTTTCTGCTATTCCACCAATCTTTGTGTCATCTGCAAACTTGCTGATCATACCAACAGTGCCCTCTTCTAGATCATTTATGTATATTACAAACTACAGTGGCCCCAATACTGACCCCTGTGGAACACCACTGGTCACCTTTCTCCATATTGAGAAACTCCCTTCAACAAAAATCTCTGTCTCCTGTTGCTCAACCAGTTCTTTATCCACCTAGCTAAAACACCTTGCAAACCATGTGGACTTCACTTTCCATTAGTCTACAATGGGGAACCTTATCAAATGCCTTACTAAAGTCCATGTATATGACATCAACAGCCCTTCCTTCATCTAACAACGTGGTCACTTCCTTGAAGAACTCTATTAAGTTGGTAAGGCACGATCTCCCCCACACAAAACCATGTTGCCTATCACTGAGAAGCTCGTTCTTTTCTAAATATAAATAGATCCTATCTCTTAGTACCCTCTCCAGCCACTTCCCCATTACCAACATCAGGCTCACTGGTCTGTAGTTACCTGGAATATCCCTACTACCCTTCTTGTACAGGGGGACAACATAAGCTACCCTCCAGTCCTCCGGAACCTCTCCTGTGTTTAAAGATGCCACTAAGATATCTGTCAGGGCTCCAGCTATTTCCTCTCTCGCCTCCCTCAGCAACCTGGGATAGATCCCATCCGGTCTGGGGATTTGTCCACCTTAATAACCTCTAGTATACCCAACACATCTTCCCTACTTATGCCAACGTGATCCAGACTAATCAAACTTCTATCTCTAATCTCAAGATTCATCAAGTGAACACTGATGCAAAGTAATCATTCAGAATCTCACCCATTCCCTCAGGTTCAGCTCACAGCCTTCCTTCATTATCTTTTAGTGGACCAATCCTTTCTCTAGTTACCCACTTGCTTCTTATATAAGAATAAAATGCTTTGGGATTTTCCTTAATTCTACTTGCTAAAGCTATTTCATGACCCTTTTTAGCCCGCTTGATTCCTTGTTTAAGACTTGTCCTACTCTTCCAATATTCCTCCAGGGCCCGTTCTGTTCTTAGCTGCCTAGATCTTATGTATGCTTCCCTTTTCCTCTTGGCTAGTTGTACAATTTCTCCTGTCATGCACGGTTCACGAATCTTGCCCTTCCTATCTTTTGCTTTCAACAGGACATGCCTATCCTGCACTATCATTAACCTATCTTTGAAAGCCTCCCACATCTGAAATGTGGACTTCCCTTCAAATAGCTGTGTCCAATCCACATTTCCCAGCTCCTGCCTAATTTTGATATCATTGGCTTTGGCCCAGTTTAGTACTCTTCCCTGAGGACCACTCTCTTCTTTATCTACAAGTATTCTAAAACTTACAAAATTGTGGTCACTGTTCCCAAAGAAATCCCCCACTACAACTTCTACCACTTGTCCTGACTCGTTCCCCAGTACCAGGTCCAATATGGCCCCTTCCCTTGTTGGACTATTGACATACTGCTCTAGAAGGTTAAGATGCAATTTGATCAAAATCTTCAAAGCATTAAGTGGAACAGATAGATTAAATGAAGAACTATGTCTGTTAGTTAGGCAGCCTAGGTAGAGAGGCACAGTCTATAGAGTCCAATCTTTCAGAACATGAGAGTTGGTAGATGTTCAGAATTCCCTGCCAAGAATAGCAATAATCAATTTTTAATTTATAATTGATGGATCTGAACATATTGAGGGATAAGGGCAATTGCAGGTGTTTGGAACACAGATCACTCAGGATCTCATTAAATACACAACAAGCTAAAGGGGCTAATTAGCCTGCTCCTGTTTCTATGTTTCAATGGGCTGTCACTCCTGATAGCAACCATGTGAATCCTGCTGATAAATGGGGATTGTATAAAACCTGATCAGGCTCACTTAAGAAGTCAACATCCTCCTTCTCCATTAGCGCTAATGTCCAACCATGTAATACTGCCACTAACCATTAGCAGTGTTTCCTGGGCCAACATTTTCTTTGCAGGTTGGATTTGGAACTGCAAATTCCCAATGATAGATGTGTCATATCTGGGAGGCTGAGAAACACCGATGCTGTCACAAATTAAAGAGACAGTGGAATTTCTGCTGAGGTATGGCCAAAATGTTTATAAGTCTAGCACCCTAAAAGGCTGACAACAGCTTGAATGATGGCTAGATTTACAGCTATGGGGGTCCTTTTGATAGAAGTGAAAGCCTGTAGTGCGAGACTGTTGCACACTGAGAGTAGGAAGCCCTATAAAAGGGTAAGTTATGGCAGTACCAAGGAGGTAGCAAAGGGAATATTACCTTCACCATCCCAAGAAGTGCCACTCAGTGCAGGAAAAGGGTCAATGACTTCACAAATATTGCTGTGGAATTTCAGAAATTGGTTTAGATACGTAACTCCCACTATTCATACCACTTCACTCATCTTTTTCTCTCATGATCTGGCTGCCAGAGGAACTGATCAGTGAAAAGGGTTAGCAGCATCAGCTAAACTGTAGACAACTCTGTCAATCTACATTGCCAGCCTCAAGAGTTTCTGTAAGCTTTCACGGATACTTGAGTTAAAGGGACAATTCATCATGCTCCTGTCATCAACACAGCATGTCCGTATTTATATTAGGCAAGTGTTCAGACCAGCTATATGCTTACAACACTTTCTTCCAATCCTTCAAAGGGAAACATTTGCGATAATCGTGGCATGAGAAATGCAGTCAGAGTCACTGTGCCAACATCCAGAATCCAGTGTGCAGAAAAATAAAACTTTTGACCTGATTAATATTTAGGCAGGAGAGATAGGGTAAAGTAAGCATTTGGAGCTAAAGTGGCAAGTCAAAGTTGAGCAAAGCTTTGTAATGTTAAATTGGTTGAATGTCCTGATGCTGGTGGGAAGGGGTGGGAGTGTTGGTGTAGATGCTGGTGAGGTGGACCTTAGAGTTGGAAATAAAAGTAAATTAAAAGAAAACATTTAAAGTCACTGCAGCGATTTACTTGTCTTTGAGCTGAAGACAGAGCTCAAAGAGACCATGTCTTCAGCTTGTGGCATCTTAGGGAGGTTGGCTTCATCATGACGCAGGTGAAAGTGAGGACTGCAGATGCTGGAGATCGGAGTCTAGATTAGAGTGGTGCTGGAAAAGCACAGCAGGTCAGGCAGCATCCGAGGAGCAGGAAAATCGACGTTTTGGGCAAAAGCCCTTTTGCCCGAAACATCGATTTTCCTGCTCCTCGGATGCTGCCTGACCTGCTGTGCTTTTCCAGTACCACTCTGATCTTCATCATGATGCAGGGTCTCCCCTATTACATCACTGAAGAATCTACTTATTTTTTATTTCAAAAATATATTTTATTCATAAAATATATTTATATATATGGTCACAAACCCAGTTCAATTCTGTACAGTAGCATATCAAGGAAACAAACAAGCATTGGAGTTTGACTCTATTCAAAAAAGCCAAAAACATCTCTTACTTGAATTAGACTATATTTATATGCATTTGAGGCATGAGGATGATTCAGTAATTAAGTGGATCCACTTTTAACTTCAGCATAAAGTCCTCAAACAGTGGACTTTCCCCATTGTGCCTTGGCAGCAGCTGCCCCAAGCTTTAGTGCAACCCTCAGCATGTACTCCTGGACCTTGCAATTTTCCAGTCTGCAACACTTGGTCGAGGTCAAATCCTTGTTCTCAAAGACCAATAAGCTTCGGGCAGACCAAAGAGTGTCTTTCATTGAGTTCATGGTCCTCGAGGTGCAGTTGATGTTTGTCTTGGTGTGTGTTTGCAGCCAAGTGAGCAAGCTGTCTCTGCAACCCACAGAGAAGGGTGCAATGTATCTTTAAGCCTATACCTCTGCTTTGCACTTACCATAAGCTCTGGGCCACTTCTGTCAGTCACTATTCCTTTCTGTGGGATAGGTCTCCCAATTTTGGAACAAAAGTAAAGAGGATTTTGTGGATTCTGCTGAGTCAGCTGTGTCTTTAATTATAGTGCCTCAGTTGATGCCATGTGTTCTGCCAGTATTACTCTAATTAGATATTTACATAGCAATTTGATATAAAAAGTGGTTTGCTAGAGTACTTCAGCAACCAGTTAAAAACCAACCCCATTCTGGTGTCCGGGGTGACATATTGGTTAGTCCAGCTAAGGAAAGCAAACTTCTTTCAGTAAAAAAAAGGGTTATAACAGTTTAGTTGCTGCCCGGTCAGCAACTGTTTGTTTTTGTTTCAGCTTTATTAACTGTATTGAATTATTCAGCTGCCATAGTACGATCTGAATTCATCGTTGAAGAAAAGCCAGAAGACCGTACTTAAAAATAGCCAAAGAAATCACCTGACTTGCAAGCAAATTTTGAAATGGATATTTAAGCCACACTGCAAAGAAATCGATTTATATTAAAGTAGTTGAAACTGACAGTAGGCACTACGTAACAGCCAAAGACAAAAGTGACTTTACCAAGGCATATTGTTTCAATGCCATGTGGATAGTTTTGAGAATGGTGGACTGTGACTCCTTTGTTCATATGGAGTGCCTCTATTGTGTGCCAATAGCCAGTTATCGCATAGTCAAAACGGCACCCCCTTGTGAAAAGTATCAGTATAAACTCCACTGTTGGCTGCAGAAGGCCTGTAGTACTCTCGCTACAGTTTTGTCAACTTGAAATTCTATTTTTGCTACAAGTTAGAGCACATCACAAAAATAGAGATTCTTTTAAAAATAACTTAAAATACCACAGCACTTGAGTAACTCCACAGAGGTTGGTATCCCTTCACCTAGTCAGGCTGCATTCACTTGCAAAGAGTCTTTGACACTGATCCAGCTTCCTCAGAGCCAACTGTCACTGATCCTTTTTGTTGTATGCCACTGTGTATGTGTTGTTACCTTTTAATACTGTTCATACTTTTAAGTAAATACATTTTTAATTTTAAAGTAAAACTAAATGTTTACCTTCTATTACTAGAGATCTGGCTTGTTTGTGTCTTCGTAGCTTTACACATGGCCAGTACATATTTAATTGTAAAAAGTATATGTTTAAAAAAAATCAGGTTGTGTTATAGTCATCCTCAGGAATGAAAGATAAAAACTTCTTCACTCCTTCAAATTTGTCTGTAACAGCATCCAGATAACAAAGATGTGCGAAATTATGCAGTATTTGACACTGAACCTTACAAGAAAAGACATGGCACATACCATCAGTTTGGTCAAAGAGTGTACCTTTATGAGTGTACCTTATTGAGATAGAGAGGCAGAGTGAGAGACGTTTAGGAAGAATATTCTGGAACTTAATGTCTGGACAATTGACAACCAATGATGCAGACATTAAAATTGGGGGTGCTCCAGTGACCAGAATTAGAGAAGAGCAGATATCACAAAGAATTACAAGACCGAAGAAACCCACAAGGATAAGAAGGAGAACGGAGGACCTGGAGGGATTTGAAACCTAGGAGGAGAATTTTAAAATTAAGACATTGCTTAACCTACAGCAATGTAAGTCAGTGAGCAGGTGGGTGTCAGTTGATTAGGATACAGTGCATGTAAGAGCACAGCAGCACAGTTTTGAATGATCTCAAACTTATGGAGGGTCGAATGTGGGAGGCTAGCGAGGAAAGCAATGGTTTAATCAAGTCTAGAAGTAACAAAGCTGTGCACTAAGGTCTCAGTAGCAGATAGGCAGAGGCAGAGGCAAAATTGGGCATTGCTATAGACGTGGCAATGTTGGCTCAGATATGAGTTTGTAAACTAATTGCAGGGTGAAATATGATGCGGAAGTCTTGATCAGTCTGGCTCAGGCTCAGACTGTGGTCAAAAAGAAGGGCAGAGTTGGTGGTTAGGGAACTGATTTTGTATCAGAGACCCACATCAATAGTTTTGGTCTTCTCAATATTAAATAAGAGGAAATAAAGCAAAGAACTGCTGATGCTGGAAATCAGAAACTACAGCAGAAATTGCTAGAAAACATCAGCAGATCTGGCAACATGTTTGGAGAAAAATCACAGTTTCAGTCCAATTCTGGACCTGAACCCTACTTTTTCACCACATATGCTGCCAGACCTGCTGAATTTTTGTTGTTTGTTATTAAATAGGAGGAAATGTTTGACCATCTGGGCCAGAGTGTCAGACAATTTAGAGAGACAGTGGATGATTGTGAAATGTGGTAAGAATTGGGTGTTGCTACCATATATACTGGAAACAGAATAGTTTATTTTTGGATTATGTTTCTGAGGGATAGTGATACAATGATGAGTCAACCAAAACTGTGCTGCCAATTCCTTACTCATTCCATGTCCTGTCGGCCCATCAGCCCTGTGATTGCTGATTTACACTGACACCCTGTGAGCTGATGCACCGAGGGCACCATCAACCAAATGACTTCCACTGAATATTCACTACGCTGATCCCACTGTGCCTGCAGTAATTTTGTCTGAAACGTGAAGGAAACTGCCACACTTCAGGCAAAATTACATTCGTGGAACTGGAAGATGCAAGAATATTCCTGTGTCTTTACTCAAGTTTCAGAATTGCAATCTGTACTGTATCAGAGTAGTATTTCCATTTTACATAACAGCCAATCCCTGGTATCAGTGGATGGAATCTGACTGCACCCTACCATTGAGGACAACTATGCCTCCCAATCCTGATGGACTGAGTTATAACTCACTGCATGGTCTTAGAGATAACCCAATAACAGACTGCCTCTGATAACCCTATTTAATTGAAGATGGTGGGCAGGTTCCTGAAACTGAAGGCACAGGAAGCGTGTCCAGAGCTTTGGAATACCAGCCCTCCCAATAGGAGAAGCAAGTGTTTCTAAGGCAGGAAGGACAGCATGAGATTGCCTCAAAATGGAGGCATTCTTGGAAGCTTACCGAACTAACTTCACAGAGGCCTGTACCCCTTCACCAAGTCACCTTTTATTTACACATGCAAAGTATTTGACAACAGTCTGACTTCCTCAGAGCTAGCTCTCAGAGTGAACAGAACCTTTGGCACTCTTGTTTGTACCTGTTAGCCAGGGCTTCCTGATTGGACCAGCACCATCAATAGCACGTGGAGCCTCCAACTTGGATGGTCTCAAGCTTGCCACTGAGGGACTGCCTCCAGTGAGCTGCAAGGTTACAGCAGAACACCATTCTGATGCCTGGAATACCTGATTAGAATATCCTCTCTATCCTATTCAATACAAGTAATGACTGAGTGCATGCTGCTCCAAGACAGGTGTAACTGCCTCCTTTGCTCACAAATCTCTGGCAAAATCACCTGGATCTGGGAACATAAGCCTGCATTTGAATAATTAACATTACTTTAAATGTATTCCAACCATGTTTGATCAGGAATAAGCTGGATCAGACACATAACAATGAAATATATTTCATAAACATGAACATTAGCCACCAAATGCACAATTTTCATGATTTATACTGAGCTGCACACAGGAGAGATCTCATGTTTTACCCCTGACCTGTGTTCTCTGACCTCAGAGTTCCAATTGATGACAATGTTACTGGCTTTGAGTGAGGGAAACCAGATCAAGTTCCAATCTTGGCTGTATTCCAAAATGTGTATGTGCATGGATGTAAATGAACGCATAATTTAGGTCACTTATGAAATATCCAAACTCATATGATGAATTATCGCAAGAGGCAGACTTGGTTGGACTTTGTTAGCCCTTGGAGATAGCGTGAGAAGTGGGAGGGCTGATACCATGGTGAAAGAAGCATTGGGCGGGGAGCTTTCCAACAGCCATGTTGTGGTACTAACCACTCGGGTACAATGCTGCAACCAGAACTCCTTTCTACTACTTTTAAAATCATTAGGTGGTGAAAATAAATAAAATTGGCACTGACAGTCCCTAAAGAGTGCAGTAACAAAGATCCCAAATTTCAAGGGAAACTTACAAATTCAAATTAAAATATAATTTTAGGTGTGGTCATGATGCACTCCAGAGACTACAGTTGTGCCAACCACATCCATTGGCAGCTTTGGAAGTCAAGCAGTTCTTTCTGACATGCCCATGGCACCACGTGCCATCTAACATCCAATACATACAGTAGGCAGCCCCCATGTGCAACATGTCAAAGCCGTCTCGAAAACCTCCTCTCAGGTCAACTGAATGTAAAGCTGTTTGGCATCTTAAGGAGTAAATATAGCAGAGATGGGTCTCCCTGAGATCAAACAATTTAGGCACATCCCTGGCCTTATCTCCTTAGTTTGTGAAAATGCATGAGGAGGAGCTCAGTGGACCAAAGGGAAGGATGTTTGATAGTATAATCCTCTGCACAACAGCCTCCAGAGGATCTACTGGCAGAAACATTCCACCCTTAGTGAGCCCCTTCTTTACGACTAGGTACACTGCCTGCAGGGTCTTTTGGATGAATACTGCCTTTGCATGCATTTTCGAGGTGGCAATTATGGCAGAGGTGCCAAGAACAGCACCCATAACTGCTACCTCTACATCAGCCTTCATCAATTCCATCACTGGTACAGATGCAGACACCATTCAATGAACAGAAGTCCAAGTTACATTGACATTTTTGATAGGGTTTGTCGTTGCAAGGTCTAGCGAGTTCTTCTTTCGTATTTTACCAAACTGACCTCATTAATTAGCTGACAAAAGCCTCTATGGTAACTCTCAGTCCGACTTCCACTGCATCTTACCCTGCACTGTTCACACAACAAATCAGCAGATATCTTCAAATTCCCTGACATCCATTGTGTCCACACCATATTGAAAAGCTTATTGTGCACCTGGACAAGAACTGTCAGGCTGGAGCTGTCCTGCATGGTTTCGGGCATTTGCCCCGCACATGGTAACCGGTGTAAATCGGTGCCCCATTTAGCAGGCACAGTCCTGGAGGTCCTACGGGTCAGGGTGGTGCTGATGCAGGACTTGCTTCTCTCTCAGGACCAGCAGTGAATGTCACAACAGTAGATCAGGCCAGCCTGGCCTGAGATTGCCACCCATGTTAAAGTGCCAGTAGCTATCTGGAGGAAGGCCCAGCACTGTAAGAATAAGGTAAATGTCCTTCTCCATTCTGTCAGGGTAAGTTCCACCATCTGCCCTCTGATACCTCACACAATCTCTGCTCCTGTACCGAGGAGTCATGCTTTACCATGAATGAAAACAGCATGTGTGGGGAGAAAGCAAAGTTAACATTCCAGGATCCTTCTTCAGTCATTAGACCTGAAACGTTAACTCTGCTTTCTTTCCACGGATGCGGCCAGACCTGTTGTGTTTTTCCAGCAATTTCTGATTTCCAGTACCTGCAGTTCTTTGGAATTTTTATTTCATGTTTTACCATTTTGATTATTGTCCACAATTCCCTCACTTGCTCTACCTCACCCCAACTCTCGTGACGCCACTAAATCTACATACTGTTCTAGGAGAAAGCGGGTACTGCAGATGCTGGAGACTAGAGTCAAGATTAGAGTAGTTCTGGAAAAGCGCAGCAGGTCAGGCAGCATTTGAGGAGCAGGAAAATTGATGTTTTGGACAAAAGCCCTTCATCAGGATACCCATTGTTCAGCCTACTCATTCAGACAGCTCCCCATCTGCACCAAAATTAATATTTTGAAGAGAAGTTGAGTCAACTCTAAAAGCAATTAAATTCCAGTCAGTCAGAGTAAAGTAAATCCTATAGCTCCTCTAAAAGAAGGCAAGGTCAGAGAATCAATCTTCCTCACTAGATTGAGTCAAAGGAGCAAGGTAATTAGTAGTAGTAAAGGCTATACCACAACTGAATCTCAATGAAAAGAGTCACTTGGTTTAACAGTAGAATGTAGCTTGCTGCATGATAGCAAATTATACAAGATTCATTCATTAGTTAGGGTGGAAGACTATTAGGAACTAGAAATACACATCGATCCTATCAGGACTTTGTGCTCGATCGCTTCTTCTCTACTCAATGATGGTGTGGCATTATCAGATAAAGTGGAATTTGATGCAGCTTTAACTTTCAGAAGTTTTATCCTATGTAATGCTTAAAGTCCAAGCTTTTTTTTCTCAAAATTAACATCTGTAAATTCAGGAATATAACAATATTGACTACCTCAACTCCCTGCCAAGACTCTGACTTCACAAGTTTGGTACCCATAACGATGGCCTCAACTGGGACCTTGAGTTCGTGTCACACCACAAGTGACCCCACTGCACTATACAATCCCTTATACACACACACACACACACATACACACTTCTACATACTCAAACACGAACGCACACCCTCTCTCATACGCAAGCTCTCTCTCACACGTACACACATACAACCCTAAAATCAAACCCACGAATGCACTCTCTCACAGGCTTATACCCCATAATACTCACATACATACTTTACCAAAATTACACACACACATACACACACTCTCTCACATGCAATCACACCCACTCGCACACACTCACTTACACACACTCACTCTGTCCTCCTGCACACACACACACACACACATAAATTTATAGGGTGAATCTGCATTTGTAGAATTATATTTTATTTTGCTCAAAAAATGCATAACCTACAGTCAATTCTGTAAATCCCACCTTAGAAATAGAACCAGTCTGATTCATGATTGGGACACAGACAGACTCTAACCTTACATCTTTAGCGCATTGGCTGAGCTGAATGACACATTTTGTTCACAAGTTCAGGCAGTCTGGATGTTCCATAAATCTTCCAGAACACACCTCTTCTGAATTGTAAGATGGTCTTGCGGACTTTTGATCTTGATTCTGAACTTCTATAAATAATTTCTCCAGTGGAGGATGTTAAATCTCTTTGATGTTCTTCACAGAGGCTGTTGCTCCTGCAAACCTGATAGTTGGTTGATTACTTTAAGGAGGACCTGGAAAATGTTTGAACCCCTGAATTTCCTTTGCAAAGGAAACATTTCCTGATAACTCCGGCAGAACAGAACGGTTTGGATGACTCTTAACCTTATGAATGTTCCTCATGGTAGGTGATTGCTCTGTTGACACGCAAACTTTCTTCCTTCGAGTACCCTGTATTTTCAAGTGAGGCAATTTCTTCTTTTTGACTGTGCCTTAAATTTATAGACCATGGTTAAGTTCCCAAGGAATCTCATTGTGATGTAAGGTGTGTAATTCATTTATTTCATTTCAATTGTTTTTACAGTTTGGATTATGACCTGTTTTTGGTATGAAGATTAGGTATTGTTGCCTGAAGTGGTGCAGGCAAGCCCTAATTCCCAAAAATAGCTTCCCAAATCTTCTTTCCACAGCACCAACCCCTCTTGTTTCTGCCTCCCCCATCCCTTTTCCCATTGTTTTGAGGAAGGACTCGATGGACTGATGGCAGCCCACCCCATTGAGTAACCCAACAAGACAGCCCCAGGAGAAGATGAAGCGGCTGTACATCTCCCTGCTTGGGTTAACCTTACCCTCTAGACCGGCAACTATGGAGCCACAGGACTGATTGCAACCCATTCCCCGGATTACGGAAACACTGGGCCCCTGACCGAGAACACCCCAACCTGACGTGGGCAATCCCCTGGGTTGGTATTGGAGCCTGTCCTTGATTTACTGTGCCCAGACCCCAAACTGACTGTTGCATCCATGGACTTTGGTGAGGACTTCTCCCCTAAGACTTCAAGATATGGCTTGTTGCTTGCTGCAAATGCAGCGTGTTTTCCACATTAGCTGCTGGTACATAGAATATAGAACATGGAACAATACAGCACCGAACAGGCCTTTCAGCCCTCGATGTTGCGCCGACCTGCGAATTAATCTGAGCCCACCCCCCCTACACTACCCCCTACATCATCATTCATGTGCTTATCCGAGGACTGTTTAAATGCCCCTAATGTGACTGAGTTAACTACATTGGCAGGCAGGGCATTCCATGCCCTAACTACTCTCTGAGTAAAGAACCTACCTCTGACATCTATTTTAAATCTATGGTGGAGATGAGATTGGTGTGACACATTGCTTTAAACAAAATGAACCACTCCCTTGACTGAGGATTGTCAACCAGCAAGACAAGTTGCCTTGGTGTGTGACTGCACTAATTTGCACAGCAAGGCAAGGCAAGGATGCTGTGTGCAGGCAGGTAAGTGCTAAGTGAGCGAGTACTAAGAGAGCAAGCACGCAGTCCCAAGATGCAGCCTGGTCTAATCCATGAGCTGAATGCATGTCTCTGTGTTTAAAGTGTCCCTGTAGCAGCCTGCAGTTCTAATTTCCCTGTTATAGGAAGGATATCATTAAACTGGAGAGGGTTTAGAAAATATTTATCAGGACATAAATAGGCAAGGTCTTTTCCCTGCTGTGGGGAAGTCCAGAACTAGAGCACATAGGTTTAGGGTGAGAGGGGAAAGATATAAATGAGACCTAAGGGGCAACATTTTCATGCAGAGGTGTATGGAATGAGCTGCCAGAGGAAGTGGTGGAGGCTGGTACAATTACAGCATTTAAAAGGCATCTGGATGGGTATATGAATAGGAAGGGTTTGGAGGGATATGGGCCTGGTGCTGGCAAATGAGACTAGATCAGGTGAGGATATCTGGTCGGCATGGATGAGTTGGACCAAAGAGTCTGTTTCCGTGCTGTACATCTCTAGGACTCTATGACTACATTACGTTGCTGATAATAGAGGGTTTGAGATATAAAAGTGGAGTGGAAAGGCTGGGGCTTTTTTCACTGGAATTTAGAAAGTTGAATGGTGACCTTATTGAGGTTTATAAAATCATGAGGGGCATAGATAAGATGAATGACAAAGGTCTTTTCCCTCGAGTGTGGGAGTTTAAAACTAGAGGTCATATTTTTAAGGTGAGGGGAGAAAGATTTAAAAAGGATATGAGGGGCAATCTTTTTTCATAGACAGTGATTTGTGTGTGGAATGAACTGCCAGAGAAAGTGGTGGATACAGTTACAATGTTTAAAAAACATTTGGATAAGTTCAGGAATGGGGAAGACCTGCAAGCCGGTGAGACTAATTTACTTTGGGGAGATGGTTGGCATGGACTGGTTGGACTGAAAGGTCTGTTTCCATGCTGTATGACTTCATGACTCCATGACCTTTGAATCTAATTGATCATGCTCCCTGTGCTTCCAGGATGCCCTGCCGATATATTGGACAGTTGCCAGAAGGATCATGAGAGTTTGGCTAATATCAGATGCCAGTGTCTGTGGATCTAGGATATGCATGGCCAGTGGCCAACAATCGTGCCCCAAGCTGTTGTTTGGTCCTGAGCGCCAGTGAGCTGAAGTCATCAGGTATCTGAAATGATTTCTCTGTGGCACTTGCTCAGCGCATTTGGTGTGTTCGGAAGCTGAATATGAATGAGGAAAGTCGGGGTGTTAATAAGCCATTTAACAAGCAATAATTCCTTTAACTGACAGCTCACCACTGCCTAGTGAGAAACTCACTACACCACTGCTCAGATGCATAAAAGATGCAGTGAGTTGCTCACTACTTTGAGACAGGTCTTGCTGTACCTCTCACATGATTCCCACAGCTCATGTGGTCCAGGTCCCTGTAAAATACCACACATTGTGAACTCACTTGTATCAATGGAGTTTTTGGATTGAAAATTTGGCATATAATGGGAAATTTGTGTTTTTATTCAATTTGAAACATTTTGACTAAGAAAGAGTAAGTGTCAAAGATTACCAATCTTTATGACACCAATTGGTTGCTGATTCTATGAAAGTAATGTTTAACTTCTTAACTTTGTTTCTTTTACTACTTTGTACCTAAGTCTGTGGTTCTGAAGTACCTTTGTACTTAAGATGGCAGTGTGTGGTGACATTATACACTTTTCACTAAACTCCTGTACTTTTGTACTTGAATACATGCGACAATAAAATCTAAATCTATCTAAAGCCTTCTCTGGCAAATTTATTTATTTAGTTGATTCTTTACAGCATCAAGCAATAATAAAGGATCTTCTTGCTTGTCCCTTAAAAGAAAGCAATTTTTCATAGTTGATTTAATGTTTTACAATTAATGGTACTCAAGTAGATGTCTGCACCCTTCTATCAATGGAGAAGGTATTAATTATTCTCTGTCTGTCTTTTAAACTGTCAGTGAATCAGTAAAGACAGATGAGTACACATGAAACTCCATTGCTTCGAATAATGCAATTCCTAATGTGATCATGATTCAATCTACTAAGAGAGAGTGAGGACTGCAGATGCTGAAGATCAGAGTCTAAAAATGTGGCCCTGGAAAAGCACAGACAGTCAGGCAGCATCTGAGGAGCAGGAAAGTCGAAGTTCTGAACATATGAAGAGTTTATGCTCAGAACTTCGACTGTCATGATTCAATCTACATCATGAAAGGTATTTGCGCATGCAGGGCAAACCAGATATGTGCAGGGAGCTGTAGGCTGGCATTCCTGCGTTGTGAAAAATAATCCATTGCTCAAAAGCAGCTTTAAATATGCAACCAAGGTAATAAGTAGGATTTCAGTTCCATGGGGTTTTTAAACAAAGGGCAATGATGAGTAATATTAATGCCACACAATTGCTCAGCAATTGCAGTCTGCAACAAGAGAGATCCTACCCTTCTCAGCTTGACATTAAATGGCATTACTATTGGAACATTCCAGGGATTATCACTAATCAGTAACTTAACTGGAACCATTATTTCAATGCAGTGACTCCAAGAACAGTTCAGAAGTTAGGAAACAACTCATCTGCTGACTCCTCAAATCTAGCTCAACATCTTCATTGTCCAAGCCAAGAGTGTGATAGAATACTTCACAACTGCGTGGGTGAATGCTCCTCCAAAATCAATCAAGGGACTCAGCGCCATATACAAGATACACTGCAGCAACTCTCCAGGTCTTCTTTGATGACAACTTCCAAATCCACAAACATTATTAATTAGAGGTCAAGGTAAATTGGAAAACTACCATGTATAAATTCCCCTCCAAGTCACACACCATCTGACTTGGAACAATGTCTTCATTAACTCTAGATTGAAATCCTGGAACTCTTCCCTTACAGCAGACTATCTCTGATATATTTAAACATTGAAAAGTTATTGTAATTGTAGTCCAGATTGAATCTGTATTTTCTTTAGATGTTTATGTTGAAACAATGCTCAGGATTAGATCTGGTTTCTCCCTTAAGTTTTGTGATCACAGTGCTGATTGTACAGATTTCCTGAATGATAGAATTTAACAACAGTTTATCATTTCAGTAATAAGGACCAATTCTGAAGTGGAACATAAATTTAAGCAAATAATTTCATGCCACTGAAGAAATTTGATGAAGTTTTGATGTGATAAAATTCCCATTGGAGAAAAGACTGCCAGCTGCTAATGCACTGAACTGTACAAATAACCTTGTCTGAAAATGTTTACAGTCCTTGGCTTCAGCCCTGTAAGTGTTAGTTTGCTCTATTCATTCATGGGAAGTCGGTATTGCTAACTAACCAGCATTTATTACCACCCATAATTGTTCTGGAGAAGGTGGTGATCAGGTGTCTTTATGAACCTCTGCAGTCTTTGAGTTGGAGGTACATCCATTATGCTGCCAAGGAAGGAATTCCAGGATTTTGGCCCTGTGACACTGAAGGGGCAGTGATATACTTACAACTCAGGGTAGTATTGGCTTTAGTGGGAACCTCTGTGTATTGGGGTGTTCTTACGAATTGGCTGGGCCAAAGGGCCTTTTCCTGTGCTGTAGACCTCCTTGACTTTATGACGCTTGTCATTCTAGGTTTGTAGATGTCACCAGTTTGGAAAGTGCTGTTGAAGGAGCTTAGCTGATTTCCTGCAGTGTACACACAGCTGCCATTGTGCATCAGTGGTGACAGGAGTGAATGTTGAAGGTGATGGATGGAGTGTGAATCAAATGAGCTGCTTTACCCTGTATGGTCATGAGGTTAGACCATTAGATCATAAGACAGAGGAGCAGAAATTAGGCTATCAGCCCACCATTCAATCATGTCTGATACATTTCTCAATCCCATTTTCCCACTTTCTCCCCATAACCCTTGATTTCCTTACAATTAAGAATCTATCTATCTCCATGTTAAGTATACTCAATGATCTGGCCTCCACAGTCTTCTGTGGCAGTGACTTCCATAGATTCACCACTCCGTAGCTAAAGAAGTTTCTTCTTTCTCCATTCTAAAAGATCTTCCCTTTAGTCTAAGGCTGTGTCCCTGGGTCCTAGTCTCTCCCACTAATGGAAAGATCTTCCCAATAACCACTCTGTTCAGATCATTCAGTATTCTGTAAGTCTCAATTTGATGCCCCTTCATCCTTCTAAACTTTATCGTATATAAACCCAATGTCCTGAAGTGTTCCTCATATGTTAAGCTTTTCATTCCTGGGACCATTCTCATGAACCTTCTCTGAACACATTCTAGGGCCAGTAAATCCTTTCTGAGATATGGGGCCCAAAACTGCACACAATACTCTAAATGTGGTTTGACCAGTGCCTTATAGAGCCTCAGAAGCACATCCCTCCTCTTATCTTCAAGTCCTCTGAAAATGAATGCTATAATTGCATTTGCTTTCCTAACTACTGACTCACCCTGCAAGTTTACCTTGAGAGAATCCTGGACTAGAACTCACAAGTCCCTTGCACTTCAGACTTCTAAACTTTCTCCCCATTTAGAAAATAGTCCATGCCTCTATTCTTCCTACCAAAGTGCAAGACCTCACACTTTCCCATGTTGTACTCCATCTGCCACTTCTTTGCCCACTGTCCTAACCTGTCCAAAGCCTTCTGCAGCCTCCCTGCCTCCTCAATACTACCTATACCTTTACCTATCTTTGTATCATTTGCAAACCTAGCCAGAATGCCCTCAGTTCCTTCATCTTGGTCGTTAATGTATAAAGTGAGAGGCTGTGGTCCCAACACTGAGCCTTGCAGAACACCACTTGTTACCTGCTGCCATCCTGAGAAAGACCCTTTTATCCCCACTCTTTGTTTTCTGCCAGATAGCCAATCTTCTATCCATGTTAGCACATTGCCTTTGACACCATGGCCCTTATTTTACTCAGAAGCCTCCTGTGCAATAAAGGCCTTCTTCCAGCCCAGGTAGATAACATCTATTGGTGCTCCTTGGTATAACCTGCTTGTTAATTCCTCAAACAATTCTTGCAGATTTATCAGGGTTGTTGAATATTGTTGAAGCTACACCTATCCTGGTAAGTCAAAAATGTTCCATCACACTCCTGACTTGTCCTTGTAGATTGTGGACAGGCTTGGAAAGACAGGAAGTGAGTTATTTGCCATAAAATTCCCAGTCTCTGACCCCCTCTTGTTGTTCTGGTTATAGTTACAGTTATCTTAAATATACATTAGATCCAAGTAAATTAAAGATAGATTTTTCCAAGAAGTTTTGAAAATGCCCAATTAAAATTATATTTTTATCAGGAGTTTATGGCAATAGGGAAGTTCAATGTAAATAAGATCTCATTAGTACCAAATGATGTAAAGATATTCTAGATGATATAGCTCATTTATATTTACCAAAAAAGGTAAGTGACAGCAATCACAGGGATAATTTCAACCTGTACCTTAAAGAGCAATGCCACCTCTGACAGCAACCTGGCTTCAGCCCACTAAAGGCTGAGTGGTGGAACGACTTCACATAGGCTAGTGCTTTTGCTTTGTTGGAATAAACAGAATTGTTTGAAATGTTCATAATTATTCCATTAATCAAAAATAGGAAAAGCAGAACACTTAAAAATATACAATGTTAGTTCATTGACATCAATGCACCACAGAGCAATGAAATTGCAGCTTCCCATGACCCCAATACCACTCCCTGCACACACACACACACATATACACACACATTCCATATGACTGTTGATACAAGCACAAGCTAAGATTGAAATCCTTAGTAGCATGACTGAGAAACCAACGGTTTCACAGGAGCAAGGGAAAATAGGACAGTTAATCAAACATACTTTCAGATTTACCCCTACTGGATTCAATAAGGTCAGGAAATAGTGTCACTATTTACTTTAAAAAGGTTACCTTTATAAGGCTTTTTATATGATCATCAGATATCTCAGAATAGCAAGTGAGATGTAGTCAATATTAAGTGGCTAAGCACAGCAAACAATTCGTATCACCAATTTATTTTTTGGCTGGCAGGATTTCCCACCTTGCTATGAGGGGATTCATGGAAACTGATGTTCCGCAGCCAGTTACATTCCCAGGGGCAACAATGGTTCAAAGTTGGACTACCACCCCACAGTCAAGAGGAAATCCTACCTCAGAGAACTGCTGGCCAATCAGATTGGTTGGCAATACCGTAGTCACAAAAACGCCACAAGGACAATGGCTAGAACTAGGACCACAAGCGATCTCTAGATAGAGACTCAGGGCTAAGTCAGGACAGATAGTCTTGTAATGAGGTAGGGAGATGAGGATCAGCGAGGTGTTACAAGAGAAATGGGAGTCTGGAGGTGAGATATCTCCATCGGGGCAAACCTTGTTATGGAGGAGTACCCAATGTAGAAAGGAAGCTATTGAAGGAAGCAATCCTCCTTTTTGGCTGAGATCTGTGCACGGTGCCCCGCTGAGCTCCTGAACTCCTCATCCTAGCTGAAAATAGGGGCCTGGAGACAAATGGTCCTGAATTGGTCATTATTTACCTACTGAAGGGTCTCAACTGGGGGAAGGATGGGCTGGCCAGCCTAGGCCTGATCTGTTGCACTGACAAATTGGAGGCCTTCATGGGTAGTGCACAAGGATAGCAGGGAGGTCAACCAGAGAATTTTAAAGCTCAGCAGATAGGGCCTCAGTTTCAATTCTCATCAGAAAACAGTATCACAGTTAACTTTAAAAACGTTACATTTACCCAGCTTTCTTTTAAGATGATACGTCTTGTCAGAATCGTATTCCCTCAGTACTGAAGTGGGACTTGATTGGGAAATCGTGGCTGATTAAAAGTAACTACATCATGCCTTTTCTCTGTCATTAAGTTGCACACAGTACAACAACTATATAAAAATAAAGAACCCTCAACTTTTAGCCCCGATATTGGCTTACAAAAGTATGATTTCTGTCAGTCGAAAATCCAGCTTAATAATTCATAAAAAATTAAACACCATAATTCTGACAGTACTTGACCTGAGGCTGTTAGGGGGGATCCTGGATGGCGTTTTACTAGTGATGGCCAATTTAAAACCAAACACCAGGAGTGCCATCCAGTTAAGAACTGTGGTCTGGCCTACTCCCAGAGTTGTGAGCCCAATCAGGGAGGCTGAGAGACCTCAGCAGGGTTGCTGTGGCGACAGCAGAAAAAAGGAGAGCACCTTTGTGCTGAAGCACCCTGGAGCTTTTATTTTCTTACTCTTGCAAAGCCAAGTAAGCAAATCCTGACAATCGTGAGGGCACTTTCCAGCAGCGGTCTGTCACCTCCAGAAGCTGATAAAATGCCAGCAAATATGGGAAGTGAACTTTAATTGGCTTGCCCAGTGGGCTATTGTGCTGCTGAAGTTCCCACCCCTTGGTAATACATCATGTTGTACAATTTAATAGTTACATTGTTTTTGGAATTCTCGGTGAGACTTTGCCAAAGAAAATTGAGTTGGAAAAAAGCTATTCAAATTAACTTAAGTAATTCACCATGAAGACTTCCACTTTTAGTCACATTTGACATCAATATCCATAACAACTGGTTCAGAAACAAACCATTGCCAAAAGACTGGTGAAGGCAGAAATGGTCGAAGATTTCACTGGGCTTCCTCAACTCATGGTGGAACCTAAACTAAAAGAAGCTACTGTGATTACCTACGTTGGCTTAACAGTATTGTTCCATATGTAAACAGGAGAAAAGATAACAGATTTTACAGGACTGGTACAAATGTTTACCATTCCCATCATCACTGAGGAAAATTCAGAAGATTCGTATTGGCAAAATTTGTCGTAGAAGGTGAAACTGAGAACAATTTATGCAGTTTAATGCCCTGAACCCATTATTGGATCCTTAACTGGAATTGTTGAAAAAGCAAACTGACCACTGAGTAAATTTATATAAAAGATTGGATTTCTTTTGTCAGATGATATGCTGATATAAGTTCAAGAATAATATTTCAATCCTCTGTCTCTCAAAGAAGAGTTAACATTACCAGTGACAGGGATAATGCTACATTAGCAGGATGATGTGATATCTCATATATACTGCATTAGCATCCATGCCGCCAAAGTGCCTTTGATCATTTTATTTCATTCTTTTCCTCCCATTATGTCTTAATGTTGTCCTTGCTTCCGTAGCTGGAGTTGAGGGAGACTGCTCAGCAAAAGAACAAAGTTAAAAATCACACATCGTTTCACTTCACGGTATTCTAACAGATGAAAGGCTTAACAGACAATCAATTTTTCAATGTATAATTTCAGTTACATCACACTGTAAATTTTGGTATAAATTCTGTGTGTTAGGATTGAGCCCTCCACTACCACCTAATGAAGGAGCGACGCTCCAAAAGCTAGTGTGCTTCCAATTAAACCTGTTGGACTATAACCTGGTGTTGTGTGATTTTTAACTTTGTACACCCCAATCCAACACCGGCATCTCCAAATCAGTAAAAGAACAGTAAGGAAAAGTTAGGGAACTATAGACCGGTGAGCCTGACATCGGTGGTGTGCAAGTTGTTGAAGGGAATCCTGAGGGACAGGATTTACATGTAATTTGAAAGGCAAGGACTGATTAGTGATAGTCAGCATGGCTTTAGAACATAGAACATAGAACATAGAACAATACAGCACAGAACAGGCCCTTCGGCCCATGATGTTGTGCCGAACTTCTAACCTAGATTAAGTACCCATCCATGTACCTATCCAAATGCCGCTTAAAGGTCGCCAATGATTCCGACTCTACCACTCCCACGGGCAGCGCATTCCATGCCCCCACCACTCTCTGGGTAAAGAACCCACCCCTGACATCTCCCCTATACCTTCCACCCTTCACCTTAAATTTATGTCCCCTTGTAACACTCTGTTGTATCCGGGGAAAAAGTTTCTGACTGTCTACTCTATCTATTCCTCTGATCATCTTATAAACCTCTATCAAGTCACCCCTCATCCTTCGCCGTTCCAACGAGAAAAGGCCGAGAACTCTCAACCTATCCTCGTACGACTTCCTCTCCATTCCAGGCAACATCCTGGTAAATCTTCTCTGCACCCTCTCCAAAGCTTCCACATCTTTCCTAAAGTGAGGCGACCAGAACTGCACACAGTACTCCAACTGTGGCCTAACCAAAGTCCTGTACAGCTGCAACATCACTTCACGACTCTTGAATTCAATCCCTCTGCTAATGAACGATAATACTCCATAGGCCTTCTTACAAACTCTATCCACCTGAGTGGCAACCTTCAAAGATCTATGTATATAGACCCCAAGATCCCTCTGTTCCTCCACCTGACTAAGAACCCTACCATTAACCCTGTATTCCGCATTCTTATTTGTTCTTCCAAAATGGACAACCTCACACTTGGCAGGGTTGAACTCCATCTGCCACTCCTCAGCCCAGCTCTGCATCATATCTAAGTCCCTCTGCAGCCGACAACAGCCCTCCTCACTGTCCACAACTCCACCTATCTTCGTATCATCTGCAAATTTACTGACCCACCCTTCGACTCCCTCATCTAAGTCATTAATCAAAATTACAAACAGCAGAGGACCCAGAACTGATCCCTGCGGAACTCCACTTGTAACTGGGCTCCAGGCTGAATATTTACCATCTACCACCACTCTCTGCCTTCGACCGGTTAGCCAGTTTTCTATCCAATTGGCCAAATTTCCCTCTATCCCATGCCTCCTGACTTTCCACATAAGCCTACCATGGGGAACCTTATCAAATGCCTTTATATGGAGGAAATCATGTCTCATGAACTTGATTGGGTTTTTTGAAGAAGTAACAAAGAGGATTGATGAGGGCAGAGCGGTGAATGTGACCTATATTGACTTCAGTAAGGCATTCAACAAAGTTCTCCATGGGAGACTAGTTAGCAGGGTTAGATCTCATGGAATACAGGGAGAACTAGCCATTTGGATACAGAACTGGCTTGAAGGTAGAAGACAGAGGGTGGTGGTGGAGAGTTGCTTTTCAGACTGGAGGCCTGTGACCAGTGGAGTACCATAAGGATCAGTGCTGAGTCCACAACTTTTCAATATTTATATAAATGATTTGGATGTGAACATAGGAGGTATAATTAGTAAGTTCGCAGATGACACCAACATTGGAGGTGTAATGGACAGTGAAGAAGATTACCTCAGAGTACAATGGGATCTTGATTAGATGTGCCATTGGGCTGAGGAGTGGCAGATGGAGTTTAATTTAGATAAATGCCAGATGCTGCATTTTGGGAAAGCAAAACTTAGCAGGACTTATACTCTGAATGGTAAGGTCCTGGGGTATGTTACTGAACAAAGAGACCTTGGAGTGCAGGTTCAAAGCTCCCTGAAAGTAGAGTCGCAGGTAGATAGGAGAGTGAAGAAGATGTTTGGTATGCTTTCCTTTATTGGTTAGAGCACTGCGTATAGGAGCTGGGAAGTCATGTTGCAGCTGTACAAGACATTGGTTAGGCCATTTTTAGAATATTGCGTGCAGTTCTGGTCTCCTTCCTATTGGAAGGATGTTGTGAAATTTGAAAGGGTTCAGAAAAGATTTACAAGGATGATGCCAGGGTTTGAGGACTTGAACTATAGGGAAAGGCTGTATAGGCTGGGACTATTTTCCCTGGAGCGTCGGAGGCTGAGGGGAAACCTGATAGAGGTTTATAACATCATGAGGGGCATGGATATGATAAATAGACAAGGTATTTTCCCTGGAGTAGGTGAGTCCAGAACTAGAGGGCATAGGTTTAGGGCGAGGGGAAAGATATAAAAGAGACCTAAGGTGCAACGTTTTCAAAGAGAGGGTGGTACGGCTATGGAATGAGCTGCCACAGGAGGTGATGGAGGCTGATACAATTATAGCATTTAAAAGGCATCTGGATGGGATATGAATAAGAAGGGTTTGGAGGGATATGGACCAAATTTTGGCAAATGGGGCTAGATGAATTTAGGATATCTGTTTGGCATGAACAAATTGGACCAAAGGGTCTGTTTCCATTCTGTACATCTCTATGACTCTATGACTATAACCTGTTAGTCCAGGAGGTGTGATGGGATGACCATCGTTGGGAGGTGGTGGGGGGAATCTATATCTGAATGGTCCAAGAATTCTAAAGGCTTTAGCTTGAATTTCCAAGGGTCAGAAGGAGGTGGACAGGCTACAGGTGAAAGGCTGGCCAACTCTGAAGTGCCCTTTGTGTATCTTCTGGCATTTCCCTGTCTCCTTCTGAGGAAGGGGCACCTGGAGTGCACAGCATGTTCCCAACCCCTCCCATCATTATGTCTTTGGTCCTAAGAACCAAGGGCTAGGGTGATGAAATGCGAGTGTGTGTGTGCTCTCTAACAGAAACTGAGAGGACTGGAGGACCAAATGGCTGCTGATGTTGGAGTCTGTACTGAAAACACAAAAATTCTGAAAATCATAGCGGGTCAGGCAGCAGCTGTGGAGACAGAGCAAGCTGACATTTTGAGTCTAGCTGACTCTTCATGTAAAGCTCAGATGAAGAATTGTCTAAACTTAACATGCTAGCTTGCTCTCTCTCTCCACGGATGTGGTCTGACCCTCTGTGATCTCTAGCATTATTTGTTTTCTGAGAGTACTGGACTTGGTTTACCATGGCAACTGCCAATCTGCCCCTGGAGGCAGCCAGACAGTTGCATGCCTGAGACCCAGCATGGGGCCCCATAATAAAGCTGAACTCATTCCACCATGTGCAGGTGGTTTCTGTGCAATGAGGGCTATTGTGTCCCACATCCCTGTCTGCTGCCCCTGTCCCTCCCTGTGTATGTAGATGAAGTCCCTGGTTGCTGACCCACTGGGTCCTCTCCTACATGGCCATGAGCAGGAGCCTGGTCTCCAGCTGTCCTCACAGAGCCAGCAGCCTGGATCATTTTTTCTTTGGCCAGCTGTTGCATTGAGGGGCTGACCAGCTTGTGCACCCAAATGTTCTAAAGCTGATGTTACCACAAGGTGTCATTGTCTGAGCTGCTGGGAGCTGCAGGAAGCAACCTGCCAATGTATCTTCAGTGGTCCCAATAATCTTGTCCTCAGAAGTCAAGGAGACAGTGTTTGGCTCACCAAGGCATCTCTCCCCAGGTGTTGTGGACATCCCACTGGTACTGCAAGACATGAGAGAGAGAGAGAGAGAGAGAGAGAGAGAGAAGGCATTGTGGCTAATGGTTAGAAATAATGTGAAATGAATGAGACTGACAGTGGGGTTAAGGTGTGAGTTGAAGGGGAATGGAGAGTACTACTTATTCGTTTGGTGTTACATGGATATCTTGGCATCCCTGTGGGAGTGGTCCCAATTTCCTCCAGCAAGGGAGAGCATTCTCTCCTCATATGGGGTGAGGAGTTTGATGTCAGGTACCTTCCTCTTGTCCAGGCTTTTTTTGCCCTAATGTGCACTGTTTTCTCCTGTAATGAAGAAAGGGAGGGATCAACAGGTCAGGCAGCATCTGAGGAGCAAGAGAATTGATGTTTCATAAGCCTTTCATCAGGAATGAGGGGGTGGGGAAGGGGGCTGAGAGATAAATAGTAGGTTGGGGTTGGAGGGAAGGTAGCTGGGAAGGCAATAGGTAGATGCAGGTGGGGTTGATGGTGACAGGTCGGAGAGAAGGGTGGGGTGCATAGGTGGGAAGGAAGACGGACAGGTGGGACAGTTCAAGACAGCAGTGCCAGGTTGGGGGTTGGATATTGGATGAAGTGGGGGGAGGGAAGATGAGGAAACTGGTGAAATCGATGTTGATCCTGTGTGCTTGAAGGGTCCCAAGGCAGAAGATGAGGCATTTCTCCTCCGGGTGTTGGGTGGCTTGGATTTGAAGGTGGAGGAGGCAGGGATCATGTGAGCTGTAAGTGGATCAAACAGCTGTTAGTGTTGATGAGGTATCTTGAGTGAGTGAGGAGGCAATTCAGCAACCGTGTTGGGTTAGCAGTGTGGGAGGCTGGGGGGTCAGGGAAATGAGAGCAAGTAAGGAAGTATGCTGCATTACTGAAAGTGGCAGAGTGTGAATCTTGGTGGGAGATAGGTGCAGAACCAGACATAAACCGTGTGTGAGTTAAAGAGAAGTGTTACACTTACTGTGGTAGAGGAGAGAAACTTATCGACCTTTTTGTGGCACTGCTGGCCATTCCTTTGCACCATGGAGATGGCACTGACCCAAGTGCTGACCCAAACTAGGCTGCCAGGGTCTGGTATTGCGGTCTCCTCTGCCAATCATCTGGGAAGATGGTGATTTTCTTCTGCACCAACCCCTCCAGCAGGACTTCCAAATCCCTGTCAGAGAATCGCATTGCCATAGACTCCTTCTCCAATATATACACACTATGTCTGTCACTGAGCAGGGCAGCTTCAGAATTGCTGGTGCACAGTGGCCTTTTATATAGGGGATGGTGCCAGGTCTTTCAGCGAATATCCATTGAGTGGTGAGCTGTTCCAGGAACAGCGTGTGGGAGGATGGGATTAGAATCAGACAAGAGAGATGCCATAGAGGTGGAATAAGTAGTTACTGAGGCACCTTCGGTAAGATTTGGTGAGTAGTCTTGTAGGCCTCATAACAGCAAACTCTCAAGAAATGTGAATCATCTCACACTTAGCCAAAAAATGTAAGGTTCAGTCCTTTGACTATTCTGAATGAGTCTGGGCATGCAGCAACCTACTGTATCAGCCACCTAAATATGAAGCGATAGGATTTTTAACATGCCACATCGTGCTCCGCCTACCAGTGGCATTGACCACATCTGCAGGTTTTAAGCAATTGCTTCTAGATTATTGAAGACACCATGAAAAACTAATTGGTACTAATATACAGTGCCATTAGAGTGCTGTTAGTTTATTATGAATGCATAATGCTTTGTGTAAATCTGGTTCTATTAATAGACTATTGCAATTAGTCTATCATTAGAATACAGCTAGTGTACTATTAAATTACTATTAGTGTTCCATTCCTTTACAATGACAACTTGCAGGTGTAGGTCTTGCTTCCCATGGTGAACCATAATAGTGTGAAGTTACCTTTCCCAGTTGGATCCACATGTACCTTTGGATCTTACTCTCATTAGAATAAGCTGAAAAATCCAGGAAATGTGCACTAATGGCATCATCAATGAAAACAAGTGGACAAATCTATTCCTGTGAATTTTAGGACTCAATTGTTCAGCTTCAGCCAGATGTGAAGCTTAAGAAAACAGCTGTCAGTGTTCTAATGTGAAAGTGAATTAAATTTATTATGCTGAGACCTTCAGGCAAATCATTCCTGTTCATGGATGAATAATTAACTTTCTAATGCAGCATTCATGCACCTTTTGATGCCAAATTCAGCAAAGTTTGAGATAAATAGACTTACTTCTGACTTGCACAAAAATAACAGAAATGTTAACATGTTAAGCATTATATATATGAACATTGTAGGTAAGTTGTTCTTACTGCTGTTGTATCATAAACTCAGTTGTGTTACGGTGTTTATTAATTTGTTGAAGTATTATTAATTTGTTGAAGTAGTAAAACAGAAATAAATATACTTGAGGTTTTAAAAATTAGAAACAGAATCAAAATCATGTAACCAGCAAAATGTTTAGACAGCAATTAAGACAAAAGAAAAAGTTAGTATTTCAACTGTAACCCTTTGTCAAATTTGAAAGATACTATGGATAAACAACTGACAGGAAGACATAGAGCATAGTGCAGTGGAAGGGACAGAATTACACACACAAAGATGTCTGAAAAATAATTAACAAGTTGCTTAAGATAGTAAGCAGGTATTCACTGAATTGATAACAATCCAAGACTAAAGGGATCCAACATGAAAGAAATAGAAGTCAAATCCTTATCATTATGAGAGTCAGAATGTTTAAGCATACATGTTGATAAACATCAGAAGAGCCCTAGGCAAGCATTTGGGATTTTTTTTTATTTCAGCTGTCTTCATAGGACATTCTATGTAGTTATACTTGCTTGGAAAACCTCCCATTGTATAAACAGCATTTTCATTGTATTTGGAGCCTCTGGCAATTTGCATGATCTTAATCTCATTCTTTTTTCAGCGATACATGACTGTTTGAGAGTTGTGTAATTTTTCCCAGAAGACAGACAAGATATTTCAAAACACTGGGATTCTCAGGAATTATTGTGACACTGCTTCATGAAGAAACAATGAAACCACATTTTCATTTTCAGGGTTGTTATCCCACATACTCTTATTACAGACCCATCTCTCACTGAGTTGCTCCTTACTGTAATTGTTTAAATATTCAGACAACCAGTATCAACATATACCCACAAAAGCAGGGGATTTTGAACCTGCCATCTAGTTAATGAAAGCCATTTATGCATAATAAAGGTGGACAGTTGGTCCCCTATATGTGTGTGTAATAATGCTTCCACATTAGAGAGAGGAATCCAATATCACGACACAGACCAGGACTGACCTAAAATGTTAAAATCAGAACAGCAGAACCAGGAGCTGTGAGCTCTTACCTGATTTTATCATTTTTTTTATTATTGTGTTTAGTATTCAGTATTACAGTTAGGTATGCTTGCAGAACCAAACATACCTAATAATAAGGTATTAACCTGGTGATGCTACAAAGCAGGAATACCTGCATGCTAAACAGCATAAGCAGCAAATGACAGAGTTAAGTGATCTCATAATCAACAAACTAGATCTTAGCTCTGCAGCCCTCTCACCATCAGCCATTTATGTTGGTGAAAAATTAAACAACTCACTGGAGGAAGAGACTACAAATATCCCCAGCCTCCGTCATGAGGGAGACCAGCATATCAGCGATAAGGCTGAAGTATTTGCAACAATATTTAGCCATAAGTGCTGAGTGGACGATCCAGCTCAGCCTCCTGCAGAGGTCTCCATCATCATAGATGCCTGTCTTTAGCTCAAACAATTCACTCCACATGATATCAAGAAACAGTTGAAGCTATCAGACATTGCAAAGGGTATGGACCCTGACAACATTTTGGCAATACTGACGACTTGTAGTCCAGGAGCTTTATGTTTACCCAGCCAAGCTGTTCCAGTACTGGCATCTATACTGAAAACAAAATATGCTGGAGATCACAGTGGGCCAGACAGCATCCATGGTGAAAGAGCAAGCTAACGTTTCGAGTAGATGATTCTTCATCAGCATTTTGTGTTTTCAGTACAGATTCCAGCATCTGCAATAATTTGCTCCTCCAGTACTGGTATCCATTTGATGATGTGCAAAATTACCCAGATTCCTTTAACACACAAAGCAGGACAAATTCACCAATTACTGCCCCATCTATCTACTCTTGATTATCAGTAAAACGATAGAACGCGTCATGTGCATGAATAGGAAAGGTTTGGAGGGATATGGGCTCAACGCAGGCAAATGGGACTAGCTTGCTTTGGGATTATGGTCAGCATGGACTGGTTGGACTAAAGGGTGTATTTCCATGCTGTATGACTCTATGGCTCTATGACAGTTTTATCAAGGAGCATTTGGTTAGCAATAATTTGCTCACTGGCACCAAGTTTGATGCCTAAGACCACTCAGCTCCTCACCCCACTACAAACTTATTTAAGAAGCACAGACAAAAGAGCTGAATTCCAGAGGGGTGCTGAGAGTGACTGTCCTTGATATCACGGCCAATTTGACTGAGTTTAGTATCCAGAAGTCCTAGCAAAACTGGAGTCAATAGGAATTGGGAGAAAATGCTCTGCTGGTCACACCATGCTCAAAAGAAGATGGTAGATGATTACAATTGCTGGAGATCGGTCTTCTCAGTTCCAGGATGCTTCTGCAGGAATTCCTCAGGATAGTACCCTTGGTCAAACCATCTTTAGCTGCTTCATCAATGACTTGCCTCCAACAAAAGGATAGAAGCGGGGATGTTCATTGATGATTATGCAATATTAAGAAACTTTTCACAACTCATCAGAGACTGAAGCAATCTATGTCCAAATGCAGCAAAACCTAAACAATATTCAGGCTGGAGTTGACAAGTAGCAAATAATATTTGCACCACACAAGTAGGTCAATTATGATCCTCAGTAAGAGAGAATCTGACAATCACCCTTTGACAGTCAATGGTGTCATCATTTTTGAATCATGCTTGTGATTACCACTGACCAGAAATTGAACTGGATTAGTCATATGAATACTGTGGTTCCAAAAGCAGGTCAGAGGCTGGGAAGTTTTGCAGCAAGTAACTAATTTCCTGATTCTCACAAGCATGCCTCTTATGTACAGAACACCAAGGCAGAAATATGATAGACTGCTCCCCACTTGCCTGGATGGGTGCAGCTCCGACAATGCTCAAGGAGCTTGATATCATCCAGGATAAAGTGGTCTGCTTGCTTGGCACCACATCCAAAACCTTCACTCCCTCCACTGACACTTAGTAGAAGCAGTGTAGATGAACTGACTTGGAAATACTGTATATTATTGTTTCCTCAATGTGATTGAACCAAATTCCTGGAACTCCATCCTTAACGACATAGTGAGTCTACCTACATCCAATAGACTGGAGTGGTTCAAGAAGGAAGCTCCCAACCATTCCTAAACAGAACTGGAAAGGACAATAAATGCTAGTCCAGCCAGTGTCACCCATACCCCATGATTTAAAACAAAACCTGCAGTCTAGGAGAATGCAGAGAGCATTAAAAAGGGTAATGTGATTAATTTTGTCCAAAAGGATTTTTGAAGGTTGCGTGTAACAGGGTTTGCCAGAAAAAGGTGATGGAATTTAAATTCAGTTAATAAATTGGAATAAAGTGCTACTCTCAGTAATTATGATATTAAATTATCATTGATTGCTGTAAGTATCCCTCTCGTACACTAATGTCATTTAGAGAAGGAAATCTGCAATCTTCATGCGGTCTGGTCTACATGTGACACCATAGCCACAACAAAATAACTGACTTCTAACTACACTCTGAAGTGGCGAAGCAAGCCACTCAATGCAAGGGCTATTTGCGATTTGCTACAAAGATGCCTACACCTGAGGAAAAAAAATTAACAATTTCCACAGGCTGTAGTACAATACCTTTTTTCTTCATATATATTAATAACCCAATGTGTGATCATGATTGACGTCTGTCCATCTGCAAGTGATGCTGGGGGTGCAGCCTTAGAACTTCAGTGAGGTCAGCTTACTTCCTCGGTGATGAAGCATCATTGTTTTTTTGTTCAGCTGCACAGCTTGGGCATGATTTGGAGACACTGATTTGACCAGCAGGCCTCAAGGTGGCACAAGAAAACCATGTGATGCCCATTTGACTCCTGAGCCACCGTTACATTTTGCTAGGCTCAGTGATAATTGGTGGCATTGGCTTATTAATGAGCTTAATCAATATCCCACTGTAAAGGAGTGAATCAGATGTTGTGGTGGAAGATACTTCGAATGTTCTAATAATACGGAGGGAGACAAAAATGGGTATCTATAGGTCAATTAGCCAATCATCTTTGTTGGAAAAGTGTTGGAATAAATTATTAAGGAAATAACAGCAGAAGATTTGTAAAATCATAATCTAATAAAGCAAAGTCAGCTTGGCTTCATGAAAGGCAAATCATGTTTGTGATTAATTTATTAGAGTTTTTCAATGAAGTTACAACCCTGAATGGATAGAAGGGAACCAGAGGATGTCTTGTGTTTAGATTTCCAGAAGGCAAGGTATCTCACAAAAGGTAAAGTTACAAGATAAGAGCCCATGGTATTGGAGGTAGAATATTTGCGTGGATAGAGAATTGCCTCATGGACAGGAAATAGTGTGTGGGGATAAGAGGTTCATTTTCAGGTTGGAGACCCATTGTTTACAATATATTAATGACTTAGAAGAAGGAAGTGAATAAAATGTAGCCAGAGGTGCAACGAGTGGAGAGTGCCAAGCTCCTGGGAGCAGTCATCCACAACAGGCTTTCTTGGACACTTCATGTGGACGCACTGGTTACAAAGCTCCAACAAATTCTCTTCTTCCTCAGGCAGCTGAGGAAATTTGGCATGATGGCGAATATCCTTGCCAACTTTTATAGGTGCACCATCGAGAGCATTCTGTCCTGGTGTATCACTACCTGGTATGGCAATGTAACATTCAAGATCAGAGACCATTACAGAGAGTAGTGAACTCGGCTCAGACAATCACAAAGGCCAACCTCCCATCTATAGAATCCATCTACCAGGCCCGCTGTCAAGGAAAGGCCACCGGCATTGTCTAAGATTATCCCACCCTGGCAATGTTTTTCTACCATCGGGAAGAATGTACAGAAGCCTGAACAAATGTACCAGCCAGTTTTGCAACAATTTCTACTCTACTGTTGTTAGAATACTGAATGGACTCACAAACTCTTAACATTCGCCTATACCTGTGTTTGTTTTTGCTGCTGCTTACCTAATATTTACCTATCTATACTATTTAACTCTGTGATCTGCTGTGATCTGCTTGTATTGCTTGCAAGATAAAGCTTTTCACTGTGCCTCGATACATGTGACAATAAATTCAATTCAATTCAATAAATAGGCAAAACATTGGCAGAGTCAAAAAGGATGGGTCTGGAAAAGCACAGCAGGTCAGGCAGCATCTGAGGAGCAGGAGAATCGATGCTTCGGGTGTAAGCCGTTCATCAAGAATATTGGCAGAGGATAATGTGGGAAAATGTGAAGTTGTTCATTTGGAAGGGAGAACAAAAGAGCAGAATATTAGTTAAATACAGAAAAACTGCAGTAAGCTGCTACACAAAGGGATTCGGGGTACTTGTACACAAAACACAGGAAGTTAGAACATAGGTACAGCAAGTAATCAGGAAGGCAATGGAATCTTGACCCTTGTTTCAAAGGGATTGCAATATAAGTGTTGGGAAATCTTGCTGCAACTATCAAGATACTGGTGAGACCACATCTGTGAACAGGTTTAGATCCCTTTTTAAGGAAATGTGTAATTTCATTGGACATAGAGAAGGTTCACTAGGATGTTCCTGGTGTAGAGTGATTATCTTATTAACAAAGGTTAAACAGATTGGGACTATACTCACTGGAGTTTAAAAGAATGAGAGGTGATCTCATTGAAACATATAGGATTGTTAAGGGGCTTGGCAGGCTAAGCGCTGAGGGGGCACAGGGCATAGTTTCAGATAAAGAGATAGGCGAAAGTGGGTACTGCAGATGCTGGAGATTAGAGTCAAGATTAGAGTAGTGCTGGAAAAGACAGCAGGTCAGGCAGCATCCAAGGAGCAGGAAAATCCAAGGTGGAAGATGAGGTGCCTCATCTTCCACCTTGGAACCCTTCAACCCCATGGCATCAATGTGGACTTCACCAGTTTCCTCATTTCCCCTCCCCCATCTTACCCCAGCTCCAACATTCCAGCACAGCACCATCCTCAGGACCTGTTCCACCTGACAATCTTTCTTCCCACCTATCTGCTCCGCCCTCCTCTCCGACCTATCACCATTACCTCTCACATAAAAGGATGTCTGACATAAAAGGATGAATGCCCAGGATTTTGAGTGTGAATGCCAGACTCATCAAGAGGCAGTGCTATTGTGAAAGGCTATGCCATTGGTAAATAAAGGGTGATTGGTGATGGGATGCCAGTTTCTGAAGAGTTATTCAAAGATGAAGAGGAATTTCTTCACTCAGAGGATTGTGAAACTCTGGAAGTCTTTGACACCTAGAGTATGGGAGCAGAGATCTTGTGTATACTAAAGGCTGAGATAGATAGATCTTTGACCATTTAAGGAATCAAGGGTTACAGGGAAGTGAACTTGATGAATGTCAGCTCAGCGATGATCTTGTTGAATGGCAGTGCAGGCTCAAGGGGCTGAGTGACTTATTGCTGTGCCTATTTCTTATGGTCTTATGGTCTTGTAATGTAATATTAATAGAACACAGATAAAGTTACAAGATAATCTAATTTATATCTATGATCTAAAGCTTAATCATTTTTAATCATAGTCCCTCTCACACACAGACAGACACAGTTAAGGGTTAAGTTAGAAGGAATATCAAAGAATTATAACTTGTCAGATCAATATACAGTTTTCAGTGATGAATACCAAGCCTTCGCGAAATCATTGGCCAGTGGGCTGCTCACAAGCATATGAAACTGTATAATTTGTTTGAATCCCAAAGCCAATCAATGCAAACAGTTTGAGCAGATTTCTGGAAATATTTTTTCTTATTTATTATAGAATATGATCCTTTTAGAATATTTAACAATTTGTTAACTGGAAATGTTTAAAGTTTCTGGAAACTGCTATTGTGTCTTACTCTGTCTAACCTCTAAAATGGCACAGCAAGGCACTCCGTTTCAGGGCAATCAGGGATGGACAATAAATGCCAGTTTTGCTAGTAAAGGCCATGTCCCACATAGGAAATTGCTTGAAAAATATTTGTCCTTAACAAGTCATTTGTGGCTTGCTTTGTTTAATCTGTGCTTGTCAAAGTAACTCATAATTTTATTCAGGATTCTTGCTTTTAATATCTTTCCTATCACTGGCATGAAACTAAAAAAAACCCGAAAGAACTGCCGATGCTGTGAGTCAGAAACAAAAACAGACTTTGCTGGAATAGATCAGCAGGTTTGGCAGCATTTGTGGGAAGAAATCATAGTTAACATTTTGGGTCGAGATTTCTTAGCTCAGAACAGTTCTGAGGATGGGTCACTCTGACTGGAAGCATTCACTCTGATTTCCCTCCGCAGATACTGCCAGACCTGCTGAGCTTTTCCAGCAATGTCTGTTTTTACTACTGGAGTGAAGCTGATTGGTCTGTAGTTGCTAGCTTTATCCTTACACCCTTTTTTGAGTAACTCTGTAATAGTTACAAAGTTCCACTTCTTTCGCACTATTCTAAAACTTCGATTTTATGTGTACTTTACAATAAGAATATAATAAAATACTGTGAAAAGCTTCCTTTTATTGACACAATATGTCACCAATTTGAATAATTTAAGAATAAGGACAAAAAAGAAAGTTATAGGTTGAAGAGAGTCTATCAGTCCTGAACCAACTTATGATACCTGCACTGCCATCCCCTTTGTCACTGTTTACACTAGACCCAACCAATGTCGAAATCACCAATCTTCAGGTGCCATCTTTGCTGCTGGGCTAATATTCCTCTGTCACTGCTTTGCCACTGCCCACACCGGACCAACCTTCATCAGGATTGTGCCTCTCACCACTGAGCCCAGCTCATTGATGTTGCTGTGATGTCCGTCTGCCACCGCTTTGCCACTGCTAGCACTGAACATAACCAACATTGAAGTTGCCAATCCTCAGACACCACCTTTTGCCACTGAGCCTACCTCACTGACATTGCCTCTGATGATGTAGCAGCCACTGATTCGAGGCCCTGTGCTTGCTCTGGAAAAATAAGCAGAGACTAACTCTCCTCCATGCTGGGCCCACTTGAGGTCTGTGTTAGGCCCACCTGAGGTCTGTGTTAGGCCCACCCGAGGTCAGTGTTAGGCCCACCTGAGGTCTGTGCCCTGGGCTCAGTTTGAGACCATCCAAGGTCCATGCACTGTGTGGTCTGCTAGAAGTCCACATGTTGTGTCTTCTTGAAGTCTGCCGCTGGGCTCTCGTCACTGCCAATGTGTTCAAGCTCAGGACGATAAGTAGTAAAGAAAGAAAAGATAGAAGAGAAAGAAAAATAAAAGCAGTCAGAATAGACAAGCTCCTATTTTGCTGCCATCTTGGACAGAATATCTTTAATAGCTAAAGAAGATTTGCTGATTAAGGTCTGTACCTCCTCGATATCCTCTTAACATCCTCAGAGCCATCCCATTCAGTCCTGGTGGCTTATTGACTTTACCACCTTTACTAATATTTCAGTCTTATCAACTTTTAACCAGGTTATTATTTATTATGACTCCTGCAGCATCCTGTTTCTTGTTAAAAGCAGATGTTACTATTTGATTACATGGCAGTCAATGGTAAACTACTACTGCTAATCATACTGTTCCTTATTGGAAATCCAATCTAAGGCAGTAAGTGCTATATATACTAATCTGATTATCTAAAGTGTAGAAAGTAAACCCTCAGCTGAAGCTTCTGAGAAAACGTTTTTCCGCTAGTATGTAAGAAAGCAATTGTGATCATTGAACATTCATTGCAATATCTGTATGACTTTTATGAATTCCTGTTGTGATCTCAGCTTGGCTTAAACAATGAGCTTCAGAAAGCTTAGAAAACCCATGGTTACACAGGTCAGTTTGATAGTGGGGCGACGTGGAATTTTTACAGTGTGGAAGCAGGCCATTCGGCCATCAAGTCTCCACTGACCCTGTGAAGAGCACCCCACCCAGACCCACCCCCCCTTAAACCTATAACCTTGCATTTCCCATGGCCAACCCACCTAGCCTGCACATCCCAGGATATTATGCGCAATTTAGCATGGCCAGTCCACCTAACCTTCATATCATTGATCTCTGGGAGGAAACCAGAACACCCAGAGGAAACCCACACATACACAGGGAGAATGTACTGACTCCACATTGTACCCAGGCCCCTGGCACTGTTCGGTTAACATTGCTAACCACTGAGCCACCATGCCACCCATCTTCATACACTCCACATGAGTGATTACAATAATTAAATCATCACCCCACTTTTCCTTCAGTCTGATGTGACCAAGTTAACAGATGTTGAAATGTTGGGGCAATTTCCCAAGCCGCTCCTATTTTCAGTCACTCTACCTCCTTACTGGCAACTAAATCCAAATGCTGCTCCTTGTTAAAATTCCACATTTAATTTTGAATTGAATTGAATCAAATTGAATTGAATTTATTGTCACATGTACCAAGGCACAGTGAAAAGCTATGTCTTGCGAGCAGCACAGGCAGATCACATAGTAAAGTAGCATAGATTATAAATAATAGGTAAACAGCAGCAAAAACAAAAACACAGTTACAGGCAAATGTTAAGAGTTTGAGAGTCCATTCAGTATTCTAACAACAGTAGGGCAGAAACTGTTACGAAACCGGCTGGTGTGTGTGTTCAGGCTTCTGTACCTTCTCTCCGATAGTAAAGGTTGTAGAAAAACATTGCCAGGGTGGTTTGGATTTTTAAGAATGCTGGCAGGCTTTCCTTGACAGCGGGCCTGGTAGATGGATTCTATAGATGGGAGGTTGGCCTTTGTGATTGTCAGGGCCGAGTTCACCACTCTCTGTAACCATCTCCAATCTTGAATGGAACAGTTTTCTCATTTTGTGGATTTAAAACTGATGTAACATATATAAGTTTCTTAATCTGAATGATCATGATTAAATTCCTACGGTTCAAAATCCTATTATGACTTTTACGTTTAACTGTGACTGCTCAAAATTAGATTGGATCAAATTAAATCTAGAAATTAACAATTCTGCACTTGCTTCTAGATTCTTCTGCAAAATGGATGAAAAACTTGATGCAGCATGAGGTGTGCAGCTCCAACATCTTATTTTGAGCACAATAATCTAAGAAATGATAGACCATTTATTTTCTTTACCTTTTGTGTATCAGAGCCCTACAATAGCTGCTGCAAACCTGTATTCAGTTCTCCTGAATCTCACTTCTGCATGTTTTATATTTAGAGATGTAAAATCAGGATCTGAAGCTCCCTATGTGTCGTGATGATCTCAGTCCCTATAAATTGTCCTCTAATTCACCTAACCAGTGAATTTTTCATCAGTGGAAACAATCTCTCATTATGCAGCTGGAATAAAGTCCCCAGGTTTCAGTCAAACATTGACTGAATGTTCTCCTCGAGTCACCTCTTTCACACACCATTGCTGTGCCTGAATGACGCCACTCCAACCATTTCCCACTCTCCAATCCTTCAATCCACAGCTTTTCACTTCTCCCCTGAGTTCCAACTTTAAATCTATTCCCTCAGTCTCTAAAGTGCTCTTCAATAACACTCATTCCCCGAGCCTTTACCCTTTATCTGACCTCCCAAATCTCCCATTGTCAACCTCCCTGAGTCCCAATTTCTTGACACCCCTCTCTGACCCCATCTCCAGCCAGCTTTTTCTCTTCTTGAATCAAATCTACTCACACCAGGCCCTGCCCAGAAACCCTGATATAGTTCCTTATTCTGGCGACTCCTGAACGTCAGGGCAGGGTAACAGTGAAGTGGTGAGGGAAACTCCATCTTGGTGACAGTGGGAAATGGTGTATGTTGTAAAGTGCTGCAAACGTTACAGCCACAAGTATGTAAGGACTGGTATCCCATGGGAACCAAATAGGATAGCTATATCTGTTTGATACCCTCATGGAACTGAATAGAATAAACATGCTCAAAAGTCTTTTTTTATTATTTCAATTTGCTGAACTTATAAATTATAACTTACTACCATGATTGAGGTTTGTAATACTTATTATTTGTAGAAATCGCATTGTGGCCTTTTCATCAAGCTTATGAACCACTAAAAAAAAACTGACAACATAGTGAAAGGAAAATAAATCCCAAGGAAATATTATGGATAGGAAGTTCCTCAAGGATGCTACATCTCATTGGCATCACATGGCCAGAAATATGGCAGAAACTGGATTTCAATTAATGTTCCAGCAAAGTAATGCTGAGGATGTAATGTAACATCAAGACATTTCTCAGCTTTTGACTTAAAAATATATCTTTCAAATCAAAATTAGCTTTGTGAGTAACAGAACTGAAAGCATTTTTGATGAAATGTTGAAGTAGATTTAAAGATTACTCATCGCATTCTGAGTTGTTTAAAGAAATTTAATGGAAATATTAAAAGGCTAATGGTCAGTTATTTGGTTAAGATGTTCCAGGAGAGGAATGTGAAGGAAATGGACAGTCCAATAAATTTGATTTTTACTATCTTTTCTGGTTTCTCAGTGATTAAGGTTCTACAAATATGATACTGATGGGTAGAAAACATCTTAGAAAGCACTCACACACTCAAACAGTCATCTCTTATTTCAGAGTGCTTCGGTGCCACTTCATGATACTAATGAGGTTGAAACTTTTGGAATGTATCAAGAATATAACTTTTAATTTTGATTTCTGGGGTCTATTGTTCCTAACTATGCAGTTGGTGTGATGCATATTTACCTGGTACAACCACAGATGTAAAGGGACAGTGTACAAATAGAAATTGGAAACATTTAGGATAGATTGTGGACATTGAATAAGGGCAGCATCCCAAGTCAGTGGAATTACTGGCTTTTGATGCAACATAGGAAGTGATTCAGTAGCCTAGTCAAATTATAAAAATGAGTCCCCCGGTTGATCCAACTACATTTGTGCATTAAGTCCCCATTCCCACACTCTCTGTCCCATTACTCCTCACACCAACACAACCTTCAACATCTCCCGTTTTCATTGATACACTTCATTAACCCCATATTCATCCATTCACCATTGCCATTCAGCCCTAATCCTTCTGCAATGTAAGTTATCAGTCTTATTGTCATTGTGCCCAAATGCATGTCCATCTGGTGTGTTCTTGATTTTCATTTATATGTCTGTATTCTCAGCCATTAACGGAGAAGAAGATTAAAAACAGAAGGAAGAGGTAGAGAACTGGAGACTGGCTGCCTGTGACAAATAGTCAAGCAAATTGTCTACTGTTCTCTCATGGGAAAGTTGTATATTTGTTATACTGACAAATAATCTTTGGTGACTTGCCTTAAGCGTTTATGTCCGGCTGACTCTGAGAATCTTAATCTGAACCCAGTAGCATTTTGGAAGGGACTGAAGCCAAAAAAAAATTAAAAGCAGTTGTTACTTTCGTAACTGCTTTTAAAACATTACCAGTAGGCCCAGCAATGAGCTGGCCTTACTCTAGGAGACTGCATGCACTGCTGGCATTGCTATTCCGAGAGGTTAAGGAAATAGAGCTTTTGCCTGTAGATCCCATGATTTGGTAGTGCCACCAACTTCAGTCCTCCTTCTGTCAACCTTTACCTTGTGCATGATGGATCTCACAGAGAACATCAACATTCCCATAGATGATAATGTTAATCTCCTTTGTTGTGCTATCAATTACATCGAAAGCAACTCTAAGTCAGACCTTGTCAGTTGGAAAGCTTTGAAAGTAGCAAGAAGCTACTTCCAAAAATGTTTTTTTTTGCCAAACATTTACCAAAGGAAACTGCAACTCAAATGCCCTAAATAATCTTTGACCAAGTTGAGACAACAACAAGTTTAACTACCTAATGAATTGCTGCTTAATCTCATCTCATTTGCTATGGTCAGTTTCACAAGCCCCAAGAAATCTGTTTGCACATGTAATTCGGAGTGACGTTAAACACAACTTACAGTACCTCCTAAAGGTGCTAATTGCAGAAATAACTATTTAGTGGGAGTGTTCTCTTCTTGCATCACAGATCTGGGGTCAAGGACTGAAATATCCATTGTGATAGCTGCTAGGAGTCTCTTGGCAACCGGGGATTGAATTCTCGGATGAGGTTGCTCCTCTGCTTTGGCCAAAGCACACCTCTCATAATTTCAACTTAGTCATCAGTATCAGAAGCCATCCTGGGCCAGCAATACTGCTGTTTGGTCAGCAATCATCTCTTTCATGACTTGTTGTCCATGCAGATCATAAACCATTACCAACAGTTAACACTTGAGACTGTTGGGAAGGATGTGTTGCTTCTGCGCTCTCTCATTGTCATGAACCAGCTGACAGAGGACTCCATCCTCTTCCTGATCATCTTCCAGCACCTCAACAATTTCCATGCTGGTTGGTGGGCCTATTAGTAGTGATGCAATCTATTGATGTCTGCATCAAATTAAACTGTATTGAATGCAAGCATTTCAAGGTCCTCTTTTGAGATAATTGGTAAAGGTGAAATCATACCTGATTCTACCTCTCTGGACCTGATTTGGATTTCACTCATTGATGCATTGGTGACACATCTCTGAATCTTAGTCTGAATATGAGGAAACTAATCTTTCCCCATGATATGGATAATGTGACCAAAGAAAGACAATTGAGGTTTGCCATTATTAAACCTCCTCAATTCATTCTGAACATTCCCATCTCTCACTGCTTCAGCTGTGTGTACCTGGTCAATTTGAAGGGTGGATGCAGGAAGGTGGTGTTGTCAAACAACTTCTCCAACTCCCAGAACCAGAGACCAGATTCTCTCTATTGGCTTGCCTGTCCTCATAAAATTTCAGCTGTAGCTATGACAAACCACTGCTGACCCCAAAATCTTTGTCAGTACCTAGATCCACTGCAGACCCTCTTTGAATATGTGTACATTTTCCCTGTATTTCCTCATGAGATTCTCTGCACAGATGTTCACCTGCATGCTTACGTTGAGATTCCTACATACTATAACCCGCTGTGCATCCACAATCCGAGCTTCAGACTCTGATCACCAGCTATTTTCCGTCTTCCCTAGAATCTATCCAGCTTTCTATATTGGCAAGTAAAAGAACTGACCAGAAACTCTGCTTTCCTTCCTCCGTAACAGCACAGGAACACAGATGGGGAATCTCTGGCCCAGCTTTGACTGAGAGGCCTGATTTGCTTCACAAATGCATGTGCTGCCAATGACACCGAAGCAGTTTTGGCCTCCCTCATGGATATTGCGAGTTTCATCTCCAGATGAGTTCCATCCTGGCCTGGGGTTTTTCAATCTCGACCACCATAACTTCCTTAGTAGGCTCTGGAATCCTGTCAACTGTACCAGAGATGGAAAAGGCTTGGATGGCTAAAGATCATGAAATGAGGATTCTTTATTCAACTGACATCAGGTCTTTATAAACAATGGGGTTAAAATGAGGAAAATAAAATATTTACATGGAATTGAGTGTGTCATTATATCTTGGTTGAAGAATCCGTTGTCCGTCACCATATTTTCCCTCAGAGAAGGTCTACCTAATTCACATGCTTGGTGTCTTCCCTCACCTTCACCGCCTGCTGAAAGCTCCATTACACTGTCTATAGATGTGATCTGGATGTGCCAGTGTTGGACAAAGTTAAAAATCACACACCACCAGGTTATAGTCCCAACAGGTTTATTTGGAACTACTAGCTTTCAGGACACTGCTCCTACATCTGGTAACTATGGGGCAGGATCATAAGATCACAGTGTTATGCAATTAAAAAGATATATTCGGCTAGATTGCTGTTAAGTCTTCTATCTTTTAGAATGGGTTGCAGGCTTCAGTTCATTAATATATAAATCCCAGAACTTTTTAAAAGTTACATTCTCAAGATAACTTAAGGTTTTATAAAAAATAGTGACATCTCAGCTCAGACAATGTATTAAAGGTGTGCGGTTAGAATCTGTCTGTATCCCAATCTTACGTCAGACTGGTTCTATCTCCAAAGCAGGAATTTATAAAATATAGATTGACTGTCTGCATTGACTGCCTGCAGGTTGTGTGCTAAAATGTATCTGCAAATACAGCTCTGTAAATGCAAATTCACCCCATCGCCTTGTGTGTGTGTGTGCATAGTCGTGTGCACATGAGTGTGAGAGTGAGTGTACATGAGAGAGTGTGTGTGTGTGCATGCTTGGTAGAGTGTGTGCGTGAGTGTGACAGCGTACAAACTTGTGCGTGGGTGTGAGTATGGGGGTGTGTATATGTGTGAGTTTGAGAGAGCGAATGTACGAGAGAGGGTCTGCATGAGTGAGTGAGTATGTAAGAATGTGTATGCGTATGTCTGCTTGTGTGTGTGTGAGAAAGTGTACAGAGTAGTGGGGTCAACTGTAGTGTGACATAAACCCAAAGTCCCAGTTAAGGCCGTCCTCATGGGTACTGAACTCGGCTATAAGCCTCTGCTTGGCCACTTTGCATTGTTGCCTGTCCCCCAAAGATCTGAGGCCAAACGTCCCTGACCGCTGAAGCGTTCACCGACTGGGAGGGAACATTCCTGTCTGGTGATTGTTGCATGGTGTCCATTCATCTATTATCGTAGCCTCTGCATGGTCTCGCCAATATAACATGCCTTGGGCATCCTTTCCTATAGTGTATGAGATAGACAAGTTGGCCGAGTCACATGAGTACCTGCCATTTGCATGGTGGGTAATATCCCCACATGTAATGATGGCATCCACATGGATACCACCGTTACACTATAGGTGACCTCACTACATTGTATACACACACACACTCTTACATACTCACACACTCACGCAGACCCTCCCTCATACGCACGCTCTCTCAGACACACACACACATATACCCCCCACACCCACGCAAACACACAATCTCTCATGTGCACTCACACTCACAAGCACACACTCACAATCTCTCTCCCTCACATGTATACACACACACACACACAATTCTATAGGGTGAATTTGTATTTGCAGATGCATTCTATTTTTGCTCAAAAAGCACACAACCTGCAAGCTGCCAATGCAGGCAGTTAATCCATGTGACTTTTTATAAACTCCCAATTTGGAGTTGAGTCTGACTCAAGACTCCTACTTGAGTCTGACTCAAGATTGGGATACAGACAGATTCTAACCTCACACCTTTAATACATTGTCTAAGCTGAGATGTCACTTTTTTAAAATATAAAACCTTAAGTTATCTCAAGAATATGATTTAGAAGAAGTTCTGGGATTTACATATTAATGAACTGAAACCTGCAACCATTCTAAAAGATGGAAGACTTAACAGCAGTCTAGGTTTGCTTAATATATCATTTTAATTGCATGACATTGATCTTTTGCTATAAATTCTGTGTCTTGTGATCCTGCCCCTCTAGTTACCTGATGAAGGAGCAGTGCTCTGAAAGCTAGTACTTACAAATAAACCTGTTGGACCTCATGTTGTGTGATTTTTACCACTATCTATAGAGATCACAGAGACATAGTTCTTTGGGAAAAGATGAACACATTCCTTCTTTTGAAGTGCAAGTTGGAATGGAATGAGTCATTCATGGGTTTATTTTATAACTATAAGCAAAATAAAAATCAGTGCCAATAAAATGGTAAAAGTAATCAACGCGATTTTTTTTGTACTGAGTTTTAAAATAAGAACATAAGATATGGATATAGAAGTCAGTTGTGTCTTCCCCTCATGCCTTCTCGGATGTTTAATGAGATCATGGCTGAACATCAATTTTCTGGCATTATACATTGGTTCCTTTTGATCTGAGTCTTCAATATACTCATCAACTGAGTATCAAGGGCCTTCGGGAGTAGATAATTCTTAACATTTACAATCAACTGAGCAAATAATTCTTCCACACCTCAGTCCTAACAGGGCTGAATCCTTATTCCAACACTACAACTCCGAGTTCTAGACTGTCCAGGCAGGGAGAATAGTCTCTCATCATTTACTCTGTCAATGATGAGAGACTGGATAGGTATATGGAGGATAGTGGGTTAGTATAGGTTAGGTGGGCTTGGATCGGCGCAACATCGAGGGCCAAAGGGCCTGTACTGCGCTGTATTCTTCTATGTTCTATGTTCTATGTTCTAACCCACCAAGAATTTTCAACGTATCAGTTAAGTCACATTTAGTTCTTTCAAGGTATAGAGACATGCGTGAAAGAAGTATTTTAATTGGATTATTCATCTAGACATCTTGGTAATATTCTGGGGACCTGGATTCAAATTCTGCCATGGCAGATCATGGAATTTGAATTCAATAAATATTTGGAATTAGAAATCTATTGATTCATAGTTGGGCGGCACGGTGGCTCAGTGGTTAGCACTGCTGCCACACAGCACCAGGGTCCCAGGTTCGATTTCAGCCTTGGATGACTGTCTGTGTGGAGTTTGCACATTCTCCCTGTGTCTCTGAGTGGGTTTCATCTGGGTGCTCAGGTTTCCTCCCACAGTCCAAAAAAGATGTGCAGATTAGGTGAATTGGCAATGCTAAGTTGTCCATAGTGTTAGATGCATTAATCAGAGGGAAATGGGTCTGGGTGGGTTACTCTTCGGAGGGTTGGTGTGGACTTGTTGGGCTGAAGGGCCTGTTTCCACACTGTAGGGAACCTAATCTAATCTAATAATCGAAATTACGAAAACATTGTCGATTGTCAGAAAAATACATCTGGTTCACTAATGTCCTTTAAGGAAGGAAACAGCTGTTCTTACCTGTGACTCAAGACCCACAGCAATGTGGTTGACCCTTAATTAACCTGTGGACAACTAGGAATGGGTAATAAATGTTGGCCTGGCTAGGGATGCCCATATTCCATGAAGGAATAAATTAAAGCATTCTACCCAATCCCTCCTTCCTGATAAGAAAACTATCTCTATCCAGGAAAACATTTAATGAATGCTTGCCGTCACTGCCTGTTCCCAACAGAATAGCAGGATCCTGCCATCAGAAGTCATTCAGATGTGGTTTCACCAAAACCCAACATAGCTTCAGCGAAACTTCTTTATTCCAACCCTCTTGCAAGAAAAACTAACATTAGCCTTCAAAATTTCTTAGTACATTTAAATGTTACCTTTCTGTGATCTGTTTACAAGGACCACAAATCCTAAATGATACTATCATTCACTCAAGATATCCTACTTTTCAATATTTATGCCAGTGTTTAACACTTCTCCACTCTTTTTTCTATCTTCTTGCCAATCACTTTATATCTCATGCACACAAGTTCTTTCATATTAGATTTGTATTATCAGCAAGCTTATTCCCTCTTTGAAGCTATTGATATGAATTATAGATAGCTGAGACCAAATTGATCCCTGGAGGGCTGCAATTTTGAAGTTCTAACCCTTAATTGGCCTTGACTATTATAGAGTATCATCTCTCCCAGAAAATGAAATAGTTGTTGGTGTCACAATCCTTCCAGAATTTTCTGCTCTTCTCAGGCTGCTTCTGTGTTTGCGTTCAGATGTACATATGTGAAGAAAATACAATTGCACTATATTTGTATAGTCAAATTCAAAAGATGTGAAAAAAAGTGAAAAATTCACTTGAGACACTGATAGATCTGAAATAGGCTCCTTCCTTTGGATTCAGATATAAAGTGAATTGAAGTGGTTAAATTTGGTCAAGTCAGAATATTTGCGTTCAAAGCAACTTGATGTGGTGGGAAGCACAAATGCAGAATAGATGGACTTGTCTTGCCATTTTTGTGCAGTTGCATTCTATGATTCTGAGCACAGTGTATTGGTTAAAAAGTCAGTTGAACGTTAAATTGAGGAGCATTCAGCTCATAACATTTTAGCTACGAGTGAGCTCTGGGAATTCTGATGAATCTTGTTATTTTATTCTGCAGGGACAAAGCTAATTACAGTGTGGCTACAATCAGCCCTGCAGAAACTGGGAGATTAAAGCAAGGCCATTGCTGCTATTTTGGGTTCAGTCATACTTGCTCACTGGTTCCCACCGCCACAGCAAATTATTTACAAACAGTATCTAGGCACGTGTGACATTAAAAAAAAGAGAACTGGCAAAAGAAATATAATTCAGTGATTTAACAATTATTTCATAAAAAGATTCTTAAAAATAAAATAGAAGAATGTCTGTTAGAAAAAACTGAAACATGTTTGGAAATCATGTCGAACAATTTGATAACGAGCCAACTAGTTACTTTCTAAACCAATAAATGAGGTTATTAATTTTGTTTATAATGAAATAATAAGATGAGAGCTGAAACATAAAGCCATATTCCCACTATAGTTTTGGAAAATGAACCACAAATTGACCGGAGTCCCATTGCTTTGAATTCTACATTCCCTCAGAGTGATTACAAAGACTTACAAGACATAAAGGATGAGGGCTTATACCTCTTTGGGGGTGAGAACAGAGGCCAATGAGGAAATCCCAGCACCAGTTGGAATATTGATTTCCCATAGGTGTTCCCGACATCAAAACTTTTTCCACAGCTGGCAGGGCTGCCTGCCTCCACCAAATGGGTGGCTGATCACACCCATTATTAACATTGTTTCCTACATTAAATGAAGTGAAATTGAATTTCCTAGTGATTCTTCAGTTGCCTGTACCATCAGGGGCTAGTTTGGATGTCAGAAGGCAACCACCTTCACGAGGCCAGGGTGCCAAGATTCCATCCGGGTCTACAGGCTCACAATAGTATGAGAGCAGGCACTTGTCACTGTGCTCCTCCATTCACTCCACCTACTGTGATGGCTGGGTGTAAGATTGCTTGAATTAATGTTGTGAGAAAATACCTCCATATTGAAGAAACAATCTGTCATCACAGGTTGCAGCTTCTCTCAAGCTGGACACCTTTTGATTGGTTCTCTAGCACTTCCCTTAACTGGGCAATGAACCTGTCTTCAGGCCAATTAAGTGGGGGGGTCCTGTGAAAACTGTTTTGCCTAGAAACAATTTCTGGCTCCAAAACCATTCACAATTCCTATTTCCCTCCCTCAGGAGGAAACTCTAGCCCAGAGTCTCGAACAACTCTAAACCAACACACAATAGTACAATGAGACACACCTGTCACAGAAGTGTTGATTTGGAGCACTGTAATTTCTCAGCCTTCATGAGCCTATCTTGGAGTTTAGGCCTGAATTTCAGCATTGACTGCAAACATGCCAGGTAATTTGTTTTCTCATCTCTTTGTTTCTTTCAAACCAGGTAAGCCATGCAATTTGGTCGTACAGAGTCCAGCACTTTGCCTTACAACAGGTTCTGCTCCCTTGCCTGACTATGTCACATTTAATGGCTTTCTGGAACAGGCAGGTTATTCAGATACACTCTTAGAAGACTTTGCATTCACCTTAGATATTTAACTTGAAAAACCTCTCAGAAAACTCATAAAAGAGATGCAGGGGGAAATATCTGACACTTACACTTTGGGAATTCAGGTACTTTGGATTTTTAGCTTCTTTGAGTATTTGTATCAAAGGAAATTCATACTGACCTCAATATAGCTTTAACTGCACTGGCTGAGGAGGCCTCTGATTGTTCAAATACTAAAATATTCCCAGAACCGCACAAAATTTGATTTTATGATGTATTTTGATTGAAGAGGTTGCCTGCATGAATCATTTTGAATGCTATCAGCCAGAGAAAAAATTGAAAGCAGACAATTATATAATGCTGAGTAAGGAGATCTTGAGAACATTATTCTCCCACACCCTCTAGAGGCCAAGACCAGCATAAGGAACTTGTTTGTGGAATAACTAAAAACACCAATTTGGACACACTTGTAGATTTTCAATCTTTGTCAACCAAAGCCATTTTTTCAATACATTTTTCATTGAAGAGTACACTAACTTTCCTTTGTATTCCATTTTGATTCTGGGAATTATTTCAAATTATGAAATGTTTCCTATATTATCTGAGAAAGACATTTGTGGAGTTACTGTTAAGAGTCCGCAATTGTTTTTTGTTCAAACTCAGTCCAATAATTTGAGTTTTGCAATCTTGCCTTGTAGTCTGAAAATTTGCCTCAAATCCAATAAAATTGAACCTCTATTGTTGCTGGATTCTCACTTCTACTGACGCATGATCACTCTTGTCCTATCCAGCACCAACCTAGATGAGCTATGATTATACATTGTTAAACATTGGGAACAACTAATGATTATGTTTTCCAATTTGATACACTATCATAGTTTCAACACTTTCAAGTGACATTTTAAAACATCTATTTCATTATCATTTTAATGTTGGATTTGACATCTGAACATGTGGATACACAAATATATGAATTAGGAGCAGGAGTAGATATTCAGTCACCCTTAACTATGCTTTATCATTCAATAAAATAATGGCTGATCTGATTGCATCTTAATCTCCCTATTCCTGCATACAACTGTTGACTTGTTGCTCAAGAAGCTACCTCTGCTTTAAGAATATTTAAAGACCTTGTTTCCACCACTCTTTGGTGAAAAGAGTTCCACAGGCACATAAACTTCTAAGAGGAAAAAAATGTCTCCTTGTCTCCACCTTAAATGGGATACATTTACTTTTAAACTGTGTCCTCTAGTTCTAGTCTCTCCAACAAGTGGCAATATATATTCAATATACAACTACTCAAGTCCTCTCAAGATCTTACATTTCAATAAGACCATACCTAATTCTTCTAAATTCCGATGGATACAGACTCAACCTATCCAACCTTTCCTTTGAAGACACTATGTCAGCATTGATCCCTGTGGGATTCCACTTGTTACATCTTGCTAAACTGAAAATGACTCATTTATGCATACTCTGTTTCATGTCAGCTCCCTAACTTTCTATACAGGCCACATGTAACAGTTACACCATGAGCTTTTATTTTGCATAGTAGCCTTTGAGGTATTACTGTGTCTTTTGCAAATCCAATTACATCACAACCACTGGTTCTGTTTTATCCAAATTGCTTGTTACTTCCTCAGATGAACTCTAATAAATTAATAAAACATTATTCCCCTTTCACTAAACATAGACATGAAGTCAGTAGACATGGATAGTGAAGGGGGGACATTTGATACCTGAGAGGATGCCAGTAGTGCATAGAAGAACATTGGATTCTGCAGGGTGGGGTGGAGAGGTAGGGTTTTGGTGGTGATACATGGTCACCATCAGTATTGCCTAAGAACCTGTTCTGTTTCATCTGCTTCCTATTTAGGGTAATTGCAGACATGATGGATGGATCCAGTCATAACAGATGTGATCATCACTGTTGTTGCAATGCAACAACATGCAGAGCAATGTAAGAGGAAAAATTGATGTGCCATCAAGCCCATGAGCAGCATCAACCTCCAGCTAAACCCAAACAGCCTCCATATGAACAGGTTGCAGCTGAAGGGCCCCTCAGGATATAATAAGTCCATAGTCTTTCATCCTTGAAACCATTTGCTCCATATGAGTGAGGTACAGTGTCGGCACAGTCAAAGGATATTGTGGACTGACTTCTGCCATTTCTGGAGTAGGACTTGCAACATTAAGGAGTGAATGCAGCTTTTGCCTATGTGCAGGGCAGGGACTTCTGTCAGTGCTGCTGACACTGATCATTGTGTGTGGAACATTGGAGCAGCTGCATGTACAGCCGTGCAGTATAGAGGGAACATTAGGTGGCTAGTATGGATATTAACTTAAAATTTACTGGGTTAGCCAAAATGAAATTAAGTGAAATTAGAAGAAGAAACATATGGAGACTGCTCTGTTGAAAAGTTAATGGCTAGATGATTACTGCTTTTAATCTATTTCTGTGTCTGTGTTTAATTATCATAGAATCCCCACAGTGTGGAAAAAAGTCATTTGGCCCATTGATTCTGCACTGATCCTCCAAACATCATCTTACCCAAACCCACCCCATTCCTTAACCCTGCGTTTACCATTGCCAATCCATCTAACCTGCACATCCCTGGACATTATAGAACACTTTAGCATGGCAAATCCACCTAACCTGCACATCTTGGACTAAGGGGGGAAACCAGAGCATGCAGACATGAGGCAACCATGCAAACTTCACACAGACAATCACCCAGGCTGTAATCAAACCCAGGTCCTTGGTGCTGTTAGGCAACAGTACTCACCACTGTGCTGCCCAAAATTATGTACTGTAACTTGACAGTAAAGAACTAAATTGTCACAGTGATGCTAAGAGGCTGGGGGTTGTTAAAACAGGCCAGGACATCAGATATGATAATGTAAGCTATTTATCAGAGAGTGCTTAATTACAGCATTGTTCTGTGCAACTATCAAATGGGAAGTTGATTGGATGACATAAAGATGACAACAGCCTGAACAAGCTAAGCCTAAACTCAAAGTTAATTGAAATTTAAATCAAGAGGTAAGCCTTTTTTCTGAGAAATTAAGCAAATGATAAGTAATTGATCAAATCAGCTGTTTTCTAATGATCAAATTGCTGGAGACTGGGCAGTATCAATACACACAGCCTTGCTTATGTGGAGAAAGGGCATGAGAAAGTGTATCTCAGAGCAATGGTTAACTAGTTCAGGACAGCGCTGTCTGATCAGTGACTGGATGTTGAGCCAGAGCAGGTTGATCAACTTGTTCAGTCTGATCCTCAGACAGGTCCAGAGTCATTTTGTTGTCAGCATTGTATGGGCAAAGTTAAAAATCACACAACACCAGGTTATAGTCCAACAGGTTTAATTGGAAGCACACTAGCTTTTGGAGCGACGCTCCTTCATCAGGTGATGAAGGTTATGATGCATTGTTGTTTTACTTTATTTTTGTATTGTACTTTGCTTTAATAAAGAGCATTAGGTATATTCTGTTGTTAGAATTGTTTTGGGTTATCAATATCCACAGTAAACCCAATGGACCAGGAAAGGTGGGAGTAAAAATCTAGAATGATCATCGTATCCCTGTGGCCATAAAAGTAACAGTGACTTTGAATTTTTATGTGACTGACTGTTTCAGGGGGCCAGTGGGGACGTGTGTGGGACATCTCAGGCACTACTCTCAATATATCAAGACTATGACCAGGATCATTTGTGCTAGACCACACCACTATATTTCAATCTCCATGACAAGGTCAGTGCTGTGGCCCAGGCAATGGGTTTCGGTAAAAAGGCTAGCTTTCCCTGGGTGCAGTGTGCCATCCAATGCTCAAACATCTCTCTGAGAGGGCCATGTTATAATACAGTTGAGTTCATCAATGGAAAGGGGTTCCATTTCATCAATCTGTAATCGTTGGTACCAATTCCGGCTATCTTCTTTTCCACCTATCCACTCCACCCTCCTCCCTGACCTATCACCTTCATCCCTTCCCCCACTCACCTATTGTACTCTATGCTACTTTCTCCTCACCCCCACCCTCCTCTTACTTATCTCTCCACCCTTCAGGCACTCTGCCTGTATTCCTGATGAAGGGCTTTTGCCCGAAACATCGATTTTACTGCTCCTCAGATACTGCCTGAACTGCTGTGCTTTTCCAGCCCCACTAATCCAGAATCTGGTTTCCAGCATCTGCAGTCATTGTTTTTACCTACCAATTCTTAGAGGCTTGCCTTAGCACCCTGGGAACTATCACCAATCCTACATCCCTGAGAGTTCTCATGTTCCTGCTGTGTGTGAGAGTTCAAAGTCTTACAAGGATAGTTACTGGGAGACAAGACATACCCTCTGCGGCCATGACTCCATTGTACAATATCCTGACTGAGGCAGAGTGTCGTTACTATGCAGCATGTTCTTCCATCAGGTCCATGGTGGAGCAGACAATAGGCCTGCTGAAGACAAGCTTCATATTGTTTGAAACACTCTGGTGGTGTCTGGCAGTATACTCCAGAGAGTGTTATATAATTCCAGCTTGCTGTACTCTGCCCTCCTCATTTCCCGTCCCCCCACATTATCCCAGTCCCAATCCACCAACTTGGCACCACCCTCCTGACCTGTCCCATCTATCTGCTCCTCCGTCCTCTCCGACTTATCACCTTCTCCCTCACCCTTATCTACTTATCGCTTTCTCAACTACCTTCCCCCCAGCCCCACCCCCACCCATTTATCTCACCACCCCTTCGGCTCCCAGTCTCATTCCTGATGAAGGGCTTATGCCCGAAACATCGATTGTCCTGCTCCTCAGATGCTGCCTGACCTGCTGTGCTTTTCCAACACCACACTTTCGACTCATTGTACCTGCACTAAGCAGGCAGCCAACAGTTAAAATGTTTCTTGTATTTCGTCTCAATGTTACACACAAGATGTTATTTAAACATGCATATGCATTTATTCACATTCACAATTATGTATAAACTTATTCATCAAATCTTGATTGCTATATTCAAAACCATTCAATTCTGAATCACAGATCAGTTTCAGTAACCTGTTGGACAACATTCATGGATATATACAGGACACATGCATTTCATTTACTTATTTTTTTTAAATGACAATGAAGCCTTAAAGAGAGTTCTGTCTCTGAAACATTTTCAAAAGCTGGGAACTATATATCTCCTGCAGAGTCAGGTGACATGTTTAGATTCCAACATTTTTTCCTAACAATTGTTGTAGCACGATATAAATGATTAGATTTCACATTTTATTTCACATTATACGTTTTTATATAACATCTTTGATGCCAATGATAACATGCTAGTTAGCTTTTATTTTTACAACTGTCAGCTGAGCAGACTCTCAAGTGACTTAATATATTTATTTACATTTCATAGCCATGTGGTTCAGTCCAGTTAGCTAACCCAGCTAGAGTGATAATGGGGAATCTCTAATACTCTTCACTGTACCTAGGCCCAGGAAGGAGAATAGACTATCCTATATTCCTTCAAATGTTCACAAAAATAGTGCTCTGTGTTGGAAAATAATGATATTTGTCAAGGACAGAGACTGGGATATCACAGCACTTATAGAGACGTGGCTCAAGGATGGACAGGACTGGCAGCTTAATGTTCCAGGATACAAATGCTACAGGAAAGATAGAAAGGGGAACAAGAGAGAGTGGGGAGTGCTATTTTTGATAAGGGATAACATTATGGCTGTACTTAGAGAGGATATTCCTAGGAATGTGTCCAGGGAAGTTATTTGGATGGAACTGAGAAATAAGAAAGGGATGATTACCTTATTTGGATTGTGCTATAGACACCCTCCAATAGTCAGCTGGAAATTGAGAAACAAATTTGTAAGGAGATGTCAGTTATGTGTAAGAATAATAGGGTGGTTATGGTCAGGGATTTCAACTTTCCAAACATGGACTAGGATCGTCATAGTGTTAAGGGTTTAGATGGAGAGGAATTTGTTAAGTGTGTACAGGGCATTTTCTGATTTAGTATGTGGATGTACCTACTAGAGAAGGTGCAAAACTTGACCTACTTTTGGGAAATAAAGCAGGACAAGTGACTGAGGTGTCAGTGAGGGAGCACTTTGGAGCCAGCAACCATAATTCTATTAGTTTTAAAATAGTGATGAAAAAGGATCTGAAAGTTGAAGTTCTAAATTGGAGGAAGGCCAATTTTGACGGTATTAGGCAAGAACTTTGTGGGCGGCATGGTGGCACAGTGGTTAGCACTGCTGCCTCACAGCGCCTGAGACCCGGGTTCAATTCCCGCCTCAGGCGACTGACTGTGTGGAGTTTGCACGTTCTCCCCGTGTCTGCGTGGGTTTTCTCCGGGTGCTCCGGTTTCCTCCCACAGTCCAAAGATGTGCAGGGTCAGGTGAATTGGCCATGCTAAATTGCCCGTGGTGTTAGGTAAGGGGTAAATGTAGGGGTATGGGTTTCGCTTCGGCGGGTCGGTCTGGACTTGTTGGGCCGAAGGGCCTGTTTCCACACTGGATTGTAATCTAATCTAAAATCTAAAAAAACTTTCAAAAGTTGATTGGGTGCGGATATTTGTGGGTAAAGGAAAGGCTGGAAATTGGGAAGCTATCAAAAATGAGATAACGAGAGTCCAGAGACAATATGTTCCTGCTGGTGTGAAAGATAGGTTTAGGGAAAGCTGAACAACCAGAGAGATTGAGGTTTTGGTCAAGAAAAAGAAGGAAGCATATGTCAGGTATAGACAGCAGAGATCGAGTGAATCCTTAGAAGAGTGTAAAGTCTGTAGGAAAATACTTAAGAGGGAAATCAGGAGGGCAAAAATGGAATATGAGATATAAAACCTGAAGGGTAAAAGAATAGCTAGGGAGAGAATAGGACCCCTCAAAGATCAGCAAGGCTGCCTATGTGTGGGACTGCAGGAGATGGGGGAGATACTAAACAGGTATTTTGCATCTGTGTTTACTGTGGAGAAGGAGATGGAAGATATAGAATGTGGGGCAATAGGTGGTGACAACTTGAAAAATGCCCATATTACAGAGGAGAAGGTGGTGGATGTCTTAAAATGCATAAAGTTGGATAAATCCCCAGGACCTGATCAGATGTAGGAGAAAGTGAGGACTGCAGATGCTGGAGATCAGAGTCATGAATGAGGTGCTGGAAGTGCACAACAGGTCAGGCAGCATCCAAGGAGCAAGAGAATCGCCGTTTCAGACAAGAGCTCTTCATCAGGAAAGCACCCCACTCTCGACCATGATCAGATGTACCCTAAAACTCTATGGGAAGCTAGGAAAGTGATTGATGGGCTTTTTGCTGTGATATTTGGATCATCAATTATCACAGGTGAGGTGCTAGAATACTAGAGGTTGGCTAATGTGGTGCCACTATGTGGTAAGGAAAAGCCAGGGAACTTTGGACCAGTGCGTCTGACATCAGTGGTGGAAAAGTTGTTGGAGGGAATCCTGAGGGACAGGATTTCCATGTATTTGGAAAGGTAAGGACTGATTAAGGATAGTCAACATGGCTTTGTGTGTGGGAAATCATGTCTCACAAACTTAATTGAGTTTTTTGAAGAAGTAACAAAGAGAATTGATGGGGGCAGAGTAGTGGATGTGATCTATATGGACATCAGTAAGGCTTTCGACCAGGTTCCTAATCATAGACTGGTGAGCAAGGTTAGATCATATGGAATACTGGAAGAACTAGCCATAGAGAGTAGTGGAGGGTTGGTTTCAGGCTGGAGGCCTGTCACCAGTGGAGCGCCACAATGATTGGTGCTGGATCCACTGATTTTTGGCATTTATATAAATAATTTGGATGTGAACCTAGGAAGTATAATTAGTTAGTTTGCAGGTGACACCAAAATTGGAGGTGTAATGGACAGAGAAGAAGGTTACCTCAGAGTACACCAAAATCTTTATCAGATGGGCCGATGGGCCAAGGAGTGGCAGATGGAGTTTAATTTAGATAAATGTGAGGTGTTACATTTGGGAAAGGCAAATCACACTTAATGATAAGGTACTAGGAAGTGTTTGAGGAGAAAGTGAGGTCTGCAGATGCTGGAGATCAGAGCTGGAAATGTGTTGCTGGAAAAGTGCAGCAGGTCAGGCAGCATCTAGGGAACAGGAGAATCGACGTTTCGGGCATTAGCCCTTCCTGAAGAAGGGCTAATGCCCGAAACGTCGATTCTCCTGTTCCCTAGATGCTGCCTGACCTGCTGCGCTTTTCCAGCAACACATTTCCAGCTACTAGGAAGTGAATCTGAACAAAGAGACCTGGGAGTGCAGCTTCATAGTTCCTTGAAAGTAGAGTCAAAGGTAGATAGGATAGTGAAGAAAGTGTTTAGTATGCTTGCCTTCATTGATCACAACATTGAGTATAGGAGTTGGGAGGTCATGTTGCAGCTGTACAGGATATTAATTAGGCCACTTTTGAAATATTGCTTGCAATTCTGCACTCCCTCCTATAGGAAGGATGTTGTGAAACTTGAAAGGATTCAGAAAAGATTTACAAGGATGTTGCCAGTGCTGGAGGGTTTGATCTATCGGGAGAGGCTGAAGAGGCTGGGGCTGTTTTCCCTGCAGCATAAGAGGCTGAGGGGTGACTTTACAGAGGTTTATAAAATCGTGAGAGGCATGGATAGAGTAAATAGACAAGGTCTTTTCCCTGGGGTGGGGGAGTCCAGAACTAGAGGGCATAAGTTTAGGTTGAGAGGGGAAAGATTTGAAAGGGACCTAAGGGGCAACTTTTTCGTGCAAATGTTGGTGCATGTATGGAATGAGCTGCCAGAGGAACTGATGGAGGCTGGTATAATTACAACATTTAAAAGACATCTGGTTGGATATATGAATAGGAAGGGTTTAGAGGGATTTGGGCCACGTGCTGGCAAATGGAATCAGATTAATTTAGAATATCTGGTCAGCATGGACGAGTTGGATTGAAGGGTTTGTTTCCGTACTGTACATCTGTATAATTCTATGACGCTAAGACAGATTTCCTTCTGCTACAATCCCTCCCCCAGAACCTATTGATGAGGGCACATGAAGACTGGCCACTTTGTTAAAATATTGGAGAGTTATTGACACACAAGTTTACCCTTGTATGACACAAAGCCTTCAGAAAGGAAAGATAAAGGCATGGAAATTGGAGAAAGAAACAAATATGTAAATATAGTGCCTACATAATAACAACAAATATTCTCTAGAATTACGTATGTAAGTATAAGATATAACAAGGACTTTAAACCACATGTAAAGAGCGCACTTACTATTTCACAGAATGTCAAGCACATAGATTCGTCAAAATGAATAATTAAAATATTCATCTATATTATGTGGATGCAATAGTAACATCACTAGTGTAACTATTTTAACATTGAGAAGATTTAAGATTTCCAAATGTCTCTCTGTGACCAGTAAAAATTGAAGCTCTTGTGACAGAACAACCCCATACTGAATTTTACCCTCTTTGTAGCCAGAATCAAGCCTTGCTAGGGCAGTAAAGGGCTGAGATATTTTGCCGAAATTTTGATTTTCTGGATTAGCATTGCTTTTAGTCCCCAGTAAAACTGCATATGAAACGATTATCTCTTAGACAGTCCCTCAGTATTCAGGATGACTTGCTTCCATTCCAGTTTGATGGGTTCTGAGATGATTGAAAAGATTAATACACAATCTGCAGATTTCGCATTTGCAGGACAGGTGGTTCATGAAGGGTTGGGTTATTGGGAGATCTGTGCATCCTGTTGAGTGTCTCGACTTTGCCTACCTATGATCTTGATGAAGTCTTTCAAAGTGCACAGTGCCTTCTCAAATGAATTACATTTTGATAGGTTTGTGGAATTTTTGACCTCTTTAGGGATGCTTTCAGGACATATATCTAAAATTTTCCATTGTCCTCCTGTGAGTCTCCCATCACTACAGAGTTCCAAGTACAGTAGCTGCTTTAAGAATTGAAAGCAGGCTAGAGCTTCAATTTTGTCTACAGATGAATCATAGTGAGAAGGAGCTTAGTCCAGAGTGCCATTTATATTTGAAATTCAGACTGACCTAAAAAATATCAATCAACTTAGAATGACTCTATGTATTAAAGACAAATGTAGGCCCTCAACAGTGCATTCTGGACAGCAGTTAGATGCACTTGATGGTAACAAACATACACGCGTTAAGCACGTAAACCTATCAGAAAACATATCTTGCAATTTCCAAGTGATGTGCAACAAGGATATAATTTAATCGCCATATTAGGTTTCTCTCCTCCAGTTCCAATAGGAAAAGTTTCATTCAGAACATTAAAGGTTTTTTTGTTAGACTATTGGGTTTTGTCACTCATGTCTTACTTGATAGGCCTTTCTGTAATTGGACAAATCAAAGGACAAGACAATAAAAAAATTAGACTAAAGCAGTCTTTAGTGATTTATACTCCAAGATTCCACACGCAGGGTTGGAGGAGAAAACTTGCAACACATGAGAAGTAACTTTCGAAATAAAGAGGTCCTGAAAATGATGAAAACCCATGGGTCAACGATTGAATTCACGGACGCAAGCCTTAGAGCAATCAGATCTCCTTCTTCGCTTTCATCAGGAGCAAAAGCACCAATATATGCCCGGACCTATGAAGATGAAAGAAGGTATGATTTAAGAAACTTTCATTATATGAAGCATCAAATTTAAATGTGCTTGACACCAGGAAATACATTAGATGATGCTGTCTTTTAGATCTTAAGTAATAAAGAAAAGCTGGATTCTAAAATTAATTTATAGAAATAACTGAACAAATTATGACTTGTTGATCCAGAGAAAGGTTATAGATTCAGAACAAGTTTGCAGTGATTTAGGTAGTAACCAGATTCCATGTTTTACTTTTAAACCAAAATGGATTTGAAACAACTCATCATTCTACAAGTGTGACTGGGTGATTAGGCACATTGACTTTCTAAAACCGTTCCAGGATTTATCTTTACTCCTCTTTGATAGGAAACATGAGAAAGAACTTCAAACGGACTCATCATAAAAGCCAGAGATTTTTCCCCAGGGCAGGATTGACTGGCACGAGGGGTCATAGTTTTAAGGTGTTAGGAGGAAGGCATAGAGGAGACATCAGAGGTAGGTTCTTTACATAGAGAGTAGTGAATGCATGGAATGCGTTGCCAGCAGTGGTGGTGGAAGCAGAGTCAATAGGGACATTTAGGTGACTGTTGGACATATACATGGACAGCAGTGAATTGAGGGATGCATAGGTTAGGTTATTTTATTATAGATTAGGAATAATCCTCGGAACAATGTTGTGGGCTGAAGAGCCTGTTCTATGCTGTACTTTCCTTTGTTCTATGTTCTATAACTGATTTTGTTTTGCTTTGTGGAAGCCTCGATTCCTCAAAATTAATAGACTGACATTTTGAGCTTGGAACTACATAGAGACACCCAGTGAAAAACAGACATTTTGAAGGCACCTTTGAGAACTACCCTCACAGGGGACCTTTGCTAAAGGATGACAAAGGGAGATCCCATCTTGAAGAAAATATCTCATCAGTCAGAAAGTAAGTGAAGAAGAGAGAGAAAAAGAGAGATATCTGAAAACAGCTCTTGGTTTGGTGTAAAGAAACTGGGCTGTTAAAAATTCCACATCTGCAGAACTAAAAACCAGGTATTTTCTCTCTTCCAAAATCTTCTGAATTTCTGCTCGATATACACAACAAAACAGCAACTATGCAATAACAGAAAACATTGCAACTCCTGGATCTGACTTTAAATGTTCATCTTTACACTTCAACAATAAAGAACTCATCCAACAGGCCCTAACAGAAATGTAATGGGACTGACTCTTATCGTATAGGTGCAAGTTTTAATCACAATATCAGAAATTTCTGTTAACATCTTTTTATCCCTAAATAAACCTTCAGTAATAACTTGTAATAAATTAACCTTAACCCTGTTTAAACAAAAAGCTTGACAGTTGGTCTTCTTTAACTTGAGTCCTTACAAATAAGAGGGGTTTATATTAGTCTACAGTTCACTGACCACATGGTGGATGCACCCGTTGGGCATGACAGTTATAAAAGGCTAGGGCTAGGTTAGTGACAGAATACAGAGTAAATCATTTCAGATTGAGCTGAGGAGAAATTTCTTCATTCATAGGGTGGTGAACCTATGAAATTCTTTACCACAAAAGGCTGTTTAGGGTAACACACTGAATATGTTTCAGAAAGAGATCAATTTCTAGGAGCTAAAGGGGTCGAGCAGTAATGGCAAAGGAAAGGCATATGGCATTGAGAAAAAGGATCAGACATGATCATGTTGATGGGTGGAGTAGGCACAACAGGCGAAATAAGTTACTCCTGCTGCTATTCATTAAGTATACTGGCATGCTTAAAAAAAAGCAAAGACTTTGATTTTGCAGCTTTTATGACCTCACATGTCTAAAAGCATTTCATAGCTGAAAGAATTACTTCAGAGTGTAAAAGGTGACATCACCTATTTTCCTATAAGTTGGTGGTGGTTAAACCTGAAAGTCAGCACATTTTAGGTGGAAGTGCACAGGAGAGGTTGAGAAGCTGGGACTTTTATGGTGACTTCAGGAGGCGCAGGAATTGAACCCATATGGTTGGCATAACCTTATAGTGGAAAGCATCTGTCTAGCCAACCATGCTAACCAGTCACTTTTTGGAATGCAATCACAGTTCTAATAGTAAGAGTTACTGAGACTAATTTGCAGACAGCAGATTACCAAACAAGAATATGATAATAGGAGAAACTAAGTCATCCATCTCGTGTTAGTTGAGGGATAAATGAACAGAAGGGAGACAACATGCATGACTTCCTCTTTCAGCTACCTCCTGAATGACCAAAGTCTCTAGAATAAGCCCAGACAACATGGCCATGACTGACTTCCTACCGTCTTTAATATTTATGTGGATGCCTGGGTGTGTGTGGCGAGTGTGCAAAGTGTAAACTGTGATGCTTGAAGCCTTCCATGACTGATGGGCACCACAGGCACTGGAATGTGGTATCTCCCCTCAAAATGTTATTTTAATTTCAATTTAAGTTTTCTTTGAACTTTTGTTTTTGTTATGATGGACTTGAAGAGCTAGTTCCTCAGTTAATATAAAGAAAAACTCTGAAATGGGACTTGAACCCACCAATTTTTGACATGGCCTGATTTTCCTTGTTACTCAGGAAATCAAGGTTCAAGATGATTTCCATGTTCCATTTGCTGCTAGAGAGGGGGTAAAGGTCATAGCCCCTGATTTTCTATTGGGGACAGACGGTTAAGGGTAGGCTTGGCAGCCAATTAATGGCTGTGGGGCTAGAAACAGAGGCAGCCTGAAAGAGAGATGGTCCAATTTAAATAGAACATGTCAGCCATTACTGCAGCTACCAGCTTACCAATTGAAATGCTGCATACCTTGAAGCTCATCATCAGGAACCTGGGCCGCAGTTGCCCTTCAATTTGATGGTGCCAACCTAGAAAATCACTACACAACAGTGAGGAAGAGGAGGACAGTCCTTTGCTCCAAAAATTGGCACAGAGTAAAGCCACCCCCCTACCATCAAAACAGTATTGATTCAAGGTGACGGAGACAGTGAGCAGACAGTGGTGAGAAGGAACTGGGTCCAGTGCAACAAAGGGCTCAATGATCTTACTTGTTCCGTCGAGAGGAATGCAATAGACCCACAAGACAGGCCTCTGAACATTCAATCTCCAGCAGGCACACCTGAGGCTGCATGATACTCCTAAACAGGTGCAAAGTGCTGATGACCTGTCAGTACTGGCACAAGCAGCCTCTAATGAGGCACTGATCACTGAGATCAACAGTTCTTTGTGTCTGCCTATTTTTGCCTTGCGGGAGAACTGGTTTGCAATGCCTATTAAAGTCCCCAATGTTTGGAATAAGTCCATCCTTGTACACAATCACCACCATGGAGGAGGCAGTCAAGGAGATTGCTAGCCAACCATGAGCATGTTAGGGAAGGTGAAATGGGCATCCTTGATGGTGAGCACAAATAGGAAGTGGAATTCTTAGATGGAAGGAATGCCCTGAAACAGGGCAGGCCCATTGAGCTGGCAAGTCAGCAGGGTTCAGGGCTTTGAGTGCATGAATCCCTCAATTGAGAAAGTAGCCAACCTCATGGAAAGCTATATGGGAATGCAGAACTGGCCTGGACTGACAGGGGAGGATGACACATGCATGCTTTGTGAAAGTTGTTGTGGCCACATACCATCTGAACACAGAGAATGGATGGCCTTTCTGTTGATGGATCCAACTGGCTTCTCACTGAGTTCTTTGACAGGCACTTTGGTGCAATCAATGATACCTCTCACTTTGCCTGAGATGATCCAGTTGTCTGAGATTGAATATCTTGCCCAGCTTTGGCAAACAGGTCATCAGTGGGCTGCAAGATGCATCAGCGTGCAGCTGTTTGTCAGATACCGCTAGGATCTGCAGATAATTCTTTGATGAAGCCAGGGATAAAACTGTTCACGGTTACACTGATCCTGACAGCTACTGGCAATGCACGGTGAGATGAACTGTAAGATGTGAGGTCACCAGTTCTGCCCTTCTTGCAAAGAATGTTGCTCCTCCTCACTGGATCCAAACTCTGAGAATCACAATCCAGCTATTGAGATGGTCTCCCAGTTGTGTTTGGCAGTTGTGCCCCATTCTTTTATGCCCCCTTGATGACAGGTCTTTAGTTGAGGGTCTAGTTGACAAGCCTTTTGTTTCCTGACCACAGAAAGAGGCTCCCCAATGACCAGCCCAACTGCTGTGCTCTTCTTGACTGTCCCCTCGTTCATGTGCTCACCTCATTTGTTGGGGTGGTCTTGACTGGTTCACACATGGATTCACCTCCATGCTACTGAGCAATCCGACCCAGAGTGCAGCTTGTGCATCTCAACCAAAATCTCAACATTCCTTCAATGAGCTCTTTAACAATCTTAAATACACTGGGTAGTGGATTGAACAGGTTCTCATGGCTGGCCACCTGCAAGTCCTCTGCCTTCATAAAACAGACCCATATTAAATGGATAGGGAGCAGTAGACGGTACTTTCAATTTGTTTATGATTCTAGGTGCTGAGAAAGTAAATTATTACCTGCATCATCATCAGCTACCAAATCCACCTTTTGGAAGTTATAGAGAACTAGTTCTGAACTTTGTTATCCCTATTCACCCTCCAGGGTGTCCTGGAAGCAGATTTGGTATCCTGGTAGAGCACTAGTACATTATTGCACTTGGTCACTCAGCTGTTTTACCTGGTTACATAAACACCTTGAGAATCTCTGAATACTTACACAGGTAAATGCTTTTAATCAGTTTAAAAAGCACATCTTTCATTGAACAAAAGTGACCAATTTTGCAGATTTGATTCAATAGTAGTTAGTAAGTTTGCAGATGAGCCAAAATGGGAGGTGTAGCAGACAGCGAAGAACGTTATCTCAGAGTACAACAGGATCAGATTGACCAATGGGCCGAGGAGTGGCAGAGGGAGTTTAATTTAGATAAATGTGAGGTGCTGCACTTGGGAAAGGGAAATCAGGGCAGGACTTATACACTTAATGGTAAGGTCCTGGGGAGTGTTGCTGAACAATGAATTCTTGGAGTGCAAGTTCCTTGAAAGTAGAGTAGCAGGTAGATAGGATAGTGATGAAAGTGTTTAGTATGCTTGACTTTATTGGTCAGAGCATTGAGTATAGGAGCTGGGAGGTCATGTTGCGGCTGTACAGTTCATTGATTAGGCCACTTTTGGAATATTGTGTGCAATTTCGGTCTCCCTCTTATATGAAGGATGTTGTGAAACCTGAAAGGGTTCAGAAAAGATTTACAAGGATGCTGCCAAGGTTAGAGGATTTGAGCTCTAGGGAAAGGCTGAAGAGGCTGAGGTTGTTTTCCATCGAGTATCAGAGGCTGAGGGGTGACCTTATAGATGTTTATAAAATCAGGAGGAGCATGGATAGGATAAATAGACAAGGTCCTTTCCCTGTGGTAGGGGAGTCCAGAACTTGAAGGCATATGTTTAGGGTGAGAGGGGAAAAGGGACCTAAGAGGCACCTTTTTCACACAGAGGGTGGTGCATATGTGGAATCAGTTGCCAGAGGAAGTGGTGGAGGCTGGTACAATTACAGCTTTTAAAAGGCATCAGGATGTGTATATGAATAGGAATAGTTTAGAGGGGTATAGGCAAAATGCCGACAAATGGGACTAGATTAGGTTATCTGGTTGGCATGGACAAGTGGACCGAAGAGTCTGCTTCTGTGCTGTACATCTCTATGACTCTAGTTTAAGATATACACATACATTGAATGTTCCCCAAAACCTGCAATTTCATGGTATTGAGTTTGGTCGGGATTGGTACAGAAACTGACTTTGTATCTGAGGGGCCTTTAGCTTATGGTTTCTACAGTGATATGCTCACTGATTACAGATTACAGTACCTCTTCTGATGCATACATCAGAAAATCACACAATTGTAATTCAAAAAATAATGGACTGAAGTTCAAGGGCTGCATATTTGCAATTTCCAGCGTTACATTTCCAGGAATTTCCTATCATGTTATAGAGGCAGAAAAGAAGAATATGTCCAATTTAGTTCCTTGAATTGTTTGTCATTAGGCACACTTTCAGGTCCCTATATAGAGCTGTAAGACCTTGGTCAAAATTAATCAAGTTTGATGTAAAGAATTTTATGCTTTTCTGCGGTCTTTGACTGTTTGCATTTTCTCTTCCCATACTTCAGCAACCTTATCCTTTTCAAAATGACCTGATTGCTACAGAAAATGAAAGGAAGGGACCAAATGTATAAATATTATTTTGCACCAAGGAATCCAACAACAGTAGGGAAATTTGATAACAGAAAACAATCTTAAAGTCTTTTTATCTGAATGCACAAAGCATTTTGAATAAAATTAATGAGTGTAAATATCGACAAATGAGTATGGTTTGGTAGTGATGACTGAGATATAGTTGCAGGGAGACCAGATTTGGAAACTGAATATCTAAGGGTACTCAACGTTTTGGTTGGATAGGCAGGAAGGAAAAGGAGGTGATGGAACTTTACAAAAGTAGTAAAGGAAAAAAATCAGTCTGTAGTGAGAAATGATATCAGCACTGGAGATCAAGATCTAAAAATATCTTCTTCCCTTCTTTAAGCCAATTTTCCTATATCAATGTTCTCTGGTTATTGACTGTCCAGCCAGTGAAAAATGCATCTCTTTTTTCCTCTTATCAACAGGCCTTATAATTTTGAGCATCTTTATTACATCTCCCTTTAGCTTTACTTGCTTCAAAAAAATGATTCCAACTTTTCTAGTCTCTTCATGTCACAAAACGTTAGCATCCAATTTACTACAATTCAAGGTCGTGGTGGTGTAGCAGGGCTGAGCCCAGAGCTCATCTACTCCTCCCTGTTCTCTTTCTTCTCATCTTGTCACTTTTGCTCTCGTTTTTCCTTTGTTTTCTTTAAAGCTCAGGGTGTGGCAAGTAAGGAGGAAGTATCTGCAGGACAAGCCAGCTGTGGCTCCACCTCAGCCATGTCTCCCGGTGAGCAAGGCTGTGTTTGGACTGAGCCCATCCACTCCAGGCCCTTTTTTTTCTTTTTCTTTTCTTCATCTTCCTCACATTGTAGAGAGACCAGAGTGGTGTCAGTGGGGACTCCTGGTGTGGCTGCAGCAGTAACAGATTGGGGATGCCTAACTGTGCTAGGCCCAGAGCGGGCACACAGTAGAAGTCCTGGAGTCATGTTTGAGACCCCAGCTGATGAAGATGAACTCTACTTAAGTATTTTCTTTTATTCTTTTCTTGTACCTCAACATGGCGCTGGATTTTGGCAACAGAACATTTTTCACTGTATCTCCCTGGATATATGTAACAATAAATAAATCATTTATCATTCATCAAATTCAGTGGGTAATAGAGAAGGTGAATTGAGTGTTGGCCTTTATTTCAAAGGGAATGGAGTATAAAAATAAGCAAGTCTTGCTCTACAAAGTCCTAATTAAACCATACCTAGATTATTGTGAACAGTTTTAGGCCCCTTATCGAAGAAAAGATTTGCTGGCTTTGGGGGTACTTCAGAAAAGGTTCACCAGACTGATTCCAGGTATGGAAGGACTGTCTTATGAGGAGAGGTCGAACAGGTTTAGTCCGTACTCACGAGAGTCAAGAAAAATGAGAGGCAACTTTATTAAAACATTCATAATTCTTTGGGGACTGGTCAGGGTAGATGTGGAAAGTTCCCCTAGTGGTAGAGTCTGGACATAATCTCAGAATAAGGGGTCACCCATTTTTGACGAAAGAATTTCCACCGTATCTCTGTCAGAGGGCAGTTAGCCTGTGGCATTCTTTACCATAGAGGATTGTAGAGACTGGGTCTAAGATAGACAGATTTTTGAATAGTAAGGGAATTAATGGTTATAGAGAAAAAGCAGGAAAGTAGAGTTGAGGATTATCAGATTAGCCAGGCTATCATTGAATCGCAGAGCAGACGAGATGGGCTGAATGATCTACTTCTGCCCACGTGACTTATGGTCTTATCACTGAAATGATCATTACCCAATACAGAATCCAGGATCTGAAACCGGATGAAAGTAGCACTCGCCCAATCAATAAGTAATGTTGAATTTAGAATTTGACACGTCAATTTGTTGGACATAATGAATTTGCTGCCATTTAGTCTACACTGGAAAAACCAGTTCCAAGCTGAATGAATTCCACTTGTTATTTTGTATTCACTGTTTAGTTTGTAACATAACAACAATAACTTACTGTTTTATATTCACAGAAGCAGAACCAAAGACTACAAAAGATCAACTCCATGTCTCAAAGTACTCTAAATCAATGAAGTATTATTTCTGTTGTAATGTAGGAAATTATGCAGCCAATTTGCACACAGCAGATTCCCATGAACAGCTAATGTTATGATGGCTAGGTTGTTTGTTTTTATTATGTTGATTTAGGAATGAGTATGGTGGAAACACTGGGAACATTCCTCTGCTTTTCTCCAAAACAATTCCATGTGATCATTTCTGTGTACCTGAGAAGGAGGGTATAGTTAACATATCATCTGAAAGCAACAGTATAGCACTCCGTCAGTTCGATCTGGAATGTCAACTCAGACATTTCTGCTCAAGTTGTGCAGTGAGACTCAAACCCCAAATGTGTTTGATTCAAATGTGAGAATGTTCACAATTAAGTTACAACTGACATTCAAAAATTGTGAATGGCAAAAGAGCAGACAAATTAATTTCTCATGAAGGCAGTAGAGTCATAGAGATGTACAGCACGGAAACAGACCCTTCGGTCCATGCCGACCACATATCCCAACCCAATCTCATCCCATCTGCCTGCACCCGGTCCACATTCCTCCAAACCCTTCCTTTTCATATACCCATCCAGAATTGCAATTGTACTAGCCTCCACCACTTCCTCTGGCAGCTCATTCCATACACGTACCACCCTCTGCGTGAAGACATTGCCTCTTAGGTCTCTTATATCTTTCCCCTCTCACCCTAAACCTATGCCCTCTAGTTCTGGACTTCCCCACCCCAGGGAAAAGATTTTGTCCATTTATCCTATCCATGCCCCTCATGTTTTTATAAACCTCCATAAGGTCACTCTTCAGCCTCCAACGCTCCAGGGAAAACAGCGACAGCCTCTTCAGCCTCTCCCTATAGCTCAAATCCTCCAGCCCTGGCAACATCCTCGTAAATATTTTCTGAAACCTTTCAAATTTCACAATATCTTGGAGACCAGAATTGCATGCAATATTCCAACAGTTGCCTAACTAATGTTCTATATAGCCGCAACATGACCTCCCAACTCCTGTACTCAATACTCTGACCAATAAAGGAAAGCATACCAAACACCTTCACTATCCTATCTACCTGCACTCCAAGGTCTCTTTGTTTAGCAACACACCCGAGGACCTTACCACTAAGAGCATAAGTCCTGCTAAGATTTGCTTTCCAAAAATGCAACACCTCGCATTTATCTGAATTAGACTCCATCTGCCACTTCTCAGCCCATTGGCCCATCTGATCAAGATCCTGTTGCACTCTGAGGTAACCTTCTTCGCTATCCACTACGCCTCCAATTTTGGTGTCATCTGCAAACTTACTAACTATACCTCTTATGCTCACATCCAAATCATTTATATAAAATGATGAAAGTAGTGGACCTAGCACCAATTCTTTTGGCACTCCACTGGTCACAGGCCTCCAATCTGAAAAACAACCCTCTACCACCATCCTCTGTCTTCTTCCTTTGAGCCAGTTCTGTATCCAAATGGCTAGTTCTCCCTGTATACCATGAGATCTAACCTTGCTGACCAGTCTCCCATGGGAAACCTGGTCAACTGCCTTACTGAAGTCCATATAGATCACATCTACCACCCTGTCCTCATCAATCCTCTTTGTTACTTCTTCAAAAAACTCAATCACGTTTGTGAGACATGCTTTTCCACACACAAAAGGCATGTTGACTATTCCTATTCAGTCCTTGCCTTTCCAAATACATGTACATCCTGTCCCTCAGGATTCCCTTCAACAACTTGCCCACCACCGACGTTAGGCTCACTGGTCTATAGTTCCCTGGCTTGCCTTTACCACCTTTCTTAATCAGTGGCACCATGTTAGCCAACCTCCAATCTTCTGGCACCTCACCTGTGACTATTGATGATACAAATATTTCAGTTAGAGGTCCAGCAATCACTTCCCTAGCTAGGGAACACCTGTTCAGGTCCTGGGGTTTTAATCACTTTTATGCATTTCAAGACATCCAGCACTTCCTCCTCTGTAATAAAGACATTTTTCAAGATATCACCATCTATTTCCCCACACTCTATATCTTCCATGTTCTTTTCCACAGTAAATACTGATGCAAAATATTCATTTAGTATCTCCCCCATTTTCTGCGGCTCCACACAAAGGCCACCTTGCGATCTTTGAGGGGCCCTATTCTCTCCCTAGTTACGCTTTTGTCCTTCGGATTCTCTTTAACTCTATTTGCCAAAGCTATCTGATGTCCCCTTTTTTGCCCTCCTGATTTTAGCTACTTTAATTATACGCTTTAATTTCAAGGGTTTACAGTTTTAACTATATGATCAAATTCTACCCAAACTATCTAATTTTTTTCATTGTATGGATACTCCATGCAATCCCACATAAAACCCTATATAACAAGATCAGTAGATATTGATGAATATGAAAGGCCTTTCAGTTTCGAATAGCTCACCTATTCTGGAAAATGATACTGTACTTTCATTGCTGTATCTAATTATTTCTTGGTGATTCTTGGGATTCCATTTGCCTTCCCTATTACCTGCTGAACTTGGATGTTAACTTTTTATGCTGGGAAGAGACGAAAGAAACTGGAACTGTTTTCTTCACAGCAAAGAAAGCTAAAGGGAGATTTAATAAAGATGCTCAAAATGATGGGGCCTTTTGATAAGAGGAAAAAAAGAAATGCATTTTTCATTGGCAGGAGCATCAATAGCTAGAGAGTACAGATTTAGGCAAATTGACTAAAGAACTAAAGGGGTGGAGAAGAACTTTTCTTTGTGCAGCAATCTGTTACGATCCTGCCTTTTCCCCATCATCCTTAATTCCCTTACTGATCAAAAAACTGCTGCTACCTCTGTGTCAATTGTTGATCGCTCGACTTAAAAAGTCTTCCATTGCGAATCTTCCATTGCGAATCTTCCATTGCGAATCTTAAACCTACCTTTTGCAAATTCAGAGCTTGATTTTCACAGTTTAAAGAATTATTCCATATTGACATCTTGCATATAGTTTACAATCTTACATACCTATCCAAAGACAGACCCCACCATTTCATTATCCTCTTTTAGTCTGCCTCTGGGATGGAGTCATTTAATCAGAGGCAATTTCATGAATATTGATAAGGTCATTCTTTAGCAAGTCACAAACATAAGAGGATGCTAAAGTTGTTTTTCCTCTGCTCTTCATGACTCATAAAATGTATCACTTGAGAGAAAAAAATATCACTACCAGCTAAGACAGGAAGCCAAAATCATATTTCTGAATCCACAGATAAATGCCATACATCACATAGTAATCTCTGTATAATAAGAAACAGTTTAACATTGGTTTCAAATCAGGTGATCATCTAATCTGATCTTCAGGATTTTATTCCATGAAATATAACAAACAAGAAAAATGTAAGTGTCGTCATTTATTCCAACAATGTACAACCACGTAATTATTTTTTTCTTCATCATGTTTATGCTGGCTCTCACCCTTTCTGCCCTGGATATACTGATTTATCCTGAGATAATGTCCTTTGCACACAGAATACATTCCACTAAGTCAGCCAAATGTCCACTGTTCTATGTGTAAACCTAAGTAGTGAATGTCATCAGGCTCTTCAACCACAGAAGGACTTCATTGCTCAGTATTCACAAATTCCCTTTCAGAAAGGCACACTGAATCACAACCAAGAGTAAAAATCTACCAATCTTTTGTTCTCCAGGCTACCAACTCCAATTGTCATATCTGTCATTGAAATTATCGAATTGAGCACAGACCAAAAGTCAAAATTCTCTGGACTGTGTAACCAATAGTAATGCTTATGCCAAAGTTTCTGACTGTTGTAGTGCTCCAGCAAAGCTCAATGCAATCAGGAGGAACAACACCTCATCTTCCAACTAGGTATCTTACAGCCCTCAGAACTGAACATTGTGTTAACAACTTCAGAGCATGAACACCTTCCTCCAGGTCTTGCTCTGTATGGATTACTCCCAACACAGCCAACCCATTTTCAACTATTCACACTTCCCATTAGCAGCCATTCAGCACTTGTCTCTCTCCTAGCTTATCAGTAACTCATTTTCTTTTTGCTCCCTCTTTCTGGGCATCATCTCCATATGTTCGACTCATGCCTTTCCCCATGCCGCCCAATACCAGCAACCCCAGGCTCCACCAACCACCGTCATCAGAATAAATGCCACCATTCCCCGTCTGCTTCAGTTCTGATGAAGATTCACTGGACTCGAAATGTAAACTGTTTTTCTCTCCACAGATGCTGCCAAACCCAAGTTTCTCCAGCATGCTCTGTTTTTATTTCAGATCTCCAGCAACCTCAGTTTTTATTTTACACTAAGTCTAATTCTGCTGTTCAAACATGAAATAATGTACACCTCGCCATATTCTAGACTTCGAGATTAAGGCTGAACTCAATCTTTTCATTTTTTTTGTCATTGTCCACTAGCTTTCAGATAACTTCTTAACCTGAACCCTTAAATTCATTTGCTCATCAATAGTTTCTAGCTTCTTGCCATTTGGAAATATTTTATCATTTCTTAGATCCAAAATGAATTGACTGACATTTTCAAATGCTGAAAATGATTTGCCACAGTTCTGCACACTTAATCTATCAATGTTCCCTTGCAACGTTCTGCTCCTATCTAGACAATTTACTCTGCCACTTAGTGTTCTCAATAAACCTAGATTTAAAAAAAATCTCTACTCCTTCACATTATTTCTAAATATAGTCAACAATTGATACCCTAGGATTGATTCTTGGTTGACATCGCTAACCATAACTATCAATTTAATGCATACCGATTATCCTGACTCTCTGACTCCTACCTTCTACCCAATTTTCTATCAAAACGAATGTGTTTCCTCATATTCAAATGTGCTCATAATTTTGTTAACTATTTCCTATGTTGAATCTCAAATATCTTTTGGAAATCCACACATTATATCCACTGGCACTACCTTACTTACTATGTTTATTACTGCATCAAAATTAAATCCAATAGATTCATTAACCATGGTTTACTCAATTCAAAGCTGTGCTGGGTCTTCTAGTCAGTTGATAGTCACTGAATTGCCAGTTACTCTGTCTCTAATAACAAATTCTAGAAACTTCGCTATAACAAACCTCAAACAAATTGGCCTGGAAGCTCCTGTCTAACTGTTCCTACCATGAGTGGGAAAAAGATTCAGGAATATCAATAAGCCGAATTTCAGAAAGCGCATAACTAGTGGCATGAGGCAAGTAAAGTAGCTAATATAAAGCTAAAAGAGCAATAGGTTTGTACAAAAAAAACTGACTAAGATACATTTGGAATGCTGTGCTAACCTTGGTCCTGTGATGGGTGATCTGGAAAAGGTGCAATGGATGCTTGGAGAGTGATTGCCAAAGTAAAAAATCAGAACTGGCACTTATTTTATCTGTACTGATGGCAATTTAAATAATTCATGTGCAAACATTTAACAAATATACCAATAGATTTGACAGCCTGGCAGATTGTTCACACACAAATCTGCCAGAAAAAAAATCAATGTTCTAGGATGCATTCCCATGATTGACATCATCATCATCAGTTTGCTTAATGATAATAAGGGACACATGATCTAGAAATATTTGGTGTCAAAAGGAAAGGCTAAATTCCTCCTGCCAAAGATTTTAGCGAAGAGGTTCATATGAGTAATAAACAAGCAATCTCATTTTTAGTCATTCCATTTTTTTTTCAGTTAACCACAACAACGAAATGATCCATCCCACAGCTATGACAGTTGCCACAAAACATGCTGCGAGCCGTGGAACCCAGCAATTCTTCTGCGAGAAAAGGAAATGTTTTGGGATTTTTTTGTCTTTTTTTTCCTTCTATATCCAGAAATGTCTTCATGCATCACTGAACGGTCTTTTCCATTGTCAAATCATCCGGATTTTTTTTTATTGTTTAACCTCTATCGGTCCCGTTTCTGAAGCATAAGCGAAACTTGTTTTGGAACAGTCTCCCAGGGTAATACCTGTGACCGTGTGGCGCTGGAAAAGCAGACTGAGACGAGCTCGGATGCCGCCTGACCGGCTGTGCTTTTTCAGCGGCCACACTTTTAGACTCTGATCTCCAGCATCTGCAGTCCTCACTCTCTCCTAATACCTGTGACATCCGAGGAGTCCTTAATCTAAAGATGTAACTCACCTTACTGCATTAAGTACATTTATTAACCTGCCCGCACATTTTCAATGTTACCTTCCAAACAGATACCAGGAAAAATGCAGATTGCCACAATTTTCCAGCCATTGTTATGTAAAACTGCTTCGATTTTTTTTTTAAACTTTGTCTCCATCTTCGCTCCTAAAGCTAGTTCTTCCAAATAAACCTGTTGGACGATAACCTGGGCGTTGTGTCATTTTTAACTTTGTCCACCCCATTCCAACACGGGCACCAACTCATCATGTCCATCTACAAAGCCACGGATGCAAGTTAAATGATCTTGTCACCTTCAAAATACTTTTTTCTTGCAGACAATGTTACATTCTACTACATAACTTATCTACCAACATGAGCATGAACCTCTAAAATCTGCGTGGAGTCCGAGCCTTCGCCAGTGTGAAGTCTGTTACAATCGCCCTCGCTTTTTTCCAAGTTTCGCGCCATTTGAAATTGCGAATATGTTGCGTTTATAAAAACGTGCGCTCCGCTGGGTCTGCTGTGTAGCTCGCTCGTTAAGTTTTTTGTTCGCTTGACGGTGTTTTATTTTACAAGTAAACCGCACTAAAACAAAACAGAAAATGAGGTGATCTTACCGTGAGGGGCAGGGAGCAAATGAGAAAGATGATACTCATGAGAACCAAGAGGATGAGATTCTCCATCTCCTCAGAGTGACTGAACTGCCGGCGGGAGCGATTAACCACGCTCAGGTTGGGATTGCTCATCCGCCTTTGTCTCCGGTACATTTTGGTCAAGTTAATAGCAACGGAACTGTTACAGAGTATCACAGCGACGATGAGAGCGGCCATGAGGGTGGCGTACAGCACTGAAAAAGGCGAGTTCGGTTTATTCATGTTAAAGAAGCACCAAGTACCCGGGCAGTACTGCTTTGTGCTCCCAACTCCCAGCAGGGGCATTGAGCAGAACAGTAGGCAGCAAATGTAAACCACCGGCAAAATGAGGACTGCCAGGCGCTTGGTGAAGTGTTCCTGATAAAAGAACGGGTGGCTTATGGACAGCCAGCACTCCAGGGCCATGGCGAACAGGATAAACATTGAGGATAAGCCGAAGAAGGACATGGAGAAGGAGAAGTAGTTACACAGGGTGTTGTTACTCCCCATAGCTTTCAAGGTGAGGTTTGAGGCGTAAGAAGCGAACACCACTGGACTAATGAGGCACTTTCCGAAGAGGTCAGTCAGCACCAGGCCGGTGACGAGGATGTAAAAGACGGACACCTTTTTGCTGTCCCACTTGTGTTTGCCCAGAATGGCCAGGGCGATGGTGTTACCGAGCAGTCCGGTGCTGAACAGCAAGATGCTGGTCACTACTTTGCTGTCCTTTTGGACATTGTGGATATTTTCACAAGATCCCATCGCTTTATTCTTTGTCCGGGGGAGCAGAAGTCGGGAAATGTCTTTGTAAAGAACTTTAAAATAAATAATTAGGTTCCCCCAGCGGTTTGGAGACACTCCGGGTGAGGTCCGGCTTTGGTGTCCGCAGAGTTTCAGATGTTTAGTGTTGGAGGGCGAAAGTCAGACCCAGCTCAGCCCCGTCTCTCCCAACCTAATCCAGCCTGTCCTAACCTAGGTAAAAACAATGACTGCAGAAACCAGATTCTGGATTAGAGTGGTGCTGGTAAAGCACAGCAGTTCAGGCAGCATCCGAGGAGCAGGAAAATCGACGTTTCGGACAAAAGCCCTAGTCTACCCCTACCCAGCTCAGCCCAGTTTGCCTTGACCCAGCTCAGCCCAGTCTCTTTTAACCCAATCTCTCCGACCCAGCTCTGCCCAGACACTCCTAACCAAGTCTACCCTGACCCAGCTCTGCCCAGTCTCTTTCTCTCTCTCTCTTAACCTAACCCAGCCTGTCCTAACCAGCTCACCCTGACCCAGGTCAGTACAGTTTGTCCCAGCTCCGGCTATTCCGACCCAACCTAGCCTCACCCAGCTCAGCCCGTCCCGTCCCAGTCCGATATGCCCAGCTCTGCTCACGAGATAAGCTTCTCAACTGTGACAATTTCATTCAGCGGGACCATTCTTTTCCACGTTTAACTGCCTAACACATCGCGTCAACTCCGTCAGGCAGACCCAACACTGAGAGAATGAGTTGCGGAGACGTTTCGTTTGAGCCGAGAGAGCGCTGCCCTTAATGGGAAAGCATCCTTTCCATGAGTCGCAGCTCAGGGCAACACACGCTGGTGCCTTGTGTTGTCCTCCTCCATGGTGTTATATAAAGTCCTCTTCCTCGGAGGTTCCGCGTTATAGTGTTTTTTTATTCATTTACGGGAATATGGGTGTGGTCACAGCGCTGACTGGTCGCCTGGCCTAAACAGTTTCAGATAGCTGTGGTTCTAATCAGAGGCAGTGAATACCGCAGATTTCCTTCCCTAGTGAACCGCACGGGGTTTCACAACTATCTGGTAGTAACATGGACACCAGCACCAATAATTACTATTTATTCCAGTTAACTGAAGTAAAATTCCACAGGTGATGTTTGAAGTCAGGACACCCAGTAATGAATTCATGCCATGGGCCCTGAATGTTCCTCAGATCTCCAAACCCAATCCTGTCCAAGAAGAGTTCTGTCTGATTGCAGAATTTGTATCAATTATGTTACTTGATTTAGTTTGACTAAGTTTGTGAGAAGATTTGTAGCTCGGGTGCTTGTTGTTGTGGTTCTGTTCGCCGAGCTGGGAATTTGTGTTGCAGATGTTTCGTCCCCTGTCTAGGTGACATCCTCAGTGCTTGGGAGCCTCCTGTGAAGCGCTTCTGTGATCTTTCCTCCGGCATTTATAGTGACTTGTATCTGCTGCTTCCGGTTGTCAGTTCCAGCTGTCGCAGTGGTCGGTATATTGGGTCCAGGTCAATGTGCTTATTGATTGAATCTGTGGATAAGTGCCATGCCTCTAGGAATTCCCTGGCTGTTCTCTGTTTGGCTTGTCCTATAATAGTAGTGTTGTCCCAGTCGAACTCATGTTGCTTGTAATCTGAGTGTGTGGCTACTAAGGATAGCTGGTCATGTCGTTTCGTGGCTAGTTGGTGTTCATGGATGCGGATTGTTAGCTGTCTTCCTGTTTGTCCTATGTAGTGTTTTGAGCAGTCCTTTCATGGGATTTTGTACACTACATTGGTTTTGCTCATGCCGGGTATCAGATCCTTCGTTCTGGTGAGTTGTTGTCTGAGGGTGGCTGTTGGTTTGTGTGCTGTTATGAGTCCTAGTGGTCGCAGTAGTCTGGCTGTCAGTTCAGAAATGTTTTTGATGTATGGTAGTGTGGCTAGTCCTTTGGGTTGTGGCATGTCCTCATTCCATTGTCTTTCCCTTAGGCATCTGTTGATGAAATTGCGGGGGTATCCGTTTTTGGTGAATACGTTGTATAGGTGTTCTTCCTCTTTTTGCAGTTCTGGTGTACTGCAGTCTGTTGTGGCCCTTTTGAACAGTGTCTTGATGCAACAGTTTGACTAAATTCCAACAATGCCATTCTATTAAATCAACATATTCATACTCACCCTCCTAAATAGCTTTCTCAATCCAAAATGATTTCCAATCCTGCCAATTTAGAACTTCAATACAAGTTACAGAATTCCTAAATTTCATATTCATCCCCCAAGTTACTATATCACAAACAAAATCAGAAATTGCTGGAGAAACTCATCAACATTTCAAGTCAAATGACTTCTTTAGGACAAGTCACTGGGCTTGAAACATTAATTCTGTTCTCTCTCCCTCCACAGATACATCTGGACCTACAGAGTTTCTCCAGCAATTTCCGTTTTTGTTTCAGATTTCTGGCATCTGCAGTTCTTTATTTCATCATTTTAGAATATCACAAGTTGTAAATCCTAAATTACATTCTCATACCTCCCAGGTACATCCTCACTCTAAGCTACATTCTTACCCCATGGGCATTTTCATACTCTTGGGAAGGCAGGTTTTTAAGTGGAGTGGTGGGATGGAAGGAGGTAAACTATAAATTGCTATGGACAGTCATCTCAGCACTCACCTGCTTGCTCACAATTTTAAGAATGGCAGGGGTAATATTGGACAATCTTCCTGCCCTAGTCTCCTTTGAAGCTGTTAAGTGGCCACTCCCTGCTTCTGCTGGTGTTTCCACAGGCAGTCTGAGATTACCAATGGGTCAAAAACCTGGTAGTAACACTGCCTGGGCTTCAGCTAGGGAAAAGGGAAGGATGCCTTTTTGCTTTGATCAGAAACACCCTTGCCCCCAAGTTCTCTCTTCCCCTGCTGCACTGCCTGCTTAGCCCCAACTTTGCTGAAGTATTGCAACCTCAGTGGTTGGAAGATGCAGAAAGAAGTCTTGCTTCAAAGTAACTAATAGAATGTAATGGCGATGAATGTGCAGCTGCTTCCACATCTACCCATGGCTCGCACATGCAGAACATTAAACCCAGCCTTATAAGTTACTTATTTCCAACTGTTATCATTCAACTGTTACATTGTCATAGCAGAGGAGATCAACAAGGACAACATGACATTTCATTCTTAGCATCTGCACATCTTGTGCCATCTGGTAGCTCTACAATGCTCACTCCTTATGTCAGGTGCTACTGAGTACAGAAATATGAGAGTGTGAAGTATTCTTGTAGCATTCTGTTAGCTGGAGATCTTGAACGTTTAGACATGATTCTTACTAACAACAACTATTAGAAGGTTTATGCACAAAACAATAAAGTATATTAGAACTTTATCACAGATATTCAATGTGGTCTGGGCTCTCCAATTCAACAGATGTATTGACCATCAAAGCTTCCTGATGAAGTTAAAAGTACTATGGCAATCAGTCACAGCGTGATTAGTATCATTATATGAGAATGTCATTTGACATGATGTCAGATTTGACTCTGTTGAAGTTACATCCTTGCTTGATCCTAGATATTTGTAGTATTACAACAACTATAATAGAGTCATAGAGATGTACAGCATAGAAACAGACCCTTCGATCCAACCCATCTATGCCGACCAGATATCCCAACCCAAACTAGTCCCACCTGCCAGCACCCGGCCCATATCCCTTGTTAAGACGGACCCGCGGGGTCCCGTCTTTGCGTGTTCTTTCGGAAGGAGAGACTCACACTGGCAACTATGGTTAGACGCAGACAGCCGTTTATTCACAGAATCTTAACTGGTACAACGAATCTACAAGCATGCATTCGTTGGAGAAGGCGTTCTCCCTTCTCGTTCAAACTTGACACAATTATACTTCGCGCTGCCTGGAGTCCCCGGTCAGTTCGCCTTCCCCATTGGTCCATTCATCTGCGCGCGCTGGGGATCCGTCCTCCTATTGGCCGCATCGAAGTGCCTGTCCAGCTCCTGCTGTGCTTGACAATGGCTCAGCCATCCCCGGGAGCGGTTCCGATCCCGTATTCAATAGTTCATTGTTTCAAGGAATTACTATGCGTCTGACAGGCTAGCCATTTTCAATAATTTCAGTTTAACTAAATTGACAATTACACTTATCAACTTTAGACTTAAATAGAGCCATTCACACTTAACAGTTACAGGTTCCGATAGAGTAATTCACACTTGTCTAACAGTTACAGATTCCGATCGGTTTCTTTATTAATCCCGAGTTTCGATGGGGCAATTGATACTGGCTAGTATTTACAGGCTCCAAGATTTAATTAACATTATGCATATCCCTTAAAAGCTCCAGCCAGGTAGTCATGCAGTCGCCAGCAGCAGCTCGCTTGGCTGTTGTTAACCATTTCAGGGCTGGAACTAGAAGTGTCTGTTGCAGAACTAGTGTCACCCTCCCTAGCCCTACATTAAACACCCCAGTGAAATCTCCCCAACACCCTCCAAACCCTTTCTATTCATACACCCATCCAAATGCCTCTTAAATGTTGCAATTGTACCATCCTCCACTACATCCTCTGGCAGCTTATTCTATACACGTACCACACTCTGCGTGAAAAAGTTGCCTCTTAGGTCACTTTTATATCTTTCCCCTCTCACCCTAAACCTATGCCCTCTAGTTCTGGACTCCCCGACCCCAGGGAAAAGACTTTGTCTATTTATCCTATCCATGCCCCTCATAATTTTGTAAACCTCTTTAAAGTCACCCCTCAGCCTCCGACGCTCCAGGGAAAACAGCCCCAGCCTGTTCAGCCTCTCCCTGTAGCTCAGATCCTCCAACCCTGGCAACATCCTTGTAAATCTTTTCTGAACCCTTTCAAGTTTCACAACATCTTTCCGATAGGAAGGAGACCAGAATTGCATGCAAAATTCCAACAGTGGCCGAACCAATGTCCTGTACAGCCGCAACATGTTCTCCCAACTTCTGTACTCAATACTCTGACCAATAAAGGAAAGCATACCAAATGCCTTCTTCACTATCCTATCTAACTGCGACCCCACTTTCAAGGAGCTATGAACCTTAACTCCAAGGTCTCTTTGTTCAGCAACACTCCCTAGGATCTTACCATTAAATGTATAAGTCCTGCTAAGTTTTGCTTTCCCAAAATGCAGCACCTCGCATTTATCTGAATTAAACTCCATCTGCCACTTCTCAGCCCATTGGCCCATCTGGTCCAAATCCTGTTGTTATTTGAGGTAACCCTCTTCACTGTCCACTACACAATTTTGGTGTCATCTGCAAACTTACTAACTGTACCTCATATGCTCGCATCCAAATCATTTATGTAAATGACAAAAGGTAGAGGGCCTAGCACCGATCCTTGTGGCACTCCACTGGTCACAGGCCACCAGTCTGAAAAACAACCCTCCACCACCACCCTCTGTCTTCTACCTTTGAGCCTGTTCCGTATCCAAATGGCCAGTTCTCCCTGTATTCCATGAGATCTAACCTTGCTAATCAGTCTCCCATGGAGAACCTTGTCGAACGCCATACTGAAGTCCATATAGATCACATGTACTGCTCTGACCTCATCAATCTTCTTTGTTACTTTTTCAAAAAACTCAATCAAGTTTGTGAGACATGATTTCCCACACACAAAGCCATGTTGACTATCCCAAATCAGTCTTTGCCTTTCCAAATACATGTACATCCTGTCCCTCAGGATTCCCTCCAATGACTTGCCCACCACCGAGGTCAGGCTCACCGGTCTATAGTTCCCTGGCTTGTCTTTACCGCCTTTCTTAAACAGTGGCACCACGTTTGCCAACCTCCAGTCTTCCGGCACCTCACCTGTGACTATTGATGATACAAATATCTCAGCAAGAGGCCCAGCAATCACTTCTCTAGCTTCCCACAGAGTTCTCAGGTACACCTGGTCAGGACCTGGGGATTTATCCATTTCAAGACATCCAGCACTTCCTCCTCTGTAATCTGGACATTTTTCAAGATGTCACCATTTATTTCCCTACAGTCCATATCTTCCATATCCTTTTCCACACTATATACTGATACAAAATATTCATTTAGTATCTCCCCCATTTTATGTGGCTCCACACAAAGGCCGCCTTGCTAATCTTTGAGGGGCCCTATTCTCTTTGAGGAGAAAGTGAGGACAGCAGATGCTGGAGATCAGAGTTGAAAATGTGTTGCTGGAAAAATACAGCAGGTCAGGCAGCATCCAAGGAGCAGGAGAATCGACGTTTCGGGCATGAGCCCTTCTTCAGGAATGAGGAAAGTGTGTCCAGCAGGATAAGATAAAAGGTAGGGAGGTGGGACTTGTGGGAGCGGTGTTGGAAATGCAATAGGTGGAAGGAGGTTAAGGTGAGGGTGATAGGCTGGAGTGGGGTGGGGGCGGAGAGGTCAGGAAGAAGATTGCAGATTAGGAAGGTGGTGCTGAGTTTGAGGGTTGGGACTGAGACCAGGTGTGGAGAGGGGAAATGAGGAAACTGGAGAAATCTGAGTTCATCCCTTGTGGTTGGAGGGTTCCTAGGCGGAAGATGAGGCGCTCTACTTCCAGCCATCGTGTTGCTATGGTCTGGCATATGTCCTTGGTGGAGTGGGAGGGGGAGTTGAAGTGTTGAGCCACGGGGTGGTTGGGTTGGTTGGTTGGTCCGGGTGTCCCAGAAGTGTTCTCTGAAATGTTCCGCAAGTAGGCGGCTTGTCTCCCCAATATAGAGGAGGCTACATCGGGTGCTGTGGGAGTCGGTCAGTTTATAGTAAATATCCGTGTTGATTCGGTCGCCCGAGATAGAAATGGAGAGGTCTAGGAAGGGGAGGGAGGAGTCTGAGACGGTCCAGGTAAATTTGAGGTCGGGGTGGAAGGTGTTGGTAAAGTGGATGAATTGTTCAACCTCCTCGTGGGAGCACGAGGCAGCGCCAATACAGTCATCGATGTAGCGGAAGAAAAGGTGGGGGGTGGTACCAGTGTAGCTGCGGAAGATGGACTGTTCTACATATCCTACGAAGAGGCAGGCATAGCTGGGGCCCATGCGGGTGCCCATGGCTACTCCTTTGGTTTGGAGGAAGTGGGAGGATTGGAAAGAGAACTGGTCCTCACCCTGAACAACTTCTCTTTCCAATCCTTAATATATTTGTAAAAGCCCTTTGTATTCTCCTTAATTCTATTTGTCAAAGCTATCTCATGTCCCCGTTTTGCCCTCCTGATTTCCCTCTTAAGTATACTCCTACTTTCTTTATACTCTTCTAAGGATTCACTTGATCTATCCTGTCTATACCTGACATATGCTTCCTTCTTTTTCTTAACCAAACCCTCAATTTCTTTAGTCATCCAGCATTCCCTATACCTACCAGCCTTCCCTTTCACCCTGACAGGATATACTTTCTCTGGATTCTTGTTATCTCATTTCTGACGGCTTCCCATTTTCCAGCCGTCCCTTTACCTGCGAACATCTGGCTCCAATCAGCTTTCAAAGGCTCTTGCCTAATACCATCAAAATTGGCCTTTCTCCAATTTAGAACTTCAACTTTCAGATCTGGTCTATCCTTTTCCATCACTATTTTCAAACGAATAGAATTATGGTCGCTGGCCCCAAAGTGCTCCTCCACTGACACCTCAGTCACCTGACCTGCCTTATTTCCCAAGAGTAGGTCAAGTTTTGCACCTTCTCTAGTAGGTACATACACATACTGAATCAGAAAATTATCTTGTACACACTTAAGAAATTCCTCTCCATCTAAACCTTTAACACTATGGCAGTCCCAGTCAATGTTTGGAAGGTTAAAATCCCCTACCATAACTACCCTATTATTCTTACAATAGCTGAGATCTCCTTACAAGTTTGTTTCCCTCTGACTATTGGGAGGTCTACAATACAATCCCAATAAGGTGATTATCCCTTTCTTATTTCTCAGTTCCACCCAAATAACTTCCCTGGATGTATTTCCGGGAATATCCTCCCTCAGCACAGCTGTAATGCTATCCCTTATCAAAAATGCCACTCCCCCTCCTCTCTTGCCTCCCTTTCTATCCTTCCTGTAGCATTTGTATCCTGGAACATTAAGCTGCCAGTCCTGCCCATCACTGAGCCATGTTTCCGTAATTGCTATGATATCTCAGTCCCATGTTCCTAACCATGCCCTGAGTTCATTTGCCTTCCCTGTTAGGCCCCTTGCATTGAAATAAATGCAGTTTAATTTTTTAGTCCTACCTTGTCCCTGCCTGCCCTGACTGTTTGATTCACTTCTGTTCTCAGCTGCACCCATCTCAGATCGATCTCTTTCCTCACTATCTCCCTGGGTTCCCCCCGCCCCCCCGACCTTACTAGTTTAAATCCTCCCAAGCAGTTCTAGCAAATTTCCCTACCAGTATATTAGTCCTCTTCCAATTTAGGTGCATTCTGTCCTTCTTGTACAGGTCACTTCTACCCCAAAAGAGATTCCAATGATCCAAAAATGTGAATCATTCTTCCATACACCAGCTCCTCAGCCATGCATTCATCTGCTCTATTCTCCTATTCCTGCACTCACTAGCTCATAACACTGGGAGTAATCCAGATATTACTACCCTTGAGGATCTCCTTTTTAAATTTCTGCCTAACTCTCTGTAATCACCCTTTAGAATCTCAACCTTTTCCCTTCCTATGTCTCCCCCGTGAGAACATTCTGCACCCTCTCTGAGACATCCTTGATCCTGGCACCAGGGAAACAACACACCAATCTGCTTTTTCTCTGCTGGCCACAGAAATGTCTGTCCGTACCTCTGACTACAGAATCCCCTAACACAATTGATCTCTTGGGAGCTGACATACCCCTCGTTGCATTAGAGCCAGTCTCAATACCAGAAACTTGGCTGTTCGTGCTATGTTTCTCTGAGAATCCATCACCCCCCACATTTTCCAAAAGAGCATTCCTGTTTGAAATAGGTATATCCACAAAAGACTCCTGCACTAGCTGCCTACCTCTCTTACCCTTCCTGGAGTTAACCCATCTATGTGACTGTATCTGAGACTTTCCCCCCTTCCTATAATGCCATCCATCACATACTGTTGCTGTTGCAAATTCCTCATCACTTCTATCTGTCTTTCCAACTGATCCACTTGATCTGATAAGATTCGCATCCAACAGCATTTATGGCAGATATAATCCGCAGTAACCCTTAAACTCTCTTTAAACTCCCACATCTGACAAGAAGTACATATCACTGCAAAGGCTATTTTCATCACAGTGAGCCTTACAAGTGCTGTTGCTGAGGATTTAAAAGTTTGACAGGGGCATGGGAACCTGAGTTTGGTTTCAGAAGGGAAAGAAGCAAAGCTGGAAATGGAAAGTTGGTGAGAGGAAGGAAATCTGACATCCTTATCTGGTCTGACCTCTATATCATTCAGCTCCATGGTAATGTGCTTAACTCTTAATCATCCTCTGAAATGGCCTGGCAAGCTAGTCATTTGACTGCAATTAGAGATGGGCCACAAATACTACCCTTGTAAGACATATCCAAATTCTATGATAGAGAAAAGGAAAAAAAAATCCGTGTTTAACATTCTGCAGAATCAATCGCTACTAGCTAATGGGTGGGTAAACTATTGCTTTACTACTTACTATACTCCTTACTATACATTTAATATTTTAAAAAGTGGATTAGACAGTTCCTGGTGGGACACTGTAACAAAAATCAAAAGGTTAATCCTACACTTATTACCCTGAACTCTTATCTTCTGTTTCTCCTATTTTACCTTTTGTACGGGACATTGTTGAACACTTTCAGAAATTCAAGTGCATTACATTTATTGCTGTCCCATTATCCACCCTACTTGTACATCCGCCAAGAATCCTAACAAATTTGTAAAACTTAATTCCCTTTTCATAAGATCATATAAACTCTGTTTAATTGTATTATGATTTTCTAAGTGACATTTTAATGCTTCATTAATAATCAGAGAATCATAGAATCCCGCAGTGTGGAAGCAGGCCATTTGTTCATCAAGCCCAGATGGCCCTCTGAAGAGCATCCAAGCCCCTCCCCCCACCCCGCCCCCACCCCGAAACCCTGCACTTCCCATAACTAACCTGCACATCTCTGAAGATAATGGATTGTAGCATTTTCGTAATGACAGGTGTTAAGTTTGCTGCTTTCTGTTTCCCTTCTTTCTTTCTCAGTCCACTGGGACCTACTGCCCAGGCTGTAGCAGTATCACAGGAAATGCAGTGCTATGGTGTGATCTGGCACAAATTCCATCAGTAGTAGCCCTGATACATTTGTGTCAAGGGCTGTGAGATTCCACACAAGTCCCCAGTGGATTTTTTAAAGCAGCTAGGTGCATAAAAGTTTAGAACAGCTATCCCTTTAACAGCCACCAGAATAGGATTGCCATTGCTCCCTCAGCTTGCAGGGCCTGCTGTATCAGTTGCCATATTCTGTGTCAGTGCCAGTATTCCAGAATATCCACAATTTGCAGCAATTTCTGTGACTTGCTTATTTGCAGGAAATGACATTGAGGACAATAGACTCTGGGCATCCTGTACCTCCTGCATTTGCTGAGGGGAGCATCAGGGGCAACATCTTCATGACTGGGTGCTAGTCCTAGGTTTGCTGGCACATCTGGTGCTCCTCATCTGTCACTGATGATAACATTACACCATGAGGATATCCACACAGACAGCATACCTTCTTTCAGTGTTCAGTTCGAAATTTGTGTCCAAACATTAAGTTGGATCATTGTTTATCACATATTTCATCCAACGATAAGCAAAACTTTTGTATAATTATGTCCCCACACAAAGGACAATCATTTGCATTTAAATTGTGTGGAGTCATGCATGATGTAGATTTATATCCTAACAGAAGATCACATAATCATAAGCCAGCACTCAGCAGTCACCTTGAAAGTACATGGCAGGTAATCACGTGACTCAGCCAACATTGTCTATCTGATACACTGCAGGCAAGGATGCCCTGAGGCATGGCACACTGGTGAGACTGAGCAGAGGCTACAGCAATGGATGAATGGACACTGCACACCAATCAACAGACTGGAATTTTTCCTCCCAGTCGAAGAACACTTCAGCTGTCATACACAATCTCTCTCTCATATGCTCACACATACACTCCCACACTCACACATGCACCCTCTCACATACATATACACACACTCTCTCACAGACACTCATATCCAGTCCCACACTCACACATTCACATACACACACACCCCCACGTGCACACACACCTATAAGTTTGTGGGGTGAATTTGTATTTGCAGAATTACATTTTGCTTTGCTCAAAAACTGCATGAATCCATGTAAGATTTTGTAAATCCCTTTTTTAGATTAGAATCAGTCTGACCATTGTGGCACAGACAGTCTCACACAGGGCACCTCACACCTTCAATGCATTATCTGGGCCGACATGGCACCTATTGTTAAAGTTCACTTGAGAATGTAACTTTAAAAAAGTTCTAGGATTTACATATGAAAGAACTGAAGCCAACATACCCATTCTAAAAAATGAGAGACTAAAACAAACAATCCAATCCAGCTCTTTTTCAATACATAACTTCAGTTACATCACATTGTAAACTTTTCCTACAAATTCTTTGTCCTACAATCTTATACTCCACAACCACCTGATGAAGGAGCAGTGCTCTGAAAACTAGTGCTTCCAAATAAATTTGTTGGGCTATAACCTGGTGTTGTGTGATTTTTAACTTTGTACACCCCAGTCCAACACCGGCACCTCCAAACTTTAAAAGTTTTCGGTACTATGAGCTGGAGAGGCAAAATTCCTACTGCTGCCAAGACCTTCCAAAGTACAATCCACTGGTGCCACGCTTAAAACCCAGATGCTACAAACTAGGAACTACTTCACACACACTGGCCTCTTAGAAGACCAAAATATCTCAGAAGTGAAAGCTGACATCCCACTTTCCAGATAGGGATCTGAAGGCCCTTGTCAAATGGTCTTCAAGAGGAGGGCCATCATCTGACTTGTGGCCTATCAGAGGAAGCCAAAGCATCAAACACAGTTGGCCTTGTCACTGATAGCAGACAGTGGCGCTTCAAGGGTCAGATTGAATGCACGGCAGTGCAGGAAAGGGGTCAATGATCTTTTGCACCCAACAAGGTTAAGTGCCAATTCTTCCTGCTATCTCACCTTCCCTCAGACTCTGCCACTGTGCACAATCCTCATTAACATATATATTATTAACGCCACTACTGAATGCAGCATCTCCACTCAATGGCTTTCACCCATCTCATCCTCCACAACTACCAATCCTCTGGTTCCTGTTCTCTGGTTAAAAGGTTATGCAAGTCATGGAGGCTTCAAGCCTCCAAGAAAGTGCAAAATGAGTGAGCACTAAGGAATGAAACCAGGAGCCATAAGGTACATTGCTTAGAAATGGCTGTGTGTATCCCTATACACAAAGTGACCTGACAGGAACATGCATGTCAAGGATGTCCCACTGCTCCAAAGTGAAGTCCCGGAGGGCTGACGAGGTTTCTGAGTGACACTAGATCATTCATGATCAACATTCCATCTAATTTCTTCATCCACTGCACAGACCTCCAAGTTCCATTTGTGACAGTGGTTGGGGAAACTGGAAGTGAATGCATCGGCATGGCATCAGCAAGTTGATCAGGTGCATGCACCCACAGAGCAACTGTGCAGTTATGTAGTTTAGAGGAATCATTGCACATTGTGAGACCATGGGTTCGCTGATGTCGACAGCGGTGGATGAAGAGTGGGTGAAGTCACTTTACATGGAGCATTCAAGAAATGTTGGTGAGGAAATTTTAAAATGAAGGCCCAGAGATAAGCACACTGAATTTCAAATCAAGAATTATCGCTGTCTAGTTTTTCAAGCGAGGAGGGAAGAATTGCCAACAGTATGAAGTGAGCAGAGACTAGCTAATAATGAGATGAAAATGCACTTATTAACAAGATTCAGATCTTGCCATTGGTATCTTAAGAGGAAAATCTGAACTTTCTTTCTCAATGTCAAGATTCAGATTATCTTCAATCTTGTCATAATTTTCCAAATTTCTTGCTATTGCCCACACTGCTGAAGAGCTGGGAAAATCCCCCACCCCCACCCCTACATTATTTTGTGAAGTTGTCAAACTGGGAAATCGAATTAGGGTCATAAAGTTGTACAGCACGGAAACAGAGTCTTCAATCCAATTTGTCCATGCCGACCAGATATCCTAAATTAATCTAGTCCTATTTGTCAGCATTTGACCTATACACCTCTAAACCCATCCTATTCATGTACCCATCCAGTTGCACTTTAAGTGTTGTAATTGTACCAGCCTCTGAAGATCTCGACCCCTCAAGAGGGGCCTCTTGGTTCGAGATTGGTCAAAAGAATCGACAAATGCGGTCTATTCAAAAAGCAAGGGTCATTAGTTTATTGAATTAAGGTACCTTGACACAATTCTATCCAGCAACACAGCGATTGAAGCTTCTGTGTTCCATGGTGAAATTGCGCAGTTGAGGCTAATCCAGTGGTATTTTCTTTACATAATTTACATAAATTGTCATGCTATGTATCAGTTCAAGGTTAGTTCAAATAGTCAATTAATGTGTCAGTATTCATCTTATGAAAACTCTACTGTCCTCTTATCTTTGAACTGCAACTTTATTCTGCAAATCAGCAGTATGGTTCTCAGGCCATTTTATAGATTAGATTACTTACAGTGTGGAAACAGGCCCTTCAGCCCATCAAGTCCACACCGACCCGCCGAAGCGCAATCCACCCAGACCCATTCCCCTACACCTAACACTACGGGCAATTTAGCATGGCCAATTCACCTAACCCGCACATTTTTGGACTGTGGGAGGAAATCGGAGCACCCGGAGGAAACCCTCGCAGACACGGGGAGAATGTGCAAACTCCACACAGAGAGTCACCTGAGGCAGGAATTGAACCCGGGTCTCTGGCGCTGTGAGGAAGCAGTGCTAACCACTGTGCCACCCATATAGTATTCCTTTAAATCGAGAAACCATTTTGTTATAATAAAAATCTACATATTTTTATTGCCTAAATTCAAATTTTGGATCCTCATTCCTTTGGTCACTCTATGACCACACCATAAAGGCATGGATCAAATTAATCCAATTCAATGGCAGCAAAAGACTGCCGTACTTCCTCTTCCTCCAAAGGGGAATCAAGGGCAGCCAATGATGTTTCCTCATCATGATTTAAGTAAAGAAGAAGCAATTTCTGGATGGAACCAATATTGTCAATAGAAGTTAATATTTTAGCAATAATACTCTTAACTATAACAATACCAACAAAAAGACCAATTAAAACAATAGCACCATACAAAACCATATTAATTAATCAGTTGTACCATGAGCCAAAACCTCAATCTTCCCATCCCGCACCTTCGTTCATTTGGTTGACAAAAGTGCAAATATTATCAATATGTCTCGTAATGTTTTTGAAAAGTTCAGTGACCCTCATAATGCATTTTCCTTTAACTATAGTGCAAAATGCACCTTCCTTTGCAAGTATGTAATCGGTTTTGTTGAGCAAATAGGCGAAATTCTGAAAGCATGTCCCTGATTTCTATTAAGGCAGCAGTTGTCTCATTTCCCAAAATTGTGAGTCCACAAATGAGATAATTATGGTTTTGATGACGAATAATTCTTAAGGACTCTCCTAATGAAAGAATACTAAGAGCTGCATATGCCAATGAGTGTGTTTTACTTCTTGATATGGTCTTTGGATTCTTCCATTCTGCACAGAAGTCAGGAGAAACTGTATGTTTAAAAGAGGAATTATGATTTCATTGCCAGGTAATTGGACAGGGAACAGTTGGAAATAATGTTCCTATAGCTACGGCATGAGGATTACTTGCTCTATTCAGGACAAGGTAGTTAGCTGCCTTATTATAACTGAAAAAAAAATTCAGATTTAGCATAGGCTATAGAGGGATCTTCCCAGTAAGATACAGGCCTAAATTTGTGATTTCCTGGGGTATGTGGATAATCCATGATTACATAATTTGGCCCTGGGTGTTGACCTGCTGAGGTGAGTTTCTTGATAAGAAACATGGTCAACATCCCAAAATGGTTCTACCCCTCCAATAACTGGGAAAACATTAGTGCCGTTAGGGGTATCATAATGAAAGTGGGTGTCGTTACCCTTTCCACATAGAGTTTGAATTCTAGAGATATTAGGGATACTGTTTTCGTTAAGGCATACAAATGAGATGCAAGGTCCTTCAGAAAAGCAGTGGCGACTAATACATTTAATCATAGCACAGGGAAAAAAAAATTAGGCACTCTTGCATAAGCGCACCCCCATCCCTTACCCTTGTAGTAATTTGGATAGGATATTGTAGATTTATTGGAGGAAGTCCATAAACAAGTAGCAGGTGGGGATAGGTAATAACTAAAAAGAGACATTATGTCCTATAAATACTTTAGTACTATTCCATACCCCCATATTAGGATTTGGAAGGATAAAAGGGGTCAGGGAGTCTCTTACTGAAGTAAGGGTGTAACAAATTACTTCATCCTCTCCAAACATTTTATTATAGGTTTCTAGAAACATCCCCCCTTTGTCTCTTTTACTACGTGACCTATCTGAAAGGGGATAAGGCTTATCAGGGATGCCCATAGTACAAAGGTAATCAAACTGACACACAACACCTTTACATGGTAAAGATCATTTAGACTTGTTCTGTCAATGAACTGTTAATTTTTTATGCAGTTGACCACTGCAAAAGTCATTCTTGGCAACATTCAATCTTTCGGCACAAAAGGACATCTTCCTGGCATAGTTGGTATGCAGTTCTGTTTGCTCAGGATCGCACAGGTAAACTGTCCCTTCTTGTGCACCAATGCTGGCAATGGCAAGTCCACACAGCAGGTCAAGTTCAATCTTTGTCATCTTCCCCCTTGCAAGGTTAGAGACCACGAAATGTCCATTGTAATAAAGTATACACCATTTCCTCCTTGTATATAAGTGTATACAATATATATATATAGTCAGTTAAAATAGGCAGCAGCAAAGAAGTAACACAAGCTAATCTGGTAGAGGTCACCCATATTCTGGTCTGAGTATTGTGGGTTTACCTTATTTGAGGCCATAATCTTTGCTCTTCAGCAGGCTAGAAGCCCTAAAAGCAATTTTGAAATAAATAATTCTCAAATTAATCAAACTCAAATAGCCCACTGGAGTAAATATATTGCCCCTGCTGGCAAAAAGCTCGTTTATTTTAAATTATGCACTAGAGATTCCCTTCCTTCCCATTATTTTCTTATTTTATATGGAAAAGCCCAGGCCTGGGTGAATTAAGCAAACCTATTTTTATAAATCCAGCTTTGCTGGGAGATAATACACTTTGTGGGTTTGCTACTAAACAAAATCTATATTATCTGAAATTTAGATCAGTTCTACAATATATTGTATTCTCGTTTTTAAAAACACATTAACATTGTGCCCAATTAAATGGCCCGATCTACAGTTTTAGTTAACAGTAATTAGAATTAAGTGTAGAAATCTGATGATGATTTTGAGCAGAAAAGTTGGTAATAAATATTGGCTGGAGGGCAATGCTGTCCCCAAATTATGGTAACATGACACAAAGCTGAAATTTTTCTAATATTGAGCTAACCCTAGAATTTAGATATTGGTACGATTTTAAAATTATAAACCATCACTGTTCAGTATTAAATATCTAAGTGAAGATTTTAGCTTAGCCAGACACTCCTCCTTAGATCCAACAGCACAATCCAAAAATAAATCAAATCAACCAGTGTGTATTCTTACAAGCTCCATACATAAAGTATTGATATTTAGGCTTAGCGTCCATGTATGAAATCAAATCACTTGATAATTCAGTCAGTGGTATATTGTAGTATAAAGTGCCTATAATTATTTCAGAAATGGAAATTTACAAATTACTTCCAAATTTCAAAACAATATTGAAAACAATTCAAACACTAAACCCATACGATTACAGTCAGTAAGCAATAGAGAAATCAACGTTTACATTGTGAATTGGCACTTTACAGACAATATAACTCCCCCGTGATTTTTGCACCTTATCCAGGTCTGGCATACCCATCCTTATACTGTGTCTAAACAGGTTTTGCTGGGGACCCAATGGGATCAGAAGTTTGGGGCGTATGGCTGCCTGCTTGGCAGCTGCATATACTTGCCCATTACAGTATCAGTTTCATCAGCATGAGCCAGATATCTGGCTAACTGTCAGATTGATTGGACAAAATAACATTACTATAACGCTGCCCCATCTTGGGAGTTAAAAATCTTCAATGTTCCCACAAGGCTCCAAAATCGTGGATCATATTAAAAGCACAATGAAGAGTCAGTGTATATTAGTAGATTTTCCTTTTGATAGGATGAAAGCCTGTCGATTCCCAATGTCAGCTCCGAGCTAACATTAAAGACACATTACTCCCCATTGGCCACATTTCAACAGTTAAAGCAAGGGCCAGCATTTTGCCCCTGGGTTTTTTTTGACGTCTTGTTGCCAGTCTCAAAGGTGAAATGCTGGGCCTGCCTGTCCCCATTTTCAGGATCCCCTCGGGAAAAGATTGTCTAGCCATGGTCATCGGATAGGTGAGGTAGGTTCTGCCCCCAGTGGGTCTCCTGGTTCCAATCAACCCTATCAGGGCTGGCATACAGCATTTGGGATCACGAGGACACTGAATATAATTTGTTTTACCTGTAACTTGCATCATGGTTCAGTACGGTTCTGGCCATCCCAATAGAAAACCACCGCTCACCTCATTTGCGACTGGAAATTCCTGGACTGGTGTGTACTGTTGGCCTGGATCATGTCTGTGAATCTAGCCAGAAAACATTGCAAAAGCCTAGGGTTAAATAAAGGTAATTGAGCTTCTTGATTATTGTTCAATTGTTTGTCACTTCCATCAGCCAGCTAGGCGCATCTTTCAGTCTTGTAACACAAGCCATTCGTATTCAGGCTACTCCTACAATTTAGGAGAAAGCGAGGACTGCAGATGCTGGAGTACCAGAGTTGAAAAATGTGGTGCTGGAAAAACTAAGCAGGCCAGGCAGCATCCGAGGAGCAGGAGAATCGACATTTCGGGCATAAGAAGAAGGGCTCAGCATGTGTATAGGAACAAAATCCCAATTCTCAAAAAGGGTCAGTGTGCCAGACATAGGCTCGGGATTTCGAGTAGAATCTAAGTTTTTTATTTTACAGTATTGTTGCTTTAACCTTGTTTATATATTCCTCAACTTTGGTGGCCTTACATTGTTTTCTCATATCATTTCTAATTTTTTACACATATATACACCCATTCACAGTCACCTCCCCAGATTTTGGGAGTTTCATCTGCCATATATATATCTATGCCTATCCCCCAATCATATGGAAAATTTCTTCAACTGGCCAGTAATGTAGCTTTCCGTTCTTTAATTAACAATGAATTAATGCAGTCATGTTTTAAATTAGCCATGAATCAATATAACAGGTCACTGACAATGTGTGAAAGAACCCTGCCAATTAATTTTGATTCGGGCTAATACAATTGATTTATTATAAATATTATTAATATAAATAATATACATATATAATTAATAATAAATATAATTAATATAAATATTTGTAATAATAAATAAAATAATCATTATCTGTAATTCAGGGTGGAAATCCAACAAGTGACTAAAACATTTTAAAAACTGTACTCTGCTGCTTTATCCTTCTTATTGCATCATTCTCTTCCCTTTGGTAGTTGATTTCCTCTATTTTCATTTTAACCTCATTTAACCTTGTCTAACTTTAAAGCTTGTTCCTAAGTATACATTTTGGAATCTTGATTATCATAATCTGAAAGCTAGTTTTAGGATTTGAATTTTCAGCTGATCAAAAATTGCAAGAGGAGAATAACTAAATCGGTGATTTGTCTCATTCACTTGTCCTGGTCACTGTATCACATAGCTGTGACATTATGGAGCTTGCCAACTCCATGGCAATGGGCCAATGATGCTACAAAAGAAAGTGATTGATATACCATCCTATTCCTCCATATATTTGGTTGTCCCTATTTTCCAAAGGTTGGAATGCTGCGTGACAGCAATGCCTGTTTAAGTCAGGCAGTGGTCCTTTTTCATCCATTAGGGACACCTAATGATATGGATAGAATTCAGTTTGAATTTTGGAGAGAGCACTGAGTGCAGTGGTACCAAGCATTACTGAGTGGGGATCCAGATGAAGAAGATTATGGAAAATAAGTTTCAATTACCTTTGTGGACATTGGAGGACCAACAGAGCTTAGTTCTGAGAATTAGATTAGATTACTTACAGTGTGGAAACAAGTCCACACCGACCCGCCGAAGCGCAACCCACCCATATCCCTACATTTACCCCTTTAACCTAACACTACGGGCAATTTAGCATGGCCAATTCACCTGACCCGCACATCTTTGTGACTGTGGGAGGAAACCGGAGCACCCGGAGGAAACCCATGCAGACACGGGGAGAATGTGCAAACTCCACACAGTCAGTCGCCTGAGGCGGGAATTGAACCCGGGTCTCTGGCGCTGTGAGGCAGCAGTGCTAACCACTGTGCCACCGTGCCGCCCACAATGAGCCGCCGCTCATTGTCTTGTTTTGAGATCAGATCTCCTCTGTGGTAATATGTCAATGGTCATTATTTTTTACAATATATCTGAGTAACATACAACATTTTATTTTCTTATATAATTTATAAATATATATTTATATATACTATATCTAAATTTGAAATTCATTTGTTCAATATTTAATATTTAAAATGTAAAATGCATACAGTTCCCAACTTTGAAATCCACCATAATTATCTGGTTTTAGTCTCTTAATTTAAATCCAAAATTAGGTTTCTTAAGTTGTCCTGACCAGTCATTGCTCAATTACAATGCTATAGGTCATGAAATAATCGGAGCTGCCTTAATAGGATTTGTCTATTCAAGTTAAAAAAAAATCTAATGCATGAATAATGACCGAATCCGAGGACACAGATATTAACCAGAGGAAATTATTTTATGATGATTTATCACAACCTAATGTTGAACTGAAACTTCAACTGTCATTGAGGGAGGGGACTTCCCAAATAAAGTTACGGCTGATACATCATAATCACTAATGAAATATATCAGTCTTAAAATTAAGTGGAAACAAACGAGTCTGAAACACAAAAAAGGTTGTAATGTTGTTTTCCTCCATATTAAACTGATTTTAAATTGTATAAGGTTGACTTTCATGTAAGGATAAAAGAGATTAGTTAGAAACTAACAGTAAGGCAGTGATGATCTGTAAAAAAAACAGGAGTTAATATTGTACTGAAGGATCCTTAACCTTAAAAGAAATTATGTTAAATTTCCACAACGCAAATCAGATTCAAAACAGTCCCGGATCTCGAGCTCCAAGATAATAAATCGGAAACATTCAATCACCGACAAACAAATGTGCATTTAAAACAAATCACAAAGGGTTAAACTTTCTACTAGCTGTGCAGCTCTTTTTTTTCTCTCTGTCTCTATAACACATACACACACACACACACATCATATCTCAATTTTTAGCTTGGGAGTTTAGTCTGATAAATCCTGGCTTTGGCATCATTGCTTAACCAAGTGTGGAAGAATTGTTACCGCTGGCCAGCCTTATCTTTTAACACATCAAGAAAGAACAACGGCCAACCTCCATATTTCATAAACAAAAAACAATCACCAAAATGAACAAAAAAAAGCAACAAAGCAAGACAAGCCAAGCTGAACAGATACAACAGGTACAATAAACAATAATACAGCAGATACAGCAGCAAGAATATTTTCTTGTCGCTGTTGTTTCTGGACTACAGCAGGAAAGTTATTGAGAATTAAATGATACATTCCAATACTGATCACCCTGTAAGGAAGAGTTTGAAATGGGAGCCGCAAAGAAAAGAGCATCACTCATCTAAATCCGAATCATCATTGTCTTCCTCGTTATAACTAAGGCCAACCATCGAACTGCGCAATTCTGTTTGTTTACAGTCACTTGTGACTTCTCCTTTTGTTTCTGTAATTGTTTTGCTCGAGCACTTCACTTTTAAGAACTTCAACAGATTTCATAGCACCATTTGCAGTGAATTCAATCCCCAATTTGGTAGCAGTATCATGCCACAAGCGCAAAACTGATTCTTATGTCTCTCATCACGAAACTGTCACCATAGTCCAATTAGCTCTTTCGTTCCTGTTCCCATATTACGTTGCCAAATCAATTGCTGAGCTGATTTAACCAATTGAACAGATTTAGGGACACGTAATGATATTCTTCATCACCCAATGTTTTGTTTAGACCTCCATACAGTTTCTAAATGCCTCAGACCTTTCGGGAAAGTTTTCACATAATTTCACTAACGTTGATGATGAATCATCTGTTCTGTCCTTGTAATTACTCATTTTAAAATTACTTCAGTCTTATAGCAACTAATTTTTAAAAAATTACTCACTGATCAGACTTCCACAAACGCTAGTCAATTTCACAAACCTTTTTATATAAAAAAAACTTTTATCATAAAATATCGTGATATTTCTTTTCTTTTTAAAAAATCAACTTAAGTATTGTTTTTTATTATTAATGTCGTATTATTTATTAATGTATTAAATATTATATTTTATTATATCAATAATAACCTATAATTGAAAACTAGGGGCCTCTTGCCTCCTTAGAAACTTCAAATATTGGAGGCCTCTTGCCTCCCTAATAATTTCAAATATCGGGGGCCTCCTGTCTCCCTAAAACTTCAAATACCGGGGTCCCTTGCTCCCTGTAACTTCAAATAACGGGGGCCTCTTGCTCCCAGAAACAGTCTTCAATCCAATTTGTCCATGCTGACCAGATATCCTAAATTAATCTAGTCCTATTTGCCAGCATTTGGCCTATACACCTCTAAACCCATCCTATTCATGTACCCATCCAGATGCATTTTAAATGTTGTAATTGTACCAGCCTCCGCCATGTCCTCTGGCAAATCATTCATACACGCATCCCATTCTGTGTGAAAAGGTTGCCCCTTAGGTCCCTTTCAAATCTTTCCCCTCTCACCTTAAACCTATACCCTCTAGGTATACCCTGGGGAAAGGACCTTGGCTATTCACTTTATCCATGCTCCTCATGATTTTATAAAAATCTATAAGGTCACCACTCAGCCTCTGGTGCTCCAGGGAAAATAGCCCTCGTCTATTCAACCTCTTCCTATAGCTCAAACCCTCCAACATCCTTGTAAATCTGTTCTGAACCCTTTCAAGTTTCACAACATCTTTCTTTTAGCAGGGAGACCAGAATTGAATTCAATATTTCAAGCTGGCCTAACCAACGTCCTGTACAGCTGTAATGTGACTTCCCAACTCCTATACCCAATACTCTGACCAATAAAAGCAAGCAAACCAAATGCCTTCTTCACTATCCTGTCTACTCCACCTTCAAGGAACTATGAACCTGCACTCAAAGGTATCTTTGTTCAGCAACACTTCCCAGGACATTACCATGAAGCATATAAGTCTGCCTTGACTTGCCTTTCCAAAATGCAGCACCTGACATTTATCTAAATTAAACTCTATCTGCCACTCCTGGGCCATTGGCACATCTGATAAATCCTACTGTACTCTGAGGCAACCTTCTTCGCTGTCCACTACACCTCCAATTTTTGTGTCATCTGCAAACTTACGAACCATACCTCTTATGCTCACATCCAAATGGGCGGCATGGTGGCACAGTGGGCAGCATGGTGGCACAGTGGTTAGCGCTGCTGCCTCACAGCGCCAGAGATCCGGGTTTAATTCCCGCCTCAGGCGACTGACTGTGTGGAGTTTGTACATTCTCCCCGTGCCTGCGTGGGTTTCCTCTGGGTGCTCCGGTTTCCTCCGGGTGCTCCGGTTTCCTCCCAAAGTCCAAAAATGTGCAGGTTAGGTGAATTGGCCATGCTAAATTGCCCGTAGTGTTAGGTGAAGGGGCAAATGTAGAGGAACGGATCTGGGTGGGTTGCGCTTCGACGGGTCAATGTGGACTTGTTGGGCCGAAGGGCCTGTTTCCACACTGTAAGTAATCTAATCTAATTTATATAAGTGACAAAGCAGTGGACCCAGCACCTTGTGCCACACCACTGGTCCCAGGCCTCCAGTCTGAAAAGCAGCCGTCCACCTCCCCTGTGTGTCTTCTACCTTCAAGCCAGTTGTGTATCCAAATGGTTAGTTCTCCGTAAATTCCACGTGACCTAACCTTGCTAACCAGTTTACCATGAGGAATCTTGTCAAACGCGTTACTGAATTGATGTGGTGGGGTCTCTCTGATGGTACAGTTGCCTGATGGCACTATATAAGTTCAGTGTAACTGCCTTGGTCTGTAGGACAGAACTGGAAAATATGTTTAGACTTGAATTATCATAAATGAAAGGCCACGATGTGGAGGTGCAGGTGTTGGGTTGGGGTGGACAAAGTTAAAAACACATAACACTAGGTTATAATCCAACAGGTTTATTTGGAAGTACAAGCTACCTGACAAAGGAGCAGCGCTCCGAAAGCTTATACTTCCAAATAAACCTGTTGGACTATAACCTGGTGTTGTGCGATTTTTAACTTTATAAATGAAAGGCTCAGAGTAAATAAGAAGAAATATAATCATTCCAATAATTACTAAATTGATCCATTCAAGGAATGAATTTCCAATCATTTGTGGAAAACATGAAATATAAATTATCCTATTCAAGAAATGGTAGCTGCAAAAACAGTAGCTACTTTAGGGTTTAAATTAATACACAACCAAATAATAGTTACAATGATATAACAATTGTAAAATAGTGCTAATGATTTAAAATGTCATTTGTATCAATAAACAATAGGTCAGAATGAATGCCTAAAATAATATTAAGTATACTGTATATATTCATATAAAAGTCGAATTTTTAAGAATTTTTTTAAGGTTAAATTTATGGGGTCAACTATTATGTGGATACTACTTTTCAGGGGCTGAAATTCATGCTATAGTCCAAAGTATCGTTTCATTAGCAGAAGCTCAATTGATCGCTAAACAAAAAAAACACAAAAAATTTTGGCAATTGCTACCACACAGGTATTTGTTTTCCCTGCAATTTCAGTAACTTTTAAGTGATGCTGTATATTTTTTGCTTTCTCTGGAGGGCATTTTTACACAAAATGATGAAGAAATTTCAAAACCTCAACTAGGTATATGACTGTATTCCATAAGTGTTACAGGGGAACTGAGCTCAGCTGAACTGCATGCGCCTGACTCTGACCTGATGCATCTTAAACTTTCCTACCAATTTCTTCCATTTCCCTCTGTTTTCTCTCATCTGCAGTTGTTTTAGCTTTTCAAACTAATGTTTTAACTTTTATTTCTGATGAAACAAGTTACTAGACATTTGACTCTACAGTCTCACCAATCATTGTAGCTGTATCATTTATACACAGGATAATACCTTGGCTCATAAATGTTGATCTATTAAGTGTAAAGAACTGAGATGAGATATATGAGATATGAGATATGAAATAAATGAAAAATTCCAGATTTTCTGGCCAAAAATAGGGGGTCAATTTTTACATGAGGTTGTCTATAACTTGAGTACATATGATAATTGAATTTCTGGCATTTATGGGATGTACCAATCGATTTGCAAACAACTATTGTAGTAATGAAATTTTTGATAAATGATACAGACTACCTTACTGATTTGTAAGAAGTTCTAAGTTGTAAGATTTTTTAGAATTTGGGGTAGATCGAACTTGGTAGCAAAAGTAATATTGGTTATCATGAGCCTGACAGAAATCCATATACTTAAATATATAGTTATTTTACAAACATTTTGAGGATTAAAACAACAACTGGCTGCTGTGATTTCAAATTCTGGAAAATTAGCCACTTCAATTTTCTTTTAAATAGCTTCCATTGAATATAACAGATTTATCTTCCTTGACTGTAATAAATATATAGGTTCCATTTCCCATAGCGTATTTCTTTGAAATCCTGTTATATATTGATTTGATAGATACATCACATCCTTCTTGATCTGAAATTATTACACAAGTATTTAATGCTAAGTGAGTTTTGCAGTACTTAATTGAATTCCCTGGCATCTATTAATGTTCGAATAACTTTGCTTCATTTCATTTTCTACCATTTTCTGGGGTAAGTTTGTCGTGTTTCTAAGGATTTTAAACTTGCTAGCTGTATAATTATTCCCAAAGGAGATTGTCTTTAAAAAGTGCATATACATATCTTTATTTTTATTATTCTCTGCTGAGAATAATAATTTTGTAGTAACGCCAAAACAGAGACAATGCATGTTTTCACTGTCCATAGTTTCATGAATTGTCTTATGCCTTTTTACTTCATACAATAAGGCAGAAGTTAATAATCCCCTAAACGTTTAGGAACATTTAACTTATACGCTGAAGTATCGAAGAAAAGTTATCTTGTCACTTTTCTAGTTAAATGTATACCACATCCCAATTTTAATTGGTCAATTTATCTACTTTAGTGCTTCTGATAATTGTTGCAATCTTTACCAGAGCGAGTCCATATTGATGTAAGAGTTTTTTTTGGAATTCTTAATAGCCTTTTAGGCTCTTGATATTAAAATCTTGGTTTTCGTTCCATTTTGCCAATTGCAATATTGCTTCTTTCGAATGTTCAACTGCATTGATAATACTAACCGAAGGGGGAGAAATTTAAAAAGATTTACTAAAGAGACTGATAAGACACGTTAACCACAAGAACTCTCATAAATTTAACAATTATTAAGACCTAATGTGTACTTATGTGAAGGTACACCCTTATTAGAATTACATGACAGGAGAGTTCAGAGGTTTGCACACGTGAGCTCACCGCATGCGCACGAGCTCTAATGTTGACAGTTTAAAAGATAGTTGCGGTTGCTGACGCCAAGGAGCGCGTTTGAGGGATGCTTGCACATGCGCTAGTGAAGAAGCATGACCGAAAAATATGCGCATGCGCATGCTTGTCACTGCACTGGCTGTCAAAAAATGCAGAGTTGGATATGCGAACGGCTCTGTGGTCCAACACTTCAATATCTTCTGTCTTTTTGGCTGGCACCTTATCCTTCGATGTCGGTTAAATTTGAGCCAATTTCGGTGTAAGCTTCAGAAACATGTCTACAGCTTTTTGATTTGACGCACATTTTCAGATTTTAGTTATATTTTTGAATACAGGGTATACAGATAAACTTGTTTTCATCTTTTAAAGGTGGGTGGTGTGGGGGCCTCTCTCTTTGCTGTTTTAACTCGCCGGGTCCACCTCTTTCAGAAATGTGTCTCAGTCATAAAGCTGTACATCTATAAATATAATACTTTTTCTGTCTTATTTTCATTGTTTCTTCACCCCAGCATTCACTTTCCCAGTAGTTTGAATTATGTCCTTGCATTTGTTCTACATCTGCTATCCCACACAGTATTGCACAAACAATCATGTTTATGAAAATTGTCGGAAATTGAGTCACAAACGTTTGGTACAAGATTGACAAATGGCTTTTGAATAGCCGGTATTCAGTTTATTTTATTTGATTTTGTCAGATCTTTTGGCAGACAGTGTTTTTATGTTATTATCTGCCTTTACAGAGTTTTCTAAAACTATAACAAAAACAGAAATTGCTGGAAATATTAGTAGGTGTGGCTGCGTCACTGGACCTGAAACGTTAAAACTCGATTTCCCTCCACAGGTGCTGACAGACCTGCTGAGCTTTTCCAGCAGTTACTGTTTTTGTTATAGTTCTAGAAAATTCTAAATGCAGATAATAACATAAAAACACATTGTCTGCCAAAAGATCTCACAAAATCAAATAAACTAAACTGAATATCGGCTATTCAAAAGCCATTTGTCAAATTTGTACCAGATGTTTGTGACTCAATTTCTGACAATTTTCACAAACCTGATTGTGCAAACCAAGGAACTGTGATGATGGCAATCAAACAAAACCAGAAATTGCTGGAAATAATTCAGCATGTGTGGCTGCATCACTGGACCTGAAACGTTAACTCTTGATTTCACTCCACAAATGCTGCCAGACCTGCTGAGCTTTTCCGGCAATTATTGTTTTTGTTTGATTGCCATTATCACAGTTCCGTGGTTTCTCTAAAACTGTATCCATTTCAACTTGTCTATCTAAATTCTAATGCAATGAGGGGTATGTTGGGTTCCAAGAGATCAATTGTGTTAGGGGACTCTCTAGTCTGACGGAGTCCTCAATCTCTCCTCATATGACATACCCTTCATATCTGGGACCATTCTTGTAAACCTTCTCAGAACCTTATCCAACACTAGCACTTCCTTCTTTAGATACAGTGTCCAAAACTGCTTTCAGTATTTCAGATGTGGTCTCACCAGAGCCTTATCAACCTCAGCTGTACATATCTGTTCTTTTATTCTTGTTTTCTTGAAATAAATGCTAACGTTGCATTTGCTTTCCTAACTGCCCAACTGAACCTGCATGTTACCTTGAAGAGAATCGTGTACTTTGACTCCCAAGTCCCTTTGTGCTTTCTATTTATAAAGCCTTTCTCCATTTAGAAAATAATCTATGCTTCTATTTTTCTAACAAAGTGCATAACCTCAACTTTTGGATATTCTATCTACCATTTCTTTGCTAACTTAACTAGCCAGTCTGAGTTCTTCTGCAGTTTCCCTGCTCCCTCAACAATACCTGTCCCTTCACTTATCTTTGTGTCATCTACTAATTTAGCAATAATGCCTTCAGTTTCTTCAAGCACGTAGTTAATATATAACATGAATAGTTGTGTTCCCAACACTGACCCCTGTAAGACTTCCCTAGCTCTGGGTTCTATTCTGAAAAATACACTTTTATCCCTACTCCCTTCTTTCAGTCAGCCAATCCTATATCTGTGCCAATACCTTGCTCCTAACACCATGGGCTCTTAGCTTATTCAGCAGTCTCTTCTGTGGCACCTTGTCAAAGGCCTTCTGGAAATCCAAATCAGTCATGTCCACTGCCTCTCCTTTGTCTAACTTGCTCATTACCTCCTCAAAGACTTCTAACAGATTTGTCAGACATGACATCCCAAGCCAACCCTCCATCCATTGACTCCATCTACACTTTTTGTTGCTGCGGAAAGACAGCCAACATCATCAAAGATCCCTGCCACCCTGCTTATAATCTTTTCAAATCTCTTCCGTTAGACAGAAGATACAAAAGTTTAAAAACATGTACTAAAAGGCTCCCGAATGGCTCCTTCCCCACTGTTATTAGACTTCTGAATGGACCTGTCAAATTTCAAATTTAATGTTGATCATGTTTTTAGTGCACCCTCTTTGCAGCCGTAACTTTCCATTCCTCACTCTGTTCAATCACCCTATGATCTTTGTATGTTATCTGCCTGTACTGCCTGCAAACTAAAACTTTTCACATTACTTAGGTACATACAACAAAAATAAATGAAATCAAATCCCCTTGATGAAGCCATACTGACATAGGCCTATTTTGCCATGCACTTCCGAGTACTCAGACATCTCATCCTTAATAATGGACTCTAAATCTTGTCAATGACCAGGTCAGGCTAACACGTCTATATTTTCCTGTCTTTTGCCTCCCTCCCTTCTTAAACACGGTGTTACATTAATCATTTTCCAGTCCTCTGGGATCTTACAAACTCCAGTGACTCATGGAAGAGCACTTGAATGCCTTGACAAATCTCCTCAGCCAACACCTCTGGGATATAGTCCATCCCGTCCTGGTGATGTATCCATCTTCAGACTTTTCAGCTTCCCCAGCAGCTTCTTCTTAATGATGGCTACTATAGTAATCTCTGCCCTGTCTCACTTGAAGTTCTGGTTTGTGGGAAAGAAAATAAATTGAGATAGAAAAGGCATGTAAGAAAGGAACTATTGCATATCTGTTCCTATCCAATTGGTTCACCTCCAAAGTGGTTTATTCTCTGGCTCAGTGACCATAGGAATTGTCCCTGAACCATTAATTCCTATTTGGGAATGATCTGGCAGGTAATCTAGTTGTGGTAACCTCAAAAGGCCCAGGCAGGACAGGTTGTGTCTAATGGTCAATATGACAATATATCTTCAAAAGGCAAGCTCATTAAATCATCACAGTATCTTGTATGTTATCTGAGGGTAGAAAAATTACATAACAGTCTTACTTCAGATCATTTAAAGTATAACACTTCACTTGAAGCATCCTCCTATCATGTCACTGAAGAGCTTAATGTTAACTCAGATATGTATTTTTCTGATGAATATAATTGTTTGTAGATAAGAGTTTGTTGTAGTGAATATTTATTGGATTCTTTGTTGCTGTGATACCCATTCCAAGTTTTTTTATGTTATGGGAGATAATATAAACGTAGCACAGCAGTCAAAATACCCTGTTGGAAGAAATCCCATGCCATGGTAGCATTGGCAGCCATCTATAAAAGACTCCACTATCTCGGTGGCAGATATTTTGTCTAGCTGGTCTAATTGAAGACCAGCTAGACAACAACTTTGAACAACAGAAAATTTTGTTGAATAGTGATTTCCTCACCCTTAAGCAGCATCAGTTTCAGTGAATACAGACAGTTGTACAAATCTGTGTGGGGCAGAAACCAAGAAGAAAGCAGAGCTAATTTCTTGTTGATTAAGACCATTTAAACATAAGAGCAAAAGTAAGCTATTCAGCCCATCAAGACAATTCTGTCATTCAATAGGATTGTGGCTGATCTAATAATCATCAACTCTACATTCCTACCTTTCCCCCACAGCACTTGATTCCCTATTGATTAAAAATGTCTACCCAATCTTGAATTTGCTTACTGATCAAACCTTTACTGCCCTCAGCAGTAAAGAATTTTACAGATTCACTACCCAGTGAGAGAATAAATTGTTTTTCATCTGTCTTAAATGGCCATACTCTTACTCTGAGATAATGCCCTTTGGAACTATATTCTTTAACAAGGAGAAACAATCTTTCTGCATCTGCTGTCAAGAATTTTATATGTTTCAATAAGGTCTCCTCTGGTTCTTTTAAATTCCAAGAGTACAGTACCTACTCAACCTCTCCTTGTAAAACAGTCCCGCCATATCTAGGATCAAGCTAATGAACCTTCTCTGGACTGCCTCCAATGCCAATTATTCTTTCCTTAGATAAGGGAACTAAAGCTATTCACAATATTCCAGGTATAGTCTAACTAGTGTCTGTATACCTCAGCAAGATTTCCTTATTTTTATGCTCCATTCCTTTTGAAATAAAGGTCAATCTTCCATTTGATTTCTGTTTTACCTGCTGAACTTGAATGTTAGCTTTTCATGATTTATGCGCGTATGAGGATTCTCAAATCCCTCTGTGCTGGAGCTTTCTGCAATCTTTCTCCATTTAAATGTATTCAACTTCTCTATTTTTGCTGCGAATGTGCATAACTTTAAATTTTCCGCATTCTATTTCATCTGTCAAATTTTGACCACATCTTTAACCTGTCCTAGATCCCTCTGCAGACTTTTCACACCTGGTCATAATGCATTCTCTTTCATCATTCAAGTCATTAGTACATATTTTGTAAATAATTGTGGACACAGCACCAATCCGAATGGCATTACATTAGTTACAGGTTGCCATCCTAAAAATGCCCCCCCCCCCCCACCTGCATCCCAACTCTGTGTTCTATTTGTTAGCTAATTCTCTACCCATGTTAATGCATTATCTCCATATCATGACCTTTTATGAGTATCCTAATCAGACTATAAGAACTGGAACCAGAATAGGCCTTTTGACTGCTTGAGCCTCCTTCACCATTCCTTATGTCCATGTTTCTGCATTTTCCCTGTAACCCTTGATTCCCTGACTGAGCAAGACTTTATCTATCTAAGCCATAAATGTACACAAGGACTTTGCCTCACAGTTCTCTGTAGCACAGAGTTTCAAAGAGTCTCAACCCTCTGAGACTCTAATGTATAGCACCTTCTGGAAGTCCAAATATATTACATCTACTGCTTCTCCTTTTATTTATTCTGCATGTTATCTCCGCAAAGAATTCTAGTGAGTTTCTCAGGCATAATTTCCACTTTAGGAAGCCACACTGAATCTGCTTGATCATATCATGTATTTCTAAATGCTCTCTCATTGTATTTTTATAATAAACTCCAACAAATTCCCAATAACAGATGTTAATCTAACTGGGAAACAGTTATCAATTTTTTTTTGTTTTGACTCCTTCCCTTTTTAAATAAAAGTGTTACTTGAGCAGTATTTCAGAATCCAAGGATTCATGGAAAATTATTACCAGTGCACTCACTGTATATGCGACTGCTTCTTTTAATCTTTGCACAGATCTGTGGGCGGCACGGTGGCACAGTGGTTAGCACTGCTGCCTCACAGCGCCGGAGACCCGGGTTCAATTCCCGCCTCAGGCGACTGTGTGGAGTTTGCACGTTCTCCCCATGTCTGCATAGGTTTCCTCCGGGTGCTCCGGTTTCCTTCCACAGTCCAAAAATGTGCAGGTCAGGTGAATTGGCCATACTAAGTTGCCCATAGTGTTAGGTAAGGGGTAAATGCAGGGATATGGGTGGGTTGCGCTTCGGCGGGTCAGTGTGGATTTGTTGGACTGAAGGGCCTGTTTCCACACTGTATTGTAATCTAATGTAATCTAATCTGGGGACAGCTGGATGGTGTTAGTGGAATATCTGAGTGAGGTTGTGAATCCAACTTCTCATTTGTCCAGATGGGTAGACTTTCATGGAATGTTGGATTTTGTTTTGTTTTCCCTGCCTCTCAGTTAACCCCCCCATTTGAAAGTGATGGTCCTCACTAGGGTTAACCTGTTAAACTATCTCTGGCAATGTGACCATTCATCACTCGAGAGCTAAGTGCATTGTTTGACTTCGGGTGACATCACAGCTGACCCAGTCCTTATTGCCATTAGAAATTGTGAACAATACCTCTTCAGCTTTTAACCCCATTCCTCCCTGGGGATGCTCTAACTGATCTTAAAATTCTTAACCCTCTACTCCCTCTTCTCTTCCCCCTGCCCCGAGAAAGCCGATAGGAACAACCAGTAGACCCCACCTGCAGGAAGTGGAGTTAAGAATCTTCTAATGCAAATGATCCAATGACAGCCAGGTGTTTCAAGTTGTATTTGTGAAACAGAATAGGCATTTACACCCTTGAATCTGAGACTACATGCTCTGTGTACTGTGTGTTACTACTCTGTGGTTGTGAGGGAGCTAGTGAGATATGATAACAGCCTATAAATGGGAGTACAGTAAATGACAGCTCCCTTAGGAGCATTGATACACAGGAGGATCTTGGGGTGCATGTCCATAGCTCTCTGAAAATGGCAACACAAGTCAATAAAGAAGGTATATGGCAAGCTTACCTTCATCAGTTGAAGCATTGAGTATAAAGTTGGCAAATCATGTTGCAGCTGTATAAATTTTGGTTCGATCATGTTTGTAGCATTGTGTGCAGCTCTGGTTGTCACATTACAGGAAGGATATGGAGGATTTGGTGAGGATGCAAAACTGGTTTACCAATACGTTGCCTAGATTGGAGTGTGTTAGCGATAAGGAAGTTCAGCAAACTTGAAAGAAAAACAGAAATTGCTGGGAAAGCTCAGCAGGTCTAGCAGCATCTCTGGATAGAAAGTAGAGTTAATGTTTCAGATCTAGTGACACTTCTCTAGAACTGACAGTAGCTAGGAAAAGGGTTGGTATATATGCTCAAGATGGGGTGAGGGTAGGTATAAACGATAGGTGGAGATGAAGCCCAGAGAGAAAGAAAAACAATTGGGCAGACAAAGGAATTGGTAGAGGTCAGATATCAATAGCTACCAATGGGGACCATTAGCAGCTGAGAATGGGTTGTTTCCAGTAGCAGCCTATGTGATAACAAGGTGCAGCACTTGTGTTAAGGATATGGGAGAAGGTGCTAGGCCCTAAAATTATTAAGCTCAATACTGAGCTCCAAGATTGCAGAGTCCCCAAGCGGAAAATGAGATGCTGTTCTTCCAACTTCAGGTTCGCTGAAGCACTACAGCAAGCCTGAAACAGAGATGTTGACTGAGGAACACAGTGTTGTGTTAATGTGGCAGGCAACGGGAAGCTGAGGGCCATTTTTGCAGACAGACATAGATTTTCTGCAAAACAGTTGCTTAGTCTGCATTTCGTCTCCCCAATTTAGAGGAGGCCACATTGTGTTTTATTGAGAGAAATACAGCTTCCGGGTATTCTAGCGGTGGTCGTTTTAATTGGCCTTCCCCAAACATAAATTGATCTGAGATGAACTTTGCCTTAATTTTTACTTTTTTTCCTTCTTATCTATGACTTATGTCATTAATACAGGCACTTTGGTATGGTGACTTATAAAACTTCTTTTTTTGTAAAAATGTACATGACAATAAATTTCTATTCTGTTGTAGTCTATGTGCAGGTAAATGTGTTCACCTGGAAAGTGTCAGGAGCGTTGGATAGTGAGGATGGAGAAAGTAAATGGGCAGGAGTTACACCTGTCTAAGGAAATCAGAAACAAAAGCAAAGATTCCCCATGACTGTGATTGACAGGGCCCTCAGCCACGCCTGACCCAATTCCTGCACTTGGTCATCATCCCTTCTCTTCCCTGTTACAACAGCAATAGGGTCCCCTAGTCGACACTTTCCAACCACCTCTGCACCCACATCCAGCAGATCATTATCTGTCATTTTCGCCACCTCCAGTAGTATGCCACCACCATACACATATAGATTGTTGTTTTGAAAGGCAAGGATTAATCAAGTTCAGTCAGTATCAATATAAGGTTAAGTGGTCTGTTTACTTTGAATCTGTTGAAGTTAGCTTGCACGATGTAAGTGTACATGGATTTTAGCAAGGCCTTTGACAGATCCAACGTTACCTCACTTCAATGTCTATGTTGTCTTCTTCCTGAGCTTGACTGCAGTACCAATAGAAGCAGCAGCAGTAGGTACTGCAGGACGTGCTGCTGCAGTTCGGCCCAGGAAGAAGACAGCATTGTTATTGAAGTGAGGTAAGTCTAGCGTTTTGGGTCAAGAAGGTTTGGAAAGCCTAGGGAAGGGGGTTGCAGGGGTCTAGGCATGGGTGTTTCAAAGCAGAGAGATCGAAAGGAAATGGAGTACTGTTTTCTTTGGGGGTGAGAGTGTTGCTGATGTGCAGAGGCACCTCAAATGCTGTACTCCAATTTTTTCTTCCAATTTTATTAACTTATTTTAAAAAACTAAATAGGCTTGCCCACTTGGGTCCAACTGCTCATGCCAATTGTATTTAACAAGCTCAATTGACCCATAATTATTTAGTTACATATGGTAGGTATACTGTCAATGTCAGGTCTACCTACCCTTCTCCTGTCATGTGCTCATATGTGGGTAGGACGATGTTGGGTTAGCCACCAGAACTATATTTTAGAATCATAGAGATATATATAGCACGGAAACAGATCCTTCAGTCTAACTCATCCATGCCAACCAGGTGTCCTAAATTAATCTAGTCCCATTTGCCAGCATTTATCCCATATCCCTCCTAACCCTTCCTATTCATGTACCCATCCAGATGCCTTTTAAGTGTTGTAATTGTACCAGCATCCACCACTTCCTCTGGCAACTCATTCCTCACATGCACCCTGCTCTGTGTGAAAAGGTTGCCCCTTCGGTCCCTTTTTTATCTTTCCCCTCTCACCTTAAACCTATACCGTCTAGCTACACTGGAGAAAAGACTTTGACTTTCACTCTATCTATTTCCCTCATGATTTTATAAACTTCTATAAGGTCACCCCTCAGCTTCCGATGGTGTAGGGAAAATAGCCCCAGCCTATTCAGCCTCTCCCTATTGCTCAAACCCTCCAATCCTAGCAACATCCTTGTAAATCTTTACTGAACCCTTTCAAGTTTCACAACATCTTTCCTATAGCAGGGAGACCAGAATTGAATTCAGTATTTTAAAAGTGACCTAACCAATGTCCTGTGCAGTTGCAACATGACCTCCCAGTTCCAATACTCAATGCACTGATAAATAAAGGCAAGCATTACCAAACCTCCTTCACTATCCTGTCTACCTATGATTCTACTTTCAAGGAACTATGAACTTGCACTTTAAGATCTCTTTGTTCAGCAACAGTTCACAGAACCTTACCATTAAGTGTTTATGTCCTGCTCTGATTTGCCTTTCCAAAATGCAGCACCTCACATTTACTTAAATTAAACTCCATCTGTCAGTCTTGGTCCACCTGCCCATCTGATCAAGGTCCTGTTGTTCTCTGAGGTAACTGTCTTAGCTGTCCCCTACAACACTAATTTTGGTGTTATCTACAACATTTTAATAAGTTATTTAAAATCATTTTGTGTTCACATAATATCTAGTTCTTTATTCCTTTTTCTTTACATAATGTGACATTGAATAAATCATTGCTCATTTGCACTTATTTCTCAGTCATATAGTCTGTTTCTGTGCTGTATGATGCTTCAGTCCAACTCACCCTTGCTGACCAAGTTACCTTTGGCACACTTCCCTCTAAACCTTGAAATCACCTTCATGAATCTTTTCTGCGTCCTCTCCAATGCTACCTTTCTGAAATGTGGTGCCCAGAAAACTGGACATACACTCCATTTGAAGCTGAAGCAACGTTTTATGAAGGTTTAACAAGATTTCCTTATTTTTGTACACTTTTATGTCAACCCTTGCTCTATTTCCTTCATTATCTTTCAATCTGAAATACACAGTTATTTGCTTTCTTTACTGAGGTCTGAGACAACTAGTTTCCTATGCTACTGTTATCAGTTCACACCTTCAGCATTTTGCTCGACAAAGCATTTACAAGTCTATAGTGCAAGGGCAAACATAACTCCTGGCAGACTCTGTTCAGTGCAGTGCCTTGGCAAAATCTGTTTCACTGTCACCTTCCAATTCTAACTTGAAAAATGTGATGCTGAAAAAACACAGCAGGCCAGGCAGCATCCGAGGAGCAGGAGAATCGACATTTCGGGCATAAGCCCTTCTTCAGGAATGGTTTGATTCCTGAAGAAGGGCTTATGCCTGAAACGTCGATTCTTCTGTTCCTCGGATGCTGCCTGGCCTGCTGTGTTTTTCCAGCATCACATTTTTCAACTCTGATCTCCAGCATCTGCAGGCCTCACTTTCCCCTTCCAATTCTAAGTATCAGGCAACTACCTCCAATCACATTCAGAACTCCAAATGTTCAAAAGTACCTAAGGTAAGTAGGTATCTAAACATTTATAGAGTTCTAGTCGTTGAGTCAGACAGCATGGAAACAAATCCTTCGGTCCAACTTGTCCGGGCTAACCAGCCATCCCAATCTGTCCTAGCCCCATTTGCCAGCATTTGGCTCATATGCCTCTGAACTCTTACTATTCATATACCCATCCAGATGCCTTTGAAATGTTATAGTTGTACCAGCTTCCATCACATCCTCTAACAGCTCGTTCCCTACACATCATTTATTCTTTTATGGGATGTGGGTGTCACTAACAAGGCCATTTGTTGCACAACCCTAATTACCATTGAAATGAAGGGTTTGCTCGGCCATTTCAGAGCATATGTAAGAGTCAGCCATATTTCTGTGAGTCCGCAGTCACTAGACCAGACCAAATATGTACAGTAGATTTCCTTCTCTGAAAGACATTATAAAACCCCTTGTTGATAGTTTCAAAGTAACATTACTGGCTTAGTCAGATGAGTGACTTTCAATTCCGGCTTTGCTAATTGAATTTAAAATTCCACTCATTGTTGTGGTGAGATTTAAACCCAAATTCTCAGAGCATTATAGCTTGGGACTATGGATTCCTAGTCTCGTGACATTACCACTCCACCACAAATCTTTAAATGATTTGATAATGAAGCTGTGGCTCTACTTTGAATATTTTCAAAGGCTACCCTCAGGCATTGCAATTGCCTGCGGGTGAGCTTGGCACTAGGGTCTTGCGGGGAGTCAGCACTGACACTGAGTTGAATGGCTTCCTTCTCTTCTGTAACCATTCTGTGAGCTAGATTTACCAGGGCACTAGAATGCAACTATTTAACAGCTAATTGGCCATTAACAGGTATAGGTGGAAATTCCTTATCTGAAGAACAGGACATCTTGCCTCAAAAAAAATTGCCAGCAAATCAGAGGCTGACTGCTCTTCCATATCAACAGCACCACTGGGAGCAGTGGTTACTGATGATGATGTGGCCTGTGCAGTGAGTATTGTGCTCCCAACAGGATAAAGTTGGAAGGTCTGAGTAGTCAGTGCAACCATGGGCAAATAAAATCTGGTGAGTGGTTCCAGCTTATATGGGGAGGTGGAATGTGAGGGAAGGCCCTCCAATGAGGTCTCTTGATATAATCTCCTGATGGAACTACAGAACTGAGTACCAGCATTGTAACATGCCTTAACCATACTGTGTTGGAGCTTGTTGCACTAACCTCAGTACTTGCATTTACATACTTCAAAATGGTATTGACATTTACAGAAAGTAAATGATGAGCAACATTGACTCACCTGAGACTGTCCATTGTTTTGTAATTTGGGGTCATGCTAAAATATGTACATGTTTGACTGTTTTCACATCTGTACATGGCACTAAAATCCTGTCTTAAAATGCTCATTGAGAATGACAGCAGGCCAAAACAAGAGCGTCAGCATACTTCATTCCAATGTTACACAGACTCATTCTGAAAATAAACTGATTCATTCTCAACAATGGACAGCAACATGATGTGATCGTAAATAATCTGCTGAAATAACAGCAAAGTACTGTGGATACTGGGGATCTGACCTAAAAACTGATTGTGCTGGAGCAAGACAGCAGACCTAGTTTCTCTGTGGAAAGAGTAACAGAGTTAATATCTTGAGTCCATAATGACTTGAATGGACTTGAAACATTAATGGTGTTTCCCTCTCCATTCATGCTGCCAGGACCTGTTGAGTTTCTTGAGCACTTTCTGGGTTTTTATTTCTAAGAAATCATCCGATCAGGTTACTTGTAATCTAACAAGGCATTCTTGGTTTGGATTGTGTGGTGTGATGTATTATTACTTTTGAATAAAACCATAAAGTGATATCAATGATAAAGTAAGACAAATATTTACAAATATCCTTTTGACTTTGATAGTGATTTGTTGTCTTCCAAACTCCAATACGTAGCCTGCAGGCTTCAACCAGCTTGTCAAAGAATATAAACAATACGGAGACAGTGTTTCATGCATCTAAAGATGCCAGATATTCTATTCATATACATCATGTTGAGAGGATCCTCCTGCCAGGGAATGCAGTAATAGTCAATGATTAGGCAGTTGATTCCCAGGAGGACCACATGTTCAGATCATGAAGCACACTCACTAGTGGCTCTGTTTTGGTGCAGTACTTTGTGCAGCTGATGTAAATACACTGGGGTAACATTTTCCTGTTTTCTACAGAAGAACAATGAAAATTGTGGGAAAGTGACATAATTGGCTGAAATTAGAGCAGCAGTGTGAGCAAATGTGCGTGGAATTTTTAGATAATTTGCCACCATCACATGGAGGCTTGGTACTGCTTTAATTTTAGCTGTGGGACTGCAGCCAGCCAGAATATTTATTAATTCCATTAAAGCAATAACTCAGCTTTGCAATGAAAATGGATTGTAAAAGGGACAATTAAGATTTTCCAAAGGAGAAAATAGTAAACATCACCTTAAAAATGAAATCCATTTAATATTCCACACAACATATGGTTTTGTTAAGAAACTTTTGCTATCAGAACTTTACTGCTGAACAATTTCAAAAAAAAGGAGACTTAAATCTTTTTGTTCATATGTTCCACACTTTGTTGTGGACTGAAAACAAATAACCTGTAAAACAAAACAACTTGGAAATGTATGTACTGGTCATATTGAATTCCATTTTGAGGTACGAAAGTTGAAGCAGAACAGTTTTACTGGCTTTTTCCTTTTGTGAAGTTAAATGGTATACTGTTCAAGGTTTATAACGTGGAACCTGACATTGAGTTATTTTAACAAGTACAATGATGTTGAAATGGGAAAAGACTACATGATTCAGCAAGTCTTTTCTCTTCAGCTTTGAGTTTTTGTAAGACAATCCTCTCCACCATCGGTTACATTGTTTTCAATATCTTTTAGAACTACAACACATTTATTTGTAGTTGAAAAGGCACAGTTTAAGAATCATGCTAAAAGCAGATGAGAACTGTAGAGCTTTTAATTTGATGAATCCCAGCAAATTAAAAAATGCACTTTCCTGTAAAGCTGATAGACATTAAGCCCATTAAACTGTAAGTGTATAGCCTGTGGTGATTCTGTAACACTGCAACACCATTCTCCACTGAGCGCCAGCTGGCGTCAGGTAATTAAAAGTATGTGAGACTAAAGGAAACTGACAAAGTGTGTTCCCAACTAGTTGTAAAATCTGCTCACTATTCAAAGATCAGCCTGGAGTACCCAGGTAAAGTCTTTTTTCTGACTGCAAGCGACCTCTTCCCCCAAAGGTTTCTTCCACTCCGAGTGCGTAAAGCTCATGCACGTCATTATTATCAAGATTGAGGCCATCCCAACAGCTGCCTCTGTTATCTCCCTCCCTTCCCTAAGACAACTGCACCAAACTTTATTTAATGGTCACCCTTGCCCTCAGACAATTGTTCTCTATTTTCTGTCCTATGGCCTCTACATGTTCTCCTGAAGCTTGTTTCCTTAGACCCATGAACCCTCTGCTCCCTCATCCTGACTACTGACTACCTAATTTCTCCTCCAGGTTTCTATGTTAAGTGACGTTATTAACAGCTCTCTTTCCTCTGGTTCTGCCCTTCTCTTAAAGTCTGCTATCTTCACTGCCTGCCTCAAAAGACAAACTCTTGACCTCACTGTCCTTGCAAACTAATGAAACTATTGTCTCATCACCAACCTTGCTTCATCAACCTCCTTTAACACTTTGCCACCTCCTGAATCATTTCTGTTCTTCCTTGGAAATCATTACTTGAATCTCTCAACCACATTTTCACCCCCCACCAAAAGATGAAAGTCCCAAATGACTGTGAATGTGACAAAGACAAACTAGCCTGTCTCAACTCTGCAACTGTTGACTCAGTTAATCAAATCAGCTTCTTCAGGCTGCACTTGACATTCACTGAGCCCCATTCTTATCAAACTCATCACAACCACAGAATCACCATCCATGGTATCTCCTTCCACTCCTATACTGCTGTCTTTGATGTTTTACCAGGATTTATCCTTTGTCCTGTCCTACTTGTAATCTGCATCTGAAATCATATTTCAAGTGACATCCCTCTGGGAAGGCAGAAAAACCTTTGGTTTAAGACAGCACCCCTAACAATGTCCTTTAGGATGGCATTGTGTCAGGCCAGATTTATCTGCAGAAACGTCTAATGGGCCTTGAATTAATTTTGACTGTGTGGCTTCTTCAGAAGATGAACATTCATCAGTTTCTGATGAAAAAGAGCCTATCTTCTTAAATTTAAAAGATTGGCTTCCTATACCCTAATCTATTTTATTTGTAAATGTAAATCTATCACACTAGATAAATGTGAGGTGCTATATTTTGGAAAGGCAAATCAGGGCAGGACTTATACACTTAATGGTAAGATACTGGGCACTGTTGCTGAACAAAGAGACCTTGGGAGTGCAGGTTCATAGTTCCCTGAAAGTGGAGTTGCAGATAGACAGAATAGTGAAGAAGGGATTTGGTTAAGCTTGCCTTTATTGGTCAGTGCATTGAGTGTAGGAATTACGAAGTCATGTTATGGCTGTACAGGACATTGGTTAGGCCACTTTTGGAATACTGCATTTGATTCGGATCTCCCTGCTACAAGAAGGAAGGATGTTGTGGAACTTTAAAATGTTCAGAAAAGATCTACAAGTATGTTGCCAGGGTTGAAGAGTTTCAGCTACAGGGAGAAGCTGAATAGGTTGGGGCTCTCCCTGACAGCTGAGAGGTGACTTTAATAAAGATTATAAAATCATGAGGGACATGGATAGGGTGAATAAGCAAGACATTTTCCCCAGGGTAGCAGAGTCTAAAACTAGAGGGCATAGGTTTAAGGTGAGAGCGGAAACATTTAAAAGGGACACAGGGGCAACATTTTCACACAGAGGGTGATGTATGTATGGAATAAACTGCCAGAAGAACATGTGGAGACTGTACATTATAATATTTAAAAGTTAGCTGGAAGGATATACAAATAGGAAGAGTTTAGAGAGAAATGTGTCAAATGCTGGCAAATGGGATCAGATTAATGTAGAATACTTGGTTGGCATGGACAAGTTGGACCTCTGTGACTCTGTAACATGTTAATCTCAAGGTAACTATCAAACCTCAGGGTTACAGAACATAGAAGGCAAAAGGAGACTGAAGCTCATTCGTGCAGGTGAAAGAACTATTCAGTTAGTTTCATTCACCTGCTTTTTCCCCAGTTTTTCACATTTCTCACTTTCAACTATTTATTCATTCCATTTTGAAAGTAAGGTAGTGCAATTCAGATCACAATGGTCCAGATATTCCAAAAGCCAAATGGTCAATGGGGCAGTGTAGACTGGAGCTTTTAGATTAGATTCCCTACAGTGTGGAAACAAGCCCTTCAGCCCAACCAGTCCACAGCAACCCTTCGAAGAGTAACACACCCAGACCCCTCTGACTAATGCAGCTAATATTATGGGCAATTTAGCATGGCCAATTCACCTAACCTGCACATCTTTGTGACCGTGGGAGGAAACCGGAGCAAACCCACGCAGACACAGGGAGAATGTGCAAACCCCACACAGTTGCCTGAGGCTGGAATTGAACCTGGGACCCTGGTGCTGTGAGGCAGCAGTTGCTAACCACTGAGACACCGTGGCACCCTAGCTATGCGAAGGGATCATGAAAATCCCTTACATTCTGTGAAAACTGTTCAGGAAGGTGAAACTTCAGTAGATAATTCCCCTGAATGCTCTGAAACAGCCCCTTAAAGTCGGAAACTTCAGAAGGTTCCGACACAATTATTCTCAATAGTTTCCTAGGAAATGTTAGGGAATTAAAAACCTACCCTAACTCTTGCCTAACTGTTAAACAGACACACCACCTCCCCACCTCACTCACCTGGCACCCCACCCACCTCTCACCCTACCCAACACACACTTCACTCAAAAATCTAGTGCTACCCACCCCATCCCCATGGAACTCTAAACTATCATCCACCTAGTGCCCATTTTTGAGAGAAGGGTCCTGAATTTAAATAAAGAAACTTCTGATGGTTTGCGACATGAGCTTCCAATGACAAATGGGCGTTGTTATTTGGCGGGACATAGGCAATGACAAACATTTAAAGAATTAATGGATGAACTGCAAAAGCTTTTCTTCCTAATCTGGCATAAAATTAAAATAGGAAATCCAAGATGGAGGATGGGAAAAATTTCTGGCTGGAACAGTCTGCTCTTTTTTTTGAGGTATTTTAGGTATTGGAGGTGATTTCCTCGAATTCCAGGAGCAGCAATTACTGTTTTATATGATGTTGCATTGTTTTGGAACTTTGGAAGAAAAAATAAAGTCAAAACAACTGCACTTTTAAAAGAGAGAGGAACAGACAAAGGCAGCAAATGATCTGTGCAGGAGAGAGAGAGAGGGAGAGAGAGAAACCCACACTGCTAATTGATACAGCAGTGAACCTGCACACTTACTGCTTTTGCTGTTTGAATCCAGGTATCATTGGACATCGGAGTGCATCTGGGAAAATTAACAAACAGTGAAATTCACAACTGATTTTGGAGGAACCTGTTTGGGAGAGGTCACAACACAGACAGAGATAAGTGAATAGTTTTAAGTGTGACCTTGGGGCCTTGCTGTAAGTTTGCAGCAGTGAATAGAGTGGGTCAGGGGTGGGGAACCTGCGGCCTTCTAGGCCATTGTGAGTGGCCTTTTGAATGAATCCAAATTTTGCAGAACAAATCTTTTATTTTCTTTTAATTTTTTTGTCCTTTATTATTTTTATTTTAATCTTAAAATGAATGTATTTAAAATACCAGAGAGTAAAAGAAAATTCAGCGAAATAATCCTCACAGACTGACTGCCACAATTAAAAAATTGGTAAGTCATAAGGGCTATTTCGACACCTGCTATGCTCATGATTTAGTTATAATGCGACTCTAGAATGTACGTTATCTTCCCCGCCTGACTGGCGCCACTACCGCCCGAGGCTGGTTGGCGAGAGCCTGTGGGTATCCAGTATGCCAGTGTTTATCAACTTATGACAACAGTGCACGTGGCTTTCCATTTGAAGTGAAATTTGAGAATAGTTACACAGTCTAACAATATCAACATTTTAAAAAAATTTTGTCACTTAACAACCCGTCATGTCAAAGAAGACCAAGAGAACGCTGAAGGAAGAAAATGCCACTGAAGCAACATATAAAGTAGCTTATATACTCGGGAAAAGGGGGAAGCCTTTCAGTGATGTGGAAAAAGAATGTATTGTCGAAGTTGTAGGGTGCTTAGACCGCGATAATGTTCCAAAGTACAAACAACTACCTCTTTCAAGGAGAACTGTAACTGATCGGCAGCATGAATTAGCCCTCAACGTAACAGAACAACTCCAACAAATACTCCAAAAGGAAAATACATAATATTCAATCGCTTTGGATGAATCAACTGGTACTACTGACTTAGCGCAGGTTTTATACTTCATTCGGGCCATAACAGAAAATTTTGTTTGCTATGAAGAGTTACTGGCTTTGGACACTCTTAACAGGTGGAACACGAGGAATAGATATCTTCACAAACTTTCAAGACAAATGTCGTGAATTTAAATTGAATTTGGTTAATTTAGTGAGTGTATGTACAGACGGTGCACCTTCCATGACAGGAAAACATGCCGGGTTTATTGCACAGATAAAAAATGTATTACCAGATCCAGATGCTCTCATTTCTTTTCATTGTATCTTAGATCAGCAAAATCTCTGTGCTAAATCTACTATTTTAAGTGACACTTTGCAATAAGTTATAAGTATTGTTAACTACATTCATGCAAATGCAACACGGCATCATCAGTTTCGTAACACGCCAAAGTTGGATGATGAGGTATTCAGTGTGGATTTGCAGTATCATTCGAAAGTGCATTGGCTACCACAGGGACAGGTGTTAGCACAAATTTTATCTTTGCGAGAACAGATAATTAAATTTTATGAAGAACAGAGTCAGCAATGCGAATTAGTGAAAGAAGATTTCTATAGAAATGCTGCATTTCTGAGTGATATCATGTCAAAGCAAAATGACTTGAATATTTCTTTGCAAGGTAAAACTAGGTCTATATTCGGTATGTGGCAAGAAATCCAAGCATTTCGAAAAAAGCTATCTTTTTTCAAAACTCTTCTTCAAAAGGAAATTTCGGATGAACATTTTCCCCAGTTAGCAAAGAAGAACAGGAGGATTCTTGCGAATAATTTGAAGAATACGCAGCTGTTATAGACTTATTAATTGGAGAATACAATGAAAGATTCTCTGACTTTGAGAATCATGACATCACACTCAAATTGGCATTTCAACCTCACCTAGTTGATGTCTCCAAGACTCCTAAAGAACTACAGATGGAATTGATTGAGCTCTCAGAAGATGACATTTTGAAGTCCTTTTTTGGCGCTAAGAAAGAACCGATTGTAATATGGAAAAATGCAGTAGAATACCCATGCCTTCGGCACCTTGCACAAAAATGCTTTCTTGCTTTTCAAGTTATTGATGCGAATCTACATTCTCCTACTTAACCAAAATCAAGACACCCTTCAGGTCACAAATGACTGACACCCATCTAGAGGATCAGCTAAAACTGCAGACCTCCATGCTGCAACCAAATATTCAAATGCTTTCCTACAAAAAGCAGTCACAACAAAGTCATTAAAAGGTTAGTTAACTTTAGAATTAACTTTTGTTTTTTTATTGTGGCTTTATTAGATTACAATTAACATAATATGGCCTTCCAACATGAAAAGGTTCCCCACCTCTGGAGTGGGTTCTTTCTTGATTCTATGTTTTATTGAGGCAAGTCTCTTAATTAGAATTAAAAATATTAAGCCATAAGTATTAAGTTAGCCTGGAGCAGTGTTTTATCGAGGAATAAGATGGTGCTATTTTCTGGCTCTGCAGATTGGAAGAAGCAAAAATGGCCAATGCTCTTCTTATTGGATGTCGGAGTTTAGGCAGAGTTTACGCGTTACTGAGGATTATATCTGCAATAAATGCCATTGGTTGTGAATCCTATCAGATCGAATGGAATGGTTGGAATGACAAGTAGAGGCAGTGAGGAATTTACAAGAGCAAGGAGGTGTGATGGATGGCAGTTATAGGAACGGGGAAAAGTCGCAGATACAGTCACATAGATGGGTTAACTACAGGAAAGATAAGAGAGGCAGGCAGCTGGTGCAGGAGTCTTCTGTGGCTATCCCCAATTCAAATAAGTATATTGTTTTTGAAAATACAGGGGATGATGGATTCTTAGGGGAATGCCGCATGAACAGCCAAATTTCTGGTATTGAGACTGGCTGTAATGAAGTGAGGGATATGTTGGGTTCCAAAAGAATGTGTTAGGGGACTCTCTAGTTTGAGGCACAGACAGACGTTTCTGTGGCCAGCAGCGAAAAATCAGAATGGTGTTATGCTTTCCTGGTGCCAGGATCAAGGATGTCTCAGAGAGGGCGCAGAATGTTCTCAAGGGGGAGAGGGACCAGCAGGGGCTCATTGAACACATTGGAACCAACAACATAGCAAGGGAAAAGGTTGTGATTCTGAAGGGAGAACACAGAGAGTTAGGCAGGAATTTAAAAAGTAGGTCCTCAAGAGTAGTAATATCTGGATTACTCCCAGTGCTATGAGCTAGTGAAAGTAGGAATTGGAAATTAGAGCAGATGAATGCTTGGCTGAGGAGCTGGTGTATGGGACAAGGATTCATATTTTTGGATCATTGGGATCTCTTTCTGGGGTAGAAGTGACCTGTACAAGATGGATGGGGATTGGAAGGGGACTAATATACTGCCAGGAAGATTTGTTGGGGCTGTTCGGGAGGATTTAAACTAGTTAAGGTGGATGGGCGGGACCCAGGGAGATAGTGAGGAAAGAGATCAATCTGAGACTGGTACAGTTGAGAAAAGAAGTGAGTCAAACAGTCAGGGTAGACAGGGACAAAGCAGAGAATAAGGTAGGACTGATAAATTAAACTGCATTTACTTCAATGTAAGAGGCCTAATTGGGAAGGCAGATGAACTCAGGGCATGGTTAGGAACATGGGACTGGGATATTATAGCAATTATAGAAATGTGGCTCAGGGATGGGCAGGAATGGCAGCTTAATGTTCCAGGATGCTACAAATGCTACAGGAAGGACAGAAAGGGGGGCATGAGGGGAGGGGGAGTGGCGTTTTTGATAAGGGATAGCATTACAGCTGTGCTGAGGGAGGAATTACATCCGGGGAGTTATTTGGGTGGAACTGAGAAATAAGAAGAGGATGGGCATATTATTGGAATTGTATTATAGACCCCCTAATAGTCAGGGAAATTGAGAATAATAGGGTGGCTATGGGAGGGGATTTTAACTTTCCAAACATAGACTGAGACTGCCATAGTGTTATGGGTTTAGATGGAGCGGAATTTGTTAAGCATATATAAGAAAATTTTCTGATTCAGTATGTGGATGTACCTACTAGAGAAGGTGCAAAACTTGATCTACTCTTGGGAAATAACGCAGGGCAGGTGACTGCAGTGTCTGTGTGGGAGCACTTTGGGGTCAGCGACCATAATTCTATTAGTTTTAAAATAGTGATGGAAAAAGATAGACCAGATCTAAAAGTTGAAGTTCTAAATTGGAGAAAGGCCAATTTTGACGGTATTAGGCAAGAACTTTCAAAAGCTGATTGGGGCCAGATGTTCACAGATAAAGGGACGGCTGTAAAATGGAAAGCCTTCAGAAATGAGGTAATGAGAGTCCAGAGACAATATATTCCTGTTTGGGCAAAAGAAAAGGCTGCTAGGCAGAGAGAATGCTGGATGACGAGAGACATTGAGGGTTCGGTTAAGAAAAAGAAGGAAGCTTATGTCAGGTAGAGACAGGCTGGATCGAGTGAATCCTTAGAACAGTATAAAAGCCGTAGGAGCATACTTTAGAGGGAAATCAAGAGGGCAAAAGGGGACATGAGATAGCTTTGGCAAATAGAATTAAGGAGAATCCTTAGCCTATTACTACTCCTGTTTTCTGTGTTTCTGACCTCTCAACCAACTGCCAGCCTAATTTCTTAAATACGTATGCTTTCACTGGAGCTGTTAAAGTGGCTGTCTGTGCTGCTGCACATTTAAGTCACAAAATAAGGCAGACTGACTACTGCAAAAGGTTGTTTGGTTTCTATGAAGATCATCTTCACTACCACATCTGTGGATTTCTGGACGAGTTTGTAACAGAAGGCCTCTGTCAAGAATCTCCAACGCACAAGATATCTAAAAGGTAGATTGGTAATTTTTTAAACTCAACCAGGGTTGGAAATAAAGTTTCTGGGCCAATAATTTGCTTTGTAAAGTGACAATGTTTTAGTCAATTAGTTCAAATGTAATTCCTCTAATTATGACCCTGTCATCAGTAGAAACAGTTCTTCCTTGTTTGCACGATAATGTGCTTCCCAAACATTTTCCTGTTGTGACCCAATTTTAGTACCTCAGACTTTGCATGCATCCAGAGTGAAAAGTAACAAGTTGCAACAACAGAGCTGTTCATCTTTTTTGAGGGGGGGGAAGGAGGGATGGGGTTGTAGTGGGAGCTCATTGGGGCTGACCTTTAGCTGCTTCTCATAGGGACAGTGTCAGGCAAGTTGGACAGGGTTAGAGATATTTAACTTGGAATTAGAGTCACAGAGTCATAGGGCTGTGAAGCACGGAAACAAATCCTCCATTCCACTCATTCATGCCAACTAGATATCCTAAATTAATCTAGTCCCATTTGCCAGCACTTGGGTCATATCCTTCTAAATCCTTCCTATTCATATGTCCATTCAGATGCCTTTTAAATATTGTAATTGTACCAGCCTCCACCACTTCCCCTGGCAGCTCATTCCATACATGCACCCACCGTCTGCGTGAAAAAGTTGCCCCTTAGGTCCTTTTTAAATTTCCCCCTTTCACCATAAACCTATGCCCTCTAGCTCAGGACTCCCCACCCCAAAGAAAAAAACTTTGTCTATTTACTTTATCCATGCCCCTCATTATTTTATAAACCTCTATAAGGTGACCCCTCAGCCTCTGATGTCCCAAGGAAAACAGCCCCAACCTATTCAGCCTCTCCCTGTAACTCAAATTCTCCAACTCTGGCAACATCCTTGTAAATCTTTTCTGAACTCTTTTATGACATCCTTCCGATAGGAAGGAGACCAGAATTGCACGCAATATTCCAATAGTGGCCTAACCAAAGTCCTGTACAGCCGCAACATGACCTCCCAACTCCTATACCCAATACTCTGACCAATAAAGGAAAGCATACCAAACGCCATCTTCACTATCCTATCTACCTACGACTCCACTTTCAAGGAGCTATGAACCTGCACTCCAAGGTCTCTTTGTTCAGCAACACTCCCCTGGATCTTACTATAAAGTGTATAAGTCCTGCTTTGATTTGCCTTTCCAAAATGCAGCACCTCACATTTATTCAAATTAAACTTCATCTGCCACTCCTCAGCCCATTAAAATACTTATCATTTCACTTCCTATTTGTAGCAGCAAGCAAGTCTCAAAATTATGTTGATGGCCGTATCCACCTTCAAAATAAAACACAAGAATTCTCATTGGTATAAGCATTTAGTCCAAGCTTCACAAATGGTTATTGATGCCTTAGAACCTATCACCCCAAAATCTCATCTCACGACCTATTGGGGCTCACAGGTTGTGCTTCCCTCCACTAAAAGAACCCATATACTTCAACTACTTCTATCAAACCTCTTTTCCTCCTTGGGGCAGAGAAGGTTAAACTCTGTTCCTGCTTTCATTGAAACATACAGAATTCTTAAGGGGTTTGATAGGACAAATGTTGAACGTGGGGTAGTGTATTTCCCCTCATGGGGAAGGCACTCACAGTTAAGTGGTGCCATTCTAACACTAGATAAGGAGGACTTTCTTCTTTCAGAGTGTTGTGATTCTTTGGAATTCCCTGCCACAGAGAGCTGTGGGGTCAGTATCGTTGTGGATATTTAAGGCTGAGAAACATCTTGAACAGTAGGGAACTCAAAGGTTATAAGAGAAAGGGCAGGAAATTGGATGTGGGGAATGTTGACTTATTGATCCTATTGAATGATGGAGCGGCTCCAGGGGTTGAATACTGTAATCATCTTAAAATGATCTCCCTCCAGTCTACAACATTATTTTATTCCCTCACCTCATATGATTTGTATAAATCTTCTTTTAACCCTTTCTGAAGGGTTGTCATCCTTTGTAAGGTTCAATGTTCAACATTAGACACAATACTCTCGTTAAAGTTTAATTATGCTTTATTAAATGCGCATCACAATTTTCTTTCTATTGTGTCCTATTCATCTCTATTTAAAAATGATCGTGTTTTTCCACTTTCAAAGATTCAAAAGGCAGTAAAACATTTGAAGCATATGTTGATTTAGCTCCAATAATCTGTTAACATTTCCAAAACAATTAACAAATCATTTAACACCTAAAAATGTGTCATTGTGTAATTAATAAGGCATATTGATTAAAAATGGCTCTCTGTTAGCAGCCAATTTCAGTGAGAAAATGTTTTTAGTGTTTATGAGCTTCAGTACGATGAGAATATATTTCAGCGAGTGGTGACAACACTTCAATGTGCAAAAATATGCCAAACAAATAAATTGAGCAAGAATTCGGAAGAAAGTGTATGACTTGAAGATAAGTACAAAGGTAAATTGGGACCGAAGAATATTGATGAATTTGATGAAGAATTAGCACTGCAAATAATGTCAGCAAAACTTACTAGCACAGGGAAATCTTGATCAGTTTAAAAGTGAAACGGCTTTCCAACACAAGTTAAGCCATAAAGGCTTATTAAGAGAAAACAAATCCCTGGATCAAATTTTTAAATCCTGGGGCATAGTATACTCTTTATTTTGTCTTGGCGTGGCGTTTTCCCTTCCAGGTGCAAAGATCTTCAGTGGAGGACCCTGTACCAAGGATTCCTTCCCTTTATCATCAGGATGTCGGATGGAGAGTGCTGCACAAAGCAGTCCCATGCAATCATAGGCTCAGTAAGAGGTTAGCTGGTTTTGAGAAGATTTGTAGCTCAGGTTGAGGTTCTGGATGTAGATTTGCTCACTGAGCTGGAAGGTTCATTGTCAGATGTTTCACTACCATACTAGTAACATCCTCAGTGCGCCTCCGGGCGAAGCACTGCACTTAGAAAACAGGAATTATCAGCAGTGCTTTGCCCAGAGGCCCACTGAAGATGTTACCTAGTAGGGTGACGAAACGTCTGGAAATGAACATTCCAGCTCAGTGAGAAAACCTACATCAGTAAGGGGTGCCAGGCCATGTATAGTTTTTGTGGCCTGGATGAAACAGTGTCTCCTATTCATATAGATTGTTTCCACTTGCAGCTCTATATTAGTTTTTATTTGGAAGAAGCTGCTCCTTATAATTTTGGCAGCATATCACAGCCCCATGCTTCTGATCAATGGTATCCCATACAGGGAGGAGCAGACAAGTTGTTGTAGGCGTGCTCCTGGTTGACATTTAATGATGTCTGCCACATTATTAAACTACCTCACACCAATATAGTTCAGGCAAATCTCCTTTGAATCCTATCTGAGGCTTGTCATCCATTGTGAAATCCAGTGGTCAAAATCAAACACAATAGGCCAAGGTGGCCATTAACAGGTAGTAGGCTGTGGAGAGGTCTTGTTGTTCCAGACTGTCTGCCTTCTTTCTTGGTTATGTCTGCGTTTGGGTGTCCCTGGAGAGGGAACACATTGTTCTCATCGGCACAGTTTGGGTCTTTAGAAACTGGTGGGCATCACAGGGGCTGGGGTGCATCATCAGCCTGTTATTTTAATTCAGTAACTTTCTATTTCATCATATAAGGTTCTGTTTAAGCTATTAATTTGTGTTTTCTTTTGGTGCAGTGCCCTAGCATTGGCTGTTTTAACATTTTTGACTTTCTGTTTAAAAGAATAGAGGGAGTTTTTATTGAAGTTTGAAAGTGTAGGAGCACCTGGATTGGTGCTAACTATGTCTGCAAGGTGGCTTCAGTGAAAATCAGCAAACATTCAGAAAATGTTTATTGTATGCAATATTTTGGGAAAATGCTGAGGTCAAAGAGCAATTGCATTTACTTTCTACCAGTCAAGCCACGTGGAATACTGATGCGTTACAGTAAAGGTAAAGTCACCATAATATTAACGGACCATAATACAATTGAGTTACTCTGTTTGGAGATCACTCACAACTGGAAGTTAGATAAAGTACAGATGGTGATCAGTCACAAGAAAGCTTAGAATAGCCATTTACTTTAAGGGCTGTCAGAGGTGGGGAATAAATGCTAGTTTTGCCAGCAGTGCCATCAACCTATAAAAGACTAAAATTAAGTTACTTAGTCAAGGTTTAATGAGATCATAACAACTTCAGATGGTGGTAAATAGCCTGACAGACTGGGAGGATATAAATGAATGTATTATTTCCATTTACCATTTCCTGCTTAGTTAATCTAACCAAACAATATCCGTACTCAGGAACATGCATATAATGTCTGAAGTGCTGATTGAAATCTCATATCTCAATTCAGCAGAAGGGAGGACAATATACTACATAACAGAAAAGTGCACTTATATGCTTGCAGAGCATTTTAACTCTCATTAACATTCTCTTAAATACTCAACAAATTTAGACAAATTTAGAAAACCTACAAAAATAAGTCAGAGATTCTAACGTACTGTCTCACCAGTTCAGAGCAAAGCAGAGGACTTGCAAATGTCGTGCTATTTACTGATTGTGATGATGATAATGGAGTATAGCTCAACGCTGAATGTGTTTTTGATTGTCTGCACACTTCAGAGGCCCAAGCCTTTGCAAACCTAGCACCACATAAGACAAACAAGCCTTATAAAAGGGAGGTCAGTAATGGCTGCAGCAGGAGCTATAAATGGGAAAAAGAATAAAAACTTCGTAAAATGGCACAACAGACCATAGCCTGTCCACCAAGGTGTCCAAGTCCCTGACTATACAGAAAGCCCTGTAAAGACAGATAAGAAGGTAGAGGGCGCAAGCAGGCGTAGATGCCAATGCCATCTGTGTCATCCCATGTTCCTGGATGCAGTGCCACAATATGTTGAATGACCTCTCAAAAGTGGCCAAAGCAAGTGTGATTCTTAATATTTTCTTACATATAAAGGCAATATAGCCTCACATAACTACTTCACACATGAAATCCCTCTGTGTTACTTAGAAAAGTCTCTTCATATCTAATTTTCATGTCTTCACCTAACATATAGCACTGCTGCATGTCTAACACTCACATTCCATAGCTTGAGCACACTTATCAGCCAGTTAAATGTAACAGGCATGTCCCTGAGTGTATTATGTCATGCTTGCTGACCCACTTCCCTCTCTCTTGCAACACAAGGTGGTGCTTAACTATAGGATACTCGACAAATCCTCCAAGTCCATTTGCAGTCTTTCCCACTGACAGTCAGTAGTTTTGCACCAGGGATGCTGCATTGGGGTAGCACCATGAATGATAAAGACATGCAATAACTCTAAGACAGGCACAAAGAAAATGGACAATGTTGCATGATGCATCCTCACCACTGCTCATTGTGAGGTACGAGCTACCTGAACTGTTGGTCATAAGCCTGATTTGCTGCCACCATCCTCCTATTAGGTTGATAATTCACTTCGTCTAGTGTGGTCAAGGAAACCCACATGATTGTCTAATGACAAGAGGCTCTTGTCTTAAACAAGATGTCATGAAGATGTTTATTGCATGATGACGATCAGGAAAGGACTTTTGATAAAAAGTATTCAAAATCATGAATGGTCTCAATAAATTAGGTAAGGAATGAATTCTTCCTATTGGTGAAAGGATTAAGAACAAAAAGTCATGGATTTAAGGTAATTAGTGAAAGAAGCTATTGCCACATGTGGAAAACATTTCCACACAATGAATGGTTAGGATCCCACTATCTGAGAGTATGGTAGAGGCAAATTCAATTGAGGCATTTAAGAAGGAATGGGAATGTTCAGAATTACAGAGAAAGGGAGGAAGTGTGGTTCTTGCCATTTGGTCCTACATAGTGCTGTGCAGACATGACAGGCTAAATGATCTCCTTCAATGTCATATACACTAGTGATTCTGACCCCATTATTAGTAGCTTCTCTTTAAGCTACTGTGCTCTTAGCCTCTCATACTCATTCTTAAAATGCCTCTTCTGGCTGCCTCACTGCATGTCATTGAACACTATTTTAAAATATTTCCCTTTAACCATGCTTTAGAATTATTTACCCATTCATTTTTTCTCCTACTCAATGTTCATATTTCTGAAATATTTTACCTAAGTGGAATCATTAATAATGAAAAGCATCTCAGTCCAGAATCAAATACGTGGATATAAAATTGAGAATTGAAAGTGGAATTTTCCTTAATTTTAAAAGTGACAGCATGAGCATGTTAGGGATGACTGACTCCTCAAATTACTCACCAATCACCTCAGTAAAACCTGACCGGTGTTTTTTTCACTGAATCACAGTCCTTGACACTGCCTACCAGATCACCAGTAGTTACCAGCCAATCATAGACCAATAGCTTCTGGGTCCGAAAGACTGTTATCAAGGCCTACACTTTGAAGAATTTGACAGTGAGAATATAAATATTGTTTATACACTGAAGGTTCCCCCCTGCCCAACCTAGCTAGCAAGTCACCATGGTTTCTCAACCGTTTAACTTACTCATTCACCAATGAGGTTGGTTATCAGGAAAGTGCCAAGTTGAGGCCCGTAGTGACCATTAATTGACCATTTAAGTGCCTTAGTTGGTGGAGGCTGAGAAAGTTCTCACCAGGGCCAACTTGGCCAATTATTTCCCCTTCCCACCACCTTTCTTGCTACCTCCAGAGAGAGTAAAATTGTGCCCTGAGAATTGAAGAATAGTTTTATTTTTGGACAGGAGGAAGCTACACAGTAGAATTCCCAGAGTTTAGTACTTGGTCAATGGGTGGCATGGTGGCTCAGTGGTTAGCACTGCTGCCTCACTGCATCAGGGACCCAGGTTCGAATTCAGCCTTGGGCAACTGTCCGTATGGAGTTTGTACATTCTCCCTGTATTTGTGTGGGCTTCCTCCGGGTGCTCCAGTTTCCTCTCACTGTCCAAAGATGTGCAGGTTAGGTGAATTGGCCAAGCTAAATTGCCCATAGTGTTCAGAGGTGTAGGTTATGTGCATTAGTCAGGGAAAATGCAGAACATTAAGGTAGGGGAATGGGTCTGGGTGGGATATTCTTCGGAGGGTTTGTGTGGACTAGTTAGGCCAAATGGCTTGTTTCTGCATTGTAGAGATTCTATGATACTTTGATCATTTCTGTTTCCAACTATTTAATGTATACCAAGAACAATGTCAAAACTTGAAGATGACACAAAATTTTAAGTGCAGTGAATAATGTGAAATAGTACAATAATAGACTTCAAGAGGACTATAGTGGGCAATCAGGAGATTTGAAGAAAACATCAAGCCAGGCAGCATCAGGAGGTGGAGAAGTCAACGTTTTGGGTATAACCCTTCTTCAGGACTGGAGGTGAGGTAAGGGGAGCTGCAGATAAAAGGGGATGAGGGGTTTTGGGAAGGGTTTGGATGGGGAAGGGGACAGAATGATAAGGTAGTGATAGGCGTGCACAGGTAGAGGGTCTGGCCCGGTTGGTTGATGGAAGGAATGAAGCCGGTTGGTGGTTGAAGGAGTGGTCGGTTAGAGGAATGGATGGGAGGAGGATGGGTTGGAAAAGGAGTCAGGGGGATGGGAAGGGAGGTTAATTGAAATTGGAGAACTCAGTGTTGAGTCCTACAGGCTGTAGGCTGGCTACCCATGTAGACGATGTGGTGTTTTTCCTTCAATTTGCGGTCTGATTCACTGTGGCAATGGATGGTCATGTTGGAGAGAGAATGGGAAGAGGAATTGAAATGGGTGGTGACTGGGAAGTCAGGTCAGCCCTTGTGGGCCCAGTTGAGATGTTCATTGAAACATGCCCTTAGTTTATGTTTGGTCTCCCCGATGTAGAAAAGTCTACATCGGGAGCACCAGATGCAGTAAACTTGTTTGGAGGAGAGGCAGTTGAACCTCTATCTCAGGTAGAAGGACTGTTTGAGGCCCTGGATGGAAGTGAAGGGAATGGTGTGCCGGCAGGTTTTGCATCTTTTTCAGTTGCCGGGGAAGGTTTTAGGGTTTTGGGGGAAGTTGGTGTGAGAGTGATGTGAACCAAGGATTAGCGAAAGGAATGATCCCTGCGGAAGGCAGAGAGGGGTGGGTAGGGGAAGATGTTCTTGGTGGTGGGGTCCAGTTGAAGTTGGCGGAAGTGTTTAAGGATGATGCATTGAATGTGGAGACTGGTGGGGTGGAAGGTGAGGACAAGGAGGATCCTGTCTTTATTGTTTTTGGAGGGGGGGCGTGGGTTTAGAGCAGTGGAGTGGGCAATTGAGGAGGTGGAGGGCTGTCTGGATGACAAGGGGCGAAAGCACATTGTTCAAAATAGATGGACATCTGGGATGCTCGGGAGTGGAATATCTTCTTGTCTGAGCAGATGTGGTGGAGGCGGAGGAATTGGGAGAGTGGGATGGAGTACTTGCAGGATATTGGGTGGGAGGAGGTGTAGTCCAGGTAGCTATGGGAGTCTGTGGGTTTGTACTGAACAACTGTCAGTAGACTGTCACTGGAGATGGAAAAGAAGAGGTCCAGAAAGGGGAGGGAGGTGTCCAAGATGGACCAAGTGAATTTAAGGGCGGGGTGGAAGTTGTGGGTGAAGTTGATGAACTGCTCCAGTTCAGCCTGGGTGCAGGACGCTGCACTGATGCAGTGATCGATGTAATGGCGGAGGAGTTCTGGCACAGTGCCTGTGTAGGTACTGAAGAGGGACTGTTCAATGTAGCCGACAAAAAGGCAGGCACAGCTGGTGCCCATGTGAGTGCCCATGGCCACTCGCTGCATTTGGAGAAAATGGGAAGAGTTGAAGGAAAAGTTATTGAGGGTGAAGACTAGTTAGATGAAGCGGAGGAGGGTATTGGTGGAGGGGGACTGAATTTGTCTGTTGGAGAGGAAGAAGCTGAGGGCCTGAAGGCCATCCTTGTGGAGTATGGATGAGTACAGGGACTGCACATCCATAGTGAAGATAAAGAGTTGGGGACTGGGGAACTTGATGTTACTGAAGAGGTAGAGGGTGTGAATAGTGTTGCAGATGTAGGTGGGAGGTCTGAACCAGAGAGGATGCAGTTGAGATCGGAAGAAATTAGTTTGGATATGGATTGCCTTGGGGGCATTGGTGGACATGTGGAAAATTAAATATCGATACAAAACAGTGTGAGGTCACTTTTATATTGGTAGAAGAATGAGCAGCTTCAAGACATGTTGAATAGTTCCTTTTTATTGAAGTAGAAAGAGAGGTATGCTGTTGCACACATTATCTTACAAGTTAACAAAATGGTTCATAAAATACATTGGACCATTTATAACACATTCCCAACACAAGGCCCATCAGCACTGTGATAGGCTAGCTTTGTATGATATAATAAAGAAAAAGTCTAACTTTAAATTTAAAGTTCAAATGTGCAAATGAAATTCAGAATATAAATGAGGAAAACATTAGTAATCCTGACGAATTATGGTCATGACAGAATGGTGGACCAGGCTGTTGTCTACTCATTCTTCTAATTCATATGTAATTACTTTTAAATCAGAATTGTTAATTCAATATTTGTGTCAATTTGATTTATAAAAGAACAAGATAATTGAGAACATGTTTAATTACTTTTACCTGATAATAAACTCTTCAATTAAACTATATCTGTTCATTCCCATTCAACAGATACTCCACGAAAATATTCGATTGAATGTGAAGCACCTCAGAAGTCCTGATCATTTGAATGCGTTATTTAAATGCATTTTAAAATCTAACATAGGCCTATAGAAAAGGAAGGCACACACTCAGCATTCATTTAACTGAGAGTGCTTTACTGCCCTCATGTGGCAGTAACTGCAAACAGTGGAAATTTTAATTTTTTTATTGGATTCCCTACAGTGTGGGAACAGACCCTTCGGCCCAACCAGTCCACACCAATCCTCCGAAGAGGAACCCATCCAGACCCATTTCCCTCTGACTAATGCACCTAACACTATAGGCAATTTTGCATAGCCAATTCACCTGACCTGCATATCTTTAGACTGTGGGAGGAAACCAGAGCACCCAGAGGAGACTGTGCAAACTCCACACAGACAGTCGCCCAAGGCTGAAATTGAACCTGGGACCCTGGTGCTGTGGGGGCAGTAGTGCTAACCACTGAGCCACCATGCCATCCAGTTACTGTTGCTCAGTTACTTTTCATCACTGCCTTTTCAATTCAAAAGCAGAGGGTTGAAGTTTATCATATTTTGGGAAAGTTCATGGAGGATTTCTTTCCACAAAGCCGAGCAAGTTTTCTTGTACTTACATCCGAAACTCATCTCATTAAATAGCCACCAGGCTCCAGTGGTGCCCCTCTGATCTGATACTAGCCCAATTTCACCCACTCTCCATAACCAGAAATACACCACACTGCCAGGAGATACTAGCATCCACTATATTTAAAAAGCAGTCAAGTCCTGGCTGTCCAGAGCTGCTCCACACATTTGTAGACATTTGTCCCGGTATGACTGAGAAGTGAAAACTGGTAAACGGGGTCCTGGAGGCTCTGGTATGTGGGGTGGAACAAAGAAGCAACTCTTCCCAAAAATCAGTCATGCAGATTCCTCTCTGTTCCACCTGTGAAATGGGCAGCTTTTTGTTTTAGAGTTATAAGGTTTCATCTTGCCAAACGAGACCAAGAATTCCATTGTTCTAGAAGACCTAATATTTGAAAGATAATTTTGGCTTCCTCTGTCAACCATGGAATGCTGGATGTCTTTGCCTAACAGGCATCTTCCTAGTCCAATATTAGAAGAAAGCAAACAAAGGCAACCTCCCAGAGGATATTGTTGGGTACTTGTTTTCCTGATAAAAGGAATAACCAGGCATGGGAACTACATGTTGTCTTTAAGTCTTTATTGCTGAAGCGTGGCAAATACATGGAAGGTTCAACTGCAAGAACATGACAGCTTCGTGGAATATATAAGGCAGCTGCTACCTGTCCGATCACGGCTCACATTCTTATACCCTTGATTTTGGGTGCAACTGTATTTGTTCTGTCAATAGCAATGTAAATTTCTGTAGCAAACTCTGTGGTTAACAGCGACTAAAAGTGCTTCACATCACATGAAACTAATGTTGCAGTTACCCCCTGTTCACTTAAGTGCTTCAACCATTTTAAAGGTCCTATGTTCCTTCTATAATCAGTTCCCCATTTAGCAATACAAAACCACTATTCTTGCCTTGTAAGTATTTGCTAAGAACTCATCCCTGATCTAATCAAGTCCCATTATGTTTTCTCTGATCCAATTTAAGTCCAATTTAACCCTTTCTTCCACTGAATCCCACAGATGTGTTTCTCAATTTGTGCTGTTTGGTCGAGTTCAACAGAAAATGTCCCTGGGCAGTTTACAGACTACCATTTAAACTAGCTGAAAGTTTCTTATTTCAACTGCTTATAAAAAATCATATTTAAAAAACACTAAAGCAAATACATTTCTAACTTATACTTCTATCAGGAAGCCTTCCCCAAAAGAATATTTTGGTAATTCTGCTTGCACTCTTGCTCAATGAGGCAAAGATAGGGTATTATCCCTAAAAAGAACAAGGGGAATATGGGCCATAAACAGTTGGCAGTTTAATTCCAATTCTCTGCTTCCCATAATAATACCAGTTTCTTTAGACCACTACATGTCATTGAGCTAATTCAGTTTTACAAGCCCTTTCTTGGAGCGGGAGGGCTTCACGCCTCCCTGCTGAGAGAACAAGCTGAAGTCTTGTACAATGAGATTTACAGACTGAATCATTTGCAGGCTGAGCAGACCTTTGCTCTGCTTAAGTAGCACTTCAGATCCCTGGCAACTAATTCATTTTCAATTGACAGTGGCATCAGCATGCAACTCATTAGTGAATAAGGAGGACAATATTTCTCTCCCAATGAAGCACAACCTCTGTCAGCATGAGAACAGCAACAGTAATTAATGAACAGCTTCTTTCTCCAACTACACACAAAGGTTCCCTCCTGTGGTCTCACTGTAGAGAGAATCCAACATTATGTAACAAACAACAGCTAATATTTGTTAGTATTAGTTTCATAATGCAGCCAAGATGATATTCTTATATGATTAGATTAGATTCTCTACAGTGTGGAAACAGGCCCTTCGGCCCAACCAGTCCACACTGACCCTCCGAAGAGTAACCCACCCAGACCCGTTTCCCTCTGAATGAAGCAGCTAACACTATGGGCAATTTAGCACAGCCAATTCACCTGACCTGCACATCTTTGGATTGTGGGAGGAAACCAGAGCACCCAGAGGAAACCCATGCAGACACGGGGAGAATGTGCAAACTCCACACAGACAGGAATCGAACCTGGGAACCTGGTGCTGTGAGGCAGCAGTGATAACCATGTATAACTGTTATTCATTTAATATCTCACCCATCCCCATGTGGTTCCACGCATAAACAGCCACGCTGATCTTTAAGGGGCCCTTGTCTCTCCCTAGTTACTCTTTTGCCCTTAATGTACTTATAGAATCTTGTTGGATTCTCCTGAACTTTATTTGCCAAAGATAATCATGTCTCCTTTTGCCCTCCTGATTTCCCTTTTAAGTGTACTCCTATGCCTTTATACTCTTCTCAGCATTCACTAGATCCCAGCTGTCTATACTTGAAAAATGCCTCCTTCATTTTCTTGACGAAAGCCTCAATTTCTCTGATCATCCAGCATTCTCTATATCTCTACACACTAACAGAAACATTCTGCCTCTGAACTCTCGCTGTCTCCCTCTTAAAGGCCTCTCACTTCCCAACCATCCCTTTATGTGCGAGTTGCCTCCCTAATCAACTTTTGAAAGTTCCTGTCTAATACCATCAAAATTGGCCTTACTCCAATTTAGAGTTTTAACTTTCTGATCAGTTCTATCCATTTCCATAACTATTTTAAAACTGAATAGGATGGGGCTTTTTTTCCCAAGAGCATTGGAGGCTAAGGGGTGGCACTATAAAAGTATAAGGGGCATGAATAGCCAAGGTCTTTTTCACAAGATGGGGGAGTCCAAAACCAGAGGACATAGGTTTTAAGATGAGAGGGGAAAGGTTTAAAAAGGCCCTGAGGAGTAACTTTTTCATGCAGAGGGTGGCGCATGAATGGAATGAGATGCCAGAGGAAGTGGTGGAGGCTGGTACATTTCAACATATAAATGGCTTCTGAATTGGTTTAAAGCCCCATGGCACCTTTCCCTACAACACTTGCACATTTACATTTTCCCTCCTCAGTATCCAAAAGTCCAAATATACCTTCCAGGTCAAGCAGCACTTTACATGCATTTCTCACAATCTAGTGTACTGCATTCGCTGCTCACAATGTGGTCTCCTCTACACTGGGGAAATGAAGCATAGACTGGGTGACCACTTTGCAGAACATCCACGTTCTGCCCGCAAAAAACACCCTGAGCTTGCAATTGACTGCTACTTGAATACACCACCCTGTGTATTTCAACATCTCTGTGAGAAAGCGAGGACTGCAGATGCTGAGATCAGAGTTGAGAGTGTAGTGCTGGAAAAGCAAAGCAGGTCAGGCAGCTTCTGAGGGGCAGGTTAACCAACATTTCAGGCATAAGCCCTTCATCAGGAAGAGAAGCAGAAAAGAATGATGCAAATGTCTAGCTCATATTTTAGAGGTAATTTTTAATTTTGGGATGATGAATATATGGTCAAAAAAGGTCAAAAAAGCTGGGTTTAGAGCTTGCCAAAACATCTTAAGAACTGATTACATTTAATTAAGTCAGAAGAGATAGAGTTACATTGCTAAAAAGCTGGTGACATCATGCCTGCAAGGCATACAATAAGTGTGGACAAAAAGATTCTTTCTTGTTTTGGGAGGTAGAGCTAAATTAATTTAAAGGCAAAACTTATTTCATAAGATCTAAAAATAAGTCATAAGTCAGATATAAAGGCTGGTTTGAGTCCAGAACAGTCCGTATCATCACATAGATGGATGGAGCTTAATAAGATTCTCTGGTTTCAATTTAACTGAGTGCTTGCTGGAAAAGCTGTTTACTGTGTGGACATGATGTGGTTTGCGGTTCACTGCGAGAAGCTAACTAAAGTGAATGATAGTTAGGCAAAACTGCACTGTAGGCAGGTAGACTGAAGCATCACTGACTGCATGCCAAGTAGGTGGGCCCAATATCAGTTTGAATCTTGTAAGGGAGTAAATATTTGAAGATTACCCAATTTGCAGCAAGTAGGAGAATTTAGTGTGCGCTGCACTGTAACGTATTGCAAAAGAAAATCAATTAACCTGGAAGTAGCGAAAACTAACCAGAATAAGGAACTGAGACATTTATAGTCAAGGATTGGTAAATGAAAGTTTTACCCTGGAAAATAGCAGGAGCTGAGCAGAATTCTTCAGAGGATTGTGGCATACTTATGGATAGTCCTACAAAAATAAGCAATTTTTAAGAATGATGAGTCTTCTAAAGGAATTCTTGGGGTAGAAGGAAGTAAATCTTAGCACATGACATACAAAGGAATAAGTTGCAGTGTTAACTTACTCCAATTGTTTTCTCTAACTTGTTCTATATATAATAACCTTTGATTTTGTTAGAATAAAGTGAACGCTTGTGACATGGTTCTATTAATTGAAGTTAGGTATTTGTACTTCTATTAACATCCAAAATGGATCAAAACAGATTGCAAAGGAAATACCAATAAAAACTCCAACTGTAAATTTACCTTTTACACATCTTTAACAAATCTAATGCTGCTCAACTAACAAATCAATTTGGAGTATATTTTACAATTTTGATTTAATATACATATCTACTTACCTTCAATGCAACTCAGATTTTTAATTATATTTTTAAAATGTCAATTAAAAGTAGTTAAGTTAAAACAGCCCAAATTCCTGTGCCCATTACAGTATCAAATGATTCTATGAATGCACACACCTGCCAGTACATTCAGAAAATTACCAGTGTGCTACCCATGGCTTTCCATTTGAACATCATTCCAAGTTGGTTTACGGTTTCCCATTTGTCAGGTAAAGCTGCTTGTTGCAAGTGAACATGCATAAGGTTGGCTGTAAATTGTCAAACATATTTAACACTGAGCAATTTCATCAGTACAGTGAGTTAAGGTAATAGGAGTAAAAACAATAAATTCTAGAAATACCAGTACATCTGGCACCATCAATGGAGAAACAAAGTTAACATTTTATGTCTGATATGACCTTTTCAGAATAAAACGTCAGCTCCATTTCTTTTTAAACAAGACCTGTTGAATATTTCCAATAGTTTCTGTTTTTAATTAGGATTTCCAGCATCTGCAACATTTTGCTTTTAGGATTATAGGCTAAATGACTAAGCTCTGATCTCCAAGGATGACTCTAACTGATAGTAAGAGTGCATGATTGAAACCTGGACCACTGTGAGGTCTAGGATATAGAATGGGAATAGTAAGTGATGCTTTCAAGACCTGCTTTAATACGGCTAATTATAAACTTCTGCATCCATCAGAAAATCAGGGAAAATAGATGCGCACACCTGCCATGAGAAAGTTCACCAATTGGTCATATCACTTTTATCTTTTTTATGCCAATCAGTTAAACTTCTAGTTCAGTCAGAATCCTCCTTATGGAACAGAGCTAAGCATTTCATTTATTATCGAAACCTATTTCTCTGATAACGTTTGCTGAGTGTTTGACAATTTACCATCAATCTTATGAATATTCTCATGTAGCAGGCATTCTCACTTGCCAAGGCTACACATTGTAGATCTACTCCAAATGATTTTCAAGTTGGAAGTCATGGTTAGGCCCCTGGGGTTTTCTCAAAATCTACCAGTTTATAGCTCTTACAGAGAGCACAGGAATTCATGAATACTGCTTTTTATTGACTTTTTAAAAATAAAATTAAAAATCTATGTTCAAAAGAAGATGTTCCCATGCATATCAAACTCAAAATTCAACGGTATTAATTAAACAAATTGAGTTGTAAGTTAAGCAACAGTGGGACATATGAGGAACAGTTGAGGACTTTGAGAATATACTCGAGGGAGTTTAGAAGGATGAGGGTGGAATCTGATTGAAATTTACAGAATGTTGAATGGCCTTGACAGAGTGGACATTGGGAAGATGTTTCATTGGTAGGAAAGATTAAGACTCGAGGGCACAGCCTTAGAGTAAAAGGATCACCCTTTAGAACTGAGGTAAGGAGAAACTTCTTCAGCCACAGAGTGGTGAATTTATGGGATTTACTGCCACAGAAGGCTGTGGAAGCCAGGTCATTGAATATATTTAAAACAGAGATAGGTAAGGTTTTTGGGGATAAAGCAGGAGAATGGGGTTGAAAAATCTATCAGCCATGATTGAATGGCAGAGCAGACTTGATGGGCCAAATTTTCTAATTTCTGGTCCTATGTCTTACAGTCTTATGGGACCGTTAAAGCTATATGGGAAATAGACCGACAATTCTAGTTTTTTCTGGATTAGTGGTGCTGGAAGAGCACAGCAGTTCAGGCAGCATCTAAGGAGCAGCGAAATCGACGTTTCGGGCAAAAGCCCTCCATCAGGAATAAACCTTTTTGTCAATAGGGAGCAGCAAGCTATATTTATGCACTTGTGTCTTGAAATATTCTTTAAACTTCCAATTACAGAATATTTTCTAATCTATTTTAAAACATTTTATATGGAAATTGTCATTATCTGCAAGGAGAGATGCCTGATTAGTGATATGATCACAGGATAGGACTCACTTATTTAATGTTTGTCAAATAAACTGTAAAAACAGATATGGTTTTAATTGCAATACTCAAATATTGTTGACTCTTCCTCAGAGAGTGATGGAGGTAGGTCATTGCACATAGTAGTAGATGGATTCTTGGCTAACATGGGAGTCAAAGCTTGTCAGAGGTAGGCAAGAGTGTGGTATTGAGGTTACAATCAGATGAGCCATAATCTTAATGAATAATGGAGCAGGCGAGAGGGACGAAATGGCCTACCCCTGCTCCTAATTCAGATGACCATATGTATGGCCAGTATGGCAATTAAAATTCACAGGTAAAATCTATGGGGAAGCCTGATGTGATAGTCTAAGTTATTGCTCATAATGTGTTCTTGACATTACTTTTTAACATGCTCAAATATTACAATTTAGCATCTGGCCTCATTTTCAATATCACGTCTTTGAGCCCACCCTTCTTTCAGGACCTTCTTTTCAAGAACAGCCAGCACTGTGTAGATTTACACAGCTACTGTTGTCATTTCCAACTTGGTAGCTATGAGAACTGGCACAGGTGGATTTATCAAATATTCCCTATTTGTGAAGTCACATTGTGATTTCTGTTCGCTGTGTGCATTCTTTAAGATAATTTGTCATTTCAGAGACTAGGGAGCCCTGACATCAGTTATTAAACTCCTTCACTGAAAGAACACTCTTCAAAATCATTTTCTCCTTGGTTATCAATTAAGAACATCATTCATTCTTTAGCTTGACACAAGCCAGGTACCCAACAGAAATTGATTGTCTATGGTAGTAGTTTGAAATGATAATGTTTTACAAAAGACATAACTGTCCGTTTACCTGGAAATCTAGAAACCATTTCAATGAATCAGTGAAAAGATATTTATTTTCCTTCATGTACTTTATTTAAAGAAATAAAATATAGAACCAGATGAAATACATTTGATTACATGGTAAACAATAGGAAAGAGCAACATTGCTGTAGAACAGATTTAAATTATTAATTACTCATAACCTAAGACCCAAAGGGACAGTAGTAAAATTTCATATTTCTATTCCAGATTAAGTTTAGGCTTTTCTACCCTGATAGTGTTGCAAAGTTACCCACTGTGCTGTGAACTAATCATCCCAATTTTACTGAATGATATTTGTCTTTCAAACCATAATTCTGAAAAAAACAGCTATGGGCATTTTTGCCTTGTATGGAATTAGAATGGAGAAAAGGTCGGTGAAGCACCCATTTAACGAGATGATGCTCTGGGGGTTACCTACCCCATGAAGAATGTAATGTAGATCCCTGTGAAATCCATGTTAAAATATGTTACATACACCATCATCCATCTGATGAACTCAATAGCAAATGACCTACAAAGATTTGCAAAAGTTTTATCGTAAATCTATAGCATAGTACAAGCATCAGTTGCCACCTATCCCTTCTGGACTCTTTCATTGTCCCTGTCCAAAACACAGTTCTAGTTACAAACATACACTGACTACCACATTAACAAAACAGCCATTTAACAAGCTTTGTAACTGAACTCAGCTTTTTTTTAACTTTGAAAACCCACCAACAATGACCCAAATAGCCAGTTAAACAAATAACAAATTACAAGCTCTGCCCAACCAGGATCAATCTAACAATAACAAAAGGTAAGCAAAGTAGGGAAAGAGGAAGAGGCTAAATCAAAATGGACTTGGTGGAGAATAATGCACCCTTGCCCTTGTACTGCCCACCTCCTTCTAAAAGCTTACAAATGTCAGTTTTTTTGAAAGACCCACCATCAAGTTATCAAATTAACTAATTAATCAGATAGCAATAGACAAACATTGCCCCCAGCGAAAGTGTCACAATAATAAGAAAACAAAAATGATGAGGAAAAGAAATGGAGAGACAGAACTCAGCCCTTATATATTTTAATCAACCTTTCAGACATGTAATGCACACCTCTGAAACAGGTGGACTAGAGTCTAGGTTTCTTGGTTCAGAGTCAGGGGCCACTACAACTGTGCCACAAGAGCCCTGACCTGAACTTAACCCTGTTGGAAGTCCAATGAGCATTACCTACTCTCACTCAACTCTGGAGCTTGATTTGTTTGAGCCTTAAAGGGACATGTATTTCTAACTCTGACAGACTCAATTTCTATTAAGAAGTAAAAATGAGCCATATTTTTACAAAATAGATGTTAAAAATGCACATATGTTCATACTCTCACTACTTAAGAGCAAGACATCCTTCTAGAACTTTTGTTTACAGAGGCATTCCTGAGGTAAACAATCCAATAGTTGATGATTAGTATCTAAACATATAAGCATAGAGATTTTCTCATCTCAGTATCTGCTTTAAACTGGCTATATCTATTTATTCAATGGGTATTGTTTTCTCAGTCACTTTTACATGCAACATTTCCTCCAAGATTTAGTCAAATAGACCACCATGTCATTAGCATCAACAGGAACAGAGTTTCAGCAGCTAATGAGCCATTCACCACTATTCTTAATTGCTATGCCTCCCTGCACCACCCTCCCCGCCCGTGCCAAGGAGCCATTTTTCCCATTGTTCTCCCACAAGGAATATAGTAAATGGTTCTTTATTGGAAAACACATTGTCAAGATTTGCATGTGAAGCATCGCTAAAAATGATTAATGCCTTTTCTCCATTCTTTCATTTCATGTGGCAGTGCTGGCTGGGACAGCATTCATTACTAGTTACACTTAAGAACGTGGTGGTAAGTTGCCTTTTGATTGGTGCAGTCCACATGCTGTACGTTGATCCACACTGCTGTTAGGGAGTGAATTCCAGGAGTTTGATCCAGAGGCAGTGAAGGAATGGCAATATATTTCCAAGTCAGGATGGTGAATGTCTTGGAAGGGAACTTACAGATGTGGTGTTCCCATGTTTTTGTTGTCCTTGTATTTCTAGATGGACACGATCATGGGTTTGGAAGGTGCAGTCTGAGGATCTTTGGTGAATATCTGCATTGTATCTTGTAGACAGTACACACTGCTGCTACTGAGCATCGGTGGTAGAGGGAGTGGATGTGGTGCCAATCAAGTGGGCTGCTTTTACCTGGATGGTATCAAGAGTTTTGTTGAAGTTGCAGTCATCCAGGCAAGTGGGGAATATTCCATCACAGTTCTGATTTGTGCATCGTATATAGTGGGTAGGCTTTAGGAAATCAAGTGGTGAGTTACTTGCTGCGGTATTCCTAGCCTCTGACATGTTTTCGTAGACACTGTATTTATATGATGCCAACGAAAGCTGAGAACTGTGGCGTACACTTCTCTATTTTCAATTTTTAAATATTTTATTCACTCTCAAGATGCCCTCCATCTGTGGATTATTCATGACCAGACTAAGTTTGGTCACAGCAAAACATGGAACTGGTCTTGTCAGCGTGCATGACTAGTTAAGCTTTCTGAAGAGGCTCCTCAGTTGTTCCATCTCTTCCTTGGTAGCAGCTTCACCTTTTTTTTCCAGATCTGATGTGACTCATTGCAATTGGATGAACATTTTCCAAATGAGACTCTTGGTATCGAATTACATTTCACTCATCCTGAAGAATTTCCAATCCCAGATATTTGAAAACACCAGATGTTTAACTGATCATTTTGAATTCCTTCCTAATTCAATTGATAAACTTTACTTCAAAGTCTTTGGTGCCCCAAACAAAAGTATCAACATGCATCATAAAGATGCCCAAATGTTTTCCATTATAATGGCAACTGAACATTGTTGAGCCCACCTTTAGTTTTGAATACTTAATTTAAAAAAAAACTGCTCTTAGTGAAAATGCCACACCTAAGAAGCATCTTTTAACTCATAAACACACTTATTATATTTGGAGAGCTCCCCTGTATTCCTGGTGCTTCATTTGAGGGCTAGAAAAATACTTCCCTCTTCAGCAGGTTACTCTGAATGAACACCACTTTGATATCTATAGAGTAATATTTCCAAAGGAAATTAAATAGCCAAAGGCTGTTAGATGGCTAAAAAGATTTTCAAAATTATTTTCCAGCCCTAGGAGAGTCTGCCCTAATCTCTCTTGCCCCCAAACATTCCTCAAAGCCTCTAACTACCAACTTAGTGTTTATAAGTTTCAAATGGTAGGGCCTTTTCAGTACTGTCCTGTTTGACAAAGCAGATTAGCCTCTATCATCAATTTCTGAATATACTCGGAGTTCATTTCAGACTGCAATTCTCTTGGTTTATTCTCTTTTATCACCATGTATTCTATTCTACTAATATTCACAAACATGTCCTGGTCATGGCAACTTATACTTTTATCTGTTTTACAAGAAGGGTCTCCATTAACCATATTATCTTTTTGTCTTGTCTTGTTGCAGCCTCTTTTCTCATGCTGCGATCTGTTTGGATTTCTTCCAATATGATGTCTGCTAGAAACACTCTGTCCTGTATGTGAGCTTTTCCTCTGAAGTGTTTCCCCTGAATCACTGCTGAACTATGGTTTCTAGTTCTCCACTCTTGTACCTCATGCTGCTATAGAGTCATAGTCATACAGTACGGAAAAAGATAATTCAATCCAACTCATTCATGCTGACCAAGTTTCCCAAACTAAACTAGTCCCACTTCTCTGTGTTTAGCCCATTCCTCTAAACTTCTCCTATTTATTTACCTGTCCAAGTGTCATTCAAATGTTGTAACTATACAGGCATCTACATATGAATCACCCCCTTTGTGAATAAATTGCCCCTTAGGTCCCTTTTAAATCTTTCTCCTCTCACCTTAAAATATGCCTCCTAGTTTTGAACTCCCCCAGACTAGGGAAAAAAGCTTCACTAATCATCTTATCTACTCTTCCATGATTTTATAAACATCTATAAGGTCACCCCTTGACCCCCTAAGCTCCAAAGAAAAAAGTCCCAGCCTATCCAGCCTCTCCTTATAACTCAAACCCTCCATGCTGGTAACGTTTTTCTGAACCCTCTTTTCTTGTCCCTTATCTTGGATGTTTAGCCAGTTTTAATATTCCCCAGTAGAGTTGTCTTTATATCTCCACTAGCAGGGCCACTTTCTGGTCACCTGACTCTCCTTTCTATTCTACTCTAATCTCCTGGTCAATAAATTATCTGTGGATCTGGATCATGTTTTCAGAATCCTTGAGAGGGAGGGGGAGCAGCCCCAAGTCGTGGTCCACATTGACACTAACGACACCGGTAGGAAAAGGGAATGGGACTTAAGGGAGCTAGGGTAGAAGTTGGAGCTAGAACAAATGGTTGTTCCTTCTGGTTTGTTGCCTGTGCCACGTGCGAGCAAGGCGAGGAATAGTGTGAGAGAGGAGTTGAACACATGGCTATGGGAATGGTGCAGGAGGGAGGATTTCAGATACTTGGATAATTGGGACTCATTCTGGGGTAGGCAGGACCTTTACAAACAGGATGGTCTACACTGGAACCAGAGGGGTACCAATACCCTTGGGGGAAATTTGCTAATGCAGTTCAGGAGGGTTTAAGCTAACTCAGCAGGGGGATGGGAACCTAAATTGTAGTTCCACTGTCCAGGAGGTTGAGAGTAATGAGGTCAGAAATATGGTTTCAAGGTTGCAAGAGTGCACTGGCAAGCAGGAAGGTGGTTTGTAGTGTGTCTACTTCAATGCCAGGAGCATCCGGAATAAGGTGGGTGAACTTGCGGCATGGATTGGCACCTGGGACTTCAATGTTGTGGCCATTTCGGAGACATGGATAGAGCAGGAACAGAAATGGTTGTTGCAGGTTCCGGGATTTTGATGTTTCAGTAAGAACAGAGAAGATAGTAAAAGAGGAGGAGGTGTGGCATTGTTAATCAAGGACAGTATTACAGTGGCAGAAAGGACGCTTGAGGACTTGTCTACTGAGGTAGTATGGACTGAGGTTTAAAACAGGAAAGGAGAGGTCATCCTGTTGGGAGTTTTCTATAGGCCTCCAAATAGTTCCAGAGATGTAGAGGAAATGATTGCAAAGATGATTCTGGATAGGAGTGAGAGTATTAGGGTAGTAGTTATGGGGATTTTAACTTTCCAAATTTTGACTGGAAATATTATAGTGTAGTACTTTAGATGGGTTAGTTTTTGTCCAATGTGTGCAGGAGGGTTTCCTGACACAGTATGTAGATAGACCAACAAGAGGCAAAGCCATATTGGATTTGGTACTGGGTAATGAACCTGGCCAGGTGTTAGATTTGGAGGTAGGTGAGCATTTTGGTGATAGTGAACACAATTTGGTTATGATTACTTTAGTGATGGAAAAGGATAGGTATGTACCACAGGGCAAAAGTTATAACTGGGGAAAAGGCAATTATGATTCGATTAGGCAAAATTTAGGATGCATAGGATGGGGAAGGAAACTGCAGGGTACGGGCACAATTGAAATGTGGAGCTTATTCAAGGAACAGCTACTGCATGTCCTTGATAAGTATGTACCTGTCAGGTAGGGAGGAAGTGGTCGAGTGAGGGAGCCGTGGTTTACTAAATAAGTTGAATCTCTCGTCAAGAGGAAGAAGAAGGCTTATGTTAGGATGAGCTGTGAAGGCTCAGTTAGGGCACTTAAGTATTACAAGCTAGCCAGGAAAAACCTAAACAGAGAACTAAGAAGAGCCAGGAGGGGACATGAAATGAAGTTGGCAGAGAGAATCAAGGAAAACTCTAAAGGTTTTTATAGGTATATCAAGAACAAAAGAATGACTAAAGAAAGATTAGGACCAATCAAGGACAGTAGTGGGAAGTTGTGCGTGAAGTCCAAGGAAATAGGAGAAGTGCTAAATGAATATTTTTTGTCGGTATTTACACTGGAAGAAAACAATGTTGTCAAGGAGAATACTGAGATATAGGCTACTAGACTAGATAGGGTTGAGGTTCACAAGGAGGAGGTGTTAGCCATTCTGGAAAGTGTGAAAATAGGTCAGTCCCCTGGGCCGGGTGGGATTTATCCTAGAATTCTCTGGGAAGCCAGGGAGGAGATTGCAGAGCTTTGGCTTTGATTTTTATGTCGTCATTGTCTACAGGAATCATGCCATAAGACTGGAAGGTAGCAAATGTTGTCCCCTTGTTCAAGAAGGGGAGTAGGGACAATCCTGTTAATTATAGACCAGTGAGTCTTACTTCAGCTGTAGGTAAAGTGTTGGAAAAGGTTATAAGGGATAGGATTTATAATCATCTAGAAAGGGATAAGTTGATTAGGGATAGTCAACACGGTTTTGTGAAAGGTAGGTCGTACCTCATAAATCTTACTGAGTTCTTTGAGAATGTGACCAAAGAGGTGGATGAAGGTAAAGCGGTTGATGTGATATATATTGATTTCAGTAAGGCATTTGATAAGGTTCCCCACAGTAGGCTATTGCACAAAATATGGAGGCATGGGATTGAGGGTAATTTAGCAGTTTGGATCAGAAATTGGCTAGCTGAAAGAAGACATAGGGTTATGGTTGATGGGAAGCGTTCATCCTGGAGTTCAGCTACTAGTGGTGTACTGCAAGGGTCTGTTTTGGGTCCACTGCTGTTTGTCATTTTTATAAATGACCTGGATGAGGGTGTAGAAAGATTTGTTAGTAAATTTGCAGATGACACTGAGGTCAGTGGAGTTGTGGACAGTGCCAAAGGATGTTGTAGATTACAGAGGGACATAGATAGGCTGCAGATTTGGGCTAAGAGGTAGTAAATGGAGTTTAATGTAGAAAAGTGTGAGGTGATTCACTTTGGAAGGAGCAAGAGGAATAAAGAGTACTGGACTAATGGTAAAATTCTTGGTAATGTAGATGAGCAGAGAGATCTCAGTGTTCGTTTACATAGATCCCTGAAAGTTGCCACCCAGGCTGATAGGGTTGTTACAAAGGCATACAATGAGTTAGCTTTTATTGGTAGAGGGATTGAGTTTCGGAGCCACGGGGTCATGCTGCAGCTGCACAAAACTCTGGTGTGGCCGCACTTGGAATATTGTGTACAGATCTGGTCACCGCATTATAGGAAGGATGTGGAAGCTTTGGAAAGGGTTCAGAGGTGACTTACTAGGATGTTGCCTGGTGTGGAGGGAAGGTCTTATGAGGAAAGGTTGAGGGACTTTAGGCTTTTTTTATTAGAGGGAAGAAGGTTAAGAGGTGACTTAATTGAGACATATAAGATAATCAGAGGGTTAGATAGGGTGGATAGTGAAAGCCTTTTTCCTCGGATGGTAATGGCTAGCACAGGGGACATAGCTTTAAATTGAGGGGTGATAGATATAGGACAGATGTCAGAGGTGGTTTCTTTACTCAGAGAGTAGTAGGGGCAGGAATGCCCTGCCTGTATCTGTAGACTCGCCAAATTTAAGGGCATTTGAATGGTCATTGGATAAACATATGGATGAAAATGGAAAGTGTAGGTTAGATGGGCTTCAGATTGGTTCCACAGGCAAGCACAACATCGAGGGCTGAAGGGCCTGTACTGCACTGTAATGTTCTAAGTTCTGTGACCTACTTTAGGCATGTGATTCCCACACAGATTCCAAATTGGAGAACATAAAGGTGCTTTATCATCAATACCTTCTGCAACATTCTCAGAGTTTGGAAATGCATAACTCAACCCTCTCCAACATGAAGAAAATGTCTTTAAAGTCCAATTTCCGTGTTGTATTATAGAAGTTTGCTAATCAGGTCCAATAATTTTTCCTGGCCCTTCCTCTTCCCTATGTGCTTCTCATTTATGGTAAACAATGTTGCCAGATCTGAAATCTCACCCGGACAGTCTGATCTTATGCCTCAATGCTATTATTTCTTTCTGATACTTCAGCTTTAATGATTATTTTTCTACCTGCGTGTAATATGGGTTCAACATTGAGGTCACCCTTGTTCTTTCTAATAATGGTGTATCATCACACTGTATTGAAGGCAATTTTGGATTCTGAATGTACACTAATTGACCTATAGCCCCCAATCATCACTTAGGAATGTTTTCATGCACTGCCAACGTCAGTGTCATTTGTAATTTACAGTTTGGCTGATGTGTCAGTATTTTGTGAAATGTCTTATCCAATTATTGCATGGTTTCTTTCATGCAAGCCATTGCTAAACAGACTTCTTGCAGCAGAAATTGTTACTGTAATATTTAATTTCTCACATGTCACAAAATTCAACATTTGAAAATTTATCTCCATTATCCATTACGAATGTTGTTGGTGGCCAAAGGCCTATGCCGACCCACTTTTCCATGACTTGGTCCATTATAGTCTGTCCCTATTGCTTGTCACCGTGGATATTCTAAATCTGGTCACCATACCCACAAACTATAATTGACATTCAATCTTTGTCCCATTTCTTCATATCCAAAACTGCTGTTTCATTCAATTCTGAGCTAAAGGAACATTGATAACTGGGAGTAATTTCTTGCAACAATTAATGCATTTATCACATTGTGACATGACTTTTTCGATAAGGGATTTGTAATCTTAATCCATAACTCCAGCATGTTTTAACTGTAGCTTCAATTTTTGTGAAGAAGTTCTGAGCAAATTATTTCTGCAGTTCCCAAGTGATGCTGTTCATATCAGTCAGACTCCTATCAGCAGAGATCAATAATACTTGTTGGACCTCTCAACAAGAAATTCCAGGTTTCCGCCACAGAATGTGATTATTCCTGGTTTGTGCCTTACTGAATACAAATGCTGTATCATTCTCCCATGTCCAAACAAAATTTCACTTATTTCATCGAAGACCTATTCAGTAATCATGTTAGTCGAAAAGTGCTTATGAAATGACATAACCTTGTAATTCGACCCATCTTATTTAAAGATGATAATGAATTATCATCCCGGGTGCAACTTTTATTGTTTGATCCTATTTTTGTCAGCTTTGTCCTAGATTAATATTCCAGCCAATCGATTCCACATACTGCTGAGTACAGCCACTTTTTAGCGTGACAGTGTTGGGTAAAGTGAGGACTGCAGATGCTGGAGATCAGAGTCAAGAGTGTCGTGCTGGAAAAGCACAGCAGGTCAGGCAGCTTCTGAGGAGCAGGAGAATCGACATTTTGGGCATAAACCCTTCATCAGGAATGAGGCTTGTGGGCTGGGGGGCTGAGAGATAAATGGGAAGGGGGTGGGGCTCAGGGGAAGATAGCAAGGAATGGGATGGGTAGATGAAGGTGCGGGTGGAAATGATAGGTCAGAGGGGGTGGTGGAGTGGGAAGGAAGGAAAATGAACAGGTATGACTGGTCAAGGGGGCAGTACCGGATTGGAGGCTTGGGATTGTGATAAGGTGGGAGATGAACCTCCACGAGGTGGTTGAACAGTTCATCAACTTCACAAACACCTTCTACCTGATCTCAAATTCACCTGAACCACCTTGGACACCTCCCTCCCCTTCCTGGACCTCTCCATATCCATCTCTGGCAACCAACTAGACACAGACATTTACTACAAATCCACTCCCACAGCTACCTGGACTACACCTCCTCCCACCCTGCCTCCTGTAAAAATGCCATCCCTTATTCTCAATTCTTCCGCCTCCACCGCATCTACTCCCAAGAGGACTAATTCCACCATAGAACATCCCAGATGGCCACCTCCTTCAAAGACTACAATTACCCTTTCTACATGGTTGATGATGCCCTCCGGAGCATCTTCTCCACTTCTCGCTCCTCCACTGTTGAATTCTACCCCTTCAATCACAACAGGAACAGAACCCCTGGTCCTCACCTTCCACCTACCAACCTCTGCATACATCGCATCATCCTCTGCCACTTCCGCCACCTACAAACAGATGCCACCAATAGGATATATTTCCCTCCCCACCCCTATCTGCATTCCAGAGAGACCATTCCCTCCGCGAGTCCTTCGTCAGATCCATGCCCTCCACCTGCCCACCCCCCACTCCTGGAACCTTCCCCTGCCACCGCAGGAAGTGCAAAACCTGTGCACACACGATTCCCCCTCCCCTCCATCCAAGGCCCCAAAGGATCTTTCCACATCCGACAGAAATGTACCTGTACTTGCACACATATTACCTACTATATCTGTTGCATCCATTGTCGTCTCCTCTATATCGGGAAAACAGGTCACCACCTTGTGAATTGTTTCAGAGACCATCTCTGGAATATCTGCACCAACCAACCCCTCCACTCCATGGCTAAATATTTTCACTCCCCCTCTCACTCCATCAAGGACATGCAGGTCATGGGCCTCTTCTATCGTCAAGCCCTTACCACCCGATGCCTGGAGGAAGAACACCTCATCTTCCGCCTTGTGACCCTGCAACCACATGGGATCAATGTGGATTTCACCAGTTTCCTCATTTCCCCTCCCCCCACATTATCACAATCCCAAGCCTCCAACTCGGCATTGCCCTTTTGACCGGTCCTACCTGCCCATCTTCCTTCCTTCCCACCCATCCACTCCACCCTCCCCTCCGACTTATCATTTCCACCCGCACCTTCATCTACCTATCACATTCCCAGGTACCTCACCCCCAGCCCCATCCCCGACCTATTTATCTGTCAGCTCCCCCCAGCCCACAAGCCTCATTCTTGATAAAGGGCTTATGCCCGAAACACCGATTCTCCTGCTCTTCGGATGCTGCCTGAACTGCTGTGCTTTTCAGCACCACACTCTCGACTCAAGTGCTCATGGGCCACCTGAAGTTATTGGCCACTAAAATAAGATTTTCCAGCTGTTGATCTTTATTTTATTCGCCCATGAAAACTATTTCACAAGTTGTTGCTTCAAATATTTGACTGCTGGCGGTGATATTTAGAGTCATATTGGAAGCATCTATGAACTATTCCCTGTGGATTTCTGGGATTCATTCATTGTCAGCTATTATTCCAATGGCTGCATTTTCCCTTGACTGGGAAATCTATTAAACATCTGACCAACCTCGAAGCATCTCACAGCAATACCATCCTTCTGTAAGTGCCTGCAATTAGGCTCCCTTCAACTTTGACAATCAGTAATCATGAAGTCTTCCATTCTCTGTATCACTGCAGAACTCCCAATATGTCTCGTGGAGGTAAGTGAGAAGAAGTGTTTCTGAAAGTAATATGTACTGTAGTTTAAAAAAGACAACAGACTATGGAATTTATGGTTGAATCTCCCTAGCATTTTAGATGGCATCTTTGAGGTTGAACCTTTAGTATAACATCAGCTATGATTGAGCAGGCTTGATGTACCAAATGGCGTAATCCTGCTCCTATATCTCATAGTTTTACAGTCTCAAATTCCATGAGATATTCTCCCAAGACTGAACACCCAGTTTATTAAACTTATTAACTGGTGACATGCCTCATAGGCTTCTAACAAGTCATCCTTCCTTTAAGCTCTGGGCATGATTGCAACTGTGGATGAGGGGCATCCAGCTGGCTGTGAGGAAGAAAACCATCTGGCCACAATGAAAAAGATGTCTTGAGGCAAAAATTGATCACTACAGGGAGGTACAGGAAAGAATCCAGGACAAAACCCAACTAAAGGACTGCTGTGCTAGACCAGGTTGTCAACAGTCAACCTGTATGCTGCAAAAGTGAATCAATAGAGCGTTCAATGATTCCCAGGATGTGCCCTGCTCACTGAGTCCACCTGTTGGAGCAATCTCCAAGTATCCAACTGCAAATGCTATCAGAGCTCATGAACGTGTCTTTGTATTTCAATCCATTCACTTCAGAAAGAGAAGTTTCAAGCAAGTCAGGCATGCAACAAAATGAGAGACCGATCTCATTTTCATGCTCATTCATGTTTCAAATCTTTTTGTTTGTTCTTTATCTAATAACTTTACCACTTAGACTGAGGTCATTTCCAGAAAGTTATGTGAGAAACTAACTTTTTATCTTGTTTAAAAATAAAGCTGTGCTGTTGGTTTTTATTTAAGTTGAAACATTCAAGATTAAAAGTATGCTGCATACAAGATTACACAATTTCTAATCTCATGCATTACTCTGAGGAAACAGCTGGTATGTGGTTGTGACACTGTGGACTCAAGAATAATTAATGGAATTGTACATAGATATGTTATAACCTATTCCTGGGATGAGGGTCCCCAGTTCATTATGATCCTGGGTGAGGAGAGAGAAAATGTCTTCCCTTCTTCATTCAACCAACCCTCCCACCTTCCCCCGCAACCCCCCATCACCACCACCACTTTGTGACTGGATGGTCACAGCAAGAAGACGTTAAAACAAGGGTTTCCTTCCGTCTTGAATACTTTTCCTGTTCCAAAGTAATAGTGTTTTAAACAGAGCCAATTTGAAAAGGCCTTCTTGTGTTAAAGAAAAAGTGAGTTTATGAATTGCTGAGAGGCAGGAAAATAATAAACCACAGATATATACATACAGATTAAAAAAGCATGATTAAAAAGATTATACATAAAAAAAGTTATACAGCTCAGTCTTTGGTATGTCCATATGGAGGGTGATAAAACATTGCAGCTGTTAAAGCAGATGATTCTGGTAGCATTGATTTTAGCAGTTGAACAGTTTTTATTTTGGAGATTCTGAGTTTTGCAAATTAACTGAGGACTTGTTCAGTTTCTTGTTCGAGTGTGGTTTTTGATTAGTGACTTGCTTCCAACAATCAGTATGAGAGAGAGAGACTTCCTATCCTTTTCATTCTTACTTGTGAGTACAAGGGTGTCAAGTAGATGATCCTAACTATAACCTGTAAAGCAAACTCTCGTCCAGTAGCAGTAGGACTCCGGACTAGCTTACATAGACAATGCTATATGCACTGTGGAGCTGCATTCCCCTGACAGAATCTAAATGCATTTAATGGTTCAACTGATTCCACATCTTACTACAAATTGTTCTCTGCATCACCAATATTAAATCTGCAGTATGACCGCACCCTAAATCTATAGTTGGATTATGGTCTGAATATTTAGTATGATTGATGCTAAACCTATGGCGTGACTTAGTCTGGATCTATAGTGTGTCTGTACCTGAAACCATGATATACCTATGCCTTAAATCTATTGCATAACTACTTTTAACTACTGGTTACATTCAACTCTTTAGTGCATTGTGCAAGAAAAATTCACGCTGTTCTTTTCTGCTTAAGAGTCTGAGACAATGACTTGGAAATTCTGCAAAGGTTCACGAGGTCTTTAACATAACTTCTATAGTAGATTGTTGAAATCGCCAGGAAAAGGGTGGAAATAACTGAAAATATTTCCGTAAGGATGCTGCCAATCCTCTGTTGAATTTCACGACCTGTTAATCAAAATGTTTGGAATACATGCTTTTCAAACATAATACTGAGATATTCCAGGACACAGAAAATCTTTAACGTCTGGATCCTTTAATTCAGGGAAATGTTTTGTTGGAAATGATAATGGTCAGGACTTGACTCTGTTTGAGAAACAAATAGGAGCCAGAGAAGATCTGAATACAGATATATCTGATTACACTTGAGATAGGTCATTGAACAAAAGACAAAAGGAATGTTTTGGGTACATTCCATATCATCATAAATTATATGATAAGCCTCTATCCAATTACTTAACAAGCAGTGTTGGACATGGAACATAAGCTAATTACCAAGCTTTGACAAGAACTCTAGTTACTCAATGATCACTCTAGAGATAGACCATGGTAATGCATTAATGTGTGTACTAACAAGATAAGTGCTATAAAACATAGAATTTTAGATTTTATTCCAAAACAGACACATATAACTATGAAATCATGCCGACTATTTCCACATTTCTGGGCACAATGTATTGTTCATGGCAGCAGCAACTTATCTATTATTCCTTCCAAATTTTTCCAAGAAATTTACTAATCACTGTTCTAATGTTACTGGCTATGACTTATGTTCCATACATTAGTGCTTTGTTAAGTGTTGCTGAGTTTTATCAAGAACAATCTTTGTTGGATTGTGAGAACATTTGAGAAGACAGTTCCCAAAATTCTTGAAATGGGAAGCGTGCAGACTAATGATACCTCTGCAGGCTGAGGAATTATTGCTGGAGTTGATGTACATTGGCAATATGTTGTAGAATAAATTGCATTGAATGGCAGGATGTACTAAGAAGCACATCTCCTGCCATTTGCAGCCACAAACAAATTACAGACTTAGGCTTTTGACATAACCCATCCTAAACTCCATCATTTCTACCTTCCCAAATTGCCCATGTGAATGTGCATTGCTAATTAAAAGGCACAGTTTGCTAGTTCCCAGTCATCAAGGCAGAAGTACTTGGTTAAAGGAACAATATTTTGGATGCTGAGAGGATGTTTTCCCCTTATAGGGGAATACAGAACAAGGGACACAGTTGACAAATAAGGGTGATCGCCCATTAAAAAGAGAGATGAGGAGATTATTTTCAGCCAAAGGTCATCAGTCTGTGGAATTCTGTTTCCCAGGGAACAGAAGAGGCAAAATTACTGATTAACAAGGGAGTCAAAGGTTAGAGTGAGTCGAGAGGAAAGTAGAGTGTGGCTCACAATCAGATCAGCCATCATCTTACTAAAGCATGAGGAGGGAGCTAAATGGCTTACTCCTATTTCTATTTCATACGTCTGAATGCTCATATGTTAAGCTCAGCTTGCTTCTGGAAACTAAGTCATATCTTCTGAGTCACTGAAATATCCAAAATAATGTTCCACTAGTAGCTTCCACTTCTTTCTGCATTAGCCTTGAAATGTTTTGAGCTGCACCCTATTTTTTTTTTGTGGCTAAGTCTGAGTTACATTTTCTTTTTTGGAAATTTTTGCTGTAACGCACAGGGATTTTCTTACCAAAGTCATCTAATTGACTACTTATTGACTACTATTAGCAACCTTCATTTCTGATTCCAATCCCATGTTGCCACACACTAATCCCAGAACAACTTGCCACTTAACAGATATCTCAGAATTCAACTAGATCCTTTGTGCCTGTACCATCTTTAAAAGCTTGTTGTGCACCCAGACAAGTAGTCAGTCTGGAACTGCCCTGCATTACCCCCTGGTTGCAGCAAACAGGGGAAAATAAGTGCTCTGTTGTGTGGGCAGTAACCCAGAGGTCCTGCTGTGTGTGGGTCGACACAGGCAGGACTTCATATTCCCCCAGGACCAGCAATGGAGGCCATGACACCAGACCATGCCAGCCTAGTCAGAAAACCTCACACCCTGAAAAGTCCACCTACATCTGGTTTGGAACAGTTAAATTGCTTAACAACATCTAAATCAGAACCAAACAGAACAAACATCTGGCCAAATAATCATCTGGTTCTGATGGATGTCAATTCTGGCACGGCCGATTCAGTGATCGCAAAGCTAGTCTTTAACAAATTTGCTCTAAACTACAGCCCATAAGATTGGACAAGACCTCAGCTAGACTGAGAACCTATACTAGGGGACCTTTACAAATTAAGGTTACAACTTTGTTTCCGATCTCTTATGAGATGCATCTGGTTCAATTACCTGTGATTGTAGCAAAAGGCTTGGGCCCAAGCTTGATGGGACAAAATTGGTTGAGAGAGATTCACCTAGATTGGCTCAACATTTTTCGATTAGAACATGGCTGCCTAAGTGAAGTCCTGCTTAAATACCCAAACGTTTTTCAGGAAGGTCTTGGGACTATCAAAAGAGCCAAAGCCACTTTGCACGTTAACCAGGAAGGTATTCCACGATTGTGAAAGGCACACCCTGTGCCATTTGTCTTCCAGGCAAAAGGCAGAGGGATGTTGTGAAACTTGAAAGGGTTCAGAAAAGACTTACAAAGATGTTGCCAAGGTTTGAGGGTTTGAGTTATAGGGAGAGGCTGAACAGGCTGGGGCTATTTTCCCTGGAGCGTCGGAGGCTGAGGGGTGACCTTATAGAGGTTTATAAAACCATGAGGGGCATGGATAGGATAAATAGACAAGGTCTTTTTGTTGGGTTGGGTGAATCCAGAACTAGAGGGCATAGATTTAGGGTGAGAGGAGAAAGATTTAAAAGGGACCTAAGGGGCAACTTTTTCAGGCTGCCAGAGGAAGTGGTGGAGGCTGGTACAATTACAATATTTAAAAGGCATCTGGATGAGTGCATAAATAGGAAGGGTTTAGAGGGATATGGGCCAAATGCTGGCAAATGGGACTAGACTAATTTAGATATCTGGTCGACATCGATGAGTTGGACTGAAGGTTCTGTTTGCGTGCTGTACATCTCTATGACTCTAGAGAGTCTAGAAATCAGAAGGCTGGAAATTGAAGGAATCATCAAACCAGCCCAGTCTGCAGAATAGGCAGCACCAATTAAAGCAATTTTGAAGCCTGACGGGTCAGTTTGCCTTTGTGGGTATTTTAAACAAATAGTAAACCATTTTTCACAGCTGGATAAATACCTAACCGCTTGCACAGAGGATTTATATGCAAAGCTGACAGGGCAAATATGCTTCATACAGCTAGACATGAGCCATGCATATTTGCAGTTGTGGTAGATGAGGAATCCCAGAAGTATGCTACAATTAATACCCATAAGGGTTTGTACTACTATAGAAAACTGCTACCTGGGGATATCATTAAAATTCACACAACACCAGGTTATAGTCTAACAGATTTATTTAGAAGCACTAGCTTTTGGAGTGCTGCTCTTTCACCAGGTAGCTCCAAAGGCTATACTTCCAAATAAATTTGTTGGACTATAACCTGGTGTTATGTGATTTTTAACTTTGTCCACCCCAGTCCAACACTGGCACTTCCACATCTGGAATATTGTCAGACTGCAATTTTGCAGTGGATGGTGCAATGCCTACCCCAGGTTGCCATTTAACTAGATAACATGATAATAACAGGGAAGACCAATAAGAGAATTTGGACATGGTCCTTAGATGTTTCTTGCAAGTGGCATTCATGTAAGATGGGAAAAATGCATGTTCCTGGCAGGCCAAGTGACGTACTTGGGCTACAGAGTTGACAAGATCCAATTAAATTCCATTGGAAGATAAAGTGAGGACAATCAAAGGTGCCCCGGTACCACAGTTTAGGTCTTTCCTTAGCCTGGCAAATTATTACAGAAAGCTCATACATAACCAGGGGTGGCATGGTGGGGTCAGTGATTAGCACTGCTGCCTCACAGTGTCAGGGACCCAGGTTCAATTCCGCCCTCAGGTGACTGTCTATGTGAAATTTGCACATTCTCCCGATGTCTGCATGGGTTTCCTCCAGGTGGTCCAGTTTCTCCCCACAGTCCAAAGATGTGCAGATTAGGTGAATTTGTCATGCTAAATTGCCTGTAGTGTGCAGGGTTGTGCAGGTTAGCTGGATTACCCATGGGAAACACAGGGTTATGGGGATAAGGTAGAATGGTGAGTCTGGGTAGGATGTTCTTTGGAGAGTTGCTGTGGACCTGTTGGGCTGAATGTCCACACTATAGGGATTCTATGATAACTTGGCTTCCATCTTGGCACCTCTGCATCAATTCCTAAAAAGGGTCAGCTAAAAAAGCTAAGCCATAGCTTTCAGGGAAGTGAAGAAACATCATCCTGTAAAGTGTTGGCGCAATATGATCCCAAACGAGATCTGGTATTGACATGCGATATCTTCCTGTGCAGAATTGGAGTAGTATTATCTCATAGATGGCCAAATGGAGAGGAATGCCCAGTAGTGTAATCATCCAAGGCTTTGGCTAATGCAGAATGTAAATACATCCAGCTAGAGCAAGAAGGTTTGGTGGTCATATTTGGAATCAGGAACTTCCACCAATACCTTTATGGAGGTAAATCTATAAATAGTAATGGAGCACAAACCCCTACTAGGTCTGAGGCAGTGCCACTCATTGCTTCCGGCCAAATTCAGTTGTTGGCTCCAATACCAAGTGCATATAACTACAAGCAAGAACACCATCTGGAAGGCCAAATAGCAAATGCCGATGCATTGAGCTGCCTCCCACTGACAGAAACATCACCAGTGGTACTGGTACTGGAAGAGTCAATAATGATTTTATATTTTCTGGACAGACTTCCTGTTACAGCTGACAATATCAGACTTTGAGTCTAAAAAGATCCGGTCCTGAAAAAACTGAAACAGCTGGTGGTGAAGGAGGAAACCAAAGGGCCGTCACAACCAGAGTTGAAACCTTTTTGGACATGGAGAGATCACAGTAGAGGATGATTTATTATTATGGGGAGAAAGAGTGATTGTCCTGAGCAAAGGTTGCTGCCAGATACTGGCTGAATTCCACCAGTGTCATCCAGAGGTTTCCAAAATGAAGATGTTGGTGAGAAGTTATGTCTGGTAGCCAGGCTTGAATGCAGCTCAGCATGGGGAAGTGCCCAGAGTGCCAACAAGGACAAGAATTACTGCCAGCAACTCCCCCACATCCATAGAAATGGCTGGGTAAATGCTGGACTCAGTTGCACGTCAACTATGCAGATCTTTTCATGGACTTAATGTTCTCAGTCATTGTAGCCCCCCTGGACAGCTGGACATGTGTAGACTTCATTTGTCAAACGAAGGATGACAATAGAAAAGCTGCATTCATCTTTTGCAATATATGGATCAGTGGTGCTGGAAGAGCAAAGTAATTCAGGCAGCATCCGAGGACAGGCAAAATCGACGTTTCGGGCAAAAGCCCTTCATCAGGAATGAAGCGTGGAGAGATATGCTAGAGGAGGGTGGGGGTGGGGAGAAAGTAGCATAGAGTACAATGGGTGAGTGGGGAAGGGGATGAAGGTGATAGGTCAGGGAGGAGAGGGTGGAGTGGATAGGTGGAAAAGGAGATAGGCAGGTAGGACAAGTCCGGACATGTCATGGGGACAGACAGTGCTGAGCTGGAAGTTTGGAACTAGGGTGAGGTGGGGGAAGGGGAAATGAGGAAACTGTTGAAGTCCACATTGATGCCCTGGGGTTGAAGTGACAAGCCAAGCAGAGAAATGCAAGAGAATTCCTAGAAGCATAATATTCCAACCGGAATGCTATCAATAAATGCACCAATTTGGATCCCATCTGTCGTCCTGAGAAAAGAATAGGAAATGACATCACCAATCCAAGGAAACTTAAACACCTAAATAGAAAGTGGGCCATAATACCTGTGCTTCACTGGAGGCTTACTGATGATGTTTTTACCTTTTGCAATATATGGACTCCTGGAAATGTTGTCACAGATAACAGGCCATTGTTTACCAGCAGGGAATTTAAATATTTCCTGAAGTTGAAGTATAAGAACAGCTCCATAGCATCCATCATCCAGTGACCTGGCAGAAAGAACAGTCCACCTTGTTGAAACAGCATACAGCTTCATAAGATACCAAACTGTGTCCCAGTTCCTACTTGTAGTGATTGGAACAAGGACCAAATGGATCTCACTGACTGTGAGATCCTTAATTGGGGTTGTTAACTTGGGCCAATTAGGGAGTCCTGCATGACAGATGTAAACAGGAGATTTACGTTAGAGCCCGGGTGTCCTTGGAGAAGGAGCACGCGGTGTCCACCAACACCCTGGAGTTGTTCAGGGAGAGGTGGGCACCGCAGGGAGTGGAGTGCATCATTTCTCCCTCCAATTCTATTTTGATTTAGTCCCTACCCTCCCCTTCACTGTTTTTGATCACACAGCACTGCCCTTTGATGTGAAGGGCAGTGTTTATCACTGGCCACCCGGGTGTTTTCCTATCTTCCTGGTGGTGGAATTTGAATAAAGATTCGTGCACTTTGTGTCTTTCACTGTGTCTCACAAAAAAAAAGTAAACAATACACCTTTAGAGTTTTTTTTTAGATTACTTACAGTGTGGAAACAGGCCCTTCGGCCCAACAAGTCCACACCGACCCGCCGAAGCGCAACCCACCCATACCCCGACATTTACCCCTTACCTAACACTACGGGCAATTTAGCATGGCCAATTCACCTTACCTGCACATCTTTGGACTGTGGGAGGAAACCGGAGCACCCGGAGGAAACCCACGCAGACACGGGGAGAATGTGCAAACTCCACACAGTCAGCCGCCTGAGTCGGGAATTGAACCCGGGTCTCTGGCGCTGTGAGGCAGCAGTGCTAACCACTGTGCCACCGTGCCGCCCCCAAATGTTGATGGAAGTTGGGAGGGACTGGGGGCTTGCTGGGTTGTTTGGGGGGGGAGGGGTCTGTGTTTTATCCACTGTTTTTTTCTGTAATTGGACTGTCTTATGTACATGTCATTGTTACTGTTTTGTGACTGAAATTGGGATTTGAGGTTTGTCCTCATTTCCCTGTAAACTGGTTGAACGATAGGGTTTGGGGCCTGGCTTTGCTGCTCCACTCCCTTGTAAATTACTGTTTCTCTGTATACAACTGTTAATGTTAACTTTTTGTTTTGTAAACTGTGTATTGTTTAATAAAATTTAAAAAAGATTGTCAGACAAAAAAAAAGGAGATTAAAGAAAAAATAAACAGGAGATCCACAGAGTCTCCTCATTCGAGGGACTGGCTCTGAGCTAGCTGTAGATACATAACTAAAGGGTGACTTAGTGACGGAATACTGGCCCTTGTGCAGTTATTTCACTGTTTGATTAGCAGGTCACCCCTCATTCTCCAGCAGAGTTGCTAATGGGGAGAAGATTCCACACCAGGTGAAATCTGATCTTCCAGGGCCTGGGGGAAGGGTGAAATAGCATCAAGAACAGCAATGCTAGACATAAGATTCCACTAAGTGAGAGACACAGTTTACTTCAAGGGACAAGGTTTGGTGTAGGAACCAGGGAATGGCCCTACATGGGTAAAAGGCTTGGTTGGTGCAAGGTCAGGACCAGTGACGTATTAAAGTTTGGGTTGGAGCAACAATCCTGAACAAGCACATGGACCATATGAAAGTTGCAAACTTGCAAACGATGTGGGAGCAAAAGGTGCCCTGCTCCTTGGAATGGTTGGAAAGACTGTTGGAACCTCGGAAACTGAAATGGACATGGCGGATCTTGTTGCATCATCACCTTTGCCGCCAGAGAAAGAGAGTGAATTTGTCCTGAGATGCTCCGGATGAAAGAGTCATAGAGTCATAGAGATGTACAGCTCGGAAACAGACCCTTCGGTCCAACCTGTCCCTGCCAACCAGATATCCCAATCCAATCTAGTCCCCCCTGCTAGCACCCGGCCCATATCCCTCCAAACCCTTTCTATTCATACACCCATCCAAATGCCTCTTAAATGTTGCAATTGTACCAGCCACCACCACATCCTTTGGCAGTTCATTCCATACCCGTAACACCCTCTATGTGAAAAAGTTGCCCCTGAGGTCTCTTTTATATCTTTCCCCTCTCACTCTAAACCTATGCCCTCTAGTTCTGGACTCCCCGACCCCAGGGAAAAGACTTTGCCTATTTACCCTATCCATGCACCTCATAATTTTGTAAACCTCTATAAGGTCACCCCTCAGCCTCTAAAGCTCAGGGAAAACAGCACCAGCCTGTTCAGCCTCTCTCTGTGTAGCTCAAATCCTCCAATCCTGGCAACAGCCTTGTAAATCTTTTCTGAACCCTTTCCAGTTTCACAACACCTTTCCGATAGGAAGGAGACCAGAATTGCACGCAATATTCCAACAGTGGCCTAACCAATGTCCTGTACAGCCGCAATATGACCTCCCAACTCCTGTATTCAATACTCTGACCAATAAAAGAAAGCATACCAAACACCTTCTTCACAATCCTATCTACCTGCGACTCCACTTTCAAGGAGCTATGAGCCTGCACTCCAAGGAGGCGAGCTCCTGTGCGTTATAAGCCATCTGTATCTGATGCAGAGTTGGAGGCACCTGACCCGGTTCTGAAACACCCAAGGAGATGCTTCAATAAAAAGGGAACTCAAAGGGAATAGTGATTCTCACAAGGTCAGTGAGGTGTATCTTATAGAATATGAGTTCCCTGTCCAATCAGGGAGTCCAGGCTGACAGATAAAAAGCACTACTGCTATGCAGTGGACATGTGGGGGGAGAAAAGAGGAGTGTCACATCTTCTGACACACTGAGAGCTGGTTCTGAAGGAGCTACCATCAGTGTCAAGGACTTTGCACATATAAACAAAGGGTGATAGGAGTTTGTGGAGGTATTTCAGAAGTTGGCTTAGTAACTAGTCCCAGCAGTGTGTGCAGCCAAAATGTGCTTCCTCTTTAAGAAGTACAAACTGGCGTTAAGTAGTGCTGGCTAACATAAAGTAGTGTTAGCCTTCCAAGAGCTTGGGCCTCCTGCTAAGGCATTCAATCATTCTGCAGCATGTTTAATACTGGGCTACAGATCACTATCATTTCAATTAGCAGAAAGCATGGCACAACCATCAGACACTCATTAAACACTCACAGTCCCTAGGCCCAATTTCCAGCCTTATCCAATCTCTCCGCCAGTGTCATCCAAAGTGTAAAAATCACTGAGTAACACAATAAATAATGGTACAGTCTGTCAAAGTTGTGGGAGTTCTTTCAGAATTACACAGAACAGATGGGACATGGCCAGAGATATGCATAAATATATGGATAATATTTTGTGCATGGTTTACAAATTTGATATACATGTTGATTGCTTAACTGAAATATCACAACGGCAGAACTTGACATTAAGTGGTTTAATGCTTTTGTGGACAGCTTTATATGAATCATATTGGAAGATGTGGAGTTCTGTACTACCACCAAACACTTTCATCAACATATTACAAATTCCAGTAACTTACATGGGAACAGTTTGCTCACAGCTTGCAGCTGCAAAAGATCTCATAAATTACAAGGCTAAACAATACCAGGTGCAATTCATTTGGGAGAAACTAGAATTGGTTAACATCTCAACACAGACATCTTAACATCTCAGATCGGTGAACAATCTGTGAAATATGGATATATGACAAACCAACGCCAAGAACTATTGTAATGCCAAAGTCCAAATGCTTCACAGAAATTACAACTTTACTTTATAAACTACTATAAAATAGCCTCCAAAAAAAAAATTTGCTCACCTAAACTTCAGAATGTTTACTATATTCTCAGTATGTACCTTTTGGCTGTAAAGAATGGCAACTGATTATTTTAACTGCCATGATTTCTTATCAAAGTTAGTACTGTGAAAAGACTGCCCTGAGAAAAGGTTTCTTGTAGAACAATCTTCCACGTGCAGTTGCCATAGTCTACTTGAACTTTTTATTTCCATTTTGTTAAGATATGTCATTTTTATTTATATTGCAATCTCCTATAGAGATTTCCAGCTCCAATTTATTTTCTCTCTCAAAATACCTTTCTTATATTTTTAATAGATAAATTGCAAACAGAATGCAAACTATTTTTGAATTTGCAATTGTCAACTTTTGGATTTCTGTATCAGAGCTTCAAGTACAGAGGTACAGGTTTGTGCATTTAAAATTCAATGCACAAATAGAATTTAAAACATTAATTGTGCATGCATGATCCAACAGTTTCTCTGAGAACACTTTATTGCCACATTTATATTGCAGGGCTATCTCTAAATCCTTCAAGCCTCCAGACAGCTTCAGAAGAACCTTAAAGGGTCTTCAGCAACATAGACTATGGTGAGAAATTTGGCAGAGTCACGCAAGGAGCCTAACAAGGTTTGTCATCATCAGAAGCAACTGACTACATCTATGAACAAAAAATAGGAACAGAAGTAGGTGGTTTGGCCCCTCCAATCGCCTGAAATTCAACAAGGTCATGTTGATTCATCTGCTGAAGGCCTTAATTCCTCTTTAGCGACAGCTCAACGTAGCCATCAATCCCTGATATTTCAAAGATCAATCTTCCTTCTTTTAAAATACTTCCAGTGATCAAGCATCCTCAACACTCTATGCAAAAGAAATTCTTTTGTATCTGTTTTTTTTAAGTGAGTGTTCCCTTATTCTGTAATTATGTCCTTTAGTTCGCGGCTCCCCCATTCGTGAACATTTCCTCTCAACATCTTCCCTGTCAAGCCTGCTCAGCATCTTGAGTGTTTCAAATCAGTGGTTAGTACTGCTGCCTCACACCAGCAGGGTCCTAGGTTCGATTCCGCCCTCAGCTGACTGTAGAGTTTGCACATTCTCCCCGTGTCTGCGTTGGTTTTCTCTGGGGGTGCTCTGGTTTCTTCCCACTGTCCAAAGATGTGCAGGTTAGGTGGATTGTCCATGCTAAATTGTCCATAGTGTCCAGGGGTGTGCATGCTAAGTGGGTTAGCCATGGGAAATGCAGGGTTAGAGGAACAGGGTAGGGGATGAGTCTGAGTGAGATACTCTTTAGAGGATTGATGTGGACTCGATGCGCTAAATGGCCTGCTTCCACACCTTAGGGATTCTATGATTCTAAGGGATTCTATGAGTTGAGTGAACAAGATCACCTAAGATTGATGATCTAATTTTACCCACCGAGAGCAAACTAGACACTAGGAATTTTTGAGATGGTAGTTAAAGCCAGTATCTGGCAACTTCGATTTGCCACTGGCTGTGAAGAGCCTCCAGGATGTATAGGAAGTTGAGAGCTACATTTCAGTGTGCACTACAATGAGCATTGTAATGCTGCTGTAAGGACAGTTTGTGCACAAGCACAGGAACTCAGCTTGTGAATTGGAGCAGAGTGCATCTTGGGACTGCTCACTTATGCTTTTAGTTCTCACTCGCTTACCTGGAAGCTCACATCATTTCTGCTTTGCCTTGCCATACCAATTAGTGCAGTCACACAACCAGGCAGATTGCCTTGCTGCTCAGCTGTACAGCAGTGACATCTTGCTGTACAGCAGTGTGCTCCGAAAACCTCACACTTGCTTCATGGGCCAACAGGATTTGCAGCAAACACACTACATGTGCAGCAAATAGGTAGCCATATATCAATGTCTTAGGAGGGAATAATCCTCACTCATTTAGGCACCTGGGAGACAGGGGGTGCCAGCACAGTGAGTCAAGGGCAATGTCCAATACCAGTCCAGGGGATTGGCACAATCAGGCATTTGCTCAGGATGATGTTGGCGAGTGAGGAATGTGGGATGGGGGGTAGCGAGGATGTGTCTCTGCAGTGCAGGGAGTGGGTCACGATCAGTGCTATGGCTCCATTGTTACCAGTCCAGGTTAATGCAATCAGGGAGATGTATCAGTCAGGGACCTAGGCACTTCCCACCCAGGGCTACCTGGTTAGGTCACTCACAAGAATGATCCACAATCAGTCTGCTGTATCTGTCCTGAGAAACTGAAGGGAAAGGAGGTTAGGGTGAAAAGGGAAGGAGACTGAAAAACCTGATGATGGGGATTGGGGCTGCAGGCTGGGGGAAGGGGAATGACAATTGTGAAGAGGTGCAGCTGTATCTATATAGGGGGTGGGGAGATATGGAAAAGCTGACTGGAAGCAGGATAATGTGGGAGTGACATTTCATCGTCAGACAGGAGCATCCAGACTTCAAAGGGGAGACAGAGTAAAACCATACCTGGCACGGTCACCTTATTGCCAGGGTTTTGAGAAGGGAGAACAATGGACCGGTGAAGGCTCTTGTAGTCAGACTGAACAAGAACCCTGTGAAGTGTGAAGCCTATGGGGTTCACAGGAAGGGCTTTCAGGAAAAGGAGATGTTCAGGGGCTTACTGTCAAGGAGAGGAAGAGGCTAAAAACCATTACTATTACAGATTTGTGCTGGAAAGCAAAACTACTGCTTTGTGATAGATATAATACTGTGCAATGGAAAAGAAAATGGCCACGATCACCTGGGAAGGGTGGGGCAAGGGTCTTGACCTGTTAGGATGGGAGCTACAAGATCCACTGATGTGACGACCATTAGAGCTTTGCTTTCAGACCCTTGCACTGTACAGAACAAAGACATTGGGGTGCCTATTCTCTGGTGATTCTAATCCATGATGCCAACAGAACCCATTATTCTGTATACATGTTTTCATCTTACTTCCACAAGCTGGAATAGGTTCTCATCCCAGACATTGTTCCATGGTATATCCTGTATGAAAATGAAAGCTAGCTATCATGCTAGCACAGTTACATGGCACGGGGCTAGAAAGAGACTCAAACATTCAGATATTTTGAAAAATTACCATTTAAACAATTGTGAGATTCTGTATAGTTGTGCTGTTGTTCATGAGTGTCCTTAGAAGGATTCTTTTTTTCTCTTGCCCTCCCACTACTCAGTGTAGGTGCAGGTCTCGTGGCAGGCTGGAAGGACCCCACTCACCAGGGGAGACCCTCTGTCATGGAAGTTAGTAGGTGGCCCTGGGGGTGTTTGTTGCTGGATGGCCCAGAGATACTGCTGGTCTCCTTGCCAGTGATATGTGAAGCTCCTTGGCTACAACCTCCAAGGTCAGAGAGGAGCAGGCAAAGTGAAGGTCAAGGTCTGAGCTGCATTCTGGAATGCTCTGAGTGGAGACCTGTTTGTGGTTCCTCTCCCAGGTGGGGTCCTCCTGTCGCCTACTGAGATCACAGTCCCCCATGCCCCTGTTCCCATATCTTCAGTCATGACGACCAATGGCCAGGGCAACGGAGCACAGATCTGTGTATATATCCAGCAGACCTCAGTGTGCTGGACCTGATTCTCCAAGGCAACTGCCAATCTGTCCATGGGGCAGACAGATGATCACATGCTTGTTACAGCAGGTTCCCATCATGTAGCTATGCTCCTGCATCCTCTGGTATATGAGACCCATTAGCTCCCAACTCCCTCCCTGTGCATGTGGACGAAGTCCCTGGTTGTTGACCCTACAGGGCCCTCTCCAGCCTGGGCCTGAGCAGGTCTTGGTTTCTGACAGTCCTCCAAGTGCCAGGGTCCTAAGCTGTTCCTTCCTTATCCAGCTGCAGAGCTGGCACAGTGAGGTACTCACCAGATTGTGCTCCGAAACTTGCTAAACCTGATGTTCCTATGTGGGGTGGGGGTAGGGGGTGTTGTTGGTGGTTTGGCAGCAGCGGTATCTGAGCTGGCAGACGATGCAGGAGTAGCCTTGCTGCTGCTTCCTCAGAGGCCTCAGGACTCTCATCACTCAGAGGTCTAGAAGGTGCTTTCTATTGAAGCTGCCTGTTTTTCTATAGTGGCTGTGCCAACCCCATGGGCACCTGCAAACACTTTTAGATTAGATTACATTACAGTGTGGAAACAGGCCCTTCGGCCCAACAAGTCCACACTGACCCGCTGAAGCGCAACCCACCCATACCCCAACATTTACCCCTTACCTAACACTACGGGCAATTTAGCACGGCCAATTCACCTGACCTGCACATATTTGGACTGTGGGAGGAAACCGGAGCACCCAGAGGAAACCCTCGCAGACACGGGGAGAACGTGCAAACTCCACACAGGGGAGAGAAAACCTTACAGCCAGTGATTGGAAGTGTTAGGCAATAAATGACACTGACAACAGAGTTAATGTGCAAGTTGCAGGGGAATGAAGAGTGGTACTTACTCAGTTGGCAAGACATTAATGTCTTGGCATTCCCATAGGAACAGTCCCTACTTTCTTCTACAAGTGCCGGGATTCTCTTCCTGTAATAGATAAAGAGCCTGATGACAGGAACCCCTCTGCCCATCCAAATCTTTCTCCCTGTTATGGGCTGTTTTCTTCTGGTCTGGGAGAAAATGAGGGATTGAGTAAGATGAAAGTGGGTGGCAGTTCTGTTAGTCATCTCTCAACCTTGTATGTTCCAGTGAAAGAAATCCTAGCCTATCCAGCCTCATAACCTAAACCTTCCATTCCCGGCAACATTCCGGTAAATCTCTCTGAACCTTCTCCAGTCTAATAATATCTTTCCGATAACAAGGAATCCAGAACTACACAGAGTATTCCAGAAGAGACCTCACCAATGCCCTCTACAACTTCAACATAAGGGCCCGACTCTTATACTCAAAAGTCTGAACAATGAAGGCAAGCATGCTAAATGTCTTCTTAACCACCCTATCTGTATTTGATGCAAACTTCAAAGAATTATGTAACTGAACCCTTAGGCCTCTGTGTTCTATTACACGATCCAAAGCCTTACTTTTAATTGTATAAGGCGAAAGTGGGTACTACAGATGCTGAAGATTAGAGTCAAGATTAGAGAGTGTGATGCTGGAAAAGCACAGCAGGTCAGGCAGCATCCAAAGAGCAGCAAAATTGACATTTCAGGCAAAAGCCCTTCATCAGAAAGGCCTTCATGATGAAGGGTTTTTACCCGAAACGTCAATTTTAATTGTACAGGTCTTGCCTTCGTTTGATTTACCAAACTGCAATACCTCACATTTGATTATCCAAATTAAACTCCATCTGCCACTTTTCAGCCCATTGACCCAATTAATCAAGATCTCTTTGTAATTTTAGATAACATTCTTCAATGTCCCTACCATACCACCAATCTTGGTGTCATCTGCAAACTTACTAACTATGTTGTCTATATTCTTAATCCCTGTGGAACACTGTTGGTCACAGGTCACCAGACCAAAACACAACCCTCCACCATCACTCTCTGTCTCCTACCAGTAAAGCCAATTTTGTATCCAATTGACAAGCTCACCCTGTGATCTGACTTTACTAATTAGTCGACCATATAAAACCTGTCAAAGGCTTTACTAAAGTCTAAATAAACAACCTCTAATGCTCTGCCTTCACCAATCTTCTTGGTAACTTCCCCAAAAAACTCAATCAAGTTGTGTGACTCGATTTCCCTTGCTGACTCTCCCTAATCATTTCTTGCCTCTCCAAATGCATACGATATATGATATTAATATAAGATATTGTATAAGGTATTCAGCTGTTTTCTTAAGACCTTGTCTTGACACTAGAATTAAACTCATGAATTTCTGACTTAATCTGTCGGAATTTCTTTCTGAAATCCCATATTGTATATCAAACTGAGGCTAATTCTTTGTTTTCTTTCTGAGAATGTGTTCCCATCAATTTTTTTCCCAGTAACATCCCCTGATCAGAATTCAAAAGGATAAATTTCTTCAGGGCTTCTGCTATTATAACCTCAACACAGGTTCTCTGGTTTTTCTGTTGTAAATGTAAGCAGAATTGTATTCTGCCAAATTTCTTGTGGTGATACACGAGTAGCTTTAAGGAAATCTACCCCACTAACTCATGCTATTGTTGTAAAAATGGCTATGGACTCTGCTAACTCATCTCATTTGATACTCTTACTGAATGAAACTAGACAATAAACATTTGTAGGCTGTTAGACTAGGCAGTTCAACCCAATTACCTAATGTAATTACTCACTTTCAGACATAGGCTATTGGGTCATAATTAGCCAAAAATGAATGACTTTCGTTTGAGCATTCCAATTTACAAATTAGGAGCAGGAGTATGTAGACTGATGCAGTTGAAAAATTTGAATGCAAATTTGAGAGTTTGGCATGTGGATAATTCAGTGAAAGGGTAAGAAAACATTGTTTCCTTTTGCTTTTACTTTTCAACCTTTCTCGCTCAATAGGAGTTGATGCTTGCATTACTACAGGAAAAGACACTTGCTGAGTACCTAGTAAGTGGCTAAAGGCTATTCTCTCCTTAGATTTTAAAATAGTACACAAATTGGTGGTCATTAGTTTAAACTCTCTAAGGATGGGATGATAGCTGGTGTGTTAAGACTGCAACATGTGGGAACTCCTTGATACCAATATGATCCAGAACAAACACAAGGGCAGTACAAGAAGTTTTGACTCACATCTTAAGTACTGGAGGTTGAACCACAAACATTGCAATGCATCAGGGAGGGGGTTAGTACCTGGATTCCTTGTACCAGGAATATGTCACACCATTTAGGGTCTTCTAATGTGGCCAGTATTCAGGGTGTGATCATGAGCGAGGCTGGTAAGGAGACAAAGACAGCAGCAGTGTAAGATTCACGATATTCATAATAAATATTAATGGTTTAGATGAAGGAATTAAATATAACAATTCCAAATTTGCTGATGACACAAAACTAGGAGTAATAGTGAGTGGTCAGGGAGATTCAGAAAGGTTGAGTGAGTGGACAAATATATGACAGACAGTATAACATGGATAAGTTGAAGTTATTCACTTTGGTAGGAAATCAGAATAGCAGAGTATTATTTAAGTGATAGAGTAAATTACTGCAGATGCTGGAATCTGAAAGCAACAAATGCTGGAGATCACAGCAGGTCAGACAGCATTCATAGAAAGAGAGCTCTGATGAAGAGTCATCTAGACTCAAAATGTTAGCTTGCCTGACCTGCTGTGATCGCCAAGATTTGCAGTTTTCATTAAATGATGAAAAATTGGGAAACGTTGATATACAAAGGTATCTTGGTGCTTTTGTACATCAATCATTGAATGCAAGCTTGCTGGTGCAGTAAGCAGTTAGGATGAGAAATGGTCTATTGGTCTTCGTTGCAAAGGTTTTGAGTACAGGATAAGGATGTCTTGCTGTATCTGGATAGGGTCTTGGTGAGACCACACTGAGAGTATTATGTTAAGAGAGTTAAGCAAAGTTTAATCAGGCTGTTTACTGGGATGGAAGATTTGTCAAATGAGGAGAGACTGGGGTGACAAAGCTTGTATTCACTGGAAATTTTGAAGAATGTGAGGGCATCTTATTGAAATGCATGCAAAGCTGAGAGGGATGAACAGACTGGATACAGTGATTTTTTTTCACCTAGCTGGTAGTCCCAGGATACAGGGTAGACCATTTTGAAATGCGATAAGTAAAATTTCCTTCATTCAGAGGGTGGTGACCCTATAGAATTCTTTACCAGAGAAGGCGGTGGAAGTCAAGTAACTGAATATATTTAAGAAGGATATGTATGGAATTCTAAAGGTTAAAGATGTCAAGGGGTACAGGGACAGAGCAAGAGTCTGGCATCGAGATAAAGGATCAATCATGATCATACTGAATAGTGGATTAGGCTGAATGGGTTAAATGGCTAATTCTTGCTCTTATTTTTTGGTTGAGATTAATAGGAAATGGAATAAAGATGGTAATCCAGTATGGAATTGTACAATAGTTAGATATGATCTTTGGTCAAAAGATCAGGACATAGAATTACTTTGGGCGGAGATGGGGAATACCAGAGGAAAGAAGTTACTAGTTGGAGTGGTCTACAGATCCCTGAACAATAACCACAATATAGGACAAAAATATACAAGGAAGAATAATGAATGCTTATGATAAAGGGCAACTCTAATCATGGATGACTTTAATCTACATACAAACTGGAAAAATTAGATAAATGGTATAAGCTTGAATGAGGAGTTTGTAAAAGCCTTTCAAGATTGGTTCTTGAATGTGCTGCTCCAATAAACTATTGGAGAACAGATTATTTTAGACTTGATAATGTGTAACATGACAGAATTAATTAATAACTTCAGCGTAAAAACATCTTTCGATTGCAGTGATCACAATATGTTTAAAATTTTACATCCAGTTTGAAAGGAAAAGATCAGATCTAAGGCTGAAATTTTAACCTTAATTAAGGGTAACTATGTAGGGAAGAAAGCTGAGCTAGTTGGAGTGAAATGTCATACTAGGCCAAGAGATTGATTACTCGAGATTTTAGAATACTCAGAATAAATATGTTCTTGTTTTAAATAGATTTTCTGAAGGGAGAACCCACCTTCCATGATTAACTAAAGTCTGGGAAAGCATCAATCTTAAGGAATATGCAGCTAAATGCACAATGATGAGTGTCAGGTCATATGATTGCTAAAAATATAAAGAATACCAGAGAATGATTACAATGCTGATTAGGAGGACAACAATCTTGTGTGAAAGGAAGCTCAGTAGAAATTTAAAAACAGATAGCAAGACATTCTACAGGTACTTAAAAAGGAAAAGTAAGTGTCCATCCTCTAGAAAATGTGAAGATGGTCCAGATGATCCAGTTCATCCTGGGGTCTTAAAGGAAGTAGTGACTGAGGTAGTAAATGTGTTCATGTTAATTTTCCAAAATTCTGGAAAGGTTTGATTAGGTTGGAAAATAGCAAATATAAGTTCTCTACTAAAGAAGGGAAGGGGACAAAAAGCAGGAAACTATAGGCCAGTTGGCCCGCTGTCTGTCATGGGAAAAATGCTCAAATCAATCTTTACGGATATTATAACTGGGCATTTGGAAAAAATAAAACAATCAAAAGATGGTTTTGTGAAAGGGAAATTATTTGTAACAGTTTGAGTTCTTTGAAGAAGTGACATATTTTATGAATAAAGGGGAGCCTGTTAAGATACTTTTCTTGTATTTCCAGAAGGCATTTGATAAGGTTCAAGATTAGAGTAGTACTGGAAAAGTACAGCAGGTCAGGCGGTTGTCGCATCAACCTTATTGTGCAAAAGGAAAACTCATAGTATAGGGAGGAACATATTAACATGGACAGAAGATTAGCTGGCTGGCAAAAAGCATGCATCAATGGGTCTTTGGCTGATTGGCAGTGTGTGACAATGACAGCATGGAGACCCACAGAGGTCTGTGCTGGGACCTCGTTTTTTTACAATTTATGTCAATGACTTAGATGAATGGAGTGAAAGGTCAAAGTGCCAAATGGCCTGATTCTGCTGCTGTCTCAAATCTTCATAAATCTTAAGCCTGCCCAACCTTCAAAAGGTTCATGGCTGATCTGACTGTGGCCTGAACTCTACATTCTAACTTATTTCCGACAACCTTTGACTTCATTATTAGTCACTCTTTACCTCTGCATTAAAAATATTCAATAGCTGCACTTCCACTGAGGAAGGGAGTTACAAAGACTTGTAACCTATGGAGAGAAAACTTTTGCCCACATGCTTTGCATTTTTATAGCATCCTTCACAACTTCAAATTTGGGATGACCCAAAGCACTTCACAACCTTTTGCGGTGTAGTCATTGTCATGAAGTAGGAAACATGACAGTTAATTTCCACACGGCAAGCTTTGGCAAGTCAGGTCAATAACTTTGGAATAAGGATTTGCTCTAATGGCTGGGTTGGTCAGGCTGGAATGAGAAGCAGGGCTGGGCATGTGCCACAACTGGATGAGATGCTGTGCCTTTCCAGGGGCCAGTGGTGACTCTGGATGTGTGCTAACCCTTCCTGTGGATTACTTCAACTCTGGTGCCTGTTGTCCTTCCATGGCAGCCTCAACTGGCACTTAGCAGCTGGTGAGGATCAGGGGAATCTGACTGTTTAATGAAAACAAAGTGCCACAAAGGCTGCAGGTGAGTGTTGATGTGCTGTGAGTTCTGCCCAGTCAAAGTGAAGAAATTCAATAAGGCAAGGTAAATGGCAGGAGTAACTATGACTGTCTTTCACAAACAGCAATGCAAGAGTGAACCAATTAATCGTATCAGTTTTGTAATGTTGATCATCAGGTTGATTGTTGATTGGTCAAGACAGCTGGGAGAATTCCAATGCTCTTCTGCAAAACCCTAAGAGGTGAAAGATGATATATTTAATATGTTATATGAAATATGGAAATATAGAAAATAAAAATGTAGGTGCGATTATCTCAGTTTTTCTTCACATAACCAGGAATCTATAGTCAATTGTGGATCCTGGTTAAGATCAGCTAATTCAGTTCAATGTATGAATCATCCTTGGGACCTTCCTGGACTGTGTGGCTCCATTCCAGACCTTTCTCAACTTGACAAAATAAGTAAGGAATTCCATCAAAGCAAGATTTCTCTTCTTAATATCTCCAAACCTGGTAAACAACAGCTCAGGTGTACATTTACTCAGCGGATGAGCTTTACAGTAAAATTTAAAAACTTAATACAACTCTCTATTACTCTTTCAGGAAAAAGTAACAAACTTATCAAACAGTACAAAACATTGGCATCCTGTAAGCACTAACATTGCGCAAGGCATTACAGTCAGTAAGTAGCCAAATGTCTGTTTAGAAAGGCAAATTGTCTCCAGGGAGATTTAGAAAACTGGAGGTTTGAATTAGTAGAGATCAGTATAGTACGCTTATAAACTCCCTTTCCACACTCCATCAGAACTCAAATGCTTTGGATAGGGATTAGAAAAGTACAAGAGTAGCTTTGGAATTTAAATCTTTTAGTTTATTGTTTGTTTTAATTGTTTTAAGCAATTGGATGCACTGTTTTATCTTGTTGTATATTAATAAGAGGCTTGTCTTGTGAAAGAAATTGAAGCTTTGATTGTAGACATTTTGATGATCATCATAAATGTCTTGAAAACAGACAATAAAATCAGATGTTTAAAAAGACATGTGTGGGTATTTAATTTTGGCCAGGCAACTGACCACTCATTCCAAGACAGTGGATTAAAAGGACAAGTTTTGGAAATACTGCACAGGTCTGGGCATCGAAGGAGAGAGAAACGTTAACACTCTAGGTAATGACCTTTCTTCAGAACAGATAAGTTTAGGAATGTAATACCTGTTAAGGAGGTTGATTGGAGAAGACTGGAAAAACACAAGAGGTATGATCTGAGGGAAGGAAGAAAATCAGTGACATTAATTGACGAAACAGTTTGTGGGGCAGAGACAAAGGGAGTACCAGTAGGATAAGAAAAGAAAGAAAGGTTGAGCCCAGGGGTGTGAATGGCAGATTAATGACCAGTGACCAGCAAGAATTATGTTGGACCAAAACCTGCTAAAAGAAAGGGACAAAATTTATTGGGCTAATATAAAGCAAGGAATTGAAAATCTGAAACAAAAACAGAAATTGCTGGAGAAACTCAGCAGGTCTGGCAGCATCTTAGGGGAGAGAACAGAGTTAATGTTTCAAGTCTGGTGACTCTTCATCAGAAATTAAAGTGGAGGTTGTTCTTGGGGGACGAGTTAATGATCAAAAATTGTTGAACTCAGCCTAGCTGGCTGAAAAGGACCTAATCAAAGGATAAAGTTCTTGGAGTTGGAGTTGAACTTCACTGGAAATCTCTGAGGACAGAGATGTCAGTGTATGAGTTGGGGACAATTGAAAGGTTAGGCCAATGGAAGCTTGGGGGATCATGGACTGAACAGAGGTGTTACACAAAGTGGTCATCCAGTCAAAAAACACTACTTGTCAAAAAAAAACTCACTAGAAAAAGCTTTTCAATCAGAAAAATCATAAGTCAACCATTGCCCTATCCTACTGGTCATTACATTAAATTTGGACTCAACTTGTGATTTTGCCTTGGATACCACGAGCTTTAATTTATTCTCCTACTTCTAAACTTATTAGGAAGTGGTAGGGCGAGCAATCCAGAGATAGTAATTTCAATGTTCTGCTTGTTAATGTTTTCCCATCTGTGAGGCATTGTGGTTCAGTGGTTAGCACTGCTACCAGGGACCTGGGTTCAATTCCAGCCTTTGGCAACTGTTAGCATGGAATTTGCACATTGTCCCTGTGTCTGCATGGGCTTCTGCTCGATACTTTGGTTTCCTCCAACTGTCCAAAGATATGCAGGTTAGGTGGATTAGCTATGCTAAAATTGTCCATAGTATCTAGGGATGTGCAGCCATGATAAATGTGGGGTTATGGGGATAGGGTTCCGATGCTCTTTGGAGGGTCGGTGAAAACTCAATTGGTCAAATGGCCTCTTTCTATACTATAGGGATTTTATGATTCTACCTCTCTGCACTCTCCCTGTTGGATCTCATCCCTCTTTCAGTCTGAGCTGTTGATACCGATATAAGCATATCACTGGCTGTTTTGCCCCTCTCTTCAGAATATTCTTGTTGTCCCCAGTAGCATTCTTGTTCCCAGAAGCAGGCAACATACTAGCCTGGAATCATGTCTGGCCTGGAATCAGGCCTGTGACCAGTGGAGTGCCACAAGGATCTTTTTGTCATTTACATGAATGATTTGGTTGCGAGCATAAGAGGTACAGTTAGTAAGTTTGCAGATGACACCAAAATTGGAGGTGTAATGGACAACAAGAGGACTACCTCAGATTACAATAGGATCTTGACCAGATGGGCCAATGGGCTGAGAAGTGGCAGATGGAGTTTAATTCAGATAAATGCAAGGTGCTCCATTTTGGGAAAGCAAATCTTAGCAGGACTTATATACTTAATGGTAAGGTCTTGGGGAGTGTTGCTGAACAAAAAGACCTTGGAGTGCAGGTTCATAGCTCCTTGAAAGTGGAGTTGCAGGTAGATAGGATAGTGAAGAAGGCATTTGTTATGCTTTTCTTTATTGGTCAGAGTATTGAGTACAGGAGTTGGGAGGTCATGTTGCGGCTGTACAGGATATTGGTTAGGCCACTGTTGGAAAATTGCGTGCAAATCTGGACTCCTTCCTATCGGAAAGATGTTGTGAAACTTGTAAATCTTTTCTGAACCCTTTCAAGGGTGTTGCCAGGGTTGGAGGATTTGAGCTACAGGGTGAGGCTGAACAGGCTGGGGCTGTTTTCCCTGGAGCGTTGGAGGCTGAGGGGTGACCTTATAGAGGTTTACAAAATTATGAGGTGCATGGATAGGTAAATAGGCAAAGTCTTTCCCCTGGGATCGGGAAGTCCAGAACCAGAGGGCATAGGTTTAGGGTGAGAGGGGAAAGATATAAAAGAGACCTAAGGGGGCAACTTTTTCACACAGAGGAAGGTACATGTATGGAATGAGCTGCCAGAGGAAGTGGTGGAGGCTGGTACAATTGCAACATTTAAGAGGCATTTGGATGGGTATTTGAAAAGGAAAGGTTTGGAGGGATATGGGCTGGGTGCTGGCAGGGGGGACTAGATTGGGTTGATTTATCTGGTCAGCATGAACGGGTTGGACCGAAGAGTCTGTTTCCATGCTGTACATCTCTATGTCTCTATGACTTGTCAAGGGCTAGCTATTACTCTAAAACAGTTAACTGAGGTCTCATGCTACACGGAAAATACTAAATATGGAATACTAAAAGAACACAATTTTAAAAGGCACCCCAATTTCCAACAGGGGATGTGTTTTCTTTACTCTTAATGAAGATGTTTTTACAGGTTCCAGAGCAATCCAAGATAGGGTGAATGAAAGGCATTCTGATCATTTGTGGTGGTGGGATACAGGGATCTGATCTCTAAACCCAGCAGGTCCAATTGTGATGGAAGGTGCCTTTTGGTTCGGAGCAGGGCCAGTGAGTGCCTAATGTCAGAGAGAGAAGCAGGGCAGGTGGTATGCTGTAAGCTCATCTGACTTACCTATAATACTCCTAGCGGTGAAATGAACACACTTCAGCCCATTAGTACCATCGTGTTCATTCACCTGTGTCTACCTGTCCTTTCTTTCTGAATACCTACCTTCCCCTCAATGCATCCACTTGCTGACCGGCTGCTCTGGTTCGCAACTCCCTGCCACTCTAGTTGAAACCCTCCCGAGTAGCACTAGCATACCTCCCTGTGAGGACACTGGTTCCCCGTCGCTCTTGCACAGGTCACCACTGTCCCAGAACAGGTCCCAATGATCCAAGAACCTGAAACCCTGCACCCTGCACAACCTCTTTAGCCACGCATTCATCTCTCCTATCTTACTATTCCTTGCCTCACTAGCAGGTGGCACTGGCAGTAACCCAGAGATTACTACCTCGGAGTCCTGCCCTACAGCCTCTTTCCTAACTCCCTGTATTCATTCTGAAGGACCTCATCCCTCTTTCTACCTATATTGTTGGTACCAATGTGTACCATGACCTCTGCTGCTCACCCTCCTCCTTAAGAATTTCATGCAACTGCTCAAAGATGCCTTGACAACACACCATCCTGGAGTCTCAAATGCGGCCACAGAAACTCCTGTCTATGCCCTGAATTAGCGAGTCTCCAACCACTCTCACTTGCTTGGATCTTGCCCGACCCTGCTCTACCGTAGAGCCAGTTGTGGTGCAACAGGCCTGGCTGCTGCTGTTGAATTCCCCTGAGAGGCTATCCTTCCCAACGGAATCCAAAACGGTATACCGGTTAGAGAGGGGAATTGCCACAGGAGACTCCTGCACTACCTGCCTGCCTCTCTGGCAGTCACCTATCTACCTGACTAAACCTGTGGTGTGAGCACCTCCCTGTAACTAGTGTCTACCACACTCTCTGTCCCCTGTATGCTCCTTAGTGTGTCCAACTGCCTCTCCAACCATACCACCCAGGCTTTGAGGAGCTGCAGCCAGTCACACTTTCCTACAGACATAGGTGCCAGGGACACTAGACTGCTCACTGATCTCCCAACATCTGGCAGAAGGAGTACACCACTGCCCCCTTTACCATCTCTGCCCCTTTACACTAAGAAAGATTTAAAAATCTTACCTTGCCTTATCTTGCTTGCCTTACTCACTGAAGTCCAGTATTCACCTAAGCCCACATTTATATCAACTAGCTGCACTGACTGGTTCCTTAAATGAAAATGCAATCTTTACAAGCAGATCAAATACCTCCTGGACTACCACTAACTTCTGAACAGATTATCTCAACTTCTCCTTTTTCTTTGTTGGAGGAAAAAGGAAGGATGGAAACACTGCAGTGATGTAAGTTTGGAGCTCACTGTTCCTTGACACTGGATTCTTCCTTACTCTGCTGCTTGGTCATGGTGACTGTGCCAACTTTTCCCAGGATGCTCAGCAAAGTATCTCAGCTGTCCTCTATTGGTTCTAGAATACTCAGGCTAGGAATACTCAAAGGACATAAGACTGTAAGACATAGGAGCAGTAATTAGGCCATTCCGCCCATCGAGTCTGCTCTGCTATTCAATCACGGCTGATAAGTTTCTCAACTCCATTCTCCCACTTTCTCACCATAACCATTGATCTAGTTGGTACTGTAGAACATGTCTATCTCAGTCTTAAATGTACTCAATGACCTGGCCTCCACAGCCTTCTGTGGCAATGAATTCCATAGATTCCCCACTCTCTGGCTGAAGAAGTTTCTCCTTATCTCTGTTCTAAAATGTCTTCCCTTTACTCTAAGGATGTGCCCTTGGGCCCTTGTCTCTCCTGCCAATTGAAACATCTTTCCTACATCTACTCTGTCCAGGCCATTCAGTTTTCTGGATGTTTCAATTAGATCCCCCTCATCTTTCTAAACTTTATTGTGTATAAACCCAGACCCTCAAATGTTCCTCATATGTTAAGCTTTTCATTCCTGGGACCATTCTCGTGAACCTCCTCTGAACCCATTCCAGGGCCAGTGTATCCTTCCTGAGATATGGGGCACAAGACTGCATACAAATCTCCAAATGTAGTCTGATCAGAACCTTATACAGCCTCAGAGGTGCATCCCTGCTTTCATATTCAAGTCCTCTCAAAATAATGCATTCAGCCTGTAAGTTTACCTTGAAGAATCCTGGACTAGAACTCCTAAGTGCCTTTGTACTTTAGACTTCTGAATTTTCTCCCTATTTAGAAAATAGTCCATGCCTCTATTCTTCCTACCAAAGTACATGACCTCACACTTTCCCACATTGTACTCCATCTGCCACTTCTTTGTCCACTCTCTTAACCTGTCCAAACCCTCCTGCAGCCTCCCCGCCTCCTCAATATTACCTGTCCCTCTACCTAGCTTTGTATTATCTGCAAACTTAGCCAGAGTGCCCTCAGTTCCTTCATCTAGATCGTTAATGTATAAAGTGAGAAGTTGTGGTCCCAATACTGAGCCTTGTGGAGTACCACTTGTCACTGGCTGCCATCCTGAGAAGGACCCTTTTATCCCCACTCTCTGCCTTCTGCCAGACAGCCAAACTTCCATCCATGCTAGTATTTTGCCTGTGACACCATAGGTCCTTATCTTGCTCAGCACACCCCTGTGTGGCACCTTGTCAAAGGCCTTCTTGAAGTGCAGGTAGATAATATTCATTGGCTCCCCTTGGTCTAATCTGCTTGTTACTTCCTCAAAACATTCTAGCAGATTTACCAGGTATAACCTTGCTTGATGAAACCATGCTGACTTTGCCTAGTTTACCATACACTTCCAAGTATTCAGAAATCTCATACTATACAATGGATTCCAGGATTTTACCCACAACTGTGGTTAGGCTAATCAGTCTGTAATTTTCTGTCTTTTGCTTTACTCCCTTTATAAACAGGGGACATTAGTGATTTTCCAGTCCTCTGGGACCCTCCCTGATTCTAGTGATTCCTGAAAGATCACCACTAACGCCTCCACTATCTCTTCAGCGAGATCCCTTAGAACTCTGAGGTGTGTCCATCTTGTCCAGGTGATTTATCCACCTTCAGGCCATTCAGTTTTTCTAACACCTTCTCCTTGGTGATGGCTACCATACTTAGTTCTGCCCCCTCACTCTTTTCAATTTTTGGGATATTATTCATGTTTTCCATCAAGAAGACTGACGAAAAGTAATCATTCAGTTCCTCAGCCACTTCCTTGTTCCACAATGTTGTCCCTCCAGCGTCATTTTCCACCAGCCAAATGTCCACTTTTGCCTTTTTTTTGCCCTTTATATATCTAAAGAAACTCTTACAGTCTTCCTTTATATTATCCTCATATTAGTTTACCCTCATATTTAATCTTCTCCCTCCTTTTTTTGTTGTCCTCTGTTGGTCTTACAGCCCTTCGCCACATCATATGCTTTCTCTTTTGTTTTTATCCTATCCCAGCCTTCCCTGGTCAGCCAGGGTTGTCTCATCCTCCCTGTACCTTGCTTCTTTTTCCTCAGAATGAATCTCTGCTATATCTCCTGAATTACTCCCAGAAACTACTGCCATTGCTGTTCCACTCTCTTTCCTGCTAGGCTCCCTTCCTAATCAATTCTACCCAGCTCCTCCCTCATGCCTTTGTAGTTGCCTTTATTCAATACTGTTACCTCTGATTCTAGCTTCTCCCTCTCAAATTGCACAGTAAATTCAGTCATATTGTGATCACTGCCTCCTAAGGGTTCCTTAACATTAAGCACCCTTACCAACTCTGCCTGATTGCATAACACTAAATCCAGTATTGCCTGTTCCCTAGTGGGCTCCACCACAAACTGCTCCAAAAAGCCATCTTGTGGACATTCCACAAATTCATTTTCTTGCAATCCACTACCAACCTGATTTTGCTAGTCTGCCTGCATATTGAAATTCCCCATGATCAGTGTAGCTTTGTTTTTCCTACAGACCTTTTCTATCTCGTGGCATATCTTGCACCACAACTCCTGACTACTACTTGGAGGTCTGTACATAACTCCAATTATGATTTTTTCACCTTTGCAGTTTTGATCTGGCATAGAAGGGAAGAAGGGAGGCTGTTAGAAAGCCAGCAGGAAATTAGAACTTAATCTATCATGATATATGCCGGACAGAACGTGGTATAGAGTGAAATGGTAAAAAAACGTTTCTTAAAGCTTATTTTGGTTGCTCTAGTTAGTTATTGTGAGTGCCTTTTCTTCAGGTTGCTGTATTATTTGTTAAGTAATATTTGTTTTATGCTGAATGCAGCTTGTTTGTCACAGTTTTAAGAGATGAAATCTCTTTTTTTAGTTATTTATGTTGGTTGGATGAAAATATGGATCTTTTTATAATAGATTGGTCTCCACAGGGATTGTACAAAAGGCAATGATGACTCATATTGCCACTGACATGGGTGTGGCCTTCTTGAACCAAGGGTAGAGTCAGATGTGGGATTCCTGTTAACTCTGAAGCTTTGCATGCAAGGAACCTTTGTCATAATCAAGTAGATGTCTAATGCTCCAGGAATGGTTTCAGTAATGAGCATTGTGTCTCAAACAAACCACACAATGAGAGGCTGCCAGTTATTCTCTCTACATACAGCATAAAAGGTCCTTGCTTCAATCTGTGTGGCTAAAAAAATCTTCAACTATCCAATTCTGACAAAGATGTGTTGATAGGTCCAAATCTAAATTTTCCTTTGCATAATAAATACAGAACATGCTAGAAATGCTCAAAATGTAGATAATGGGGAATATAAAACCATATATTGAAGTTTACTGACAACTTTAAGATAGGTGGCATGCTAATCTGTATGGATGGAAGCATAAAATTACAAAGCAGTATTGATTAGCCGACTAAGTGAAATGCAAAATTATGACAAATGGTTTCCAACATAGGGAAATGTGTAACCATCCACTTTAAACCAAAAAAGGATAGATTATACATCTTTCTGAAGGCTCAAAAGAAGGGAGATGGTGGCATAGTGGTATTGTTGATTCATAAATATTCTAGAGACTCAAGCTAATGGTCTGGGAAGCATGGCTTTGAATCCCACCATAGATGATGGAATTTGAATTCAAATGTGGAATTAGCAGCTAATCTAATACTAATCATGAATCATTGTTATCAAAACCCACCGGATGGAGATCCAAGATGGCGGCAGTCTGAGTGGTCTGCTATTCTGGGCTCTGTGCCATACCTCTGGGCAAGGTGGATCCCTACCCCTCCTTATCAACCCCCCTCCCCCGCCCCCAGGAGAAAAAAGTATTAATTTAAACTTATTGACTACTTGGAGCTGCTGAAATCGTCCAGGACAGCTTTAAGACCAGGATGAATTCCAGTAAAGGAAAGGAGCCAAAAGGAACACAGCAGAAAGCGCACTCCCCTACTGCATCGGGAGTGCCTGTAGCCAGTGCTCAGTCTCCCGGGAAGGCCCCTTCAGATCCAGCAGGACAGTTGCATTCACTCTTGGAGTTTGGCAAACTCCGAGAGTGGATTCACCAAACATTTGAGCCACTGTCTGCCATGCTAAAAAAGCATGAGCAGGAAATCCAGCTGCTGGAATGAAGATTGGAGGCAATGGAGGAGAAGACAGCGGCATCGGAGACTGTGGCGGACGTCTCGGGAAGACCAGGTTCAGATTCTTCAGTTTCAAGTCAATGACCTGGAAAACAACAATAAAAGGAAAAACTTACGGATCAAAGAACTTCCGGGTCTCCCGGAATGCAAGTAAGGTGAGGACCTCATCGGCTTTCTGCAGGGACGGCTCCCGAAGTTCCTGGGGTTGGAGTCAGAGTTGGGCCTGGTAAGCATGGAGCGGGCCCGCCAGATCGCAATGCGCAGGTCCAGGCCAGACCCACGCCCCCGCGCAGATCCTGTATTATACAGAAAAAATACAGAAATAGCGGAAACAGCAAGAAGATTGGGAAGGAATTCACAAGCTTTAAGATATAAAGGCCCAAAGATAATGTTTTTTCAGGACTTTATAGGAGCCCTGATTAAGAAGAGGAGGACATTTGATGATGTCAAAAAAGAATTAGGGGATCTGAACATTGAATACTCCTTGAGGTACCCGGCCGTGTTGCGTTTCACCCATGGGAGGACGATATATAACTTTGACTCCGCAGAAAAGGCGAAGGACTTTGTGAAGTCTTTGAAATGAAGGACCTGAGCCGGGGTGGGAGGGGTGAGGGCATCACTGCGGACAATGGTCTGGATTTTTTTTATTACCCCCCTTTCTACTTCCCACTCCCATTTCTTTATTTTTGTAGTTATTGGTTTTATATGTACATTTTTGTTGTAAAATTGTAAAATTGGAATTATTTTAGATGTCGGTTTGTTGGGTATCATCTAGGGTTCCTTTTTTTTACTGCTGTTCTCTTGATTTTGTATTGGCAGTGGTTATATCTGTGGCTAAGATGAGTGGAGGTTAGATGGGTATCCATTGTTAACTTTCAGAATGTAAATAACAGGTTTTCTTCATTTGTGAATTGACTGGGGCTAGAGCATGGCCTCAGGTAGAGGCAGTTAAGATGGTAGTAAGGATTGGGAGGCGTGCCCCCTATGGGCAAAGGGGAAGATCTTGAGGGGGGTATTTGGGTGTCTGTTTCAGTTAAATGTTGTGTTTTTATTTAGTTGTAGTTGTTTTATTGGAATAGTTCTTAGATATCATAAAGTTAATATCTTTGTAACTCGTCACGCCTCAGATAAGTTCCCTCCTCCTGAGAAACTATGGGCTTCCCTAGATGGCCACGGCTAGTGATTTGTTCAGGTGGTGCACCTAGAATATAAAAGGGAGCCATTCTTCTATTAAAAGAAAAAATGTTTTATTAGGTCTCAGGAAGGAAAGGGTGGACATTGCCCTGCTGCAGGAAACACATCTAATTGATAAGGAACATCTGAAACTGCAGCAGGGGTGTTATGACAGGGTATTTTTCTCATCCTTCAGCTCTAAGAGTAGAGGAATGGCTATACTGATAAGAAGGAACCTCCCTTTCCAGGTAACGGATTAAGGATGAACATGGATGGTTTATCATTTTTAAAGCCCTAATACATGGAAAAGATTACGGTGTTTTGAATGTATATTGTTCCCCGGCGCACCCTCTTAAATTTCTAATTGATGCAATGGCTAAATTAATTAATCTTGGGGTTTGCTGTTTGATTATAGGAGGGAATTTTAATCGCCCAATAGATCCAGAGATTGACAGGGTGCCAAAAGGCCTGACAGGTATGCCAGTGCAGTCTAAACAGTTGGTGGACATGTGTGGAGGTGAGTTGGGACTAGTGGATGTGTGGAGGTACCTCTACCTAATGGAAGAGACTTCATGTTTTATTCCAACCCACACAAGTGCCATACACGAGTTGACATATGTTTTATGGATAGAACATTGGCGTGCAAAATTGGGAATATAGCTGTTTCGGATCATGCGCCAGTGTATTTAGATGTTAAAATCAAGGGTAGTGGAATGGATGCACATCACTAACGCGTGGATCCATTTTTGTTAGGGGCTAGTAAATTTGTTGAATATATTACAAGAGAGTTCAGGGCCTTTTGGGATATCAATTCAGGTACGGCTAGTAATCTGGCAATGCTTTGGGAGGCCACAAAGGCATATTTACGAAGTCTGGTCATTTCATATTCGACGACTAGAAAGAGGCAGAGGGGGGAGCAGCAACAGATGCTGGAGGCCCGACTGAAGATAGCTGAGAAAACATATTATAATAGGCCGTCATCGGTTAAGCTTCAGTGAGTCACAGCTCTCCGGGCTGCTCTCAACTCAATGCACGCGCTAGTGGCTAAAAAAAAGGTCTTCTTTGCCAAGTAAAGACTGTTTGAATTTAGAGACAAGCCTGGTAGATATCTGGCATATTTGACTAGAAGGAAAAAAGCTTCCCAAACTATTACGTCTGTTAGGGAGAAGGCTGGTACGATTACCCATGAGTTGAAGAAGATTAATGTTAGGTTTAGGGAATACTTTGCAGAGCTATATTGGTCAGAGGGGGCGAACAGGGTACAATAGGACCCCCCCCCCTCCCCCACCAACATAAGTACGGAGCAGGCTTTCCTTTTGAATGTGCCTATAATGGTATAGGAAGTGCAGGAGGCAATAAGGCAGCTCCAAGGTGGCAAAGCACCGGGGCCAGATGGATTCCCAACTGAATTCTATAAGGAATTCATAAACATGTTAGTGGAACCACTTCTGGGGATGCACAGCTATTCATATACACAGGATTGTCTGCTGCCTTCTCTTAGGGAGGCTAATATCTCCCTCATTTTAAAGAAAGGGAAGGACCCCGAAGAATGTGCTTCGTACAGACCAATTTTGCTGTTGAATGTAGATTTCAAACTTTTATCCAAAATGCTGGCTCTGAGGTTGGAGAAGGTCCTGCCCCATAGTATAAAAGAAGACCAGACAGCTTTTGTTAAAGGCCGTAGCTCCTCCAACAATATCAGGAGAGTACTGTACGCAGTGCAGGTATGCCAGCAAAGATTGATTCCAGGTTTGGTGGTCTCCCTAGATGCAGAAAAGGAAGCTGATCAGATAAAATGGCTGTATCTATTTGAGGTCTTAGAGCGCTTTGGTTTGGGGGAATCATTTGCCAGATGGATGGCAGCACTGTATAATGATCCGAAGGCAGCAGTCATTACAAATGGTATTAAGTCAAATAACTTTAATATTCAAAGAGGTAGCTGACAGGGGTGTCCTTTATCATCACTGTTATTTACCTTGGCGATTGAGCCATTAGCCAAAACTTTCAGGAGAGATCCTGAAATAATAATGCCAAAGGTGTGAATGGGGAGCATAAGATCACCCTATATGCTGACGACATCTTTTTTTTTTGGCCAATCCAGAGAAGTCTGTTCCTTGACTGATTCAAACAATTAATTTATATGGTGGTTTCTTGGGTTACAGGATCAATTTTACAAAATCGGAAGCCATGCTGGTGGGGGGATTAGTGGAGGTGCATAACCTGAAGGATGGAATGCAATTCCCGTTTACATGATCACCACAAGGTTTTTTTGTATTTGGGAATTTTTATTACCCCTTCCTTCCACCAGCTCTATAAAGCTAACTATATACAATTGCTAGAGAGGATAAAACAGGATTTGCAGCAGTGGGAGGGGTTACCATTATCATGGTTGGGCTGAATAGCCCATATTAAGATGAATTTTCTTCCTCAATCACTGTACCCGATGAGAATGTTCCCGTTGTTGTTACCTAGACAAGTGGTATGGAGGCTTAATGGTTTGCTTGGGTCCTTTATTTGGTGCCACAAGCGTCCTCTAATTAAATTCACTAAATTACAGTTTTTGCGGGCTGAGAGAGGGGTGGATCTTCTGGATTTGAAGAAATACCAAATAAGTGTTCTGTTAACATATTTTGGTGACTGGGTACGGTGGAATTTGGAGTCAATTTGGTTTGATATTGAAGCCTCGCAGTCGAGATGTCCTTTAATTAATTTATTATTTGTGGACAAGATGAAATCTGTGACTTAGCAGTATAAAAGGCCAATTATTTTAAATATGGCAAAAACCTGGAGGATAATGAGGCAAGATGAGGGAATTGGTCTAAGACTTCGCCATTTACTCTGGTGGTGGGATCTCAAGGATTTAAACCCGGGACAATAGACTCTGGCTTTAAGGCATGGGGGAATAAGGGAATCTTCTGTCTGGGAGACTTATTTGAAGGGGAGGTCCTGATGTCATTTAGTCAGTTAAGTCAGAAATATGGATTGTCTAATAGGGACCTTTTCCGATATTTCCAGATAAGGGACTATATAGAGAGGAAGACCACGCTCCTGGTACAGTGTTACAAATCAGACGTGGAGAAAAGAATACCCCAGTGTACAGGTGCACTTTTACTCAATGATACTTTATATCATTTACAGAAAGGTTGCGCCTTGCGGACATGGAAAGACTCTGTAGGACGTGGAAGCTAGAGTTAGGAGAGGATATTTCATCGGAGGTCTGGGAGGATATATGGGGAAATGTAAGGAAAATCTCAGTATATAACAGAGTGCAGGCCTTGCAACTGAAGATCTTAGACAGGGCTCATATGGCGCCAGAGAGGCTAGCTAAGTTCAAGAGAGGAGTATCATCAGGGTGTCCCAAATGTAAAATTAGTGTAGGCACTCTTACACACTGTTACTGGTCCTGTTGTAGGATCCAGAGATACCGGAATGCTATAGTAAGGGAGCTAAAGATTATCTTGGGGATTGAAATTAATGTGGATCTGGTATTTCTTCTTTTGGGGTTGCCAAATTTACCCTCGTCGTGGGAACACAGGAAGAGATTGTGTAATATTCTTACCCACTGTGCGAGGAAGAACATTCTGGTGAACTGGACATCAGAAAATCCACCAGGTCTTATGGGGTAGCGTAGCTTGCTGATGGAGCATCTCCCCCAAGACTACCTCACAAATATGGTGCACCATAAAACAGGACAGTTTTACAAGACATGGCAACCCTTTTTAAATTATATAGAGGCTGACTTATCAGCAATATTAAGCAGGGCTGTGGTATAACCATGGGAATCAGTATGCATGCTTGTGGGGATCCAGGAAGAGGAGACTGGGGGAAAAAGAATATGGGTACTGTAGATGGTGCTCCCAGGGATGGGAGCCTCGGTGGAAGTGTGATGAGTGAGATAGAAGAGCCTGTTGGGCTGAAGAGCCTGTTTCCACTCTGTAATCTAATATAAATTATTTGAATTTAGTTTAAGTTAGTATTTATTTAATGTGTTTGTAGTTTAGTTTAAGTAGATATGCTTGCTCTGGTAGAATAGTGGGTCATTTGTTAACAATGGTACTGTGTTATGGCCTTTTCTTGAACTGCCTTTTTTCTGTTTTGATGGTGTTATTCTTCTTTTTTGTATGTAAATGTTTTGTAAAAGAGTTAAAAAGGTTCTCAATAAAAATATTGATATAGAAAAAGCCCACTGGATTCACAAATACCTGGTGGAAAGAAAAATCTGCCATCCTCACCTTGTCTGACCTCCATATGACTCCAGAGTTTCAGCAATACAGTCGACTCTTAACTTGCCCTCTGAAATGGCTTAGCAAACCATTCAGCTGTCTTAAACAGCTTCAAAATATGATAAAAGGAATAAAACCAAACTGAATAAAAGAATGACTAGAGTAAGATTAGGGCCAATCAAAGACAATAGTGGAAAGTTGTGTGTGGAATCTAAGGACATAGGGGAAGCGCTTAATGAATACTTTTTGTGAGTATTCACATTGGAAAAGGACAATGTTAGTGAGAATACGGAGATCCAGGCTACAAGATTAGATGGGATTCAGGCTGACAAAGGGGAGGCTTTAGAAATTTTGGCAGATCTGAAAATAGATAAGACCCTTGGGCCAGATAGAATTTATCCTCAGATTCTCTGGGAAGCCAGGGAGGAGATTACAGAACCTTTTGCTTTGACCCTTATGTCATCATTGTCAACAGGAGTAGTGCCAGAAGACCGGATGATAGCAAACATATCCTTGTTTAAGAAGGAGAGTCAGGACAATCTTGGTAATTATAGACTAGTTAGCCTAGCTTCAGTTGTGGGTAAGGTGTTGGAAAAGGTTGTAAGAGATAGGATTTATAATCATCTGGAAAGGAATAAATTGATTATGGATAGTCAACATGGTTTTGTGCAGGGTAGGTCGTGCCTCACTAACCTTATTGAGTTCTTCAAGAAGGTGACAAAACAGGTGGATGAAGGTAATTGATGTTGTATAAATGGACTTCAGTAAGGCATTTGATAAGGTACCACACGATAGACTATTGCACAAAATATGGAGTTTCGGAATTGAAGGTGATTCGGAAATTGGCTAACTGAAAGTTGGACGGGATGCTGATTGATGGGAAATGCTCATCCTGGAGCTCAGTTATCAGTGGTGTGCCACAAGGATCTATTTTGGGGCCACTGATGTTTGTCATTTTTATAAATGATCTGGATGTGGGTGTAGAAGGATTGGTTAGTAAATTTGCGGATGACACTAAGGTAGTCAGAGTTGTGAATAGTGCCGAAGAATGTTGTGGGTTACAGAGAGACATAGATAAGGTGCAGAACTGGGCTGTGAAGTGGTAAATGGAGTTTAATGCAGAAAAGTGTGAGATAGTTCACTTCGGAAGAAATAACAGGAATTAAGAGTACTGGGCTAATGGTAAAATTCTTGGCAGTGTAGATGAACAGAGAGATCTCAGTGTCCAGGTGCATAAATGCCAGGTTGATAGGGTTGTTAAGAAGGAATATGGTGTGTTGGCGTTTATTGGTAGGGGGATTGAGCTTCGGAGCCACAAGGTCATGCTTCAGCTGTACAAGACACTGGTAAGGCCATGGCTTGAGTATTGCATGCAGTTCTGGTCACCTCATTATAGGAAGGATGTGGCAGCTTTGGAAAGGATTCAGAGAATATTTACTAAGATGTTACCTGGTATGAAAGAGAGGTGTTACAAGGAAAAGCTGAGGTAACTGAGGCTGTTTTTGTTGGAGAGAAGGAGGTTGAGAGGTGAATTAATCAAGAGTATAAGATAATCAGAGGGTTAGATAGAGTGGGCAGTGGAAGCCTTTTTCCTCGGATGGTGAAGGCTAACACAAGGGGACATAGCTTTAAACTAAGGGGTGATAGATTTAGGACAGATATCAGTGGTAGTTTCTTCACTGAGTGAGGTAGGGATGTGTAGTCGACTCACCGCCAACATCAAGGGCATTGGATATACATATGGATAATAATGGATAGCTGTCGGTTAGATGGGCATCAGATTATTTTCACAGGTCAGTGCAACATCGAGGGCCAAACGGCCTGTACTGCACTGTAACATTCTATGATCTACGTTCTATGACTATTTGACATCACCTAAGCCACTGGAAATTTCAACGGCACATATGGTCCTATTTACCCTCCAATTTCGTCTTTATTAATATCTTGGCCAATTGTGTCACAATTGAGAGTTCTGTACCCCAGACTAGTTATGCCACCTCTCCACTCTGCAGGCACCCTGCCTCTATTCCTGATGAAGAGCTTTTGCCCGAAACGTCGATTTTCCTGCTCCTTGGATGCTGCCTGACCTGCTGTGCTTTTCCAGCACCACTCTAATCTAGACTCTTTTACCAAGTTAAGCCATAGCCTGACGTAATCACAGAAGCATTACTTACAATGTTCCATTACTGTTCTTTGACACTGAGTTCTTCCTCACTCTGCTGCTCGACCATGGTGACTGTGCTGACTTCTCCCAGAATGCTCAATGAAGTCTTTCAGCTGCCCTTTATTAGTTCTGGAATACTCAGGTTAGGAATACTCAAAGGACATTGGAAGATTTGATCTGGCATAGAAGGGAAGAAGGGACGCTGCTGAAGAGTGTAACGATGCTGCTCCTTTGACAAGGTTATGCTGTCCTTGTCTTCTTTTTCAGAGAGGTCATAAAAGCAGTGATTCCAAAAGGTCTGGTTTAGATTTGTTTAAAGCCAATTTGATTATAGCTAACAGATACTGCCTCAGGAAAAAGGCTTTCAAGTTTAAAAAAAAAAACACTTATACAATGAAAGGAGAGTGGCCAGTTCTCCCAGCTCAGCTTTTCTCTGGTTTGGTTCGGTTTTAGCAAGCCGAGTTTTGAAGCTGTTGGACCCAATGAAGCAGGCCCATGCTGATCCTTCCTCTGTCTGACATCTCTCCTGTAAGAACCTTCCTTTTGAAAATGAAGCAGCTAGGGTCAATTTTCCTTTTTTTGCAAAATGAATTTATGGGGATTGTTGCAAGTGTTTGGAACAGCATCATTAAATTGGGATAATCTGTTGGGTTTTCACATATGCTGTTATTCCATATTCTGTTCTCTTTGTGTTTCATTCGGTAATCTTATAAATAAATTCTGTTTTGTTTAAAACTAAGTGGTTTGACCAGTTGCATCACTCCTGGAATATCTGCTGTATACCTAATGAAAACAATTGGCAAAGTTAGCATCTGTGCTACTTTCTTCAAGTGTTTGAGGCAGTCTGGCCTGGTCCATAACAGATTGGGGGCTCTTTGCGGGATTTGTTCTCTAGTTCCAATTTCGGATTAGGGTTGCTGGACTCAAAGGCAGCAAATAGTAGGTGGTAGTGTCTTTTTTTCCAGGTGTTGAATTTGTTGGTTTAAACAGTGTGTGGGATAGCAATGGCTCTTTCAGTCACCAAGAGTGTTCTGGGGGTGGAAGAAGTGGCTTTGGGAGTTTTGCAAAAGGTGATTACGGCGAAGCTGTTGGAATTAGCAGACAAGCTGGGGTTCAAGCTGCCTCCTTCTGTAAGAAAGGAGAGATAATTACAGCAATAGCTCAGCATTTAAATTTGCTAGAGATGGCTAAAGTTGAATTGAAAATGAAGCAGCTAGAGTCAAATGACAAGGAAAGAGCAAAAGAAATGAAATGTTTGAATTACGATTAAAAGCAGAGGAAAGAGAAAAAGAACGTTGTTTTAGCTGAACAAAAAGAGAGACAGAGAAAGGAGAAGAGAAAGAACAAGAAAAAGAAGAATGAGAAAAGGAGAGGGAGTTTGAACTTCAGAAATTGACATTTAGACAGGAAAGTTACCTTAAAAGGATGTAGCTGAAGGCTGAAGGTAAGCTGAGTGAGGATGTGAGGATGAGCAAACCCATGGTAGCCAAAGGCCTGGTGAGAAACTGTTTAAATATATTCAAGCATGCCACAATATGATGAGAAGAATGTAAAAACATTTTCAAAAGGTGGCTAAACAAATGCAGTGGCCAGTGACCATGTGGGTTTGTTGTGGAACTCATGTGGAAGAGCAGAGAGTTAAACTGGAAGTAACAGCTTACCAGCCGAGTTGTATTCAGTTCTGTGGGACTTGATTGGGCAGGACCTGCTGGAGGTGTATGGCAGTATGCTTCTGACAGGTAGCATGTGTGAATCCATGAGGAAAGGTATCATCACCCTCATCTACAAGTGGAAGGATGAGAGGGAGGAAATTATAAATTGGCAATCAATTTCACTGCTGAATGCAAATTACAAAATCCTGTTTAAGGTCATTGCCAACCAGGTCAGGTCTGCTCTGGAATCGGTGATTCACCAAATCAAACTTGTACTGTACCGGTAGGATGATCTCTGATAGCCCCACACTCCTCAGGGATACAATTGCCTATGTACAAGACATGGGGGTCGACACCTACCACATTAGCCTGGACCAGGAGAAGGCCTTTGAAAGGATATCGCAAACCTACATATAGGGCGTACTCTCCAAAATGTGCTTTGGGGAGGGAGTTAGCAATTAGGTCTGACTGGTCTACACCAACATGGTTAGTGCTGTCTCAATCAATGAGTGGGAATCAGAAAGCTTCCTGATCAGATCAGGAGCCCAGCAGGGCTGTCCAATCTCTCCTTCCTTCTTTGTGTGTTGTATAGAGCCTTTTGCTGAGTCCATCAGGGAGGATGCGAGCCTGAGAGTGACGAAAATTCCAAGCAGTGGAAGCTGTAGGTGAAAGCCTCCCTGTACATGGATGACGTCAATATTTTTTGTCCAGATCTGTTGACAGTGTATAAAACCATGAGCATCTGCGACCAGTTCAAACTGGTCTTGGGAGCCAAAGTAAAAGTGAGGCCGTGTTCTTTGGGAACTCAGACAACCGATCCTTCACTGTTGGGAGAGATTACCTGAAGGTGCTGGGAAAATGGTTTGGAAGGGCTGGGGCAAGCGCAGACTCTTGGGAGGAGCACATTGCCCAAGGTGAGGCAGAAACTGGGCTTTTGCGAGCACTGCTTCCTCTCCATTTGCAGGTAAAAACTTGGTCATCAGGTGAGAGGCACTGTCTCTGTTGTTGTACATGATGTAGATCTGGCCAAATATATGTAAATATAGTCTTGTACCAAGAAGAAATGCCAAGGGTTTGTTTCTTGGATATAATCAAACTCCAAAGATTCATTGTTTGTTTATTTCTTCATATGCTTTTGTACAGAGCCAAGCTATTTTAGTGTCTGTACACAAAGATATTTTTATGAATAAAGTATATTTTTGGATTTTTTTTTCTGCGCAGTATGTCTGTATGATTCTTAAAGGCTTATGCTTACAGGACCTGTTCTTAGATTGTGCTTTCACAGTTTTGCAGATGTTTTTAAGACTTGGGAGACCACTTCTGCTATTATGCAGTCTTTGTCCTTGATCTGCACTTTCCACCCGTCAGCTTTTCCTTTGGACCCCTGCTGAGGAACAAGGGGAGTAGCAGGAACAATGACAAGAGCTATACTAGCAAGACCAGCAGCCTCCTCCTTGGAAAGAGCTGCTGTCTGAAGATACAGCTGATGGTAGCTGTCAGAAGACCTACCACTGATGCTCAAGTAAAGTACAGCAGAAATCATGTGAACACAAGTAGTGTACAGTATTGGGACAAGAAGTCACAAAATTGAGGATCAGATTCAGACATCCTTCAAGGTGCACCAGCATGACTGCAATGAGGCTGGAGCTTCAGCAGAAGGGAAATGATGACCATTCTACATTTTCAGAGGATGAGGGGCAAAAGGAGAAGTGGAACAGGAAGGAGAAGTCTGATATACTGAAGACATCTGTGGCAGCTTACATAACTGCTGCCAATGTTTGGGATGTTAATCTGAGGCACACCAACTATCCTACACAAAGATGCTGAGTTCTCCAACTCCCCAGAATAAAGCAATCCCACAGCCAGCAAACCATCCCTCCCACTGACAGGAGAGTGCAGCTGAGACCACAACCAAAGCATGAATAGAATTATGGCGACGATAAACTTTTCAATATACTCATTTGAGTACATGCGACAATAAAGTTAATTGAAGTCAATTCAGTTCAAATGATGGAGCAAACTCAAAGGGCCAAATGGTCTCCTCCTATTCCTACATTACTATGTTTATGCTTTATCCTTGTCACACCATTCTTCACAAGACTGAAGCCTCTTTGGCAGATGGCAGGTGTGAAATGTAGAGAAAGGAAATAAAGTTTTGAAATACTGTTTACAGTAAACATTAAACGGAAATGTAATAAAGTAACACAGTTAAACAGGGAGAAAGTGAGAACTACAGATGCTGGAGATCAGAGTTGAGAGTGGGGTGCTAGAAAAGCACAGCTGGTCAGGCAGCATCCAAGGAGCAGGAGAATCGATGTTTCAGGCATAAGCCCTTCATCAAGAATTAGGCTTGTGGGCCAGAGGGACTGAGAGATAAATGCGAGGGGTTGGGCCTGGCGGGTGGTAGCTGAGAATGCGATAGGTAGATGAAGGTAGGGGCGAAGATGATAGGTGGAAGAGGAAGGTGGAGTGGATAGGTGGAAAGGACAATGGACAAGTCAAGAGGGCGGTGCTGAGTTGGAGGCTTGGGACTAGGATGGGGAGGAGGGGAAATGAGGAAACCGATGAAATCCACATGAATCCCATGTGGTTCCGCTGTCCCAAGGCAGAAGATGAGGCATTCTTCCTCCAGGCATTGGGTGATTAGGGTTTGGCGATGGAGGTGGCCCAAGACCTGCATGTCCTTGGTGGAATGGGAGGGGGAGTTAAAGTGTTCAGCCACAGGACGGTGGGGATTGGTTGGTGCGGGTATCCCAGAGATGTTCTCTGAAATGATCAGCAAGTTGGCATCCTGTCTCCCCAATGCAGAGGAGACCACATTGCATGCAATGGATACAGTAGATGACATTTGTGGAAGTACAGGTAAATTTCAGTCAGATGTAGAAGGAACCTTTGGGGCCCTCCAGCGCATCTCCTTCACTTCCCGCACCTCTGCCCTTGAACCCCTCTCAACACAACGAGGACAGAATCCCCCAGTCCTCACTTTCCACCCCACCAATCTCCATATACATCGCATCACCCTCCGCCACTTCTGCCACCTGCAAACACACCCCACCACTAAAGATATATTTCCCTCCACAACCCTGTCAGTGTTTTGGTGAGACCATTCCCTCCACGACTCCTTTGTCAAATCCACGCCCCCAACCAGCACATACCCCACTCCCAGCACCTTCACCTGCCATCGCAAGAATTGCAAAATATGCACCCACACCTCCCCCCTCACCTCCATCCAAGGCACTTTCCACATCTTTCCACATCTGACAAAAATTTGCCTGTTTTTCTACACATGTCATCTACTGTATCTGTTGCACTCGATGTGGTCTCCTCTACATCAGGGAGACAGGACGCCAACTTGTGGACCGTTTCAGAGAACATCTCTGGGACACCTGCACCAAGCAACCCCACTACCCTGTGGCTGAACACTTTAACTCCCCCTCCCCCTCCACCAAGGATTTGCAGGTCCTGGACCACCTCCATTGCCTGGAGGAAGAACGCCTCATCTTCTGCCTTGGGACTCTGCAACCATACGGGATTAATGTGGATTTCACCAGTTTCCTCATTTCCCCACCTCCGTTATCCTAGTCCCAAGCCTCCAACTCGGCACCGCCCTCTTGACCTGTCCATTGTCCTTTCCATCTATCTGCTCCACCCTCCTCTCTTACCCTTCATCTTCTCCCCCATCTTCATATACCTATTGTATTCTCAACTATTTTCCCCCCAACCCCAGCCCCTCCCATTTATCTCTCAGCCCCCCCCTCCCCCCCCCAAGCCCACAAGCCTCATTCCTGATGAAGGGCTTATGCCTGAAATGTCAATTCTCCTGCTCCTCGAAAGCTGCCTGACCTGCTGTGTTTTTCCAGCACAACACTCTCAAAACTGTTAAACATAACAAATTAACATATTTTGATGAACTAAACCCTTTTTTCTTATGACTCCTGGCTCCTACATATTGCTGGCCCTGTGACTTCCATAGATCTAGGGGGTAGTGACTTGTTTCCTTCCTTTGCTCAAATGCTTTTGTTGACATCCTCTGAGATTTGGTGCTCAAGAGGGCCCTGCCAAAGACTGTGAGCCGACAGGGACAAATTAAGTCATTGGAATGTGGGAGCAGCATTTGGGGCTCTAAAATAGACAGAGGTAAAGTAGAAGTGTCTTGAGCACTGTACCCACCTTTCCCCTCCTTCCCTTGCTTGTTTCACCACATTCCTCCTCAGCCAAGAGCTGGAATTCTCTTTATTGAAGTTCAGTGAGGCACTGAATGCACATGGTGTCATTTTCTTCAGTAGTGGTTAAGATGGTGGTGGTCTATTTGTGCAGCCCATTGAAGGCCAAAATGCACTTGACTTTCTGCTTCATTGGATGTTCCATATACATAGTCACTTTCTTTCCATGGCCATTATATTGGTGAGAAGGCCAAGGGCAATGTGGCACTCAAGCTAGAGATTGTGTCTCCTCACAATTGTGTATATCCAATGGTTTGCATTGTTTCTGGAAAAGCTGAGAGAACCTCACTATTTATTGCTGCTGCTCAAATATAATCCTATTCACCAACAATCCATGAGGCTCAGCAATTACACCGAGCTGAACAGAGCTTGGAGTATTCTACACCTTCCAATGGGAAATTTCCACTCTTTCTGCTCATTTGTGATACGTGCTTCACCAAACCTGACAATCCAACTTGTCTGGTCAGACCCACCAAGATATACACTGATGGATGGTGAGCATGAGTTGTATTCCAGGGTTTCCTTTCCTAGGGTGTCTTCTTCCTCCTCTCGCACCATTTCCTCAAGGAACTGTGAGAAATGGAATATGAGTTTGAGCTGTACCAGGTGAGATGATTCTGAAACACCATTGTGCACAGCATCATATTTTATTGACTAATGGTCAAGTCTAGAGGAGTGAATGTTGTATTTGTATACTACATAATGTTGTCACCATGTAGCTTGGCTTATCTATGTCTCTATCACCAATAGTCAGACAGGCAGACACCAAGTTTATATCCAGCACCTCTTCCAATGTGAAAATGGCTGCAAGGCCACATCCTGTACCAGGTCTGTCACTGATTTTCTGTACTCTCGTCCAAAGACAAGAAAGGCCAGGTCTGTGAATGTGAACTGCATAATTTTTGAAGAGGATGGAAGGACATCCTTGATGGAGGGTTATTGAAGGTTGAATGTGATATTGTTAGATGATGAAAGGGAATGCCAGTGGTTTTGGCTCAGGTGGGTATTTGAGGGGGGTAGACCTCTGAGAGGGAGAAGTACTCCTGTATCAATTGTTCCAAGAGTGAAGTGGTGAAGGCAGAGTGAAGAGGTTTGTACTTGAATGCATCACTTCAGTCATCTTTCCAAGCCTGGGCAAGTCTTGTGGCATTGTACTTGAGTGAGGCATTATTCTCCTGATCTCTTCAGCTATATCCAGTCATGCCCATTTCTCTTTTGAAGTTGACTTCTTTCTGTATTGGAGTGAACAGAGTCTTACTGCAGCTATGTACAAACTGCAGTGGGGTGTCCAAGAAAGCATTGGAAAAATGTAGTGCTGCCTTTACAGGCTGAGCATCCTTTCATGATGTTCTTGGCAGGGTCATGACTCCTGAATGCAGATCCAATTGCAAAGGTGTCTTTAACTATTGGGGCAAGGATAGACTGATGTAGGTTGGCATCACACTCTAGATGATTGGGAAATCGGGGATCCATATGGAAGTTGGATGCATTGATTTGTGAAAGACATACTGCCAACACATCCCTGAAACTTTGTTGGATTACTAGTAAGCTCCAAGATTTGTTTGTTCAAACGTGCCTGAAAATTAAAATTCACCCCTAAATGACGGGGGGGATAACATAAGGCAAAGAGAGATGATAACTCAACAAAGAGTAAAGATAGAGACAAAGTGGAATCATCACCAGCAAATGGTCCACAAATTAGGAATTAAAACCATTGAATTCAATGGTCTTCCCCAAACTTTAAGACCTGATCAAATTATAATTATTCCTCAAGCATTCATCCCATTCTGAATAAGAGCTATCTGAATTGTCTCCTCTCTTTCTAATTCTCCCCTTGCTCCACATTATCTTCTCAGGGCAGGCGTTGGTTAGGCCACTGTTGGAATATTGCGTGTAATTCTGGTCTCCTTCCTATCGGAAGGATGTTGTGAAACTTGAAAGGGTTTTCCCCTCACCAGCAAGCCTTAAGAACAAGTTTTCACAGTGTTCTCATAGCCCGTGGAGGAACATTAGGAGAGCAGCGTCATTTCCTGTCTCCGTTGTACATAGCTTTATCGAGTCTCCCATGGTGTTCAAGACAAGAAAGGAAAAAGAATCATTCCACATTTGGTCATGACCTCTGTAACTTTGTTGAGGAGTAACTTGTTTTGTTTAAAGAATGTGGGCATCAGAACTGTTAGTCTCCCTCTGCCGGAATTGTCGAAGAGGACCCTTATTTAGGTAAGAGGATCGGAAGACCAATGTTTTGTCCAAAAAAGAGCGGTGACATCCTTAGACATTCCCCAAAGCCTTTCCTAATCACCCAGATCTTATCTGGGATTTACTTTCGGAATAGCATATGAATGGATTCAGACTGCCCGCACTGACACACGGACTCCTGATTAAACACTGAACACTTCCAGACAAAATACTGAGAACTCCATCCAGTCCAGTCGCAGTTGGAACAAACAGACTATCCTTTCTGTGTCCTTTTGATCTTAGCTCATTATACTGACAGAAGTCAATCCTCTCAATCCCTGCTGTGGTTTAATGAATGATCTCCGTACAATAGCAAAGAAACAAAAACAACTGTCCGATTTTAAAGATAATCAGAATTAAATTTAAAGTTCCAACCGATCAGTACGGTGTGATCTTCCGTGTCATATTCACTGAAAGTCTCGTGTATCTTGTACATTAGTGTTTAGAGTTACTGATTTACATAATTAAAAGACAAGTGTTGAAAGTGTGTTGCTGGAAAAGCACAGCAGGTCAGGCAGCATCCGAGCTGCAGGAGAATCGACGTTTCAGGCAGAAGCCCATCATACAGCTCCGATGAAAGGCGTTTGCCTGAAACGTCGATTCTCCTGCACTTCGAATGCTGCCTGACCTGCTGTGCTTTTCCAGCACCACACTCTCGACTCTCATCTCCAGTATCTGCAGTCCTCACTTTCGCCTACATTCAGAGACAACCCCTGTAAGAAATGACTTCAAATCAAAGGCAAGGCACCGCAGATGCTGAAAATCTGAAATAAGAACCAAGGCAAAGGCTGGAAATAACAATAAATCCGGCAGCAGCTGTGGGGAGAGAAACCGAGTTAACACTTGAGCTTTGTCACCTCTTCGTCCTGAAGACAGACTGAAATATTCTCTCTCCCCGCAGATGCTGCAAGACCCTGATAAAGTGTTTTCGCCAAATGGGTAATAATGAGACTTTACCGAAACATTCGTGATTATATTTTCATTCGCTTCGCAAATAAACCATGTGTCACATAATCAAAGATGAACTGGGCATAGCCAGCGACGCCCACTTCCCAGAAACGAATTTTAAAACCCTGTATATAAGCGGACTCCAGCCGCATTCAATGTGAAACTGTCAGGACCATATCCTGATGAACTTTGGATGGTCCGCAGTTAAAACGAGAATGCCTTCGTTAATTTAAACAAAGACTTCCATTTTTGTGAAGTATCTTTTTGTCACGCTGTCCACAAGCATTATACCCCATTTTAAACGAAGCCCCTTGAGTAAACAATGGGCTGATGCTAAAGGGATGGTTTTTCCCTTATTTAGCTCGAATATCACCCATTGGCTGAGGAAAGGACCCAAAGCGCACCAAGTGACGGGAGGAAGGTTCTCCATATCGCTGTGTTCAGGACGTGCAGAGTTCACCGTGGGTCCCATTGTAGTGAGCTGCTGTTCCTGCGGCTGAGGCATGACCGAAAATTAAACTGCTGCAGTTTCAAAGCAAAATGACAACCCAAATGGGCGTCAATTTAAATCCCATGTAAATAGCAAAGGCGACAGCTTCTTAAACCTCCCTCATTGATCTAACAGGATTTCATTCTGTCGGGAAAAGCGGGAAAAGGAGTATTTAATTCTCACTTTCAATCGGTCTGCTCTGGCACACAGGGCTGAATGGCCGCCTCCTTCTAGCCCAGTAAGATGGTGTTTTTATTGATTTGCTGACCATTGTCTGTACAGGATTTTTTGGGGGTGTTTCGCCATTTACGGTGAAATAACTAGATGTTCACCGACCTCAATGCGCTTTCCCTACCCCCACCACCACATCCCCGCCTCGGGTGACTGTCTGTGTGGAGTTTGCACATTCTCCCCGTGTCTGCGTGGGTTTCCTCCGGGTGCTCCGGTTTCCTCCCACAGTCCAAAGATGTGCAGGTCAGGTGAATTGGCCATGCTAAATTGCCCATTAAGTCAGGCGCAAATATAGGGGAGGGGAATGGGTCTGGGTGGGTTACTCTGCGGTGGGTCGGTATGGATTTGTAGGGCCGAAGGGCATGTTTCCACACTGTAGGGAATCTAATCTGAGATCCCTTCACTTCAAGCTTCCACGTAAAATATAACTGCAATCCAATCGTTTGACCTGGATTTGTAAAGAGTTTCTGGTGGAGTGCCTGCTAACTGATGTAAGCGCCCTTTGATTTGTTTCAGATAATGACAGGAATTGTTTCTCCTCAATAACTTTACATTTTGTTACCAGCTTCTTAGTAAACGTCTGGCAACATCTGTGGAGAGAGAAACAGTTAACATTTCGAGTTCGCTATGACTCGTGTTCAGAACTCCTGCTCGGTTTCTTCAGCCGAATCTGGGTTTGTTTAAGATTTCCAGCAACTACAGGGTTTTATTTTTGACTTGGTAAAAACAGCTTCAATCTTACCTTTGCACAATTTTACTAATGTCTAATATTCAAATACAATGGAGCAGTGGCTAGTTCAATATCTAAACATGGAATACTATGCATCTCGCATCTGGGATTGTAAGAAATTTAACGGGACTTCCTTTGGGCATATTAGCTGACTTCCTGAAGAACATCTTCCCAGCTCAACCCGGCAAGAGCATTTTATCCCGTTCATTAGAGTCAACGGGGAACACATTAAAAAGCCGATCTGAGGAAAAGGGTGTGTGGCATCCCATCAGGGTCAAACTGCAATTTAGTTTGTCTCTGACTAGGAGCCTTTGAAATCCACTGGGAAACCAACGGGATTTGTAACAGACTGTTTGGGAATCCGGGAGAATCCTCTTCCTGCGCCCTCCCCTTCCCTAAGCATACAGATGGTCAGACGTATAGAGTATACTGGAACAGAAATGAGTTGTGAGAAATTGCAGATCCGGTTGGGATTTTCAAAGCAATGTTACCAATGTTTGGGTCAGTGCCCCAATCAGTTTGATAACACCAGGTTTCCATCCTCTCAGAAGTTGGGATGATCGCCTTTGGGGAAAAGTCTTTTTTTTCTGCCTTTATTTCTACGTGTCAAAGGGCACGGGAATGATCCTTGTTTCCAGTGGCCCGCGTTCTAGGACATATCCCGGGACTTTTCCAATGGCTCCGCGCTGACACTTTCCAACATTTCCAATAGTAGTCTGTCTCCACCTCCTCGGTGTTTTCTTTAGGTGCTGCGTGTTTGAACGAATGAGCACAATGAGAAAGTCGAGGAAAGAGCCGGTTTAATGGGAACCAGATGTGGGAGAGTGCGGCGAGACTTGTCGATCAGTTTCGGCCTAATCCAATGAGGGCCGGAGTTGGGGAGCTCTGCCCTCTCCCGGGGGCTATTGGCTGTTCTTGGGGTTAAACATAAAGCCAGCTATAAAACCAGGAGATCAGAGCGAGAGAGCCGCTTCTCCTCCCCTTTCCTATCCACTTTGGAACACATCTGTTCGCTTCCAGAAATGCAGGGAAGGGGCTTCATTTCCCTGTTCAAACTGCACTGGCTTCTCAGCTTGGTTTCTGCAATCGAAAGAGAGGAGCTTTTCCCGTTTGGTCCACACACACAAGACCTGACCCTGCAGCAAGGCGATGATGAAACCTCTCAAGTTATCCAACTCAAAAGGCCATTTGTCTTTTATGACACACAGTTCAGTCACCTCTACGTAAGTTGTACCTTCAAACCTAATTATTGTTTTTTTTGTGAGTGGTGCTAAACAGAACTGCGGTTCTATGTGGTCCACTTCTACTCGCATTGTACAAGGAGCCAGAGCCGCTCCCCGCTCATTGTCCGGGCTGGCGCATTATCTCTCAATTCTCCGTTACCGCTTCCCAGACTCGAGCCCAGTTGGGCTGTGACAACCCGCTTTCCAGAGTCCGCAAAGATTTCGAAAAGGCTGAGAAGCTAATTGAACAGAATCACGGGGCGTTCATTCCCACGCTAAGACAGGACAAACTGCAATGTAATCTGATTTGATCTGAAATGATATTTATATCGAAGTATGTGTTGACATAATTTGTGGAGAGCTTTGGACATGCCTGAAAATAAACAGTTCAGAGCAATCGTATGTAAAAGTGCTAAAGTCGAGTCAGAGTACTTTTAGAAGAATGTTATTGTAGCCATTAAGTTTAGGAACAAAGACTGGGCAGGGCGTTGCACTGTGTTCCGTGTAAATAATTGAACTCTTAATCTTCAGGTAGGAACGAATGGGATCATCTCCACGCAGGATTTCCCCCGAGAGACTCAATATGTGGATGACGGATTCCCCACTGATTTCCCGGTGATAGCGCCTTTCCTGTCAGATATCGACACAAGCAATGACCGAGGGCGGATTTATTACAGACAAGACGATTCCTCGGATGTCCTTGGCCGCGCCGGCCGGGAGATCAGGAGAGGTTTTCCTCAAAGCTCATTCACTCCGACCAACGCTTTTATCGCCACTTGGGAGAACGTGGCGCCTTATGAGGAAGTGTCGCGCTCGGTTGCCTCCTCTGTCAGGGTAAGAAACTACAAGAAAACGACCGGTAAACCTTATTAGGTACTGAGATACCAACAACTGTGTATGGGCCAGGCCTGTGAGTGCCTTCCTCAAAGCTTGATGATCTAGACCAGCACTGAGGACCACTCCTTAAACGTTACTTTTCCACTATTAACTTATAGAGCGGAAATTTGAGACCATACTGGTTAACTTGGTAACACCACAGATACCAAATGTTTGGTTGAAGTAAACCAGGATGCATTTTGTTGATTCTTTTATAGAATATGTTTATTTGAGTAAGACGAGTCTGATATGATTCTATGTCAACTCTGTTTGTCTCTCCACAGATGCTGCTAGACCTCTTGAGTTTCTCCTGAATGTTTTATTTGTATTTCAACTTTCAAGCAGCCACAGTACTTTGCTTTTTTTAAAAAATTACTTCTTCAGGTCTGCGTGGATCACTGGTTTAGCCACTGTTGCTGCCCATCCTGAATTGCCCTTAAGCAGCTGATAGTAAGCACCCTCCTGGAACCGCTGTAGACACTGTGGGTCAATTACACTCCAGTGCAATCAGGCATAGATTTCCAGGATTTTTTTGTAATGGTGAAGGAATGGCAATTATAGTTCCAAGTCAGAATGGGATGTAACTATGCGGAGAACTTGTGGTGGTGGAGTGAATGCTGGTCATCAGTAAGATGCAGATCAGACAGGCTGCCTTGTCCAGGCTGATGTCAAACTGTCTAATTTTGTAGGAACCACACTTAATCAGGAAGCAGAGAGTACTCCAGCATGTTTTTAACTTGCGCTTTGTATTTGGATAGGCTTTGCGAAGATGTGTTATTTGCTATAGCTTTCACAGCTTCTGCCCTGCTGTTATATGTTGGAGAGGATCATTGTTTAACAGTTGAGTGGCATGAATATTATTGGCCACTTATCAGACCATGTCAAATGTTGTCCACATCTTGCTCCATGTAGGGAAGAACTGCTTTATTATCTGTAGACTTATGAATAGTACTGAACATCGTGAAATCATAGGAAATACCTGTGACCTTTTGATGGAGGGGAGGTCATAGATGAAATAGATGAAGATGGTTGTGCTTCGAGCATTCTTTGAAGGACTCCTAGTATTTTGGAGCCAAGATTGACTAACCTCCAATAACCACAGCCGTGTTTTGTTCTACTGGGTTTGTCCCCTCGTAGTACAATATTTTCCCCACCCTCCTCACTTTCACCCACCTCCCCTCAAATCCCAGCAACTTCAATATTATAAGTGCCCCTTTGTCAAGTGCTGCCTTCACATCATGGGCAGTTTCTATCATCTCACCTGTGGAATTATCTTTTTTGCTCAAGTCTGGATCAAGGTCTGGATCAGAGTGGCGCTGGTAGAACCTAATTGTGTGACCAGGTTGTTGCTGAATATGTGTTGATGGTGAAAACATTGACAATGCCATCTTCTATCACTTTGTAAATGGTTGAGGGTAGATTAATGAGGTGACAATTGTTTGGATTGGATTTGGGCATATTTGGGTAATTTTCCACAACGCTGTATATGTCACAATGTTATAGGGATATACATCTGAATTATGAATCTTCTGTACTGCAGCTGGGATATTAACCATAGTCCATATTTGTGGTATAATAGCTGTTTCTTTGTATCATGTTAGTGAATTGAGTTGAATGAAGGCCAGCAGTTATGGTGCTAGATATGAGGCCAAGATGAATCAGCCACTTGGCATTTCTGGCTAAAGTTGCTTTTAACCAGTATAGTCTTGTCTTTTGTGCAGATAGGTAGGGCTCCTCATTGTATAGGTGGTGATGTTAGTTGTTTAATTGTCCACTTCATTGATGTCTGAATGTGAATGCACTGCAAAACTATGATCTAATCCTTTGGGTGTGCAATCCTTTACCTCCGTCTATAACATGCTGCTGCTATTGTTTATTATGAACAAAGCTCTGTGTTGAAGGTTAGCTCTGAATTTCTCTGCATGCTTGGTGCTGCTCCTGGGATACTCTCCTACACTCCTCAGTAAAAGAATCAGGGCTAGTTCCTTGCTTTGAAGGGCATTATTGAATCAAATGAGTTTTGCAACCTGTTAGTTTCATGGCCATCATTGATTCTGGCCTCCTGCTCCAGATATACATTTTGAACTTACATTCCAGCAATTCTCATGGCATGATTTGAATTTGTGTCTTCAGCTCAATAGTCCAAACCTCTATAATACTAATCCATTAACGTTACCAGTACACTAACATTCCTATATATTTACATTGCAAACCATTCTTGATGACATTTGATCCATTTCAATGTTAATGATGGGTCATGGTGGAAAGGAATCCATTCTAAATCTGAGTATTCGATGGGTATATTTATTATGATCCTTAAAACCCAGTTTAGTTCTTGTTTGCCTACGCAGATTGATCTGAGTTTGTCAAAACCAGATGCACACAGTTTTCGTCACTAATTGAACAATCATTCTTCAGCAAGCAAGTTATTTTGGAATTAACATTGATCCCATGCTTTTCATGTGAAAACGTCCAGTTTTCTAAACACAAAAACAGAAAGTGCTGGAAACTCTGGTCTTGCAGTATCTGTCAGGACAGTATTTCAGAATTTCCTGCATCTGCTGTACTTTGCTTTTATTTTAATTTTCTAAACATTTTCTGTAGGCTTAAATAGGTTATTCTTCTGAAATGTCTCATGATTGAAGAAATTGTTTGACTATGTAATTTATTCATATTTTTCTCTCTTTAGTTCAACACCTTTCAGGCACTGTTGGCTTTTGATGAGTCAAACACCTATGCAATTTTTCTCTACCCAGAAGATGGGTTGCAGTTCTTTGGAACTCGTCCTAAGGAGTCCTACAATGTTCAGATAGAGCTGCCTGCTCGCGTGGGCTTCAGCAGAGGGGAAACTGGATTCTTTCTGTGGAAAAGTGAGGGTCCTTATTACAGTATTACCAGCAATGAACAATCTGTGAAAAACCTATATCAGTGAGTACTTTTCTTTGTAGATTGCTTTCATTGCCATGTAGAATGTTGCCCTTTCAATCACTTTGCTTCTGCAGCTCTCTCCTTCTTTAACTCAATCCTCTTTGACCAAGCCTTTAGACATCTATCCTCATATCAACTTCTTCACATTGCCATCAGCTTTTGTCCATTCAATTCCTAGGACGTTTTTCTGAGGTTAAAGGCTCTATCTAAATGCATTTGCTTTAATTACTTAGTAAATTAAAAACGTTTATTTTAGAAGCGAATTTGAATGCTTAGCTGATTGCATTCTGAAGCAATATATTGCAAACTTTTGTATGTATTTAAGAACTTAATATCCTAGGTGAATAAACTACTAGTAAGTAAAGTAACAAACACTCAGTTTTGTAGATTTTATGTACTTGATATCTTGTGCTAGGCTTTATATTCACTAAGTTATAATTGGAATTATTTTGAGTGACAAAGTGAAATTTTGACTGACATTCACTGGAAATCTGCTTGAAACACTAATAACTAAAGCCATCTGTTAATGTTAAATTAAGCCTAATCATATTATTTTATGATCACTGCAGAATGGGCAATTCAGGTACTCGAGGAGTTTGGGTTTTTCATATCGGTGGAGCTTCCTCATTTAACAATGTAATTCCAGCAAATGTAGGAGGGACGCCTTCAAGAGAGGACTCTGTTGTAACATTGGATAGTGCTTTAAGTGGCCCAGTTAAGCATAATATGTTGGAATCTGAATACACTGACAATGAAGATTACAAACAATATTATGAAGATGATGATGAAGAAGAGGAATACATGCCTTCTGTACCCACAGAGGCTGTGGATAGAATTGATGGGATTCCAGACAACCTACCATATCCAGATGGAGGCATTATACCTTCCTATCCTGAAGGTTACCCAGAGGCAGGCATTGTGTCATCATACCCTGAGACTGGGGTTTTGCCATCATATCCCGAGAGGCAACCTGAGGTTATGACTGAGTCAAGGTACCCTGGTGGATACTCAGAGGTTGAATCTTTGCTGAGAAATCCGTTACCAGTTACACATAATAGACATATTGTCAGTGTGGAAGAAGATGATGAAATAGGTACTGGTGGTAAGTAACATGGAAAGTTGATTTCAGATATATTTATGCTATTTTATCAATATGTAATGATAAAATGTTCACGTTTGAAATTGTCCCTGTACTATTCTATTCTATAAAAATCAACAGAATTAGAGTTTACTCTTCAAAAAAGCACTTTTACAATTGATGAGCAAGATATAACAAATGCAATGTACTGTGTCAAAAATAAATGCTAGTGCATGTCCTGATGCATTTAGACATTTTTACGTTTAGTCATCAAGTGGTGTAATTATTGAAAAATAAAGAAAGTGTAAATAAAATTATTGCCCAATGAAGTCTGTATTTGTTGAAGTGGTAAATAGGGATTTGATAGCTTATTATCCCCATAGTTTAGGGTCCTAGTAACACAGATTTTTTCAAAGAAAACAACGTTGGCACAAGTCTCATTGAAAATAGTAATGTTGCTGATAGCTCATGAGTGGTATAAGTTATGAACTGATATTTTCTTTGTTGTAGCGTGGAAAAATGTTGGATACTGTAACTAAATCATTCTTTGTTTTCCAGGTTTCACGTACAATACAGGCACAAGGGAAACCTGTGCGAGAAACCAGGGACAGTGTTCCCAACATGCTTATTGTGCTGATTACTCAACTGGATTCTGCTGTCATTGCCATTCTGGTTACTATGGCAATGGAAGAGAATGTCTACCAGAAGGTAGTTTAAAAAAAAGAACATTCCTGTCTTAACTAACTTTTAGCTCTGTGTTTTGAAACTGTCTGCCTACAATTGCACTTGTACATTCACACAATAATAGTTTGATTAATTTTTGTAGGTGTTACTCAGCGTGTAAATGGAAAAGTAAATGGAAAATTAATAGTTGGAGCCAATCGAATGCCTGTGGAGTTTCGGAATGCTGACCTCCATGCATATGTAGTTGTAAATGATGGGAGAGCCTTTACAGCTATTAGCCAAATTCCTGAGGTGGTAGGTTGGGCAATGCAGTCGCTTCCTATAATTGGAGATCTTTTTGGATGGTTGTTTGCTGTGGAACAACCAGGCTTCAAAAATGGTTTCAGCATTGCAGGTAAATACATCTCTATTGTATAATGTTAACTGAAATTTGACATATTTTCAAAGTCCAGAGCAAGCAATGGCATTGATAAGTGAAGAGTTGTGAACTCCTGACTCCAAGGCCTAATGCTGGAACAGCCCATCTGTAGACTGTGTCACGCAGATGAGCAAAAAGCCCTTTGGTGTTCTTTCAGATCTGTGCTTCAGTTTACAAAATATTTAATGTTGAAATCATTAATCAAAACTCGAACCTGAGTTAACATTGTGTTATGTTGTGTGATTACCATTTTTGAATGGAGTGTTTGAAGTCCGTCTCTTAATTTTAAACATTAGTAAAATAAATAATTTGTGAATCTCACACCAATTGTGAGTTATTACCTATATTTTTGTACAATTTATGTTTGCCAGAAGCATTCTTTATGGCTCAACAGATAAAGACACCAGTGGTGAGCCATTCAAAATCCATCCAGTTGCATAAAGTCAGGCTACCACTCCGTGTTGACTTAGTTGACAATTGCTAGAGCAGTGATCCATTCATCGTCAAGCTACTTTTTTGTATCATATGATGATGAACCTGCTGAGGGTGAGAATTAATTTACTTAAATTTCAAGCAATCTGAAGAAGGATCACTGCACGCAAAACATAAAATCTGTTATCTCCCCACAGATGCTCCCAGACTAGCAAAGTTTTTCCGGCAATTTCTGTTTTGTTTTTGATTTCCATCATCTGTAATTCTTTATTTTTTTCCCCAAAGTATTTTGCTTCTCTTTCACAATTTTCTGTCTATCTCTGCATATCACTGTGTGCAGTTTATATCATGCAATGGTTTTATAACTGTCATGATACTATAGAGTAGAATGGTAGTGCTATAGTTGACCTCAAACTAGGTTGTGGAGAAAAACATCGGTCATGATCTTTTGGTCCTCATTAGATGTCAGTTGAAATGCAGTGTGAGGATTTGAGATAATTATACTGTAATTTCCTGCTGTGATAAGATAGCATTTGTAGTGATTCTAATAAGGTCAGCTGGTCCTCATAGAATATGAGTTTCCTGATTGGGGCTGTTATTGTGCTGCAATCAGGAAGCCCTGGCTGACAGATAAAAAGATATACTGACACTGTACGTAGCAGTATTATTCGAAAACTGTTCATGTGTAAATAAAGGGTGCCTTGGTGATGGGATGCTGGCCTCTGTGGAGTAATGTTACCATCATGTGACATATTGGTTTTATTGGAGGTGTAACGAAAGAGACAATTCGAACAACTACAATCTTGTGAAAGCAGGTCACTTTTATTACATAACTTACATTTTAAAACGTTTTTCTAGGTGCTAAATTTATTCGCAATGTTGATATCATCTTCTATCCTGGCAACGAGAAGTTAAATATAATGCAAATAGCTCAAGGACTTGATACACAGAATTATCTCAGCATTGCCACTGAAATTGAAGGTGAATTGCCTGATATTGCCCAAGGTGCTACGGTCCAGATCCAGCCATATGATGAACTCTACTACCGTTCTAGTTCTGGTATGTTAACATCATTAAGTTGTATTTTTTTTATTGCACAGTAAAAATCATGCAATGTGAAAAATTTTAGTTTTTTGTTTCAAATCATGTGTCTTGCAATTTTCTCTGAAAGCAGCTGCTAAATAATTAGATTACTAATTTCTTGGCATGTGAAGAGCTTGGTAATGGCATATAACTAATCCCATTCTAAATTAGCTTTCTGTGTAAACAATGTGCTGAGAAGTATAAACAATCTTGAAATTTTCAATATTTCATTGTTAAGTTTCTGCAAGTAGTACAGATACTAATTTTACTTTCAAACTTCCCCTTTGCAGCAATTACCTCTACAACCTACAGAGAGTATTCAGTTGAAACCAGGAATGGTGGGACACAGACACTTCGATATCAGTTGAGGCAGAACATTACTTACTATGACTGTGAACATGCACCAAGGACGATTCCAGCCAGTCAACAACTTAATGTTGATCGTATTTTTGTGCTTTATGATGAGAGTGAGAAGGTTGTTAGATATGCAATGATTAACCAGATTGGAGCCGCCAGAGGTAAATCATTTCCGGATTAGAATCACACCCTATTTTTACATTTCTTTATTTAATTAGCTCCATGAAGAAAGAATAAGGTGGTGGAATTGTCAATGCCTTATTTTTTTAAAACAGTATTTAAACATGCAGTGAGCAGTTTAAAACTATCCTGACCACTTCCTTCCAATTCAAGGAGTTAACTGTCTTATATATATATGCAAGCTAAACAATATTTGCCATCACCTCCTGGTGTAAAAACATTGTTTGCTTAATCCTTAAATAATATACTATATGTCTTCTCTGCAGTAACACTGACCCATGCCTTCTGGTTTTTCGTGAATAAAAAGTACTTGCTCATGTATTAAGCCATAAAAATATATTCATAAAGGAGGTGGGTAAGAAAAGGACAATGACCAAACAGCAAGATCATTAAAAAGATTGAGACATGGTCTTAACGTGTCAGATATCTTAACAAAGCTGTCTTTTACTTTGAACAAGTGAATAAGTCTGCTTTTGGCCTGAGGTCAGCAAGTTATAGTATTCAATGAATGGTAAACTGTCTGATTGGGAAGGGGATCATAAGCTCTTTGATTTGAAATATGTAGGACTCTTTTCTAGTAAGCTTGTTTATTGGCAATGGGAAAGTATTTTGTACATTGTCATCAGTGATAAAACGTAATTTACATCAATCATTCTTTTTAAAATATATTTTGTAGCAATTTAATTAGCTCTTGGTAAGAATTTCATTCCAAATAGGAATGAATTTAGGACAATAAAGCTTTTATTGAGCTGGGTTTAATGGTAGGACTAATCAGAACATTGAACCTTCTCTAATTTCCTTCAGGATACTCTCATACTGCTGCCTATAATTTAGTCATAGTAAATGCATAATGCCAACTTGATTATGTTATTATCACAAAAGACACACTGATGTACAATGCAACTCTCCAGACTGGGAAAGTCTAAAGAAACATGAAGAGCATGTACTCAAAAAATATGTGTCTCAATCTGGATGAAAATTAAAATTTCCTAGATTGTTGCAATCCATTTTCTTACAAGTCCCACATTTGTATTATATGCTGTTCTACAGTAGCTACTGTTCAACGTTCTTGATTTTCCATTTGAAGATCATCTTTATTTCTTATTATTCTTTCATGAATGTGGACACTATTGTCCATTCCTAATTGACCAGAGGGCAGTTAAAAATTAGTTACATTGCTGAGGGTCTGGAGTCACAGGTAGTCCAGACGAGGTAAGAATGGCCTAGATTTATTTCCATAAAGGGTCATAAATTAAACAAAGGGTTTATTTTTCACAACAGTGGTTACATGGTCCCCATTAGTTGAGTTTTTTTAATTCCAGATTTTTATTGAGTTAAAGTTTCACCACTTGCCCTGGTGGATTTTAAGCCCATGTCCTCATAATGTTGCTGGAAGTTCTGGATTGTTACTCCAGTTTTATCACCAGTATATACCAATTGAACCTAATTAAATTATTCCCCTGTCCCTGAGTCATTATATAACTGGCCTTCTGAAATTATATGTGCTCTTTCCCCCAGTAGGCACAACCCTTCTTTCCAATGCAGTTTGTCATGTATTTCTCTTGTTCTTTCTATAGGTAACTTGAGGCCTGATACAGTAAATCCATGTCAGGATGGAAGCCACACTTGTGATCCAAGAGCGCAATGTTTTGCAATAAATGAACGTGAACACATCTGCAAGTGCACTCCTGGCTATGAAGGAGATGGCAAAGTTTGCTCAGGTGTGTGAAGACAATCAATGTATTGTTAGTACTGGACTGTCTTGCCTCTTGCTTGTTTTACACCTTTTACTTTGCTCTCATTCTAACTAGAAATGTTTTTCACCAAAACTGAGAAAGGTGTATTAACATTCTGTTTCTGCTTGACATAATATTAAATCCACTGTTGCATGGTATTCAGGGATACATTTTGGCATCTTACAACTTTAAAATGATTCTTTTTTATTTTATAAATGATCATGAAAATAATTACCACCTGGAAAAAACTAGTAAAATAGTTTGGTAGTTTCAAACTGACATGGTAAGATTTTCCTTATATGTGCCTTAAATTTCCACACACTTTCCAGAATTTTAGAAATGCAGGCATTGAACTCTTCAAAATCTGCAACTGAAGGTAGATCTTGTTTACATTAGGCCTTTATCTTATATAATAGCTGCTCCTATTTGGATCTGGGGTCTTATTGTAATGAGCTAATATTGCCAAAGTTCATGTTATATATGCAAATTTGTATTGGACATGGTCCAGAAACTCAGGACAATGTAAGAAATGAGATGCTTCTGTTGCTTGAATTGGTAAGAACTTGTGGATCATAATCCTGAGAGGTTTTTAACAGCCATTGCTATATTTGAAGAGGCTATTTGGGGTAGTTTTGAGTTTTGCAGTGCATCTGTACAGAGACCATCTTACTCTGACAACCTTGGCGCTTATACAAGAGCTGGTTTATTACCAGTAGAAGAAGATTGAAAGTCAACTTAATAAAAGTGAAGCAGTATTTGATGAGGATAAAACACACAGGCAGTTAGCCCCTCAAAAAGGGTTGACAGCCCTTGGTAATCTGTCAAAGATAGCAGTGAGGATCTTTGTATGAGTGTATTGTTTATTGAAACAAAAACAATGGGAGAATGATGCCAGCTTTTGCAGTGAAGACCTTTAGCCAAGATCATCTGCTGAGCAGCTGTGTCTGTTGCTGGAAAACTTCACTACACACAATTGCTATGCAATTGGTTCATTCCAAGAGGCTATGTGGAATCTGTAGAGGCAACCAGGGATTTGTCAGAAACCTAACACCATTTTTAACGGAGCTGGAGAATTCAAGCTGTATGGCATGATAACAAGAACATCACTTTAGGATCATCCAGTTACAAGTATCTCCAATATCAGGCTGCTATAGATGGCATCCATCTAGCATTGCTAGCTCCTGCATTAAGTCCAGTGAATCTTCTGAATAGAAACAGCATCATCTCATGGAATGTTCAGATCATGTGTAACCAGTCATTGCCTCACAACCAACTTGGTGAGGCTCATGAAGCTTAAATCCATCATAAATAGCTCTTATGAAGAGATTCTAGGCTTTAAGGAAATGTCAAGACTAGTCAGTGAGAATGATCTTCGGATCCAGAAGCTACTAAATTGCAAGCATAAGGCAATCCTGAACTGGGAGTATGACCAAAATCCTAGGAAAGAAAGCAGCTCAACAGAGAAATTAGGACTCCTATCCAATAAGGAACCAACAAAGAATAAACAGTGGATGGAAATTCCAGGAATTCCAGTACCTCACCAATAGCTGTGACTTCCAGTCATGAATTGCCTACAGCCCAACCACCCAAGGACCTACTGCACTGAGCATCTGGAAGAGAATGTCACTCATCACCATGAATAAAGATGCAGTTGTCTCTCACTGGAAGAAACACTCTGAGGATCTCTTCAAATGAAACTCCGTTTTCCATGTGCTGCCGTTGATCACATCCCGCATTTCCATCTTAGCAGAACCCCAGCCTGATATGAGTTAAGAGACCATCCAATAGCTGAGTACCAACAAAATTACCAGCGCAGATAGAATCTCTGCGAAATAGAGGGGAAGCAATCTTGTCATGAATACATGACCTCCTGTTCCTCATCCAAAGTGGAAATCACACCAACAGATCTGATTCTGTGGTTATGACCATCTTCAAGAATGGTGATAAAACTGATTGTGGCGGACAGCAGAGCGGTCTCTTTGATATCCGCCACAATGATGGTCATTACAAAAGTTCTCCCCTATCACCACCTCCTAGTGACTGAAGAGATCTTGCCAGAGTCACAGTGTGGATTCTGTTCATCAAGGGGCACAGCAATGAGGATCTCTGTTCAAACAAAAAGTGTAAAGAGTAACAATAACCTTTTATATGTGATTTTCTTTGACCTTATAAAAGCCTTTGACTCTCCTGGAGGGACTATAGAGCGTTCTTATCAAATTTGGCTGCTTACAGAAATTGATCACTGTTTTCTGTCTGCTGTAAGACAATATGCAAGTGTCGTCCTCACCAATGGATCTACCACAGAGCCTATATGTGTGAAAACCAGAGTCAAGTAAAGCTGTCTCATTGCACCAATGCTCTTCTCCATCGCTGCAACACTCCATCCCATATCCATGAAACTTCCCACTGGAAAGCAACATCCATACATGATGACCAAGAGACTGTGTTAAATCTGTCATCTCCAATGCAGAACCAAGAGCATTGAGCTATAGCATGATCTTTGTGCATGTATACACTGCACAGCTGATTTTCAAATCATTGTTGACATATTTGTGAAGGTATATGAGAGAGTGGGCTTTTGGTTTAAAAATCTGGAAGATATCAGTCCTCTCTTGTCCTGCTCCCACCATGCAAAAGATCCATTGGGAGCCACTGAACAATGAGAACCAATTCTTATACCCTCAATGAGGGCAGATAGTAATAATGAAATTCAACATCAGTCTTTAGTCATCTAAGGAACAGAGTATTTGGTAACAAAGATCTCAAACCCAGCTTCAAGTTCATATTCTACAAGGAAACCCTGTTACCTATTTTTCTCTGTGAATCAGGAACATACAACAATGATTTCAAATTACTGAGAAATATTACTACTGCTTCTGCAAAATCCTGCAAATCTGATGACAACACACTGGCTCCAGTAACAGTGTTGTTTCTCAGGCTCATATCCCTAGCATTAAGGCACTAATTACAATCACGCAGCTGTGTTGGGCAGCCAACATTGTCGATGTAGCTGGCATAAAATTTACAAAATAAGCTCTCTCCTCTGAACTACTTCTTAGCAAGCAGTTAGCAGAAAGGCAGAGAAAATGCTTCAAGGGTGTCCATAAAGCCTCCATGAAAAAATGCAAGATCCCAATTGACTCATTGCTTTAAACTAATCAAACTGGAGAAGAGGCATCCTTGAAATTGCCAACTATTTTGAACATCTCTGACAGGCCCAGGTAGAATCCAAGCACAAACAGCAGAAGTCTGAAAAACCGATTAGCATATTCACCTCTTCGAACACCCCCTAGAGTCCCTGTGGCAGAGTGTGTGGATATAGCATTGGACTGCCTGTTCACCTCAGGATTCACTACACTGGAGTGGGAGAAAGTCATTGTTGCTTTCTAGACTGTCTAAACCAAAACCCCCATTAATTGTCTACATTAATGCCAAATTTACTGGAGGTTGTTGTGAAGTTTTCATCCTCTGTTTGATGAAAAGAATTATGTGAAGCGATTTCTTATGATTATGTGCATTTTTTTGATGAAGTAAATCTATTACCATCAGACATAATGACTCAGCCATGGGCATTACAGCAAAGAAAGTGCTTCAGTAGAGATAACAACAGAGAGAATAAGAGAAACCTGAAGAATGCTTTCATTTTGAGGACTCTGAATGCTTGCTTGAATGTATAGCATGCAGTGTTGTAGCTTGCTTTGATCTGCATAACTTTCTTATCCAAAAAGGCACAGATATCAGTAATGCCTCGATAAGTGGCTTTAGCAGAGAGAGTGCAGTAGAACTTGATGAGGACTGTTACCTAGTGGATGTTTCAGTGCTAGTTGCAAAGAAGAAGAACCAAAAAGCATCTAATCAAATCAGTTAGTATTTAAATACAGCTGTTCTTGTGGTGTGTATGCAGTAATGTGATATTTACATTCTTGAGTTAGCAGCAACAGGCTTTATTGAAAGTAACTACTAACAATTGACCATAACCTATTGCAGGAAAATAGTTCCAGTAACGTGTCCATTTATCTTGGACCCTACAGACCCAAGTTCCAGGTCCATATGATCTGATGCCACTATGATATTGCACCTTTTACACAGTCTTAGTAGCTGTACTTAGTCTGCATCTCCTAAGTTGCTTTTTTTTGAGTGGTATGGTGGCTCAGTGGTTAGCACTGCTGCCTCACAGCACCAGGAACCCGGGTTCAATTCTTGCCTCGGGCAACTATCTGTGTGGAGTTTGCACATTCTCCCCGTGTCTGCGTTGGGTTTCCTCCGGGTGCTCCGGTTTCCTCCCACAGTCCAAAGATGTGCAGGTTAGGTGAATTGGCCATGCTAAATTGCCCATAGTGTTAGGTGCATTAGTCCGGGATAAATGTAGGGGGATGGGTCTGGGTGAGTTGCTCTTTGTAGGGTCGGTGTGGACTTGTTGGGCCGAAGGGCTTGTTTCCACACTGTAGGGAATCCAACCTAATCTAATCTTTTAATGGTACACATTTTTACCATTGTTCAACCTGAAATATTTAACTCTTTTCTCTGCTTTCTCCCCCCATAAATCTCTGTTGGTTGAGAAACTAAACTCCAACAACACAGTCGTCCAAGACTGGAATCAAACCTAGGAGCCTGGTTCTGTGAGGCAGCAGTGCTAATAGAACCAGACTCCTAGGTTCGATTCCAGCCTTGGGCGACTGTATGTGTGGAGGTTGCACATTCTCCCAGTGTCTGCGTGGGTTTCCTCCGGGTGCTCTGGTTTCCTCCCACAGTCCAAAGATGTGCAGGTCAGGTGAATTGGCCATGTTAAATTGCCCATAGTGTTATGTGCATTAGTCAGAGGGAGATGGGACTGGGTGGGTTACTCTTTGGAGGGTCGGTGTGGACTTGTTGGGCCGAAGGGCCTGTTCCCACACTGTAGGGAATCTAAATCGAAATCTAATCTAAATTTCCTCAGTTTTCTGAGAGGACATATCGGATGTATGTGCTGTTGTGTTATATCCTTGGAGAGCTAACATATATTGTTGAATGGAATGATAGCTTCTGATGATGGCTGGCCCATTGGCTGTGAAAATCACAAAGACAAGAAAGTAGCAGCAGTGAAGATAAATCGAGGAAATTTAAAGGAGAAAACTCTAATCAGCACAGCCTCTTTAAAAAGAAGATGAGGAAGTGAAATTCTCACTCTCTTTTCTATCTGCTTTGCTTTCTGGTCTTGGGATAATGTAGTATTGTAGATGAAAAGAAGAGTGAAAGGCATTTTGAAGACGTTACTGAAAGTAAGGGAGGGAAGATTTCTCGAATACTTTGAGGATAGGAATTTCTTCTTCTGTAGGTGTTCAGTATTTGCTGCATCACGAGGCTGCTGAGGTGCGGGCAATAATGTCTTGAAGAATCCCTGAGAAAGCAGGACTGTCCCAATATAGACAGCGAGATAAACTGCTGGAGCAGGATCATTGAGAAATTTGTGTGTAGTACAATGATCTGCAGACTGACTTAAGCTGATATCTATCGAAAGGTGGTCCCTGAGATTAACAAGGAAACTCTCTTGCAGATTTTGTTTTTTGAAAGATTAGGCCATCATCCACTAACTCTAGCAGAAAGTTTTCATCAGGTAATTGTCCAACATAATCTGAAACTTCTATTTCTGCGATATTCTTTTTGTCCCCCTCCTATCTCTGAAGTGTCAACTGGATGAGAACGCTGGTTGTAAGTACAAAATATTTGTAAATCTTCTGCAAGTTTCTAACAGCTGGGCTTTTAGCCTGCTAGTCTAACTAAGGCAGTTTGACAGCCAATTCTTGTTGAGTTCTGGCCTGTTCAAGTTCATTCTGATGCTCGACTTTAAGCTTTATCAAAATATTCTGTGTCCTTGGGACTTTGGTAGTTTGGTCTTGTAGGTTTTGGCTGTAAGAAACTCTATAGCGTTTCTGTGGTTTGCTGATGGTTTCTATTGCAGCCTTTTGCTGCAGTCTATACACACCAACAATTTCTGCACATTGATTCACTTTGGACTTAAAGATTTTTTTTTCCCTATGGATCATGTTTTAATAGCAACTGGGGTTGTGCTTCTTCTTGAAGGGCCATTTTTGGTTCATTCATTGATGTTCTCTATACATTTTGCAAGGATTGTGTTGCATATAATTGGCTACTGCTTGTGCGGGTATGGCAAAACGCCCCCTGCCACCAGCTGCCTGAAGCATGAATGGCTCTGAATTTGTTTTGAAGCTCTGAGACTTCTTTCTTGTATGATTTGTCTCTAACTCCATAATCCTAGGTGTCACAGATTCCATGGTGACTTTACTGGCTATCGGAACTTTTGAAACTTCATTTAATTATTTAGTGGTTGAACTAGTACAAGGTCAATTCCTTGTAGCAGTGGTCTGGCTAACTCCTCTGAAAGGAACCTTTTCTTCTAACTGTGGCTTCAGTTGCTGTTGCTGCATCTTCTCGCCAAGTTTGTTTAATCAGTAGACATCTTACTTCTTCTTTCTCTTCTTCAAGAAAGAATTTATTCTCCTCAAAAGAGACAGCTGGGTTTTTAGGAACAATGTCATTTGCATTCAATAGTATAGGAAGATCGAAAGTCTCAGACTCCAGTAAATGAATAACTTGAATAGTGGCTTCTTTCTCTGTGACTGTATGATGAAAAAACAAACCAATTGTCCAGAATTCCCTCTGGTGACTGGTTTCTACTGCCTTTGGTGCCTCCTGTCCTGCAATTTTCCCCTGCTGTTTTGAGAAAAATGGAGATTCTGCTCCACTGTCTTGCAATGCTTGGGCAGGCATGTTTTTGCAGTGGAGAGAATGGATGACTGAATATATTGGCTTTATTGTCACATGTACTCAAATCAGTACGGTGAAAAGTTTATAAATCTCTACTTACAGCGCCATCTTAGGTACAAAGGTACCAAGGTACAATCGTTAATTACAGAATAGAGAAATGAAGAAGAAAAGTTACATTTCAGCTCTAGACAACATAACCATAGATCAGAAAACAAGAAACAAAGTTAAAAAGACACATCACAGTCTCACTGCAAAGGCTGTCCACAGCAGGCTAAAGATCCATAGGGCACTGAGTAGAACTCCACATCTTCACTGCTGGCCAACTTAAGAATTTTAAAGCTATACAAGCAGCTCTGCTTTATAAAGAATCACAATATTTACGAATTACTTGTAAGATCTCTGTAATCTCTATAATCGATACATCCGCTCTGGTATATCCAATTTATAACTAGTTTTCTGCCAATTACCTGCATTTTTACATAGCAGCATTCATCTTGTGGATCTGCATTGTCAGGAGAGTCAAATTCTTACTGTAATCTTGTCACATCTCCCAGGAAGTATTCATTCTCCAGTCTGCAGTCCTTGCTGCGTGATTTTAATTTTCTGTGCTGCCAAAGCTGCCCTAGTCTCCCACTTTGCACTCAAAACCCTCCGTGAGACAGGTTCTGAGCGATGGAATCTTTTATGGCATGGATTGCATCCTTTTTCCCTTTAAATTTCTGTAATATTTCCCTCACTATGGATGACAGATTTCACCTTGTTGCTTACTGCATACTCTGCATGGGTCTTCTCCTGTGTGCGCATTCCCATTCCATGGTTCAGTGCCTAGATAAGCCTTAAAAAGCATCACTCACTGAACTCCCGCCACCACTGACCTTCATTTCAGTGATGCTCACAGCTCCACCTCCTTGATCAGGTTCAGACCTTAGGGCTGTCCTAAATGCTTTTTCTTTGACGTGATAATACTTATGGGCTTAACTTCAGTGTTTTACCACAGTCTCTAGTTCGGTCTCCTCGCCATCTAGTAAAGTGAGATCTCTGCTCTTGTGTGTAAACTTTATTAAACATAGTACTTACAGAAGACAGTAAGAGAGTTCATCTTATCTGGAACCTCACAGACACAGGTTCAAGTTCCATGAGATGTCACATTAGTATGATCTCGCTCCTTTCATACATGCTCAGCAGCTATATTTGGAGTAAAGAAACAATTCCCTTTCCTTGACAATCTAATGTGGCAGAGATGGCCCTTCTCACACAGCATTCTGGCCCTGGAAAGAGTCTACTGTTTGCTGATTCGTTGCTGCTTGTATCTGGACCCCCATTCTTATTTTAAGTGTGACTTGCATTGAATTGTGAGGGATAGGTAAAGTGCTTGGGCTGGGCTGTTCTCCCGGAAGTGAGCAGTGTTATCATCCTACTTGGTCGAGGATTTGTGTGTCCACTGGTGGTGACAGCTGTAATAGTAACTATCAGATCAGTATCCATCCGATTCTAAAAGCCTTTAGAAACAGTGCCTGTATTCTAATCCCACGATAGCTAGTATGCACGATTCTATTAACATACTCCTTGTGTTAGGCTTCTACAATGGATGACTCATTTGAGTAATATCAGCAAAATACAAACTCTGTTACCAGAGTTCTGTCTATACAGGACTACAGGAGATAGACTGGGGAGTAGAACCAGATAAGTTGCCCGTGCAGAAAACAGCAAGACATAATTGGCCCATTAGCAACCATCTATTCTGTAACATTCCAAGATTCCATTCCTAAATTATGAGATGCCTTTCTGGAACAGGCCCATTTCAAGGACTGGTTCAATTTAGATCAACAGAAGAATGGGGGCGTAAGTACTGGCCTGGTATTTTACTCATACTTACTGTCTCATTCCCACTCAAAACGCAGAACAAAAATCATCCTCATTCTTTAGTCTCCCTACAATGCTGAGGCCCACCTGCAAAGAACAAAAAGTTATCAGTAAAACTTGATATATCACTTGAAAAGGATTTGCTCCACCCTACTTCCACTGTAGAAGCACTAAGAGGGAACTGTGGTTTGATTGATCTATATAAGTTTCAATCATCTCCCTTCATTTGGGTAGCATTGCTATTTTTGGAAAACCAGGCAACTTATTATTCCTCTTCAGCTATAGTAAGACATTATGTTGAACGGCTACATGGCTTTTGCGAATGCTATGATTCTAATGTATACTTGGATAGAACACCAAGTTATCCTGTACTTTTGTACAAAATACAAGAAGCTGAAGACAAATGTTTAAGGTACTGAAGATTCTCCAAATGAAAATTTCACTGAATCTGTCTGCCATTAGCACCTTCCAGTTGAAGACTTAATTGGAATCCGTCAGCATGTAGCTAGCTGCTGCATTCCTGATGTAACTGATTGCCAGATTGCACAATTTAGCACAGAGCTCCAACAGCAGGAACAAAAACAACTTGTTTTTTATTATCTGGCCAATTCTCCAAAATGATCAACTTTACACATGTTGCCATTTCTATAGCTGGTCGTTATCTGATTCACATGTATTTTAGATTAGCTTCTACCCCTCCACAGTACAAACACAATTGTAACTCTGTTGTATGGTTATCTCATTTGGTTTACAAGTAAGACAAGTGACTTTTTTCAAAGAAGTTAACGAAATGATTCTGGATAAATACAGAAAATAAATGATAGCTGACAGGATCTCAGCAGGGGAAGGTTCTGTCTGACAGCTGTCTTAACATTTTTGAGGTATTAGTGTCCCAAATGAATTTGGAAAGTCATTATGATGTGCTGTATCAGGCAAACCTTTGATAAAGCCCCACTTAAACAGCTGCTGCTGTACTAGCTAAACTGCCTAGACAGACGTGCCTGAGCATCCTAAACGCTGTTCACTGTACAGCTGTATTTATAGCCCATTCATCAGAAGTGGTGATTAAACCATTCATTGATTCCTTGAGAAATGTATAAATGTCCACCATGTAGAGTTTAAACATTATTTAAACTCTACATGGGATGCCTGAAATAAAACAGCTTCAAAATTTTAATTAGTTCAATGCTAATTCAAAAACATTCTCATTCTAGAAGGATTTATTCATTAATATATTTATGTAATTAATAGGACAAGATTTTCATTTTCCTCAGATATTGATGAGTGTGCTGATATTAGCACCCACGAGTGTGGAGAACATACTGTTTGCGTCAATGTGGCTGGATCCTATGGGTGTGACTGCCAGCATGGCTATAAAATTCTAGAGAATGGAAACACATGTGTTTGTAAGTATTTTTAAATACCTTTAAGTGAGTAAGTATATTTTTTGTGATTTTGCTTGGTAAGTAGTAAACAATAAATTAATGAAGTGATATTTGTATTTTAAATGTGCATCTTTATCCAAAAACCCTTAAGCATTATGGTACTGCAAAAGAATTGAATGTTTCTGATAAAACACACTAATAGACAAATTCATTTTAAGTTTGCTTGGATTGAAAAGTGGGTTTATGCAAAACAAGACAAGACAAATCCTGTTAAACTGCAGTTAAATAGTGGTTATGTAAAACTAAAGGAGTGTTTAACTCCTGAACAGACATGGAGTTCATGATCTGATTTAGAGTTTCAGGTTTAAAATTAACACTACTGCAGAGATTAGAATGGAAGGAGTTTCCTTTCTCACTTGCTATTGTTAATTCTCCAGGATTGCAAATTAACCACTCAGATATTGCAATCTATGAGCAACCTGGAACAAAAATCATAGGGCAATTAGAATTTTTTTAATCACTACATCATATTACCCCCATAAAACACACCAATAATAGTAGAGACAAACAAAGTTACCAAGAAAAACCAAATCAATAACTAAATTACAATCCTGTAGCATCCTTAAACATAGACACTCATTGTCATTAGCCATCCCATAATAGAAGATGATATTTTTTCTTTTTCTTTTCTGTACCCAGAAGTGGTATCACAAACAACTTAGAGCCGTCTCCCCACCAAAATCACTGACAGATTTTCCCCTTTTTGCAAACTAATAAAAACACTCATTGTATCCAATGGAGTATTTGCCACAAAGTCCATTCTGGGCAAAGCAAACCATTCAAGGTGAGGAGGGGTATAGGGAGTGCAGGAAGGGAATAAATCAAAATGGAGTTGGAGGGGGAAAAGAGCATGATAACTACCTAGGGTCATGAATTTCAGCTGTGGGGAACAGGCTGATCCATATATTTTCAGGTATGTACTCCATGTGGCTTTGGGATCTGGCATGCAGTATTTGCTTCCATTTCTTTCTTTCTCTGCTGCCATTCTGTCCCATCATTAAGACAATGAGACTTAAGCCATGATGCAGCTTAGTGAGCAAGTATTTATCTTTTTGAATAATTCATCATAAGTTTCTCCTGATCATTAATGTCAATGCTATAATGCTTCAAGGAGAGCTTATGAGTATTTTCATTCTCTTCCCTGGGTACACTGGCCTCACCAGATTTAAGAAAACGGGACCTGGCACAGGAAATGCTCATTGACCATTTGGGCCTTGTGTGTAGTACATCATTGTTGATATTGCAAGTGCTTTGACTGAATGGTTGTGGAGCTGTCTTCAAGAAGGAAGTACCTTGTGTTTGATGGTCTTCCCATTGAATCTAAAGGAGGCGTTTCTGGTTAAAGTTTTTGAGAGCTGTCATATCATTGATCCACAGCTCAGGTCTCACAGCAGTACAGAAATGCAGTGATGATAACTGGGTACATTCAGACTTTTGTTGACTTGCAGAGGTCTTTGTTGTCAAACTTACTGCTGAAGTTTGTAGAAAGCTGGATTTAATCAGTGAATCTCCTAATCAGTGATGGCCTTTTTAAGGGAGGTTGTTGCCAAGGTATGGGCAATGTAAGAACAAGTGATAGGAGTGAACCAAGCTACCTCTCGAACCCGCTGCATCATTCGTTACAACCATGTGAGATCTTCTGCCTGCTCTTCATACTCGTTAATTCCCTGAGAAAGCAAAACACAGTCTATCACAGCCTTACAATAATCAACGATGGAGCATACACTTCTATCTGACTTCTGACAAGTTCCAAAAATCCACAACCCTTTCAGTGAAGAAGATTTTCTTCATTGCTGTGCCGTATCCTGAGGTCATGCCTCCAACTTCTAGACTCCCCAGCCAGGGGAAACAATTTTTCACTGTGTACCCAGCTAAGCCCTTTCAAAATTTTCTAAATTTTACCTCTCATTCTCCTAAACTTCAGAGAATATAGGCCCAATTTATTAATCATCTCATCATAGGAAAACCATCTCACGCCAGAAGCAAATCTTCGCTATACTGGCTCCAAAGCGAATACTGTATAAAATTATTCCTTTAAATATGGAGACCAAAACAGTTCCAGTACTCCTGCAGTGGTTTATACAATGTTGCCAGACTTTCTTATTTTTGAACTTCAAGTCCTTTGAAATAAAAGTGAACATGAATGTTTGCCTTTCTGATTGTTTGCTATACCTTTATGTTACCTTTCTGTTTTCTTTGTATGGATAAACTAAAGTCACTCTGAACATCAACATTTGCAAATTCAATGCCTTTTACAAAAATGTTTTGCTTTGCTGCTCATAATACTAAACTTCACACTTCCCATGTTAAACTCTACATATTATATTATTATCCATCTGGCTTACTTTATAATTTTGGTCAGGAACCCAAAAGCCAACATTTCTGGTTCATAAACCCATGCTGGATCTACATCCTTTATGCAAATCAACCTTCAAATATAAGTGCTGTAATTGGATGTGGCACATTGCTAGGACGTGAGAGCTATCTGTAATGCATGAGCAGTAAAAGCAGATAGATCGGAGCAATGATGGGAACAATAGAGATGGCAACATCAAGGAGGGCCAGCAATATTTCATAGAATCATAGAATGCCTACAGTGTGGAAACAGGCCATTTGACCTAACAAGTCCACACTGACTCTCCGAAGAGTAACCCACTCAGATCCATTCTTCTACCCTATTGCTCTACATTTACCCCCAACTAATGCATCTCATCTACACATCCCTGAACATTATGGGCAATTTAGCATGGCCAATTCACCTAACCTGCATATCTTTGGACTGTGGGAGGAAACTGGAGCACCCAGAGGAAACCCAAACAGACGCTGGGAGAATATGCAAACTCCACACAGACAGTCACCCAAGGCTGGAATTGAACCCAGGTCCCTGGTGCTGTGAGGCAGCAGTGCTAACCACAGCCACCGTGCTGCCTGTTTCAGTGCACAATAGTGGCCAAACTTTCAAGTTAAAGATAATGAACAGAATCCAGAGCATGGTCCCCTATGTGCTCAAATCTTGCTTTATAAAACCATGAATTAATTCCTGCCTGCATTGAATCTGGCATCTTGGCTGAATATCCAGCTAACTGTTCAGGTTTAGCAAATTACAAATTGAAAGTCATCATCTTGCCGTGCCTGGTTCATTAACAAGGAGGCTAACAGGATACTACTTACAGGTGAATGGCTTCATCATTTACCTCTATCCTCAAATTCGAAATTTGAAGGGTTATTGGAGGATTTGGGACCCTCCTGCTCCTCTTCTAACGCCTATGGGCAATTGAAAATCCCACATTCTATTCCTTTGCAGTCACTTTGTCTCCCCACAGCTTATAATCCCATCTAGCTTTGTATCATCATCAAACATAGATGCTGTACTTTCAGTCTCTCAATCTGAACCAATAATATAGTTTGTAAATAGTGGAGGACTCAGTATCCTTCCTTGCAGCAAACTACTAGTTGTAGTTTGTCACCTTGGAAGTGCCATGTTTATCTCTCACCTCTGCTTTGTATTGATTAACCAATGTAAGAGGTGGTTGTTTTCCAAGGATCAGCTGTGGACCTTGGTGGCATGTCAAAAAATAGCTGTACACTTCATCTCATTGGCCATTGCCAGAGTTGGACAGTACACATATTTAATGCCAATATATCTTCACAGTAGGCATTAGGGTAGTTCTCACTGCTGGCACTAAATGCCATTACGTTATATCCACATGATTACCATGGCATCCAGTGATTGGCCAGTTTGATCCATCAACAGAAAGGAGTTCCACTCTCTCAATATCCAACGGCAAACACAATGTGAGCATTTGCTTTCCTGACAGCAAACATGACTCTTTCATCCGTTGTAATTCAGACTATGTCAGATCTTCAGACCAGCCACCAAAGTATGTGGATTGGCCTATTAGAGCATATGAAAATTCACCCCTCTGTTCCTCTCCTACTCTGTTTCACTTCAGCCAAATCACTTCACCAATCTATTGTCTCAATTTTCATCTTTAGTTTTCTAAATATCAAGTCACCCAACTAGCCCCCATCCTACATTCTACAATTCAAGCTGGGATTAGTGTCCTGGTGGAATGCATGGAGCCCATCCTAATGGAACAGCTCCTTTTTTTCTGGGCTAATGGTGCCAGTGTCCCATAAATTGCAAATCCTGATCTCCAAACCACCATGTGAGCCATTCATTTCATTCTCTAATTTGTTTGATCCTGTATTTCAGGTACCAATCCAACAGCCTTGCTAACTAGAATTGGGACATCATGTTGAGGCTGTATAGGACATTGGAGAGGCCACTTCTGGAGTATTGTGTACAGTTCTGGTCAGCCTGGTATTAGAAGGATATTTATTAACTTGAAGAGGGTTCAGAAAAAAATTCTTAGGATATTGCTGGGACTGTATGGTTTGAGTTATAAGGAGTATCTAGAGAGTCTGGAATTTTTTTCACTAGAACATAGAGATTTATAAAATCATGAGGGAGTAAATAAAATGAATAACACATGTCTTTTCCCTAGAATGGGTGAGTTCAAAACTAGGGGGCATAATGTTAAAATGAGAGGAGAAAGATTTAAAAGGGACCTGAGGGGCAACCTTTTCACACAGAGGATGATTCGTATGTGGAATAAACTTCCAGAGGAAGTGATTGATGCAGGTATAGTTACAACATTTAAAAGACATTTGGGTAGGTACATGAATAGGAAAGGTTTAGAGGAATATGGGTCAAACTCAGGCAAATTGGACTAATTTAGTTTGGGAAACTTGGTCAACATGAACAGGTTGGACCGAAGTGTCTGTTTCTTTGCTGTATGACTCTATGATTCTATAACTAAAAGAGTATTATTATGATTTAGATCAAGTTTATGTAAAGTGTAGTCATGATCTAATTGAATATTGGACAAATGTGTTGAAGATCTACTCTTTGTTTCTTTATTTATATCTTTCTTTTATATGTTTCTTTATTTATATCTTACTCTGTTCTATCGAAGTGTTAATGGTGCAAAACCAAAAAAGGCTATGCCTGCAAGCAACTTCACATTCAGCATAATTGCATGTCTTGAAACTTTGCTGAATTTAAATTTGAACAAGGGTCATAGCCAATTGAATTTGGGTGGGAGTATATTTTTGCAGGGCTTCTGATTGACTGAAACATAATCAGCAGTATGACCACAGGAGAACAGCAATGACACTGTTTTTGGAGGCATTCCATGACTGTTCTGCTAATGTTAAGTTGGACGAGCAGAAACCCAACACATTCCTTTCAGTTGACATTAAGTGAAACAACAAAAAAGACACACAACTTTTGAGTATAATACAGAGTTATTGCTGGTCTATTCTTAGCTGATACTTTTTAGTTCAGAACTTGTAATTATAGAGATCAGAATATTATGATTGTCACTGTTGGGTTGACGGATGGGGAGGCCCATAAAAGTTACCAAACCTTCCTGTCCTAGGTTTGGAATTTGTTAAGTCACAGCCCTTCAAGTTGACATCCTAGAATTTTTTCAAATATTGTATGAATTGCTGTCTGTGCCACCATTTCAAACAGTAAATTCCAGGTCCCTACCACCCTTTGGATTTCATCCTCATCGACCCTCTCTCTACCAGTTACTTTAATTCAAAGCCCCCTGGGTTTTGACCGAAGAGTCTCCTAAAGTAAATAACTCATCGCTATCTGGGCATCATTTTCATTTTCAATCTTCAGAGAACGGAAAGATTGTTATGTGTAGTTAATTATCTGTTGATCTGCATTTCTGTACTTTCATGATGGAAACAAATGAACTGAAATTAGCTCTCTCAGGCTATCACCAAATTTTATGGGTGAGTTCCCTAGAGAGCATGCTCCCTTCCTTTTGATGAGTCTGATAACTGCAGAGCTGCAGGAAGGGATGCAGGAAGAGGATTATTGGCATTGTGTCCAACCTTGATCTTATTTGTGACTCCAGGGTAAAAGTTTGCACACAAGTTGTTTTTACATATCCTGCTGAGGATATATTTTGAGCTTTGCTGAAAAATGTGCTCTGTAATCAGTATTCTGCTTGTGCTTAATGCAATTGTAGAAAACAAATGTGATGGAAGAAGTTTTCTTTTCCTCTCTGGATTTAAAACATTATTTAGTTCTCCAAGGATTATAGATGACATGTATAGTTTGGCAGAAGCAGTTTCAGCTGTTTATGGCACTGTAGATGTGATTTCAGCATTGCCTCTCATTATGCTGACAGCAGCCATTTGTTCTGCTTTGAACAAATCAACATTAATTTTAAATAGGGAACTAGCAGTGACAGTACAAAGTTTGGGGGAAATACTCAAAGCGACGATTGTGAATTGTACCCCTATTTGATTAGAAAAGAAAACCGGCTGGAATGTAAAGCAAATTTCTGATGCTTTAGCATTCACTTTAACCTACTTTCCTAGACCTTTTTTTTCTAGTTCACCTTTAGGACATGGGTGTCGCTGACTAGGCCAGTGTTTATTGCTCATCGCCAGTTATCCTTGAGAAGATGGTAATGAGCAAAAGTCTTGAACTGCTGCAATCCACATGCTGTAGATAGACCCACATGCCATCTCAATTCAAGTAAGACAGGATAAGAATATTTTTCAAGACAAATCCTTTTCAATTTAATCATAGAATCCCTAGTGTGGAACAAGGTGATTTGGCCCATCAACTCCACACTGATCCTCTGAAGAGCATCCCATCCCACATAGCATAAACAGCCCTAGACACTAATTTACCATGGCGAATCCAGCTAACCTTCCCATCTTTAAGCTGTGGGAGGAATCTGGAGCACCTGAAGGAAACCCATGTAGACATGGAGAATGTGCAAACTTCAAACAGACAGTAGCCTGAAGTGGAATCAAACCTGGGGCCCTGGTGCTGTGAGGCAGCAGTGCTAATGTCTGAACCACCATGCCACCCCTAAAAACCTGGTCGAATGTAAAACAAGTTTCTGATTCTTTAGCATTCACTTTGAGCTACTGCCTAAGACCATTTTTAAAATTCATTTTAAAATTTGGAATCCAACTTAATAGAAAGTTGACATGACAGTTCAAAATATGGTTTTCCTAACACATATCTGGTAGGAAATCAGATTCTGTCTGGTAGGGAATCAGATTCAAAGAGCAACTGCCACAGACATTTGTTATGTCTCTGTTTCCATTGAACAAATAAAACCATAACTCTTGAGAGTGAGTGCTTTCAATGTTAACATTTTGTAACCTGATACCCCACCCACTGTGCTTCAATTCTTGATCCCCACTGCTGTAGTGTTCTAATCACTAGCTCACAATGGACCCCATTATAGCTCACTGCGTTCCAGATCCAATGTGTGATGCCATGGGAGGTTGGTCAGCCATTTAATGTATCAGTACAAATTCTATATAATCAGTTTTTTATTGTGTATATTCCTATGTGTGATAGCTTTGAAGACTACAGTGAAAGCTAAACATAATAATGATTACTTATATTAATACTGCTAGTATTGCTAATTATTGTAAGTTGCTGAGAATTATACCTTTATTTTATAGCCTATCACTTCTGGATATGCAGCTTCCAGAAAACTAGTGTGTTGTGTCATAAAGCAAATAGTTACACGTCTTAATCACAAAACATACTTGTTCGATTTAACAATGAAAAGAGTCTGAGGATAGTTTGATGTTTGCGACTCATGTAACAGCAGAAATAAACAACACAACTTCAAATATCATTTTCATGTAGAGAATTCTATCACAGTGGTCATTACAGTTTTGCAAGATGATCAACAGCTACTATTTTAACATTTCTAAATTTGTGACCCAGTGGAAGTATTGCCTTTAAACCACATGGTTTCATAAAGTTCTGAGATTTCCCAATGAAGCATATAAACAAAATAAAATTGAATTGGCATGAACAGCTGATTAGATTACTTACAGTGTGGAAACAGGCCCTTCAGTCCAACAAGTCCACACCGACCCTCTGAAGAACAACCCACCGAGACCCATTCCCCTACGTGTACCCCTTCACCTAACACTATGGGCAATTTAGCACGGTCAATCCACCCTGACCTGCACATCTCCACACAGACTGTCGCCCGAGGCAGGAATTGAACCTGGGTCTCTGGCACTGTGAGGCAGCAGTGCTAACCACTGAGCCACCATGCCACCCTCTCCTTTCTTGTAGTCTCTCCTGGAGCATTTCCACACCAGGTCCAGTTCCTCCAACTCAGCTTTGAATAAGGACAGCATGTACTGGAGTGTCTCTTGCATCCAGAGTCTCTTGCATCCAAAAGCTCACACAATCAAGAACAATACTAGACTTACAATGGATGAGTAAAGATTTGGCTAAAGGAGTGCTGAAGAGAATCAACCCTGAGTTCTAATGCAATTAACTCACATCTACATCAGCAAATGGTAAGTCATAAACTAGAACAGTAGGATTAATTCTGTATTCCTCAGAGAGGAGGTTCCATTCTAAGGGAACATGGTTCAGAGTTAAAACATATAGCACTTTGGCCTTGATTCATTGGCCAACACATTGTGTTCACAGAATTAGCCCAAAGATTTTTGACAAAATAAAGTTTTGAGGTGACAAATGAAATCAGACAATTTCCTGGTGGCAAAAATAGATTTGTGATTATTTCATTTATATATTAGCTGTGCTGTATGGTTCTATGTTTTATGTTATATTGAATAATTGAATGGCTGAATTAGGAAAACTTCTGGCAGAAATTTTAAAAAAACAAAAACAATTTGCATTCATATAGCATCTTTAATGTAATGCGATGTCTTAAGACACTTCACCTGTAAAGCAGAATTTGATACCAAGCTGCACAAAATGAGGCGAGTGGAGATAAACAAGGTCATATATTCAGCTCCTGAAGCTCATTAATCTCATCAGCACACACATTTGCTGAGCCAATGGCTTTGACTTAGTCACAATCCTATCATGGATGATAGCTATGTAATGAAGACTTTCTGTATGGTGACTGGCCATTGGGTCATGACACTTCGATGTCCATACCTTTGTGACAAGAAAACTAAGTGAAACATGAAGATAGTGGACATTAATGGGAGACAGTTACTGATAGCTATGACTCCTGAAGGCTTCTGTCTGTAAGAACATTGAATGTGATGAGCAGAAATGAAATGATCAACTGGTTGGTGAGACCCTGGGAAAACCATAAGTCAATGAATTGTGCACCTTCTCAGCCTGATACCTTCCTTTGCAGCAAATGTCAAATGCCCATGGTCCAGTTGGCTTCTGAGGCAGCCTGAGCAATACTTAACACAGAGTTGACCATGATGATGCAAACCACCATCTCATGAGATAGATGTTGCTGCTAGTACAAGTGAAAGTGGATACAAACTTGGTCAAGAAAAGCAGCCTCAGAAGAGCATCTTAAAAGAGGAAAAAGCAGTATAAAAATAGAAATTCCAGAGTATAGAGCCTGAGTAACTGAAGGCATGACCATCAATAATGGAGAAATTAAAATTGGGGATGGTCAAAGGCCAACATTTGTTGAATGTAGATTTCACATAGGGCTTTGGAGCTGGAGGAGGGGTGTGAGGTAGGCAGAATGAGACAATGACAGGATTTAGAAACAAGGATGATGATCTTCAAATTGAGATGTCGCTGGACCAGAATCCATTGTAGGATACCAGCTGCAGAGTTTTAGATCGGTTCAAGTTTATGGAGGAATGAATATGGAAAGTTAGTCTTCTAAAAGTAACGTACATGAATGAAGACTACAGCAGCAGATGAGCTGAGGTAAGGGTGGAGTTATGCAATATTATAGAGGTGGAAATAGACAGTTTTAGTGATTGTATGTCAGAAACTCAACTTTGGCACCAAAGACATGAAAATTGTAGTCAGCCCGGTTCACCGTCAAGATAGTTGCTGAAAAGAGGATGGCATCAGTAGCTAGGAATATTACATTACATGCAATACTATATTGATTAAAATGTTAATGATATGTTGCAATGTTTCCACACATTACAGTCTTTAACAAAGCAAACTCCACCACAGATAAAAGAACTGATAATGCAGGCCCAGTGAGAAGGGCTCATGAACCTTCCAACATTAAAGTATTTTGTATAATATCCATTAGTGCCTGATTACACAAGCCTATTTATTTTCCATAGCACTGTAGTTAAGTACACAACATGAAATGGGCTTCAGTCCTACCTAGAGGAAAGTTGTAGCTTGTTTCCCTGTCTTTGCTGGAACCAGAAGAATGTCAATTTAGGTAGCACTCAGTGTTGCAATTGTCTCTGACCAGTGAAGTGTGAGTCGAAGAGTGTGGTGCTGGAAAAGCACAGCTGGTCAGCAGCATCCCAGGAGCAGGAGAGTCGATGTTTTGAGCATAAGCTCTTTATCAGGAATCATTCCTGATGAAGGGCTTATGCTTGAAACGTCAACTCTCCTGCTCTTTGGATGCTGCCTGACGGGCTGTGCTTTTCCAGCACCACACTCTTCGACTCTGATCTCCAGCATCTACAGTCCTTACTTTCACCTAGTGAAGTGTGAGTCAGTCAGGGCTCACACTGCACCATCCATTAACCACTGTGAATATGTGCGTGTGTGTGTGTATCTGTTTGTTAACAAGCTCCAACATAAAGAACAATTTTTTGTGAAGGGATTGCAGTGCTTATGCTTCCAATGATGGAACTCTACTCTTTTAGAAACTACCTATTTAGGAGAGTAATAAAAGCAGGGAGGAAATTTGAGCGATGCAAACTTGACTAAAGTCAGCCTGTGTTATTTTCTTGCAGCTGTTGACCAATGTACTGAGGGTTTATGTCATTCACATGCAACTTGTTATGACACCCCTGGCTCGTACGTCTGTCGATGTAACCCTGGTTATGAAGGAGATGGTACCCAGTGTAGACCAATCGAGCCAGGTAGGAATCCAAAATCAAATCTTATTTCCAAGTTACTTTGTGTCTATTTTAGGATTTGATTTGAAGGACGGGGAAAAACAGGAGAATTATCTTCTGCAATCATACTTTTAAGAAGAAGGTAGGAGGTTTAACTAACAGATTTAATATTATTTTGGCTCTGTTAACTATGTGGGAGTCCAGGGTTAATTTGTAGTGCAGAGTTAAAGTGTGTGGTACTGGAAAAGCCCAGCCAGTCAGGCAGCTTCTCAGGGGCAGGAAAATTGATGTTTCAAGCATAAGCCCTTCATCATTCCTGATGAAGTCCTTATGCTCAAAACATTGATTCTCCTGCTCCTCGGATGTTGCCTGAATGGCTGTGCTTTTCCAGCACCACACTCTTCAACACTGGTCTTCAGCATCTGCAGTCCTCATTCTCTCCTATTTAATTTGAAGTGCAGTCTTGTTTTAAAAAGAGGTGACCCTGGGTGCTTACAAACAATATCCTAACAAGGCTTGGCTGTTAAAATTGGTCAAGTCTCCCTACCATCACTCCTATCTCAGCATTCCATTCACTCTGCCATGCTTTTGGCCAGGAGTTAAAATCCAGCCCTATTTCTTAGTTTTCCATACAGACAGTCTCAGCTGATGATATTAATAGCTCAGTTATTTTAACAATTTAGTGCTTTCAGTAAACTAACCATTCAAACTTTAACTCCTGCCCCCACGTCTCATTAAACTATTGTAACTTCCTGCTTCGAGGATGTATCACAGTCGTGATACAGAACATATTATTTGCCTTTCGTGGACAATCAATATCAGGTTTTCTTTTACATCAACCTTTTCAGTGCTGTTATGACACACATCTGGAACAGGTGGGGCTTGAACCCAGGCCTCTGACTCTGAGTTAGGGACACTGCACTCCACTCCACCACCAGACGCTAACCAAATCCACATCAGTGTACAGTCCATCCAAGATGGCTGCCACCTCAGCTCATCTGTGGCAGGAAGTAAATTAATATTGGATTAAATACAGATTGTGTTGCCTGAAAGCAACCAGTGCAGACCAACCTTTAATGCATTCAAGTGTAATGCATACTCATTAAAACACTTTGGTTGCCAAATTGAATTGAACCTTAGTGATTTGTCACCAGTGAACAAGTCTTGGTAGACAGCAGGCAGAGTGATCTTCCTGAAGGATTAAGAGTAAGTAGGAGCTGCATTTGTAAATAGAGAAACCTTTTTGGACCAGGAAGAAGAACCTGAGCTATTGCATTGAGTGCAGATGTTGACTGTCTGAGAATAATTGAATCATATAGCACAAACCCGTCGGGTCTGCCAGGACAAAAATACTACTCAAAGTATACACTAGTCCCACTTTCTAGCACTTGGCCAATAGATTTAAATGTTATGACATTTCAAGTGCTCATTCAAGTACTTTTAAAAGTTGTACAGTTTCCTGAAACATCTATCTTGCTAGGCAATGCATTCCAGTTTCCCACCACTATCTGGGTGATTTTATTTTCTGAAATCTCCTTTAAACCGCCTGCCTTCTTCTTAAAAGTGTGAGTTGAAACATGCTGGAAAAGCACAGCAGATCAGGCAGCATCCAAGGAGCAGGAGAGTCAACATTTTGGGCATAAGTCCTTTCATCAGAAACGTCGATTCTCTTGCTCTTCGGATGCTGCTTGACCTGCTGTGCTTTTCCAGTGCCAGACTTTTCGACTTTTAGAGATGTGCCCTCATTGTTATTGACACTTCAATTTGTTCATACACCTCAATTAGGTCCCCTCTTCTCTGCCTGTTCAATGTTCTCTGCTACCCTTCCAGTGCAGTCACATCCTTCCTAGCGAAATGACCAGAACTGCACACAGTACTCCAGCTGTGGCGTGACCAAAAGTCCTGTACAGCTCTAACATAACCCCCCGCTCTTATAATCTGTGCTATGACTAATAAAGGTAAGTGTCACATATGCGGCCTTGACAACCCTATAATTTATGTTGTTGCCTTCAAGGATCTGTGGACAAGCAACCCAACATCCCTCTGTTCCTCTAAACTTGCTCGTGTCCTGCCATTCATTGAGTACGCCTTGTCTTGTTACTTTTTCCAAAGCGCATCACCCCACAATGTGTTGGGAGAATGGGGCATGGCTGTCCATGGAGGGGAGATTGGGTCATGTTGATGCCGAAGGAAGATCATGGGGCTCAGAGAGAGAGATGTGGCTGATTGAAGGAAGGTCAATCTCTACTGATGCAGGTCAAACATGAGAGAAGGGAAATGAAGGATGATTACAGACAGGTCAACAGTGACCCTGTGAGAGTTGAGGGTTGCCACAAACAGGTCATGGGTGATAAAGAGAGGGTCAAGATGATGGATTGTAGTTCAGCAAAGGCAGAGTGACAGGTCTAGATTAATGGAGATTAGATTGACAGCGTAATGGCAGCTTGCTCAAGGGGCACAGAAAGCGTAGCTAAGCGATGGAAGGAAGGTCAAAGTTGATGGTTTTCTGATCTAAAGATTGAAGCGAGGCAGCTGAGGAGAAGATAGCAGTAGTTAAGTTCAAATTCCTTGTCTTGGACAGGCAAAATGATTCTAATAGCAGGCAGGGAATCAATACCTGTCTAAACACTGTTTCAGTATTGTGCCCAGACCTTTGACCACGATGACAAATGGCAGGGTTGGTGACTTCCGAGCCATCTCAGTGCAATGAATAGACCCCTCAGCTGTTCATAATTACACAGGCCATCAGATGATTTAACTTGACCAGCCGTCCCACTTACTAATGGAGGTTCTGCTCATTTCCAATGCTGTTGGCAGGACAATCAGTGCTGCAACAGGCTGTGAATCCTGGACAATTCCTTTCTCTAACTGGAAGATATTGCAGTTACCTTAATTCTAAGACAGGCTAACTAAGCTCTTACTGGGACTGGTGGGCTGGGTTTTGGGGAAGTGTGGGAGGCAATTGTTTTGGGATGCTGGGGTTGCATTGATACCTTGCATCTTGTTGAAGTTTGCAGCACTGTAATTCATGCAACACAGCTGACAAAGAAGTTTTTCTTTTTCAGAACCTGTATCACGCACAAAGACTGCTTGTGAGGAGCTGCGAGATGAAGTGGAAGCTGAGTTCAGCCCCCGTGGCCCAAGACCCCACTTTGGTATGCATGTTCCTCAATGTGATGAGCAGGGCAACTTCAGACCTCTACAGTGCCACAGCAGTACAGGCCAGTGCTGGTGTGTAGATGCATGGGGCAGGGAAATTTCTGGAACCAGAACACAGCCTGGAAATAATCTACCAACATGTAGGCACTCAGGTCAGTAGGTCTTGTTTATTTCAATTGTAGTTGTTATCTCATTAAATTGCCGATTTACTGAAATTTCGAAGGAAGCAAAATCACTGGTCAGTTGTGCTTTAGAAACTTTCTGTTTATCTCATGTTTATCTCTTGCCATTTGTTTACTTATTTTACTTGATGGGGGTACAGTTGACTATAGGTTTGAATGGTAATTAGTTATGCTACATCTTAACTCATAGCATACAGACAGTGCTATCTCACTCTTTTTCATCATGAAAATATATTAAATGCAATAAGTAGCTGTACTTGCGTGGTAGATATAAATTAAACACACCACAGGGTGCTAAGCCTTATCATTTTGTGTACCATTACATTTTTAAAAACATGGTAAGTGTTAGTTACTGCCAATCGTTCTCTGTAATATTGAAATTTAACTATTGTGAGCATTGAATCTCATTGCTTGAAGTACTAATGGTTGGAGGATTATCAATGAAAACTTTTCTTTTCCTTTTTTTCTCTCCTTTAGTTTAATATTGCTTTCTCTCAGTTTATTCCACTTTCCATATCAGATTTGACTTTGAAAATATCCACACATCATTGTCAGCCACTCAGCTATTAATTTCATAATTTTTTAAATGATTTGTCTCCAGAGCTACACTTGTTTGCTTTGAGCACTCAAGTCTCGGGTTCCCTTGCTGCAATGTTCATCTTTCACAACTTGGCGTGCAATATTTAAAAATTTTAAAAACCTCAATGCATAAAGGAAAAACTAAAGAATGCCATATATATTGTTTAGATGCCTTGCAGAGTGCAAGTCACTGGTTTGGATATGATTTCTTACCCAGCAATTTCAATTTTGCCTCTGACTAAATTCCACAGAAAAGCCTAGCCAAAAATATTCTACAACCAGATTTTATCCAATTACACTGAAGACTTTTTTTAAAACTCAGATGTTTTTGCTCTAACCATTCCAAACATAAACCCTCATAAATTAACATTTATCAAACGGGACTCGTAAAAATTCAGATTTCTGTCAGTGTGGAGCTTTAGAGAACAAGTTAATTGTACTAAATTCTGCTGGGTAAATGTATGTATGATTGCCCTATCACTGCTGTTCTTGCTGATCCATCCTGTCAAGCGTCATTTTAATTTTCAAATTCTTGTCTTTATTTTCAAATGCTCAATGGCTGTGCCCCTCCTTTTCTTTGTAGTCACCATATTTCTCTGAAATAGCTGTGATCCTCTAGGTTTGGCCTTCTGTGCATTCTCAATTATTAGTACATGAGTTTTTTTTATAAGCGGACATTGCATGACCAAATTTACATAGTCTGCACCCTTATTTTGTAACCAGTTTCTGTATATTTGATTAGAACCCATTCAGCACTCAAAGACTGCTTGCGAACAGCATCGAGAGAGACTGAAAACAGAGCTAAGTGTGCGTGGATCTCCAGCTCTTACTGGAATCCATATCCCTGAGTGCGATGATGAAGGAAATTTCAGACCTCTGCAATGCCAGAGCAGTACTGGCCACTGCTGGTGTGTCTATGAAAATGGACAAGAAATTCCAGGGACTAGGACGCCACCTGGAACTGATCAACCACAGTGTGGACAGCCAGGTCAGTCAGTATTTTAACTAAGTAAAATAGCCAATGTTATACAAAAATAAGGAGTTCAAAATGTTTTGCATTTGCTTTAAAGTGAATTTAACTTTGAGTTTGGATAAAATTCAAATTCATAGATTCTGATCATATGGAAATGGTCAATTAATGATTTGTAAGTATCTGTGGATATGCAATTCTTATCATGATTGTTAAGGCGTGGGTGGGATAAAAGTTCTGATCATCTTATATTTGCAACCAGTAGACCTGAGGAGCATTCTTTGTCTTGCTGTCTTGGCAGTATTTTCTACCGTGAACCATTTAGAATGGGCATTTATATCGTTCATTTCTACTGATCTATTTAAACCTACATTCTATTCTATTTGCCATATTTTGGTCATTTACTCAGTTTGTCTAAATTCCCTTGAAGCCTCCTTCTACCTTCCTCAAAGTTCACATTCCCACCAAGTTTTATATCATGTACAAACGTGGAACTTTTATAACTGGTACCCATAACCAAATCATTGATGTCGATTGTGAATGTACGTGGCCATGCACTGATCCTTGTGTAAGCCAACCTAAGAAGTTCTCATTTATTCCTTCCCTACTTTCTGCTTATTAACCAATCCTCAATCTATATTACCCACAATTCATGCTCATTAGCTTTGTTTACTAATCTCCTGTGTGGGGCTTTACCAAAAGCCTTCTGAAAATTCAAATACACTGAATTTAATGATTCCTCCTTATTGACTCTGCTAATAATATCCTCTTAAGAGAATCGTTAAGCATAATTTCTTTTTCATAAATCTATGTTGATTCTGTCCAGTCAGATAATTATTTTCTAACTATCTAGTTACCACATCCCTTACAGCAGATCCTGTTATTTTCCCTACTGCTGAGTTAGACCACCAATTCCCTCCATCCTTTCTTAAACAGTGGGTTGCATCTAATGTTCAGACACCATTTCAGAGTTGATAGAAATTTGAATACTATATCCAATATTAATTTTTTACTAATACTAATTTGTTTTCATTTCTACATTCTCACTTGATCCTTGGATCTTAATTATTTTAATGAAACCTCGTGTCTTCGTCTCTGAAAACAAAGTACATTTTCATTTCTCTGCCGTTTCTCTATTTCTTATTATAAATTCTCCTACCTCTACCTCTCCTACACATTTATCTCTGCTACATAAGTTTTTTTCTGGTTACATATCTATAGAAAATTTTCCAGTCTGTTTTATATTCCTTGTTGCTTTACATTCCTAATATTTTGACATATTAATGAGTTGGTGGACAGGGCTGAATTTCAAAACTTGCAGATGATGTGAAACTTGGAAGCATTGTGAACCATGAGGAGAATAGTATATGATTCAAAAGGACATATTTACTATGTTTTTTAACTAGCTATTTATTAAAACTGAAAATTTAAAAATGATAAAAATCAAAATCAAATGCACAGAATCAATGTAATAAGTTTGAAAAGGAGGGAAGAATAAGAGCTATACATTTTAGAAGTCCTCAGTGACCTTGGTGTATTAGATTGTTAATCAAAGGCCTGAATTGTTTTGTTATTTGCTTATATGTTCATTCAGGCAAAGTTTGGAAATCTCTATGAATTCTCAATGAATGAGTATCTCCCCAATTTGCTTTTTTCACTGAGCAATGCATTTCAAGATATAAAAAGGAATCAGGGAGACAGAGTATGTTTCGGTCCTTGCTGTTAGCAATCTATATTCTTTCTCTCTCCTGTTGCTTAAAAGCTGCTGCTGAAATTCAGAAATCATTTCAGAGTTAGAAAGAAAACTCAGAAAAATGACTCAGAATCACGGGAGTATTATGGTGCAGAAAGAGGCCATTCAGCCTGGCATGTCTACACCATCCCTCATGCCATTCTCCTGCCTTTTTCCTGTATCCTTACACATTGGTTATGTTTAAATAATAATCTAATGACCTCTTGAATGTCTCAATTGAACCTGCTTCCCCCAGACTTTCAGGCAGTACCTTCCAAATTTGAACCATGCATTGTATGAAAAGGTTTTGATACAGCTTGCAGATCCTTTTGCAAATCACTTTAAATTTATACCAACGTGTTTTAGGAATTTTACAAATGTTTCTCCCTAGATACTTTATAAAGCCTCTTCATGATTTTTTTTTTAAACTTCTATCAGGTTTCCTTGTGCCTTTTCTCTCTGAGAACAATCCCACCTTCTCCAATCTATTCTTATGATTGCGGTTTATCATGCCTGGAACCCTTCTTGCAAATCTCTTCTGCATTTTTTCCAATGCATTCAGATCTTCCTACAGTGAGGTACCCAAAACTGTATACAATATTCTAGTTAATGTCCGATGTGTCTTATAAAAGTTCAGCATCACCTCCTTGCTGTTGTACACTATGCCACAATTAATAAAGCTGAGGAAACACTATGTTTTATTCTCTCAAAGGATCTGTGTAGATACACATCAAGGCTCCTCTGTTCCTGCACCTCCTTTAGAATTGTAGCCCTGATGTTATATTGTCTGTCCATATCCTTCCTACCAAAATGCTTACGTAGTACTTCTCAGCATTAAACCTGATCTGCTATTGATCTCTCCACTACATCAACTTGCACTCCCTCAGTTTGGTGCGACCCGCCTGCTGTTGACCTCCTGGACAACCTTCAACCACATTCTCTTTGTCTTTGCATTGCCATCAGGCTGCTTCCTCTCATTATTGGGAAATAGAGTCTCCCTCAGCATGAGGGATATGTTGCTGAAGTGGGGTGAAATCTTTACCCCTCTCGAAGTTTCTTTATGGCAACTTCAAATTTAACTATGTGTGGAGTGTCCCATTAAGTAATGGAGTTGATATTGTATCAGGTGGGTTGGCATCATGCTTCCTGCAGTATATAGGATGAGAAACCTGAAAAATGACCATGAGTTAGCTAGTAGGCATCCAACAGTCCATCTCTGATGTCCAAGTACAGCAAGATTTCAAGTTAAAAAGATACTGGCAGATAAATTACATCTGTTTCTGTTCCTCGCACACTTTTAGGCATCACCATCCCCTCCTACAACTCACATTGCCCTTAAATTAAAATTCAATTCAGTGCCCATGTAGATTAAAATTCAGTCCAAAATCTTTCACTCCAAAGTTGATTTTCTCCCCAACACATTCCAACAAAATAAATCTCACAGACGCTCTTCTGCTAATCATTTCCCTTTCCAATTACATGGTTCATTGAGATGTTGCTGCCAGCATAGCCCTTTACAGTAAACTTTTGTAATGATTGCTAATAAGTAAAATATACACAGATATCTAGAATAAACCACACTCAAAATCCAAATTCTGACTGACAACAGGCATATCTGAAAGAATTAAAAGCAAATTCAGCTGATGCACCTAGAATGTATGAGGGGCATTGTATTTAAAGTATATGGGTATAGGTATATTTTATATCCCATAATGAGGCTGGTGAAATAGTCCCTATACAGGAGGCTATATTACATGACATTGTTTGTCTGTTTTGTACTTTTGTTTTTGTCTGTTTGAAAACCAGGTTCTTTTTCTTTAATTAGTAACAAATGAACGTCCAAAGACTCTTTGTGAACAGCACCAAGAGAGAGTGCACTTAGGCTTGACACCTCTAATTGGAGCCTATATCCCTCAGTGTGATAAGCAGGGGAACTTCAAGCCTCTGCAGTGCCATGGCAGTACAGGCCACTGCTGGTGTGTGGATGAAAGGGGACAGGAAATTCCTGGGACAAGGACACCACCTGGAACTAGTCAACCACAGTGTGGACAGCCAGGTCAGTCAGTATTATAATTAAACAGTGACTCACATTGCAGAAAACGAATTGAGAAGTTCAAGCCATTTTTTTTAAAAATGTGTCTAACTTGGAGTTTAGCAATTCATTTGTGTAAATTATACAAACATTATTATGGAATAGGTGATCTGGTCTAATCATTTCCTGTGACTATTAATGGCCTTTCACCCATGTTGGTATTATTCAGTACATATGACTGGGCAATATGTCTGACCATACTCATTTACATCCAAAAAAGTCCCATGGTCTTCCCTGGGTATTTCCGTATCCCTTTCCCATATTTATCTTCTGTTGTCAACCAACCCCTTATATTCTTCTATCAACTGATCTCACTTTTTCATTGGTGTTTCTATGACATCCTGGATCTCACCAAATGGATTCACCATTTATTCAGGCCAACCACTTTGGAAAAGTGGTGCTATATCTTGACTCAAACAATGATTATAGGATTAAAGATAATGATGAAGGATTAAAGTAAAAAACCCTCAGACATTTAGCTTTTTTATTTGCTATACCTGTTGCATTTTTGTCAGTAGATAAGCCATACATCATCTTTTCCCATATCACAATTCAGTCAAATAAATCCTACACAGGCCTACTTGACCAAAGTTCCTTCCACTTTCCTGAGAAGAACATTTTCTGCAAGAAATAGCTGCTGTCTCAGTTCCTCCAATAATGCTCACAAAAGAACATTCATCAAATAATGAAGAAAACCTAGTGTTAGGTCTCCACTAAACTATGGAACTTTAGTTCTGTCTGAACACTGGTGGGGACAGCAGCTCATTACATGAATTGAACTAGAAGATGAAGAACATACAGCATTGTATGAAATGTACAAGACATGAAAGCAGATCAGCTTATGGCTGTTTTAATTCCTATAATCAGGCTGTTGACAACATTTGTGCAAAGAAAAAGAGACATCACATGACCTAATTTGTATTTGTAAAATTCCTACTCATTCTGTCTGTTTGATTCTAATAAACAAATTGACAGCAACAAAAAGCAACATTCCTTAACTCAACTTGCAAGATAGTACTTTTGTTCTGCAGTTATTTTAAAATCAGGATCGTTTTGTTTGATTTAGTATCCACTGAACGCCCAAAGACTATTTGTGAACAGCACCGAGAGAGACTGCGAGCAGAGCTGAACCTGCGTGGATCACAATCTCTTGTTGGGGCCTATATCCCTGAGTGTGACGAGGAGGGGAACTTCAAGCCTCTGCAATGCCATGGCAGTACAGGCCACTGCTGGTGTGTGGATGAAAGGGGACAGGAAATTCCTGGGACGAGGACACCACCTGGAACTGGTCAACCACAGTGTGGGCAGCCAGGTCAGTCAGTGTTGTAATTCAGCAAAATGACCCAGGTTGTAGCAAAATAGAGGAGTTCAAAGAGACTCTAATATGTTTAAGTGAGTCTAGCCTTAAATTTGGCCACACAGTAATATGTAATTTATAAAAACAGCTTATTATGGAACAGCCGGTTTTGGATCAGCTAGTGATTGTGACACATGACAGGAACAAAACACTGAGAAACATTTATTTGCATCCTAAAGGTCTGATTATCCTTCACAATTGCTGCCCCCACCTCTCCCATCATTCGTGTCTGTTGTTGCCCAGCTCTCGGTATGTCCCATATCCTTTTTACTGATCTCTTTTCTACAGATGTTCCTTTGCTTTCTTTATCTCCCCAAATTTATTTGCTATTTATTCAGATTTTTCAGCTGAACAAACATGACAGTTCACTCTAGGATTCAGAAATAGATGTAATGAGCAATGTGAATAAAAACTAATTTTGTTTAAATCTGTAAATATCAAAATTGCAGAAAGAGTGAAATCAATACGCTTCTTTCTGTAACCATTCAGTGCATTAGCCTTTTAGTTCCTTATGTTTAATTATTCTAGAGTGTCATTTTCTGTTGTAATTGTATGCTTCCTTAGGTTGTTGCCAGTCCACAACCATGTGACATAAACCATTTGCCCCAAGGTCTATTTTACTTCCATCACTTTTCAGTAAATTAACATATTAATACGTATTAGCTGTAACCAGGCCGTTCACGATACAAGGTGGAAGAGATGTTACATGACCAGAGTTAAGAGATTTCTACTTTTAATTTGTTATTGTTCCAAAATCAGTTTCTTTTTGTTTGATTAGCAAACAATGAACGTCCAAAGACTGCCTGTGAACAGCATCGAGACAGATTGCAATCAGAGTCACGTGGATCACATCCTATTATTGGAGTCCATATCCCTGAGTGTGATGAAGAGGGAAACTTCAAGCCTCTGCAGTGCGACAGCGGTACAGGGTACTGCTGGTGCGTATATGAGAATGGACAGCAAATTCCAGGGACGAGAACATCCCCTGGAACCAGTCAGCCACAATGTGGACAGCCAGGTCAGTCACTGTTTGCATATTGAGAATGACCAGTGTAACAGCAAATAAAAGGGTTAAAAAGAATGTTCTTAAAAGTGTGTCTGAATGGAACTTGTTTGGGCATCTGTGTGTAATTCATGGAAATATATTGTCCCTACCTCTTAGCCAGGAGGCCTGGGTTCAAGTCCCACCTGGTACAGAGGTGTGTAGTAATATCTCTGAACAGGTTGGTTAGAAAATATCTACCTTCAAATCAGATGATCATGGGATCTGTAACAGTAAAGTTCCTGTTGCTGCTGCAGAGGTGTGTACATCAATCCATTTGGAAACCAAAGCAGTAGAAATTACCTCTGTAGTATTGGAAATCCAAAATAGTGAAAGTGCACTTTAAAACAGGTCCTTTGAGAAAATATGTAATTCTGTCCAAACAATTCTCTTTATTCATTGGTTAGCAATCAATGAACGGGTAAAGACTGCTTGTGAACAGTATCAAGAGAGACTTCAAGCAGAGCTGCGGCTGCGTGGAACTCTTGTTGGAATTCATATCCCTGAGTGTGATGAGGAGGGGAACTTCAGACCTCTGCAATGTCATAGCAGCACAGGCCGCTGCTGGTGTGTATATGAGAATGGACAGGAAATTCCTGGGACTCAGACGCCTCCTGGAACTGACCCACCCCGCTGTGGCGTACCAGGTTAGTCAATGTTTTAATATATGAAATGACCAGTATTGTAGGAAAAATGAAGATTCAAAGGAACCTTAATTTACTTAAAGTGATTTTAGCTTGGAACTTGGTGAAATCAACTGAAAAAGAGTCATGTCTGACTGGAAATGTTAACTCTGTTTTGCATTGCACAGCTGAGTTTCCCTGGCACTTGTTTTTACTTCAATGTTCTGCTTCTGTGTCAGTTATAGTGATACCTTTTTATTTAGATGTTCCAGTCTATGTTATCTTTCTATTGAATATTTTCTACTATTCTTATATTTTTGTCATTTAATAATGCTGTAACATGGGTGGAAATGTTTTTTTTAAAATATTTTTATTAGAAACTTTTTCAAATCTTTTATAAAACATCTATATATAAAAAAACAGAAAGAGGCAGTACAACAATGTCATATTACAATTCTATTAATAATGAACTACCTACTATTCCACCAGAACAAACGTGTCTACTTAAACTAAACTAAAATCAAATTAAATAAAAGTTAAGTTAAACTGAATTCAAATTAACTTAAATTAAATTATGTCACATTACTTTATTCTATTTCACTCACCACACCTCCACTGAGGCTCCCATCCCTGGGAGCACTAGTCAATGGAGGGATGGAATTTTAACCTCCTAACTCACTGACAGAGGGAAAGCATGAGGAAGAACATGAAGTTCAACTGGGCTTTTGTAGGTGACTTTCCTACTCATTTGCATCTCAGTTCCCATTTCCCAAACAACTAGATCAAGTGGCATGATGCGAACCAGATGAAGCCACTTACGCTCAACAACCAGAAAGAAGACTCCTCAAGAGTGGCTATTCATCTCTCAGAAAGCATGATCACTTGATTTATGTGCCTCCTCCATTAACTCAGATACACCCCCTGATGAGAACTGCAGGACATACATGCTGAGGTGTCTCAGGTCTTTGTGCTGATATCTACTCTTGTGGAAAGTGTGGCCACCGACACTGAGCATCAGATGTGGCCCTCGACCAAGTGCTTGCCAATGGCATGTCCACTCAGAATACAGCCTGAAGCAGGATTTTTCTGAGAAAGAGTCACTGGACCTGAAACATTAACTCTGATTTCTCTGTACAGATGATGCTAAACTTGCTGAGCTTTTCCAGCAGTTTCAGCTTTCGTTTCTGATTTCCAGCATCCACAATTCTTTCAGTTTGTATTTTTGGAAAACGTGGCCTTGGTCATACGCTATCTCTCTTAATGCAGGAAAGTGCTGTCCAGCTTATTGGTTGCAGGGATATGAGGGTGACAGAAGATGGGTCAAGGGAACATGGAAATGAATGTGCTGTTCAAGGTGCTTCAATCTCTGAATCTTTACCCCTCCTTGGTGGCACTACTCCGTTTCCCCCATTGGCAGCCCCTCAACTGGAATCATATGTTCTATCCCTTGTCTCAATGGCCAAATCTGCTCCTGCATTGGTGCTGATGGGGCAGTCTTTGGTGTGTCTTTATAGGCTCCAACCCCAGAGGACCTAGGGCGAAGAACATTTGAGCAGACAGAGCAAGGCATTGAGCAACCTTCCTCTGGTTCTGCTGAAGTCATATGGCTAGCACCATTTGGGAGTAATAGAAAAAGGAAGAGGGGAATTTGTAGTTACACAAGGAGATTGACGTGTGTGTTTTACACCATGTTACATTGGTACATTTCCATTTCATGATCTTACATCTTAGAATTTACTTTCCTGCCAATTTTTGCCTATCCCTTTGCTAAGTGACTTTCTGCTGTGTGAAGAATGGTTTTGCAAACAGTAAAGACAAATTTGATAAAATAGATTATCTCACATGTTGTGTTTCTCCAGTTCAAGAGAAAAGAACACCAAGGGAAATTTCTGGCAGAGATTTTTGCTGTGGCAGAGAGAGATGAAACAGATTCTACAACCAGCTTCATAACCCCAAGAACTAATGAAAGTTAAACTAAAACCCTGGTTCTGTGAAAGCCTGACTCCACCCATTCATATTGTCTCTATTGTTCTAACCTATTCAATTAAAAAGGGCCAGGGTTTCTCAAACTGTTTACTTTATTGGCTTAGAAGAGACAGCTCGTCACCTCTGGCTTAAAACTGCTCTTCAAAAAAAAAGCCAGGACAAAATACACCTCTTAAAGCCATTGTATTGTCGGAAACTCACAACTAATTCAACCAATTACCCTTTAAAATCTAACAGCTGCAATGGTGGGATTGAAACCTGTATTCCCAGACCAGTTAGAGTCATAGTGTTATAGAAGTACAGCATGGAAACAGACCCTTCGTCCATGCCGACCAGATGTCCTAACCCAATCTAGTCCCATTTGCTAGCACTTGGCCTATTTCCCTCTAAACCCTTCCTATTCACATAACCATCCAGATGTCTTTTAAATGCTTTAATTGTACCAGCCTCCACCATAACCCTTTGTATGAAAAAGTTGCCCCTTAAGTCCCTTTTATATCTTTCCCCTCTCACCCTAAACCTATGCCCTCTACTTTTGGACGTCCCCACTCCAGGGAAAAGGCTTTCTCTATTTATCCTTTCCATGCCTCTCATGATTTTATCAACCTCTATAGGTCACCCCTCAACCTCCGATGCTCCAGGGAAAACAGCCCCAGCCTATTCAGTCTCTCAGTATAGCTTAAACCCTCCAACTCTAGCAACATCCTTGTAAATCTTTTCTGAACCCTTTCAAGTTTTGCAACATCAATTGCACGCAATGTTCCAATTATCTATCATGCATCTCTACAGTAGGTGGGACTTGAAACCTGGGCCTTCTGGTACAGAGATAGAAACATTGCCACAGCAGCTTAATTTCTAGAATACATCTCTCAAATATAAAATTCAATGAGTGTCATCTGCTCTACATAAATTGTGGCCCTGTTCCATTTTACTCTTAAAGGGTTCTAAAACATTTCTAATACTAACATATAAAACCAATTGTAGTTTAACAATTTGGATGTGAACGTAGAAGGTATAATTGATAAGTTTGCAAATTACATGAATATTAATGATATTGTTGATAATGAGAAGGATAGGCTCAGGCTATGGTCGGATATTGATCATCAGGTAAATTGGGCAGAGCAATGGAAGGTAGAATTTAATCCTATAAATGTAAGGTGATGCATTTTGGGAGGTCTAACAAGGAAAGGATATATACATTGAACAGTGAGTCCCCAGGGAATACTGAGGAACAAAGGAACTTTGGTGTACAAGCCCATCAATCATAAAACCATAAGACCATAAGACATAGGAGTGGAAGTAAGGCCATTCGGCCCATCGAGTCCACTCCGCCATTCAATCATGGCTGATGCGCATTTCAGCTCCACTTACCAGCGTTCTCCCCGTAGCCCTTAATTCCAGGAAGTATCAGCATAGATAGACAGGGTAGTGAAGAAGGTATAGGGGATTGCTTGCCTTTATTAGCTAGGGCATAGAACATAGGAGCAAGAACGTCTTTTTACAACTTTATTAAACTTGGTTAGTTTAGAGATGGATTCCATGTGCAGTTCTATTGGAAGGATGTGACTGCACTGGAGAGACTGCAAAGAAGATTCACCTGGATGTTGCCTGGGATGGAAGCCCTCAGTTATGAGGAGAGACTGGGTTTCCTGGATCAACTGGATTTGTTTTCCTTGGAGCAGAGGAGGCTGAGGGGGTTCTAACTGAGGTAGACAAAGTTGAAAGGTGTAGACAGAGAAGATTGTGAGGATCTCTTTGGCAGATGTGTCTAAGACCAGAGGGCACAAATTGAAGATGAGAAGCAAGTGGTTTAGAAGAGATTTAAGAAAAAACATTTTCACCCAGAAGGTGGTAGATATATGGAACATTCTGAGAGGGTGTTGGAAGCAAGTACTCTTGCAACATTTAAGAAGCATCTATGAGTATTTAAAATGACAGGGCAGGGGAGGCTATGAACCACGTGCAGATAAACAAGATTAGTGTAGTTTGGTGTTTTTTTGGTTGGCTGAAGAGCCTGTTTCTATGTTTTATGACTCTATGAAAATATTAAATTTTAATGGATACAGTTGTGATAGAATCTGGATCAATTTGATATAAATTAACCATGAAATGTGAAATGAATTGTATTTAAAACACATTGACTTGGGGATGTTGTCTATCCTATGAACTGACTGTTGACAGCAACAAGGTATCAAAAGACCCAATAGACTCAATTTGAGAGACTTGCTCTTGTTAATTTGTAATTCTTTCAAAACCAGTTTCTTTATGTTTGATTAGAAATTAATGAACGTTCAAAAACTGCTTGTGAGCAACATCGAGAGAGACTGCAAATGGAAATGAGCTTGCGTGGAAATCAAGCTCTTGTTGGAATCCATATCCCTGAGTGTGATGAAGAGGGGAAGTTCAGATCTGTGCAGTGCCACAGCAGTTCAGGCCACTGCTGGTGTGTATATGAAAACGGACAGGAAATTCCAGGAACTCGGACACCACCTGGAAGTGCTCGACCTCGCTGTGGGCTGCCAGGTCAGTCAGTGGTTTAAAATGCATGAAAGATCTGATATTGTAGGATATTATGAGTTCAAAGAGTTTAAAGTGATTCTATTCTGTAATGTATATGTGAAAAACTGATCATCATTGAAAGAGGTGATTTAAGGAGTAATTATTTCCTCTGTTTATAAATGCTTGTATCTGTTCTTTGACTTTGGGCTCTAAATATGACTGGGATAAAATACCTGTCCATTGTTATTTACGCTGATGTGGTTTGATTGCCTTTCCTGATGTTTGTCCTCTGCCACCACATATCCAATCATTCTCCCCTTTTGACAACCAGCTCATAATAAACATATACCTTGCATTTCCCCTGATCTCTCTTTTCTATTCCTGTTTCACTCGTTCTCAACAAATTAATTCACCGTCTATTCAGATTGTTAACTTTAGACAGTTGTGTCAATGTCTCAAAGATTCACAAGCACATATGGTGAGCTAACAGGCGAATGCAAAGGATTAAAATTAAAAAGAGAATTAATGGTGATGAAAAGAATTGAAAAGAAATTATTTTTGTTGTTTGTGTTCTAATCCTTCTCTTTCTATTTCATCATTTTTATCATTCACTAATCCTATGACGTAAAATCATTGCCACTAGTTTAAAATTTTCTCCACACTTACCTTTGAATATAAAATGTTTTCCACATATGGTATGCTATCACAAATTGATAAAATTTTTACAACACAGTAGAAGGCCATTTGGTCCATGTCTACACCAGCCTTTTGAATGAGCCACTAATCTGTCCCATTCTCTTGCCTTCTTCCCGTAACCCTGCACATCATCTTTTTCAGATAACAGCCTAACTCCTTTCTGAAAACCTCGATTGAAGCTACCTCAACCACGATGTTAAGCAATGGACTTCAATCCTAACACTTGCTGTATGAGAAAATCTCTCCTCCTATAGCTTTTTTGCTTCTTTTACTAATACCTTTAAATCTGTGCCCTCTCTTTCTCAATGCTTTCAGAAGTGGAAAAACAGTTTATTCCTATCTGCTTTTTCCAGAACACTCCTAATTTTGAAAAGCACACTAAATCTCTTCTCCACCTTATTTTCTTGAAGGAAAACAATTGTAGCTTCTCCAATCTTCCTGAAGAAGGGCTTATGCCCGAAACGTCGATTCTCCTGTTCCCTGGATGCTGCCTGACCTGCTGCGCTTTTCCAGCAACACATTTCCAGCTTCTCCAATCTATCATCATAACTGAAGTTCCTTGTTCATTTTTGCATCTCTTTTCTGCACATTCTCTAATTTCTTAGCACCTTTCTGAAAATGCAAAGTCCAGAACTGGGCACAATACTCTTAACAGAAGTGGAGCTAATGCCTTACACAAGTTCAATGTAACTTCCTTGCTCTTAATCCTATCTCCCTATTAACAAAGCCCAAGAGAACTATTATTTATTAGTACAATTTTCCAGTTTTTTTTACAGTTAATACTGCTTTAGTAACTGCTCGCTTGGTCTGCCTTGCTGCCTTCAATAATTTATCTATATATAAAGCTCTGATCCTGCACTCCATTTACAGTTACAGTCTTTATTTTGTACTTTTTTCCTCTGTGTTCTTCCTACCAAAATGAATCACTTCACATTTGTCTGAACTGACCTTCAATGCCACCTGTCTCCATATTGAAATTGGCAACCTACCTGTCCTATGGAAGATTCTCCTCTGCAATAGACATGGAGATTGGAGCTGGAAGTTGAAACTGGTCTAATGCTGCTGGCTTCCCAACACAATGACAACTGATGTCCTTTTAACAAACTGCCCAGTGGCAAACCCAATCATATCCTGTCCACCTGGTCAGGTGAAAATTCACCCAAAATCCTTGACCCCAGCAAAAAAAAATTGTTCCAAATCACATTACAACATAAAACCAACCTATCCTTTATTGTCAACCAAATGTATTTCCAATTACACAACAATGGAATTCAATGAGTCAGCCAGGCAGTTTATCACAATTAAACTCTCAAAAGTAACACATCAGATAACACTTAACAAAAATCTACTTTTGTGTATGACAAATAAGTCAGACAAGACTCATTGAAGATACTAAATGCCACTAGGTAAATGTGTACCCCTGTCCTCTTGGTGATAAAATTTGGATCAATTTGAGCTGTTCAATTAACCATAATGTGAGAAATGATATCTACTCCAATTTATTGGTTTAATTGTGTTCTCTGTCCCCAAAAAACAGACTGGTGACAAAATGCACTATACAAGAAGAAACAATATTGACTCAGTTTGAGATACTTATACATACAATTTGGAAATGTGTCCAATTGTTGTTTTATTTGATTAGCAGCCAGTGAACATCCAAAGTCTGCTTGTGAAGAACATCGAGAAAGGATACAAACACAGTTGAGACTGCATGGATCACAACCTCTTATTGGAATCCATATCCCTGAGTGTGATGAGGAGGGGAACTTCAGGCCTCTGCAATGCCACAGCAGCACAGGCCACTGCTGGTGTGTATATGAGAATGGACAGGAAATTCCTGGCACTAGGACACCTCCTGGTACTGATCGACCACAGTGTGGACAGCCAGGTCAGTCAGTGTCTTAAATATGCCAAATATAGAGAAAAAATAGATTGAAAGTGACCTTATTTTGAAGTGATTGTTTTAACTTAGTAAAACGTATGAAAAGCTGATCATCATTGAAGCAGTTGAATTAGACATTTGTTTCTTGTATTTACAAAACACCTACTTTATTGTTTGAACTATTAGTATGACCAGGATAAAGCATATCGATTTGCACTGAAGAAATTTCATTATCATTCCTGAATATTTGTCTCACATTCCTCATCATTCTCTTCTATTGTCAACCAGCTCAGAATATCTGCGGTATCCTTCATTTCTATTGATCTCTCTGTTTTGTTCCCATCTTTCTGGTTCATATCAAATTAATTTGTCATTTATTCAGAGTTTCAAGCTTGGAAAAGTGTGTGTATCTCTTCAGGAATACATGCACTGAGCAAACAGGTAAGCATAATGAATTAAAATTGATCAGAGACCATTAGAAAATGATAAGAAAATAAAAATAAACCAAAAAGTATTATCTTGTCCTTTTTGAAGTGTTCCAGTCTTTAGGTTTAACTTTCATTCCATTTGGTCTTTTTCTGCATTTCATACACTTTTATTATTCACCAGCTCCATGACATGATTTCTATGTCCACAAGTTACATTTTCTCCACTTCACGTTACTAAGTAAAAATATCCACCATGTACAACAAAACGTATATTTCTGATGAGATGACAAGAAACAAATTGTCTGAGAAAACTATTGTCAAGGCAGTTCTTCACTATAATTTCTCAGAAAGTAGCATTTATAAGATTATACCTGCAAACACCTAGGATTGTCTGATATGAGCTACACAACACTTCAAAACACTAAAACCTTGTGAGTTCTGAGACATCTCTGGTAACGATTAGAATTTGGACCAATTTGAGGCAATGAATACATGTGAAGTGTATTTAAAGCATGTTGGTTCCAATATATTTTCTTTCATATAAAGAATCTGGTAAAAATGTAGTAATGCATGGAGAGGTATTACGTGACCTAATTTGAGAGAGTTGTACTTTTAATTTGTAAGTTTCAAAAACTATTTTGTTTAGCCACTGATGAACGCCCAAAGACTATTTGTGAACAGTATCGGGAGAGACTGCAAGCAGAGCTGAACCTGCGTGGATCACAACCTCTTGTTGGGGCCTATATCCCTGAGTGTGATGAGGAGGGGAAATTCAAGCCTCTGCAGTGCCATGGCAGTACAGGCCACTGCTGGTGTGTCGATGAAAGGGGACAGGAAATTCCTGGAACAAGGACACCCCCTGGAACTGGTCAACCACAGTGTGGACAGCCAGGTCAGTCAGTGTTGTGATTAAGCAAAATGACCCATGTTGTAACAAAATGGAATTGTTCATAAAGATTTTAATTGTTTTTAAAAGTGATCTAGTTTGAGCAGCTGTATGTTTCATATTGTCATGGAAATAGTAGATTTAATCAGTCTGTTATCCCCTCCATCTATGTATTGCCTTTTAGGCGTATTTTCACAAAGTAATTACAGGCAAGGAGGAATATAAGCCAATTTAGTTTATTCATCCAGAGAAGCAGTCACTTTCTTTCCCATTTTAGCATCAAATTTTCCTTTATTAATTCCATTGTTCAAGAAGGTAATTCTGTAGGTTCATCATTCTTCGTGTTTTCTGGTACCTGTTGAAACTTTTCCTCACTTCTGCCCACCGCCAAACTACGTCCCACCTCGAAAGTGCTTTCAGCTGGGAGATTGTTACATAATGGTGATGTCATTGGACTAATAACCCAAACGTCTAGGCTAATGCTTTGAGAATATGGGTTCTAATCCCAATATAACAACTAGTAGATTTGAAACTTAATTCATCCATATAATCTGGAATTGAAAGCAAGTCTCAATATTTATCATTGATTGTTGGAAAAAATGAAACCTTGTTCAGTGACATACTTTCAGGATGAAAATCTGGCCTCCCACAGTGGGGAGAGGTCATACTGGAGCTCAGTTTTGAAGTATACAAGATGTGCTAGATCAGTATGTACCATTTACAAATTTTGCTGCTTTTCCTTCCAGGCTACATGTGATTACAGGCCTGCAGCAATGTGGCTGTTTATTAGCTGACCTCTGAAATGGTCGAGCAAACAAATCAATTCAAGGGCAGTTAGGGATGGGCAATAAATGCTGACCTTGTTAGCAATGTTCATATCCCACAAAACAAAACAGGTACTACTATCTATGCTGTACAACATGACCATGTAAATGACAGTATCAGTGCAAAGACGACTACAGCTGTATGACGAGGTGGTCCTGCAATGTCAATCTTCCTCAGAGAAGCAGAGAAGAAGGAAGAAAAGAATACTGGTGGAATTGCAGAGGAGCTAGCTGATCAGGCTTTTGAGGAAGGCCACCCAGTTTGTCTCAGGGCTTGTGGGATTGAAATGATAGCAAGAGCCACATTTATTCGACAGTGGTTCACCTGGTGGCACTCAGACCTATGACAGATCATTCTCGGACTTTCGATCTGAGAGAGAAGTTCTCCATCGAGCAAACGCGCATCTGAATAATCCCATTGACTCCCAGCGACATTAAGAATGGGATGTCCATGATCTCCACAGGGAGGCTCATCCCCAGGCTGTTGCATTGACTTATCGCAGGGTAACATCTGTCACAGGGCTTTGCGGCATGGAGAGGTTTGTGAACCTAAGGGGCAGAGGACACAAGAGATGACGGAGCACGTGGGTGTGCCCCTGTGTCCTGACAGATCACGTGGGTGTGCCCGGAGCCCTGACGGAGTAAGTGGGTGTGCCCATGAGCCCTGACGGAGTACGTGGCTATGCCCCGGAGCCCTGACGGAGCACCTGGGTGTGCCCGGAGCCCTGACGAAGTATGTGGGTGTGCCCCTGTGTCCTGACAGAGCATGTGGTTGAGCCCATGAGCCCTGACGGAGCACGGGGTGTGCCTGGAGCCCTAACGGAGCAAGTGGGTGTGTCCGTGAGCCCTGACGGAGTACGTGGCTATGCCCTGGAGCCCTGACGGAGCACCTGGGTGTGCCCGGAGCCCTGACAGAGTATGTGGGTGTGCCTCTGTGTCCTGACAGAGCACATGGGTGTGCCCATGAGCCCTGACGGAGCATGTGGGTGTGTCCCTGAGCCCAGACGGAGCATGTGGGTGTGTCCCTGAGCCCAGACGGAGCATGTGGGTGTGCCCGGAGCCCTGATGGAGCATGTGGGTGTGTCCCTGAGCCCTGACGGAGCATGTGGGTGTGTCCCTGAGCCCAGACGGAGCATGTGGGTGTGCCCGGAGCCCTGATGGAGCAAGTGGGTGTGCCCATGAGCCTTGTCGGAGCACGTGGGTGTGCCCATGAGCCCTGACGGAGCACGTGGGTTTGCCCTGTGTACTCACGATAGCATATGAGTGTGCCCATGAGCCCTGACGGAGAGCGTGGGTATGCCCATGAGCCCTGACAGAGCACGTGGGTGTGCCCCTGAGCCCTGACGGAGCACGTGGGTGTGCCCCAGAGTCCTGATTGAGAACGTGGGTGTGCCCCTGAGCCCTGATTGAGAACGTGGGTGTGCCCCTGAGCCCTGATTGAGAACGTGGGCACACAGATGTCCATTAGTGCTTATGGCTCCACAATGCTTCCAGGATCTTTGGCATTCAGGAATACATTTGTCTTCGATGTCCTGGACAATTCTTCCTGTTTTGAATATCATTTGTGCAGCACCTTCACCCAGTGAAGTATAACTATGACTGGCATCTGTCCTCCAAAGGCAACTACCTACAGCTAACTCTGCCTCACTCTCCTCTTCTTGATCACTGGTGATGTGCTGCTCACTTGTCTAATCTTGACTGAGGTCCAGATAAAGTAAGTGTGCATTTGCCAGTGGTTATGCAAATAAATGATTTAATTGTTCCGGTTCTGTGGAGGAGGCTGGGGATGTCTGCACAGGAACATTCATCTACCCCTCCACTGCAGGGAGATACAAGAAGGTGGTGATGAAAACTCAAGAAATCCAGTAGGTGCCTCAACTCAACCAACTCCACAGGTGACAGCTGTCAAAGAGCCAAAACACATATTGAGCAGGACATTCCTCGTCACTCTTCACATGAAGATAAAACTATTCAATCACCCTGCTCATTATGGCTTCCAGAGCTGAAAATGTGTTGCTGGAAAAGCGCAGCACGTCAGGCAGCATCCAAGGAACAGGAGAATCAACGTTTCGGGCATGAGCTTCCATTATGGCTTCCAGTCTCACTGTTTGCCTATTGCATTGATCACCTGCCAGTTTTCCATGCTGCTTCCTCTATTGAAGTGAGATTGTGGATGTCAGCAACACCACCATACGTTCAAGCCTTCTGTTGACTGTTGGGCACTCATATTAGATAAAGGGGAGCACTGTATGCATGGCCTGGCCTTGATACTCCACAATGATGTTGATGAAACTTGGTACATTCCTCAGAGATGCCTCATTCACTATTGAGCTCCATTTATGAGGCTGGCTGTTATCTCAAAAATGCAACTGGACACCTGGCCAGGTGGTGTTTGGGAGAACTTCGGGAAATCAGTCTGCTCAGGTTGTTGCTAGGACTGGAGGGTTTGAGTTATAAAGAGAGGCTGGATAGGCTGGGGCATTTTTTACTGGCGCACAGGCAGTTGAAGGGTGACCTTATAGAGGTTTATAAATCATGAGGAGCATCGATAAGGCAAATAGCAAGGGTGTTTTCCCTAGGGTGGAGGCTTCAAAACTAGGGGGGCAGGTTTTTAAGGTTAGAGGAGAAAGATTTAAAAGGGACCTGAAGGGCAATTATTTTACATAGAGGGTGGTTTATGTGGGAATGATCTGCCAGAGGAAGTGGTAGATGCAGGTACAGTTACAACATTTAAAAGACATTTGAGCAGGTACATGAATAGGAAAGGTTTACAGGAGTATCGGCCAAATGCAAGCAAGTGGGATTAGTTTAGTTTGGGAAATTTGGTCAGCGTGGACAAGTTGGACTGAAGGGTCTCTTTCTGTGCTGTATGACTCTGGGTGAGAGAACTGTCATCTGGCTGTTGCTTGCCATTCAGCTTTCCAGATCCTAAAGGGTCATTGAACCTGGTCCCACATTGTTCATGTGCAAGCTTCAATGCTGACCTCTGAGGAGACCTCAAAGTCCTTTTAGTCTGTTAAGAGATTTCATCTGTTGGTCACCAGAAAGGGTTGCTGTCAGCAACAATCTCTGTGAATGCTTTTACAGGCATTGTAAAAGCTTGACTTTGTTCATAGATTCTTGTCTTTGAGCACCAGCTTGATCTTTGCCCTCCAGTGAAGGACAACAGCAAACATCAAGCCTAGTCAGAGCTGTCAGTTGCCTTTTACAAAGGTCCATTCGGGATCCGTGACCCTCCTGATTGCTGTTGAACAAAGAACAAAGAAAATTACAGCACAGGAACAAGCCCTTTGGCCCTCCAAACCTGCGCTGATCCAGATCCTCTATCTAAATCTGTCGCCTATTTCCTAAGGATCTATATCCGTTTGCTCCTTACGTATTCATGTATGTGTCTAGAAACATCTGAAATGACACTATTGTACCCGCCTCTACAACCTCCGCTGGCAACGCGTTCCAAGCACCAACCACTCTCTGCATAAAGAACTTTCCATGCATATCTCTCTTAAACTTTTTCCCTTTCACTTTGAACTCATGACCCCTAGTAACTGAGTCCCCCACTCTGGGAAAAAGCTTCTTGCTATCCACCCTGTCTCTCCCTCTCATGCTTTTGTAGACCTCAATCAGGTCCCTCCTCAACCTCCATCTTTCTAATGAAAATAATCCTAATCTACTCAATCTCTCTTCATAGCTAACACCCTCCATATCAGGCAACATCCTGGTGAACCTCCTCAGCACCCTCTCCAAAGCATCCACATCCTTTTGGTAATGTGGCAACCAGAACTGTATGCAGTATGCAGCACAACTGGGGTTGGGACCTGGAAATTATTTGAACAATGTGTTCCCAGTTCAATTTAAAAATCTAACCTTGAATCTTATTCCTGATTTTAGTTTTCTCCCCTCTCATATTGCAACATTAAAATATCTTTCGCAAATTGAATACATCCAAACAAATTTGGGCGGCACGGTGGCTCAGTGATTAGCATTGCTGCCTCACAGCACCAGGGTCCCAGGTTCAATTCCAGCCTTAGGCAACTGTCTGTGTGGAGTTTGCACATTCTCCCTGTGTTTTCGTGGGTTTCCTCCGGGTGCTCCAATTTCCTCCCACAGTCCAAAGATGTGCAGGTCAGGTCAATTGGCCATGCTAGTGTTAGGTGTATTAGTCAGAGGGAAATGGGTCTGGGCAGTTTACTCTTCGGAGGGTCAGTGTGGACTGGTTGGGCCAAAGGACCTGTTTCCACTGTAGGGAATCTAATAAAAAAAATTATTTTGCTTTGCACTCAAGAAAAAAATTTTGGTGAGATACATCTACCAAAGCAATTCCTAATTGAATCCAGGTTTTTTCCCTCCATTTTGATTCAAAAACTTCTTATTAAGACCATAAGGCGTGGAAGCAGTAACAAGCCATTTGGCCCTTTGACTCTGGCTGATCTGATAATCCTTAATTCCATTTTCCTGCCTTTTCCCCATAATCCTTGATTCCTTTACTGATTAAAAATCTGTCTATCTCAGCCTTGAAAATACTAAATGTCACTGTATCGGCAGCATTCTTAGATTAAGATTTCCACAGATTGCTATCGTTTGACAGAAGAAATTCTTCCTAAACTCTGTCTGAAATGGATAACCTCTTAGTCTGAGATTATACCCTTTGGCTCTAGATTCTCCCACAATGAGTAATTGCCTTTCAGGTGGCTTGACAATGTAAATACTAAGAATCTTATAATTTTCAATAAAGTTTCCTCTCATTCCTATAAACTCCAGTGAGTACAATCCCAACCTACTTAACCACGTCTGAGAAAAAAAAATTCTCAATGCCCAGATTCAACCGAGTGAACCTTCTTGGAACTGTCTCCACTGCCAGTATATTTTTCCTTGATAAGGGACCAAAACTTTTCACAGTATTCTAGGTGTGGTCCATCTCATGCGTTTTATAATTTTAGCAAGGTTTTCCTATTTTAATACTCTATTCCCTGTGAAATAAAGGCCAGCAGTCCATTTGCCTTTCCCTTTACACACTAAACTATGTGCTAGCACTTTTATTTATGCACAAGGACTGCCAAATCCTTCTGTGCTGCAGCTTTCTGCATTCTTTCTACATTTCAGTAATATTCTCCTTTTCTTCCTGTGAAACTGAATAACATCACATTTTCCCACATTTATATTCCTTCTGCCAAGTTTTTGCCCTCTTGCTTAACCTGTCTGCATCCTTCTATAGATTCTTTGATTTATTCTTACCACTTGTCTACCCATCTATTTTTGAATTGTCCACAAACTTGGCTTTGGTCCATTCACTTTCTTCAACATCACAAGTCAGGATGGTGAGTGGTTTGGAGGGAAACTTGCAGGTGGTAGTATTCCCATGTATCTGCTGCCTTTGTCATTCTAGATTAAAAATAAAGTGATCATCAGTTTGGAAGGTGCTGTCTCAGGAGCTTTAATGACTTTCTGGAGTTATTCTTGTAGATGGTACGCCATAGCTGCTACTGGGCATCGGTGATATAAGAAGTGAGGGTGACATGGTGACAATCAAGCAGATTGTATTTTTCCTGGATGCTTTTTAAGCATCTTGAGTGTTGCTGGAGTTGCACCCATTGGGCAAGTGGAACATATTCCATCACACTCAGACTTCAGGAGGTGAATTACTCACTGCCAGGATTCCTATCTCTATAACCATATTATCTAGGGACATCAGAGCAATTACAGAGGTATGGCTCAGGGATGGACAAGACTGACAGCTTCATGTTCCAGAGTATAGATGCTGTAGGAAGAATAGAAAGGTGGGCAAGAGATGAAGGGGAGTGACATTTTTGATTAGAGATTATGATAGTACTTACAGAGGATATTCCTGATAATACATCCAGGGAAGTTATTTGGATGAAACCGAGAAATAAGAAAGGGATGATCACCTCATTGGGATTGTACTATAGACCCCCCAGAAGTCAGCATGAAATTAAGAACCAAATTTGTTAGGAGATCACAGTTATCTGTAAGAATAATAGGGTGGCTATGGGAGGGGATTTTAGCTTTCCAGTCTTAGACTGGGACTGCCATAGTGTTCAAGGTTTGAATGGAGATGAATTTATTAAGTGTGTACAAGAACATTTTCTGATTCAGTATGTGGATGTACCTACTAGAGAAGGTGCAAATCTTGACCTACCCTTGGGAAATAAGGCAGGGCAGGTGACTGAAGTGTCAGTGGATGAGCACTCTGAGGCCAGTGACCATAATTCTATTAGTTTTAAAGTAGTGATGGAAAAGGACCGACTTGATCTAAAACTTAAAGTTATAAATTGGAGGAAGGCCAATTTTGATAGTATTAGGCAAGAACTTTCAAAAGCTGATTGGGGGCAGATGTTTGCAGGTAAAGGGATAGCTAAAAAATGAGATAATAAGAGTCCAGAGACATTATGTTCCTGTAAAGGTAAAGGGAATTCTGGATGGCAAGAGAAATTGAGATTTTGTTTAAGAATAGGAAGCAAGCATAAGCCAGGTATAGAAAGCAGAGATCAAATGAATCCTTAGAGTATAAAGGCAGTAGGAGTGTACTTAACTGGGAAATCAGGAGGTCAAAAAGGGTTCATGAGCTAGCTTTGGCAAATAGGGTTAAGGAGAATCAAAAGGGATTCTACAAATACATTAAGAACAAAAGGGTAACTCGGGAGAGAATTGGGCCCCTTAAACATCAAAAGGCAGCCTTTGTGTGAAACCGCAGGAGATGGGAGAGATTCTAAATGAGTATTTTGCATCAGTGCTTACTGTGGAGAAGGACATGGAAGGTAGAGAATGTGGGGAAATAAATAGCGACATCTTGGAAAATATCCATATTGCCAAGGAAGAGGTGCTGGATGTCTTAAAATGCATAAAGGTTGATAAGTCTCTGGGACCTGATCAGATGCCCCTGGGACTCTATTGGAAGCTGGGCCCTTTGCTGAGACATTTCTATCATCAATAGTCACAGGTAAAGTGCTGGAAGCCTGGAGATTGGCTAACGTGGTGTCACTGTTTCAGAAAGGTGGTAGGGAAAAGCCAGGGAACTATAGACTGGTGAGCCTGCCATCAATGGTGGGCAAGCTGTTGGAAGGAATCCTGAGAGACAGGATTTACATGTATTTAGAAAGGCAAGGACTGATAAGGGATAGTCAACATGGCTTTCTGTGTGTGGGAAACCGTGTCTCACTAACTTAATTGAGTCTTTTGAAGAAGTAACAAAAAGGATTGAAAAAGGCAGAATAGTGGATGTGATGTACATGCACTTCAATAAGGCATTCCACAAGGTTCCTCATGGTAGACTGGTTATCAAGGTTTGATCATATAGAATACAGGGAGAACTAGCCATTTGGATACAGTACTGGCTCAAAGGTAGAAGACAGAGGGTGGTGGTGGAGGGTTGATTTTCAGACTGGAGGCCTATGATCATTGGTGTGCCACAAGGATCAGTACTGAGTCCACTACTTTTCAACATTTATATAAACATGACATTTATGTGAGCATAGGAGGTATAATAAATAGGATAAATAGATGACGTCTTTTTCCTGGAGTGGAGGAGTGCAGAATTGGAAAGCATAAGCTTAGGGTGAGAGGGGAAAGATATAAAAGAGACGTAAGGGGCAGCTTTTTCATGCAGAGGGCGGTGCATGTATGGAATGAGCTTCCAGAGAAAGTAGCGGAGGCTGGCACAATTACAACATTTAAAAGGATGGATATATGAATAGGAAGGGTTCAGAGAGATGTGGGACAAATGTTGGCAAATGGGAATAGATTACTTAAGGTTTCCTGGCTGGCATTTATAAGTTGGACAGAAGGGTCTGTTTCCATTCTGTACAGCTCTATAACTCTATAACCAGTAGCAATTTGAGATGCTGCATTAGGAATATCATGTAGTATCTCTTGGTGGAATCCTGTGGAGGTGAGGGAAGTTTTGGCTGAAGTCCCACAGGGAGCCCAAGGTCCCACTTTTAGGGAAGGCCTGCTGTGTGTATTTGAAGCCCAAACTTGAAAGGGAATGGCAGGCTTTCCCTAGGATAGAGGACCCTGGAAACAGATGTTCCACCTGCTGAGAGCTGGTGGTCAATTTGAGGCCTCTGGCATTAATAAATGGGATGAAAGCCATCAGGGCAGAAAGAAGAAGGGGCAGGGTCCCCACTCACCAAGCTCCTGCCAGATTAAATCCTCTTCCACCACCGAACTTGCCATGGGACAGGGCAAAAAATTCCATTTTGTTTTCTTCCCTATAAACAGACTGATAGTGATAAGAAGGGGCGTTCTTTGAATTGCATGGTTTATTCTTGTATTTTGTAATTATTTTAAAATCAGAATCATTCTGTTTGATTTAGTACCCATTGAACGCCCAAAGACATCTTGTGAACACTATCGGGAGAGACTGCAAGCAGAGCTGAACCTGCGTGGATCACAACCTTTAGTTGGAGCCTATATCCCTCAGTGTGATGAGGAGGGGAACTTCAGGCCTCTGCAGTGCCACGGCAGTACAGGCCACTGCTGGTGTGTGGATGAAATGGGACAGGAAATTCCTGGGACAAGGACACCCCCTGGAACTGGTCAACCACAGTGTGGGCAGCCAGGTCAGTCAGTATTTGTAATTAAGCAAAATGACCGGTGTTGCAGTAAAACTTGGGGAGTTCAAAGAAACAAAAATAATTTTGTGAGTCTCACTTGGAATTTGGCAATCAACAGCATGGTATAATTTACAAAAGCTGGTTATCATGGAACCAGCTAATATAGTCATCTGTCATTTCCTGTGTATACGTCAAGCCTGTCATTACTGTTTGACATTGTAACATTATTTGATCACTGAACAAGAACTCTGACCACATTAACTTCCATCACAAAGGTCTGGTTATCCTCTCTGATTATTGCCCCACCTCTATCGCTGTTCTTTTCTGTTGTCATCCAGCTCTCAATGTGCCTTAATTCCTAGAGATCTCTCTCTTCCATTGCTGCTCCCCGATACCATCTTCACAGAAATTAATTACAGTAATCATTTCCTCAGGTTTTACAGCTGAACTCAAATAGCAGTTTATCCTCATTCTAAGATTCAGAAATAGATGAAAAATACAATACATGTATGAACAAAAGATTAAAGCTAAATAAATGCACCTTTAAAAAAAACATAAATAAAATAAAATTTCAAATGTCTGTGTGGCTTTCGACATTGTTTTGGTCTCTTTCTACCCTTCGAGGATGTGAGTTACTTTGTTCTTTAGTTACGTGTATGTAATCTAGAAATCATGTGAGATCTTTTTTTCTTCTATTACGTTCCAGTAAAATAATCCTACACAATCACATTCTTCCAAAGAAAATTCATCCAATTCCATTCCAGGAACAATGATTCTGGGAGATAATTACTACGACAATATTTCTTCGTAGCAGTACTCTAAAAGAACATTGATCAAATGACAGATACAAAACTCTAGGGTTGTGAATACAGTAAACTACTTGTTATTCTGAATTCTGGTGTGTATGAATAGATCTCTGGTCATGAGAAAAGGTGAAAATATTTGAGATGATTATTGAGATTATCACATTAATTAAGTTCAAATGTCCTGGCTTAGATACAATATTTTTCTGACCAATCAAGAGGTTCTTGACACCGAGAGAGACGAAGAAAAGATGTTACAATGTCCACTAATTTATGACTGTTTCAAATCAGTTGCTGTTTGTTTGATCAGGACCCGTTGAACGTCCAAAGACTATTTGTGAACAGCACCGAGAGAGACTGCAAGCAGAGCTGAGTCTGCGTGGATCACAACCTCTAATTGGAGCCTATATCCCTGAGTGTGATGAGGAGGGAAACTTCAAGCCATTGCAGTGCCATGGCAGTACAGGCCACTGCTGGTGTGTGGATGAAAGGGGACAGGAAATTCCTGGGACAAGGACACCACCTGGAACTGGTCAACCACAGTGTGGACAGCCAGGTCAGTCAGTGTTATAATGAGGGCAGTATTCAGTGAAACAGAGGAGGTCAAAGATTTTTAATTTGTTTTCTTAGTAGGAAATGGCTCCAGCTGCCTCAACTCGCGGTTTGGATTTCTAAGATTTACAGGCACTAAAGCCTCAGAGAATTTCCTCAATCAATCATAGGTTCCAGTTTATGGCTCCCATCTTCAGCTGTGAGAGTTCAGGTTCATAACTGGATGGTCATCTAAATGAGACGGAAGAAGCAGCAAACGCAGGAATCTGCAGAGTTTATGCCACTCTCAAATGCATCCTCCATATTGGAGACTGCTGGGAATGACACTATTCTGGCAGAATACAGACCAGACCGTAGCACTACTGACAGCATGAAAGGGAACAGCAAATATTAGAAAAGGAGCCTGGTCGGAGTTTCAGTGAGCATTTCCGCAACCATCATAAGTTCCTAAAGACATCTTGCTTACACGGTGCCAGGATTAATGGACATCACGGATCATGCACAACATCGCTGCAGGGTAGGAAGTGAACTAGAAATCGTGAAACATATTGTGAGCACCAATGTAAGAGAGGGCAAGAATTGAGGATATGTGGTCAGATTTTTCAAGATTTAATTTAAAAAGTAAATTTTCAGGGGTAGCTATCTCTAGATTATTCTCAGTGTACACAGAAGGCAGAGGAGAAACAGCAAGATGAGGAGAATCAGTGTATGACTTAAGGGATGGTGCATCTGCAAACTAGCACATTGGTAATGGCTCCTGCTTCCAGACCTGAAAAGTTTGCAGTCTACCTCAAATTATCCTAGAATGTCAAAGTATCTCAAAGATTTGAACAACAGTTTAAGTGAGCCAAGTCACATTTCAATGCAGTGGCAATATGAGTAATATTTTCAGGATTTTACCATCAATCCAAAATGGTCTTCAGCCTGCCATACAATTAAAGAACATTGTGTAATTCCATTGCCAAAATGATGCCAGATTTTTAAGTCAATAACTGCAATGATTGGCTGATCAAATCAAACAGATTGTACCTTCAGTTATTCCATAGGAGCAGAAGAAGTAGGAACAGGAGTAGGCCATTCATCCCCTCGAGCCTGTTCTGCCATATAATAGGATCATGGCTGATCCAACATTCTTCAAGTCCACTTTCCTGTCTTTTCCTTACAGTGTGGAAACAGGCCCTTTGGCTCAACAAGTCAACACTGACCCGCCGAAGCGCAACCCACCCAGCCCCATTCCCCTACGTTTACGGGCAACTTAGCACGGCCAATTCACCTAACCTACGCATTTTTGGATTGTGGGAGGAAACCCATGCAGACACGGGGAGAATGTGCAAATTCCACACAGAGAGTCACCTAAGGCGGGAATTGAACCAGGGTCTCTGGTGCTGTGAGGCAGCAGTGCTAACTGCTGTGCCACTGCGCCGCCCATCTATCTATCTATCTATCTCAGCCTTAAATATACACAAGGACTCTGCCTCCACAGCCTTCAGTGGCAAGGAGCTCTCAACTCTGAGAAAACATTTCCTCCTCATTTAAGTCTTAAATTGGAACCGTATTATTATGCTCTCTTAATCCTAGTCTCGCAAGTGAATCATCCTTGCAGCATTTTACTCTGTCAAGCCCCTTGAGAATCATCTTTGTTTCAATGAGACTACTGCTCATTCTTCTAAATGCTAGTGAGTAAAGTTGCACCCTATTTAGCCTTTGCTCCTAAGACAATCCTTTCATACCGGGAATCATTTGAGTGAGCGTTCTCTGACCTGCCTCCAATGAAATCATACCTTTCCTTAAATAAGAGCATCAAAACTGCTCACAGTCCTCCAGATGTAGTCTCACCACCAGCTTGTGCAGTTGCAGAAAGACTTTCCTACTCTTTATACTCCAACTCCTTCGAAATAAGGGCCAACATTCCATTAGCTTTCCTGAGTATCTACTGCACCTACCCATAAGTACCCCAAGTCCCTTAATGTTGCAGCTTTCTATAGTTTTTCTCTATTTAAATAATACTCCTATTCTTTTGTTCTGCTTTCCAAAATGAACAACTCCACATTTTCCCACATTATATTCCATTTGCCAACTTTTTGCCCATTTAATTAACCTATCTATATTTGTCTGTAAATTGTTTGTAGCCTCTCACAACCTGCCTTTCCATCTATATTTGTGTTGTCTGTAAATTTGGCTACATTACATTCACTTCCTTACACCAAGTCATTTATATATTGTAAACAATTGTGGTCTCAAAAATTGTCATACACGAGCTCCCTTCCTCTATTTGTTATAGGCACAGCAGAGGTGGATCTCAATCAGCACAAAGTTTCAAAAACCAAAGAAAGTGTCCACTGTTGGATATGATTTTATGATTGTGTAACACTTGCAGAACAGTCCTCAGTGTACTGTATACTGACCACCAAACGAAAATAGCCAGTGAAGCCTAAGACGTGAATCATTTATGTTTGCTATAAATAACATAATGTGGAGGTGCCAGTTCTGGACTGGGGTGGACAAAATTAAAAATCATATAACACCAGATTATATTCCAGCAGGTTTATTTGGAAGTACTAGCTTTCGGAGCGCTGCTCCTTCATCAGGTAGCTGTGGAACAGGATCATAAGATGCAGAATTTATAGCAAAAGGTTACAGTGTCATGCAATTGAAATGCTATATTGATCAAGCCTAGATTGCTGTTAAGTCTTTCATTTTTTAGAATGGGTTGCAGGTTTTGGTTCACTAATACGTAAATCACAGAACATGTGAAATCCTTTTAAGTCACATTCTTGAGATAACTTAATGTTTTATTAAAAATAAGTGACATCTCAGCTCAGACAATGTATTAAAGGTGTCATGCTAAAGTCTGTCTGTCTCCCAATCTTGAGTCAGACTGATTAGATTCCTTACAGTGTGGAACAGGCCCTTCAGCCCAACAAGTCCACATCGACCCTCTGAAGAGTAACCCCTCCCAGACCTATTTCCCTCTGACTAACGCACCTAACACTACGGGCAATTTAGCATGGCCAATTCACCTGACCTGCACATCTTTGCACTGTGGGAGGAAACCCATGCAGACACAGGGAGAATGTGCAAACTCGATACAGACAGTTGCCCAAGGCTGGAATCGAACCTGGGATCCTGGTGCTGTGAGGCAGCAGTGCTAACCACCAACTGGTTCTATACAAACACAGGTCTTGTAAACAAAATGATATATTCAAGCCATCCAAGTTATTGAATAACCCAGGAACTTTCCACAGCATTCCTTAGTCAATCAGAATTAATTTACCAACCAACCAGCACCATTTACCCAGTAATATAAATTATTTTAATCTTTTGAAGTTGGCATTCTTGCACTTGCCCTGATGTGAGCAAGAACAAAACTTTTGGCGACTGTTCAGCAAGTCTGAAAATGAACAGATGAATGCAAAGAAACAGAAAATGTTTGAAAAACAAAACTTTAACTGCTTACTATAGCAGTTGCAGGATCAAAATAATATGAAAAATTGAAGGAAGATGAAGCCATATGGCTCCTTGAACCTGCCAAGCCATTCAGTAAGATTATGGTGAACCTTACATTAACTCCATTTTCATATCCCTACATTTCCTTAGTATGTAAAAATTGATAGTTGTCAGTTTTAAATATAACAAGCAAGTGGACCTCCATAACCAAAGGAGAGAAAATTTCCAAAGATTAACATCCTATCCAAGTAAAGAGCTATCTCCTCATCTCAGTCCCAAATGCCAATTCATAATTCTGTTGCTATGACTTCAAGTTCTGAACTCACCTGTCACAGAAAACAGCCTCTGAAATCAACCGGAGGACCCTTTAAGGATTTTATATGGTACAGTGAGATTTCCTCTTGTTATTTTAAACTCCAAAACAATTGTGTCAATTCTACTCAATCTCTTCTCAAAAGCCAGCAAGCACACTTATTCCAGAAATCAACTGAATGATTATTCATTACACCACCTCCAAACCAAAGAAATGGTTAAGAAGAGTAAAACTGTAAACATGTTTTCAACAGTGGTCCCACCAAAACTCTATATAAGCATGATCTTTTTTAGTCTTCTACTCCAACCACCTTATATTAAAGACTAACACAATATTGACCTTCCCAATTGCATACTGTCCCAGCACAATAATGCTCTGTATTTCGTCAATAAAGGCCTCCAAATTTTTTTAATAATCTGACATTGATTTGTCTCCTATTATATTCCAATCAAATATTCCGAAACATCCACATTCTTCCATGGGAATTTCTTTCCGATTCAATTCCAAGAATAATATTTTGGCAAGATGACTGCTCTTCAAAACACTGTCATTAAACAATATTCATCCAAGGAAATACAAAAATGTCTATGATTTTCTATGTGAAAAATCTTAAAATTCATTGCAAATCTGAATTAGTTTATGTGCAGATAAATCTCTAGTGGTAATAGAGGTGGAAACCCATTTGAGATGATGATCAAGATTACCACATGTTAATTATGTTAAAATATATTGACCTAGTTATAGATTTGTCTCATTGACTAATGACACTCAGATTTTATAAGAAAAGATGTTATGTTGTCCATTTTGAGACATTTGTGCATTCTTTTGAAACTTTTTTCCAATCAGTTGTTGTTTGTTTGAACAGAACCCATTGAACGCCCAAAGACTGCTTGTGAACAGTACCGAGAAAGACTGCAAGCAGAGTTGAATCTTCGTGGATTGCAAACTGTTGTTGGAGTCCATATCCCTGAGTGTGATCAGGAGGGGAACTTCAAGCCTCTACAATGCCACAGTGGTACAGGATACTGCTGGTGCGTGGATGGAAGAGGACAGGAAATTCCTGACACTCGGACTCCTCTTGGATCTGACCAACCACAATGTGGACAGCCAGGTCAGTCAGTGCTGTAATTAAGCAAAATAACCAGTGTGGTGTCACAAGACCTAAGTTCAAGGAGTCTTTATTTTGTTTTTAAGACCAGGAAGTGATTTTAGCTGCTTCAGCTGAAAGTCAGAAATTCTGAGTTTGAGGGATAGTGAAGTTGCTACATAACATCAGGGAGAGTGAGAGTTTTCTAGATCAATTGCAGTTCCACATTGTGGCTTCCCCTTCGGCAGTGATAGTTCAGAATTGTAGATGGTGGTCATGCAGATGAGAAGGAAGAGACAGAAAGTGCAGGAGTCTTCTGGGTGTGTGCCACTCTCAAAGTTCTCAGCATTGGAGACTATTGGGAAGGACACTCCCCAGGCAGAGTGCAGTCCAGGCCATGGCAAGTGACACGTGGAAGGAAACAGTAAAGAGCAGAAATTGATTTACTATAGGAAACTCCTTGGTCAGGGGCACACTCGGGCATTTCTGTAACCATCGTCATGACACCATATGGTATGTTATTTCCCTGATGTTAGAGTAAATGTCAGAATGGATCAAGTGCAGAATGTTCTGAAGGATATGGAGTGGGCCAGACTTGTGTCACACATTGCTAGCAGTAATACAGAGAGGGCAGTTATTGAAGACATATGGTCAGAATTTCAAGTGTTAGAGATGAAGTAAACAATAGGTAAACAAAGATATAAATTGTTAGGTTACTCCAAATGCAAACAGTTTTTGTCAGAATGGTACAGTGAATGCAAATGTATGTTTGTGCCTGCTAATAGGATCAACGTTTACAAAAACAAATGCCCACAGCATTCATAATAAAACAGATGAATTATCAGTTCAGGAAGAAAATCATATGTATGTTCTGATAGCCATTACATAGACATGACTACAAGGAAACCCATGATAATATAAGGTCAAGCTCATTGAGCAGAGCCATCATGGTTTTGTGAAAAGGAAGTCATGTTTAACTAATTTATTTGAGTTATTTGAGGAAGCGCCATCTAGATAAAGGGAAACTTGTGGGTGCACTGTATTTGGATATCGAAAAGTTATCTGATGAAATGCCACATTCAAGGTTATTGTGGAAAATAAAGGTTCATTGTGTAGGGAGTAACATAGATAGAAGATTTGCAAAATTAAAGGAAATGGAGAATAATCATAAATATGTCATTTTCTTGTTGGCACGATATAACAAGTGGCATGCTCAGGGATCAGTTTTGGAGCCTCAACTTTTAACAATTTATATAAATGCAGGGAAGATGTATCCCCTGGTTGGGGAATCCAGAATCAAGGGGCATAATTAAAAGTCAGGGGGATGCCATTTAGGACTGATTTGATGAGTTGTTTTTCACTCACAAGGTATTGTATCTTTGGAATTCTCTGCTGTGGAAGCTCAGTTTTTGAGTATTTTTAAAATAGTGCATGATAGACTTCTGACTACCAGAGGTGTAAAGAGGTATGGGGATGGCAAGGGTCGATGACATGGAAGTGTTCAATCAGCCATGACCATATTTAATGGCAGAGCAGGCTAACTGGGCTCTTGTTCCTATGTTCCTAAATGAGTTGGCTGTACAAACTGTGAGTATGGTTGCCCCAAATTTGCTGATGACAGAAAGATAGGTAGAAAAGTAAGTTGTAAAACAAAATAAAACAGGAGAAGAAACTAGCGAGAAATATTGAAACAAATTATACAAGCTTCTAAAGTTATGTAAAAAAGGAAAGCATTCAGCAAAAGAAAATATAGGAGAAAGTGAGGACTGCAGATGCTGGAGATCAGAGTTGAAGAGTGTGGTGCTGGAAATGTGCACAATTGCAAGTAGAATTTTTAAAATTGCAACAAGGAATAAAGAAATGGCAGAAAAACTAACTAAATACTTAAAAATCTTCCAGAACTAAAAGACAGCCTAGGGAAAAGGTAAACAGCGAATAGCAAAATATAAATATTTGTTACAAAAAAATTAACAGGATTATTATTAATAATAATATTTTGGATCTGGTGATCTACATCTCAGATGTAAATACAGATGCATTGGCCACTTTTCAAAATCCTGTAGACTCTGAAATGGGTCGTGCTGAATGGAAACTGCAAAATTATACCCCATTATTTAAGAAAGAAGGCAGAGTGAAAATGGGGAACAACATACTTGTTAGGCTAACATCAGCCATAGAGAAAATGTTAGAATCTATAATGTAAGATGTAATAACACGATACTTAAGCATTAAGCATAATTGGAAAAAAGTGGGAATATGGCATTGAGATTAAGGATCAGCCAGGATCATATTGAATGGCAAAGTATGCATGAATGGCCTAATGGCCTATTCCTGCTCCTAGTTTCTATGTTTCTATATTTTTATGGATTCATGAAAGGGAAATCAAGTTGAACAAACTTGTTGAAGTTTCTTGAGAATGTAACCAACATAGTAGATAAGAAGGAACCAGTGAATATGGTATATTTAAATTTTCAGCAGATCTTGGTAAGGTCTGACATGAAAAGTTAGTAAACAAACATGCATTTGTGGGAACGTACTGGCATGGATTCAGAATTTGTTAAAAGACAGAAACAAAAGAGTCAGAATGGGCCGTTTTCAGGTTGATTGATGGGGTGAGTACTGCAATCTCCCAACTGTTCCCAGTATATAACCATGGTTTGGATGTGAGGATTTAATGTAATATTTCGGAGTTTACAAATGACACAAAATCAGGTGGAAAAGTAAGTTGTGAGGAGGATGCAAAAACACTGCACGGAGATTTGAAGGGGTTAGAAGAGTATGCAAAAATTAGGCAGACGGAATACAATGGAGAGAAATGTGAGATACTCCACTTTGCTAGGTAAAAGACAAGAACATAGTATTTCTTAAATGGTGAGAGGCTGAGTGTTCACTTCCAAGGAGACTTGCTCATGAGTCATTGAACAAGGATACCCATGCAGATATAGTAAGCAATTTAAGAAGCAAATGCAATGTTGACTTGAACCCACTTGTGTCGAGTATAGGATTAAAGGCATCTTACTGAAATATTCTAAAGCCTTGATGAAACCTCTACTAATGGATTGTGTGCAGTTTTCATCTTACAAGAGAAAAGATCTACTGCCATTGGGAAAGTGGAACAAGGATTCATCAAGCTACTTGCTGGGATAGAGGGACCACCTTATGAGGGAAGATTAAATAGACTGGCCTATCTTCTCTGAAGTTTAGAAGAACGAGAGATGATCTCATTTTAACAACATTCTTGATGCGTTTGACATCATAGATGCAGGAACCATATTTACCTTGAAAGGGGAACTAGAACCGAGGGACAATTTGCCAAAATAAGGGGTAGACAGTTTAAGATTGAGATGAGTAATTTCTTCAATTAAAAGAAATTTTGGAATTCTGTATTCCAGAGAGCAGTGGAGGCTCAGTCATTAAATTTGTTCAAAACTGATTGATTGAACTACACATTAAAATTGGAACGAAACAGAGAAGATTAGCATGGCTCCTGAACAAAGATGACACGCAAATTTGTGAAGTGTTCCATATTTTTGATTCTCCTGCTCCTTAGATGCTGCCTGATGTGCTGTGCTTTTCCAGCACCACACTCTTGACTCTAATCTCCACAAACTGCAGTCCTCATTTTTGCCTACACATATCAAGGATTATTAGGGTTTGTGCAGGAAAAAGAAGAAGGAGATCAGGCATGATCTCTTTAAATGGTCTATTTTTGCTCCAATTTCATATGAGAGTAAAACTTTAGACAATATTTCAACTGTGATTTCACCAAAGCCTTATGAAAGTGTGATTTTCTGTTCTCTTCTCCAATGATCTAATAATAAGTAACTGACTACTGAACTTCCAAAAAATGTGCTGTCCCTGCACATTAACTCCTTATGAATCATCTACAAGGACTTCTAAATCTTTTTGTATTAAATAATCTGGCATCAATGTTCTCCCCTATTATGTTCCAAAAAAACCCTCACAATCGCATTCTTTGAAAGAACATTCTTTATAATTCCAAATCAGGAAGAATGCCTGTACAAGATAAGTAGTGCCAGAACAGTTACTCATAACAGTGGCCATAAAAGAACAGACACAAAATGGAGGGCTTTCTCTACTATAAACCTCATTAAACATTAACACTTATTGTAATTCTGATTTCTTCTATGGAGAGGTGAATCCCTGGTGGAAATGATTTGGGTTGATAATTATGGTTAAGGCACGTGAATTATATTAATATAAATTGGATCAGGTATAATTTCATTCCTATAAAGAAGCTGATGACATACGGTGTGCAGAGGAAATTTGTTATAATGTCAATTTTCAAATACTTTGCAATTATTCCAAATCAGTTTTGTTTGATTAGAACCCATTGAACGCACAAAGACTGTTTGTGAACAGCAGCGAGAGAGACTGCAAGCAGAGCTGAACTTGCGTGGATCTCCAGCTCTGGTTGGTGCCTATATCCCTGAGTGTGATGAGGAGGGGAACTTCAAGCCCCTGCAATGCCATGGCAGTACAGGCCATTGCTGGTGTGTGGATGAAAGGGGACAGGAAATTCCTGGGACGAGGACACCCCCTGGAACTGGTCAACCACAGTGTGGACAGCCAGGTCAGTCAGTGTTTTTTTTAATGAAGCAAAATGACCAATATGGCACCAAAAATATGATATGTTCAAGGAGTCTTTAATTTGTTACTGAAAGTAGGAAGTGTCTTCAGGTGCTTTAGCTGAAGGTTAGGATTCCTGAGCTTGACGGGCATTAAATTGAATTGAATTGAACTAATTATTGTCACTTGTAATGAAGGGAAAAAAAACAGTGAAAAGCTTCGACTGTCACCATGCTCCGGCATCATTATGAATAGTTTAAAAATAAGAAAAAAATTATATAACTGAAAGAGAGTCCATCTTTGATCTTAAATGGCGTTATATAGGAAATTCGATAGTCAGGGCAGATATTTCAATAACTGTCACCATGTGTCCCCCATGGTGTGGTATTTCCTGATGCTAGGGTGCAGAATGTTTTTCCGGGTAGAAATTGAGCCCTGGCTTATAATGCATTTTAGTAGCAGTGACATACAAGATTGCAAATATTAGAGATGTCTGGTCAGATTTTTCAGGATTTAGGGATGTAGTTTAAGAAGTATGTCCTCAAAGATAGTAATCTCTTGTTTACTTCCAAAGTGTGTATGGCTTGAGGCAAAATCTTACAAAATGGTGAAAGTCTCTGGACCCAAAAAGTGCCCAGTCTGCTTCAATTTTCCTTGATTTCAAAGTAACTTAAAAATTTGAACAATAGTTTACGGAAGTTGTTTCATGCTGCTGCTATGCACTGGTTATATCAATGGTATTTCAGTGTGCTACTATCAGTAGAAAAAAGGTTTTGTCTAGCTCACAGTTGAAAAACATCTTGTTCTGAAAAAGGGTCACCAGACGTGAAACATTAACTTTGATTTCTCTTCACAGATGCTGCCAGACTTGCTGAGCTTTTCCAGCAACTTTTGTTTTTGTATCTTATAATATTATTGCCCATATGATGTCAGCTATGTGGGCCGTATGTCCTACTGATTGGTCTGATTGAATCAAACGTGTTCCTTCAGTTGTTCATAATTGGCGAAGGATAGATCATATTGATCCACCACACAACTGCAAAACTTAAGATGAAATGTGTACCATTAGATGAGATTCCATGATTGGGCAGTGCTTGCTGAACAATCCTGAGTCTAAATGTAGTGACGGTAACAAATAAGATACGTAAACATGCAGTTACCCATGTTACGTTCATAGTAACGCATTCTTTGTAAACAAGAAGGAATATGTTGAAATGTTCCACTTTTATCAATTACCCAGGATGTTGGTGAGCTTTTATTAGTCTGTTGATTACAAGGTATTGTGATGGGGAAAACAGAATAAACCTGCCAACCAATTCACAACTTTTTCTCTCTTGTAACAATCATTTGAACTTTTGGCATTCTTGTATTTGTCTTGATGAGAAGCTTTGGCAACACATCTCTCTTTTCGGCAATAATCAGATAATTAAATGCTGAATGCTTAGAGAGAGAAATTACCTATTTAAAATAACTTTTTAACTGCTTACTATAACAATTGTAAGAACATATGAACATAAGGAATTGTAGCAGAAGAAGATTATATGGTATTGCTACATTAACTCCATTTTCGTGCCCTTTACCCTAATTTCTTGTTTCACAACACACAAAATTCTATTGATTTCAACCTTGAACATATCCACGAGTGGGCATTCACAGCCCTGTGGAGAAGGGAATTCTGAAGATAAGTATCTCTGTGAGTGAAGAACTTTCTTCTCATCTCACTTGTTAGTATCCAATTCCTTAACCTGCTGCTATGATTCTAAGTTTGGCGCACCGACCTTTACACCACTGAGGCTAAACACCTCCTTCTACTTCCCCCTTGACCATGACCCCACCTCCCATCACCAAACCATCATCTCTCAGACCATCCATAACCTCATCACCTCAGGGGATCTCCCATCCACCGCCTCCAACCTCATAGTCCCACAACCCCGCACTGCCTGTTTCTACCTCCTACCCAAAATCCACAAACCTGACTGCCCCGGCCAACCCATTCTCTCAGCCTGCTCCTGCCCCACCGAACTCATCTCTGCATACCTCAACACGGTCCTGTCCTCCTTAGTCCAAGAACTCCCCACCTACTACATTCGGGACACCACTCACCTCCACCTCCACCATGATTTTCGCTTCCCCGGTCCCCAACGCCTTATCTTCACCATGGACATCCAGTCCCTCTACACCGCCATCCTCCATCACGAAGGACTCAAAGCCCTCCGCTTCTTCCTTTCCAGCCGTACCAACCAGTACCCTTCCACTGACACCCTCCTTCGACTAACTGAACTGGTCCTCACTCTGAACAACTTCTCTTTCCAATCCTCCCACTTCCTCCAAACCAAAGGAGTAGCCATGGGCACCCGCATGGGCCCCAGCTATGCCTGCCTCTTCGTAGGATATGTGGAACAATCCATCTTCTGTAGCTACACTGGCACCACCCTCCACCTTTTCCTCCGCCAAATCGATGACTGTATCGGCGCTGCCTCGTGCTCCCACGAGGAGGTTGAACAGTTCATCCACTTTACCAACACCTTCCACCCTGACCTCAAATTTACCTGGACCGTCTCAGACTCCTCCCTCCCCTTCCTAGACCTCTCCATTTCTATCTCGGGCGACTGAATCAACACGGACATTTACTATAAACCGACCGACTCCCACAGCTACCTAGACTACACCTCCTCCCACCCTGCCCCCTGTAAAAACGCCATCCCATATTCCCAATTCCTTCATCTCCGTCGCATCTGCTCCCAGGAGGACCATTTCCAATACCCAATACCGAACAACCCAGACGGCCTCCTTCTTCAAAGACCGCAATTTCCACCCAGACGTGATCGACAATGCTCTCCACCGCATCTCCTCCACTTCCCGCTCCTCCGCCTTTGAGCCCTGCCCCTCCAATTGCCACCAGGACAGAACCCCACTGGTCTTCACCTACCACCCCACCAATCTCCATATACATCGTATCATCCATCGTCATTTCCGCCACCTCCAAACGGACCCCACCACCAGGGATATATTTCCCTCCCCTCCCCTATCACTGTTCCGAAAAGACCACTCCCTCCGTGACTCCCTCATCAGGTCCACACCCCCCACCAACCCAACCTCCACTCCCGGCACCTTCTCCCGGCACCTTCCCCTGCAACCGCAAGAAATGCAAAACTTGCGCCCACACCTCCCCCCTTACTTCCCTCCAAGGCCCCAAGGAATCCTTCCATATCCTGCCACAAATTCACCTGCACCTCCACACACATCATTTACTGCGTCCGCTGCACCCGATGTGGCGTCCTCTATATTGGGGACACAGGCCACCTACTTGCGGAACGTTTCAGAGAACACCTCTGGGACACCCAGACCAACCAACCCAACCACCCCGTGGCTCAACACTTCAATTCCCCCTCCCACTCCACCAAGGACATGCAGGTCCTTGGACTCCTCCATCGCCAGACCATAGCAACATGACGGCTGGAGGAAGAGCGCCTCATCTTCCGCCTAGGAACCCTCCAACCACAAGGGATGAACTCAGATTTCTCCAGTTTCCTCATTTCCCATTCCCCCACCTTGTCTCAGTCCCAACCCTCGAACTCAGCACCACCTTCCTAACCTGCAATCTTCTTCCTGACCTCTCCTCCCCGACCCCCACTCCGGCCTATTACCCTCACCTTATCACCCTCACCTTAACCTCCTTCCACCTATCGCATTTCCAACGCCCCTCCCCCAAGTCCCTCCTCCCTACCTTTTATCTTAGCCTGCTTGGCACACTTTCCTCATTCCTGAAGAAGGGCTTATGCCTGAAACGTCGATTCTCCTGCTTCTTGGATGCTGCCTGACCTGCTGCGCTTTTCCAGCAACACATTTTCAGCTATGATTCTAAATACTGACTTACCAAGTCTCAGGATATAGTCTTTAACATTTACCTGTGAAGATTTTTTTTTAAAACTTTGTATGGCTCAACAAGATCACCTCATTATTCTAAACTCCTAAACAATTTTAATTTCTCTCAAAGGACAGCTCCCTAATTGCAGAAATTCATACAGAGAACCTTCATTGCACCACCTTCAAAGCAAATATATCCTTCGTGGTAAAGGAGAGTAAAACTCTAAACATAATTTCAACAGTGGCCCCATCAAAATGTTATATAAAACTAAAATGAATAATGCTGGAGGTTCGAAACAAACATTAACAGGAATTGCTGGAGAAACTCAGCAGGTGTGGCAGTATCTTGGGACAGAGAACGAGTTAATGTTTCAACTTCTATCACCCTTCCGCTCACTCCTTTTCCCCTCCACCACCACTCCCTGCCATCAGCATAAATGCCACCTATCACCTGTCTGGCTTCTCTTCTCTGGCCGACTATCCACAAATCACGTCCAACATCAAGGCTACTGCATTATCTACAGAATTTTAAGAAATTGGCCTCGAAAATCTCTCTTTTCTCTCTCTCTCTCTCTCTCACTCTCTCTTCTCTCTCTGTCTCTTTCCTTTGTCTCTCTATAGACTCCATTCCTGTCTATCTGCTCACCCCTTCTTCACATCACCCCCTGTTATCAGCATAAATATCACCAAAGGGTGGCAGGATTCAAAACATTAACTCTGCTTTCTCTCCACAGATGCTACCAAACCAGTGAATACTGCTTTTTGTTTGCTTTATATAAGCATGATTTCTTTCGTGCGACATTCTAATAAAGTGCAATACAGTATTGACCTTCCGAAACATGTGCTGCCCCTGCATGTTAATCCTGTGTTTCAATAACTTTTGAATCTCTGCATAAAGTAATCAAACATCAGTTTTCTCTTATTATACTCCAGTCAAATCATCCTCTACAACTGTATTCTTCCACAAAAGATTTCTTCCTGGAATGGAATTGGAAATGTATATTCCTACAGGGGAAGTGATTGCCTATGGTATTATTGCTACATTTTTCATCCCAGGGATCCAGAGAATGTTCTGGAGATTCGACTTCCCAGACAGTAGACTCTGAACTCAATACAAAATCTGGAATTAACAGTCTAATGATGATCAGAAAACCCATTTTTGATTCTCAGAAAAAATCCAACTGGTTCACTAATGTTCCTTAGGGAAGGAAACTACTGTCCATATCTGGTCTGGCATGACTCCAAACCCATAACAATGTGAACTGCCCTCTGGGCGTTAGGGATGGGACAGTAAATGCTGGCCTAGCGAACGACTCCCATAACCCATGAACCAATAAAAAAAATGAAAATTGGATGCAATAAGAGCACCTCACAACAATTACATAAAAATCTAGAGTTGTTGCTGTAATAAACTTCATAGCACTCGTTGTAAATCTGAATTCTGCTGTATACGGGTGGCTCCCTGGTAGTGATAGATGTGAAACCATTTGAGAAGATAATGAAGATTATCACATAGACGTTATGTTCATATGTATTGGCTGAGATGTAATTTCTTCCTATAAAGAGACTTGTGACATCCGGTGTGAAGAAGAAAAGATATTACAATATTCACTTTGAGACATTTTTACATTGTTTTGAAACAGTTTCAAATCAGTTGCTGTTTGTTTTGATCAGAACGCATTGATCGCCCAAGAACTGCCTGTGAACAGTACCGAGAGAGACTGCAAGCAGAGCTGAACCTGCGTGGATCACAGGTGGGGGTCCATATCCCTGAGTGCGATGAGCAGGGGAACTTCACGCCTCTGCAGTGCCATGGCAGTACAGGCCACTGCTGGTGTGTGGATGAAAGGGGACAGGAAATTCCTGGGACGAGGACACCACCTGGAACTGGTCAACCACAGTGTGGACAGCCAGGTCAGTCAGTGTTTGTAATAAAGCAAAATGTCCAATATTGCATCCAAAAAAAAAATTCAAGAGATCTTAAATATAATTTCCTGAATATAGCAAGACTTGTTCTTTTAATAATGCTTTTCATGACCACTGAACCTGCTTAAAAGTGCTTAGCAGCCAATGAAGTTCTTTTAAAGTGTAATCACCAATTGTCCATGAAGAAACAATTACTGATTTCACAAGGCGAATGAGAGGACACATTACAGAAAGAAACCTCCAGGGCTAGGGGGGTCAAGCAGGAACTGATGAGGTTGAGCAATGGAAAGCTGTCATGAATGTGATGAGCTGGATAGATCATTTCTGTGCTGTGAATGACGCTAACGCTGTAAATGACACTAATTTTGAGCTTTGATAAGCGCCTGGGTGTATCTCAGTGAACTGTTATCATGAAAAAACTAATGAAGTCATTTGTCATTTCCTGTGTACATGTGGTGTATGTCCTTATTGTTTAATGTTGAGCTCTGAATATGGCAGAACAAAATCTCTCTCTCTCTCTGTCTCTCTGTCTCTCTGTCTCCCTACACAACCACGTTCTTACATTTTCAGCCCAGAAAAAATAATTCTGCAAGAAACAGACTGAGATTGACAAGGACAGACATCCATCACCCAATTTGTATTAATTTTTCTATGATTTTAAAATAACAACTACAAAATATGAATCCTTTTCTTTGATTAGAACACATTGATCGCCCAAGGACTGCTTGTGAACAGTACCGAGAAAGACTGCAAGCAGAGCTGAACCTGCGTGGATCACAGGTGGGGGTCCATATCCCTGAGTGCGATGAAGAAGGGAACTTCAAGCCTCTGCAGTGCCATGGCAGTACAGGGTACTGCTGGTGTGTGGATGAAAGGGGACAGGAAATTCCTGGGACGAGAACACCACCTGGACCTGAACAGCCACAGTGTGGACAGCCAGGTCAGTCAGTATTTGTAATTCAGCGAAGTTACCAATATTTCATCAAAATAAAATGAGGAGTTCAATGCATCTTTAATGTAATTTCCTGAATATGGTAAGACTTGTACATTTAATAATAATTTTCATGACCATTGAACCCGCTGAAAGTATATAACAGCCAATGAAGTTCTTTCATAGTGTCAACACCGATTGCCCGTGAAGAAACAATTACTGATTTCAAAAAGAGAATGAAAGGACACATTACAGAAGGAAACCTCCAGGGCTAGGGGGATCAAGCAGGAACTGACTAGATTGAGCAATGGAAAGCTGTCATGAATGTGATGAGCTAAATAAATCATTTCTGTGCTATAGACGACTCTAACGCTGTAAATGACTCAAATTTTAAGTTTTGATAAGCACCCTGGGTGTATCTCAGTGAAGCTGGTTATCATGGAAACATCTAACATAGACATCTGTTATTTCCTGTGTACATGCAGTGTTTGTCATTGTTGTTCGACGTTGAACTCTAACAATGATAGTACAAAAAGATTGACTGTTTTAGTTTCCATCTTAAAGGTCTATTTGTCTTTTCTGATTACAGCCCCCATCTCTCTTCTGTACTCAGCTACTTCTCAGTATGCCTTATATTCTTAATTTCTAACGATCTCTTGTTTCTGTTGGTGATCCACTTGTAGTTTGTTCTCCCAAAATTCATTAACAATTTTCTCAGATTTTGCAGTCATACTGAAACAGTAATACAGTTTCCCTCCAAGATTCTGGAATATATGAAATGCACAATATATTTATGAAGAAACAACTTAAATTGAATCAGATCCACCAAGAAATTACAGAAAAACAAAGAGGAAAATCAGTATTTAGTACTGCAATACATTTTTGTCTGTCTTTGTTTTTCTACATTTGGATGTTTGTTAGTGTTCTTCTCTCTTGCTCTCATTCTCCCTGTCTCCTTGTTGAGGATCTGACTTATTTTCTTTAGTTACATGTTTAAGAACTAAAAATCATACGACATCAATTATCTATAACATTTCAGTAAAATACCTCTACACAAACACACTCTTCCGATTCCAGTTCAGGAAAAATAATTCTGCAATAAACAGACTGACAGTGACAACGAAAGACATTCCGTGACCCAATTTGCATGAATTTTACTTTGACTAAAAAATTACTGCAAAATATGAATCTTTTTGCTTGATCAGAACGCATTGATCGCCCAAGGACTGCCTGTGAACAGTACCGAGAGAGACTGCAAGCAGAGCTGAACCTGCGTGGATTACAGGTGGGGGTCCATATCCCTGAGTGTGATGAGGAGGGGAACTTCAAGCCTCTGCAGTGCCATGGCAGTACAGGCCACTGCTGGTGTGTGGATGAAAGGGGACAGGAAATTCCTGGGACAAGGACACCACCTGGAACTAGTCAACCACAGTGTGGACAGCCAGGTCAGTCAATACTTCATAACGCAAAATGACCAGTATTGTAGTGAAACCATGGAGTTTAAAGACATTACAGTAGGTTTGTGTATCTAACCAAAATTTGAAGATTCACAGTGTGGTGTAATTTACAAACATTGGATTTCATGGAACCAGCTAAGGTACCATGTGCCACCTCCTGTGTGCATATGATCAAAAAGTGTGGGGCTGGAAAAGCACAGCCAATCAGGCAGCATCCGAGGAGCAGGAGAGTCGATGTTTTGAGCATAAGCTCTTCATCAGGATTCCTGATGAAAACCTGATGCCGGAAGCGTCGACTCACCTGCTCCTCAGATGCTGCCTGACTGGCTGTACTTTTCCAGCCCCACACTTTTTGCCTCTGATTCCCAGCATTTGTTGTCCTTACTTTCTCCCAGTGTGCACATGATACCTCTCATTACTACTTGACAATATGCTGTAAATACGGCAAAAGGAAAAGTCTGACCATATTAACCTCCATCCAAACGTCGCGATTGTCTGTTTTGAGATGGTGTGAATAGTAGCAAGTGTGATGAATTAATCAAACAAAAGTCCTAAAGTTGGATTCTTTCCATCAAGATAACTTTTCACAATCAAATGCTCCCATCTTAGGTGACGAGATGATTCTCTCACACCAGATGGCGAGACACCTATCTGCATACACTTGCATCTCATTATTACACTACTCAACAGAATTAACTTCACTTTCTCCGTTAACATCTGTCTAATTGAGATACCTGATGCTTCAGAAACTCGACTGCAGAAACCAAGAGGGTAACTGGGGACTTTGCTCCTCAGCCTCTAGTTTGGATTAGTATACAGCTTTTTGCTACCTCTACTGATACCTTTACAAAGCTCTTTTCCTTCACTAGAACTGCTGTAACTGCAGGAGGTGCCTCCATGTTGACCATTGTGTGCAACTCGCGGCACGGTGGCTCAGTGGCTAACGCTGCAGCCTCACAGCACCAGAGTCCCAGGTTCGATTCCAGCCTTTGGCAACTGACTGTGTGAAGTTTGCACATTCTACCTGTGTCTGCGTGGGTTTCCTCCGGGTGCTCCGGTTTCTTCCTACAGTGGAAAGTGAGGACTGCAGATGCTGGAGTACCAGAGTTGAAAAATGTGGTGCTGGAAAAGCACAGCAGGCCAGACAGCATCCGAGGAGCAGGAGAATCGATGTTTCGGGCATAAGCCCTTCTTCAGGAATGAGGCTGGTGTGCCAAGCGGGCTGAGATAAAAGGTAGGGGGGAGGGAATTTGGGGGAGGGGTGCGGGAAATACTTCCGCCTAGGAACCCTCCAACCACACGGGATGAATGTAGATTTCTCCAGCTTCCTCATTTCCCCTCCCCCCACCTTATCTCAGTCCCAACCCGCGGATTCAGCACCGCCCTCTTGACCTGCAATCTTCTTCCCGACCTCTCCGCCCCCATCCCCTCTCCGGCCTATCACCCTCACCAACTTTCACCTATCATATTCCCAGCGCCCCTCCCCCAAATTCCCTCCCCCCCTACCTTTTATCTCAGCCCGCTTGGCATACCAGCCTCATTCCTGAAGAAGGGCTTATGCCTGAAACGTCGATTCTCCTGCTCCTCGGATGCTGCCTGGCCTGCTGTGTTTTTCCAGCACCACATTTTTCAACTTTCTTCCAACAGTCCAAAGATGTGCAGGTCAGGTGCATTGGCCATGCTAAATTGCCCATAGTGTTAGGTGCATTAGTCAGAGGGGAAATGGGTCTGGGTGGGTTACTCTTCGGAGGGTCGGTGTGGACTGGTTGGGCCGAAGGGCCTGTATGCACACTGTAGGGAATCTAATCTAAACTCGGCAAAAGCATGCACCAGCGTCAGCTTCTCAGGTGGTCCTATAGTGCAAAAGGAAAAGATATCAGAAGTAAATCACCCCTTTACCAGACTATGTACTTTCTCTTACTGTTCTCAATGATTTGAGCAGCATGGTAGATGTCAACTCATCAGTTTTCCCTGTGGTCTTGCTACTGCAAAAGAATTACACAGCAGACAGCAGAGATAACTTCATCCGTATGAACAGCAGCAACAGCCAGTGACTCCCACACATCTCCGTAGGAAGGAGCAGCAAGACAAGAGCCACCACAGAAGAGAGGCGCTCATTCACAGAACAGGATCTCAGGCTTAGGAGAAGCTATCTGCAAATCAGTGACAGCCGGTGCAGAAGATGACTAAGAATGTCCTGAGTCATTGTGTCATATCAATGCCAGCTGCTGGAGAAGGACTGGTGCTCACAAGGACTGAGTTGTAATCTCATCCCAGTAGCCCTCAGGATTAGTGCTGCCTTTTCGTTTCTTCATCATTAGATCATTTCAGGGAGCTACTGGGGACTTGTCTAGCATTTCCCAGTGCTCAACCCATCCAGGATGTCACTGACTCTGTCCTCAAGAGCCACCAATTTATCTTGTTCTCCCTCAAACTAGGGAGTCAGGTAGTGAGGATTCTCTCCATCACAAGTTTCCCACAGGCTCAGGAGGCAGTCAGTTGCACCCAGACAGCTATGGGAATGTCCATCATGCACCAGTTGTCTTTATGAACAGAAAAGGATTCTATTCACTTAATTTACAAGTTTGTTTGTTTAGAATCGATTGAACGGCCAAAGACTGCTTGTGAACAGCATCGGGAGAGGCTACAAGCAGAGGTGAATCAGCATGGATCACACTTCCGTGGAATCCATATCCCTGAGTGTGATGAGCAGGGGAACTTCAGGCCTCTGCAGTGCCACGGCAGTACAGGCCACTGCTGGTGTGTGGATGAAAGGGGACAGGAAATTCCTGGGACAAGGACACCCCCTGGAGCTAGTCAACCACAGTGTGGACAGCCAGGTCAGTCAGTGTTTTGGAAAGACTTGACCTTTATATTTTTATGCATTTTTGATTATGGACTGAAATGAGGACAAAAAGGACTTATAAAAACCAAGGATTGTGGAAGGCATTGAACATTTTAAAAGCAAGCTGTCAGCACTTACTGTAAATGCTGTTTACTTTGTCTGCAACTAAACTTCCTCCACTAGTTGAACAAACAACAATCTGGCACTGGGGGTTTGTACAAAACAAGATTTGGCTGGGAACAAGTATCATATTGGTCAGTGGGGTGGTGACCAGTCGAGATAACTAAGACCCTCTGCCTGCCAAGTAGCTGAACAGCATGTTGGTGTGAATGAGATAGCCAGGAGCCTGAGGACCTCTGGAACGGGAAGTGATATCCTTGTCTCAGCAGTAAAAAAAGCCTGAAGAAAGCCAGGGTATTTTCCTTACCAATTGCTGTAAATGTTTCCTTTAACCAATAAGTCAGAGACTTCATACGTTTTGAACCAGTTGTTCTGTGCAAAGAAATTAAAAATACCTGGAGAAGATTCACCATGGAGCAGCAAGTCCTAGCAAGCACAAGGATAATCTCAGTGAAGCTCGTGGATAGAAACAACTGAATTGCCTTCTCAGTCATTCCCACCGCCCACAGCACCAATGTTTGTCGATACGTGTGTGCACACAAAGTTTTATAAAGAGGGGATTAGAATTTTAACTGCTAGAGTTAAATAACATTGTGTTTGTCTGTAGCTAGAATTTATTTATTTGTAATAAATAGTAATTATTGTTAAGTACAGAAATTTCATCCACGCTTTCTGTCACCCTGGGTTTAAAACTGGGGAGTTCTGCTTACTTTATAAAATTTTTGTGATGATTCTGGGAATAGCAGAACCTTATTTCCAGTGTACTACCCAAGTGAGGCATGACAATTTTAACAAAGGAAAATAATCCACACTCGATCAAAACTCAGAGTTAAAAGCAATGTCAGGTTTTTTGTGAGTCTAACTTGGAGCTTGAAGAAACAGCTCGGTTTAACTCATAAAAGATGGTTATCTTGGAATCATTTTTACTGGCAAACACTAATCAAAGGCGCAAAGCCAAATTGATTTGCAACTTATCAAAATATTGTATTGAAATGTTTTTGCTCTAAGATTCATATATAAATGGACAGCATTATAGATGTAGGAATAACAGATTAAAATGAAAGAAATCAGAAAGATAACAGATGAATTGAAAATAGAAATGAACACTTTTGAACAAAAAAGCCTGTTACAACCATTGTAAGCACATAAGTAATTGAAGTAGTATCACTTTGAGGAACTGCTCCTATCATTCAATGGCTGAATGTCTAGATGGCCTCCGTTTTCCTACCCTTTTCCATTATTCTTCTTTCTGTTAGTGATTAAACGTAATGTTGATCTCAACCTAGGACAAGCTAATCAACTGAGCATCTGCAGCCCTCCAGGTAAAGAGATTTCTCTTCTTCTGAAGTCTTTACAAGCCAAAACCTTAATTAACCAATGTTCTAAACTTTCCAGTCTGGGGAAATAACCCCTCACTATCTACCCAGCAGCACTTGGAAGAATTTTATATGTTTCAGTGAGATGCTGCTCACTATTCTAAGCTACAGAGAAATTAGGTCTATTTTACTCTACCTCCTCCTACAGCAGCCTCCTTATTCCAGGGTCCAATTTCTTGAATCTTCATTGCTTCCACTTAAATGTAAACATGTCTTTTTTTAGGTATGGAGACTAAAACTGGAGCTATTACAAAAGATCTGTCAACAATCACCTGATCTCACATTTTTCTTCCCTGTTATACTTGACACAACCATGTTTAAAATATTGCTTCCATAAAATATTGATTTTATAACAGTTCCTTAAAATACTCTTTATAAAAGAACATTTGCCAGTTACACTTGGTTCTTTCTGCAACAAACTGTATAATAGATTGAAAACTTGATTTCTGGTGAGTACTGTATTGCTATTATGTTAGAGTTGAAAACATTTGCAATACTGAATTAAGGTTATCACTGAGCTATGTTAAAATATATTTGCCTTAGAAAAAATGTCTTTCCTATAAGTGGCGACACCCAGAGTATAGACGAAAAGATGATGGAAGAACCAATTTGAGACATTTATTCTTATGTTTCATAAGGATTTTTTTTCTGTTGAATAGAGCCTGTTGAAGGCCCAAAGACTATTTGTGAACAGCATCGAGAGAGACTGCAAGCAGAGCTGAACCTGCGTGGATCACAACCTTTTGTTGGAGCCTATATCCCTGAGTGTGATGAGCAGGGGAACTTCAAGCTTCTGCAGTGCCATGGCAGTACAGGATACTGTTGGTGTGTGGATGAAAGGGGACAGGAAATTCCTGGGACCAGGACACCTCCTGGATCTGGTCAACCACAGTGTGGACAGCCAGGTCAGTCAGTGTTTTGGAAAGACTTGACCTTTATATTTTTATGCATTTTTGATTATGGACTGAAATGAGGACAAAAAGGACTTATAAAAACCAAGGATTGTGGAAGGCATTGAACATTTTAAAAGCAAGCTGTCAGCACTTACTGTAAATGCTGTTTACTTTGTCTGCAACTAAACTTCCTCCACTAGTTGAACAAACAACAATCTGGCACTGGGGGTTTGTACAAAACAAGATTTGGCTGGGAACAAGTATCATATTGGTCAGTGGGGTGGTGACCAGTCGAGATAACTAAGACCCTCTGCCTGCCAAGTAGCTGAACAGCATGTTGGTGTGAATGAGATAGCCAGGAGCCTGAGGACCTCTGGAACGGGAAGTGATATCCTTGTCTCAGCAGTAAAAAAAGCCTGAAGAAAGCCAGGGTATTTTCCTTACCAATTGCTGTAAATGTTTCCTTTAACCAATAAGTCAGAGACTTCATATGTTTTGAACCAGTTGTTCTGTGCAAAGAAATTAAAAATACCTGGAGAAGATTCACCATGGAGCAGCAAGTCCTAACAAGCACAAGGATAATCTCAGTGAAGCTCGTGGATAGAAACAACTGAATTGCCTTCTCAGTCATTCCCACCGCCCACAGCACCAATGTTTGTCGATACGTGTGTGCACACAAAGTTTTATAAAGAGGGGATTAGAATTTTAACTGCTAGAGTTAAATAACATTGTGTTTGTCTGTAGCTAGAATTTATTTATTTGTAATAAATAGTAATTATTGTTAAGTACAGAAATTTCATCCACGCTTTCTGTCACCCTGGGTTTAAAACTGGGGAGTTCTGCTTACTTTATAAAATTTTTGTGATGAATCTGGGAATAGCAGAACCTTATTTCCAGTGTACTACCCAAGTGAGGCATGACAATTTTAACAAAGGAAAATAATCCACACTCTATCAAAACTCAGAGTTAAAAGCAATGTCAGGTTTTGTGCGAGTCTAACTTGGAGCTTGAAGATACAGCTCGGTTTAATTCATAAAAGATGGTTATCTTGGAATCTTTTGTACTGGCAAACACTATAATCAAAGGCGCAAAACCAAATTGATTTGCAACTTATCAAAATATTGTATTGAAATGTTTTTGCTCTAAGATTCATATACAAATGGACAGCATTATAGATGTAGGAATAACAGATTAAAATGAAAGAAATCAGAAAGATAACAGATGAATTGAAAATAGAAATGAACACTTTTGAACAAAAAAGCCTGTTACAACCATTGTAAGCACATAAGTAATTGAAGTAGTATCACTTTGAGGAACTGCTCCTATCATTCAATGGCTGAACGTCTAGATGGCCTCCGTTTTCCTACCCTTTTCCATTATTCTTCTTTCTGTTAGTGATTAAACGTAATGTTGATCTCAACCTAGGACAAGCTAATCAACTGAGCATCTGCAGCCCTCCAGGTAAAGAGATTTCTCTTCTTCTGAAGTCTTTACAAGCCAAAACCTTAATTAACCAATGGTTTGACCCTATGTTCTAAACTTTCCAGTCTGTAGAAATAACCCCTCACCATCAGCACTTGGAAGAATTTTATATGTTTCAGTGAGATGCTGCTCACTATTCTAAGCTACAGAGAAATTAGGTCTATTTTACTCTACCTCCTCCTACAGCAGCCTCCTTATTCCAGGGTCCAATTTCTTGAATCTTCATTGCTTCCACTTAAATGTAAACATGTCTTTTTTTAGGTATGGAGACTAAAACTGGAGCTATTACAAAAGATCTGTCAACAATCACCTGATCTCACATTTTTCTTCCCTGTTATACTTGACACAACCATGTTTAAAATATTGCTTCCATAAAATATTGATTTTATAACAGTTCCTTAAAATACTCTTTATAAAAGAACATTTGCCAGTTACACTTGGTTCTTTCTGCAACAAACTGTATAATAGATTGAAAACTTGATTTCTGGTGAGTACTGTATTGCTATTATGTTAGAGTTGAAAACATTTGCAATACTGAATTAAGGTTATCACTGAGCTATGTTAAAATATATTTGCCTTAGAAAAAATGTCTTTCCTATAAGTGGCGACACCCAGAGTATAGACGAAAAGATGATGGAAGAACCAATTTGAGACATTTATTCTTATGTTTCATAAGGATTTTTTTTCTGTTGAATAGAGCCTGTTGAAGGCCCAAAGACTATTTGTGAACAGCATCGAGAGAGACTGCAAGCAGAGCTGAACCTGCGTGGATCACAACCTTTTGTTGGAGCCTATATCCCTGAGTGTGATGAACAGGGGAACTTCAAGCCTCTGCAGTGCCATGGCAGTACAGGATACTGTTGGTGTGTGGATGAAAGGGGACAGGAAATTCCTGGGACCAGGACACCTCCTGGATCTGGTCAACCACAGTGTGGGCAGCCAGGTCAGTCAGTGTTGTAATTCAGCAAAATTATTAACATTGTAGCAGAAGATGTGATCTTTTATTTTGTATGAGTCAAACTTTAAGCCTGGAAAAGCATACAGATGTAATTCACAGAGGTTGGTTCTTGGGAGATCACAATGGGATGAGGGAGGAGTTGGCTATGGTAGACTGAGAGCAAATACTATAGTAGAACAATCAAGGAACAGTGGAGGCCTTTCAAAGCGATTTTCACAGTGCTCAGCAAATGTGGCCTTGGCCTCCTCCATTGCGAAAACAAACCATAGCGCCACAACAATTTACCTTCTGCCTGGGCACACTACAGCCTGGAGGACTCAACACTGAGTTCTCCAATTTCAATTAACCTCCCTCCTCATCCCCCGACTCACTTCACAGTCCCTCCCTGCCACTGCTCCCAGCAGTGGATTCATTCATCCCATTGACCAACCAGGTCATACCTTCTGCTTGTCTTCACCCATCCCCCCTTCACCACCCTGCTCCTGCTAACCCCTTTATCTGCAGCTCCCCCCACATCCACTCCCCAGTCCTGAAGAAGGGTTAAACCCGAAACGTCGACTCCTCCACCTCCTGATGCTGCCTTGCTTACTGTGTTCTCCCAACCTCCTGCCTGTCTACAGCAAAAGTATATACAAGTGAAAAGGCAGAACTGTAGGAAAAGGACAACTAGCCATTGACAATTCAGAAAATAAAGGAGGCTAATGCATACACAGTGACAAAAATTAGTGGGAAACTTGAAGATTAAGAAATCTTTAAAGGTTGACAGAAAGCCATAAAAAAACTATAAAGAAAGGTCGGAAAAATTGAGAGTAAACTAGCTGAGAACCTAAAAACAGATAGCAAAAGTTTCTACAAATATATAAAAGGCAAAAGTGTGGCAAAGGTAAACATTGGCCCCTTAGGGGATTTAATAATAGGAAATGAGGAAATGGCCGAGAGATTTAGCACGTATCTTGTGTCTGTGTCCACAGTGGAAGACACTAATAATGTGAATTGACGTTTCGGGCATGAGCCCTGAAGAAGGGCTCATGCCCGAAACGTCGATTCTCCTCCTTGGATGCTGCCTGACCTGCTGCGCTTTTCCAGCAACACATTTTCAGCTCTGATCTCCAGCATCTGCAGTCCTCACTTTCTCCTTTGACACTAATAATGTGCCAATAATTGATGAAAAGGAGGCTATGGCAGGTGAGGACCTAGAAACAATCATTATCATTAAAGAGGTAGTGTTGGGAAGCTAATGGGGCCGAAGGTAGTCAAGTCTCCTGGCCCTGATGGAATGATTCCTGGGATACTAAAAGAGATGGCACGAGAAATAGCAAATGCACTCGGTAATTTACCAAACTTCAGTGAACTCTGAGATGGTTCCAGCAGATTGGAAAACAGCAAATATGATGCCACTGTTTTAAGAAAAAAGGAGGTAGACAAAAGGCGGGTAACTATATGCCCATTAGCTTAAATTCTGCAGTGGGGAAAATGCATGATTCTATCATCAAGGAAGAAATATCGAGATACCTGGATAGAAATTGTTGCATCGGGCAGTTGCAGTATTGGTTCATGAAAGGCAGGTCAAATCCATGAATTCTATCCTTAAAGTCATGGGGGACTGCAGCGATTCAAAAAGGCAGCTAACTACCACTTCCTGAAGTACAACTTGGGATGGGCAATAAATACTGGCCAGACAGCGACGCCCACATCCCATGAATTAATTTAAAAAGTAGCTTGCATACATTCAGTCCCTGTGTCTGTGTCATTGAAACAGACTGTAAATGACTGAGACCCAACACTGATTCCTGTGGCAGACCTTAACATGCTGAAAATGACCCACTTATCCAGTCTTTGCTTCCTTTTCACTAGCCATTGCTTTAACCGAGCTAATATTTTACTTCTCATATCATGTTCCCTTATTTTGTCAAAAAGCTTCATTGGCACCTTATCAAATGCAGTTTTTGAAATCCATGTACACCACATCTGTAGGTCCCCATTTATCTAGCTTACTTGTTATTTTCTCACAAAACTCCAATTTGCTAGCTAACAATTACCCTTTCAAAAAAAACATGTTGACACTGGTTGATTCTTTCATGATGTGCAATCGAAGTACTTTTTATCATGGATTCTCATAAGCTCTCTGGGACAGAAGATAAGCCGACTGACCTATAGTTTCAAACAACAGGACCAACATTTCATCCTGATGTTCCCACATCACAGGTTACACTCTTCAATCACTTTGATTTGCTCCACACATTATCGAGGAATAGCTGAAGGTACAGGAGACTACATAGGCCAAGGACTCTGACAATATTCCAGCAATAGTACTGAAGTCTTGTACTCCATAACTTGTCCCTAGTCAAGCTATTTCAGTACAGCCACAACACTGGCATACACCCAACAATACAGAAAATTGCCCAGATATATCCTGGCTACAATAAGCAGGGCCAGTGCAAACCAGCCAATTACTGCTTTGTCTACTCTAAATCCTAAGTAAAACGATGAAAATAGTCATTGACAAAGCAGCTCTTGCACAGGAATAACAAGCTCACTGATACTCAGTTTTACAGGCTTAGTTGAAAAATGAACAAAAAGAGCTGAACTCCAAAGATGAAATGAGAGTGACTGCCCTTGACAGCAAGGTTGCATTTGACTAAATGTGGCATCAGAGAGCCCTCACAAAATGGGGGTCAGTGGGGATCAGGAGAAATCTCTCTACTGACTGGAGTTATACCTGATGTTGTTGGACTTCAAACATTGCAAATCCAGGACATCTCTGCAGGATTTCCTCAGAATAGTGTCCTTAACCCAACTATCTTTAGCTGCTTTCATCAATGACCTTCTCTCCATCAGAAGGTCAGAACTGAGAATGTGCAATGACCGGTAAACAATGTCCAACACCATTTGCAACTCCACAGATACTGAAGCACTGTGCATCCATCTCTATCAAGACCTGATCAACATTCACACCATGCAACTCCAGGCAACGATCATCTCCAGCAAGACAGAATCTAACCATTGTTCTTTAATATTTAATAGTATAACCATCACTGAAACCAGCCCTCCCCAACCATTATGGACCAAAAACCAAACTGGACCAACCATATAGATACGGTAGCTACAAAGCAGGTCAGAGGCTATGAAATTTGCACTGAGTTACTCCCCTTCTATCTCTCCATCTATCCACCATCTGCAAGTCAGTAATCTGTTGGAATACTTGCTACTTGCTTGCATGAGTATAGCTCCAAGAACACTCAAGAAGCTTGACTCCATCCAGGATAAAGCAGCTACTTGATTGGTACCTCATCCACCATCTTCAATATTCACTTCTTTCACCATGACACACACACGAGGTACAACCTCTACAAGATACTGTAATAACTCACCATGTCTCCTTAGACTGCACCTTCTAAACCTTTGAAGGACAATGGCAGCAAATGCAAGGGAAATGCAGGAAATCCACCTGCAAATTACCTTCAACTGGTCTTCCCATGCCGCCTTATCATTCTAGATGGTCATGAGTTTTGAAGGTGTCTTCTCAGGAGTGTTAATGAATTTCTAGTGTATCTTGTAGATAGCAGTAGTGTGTACTACTGAGCAGCAGTGGTGTAGAGAGCGAATGTTTGTAGATGTTGTGCCAATCAACTGGGCTGCTTTGACCTGAAGATGTCAAGCTTTTCGAGTGTTGTTAGAGCTGTACTCTTCCTGTCAAGTGGGGAGTATTCTGTCACATTCCTGACTTGTGCCTTGTAGATGGTGGATGGCTTTCTGGAGTCAGGATATGAGTTACTCAGTACAGGATTCCTAGCTACAGTGTTTTTATAGCTACTGTCATTCAGATTCTATTAATGGTAACTTCCAGAATGTTGATAGTGGAGGATTCAGCAGTAGTATGCCAATGAATGTTTAGGGGCAAAGGTCAGATTCTGTCCTGTTGGAGATGGTCATTGCCTGGCACGTGAGGGCTGTATGTTACTTGTCGCTTGTCAACCCAAACCTGGATATTATCCAGGTCGTGTTGCAATTAGACATGGACTGTTTCAGGCTGTACAGATGAATAAAATGAAATCAATCTATTGTGAAACATTTACAAAAGAAATTTAATTTTTAAAAGAAATCCCCTTTCAATTCTGGCAAAGGACTTGGAGAGGAAAGTTTTAGTTGTGATGCAGACCCTCCTTAATTAACCATGCGACTCTGATACGGAATCCCATAGCAGTAATGTTGTAAACTGACAGTGGATTTCATTACTGAAGATCAGGCATGGGCAGTAGGCAATGTAAGGAAATTGACGTTACACAATGGAAATGGAGGGATTTGCACTTTTACAAAACAAAAATTTCTTTCTATCTCACTAGAACGCATTGAACGTCCAAAGACTATTTGTGAACAGCACCGAGAGAGACTGCAAGCAGAGCTGAGTCTGCGTGGATCACAACCTCTAATTGGAGCCTATATCCCTGAGTGTGATGAGGAGGGGAAATTCAGGCCTCTGCAATGTCATGGCAGTACAGGATATTGCTGGTGTGTGGACGAAAGGGGACAGGAAATTCCTGGGACGAGGACACCACCTGGAACTGGTCAAAGGCAGTGTGGACAGCCAGGTCAGTGTTCTAATTTGTTAGGAATCTGAGTTTTTGTAAGATAATTATGCTTTGGACGAATTTTTTAATTCAAAGTAAAATGGTCCAACGTAGACAGTCATAGATGCTCTAACATCTACCTGACATCAAGCCAATGTGACTTGTTTACCATGAGGCAGGAGGTCTCGCGTCAGCATTCATTGACCCATACACTCAAACAAAGGCAAGTGCAACTATTTGACTGGGACAGCTTTTCAGTTTCTAAGTTTTTTTTGGAAGAAAGTGAGGGCTGCAGATGCTGGAGATCAGAATCGAGAGTGTGGTGATTCCTAATAAAGGGCTTATGCCTGAAACGTCGATTCTCCTGCTCCTCGGATGCTGTGTTTTTCCAGCGCCACACTCTCGACTCCAGGTTTTTTTGGCCAGGAAGAGAGAGAGGGAGAGGTTCCATGGGATTAAAAGGCTAAAGCTGATATGGTCAGCAGAGAGGAGAAAGTTACATGTTTTCAGTGTGCAACCAGACAGAAGGGAGGACAGCAGAAGAACAAATTGCCAGAGCTGAGTTGATTGCTGGTAGTGAGTTCAGGAATTCTTCACAAACTGAGGGAGATGGATTTCAACAGGCTGCTGTCTCCCTCTCTCTCTCTCTCCTGCCCACATTGCAGCTTCTCTTTCTCTTTCCCACCCCCTTTGCAGCCTCTCTCTCCCTCTCTCTCAAACCTTTGCCACATCCTTGTGGCCTCCCCAGCTCAACCCAGCCCTATCCCTATCCTTTAGACCTCGTGCAGGCACCAACCCCATCTTCCCCCTCAGCACCTTCGGCATGTGTCCAAGCACCCAAGCTCCCAGACGTCAGCATTCCAACTCCCTACAGATCCTCAAACTTGGCATCCTCTGCTTCCTGGCAACTCATTCATTGCTGGCATTTACTTTCCTCGCTGTTTACTGCTCCTCCAATCACAGGCTAGTTCCTGTGCCATGTCTGTTGCTGATAGGTTTACTTGTGAACCTGTAAACAACAAGCATGAGAGAAAACCAGTCTGTGAGTGGAGGAACACCTTGCTATTTCTTTCCATTCTTTTCACTGGCTGCAAGCAGTGCTGAGTGTGTGTGGATCTCCTGCTCTTGTTGAGGCCTACCTCCCTCAGTGTGATGAGGAGGGGTGGGGGGGAAGGAAGGTTTCAGGCCTCTGCAATGCTACAGCAGTAGAGGCCACTGCTGATGTGTGGGTGAAAGGGGATAGGAAATTCCTGGAACTGGTCAACCACAGTGTGGACAGCCAGATCAGTTAGTTTTTGAGTTCAGAAGTAGTATTGGCTTCACTTCAATCCCTTTTTCTACAATGAGACTGGTGACAATAGACATTGTACAAGAAATCATTGTTACATTTGCACTCTTGTCTCATGAAAATTTATTTTTGTTTGCTTAGAATCGATTGAAAGGCCAAAGACTGCTTGTGAACAGCATCGGGAGAGGCTACATGCAGAGGTGAATCAGCATGGATCACACTTCCGTGGAATCCATATCCCTGAGTGTGATGAGCAGGGGAACTTCACGCCTCTGCAGTGCCACGGCAGTACAGGCCACTGCTGGTGTGTGGATGAAAGAGGACAGGAAATTCCTGGGACAAGGACACCCCCTGGAACTAGTCAACCACAGTGTGGGCAGCCAGGTCAGTTAGTTTTGAGTTCAGAAAAATGATCACATTGTAGCAAGAATAAAGGATCTTGGCGTTTTCATGAGCTGAGGGCATTAAAGTGCTTTACAGTACAATGAAGTATTAGAAGTGTAATCACTTATAATATGGGAAATGCATAGCAACATTACACAAACAACAATGTGATAGTGTCTCAAAACGCTACTTTTAAATGATTACTGCTGATAAATACAGCTTAGAATTTCCTTGCTATTCTTCAAAATCATTCTATAGGCTCTTTTACAAGGTTAAAATCAACTCAGCGAAAGTGAGGACTGCAGATGCTGGACCAAGAGGTAAGATGGAATCTGTGTGATCTGAAAGACAATACATTGACTGTCAAGTGCTCTTTTACCACTATATTGAAGTGTTTATCTTGAATTTGTTCCTAAGTTTTTGGAGTGGGGCATGAACCAACAATCTTTTTTTAAACTCAGAGGTATTGAATTATAGCTCACACCCAACTGTAATACAACTGAACAGTGTTGCTGGGAAATTTCAGGAAAGCTAAATGAATTAAGAATTCATTATCTCAATGGCAGTGAAGTGTCTGTTATTGTCATTCTGAATAACTTTGAGCATGGAAGTGGATTGAACATCAGAGGCCAAATTTCAACTGCTCAGCTACATTTGATGGGAGGCAAGTGGAGAGTGTACATTGCCAGCAGCCCAATGGGAGCAGTCAGACATCTGAACGATTTTTATTGTTGGATGTATTAATATTCTGTTCATCATGGGCAATGCTATTTTTTGGGATGGCTCCGTGGTTTAGCACTGCTGCCTCACAGAGCCAGGGACCTGGGTTCAATTCCAGCCTTGGACGACTGTCTGTATGGAGTTTGCAAATTCTCCCCGTGCCTGTGTGGGTCTCCTCCACGTGCTCTGGTTTCCTCCCTCAATCCAAAGATGTGCAGGTTAGGTGAATTGGCCATGCTAAATTGCCCATGGTGTTCAGGGATGTGTAGGTTAGGTGCATTAGTCAGGGTAAATGTCAGGTAATAGGGTAGAGGCATGGGTCTGGGTGGGTTACCCTTTGGAGGGTTGGTGTGGACTTGTTGGGCCAAAGCACCTGTTTCCTCACTGTAGGGATTCTAGAGGGGATGGGATAGCCATTAAAGTTGAGGGAGGGCTTGGCATTGCTGGGGAAGGGTATTCATTGTTGAGGGAAAAATGTGGGAGATTTTATCGGGAATGTGTTGAAATGCATTGATGCTTCCGCAGACCCACCAAGTTATTTGATGGCATTTAAGCATTGGTTTGATCTTTATAAAGCCATTCAGAAACAGATCTAAAGAGTTGGTTAAAACAGTGCATTTTCTCTGAAGGGTACAAATGTTGCCAGATATAAATACAACTTTAGAGTGTTAGTTATTTATATATAAAATTATGCAGTTTTATATTTTTAATATATAAATATTTTCACACCAAACTAATAAATATTACTTTTCTGTTGTATAACTTTGGACCACCCAATGTCCTTTTATTCTTATCTTAAATTTACTGACAGAACACCATTTGGATCTTTTATCAGACTATGTCAAAAAAAAATCACAGAATAAGAGGCACATGTAAAGAGAATTTAGTTAGTTTGGTGATTGTAGCTCTTTTATGCTGACACAAACATTATCGTGTGGCAAACAGTGCATCCTCTGAAGTAAGTATTGGAATGGAAAGGTACCGAATATAATTCGAAATATTTGAATATTGCCCTTTTGGTTTATCAGCAATATTTTGAAGTCTGGCTTTTATTCTCACTGGATTAACTCCATATCCCAAAACTTGCTTGTGTGGAGACGTGAGATCGAATACAAGCAGAGTGCAATCTGCACAGGGCTTGACCTCCCATCACAACCCACAGCCCTCAGTGATACTGTAAAGAATTTCAGGTCTCTGCTGTATCATTTCAATGATGATTGTCCAATAATCAGTTGCTCCTCAGAGATTGATTAACTTTGTGGATTTGTTTATTTAAAGCAGTAAAACACAATATACTACATATGTTATAATGCAGCCATTATAGCAAACCTATTCATTTGTGTGCTACATTGCTTACTAACTGGCAGCACAGTCACAACATTGAACATAGTTGGAAGTCACACAACACCAGGTTATAGTCCAGCAAGTTTATTTGAAATCATAAGCTTTCAGAGTGCTGCTCCTTCATCAGATGAAGTGGAGGGCAGCGCACAGGCACAGAATCTATATGTAGAGGGATAATGGCATGATAATTCCAGGTAATTAAGAGTGTCAAAAGATAAATACAAATAGTGAGAGTGGAGTGTCAATAGGCTGAATAACAAGTCTTTGCAGATGATTAAAAGTGTCAAACGATGTGAGTAAAGTGTCAACAGCTGAATAGCATGTGAAGGGGTGACCTAAGATCCAAGTAAATTACAAAAAAATCAAAAGTAGGATCCAAGTGGCTGAAATAATATAACATGGTATAAGAGTCGCATGATGAGGGTCTAACCAAAGTAACAAGTAATCCACAACTGTACGAACTAATTAAGGTAGAGAGATAACAAGTTATCAAGGTGATCATGTCAAAACAGAACAGTAAGGAAGATTTTACAAATACAGAACAGTATGGTGAGGTTATATGTAGTGTGACATGAACCCAAAATCACTGTTGAGACCATCCACATGGGTATGGAAGTTAGCTATTAGTTTCTGTTCGGTGATCCTGTGTTGTTGTGTATCTCGAAGGCCGCATTGGAGAACGTTACCTGAAAATCTGAGGCCAAATGCCCTTAATGGCTGAAATGTTCCCCAACTGGGAGGGAACACCCCTGCCTGGCGATGGTTATGCGGTTACCATTCTTCGTTGTCTTAGCGTCTGCATGGTCTTGCTGGTAGGCTGTGCCTCAGGGCATCCTTTCCTGAGGCACACTTGTTTTTCATAACCTGTTCTAGTAAATTTCCAATCGGAATGACTGCAGAGTTCAAAGGTAGTTTGAACATAGTCCTTGTGTGTGGTCTGTTTAGGTTGGTACTTTGCACAGGCTTTGCCAATGGCCTTTTCTGTTGATGCCTTGCAAAATTGATTAAAACCTGGGCCTTATCTTGGTGCATTCAGAAGGCATATCTTCCACTTCTCCTGGTATATTTGGGTGTTTCAATGATTGATTTTGTCAACAGTTGAGTTGTGCTAAAGACCAATAAACATTGTCAACCTTTGAGGATCCCTTCATACCTACATCCATCCTTTGATAATTCCTTAATGCCAAAAGCTTTTGCTTTGTCTTAAAAGTCTTTATGGAAAGCTTCCACTGGAGTGGATGTGATTGCTGACTCAGCAATTTTTTTTGCTAGCTTTCTATCTGAAAAATCACAATAAGCCCATTTTTCTGCCCTTGTTCATAAAATAGACCATGGATTTTGATAGCTTCTCTCTGAACGATATGATATCCAGTTAAGGACCACACAAGTGTAGATAGGGGAAACCTTAAATGAGTTTTTTGCTTCGATTTTCACTAAGGGATCTTGTTGTGAATGAAAACTTTGAGGAGCTGGGATACAGTCTTGACCAGATCAAGACTGATGAAGTTGATGTGCTGGAAATTTTGGAAAAAATTAAGATTGATAAGTCCCCAGGACCAGATCAGATTTATCCTAGGCTGCTCCAGGAAGCGAGAAAGGAGATTGCTAAGCCGCTGGCGAGAATCGTTGCCTCCTCACTTCTCTACGGGAGTCGTAACGGAGGATTGGAAGGAGGCGAATGTTGTTCCTCTTTTCAAGAAGGGTAATAGGGAAATCCCAGGCAATTACACACCAGTTAGTCTTACGTCTGTGGTCAGCAAAGTTTTGGAAAGAATTCTAAATTTATGACTATTTGGCAAAGCATAGTGTGATAAAAGGCAGTTAGCATGGCTTTGTGAGGGGCAGGTCATGCCTCTCAAACCTTATTGAGTTCTTTAAGGAGGTGACAAGACAGGTCAACGAAGGTCAAGCAGTGGATGTGGTGTATCTGGACTTCAGCAAGGCATTTGATAAGGTTCTCCATGATTAGGCTCATTCATAAAGTCAGGAAGTATGGGATACAGGGAGATTTGGCTATCTGGATTCAGAATTGGTTGGCTGACAGAAGGCAGAGAGTGGTTGTAGATGGAACGTATTCTGCCTGAGGTCAGTGATGAGTGGGGTCCCACAGGGCTTTGTTCTTGGGCCTCTGCTCTTTGTAGTTTTTATAAATGACTTGGATGAGGACGTTGTGGGATGGATTAGTAAATTTGCAGATGACACAAAGGTTGGAGGTGCCGTTGATAAAATCGAGGACTATTGCAGGCTGCAGTGCAACATAGACAGGATGCAGAGTTGGGCTGAGAAATGGCAGATGGAGTTCAACCTGGATAAATGCGAAGTGATGCATTTTGGAAGGTCGAACTCAAATGCTGAATATAGGATTAAAGACAGTATTCCTGGCAGCGTGGCGGAATAGAGGGATCTGGGTGTGCAAGTACATAGATCCCTCAAAGTTGCCACCCAAGTGGATAGGGTTGTTAAGAAAGCAATTGGTGTTTTGGTTTTCATTAACAGGCGGATAGAGTTTAAGAGCCGTGAGGTTTTGCTACAGCTCTAGAAGTCCCTGGTGAGATCATACTTAGAATATTGTGTCCAGTTCTGGTAGCCCTACTATAGGAAAGAAGGTTTACCAGGATGCTGCCTGCACTGGAGGGCTTGCCTTATGAAGAAACATTGAATAAGCTCAGACTTTTCTCTCTGGAGAGAAGGAGGAAGAGAGGAGACCTGATCAAGGTATACAAGATAATGAGAGGAATAGATAGAGTCAGCAGCCAGAGACTTTTCCCCAGGGCAGGATTGACTGCTATGAGGAGTCATAGTTTTAAGGAGAAAGGTATAGAGGAGACATTCTTTATGCAGAGCGTTGTGAATGCATGGAATGCATTGCCAGTGGTGGTAGTGGAAGCAGAGTCACTGGGGACATTTAAGCGTCTGCTGGACATGCACATGGATAGCAGTGAGTTGAAGGGTGCATAGATTAAGTTATTAGATTTTACATTAGGATTAAACCTCGGCACAACACCGTGGCTCAAGGCCCTCTCCTGTACTTATCTATGTTATAAGTTTAATCTGATTCCAGTTGGTCTAATGTGGTCTAGATCTTTTGGGGATATCTTAGCTCTTGATGTGATCCTGATGTGTTATGGCTGTCTCGTCTCCATTTCCAACAGCTAAGCAAATCTTAGTGGCTCATTATTTAACATCAGCCACAACCACATCAAGAACCATACCTCTGGACATTAGTGAGAAATCTTAAATTCTATTAAGATGTCTGTCTTTTTAAACAAGGACATTTGATAAAATGCCTTTGATCTTCTCTTGCTTGCTATCAATCTGGCACACACCCTGATTTCTTTTCAAGTGACTTAAACTGTCCCCTCTACAGAGATTTGTGTGCTTACCAGCAAATTGTATTTTCAACATGACTGGCCTCATCTGCATGATGGTTTCCTTTAATGTTCCTCCATGTCATGTTAATGACAATGGTCTAATAGCAAATTGGCATCAGGGAGCAATTAATGCTGTGGGTTGATTTATTTAAAACAGTGTGATATATTACATGTGACAGGAGACAGTGTCAACCACATGTAGTTGTGCCATGGTTGTTCTTTGTGAATGATGAATCAGCTTTATTGTCACATATCCTCAATGAAAATAGTGAACAGTTTATATGATGCCACTTACAGTATCATGTTAGGTCCAAAGGTACTTAAGTACAGCTTCGTTAGTTACAAGATCTCAGAAAATAGAGAAATAAAATGTCCGGCACTGCAGAAATAAAAGTTTCTACCAACCCAGACTATGCTGGCACCTAGCCTTCAGACCGCACCAGGCCCTGGTTCCAGTCCGTGCTGGGCTTCACCAGGAGGCTGGGAGATCACTTCAGACAGTCCGGCGTAGCAGAGGGTGCCAGACTGAGAGGTCGCCACACCAGGCAGGAAGGTGACTATGGGAGGCTGCTAAGTCAGGCTGGAAGTTGTCGTTGTCAGAGGCCAGGAGAGAAGAAGGAAAAAACATTGAGAAAAAGAGAAGAAAAGGAGAATGGACAGAGGTGGATGAGCTCTGGCTAGAGTTTCCTATTCCACCGCCATTTTGTAGTGGACCAGAGAGCACAGTGAGATATATATAACTCCAACCAGTGGGGGGATTTTTCCTAATTCACTTTGGGTTTGATAGAGCTCTTTGATGCCACACTGGGTAAACTGCTACTTTGACATCAAGGGAAGTCATGCTCAACCTACCTCTAAGTCAATCATTTTGTCCACATTTGAACAAAGATCAGGAGCTGAGTAGCCATGGCAGAACCCAAATTGAGTGTAACTGAGCAGGTTATTGCTGAGCAGATGCTGCTTGATTGCACTGTTGGTGACTCCTTCCATCACTTTACTGATGATCGAGAGTAGCCTGATGGGGTGGCAATTGGCCGGATTGGATTTTTTCTGCTTATGTAAAAGACATACCATGGCAATGTTTCCTTATTGGTGGATAGATGCCAACATTGTAGCTGTAAAACCTGACCACAGGGGTGATGCTATTTTCAGTACTTTTGTCAAAAGTTGTCAGGACCTTTGCAATATTGATTGCCTCCAGCTGTTTATTGACATCACATGAAGTTAACCGAATTGGCTGTAGACTGAAGCTGGGCACAGAGACGGCCTGTCTTTTAAAGCTGTCCTCTATCATTATTGCAGAGTCACCCATGCCTTTCGAAACTAATCAATGATTTAATCTCAGATTTTGAAGATTATTCTTCATCTGTTAAAATTTCTTTTCTCATCTAGTATTTAACAGTTGGAACACTGCATGTCTTGGCACAGTTACAATTTTCATAGTTTTTAGAAAATTATAGTTGATCCTCTGCTACCTCCTTTATAATTTCCGTACGTATTTTGTGATATATATCATTTGGGCTTGATTGGTTTTCTATTTTTAGCCAACTTAAGAAATGTTAAAGTGCAGTCTCTCTTTGAATTTTTTTTGGTCTAGTGGTAATTATTCCACATCCTCCCCCACAAAACAGCCTGTTTCACATACCTCGAAGACAGAGAAATACTTAGTTACCTTCTCTGTCATTTCCTCAGATTCAATACAAAATAACCTTTATCACCAACTCGTCTTTTTTAACTACAGTATCTCTTCATATGTGCTTACAAAGCCCTTACCGCAGCTTTTTCTTTTTAGTTTTTACATTCCTTCTATAATTTTTATGTCTCAGTTTGGTTATATATTCTTTAACTGTTGTGAATGGTCTGTTTTTAAACTTGTGGTTTGCTCAAATTTGTTTATCCCTGGAACCCAGCTATTGTTACATTTCTTTTACCCCTTTTCTAAATGTAATTAAACATATATCTGATATCTAAGTATCCCCCACTAAGGTCTGTGATTAAATCTCTTTTTTTTCCCAATCTATTGTTTTAGGATAGATTACTTTGCATCCTCTTCATAAAACTGGATTGCAATAAAGAATTCAAACAATTGTTTCATTCAACAAAAGATTTTACACTAACTACAGTGTATTAATGTATTTCAGAACCCCCACAGCGACAACCAACTGTGTGCGAACGGTGGAGACTGAGTCTTCTGGAACATTACAGTGGCAGACCAGCTAATGATCAGTACATTCCCGAATGTAATGAGTTTGGGGAATTTAGTCCTTTGCAATGCCATGGAAACAGTGGTTACTGTTGGTGTGTCGATAAAGATGGTCGGGAAATTCAAGGAACTAGAACTGAACCCGGCAGTCCACCTGCATGTGAGAACTTTCAATTTGACTTTCTTTGTAAAGTGAAAATTAAAGATCATTTTAAGGTAGAGGAAAGGAATAATGGAAAAGTGGTGTTGGTAAAAATACTTCATGTCTAGTTTCCAAAATGAGAAGTTCAAATCGTATGGGGAACTTTTAGCAAGTAAAGCTATCATTATATTTGTATAGCTCTTTTCATTATTGAAGTGAATCAAAATACTTTTTTTTAAAATTGCTATCGTTGTTGATAAGATACTGAAATGCAGCAGTTAAATTGTGCACAAGATCCCACAAATAGCAATAAGCAGGCAAATCTGCTTTATTAATTTTAGTTGAGACACATATTGCACAGGGGACCAGGGAGAACTCCTTTATCTTTGTTCGAAAATTGCTTGATGGTACCCTACTAATGGTATCTATGAGTAAGGTAATATTCCACTTCGCTTTATCCAAAACAGTTTAGCACCTCACCTTCAGTCCAGCACTGGATCATCAGCAAATGTGTTGTGGTTTCTGAACCTATAACTGTTTGATTCAGAGGCATGCGTACTACAAATTGAGCCAAGATTGAACCATGCAGCATTATAGAAAGCAACAGTATAAAGTCACAAATTGTAAAAGTTAATCGGAATTGTTCTAGTTGCCTATTAATGATGCACAGCATTGTAATCATAGTTTTATAGAGATCTGAAATTCATCCTAGTGATTTATGAATGTTTTCTGTTGAATTTGCCAGGTATACCAACAGTTGCACCTCCCATTACACAGCCTTCTCCAGCTCCTGTAGTGTCTGCACCACGCACGGGTACCTTCCTTTTATATGCTCAGGGCCAGCACATTGGGTACCTGCCCCTGAATGGTACTCAGCTAAACAAAGAGGGAGCCAAGAGCCTGTTAGCTCTTCATGTAAAGTATCTATTTTTATAAGCTTCTCCATTGGAATATCTGCAGAGAATGTTAGTATTTGTGAAAGGAAAAATATCAGGTTACTTTCATATTTTAGCAAGTGTAAATGGACCAGTATCAGTAAATTGCACCCATGCATATAAATCAAATATTACCACAGGAACATTAATATCACTATGCAAATGAGATAAATTGAGGAACAGTAGCAATATAGCACAGTAGGTACAGTGGGAGGATTGAACAGATGTTTACTGTCAAGTTTATAAATGCAAGCCTTCCTTTAAAGTGCCTTTCATGAACTCAGGTGTTTTCCTACTGATTAATTACTTTTGACAAGTAGTCATGGTTGGAACACAGCAATGTTGTCTTTCATGCTTTGATTTGTTGAGAGCACTTAACTTTACCTCATGGAGCCACTGCTGACACTGATGGTTCAGAGGTCTGTGAATCAATCACAAGCAAGGTCCAAGCCCTGGTTCCCAATCTTGGAGACAGCCAAAATTGCCAGGACAGACCACTGGTTCCTGCAGGGATAGCCCAGGGGGCATCTGCTCACATTGGTCTGTTCAACCGAAGTAACGCCTTGTGACTCTGGTTCAACTGGGCATCAGGTGTGCTGAGGCAAAGAGAAACACTTTTATCACTGGAATCATTCTGCCACTAAAGAAGCTACACTGCTGCATCAGAGTTAATTACTGTAATTCAGTAGAGGTTTGGGACCTTCAAATGGATTCACTTTGATAGCTATTTTGGGAAGATTTGTAGTCTAGGTTGAGATTCTGGATGTAGGTTTGCTGGAAGTTTCATTTTCAGACATTTCATCACCATACTAGATAACATCATCAGCGAGTCTCTGGATGAGGCTTCATCTGGAGCCTCATGATAATGTTACCTAGTATGGTGATGAAACATCTGAAAACGAACCTTGCAGTTCAGCGAGCAAACCTACATCTAGAACTCATTGTGATTTTAACTGGCATGTTATATTGGGCCTTTAAAAGGGGAAATTTGTCAAGGATGTCTGGGAACTCCAACTAAACTTCATCATATATCCATTGCCCACCACTAGAATCTCTGCTAACTCCCCCAGTACGTCAAATTTAAACAAGTTCCAATGGAACAAGTATTCTTACATTTATAAGGTGACTGATAAATCAGACTGTTGCCCTCTTTTTTTGCCTTTTGGGTTATTATTTTTGAGTTATAAATCAGTTCACACTTGCTCTGGTTTCACTTAGGCCTTCTGTATGCTTTGGAGAAAGTGAGGACTGTATCAAGTGTGGTGCTGGAAAAGCACAGCAGGTCAGGCAGCATCCAAGGAACAGGAGAATTGACATTTCAGGCATAAGCTCTTCATTCCTGATGAAGGGCTTATGCCTGAAATGTCGATTCTCCTGCTCCTTGGATACTTCCTGACCTGCTGTGCTTTTCTGTGTGCTTTGTCCAGACATATAAGGTAACTAAGGAATATAGGGAATGGTCATCACCTTTCCGAAGTAAATTAATCTCGCTGCTTATTAGCAAGACATTATAGAAACACAGAAATGAAGTTATCATAGAGTCATAGAGATGTACAGCATGGAAACAGACCCTTCGTTCCAACCCGAGTTGTTATTTACTGCACATCTATGTTATGTAACAAGCTGCCAGTTCTTTTGTCTATTCAAGCACAGTGACATTTTAATATTTTGGAAATCATGACCAAATTGGAATAAATAATTGATAATAATGTGTGTGGGTTTGCTCGCTGAGCTGCAGGTTTGATATCCAGACGTTTCATTACCTGGCTAGGTAATATCATCAGTGGCGACCTCCAAGTGAAGCAAAGCTGTTGTCTCCTGCTTTCTATTTATATGTTTGTCCTGGATTGGGTTCCTGGGGTTTGTGGTGATGTAATTTCCTGTTCGTTTTCTGAGGGGTTGGTAGATCTAGATACCATCTATGTGTTTGTTTATGGTGTGGTGGTTGGAGTGCCAGGCCTCTAGGAATTCTCTGGCATGTCTTTACTTCACCTGTCCCAGGATAGATGTGTTGTCCCAGTCGAAATGGTGGGGTTTTTTTCCTCCGTGTGTAGGGCTACGAGGGAGAGAGAGTTGTGTCTTTTTGTGGCTAGCTGGTGTTCATGTATCCTGGTGGCTAACTTTCTTCCTGTTTGTCCTACGTAGGTGTGTGTGGCAGTCCTTGCATGGAATTTTGTAGACGACGTTGGTTTTGTCCATGGGTTGTACTGGGTCTTTTAAGTTTGTTAGTTTTTGTTTGAGAGTGTTGGTGGGTTTGTGTGCTACTAGGATACTGAGGGGTCTTAGTAATCTGGCTGTCATTTCTGAAATGGACCAAACACAGCCAGAAACCCTAACCACCTTAACCATACATCAAAGAAGTTTCAGAAATGACAGCCAGACTACGAAGACCCTCGGAATCCTAGTAGCACACAAACCCACCAACACACTCAAACAAAAACTAACTTAAAGACCCAGTACAACCCATAGACAAAACCAACGTCAACTACAAAATTCCATGCAAGGACTGCCACAAACACTACGTAGGACAAACAGGAAGAAAGTTAGCCACCAAGATACACGAACACCAGCTAGCCACAAAAAGACACTACCCTCTCTCCCTCGAAGCCCTACACACGGAGGAAAAAAAGCCACCATTTCGATTGGGACAACACATCTATCCTGGGACAGGCTAAGCAAAGACATGCCAGAGAATTCCTAGAGGCCTGGCACTCCAACCACAACGCCATAAACAAACACACAGATCTAGATACCATCTATCAACCCCTCAGAAAACAAACAGGAAATGACATCACCACAAACCCCAGGAACCCAATCCAGGACAAACATATAAATAGAAAGCAGGAGACAACAGCTTCTCTTCACTTGGAGGTCACCGCTTATGATGTTACCTAGCCTGGATATCAAACCTACAGCTCAGCGAGCAAACCCACACGCTAAACCTCAACCTGAGCTACAAATCTTGCAATTGACAATGTCATATTCTGTAAATCAATTTAGAACATTATAAAGTAACTCAAGTTATGCTGCAACTTATGTTTTTTTTAAAATGAGTAATTTATTGTTTCCTTTATTGCTACTTTGAGTTTTTCTTTCCTTGAATAGTCACGTAATGTTTTTGCATCAGCTATTTTGCACTAATTAATGAATAACAGAAGTAGTTAACTTCATACTTGTAAAAACTAAACATTTAACACCCACAACACAACTATGTAAATTGTGGAGTCTTTCCAATAAGGTAATATGTGTAAACTTACATTCATGTTTGAGTTTCTCCAATTGTTATACAGATTTATAAGGTTTTCCAAAATTGATTCATTGCTGTTTTCAGTTTTCCAAATGGTTGTTTATCAGACAATTAACTCTTCTTTGGTTTATTTTTCATTAAGGGTTCAATTGTTATTGGTATTGATTACGACTGCAGGGATAAGATGGTTTACTGGACTGATGTTTCTGGCCGAACTATTAATCGCGCTAGTTTGGAACCAGGTGCTGAGCCAGAAACAGTTATTAACTCAGGTGAGTTCTTTATTAGAGGTCCTAAAATTTATTAGGTCTTTACAAGGCAAATATTATGAAAAGTTATATGATGTATACTTAAAATTTTATAATTATGATGTAATTTTGAACAGACAAATAATGTTAACAAGCATTTTTGAGGCCTTTAATTTGTCCCACCCTCATGACAATTTCATCCATTTCCAGCAGAGACTAGCATCGAGGAGAAAGCCTAGTAACTTTCACTATACCAGCTGGTGGTTGGTGGAGACTGGTTACCTCCTTTAGTGTTCCCCAGGCCCAGGGAAACCCCCTCTCAACACCAAAGTCTTCACAATACCTCCTATCCTAACAAAAATATCACCACATTCATCTGTTCCTTCCTGTCACCATGCACATTTTCCTATCCATCCAGTCCAGCAGTGATCTCTGTTAGGAACTAAGTGTTTTTTTGTTTTGCTGTTTTTGTGAGAATTGTTGACCATCAGATTGACCGGCAGCTCTTGGGATATTCCACCCCCACTCTCCCAATAAGACAAGTGGTAAAAGCCTCACCTCAAGCAGTTAGTGCCCAATGAACATTAAATGGCTACAGTGTAATATGCCAGAGTGTGAGAGAATCCACCACTAACATTTAAGGTGAGGACAAAAAAAACCCCTAACAGTATAAAATCCAGCCCAATTGTTGTTGAAAATTATCAGATGGATGCTGAATCATCTGTATCACCACTTTTGTGTTTCTGCTCCAACTTTAGACCTGATTAGTCCTGAAGGACTAACCATAGACTACCTCCACAGAAACATGTTTTGGACTGACAGTGGATTGGATAAGATAGAAGTTGCTAAATTGGATGGATCTGAACGAAGAGTTCTTGTTGATACTGATCTGGTAAATCCCAGAGCAATTGCAGTGGACTCTCTTAATGGGTAGGTTTCATATAAAGGTATGAAGTTTTACAACTTCAGAATTTTCCAGAACATGATTTTTTAAAAAAAATATCTGACATGCTTTCTTACCAATTAAACATACATAGCCCTTGTAGACAACATGATTATAGCTTTTGCAAGTCGTAAACCAAACAACAGGGTTTTTCCAAAATGCTAACATCTGACAACCATCTGAATTAGGTGTTATGGCAACATGTTGCCCAGATGTTGGCACAATATACTGTAGATCTAAAATGCTTCCACTGTTTATAGAATGGAGAAAATTTACGTAGCAGAAAATTGAATGTGCATATTACTTGACTCGTAGCAAATTTCAGAGAATTTTTAAAAATCTTGGACTATCAACAGTTTCCTTTTAAGATATTTGACATTGTCCTAGTTGAGGCTATTTTGTAAATGGAATATGATAGGCTCCCACTGTCTTTCAATTAAATACACAGCCTTGTTTATATTAATTATCTTGCTCTTCTGCTTTCCCTTCAGCAACCTTTACTGGACAGACTGGAATCGTGAAGCTCCTAAAATTGAGACTTCTCGTGTAGATGGAACTAACAGAAGGGTATTAGTTACAAATGACATTGGATTGCCAAATGGATTGACATTTGACCCTTTTTCCTCACAACTATGTTGGGCTGATGCTGGTATGTTTCACAGGCTTAATATACTTTATTATTCAAGGAAACATTTTAAAAGATCAAGTTAGTTGGCATTAAAGCAAAAAAAAATTAAGAGCATACACTTTTGAAATTTGCAGTTGAATACTAACAACCTTTCTTCTTGCTTTCATTGATGAAAGGAACCAAAGATCTGGAGTGTGTGTTTTCCGATGGTACAAGAAGACAGGTGGTGCAACGTGGTCTAAACTATCCCTTTAGTATTGTTGCTTATGCAAATCACTTCTACTACACAGATTGGAGAAGGTAGGAGCAAAATTTAATGGAACTATTAAGTGTAACTATGGCCTACATTTTGCAGCCCCACTGGGTATGGGGAATAATAAAGAACATTATGTCAGATGGCTAGCCTACTACCTTCCCACCTATAGCTGACCTGTTCCCATAATACATTAGAGTTAACAAGATATCAAAAGTGGCAGCCTGCCTGCCATATTCAGTTAAATAATCAAAGGTCAACAGATTGTTTTAGCAAGCTTATTGATTTAAGAAAATACACTACCCAGACCATATTGACATAGGCAGGTAGTTGCAAGTTGGAAACCATTTTTTTGTACCCCAAGTGGGAAAAGGCTTGAAGGAAGGGCTGTCCCTCATTTAAAGAATACTTTTTATGCATCGGGGTGCCTCCCGAGATGTCACCCCCATCCCCTCACTGTCCTCTGCCTGAAGTCTCAGATTTCCCCTCCACCCTAAAAGCCCTGGACAACTTATGTGGTAGCCTGTGTTCCTTCTTGCTGTATCACTGCCGGGACTGTCAGTTTCATGTTATCATGCCTCAAAATAGGACATAAATCTCCAGCTCCTGCTTCCAGTGCTGGAGAACTGCCTGAGAGAGTATTACAACGGTACTCCCTAAACCAACACACAATAATGCATGGGGACACTTAGAGGTGATTCAGGAGTTACAGACTGTAAAAATGGAGGGCTGTTAGGAGAGCACCCAGGATACTGCAGGGCAGAGATATTGAATAGAAATGGGTATGGGAGAGAGTAGATTTTGGGGAAGCCTAAAGCGAGAGCAATGTAATAATGGGGAGTGGAGCTGCCAACACCAAGAGCAACCTAGGCATCCTACTGTAGGTAAACAATGAAAGATTGCTCCCACTGGTGGGCAGATGGGAACAAGACATGGCAGTCTTTTTAAGGACTAAAATAAAACAAATACAAACAGGGAATGTTATACATAACAAATATCAGAACAACTTCAAAAAAAATGTAATTGAGGGATTCACCAGAGCAAAGATTAACGTTTATAATTTATTGGAAGCCCGTAATTAGATCAATGTCTGAAGATCACTCCTTCTATCCACTATTTTACTTTTTTCTTTCTAGTTGCTCCAAACATAGAATCAGCATTTCTGAATGATTCAATTGCTTTTTTTTCCAGAGATGGAATTATAGTTGTATCTAAAGATAGTAACCAAATTACTGATGAGTACCTACCTGATCAAAGATCACATCTGTACGGAATAACTGTGGCCTACCCTCGTTGTCTGCATGGTAAGAGGATACAAAATTGGAAAGTTCTTGCTAGGGAATAGCAATTCTAAATTGAAAAGAAATGTATACTTTGTGATATTACTCCCTCCCTAAAAGCAATTCCTATTACCCAAAGGTGCCTTAAAAGGTTGCAGCCTCTTTCTATTGCTTGTTTAAAAGTTTGCTGGTGTAGATCAAGTATTAACATTATTTGATTTACTCCAGCCTCTCATACTTAAGATCGAAGAATTTTAAAATTAAAGAAAGTAAAACTTTAATGTATTTAAGGGATCTCTTATTTTTGCTCGCAAACAGCACTATCTGAATAAGAACTTGCGTGTAGTTTGTGCAAGAAGTTTCGAAGCAAAGTTTGCAAAGCTGGGTCTTGATGACCTAAGTTGATGGAGTACATTAGGTTATGGGTTCAAACCACAGGGTTCTAAGACGACACAATATTGGCTTGACACACATAAGCAGTACAGAAGGAATACTTATTGCAGAATGAGGATTGAACACAAGCTTCTGTGCTCAGAGATCTAAAATATTTCATGGAATTAAAGGAGCAGGGAGGGAGTTCTTGTGTCCCAACCATTATACTTCAACCAACTGCACAAATGGAAGCTGAAATGTTTTTCATTTTTGGAACGTACCTTTTAGCAGCAAACATTGAGTGGTTTATAGCCCACTAACCATTAATGGCAGTGGTACACTAACCAATGTGGTAATGTAGAGCATGATCTAACTCAGAGAATTAGACATGCATATAAGTAAGGGGAATGCAATAATAATGAGACACTTAACTACTTCTAGATTGGGTAAAAGTACAGAGTGTCAATGATATGGAGGAAAAATTCTTTGAACGTAGGAGACTGTTTTCTGGGACAATATGTTAAGAAGTCAACTAGAGCGCTGGCTGTTTTAGATCTATTTTTATGTAAACATTAATGCAATTGCAATGAGAGGACTAATTAATAACTGTGTGTAAAAGAATCTTTAGGAAATAGTGATTGTTAGCATGATAGAATGTTCCATTAAGTTTGAAAAAGATGTATTTTAAGGTTAATTATAAAATGTGTGATGGGGAATTTGTTACAGTGGAAAGTGAAAAATACATGTGCAAGACCAGTACTTCAAGAAATAGTGTTTGCTTTTCAAAGGAAAAAGTACATTCCTATAAGACAAAAATACTTTGTTGAGTCAGTCCTTAATGTTCTGAAGCACACAAGTGTTACAGCATAGTAAGAGGCCATTCAGGACATTGTGCTATTGCCCTGCCATTTACTCATTCCCTTGCGCAATATCCTTTTTAAATAATCATTCAATTCCTTTTGTATCCTGAACTTATACCCATCTAATTTCATTTCATTTCGCATCTATGTTCAAGCTGTGGTCACTTTTCAATGACTTCACAATGGATTTCTCTATTCTCATTTGTAGAATGAAGTAAAAGAAATGTGGAATAACTAAATTCTTGCCCTTCTTTAGCAGGATGAATAAAAACAGAAGCTGCCAGAAAAGCTAGCATCAGTGAAAAGAAATCAGTTAATATTTCGGGTCCCATGACCCTTCCTCAGAAATGATAGCATCTGCGATTCTTTCAATTTTTATTTACCAGGATAAATTTGATAACTAAGAATAGTACTTTGCTAGTTAATAAAAACTAAACTAGCATCAACAGCTACAAATTAAATTCAACAAGTCAGCTTTTTGTTTTAATATCGCCATGAGGAATACTTGCACAGTATCATTTAATCTACCTTTTTTCCTCTCCTGGCAGGAAGCAAATAATGATTGTGCTGGTAATGACAACTGTATTTCAGCATACTACATCTGGAGGAAGAGCTCTATTGGAGCACAATGCTGCATGGATTGGTCTGTACTTTTCCTCCCATTGTTAGTAGGGAACTGAAAATGTTACATGGTAACTATATTTTTTTTTGAGAGAGCTTCCATACCTCATGATTTTCAAGAACACACTACTGTGCTGCCTTTTTGTTTTTAGTGGACTCAGTGACTGGTATGAATACATGGTCAATACCTGGTCGCTTATTCTGAAATTTAAAGAACACAAGCATAAATAGTTGTGTGATGGACACATATCAAGTATATGATGCAGTGAAGAAAAAGCACAAACTATGGAATAAAATACTTCAGAGATGATTTAACAGAAGGTGATACAGCACCATACAAACATTTCCTGTACTTACGAATAGCTGCTTTACTCTATCCTGCGAGTCATTCCAACTTGCATACAAATCGACTTGTGAGCAGATTCCAGAACGGAACCCATTCACAACCTGAGGACTGGCTGAATTCTTTTCCGAAAGGCTGGCAAAATGTTTCAATTTCTTTCTCATCATCTAGAAGTAACTGCACTTATTTCAGAAGTATTTAACAGTCAGCTTCAAACAACTAAACAATCGTGATTTTCAGATTTGACATCCTGAATTGATGTCTAAAACTTAACAAGATTCAGTTATTCAGTCAGATATTGTTGCAATTGTTACCCTTGACAAGCTACATAGAAGAATCAGATATGAATGTACCATAGTCCAACAAAATAAAATTAGTTCCTGTTTAGACTGAAAATATTTCTCTAACCAAAACTGTTTTAACCAGAAAGCGATGTTACAAGTTGAACCAAAGACTGATACAGTAGATGATTTAGTCTGGAACAAAAGTATAGCAATACTGATTTTCTTATTGTAAAATGCCTGTGTATCATCAGTAAAGCAACATCTGCTCAACATCATTTATGACTAGCCCAAGACATTCAGGTGTATGATATATATTACAAGCAAAACCCAAAATGTCAGTGGACATGTCAGACTATTGCAGTATTACTCGTATTAAATCATATTTGACCTGAGCTTACTTTTCAACAGCAATAAAAATTGCCAAACTACAAATTTAAAAAATCATTGGACATCATGAATATTGTAAAACAACCTCAAAATTAAACATGTTTTTCCCTTAAAGATGGCACACCAATGTGTTTACACATTGACTTACTATGCAATCATTATACATTTCCCAAATACAAGAGTGGTTTTTAAATAGCCTATTTAGCAGTCAACTGGTTCAGTGCTGATGATGCCAATGTGGAGTTTTGCCTCACATAAATTTATTCTGCATATTGTTCTGTTGCAGTATTCCTGTTACAAGTAAATATTAGTGACTTACATAAAAGGTACCTAGTCATGATGGTGATGAGCTCAGTTACAGTAACACAATAGTAAACAAGAGTTCACAAACTGGACTTCAGACGTGCAGAATTTCCTCGATCTGGGCTCCAAACAAAGCCATGTGTGGCAGGAAGAAATACCTCTGGATAACCCAGTTGTTTTCCTCATCAGGAAATTATGACAGTATTTTGCATCAGGCTTCCAAACTAGATTAGGAAGAGTCTCGGTACAGAACAATATAGCAATTTTGTATTTAATATTGCTTTAAAAATAACCACAATGCTATTAAAACATTTTTGTTTGGGGGGGGGGGTTGAAGTTTAATAATAATAGTATCTTCTAAAAAATAAGTTGTGCTTAATCAAGGCACTTTTTTGTAATGTGGAATTGATTCTTATTAAACAATTCAGAATTCTAGATTTGACATTTTATCACAAAGGTATTCTGCCAAGTAACATTTAGTCATTGCAAGAACAGTGCTCACCCTGCTTTATCACACTGAAGCTGTCCAGACTTTTAGTGGACTTTACAATTATAGGTAGTGAAACCAACGTAGCACCCCTCTCCAAGAGATCAATAGCTATAAAAGCAAGACAAGCAACAGCTTGTCTCTTCCAAAAGATCGAAGAACACCCAATGAGGCACAAAATATAAACTAGGTAGTGCAAATTATATTAAATTCAGTCAACATTTTTCAGCCTATTGGGCAAGCACTACAACTTCATACTTCATTGTGTTTCATTAGTGTATTGGAGAGATGCAGTGAGAGCAAGGCAAATCAAATAGGAATTTCCTGACTTTGATGTTTTATTGCATAAGTAAAGATTCCAGAAGTAGCTCTCCCATTTACTCCATAATTTTGGTTAGTGTTGATAGCTTCAATCTTTTGTCGAGCCAGGAATTGGTAATAAACAATATAAAGGAATATTTATATCCCTTAAACACTTTAATCATGTTTTAAAATTGCTAAAATTGTCTGGGAGTAGACATTATTTGCAAAATCTGACACCAATCTGCACTATTGATCCTATATTACAGTTACACAAAAAGTGTTTACAAAGTGTCTAATGCTATTGAATACTCTTAAAGCATGACAAAAAACTGAAGCCACAAAAATATTTAACTAGTATTCGGTAATTTGGTATAACACCTCTTCTGTTTAAATAGTTGAATAAGAACTGGCAGACAAGTTTTAAAAAAAAAAATCTGACCCTTCAATTGTTTCATTAATTAATCCACAGTACAGAGTTTGTGATTCTATCGTGCTTTTCAAACACTAAACATTTTAAAAATAATCCTGTTTTTATTTCTAACCTGCTTCTCCAGGTGGAGACAGCAAAACTGCCATTTCCATAACCATTATCATTTTCAATTGGCTCGAAATAGGATTCACTGCAGGTTACTACAGAAAATAGTATAAATTATTCAGCTTTTCCAATTATAATATTCACTAAAATATTTAACAAATATTGATTAGTACAAGGTCTTGTGGTTTTACTATCGACAAACATTTAATAAATGAACCTGCTCTCAAACTTGTTTTGAATGTTTCATTTTACATCATACATTGTAGTGCTTTCTCCATGCAAACTTTTTTCTTGCACATTAACAATAATTTTAACAACTTGAACAGTTTAATTTTGTACTTTTTGCTATTTCCTATTGTGAAGCATGTACATTACCTGGAATGTGTTTAACTTGACAAAACTCTTGTAACCACACTGTTGTAACTTTGTTCCAATTTAACAATAAAATTCAAGAAACAAATTTTTAATTTCTCAAGTTTTAGTATTTATTCCACTTCCGTGAACAGTTTGCCAATAGGACTATCTAACCATGTGGGATCAAAAGTTATTTCCTTTTGTCAATTTCTGAGTTTCAAAATACAGATTACAAACAGTGCAAAGTTCCAACTATTTCCACCTTTTAATCATCTTCCAACCTTTCCCAGCCTGTGATCAGTTTTGGGATCAGCTATTATTGACTGAACGGCTACAATAGCTTCATTAATCTTGGTCTGAAGATCTCGTAGTTCCTCTATATGCAGCAACCGGAGGACTCTTGCAGCCTCATTCAAGGTGGCATCTGTTCAAACCAATTCAATTACAGTTATTTCTAATATCATGAAAATCTGGCAAATTCACCAGCAACAGAATTAAGCAATTTAAAAGTCAAGTTAAACAACTGGAACAGATGTAACTGTTACAGAATGGGATCAAGTTACTAACATAGCAAGTTCGACCAATTAATCCCAGGGTTTAAATTCCTCAGAGTATGTGGACCTGACCAATTAGAATCAGTTTCTTTAAAGGATAAATGCAGATGGATAATGTAAAAGTCAGTACATTTTACACTGAATTAAATTATACGTTTATGACCTTGTAGCTACCTGAAGGCACGAGAATTAAATAATGTTGAAAAACTGATATGACTATTACATAAAGGTATGGGAGCCCTTGCTGCATTCTTCCATGTACACAAAGACAGATCCCAGATTGAAATCTTGCACTTTGGAAAAAAGAATACAAGAATGGACTACTTTCTAAACGGTGAGAAAATTCGTAAAGCCAAAGTACAGAGGGATCTGGGAGTGCTCGTTGAGGATTCTCTAAAGTTAAACATGCAGGTTGAGTCCGTGATTAAGAAAGCGAATGCAATGTTGTCAATTATCTCAAGAGGGTTGGAATATAAAAGCACTGGTGTGCTACTGAGACTTTATAAAGCTCTGGTTAGGCCCCATTTGGAGTACTGTGTCCAGTTTTGGTCCCCACACCTCAGGAAGGACATACTGGCACTGGAGTGTGTCCAGCGGAGATTCACACGGATGATCCCTGGAATGGTAGGTCTAATATGAGGAACGGCTGAGGATCCTGTGATTGTATTCATTGGAGTTTAGAAGATTAAGGGGAGATCTAATAGAAACTTACAAGATAATACATGGCTTGGAGAGGGTGGACGCTAGGAAATTGTTTCCGTTAGGCGAGGAGACTAGAACCCGTGGACACAGCCTTAGAATTAGAGGGGGTAAATTCAGAACAGAAATGCGGAGACATTTCTTCAACCAGAGAGTGGTGGACCTGTGGAATTCATTGCCACAGAGTGCAGTGGAGGCTGGGACGCTAAATGTCTTCAAGGCAGAAATTGATAAATTCTTGATGTCACAAGGAATTAAGGGCTACGGGGAGAATGCGGGTAAGTGGAGTTGAAATGCCCATCAGCCATGATTGAATGGTGGAGTGGACTCGATGGGCCGAATGGCCTTACTTCCACTCCTATGTCTTATGGTCTTTAACATGTGCTTACACTGAAACAGAAGCACACAATATCACAGATTTGGTTTTAACAATAAAAAACAATTTATTACGCAAAAGAAATGAAGCTAAATTAGAATAAACCAAACAATTCACATAAAACATATTTAAAGATTTCAAAACAGTAAAAATACAATCCCATTGATGCTTTTAGAACTCAGAATTCCCTTCTCTGTCCCACATATGGTTTAACTTATCTATGGCTTCAATTCCTAGTCTTAGAAATCTGATAGCCTCTTCCTAGAACCTTCATACAGCTGAGTTTAACCATCTCATCTTCAAATAATACCTTCAGGATTTTAACCAAACTGGTCTGTATTGTTGCTAACTCATTACAATCTATTTTTTAACAGTTCTAACTATCTTCTCCCTTTCTCAGGAACAATTGCTTTCCACATCCACCTTAAGCCATGACTGCCTAAATTGAAACAATAAAAGAATTTCCCCAAGCTATTAACGCATCCCTAATCAAAAGGAAACAAAAATTTCCTGACCTCTCAAACTAAGCCTAATGCACAACTGTTTACATTGGGAAAAGATTTACAAATGAACATAGTAAACCAGACCAGTTATATTCAGAAAGTCTTTCTCTCAACATTTAAAAAATAAATCACCATGGCTACAGAGGTTAATCAATATTAAACTCCCTCAACACAGAAAACCCATGTCACTCGTTTAAATTTAAAAATCTAAACTCAAATGTTCAAATATATAAATCAAACCCTTTACATTACATGGGAAGCAAAATCAGACCAACATAAGATTGACCTGACAATAAATCTGACAGATGAAGTAAAATGTGGGAAATTCTGAAGTTATACACTTTGGCAGGAAGAATATAAAAACAGTATTATTTAAATGGAGAACTACTGCAGAATGGAATGCAATCCTTCTGAAAAGTAAGAATGCTATCCTTCATTTATATAGGGCGAGACTACATCTTGAATACCGCGTTTGGCTTTGGTCCCCTTGTTTGAAGGAGGTTGCCAATAATTTGAAACAATTCTGAGGTTTACTAGATGGATACCTGGAATAATTGGATAGTCTTATTAGAGAAGACTGCACAGGCTGGACTTGCTTGCATTATAGTTTAGAAAGGTTAGAAGTCACTTGATTGAAGACTGAGATCCTGAGTGGTCTGGCAGCAATGTGGAAAGGATATTTCCTCTTCTGGGGACAGTTTTCAGTATAGAGGGGAGGATAAATTTTCAAGGGTGAAGAGATCTTAGAACACACTGCCTCAGACCCCACTGCCAAAGAAAGTCATCAAATATTTCTAAGGCAGAGGTAGACATAGTCTTGTTTGACAAAAATTAAAGGCAGTGGGGTAGATGTGAACATGCAATTCAGACACATCAGCGATGAACCTTACTAAATGATGTAGCAAGCTTGGAGGGCCACATGGCCTATTTCTACTCCTAGCCTGTAGTTTTTAGGTTTCCTTAAAAAAAAAATGTAGGTTCTCGCTAGGACGGAAGATTGAATGTTAAAAATACTTACAGTAGAGGAGACTTTTTTTTTAAAAAAAAGTACAGCTAGTAAGCCTTTGAACAAACTAGTGTATTTACATAACTTGAGACCACACTAAATTTTAATATGTTAAATTGGTGGTTGAATGAGTGGGAAAAATAAGGAAAAAGGATAGACATGTGGCATTTCGATTACTGCTCACAGAAACATTAAACATCAGTGTTGATTGAAAAGGTTGGAGAGATTTAACATCAAATAATTCCTGATCTTTTAAAGCATTGGTCAATGTAGAAACCAGAAATTAAAATAACGAGACGGAATAAATTCTGTAATAACCTAGTAACAAGATTCGGCAAAATAGACAAGCATTTATTTAGAATTTTGAAATTTATACACACACACAAATTTTAAAATCACGAAGGATGGAAACATTGAAATTGTGATTATTCACTTTTCAGGCAATGTTATAATGCATTTTGGATTTTTAAATTCAAGCAATGGGACATGGCATGAATTGTGTTGCAGAAAGACTGTACAATGCTAGTAATTTGGTTTCCATATATACATTTGGTTTTTAAAAGTTCCCATTATACATTTTCAAAAACCAAGTCCTATGCCACCTTTAAAAAGCAACGAAATCAATGTCTCTTAATAATCCATTATTTTATAGAACTAAACTGGAGTAGAAAACTTAAATAATTTTTTTCAATTAGAAGTGAAATGGTAATGCAAGCCAGAAGGATTCAAAATACACAAAGGTTCAAGTCTCAGTTGAGGGGTGCAAGAAATAGTGTATCCTAAGGCTCAGCTGCTGAGTGACTAAGTGTAAGTGTATGCGCAGGGTGAGTGGGCCCATATGTACAAGGGAAGGTAAAATTATTATATTGATTACGAGAGGTAATGAGGGGTTCTATGGGGAACAGAGAGGTTTCAATGAATTCTCAGCCACTAAGTAGTATGTATTGCCATGCTGAAACCTATATCAGTATGTAAAACATAAACACATTTGCAAAGGACTTAAAAACAAAGTTTTTATTCAAAGTACATATACCTGGTTAAGAAGGATTTAAGAGTGTGGAAGGAAAGAATTAATTTAAAAGCATGGTGGGCATGCAAAATTAAAAAAAATATTTGTAGGGCTACAGGGATAGAATTGGGGAATGGGATTAGCAAGCTAACACTGTGATGAGCTACATAGCCTTCCTCTGCGTTAATGGTATTTACATATGGGAATTACAGCATGCAGTTAAACCAGAGGTTATAAATTTTGCATTTCAATGTCATTCTACTTACCTCCAGTATCAAAACCAAGTAGATGTTTTTCTAGAGATACAGTTAAGCCCTGAAAAATAAATAGAATTGTTTATCAGCACAGGCTTAGTGAGCCAAAGGAAGTGTTCCTGTGCTGTATTGTATTAGCAAAAATTGTATGACTGAACCACAGCCATCCGGTAGAACTGAATCGATTCCTTGCTTCACTTATGGTTGGCTGGGCAGAGCAATGGATCAGCATTTTCACAATCCTTCATTAGAAATAAATATTCTACACAGCATTAATTAACTATAAACAGTAAAAAAAAATTTAAAACTATTGGTATGATAGAGTCATTTTAAACTTAATGTTCAGAGCGGAGTTGATTCTTAAACATAAAAGTTAACATTTGAGGATAATTAATCTGAGAGCACAGGGCAGGGCAGAAAAATAGTTGGCAACATGCCAGCTGGCAGTGCTTCATGCTGACAATGGATGTTTGGGAATCTGGAATGCATTTGCTGACAAAAGTCTGCACAGCTAGGACCACACTGTTCTTCACCAGTTCCTCTCATCAAGTAGTTATTGCATAAGGACAGGTTTCTGCCTGTTCACTATATAGTTTCCAGTGCTAATGTCTAGGATGTGGCTTTCTACAGCATAGGCAGGAACTCAAGAACAATAGATATAGCAACGAAAGCAGATGGGAAACTGTTCCACTACATTAGCCATTAGATTCAGATCGGATCAAAGAAATTAAGATCCCAAACAGGACACTGATAATCATAAAAGGGTTAGATAAAAGTAGTTGATTTGATGAGAGGGAAAGGGAAAAAGTAACCTGAAGTGTTGGTTTGGGAGAAAAGATAGAAAAAGGTGGAAATGTTTTTTGGGGTGGTACTAAAGAGGAATAATATTACACGAATTAGGGGACAGGAAGGTAGCACGATCTTAATTGGGCTAGAAGGAGAATAGTTATCAACTGAGAGGGTTTGAGAACACTATTGTCTAACATTGACCAGGATGCATCCTTGGCATCTTTGGACAGAAAATGTTTTTACTGGCGGTTCAGGATACGGTATCAGTCCGGAGGAGTTTAAATACATTACTATGAATATGCTGCTGTTACCCATGAGAATCCTAAAGTACGTATGTAGAGGCAGTCAGTTTAATAGGACTGAAATCATTCTATTACCAGCAGGTGGGCTCTCTGCTCAATCCTAGTTCCATGCATTTTCTCCCCTTGGCACAAATATCAATGTTTTAAATCAAACACTAATTAGAAGCAAATCAGTGGTAATCAGAGACCAGACTTTATCAATTATTATTGATTAATAAATTGCAATATACAAAACACCCAAAAAATGCCATTTAACAACAGAATAAGGGTTTCCTAGCAAGAGTATCCTCTGCAAATGGAGGTCTCTTATGGCAGAATGGCAGTGTCCCTACCTCTGAGCTAGAAGGATTTTAGACCCACTTGCTTCAGAGGTGTGTCAATAACAGATCACAACCGGCTGATAAAAAAAATCTTAAAAATGTTACTACGTACAGCATGGACACAAATGTCTCTTGAGAAAGTTGAGGGGGAGTTGAAAGTTGCACATATTTCAAAAAAAGGTCTAGAGTATCTTTAGCACTGGGTCAATGAAATGGATGTAATAGATTTATGATGGTATTGTTGATTTACAAACATGGCTGTCACTCAGCCCTGAGCCTGTTTTGCCACTGCATTACATCATTGCTGATCTGTATTCTAGCACCATCTGCCCACCGCTGTTCATCATCTGTTAACACACTTGCTCCAGTGAGAGTGTCTTTACCCCTGAACCACGAAGCTCAGGTTCAAGTCCCACCTGCTCTGGAGGTATGCAATATTATTTCTGAAAAGGCTGATTGAAAATAGGTGGAATCGAACCAAGATCCCTTGTGCTGAGAGGCAGCAATGCTAACCCACTGAGCCACCCCACAGATTTGTCTGCTTTGTTTGATAGATATGAATAAAAGTTGAATGAGCTGACGTCATATGGGACAAAGTAGACTAATCTGCAAAAATTGGGTAAAGTGTGAAGAAAACATAGAAAGAAATTTCCTCTAATCAGAAAAGCATAGGTCCATTATTGCTGTTCTTCCATCACTCTGACCGAAGAACTTTGAGAGGTTGTTCTCTGGCAATTGTAACAAGATAAACTACATGGATGAGTCATTCATAGTAACTTGACCAGAGTAAATTTCTGCTGAAAATGTGTTGCTGGAAAAGTGCAGCAGGTCAGGCAGCATCCAAGGAACAGGAGAATCGACGTTTTGGGCATAAGCCCTTCTTCAGGAGTAACTTTCTGCTAGGCAAATTTAGCAATGAGGTGTATCCAAGTTTAAAGACCCCCATATACAGCCTTTTCTGCAGTTTTCCTGCTCTTTTCATTTAGCAGGTTGACTTTTTTATTTTAATGAGATGGTCTCTAGTGAACCTTGTCATTTCATTCATTTTATTATTACAACATATTTCAAAGGCGGACAAACTTTGTAGAAATTTTATTGCATATCAATTAATTTATTTTCTTCATATGTTGGGTATTCCAGGCAAATACGTATAATATGCTTTCTTTACAGGGCAGCACAAGCTTCTTGAAAGCTATAAAACCTATCATGTTCCTCCATCATCGAAGGCTAACCATGCTTCTAACATATTAGATCTGGCTTTGACCTGCTACAACTTGCTAGCATGTGGTATAATGCATATATATCTATTAACAAACGTATTCATAAGAAAACCGGTTGGCCAGCTCAAACATTGCTTTTCTGGCTTGATCTTTGTACTGAGTTACATCCTTTCCTTTCAGTCTATTTTAAACCATCAATCCTTCTCCTTAAATGTCAAGCCAGACTGGAGTAATAAAACATTCACAGAATTCCATATTTTATTCAATTGTAACAACAATACTAATTGAAGTCTGAAAGAGAACAATGTACTGATAATTTAAATCTCAAACTGTTTTAGAAAACATTGTTTACCTCCTTTGATCGGTTTGCTTTTGCAATGGCCTCTGGGCTTAATCGTTCTTGTACCAAAATGCGAATGGCCTAAAATCAAAATTTAAAACATCTTTGATCCCAAGTTCAACTGTAGGAATTACACAATTTCTTATCCAACTGAGAAGCATTTCCTTATAGATAATTTTATCTGCATTGCAAGGCAAATCATACTGTTCAATAAGACCTACAGATTTCATTGCTTAACATATGGAATCAATTTCACAAACTGGCTTCATTTATAACTCCACAGGGAAGACATTAGCCCCATTGTTTACAGTTTGAGAAATTAGTTGTGCATTTCAGTGCTTACATCTGGTTTTTTTAAATAATATCCAATGTCTTGAGGCATTTTTAATTGACCATAGTAAAAGTATAGATACAATAGTCAGCTAAAATCAAATGATGTTCTAACCAAGATTAAATCTCAGTAAAAGCGTACACCTTACAGGTGCTAAACAAAATATTTTTCTTTCTACAAGAAAATTTCTCCTAATACACTTGCTTCAAAATATGGGCACAAGTACATTTGAAAAAGTGCTATTTCAACTGGTACTTTGAAAAGTGCACAATTATTTGCATTTGCTATCCCAGGAGTGGCCCTTGGAATACTAGTTACTAAATTATTTTATACGCATATTCAGCACTGCCATTTTTCATTGTTCTTTTTGTTCACAAATAGGATAGCTGCAGCAGCAAATGTGAGGAATGAACATTAACCCAAGGCCTTCAAAGTTGAATGATAGTAGTACCAGCTGCAACAGAAGGCAGAACAGCAAGAATGAATGAGAAATAGAATCGAAACAGCCATCTTATGCACTGGCTCTAACCAAGTAATTTGTATTGCCGCCAACACTTAACTCTTGAGGTTCACCCAGAAGATCTGCATCAGTAACACATTACAGAACACAATGAATATATCAAGCACCGTAAATATTTTCTCATCAGAAATGCGCACTGTTTTCTTCCCACAGCCTCAGCACCAAGTTACTTCTTATCCTCAGTGGTTTCAACTTCTATTTCAATTCACCAAGTTCTCTCTCAAGTTGTTACCCTCCTTTCTCCCTCCATTCAAGCTTCCTTATTATTCATAGCCACATTCCTGACCCTGGCCTTGCTTACCTCAGTTTTAATCATGGGTCCAGCCATTGCTGATCACACTTTGTGTTGTTCTCCATCCACAATCCCCTTCATCCTCTCTACTTCCAATGTCCATCTCAATAAACACCCTTCCAATTCATTTCAACACAACTAGTTTAGCCATCGAATCTGGTTAGACCATACAAAGCATCACCAGATCCCTTTCTCAGCTGCCAACATTGCACAGTATACAAGTCAACCTAAAACCTAAAATAAGTATCCTTTTTTTTTCCTCTATTTCTTAAAGCCCACTTCCTTCCTCCAACATCACCAATGTGAAGGTGGTTGTGGACTCTGTTGTTACCAATTTGAGACCAACCTATCAGCTGCTAATTCTTTCGTTGCCCTAGCTCACTGAGCCAAGTTTCCCTCAATGATTGCCACTGCCTTCGCCCTGAACTTATTTCTCTTAGTTCATTCTACTTTGTGCTCTTTCCCAGCATATCTTATTCATGAAGCCACACTTGCTACACCCTTGACCCACTTACTATTAAACTGTTGCCCACAAAGCTTCTATTCCTGGTTCTTATGTCAAGAGATAAAGTTTACCATTCTTTCTCAGAGAGTGCCTTCCAGCTTCCTTTCTGCCATCATCAAAGCAGTCCTCAACGTACAAAACCTTCTCCATGGATAACTAATGCCCTATCCCCAACTTCCCTTACCTTTCCTAAGTCCATGAACATAGTAGTGTCTTCCACACCTGTGTCCATCTCTCACACAACCCAATATTTGAATACTGTCTAATCAACTTGCTCAGAGGGGATGGGACATGAAGCAAGTGGAACTTGAATCTAGGCCTCCTGACTCATGAAGGGGCACTACCAGTGTCACAAGAATCTTATAACACCTCTATATGTGAATAAATTTCATTATGTTTGCATACATTTCACAGCACTGAAATGGCTCAAACTCACAAATGACATCCTCTCAGTGTAAATCAGGTAAAATATGCCTTCTCCACCTGTCAGCAACCTTTCATATCGTTGGTCACACCAACCTCCCCGATGCTTTTCCATCTTGCAGCTGGATTGGTTTGCATTCGCCTAGTTCCATTCTTTTCTATAAAGCTGAAGTCAAAAAATGACCTGCAATAGTTTTCTTCCTACTTCCATGCTATTATCTCCTGTGTCACCCAAAGATCCAACCATCACTCCCTATTTCTCTTGTACATGTTGTCCCTTAGCAGTAAAACCTGAAAATGTTGCATCAGCTTTAGATTGTTTGCTAACCACCTACATCTTTACCTCAGCATCAACACCTCCTTCAAAACTCTCCGTTGTTTCTAAGTTATTGGACTGCTGTTCCAATCATCTATTACTGAGGGGTGAGTTAACTCAGTTGGCTGGAAGGGAAGATTTGCAACACAGAGTAACGGCATCAGCGCGGGATCAATTCCCATATCGGCCAAGGTTATCTTGAAGGTTCCACCTTTGCAACCTTGCCTCTTGCCTGAGAAATGGTGATCTATTCGGCTTTTTTTTGGGACTAGCAGGCCAACTATGTTTTAGCCTTTTCCACTATTAATTCAGAACTCCTGCATGCACATTACCTTCATTCTCCAATTTTTAAGTGAAGCTTTCCAGTATATTTTATACATTCTAGTTTCTTTTATACTTGCCAACTGCTTACACATTTTTAGTTTTACTGTATTTCTAATGTCTAACATGACATTCGCTAAGTTTTCCATGCAGCAGTTTGCTGATCACTGAGTCAATTAAAGTAACAAGAAAATAAATTGTTTCTTCGCTAACTCATATTTCATAAGATGCTGATAAAATTTCTAAAACCTAAAAATTACAGTATTTTCTTCACAGATCTTTATTGACTTGTTACATACTTCCAGCATTCTCTGCTGATTTCAATTCTATTACTTGCAATTTTTCGCAATTTATATAATGAGATGTATTTACAAAGCAGGGAAATCAATACAGTAGTCATTAAATGTTTGCTTTACTAGGGCAAAAATTTACTTTATGCAAGTCACTAAGGAACACCTTAAAGGACACTAATGAAGCCCAGTATGCTTACCTTCAACATTACGAGGTAGTCATCATGGCGCTGGATTTGTAAAAGATTAGCTAATGCCATCACACCAGCCTTAAAGTCAGGGTTGTTAACTATAATAGAAAACAATGTTATGGAACTGAAACTGTTCAAAAGTTTTTAAAAATGTAAATTTGGGCTAATCCAATTTCAAAAATTCAAAGTCACCAAAAGAGCTAATTTACTTTGACTCAATGCTGTAAAGAATTTGCAGCTGTAAAACATTGCAGCACCAGTAGCTGTAATAGCACCCTCTGCAGGGTATATGTTTCTCTGAGAAACCAGAAACATAGTGGTGAGGAAATTACTGTATGCGCCCAATCCTCCAGTGACAATTATACAAGTATGAAAAAAGTATAACCTTTTTCAATATAGAATATTGTGCTACATCTGATGTAGAAAGTTCTATGTCAAACGGAACAGGTTATTCAATAGGGACAGATTTAGGAGCAGTGATTCAGAACTATTGAAGTAGGACGGGTTGCAACATGTAGAGATAATGTCAAGTTTGAGTTTAAAGTGACTTATGAATTTCCACTGAAATAGCAAGTGTCAAATATTTATTGAGCATTTGTATACTATTGACAGTAGCAGAGCGCGTCAAAAATCAGTGCTTGTCAATCTGTCAACACTTCTTATTAATAGTTATTTGGTAGCATAGAATTCAAGTACCATGAAGACAGACATTTTGTTGAAACTTTGGATCTTACATTCATTAGGACAATTTGCAATATCACCAGAAAGGGGGAAAAGCCAATATTTAATACTGTATAATAGGAGACTGCTGATTGGTCAGCAAGTGGACTTGGTGGTCAAGGTGCTGCCACAGAGAATATAACAGAAAATGGGAATTTACAGATAATTGCCAGGCTTTATTTAGACTTTAAACCAGGTAAGTTGGCTGATTTATCAGGGTAGTGCCCTTACCAATGATACCAGCAAACTTTGTTCTTGATGTGTTGGGATACTTGCAAGGTAGTGCGCACACAGCTAATTTTCAATAGCAGTAAGCAGAAAAGGTCTGTTCAGTGTTATGAAGATTTCAAACAAAGATTGAAGATGTTTCACAAAAAAACCACTGACAGCTTATACACTTTCACATTATAGCTTATCACCAGGCAGCTGATGTAATCTCAGTTCCATGCAGTGACAGAAGTCATTGTTAGCTTAAATAAGCCTAAGAGTATTCCTGACCCTAATTCCTGTATTACTTTTAATTTTTAATTTCTGCCACCACTTATATTATTGAGCACCCAAACACTATTTTGCATCAATGAAAACATGGCCGTATAACAAACTTAAGATATGCTTTTAACCTCGTAACAAGCCAAAGTTGATTGGCCTAAGTGTAGGAAGACACTTTCTGGGAAACACAAGAGATCATACAAACAAACAGAAAAAGACCTGTCCCGACAACAGAGTGAAGCAAATAGAAGGTAGAAAGGAGAATTAACTCAATACTACATCTTCATTTAGCATGAGTGAGGTTGTAGGAGCAGTGCCTATTCTCCAATCTTCTGTAGCAGAGCACACAGACATGGGGAGAATATGCAAACTCCACACAGACCAATGCTGAAATCGAACCTGGGACCCTGGTGCTGTGAGGCAGCAGTGCTAACCGCTGAGCCACCGTGCCACCAGAGGTAAAATGAATCCAATAATGATGAAAGCCTCCAGACATTGACAGCTTCTGCAGTATTTGCAGACTGCCCATCAACAGTACCACTCAACTTTCTTGCAACTTTTTGGTCAATATGGATAACCCATACAATTTCTTAGATCAGGTTTCCTCCTCTTAAGAGTAAACTATAGTTGAGCATGGCTATTACTTACCATCAAGATTAATAAGTGGATCTGTGCCTTTTGTAGCATCATTTCTTACACTTTCTGCTGTACAATTCTTATATTTATCCACTGTGGGAGGGAAAAAAATCAGTTTAAAAAGCTTATTGACTGAACATTGCATTTCTGAAATTTCTCAATATGTGTATAGCATTAACAAAACCACAATCATTAGTCACCTCCTGACTTTGTAGCAATGGTATTTACAATTGAGGGCTTGTTAGGCCAACAGTAGAGAACATATTCAACTAATTAGCATTCAAGTGCAGTCACATGCAAGGAACACTCTGAAGCACCTTTGCCTGCTGCCAAGCAAATATCCTATGAATATTTAAGCCATTATTTTGTTTTCCTTGATCCATCTATCCAAATGTAAACGTATACAGTTTCTGCCTTATCCATTAAAAAGGGGAAGCAAATTCCACAGCCCTTCAATAGCCCTGGTTCTAGTTGCTCTTTGTTTGAAACAGATTAATGCTGATTTTTCTTTAATTGAATATAAAGATAGTCTTTTATTGGTGATGGTCATAGCCTGGAATTTGTAAGGCATGAACTTTACCTGCCAATTGTCAGCCCAAGCTTGGATATTGTCCAGATCTTGGTGCATTTGGGCACAGACTGCTTCAGATGGTGCTCTACATTGTGCAATCATCAGTGACCATCCCCACTTCTGACCTTCTAATGGAGGGAAGGTCATTGATGAAGCAGCTGAAGATGGTTGGGCCTAGGACGCTACCCTGAGGAACTCCTGCAGAGATGTCCTGGAGCTGAGATGACTGACCAACAATCAATCTCTCCCTTTGTGCCAGGTATGACTCTAACCATCGGAGAGTTTGCCTCGGGATTCCCATTCATTGCAGTTTTGTCAGGGCTCCTTGATGCCACACTCCATCAAATGCAGACTTGATGTCAAGGGCTGTCACACTCATCTCACGTGTGGAATTCAGCTATGTCCAAGTTTGAACCAAAGCTGTAATGAGGTCAGGAGCTGAATAGTCCTGGCAGAACCCAAACTGGAGTCACTGAGCAGGCTATTGCTAAGCAGGTGCTGCTTGATAGCACTGTTAATGACACCTACCATCACTTTATTGATGATCAAGAATAGACTGATGGGCCAGTAATTGGTTAAGCTGGATTTTAACTGCCTTTTACGTATAGGGTATACTTGGGCAATTTTGCACATTGTTGGATAGATGCCAATATAGCTGTACTGGAACAACCTGGCTAGGGGTGCGGCAAGTACTGGAGCACAAGTCTTCAGTATTATTGCCAGAACATTGCCAGGGCCTGTAGCCTTTTGCAGTATCTAGCATCTCCAACCATTTCTTGGTACCACATGGAGTAATTCAAACTGGCTGAAGACTTGTGTCTGTACTAGTGGAGATATCTGGAGGAAGCCAAAATGGATGATACACTCTACACTTCAGGCTGAAGACTGCTGCGAAAGCTTCAGCCTTACCTTTTGCACTGATGTGCTGGGCTCTTCCATCATTGAGGATGGGGATATTTGTGGAGCCTCCTCCTCCACCAGTGAATTATTTAGTCATCCACCACCATTCACTACCGGATATGGCTGGGCTGCAGAGCATAGATCTGATCCGTTGGTTGTGGAATCACTTGCTGTCTAAGATGTTTAGCATGCAAATAACCCAGTTTGGTGACTTCATTAGACTGACACCTCATTTTCAGGTAAGCCTGGTGTTGCCCTCCTGCATTCGCCATTGAACAAGGGTTGATCCCCTGGCTTTATGGTAATGGTTGAGGGGCGAGGGTCACGAGGTTAAGATTGTACTGGAGTACAGTTTTGCTGCTGTTGATGGCCCAAAGAGCCTCATAGATGCCCAGTCTTGACTTGCTAGATCTGTTCAGAATCTGTCCCATTTCGCACAGTGATAGCGCCATACAATTGCGCAGGCGAGACTTCGTCTCCACAAGGACTGTGTGGTGGTCATGCGTACCAATACTGTCATGGACAGATGCATCTGCAACTGGCAGATTGGTAAGGATAAAGTCAAGTATGATTTTCCCTAGTTTGTTTCCTTACCACCTGCTGCAGATGCGGTCCAGCAAATGTGTCATTTAGGACCTCACCAGCTCAATCAGTAGTACTGCTGCCAAGGCACTGTTGGTGGTGGTCACAGAAATGCCCCATGCAGAGTACATTTTGTGCCCCTGCCATCCTCTATACTTGCTCCAAGTATTGTTCAACAAGAAGGAGTATCATGTTCAACATTGACAGAGGACACCGCATGGTAGTCAGCAGGTGTACTTGCCCACATTTAACCTGAAGCCATGAGACTTCATTTTCCGGATTCAATGTTGAGGACTTCCAGAGCAACTCCCTCCTGACTATATACCACTGTGCCGCCACTGGTGGGCCAGGACATTTCCAGGGATGATGATGGTGGTATCTGGAACATTGTCTGTAAGGTATGATTCTGTGAGTATGATTACATCAGGTTGTTGTTTGAAGGGTTTGAAAGACAGCTCTCCTAATTTTGGCACTACCCCCAGATGTTAGGAAAGAGGACTTTGCAGGATCAACAGGGCTGCTTCTGCCCTTGTCTTTAGCAACTGAGAGTCAACCACATTGCTGTGGATATGGAGTCACATGTAGGCCAGACCAGGTGGGGATGGCAGATTTCCTTCTCTAAAAGGACATTAATGAGCCAGATGGGTTTTCTCCGACAATTGACAATGATTTCACTGTCATCAGTAGATTCTTAATTCCAGATCTTTCTTTATTGAATTCAAATTCCACCATTTGCAGTGGTGGGATTTGAACCTAGGTCCCCAGAACATTACCTGGGTCTCTGGATTAATTGTCTAGCAATAATACCACTAGGCCATTGCACTCCCTTGATTGTTTTAGCTACTATAGTATTTCATTTTTAGATGACAATTGTCCAATTCCACACTGGATATGGCAAAGATTATTTGTCACATTTAACATGCCAACTTATTTTCTTTACTGTTAATCTACTTCCTTCTACATACTCATTTTCACAATGGAAATTTAATGTTGTGCAAATTAACCCCTTTTTTATACTTAATACAATCACACAAATACAAACTGCCAATTCCAACATAAATTCCCATCTTGTCATGTAATGTACTTTTGAAACAGTTTAAAATATTTTTGCCTCCAACAATCCACTTGACAAACCATCCCATGCATATGAAAAATGTGGTCCTACAGATAAGGAAATAGTAATTATGTACTTTTTAGTACAAAGAGATACCAAATGACTTCTGTTCGCTGCAGCATGTTACCTCAGAATTAGGCATATCAATGGAAGGACAGAGAAATAAAGTCATAGTGTGAAGGAGGATAAGGTGGTGGAAAGCATACTTTGCATGTGCCCTGCCCATTAATGTATAATTACCCTTTTACCTGTTGAATTTCAGGAACTTGAAGAGGAAATCTGAGATTTTAAAAACAGAATATAGAAAACCAACCATAACCAGGATGCTCATATGTTGACTATAACGAATGCTCAGAGGCTGAGGTTCAGTTGAATGCATCGGGCAAATAGTCAAGGAACTTCAAGAGAAACATCAGGGAACAATGGATCAGCATTCGTGCAGCATGCTTTCCCCACCATCAGTATCTAAGCACTCCCAAGGGAAGCAAATGGACTCACCAGCAGGTTGAATTCCAACAGACAATTAAAGGACTCCAGAAGAGAGACTGTGGAATCTCAATAACCCCAGAACCACCAATCTCAAAAGTGATCAACCCTTTGGCTTTATGGCTTGGGCTTTCCAATCTTATAACAATGTTGATGGCCTATCAGCTGCCAAGCAACACCTTACTGAATGCTTGCCATCCAATGCTAACATCATTTACCTCCAAAAGACAGACACAGAAACTAAAGAAAGCACTATTAATCAAAAATGTTGAACTACTGTGCGACTCCCCTCATACTAAATACAGTCATGCAACTCATGTCCAAACTGACCTTGTCATGAACCACATCTATGACAATTCCACCTGGGAGTTTCCAAAGTGTAACATGCACTAACCTCTAAGTGGCAGCAATGAACAGGCTCGGCAGATATTGCCCCACCCAACTACTTACTTAGGAAATTTCAACAGCAACCACATGATGGCCTACAGCTCCTAGTGTGGGCTTCCTCGATACATAACTGCAAACAATGGAAATGCACAGCCAGATGATGCCAGAAACGCTCACTATATAAACACATCTCCAAGGACAGGTCACAGGCTGGGAATTTTGTGGCCTCCTGTTTCCCAATGCCTGTCTACCATTAATGAGGCACAAATCAGGAGGATGATAGAATACTCTACACTTGTCTAGATGAGTGCAGCTCCAAAAAAGGTATCGAAACGGTTGACACTAACCAAGATAAAGTACACCATTTGATTGCTACTACAATCACAATCTTCAACATTAACTTCCTTCTCCACTGAGGAAGAGTCACAGCAAAGTGTCCCATTCACAAAATACACTGCAGTATCTCACCAAGGCTCCCTCGGACAGTACGTTCCAAACTCAAAACTTCTACTACTAGAAGGACAAGAATCGCCGATGCTTGGGAATATTACTTTTGCCAAAAATATCTTCCAAAAGAACCTGAAAAACAGACATAGGTTGTTGAGAGATCCAACAGCACCAAGATACAATCATAAAATACTGGCCTGCTTTTAAAACTGCACAAAGTGCTTAAAAACAGAGTCAAGACAATTGTTAGAAAATTCCAATGTACCAGCTGAGTCCACCTCAGGCAGGATTAGCCAATGGAGAAGACCAACTAACAGACTAATACTGGATTCAGCTATTAGCCCCAACACTGTTCAACCTATATATAAATTACCTCCCAACAAGCATATCTCACAAATTCATCTATATTGATGACATCTGTTGTGCCATCCGAACTCAATCCTTCTGCACCATGGACCAAATCCTTGATGACACAGTTACATAGTTGTCAAACTACTTAAGCAAATTACTTCTCACATTAAGCATATTTACTGAATTCCAAAATTCTTCTGCTCAACACCCCATCCCCCTAGCTTCCACTCTTCCTAAATATCACACCCTCTCACATTGCCAACTGTGGAAACCTGCAAGCTGGATGAAACAATTTACCCTGCACTTCAATTGCCAGGCCACAAAGACATATTCAATCAACCTACTGCCTGCCTTCCATTTTGGCTTCCCTCCCTGATCAAGATCTCCAAGCAGACATCTCTTGATCAAGAAATAGAAAACATTGAGAGCATCCTCATGATAATTACATCTGTCTGACACAGGCTTTGAGTAGCTCGACAAAAGTAGCTCAGAATACGCCAGAGCCCCTGTGCAGCCCATCATCATTTCAGAAGGGTTTAAGGGTTACTGAGGATTATACCTGCAATAAATGTCATTGATTGCGAATCCTGTCAGATCAAATGGATCAGTTGAAGTTACAGTTAGAAGCAATGAGGAATTTACAACAGCTAGGAGGTGCGACGGATGGCAGTTACAGGAAGGGAGAAAAGACGCAGATACAGGCAGGTAGATGGTTTAACTCCAAGAAAGGCATGAGAGGTACGCTGATAGTACAGTAGTCTTCTGTAGCTATCTCCATTTCAAACAAGAATGCTATTTTGGAAAATGTAAGGGGTGATGGACTCTCAGGGGAGTATAGCACGAACAGCCAAGTTTCTGGTATCAAGGCTGGCTCTAATGTAATGAGGGGTACATCAGGTTCCAAGCAATCGATTGTGTTAAGGGACACTCTAGTCAGGAGCACAGTCGTTTCTGCAGCCAAAAATCATAATGGTGTGTTGCCTTCCTGTGCCAAGATCAAGGATAGCTCAGAGAGGGTGCAGAATATTCTCAAAAGGGAGAGGGACCAACAGGAAGTCATTGTACATGTTGGTATCAACGACATAGGAAGGGAAAAGGATGGGATTCTGAAGGGAGAATATAGAAAGTTAGGCAGGAATTTAAAAAGGAGGTCCTCAAGGGTAGTAATACCTGGATTGATTCCAGTGCAACGAACTAGTGAGGGTAGGAATAGGAGGATAGAGCAGATGAATGTGTGGCTGAGGAACTGGTGTATGGGAGAAGGAATCACATTTTTTGAATCATTGGGATCCCTTTGGGGGTAGATTTGACCTGTACAAGATGGATGGATTGCACCTGAATTGGAAGGGGACTAATATACTGGCAGGGAGATTTGCTACAACTTCTCAGAAGGATTTAAACTAGTAAGGAGGAGTTTTGGGACCCAGGGTTATACGGAGGAAAGAGATCAATCTGAGACTGGTAGAGTTCAGAAAAGAAGCTAGTCAAATAATCACAGCATACAGGAACAAAGCATAGAACAAGGTAGAACTGATAAATTAAACTGTATTTATTTCAACGTAAGAGACCTAACAGGGAAGGCAGATGAACTCAGGGCATGGTTAGGAACATGGGACTGGGATATCATAGCAATTACAGAAACATGGCTCAGGGATGGACAAGACTGGCAGCTTAATGTTCCAGGATATAAATGCTATAGGAACGATAGAAAGGGGGACAAGAGAGAGGAGGGAGTGGCATTTTTGATAAGGTAGAGCATTACAGCTGGATTGAGGGAGGATATTCCCGGAAATACATTCAAGGAAGTTAGTTGGATGGAACTGAGAAATAAGAAAGGGATGATCACCTAATTGGGATTTTATTACAGACCCTCTAACAGTCAGAGGGAAATTGAGAAACAGATTTGGAAGGTTTTTTCAGTTATCTGTAAGAATAATGTGGTGGTTATGGGAGTGCATTTTAACTTCCAAACATAGACAGGAACTGCCATAGTGTTAAGGGTTTAGATGCAGAGGAATTTGTTAAGTGTGTACAAGAAAATTTTCTGATTCAGTATGTGGACGTACCTACTATAGAAAGTGCAAAACTTGACCTACTCAGGAAATAAGGGAATGTAGGTGACTGAGGTGTCAGTGGGAGAGCACTTTGGGGCCAGTGACCATAATTCTATTAATATTAAAAGAGTGATGGAAAAAGATAGATCAGATCTAAAAGTTGAAATTCTAAATTGGAGAAAGGCCATTTTTGACGATATTAGGCAAGAACTTTCAAAAACAGATTGGGTGCAGATGTTAGCAGGTAAAGAGACGGCTGGAAAATGGGAAGCCTTCAGAAATGAGATAACGAGTGTCCAGAGACAGTACATACCTGTTAGGGTGAAAGAAAAGGCTGGTAGGTATAGGAAATGCTGGCTGACAAGAGAAATTGAAAGTTTGGTTAAGAAAAGGAAGGAAGCACATGCCAAATATAGACAGGAGAGATCAAGTGAATCCTTAGAAGAGTATAAAGGCAGAATACTTAAGAGGGAAATCAGGAGGGCAGAAACGAGACACGAGATAGCTTTGGCAAATAGGGTTAAGGAGAATCCAAAGGGTTCTTACAACCACATTAAGGACAAAAGTGTAACTAGGGAGAGAATAGGACCCCTCATAGATCAGCAAGGTAACCTTTGTGTGGAACCACAGGAAATGGGAGAGATACTAAAGTATTTTGCATCAGTGTTTGCTGCGGAGAAGGACGTGGAACATTTAGGATATGGAGAAATAGGTGGTGACATCTTGAAAAATGTCCATATGACAGAGGAGCAAGTGCTGGATGTCTCGAAATGCGTAAAGGTAGAGAAATTCCCAGGACCTGGTCAGGTGTACCCTCAAACTCTGTGGGAAGCTAGGGAAGTGACTGCTGGGCCTCTTACTGAGATATTCCTACCAATAGTCACAGGTGAGGTGCTGGAAGACTGGAAGTTGGCTAACGTGCTACCATTATTTAAGAAAGGTTTTAAGGACAAGCCAGGGAACTATAGACCAGTGAGCCTGACGTTGGTGGTGGGCAAGTTGTTGGAGAGAATCCTGAGGGACAGGATTTACATGTTTTTGGAAAGGCAAGGACTGATTAGGGATAGTCAACATGGCTTTGTGCAAGGGAAATCGTGTCTCACAAACTTGATTTGAGTTTTTTGAAAAAATAACAAAGAGGATTGACCATGGCAAAGCGGTGGATGTGATCTGGAGGGACTTCAGTAAGGCGTTCAACAAGGCTCCCCATGGGAGACTGGTTAGCAAGGTCAGATCTCATGGAATACAAGGAGAAATAGCCATTTGGTTACAGAACTGGCTCAAAGGTAGACGACAGAGGGTGATGGAGGAGGGTCGTTTTTCAGACTGGAGGCCTGTGACCAGTGGAGTGCCACAAGGATCGGTGCTGGGTCCACTACTTTTCATCATTTACATAAATGATTTGGATGCGAGTATAAGAGGTACAGTTAGTAAGTTTGCAGATGACACCAAGATTGGAGGTGTAGTGGACAGCAAAGAAGGTTACTTCAGATTACAATGAAATCTTGATTAGATGGGCCAATGGGCTGAGTGGCAGATGGAGTTTAATTTAGATAAATGTAAGGTGCTGCATTTTGGGAAATCAAATTTTAGCAGGCCTTATACACTTAAGGGTTAGAGGGATATGGGCCAGGTGCTGGTAAATGGGACTAGATTAGGTTGGGATACCTAGTCGGCATGAACGAGTTGGACCAAAGGGTCTGTTTCCATACTGTACATCTCTATGACTCTCTGGTTTTTTAGATTAGATTACAGTGTGGAAACAGGCCCTTCGGCCCATACCCCTACATTTACCCCTTATCTAACACTACGGGCAATTTAGTACGGCCAATTCACCTGACCCTGCACATCTTTTGGATTGTGGGAGGAAACCGGAGCACCCGGAGGAAACCCACGCAGACACGGGGAGAACGTGCAAACTCCACACAGTCAGTCGCCTGAGGCGGGAATTGAACCCGGGTCTCTGGCGCTGTGAGGCAGCAGTGCTAACCACTGTGCCACCGTGCCGTGGTGTCTTAGTACAACCTCCTAATGTACATGCAAAGGGACACACCACATAGGAGTGCTCCCTTTAAGACTAATTGGCAACCGGTGAGGCAATAACTTAACTCCAGGGATTTGCATTCACTAAATAATTTGTAAAAGCCTTTTATTTCGCTTTCGTTTTGACTGTGGACTGAACTGGATAAAGAATGGCTTTATAACAAAGGACTGAGAAGGATTTAAAAATAAAAGGGGTATCCATTTAATAGAGAAGAAGAAACACTTCTTCCTCTCAGACAACTGAATAACTTTAGTTTCCCTCCTCAAAAGCCAGTGGATGCAGAATCTTTAAATATTTTTAATGCAAAGGTAGATACACGGATGATCACAGTATTGGATGAAAGATTATCATGGATATGCAGGATTGAGAGGCGAGGTTGAAATTCGATCATAGAGGACTTTACTGAATACTGTAGGTGGCTCAAAAGGCCTACTCTAATTCCTTGTTTGTATGAATTGTTGTGCTTTTAAAGGACATGTTAGTACAACACATTACAATTGGTATTTACACTGTTGCTCTGCAAGTAGTTGGGGGGAAAGGTGTAAGAGAAACAACACAGTACTGGGACATTTGTAGAAAATTAGATTTAGCCAGCATTAAGTCACTGGTGTTATGACCAGTTATGGATTCCAAAAGCCATCAGTCTGACATCAACTCTGCATGGGTGAACAGCTTATGGATGGGAATGATATAGTAAAAAGCTCTCAGATGTCTGGAAGGAGAGGTGGCACGTCCAATATACCTGAAGGCAGCACGGTGGCTCAGTGGTTAGCACTGCTGCCTCACAGCGCCAGGGACCCGGGTTCGGTTCCCACCTGTGTGGAGTTTGCACATTCTCCCAGTGTCTGCGTGGGATTCCTCTGGGTGCTCTGATTTCCTCCCATGGTCTAAAGATGTGCAGATCAGGTGAATTGGCCATGGTAAACCGCGCATAGTGTTGGGTGCATTAGTCAGAAGGAAATGGTTCTGGGTGGGTTGCTCTCTGAGGGCCGGTGTGGACTTGTTGGGTTGAAGGGCCTGTTTCCACACTGTAGAAAATCTAATATTATCTAAAGAATGCCAGTTGTTGTCTACCACCAATTGCTGTAAGCTGTTGCTTTTAACCAATAAGTCAGAGACTTTATAATTTATGAACCAGTTGCTCTGTGCTTACTGTGAAGTAGAACCTAATGATCAGAGAACTGAAGGACTGGAAACAAAAAGGACATCCCACTGAATCTTGATCAGTGGAGTTACTGAAGTGTTTCCCCAGGAGTTCTTCCTTCCACCCATAACACCAATGTTCTTTCTGAATGTCTGTGCCTGCCTGTCTGTGTATGGGAGGAGCTTAAAAAAGGGGTTTGTGGATATTTAGGCATGATTAAAATTATTTCTTTCTAATAAATTGTAGCCCTTGTTAAGAGGAGAAACCTGATCTGAGGTTTCTGTTAACCTGAGTCTATCCGACATGTAAACTGAAGACTGCGTACTTTTGTTAAATTTTTAACTATTGTGATGACTAAGAATAGTAGGACTTGACCGCCAGCAGGCGACCCCAATGAGGTGTAACAAAATAAACAAACATCCATACATACTACAACAATTATAAAATAGTTAGCAACTTCAAGCAGTTTAAAGAATCATACCATTATCTGAGTATTCAAGTCTCACAGCCAAGCCCAGAAGCCAGTCAACGTTTTCTTGTCTTTCTTGAGCCTTGAATGGGCAGTTTACATCTGCCAGATACTGAAAATAAATTATTCAGATATACAAGGATTTTAAGTTTATAAAAGGATTCCCAAAAGTGAAATTAAATATTCATACAAATGTTAAACGTGCAGTGTCGATGGCTAAATGGATGATAGGAAATCTTACATCATTAAAATACATTGGACTGTGAACATGTTAACAACAAAAACATTGACTCAAAGAAACATATTATTATAACATTATGAAAAATGATTTAAAATGTAAGTACTTTTTGGAATAAGTAGTAAATATGTACGATTTTCTCTCCATTTTCAGACCAATTCATGCAAACAGTTCCAATTATAACCTGTCAGGTTGCGGTCTTCCTTCCTATTTTCCTCAATGTTGCACAATTTTGGGGAGCTGGTAGAAGCACAGCAATATTGTAGATTGAGGCCAGAAAGGCCAGGAGGTCATTGTACACATTGGAGTTAATGACATAGGAAGGGAAAAGGATGAGATTCTGAAGGGAGAATATAGAAAGTTAGGCAGGAATTTAAAAAGGTCAAGGGTAGTAATATCTGGATCAATTCCAGTGAAGGTAGGAACAACAGGATAGAGTAGATGAATGTGTGGATGAGCAGCTGGTGAATGGGAGAAGGGTTCACAGTTTTGGATCATAGGAATCTCTTCTGGAGTAGAAGGGGCCGATACACGATGGATGGATTGCACCTGAATTGGAAGGCGACTAATATATTGGCAGGGAGATTTGCTAGAGATGCTCAGCAATATTTAAACTAATAAGGTGGTATGTGAAATAGTGAGGAAAGATCAATTTGAGACTAGTGCAGTTGGGAAAGGGAGCGAGTCAAATAGTCAGGGCGGGCAGGAACAAAGTAGGGCTGATAAATTAAAATGCTTTCACTTCAATGCAAGAGGCCTAACGGGAAAGGCAGATGAACTCAGGGCATGGTTAGGAACATGGGACTGGGATATCATAGCAATTTACAGAAACATGGCTCAGGGATGGACAGGACTGGCAGCTTAATGTTCCAGGATACAAATGCTATAGGAAGGACAGAAAGGGAGGTAAAAGAGGAGGGGGAGTGGTGTTTTTGATAAGGGATAGCATTACAGCTGTATTGAGGGAGGATATTCCGGAGAATACATCCAGGGAAGTTATTTGGGTGGAATTCAGAATTAAGAAAGGGATGATCACCTTATTGGGATTGTATTACAGACCTCCTAACAGTCAGCAGGAAATTAAGAAAAAAAAACTTGTAAGGAGATCTGTTATCTATAAGAATAATAGGGTGGCTATGGGAGGGGATTTTCATTTTCCAAACATAGACTGGGACTGCCATAATGTTAAAGGTTCAAATGGAAAGGAATTTGTTAAGTGTGTACAAGAAAATTTTCTGATTCTGTATGTGGACGTACCTACTAGAGAAGGTGCAGTTGGGAGAGGGAGCGAGTCAAACAGTCAGAGCAGGCAGGAACAAAGCAGAGAACAAGGTAGGACTGATAAATTAAAATGCTTTTATTTCAATGCAAGAGGCCTAACAGGGAAGGCAGATGAACTTGGGGGAATCTACTGTTGGGAAATAATGCAGGGCAGGTCACTGAGGTGTCAGTGGGGGAGCACTTGGGGCCAGCGAGCATAATTCTATTAGTTTTAAAACAGCAATGGAAAAGGATAGACCGGATCTAAAAGTTAAAGCTCTAAATCAGAGGAAGGCTAATTTTGATGGTATTGGGTAGATGTTCCAGGTAAAGGATGGCTGGAAAATGGGAAGCCTTCAGAAATGAGATAGCGAGAGTGCAGAGACGGTATATTCCTGTTAGGGTGAAGGAAAGGCTGGTAGGTGTGGGGAATGCTGGATGACTAGAGAAACTGAGGTTTTGGTTAAGAAAAAGAAGGAAGCATATCTCAGGTATAAACAGAGATCCAGTGAATCCTTAGAAGAGCATAAAGGCAGAAGGAATATACAGAGGAACCTCGATTATCCGGCATTCAATTATCTGAATATCGGATTATCCAGCAAGATCGCAAGCTCCTGATTCTCAGCTAAACTATGTTATCTGGCATTCGATTAATTAATTGAAATATTCCCGCCTGTGTCCTTCGGATAATCGAGGTTCCTCCGTACTTAAGAGCGAAATCAGGAGGACAAAAACATGACATGAGATTGGCAAATGGGGTAAAGGAGAATCCATCTTTTTTTAAATACATTAAGGATGAAATACATTAACGAGGGAGAGAATAGGGCCCCTCAAAGATCAGCAAGGTGGCCTTTGTGTGGAGCCAGAGGAGATGGGGGAAGATACTAAACAAGTATTTTGCATAAGCGTTTACTGTGGAGAATAACATGGAAGATAAAGAATGTGGGGAAATAGATAGTGATATCTTGAAAAATGTCCATATTACGGGGGGGGGGGGGCTGGATGACTTGAAATGCAAAAAAGGCAGATGAATCTCCAGGACCTGATCAGGTGTACCCAAGAACTCCATGGGAAGCTAGGGAAGCGATTGCTGAGTCTTGCTGAGATATTGTATCATCGATAGTCACAGGTGAGGTGCCGAAAAGCTGGAGGCTGGCTAACATGGTGCCACTTTTGAAGAAGGGTGCTAAGGACAAGCCAGAGAACTATACACCAGTGAGCCGGACATCGGTGGTGGGCAAGTTGTTGGAAGGAATCCTGAGGGACAGGATTTACATATATTTGGAAAGGCAAGGCCTGATTAGGATAAACAGCATGGCTTTGTGCATGGGAAATCATGTCTCACGAATTTGAGTGTTTTGAAGAAATAACGAAGAGGATTGATGAGGTAGAATGGTGGACATGATCTATATGTACTTAAAGGTTTTTGACAAGGTTCCTCATGGGAGGCTGGTTCGGCATGTTAGATCTCATGGAATACTGAGAGAACTAGCAATGTGGATATGGAACTGGCTTGAAGCTAGACAGTAGTGACGGAGGGTTGCTTTTCACACCAGAGGCCTGTGACCAGTGGTATTCTACAAGAATCGGTGCTGAATCCAATATTTTTCATCATTTATATAAATAATCTGGATGTGAACATAGGAGGTATAGTTAGTAAGTTTGCAAGTGACACCAAGATTTGAGGTGTAATGGACAGCAGAGAAGGTTACCTCAGAGTACAACGGAATCTCGATCTGATGAACAAATGGAGCGAGTGACAGATGGAGTTTGATTTCGATAAATGTGTGGTGCTGCATTTTGGAAAAGCCAATCAGAGCAGGACTTACAAACTTAATGCTAAGGTCCTGGGAGTGTTGCTGAATAGGCCTTGGAGTGCAGGCTCATAGTTCCTGGTAAGTAGAGTCATAGGTAGGTAGGAAAGTGAAGGCAGCAGCGTTTGGTACGCTTTTCTTTATTGGTCAGAGTACAGGAGTTGGGAGGTCATGTTGCGGCTGTACAGGACATTGGTTAGGCCACATTTGGAATATTTAATGCAATTCTGGTCTCCTTCCTATCAGAAGGATTTTGTGAAACTTGAAAAGGTCCAGAAAAGATTTACAAGAATGTTGCCAGAGTTGAAGGATTTCAGCAATAGGGAGAAGCTGAATAGGCTGGGACTGTTTTCTATGGAGTGTCAGAGGCTGAAAGGTGACCTTATAGAGGTTAATAAAATCATGAGGGGCATGGATAAGATAAATAGACAAGGTCTTTTCCCGAAGGTTGGGGAGTCCAGAAGTACAGGGCATAGGTTTAGGGTGACAGAGCAAAGATATAAAAGGGACCTAAGGGGCAACTTTTTTTCACAGAGGGTTATACGTGAGCTGCCAGATGAAGTGGTGAAGGCTGATACAATTATAGCATTTAAAATGCATCTCTATGGGCATATGAATAGGAAGGGTTTAGAGGGACTCAGGCTAAGTGCTGGCAAATGGGAATGGATTAAGTTGGGATATCTAGTTGGCATAGACAAGTTGGACCGAAGGGTCTGTTTTCATGCTGTACATCTTTATGACTTAAGTCCATAAATTCACTGAGGCATTTCTATAACAAATTTCATTTCATCAACACCTTTACAGTTGTTAAATGCCTGAAGGAACTCCATCAAATAAATGGATGAATTATATACAGTCAGATGTACAACACGGAAGCAGGCCTTTCGGTCCAACTCGTCCATGCTGACCAGATATCCTAATCTAACCTAGTCCCTTTTGCCAGCATTTGGCCCATTTCCCTCTAAATCCCTCATTCATAAACCCATCCAGATGCCCTTTAAATGTTGTAATTGTACCAGCCTCCACCACTTCCTCTGCCAGCTCATTCCATACAGACACCACCCTCTGCATGAAAAAGTTGCCCCTTAGGTCCCTTTTAAATCTATCCCAGCTCAACTTAAACCTATGTCCTCTAGTTTTGGACTTCCCCACCCCAGGGAAAAGACCTTGTCTATTTACCCATCATTACTCATGATACAAGGTCACCCCTCAGCCTCCGATTCTCCAAGGAAAATAGCATCAGCCTATTCAGCATCTCCCTTTAGTTCAAATCCTCCAACCCTGGCAACATCCTTGCCCATCTTTTCTGAACCCTTTCAAGTTTCACAAAATAATTCCTATAGCAGGGAGAGCAGAACTGCATGCAATATTCCAAAAGTGGCCTTACCAATGTCCTGTACAGCCACAACACAATTTCCCAACTTCTATATTCAATGCATTAACTAATAAAGGCAAGTATACCAAACGTCATCTTCACTAACCTCCCTACCTGTGACTTCACTTTTAAGGAATTATGAACCTGCACTCCAAGGTCTCTTTGCTCAGCAACACTCCCCAGGAACTTACCATTAAGCATACAAGTCCTGCCCTGATTTGCCTTTCCATAATGCAGCACCTCACATTTATTCAAATTAAACTCCGCCTGCCACCCTTCAGCCCATAGGCTCATCTGACCAAGATGTTGTACTCTGAGGTAGCCTTCTTCACTATCCACTACACCTCCAATTTGTGTCATCTTACTAATCATATTTCCTATGTTCGAAATCATTTATATAAATGACAAAAAGCAGTGGACTCACCACCAATCTTTGTGGCATACCACTGGTAACAGGACTCCAGTCTAAAAAGCAACCCTCACCACCACCTTCTACCTTTGAGCCAGTTCTGTATCCAAGTGGCCAGTTCTCCCTGTATTCCACACGATCTAACCTTGCTAACAAGTCTACCATGAGGAACCTTGTCGAAGCCTTACTGAAGTCCATATAGATCGCATACACCACTCTGCCCTCATCAATCCTCGTTAGTTATTCAATAAATTCAATTAAGTTAGTGAGACACGATTTCCCATGCACAAAACTATGTTAACTATCCCTAATCTGTCCTTGCCTTTCCAAATACATGTAAATCCTTTTTCTCAGGATTCTGTCCAACAACTTGTTCATTACCAATGTCAGGCTCACAGGTCTACAATTCCCTGGCTTTTCCTTACTGCCTTTCTTAAGTAATGGCACCATGTTAGCCAACCTCCAGTCTTCTAGCACTTCACCTGCGGGTATTGATGATTAAGTACCTCAGCAAGGGACCCAGCAATCACTTCTCTAGCTTCCTACACCTGATGAGGTCCCTGGGATTTACCTACCATTATGCGTTTTAAGCCATCCAGCACCACCTCCTCTGTAGGAGATTAAATATTTGAATAAGTGATCTCAAGCTCGATCTAAACCCCCACAGAGATGGGTCTTAAGGCAGGTCTTAAAAGGATAGAGCTGCTTACAGAAGAAATTCCAGAGTTGGCAACAAGTCACTGAAAGTACAACATTACATGTTTAAAACAGAAAATGCCAAGCTGATACAATTGAATAAAGATTGAATGTAGTGGTTGTCCCAGAGAAGGTGCGGGATGAGCTAATGGAGAGATTAGAAACCAAAGATGAAATGTTTAAATCAAAATGTTGCCAGTTTTGAAGCAAATGTCGGTCAGAATGCGCAGTGATGATAGGTGAACTGGAAATGGTGCAAGATATAAGTAGCAGAGTTTTGGATGAGTTTAAATTTCTAAAGGGTAGAAATGGGAAGCTGGAGAGCACTGGAACAGACAAGTCTACAGGAAATAAAGGCTTGAAAGAGCTGAGGTAAGGTTAGTAGTGGCGATGCAGTTGGAATAAGGCTGTATTTGTGATGGAACTGGCCAAAATCTCATTTCACGGTCAAACAGGATTCTAAAGTTGCAGCGCTTTCACTCAGCCTCAGACTGTTTTTTTGCAATAAGAAATTGGCTATAATTTCTTTTCAAAAGCTTGAAAAGCAACTAAGGAAACTCTGACAGAAATGGGTGCAATTTAGAACATAAATGTGATCTAGGCTACAGATTTAAATTGTCACATATTTCTCAGTCTGGTGGGGCTCAAAAGTAATTGGCACACAACTGTAATTATGCCAGGAAAGAATAACTTGCACAAGATCAGAATGTCTAAGCTGCGTTATGCCAATTAAGTACTTCTGAAGTTAGTGATTACTGCAAAATAAGGATATGCAGCAGCCAACTATTACATCAAGGGTTCACAGACAGGAATCAGCTAAATAAGGTAATTTGTTTTTATGGTTTTGGATGAGCAATGAAAATTTACCAGAACATCAAAAGTCTCTACTTTTCTTTAACTAACTCCATGAAGTCTTTGATGTCAACCTAAGGAGATAGGCACTGTCTTGGTTTTACACCTAAACCGAAAAAGAATACCTTAAAAAAATGCATCAGCCTCTCAATCCTGCACTGAAGCACCTGTTTAGATTGTGCATGTCAACTTTGAACAGAAGATTTCCTGGCTTGAGTGAAGGTGTTAGCTTTGTACCAATGCATGAGAGAATAGAACAAAGATGCAAAAAATTCTGAATAGCCAGAAAATTTGGATGAAGGGAATTATATATTAATTTTCAAGATTCTAAAGAAGTTAAATGTATAACAATTCCTTTTCTTGACTATAAGTGAAAGAAATATAGATTTAGGTTTGTTATAAAAGCAAAAGGGAGATGTGTGGGTAGAAGGATGCTGTCACCATTCTTCTTTTTTGTCTGGATCCAAGTGACTACTTAATTTACACTGAGTAACAATTATAAGTGAAAGTTAACAGGAAGCCATGGCTTTTAATCAAGATAGTTTATTGCATGATACCAATTATGTAGAGTTACATTAACTAGTTACACTTTGTTGTTAAGACTATTGGAAGATATAAATGACATCTATCCCTTCCAGATTCAGAGCTACTCTCTCAGTTGCTCTATTACATTATTGAAGAGAAGAAATAAGAAATTGTTCCCCCAAATGAGTCATTAGAATAGGGAATGTTGGCCTAAGTAGTGTTTAAAAATTTAAAACCTTCTGGGAAAATGGGCAAAAGAGCTGGGATTACAGCAGGTAGTAAGAAAGCAGAATAGCTTTCCCCTTCTACTCAAGTCTGAAATGTGCATTGATATATCTTAATATATCTAATAATATTTAATTGTACATTCATCTCAAAACTAGAGTCAAATGTTTAAAGTTGGCAATTAGCTGCAGAACTGACAACAGGCAAGAGTGAAATGACAAACAGAAAAAGCAATTCTAAGAACAGCCATATTGTTCTGACTGTCCATGCCTACTGATCTGCATCCTTCCTCTTCCACATCCAAGCTATTTGTATCACTGTGCATTGTTGTTTCCACATCAACAATGTTTGTAACAAGTTCATATCCAGGGATTAGAAATACAATTCACTAGTGAAACCAGGTGCAAACATACAAATTTAACACACAAGCACTTTATTCAAAATGAAACTCACCTTTTCAAAGTGTTTTGGCCATTCATTGCTGTGTACATTTCTCAGGTTGCCTCTCTCTTCAATTTTATAATGTCGTATTTTCTGGTCTTCAAGCCACACAATTAAATTTCTAAATTCCGTCTCATCTAGAATATAAAAGATAACTTGTTTCAGACACACATCTGTCTTTTTAAAAAGTGACAAACTGCAACCTAGAAACCAACTGAATGTATTAAATCAAACCTTATCACGAAATCTCCACCCTAAAAAGGGTATTTATATTCAGACTTAAAAGATCTCCATATTAGTCTACACATTAGTAGCAAGAACTGGCTCAGTTAAATCCAATGTTGAAATATTAGCAACTTAAGCAAAACTTCTATAATTCTCTATAAATTTTTTATTTAGATTTAAGGCTTATGTTCACATTTCACAATATGTCTGACTGTAAATATTGTGATTTGTGTTCAAGCTTACTTTAAAAAGTAAACAGTCAACTTCTGCCCAGTTTTATGATTAACACTTGGTTCCATGCCTACTGAATATGTAAACTACCAATTGCTTAATTTGATTAACCAGCTTCAAAGAGAGATTAAAACAAAATGGGAATGCTGTGCAGTCAATCTTTTTTGAAAATTACAATTTGATTCTATCTCCAAAATAAAACTAAGTGAATGGATCTATTTTCAGGAAAAAAAACATGTAATTAAATATTTTCTTCAATATTGTTAGGCATCCAGTCCTCTAATCAATTATCCTTATTAAGATAAAGTCAAATTGGGAGAAGTCCCTATGAGAATTGAACACAGGTTTCTGAGGAAATGAAAACACAATTGTAAAAGGTATCATCTTTCAAAAGAATCATTTAAACTAAGGCATGCCTGTTAAAGTACACAGAAGTTCATATGGCCTTATACAAAAACAGTGAGGTGGTGAACCCACTGTCCCACATTCCTCCCTCAATCAACACGAGAAAAATCAATGGATCTTGGGATCTTAAGTGTTTGCAGAATTTTGTGAAGCCGATTTCCATCTATACTAAAAAAAAATCATGCTTATTCATTCAAATATTCTGAAAATGTTTACTTTATGCGAATAACTAAAGTTTGAAACCAGCCGGGGGTGGGGGTGGTGAAAGCAAGCCTGCCTAATCCCTTATCGCAGGGATTAAAATTGGGTGGACTTGGATGGAAAGACAGACAGACTATGGTGCTATCGAAAAAAAACGGGGATATCTCATGTTCAATTTTCCTTTTTCACCACCGAAATCAGATAAATGATTTATCTGCAGCCTGTGGGAGCTTGCTGTGCAGAAAATGGCTGCTCCATTTAACCACATTGCTGAAAGCAATAGCGAGTACATTTCAGTGATTTATAGACTGCATCTTGTCCACTGTTCTGGCACCGTGTAGAAACCGTAGGTAGTTTTTAACATTTGAAATGAAGTGGAAAGGTATGTAAAAATCACTGGGCCCGGCTGTGTATCCAGCTGCAGACCCTGCAGTCGGGGCTGCACGCCGATGAGGGCACAGGCCCGGTGAACCGTTCCCCGCCTGTCTGTCTGTACCTTTACAGTCAAACACGCTGCTGTTGTGATACTCGAGAGCAGACAGTTTCCTACGGAACATTTTCGCCTCCACCACGTTACACGCCAACAGCACAGCGACGGGTCGTCCCCGCAAATCGGCCCGCAACGGCAAAGGCGTCAACGCGTCACCGACTAGGCCGCACTTCGCCGCGACGCGATGATGTCACTACCACCGCGGGTTGAACGCGCCTGCGCTCTTCGCTGTCCTATGACGTCACGCGGGCTGGTCTCCCCGAACAACCGCCGTGCCAGAGTGTTTCAACAAAACTTTATTGATTAAGCGATCACATCACTCGACGTACCTCACTAAACCCAGTACGAGTCAGCTCTCAGCTACCCCCCAACCTTTAAAAAAGTCTTAATTCGAGAATAGGTGAGAATATGATAAAACAATGAACTGCGGATGCTGGAAATCTCAAACAAAAACAGAAATTGCTGGAGAAACCCCTTAGGCCTTTGAAGAGAGTGAAACAGAGTTAACACTTCGGCTCCAGTGACCCTTCTTCGACAGTTCTCCATCTCCACACGCTGCCGTCCAATCCTGCTGACTCTCTCCAGCAATTTCTGTTTTGGGTGAGAATATCGATATGGAATATTTGAAGTGACTCCGGTGACCAGTCCCGCAAAAACCCATTGTGATGATTGACAGGGATGAGGGCGGAGTAGTGGAAATTGAGATGAAGTGATGTAATCTCCTAGAATATTTTTCAAAGCCACCTTCTCATCCGCTTGATAATAATACCACATCGTGAAAGATGTTTAGTCTTTTGAATCCAATATGGCATCTAGGAGCTGTCATATCGGAATCGAAATGTTAACTGTGTTCCTATCTCCACAAATACTGCTAAACCTGCCCAGTTTCTGCAGAAGTTGAAACTTTATTGCTGGAACAGCACAGCAGGTCAGGCAGCATCCAGGGAACAGGAGATTCGACCTTTCGGGCACAGGCCCTTCTTCGGCCTGTGCCCGAAACGTCGAATCTCCTGTTCCCTGGATGCTGCCTGACCTGCTGTGCTGTTCCAGCAATAAAGTTTCAACTTTGATCTCCAGCATCTGCAGACCTCACTTTCTCCTCAGTTTCTGCAGAAGCTCGTTTGTGTTATGAATGTCCAGCATCTGCTGGACTTTATTTTTACCGCAGTAAGAGTTTAGATAAAGGTTAACCCTAACTCCCAATTTTTTTCTTAGAAAATTGAGATAAATTGATAATTTAATTTTTGTAATGCAATATCACCATATTGACTTCCAATATTTTAAAACAATACTTCGATAAACGACTATACAGTACTCCCCTCCCCAATGCCTTGTTTGTGGCGAACATTTTTTTCTCGACTATTTAAAAATTTTACTTACCATTGATTTTAGGTTACGATTTTGGATTTTTCACGATAACTTCTCAGGTTTACAACAGGAATTATTAACTGAGGTGGTGTTACATTTTCGGGAGAAAAAAGAATCCTTGTTCCCGGCACAGTTTTTCTGCTTAATGAGTTATTTCTTGTAAATTGGACGATGGAAAAGAGGATGTACGATTCTCTTTGTCAATGCTTAATGTTGTAATCGAATGTTCCCTCGCTCGCTTCCCCTTTTCCCCAGTCCACTCCTTGCTGCCCACATAATTGAACTGTACCAAATTGCTTCACTGAAACCTTTTTTGTCCTTTCGCTGCAGTGGGAATTACTTCCACTGCAGGACTTTATCAACTTTCGCCAATACTCCCACTATGTACACCGCCCTTGGCTCTTTCTATCGCCTCTATTGGATTACTGAATTCACCATTTGCCAGTTTAGATTAGATTAGATTAGTTACAGTGTGGAAATAGGCCCTTCGGCCCAACAAGTCCACACCGCCCCGCCGAAGCGCAACCCACCCATACCCCTACATTTACCCCTTACCTAATACTACGGGCAATTTATCACGGCCAATTCACCTGACCTGCACATCTTTGGACTGTGGGAGGAAACCAGAGCACCCGGAGGAAACCCACGCAGACACGGGGAGAACGTGCAAACTCCACACAGTCAGTCGCCTGAGGCGGGAATTGAACCTGGGTCTCAGGCGCTGTGAGGCAGCAGTGCTAACCACTGTGCCACCGTGCCACCCAAGAAGGAAGAAGTTGTCTGGGATGTCTCATTTTCCAATGGATGAAAAAAAACGACATGCTAATGTTCCTATCACTTCTTCCTACATCTGTGGGACCTGTGGAGGACCACTTCCAGTTCTCTCTCTAGTTTTCCACATTTCCTTTTAATGAGAGAAAGAAAAGATTTTAAGTGATCTTATAACGTTTTGGTTTTATGCCACTCTAGGTCTTAAAATTCATTTTGACCTGTGAATTTAAGAGACAAATTAATGGCTCACTCAAAAAATTGTTACGCTTAATGAGTTAATGTATAGGTATCCATTTTTATGATGTAAAATAGGCACAAATTTACAGTCATTTTGAAAAAAGATTACATATATAACAGGTTGAGAAAAGAAAATAATTTACTAAAAATACTGTTCTGTTATGCTAATCAATAAAAAAAAGGAACATTTTGCATTAAAATGCTAAAATAAATTATTAACCAGTAACCATAAAATCATCCAAAGTGGTCAGTCTCTATTAAATGTAGATTCTCCTCTTGTCAGGCTCACACTGAGACCTCATTCCAAGTAATTTAGAATCTGTGGATTTATGAGATATCTCAGCTTGTTGGTCTTCCAGTATAAAGAGTTGCCCTCAACTGCTTGTTGCAGACTGTCACATTCAAGGTCCAGAACTATGCGCTGAGGGACACACTAAAGGTTGGGTCAGCTGTGAAGGCACAAATGGGGAAAGACCACCAACCAAGGTCTTTCTGCCAAAATATAAACAAGAGTCCTTTCAGTTGTCGGACCCCCTCATTGCCTCACAGTGAAAGTAAATAGATTCCTGCATGAGTATAAAATGTCTTTGTTTTGCAACACAGGGAAGCTCTGAAGATTGACGGATTTCAAAGTGTCTTTTTCTCTGCAAAAACTACACAGAACTGTTTTAGGACCTTTTGGATTATTTGTAGATCGTTTTTATAAGTAAAGTATATTTTCAAAAGTAATAAAATGAGATATCTCTGTGTTAATCCAATTCAGTCCCTTCAGTCCAGCTCGTTCATCCTGACCTATCCTAAATTAATCTAATCCCATTTGCCAGCACTTGGCCCATATCCCCCTGAACCCTTCCTATTGATATCCAGATGCTTTCTAAATGTTGTAATTGTACCAGCCTCCACCACTTCCTCTGGCAGCTCATTCCATACACGCATCACCCCCTGTGTGAAAAAACTGCCCTTGGGTCACTTTTAAATCTTTCCCCTCTCACCGTAAACCTGTACCCCCTCGTTCAGGACTTCACCAACCCCGGGGAAAAGGCCTTGTCTATTTACCCTATCTGTTATTTGAAGCAACTGACAGATGAACTGCAAATAGATGCAGAGAAAAAGACACTTTGGAATCCGTCAATCTTCAGAGCTTCCCTGTGTTGCAAACAAAGACATTTTCTACTCATACAACGTACACGACATAAACATGTAACAGAGGAGTAATGGAACAATGATGAAATCAAATACACTGAAGTAAGAATCAGATACACTGAAATAAAGCAGTGAAGTTTTAGAGACAGATGTCACACCAAGGTAAAAATGACTGCAGATGCTGGAAACCAGATACTGGATTAGAGTGGTGCTGGAAAAGCACAGCAGTTCAGGCAGCATCCGTGCTTTTCCAGCACCACTCTAATCCAGACGTCACATGAACACAAAAGCCAACAAAGAGAGCAGGTGGATAAACTACAAAAGGGTAACTAGGGAGAGAACAGGTCCCCTCAAAGATCAGCAAGGTGGCCTTTGTGTGGAACTACAGAAAATGGGGGGGATACTAAAGTATTTTGCATCAGTATTTACTGTGGAAAAGGATATGGAAGATATAGAATGTAGGGAAATAGATGTTAACACCTTGAAAAATGTCTGTATTACAGAGGAGGAAGTGCTGGATATCTTGAAACGCATAAAGGTGGATAAAACCCCAGGACCTGATCAGGTGTACCCTAGAACTCTGTGGGAAGCTAGGGAAGTGATTGCTGGGCCTCTTGCTGAGAGATTTGTATCATCGATAGTCACAGGTGAAGTGCTGGAAGACTGGAGGTTGGCTAATGTGGTGCCATTGTTTAAGAAGGGTGGTAAGGACACGTCAGGGAACTATAGACCAGTGAGCCTGATGTCAGTGGTGGGCAAGTTTTTGGAGGGAAACCTAAGGGACAGGATCTCCATGTATTTGGAAAGGCAAGGACTGATTAGGGATAGTCAACATGGTTTTGTGGGTGGGAAATCATGTCTGATATGATTGAGCTTTTTGAAGTAACAAAGAGGATTGATGAGGGCAGAGCAGTAGATGTGATCTACATGGACTTCAGTAAGGCGTTCGACAAGGTTCCCCATGGGAGACTGGTTAGCAAGGTTAGATCTCATGAAATACAGAGAGAACTAGCCATTTGGATACAGAACTGGCTCAAAGGTAGAAGACAGAGGGTGATGGTGGAGGGTTGTTTTTCAGACTGGAGGCCTGTGACCAATGGAGTGCCACAAGGATCGGTGCTGGGTCCACTACTTTTTGTCATTTATATAAATGATTTTGATGCGAGCATAAGAGGTATAGTTAGTAAGTTTGCAGATGACACCAAAATTGGAGGTATAGTGGACAGCAAAGAAGGTTACCTCAGATTACAACAGGATCTTGATCAGATGAGCCAATGGGCTGAGGAGTGGCAGATGGAGTTTAATTCAGATAAATGCGAGGTGCTGCATTTTGGGAAAGCAAATCTTAGCAGGGCTTATAAACGTAATGGTAAGGTCCTAGGGAATGTTGCTGAACAAAGAGACTTTGGAGTGCAGGTTCATAGCTCCTTGAAAGTGAGTCACAGGTAGATAAGAAGGCATTTGGTATGCTTTCCTTTATTGGTCAGTGTATTGAGTACAGGAGTTAGGAGATCATGTTGTGGGAGTACAGGAGTTGGGAGATCATGTTGCGGCTGTACAGGACATTGGTTAGGCCACTGTAGTAATATTGCGTGTAATTCTGGTCTCCTTCCTATCGGAAAGATGTTGTGAAACTTGAAAGGGTTCAGAAAAGATTTCCAAGGATGTTGTCTGGTTTGGAGGATTTGAGCTATGGGGAGAGGCTGAACAGGGTGGAGCAGTTTTCCCTGCAGCGTCGGAGGCTGAGGAGTGACCTTACAGAGGTTTACAAAATTATGAGCGTCATGGATAGGATAAATAGACAAACTCTTTTCCCTGAGGTGGGGGAGTCCAGAACTAGAGGACATAGGTTTAGAGTGAGAGGAGAAAGATATAAAAGAAACCTAAGGGGCAAACTTTTCACACAGTAGGTGGGTACATGTATGGAATGAGCTGCCAGAGGAAGTGGTGAAGGTTGATACAATTGCAACATTTAAAAGGCATTTGGATGGGTATATGAATAGGAAGGGTTTGGAGGACTATGGGCCGGGTGCTGGCAGGTGGGACTAGATTGGGTTGGGATATGTGGTCGGCATGGACAGGTTGGACCAAAGGGTCTTTTTTCCATGCTATACATCTCTATGACTCTATGTCTAATTTATAGTAAAGAGGCATACAGCATGGAAACTGACCCTTTGGTCCAACCACTCCACGCCAATCATGTTCCCAAACTAAACTAGTCCCACCTGCCAACAGTTGGCCCATATCTCCCCAAAGCTTCCCACTCACAAACTTATCCAAAATATCTTTTTAAAGTTTCTAACTCTGCCTGCATTCATCACTTTCTCTGATAGTCCATTTCACACACGTGCCACTCTCTATGTAAACAATGTTGCCCCAATAACCTTTTTAAATTTTTCTCCTCTCAACTTGAAAATATGCCCCCTACTTTTGAATTCCCCACCCTAGGGAAAAGACCCTTATCATTCACCTTTTCTATACCCCTCATGATTTTATAAACCTCAATAAGGTCTCCCCATAACCTTCTATGTACCAGTGAAAAGCCCCAACTTTTCCAGTCTGTTTTTATAACTTGAACTCTCCATTCCTGGCAACATCCTGGCAACCTTTATTCTGAACCCTCTCCAGTTTAATAATATCCATCCTATAACATGGCAACCAGAACTGCACACAATACTCCACATGACTCCTGGCCTCACCAATGTCCTGTATAACCTCAATATGATGTCCCAACTTCTATGCTCAAAGGTCTAGACAATGAAGGCAAGCATGCTAAACACCACCTTAACCACTCTCTTCACCTGTGGTGCAAATTTCAAAGAATTATGTACCTATACCCCTAGGTTACTCTGTTCTATAATATTACCCAGGGCCCTACCATTAATTGTATAAGTCCTGTCCTTGTGGTATTACCAAAATGCAATATTTCACATTTATCCAAATTAAAATAATTCTGCTACTCCTCAGCCCATTAACACGATGAATTACAATCTCTTTGTAATCTTAGACAACCTTCTTCAACGTCTACTATGCACCAATTCTGGTGTCATCTGCAAACTTGCTAACCATGCTTCCTATATTCTCGTCCAAATTATTTAGATTAACAAAAGTGGACCCAGCAATGATCCCTGTGGAACACCATTGGTCCCAGGTCTCCAGTCCAAAAAATAATCCTCGACCACCACTGTCTGTCTTCTGTTGTTAAGTCAATTTTGTATTCAATTGGCAAGTCGCTCTGAATCTCAAGTAATCTAGAGCTGGAAAAGCACAGCAGATCAGACAGCATCCGAGAACCTGGAAAGTCAACGTTTTAGGCTGAAACCCTTTGTTAGGACTTTTCTGCTCCTCGGATGCTGCTTTTCCAAATTCTGCTGTGCTTTTCCAAATTCACATCTATTAACTCTGGCTTCCAACATCTGCAGTCCTTACTGTCCCATGTGATCTAACTTTGCTGATTAGATTACAGTGTGGAACCTTGTCAAAGGCTTTACTAAAGTCCAAGTAAACAACATCTGCCACTCTGCCCACATCAATCTTTTTGATTACTTCATTGTGTTACAATTATACATTTAAAATCTTATGACTATAGTTCATTTAAATATGGTTATTATTGTAACTTTGTGAGAGCGTTGGACTAAATGAACTGAGCTAAACCACAAATGCATTTCAGTCATGCTATGCTCTGCTTTCAGGCAACACCTAAGGGAAATCAATCCAAACACTGAATCTCTAAGCTGCTTAAATTTTGCAATTCTAAGAGTGTGTACTCCCAAGGATGGCATTTACTTTTGAGGTTTAGGGATTTTGGGAATTCTGATTTTGGGAATAATTTTCCTACATTTACCTCAATATTTGCATATTTAGTATTGCATATTGAGTATCTTATTTGTTATCAATAAGTTTTATTTCTGACTTTTTGAACCTTTGTTGCAGCAGTTAAAATAGATCAAATTCCACTGGGGATTTCTTTCTTCATTTATGGAGTTTAGAAGGAAAGGTCATCAGACAAACCAGAGGCTGGTCACTTCATCCATGAGTCATAAAACATGGTACTGGAAAAAGCACAGCAGTTCAGGCAGCATCTGAGGAGCAAGAGAATTGATGTTTCGGGCATTAGTCCTTCATCAGAAACGATTCCTGATGAAGGGCTAATTCCCAAAACGACGACTTCTCTGCTTCTTGGGTGGTGCTTGACCTGCTGTGCTTTTTCCAACACCAAGCTTTTCAACTCTGACTCTCCAGCACCTGCTGTCCTCACTTTCTCCTACTTCATTCAAGAGGCAAGCTACAAAATCACGGCCTGCTGTATGATATCTGAGAAGATCAGCTTCCTCCAGTTGTGTTAAAATTTATAGAAACATATAAATTTATGAAAGGGATAGATAAGATAGAGACAGCCAAGTTGTTTCCGCTGGTGGATGAGACTAGGACTGGGGGACATGACCTCAACATTAGGGGGAGTAGAGTTAGGGCAGAGATGAGGAGAAATTGCTTTTCCCAGAGGTAATGGATGTATGGAATTATTTGCCCAAAGAAATAGTGGAGGCAGCTTCATTAAATATATTCAAAACACAGTTGGGTGGATTTTTGCATGATAGGGCATTAAGAATTATGGGGATAATGCAGGTAGGAGGAGCTGAGATGATGGATAGATCAGCCATGATCTTAATGAATGGCAGAGCAGGTTCGATGGGCCAAATAGCCTACTCCTGCTTCTACTACAATGAAACAATGAAAAACAACTGCATTTCTATAGCTTCTTTAAAGTAGTTAAACACCTCAAGCCATTTCACAGGGACATTATCAAACAAGATTTGACAACAAGTAACGTAAGTGTATATTAAGACAAATGACCAAAGCTTGGTCAAAGAGGTTGATTTTACAGTGTGACATAAAGCAGGAAGAAAGAAGAAGAGAAGATAGGTGAGAAACTTAGAAATTAAAAGCATTGAGTGAATTAAAATCAGGGAGTTTTGGGCTGAAAGAGGTTCCACGGTTAAGATGAGGCCTGGCTGTGGGTGGATTTGAAGACAAGCATGAAAATTCTAAATAAAAACATAAGAACTATGGACACTGAAAGTAAGAACCAAAAACAAAAATTGTAGGAAAAGCTCAGCAGACCTAGCAACATTTTTGGAGAGAAATCATAATTAACCTTTTGGGTCCAGTGACCCTTCCTTAGAACTGATGGAAGCTAGGAAAATGTAAGGGAGGGTGGAGGAGGTAAAGAGTAAACATGAGTTGGAGATAGTACCCAAAGAGAGAGAACAGTTGGACAGACAGAGAACTGGATAACGATCAGCCTGGGAGAATGATTAGCTACCGATAGGGATAATTAGTAGCTAATAATGTGTTATGTGTAATAGCTGACCTTGTGATAACAAGGTCTGGTGTGTGGGAGGTTGAGGTAAGGACATGGGAGAAGATTTCTCAAACTCTAAAATTGGTGAATTCAATAATGAGTCCAAAAGGATGTAGAGTTCCGAAGTGAAAAATGAGGTTGCTGTTGCACATTTTGTTTACCTTAGACATTGATCAGTTAAAGTTGATTTCATTAATACCATTAAATCTATGTTCTCACCTGGTGTGGAGAGGGGAGGGCAGGTCAGAGAATCTCCTCATGGGTCTGGTTCTGGGCCTGGCCAGGCAGGCAATAAACAGGTCCAGGCAGCAGGCTATGGAGGGGGTCTTTATGGCTGATTGCTTGCTCTTCTTCTGCAGTTATGTTTGGGCCTGAGTGTCCTTGGAGAAAGAGCAAGCGATGTCCCACAATAACCTCAAGGTTGTCAGGGAGAGGTGAGCATTGAGGGGAATGGGGTGTTTTATTTCCCCCTCCAATTCTATTTTGATTTAATCCCTACCCTCCCCTTCACTTTCTTGTTCACTTAGGCATTGCCCTTGAAGAGATGGGCACTGTTTGTTACTGGCCACTCAGGTGTTTGGTCTTTCTGGTGGTGGAATATGAATAAAGTTTTCTGCACTTGTAAAAATAATGAATCTATGTCCTGTCTTTTGGACATCTCCAGGCGACTCCCAAACTTGCTAAAGCTAAAAGACACAGCAGACTTCATTTTCCCCTTTACTTATTACTGCACCTACCTTTTCTGAGTACATTACTTTTTAATAATAGGAACCTCTGTGTGTGTATCAATGGTTATAAGAGTAAGGCAGGCAAGTGGATTTGAGGACTATCAGATCAGCCATGAACTCATGGAATGGCAGAGCAGACTCGATGGACTGTATGCCTACTTTTGCTTCCATATCTTATGGTTCTTTTAAGATTTTTTTTTGATACTGTGCTCCTTAAGGCATAACTCTTAAGTTTTAGTTAATTTGTTTATTAGTCCTTATCAGTTATCCAAAAAAGCATAAGAAGCTGAGAGCAGTTCCACAGGGTTTTTCTATTGTCCAAGGATTTCTGCAGCTCACTGGCTTATAGTTGTGAAATGAGAGTTGACATTTTGATCTCCTGCCACATTTGCACAAAGAAATATTTACCAGGTGCTTCTGTGCAGGAGAGACCAGTGCGACAGAAGATTGTGACCTCTGTCAGACCCATGCTAAACAGAAGATATACAACTGCACTGGGTAGTTTGAAAGCTCTTGAACATAAATAGAACTGCCTTCTTTGCTTCCTAAATGAGTTCCACCATCCCCGCACCCCAAAAAACCAATCACCCCACATTCTTGCCTAACCGCTCCCCAGTCACTGCTGTGCTCAGATTTCTGAATGCATGACCTAACTTAGAGGAACCAAACAGAAACCATAACCAAAAATACACATGTTATCAAATAATTTGGTTTTGGAGGTGAAGAAGGAGTGTTAGAAATGGTTTATTCAATTTTATTATTCAGATAGTGCCAGGCAATCTTTTACATCCACCTGAACAAGCTGACAAGGCTTTAAACCATCTTCTGAAAAGTAGCACCTCTGATAATGCAACAATTGAATAGCAGCACTGAAGTGTCAGCCTAGAGTAAATGCTTAAATCCATGCTGGAGATAAACTCAATGTTCGAAGTCAGAGACAACAGGTACTATTGAAATAAACTGCCTCTGTTCAGAAGTTACTATTTTGACAGCAACATACAAGGATATTTTAGAAGGGAGTGTAGTGCTGGAAAAGCACTACACTGATGAAGGGCTTTTGCCCGAAACGTCGATTTTGCTGCTCCTCGGATGCTGCCTGAACTGCTGTGCTCTTCCAGCACCACTAATCCAGATACTGTGGATTTCAGCTGTAGTTTTTTTTGTCTCTAACAAAGTGCTTTAAGACGGCCTGTGGTCATGAATGTTTCTTTCCACTGATGCAGTCTCAATTGCTTAGTATTCTCAGCACTGTCTTCATTCATTCAATTACATTTGTACATGCATGTAAACCAGAATCAGAATCGCAGCCAATATAGCTGTGATCATGTGCATGCTGGTGCATTCACTTCAGCCATAGGTGAAAGTGAAGACTGCAGATGCCAGAGATCGGAGTTGAGAGTGTGCTGCTGGAAAAGCACAGCAGGTGAGGCAGCATCCAAGGAGCAAGAGAATCGACGTTTCAGGCATAAGCCCTTCATCGGGAATGCTTGTATATATCCTTGTATGTAGCTGTCAAAATAGTAACTTCTGAACAGCGGCAGTTTATTTCAATAGTACCTGTTGTCTCTGACTTCGAACATTGAGTTTATCCCCAGCATGGATTTAAGCATTTACTCTAGGCTGACACTTCAGTGCTGCTATTCAATTGTTGCATTATCAGAGGTGCTACTTTTCAGAAGATGGTTTAAAGCCTTGTCAGCTTGTTCAGGTGGATGTAAAAGATTGCCTGGCACTATTTGAATAATAAAATTGAATAAACCATTTCTAACACTCCTTCTTCATCTTCAAAACCAAATTATCTGATAACACGTGTATTTTTTGGTTATGGTTTCTGTTTGGTTCCTGATGAAGGGCTTTTGCCAAAAACTTCGATTTTGCTACTCCTCGGATGCTGCCTGAACTGCTGTGCTCTTCCAGCACCACTAATCCAGAATCTGGTTTCCAGCATCTGCAGTCATTGTTTTTACCTGGAATCCACAGTAGACAGGGTTGAAGGCTGGAAGAACACAGCAAGCCAGGCAGCATCAGGAGTTGGAGAAGTCGACGTTTCAGGTGTAACCCTTCTTCAGGACTGGGGGTGGGTGTAAGGGGAACTGCGAATAAAGGGGTTTGGGCAGCAGAGTGGTGAAGTGGGGATAGGTGAAGACAGGCAGAGGGTACGACCTGGTTGGTCAATGGGAGGAATGAATCCAGTAGGGAGGGGGAGAGGCTGGGCTCGCAGGAGTCAACCAGGCTTTCAACTGCCCGTTTCAATTCCCCTTCCCACTCCCTTTCCAACATGGCCATCCTTGGCTTCCTCCATTGTCACAACGAATCCAAACGCAAATTGGAGGAACAACACATCATCTTCCACCTGGGCAGCCTACAGCCCGGAGGACTCAACACTGAGTTCTCCAATTTCAAATAACCTCCCTTCCCATCTCCCGATCCCTTCCCAGCACCCTCCCCCCTCCCTTCCATCCTTCCCAGCCACCTGCCAGATTCATTCCTCATGTTGACCAACTAGGTCGTACCCTCTGCCTAACTTTACCTATCCCCACTTCATCACCCTGCTCCCGCCACCCCCATTATCTGCAGCTCTCCCGTACACCCACCCTGAGTCCTGAAGAACGGTTACACCCAAAACGCCTGCACCTCCTGATGCTGCCAGGCTTGCTGTATTCTTCCAGCCTCCTGCCTGTCTTAAAGCACTTGACAGGCAATTCAGTACAGCTGATGTGTAATCACTGTTTAATGTGTGAAATGTAGTGGCTAATTTGAAAACAACAAACACAGAAACAGCAATGTGATAATGAGCAGATAACAGATAATATATGTGTTTTTGGGAGGTTGATTAAGGGATGAAGATGGGGTATGGGCATGTTGCCTGGTAGTGCTATTTTTAGCACCTGTCTGCTTCTGTCTCCAATGGGGGCTTCAAGCCCCCTGTATGCCAAAAGATTATTGCAGTGAGGTTAGGAGATATGGGAGGGGGATTGGGTGGTGGCAAGTTAGAGATTGCTTGACCAGGGGAGATAATGAGACTGAAGTGAATTTAGGATGTTGAAGAGACAGTGGATTAAAAGAGAGATGGTTGGGAAAGAAGCAAGTTAATTGAAGGATTGAGGGCTACATTCCTGCTCCTCCTCCTCTACAAACAGTGCAGCAGAGGCACTTAGCTGTAGGTTCTAGCCTTTTCTGTCTACTCAGGTCTTGAGCAATCAAGCTTGTAAGCCATTTTCTAAACTACTGACAGTTCTTTAGGAGAGGGAAAGGGACTTGGAAATGTACATTCCAAGCATCATTTTGCAACATTGTTCTAAATGTGTATGGAATGTCGAGGTTCCACGAACAGTAGTCCAAAATTCATTTTATTTTTATCATGCTTTCTTGGAACTCTGTGGTGTTAATTCCTGATGAAGGCCCTCACTACATTTCCTGACTTCACTCTGGATCAAGAGAATCCCTATGGTTTCATCTGAGAAGAAGTCTCCTCTTATGCTACATTCACTCTGCAGATATTTTGATTTACTTCTTTGCCAGTTTATTAAACTGCTTGCCATCAAACCTGATTCTTTGAGCCACCACAGGACTTTAAGACCTGCAGCTGCTTATAGCTACCAGGAGATCTACCCTCAGAAATTTGTCAGACTCATCTATTTTGTGCCATCCTCACACATCTACTGTAGCTCATTTATGTTGTGTGAGGTAATAGTTCTGAAAGGATCAATGCTGGAGACTGCATTTAGCTCCACCCAATCTGATGAAGTCTTAAGATTTACGTGGGGAAAGGGAGAACATTTTGGGAACTTTTTGTTTAAAGACCTACATCTGCAATTAATAACAATATCTAACTTGCACCCAATTGCTGTTGTGTAATAAACTCTGTCTTGTTTATGATAAGAACTTTTCATTAAGCAATTTTCCTCTACAACTGGAAAGCAGGTAGATTCTTCAACCCCCAAGGAGGCTGTTGACAGCAAACTACCCCAGTCATAAGCTGGTAATGTTTGGCACATATAACAATTCACATCTACTTTTGCTCATCTGAAGCCACTCTGTGACATCCAATATCTGACTCCCCCCTGCTTCTGCTGATGGCCATGATCTCTTTTCATCTCTGATTAAATGACTGAAGTACTAATATTTTCTGGTTGTCACATTTTAAAAGTTATTTTTGCTCTTGTGATTTCCAGTACTTTTTAATGTGTCTATGGTCTCTCTATGGAATTCGGGCAAACATCCTAGATCCACATTTCAAAGATCTATGTTCCTCCAGTGGATTGTAACTCATTTCAGGTTTTTGAAACATACAGGAAAAACAGACAGAATGTGGCATCTTAGGACATTTTTTTCCCCTTTCCACCATAAGTTTCCGTTTTCTTGTTAGCACAACCTTCATCTTCACAAAATTACTTATATTTCTATCCATGATCAAGTTCTTTCTCCAAAGGGAATTACTTTTTCAGATATTAACAAGCAGTTGTGTATTTCCAGAATACAAACCCACTCTCCATAAAATGAGTATAGCAGGCTGTTCCAAAAGCCCTAAAACTAAGATGCACCACTGCGCTCACTCAGCAGCCTAACTTTCCAAATCTCCTACAGTTCCTCACCCACTTAACAGCTTCTCTCCGTCATCTCTATGTGTGCCACAAGACACACATTTTGATCTCGCCTCTCTGAATTTGTTGTTGGATGCCAGCTAGTATTAACTGAAGTTAACGTTTCAGAAAGAAATATGCTTTGGAATAGATGTCAGAGGACTTATTAGGTTCCCGGGAAGACATTATTTCCTAGTGGTCTTCATGTTTCAAAGGGACATTCAGAAGTAATGCAAAGAATGGAGAATTGAATGGTAGCAACAACGTGAAGTCACCAACATACACGTTGAAAGCATTAAAACATTGTTACTAAAAGGAGTGAGGATAAAGATACCGCTGGCAATTATAACAGACAGCAGGTACTGGAGAATTGTAACAGAAGAATTAACTGCAGGAATGTTTGGGATATGGTCAACAGATGCTTTAGAAGCAAATTGAAGGACAATTATACTATGAGTTATTCTAAATGGAATAATAACATTTTCAAAATTAGTTTGACATGGAACATTCTGAAGAAGAGGTGCTACTGAACAGACAGAGGACTTTGTAGGGAAAGGCTTCAGCCCAGTAATTTTTAGTTACAGCTTCATCCAATTGCATTGTGTTGGACAATGAATGCAGATCCACAGTGTTGGAATCGATTCATTAAAAGGTTACCTAGTAAGGGGCATTATAAGATTAAGGAATTTAAGAGATTTGCCTGCCTCAGGTTTGGGGAACTGTGATTGACATCACAAAAGAAGAATGGTGATTCCCAGTAGAATATTATAGTTGTGGTAAACTACTAGTTCAGCTGCAAAGAACTTAAACCAATGAAACATTAGTGCTATAGACGCAGGAATATTGAATATTCTTTAAGGAAATCATACACAAGGAGCAATCTGAGAAAACGTTTGCTAATACAATGTAATGTGGAAAACAGATCTCTTGGGATAATGTATATTTGACAAAGGCTATTGCTGAGAAAAGTTTGTGAATTTGCATTGCTGACGTAAGGAAATGATTGAAAGAAAATAAATTTCCAAAATAAAATGAAATAATGCAATTGCAATAATTAGACTGTTTCACAAATGAAGGTGTTTTCTCCACGAAATCGATGAAAGTCCTTGAAGAGGGAATCCTGGTTGCATGAGGAGTTACAACAAAATGAAAAAAATAAATCAATTTTGTTTTTGGATACTTTTGTGACATGCCATAAAAAGGGAGAACATGGGAAGTTGACAGTATTGTATGGAATATGAAAAAATCTTTCCATTAGTTATGATCAAGGACTGTTTGCATGTCTTCACAAATTTTATTGAAAAAGAGATCTGTTCACATAACAAGTAAGGAGATTGGGATTAATTCATTAATTAATTGACTGACAGGATCGATATAAAGTGAAAATCATGGGGAAATGTTTTTTTTAAGAAATCAGTGGGGCATAAAAGCATTCTCTGGATAGAAATAAACAAGAAAATAAATGAAGTGGAATCAGGTAAGACTGATGTATGGAAAGTAGCTGACCAGAAAAAAAGTATTTTATAGTTATGGCTGAGTAGAGATTAGATTCCCTACAAGTCCATAGCGACTCTCTGAAGAGTAACCCACCCCTTCTGACTAATGCACCTAATACTATGGACATTTTAGAACGGCCAATTCACCTGACCTGGATATCTTTGGATTGTGGAAGGAAACCCATGCATACACAAGGAGAATGTGCAAATTCCACACAGAGTTGCCCGAGGCTAGAATCAAACCTGGTGTTGTGAGGCAGCAGTGCTAACCACTGAGCCACCAGTAGTTAAGGTGATGTTTTTTTTTCTAAAATCCATAACAGTCATATAGTTTACTCTCCTGCTGACTGTGTTTCTCATGCTCCCTGATTTGTGCCTATTGTGGCACACTGGTAGTGTCTTATCCCTTGACCAGGACTGAGTTCAACTTACACTAGCCATGGAGGTGTTTCAAAACTTATTTAAACAGGTTGATTTAAAAATAGGAAAGATATTTTGGTATGCATCTCAAACTGGCTTGGGTCTGAATTGGAACATGAGAAAATATAAAATTACAGGGCAGTCCCACAAAGTACATCAGTTGTTCACACTACTTATCAATGAAATAATCTAACAACTTGGTCTCAATCTGACTCCGACAAATAATGGCTAAACTGGCAGACAAAATTCATCAGATTATCTTGTGATATACTGCAGTAGTCTGAGATGCCTCTGAATATGAAGGGAGACAATTCATCAAGAACACACATCAGCAAGAAGAGGTATGGAAAAGAAACCAGAGAAAGGAATGCCAGCAATCACGAGGCTAAGGACCAATTCCACCTTCCGAAAACACCTGCCAAATGAGTAGTCAGAGGTGTAGCTCTAGGATCAGGCTCATCAACCATACAAGGACCCAAAGAATCCATGACCAGTGTCATAGCGTCGTAGAGATGTACAGCATGGAAACAGACCCTTCGGTCCAACTCGTCCATGCCAACCAGATATCCTAACCCAATCTAGTCCTGCCTGCCAGCACTTGGCCCATATGCCTCTAAACCCTTCTTATTCATATCCCCATCCAGACGCCTTTTAAATGCTTTAATTGTAACAGCCTCCACCACTTCCGCTGGCAGCTCATTCCATACACATACCACCCTCTGTGTGAAAAAGTTGCCCCTTAGGTCCCTTTTATATCGTTCCCCTCTCAGCCTAAGCCTATGCCCTCGAGCTTTGGACTCCCCCACCCCAGGGAAAAGACCTTGTCTATTTATCCTATCCATGTCCTCATGATTTTATAAACTTCTATTAGATCACTCCTCAGTCTCCAATGCTCCAGGGAAAACAGCCCTAGCCTATTCAGCGTCTCTCTATGGCTCAAACCTTCCAACCTTGGCAACATCCTTGTAAATCTTTTCTGAACCCTTTCAAGTTTCACAACATCTTTCTGATAGGAAGGAGACCAGTGACAAGGGATTTCCCAGGCAGACAATTATACTTGTTAGGGAATGATTGCCAGCGACAACAACTGTAAACTAACTATACCCCTAGCCAAACTATTTCAGTACAACTACAACACTGACATCTACTTGGCAATATGGAAAATTATCTGGGTATGACTAGTCCACAAAAAACAGGACAAATCCAGCACACTCAACTACCATCCTATCAGTCATTAGAGATGTGATGGAAGGACTTGTTGACAAACGTTGTTTGCTTAACAATACTCTGGTTACTGACACTTGTAAAGGTTGTATCTTTACAATTTACTGTAATTTTGATTAGGAAAAAGTGAGGACTGCAGATGCTGGAGATCAGAGTCGAGAGTGTGTGGTGCTGGAATAGCACAACAGGTCATGCAGCATCTGAGGAACAGGAGAATCAACGTTTCGGGCAGGAGCCCTTCATCAGGAATGTAATTTTGACTGTCAACTGAATGGGGATAAGGCCAGTTTAGCAACAAAAGACTGAAAAAGGAATTTCTACCTTTTTAAAAAGTTGTTTCTGTTTTGAAAAGAGTTTCTGAAATTCATTGTGTTTACACTGCTGCTTCATTCAAGAAGCATGAGATGATGTTTGTGGATGGTGTAGCTCAGGGGTCTGTGTACAATGTGAGATTTGGCTGGCGAAAGATTGCTGATTGGTTGTGACTTTGTGACCAGTTGTGGATGCCAAAGACTATCAGCCTGACAACAACTCTCTCATTGGCTCCTGGGTAACCAAACAGCTTGTGGGTGTGAATGATACTGGCAGAAACCTTCAGACTATTGAAAAAACAGATGGCGTGTCTCTCCAGTAAAATACCTGAAGCCTGGAGAAAGACAGTTTATTTTCTCCTACAAGTTGATGGAAGCTGCTGCTTTTACCCAATAAGACAGTTTTTGTAATTCATGAACCAGTTATTCTGTGACGAAGTGAAAGAACCTGATGGAAATGATCAGAGGACTGAACAATTGGGAAACAAAAGAAACATTCCATTGAATGTTGAGGACTGGAGCATTTGAAGCGTTTCCCAGGAATTTATTTTCCCACCACTGAGAGGACCATTTTTTTGTCTTTATGTGTGTCAGACAAAAATTGCTGGAGAATCTCAACAGGACTGGCATCATCTGTGGAGAGAAAGCAGAGTCAAACTTTCGGTTTCAGTGACCTCCGTATCAAAATGTTCTGAAGAAGGGTCACTGGACTCTTAACTGCCCTCTGAGCAATTAGAGACAGACAATAACTGCTGGCCTAGCCAGTGACGCCCTTATGAATAAATGTTTTAAAAAACTGGGGATCTTCACTGATGATTGCACAATGTTCAGCACCATTTGCGATCCCTCAGATACTGAAGCGTCTTGTGTCATTATGCAACATCCAACAGGAGCTGATGAATGGCGGTTGTGCCACACAAGCTACCAGCAATAAACACCTCCAACAAGACAGAATCTGACCATCGTCCGTTGGCATTCAGTGGCACAGCCTTCACTGAATCTCCCACAATCAACAACAAAAACAAATTACTGGAAAAGCTCAGCAGGTCTGGCAGCATCTGTGGAGAGAAGTCACAGTTGATGTTTTGGGTTCCTCTGAGGAAGGGTCACTCAACCCAAAACATCAACTCTGATTTGTCTCCACAGCTGCTGCTCGACCTGCTGAGCTTTTCTAGCGATTTCTGTTTTTGTTTCTGATGTACAGTATCCACAGTTGTTTCAGTTTTGTTTAGTATTTATGCTCACTATCAACATCACAGACATTACTATAGGCCAGTAATTGAACCAAACCAACAATTTAAATACTTCTGACTCGTGATTCATGCATTGAATATAGGAGTTGGAACACATGTTGTGACTGTATAGGACATTGGTGAGACCACCTTTTGAATACGGTGTTCAATTCTGGTCTCCCTATTATAGGAAACATGTTGTTAAACTTGAAAGGGTTCAGAAAAGAATTACTTGGATGTTGCCAGGATTGGAGGGTTTGAGCTATAGGGAGAAACTGGGGTTTTTTTCCCCTGGAGTGTCAGAGGATCAGGGGTGACCTTATATAGGTTTATAAAATCATGACGTATTGATAGTGTGAATAGCCAAGGTCTTTTTCCTCCCAGAGTAGGGGAGTCCAAAACTAAAGGGTATAAGTTTAAGGGGAGAGGGGAGAGATTCAAAAGGGACCCGAGGGGTAACATTTTCACATGGAGGGTGGTGCGTGTATGGAATGAGCTACCAGAGTAAGTGGAAGGCTGGTACAATTACAACATTTCAAAGGCATCTGGATGAGTATATGAATTGGAAGGGAGTTTGGCCAAATGCTGGCAATTGGGACTAGATCAGTTTAAGATATCTGCTCAGCGCAAACAAGTTAGACTGAGGGTCTGTTTTGTGCTGTGCAACTCCATGAATCCCTATTGCCTGTCCACCATCTGCAAGGCACAAATCATGATGGAATATTTGTTTGAATGAGTGCAGTTCAAACATCAATGAAGCAGCTTGACACCATTTAGAACAAAGCATCGCACTTGACTGGTATCCTTTCACATTTAGTCCCTTCACCACTGATGTAAAGTAGCCTTAATGTGTAATATTTACAAGATGGATTGCAGTATCTCACTCAGACTCCTGTAAGAGCATCTTGCAAACCAGCAATCTCTGCAACCTCAGAGGACGATAACAGCAGATGCATTGGAACACCATCACCTGCTACTTCCCCTTCAATTCAAACACCATCCTGCTTTGGATTTATATTGCTGTCATTCTGTCACTGGGTCAAAATCCTGGGACTCCCTTGATAACTGCATTGTGGATTTGAGTAATCCCCAAGGAACAGCAGCAGTTCAAGGAGGCAGCTCACTACCACCATCTCAAAGAAAAAAAAATGCTAGCCACACACACACCTTGGGATTTTTAAAAAAAAATCTTGGACAGACAGCAGGTAATAAATTGTTACACAAGTTCATGGTAGTATGAATGATTTGGAGATGCCAGTTTTGGATTGGGGTGTACAAAGTTAAAAATCATACAACACCAGGTTATAGTCCAATTGGAAAGGTTTAATTGGAAAGCACACTAGCTTTCGGAGCGCCGCTCCTTCATCAGGTGATGGTGGAGGACACAATTGTAAGGCACAGTAAAGCAAGAATTTAATGTGTGACGTAACTGAAATTATAGATTAAAAAAATACCTTGATTGTCTGTTGAGTCTTTCATCTGTTTGAATACCACGATAGTTTCACTTCTTCCTTGCGTAAATCACAAAACCCTTTTTTAAAAGTTACATTCTCTGGTTAGCTGTGACAATTAATGTTAGCTAGACAATATGTTAAAGGTGTTAGTCCCCTGTGTTCCCTGTCTATGCCATGATGTTTAGATTAATTCTAATCTAAAAAGTGAGATAACAAAGTTTTACATGAATTCATGCAGTTTTTGAGCAAAGTACAAATTCACCCCACAAAATGTGTGTGTGTATGTGGGTCTTTGTGTCTGTCTATGTTGGGGGTTGTGAGTGTGAGAGAGTGTATGTGTGTGTGTATGTAGTGGAGTGTAGAGTGTCTTACGTTTGTGAGGGGGTGCATGTGAGAGTGTAGGAGTGTGTGCATGTGTCTGGGTGGGGGGTTGTGTCTGTGAGAGAGTGTATGTGTGTGTGCATGGGTGGAGAGTGGTCCAAGTCTCTGAGAGGATGCCTGAGAGAGTGTGGGAGTGTGTGTGTCTGTAAGGGTGTGTATGAATGTGTGTGTGTGTGTGTGTGTGTAGGAGTGTCTATGTATGTGTATAGTGCAATGGTGGTCACCTGTAATGTGACATGAACCCAAGGTCCCGGTTGAGGCCCTCCCTATGAGTACTGAACTTAGCTATCAGCCTCTGCTCAGCCACTTTTCGCTGCTGTCTGTCCCGAAGTCCACCTTGGAGGATGGTCACCCGAAGGTCCGAGGTCAAATGTCCTGGACCACTGAAGTGTTCCCCAATTGGGAGGGAACACTCCTGTCTGTTGATTGTTGTGCGGTGCCCATTCATCAGTTGTTGTAGCCTTTGCTTGGTTTCCCCAATGTACCATGCCTCAGGGCATCCTTGCCTGCAACGTATAAGATAGCCAACGTTGGCTGAGTCACATGAGTACCTGCCATGTACAAGGTGGGAGCTGTCCCCACGTGTAATGGTGGTATCCATGTTCACACTCTGACATGACTTGCAGCGCCTACCATGACAGGGTTGTATGGAGTTGTCCTGAGAGCCGAGCAGCTCGCTACGAACAATGATTTGTTTGAGGTTTGATGGTTGTTTAAAGGCAAGCAGTGGAGGTGTGGGGAAGGTCTTGGCGAGGTGCTCATCCTCATTGATAATGTGTTGCAGGTCATGAAGAACACGGCATAGTTTGTCAGCTCCTGGGAAGTACTGAACAACGAAGGGTACCCTGTCAGTTGCAGCATGTGTCTGTCTCCTGAGGAGGTCATTACGGTTCCTTGCTGTGGCACATCAGAACTGGCGGTCGATGGGTTGAGCATCGTACCCCATTCTTGTGAGGGTATCCCTGAGTACTTCCAGGTGCCCGTCACGTTCCTCCTCATCTGAGTAGATCTGGTGTACGCGTAAGGCTTGTCCATAGGGAATGGCTGTTTTAATACGTTTTGGGTGGAAGCTGGAGAAGTGTAGCATTGTGAGGTTGTCTATGGGTTTGCGGTAGAGTGTGGTGCTGAGGTGTCCATCCTTGATGGAGATGCATGAGTTCAAGAATGAGACAGATAGTCGAGAGTAACCCATGGTGAGTTTGATGGTGGGATGAAACTTGTTGATATCATGGTGTAGTTTTATCAGTGACTCCTCGCCATGGGTCCAGAGGAAGAAAATGTCGTCAATGTCCCTGGTGAATAATGTTGGTTGGAGATCCTGCATAAAGAGATCTTGTTCGAACCTGTGCATAAAAATGTTGGCATATTGGGGTGCAAATCTGGTCCCCATGGCTGTTCCATGTGTCTGGATGAAGAACTGGTTGTCAAAGGTGAAGGTGTTGTGATCGAGGATAAAGCAGATGAGTTTTGGGTGGAAGACCTTCCCCACACCTCCACTGCTTGCCTTTAAACAACCATCAAACCTCAAACAAATCATTGTTCGTAGCGAGCTGCTTGTAGGATGGTGTTTGGAAATTGGCAGTTGTTGGTGTTTAGTACTGAGGCTGTTGCAGTGATGCCATAATTGTGGGGGATGCTGGTGTAGAGTGCGGAAACATCCATTGTGACGAGCAATGTTCCCGGTTCGACTGGTCTGTGTGTGCTGAGTTTCTGTAAGAAATCCGTAGTGTCACGACAGAAGTTGGGGATCCCCTGTACAATAGGTTTCAAGATGCCTTCAACATAATTTGTACTTGCAGAGTTACATTGGACTTTGCTCAAAAACTGCATGAATTCATGTAAAACTTTGTTATCTCACTTTTTAGATTAGAAACAATCTAAACATCATGGCATAGACAGAGAACACAGGGGGCTAACACCTTTAAAATATTGTTTAGCTAACATGAATTGTCACAGCTAACCTGAGAATGCAACTTTTAAAAAAGGGTTTTGTGATTTACACATGAAAGCAGTGAAACTATCATGTTCTTCGAACAGATTAAAGACTCAACAGTCAATCAAGGTATTTTTTAATCTATAATTTCAGTTACATCACACTGTAAATTCTTGCTATAAATTCTGTGCCTTACAACGGTGTCCTCCACTATCACCTGACGAAGGAGCGGCGCTCTGAAAGCTCGTGTGCTTCCAATTAAACCTGTTGGACTATAACCTGGTGTGTGATTTTTAACACGGTAGTATGAATGTCTTGAGGAATAGCACCATTTCTAATCTTCCCCCTTAATGCTGCATTTATTAATGAAGTATATCATTCATAATACAGTTCAAAATGCATGTAAGTGAAATGTTCTGAAGATTTTATTTAAAACTGATACATTGTTCACATGGCATGAAAATGTGCAATACATCAGACTTTGTTCAAGTTTCCCTATACAAAGCTAACAAGGGTATACAACCAGAAATACAATACACATTTTTACAATGCACTCAGTTTAAGAAAATTCACACATCCCTTTTATTCTCACTATCAGATATAGCATTCCTGTAGATTCATTTAGGCACTACAACTCACTGCTGCCATGAACACAATTTAGAGAAAAATTAGACTCAACAAGCCATAGTCATACATGTCAGTCTTTCTTAGTTTGTAATGTTTTCAATGTAGTTGCTTTGGTTAATGTATCAGTTTGTTCAATGATAATTCTGACTTTTCTGTGCTAATGCGGGTCTAATACTATGATAAATCACTCCTTTGATTTAAACTGGAAATGAAGCAGCGGGCTTGTTTTGACAGTGTAATGGCAGATGTTAGTACATGCAGATCTAAGAAAGTTAGCAATTGAGTAAAAATACATATCTGAAAATATCAAAAAGGTTTGCTAAAAGGCGGTGAAACAGTCGGAGGTAAAATTATCTGATTATTCACAGAAGTTGAGACCTGTTTGTTCATCTGCGCATTACACTGTCCAATAAACTTTACTGCTGTTTTAGCCAGGTTAAAAAAAAACAAAGATTGTATTAAGGGATGAATTCTTTTGGTTTTAAAATTGTTTGATTGTGTTAAACTTATGAACAAATAGAAAATTTTGTCATCTAGTCTTTTTTTCAGTTCCTTGTATACAAAGCTACTTATTGACAATTGATCTTGCTTTTCAAACATTGTCATGTATGTCTATGTACTATTGTTTGCATGCAAGTTTTACTTCCAGTAAAACATCTGTTATATTACAATGTTTAATTTGGTATAAACAGTTTATATAAATGGTTTAATGACACATATTTCTTATAGTGTTCACAAGCATTAGTGAGAGAACAGGGCTGTTAAGAAATAGGCTGTGCTTCATTAACAGTTAGAATTTGAAATTAAAACCTTGTATTCTATATATTTACATTGCATCATTTTCGATCATCTAAACTAAAATCAATTAAAAGGGGAATGGCTGGAACACTTCCATGCAATTCTTTTGTTGCTATCACAAATATTAGGATCACTAAATAGCATGTGTTACTTGTACTAGCAGAAACTATAAGCAACTATACACAAATGTTGGAGGAGCACTAAGATTTTAAGAAAATACACAAGCTGCCAGCTTTGATGTTTTACAAATGACACTCCATTTGCCAAAATGCTTGTTAGTAACATTTCTCTTCCTTGAAAATCAGCTCTCAAAGCAAAGTCCAGCATATCATTGTGCTACTCTAATGCAAAAAGCACATAACCAAATGTTAAGGTACAACACCACAGTAATCTATCTTATTTGTATACTTTGCCACTTAAATTAAAATTATTTTGAAGAACAATTATCATTCCAATAAAATTATACATTTTCCTCAGTATTTACCTTTCTTAGAACAACTGTCATACTTTAGACATTAAACTATCAAACATAATTTATGGTTTTTGCAAGAGCAAAATTGTTACACATCTCTACACTGTTTCATTCTAAGCTGTTTTAGAATCTCTATTTTCACAAGGTAGGTCTTCTGCTTCCATTCCCAATAAGCTGACAAGATTCTTTAAACATGCACATCCCTGTAGCTTCCAGGCTTTGCTAAAAATTCTGTGGACATAAAGGTGTCCACATAGGTAAAATTCAACATCATTGTTCAGAACAGCCTGATTTTCAGGCTGTGTGAGACTTTACAGGACAGCACAAAAGAACTTCTTCTCTCTGAAGGGGTTTTCTGATGCAGGAACTGGTGTCAGCAAAGGATCTTCTTTAGCATGGGCTTCGCAGTAAGCCATCAAATCTGCTGCTGCTTTGGATACCTGGAATATATAAATAAAAGTTAGGCTTTTTTCAGTTTTATGTTTAGACAGTAATTAAATGATCACCTGCAAGGAAAAGAAAAAAGTCAAACAGAGTCAGGTGCTAGTTTTTCCACCAGAGAATGCCATAGCCATACCTTTAAAAATTGTTGCTATAGCGGGAAATCAGTGACATTCATACAGAACACCTTGACTCAGCAACAACAATTTGCCTCTTAGAAGCACCACTCCAAACATTTGCGCATAGAATCCAGAATCATTTTTTGGAGCAGTAATGAAGGGGTGCTGCACCCAGGGTGTCATTTATCAGATAAAATGTTAAATCAAGTTTTCACTGTCTACGTCGAGTCAAAGGAAGCTTGGTACTGTTTGAAAAAGTTTTAATCAAGGTTTATTCCTCATCCAACATCATAAAGACAGTTTTGTTTGCCTATTTGCCTCATTACTATTTACGGGGACTTTCCTTCTCACAACCTGCCTGTGGCTTCTGATTATATTTCAAAAATATTTATATTTATAGGGCGGCAGTATGGAATGCCCTGACTTGAAAACAAAGTTATTACTAGTTCTTTAAATGATCTTAGGTTAAAATTAGTAGACAAAGAAACTGTACAAACATGCTGTAACTGACACAAGAATTACATATCAGATTCCAGTACCTTCAGCTTTCATGCTTTTGCATTAATGTTTAAGCAGCTAGATTACACATCAGGAATAAAGTCAGAGAGCCTGAAGCGTGGAGAGATAAGCTGGAAGAGGGTGGGGGTGGGGAGAAAGTAGCATCGAGTACAATAGGTGAGTGGGGGAGGGGATGAAGGTGATAGGTCAGGGAGGAGGGTGGAGTGGATGGGTGGAAAAGAAGATAGGCAGGTAGGACAAGTCACGGGGGCAGTGCTGAGCTGGAAGTTTGGAACTAGGGTGAGGTGGAGGAAGGGAAAATGAGGAAACTGTTGCAGTCCACATTGATGCCCTGGGGTTGAAGTGTTCCGAGGCAGAAGATGAGGCGTTCTTCCTCCAGGCGTCTGGTGGTGAGGGAGTGGCGGTGAAGGAGGCCCAGGACCTCCATGCCCTCGGCAGAGTGGGAGGGGGAGTTGAAACGTTGGGCCACAGAGCGGTGTGGTTGATTGGTGCGGGTGTCCCGGAGATGTTCCCTAAAGCGTTCTGCTAGGAGGCGTCCAGTCTCCCCAATGTAGAGGAGACCGCATCGGGAGCAACGGATACAATAAATGATATTAGTAGATGTGCAGATAAAACTTTGATTGATGTGGATGGCTTCTTTAGAGCCTTGGATGGAGGTGAGGGAGGAGGTGTGGGCGCAGGTTTTACAGTTCCTGCGGTTGCAGGATGGGAGGGTGGGTTATAGGGAGGCGTCGACATGACCAGGTAGTCACGGAGGGAACAGTCTTTGCGGAAGGCGGAAAGGGGTGGGGAGATAAATATATCCCTGGTGGTGGGGTCTTTTGGGTGGTGCTGGAAATGTCGGCAGATGATTTGGTTTATGCGAAGGTTGGTAGGGTGGAAGGTGAGCACCAGGGGCATTCTGTCCTTGTTACGGTTGGAGGGGTGGGTTCTGAGGGCAGAGGTGCGGGTTGTGGACAAGATGCATTGGAGGGCATTTTTAACCACGCGGGAAGGGAAATTGCGGTCTCTAAAGAATGAGGCCATCTGGTGTGTTCTGTGGTGGAACTGGTCCTCCTGGGAGCAGATACGGCAGAGGCGGAGGAATTTGGAATATGGGATGGCATTTTTGCAAGATGTAGGGTGGGAAGAGGTGTAATCCAGGTAATCAGGGAGTCAGTGGGTTTGTAAAAAAATGTCAGTGTCAAGTCGGTTGTCATTAATGGAGATGGAGAGGTCCAGAAAGGGGTGGGAGGTGTCAGAGATGGTCCAGGTAAATTTAAGGTCAGGGTGGAATGTGTTGGTGAAGTTGATGAATTGCTCAACCTCCTCACGGGAGCACGACGTGACGTCAATGCGGTCATCAATGTAGCGGAGGAAGAGGTGGGGAGTGGAGCTGGTGTAATGATGGAAGATGGACTGTTCTACATAGCCAACAAAGAGACAGGCCTAGCTGGGGCCCATACGTGTGCTCATGGCTACCCCTTTGGTCTGGAGGAAGTGGGAGGATTCGAAGGAGAAATTGTTAAGGGTGAGGACCAGTTCGGCCAAACGAATGAGAGTGTCGGTGGAAGGGTACTGTTGGGGATGTCGGAAGAGGAAAAAACGGAGGGCTTGGAGGCCCTGGTCATGGCAGATGGAGGTGTAGAGGGATTGGATATCCATGGTGAAGATGAGGCATTGGGGGCCGGGGAAACGGAAGTCTTGGAGGAGGTGGAGGGTGTGGGTGGTGTCTCGAATGATGTGGGGAGTTCCTGGACTAGGGGGGGATAGGACAGTGTTGAGGTAGGTACAGATGAGTTCAGTGGGGCAGGAGCATGCTGAGACAATGGGTCGGTCAGGCTGGTCAGGCTTGTGGATCTTGGGAAGGAGGTAGAACCGGACAGTGCGGGGTTCCCAGACTATGAGGTTGGAAGCTGTGGGTGGGAGATCTCCTGAGGTGATGAGGTTCTGTATGGTCTGGGAGATGATGGTTTGGTGATGGGGGATGGGGGTCATGGTCGAGGGGGCAGTAGGAAGAGGTGTCCTCGAGTTGGCGTTTGGCTTCAGCGGTGTAGAGGTCAGTGTGCCAGACTACCACTGCACCCCCTTTATATGCTGGCTTGATGGTGAGGTTGGGATTTGAGCGCTGCGCGTTGTGAGGGTGAGAGGTTGGAGTGGGGGAGGGGTGTAGACAGGTTGAGGCGGTTAATGTCCCGGCAGCAGTTGGAAATGAAGAGGTTGAGGGCAGGTAATAGGCCAGCGTGGGGTGTCCAGGTGGATGCAGTGTGTTGGAGGTGGGCAAAGGCATCCTCGGAAGGTGGGCGGGTGTCCTGATTGTGAAAGTAAGCTCGGAGGGGGAGGAAGAAGTGTTCGACGTCACGGGATGTATTAAATTCATTGATGCGTGGACGGAGGGGGATGAAGGTGAGTCCTTTGCTGAGGACTGATCGTTCATCCTCAGTGAGGGGAAGGTCGGGAGGGATGGTGAAAACTCGGCAGGGCTGGGAGCTGGGATCTGGTGTGGGTGTGGAGCTGGGAGTGGGGGCGGAGCCGGTAACTGGAGTGGGTGTGGTGGTGGGGGGAATAGGGGTGGAGTCAGGAGCAGGGGTAGTGTTCCCCTCAGGGTCCTGAGGGCCGGGAATGGTGACAGTGGGATGTGGGGGGCATGTCTGCAGAATGCAGGTGAGTGGCGTTGGTGGGGGTGGAAGTGGTGACAGACACGGCAGTAGAGGTGGCGGAAGTCACTGAGCGTGTGACATCAGCGATGATTTGATGGGTGGAAGTGATTTCACGTGTGATGCATGAGGAATTGAGAGGGGTGGAAGTGGTTGTGGGAGTGGCCATGATGGGGGAGGAAGTAACATCAATCAGAATGGGGGTGGCAGCTGCACCAGCCGCATGGCTAATGGTGACCAATCAGTTCCAGAGGCCGGGGGCCACATCCTGCACCTCCGCCCTCAGACCCCACCCTCCAACCGTAACAGAACGTCCCTGGTGCTCACCTTCCACCCTACCAACCAAATCATCCGCCGAAATTTCCGCCACCTCCAAAAAGACCCCACCACGAGGGATATATTTCCCTCCCCACTCCTTTCCGCCTTCCGCAATGACCGTTCCCTCCGTGATTACCTGGTCAGGTCCACGCCCGCCTACAACCCACCCTCCCATCCTGGCACCTTCCCCTGCCACCGCAGGAACTGTAAAACCTGCGCGCACACCTCCTCCCTCACCTTCATCCAAGGCCCTAAAGGAGCCTTCCACATCAATCAAAGTTTTACCTGCACATCCACTAATATCATTTATTGTATCCGTTGCTCCCGATGCGGTCTCCTCTACATTGGGGAGACTGGAAGCCTCCCAGCAGAGCACTTTAGGGAACATCTCCGAGACACCCACACCAATCAACCACACCGCCCTGTGGCCCAACATTTCAACTCCCCCTCCCATTCTGCCGAGGACATGGAGTTCCTGGGCCTCCTTCATCGCCGCTCCCTCACCACCAGACGCCTGGAGGAAGAACGCCTCATCTTCTGCCTCGGAACACTTCAACCCCAGGGCATCAATGTGGACTGCAACAGTTTCCTCATTTTCCCTTCCTCCACCTCACCCTAGTTCCAAACTTCCAGCTCAGCACTGCCCCCGTGACTTGTCCTACCTGCCTATCTTCTTTTCCACCCATCCACTCCACCCTCCTCCCTGACCTATCACCTTCATCCCCTCCCCCACTCACCTATTGTACTCGATGCTACTTTCTCCCCACCCCCACCCTCCTCCAGCTCATCTCTCCACGCTTCAGGCTCTCTGCCTTTATTCCTGATGAAGGGCTTTTGCCCAAGACGTCGATTTTACTGCTCCTCAGATACTGCCTGAACTGCTGTGCTCTTCCAGCACCACTAATCCAGATTACCCACTGAACCTAACTTCGAACAAGGTAGCACTATTCCATACTAATATGTATGGGGCTATATGTTCTTGGATGTTTAGGAGCTCATAGCCAAATATCTAAAGGATGATAAATTGGGTTGGGGTTCAAAATGGCCACAATGGAGCTAGCTACCAATTTCCAGCCTGTGAACAGACCCACTAGCATGACCATTAAATTCCATCATTAAGATGCTGCCACATGTATTGAGGTCTTCCAGCTTTCATCTCAGAGTTTCTGCATGCATTGTGTTTTGCTCTTGTAACGAAGGTCAAATGATTGGCTTGTGGTGAATGCAAGTCAAAAGTCTAGTTTGTAGATAATACATATGTTGGAAATTTATAATGAGTCAGGGATTTCAAGGCCCATAAATCAATTATATTGTTGACAACTGTGGAGGTGGTGGTTTACTAGATGAATATCTGGAGTTGGTGGGTTGCCTTATGTTGAAAGGTTGGACAAGTTAAGATTGTATTCAACAGATTTTAGAAAAGAGAGCACTTGATTGAAAGATATAAGTGTAGTGATTGTAACAAGGTCAGCCAGGTAGAATATACGAGATCCCTGATTGAGCCAGATAAACAGCCCCAATCAGGGAACTCTGGCTGACATATAAGCAGGAGTGTCAGACACCTTGATATTCTGAGGGCTGGCTCTGAGGAAGCTAAACCACTGTCATGGACTTTCCACATATAAATAAAGAGTAACTTTGAGACGAGAATGTGTGAGAATGGTGTAGTAAGTCGATCAACCATGATATTTCTGAATAGTGGAGGAGGCTTAAGGAAATGAAAGGCCTGTGCTAAATGTGTATATCAAGATCTCTGATGCACAAAGACTTAGACATTGCATTTTAATCTATAAACTGATCTCTAGTTTCTTGTAAAATAAAGCGTACTTCTTTGTGGTGTCTCTACCAAGATGTAACTGCACAAACCTGAATCTGGAACGGACAGAAATTAGCAACTTTAGAAATGTCAGGGAATGTTGCAGTGTAACCAAATGCTGAAGTGAATGAATACAGTCGTCTACTTTGTTCAGCTCTACACATTAAGAGGAAGAATAGGTTCAGCTCTTGGCCTTATGGGTAAAAGTACAATCCAACACATCAGTAAATCACACAGATAGAAGGGTCCATCAACAATTCCCAAAGTGCTAGGTTAGCTGACCTCAAAAGTCATGAATTGTGCACTACAATTTTATCAGTTGTCTCTGTCTAAAGAGGAACAAAAATCAACCAAGGTTTCTGCTAATAGCCATCTATGTTTGACAAAATATTTGTGTGAATATTGGGTGGAAACAGGATCAACATGACTCATTATCCTCTAAGGTCTCATTTACCAACACTCACTACCAGTACCGCTGGAACTGGTCAACAGGAGTTGGTACTTTCAGGACAGGAAGTCTGAAAACATTTACTAATCTGATGATAATATTGTTTAACACTTCAGAAATACCTCAATATCAGAAATAGCTTTAGCTTTTATTTTTGTTTTGCTGCAAAATTATGTGCCATTCTCACCCCTTGTTTTCTTCAAGATTTCTCACGTCAGATTCAGTCAAGAAATTAAAGACCTTGAATTATTGTTGTGCAGTAAATGCCTAGCAACTGTCTGCCTATTGTTTTACCAGCAGGGATAAATATCAAAGAAAATGACAGAGTAATAACAGGAAATGGATTATCGGATTATTAATCATTGGAACACTAAATCTTCCACCTTGCTTCCATTCTGAGATTATTCTCAATGGCCTGCTACAGTGTTACAATAAAGACACACCACAAGCTGAATGGACTGCATCTCATCTTTCAATCTCAGAATTCAACAGATTTCTGCAAAAAATTAAGTTCAACAATGTTAGATTATAAACTCTATCTTAGCACTTAAGGCTTTAGGCACAGTGCTGTATGTACTGTATCACTCTATGAGTGGGCTATGATGAGATGTGTGGAGAAGGGTTAGTATCGTGATGATTATCTCCAAATTGGGAGCAACTCACTGCCTCTTTTATGTATCTGTCAAATGGGAGGCAAGTTTTTTTTTGCTAGACACATAGCTACCAATTAAACTGGATTATTTTGTTATCATAGAGACATACAGCATGGAAACAGACCCTTCGGTCCAATCCGTCCATGCTGACCAGATATCCCAACCAAATCTAGTCTCACATGCCAGCACCCAGCCCATATCCCTCCAAACCGTTCCTATTCATATACCCATCCAAATGTTTCTTAAAATGTTGCAATTGTACCACTTCTCAGCCCATTGGCCCATCGGTCCAGATCCTGTTGTAATCGGAGGTAACCTTCTTTGCTGTCACTACACCTCCAATTTTGGTGTCATCTGCAAACTTACTGACTGTACCTCCTATGCTCGCATCCAAATCATTTATGTAAATGACAAAAAGTAGATGACCCAGCACCAATCCTTGTGGCACTCCACTGGTCACAGGCCTCCAGTCTGAAAAACAACCCTCCACTACTACCCTCTGTCTTCTACCTTTGAGCCAGTTCTGTATCCAATTGTCTAGTTCTCCTTGTATTCCTCGAGATCTAACCTTGCTAATCAGTCTCCCATGGGGAACCTTGTCAAACGCCTTTCTGAAGTCCATATAGATCACATCTACTGCTCTGCCCTCATCAATCCCCTTTGTTACTTCCTCAAAAAACTCCATCAAGTTTGTGAGACATGATTTCCCACGCACAAAGCCACGTTGACTATCCCTAATCAGTCTTTGCCTTTCCAAATACAGGATTCCCTCCAACAACTTGCCCACCACCGAGGTCAGGCTCACTGCTCTATACTTCTCTGGCTTGTCCTTACCACCCTTTTTAAACAGCGGTACCACGTTAGCCAACCTCCAGTCTTCCGGCACCTCACCTGTGACTATTGATGATACAAATATCTCAGCAAGAGGCCCAGCAATCACTTCTCTAGCTTCCCACAGAGTTCTAGGGTACACCTGATCAGGTCCTGGGGATTTATCCACCTTTATGCGTTTTAAGACATCCAACACTTCCTCCTCTGTAACATGGACATTTTTCAAGATGTCACCATCTATTTCCCTACATTCTTTATCTTCCATATCCTTTTCCACAGTAAATACTGGTGCAAAATACTCGTTTAGTATCTCCCCCATTTTCTGCACCTCCACACAAAGGCCGCCTTGCTGATCTTTGAGGGGCCCTATTCTCCCCCTAGTTACCCTTTTGACCTTAATGTATTTGTAAAAATTCTTTGGATTCCTCCTTAATTCCATTTGCCAAAGTTATCTCATGTCTTAAATGTCTTATTAATGCCACAACTCTCATCATTAATATTCAGCTGTCAATTTCACCAGATGTCGAGAATTTTAGCTATCTGATACCAGTTAGGATCTTGGCCACAATCAGCCAGCCTGTCACTCAGGGTGGTCAGAATCAGGATGCTGCCCACATAATTGGGGAGGAGATGAACGTCAAGCAGCCCACCACCTGTTTTGAATCTTTCTGCCTTATTGTGGGCTGCTTCCCTAGGAAAGCAAAAAAAAAAGGAGAGCTCTAAAGGGAGATGAAAGCACGTGGCACAGTGATTATTTTGGCACCGGTGGGAAGATGGCCCGAGTGAGGGAATAAGCAGTGCTGAGGGCATGCAGGGTTAATGCTGTCGGGGCTTGGAGTGGGTAAGAGCAAGTAGCAAAGGTGTCGCAGGCAACAGTGAGATTGGCAGAGCACGAGCCTTGCTGGGAGGAGTGTACATAGCAGAGATAAAAAGTGTGTGAGATATAACCGATATGATTGTGGCACTTACACAGATGAAGTGGGGAAGGTCACTGACCTTCCTCCTACATAGCATTTTGGAGGAGTCCATAACAAACACTGTGCTAACCCTAGATGGCAATCTCACACCAAGTTGACATTGTGTGGTCTCATGAGCACTTGTGCCAGTCCCATGGGGTGAGGAAGTCCAGTATCTGAACTACCCCCTTGACCAGGATCTCCGGGCTTCTGCCTGCAAAACGGCCTCCAATTTCTCCTTGCCTGATATAATAAGGGGCAAATTTCAGGAAGCATGCAGGACAATTCTATCAGACAGTGCTTGTCCAGGTGCATAATAGACTTTAAAAATTAGTGCATCACCAGGGATTGTGGTCAATTCCAAAATAACAAGTGAATGGGAGTTGTTCTAGGAACAGCATGTGGTAAAATGGAGCTAGAATTGGACTAGAGGTGCCTGAGGGGTGTGGTAGATTGTTAAGGAGGCAAGTTTTGAGAAGATAGTGAGATTCAGCTCACAATCTTTCTTCAGTTCTGATAAAAGGTTATCAATCTCAAGTGTTAACTGTTCCTCTCCACAGATGCTGTCTGACCTGCTGAGCAATCCCCAAAATATTTTAATTTCAGGCTTCCCAAGATCTCAGAATTTTTCTTTGGAAACTATTGTTACCAACTTTGTTTTGCTTCTGAAATATAATCAATTGAAGTTGTTTCACGCAAGAACTTGTTAATTTGGTTTAGGGTTTGTGCCACAGACTGTTAGGATGGAGAATTTTTACTTGCAGTTTCCTTTAGTGGCAGTAACTGGTGTTGATCATGTAATTGAGGGAACATGCAAACTGCTTCCTCAGAGAGGCATAGATATCAGCCATGCATAGGTTTTCTAGCCATCTCCCAGAAGTGGTTTGCATGGCAATGCTCTTTCAGGCCTGCTTGCTCTGATTTGAGGCTGTTTATGCAACGTTTGAAGCTAAAGCCTAGGAAGATGATTTTAGAAACAAAAATAAAAAGTGCTGGAAAAGCTCAGGTCTGGCAGCACCTGTGAAGAGTAATCACAGTTAACGTTTCAGGTCTGGTGATCCTTCCTCAGAACTGATTGTGGTTAGAAATATGTTAGTTATATGCAGAAGGTAATTGGGGGTGGGGGAAGAACACGGAGTAAGGAGTAAGCGATGGGTAAGGATAGAGCCCTGAAAAAAAAACAGATCGACAGACAAATGAGTTGGCTAGAAGTGTGAATAGCTGTTAGTGGAAACTGGCGAGGGCAGAATTCAGATGTTCACTTAGAAATGCACTTTACTTGCACTTCCCACAATCTAGTCACTGCACTCACTACTCACAATGTGGTCTCCTCTACACTGGGGAAATGAAGCATAGACTGGACGACCACTTCGCACAACATCTGACCGCAAAATAAAAAGACACCTCAGCTTCCAGTTGCCTGCCCCTTTAACACACCGCCCTGTTCCCTGGCCAACATTCTGTCTCAGGCTTGTTGCAGTGCTCAAGTGAAGCTCAGTGCAAGCTGGAAGGACAAAACTTCATTTTCCACTTCGGGACCCTGCAGCCCTCTGGCCTCGATATCAAATTCAATAACTTTAGGGCTTGAACTCCCCTATGTCCTAGCCCCTACCCCACACACCACACCTTGTTATTCACAGTCTGCCATTACACAGTACCTATTGTTAGACACTAACAGTCTCCATTAGTAGCTATTCACCCTCTCAGCCAGATCATTATCTATTCCTCTGTCTGTCCCACTGTCCTTCTCTCTCTTTGGACTCTATCTGCACCTATTTTGTTTACTCCAACCCCCTGCCCCATCCTATCTTCTGCACATAAACTGACATTTTTCTAACTATCATCAGTTTTGAGGAAGGTTCACCAGCTCAGAAACGTTAACTCCGATTTCTCTTCACAGATGCTGCCAGACCTGCTGGGCTTTTCCAGCAATGTTTTTGTCCCCGATTCACAGCATCCACAGTTTTTTCGGTTTTTAAGATGATTTTAGAAGAGTTTGTCAATTACCTTATGTCAGAAGACATTTCACAGTTGTTTTACATTAATCATATGACTCAGACATCATTATTAAAAGAAGTTCACACATGTCCAAAGATGGCTTCTAACAGATCATGAAGTAGTGCTGGAGTTCCCCTTCTGCAGCTGAGTGGTTTCTGTCCTTAGCCATAATTTTAAAAGTGAAACTGTGATTCATTGAACTTTAGACATGCAACCTGTAATACTCCCATTACTTTTTGATTGGAATAATCTCTCTCATTTGTCCTTAGATCTAGTCGTGCTTCTGCACGACATTTCAAACTATTTCCCTATCAATGCCACATTTGTCATGTGAACAACAACAGAATATTGATGTGAAAGCAAAATACTGCTAATGCCGGATATCAGAAATTAAAACAGAAAGTACTCAAAAAACCTCAGGAGGTTCATCAACACTTGGAGGAGAAGGAGCATTGTGAAGTCACATTGGACTCAAAACATTACCTGTTGTTTGCCAGACTGAGTTTCTATAGCACTTTGTCTTTATTTTATCATAGAATATTGATGTTGGACCTTGTATAGTAGTTATTCCTGACAGTCATTTCACCCTTTGTAATGCATTCAGTCAATGTATTGCAGTGCATTCATTCTATGTCTTAGAATGAATCTCCTATGCTTTTGACATCAATCAGAGCCATATAATGAAACACAATTATAATAACATTAGATGTGACTACTGAAGGTCTCAACTTCTGCAGCTGCCATCAAAAATGTGTAGAAAGCCTCGTAGTATGAATACATTGATGATAATCTGACTGAAGTGTTTAAAGTAGTCATCTCCCTTCCCCTGAAACTTCTGGCTTTGTCTCAGCTTCCTCAGCAGGTAGATCACCTTAAACTCTGACTTCTTCACCAGATGCGGACACCAACATGAACCCTACGAATGTCATTCCTAAATGTTGCAACATTTATCTTTGGCCAATACTAGCCATCATTGTCACTGCTGCCCTAACATCATTCAACATCAGTAGCTTCATGAAAGTTCTGAGCTGAAGCAAACTCTTTGGCAAGGTCAGCACTCAATGGACTATTTAGTTTCCAGCCTATGCTGTGACTATTCCAACACATTCCTGCTGAAATGGCAAATTTTGGCCTGAATATGTTGTGAACACTGGTTATCTCCTTTGTTCTTTGATCTGGTATCCGGGTTTGATTCCAGCCTTGAGTGACTGTGTGGTGTTTGCACAGTCTCCCCATGTCTGAGTGGGTTTCCACCAGGTGCTCCGGTTTCCTCCCATAATCCAAAGATGTGCAGGTTAGGTGAATTGACCATGTTAAATTGCCCATAGTGTTCAGGGATATATAGGTTAGGTGCATTAGTCAGGGGTAAATGTAGGTTAATAAGGGAGGGGAACGGGTCTGCGTGGGTTACTCTTCAGAGGGTCAGTGTGGCCATATTGGGCCAAAGGGCCTGTTTCCACACTGTCGGGATTCAATACAAAAAATAATCTTGGTTGTTTTGAACATTGCATTTTGTACAAATTCAATTCAGACAGAAGGCCTCGAATAATAATGTAGCAGCTTGATACTTTTGAAATATTAATGGGAAAGAAGAAAGAAGAAACTGCTAAATGTAAAGACAAGGTCCAATTTCTTATTTCTGGGTGTTGTTTCATTGGTGGTAATTAGTTCTCAGACTTACATTTTTTTTCTCTTCAAATACTGCCTGCGTAAATCTGTGCAAATGACTTTTTTTGTCTCTCATGGGGATATTATCATTTCAGTACAGCTGCTGTAGGCATTGGGATTACAAAAATAATTCAAACAATTTGCAGAGATAAACGCATGTGATTTAATATTGAAATGCAATTTGATGATCCAATACAAGTGACTGCCATTGTCTACAAGCACCATCTACGCTGTCGACTAGACTGATAAAAAGAAATCTATTAACACTTTAAAGGATTGCTTTACTGTATTCATCTACTTACTGTGTATAATTCAATCAGTGACTCATAGAATACAATGATTTCTAGTTCCAGGGAAAAAAATGCCCAGGCTATAAATTTTAAGTAGTACAGATAAAAATGGAGTGCAGAGACTCAGAAATATATTGTCTATAATAAAAGTGCTAAATTCCTTTAATCTTGGCAAGTCAAATGCTATGAATTCCAAAAAGCAGTGACAGGAGCTAAAAGTTTGTTACACTTACAACTCACATACATGAGATTTAACACAAGAAAATAACTTCTCTATGGCATGAAGAAAGAGTGCAGACCAAACAAAAGAATAATATAAAGACAATTGAATTAACTCTTGTTCTTTTGCCACCGGAGGACAAGTGTAAAGAATAGGCTTCTGACCTTTATTCTATCAATGTTGGCTTCCATTTTTAGTTGTTCCACCATCTTTCTGGCTTGTGCTATGCCTGTTGTGTTGTTGCTCGCCATTTGATCTCTATAAAAGAGAAAACAGAATATATGTCAGTATAGTTACAGAATAAGAACATTGTTAAACAATATACACGTTGGTAAGTAACACACAACAATTATTAAGTGGAGACTTTTAAAGTAGAAAGGAGTTACAAATGTAGAACCACAAAAGTCAGTTCTGAGGCCTCAGTTCTTCAATGTTAGGAGACATTTTTCATATTAATTCCAAATCTTTGTTTAATTCAAGGCACATACTCAACCTTTCTCTCTTTGCTATTTTCTTAATTAAGGTGCATGAGATGAATGGGTCAAATATTCAATGTATCAATCACTAAACAATTCAGTGTTTTTACAAATCAAACAGCTGAATTAAATGGCAAAGTACTGGGTTGGCTTTAACAGAGGGGATGACACCGATATAAGATGAAACCAAAAACAGAAATTGCTGAAGAAACTCAGCAATTCTGGAAGCATCTGAGAGTTAATGTTTTGAGTCCAGTGACTCCTCATCTGATGTTTTTATGTATCCCTTCATTTTCTGTTTTTGTTTCAGATCTCCATCATCCGCACTTCTTTATTTATTATAGGATGGCAAAGTTATTTCCTAGATGATATCAACTTTAGAAAATAACAAATTTCATATTTGTCCTTTCTCTATGAACTTGGAACTGGACTGTACTGTGCTGTAACAGTTCAAATATTTCCATAACTGCTTACTTTAAATTTATTTTTTTCCACACTACTGCGTGAAAACAAGCCATTTGGCTCAACAAGTTCACACCAACCCTCCAAAAGTGTGACCCACCCAGAATCATTCCCCTATCCTGTTACCCTACATTTAGCCTGACTAATGCACCTAACTGAAACATCCCTGGACACGATGGGCAACTTAGCATGACCAATTCACTTAACCGACACATGGTTTGATTGTGGGAGGAAACCGGAGCAGCCAGAGGAAACCCATACGCAGGGAGAATGTGCAAAATCCACACAGGCAGTCGCCTGAGGCTGGAATTGAACCCAGGTCCCTGGTGCTGTGAGGCAGCAGTCCTAACCACTGAGCCACTGTGCCACAGGATCATAGGACAGAAATCATAGTAAGTTCTGTGTCCTATGATCCTGACCCAGTGGCTACCTGGACTATAATCTGGTGTTGTGTGATTTTTAATTTATACTATGAAGAACTGTGACGTAGAACTTTTAGTGTTCTCTATTTTTGTATTGAACCTATTTTAATACCTAAGATTTATAACCATGTACTTTATGTCAAAGATGACACCATATGTGGTGTCATTGCACACATTTCACCGTACTCCATAAGACTGAGAGACATATGAACAAAATTAGGCCATTCGGACCATTGCTTATGTTCTGTCATTCAATCATGGCTGATTTTTCAACCCCATTCTCCCGCTTTTGCCCCTTTGATCCCCTTGGCAATCAAGAACTTATCTTTGTTTTAAATATACTCAATGACCTGATCTGCACAGCCTTCCGTGGCAATGAATTCCACGGATTCATCACTGTCTGGCTAAATAAGTTTCTCCTTATCTCCATTCTAAAGGGTCTTCCCTTTACTCTTAGGCTATGACCTTGAGTCCTTGTCTCCTACCAATGGAAACATCTTCCCAACATTCACTCTGTCCAGGCTGTTCAGTGTCCTGTAATTTTCAATCAGATCCCCCTCCCCTCATCCTTATAAACTCCATCAAGTATTGTCCCAGAGTGCTCAAACATTCCTTGGGTTCCAACCTAAAATGTCGATTTTCCTGCTCCTCGGATGCTGCCTAACCTGCTGTGCTTTTCCAGCAACACACGCTCAACTCTAATCCCCAGCATCTGCAGACCTCACTGTCTCCTCATTCTTGTCTGGACCACTCCATGGCTAATACATCTTTCCTGAGAAATGGGGCCCAAAATTGCTCACAATATTCTAAAAATGTGGTTTGGCCAGAGCCTTATGAAGCCTCAGAAGTACATGCTTGCTTTTATATTCTAGTCCCCTCAACGACGGCACGGTGGCTCAGTGGTTAGCACTGCCACCTCACAGCGCCAAGGATCCAGATTTGATTTCAGCCTCAGATGACTGTCTGTGTGGAGTTTGCACATTCTCCACATGTCCGTGTGAGTTTCCTCTAGGTGCTCCAGTTTCCTCCCACAATCCAAAGATGTGCAGGTTAGGTAAATTAGCCATGTTAAATTGCCAATCTTCATAGTGTTCAGGGATGTATCGGTTAGGTGCATTAGTTAGGGGTAAATGTAGAGTAGTAGGGGAATGGGTCTGGGTGGGTTACTCTTTGGAGGGTCGGTGTAGACTTGTTGGGCCAAAGGGCCTTTTTCCACAGCGTAGGGATTCTAGGATGAATGACAACATTGTATTTGCCTTCCTAACTACTGACTCAACCTACAAGTTTGCCTTAAAAGAATCCTGAATTAGGACTCCCAAGTCCCTTTGCACTTCAGATTTCTGAATTTTCTCCCCAATTAGAAAATAGTCAATGCCTCTATTCTCCCTACAAAAGTGCACAAACTCTCACTTTCCCACATGGTAGTCCATCTGATACTTCTTTGCCCACTCTTTTAACCTGTCTAAATCTTTCTGCAGCCTGCCCACCTCCTCAATATTATCTGCTTCGCTACCGAAGCTTTGTATCATCTGCAAACTTAGCCCTCAGTTCCATCATCTAGATCATTAATGCATAAAGTGAAAAGTTGTGGTCCCAACACTGAGCTTTCCGGAACACCACTAGCTACCGGCTTCCATCCTGAGAAGGACCCTATTATTCCCACTCTCTGCTTTCTGCCAGATGCCAAGCTTCTATCCATGCTAGTACCTTGTCTCTAATACTATAGGTCTCCATCTTACTTTACAGCCTCCTGTGCGGCACCTTGTTACAGGCTTTCTGGAATCCAGAAAGATGTCATCCATTGGCTCTCGTTGGTCTAACCTGCTCAAACAATTCTAACAGATTTGTCAGGCATGACCTCCCCCTGGGGGAAACCATGCTGACTTTGCCCTGTTTTAACCATGCGCTTCCAAGCATTCAGAAATCTCATCCTTCACAATGGACTCCAAAATTTAACCAACAACTGAGGTCAGGCTAATTGGCCAATAATTTCCCGTCTTTTGCCTTACTCCTTTCTTAAATGGGGAGGCGGGGGGGTTTAGATCAGCAATTTTCCAGTCCTCTGGTTCAGTGCTGAATGTGCTTTGACTGTGACTGGACGGCCTTGATTAATAGGGAAGAGTAACTTCTTAACAAATGTTTTGTGCTGGCAAGACCACTAAAGCTAAGAAAACCTGAAACAAAGCTAATGGTGAGTACTCTTCATTTTTTTTTATGTCCTTGCATTATGGCTTACAGTACTGTCTAAGGTATATTCTTCATCTAAGGCTGTTCATCACAAACTCATCTTCAAAAGTAATAAATTAAAGCCTTTTATTGTTTTGGAATAGGTGATGCAATGTAAAATTAAATACACTGCATTTCATTTATATTGATAAATTTTTGCTTGAGTGTAATTTTACTTCTTGATTTGATTCTAACATGCAATACTCTAAGAATCCCTCAGAGAAACTATTTTGTGCAGCTGACTTGACCTGAAACATAAATTTAGTGCAGTGATAAGAGTTTTGGAAAATTGTTTTGGGATCTGTTGAGTCTTCTGGGTCATTTAAAACGTTAAGCATTAATCAATGTTTTCAAACAAAAAGACATCTCCAACTGTGCTCTCAAACCTTTGAGCTGGAATTTACTGAGAAAATCTGGAAGTTGTACTATGTTCTTAATGCAAGTCATCTCATATCCCTTGAATTCCGAATCACCATAGGGAAAACCATTTCCGAGCTGAAGAGTGCATAAACAAGTCAAACAGGCCAGATCAGGCCAAACAGACCAGTTAATCTCCAACAAATTCTGGGCCATAAAACTTTCAAGTACCGAGCTCTGTGATAACATTTCTGCTGTAAGACACACTTTTGGAATAGTTTTTTGACATTTAGGAATAAATGAGTAGCTTAAACAAACCTACTTCACATAAAGGGTAGTAATACTTCCCCTGGAAGGCTATTCAAGCAAATACTCTGACAAATATTTGACCAGTTACAATTAAAAGTACCTTGAGCCAGAATGTTGACCATGATTCCTAAACAGATAAGAAGCCATTTCGCTGGTATAAATGCCAGAACAATTCACCAATTAATGGAGTGTTTAATAATAGTTAGTAATAACTGAATAGTATTGAGAAATGCATAATTTGACCTAAATTAGAAAATTGGGCTGGATTTGCCTCTTGGAGATGGGAAGCAACAATCCGGGATGTTTTGGTGTATAAAATGTGCCCCCAGTGGGAAACTGACTAAGTTAAGCCCTTAAATTGGTTTCCTGTCCAATTAAATCTAGAGGAAGGTCCGATTGGTGGTGGGTTTTATACAACAAAAGAACCACCAAAGAAGTTTCTGTTGACATTAGAGAATGCACATGTGCCAATGACTGCCACTGTACCACAGGACCCTAAGATGGCACAGGTGCAATCACAGTACAAGTTAAAATCATATTATTGTCCCCATGATATACATGCAGTTTCCAATGTGCACAAGCACATTGTGCATCATTGCAGATTGATCTCTATGAAGCAGAAGTAGTCACAAGCAACTTTAAAAATGACACCTGCAGGCCACAAACCAAAGGTAATAAAAGATCTCATACTGATTTGATTCCATCTCAACGTGAACTGGAAGTATTTGCTAACATGCTCTTGTGTGCACCAATGCTTGTGGTGAGGGAGGAGAGTTGTAACAGAGATCATACTCAGAAGAGGTTGAACTCAATGATAAGTTCTGGAGGCTGTAACATGCCAAAGCAGAAAATAAGGTATAAACCCTCCAGCTGGCTTGAGTTTCAATGGAACAGAGTAGCTTACAAGGAAGGAAATGTAAGCATGGGAGCAAGATGCTTTATTGAAGTGGTAACAATTGGAAAGTTCAGGTCATTCTTACAAACAGAGCAGAGGTGTCCCACAAAGTGAACACCCAGTCCATGTTTAATTTCACCTATGTCAATAAAGGAAGCCATCAGACTAGAAGCATCGAAGGAGAACGTTTGGTCCAAAGACTAAAGCCAGGTTAGTTTGAAAATGATGAGCAAAGAAAACCTATCTTTGTCAAGAAATCCAAGAGACCATTTTTGACTCTAATAACTGTTTCAGTAGCTGAGGTAGAAACCATTAGAGAGATAAAAATATAAAGTTCTGGGGAAAATGGGCACAGATTGTAAAGACAAAAACACAATTCAAGGACGTTTGCAAGGAAAAAGAGTTGTAGATAGAATGGTAGTTTGCAAAGTCAATGGGTTAAGGGGTGTTTTTTGTGGAGGGGGCTTGATGACAGCAGACTTAAAAGGAAAAACACCCAACAGAGAGAACCATTAAAAATATCAGTGAATATGGGGATCAAGAGGGTAAGTTGAATGGACAGCAATTTAGCAGGAGTAGGCTTGAGGAAGTAGGAAGTGAAATAAAATGAGCTCATAGCAGTAATGAGAGCACAGCAAGGAGAAACTGCAGAGAAATTAGAAAAGTTGAGAGTTTAGGTTGAAAGCAGATGACAGCCAAGAGGAAATTTGACTCATTGGACGAGTGCAAAGGAGGGATGTGCAGAGGAAGTGAAACAGATGGTGACAATCTCAGGAATAAAGAAATCCATCAACTCCTCACATTTGTTGGAGGGGAGGTCGGAAAGGACAGGGGACAGGCTTTTAAAATGAAAGCTCACAGCACAGAAAAAAGCCGTGGTGGCCTTTGCATTCCAGGGACAATTCTGGAATGGTGAAAAGTTCTGTAGTCAAAAGCCAGATCCTGCTATCTTTTATGTGGCCCAAACAAATCTGGCAGTAGATGGGCTAATCAAGCTATCTACTTCCCTTGTGGAATTAAGTGAACAGAAAGGATAACCAGAGCAGAATGAATTGCCAGGGTGAAAGTTAATATCAATTTCCTTAGGGATTGGTAGGATAAATCCCCAGGACCTGATTAGGTGTACTCGAGAACTCTGGGAATCTAAGAAAGTGATTGCTGGTCCCCTTGCTGAGATATTTATGTGATCGATAGTCACAGGTGAAGTGCCAGAAGACTGGAGATTTGCTAACATGGTGCCACTATTTAAGAAGGGTGGTAAGGAAAAGCCAGGGAAATATAGACTGGTGTGCCCGATATCAGTGGTGAGCAAGTTGTTGGAGGGAATCCTGAGGGATAGGGTTTACATGTATTTGGAAAGGCAAGGACTGATTAGGGATGGTCAACAAGGCTTTGTGTGTGGGAAATCATGTCTCACAAACATGATTCAGTTTTTTGAAGTAGTAATGAGAAGATTAATCAGGACAGAGTGGTGCATGTGATCCATATGGACTTAAGTAAGCTATTCAACATGATTCCTCATGGTAGACTGGTTAGTAAGATTAGATCACATTTGGATACAGAATTGGCTCAAAAGGTAGAAGACAGAGGGCAATGGTGGAGGGTGTCTTTCAGACTGGAGGCCTGTGACCAGTGGAGTGCCACAAGGATTGGTGTTGGGTCCTGCTTTTTGTCATTAATATAAAACGATTTAGATGTGAACATCGGAAGTGTAGTTAGTAAGTTTGTAGATGACACCAAAATTGGACGTGTAGTGGACAGTGAAGGAGGTTACCTCAGAGTACAACGGGACCTTGAACAGATGGGTTAATGGGTACAAGGAGTGCCAGATGAAACTTAATTTAGATAAATGTGAGGTGCTGTATTTCAAAAAGGAAAATCAGAGCAGGACTTATACAATTAATGTTAAGACTCTGGGGAGTGTTGTTGAACAAAGAGACCTTGGAGTGCAGGTTCATAGTTCCTTGAAAGTGGAGTCTCAAGTAGATAGGATAATGAAAAAGGTGTTTGGTATGCTTTCCTTTATGGTTCAGAGCATTGAGTATACAAGTCGGGAGGTCATGTTGCGGCTGTACAGGACATTAGTTAGGCCACTTCTGGAATATTGTGTGCAATTCTGGTCTCCTTCCTATCAGAAGGATGTTGTGAAACTTGAAAAGGTTCAGAAAGATTTACAAGGATGCTGCGAGGATTGGAGTGTTTGAGCTATACAGAGCAGCTGAATAGGCTGGGGCTGTTTTCCCTGGAGCATCGGAGGCTGAGGGGTAACCTTATAGAGGTTTATAAAATCATGAGGGGCACAGATAGAGTAAATAGACAAGGTTGTTTCCATGGGTTGGGAGAGTCCAGAACTAGGTTTAGGGTGAGGGGGAAAAGATTTAAAAAGTACCTAAGGGCAACTTTTTCCATGTGGAGAGTAGCGAGTGTATGGAATGAGCTGCCGGGGGAAGTGGTGAAGGCTGGTACGATTACAATATTTAGAAGGCATCTGCATGGGTATATGAATAAGAAGGGTTTGGAGGGATATGGGCCAAATGCTGGCAAATGGGACATGTGGTTGGCACAGACAAGTTGGACCGAAGGGTCTGTATCCGTGCTGTACAGCTCTATGACTCTAAACATGGAGGTAAGGGTGTGGTTGAATAAGTTATGATTAAAAGCGAGATAGTTAGGATTCTGGGGATGGATTTTCCCAGAGACGGACACAGGAAGATTGTGGAAGGGGAATTGGGCAGGAACATCATACAAGGAATTGCTCATTTATCCATGTTTGGTCATAAGCTCTGTTTGTTTTATTATTCCCAACATCCATAGAGTTACTTGGTTCCTGTTTTTTTTTGGAACTTTAAGAAACAATTGACCTCTTATTCCACCATGTGCAGCTGTTTCCTCCCTAGCCCCTGATGAATTGCTGCTGTATCACTGTGTAGGATATTTATGTAAATAATTCTTTTCTAATTGACCAATATTTTTTTTTCATTTATGGGATGTGTGTGTCACTGGCGGGGCCAGCATTTATTGGCAATCCCTAGTTGCCCTTGAGAAGATGGTGGTGAGCTGCCTTCTTGAACTACTGCAGTCCACCTACTGTGGGTTGACTCACAATGCCATTAGGGAGGGAATTCCAGGATTTTGACCCAGTGACAGGTCAGGATGGTGCATGGCTTAGAGGAAACTTGAAGGTGGTGCTATTCTATGTATCTGCTGCCCTTGCCTTTCTGGATGGAAGTGGTCATGGGTTTGCAAGGTGCTGTCTGAGGATCTTTGGTGAATTTCTGCAGTGCATCTTGTAGATAGTACACACTGCTGCTACTGAACGTCGGTGGTGGAGGGAGTGGATGCTTGTGGGTGTGATGCCAATCATATATTTTTTGTATTGGATGGTGTCAAGCTTTTTGATTGTTGTTGGAGCTGCACTCATCCAGCCAAGTGGGGAGTATTCAATCACACTCCTGACTTGTGCCTCGTAGACGGTGGACAGGCTTTGAGGAATCGGGACGTGAGTTACTTGCCACAGTATTCCTAGCCTCTGATCTGCTCTTGTAGCGATTGTATTTATATGGTGACTCCAAGAAATACTGTGCAACAATAAACTATTCTTCTTCCTCCTCCTCCTCGCTGCCCTGGCTGCAGCCATTGGCATGGTTGACCACTTTGGCTTGCTCCAGTGTCTCTTCTCCATCACACAGCTGCATGGAACTAACCACTCTTTGTTCCATTCATACCTCCTGTACCGAACTCAGAAGCACCCACAGGGACTTCAATTCCCATTCACGTTCTGTTATGTCTGATGGTCCCAAAGGATTTATCCCTGGCTTCCTCCCATTTCTCACCTGCATTTGGCCAACTGGCAACATCATCCAAAAACACAATATCAGTTTCCAGAAGTATAATGATGACAGCCCTGCTCTGCCACACCACCACTTCTCTCAACTCCTCCACTGACTGCATTTAATTTGGCACTGCTTGTCTAACATCGAGTACTAAGTGAACAGAAATTTCCTCAAAGGTTGAAGCTATTGTCTTCAGTTTCCACTTCAAACTCTATTCCTTAGCTGAATTGATTTTTTTTCCCTGGCACTTTCTGAGGCAGAACCTTACAGTTCACAATCTGGGTGATGCATTTGACCCTGACAGATGCTTCCAACCACATATTTGTGCCATAAATCAAGGCCGCCTATTTCTAGCTACATAGTATCTGACTCTGTAGCCACCTAGCTCAACTTTGGCTGAAGCACTCATCTATGCCTTTGTTATCTCTCGCTTTGACTGTCCCAATGCAATCCAAGTCAACTTTGCACATTCCATCCTCTGTAAACTTGAGGTCATCCAAATCTCTGTTGGCCATTTCTTAACTCACACCAAGTCCTGTTCATCCATCACTTCTGTACTTGCTGACACTAGGTTGGCTCCTAGTTAAGCAACAACATAATTTTAAAGTTCTTATCTATATTTTCATGGCTTTCGTGACCTTGTCCCTTCGTATCAGTTTAAATACTTCCATTCCCACAATTCTGAGATATTTACACACTTCAGTCTGGCCTCTTGAGCATTCCAATATTAAATGCTTCATCATTAGTAACTATTCCAAGGTCCTACATCTGGAATTCCCTCCCTAAAGTTTGCTGCCTTTCTGTCCCCCTTTATGACATTCCCTGACACCAAACTCTTGACCAAGTTTTTGGTTACCTGCCTTAATATCTTCTTATGTAGCTCAGTGACAATTTTATTTGGAAACATCCCTATGAAATGCATGGAGATGTTTTGCTGTATTAAAGGTACTATTTCAATGCAAGTTATTGTTGGCACCATCCTCTCTAGGTAACCATTTGGGCAAGCTTCTTGCAGTAAAATTGAAGTAGACTGATTCGACTGAGGAGCAGAGGAAATCTTTTTTCCATTCCTAATCCATTGCAAAATCTAATGAAGAAGTGCATGCAAATATTTCATTTGTTAGCTTCCACACCTTGTTGCACAAGACTTTTGTAACCAAATCAGAACAGAAAACATTCACTTTATGTAATTACTGCAGCATTTAGAAGCAGTTTAGAAGATGGATCAGATCAGCTTCCTCAACAATTTAAATCATTGGTCAGGGTGCCAACAGATTAAAAGGCACAAATAGTTATATTGCAGTGGTGCTCAAGGACAGGGAAGAACAGATGTGAGCCAAGTCCTGTGTATTTTCTTTGTTTCATTGTTTAATCTCTATGATATAACTATTTAAATTGAAACTGACACCCATTACTATAAAACTGTTGCACTGTTAAACTAATGTGCACATTTGCATGAACAGGATGTTGAGGTTTTCTTGTTGATTTTACAGGTGCTGAAAAAAAACCTAATAGTTTCTTAGTGAAACATTCAAACCCTCAGCAAGTAGAAAAAGAATATTACAGGCCCAACACTAACTTGGGTCATAAAAAAGCTGACATAGGAACAGAATTGTTTAAGGTACAGCACTCAATAAAACACTTCAGTTCTCTTATCTCTTCTAGCTTTTTGTGAAAATGTATATTAGCTATTTCGCCTCATTTCTCTGCTCCTTCCCTGCATCCTTTGATTTTTTTTCATTTGCAAATATTTATTTTCTTCCATTCTAAAAACATATTATGTATTCAGCCTTTACCTTTACAGGGTGTTCCACACCCTAAAATGCTCTGCTCATAAATGTTTCTTCTGATCTTTCCTCTTTATTAATGATTGCGTTAATTTTGAGTCCTACAAGTACCACCTCCCTGATCACAGGAAATAGCATTTCCCTATTTAAGTTGTTAATATTAACATATTAAGAGCTATATCAAATGTTTTCACCCATTCTCGGTTTTGCAAAAAGCCTCTCATTTTTCTCCACAGCTACTTTCTCATCCAGGATGCCCAAGTAATCTTACTAAACCTCCAGTTTATTGCCAATCATAAATTGTACTAAGTGTTATTTTCTAAGGAAGGAGCAGTATTGTGTTTCTCACACAGTGTATTATCATACCACTAAGAGACAGATCTGTGTAATCTACCATGTTTGAACAGAAATTATGGTAAAGAATCATATCTTGATAAAACTAGAAGATTATTTCAGTATACTGTACTTAGGAGTGGAGAGAGAATTAGAAGGTATTGGGAGGAGAAGATAAAGATGGTAAAACCAGAAGAACAGAAGTACACCATTCAGTCTTCAAGCCTGATCCACCATTAAATAGGATCATGGATCCTATTCACTTTCCTCACATCCACTTTCCTGCATTTCCCTGTAACCCTCGATTCATTTACTGATCAAGAATCTGTCTCAACCTTAAATATTACACAAAGGCTGTACTCCCACAGCTTGCTGTGGCAAGGAATTCCAAGACTCTCAATCCTTATAGTGAAGAAATTCCTCTTCATCTCAGTCCTAAATTGGTGCCCATTTATTCTGAGACGATGCACGGTGTTACAGGTGAAGTATTAGTATGAATAGAGGATTGGTTGACTAGCAGGATGCAAAGAGTGGAGATAAATGAGTGCTATTCGAGATGGAAATCAGAAATTAGTGGTGTGCCTTAGGGATCAGTGTTGGGACTGCAATTACTCACAATTTACATAAATGATTTGAAGTTGGGGACCATGTGTAGTGCGTCAAAGTTTGCAGATGACACTAAGATGAGTGGTGGAGCAAAGTGTGCAGAGGACTGTGAAACTGAGGAACATAGTTTAAGTGAGTGGGCAAAGGTCTGGCAGGTGGAATGCAATGTTAATAAATGTGATGTCGTCCATTTTGGTAGAAATAACAGTAAAAAGGATGATTACTTGAATGGTAAGAAATTCAGCACACTGCTGTACAGAGAGACCTGGGTGTCCTTGTGCATGGATCACGGCGGGTTGGTTTGCAGGTGTAACAGGTAATTAGGAAGGAAATGGAATTTTGTCCTTCATTGCTAAAGGGATTGAGTTTAAAAGCAGGGAGGTTATGTTGCAGCTACACAGGGTGCTGGTGAGGTCACACCTGATGTACTGTGTGCAGTTTTGGTCTCCTTACTTGAAAAAGGATGTACTGGCACTAGAGGGGGTGCAGAGGAGGTTCACTTGGTTGATTCTGGAGTTGAGAGAGTTGGCTAATGAGAACAGAATCAGTAGACTGAGATTATATTCATTGGAATTTAAAAGGATGATGAGGGATCTGATAGAAACCATAAGAAATTATGAAGGGAATAGAGAAGATAGATGTGGAGAGGATGTTTCCACTAGCAGGTGAAACTAGGACAAGAGGGCATAGTCTCAAAATTAGGGGGAGCAGATTTAGGACTGAATTGAGGAGGAACATCTTCACCCAGAGGGTTGTGAATCTATGGAATTCCCTGCCCAGTGAAGTAGTTGATGCTACTTCAGTAAATGTTTTTAAAGCTAAGCTAGATATTTTTTGAACAATAAAGAAATTAAGGGATATGGTGAAAATGCGGGTAAGTGGAGCAGAGTCCACAAAAAGATCAGCCATGATCTTATTGAATGGTGAAGCAGGCTTATTCCTGCTCCTAGTTTGTACGTTCTTATGCCCTCTGGCTCTCCTATGAGGGCAAATATCCTCTTAGCACTATGGAATGTTAATGTTAATGATTGTTAGGTGGAAAGGCAAGTTCTCCTCCAAGCTTGGAAATATATCTCCATTCCTTCACTGTTGCTGAATCAAAATGGAAAGGACATCACCAACCCAAAAAAACCCAAACATATAAATAGAAAGCAGGAATAATCAGCAGTGCTTCATCTGGAGGCTCACTGAAGATGTTACTAGTATGTTGACAAAACATCTGAAAATGAACCTTCCAGCTCAGCGAGCAAACCTACATCCACAATTCTGTATGTTTCAATCTCGCCATCTTTCATTTTTCTAAACTCTAAAGTATACAATACAACCTATTTAACCCTTGCTCGTAAGACAATCCCTCCTCAACAGGGATCATCCAAATTAATCCTTACTGAACTGCCTCCAGTGCAATAATATCCTTTCTTAAATAAGGAGACCAAAAGTGTTCACAGGACTCCAGATGTGGTCTCCCCAGCACTTTATACAGTTGCAGTAAGAATTTGCTATTCTTATACTCCAATCCCCTTGAAAGAAAAGGTCAAAATTCTATTAGCCTTCCTGATTACCTAGCTTTCTGTGATTTGTGAACAATATCTTGAGTAGTTTTTAATTCATTTGTGGGACACCAGTGTCGTTGGATGAGCCAGCAGTTATTGCCCATCCCTACTTACCCTTGAGAAAGTGGTGGTGAGCTGCCTTCTTGCACTGTTGCAGTCTACCTGCTGTGGATTAACCCACAATGCCATTAGGGAGGGAAATCCTGAACTTTGATTCAGCAACAGTGAAGGAATGGAGATATATTTCCAAGCTTAGAGGGGAACTTGCCTGTCCACCTTTGTGTTGCACACAGAAATAGTGCAAATCAGTTCCTTCAAAAACTATATGTTACAGGTGCCCAATTTGAAAAAGACCCACTCATCCTCTCATCCTCATTCCCTGATTCCTGGACATGAGCTAATTCTCTATCCAGGTAAATATACTACCTCCAACAAGTGGGAGCTTGTGGGGACATCTCTCCAGAAGGATCCGACCAGATACCGATTAAGGAGGAGACTATCAAGGAGGGAATGGGCGCCCTAACAAAAACATGTTTTCAGGGATTTTGACTTTAGAAATTAACCACTTCATCGGAAATCTTAAATTAGAACCCTTCTTTTTGGACGTATGTTAAATATTTCAGTTTACTCAATGTCAATTGCCAATTACTTCTTTTTTGTGTGTTAGGATGTTTTCTCCACAGCACTAATGAAAATAGTTCAGGTTGCAACAAAAAGAAAAAAAAAGAGTTACAGATCCTTTTACATTAAATGATTCTAAGCTTTATGCATGAACAGCATAGTACAAAAATCAGTCATTTACAGCACCCATATAATCATTAACATTCGTGGTGATACCAGACCTCCAAAAAATGAAGACAGTTACATCTATAAAGTGTATCAGAGAAGGGAAAGATTTGCAAATTATCCAACAGTTCCATCCCTGCCGGCTTAACTCTATGGTTAACATTTAACCCTGTTTCTATCGTCATACCTAAGCTCTGCATGGTGTGACAGAAATTTATACTGTTAACTGAAACTGCCTGATTTTAATATATTAAAAGGAGCAAAGTGTAGACAAATTACTAGCAGAGGACTCTGTTATTGCCAACATCTTTGCCTGATTTTAAAGAGAAGACAAACCCTTACCATTGACCATCCAAAAGGAGGACTTCAAAAGCCTTTCTGAAACTCTAGCAATTTCCTAAGTATTTCTTCAAGCCACGTGCTATGAAGAGAAGTACTAGCTATTCCTGGCAATGGTTATTATCTAAGGAACTACTCAGAATGGTAAATATAAATATAGTTATTTAACTGAAAAGTTTTAATCACTTTGGTTTGGCCTCATTAATTTGTTTAGTAAGTCTCCTGTATTTTGTTCTAACGTGCAAAGCAAAAAGATTTCCTGCTGACTTTTGCAATATTGAAAGCTCTGTGTCAGCTCTTTCCAGTACTGTTATGCTTGTGTTTTACTCAATTCATTATCCCCGAGTCAAAGTTGTTTATGACCTTCTTAGCTCAGCTACATCTAAAACATTGCATTACGAACAATACTCCTACCATTAAATGACATTTAAAAATATTAAAAATTATTCAATATATTCAGCAATGGTAATCAAATGCACTTCAGAATAAAATCAGCCCTAAATTTGAAATGAAATTCAAGAAGGGGGTAGTCAGCTGAAATCTGCTTGAAGTGTAAATTTAATCAGCTGAATCCAAATTGGATTTGCAACATATTTGCCTGTATCTGAAGTGAACTAAGGGATCACAGCACACTTTCATTCATTACTGAAACTTCTTTTACCAATACAGCCTCACACTTAAACTGGGCAGTAATTCTCATTCAAAGCTCAAACGAGAAAAAGAAAGAAAAAATCCAAGCACAATTTAAGAAACTTCATCGACTAAAATCAGATGATTTCTGGTTAATATCTCTGATACAGATGTACAATTTCTATAGATCAGAAAGTTAAGCATACCACTCTGTTAAAGCAATCATTTCTGTAAGTGTGGATCATTTCAACTGTTTGTTTGATAACACACTCAACCAAAGCTTATTCTTTCCACAGAACTAAATATCTATAACATTTTCCATACTCAGAAGAAAATAAAATGTACCTAAATACTCAATGTGGTATTATGTTCTCTCTGAGGGCTTGGGTTTCTTTATGATCCGTTTTTAGTTTCCTCTTCTTCTGACAACTAGTTCAATACAACCTAAAGCAGATCAATAGAGGCCAGTTATTGCATGGAATTTAAGTAGTATGAAAATAAAGCTCATTTGCAAGCAGGAAACAAAAAGTACAAAACAGCCTTAGATTTGGCAATAATTTTCAAATCTTTTAGTCTCTGTTTCAGGTTTGCGCTTCCTCTGCTGCACCCAGTATTGTTCCTTAATTCATAGAATCACAGAATCCCTACAGTGTGGAAGCAGGCCATTAGGCCCAGAAAGTCCACACTGACCCTCCAAAGAGCATCCCACTTATACCCACCCCCCTACCCTCTCCCTGTAACCCTGCATTTCCATGGCTAAGCCACCTGGCCTGCACATCCCTAGATGTTATGGGCAAGTTAAAATGGTCAAGCCACCTAACCTGCATATCTTTACACTGTGGGAGGAAACCGGGGCCCCTGGAGGAAACCCACACAGACATGGGGAGAATGTGCAAACTCCACACAGACAATTGCCTGAGGGTGACTATTGTTTATTAATTGTCTAATAGGAGTTATATATAAATAGCCAGAATAACACATTTTCTCCCCCATTTCAGCTGAGGGTCCACTGTTGTATTTATTCAATAAATATTTGCAAAATTAGTTCAAAATGACATTGGTTCATGATTAAAACAGCTGATGCCCGATCTCTTCAAAATCAGGCTAGATGAAACTTGGCACATCCAAAATACCAAAATGCAGGGAAACTGGGGGGGGGGGGGGGGGGGTTTGTCTGTGTGAGCCAGTCTTTGGAAGGTAAATGCAGACTTAATGGGCCAAATGGCCTCTGGTTGGAATGAAAGCCAACCAGATATCCTAAATTAATCTAGTCCCATTTGCCAGCACTTGGCCCATAGCCCTCTAAACTCTTCATATTCATACACCCATTCAAATGCCTAAAAATGCTATAATTGTACCAGCCTCAACCACTTTCTCAGTCAGCTCATTCCACTCACACACACCATTGTTTGCATGAAATATTTGCCCCTTAGCTCCCTTTTAAATCTTTGCTCTCTAACCCTAACCTATACACTTGTTCTGGATTCCCCCAACCTAGGGAAAAGATCTTGTCTATTTACTCTATCCATGCCCTGCATGATTTTATAAGGTCACCCGTCAGCCTCCAGGAAAAATAGCCTCAGCCTATTCAGCCTCTCCCTATAGCTCAAGCCCTCCTGGGTTAGAATATATATTTTTAAAAAGCATTATTTACAGGAAGCCTTAAATGAGCCAATTTTACAAGTTACATAGTGCAATTTAAAGAATTCTACAGTAGTTAATATGTAATCAGATGTGAAGAAGGGCTCATGCCCGAAACGTCGATTCTCCTGCTCCTTGGATGCTGCCTGACCTGCTGCGTTTTTGCAGCAACACATTTTCAGCTCTGATCTCCAGCATCTGCAGACCTCACTTTCTCCATGTAATCAGATGTTCCAAAATGATAGTCGTGGGCATCTAATTGGAACATTAAAGCCATTGTAGCCTTGGCCCTATCATAGAATCCTTACAGTATGGAAGCAGACCATTTAGCCCATTAAGTCGGCACTAACCCTCTGAAGAGTATCCCACCCCCTATCCTATCCCTGTAACCCTGCATTCCCCATGGCTAATCCACCTAGGCTGCACATGCCTGAACACTATGGTCAATTTAGCATGACCAACTCACCTAACCTGAAAATCTTTGGATGGTTGGAGGAAACCGGAGCATCTGGAGGAAACTCACAGAGACACGGGGAGAATGTGCAAACTCCATACAGATAGTCACCTGAGGCTGGAATCGAGTGCGGGTCCCTAGTGCTGTGTGAGGCAGCAGTGCTAACCACTGCTGCACTGCGCTGCCCCATGACAGCACAGCAGCAATTCACTTGGTTTTTCAAGAAGATTAATAAAGCATCTGGCCTGTAAGAGTTGCTGAATTTAATAGACTCCTTAGCAACATTTAGAAAAAAAACCAAAAAGTACAAGATCAGAATTTGCATTTTTTTCTTCAATTCTTTTATAGGCTGTGATATCACTGGCAAGACCAGCATCTGCTGCCATTGCCCAATTGCCATATACCATCACACTTGTTGAGCTATTTCACAGGGTAAGTAAGAGTCAACCACATTGCTCTGGATCCACAGGTCCCATTACACCACTAATTATGCTGAAATCGAATAGACTGGCATGTAAAAATTAGGAATTGGGTTCTCTGAAATCTATCCAGCATTTCTTAGTTCAAGTCACCTAAAGACATCGTTCAATGCCACTCCTATGCTCCGGAGTTCACATGCTTCATAGATTTCTTGGCTGGCAGGGGTTAAAGAGACATATTTTATTTTATAAAATTGAGCAACAATGAATGTCAGCATTATCAAGTACAATATAGCTACAGTATAGCCTGTCCTTTGTATAAAAAATGTGCTTGGGTTAGTTTGAGTCAGAACCACCACCTCAGGCATTTGGGTCAAATGCCAGCTGTGGTCCGTAGAAACATTTCAAAGATTCCTAACAAAATGTTAAAACAAAATTTGTAAAATTATTCAGCATGATACTTTAAGAAACAGACCAGCTCTTTTCCAACTGTGAAAGGGACAGATACTCTAAAATAGGAGATTACAATAAAGCACAAAAGTTTAATAATGTACCAAATGTTTACTCATTTGAAAAACATACACCTACTAAAGGATGTTGTTCACATAAATATAGAAAACACAGAAACATGGGCCTACACCTAGTGGAAAATCTCCAACGTTTTGAAAGGTTTGCATTAGAACTACATACCTGTTTTGTTAGAGTTGTTTGCAGAATATTAGTACAATCGATAAACTAACTGTTGTGACAAAGCATGTTAGCTCTTCAGATTACTAATTTTGAGACTTAGAAGCAAAATAGTCAAACAATGTCAAAATTATAGAAATTGCACAATCAATTATTTTAACATAGTGAATGCTCAAAAGAGTATGCCCATTATTGAATGGTGTTTGGCAAACATTCCTCTCTACGTAGGACAATGACATCTTTCCAAATTGGCCTATCAATGAATCAATCCACCTCAGAAAGTACCAGCTTCCAAACTGAGCAGTACACTGCTGGTCCACTGGAGTGAAAAAAAAATAAAAAGCATAAATATTTGCCTGTTCCTCTCCAAAAATCAGCAATAATTATTTAATTAGTTTTGATATTAAATTGAACAGGGTGGAGAATATTCTATAATTTCAATTTTCTCCAAAGAAAACTTTAACCCCCTGAATAAATGATCTTGGTTCCTGGTTTGCTTTTGGTTATTTTCCAGTTGATGACAACCAGTTGGTACGTGGATGTTATGGAAACCTGACACAGGAAGGATGGTCAGAAGTGGACGCAGTAAAATAGGTAAAATAATCAGTGGTGAGATGAATGGCTAGAGATTACATGACTCGGCTGGGTATGATTTTGGCAGGAGGCCACAGAAAATACCAGGCAGTAATCCAGCAACTTCACCCATTTACCCCATAACAGAGTTGGGGGGGTTGGTTGTGAGGGACTGATATTGGCAGCCCACTCACCATGAGTAAATACATCATTTTTTTAGAAAAGAGACTTAAGATTTTTTTTTAAAATGGTGGATAGGATTCTTTCCTACCCACTTATATTTCAAAGCCCACTCATACCCATCCCAAAATCCAAAAGCAAAAGCTCCCTGACTTACCTAGATCTAGATTTCTATCAGGTGTCATCAATGGGCCTGCCTGAAGTCACAGCAGTGCATTCTATGGAGGTCGGGTGCCATTGAAACTGACACCCAGGGTCGGAAATCCCATTTGACACCAAGTTAGCGTAGGTAACAATCTATCCCTGTGAATTTCTGCCCAAGGAGGTTTTATTTACACACAGCAAGCACATTATCTGCAATGTACAGCCTGAAAGGGTGGTGACAACAAACTTCACTAATAGCCTGTAAAAAGAAATTGGGCATTTGTACGTCGTTCTGTTATAATGCACGTTTTGTCAACACGCATTGTCTATAATATGATTGATGAACAGGGGACGCTGTTTCTAAAGTGCGAACTTTGAAAATGTGTTGGCTATAACACGATTGCATTGCCAAAACTTTAAGTGCTGCTTTCATTATGCAATGTTTATGTAGCGCAGGGTCACACAAGAACACAACCATCGCATTATAGAAGAACTGTTTGTACATGAAAATGCAGCTTGTAATGAAAATGAGCAAGTGATCGGCGGGGGTGGGGTGGGTGCTCAAATTGCATAATTCTTTCAAACAGGCAGCTCAGACAAGATAGGCTGAATGATCTCTTTCTTTGCTGGTAAGCTTCTATGACTGTCAGGCAAATATTCAAAGCTAGAATACAGACATCACATCGCGTATAAAGCATTTCTTTGTTTGTAGTCACCTGGAATTTCTGCCAAATGTCTACCCCAACCCTGGCATAAACCCTGGAAAAATGGCATGACTGGCCTCTGCCACAGAATTTCAATCACAACGCAATTTAGAAGTTTCTTGTTAACTTTTGTAAATAGACTTTTGCTTTCACCCTGAAAAGTGCTAATAATTAAAGGTTGTAATAGAAAAATATCTATTGAATTTTTAAAAAGAACATACAACTGTTGAGGACACATAATTGTATTAGTTTTAGCTGATGTCTCAAATTTGACTAACTTACAATAGAAATCCAGTCATCAGCTATCTCTCGATTGGAGGATGATATGTACACGGGGTTGCTGGTTTCTGCCATGGGTCATCATGGGGCTGAACTGGCCAATTCTTGTCCAACAGATCTTTGAGTACGTGGAACAGGATGTCTCGAGGTAGTGGGATCTGAAGTGCAGGATTAGCTTTCTTTTCTTTCTCCACGATTGCTTTGCCTCATCATTACGTAATTTGGTCTCAAGTCATGATGCAGTTTGATAGACATGTTGTTGCCATTTTGAGCAATTGGTAGCAAGCACCTCCCAGTCATTAATGTCAACATTGCGCTTCAAGAACAAATTCAAGGTGTTGCCAACTGAGTTGCAATTATAGTATTGCACAATGGCTGCACGTTTCAGCATTTTTGCAATTTGTTTCAAATATAAATGTCTTTAAATATAAAGAATCTGTTTTAAAGATTTTTTTTCCCACCTAGTATTACACCACAGTATGTACTGTTTAATTATTCTGAGGAAGGGTCACTGGACCTGAAATGCTAACTGATTTCTCTCCACAGATGCTGCCAGACCTGCTGAGATTTTCCAGTAATTTCTATTTTCGTTCAGATTTCCAGCATCTGCAGGTTTTAATGTGAAACATGAGTCAGTTTTCCTCTCTCAGGATGAATCTATCACTGTCCTTGTTGTTGCCGGTCAGGCAGTCCAGACTGCTGCTACCCATATCGTTGCACAGTCTGAAGCCCGGGTTCAGAGCTGCTCTGTTTCCCCCCCAAGACTACTATGCCCACTATTGTGCAAAGGCTTAAGGACCCGAGATCAACCTTGTGAATAAGGTCACAGTGTTACACATTTCTGAGAGTAAATAGCAGTGTGGGCAGAACTAGATCAGTCAACACTAGATTAGGCTAGAACTTGAGTGTCTTGAGAGCATGTAGACTTGAACAAACAATGATGATGATAATTAGACATTACCCAATGTTATAAGATCAGAGCCAAATATCTGTGATTAAAATCTATAGTAGTAATTAGTGTATAATAAATAGCATTTCATTGAAGTTTAAGCCTGAAGACAATTCGCGGCTTAAGCTAGTCCAAACCCAAATGTTGCATCAAACCATATGAGAAAAGATGATGCCAGTGGCAGAATACACTGCCAAGAGAATTGTGGCAGGAGTGAAGGTCAAGAAACTGACCCAAGATTGTTGAGAGAAAACAATTCAATTTTTTTTCAAGAAATTACTAGATAGAAAAGCTAGCAGCCAGAAAAGCCACAAAGCTGAATCGCCACTTTGAAGCAAGAATTGCCCAACAGAAAACCTGAGAAACCATCAGAGCAATCAATCCAAGTCTCAAAAAGCCTTTTACAATTAGTAATAGGGAATCAAGCCCTTAAAGGAAGCAGGGACAGCAATGAAAGCCCCTGAACAGTTAAGGGAATAAATGTGAATCGAGTACCCATGGAAAGAAGCAAATTACCAGGTACTCAAAGCAAATGTAATCCCTTAAGGGCAGGTCAAAAGGTTTTGTTTGGACTGAAAAAAAACTAAACAGTGGAGCACAGTTAAGACAAATTATTTGATGACAAAATTAACAAAATATTCTTCACGTTCAGGCTTTAAGAAAAATGAATTGAAAAGACAAGAAAAGGGCAGAAATAAAAGTGGTTACAGCAATTCAAAGTATCAAAGCTCCGACAGCGAAGTTAGTGAAATCTTTATTATTTTGATGGTTTGAACAACAAATACGAAGTTTTACTTAGCACCCAAGAGATTTTTTATTGATTTTATTCATTAACATATGAATAATCAGTTAAAGGAGGAGAAGATGAATTTGAATATGTGATGTCGAATTTGATGAGAATTTCTCAGACGTAGCACATCAGCCTAAATTACATCATGGCAGACATCAAAACAATTTTTTAAAAACTCATTGTGAAAATGATTTCATTCAATAAGATCCAAAGTTGCTACACTGCTGAAGTTTCGCAACCACCTTGCAAAAGGAATATCTAGATTCATCTCTTTGAAGACACCATATTGTCATGGGATATTTGAAGTTTACTTTAGAAAAACACTTAAAACATCATAAACTTTATCAACTTTCAATTTTTGTATTCTAACGACAGTCTTTACAAAAAGAAATATTGCACAATAACTCTAATGAACTAAAAATACCACGAGGCAAAGGAATGAGTGTAGTACAGGATCAAATCCTAACAAATTTTTTTCTAATCTAGAAAATAATCAAAAACGTCACATACTATCAATTATTGAGCAATACAAAAAATTCAGAGATAAATGTAAGCTTTCAAATCTATTTATAGATCAGCAAGTTGGTAGACATTGAAAGCACAATTCCTAAGATTTTGAACAGCTTTTTGACCAGATATCAAATGAAATGCAGAACATGTTGTTAGCACAAGTCTCTACTGCAGGGGAACAACATCTAATTGTGCATAACATAAAGAACAGATCAATAAGAAATGAATACTCATTCCTCATAACAGATTTTGGCAATATAGAATTTCAAGAACAAATAAACCATTTTGACATCACCCTTCAGTAGCAGATATCAGCTTCCAGGAGAGACTGTAGATAATTTCATTAATGACCTATATGTACCATTTGAACAAAACATCTACAGAAAACAACGTGTTCATTTTCAACAAAAATGTCACTGGTCTCTTAGATCAATGAATTTCTTCAATCCAAAGAGTTCAATCTATAATTAGTCCAATACCTGTGAATATAGAACCTAGAAAACTATTTCAGAGGTATCATACAGCAAAGGTTCCATTGAACGAAGAACATGTGACTACTTAACCACAATAAACCACTTGATCAGAGGAGACAGGCTTCTCATCTAAACAGTACACAACGTGACAACAACAGCATGAATTCCTAAAGAATTGAATACTACACTATCTTGTTACAGGTGGAATTCCAAAACCCCACATCAGCAAAGTCAAAACTGTTCAGACTTCCATCAATAATGTACTGTAGAAATTGAGTCACTGATGACATGCTACAGTCTGAAGAACATACCAAGCAATAGATCAAATTGTTCCCAACCTATTTATGCCTTGGATCAGAACCTTGAAGAGCACATCAATTTCACAAGGCAAGAAGCTTCATTTCATGAAAAGTAATGTAAAGATGGATTATTTAATTTCTTCCAAGAGGAACTAACCGCAATGTCCAACATTAATAATAGTGTTAAATACTTAACACCTTGTAATTTTCATAAACCCCTTCTGTTACAAAAGTGCAAGTCCTTTAGAGTATTGAATCTCTGAAATCAGAAGCCAGCAGAGAAAACGCAAGATCATCAGCTTGACCTCAAGTGTTTCTGCTCATGGTCACAGACTTTCCTATCAAAACTGATTAATCAAGTCAAAGACTTGGGGAAGGATAGGACAGGTAAGGCAAGAAAATATTCAATAAATGTTATCGGATAAATAATCTGAGTAACAAATTTTACAATGTAAATAAATGTTAATCAATGTTTATAATGAGATGCTAAAGCTTGGGGAACGGTGTTACGTAAGGGCTCAAGGTCTGAGTGCAGTCGTGTGATGATGTCATGGAACGGAACACCAGAGTATAAATAGTATTGTGGAGGCAAAGTTAAAATAGACGAGACCAGATTACCCACATTACATGAGATGAGATGAGATGAGACACGATGACACTAGACTGGTACTTTAGAAAGCTTTAAGAGCACATGGACATGAACACAGAAAATAGATTAATAACTATAAAGACCATAACAATATATCTGTGTTAACCATGTAATGTAGTATTTATTATTAATATACATTAAGTAGTAGTGTTAGGTGAAGTCGAAACCTGAAGACATTGCTGCTGTTGCCTTCTCCTTGACCAATCTGTCTTGACTCGTGATGTGGCATCAAAACCACATGACAAAAGGTCCACTACTATTATTTAGCAGTCTTGTTGCAACCATTCATGTTACACTGCTTAAGGGCACTAGGGGTATACAAAAGCACACAGAAGATAAGCATGATGGGAATAGAGTCAGAGATGTACAGCAAGGAAACACAGACTCTTCAGTTCAACTCGTTCATGCTGACCAGATATCGTAAAAGTCCCATTTGCCAGCACTTGATCCATATCCCTCTAAACCCTTCCTATTCACATATCCATCCAGATGATTTTTAAGTGTTGTATCTGTACCAACCTCCACCACTTCCTCTGGCAGCTCATTCCATACACGCACCACTCTCTTTGTGAAAAGGTTGTCACTTCAGTGCCTTTTAAATCTTTCCCCTCTCACCCTAAACCTATGCCCTCTAGTTCTGGACTCCCCCCTGTCAGGGAAAATAATTTGTCTATTTACCATCTCCATGCCCCTCATGATTTTATAAATCTCAATAAGGTCACCCCTCAGCCTCCGATGCTGCACGGAAAACAGCCACAGCCTATTCAGCCTCTCCCTATTAGGTCAAACCCTCCAACCCTGGCAATATCCTTGTAAATCTTTTCTGAACCCTTTCAAGTTTTACAACACCCTTCATATAAGAGGTGATTAGTTTACCTTTATATGCAACAAGAATTCATTTGCAAATTTCATTTGGAACATCGTGTTTTTTTTTTATTTTGTATGTCGCAAAGACAACAATGTAGTGGTCAGTAAAAGGGATGAAAAAGCAGTATCAGTAAATGGCAGATTAGGACTATGCCAAAGAACGTGGCGCTGGAAAAGCACAACCGAGGCAGGCAGCATCCGAGGAGCGGGAGAATCGACATTTCGAATAAGCTCTTCATCAGGGGTAAAGCTCTTTCCAGCACCGCACTTTTTGACTCTGATCTCCAGCATCTGCAATCCTCACTTCCTCTTTGATTTGGACAATGCTGATGGGTATCTGACTCAAACTGTTCAGTGCTGCCTCCTTTCCATTTTTGTTCGGTCTCTCTTCCATTACCCATTCTTCTTTTTTTTATAAAATGAATCACTGATCATTTACCCATTCACATGCTATTCCATGAGGAAGGTCAATCTACACAGTCTTCTTAACAGCAACTGTTTTTTGGCAGAAACTTTGAAGTTCTTCAGCACTTACCACACCACATCCTGTAAACCTTTGCAACTTCAAAGAACACTAGAAAGCGCAATTAACACTTGTACAGTCTCAGGTTCTGCTGCAGGAAATGAACCAGTAACTAATCTGTAACAAGCTAGCACGTTCAACGAGGTAACCTTAATAGAGGATGGCAGTTGAAATATTGACCCCAAAATGGCAGCACTGATGTCAAAAAAAGTAATGTTTTGCTTTGCCTGATCTTCACTCTTCTGGAAGTGCAATGTTGGCATTTATTTCAAGAGGACTAGAAAATAAAAGCAGGGATGAACTTCTGAGACTTTAAAAGGCTCTGGTCAGATCACATTTAGAATATAGTGAGCAATTTTGGGTCCCATATCTCAGGAAGGATGGATTGGCCCTGGAGCAAGTTCACAAAGAGGTTCACGAGAATAATCCCAGGAATGAAAGTCTAAATACATGAAGAACATTCAAAGATTTTGGACCTATACTTGATGGAGTTTAGGAGGAGGAGGAGAGATCTAACTGAAATTTACAGAGCACTGAAAGGCCTGGTAAGATGGATGTTGGGAAGATGTTTCCAATAGCAAGAGAGACCAGGGCCTAAGGGTACAATCCCTTGGAGTAAAGGGAAGATCCTTTAAAATAGAGATGAGAAACTTCTTCAGCCAGAGAATGATGAATCTATGGAACTGATTGTCACAGAAGTGTATGGGGTCATTCAGTATATTGAAGAGAGAGACAGATAGGTTCTTGTTTGTTAAGAGGGTCAAAGGTTTCAGGGAGAAGGCTGCAGAATGAAATGGAGAAACCGATCAGCCCTGATTGAATGGCAGAGAAGACTCAATGAGCCAAATGGGCTAATTTCAGTTCCTATGTCTTAGGGTCTTACGAGGAGCTTGGATAAGGTGAATAGACAAAGTCTTTCCTCTGGGGTGAGGGAGTCCGAAACTAAAAGGTTAAGGTGAGATGGGAAAGATTTTAAAAGGAATCAAGGGCAACCTTTTCACACAGACGGTGATGTGTGTATGGAATGAGTTGCCAGAGGAAGTGGTGGAGGCTGGTACAATTACAATATTTAAAACGCAATTGGGTGATATGGGCCAAATGCTGGCAAATGGGACCAATTAAGTTAGATATCTGGTTGGCACAGACGAGTTGGACCGAAGGTTCTGTTTCCATGCAGTACATCTCGATGACTCTCTCAACCTGATGAGCATCATCACTGACATGAGCGCATTTGGATAAAGAAGGAAGCCGCAGGTCTCTGACACTGAGGATTACTGGATACCAAGCATCCACTCAGTCCCAGGCAAAAGACCAAAAGCCCTCAGCCATTAATAGCTTCAAAGTGCACAGAGACTCAGAAACATCAGACAGGTTTCTCAGAGACACTTGGTAAGTTGCATAGAAGGATGGAGGATTTCACCAATATTATCAGTAAGGTACAGACTCTGACATTTGTGCATCTTGCATCTTCATGGATAGGCTGCCTTCTGCTTTGGCCACATCTAGCATTGTCAATGACTGTCCAACATAGGCACAGACCTTCACTCCATTACTGTAGCCATTGGTGCTCATCATCAATGGTAATGCAAAAGGAGACGAGGACCTCAAACTCACTTCAGGTGTTCCTTCTCCTCAGGTATGAAATGATGGTGCCAATAGGCATCCAGTTCGAAAAGGAACCACAGATGAGATTCCCAGAGGAATTCCTTTCAGGAAACTTCGGAGATGCGAAGCCTACGACACTACAGCCTAGAAATGTCCATGCCAAGGAGGGTAAGTTTGTAGCTGGGCAGGCCACTCTCAGCAGGCCTGGGCCCTCTAGGATCCAGTGCAAAGCTGGGTGGTGATGCAGTCATAGTAATATCACTGGACTAGCAACCCCGAGCCTCAGATAAACACTCCAGGCACGTAGGATCAAATCCTACTATGGCAGGTGGTGAAATTTGAATTCAGTAAAAATCTGTAATTAAAGGCTAGCCTATGATAACCAGATAACCACTGTCAATCGTCATTAAAAACACATCTGGTTCACTAATGTCCTTACCTAGTCTTGTCTACATGTGACTCCATAGCATGTGGTTCACTCTTAACTACCATATGAAATGGCCCAGAAAGCTATTCAATTTGAGCTAAGTTAAAAATCACAACACCAGGTTATAGTCCAACAGGTTTAATTGGAAGCACACTAGCTTTCGGAGTGACGCTCCTTCATCAAGTGATTAGGAATGGGCAATAATGCTGGCATTACCAGTGACACCCAGATCCCATGAATGAGCACGAAAAGGATAACCAGTCAAGTTTTCCAGGTCAACATGGCTAACTACAGTGAGACTCCCTTCACCCCTGGGAGTCACTGTCTATAAGAATGGTGCCACAAGACTGGAGGATAGCAAATGTTGTTCTCCTGTTCAAGAAGGGGAGTAGAAATAACCTTGGTAATTATCAACCTGTAAGCCTTACTTTGATTGTGTGGAAAGTGTTGGAAAGGGTTATAAGAGATAGGATTTATCATTATCTAGAAAAAAATAAGTTGATTACGGATAGCCAACACGGTTTTTTGAAGGGTAGGTCATGCCTCACAAACCTTATTGAGTTTTTTGAGAAGGTGATCAAACAGGTGGATGAGAGTAAAGCAGTTGATGTGGTGTATAGGGATTTCAGTAAGGGGTTTGATAAGGTTCCCCACCATAAACTATTGCAGACAATACGGAGGCATGGGACAGAAATTGGCTAGCTGAAAGAAGACAGAGGGTGGTGGTTGACTGGAAACATTCAACCTGGAGTTCAATTACTAATGGGGTGCTACAAGGATCTATTTTTGGGTCCACTGTTATAGAGTCATAGAAATGTACAACATGGAAACAGACCCTTCGGTCCAACCCGTCCATGCCGACTAGATATCCCAACCCAATCTAATCCCACCTGCCAGCACCTGGCCCATATCCCTCCAAACCCTTCCTATTCATATACCCATCCAAATGCCTCTTAAAATGTTGCAATTGGACCAACCTCCACCACATCTTCTGGCAGCTCATTCCATAACGTACCACCCTCAGCATGAAAATGTTGCCCCTTAGGTCTCTTTTATATCTTTCCCCTCTCACCCTAAACCTATGCCCTCTAGTTCTGGACTCCCCGACCCCAGGGAAAAGACTTTGTCTATTTATCCTATCCATGCCACTCATAATTTTGTAAACCTCCATAAGGTCACTCCTCAGCCTCCGACGCTCCAGGGAAAACAGCCCCAGCCTATTCAGCCTCTCCCTGTAGCTTAGATCCTCCAACCCTGGCAACATCCTTGTAAATCTTTTTTGAACCCTTTCAAGTTTCACAACATCTTTCCGATAGGAAGGAGACCAAAATTGCATGCAATATTACAACTGTGGCCAAACCTGTACAGACGCAACATGACTTCCCAACTCCTGTACTCAATACTCTGACCAATAAAGGAAAGCATACCAAACGCCTTCTTCACTATCCTATCTATCTACGACTCCACTTTCAAGGAGCTATGAACCTGCACTCCATGGGGTCTCTTTGTTCAGCAACACTCCCTAGGACCTTTCCATTAAGTGTATAAGTCCTGCTAAGATTTGCTTTCCCAAAATGCAGCACCTCACATTTATCTGAATTAAACTCCTTCTGCCACTTCTCAGCCCATTGGCCCATCTGGTCCAGATCCTGTTGTAATCTGAGGTAACCCTCATTGCTGTCCACTACACTTCCAATTTTGGTATCATCTGCAAACTTACTAACTGTACCTCTTATGCTCACATCCAAATCATTTATGTAAATGACAAAAAGTAGAGGGCCCAGCACCGATCCTTGTGGCACTCCACTGGTCACAGGCTTCTAGTCTGAAAAACAACCCACCACCACCACCCTCCATCTTCTACCTTTTGTTTTAAAAAATTCTCAAGGTCAGGTTCGTAGGAGAGTAGTCTGACACAGAACAAACGACCAAGAGGCGAGTCTGCTAGAATATGAGCATTTTATTCCCCGCAGCGTCGCCACAACCAGGTACATGCTTACAACGGGTCTGGCTTATACTCACTCTACATGTTACCGGAACTGGGAGCCGTCAGTTCTCGTAGAGCGGTTGCCAACAACCCACGCTCGGCGGTTAAACGTAACCCCGGAGCAGACTCACCGAACTGGAGACTTTTCCAGCTGATATACTCTTTTCCAGATATAAACATTCATGTGAACAGCAGAGCAAGGCTAAAAAACACATTCCATTCTGGTTACATACAGATAAGAAGATTCACACGGGGAGGTGTGTAATAAGATTCACACGGGACTAAGCAACACCTCCATTCCGGTTAGATTCACACATGTATTGGGACATAATTTTTAACCGTTTCACCACATTCCACTGCTTGGAATTTTACACCACACCTTTGAGCCAGTTCTGTATCCAAAAGGTTAGTTCTCCCTGTATTCTATGAGATCTAACGTTGCTAATCAGTCTCCCATGGGGAACCTTGTCGAACGCCTTACTGAAGTCCATATAGATCACATCTACTGCTCTGCCCTCATCAATCCTCTTTGTTACTTCCTCAAAAAACTCCATCAAGTTTGTGAGACATGATTTCCCACGCACAAAGCCACGTTGACTATCCCTAATCAGTCTTTGCCTTTCCAAATACATGTACATCCTGTCACTCAGGATTCCTTCCAACAACTTGCCCACCACTGAGGTCAGGCTCACTGTTCTATACTTCTCTGGCTTGTCTTTACCGCCCTTCTTAAACAGTGGCACCATGTTTGCCAACCTCCAGTCTTCTGGCACCCCACCTGTGACTATTGATGATACAAATATCTCAGCAAGAGGCCCAGCAATCACTTCTCTAGCTTCCCACAGAGTTCTCAGGTACACCTGATCAGGTCCTGGGGATTTATCCACTTTTAACTGTTTCAAGACATCCAGCACTTTGTCCTCTGTAATCTGCACATTTTGCAAGATGTCACCATCTATTTCCCTACAGTCTATATCTTCCATATCCTTTTCCACGGTAAATACTGACGCAAAATATTCATTTAGTATCTCCCCCATTTTCTGTGGCTCCACACAAAGGTCGTCTTGCTGATCTTTGAGGGGCCCTATTCTCTCCCTAGTTACCCTTTTGTCCTTAATATATTTGTAAACACCTTTTGGATTCTCCTTAATTCTATTTGCCAAAGCTATCTAATGTCCCAGTTTTGCCCTCCTGATTTCCCTCTTAAGTATACTCCTACTTTCTTTATACTCTTTTAAGGATTCACTCGATCTATCCTGTCTATACCTGACATATGCTTCCTTCTTTTTCTTAACCAAACCCTCAATTTCTTTGTCTGTCATTTTTATAAATGACCTGGATGAGGGCATAGAAGGATGGGTTAATAAATTTGCAGATGACACTATGGTCGGTGGAGTTGTAGATAGTTACAAACGATGTTATACATTACAGAGGGACATAGATAAGCTGCAGAACTGGGCCGAGAGGTGGCAAATGGAGTTTAATGCAAAAACAAAAGTGCGACGTTATTCACTTAGGAAGGAATAAGAGGAATGCAGAGTACTGGGCTAATGGTAAGATTCTTGGTAGTGTAGATGAGCAGAGAGATCTCAGTGTCCAGGTACATAAATCCTTGAGTTGCCACCCAGCTTGATAGAGTTGTTAAGGCAGCATACAATGTGTTAGCTCTTACTGGTAGAGGGATTGAGTTTCAGAACCATGAGATCATGCTACAGCTGTACACAACTCTGGCGCGGCCACATTTGGAATATTGCATACAGTCCTAGTCACCGAATTATAGGAAGGATGTGGCAACTTTGGAAATGGTTCATAGGAGATTTACTAGGATGTTGCCTGGTATGGAGGTAAGGTCTTATGAGGAAAGGCTGAGGGACTTGACGCTGTTTTCATTAGAGAGAAGAAGGTTGAGAGGTGACTTTTGAGACCTACAAGATAATCAGAGGGTTAGATAGGCTGGACAGTGAGAGCCTTTTTCCTCGGATGGCGATGGCTAGTATGAGGGGACATAGCTTTAAATTGAGGAGTGATATAGGACAGATGTCAGAGGTAGTTTTTTTACTCATAGTAGTAGGGGTGTAGAACACACTGCCTGCAACAATAGTAGACTCGCCATCTTTAAGGGCATTTAAATGGTCATTGGATAGGCATATGGATGAGAATGAAATAGTGTAGGTAAAATGGGCTTCAGATTGGTTCCACTGGTCAGCGCAACATCAAGGGCCAAAAGGCCAGTACTGTGCTATTATATTCCATGTTCTATGGTGGACACTAGAACTTGAGGTTGAATAAGGCAGTACAGAAGAGAATTTAACACCTCACTTGAAAAAGGAGACCTTCAGCACACCCAGTCAGCAAACCCTCTGAGGCATTCAGCTTTGATCTTTGCACTTCAGTCCTGGAGTGGGATTGGAATACCACCTTCTAGTTCAGGAAGTAAGTTTGCCATAAACTGACACTTTATATGAGAAGCGAATGTAACTAAAACACTACTGTCATTACCGACATTTCTTCCAGGTGTCCTATAAAACAATTACTGAATAGGGTAGTGGCATTAGCAGCCAATGGAATATAAAGGTTGCCCAGATAAATTATTTGCTTGAGCTCTGGGCTCTTTTCACTGTGTTCAGCTATCTCACATTCAGAGGGTGGTTCCTCCAACACCCAAGTTCTCTTCCCCACTGTTGGACTGAAACTATGACTTCTTAGCACTTTGAAGGTCAAGCTACAACAATTTCCCAATGTTTGAAGTTTTGAAATCAATTCAAAATGATAGCATCCCTTTACTGCTGCTAGTACAATCCTCTTTCAGTAATACAATACAGAAAAGGCAAATGTGGAATCATCATGTACCACATCAAATTATTAAGTTAAATTCTTAAGCACTGATCTGTAAATCCCAATGCTCAGAAATATAATTACCTAGAGAACACCAAGAATCGTGCAGCAAATTCCATTCTCTGTTTTTCAGGACAGTCTGGCTATGTTGTTTCTAAACCAATGCATCATTCTGAAAGCCCAAAGTTATATCAAAAAGAGCCTGATTGCTGGAAAGCATCAGACACCTCCTTACAGAGGCCAGACAATATGGCCTTCCCATTAATTTCTGGAGGAACATGTTGGGTGCATTAAAACTAGCTAGTACAAATGACTGCCATTTCAGGTAACATTTTAAAGTTCTGAACTGCTTGACATAAAGCTGAATTATGCTACATTACAATGTTGTAGAGAATTGACAGCACATAGTATTAACCAACTATGCTATCAATTCAGTTTGCATCCAAATTGCTTTTCTAAAAGAGTCTAATTCACGCTGTTTAGAAATTAAATTGAGACTTGTGCAATGAGGTAACATCTGCGGTTTATATGGCAGTCAACAATTTCATCAGACTTGATATGTTAGCTGCTTTTCTTGCCACATTGGCTGAATACTTCCAACATTTTCTGTTTTTATTTCAAAATTTCTAATATCTGTAGCATCTTGCTTTTCAGTTTACAGGAAGCTCCAAGGTCCAAAGTTGTCATAATCTAGGACTTGTTCTTTCAGGACACCAAACATGGTTACTTTGCGATGTGGCTGGAATAGCCCAGTACTTGCTAAACACTTCAGCAAACCATTGTTAATACTGACTGACCTTGGTCTAAATGCTGGTTCAGTCAACATACAGAATTTCATTGTATCTGCAGTTCATTGTTAACATTGGGGAACGCTGTCAGAAGTCAATATTTAGACAATTATTGCAAGGTTTGAATTGTTCACAGGAGATTAACAAATCACTCTTAAGAGCCAGTGCAAACTCTTCAACAGGGAAAGACAACATTTTGAGGGGTTTCTCCCACTGTTTGACTTTACTGAGTTTGGGACATAACACACAAACTCCATTGTCACTCTTCAAATTTATGTACACCTGAAACTATTTTACAATAATTTTAAAAAGTGATGTCAAAACAAAGCAAGGATTTTGATTTATAAATAGTATGATAATTATATTGGTCAGTAAATAGCCACTGAAAATAGGCATGGGGATGATGAGGTTTGATTATCCCATGCCCACTGATTGCAATCCAAGCAGCACACCAGCTTCATACATGCACTGATCGTTTCTATGGTTGGTGCATCCAGCCAGCACTACCCTTACTATTTAGTGGCTTGGCACATTAACAGGCATCATCATGATGAATGGTTTGTACTACTTGATGCTAACTTGTACTGCTTAGAAATAACCTGCACTTTTTAAAAGGGGAGGAGCAAACGTGACTGGAGCAGGAGTTTTAGCTAAGTATTACAGTGGATTAGAAGCTGCTTTAGGATAGGAATGAAGTATGGCACAAGAGAGAACAAAGTAAGCTCCAAGCTCTGAGTTTGCACTGGATGAAGGGGGCGAAAGAGGAGGAATGGGGAAGTGGAGAGGAGGCCCTCCATATTCATGATCAAACAGCAGTGAGAGCAGGATTGCTGTCCTGGGACATGCTCAGAGAATCCAGTGAACCTGGAAGCAGTGCCATCAAATGATCTCACACAAGTTGTTAAGGTCAGCAATTAATATCTCATCAACTGCACTGGTCACTCACAAACTGCAATAATTTACTTACCAAAGTCTCTAATTATCAGGAGTTATATCTTGCATACATGTGCTTTAATAGTAAAAACAATGTTTTGAATCCAATCTGACTTTTCTAAGGAATACATATGCTCCACCTCATTCCTGCACAATACAGCTATAAGCTTTGCCCTCTTGCAGCTTGCACACACTGTTATTGGACTTCTGTCTGGATGATTCCTGATGAAGGGCTTATGTTTGAAATATCAACTATCCTGCTCCTTGGATGCTGCCTGACTGGCTATGCTTTTCCAGCACCTGATTCTTCGAATCTGATCTCCAGCGACTGCAGTCCTCTCTTTCTCCTTCTGAATAGATCTCTCACATTTTAAATTGAATGCTGACCTCACTCTTTGAACACCTTCTCTGCAGCTGTAACATTGCATTCCTCACTCCTGTTCTATTACCCTAATGCACTTTGTACAATATGATCTGCCTGTACTGTACTCACAAAACCTTTCACTGTACCTAGGTACA